>NC_136467.1:24870258-27856091 GCF_902686455.1 Sciurus vulgaris
AACTAGTAATTTATAGCTGTTGGGATATAGTAATAAACTTGCCTAGGGAAATATAATTAGTGAAAGGAATGCATCTGCTTTATTTCTGTTGATTACCTTGAAGGTACAGCAAATAAATGAAAACAAATCATCATTGGTGTTTTTGCTTTTATGGAAAAAAAACTACCATTCATTGTTTGAAGTTGTTGTCGTGATTATTGATCTTAACACTGTGTCTAAGACACTTATTAGTTTGTGTTGAAACTTTCTACTTTGAGGGCCCAAGATACAAGTAAAATTTAAAAGGACAGAACTAATACATTACAGGAAGAACATGACTGAAAAAAGAAACATATTTTAAGTCTAAGATGAAAAAATAATAATAAATTATGTCATAAAGTCAGTAGTGAAGGCAAAACAACCACCTTCATTTATAACCAGAAGAAAGAACTATAAATTAAAAGAATGAAGCCCAACAGAGTAGAGAAAGGAGAACAAGCAGAGAGAGAAGGAAAGAGGAAGTACCAGGCACTGAAGTGGAGCAAATTATAGTTGATGCACGTAGAATTGTGTCACAATGAGCCCCAATATTATGTATAACTATACATACACATAAAAATATTTTTTTAGAAAAAGCTGATTAAAGCAAGTCATACCCCTGTGGTTCTGGCTAAATATTCCAAACCTCTGTGATCAGTGAGAGCATGTTCTATTTTCTCCTCTATTTTCATTGGCTGTTTTAATCTATACTTGACAATGGCTTTTATAGTCTATTATTATTCCACAGGAGAAAAATGTCACAGGTATGTATGATTGTTTATTTTGAATGGAAGTAGTTTCATTTTCCAATTTTTGTTTTTAGTTGGCAAAACAAGAAAACAAGATACATGGACAAAAATACTTGGAGCTACAGAGAAGATGTTTTAAAAATCAATGGTTTCCATATGAAGGGTGATTTCCTTTGAGTAAAGCATTTTCAATACACCAAGATAGTCAATAGTTACAAACTTTGATTCCATTACTTTTTATAAAAATGACACTAAAACATAAAGGACAGGTCCTACTAGTTTAAGATAACTTGATTGGTTATCTCACCATTTTTCAATACTTTTTGCTTATGATTTTGTAACTAAATAAGTTAAAAAAGGTGAAAATTACATTGCCAATCAATTTAGGAATATATTAGTTTTATACTTTGAAGTGATTCTCTTGAAGAATGAATGCAGCCACCTTTCACTGCAATGAAGATATTCCCAGGGATCATCTTTTTTTATCTGTGAAGCTAACATAAGATGTCATTATCTTGTTTCTAAAGAACACATGGGTTCCTTAAATAGGAGCTATTTTAAAGTAACACTTATTTGGCCGCTGAGATTGTATTACATTCCAAATCTTGTTAATGCTTCGTGTCCCAGATTGAGTCCCCAGTCCCCATATTGTTAATGAATGACCATATTGCCAGGAATCTTTGAAGACCCTAAGAATTTTGTTTTATTTAGGGTAAATTTCACACAATAAAATCTGTTGTTTATTTTGAACAGAAATAAGAATGTAGCCCAATTAATATAAAAAATAATGTATAAATTCCCAAACAGCCAAATCTAATGTCAATTTGCATGCTTAATCATTTCAGGAAAGAAAATTTTGCATCAGAGTGAATCATATGCTATTTTCTTTCTCAGTATTAGCATTCAGTTGAGCAGTTTTTCCCAGATATATTTTATGACCAAGTCTTTTTTGTCCAAGAATTCAGAAAGAAGGAATTTTGTATTTTGCGTTACTTAAAATACCACCCATCTGTAACTAGATCTCTCAAACTTTTCTGCCAGAAATGTAAAATGGTTCAGTCCCCCTGGAAAATAGTTTGGCAGGTTCATAAAATGTTAAACACCCTCAGCATACAACCTGGTAATCACACTCTTGAGTGTTTATCCCAGAAATAAAAGAGTGTTATGCATATGAAAATCTTTATACAATGTTCTTAGCAGCTTTCTTTATAATATTCCAAACTACAAACCAATGAAATGTGTTAATATGAGTGGAGGTAGGCTAATTAAGGAAAAAAAAAGTCATGGTACATTCATACAATGAAAAAAACCAACAATATAAAGAAGAAATTATTTATGCAAACAGCAAATTCATTGAACTCAAGGACATAAGACATTATGCATATTAAAAATCTACTACGAATGACTTCATCCATTTCTTGGGAAAAAATAAATTACAGTGATGGAGAATGAATCAGACAGAAGTTTCTAGGGACTGGATTCGGTAAAGAATGGGACTTACTAGTGCTTGTAAACAGAACTTCTTTGTAGTTTGGAATAATCTGTATCCTGACTGTGGTGGTGATTACCTCCTAGGCCTTTAAAAAGAATGAAAATTCCTACTGCTGAAAATCTGTAAAAAGAAGTCAAATATTTACACATGGCTCAAAACAGTTTGAAACAGTTGATGAGTCACAGATTTTTATGCTTTTAATCCAAATATAAGGTATTTCAAAAATACTAACCTATATAGAGCTTAAATGGGACACACAAAATGTTTTTGTCTCATAGAAGAGATTGGAGATTACAATGAACGTGATACTGTGGGACGTTTAATACTGTAGTATGTGCACAATATTTAATCTAAGTACTGATATTTAAAATGCAAAAGTGAACTATCCCCAAAAGTACTGTGATCTTTAAGACTAATATGTTTAGAAAGGAATCTAGGATATATATGTGAAAATCTTAGAGTTTTGATATTCACCTCAGAATTGTTAAAATAAATATTACCAAAATAACTAATTCCACATTAAAACAATTTAGGTGTTTAAATTCAGAATCTATTAAACCCAAATTGTACTTAAGAACACAAGGCTAAAATAAAAATATTTAATACTTAACTTTAAAAATAGTTTAGTTATTGATGAATGCAGGAGTTTTAGTCATGCTCATTATTTAGTTTTTAATCAACCAAGTGCATGTTCAAAATCATTACCAAAGATTATTGAATGTATTTCACTACTTTTAATTAATCACTGATTGCTTTTTAGAAATGTTTGATTTGGTGAAAAGGATTGTTCTTTTACTTGAATTTTGTTATCAGTGAGTGAAATCTCCTTTTGTCTTTGATAATATTTTTCCAAGAATAATCCCACATCAGCAATCACTACCCTCCTCCCCCGGATAAATGAGGTCACCTTCTATCAATTATTTCACTTAAGGAAAAGAAATACAAATATGTAACAGAAATATTACCAAACATAACAAAGCGTGATGGGAAAATAATCAAGCATGATGTGGTAGAAAGCTTGATATGAAAAATCTATAAATACAAAGCAACTGGGTGAGAAAAGAAACCAAATGGGTCATCGGTCTCTTTTCTCCTCCTTCTACTTTCTCTTTCCTTTACTATCTCTCTTTAATTGTCACTTGTGCATGTTTGTTTTCTGCTTCATCTTGTATTTTTTTTGGACAAAAATAATGTTTTATTGAATATTTGCTCTACATTTTTGGATTTTGGTCAAATATACTAATATTGATATTGTCAAATAAAAGCCTACTTTGTTTTCTCCATATTGTTAATAACCCGGATTCATCATCAAAATGACCTACTTTAGGATTTTCTCTCTCTTTGAATATAGTTGTGTTGCAGAGAACCAGTTATATAAATACCTCTCAAGATTTAGTAGCCTCATCTGCAAAAAGAAGATAATAGTAGAAGTTGTATTATTTTTTCTAGGGCTTGCCATAACAAAATACTACAGTCTAGGGGTCGTAAACAAGAAAAATTTATTTTCTCCCAATTCTGGGGAATGGAAGTCCAAGATCCAGGTATTGGTATATTTGTTTTTTTCTGGAATCTTTCTCTTTGAGTTACGGATGTCTATATTCTCGCTATATCATCACATGGGCTTTTTTCTGTGCATGTCCATCCTGCTGTTTTCTTATAAGGATACCCATCATATTACATTAGGGTCTTTAATTCCCTCCCTAAGGGCCTGCTCTTCAGTTTCAATTTCAGTTGCATTGGTGGTTAGAACTATCAAATATGTATGTTGAGGGCATATACTCAGCCCATAGCACAAACCTTGAAAAATCTGTTTCAAAATGTATACATTTTTGACAATACACCCAATATATATAAGTTCTCAAAAAAATTAAAAGAAATAATATTAATTGTATTTTATTTTGGAGAGTTAAGATGCAATGGTAAATAAGTATAATTGAAAGATTAGGAGATTTATTAGTTAACTCTTAGTGCATAAGGAAGCAATGCAGAATATAGTGGCCTGAAAAAAACTTGATTTTGTGGGTTGGCTATTTGAGCTGTTTGATTTAGGAAATCTGAGTCAGCCTTGGTTAATCTCAGATAGACTAGTTCAAGTATCTGCAGTGAGCTGGTGGACTAGGTGGGACTGGGAGATTTATGATGGTTTGTCTGGAATGGCTGAAGTGAATGGGGTCTCTTTCCATTAGCATGTGAGTCTAAGCTTGTTTACGTGAATCAAAGGACTCTAAGAATAGCAAGAGAACAAGTCCTGTGTGAAATCTGACAGCAGAAGACATCTGTATCACTATGCCCTCTGGCCAAGGTGGCATTTAGTGCCATTGAAAGTATTCATAATGTGGTATAACTGCCACTCCACTACAGTTCCAAAACATTTCCATCACTGCAAAGTAAAGTTCTAGACTCACAGATGAGTCTCTCCCTATTCCCTCTCACCCTCAGTCTCTGACTACTGCTGGTATACCAGAGCACCTTTATGCATGTGGGTAGCAGGATAAATATTTCCATGCAGTGTGTGGGAAAATGGATCAAGATCACTTCTGAGCTTCAACCTGCTTCTAATGAAGATTACTCAGTAGTTGAGAAAGACAAAGGATGTAGAGAAGCTCCGTGGTTGCTAACTGAGCGGCATTCATAAAGCACCAAGCACCTACCAACAGGCATTGAAGCTCATCTTCCAGAGAGGAGAGGTTGCATTTACGTGGATGAAGCGTGGCCAGGTGAAGCCTACAGAGCAGAGGACCCAGCTGACTATGAACCTAAGAGCATAAATATCCTGGTCCGCAGTGGACAGTTACACTGTGTTTACCACCTAACTTTTATTAAAAATAAAATGTGTCAAGGTGAAATTCACATCCATAAAATCATACAATTTAACATGAATAATTCAATGATATGGAAAACATTCACAGTCTTGCTCAAAGACCTGCTCAACTATCATTTGTACCTAATTCCAAAACATTTTAATCACTGCAAAGTGAAACCTGGTACACATGGATTGGTTTCTTCCTATTCTCACCTACACTTGGCCTCTTGAAACCATCAATTTGTGTTCTGTCTTTAGGGATTCATCTGTTTTGTATATTTAATATACATGGAATCATAAAATATGTAATCATTTATTGTTTGATTGTTTGCTAAGCATGATAAGTTGGAGGTCACCTTTACTGTAGTATGCACCATATTTATCCTGTGTATCAGTACTTCATTCCTTTTTATGTGTGAATAATATTCTATTTTATGGATATGTCAAAATTTGTTTATCATTCATCCACTGTGGAAATTTGGGCTATTTCTACTTTTTTAAAACTATTGTAAATAAGGCTTCTATAAATATGTGTGAACATGTACTTGGTCAAATATCTATCATTTCTTTCATGTATGTACCTAAGAGAGCAGTAAGAATCATATTGTAATTTTATATTTAAACAGGTGAAGAACCACAAAAATCTTTTCCAGTGACTAAACCATTATGAATTATACCAGATCTTTTCATTTTTAACAGTTAATTTGAAAGACTTTTAGAATGTAATTGAAAGAATTTGGGTGAAATAAATATAACTTTAAAATTACCAAAAATGAGATTAATCATTATTAATTATCTCATATGAGTCACAGACTACAAGTTAACGTTTCCTAACACTCATACAGATATCTATAAATCTCTCACCTCTATATCTATTATCTACCATCCATTTATTTATGTATATATATATTTTTGAAGCTAACATAGTAAGAAATTAGCTTCAGCATATAAACAAAATCTACATTAACAAAAAGCTGAATTATAACATAATGATACTGAGAAAGTGCCTAGGTTTCCATTAAAAGCTATTGTAAAGGGTTGATTATATATATAGTCTAATATATATATATAGTCTAATCTTCAAAGGCAAATTGATAGGAAATATTCTTTTAATGTAAAACAAAAGCTTTGATTCTTGCACAACTTTGATTTCATAGAAACATAATTTTTCTAGGAATTTAGGAATTTGGGATTTATAGTACATCTTTATAAATATTTATTCAATTTAAATACCATGATTTCCTTTTCACTTTTTCTTTAATAATAGTTTTTAGTAAACTACTAAATTTTTAAAAGAAGCAGTGACACGTCTATTTTTCTGAAGTATATACAAACCAATAATGAAATTTTGTTCTTTCTTACTCATAATCTGAAGCCCTGTTCATTTTTTCTTTAAGTTAAATGGCATCATAAAATATTTTCCAAATATAAAGCTGTTTACTGAGCTAATAAAGTAATTAGTTTGATTAAACCGATGGTCAACTCAAGCAAACAAATTCTGTCAACACAATCTGTGTATTAACTTAGGAAATATTCATAATTTCATACATATTGTGTCAAAATGCAGTAATTTATGTAGATATATTCCTGGCCAGCCATGAAAAGCTAAACAACTCTTTGGAACTTGCTTAGAAACCAATTAAAAGATAAAGCTGACAAATATTAAAGAAAATAAATCATAAATAAGAACCAGATTCACATACATTAATCTCCTTATAAAAGATGTTCCAGTTAATCTCAATCTGAAAACATGAGTGACAAAGCAAACCAAATGTGGTAGACAGAATAATAGCCCCAGAATTCTCCATGTTCTGATCCACTCTCTGGACCCTATTAGTATACTACCCTCCAAGACAAGGGGTAGATTTAATTGTATTAAAGTCCTCGATTATTCTGCAGTATCTAGGAACACCCAATCTGATCAGTGAAGTTCCTTAAAATTTGGGAAGGAGGAAGAAGGAAGTCTGAATGGCGCTATGTGAGAAGAACTTGACCCACCAGGGCTGCCTTTGGGGATGGAAAAATGGGCCACAAGCTGAGACATGAGATGTTTCTAGATCCTGAAGAAGGAAAGTAGAAGCCTCTCCTGGCTCCTCTAGAAAGACATGGAACAGTGCTGACACCTTGATTTTATCCCAGTAAAACCCTTGTCAAATTCAGAAATATGAGACAGAATTATGAGACGAATTTATGTAATTTTTTGAGCCTCTAAGTTTATACTAGCAGCAAAAGAAAATGAATACACCAGAAATAATGACAGAAACTTAGGAATGCAAATTCTGGTATGCCTTTACGGTGCTGCATTTATTCCTGAAGTGCTTTATTTCTACTGTGATACATCTTAAAAATAATGGCATGATGATCCCAGATTAACCCTTGTAAACAAATTAGCCAAATGGACAAACCAGAGAAACCTCTGTTAACCTAAATAAAACAAATGAAATTAATTTTAAATATAATAAATGGTACAAAACTGTATCCATGACAACTTTGTGCTAGGTTGAAAACATCAATTAAATGATTTTCCAAATAAATAGGTAGTTACATATACTGCACAGGGAAGTCAATGAATCAATAAATGAGAATAACATTGAGAAACTTGCAAATATGTTTAATAATTGTCACTGATGAATTATTCCTTTCACCACAGAATAAATTAATTGGCATTTTATAAACTGTTTCAGGTTATAAGAGATAAGAAGCTACATAAATCATAATATGAAAAATAGATATGCAATCCCAAAATGATTAGCACAGAAATAGAAGCATGAATTAACAATTTTAGTACTGTAATTTTCCAAAAGTATAAAGACATTCAATGCAAATAAGTTACTTAAAACAACTGACTATATAAGTGAGTGAAATAAGGTCATTTTCTCCTCAAGTAGTTTGACTAACATTATTGAATGACCAAAATACAAATTTCTCTTTCAAATTCCCATTTGAAATATTTAAAGAAAAATATACAAAGGATTTATTTTCAACAAAAAATTATAGTAAGTTATGAAATACTAATTTTTATTAAAATTAGCAATCCTAGAAGGAAGTCTCTTTCCATCATTATTTTGAAAGTTAATTCTGAAAATTACATTTTGTTCATTTTGAATAAATGAAAGGAGAGAGAAGAATTTTAAAAGGTCATTAACTTTTATGTATATATTTAAAAATCTCAAGGAAATAAATTTTAAAAAACTTTTCCATTAAAAATATCGAGTACAATGTTTTACAATAGGGCACTTCCACAAAAATCAATAGGTCTTTAGAGGTAGAAAATATGTGCCTAATATGGACAAAATAACAATAAAAATATTTGTTTTCTAGAGGTAAATGTATGTATCTTTCTTACAAGTACAAAAGAAATAAATATAAGAAAAAACTATGTGGTGATTCTTGCTAAAGTACATATGAAAAATTTAATTGATTTGTTGCATTCATGTTACTTTAATTCTAATAAGTAACCTATGGTGACTTTGTGGTTAATCAATAATATAGTTACTAATATTTACTTATTATTCTTGACAGAGATAACAAAGTTAGCCAAGAAAAAAATAGATTTCAAGAATAGTACAAAATGAATTGTATTTGTCATATTCTTACTATATTGAAGTGTACAACTGAAAGTATTCTCTTAATGATGTCTCCCTGTCTTTGTTTAGAAAGTTTAAGCAATGCAGGGTGCGGTGACCACACCTGTAATCCCAGGGACTCAGGAGACTGAGGTAGAAAGATCACCAGTTCATGGTCAATCAGCAACCTAGCCAGGCCCTACACAAATTAGTGAGACCCTGTCTTGAAATGAAAACTAAAAAGGGCTGGGGATTTGCTCAGTGTTTAAGTGACCTTGGGTTCAACCCCTGGTACCAAAAAAAAAAAAAGGCTGGGGGACTCAGCTCAATGGTATGGCATCTCTGGTTTCGTGCCTTCTTACTAAAGACGTTATGGACTGATTTCTGTGTCCCCCTAATATTCTTATGATGGAGTCTTAATCCCCAATGTGACAGTAATTAGAGGTGGGTCTTTGTGACACAGGTAGTTTTAGATGAGGTTAGACAGTGGTATCCTTTAAAGAGAAAAAGGTGGTGTGATCTCTCTCTCTGTCCATACAATTGAAGAAGGGCCAAATGAGAACAGGGTGAAGGTGGCTGTCAGTCAGAAAGGGCCCTCACTGGGCGCGGCATAACTGGCACGTTGTGGTGGACTTCCCAGCTCCCAGAGCTGTGAGTAATACATTTCTGTTTGAGCCAAACCACGTAGTTTATGATACTTTGTTTTAGGAGTCTGTGCCGACTAAGGCACTACAGGTTACAAGCTCTCCTCAGAAAATTATTTGGAAGATATATTCTGAGCCTGTCTCCAGCTCAGTTAGCACTGCAGGCCAGCTCTGTTAACAATATTGGATCACTTTGTCACACCTTCTTTAAACAATAGAATATAGGAAAAATCATGACATCTACAATATCCTCCTGTTGATACCAGGAGCTTTCCTACCTCTAGGCCAAGATGTACCATGTTTTATTGCTGATGCTGGATTGCACTTTCATGAAATCATTTCAAATTGTTTTAATAGGTATGAGAGTTTTGTTTTCCAAAAGTTTTCACAAGAAAGGAAAAGAGGAAAATTCTTTTTGCCACTTCAGAAAGTAGGAGCAGCCCAGTTTTCTGAGTGGAAGAGACCCAGGGTTTCTGAGTTAATACGAACTGGGAGAGTACATAACCTCCTTCTCATGTTTCAGATCATCAGGAGACATGGACTGTGAGTGGAATCCCATTTCTACTAGCAAACATGCTTGAATTTTAGTCAGATCTTTATAACGGGGACGTCCAAATATGTCACAAGTTTTAACTAATAAAAGGATTCTGTTTTCAAATTTATTTAATATGTTAAAAAGAAAATATTATAGTATGTAATTTAAAATAAATATAAATGAAAGTTTACATTGTAGTGTCGCCCGCTAGGACACTCTTAAACCAGAGTGGAAAAGTAGAAGCCTCAGGCAAAATCCACCAAATCCACCCCTCCACTTGTTTTTGAAAATAGGTAGTATCAGAACACAACCTCACAAAGGTGATTCTGGATTGTGTGACAGTTTTCATGCCCCAATGGCATTAGCTAAATTGCTACAAAAACCACATGACTTGTATAGCCAAAACTATTTACAATCTTGCCCTTTGCTGAAAAGCAAAACTGTGCTGATCCTTGATTTAACTGATTTCTAGTATTGAATTCAGTGATTTTAGAAAAGGTAACAATATACAATCACCTATTTTTTTTTATAATGAAAACAATAAAGCAGATAAGTACACCATATGTTTGTCAAATGATATTTGGTAAAACAATCTTATGTTTCTATTCTTTTAAGTAAAAGGCAGAGCTGTCCATTAAACACACAGCATCAAGAAATGATGTTGGCAGCCTGTTACCATTTTGGTAACACAGTAATTCTGATAGGTATTAGTGACAAAATGACTTTAAAAGTCTGAATTTTTAATTATTCCTTTACATTGTAAAGGACAAATGTTGATTCAGAAAGGGTATTGTGTTCACTAATGAAACCAATTTCCAATAAACTGGTATGGAAACATGCTAATTTGTTTTTTGTCATGTAAATTTAAGGTATACAATAGTATTAAGGCTTGCTATACATATCCAGAGAGAAACGATTACTGTAACTAAGCAATTTAACATAGTCATCACCTTCTCTGACTACCACTTTATTTTTTCTAATAACAGTACCTAAAATCCACTGTCTTAGAAAATTTTCAACATGTAGTACAATTTTATTAATTAGAGTCCTCCCACTGTATGTTAGCTCCCTAGACTTACCCTACATATTTGCAAATTGATTTCTGTTGATCTGTCACTCTCCATTTCCTCCCCTGCCCCACAATCACGCATAACATTGTACTCTCCATTTCTGCATATTTGATTTTCTTTTCTCTTTCTTTTTTTAAAGACTCCACATATAAGTGATTTAATGCAGTGTCTTTATTTCTGAATCTGGCTTATTTCACTTACCATAATGTCTTTCAGGTTCATCTGTGTTACTTATATTTATCCATTGTTATTGATCAAATATCTTAACTATGATGATTTCTTGTCCATGGTTTGGTCACAGTCATCTGTACTACTGACTGGACATTTTAGTAAACTTACCATTCTTTACTCAAGAATACATGCTAGTCTATGGCCATACCACCCTGAACTCACCCGATCTTGTCTCATCTCGGAAGAATACATACTAAAGCTATTTTGATATATGGATATTTTACATGAAAGTTGGCATCACTTGCCATACAGACAAAATATAAACACTTTCAAAAAAATAAAAGACTTCTATTCAATTCTAATTGCTTATTGCCTCCAAAACTTCCTCTTTGTTTCAAACAGAAATCCGTAAGTATTAGAGAGATATTAAGAGGTAATGCCCAATGGAAACTTTAGTTTTCAAATGCCCATTAGGCTAGCAACAGTACAAAAAGTACGATATTGTTCTTTTAGTTTATTACCTGGAATAGTTTTTAAAATAAATGGTTTTTTTTAGTACATCTGTTTATACCAAGTCATATTCCTATGATTATGATACCCCAATTGGTTACTGTGGAAATTATAATGATATTAAAAACTGATTATGACTTCCTAATGAGACAAACTATAGGACCAGGTTAAATATCCAAGTAATAAAAATAATGTGTTTTCATGCAAAGTCTTGAGTATTATTGAAGAACAAAGGGAAAGGGGAACAAGGAAATGGAAAGATACAAACAAAAATAATGAGCAATTATATTCTGCCTACCAATGTTCCCCTGCAGTTTCAATCAATGTCTCTGCTTCTGCTTTCTGTTCTAAATAATTGTACTTGTTCTGGTAAATACATCCAGCATGATCCAAAACAGCTGTGACTGCTTTCCTGTGATTAATTAATTAATTGATTCTTACCCGTTTTAGCTTACTACTTCATTGTATTTGTAATACTCTGCATAAGCTTTTACTGGGTCAATCTTGCAATATCCAAATGATTACAAGAGAGAAATTTTCTATGGAGTTCGAACATATTAAGTAGCCCCATTTCTGAAAAACATTCCATAAAAGGAGGATGCAGGCATGGTGGAACATTGTGTGACTTAGATTTCCAAACTTCAGTTCTACTCTCTGTAAAATGGGTATAAAAATTTCACCTGTTGCATGGAGTTTTTGGGGAATTATGTGAGATAATAAATGTGTCAAATGGTTGGGACAATGTCCAGCAAGTGCTAAGTGCACAGCAAATGTCAGCTATCATAGAAATAATCTTGGAAATTGCATGTTTATTCAAACAGTGCAGCACCTACCAAAATATTTCACTTTCCCCTCTCTAGGTTACTTAAAAGATAGAAAAAGCTGTCCACTTTACAATTACATATCGCTGTTTAAAAACACTCATAAGACCAACTTTCCTCTGCAGTGTTGATGTTGAGTGCTGTTGGCTGTTGCCTGTTTCTTGGAATCAAATCCACTTGGAGGAGATCTGCTTGGCAAAAACCGGAATCCTCACATTGAACCCTGCTGTCATGGCAATGATGAGGCAAAACCTGCAAGGAAAGCAGACCCAATTAATGTACTGACTTGAAATCTGGTCACCAGTTGAAGTCCTGTAACAAATGCCTCTCAGTTGTATATGGGTGATATTTTTAGAAAAAACCTGTGTAATGTAAAATCTGTGCTGAAGACAGATTTTGGAATTAAGTCTACTAAAACCAGTTACACCCTATTTGCACACCATGTTAGTTAACCCTAGCAAGTACAAAACATATTGAAAAATGTTAACTAAACCTAATCTGCAGTAAATCAGCACCACCTTTGAGAAGACTGTAAGTATGGCGCCTTCATTAGTCCCTTCAGGGCTTCTACTCACAGATCCAGAGACTATGAATGTATTCATTATTATCTGAAAACAAATCCTTGCTAGGTCAACTTCATACTCAAACTCTGTTGATGTTTTCATAAGTAAGAAAAAACTCAATCTTCATAACATGTATATGAGGCTTTCTCTCATCTTGACCCCGCCTTTATCCACAGACCCATTTCTCAGGGTTCTTCACCCATGTTCACCACTGCCCCGTAGTAGAAGGCTCTTCCTCTGAGAATCCATAGTATGAACCACTAAGCTGAATTAATTTGGTACCTGTCTGAGGTTGCATCAGATTTACTTCCGTTTCAAAGTAGATAATTTTTCTGCTTGCTGAATTATATTTAATAAACACTTATTCAATTAAAACAATTTTAGTTTTCATATTATTTTCTTATTTTTTACATATTTTCCAATAATCTGCCTAAGATTTTCTTTTAAAAATTAAGATGTTTTTCCGGCAATCTGCCACTTAAGGAAATGTAGAATTAAATGAAGAAACATTGCACATTATTTTTCATATATTGAAATATATGGCAGAGTGAAAATACATGTTATTGTCTTTTTTAACCATCCATAGCACCTATCATAGAAATTTGCATATTAGTAGATAGTCAATACATTTTTGAATAGCAACTGTGGTTAAAGAATTTCTTTGACTATTTTGTTGGACTGAGGTAAAAAAAAGACTTAGAGTCTGAGATTCTTATTTCTCAAATGTGTAGTAATTGTTGCTTTGTAAGAAAATGTGAATACTACAACATAATTTAAAAAAAAAATACTTTTATGTACCCCAATGTGTTAAAACATGACCACTATAAGCAAGTACCAAGTGTGGAAAGCTTGATAAGTATTTCAATTTATTCTCCTAAGAGTTTGGGCATCCTTGAGCTGCTATTTCTCTTGAGAGCAATAGAAAAGTGGGCAGCTGCTACTCATATTGGGTACATGTAACAGCTTTCCCACAACTAAGATACAAGTTCCTACATAATTGGATTTTTGGATGAGGTGACAATTACTTCCAAGTTTTCTGTCAGTTATTCTCCAGGGTGTTATTCAAAATACTGTATATAACAACTGGTACAATAAGTGCCAACCAATCAGAACACATACACACCCATTCAGAACAGACACCAGCCATAAACAACCAGCTAGGCAACATGGCTTAAACCCGCTCTGGCTGTGCTGGAATTCTCATTAAAAGGAGAAGTCATTTACTTTTGGAGCACCAGAACCAAGTTTGAAAATACACTTTACGAAATATAAAAAGAAAAAAAAATTCACCTTGGATTCTCTTCTCTTATTTGATTTTATCTTTGAGCACAATAATATGCAAAGAACTATTATTGAGGCAGAGGTTGAACTGGGACTGGGAAAAAATTTTAAGCATGCTTCCTTTTGAGCGTGTAGAATTTTAATAGTGCATATAAAATAGTGCATGTGAAATATTAACAATACTGGCTTCTACAGAGTGTGATCATTTGGCTAGTAAATGTCAGTTACAGTAAAAGAATGCTTTCTTTGGGAAATTTTGGCTTCATGCTACTAGTTCTGTAATTTCTTTCTTATATCCCCACCTGTTTTTGTAAGTTGAGATAAATCATGAAAAGACTTTCAGTTTCGAAAATATATAGTAAGTGCTTTAAAAATTCCACTATTCCTATTGTTACTGTTGTTAGGTTTTTGTTGTTTTTGTTTTCTGGCTATTGACAACAAGGTCATGAGTAGGGCAAGGTCAAGATAAAACTCTTCGTATGTGGATGGTACCTCATGACATTAATCAAGCTCCTTTCCCTGTCCTGTGCACATCTGCACACTCCCTCTCCTATTGTAGTCACACCTGGACAATAGTTTCCACATCTGTTTCCCTTTCTCCTTTCTTCTTTACACTAGTAGGATGCCTCCACCCTTCTTGCAAGGCTGTGTTCCCAAGTTGGAAGAGGATTTTTCCAAAGGCTCATTGTATTTTATTATTTTCAATAATGATTTTATTATTATCAATAATGATTAATAATAATATTATTATCAATAATTATTTTCCCCTTTACCCAAAATGCTTATTTTTTAACAAGGCTCTGATGGAGACATAGTAGGAATTTTACCTCAAAAACACCTTGTGGGTATTCAGTCTCATATAAGGTAACAAGCCACAAGACATGGAAATATTCACGTGTGGACATCCACTCCCCCATAATACAGAAGGTCAGGTATGTTTTCTTTTTTTTTTTTAATAAAGGAGAAACAAACTTCTCATGTATTATACATTAATATGCACATGATATTTATTAAGTTGAAATTTCTGTTAATGGTAGGCAAAACCTCAACTCTGGGAACATTGCCAGCTTATTTTGACTCTTTCCACTGTGTTTTCATAGGAGAGTTCTAAGAATAACTGCAGGAGTCTATTGTATGGAAACAGACCTATTCCATTTAGTTGAACTTTTTCAGTTTTATTCATAAAGTTCTTCTTCCTCTTCCCTTTTTTCTTTTTCCAGAAGAACTGTGGGTTTGGACCTGTTAAGTTTATTTTATCAGTTTTAATGCAAAGATTATTACTGTAATTTACATATCACAGTAAGAGCCTAAAGCTTCCTGCTGTGGTTTTTTCCACCAATGTGCTACAAATTAAGCACCCAGCTACATTAAAGTAAATGAAAAAAAAAAAAAAAGTTAATTCTTTTCAATATAAGGAAAATTATCTGCCCACAAGACTATATATTTGATAAGATACCCAGAAAAAAGAAAAAAAGAGTTTTATGTAAACTTCATTAATGTTTCAGTCCCATGCAAGAGAGTAATATAAACCTGAAGAAAATGCAGTCAGATCAATACTGATCACGGAAATGAAAGCAGTAACTTTGAGGCTGTGAAGCGTGCCAAACTTGCAATAGACAAAAAGGCATACCAATAATATTTTCAAGACTCACTAAGGCCTTAATCATGTAGAATTTATCAGAAAGTGTGAACATTCTTCTTCATTCCCACTGGTGACATCCACTTGAGGAAGAACTGGTTCAGAACTTCAATACGGAGTTGCCACAAGGGAGCACTGATCCAGTAACTGTGTTAAGATGCCACTACTCAGAATGTACTGGCACAGTAACTGAAGTCAGTTACGCCTTATATATTGATGGGAGTCCTCAGGTTATCCAAGTGATCCTCCTGCCCAGGTCATGCGCAGTCTTTGCCATGATAATGGAAGGACATCTTCAAGGGCAATGCAGTGAGCCTGTCTCCCAGTCATCAGCCTTCACTCCAGAGACCATTTCTGCCCTTCATCTTGTTTGTAATCCTCACCGATTTTTCTTAGCTTGTCTGTACTGTCCCTTAAATTTTATTTTGATTGGTTTCTTTTGAAACCAAAATCACTTGGTTAACTAGGATATAGGATATAGAGTAATTAGTAAATTATTAGCTAATTATTTAAATGAGAGAATGTGAAGTAGCTAAAAGAAGATAGCACAGCTAATATTTCAACAACTTTTGGCTTCAATATTTCCTTAAGAGCGGTTTGTCAGAATATCATGGTTTTACTTGAATTGTTATTTTATGCTCAAAATATATAGGAACTTAATAGATAAAGTTGGGTATGTATAAATTTATAGCAATTCTTTTCCTCTACAATTGACTGTTAAGAAAATGTAAGATACATCCTCTTTGAATTGAGGTCAACAGCGATTTAAATTATACATTGACATTTCCTCTTGTTCACATGCTGGTGAGGCCTCAGGAAACCAAGACAAGATGTGTCTTTCCCTCAATGATTTCATAGTTGGCCTCAAGGGAAATCATTTCAGTATCAATATATTCCTATTTTATATTGAGAGGTATCAGCAATATGGAGATTCCTTAGAAAATTTGGAATGGAACCACCATTTGACCCAGCTAATCCACTCCTTGGTTTATGCCAAGGACTTAATTATATATTTGTACAGGCATATTTTAAATATATGTGTTGATGTTGAATTATTATCAACAAAAGCAAACCATACAATAAAATCTAAAACAACACTCAAGGGTATGAAGCACAGAACACAAAAAGCCAGAGCCTGTGATCTTCCCTTTTCACTTTATACAGGGAAACGGGCAATATTGTCTTTCCTATCCTTTTTCTTAAGCATATAAAATTATATTGTGCAAACTTTCCCACAATTTCCTTAGTATTCCACTAATACAAGAATACATTTAAACGCAGTGTGCAAACAGTTTTATGTAGAATTCAGTGTATTAAAGCAAAAGTGCACAGAATTCAAAAGAATTAATTCTCTCCTCTACTATGTATAAAATAACCAAGGACAAAATATTAAAAATTTAAAATATAAAAATATAATACAACTATCATTAAAGCTATTAGTTTTACAAATTTTATACTTAGTATTATATATGTACTGTGTAATATATGTAGTGTATAATATATAACAGCATATTAATTTAAAACACTTAACTATAAGAACATCATAAAGTTGATTTTGGAGAATACAAAAATTTCTAAAGGAGTTTTACAGAGAAAAGTAAGCACACAAAGTGTGTATCTAAATTTCTACTGACAATAACTGATCGTAAAAAAGAATACACCAAAATCTTGGTGAATGACCTTTAAAAGAATATTATGAAATTGTTTGAAACAACTTTAAAAGCTTCATCTGCCTACAATGTCTTTAGTGATAGTGCCAGTACATGTATGCATGTGCTAATTCAAAAATTCATTCTAAATTTCCTATGGAGATGCAAGGCCATGACATTAGTCAAGACAATCTTGAAGAATGTTAAAGAAATTAAATTATCCTGGTATCAATAATTTTTATAAAGCATAATTTATTAAAACATTGTGCTATTGTCACACCAACATATTAATTGAACAATGGGAAATAATAGGTAATTCATAAAAAGTCCTAATTTAATATAGGCAATATGATTTATATCAAGCAAACAGTTGAACTGAGTCATGGTCAAAATTGGGCTTTTCAATAAGTAGTGCTGGGTCAATTAACTAGCCATGTGAGAAAAAGAAAAAGATTCACCATTTATTACCATAATTTATAAAATATAATTCAAGGTGGATCATAGACCTATCCTGAAAGACAATAAATTTCCAGAAAATTAAATTTCTTCAAAAATTTGATGTGGATTAGTAAGCAGAGCACAAAAACACTAACCCCATAAAAGATTGGTATACTGAATTTCATGATTAAACTTAGCATTTTTATTTATCAGAAGAGACCATTATGAGTGAGAAAAGACAAGTCACAGGATGACACTAGATATTTTCAATAGTATGTCCAACAAAAAATAAAATCTGTGTCCAGAAATAAGTAATAACAATTATATAATGAGAGAAAATATTTTAAAATTAGCAGTGAAAATGCTCTAATCAGACAGTGAAAGTATATGTGACTCTTAAACAAATGTAAAAGAGTTTAAGACCATTACTCATCCAAGAAATGCAAACTAAAACTATAAAATATTGTCAATTGGTAACTACAGCAGTAGTTGAATTGAAAAGAATGTATGATTTTGTACTACTAAGAATTATCCACAGAGAAGAAAGAGGAATAAAGGAATGCAATAAAAATAAAGGAATGCAATAGTAAAATAAATAAAGTTATGGATACAAATATATCACATGTGTCCTTGGAAGAGTTAGTCCACAAATCTATATGTACAAGGAGATTTTTTTAATAAGATATGGGCTCAGGTGATTGTGGAGCCTAAGTTCCTGAATCTACCATCTACCATTTGGAAAACCAGGAACGTTGATGGTACTGTTTTAAGTCCTGAAAGCCACAGAGCTAATGTTGTAAGTTCTGGTCCATGTCTGAAGTCCTGAGAAGTGAAAGAATTGAGGGCAGAGAAGATATATGCATCAGCTCAAACAGTGGGCAGATAATGTCCTTCACTTTTCTTCTTTCCAGGCCATTAGTGGATGAGATGATGAGAGCCTTCTGTTTTATTCAGTCCACCAATACAAACACTATGCCTTCCAAAGGAGTCTTATAGGTATAACCAAAAATAATGGTTAGCCAGATACCCAGGTACCCCATGACTTAGTTGAGTTGACACATAATATTAACAATCACACATTCACCTCTGTCAAATTGGCACTCATCTGCATGTCCTTAAACCATACCTATCCTCCAAAAAAAGACATAACAAAGATAAATCTCTTTCTAACATGATATAACTAACCAAAAGCATGTCAACCCCTTCCCCAGAAGGGATGATCAAGTCCTGGAGTGATAGTACCTCTTCTTGATAGCTCATAACTTTTATAGTATGATGCAAAATTAACTGTACTTTAATTCTAGAACACAAAGTCAGCATATTAAATTACCTGGAATACAGGGAATAAGAGAAGACAGAAAATAAAGATATTTGAGATCACATATACCTTGGTTACATAGTTAGATGTGTGGTTATAGCTGGTATACTCTGCAAATTCCAGGTATTGGTTAAGATACAGAGTAATGTCAAACTGTTAGCATTGATGGTGAGAGTATACATTGATTGGTACACAATTTGGGAAACTGTTAAGTAGATATTTTACAGATAAATAACACCCACTTAAGACCCTGGAGACAGAAGTCAGGGTATATATATATAGGGAGAAATTAGTGCACATGGACCTAAATTAAACAAAGCCAAACAAAAAAAATCAGCATAATCCAAATAGAGCACCAGTTTTCCTAGTAGTCTGAACTGAAAATAATGCAGATGTCTACCAATAATAAAATGGATATATAAATCATAGATTTTTCATATAATAGAATAATATATAGGAAGGCAAAAAAAACTCAAAGTTCTTCTATGCATATAATATGCATCATTGTAACAGATATAATGTTGGATGAAAAAAAACTAGACACAAATAATAGATAGTACATGATTCCTTTCATAAAAAGTTCAAAAGCAGGCAAAACCAATATATGGTAATAGATATTAGACTAGTGATTGCTTCAGGGGATAATGGTCTGGAAGGAAGCCCTTCTGAGTTTTGTAAGTTCTATATCATGTTAAGTTAGTCTAGACTTCAATCAAATGTGTGTACTTTATTATATTTAGTTATTTCTCAATTTTTTTAATAAGCATGACTGCGTTTATTCCTCTAAGGGATGTAATTCTTGCACTTATACATGGTTTCAAAATAATATATAGCTAGGGTACTAGTGTATGTCTGAACTATATAAACTTTTCTATAAAGAACTGAGCTAGAATCTCAAAAAGGAGATGTCACTGTTTCTGCTTACATGTGTCCCATTCCTGAAAGGAATGAGGCCTTTCTTAATTTAGAAAACTAGATATCTTAGGTTCTTTCCATGCTTCAAAAGAATCTTGAGGTGCTCTTTGAAATAAAATAATGTTTATGAAGTGATAATAATGTTAATGCCAACCAATTTAATGCAGATTGCAATGAATCCATGGTAAGAATAATGGAGAAAGATTGATTACTGAAAATTAAATGCTCTTTCACTAGCTGTTACAATTAATCTAATACAATTGAGCTTGAATTATAGACTATTTATATAATAAAATAGGTTATTTTAGGCAATAACTGAAAAATATGGTAATTATTCGGAAAACCTGTGACCTTATCATGATCAAAGCCTAGTAATAAATGGATAAAAATGAACAAATTGATGACTACATTGATTATTTAGAGATATTTCCATACTAAATTATGGACACCACTATTTAAATCACAAATTAGATACTTTAAAGACCTGTTAAGATATATGCAAAAACCCAAATACAACATTACATAATTCTTAGTTTATGAAGTTACGAATGCTTCATATATACCAGCAAATCTTTCAGATTCTGAGGATATAGCCAGGAACAAAACAAATACCATGCTCCAGTGGAGACTTCAGAGAACTTACAAATCTTTCAACGTTTTGACCTCTATTTTCCTGCCATGAACAAGTGATGAATCACAAAAAAGGAGAGAGAGAATGGGACTGAGCTTTGGGTGTTGATGACATAATGTTCTATTAACCTCACACACACATGCGTGTGCACCTGAATAGCCCTAGGGCCAGTCCTGCTAGTCTGCTTTCATAAACCATGTTTCCTAAAAAGAAAAGGAGAAAAGAAGTTTACTTGCTGCACTTCCTCCAGAGACCAACAACCCTACAAAGAAGATATTGTTATTACAACATTGATGCAACATTACAACCTGATTTCACAGAATGAAACCGCATGGAGAACAGCCCTGGGTATTAACTGCAAAGCCAAATTTCAACATTTATATTAAGCCCTACCCAAGCTTTTTGCTCAGTTTGTGCACTCAACCTGCCTTTAATTGAAAATATTTTTATGAATTCCACTAAAATTTGGTATTCAACATTAGAACACATGTGAAACTTTATCATGTTTCTATTTACATCTTTAGGCGAAATTGTATTCTCTTCTGCTGGACTTGGTTATTCTGAAAATATTGGTCATACATACTAGGCAAAATAAGGTACTCTCTCTACTAGTTTTGGTGGTGATAGTGGTAGTGTTAATACCAAAGAATTATATCTCATTTATTGTTTGACCTTCATGTTTGTGACCCTGCAAATTTGTATGTTAAGAATATTGACTACCAATATGATTTAATGTGATGATCCTTGGAAGTGAGGTTTTTAGGAGGGAAGTAGGTTTACATGAGATCAGGAAGGAAGTGCCACCATGATTGGAACTAATGTCCTTACAAAAAGAGGAAATGTATTTTCTCTCTCCATCTGCCGTATGAAGACATAGTAAGAAGCACCAAGGTGTGCAGGGGAAGATACAGATCCTCACCAGTAACCAAACCTGCCCCTTGATCTTGGACTTCCCAGCCTCCAGAAGTGTAATAGATTCACGTCTGTCTTGCGAGCTGTCCACCCTGTGGCATTTTATTATAGCAGCCCAAGCTAAGCCATTTACTAAAGTCTTATAATATACCAGACAGATATGAGCTAATGATTTACTCTATCCTTCAATTTATTTACTAATAACTGTTATTATTGCCTGTTTGTAGATGAAGAAATTGAAGCAGAGATTAAGTAGCTCGCTCAAGGTTACTCAGTGACAGGAAATCTGACCTCAGGATCTTTTATCTTAATCACAGCAACATGGTGCTATCTAGCAAGTTTGTGTTCTGTTTCTTTTCAATTAAAACCAGAAGCTATTACAAATAAATGACCTCTAAAATTCAAAGTTATGTGTCTCGATTTGAGCAGCATATAATCAAGAAAGGGTAATGATAGATTTTTTTATTGTTAAACGAATAGCCTTATTTTGGAAAGAAAGAAACAATTTCAAAAATATTTATGTTATTTACGCACTTTTGTATATGTGCATCAATAGAATAGACTTGCGTTTCCCTTATTAATTTACTCACTCAACAGATGTGAGTAAGACATCCTGCTTATATTTTTAAAAAATCAAGAATTAAACAGAGGGCAAAATTATTTATTAGACAAAATATATGTACTGGCAACAGAAAAGCAAAACCATGGTTTGGAAGAATACATAAAATTAAGTATGAGAGGTCAGAGAAAGTTTCCAGACAGATGTGATCTTTAAATTGACATTGAACAATCAGGTTCCATTTGCAAGTCAAGGATGTCTTAATTCGAAAATTGGAGGTTGTTGGCTGATAGATCATTAAAATTTTTATTCCTGAATCTTCAGTATGTGATTTTTCTTACATAATGCAGAAAGACGTGACATTGATCTAACAATAATATAGATAAAACTACTTATATTAAAAAAAGATAAATTTAATAATATAGATCTAATATTTATATTAGAAATATATAACAATTCTATATGTAATTGTTAGGTATATATAATTGTTACATATTTATAATTATATACACAATCATTAGATATATCATCATATATTTCATAGTTTTATATATGTATAAATTTCTCTATATATGTATACATATATGTATATATTTTAAAGTTTGAGATATGTATAGATATGTATAGATTTCTTAGCTAGTAAAATTTTAAAAATAGTAATAGAAATAATGTTGAACTAGTCCTAATTTTAACAATAATTAAATATCATCAGTGATACAGGAATGGATTATTATAAAATAATATTTTGATGATATTATAATTTTAGTAATAATAAAAACACCATTATTATTAAAAAACTGTAAGGTACTAATTAAGACTTATTCCATTGTGCACTAAATCTAATTGCAGTGGTAACCAATCGATTGATGATAATCAATCAAGCTCCTTAGAGGCTGAGAGACATAGGAAATTACTATCTTTAATTTAACTCATTTTAATCTTATATTTAACTTTCTACATGCTTGATATTTTAAATAATGTAATTTATTTGAGTAAAATCATGTGGGAGAATTCAAATAGAAAATTTTTTAAAGTATAGTATAAATCTCCTGTTTGGTAAAGAGCAGCTTTTTGGTGTAAGTATGAAAATGGATGATGGTAGTTAACAAAACAGGTATTTAGAATTAATTGACTACATTATAAAATGTAATGTAATTATTTTATTTAGTAATGTCACCGTTTGTAATGTGATAGAAATTTCAACTTTGTATCTTTTACAAGGATGATATTCAGATTTTTCTTTATAAATATTTGAAGGAGTACCAAAGTTATGAAATATTTTATAGGTAATACAAAGTATTTTAATGTCACTTATCTGGAAAATGAGGGCTAATCTATGAGATAAAATCAAATAAAATATGGCCATAAAAACATAATGAAAAGAAATCTATCCAGTTGAAAATAAAAGGCAAAAGAAAATAAGTATTTTCAGTAAAATATTTTAAACTTCAGAAAATGCTATTTTCTAAAACCTGACACTTAATATGGCAAAATGAAGTCCCAGTGTAAGTTTTTGATGCAAATGTTTGAACTAATAAGGAGTTGATATGTTATTAAATCTAGTAGTTATATTTAGGACAAGATATATAAAAATGTATTATAGCAGATGGTATCAAATGTCAATAGGGCCTAGATTCCAATGCACATGCTACATTCATGTAGAACATGAATGCTAAGAGGCATCTTCTGAATGTGCACTGGGTATCATTCAGGGTAATGCACCACAAGCATTCTGTCACTGTGGGTTGGAGTTGATGCATGAACTGTGTTAGACAGCAAGACAGAATTGTTTTCAATGCAATCCTCAGGGAGTCCTTCAGCAAAGGGAAAACAATGATTTTGAAGGTTCATTTCAGTTCCAGCTGGCAGAGATCTTAAAGGTTATTCTATTTTTCTCATACTACACAGTTATTTAAATGTCTCCATGTGGAATATGTGAGAGGAGTGTATATTTAGGCACAATGGAATTTAAAATATATATTTGTAGTGGCAAGGAAAGAGAAAAACCAGGAAACTTTGTGTTGAGTGCCACTGGACTATATAGCATTAACATTCTTGTTTTACAAATTTTTACTCTATTTTCATTGATAGATTGAACTCCAGGCCTAACATATTTAGCTATATCTTAATTGGAGGTCAAACACCCACTTGGGTATCTTCTATTCTTTCTACATTCGACAAATGAAATATTTATCCTATGGGAGCAGCATTCTATAAGTCTAAATTCATTTTGTCAGAATGGGTTTGGAGATGAGTAAAAAAAAATGAAAGATGGGGAAATTATGTAAAAATAAGCAATTGATTGAAGAAATTCAATTGTCAAAAGTGACTTTCTTCATGAATTGTCCCTTTAAATTAGTAAGGAACAACATGAGACATCAGAAATACTTTTGTTAAAATTTTCCAGTTGTAAAATAATTGTTAAGTCTCATTCTTAAACAAGAAGTCTTGATTTTCTTTTCTTTTTTTCTCTTTTCAAGCAGTCTTTTGAGCACTCCACTAGCATAAGGGACATCAGTATTCTATTGACAGGGACAACTTAGAGGACAAGGAACATGTGCAGTCTTACAAAATCCCACGCTTTTTTTAATGCTCCATTGCTATCATTTTGAAATGCATTGTAATTTATGAGCAAGTAGCCCCACTTGTATAGTTTGCACTAGGCCATAAAAATTAAGTGACTGGACCTGGTTGATATATTTAAGTGAAGAAAGACAAATGTATTAAAACAAAACAAACTTCTTGTATATAAAATGAATCTTGATGACTAGTACACTGATAAAAAAAATTGGCATTGCTCTTAGAAAAATGCAGAGAAAGAGAAAAATAACTTAATTGAAATATTTTGAATCATTCCAATAATAATATACAAACAAATGTCACTGAAAATATTTTTTTGAAATAAGTTTAGTACAAAGGATTGCATGTTGGATATTTGGGAATTTGGAGAGATGCCTGAATGTAGTACAATTAGCTTTCTATTACGTTTCATTTAAAAAGACTGTTAGCAAATCAACTATAAATACTCATGATCACAGAAATGGCTTAAATATGGAGCATGTACTATCTAGCTTGCCTTCTTACCCTGTGTCCTCATACTTTCCTGCATAGGACAGTATACTCAGTAGTTGTTTTAAATTTAAGTACTCTGGATTTTTAATTCTAGTGTAAGAACACAGGAATCAGTTTAACAGACACCTCTAGATGGACCTGAGTGAGACTCATCTATCCATCATACTTGGAAAAATTTTCCTCTAATTATCATCATATCTGTCTCAGTCTGTTTGTACTGTTATAATAAAATATCACAAATGGTTACCTTGTAAACAAACAAAAATTTAATTCTTTCTTTTTTGGAGACTGGGAACTCCAAAATTAAGGCAAATTTGGTGTCTGGTGAATGCCTGCTTTCTAGTTCAAAGATAATCCCTTCTATCTGTGTCCTCAAGTGGTAGAAGAGACTTGTTGTCATCTATTCCAGCTTCCTCTATATGGGTAATAATCCCATTTGTGAATGCTCTGCCCCCATGTCCTAGTTACCTTACAAAAACCTTCTACTATTGCTATCACTTTGCGAGTTGGGAATTCACAAACAAATGGGGAGAGATATACACATGCAGGTCACAGGTTTCAAGCTCAAGATCTTTTCCCACCCATTTAAGATCCTTATGACTGAGTTGCATTAAATAAGCAAGAAATGTTTTTTAAAGAAATGTTTTGGAGAAATCAACATTTTCACTAGGATGTTATGCATTAAGCTTTATCAAAATTCCCCTTCAAAAAGTGGAAGAATAAAAACCCTAGAATCAAAAAATCAGAGGGGTAATATAATGGGGAAGCTATGGTTAAATTTTACAGAAATACTGGAGAATTTATACTATCTACTTTGATGGAATTAGCCCTTGAGTTTACAGCTGATGTCTTTAAGGAAAGAAAGTATTTGGTCCAACATAGTTAAAGGGATACAATTAAATGAGGAAGAAAACTAAGTCATACTGCTAAGTATTTTTTTTTTCATTAAGGCTATTTAATTTAATATATACTAACTTATCAAAATGTGTATTTAATATTTTGTATTTGTGAAGAAAAAGTAATTATTTGGAATAATGTGAATGTCAAGACTTCTTTGGCTTTTTATATGTTAAGTGATTAACACAGTTATATTTTACTATCAAATAACTACTATGGAACCAGAAAAACATTCTTATGTATATGTATGTTTCTTTTTCCTTCCTTAGCATGTAATTTTAACTAACTGAATTACTCTAAGTACCATCTTATTCAACATTTGAAATGAAAAATTTACTTTTTAATGAAGAATCTGCATTCATCATAACAATAGAACAAAGTCTTTGGCAGGTTTTTGTTTTTTTCCATAGAAAGTTGTCTAATTTTGTTTCTACATTAGAAAATTGTAAAAATGCAAATTGCAGAAACTGCATCTCAAGAATTTGAAAACAAAATAGCGTGCAATAACCTGTTTAGTTCTTTTTATTATTGTTCAGAGGAGAAAATATCAGAAGTAATGTCATTATAATTCCTTTCAAAGTCAACAATTTGTGAAGAGTTATTTTTATAGGAAAATTGAGGAGTAAGGGTACTACAAATATAATCAATGAAATCATTGCCCTTTGCTTGTTTGGTGAAAATGAATTGTATATTTAAAGATTATGATTTACACAAGGTGTAGCTTCAGATAATGTAGTAAGGGGAAGAGAACATTTGATATGTATTTTCAAAGTTGATATCAAAAGTGTTAAGAGGTAATTAGTAATGATTATTAAAACAGAAGGTATCATGGTGATGTTGCAATAGAACTAAGAGCCTATAACAAATTTCACATTAACCAGAATTTGGAAATAGTTTGTTTGCTAATATAAACATGTTACATTTCATGTAAGAAAAAATCCTTTATCTATATTAAGCTGATAAACTGCACAAAACCGATATTTTAATGACACATTATAAACAGATTCAACTGACAGAAAATTATGAATAAAAAAGTACATGATGGTTTATTATACTGATTAAAAATCAAACCAAGTATTATTATTCATGATTGTGTGATTTGATTCTAGTTGTAGATCCACTGACATCCAAAACACTATTTCCCTAGTAAAATCAGTAACTTGTGTTTCATGAGTACAGTCAGAAATGTATATGTAGTGTTACTATCATAAAATACAAAATACTTGTAAAGTGACTACTTTGGTCCACAGAGGCCTTTTAAAGACTCTCACCATGCCCTTTGAATCACATGTGGCAGCTTTGACACTTTGAAGCTGAGTGATTTCAGCATCACCTTCACTACGTGTCACACCTTACTATATCAGGAAAAAAATGAGTGTTCAAATGAAAGTCTGTGAGATTCTAGAAATGTTAATACCAAATAGTGCATCTACACATTAACCATTTTTATTATTATTGTTATTGCTAAACTCAGGACATGATTCTACTTTCACTAGTTTGGTCATTGCTCAAAGTATCTTTTTGTTTCAGGATCCAATCCAAAGTATCACTAGTTTGATTTTTAAAAATTGTGCCTATATCTTCTACTCATTTCCCAATTGTGTTTATTCACTTTTTTCTTCTGGGTGCAAACATAAAAAAAAAAAACAAAACTTCTAAGCAACATTCTCCCTCCCAATAATTGCTATGCCTTCCATAGAACTCACCAAAGTGTCTATGTCCTGTCTCTTCAGTGACCCTATGTCCTTGTTCTCAACCGTGCTTTCTGTATAAGGCCTTTCCCTGTAAACATCTTTCTCTATAAATTTCTTTAAAATTATTCTCTTCTCAGTATCAAATCTTACATATATTATTTATTTCCAAATCTATACAAGGAAACTTTAACTTCTAATTTAAGTCTAGCTATGTCTTCAACATTTTTCTGGAAGTTTCATTTTATACTTCATCAATATTTTCCTGGAAATTTCATCTTATACTTTATCAATATTTAAACTCAAGCAATTCAATTATTCATCCTCCTTCTAACACCAATTTCTGATACACATAAGTGAATTAATTTCTTCAGTTACTCAAACTTCAAAACTTAAATGCATCCCTGATTTCATACTTTTATATGCTTCTCAGGTTTACAAATTTCAAAATTGTATCAAGTTTTCCTTAAAAATGTCTTTCTTGTAATTATTTACATTTCTATTGATCACAGTAGCTTGTGATATTTCAGGTTACTTTGGAATATTTGTGAAACTTGCCTTTCTTTATCAAAGCATTCTTGAATAATTCATATTACTTATTAGAGTGCTTTTTCACAAATCTGATTTCCAGGTTATTCCTCAATTTAAAATATTGAAGGATTTTCACTTACTGATATGGGTCCAAATCTGAACTTTCATTGGCACTAAATTCTTCCATCTACCAGAATCTGGCTTTAATTTACTGTACCGGTGTTCCTTCCACACTCATCATGCTGTTCCAGTTGAGATAGTCACATGCTGAGATCAAGAGCTGTGTTTGTCAGAGATTGCCTTGTGAAATGGAAACAAGGACCTCAACAGAGAAATAAAATAATCACAATGTAAAATAATAATAATGATTAATAATAAACCTTTTCAGAACTATGGAAATTAACCAGATTTACAGAATGATTAGAAAATATCCATTCAAGAAATACTACTGAACCTCAGGGAGAGCTATACAGTCTGCAGCATTTTTGACTTGGGGTCTCTTTCCATTCCTCCTCCCTCCCCACCACAGAGACATGATAGGAATGAAGCTAGGGAGCTTACAAACCACAAAGACTACTGATCTGCTCTGGATCTCAGTTGAAAACCCCATCCCCAGAGTACTGCCCAAAGTGGAACAAAGTTGAAAACCATCTGAAAAAGGTCTGCGTGCCTGGGATTTTATGTGAGGTTAAACTCTGCAAAGCAAACACACAGTCTATCCCCAGGACATTACTGAAAACAACAATTTTCTGGTATCAACACAATAGCCTAAGAGTGTACAGTTGGGATAGACAAGAACCTGGTCAGATATTCAAAGGAAAATACTGAATTTTGTATTTTCTTTACAGTTTTGTCTTTGCCAGAATGTCATATAAATGGAATGATACACTATGTAGCCTTCCTAGACTGGTTTCTTTTACTTGGCAATATGCATTTAGATTCATCCTTGCCTTTGCATATCTTGATTATTTGTTCCTTTTGACTGCTGAAGAGTTCTCCATCATATGGCTTCCTATGGTTTGTTTTCATTCCAGCTTTGATGATTAGTGAATAAAGCTACTATAAATGCCCACCTACAGATTTTTGTATGCATGTATGTTTTTGCATCAGGTAAATATGGGAAGCATAACCATTGTGGTAGTTCTATGTTCAGTTTCATAATAAGAAGCTGCCAAACTGTCCTCACAACAGTTGTGCCATTCTGTATCCCACTGGCAATGAATACTACACATCCCACATCCTGTTCCTCTGCGCCTTCATCAGTAGTTGGTATTCACTTGGTATTGTGTGTGTGTGTGTCTTTTGCCAGTTGTATCTTGATGTTTCTATTTGCAATTTCCTAATCACTAATGATATTGAGTGCCTTTTCATGATTATGTGCTTTCTGTGAAATCTTTTCATTGGGCATTTATTCACATCTTTTGCTCATTTAAATTGTTAAACAGAACAAAATCTCCCCCCCCACACACACACATTATATGTCAACTCCTGAATCCCCAGGCCCATGACTATTTTACTTCATATAATTTTACACATGTAAGTGGGTCTTGAGATAGAAAGATTAACCTGTGTCATCTGGAACAATGTAACAATGTAACAATGTAGTTACAAGGGACTTTGAGAAGAGGCAGTGAAATCCTAGTTAGAGAAGGACATGTGATTATGGAAGCAAAGGTAGAAAACACAGGACCAGAGCAGCCTGCAGAATCTGGAAGAGGAGAAAAGTTCTCCTCTAAAGCCTCCAGGAGGATACCTACCTGCTGATCAGCCTCGGACTTGTGACTTCCAGAACTGAGAGAGTAAAATTTTACTACTTTAAAACACCAAGTTTATAATAATTTGTTACACGAGAAACAGGAAACCAATGCAGGTTATTTATTTTCTTATTGTAGAGTCTTATGATCTCCCTGTATCTTCAGGAAGTTTTGAGTTTGCAAATATTTTCCCTGTATGTGCTCTATCTCTATTTGTGGCATTTTAATTTTAGTAAAATACAACTTGACTTTGTTTGCAACCATCCAGATATTGATATTATATTTAAAAATTCACGAAAAAACAAAATCATGTAGATTATTTTCCTGGGGTTCTTCTGGAACTTTGTGTTTTTGCACTTCCCTTAACTGAATAACAACAACAGTTAGTATGTTTAACAAGTACAATACAGGACTAGGTTGTATTTTTGTATTTTTGCATATGAACATTCAGCTATTACATTAGCATTTGACTGCATGAACTTTCCTTTCCCCTTTAAATTGACTTCCTGTCTTCATCAGTTGACTATATTTCCATAGGTCTGTGTCTGGCTCCAGTTCTCTTTAGTTGAATTTTGTGAATTTTTTTTTTTTTTTTTTTTTTTTTTTTTTTTACTTATGTGATGCTGTCTGATTACCAGGTCTTTCTAGTAAATCTAAAATAAGGCCAGCGTTGAGTTCAACCCTGTTCTTCTTCAGTATTATGTTGGTTATACTAGGTCCTATGTCTTTCTATTAAAGCTTTTAGAATTAGCTTGTCAATGTTGACAAAGTAACTTGCTGGGATTTTTCAGAGGTTGTGTTGATATTATGTATCAATTGGGGAAGGATTGATATTTTATTGATACTAATTATGAACACAAAATACCACTCCACTTATTCACATCTTTGATTTCTTTTATTAGTTTTATACTTTAGTGAATAGAGGGAGAACTTTAACAATATTCTGTTAAATTTATATGTAAGTACTTCATTTGGGTGAATTCTCTTATAGTTTTTTTGAAATAAAAATCTTTGTGTTCTACTACTAATTTATAGAAAAGTTATTGACCTTTAATATTCACTTTGTGTTCTTCCAACTTTCTATACTTGCTTATTAGATCTAGGAAGTTCTATGTAGATTATTTGATGTTGTCTACATAGACAATCATGTGTTCTGTATAAAGACATTTTTATTTCTTGTGCTTTAGGCTGTTATGATGCAATACAAAAGACTTGATTACTTACAAACAACAGAAACTTACTTTTCACAGTTCTAGAAACTGAGAGTTCTATTTCAAGGGATTGGCAGATTTGGACAGTGATGAATGTTCATATAACCTTCTTTTTAAATCTAACCTCATGTTAGAAGGGACAAAGGGTCTCTCTTGATACTCTTTTATAATGGCATTAATCCCATTCCTGACAATTCTGTCCTCATGACCTAAACCCCTCCCAAAGTCCTCAACTCCTAATATCATGATCCTGGAAGTGATTGCCTCAACATATGAATTTTGGAGGAATGCAGACATTTTGCACATATGACTAACTTATATGCAATGAATTTCATTTTCTTATTGCACTAATTAGCACTTAAACACAATATTAAATTGGAATGATAAATAAGAACATCCTTGTCTTCTTATTGATGTTAAAAGTCTAATTTCTCACTGACAAAAATAATAATTCTAGTGTAGTTTTAAATAACGATAGGTTTGTGTCAATATCTATTATTAAGCTAAGCAAGTTCTACTTTATTGCTAATTTGCTGAATATTTTTATACTGAAGGGGTGTTGGATTTTGTCAAATGCTTTTCAAGAGTGATATGAAGTGATCATAAAGTATTCTTTCTTTAGTCAATAGAATGTGTTATATTTATTGATTTCATGAACATTGAGCCAAACTGGCATGAAATAAATCGCATCTTGTACAATAAAATATAAAATATATCTATGAGATCAGTCAGGATACCCTCCCTTTCATTGATGATAATAGTAATTGGTGTCTTCTCCTTTTCGCTTGGTAAGCCTGACTAGATTTGTACCAATTTTAGTAATCTTCCCAAGCCAGATAACCAGCTATGGATTTTGCTGGTTGTCTTTTTCACTTTTTTCTTTTTTTTTTTTTTTTTTTTTTTTTTTTTTTTTTTTTACTGGGGATTTAACCAAGGAGTGCTTTATGACTGAGCTACATGCTAAATCTTATTTATTTATTTATTTATGATAGGATCTCACTAAGTTGCTAAAGGTTTTGCTAAATTGCTGAGGCTGACCTCAAATTTGAGATCCTCCTCTCTCACCCTCCTGAGTTGCTGGGATTACAGGTGCCACAGCACAGCAGTTTTGTTGATTCTCTCTCTTTTTTTTTTTTTTCCTTTCTTTTTTTGCTTCCATTTGGTTAAGTTCTAATTTTTATTTCCATATTTTCTGCTTCTTGAAAACTTACTATTCTTTCTCTATATTCTTTTATGGAAGTAAATCTGATTTTAAATCCTCCTTCTTTTCTAACATATTTACTTAGTGCTACAAATTTGCCTCTAAGCATTACTTTTGCTGCATCTCACAAGATGTGTTTTCATTTATCTAGTTCGAATTGTTTTTACTTCTCTTGAAACTTCATTTTTGACCCGTGTACTGTTTAAAATTGCACTTCATGATTTCCAAATTCCTGTGCTCTAAGACCATCCTTTAAAGGAGTTTATTTTTTTTTTAATTTGTTAAGGTGTATTTTATGGCTTACAATGTGGAACACACATACTTTATGATCACTTCATATCACTCTTCTCAAAGTAAGTTTGAGAAGAATGCATATTCTGCAGTTAGCTGATGGAGTCTTTTATAAGTGTCAGATAAACTGGATTGATCCCTGCTGTTGAGTTCATCTATACCTTTATTGGTTTTCTGTGTATTTTATATATCAATCACTTACTAAGGTACACTGAAGTCCCCACCTATTAGAGGGGACTCATTCATTTCCCCCTGTAGTTCTCGGTTTTTGTCTCAAACATTTTGATGTCCTGTTCTTATGAGCACACATAGTAAGGATCGCTATACATTCAGAACAAGTGACTCTTATACTAGTGTGTAACAACCAAGTTTGTAGATGATACTTTTCCTTGTCCTAAATTCTGTCTTATAAGAAATTAATGATGACTCAGATTTCTTTTGACTAGTGTTAGCATAGTCTCTGTTTCTCTCTCTCCCTTTAATTTTAATACATAAGTGATTTTATATTTAATGAGGCTTTTATGTAGATGACATATAGTTGAATCTTATTCTTCTCAAAATTATGCTCAAAGAAGTGAAATTATGTCTAAATAATGAAAGTACAACTATATTTATCAAACTGAGTACACACACACATACACACAGAGAGAGAGAGAGAGAGACAGACAGAGAAAGAGGGAGCTAGGGATATAACTTAGTGGTAGAGAACTTGCTTAGCAGCATGTTGAAGTCCTTGGGTTCAATTCCTAGCACCTCAAAGAGAGACACAGAGATTTAGAAAGACAAAGACAGAGACAGACTCATTATATTATTATACTGTAATGATAATGAAGGACACAATAGAGAGGTGGGGCTGAACAGTAGAGAAAATAAAAGTCATTATGAGAGAAAAACAAACTTACTAGAGTGAGTCAAGAACAGTTTTTAAGTGGCAGAAAAACATAATACTTGATAGAAGATTATCATGGTAGAGATTATCCAGAAATAGAAAAGAAAAAAACAGAAGAGAAAAAAAGAATTTTTATAAAGCAAGAGATAAGCCGGGTGTGGTGACTCACGCTATAATGTCAGGAACTTGGGAGGCTGGAGCAGGAGGATCTTGAGTTCAAAGCCAGCCTCAGCAAATTAGCAAGACCCTAGGCAAAGTAGTAAGACACTGTCTCAAAATTAAAATAAAAAGGCCTGGGATGTAGCTCAGTGGTTAAGTGCCCCTGGGTTCAATTACCAGAACCAAAAAAGAAAAAAAGGAAAAAAAAAAAAAAAAAAAAAAAAAGGAAAGAAAAGAAAATAAGCAAGAGCACTTCACAAATGGGTGGGACATTGAGGACATTGAATGGTTTAAATGGTTGTGCCATGCCAGAGCCATGTCGAAATTTGATTGACATGGTGATGGTATTAAGAGGCAGATCCTTTAAAAAGTGTTTAGACCATGACAACTTTGCTCTCATAAATAAATCAGCACTGTTATAATGGGGATGGTTTCACTACTGAAGGGCATATTTGGCCCCCATTTTCTATCTTTGCCCTTCTACCACATGCCGGCTTCCACCAAGTTATGACACAACTAAAAGGCCCACAGCAGGTGCTAATGCATTGACACTGAACTTCCTCCTCTCCTGACCTGCGGGCCAGTGAATTCCTATTCATTAAAAATTGCCTCGTCTCCCTGCACCTAGTAGAAGAAACCGTAGGCCCAGCTCTCCATCATGTTGACTTAGGAACTGACTTCCTCAACAAGACCCTGAAGCACAAGAAGTCTAATCAAGAATCAATAAATGGCACCATTACCCTATGTACATGTATGATTACATGAATGATGTGGATCTACATTGTGCACAATCATAGAAACAAAAAGTTGTACCCCATTTGCGTACAATGAACCAAAATGCAGTCTGTGAAAATTAAAAAAAAAAAAAAAAGAATCAATAAAGGGAGTGGTATCAAACTAAAAAGCTTCTTCACAGCGAACAATCAAGAATGTGAAGAGAGAGCCTACAGGATGGGAGAAAAATATTTGCCACCTGCACCTCAGATAGACTATTAATCTCCAGAATAAACAAAGAACTCAAACAATAACCCCCAAAACCCCCACCAAATAACCCAATCGATAAATGGGCAAAGGAACTGAACGGGCACTTCACAAAAGAAGAAATATGAATGGTCAACAAATATATGAAAAAATTCGTTCAACATCTCTAGTAATTACAGAAATGCAAATCAAAACTACTCTGAGGGTCCATCTCACTCCAGTCAGAATGGCAATCATCAAGAATACAAGTAAAAATAAATCTTGGTCAGGTTGCGGGGGAAAGTTTCACTCATACATTGCTGGTGGGACTGCAAATTGGTGCAACCACTCTGGAAAGCAGTATGGAGATTACTCAGAAAACTTGGAAAGAATCCAGTTATCCCAATCCTTTGTCTATACCCAAAGGACTTAAAATCAGCATACTAGGGTGACGTACCCACATCAATGCTCATAGCAGCTGAATTCTCAATAACTAAGTTATGGAACCAACATAGGTGCCCTTCAACAGATGAAAGGATAAAGAAAATGTGGCACATATATGCAATGGAATATTACACAGCCATAAAGAAAAGTGAAATTATATCATTTGCTGTTAAATGGATGAAACTAGAGATTATCATGCTAGTGAAAGAAATCAGTCCCCCCAAACCAAAAGTCAAATGCTTTCTCTAATATGTGGTTGCTAACACATGATAAGGGTGGGGAGGGAAGAATAAAAGTTCGTTGGATTAGACAAAGGGGAATGATGGGAAGCAAGGGGGAATGGGATTAGAAAAATCAGTAGAATGACTCACACATAACTTTCCTAGGTTTACATATGAATACACAACCAGTGAAATTCCACATGATGTACAACCACAAGAATGGGACCCTAATTAGAATAAGTTATACTCCATGTATTATAATATGTCAAAATACATTGTCATATATATCTAAAAAGACCAAATTAAAAACAATTGCTTACTCTCAAGTGTTCTTTTACCAGCACTACAAAATAACACTAACACATAAATCAAGCATACTAACACATGTATAAAGGAACAAACAATGAAAAAATCAGCAATTTTTTTTTGGAATAAATTTTGACTGAAATAACTGAAATGTCCCAAATTTGCTGTAAACATTTAATCTACATATTCGAGAGGCTCAAAAACATCATCTCCAAGTAAAATAACTTCCAAAAAATCCCCATTGAAATGAATCTTCATCAACTGGGTGAAAGTCAGTGATGAAGAAAAATGTTTGAAGGCATCAAGAGAACAAAGACTTGACATAAACAAGCATATTCTGTAAGATCCATAGATGATTTATCTGAATTCCTGGAGGACAAGATGCAGTGAGAAAAATCTATTCAAAGTTTGAAAAGAGAATTTTCAGCTTAGAATTCCATATTCAATACAACTATTCTTTACAAATGTGTCAGTCCATTTTACATTGCTGTAACAGAATACCATGCACTGGGTATTTTATAAACAAAAGGAGTTTATTGGGCTCAAGTTTGAAAAATCCACTATGAAGGTGCCAATTTCTGGTAAAGGTGTTGGTGCTGCATTTTTCCTTGGCAGAAGATGGAAGGGTGAGAGAATAAGAGAGCAAGCCAACAGGAAGGGTCTGAACTCACTGTTGTCACAGTTGACCTACTGCCTAGGTAATGACATGAATCAGCTAGTGAAGGCAAGGTCTCATGACCTACTTACTTCTGATAGGCCCAGCTTTCCAACACTGTTGTATTGCAATTTAAGTTTTCAGCATATGAACTTATGGAAGTAAATTCAAACTCTCATAATGAATATAGGAGGAATCAAGATATTTCATATAAGCAGAAACTGAGAGAAGTGACAATAAATGGTGTATATGTGTGTGTGTGTGTGTGTGTATTTTTGGTACAGGGGATTTAACCCAGGGGTGCTTTCCACTGAGCCACATTCCCAGACTTTTTCACTTTTATTTTGGGACAAGATCTCCCTAAGTTACATAGGGCCTGGCTAAGTTACCTAGGTTGGCCTCCAATGTGTGATCCTCCTGCCTCAGCCTCCTGAGTCACGGGGATTACAAGCATCAGGTGTGTACCACCTAACAGGATGAAAGAGGAGAGTAATATTGCTTCATTTATGTAATTTGATGTTAATTAAATAGTCAAAAGGAACATGTATCACATTTTGTAATAAAAGTATTATTAAAAGTGTAAAAAATTAGACTTCAAGGATAAATCAAGAAGCAAGGTTTAAAATCCCAGGAAACTGCAGATGGAGCCACAATAATTTAGAAAGGACAAATGGGGCCAACTAGAAATTCAAATAGGAGGGGCAGTCTTTGATCAAAAACTAATAGAAATCTAGTATGCAAATAAGGCAATAAAATTGTACTGCATTTGAGATTCATGCCAAATGAGTAAATTTTAGCTCTTTTAGCCACAAAAACATAAAGGGAGTAACTTGAGTAGTGATAGATATGTTACTTTGCTTCACTATAATCACCTTTATACTACCTGTTTGTATTCCCATTAACATCACTTGTATGCCTGGTTAAATATACACTCAGGGAGGAAGGGCGAGAGGAAGTGCTAGACAGTAACACCGGCCAATTTATATTATTTTATTGTTTATTGTGTGCATATATACAATGTAACAACAAATGCTATAATTTTGTAAAACTGTAATATAACATAACAAAAAATGTGAAGGGGGAAAAAAAAGGCTCATGCCGGCAAAAAAAGTAAAATATGCAATAAAGAAACAAAAATAAATAAATAAATAAAGAGTATATTCATCGAATTTTATAATGTTTGATAGTCTAAGGCAAGATGATTCTGTACAAAACTGTATTTGCACTAGTGCTTACATTTAGGCAACAAGGCAAGGATGAAATTTCATATAAAATGTGAAAATATGCTGTTATACTTTTCTTTGCCACCGAGGTCACCAAATGTTTTAAATTACATCCATGATCCATATTGCTTGGAGATGCAGAGGTGGGTATGAGTTTTGCATCTTTCATAGAGAAAACTGTCCATCAATACTGAAATGTAAACTTCATGAAATTAGGCCATAAGGATGAACTTTAACCCAGTTGGATTGGTATCCTTATAAGAAAAGGAAATTTGGGTGTGGGGAGCCATTTACGACCAGCAATTAATACCAGGCTTGGTGAGCTATCAGAATGGAAATCTGGCTTTAGGAATTGGCAATAGCTGATAGATTGTTCCAGATCGCCTCAAGTATGTGATGTCCCCTGCAGTGGCTCACCGCTGGAAATACGCTAATCCTGCTGGGATGACCCGCTAAAGCAAATGGCTTCCTTAACTCCACCCCTCCTGTTCCTCACAGAAGAAGCTCTTCCTTGTTCCCCTTTTCCTATATGACTATAAATAAAGAGAAGGTGGGCTCCTCCATCTTTGTTAGAAGCCAGATCTTATCATGGCTCAATCTATCTTGTCCCCTTTGATTTAAAAAGATAATTGTCTCCTGTGGTTATTCTATTAAATGTGTTTCTTACTGATGAATCTACAGCTGGCTCATCCCTCCAACAGAACCCTTTCCCTTTCCCATGCTGGACATTGAATAAACCCTACATTTGGGCACTCAGGAAGATGTGAGGGTACACACACCTGTGTGTGTCTCCATCTGAGTACAGGAAGGAAAGTCTATGGGAGGACATCTAAGGCCAAGGAAAGAGTCCTCAGAAGAAACTAATTCTGCTAACACGATGACATTGAGCTTTTACCTCCAGATCTGTAAGAAATAAATTACAGTTCTTTAAGCTACCAGATGTGTAGCACTTTTGTACAACCTGATCTGGGTTGTACAAAATACTTAGTCCAAATTCACAAAATAGGAAATTTAGCATGTCTATAATCAGTCTGCAATCACACAGTTCCAAGCTGGTATCCTCATCATAAGAATCTTCAGGCTTGTAGGAGCTAATCATTTATGTTACTATAGCAGCCAAATTCTTTAAGGGTATTTCTATATTAGGTACATTCTATTTTAATTCCTTTTGCCATTGGGATTTTCAGCAATTTATAAATGACTCATATTTTTCATAGTGTAGGTATATGAAACAATCTTTCCATGACACTGAGAATTTGATCACAGAGCAAATTCTAAGATTTATTTTGAAGTAAATATAGTATTTATTCTTCAGGGCATTCAAGAATTAAAAACTGTTTCCTCTACCAAAGAAATCAAAAACAAAAGTATCTAGATAAAATAAAAACTAAGTGCAATCTAAATATATTCATAGAAACATTTAAATAGGTACAGAAATGCAGCATCAATGTCAATGAAATGTTGAAACGCTTTCTGAATCACGAAAATATAGATATTTTAAACTCTGCAAGGAAATACAGTGTTAGAGTCATTTTCATTCTTCTTTCTAATTCAAATCTTGATGACAAGAAGATTTGGTGAGCAAGATCTCAAATCTGACTGGCAGATATTTCAAGTTTATCTTTTGTAGTTTAACCACTGATCTACTTCATGTGAACTGTAAGATTTCCAGCGATCTCTAGGACTAGAGTGTATGGTAGAATAACTCAACCAATTAACACTAGAAAGAAATTAACTAAATATATAGGAGCAGAGGCAGATGGAGCTGAAGAAGGTACATGTGTAGCTCCAGATGATAGAATTATTTAAAATAAATAAAATAAATACTCTAAAGAAGTATACAAGGCATTGTTTGAATTTAATCCTGAGGTGGTAGACTTGATGTTTTTCCTTCAACTAAAACATTGAAGTCTATGATTTTTAGATTTTTGGGAAATGTCCTTAAACCACAGTCAATATTACTTTCTACATATAAACCACAGTCATAGTTTCAATGCTACATCAAGTTTGCCTGAAGAATTCCAGTGGGAAAATCATGTACTAATATTTTTATATGTCCCTGTAAACCTAAATAACTTCTTAAATTTGACCACTGAACTGTGTTTAAATTAGTAACCAGTGTATCTTCCTAATGACCTATTCTGTTATGAACAATAAACTATGTTCCTAAGGAAGATTCTGTGTGCATGAGCCTGTGTGTGTGTGTGTGTGTGTGTGTGTGTGTGTATGGCAAATTGTCTCCTTCTTGTCCTCTGCTAACAGCCTACCTATTCTGAAGAGCTGGAGAAGACTCCTAGCTCCTACAGAGAAGTTGCTAAATCCTCCAGATTCTATTATTAACAATTAGAACAACTTGTCCACATTCACCATTCTAATTGGAATGCACCTGGGTTCTTCAAAGACCTCTTCAATTTTACCTTTTAAGAGGAAAAATTGAAAACAAAACAAAAATGTATCACTCTTATTTTACACACTTTTGCCAAAATTGTGATTTAACAGTAATAGAATTTTCAACAGCTAGGCAATTCCCCGTTTTTTAATCCCAAAGTCACATCAAGTGAACCTGAGTCCATGATGAATGTCTACATTAAAGCTATCATTGCTAATAGTATTCCATATCATTTGTCTTTGGTTCTGTGGGACCAAATTACAATCACCACATGACTGTAGCTTATCTTGTGATTAATGATGGTTTTACTAAGTCACTGACAATGAAGCTTCTGGGAGGAAAATGGTAATATGGTTTGAAATTTTAAATTGCACATTTAAAAAAAATCATTGCCCAGTTTTCAAAGAGATAGCTAATTTGTGCATGATAGGGGGTAAAATTCTACTCCTTTAAGCCATGAGAGAGAAGAATTTCTCAAGATCATTATTCCAAATTTCAAAGGTTGTAAGATGCTAGAAATAACAAAACATTTCTAAAAAAGACTCAAACATCTCTCAGAAAGGAAGCTGAGGTTTAACAGATGAATAAAATTTGAATATACAAAGAAGTGCAAAGATTCAGAAATAAACCCAGTAGAAAATAAGGTTGGGCAATATATTGAAGAATATTCTGTATGATATATTGTAGATTCAGGAAACTGCTCTGCACCATTTCCTTGAGAGTCATCAGCACACATCTAAGTCATTAGTGAAGGAATATTATCAGCATCCATTGGACTTTTGATGTTTTCTTCTAAATTACCTCAGCTTTGGAACTAATATGAATTTACATTATTACTACTGGGACTAATTGGCATTGGTTCAGTTTAAGCAAAGAGAGATTTTTAAATTCATTTTGCTTCAGGAAATAGGTGGCTAATATCAGGGAATTCATTCTGACTGCAATTTTATCCCTTTTCTACATGAAATTCCAAAACCTTTTTGCAAAAATAGCCCCAGTTAAGTTTCATGATAATAGACTATTTGCAACTCAAATGCCCATAAAATAATCTTGAAACTCTGAAGATAAGTCATAAATGGCTTTGTTGTGCTATACTTTGGTAAAAATAGAACAGAGGGATGTGAAATTTCATTTCTATCCTTTCTAAAAGTCAATTGACCATATCTTCTATGATTGAAATGGTCAAAATATGTCCATCTTTCAAAAGCCCATAATCATCCAAGTGACTGCAGCACTAACAACGCAAGCTCAGATTGTTATGTTATTTCTGTGCTTTTCATGCTAGGTTAGCTATAGAAAAATATTTTTTGGTAGTGTGTTGCTTCTCTATGTGTACTTGGGCTGAAATATTTCATCTATTACTTGACATGATATTGTCTGAATAATAAGACTCAAAAAATTGATATTCTCTTGACATTATTGTTCTCCACACAAAAGGGTGTATGATTATGGCTTCTGTTATTAGTGAGAGTCATCAAAATGTTGGGGGCTGCATTGTTAAATCTGGGCAAGTGATCAATCCTACTTGTGCTCACTCTGCTGTTTAGAAGACTAATTATTGTAGCAATATTAGACCATTTTAATGTGCTAAAAGAGCTTAATGAAGACCATTAAACATTTATTAGAAACATATTTGCCTCTATGAAACTCTAAAACAAGTATATTACTGCATTTTAACCATTTCTTTCTTAGTGATAATGCTGACATTAATTTGTTGATGCTCATGAAGTTGTTTGATTTTATTAATCAATATAATCATTCAATGCCTTATTCCAAATAACTAAAGATGGAATTAATGATGTAGTATGTATGAGTGATGAAAAACAATTCATATCATACTTTTTAAAAGACTAAGTTAGAGATATATTTTAGGCAATTACCTAAAAAGTAATAATAGGCAAAAAAGCAAAAGAAAATTCATCTACTAAAGCATAGTCTCGGGTATTGCAGCAGAAAGAGATCGTTGGACTTGCATTTTGGTGAAACTGCTGATCATTCTCATTAAGACCAAAAAGCACAACCATTTAAAATATCAAGAAATGGAGCTAAGGGCATATAGCCAATGAAAATATATTCAAGGGAATCTACCAACATTCATTAATAACAGTGAGAGTCTCTGATATTCAAACCAAGAATGCTTCCTCCCTACCTCCTCCCAGCTCAGTCAGTGGGAAACTCCACTACAGACTGGTACAACTCAAACCACTGTGCTTCCTGTCCTCCCACCACCTGTGTGGAGGTCTGCCTTCTCAGAAGAGTCAAGCTGTTCACTATTTAAAATCTGCCCAACATGCAGCTGTCTCATTCTTGGAAAGAGGTGGTATCTCCATCTTTCTGTGTAGCTCCCACTGATGAGAGGAGGCTCTCTAAATAGTGTAGTAGCACTGAGAATTTTGGGGCCCTACCACCATATCCCAAACTCAAAAAGCAGTGGTTTCATGCTACAGAAACAGATGAGACCTGGTGTTGCTGGGCACTCCCATCCACCTGGCAACCAGTTCCTAAGGCAGAAATGTCACCGAGAGAGGAATGTGCCATTGCCTACACCCAGTTCTAGATACATAGATCAAAGATTTTTTTCTAGGAACAGTGTGTTGAAGAGACAGAAGGTAGAAAGAAAAAAGAAATCATAAAACAAAGTTCTGATCTTTCCCCAAAATAACTGCAATAAGATGTGGAGAAATTGGAGTCCAAGTGTGATCTCAAAAACAGGGAAATCTGTGGCACAAGGAAACTGAAAGGAGATTCTTGGATTCATTGAAGATGAAGTCTAAAAGGTTGGCTGGCTCATTTGCCAGGGAACAAAAAAAGACAGAAGGTAGTCTTTCTGGAATCAGACCAAACCTAAAATACTATTCTCTAGAGTTGTTTCTTCAAAGCAAGTTGAATATGATTATATTAGTCTATAGGATAGTTTATGCTCCAGGGCACTGTTGTGAAAAAACATTAGTGGATCTCAGTAGTAATATACGGTCTGCCAATGAAACAAAGAAGGCTATGCAAAAACATTTGTTATCCCAGGATGACTCTTGGTTCCCCTTAGGAGAAAGAGCAAAGAATTAATACTGAGGGAATGAAATGACTTCACTAAAATAATATATTCAGTTCTCCAAATAATATATCCAGACTCTCAACAAATAAATAATAAAATTAAAATTAAAAGGGAGAAACAAAAGGATAGCATTCAGAGTTGCTGTAATATATTATCTAAAATGTGTATTTTCCAAATATCTCTATATGATGTTCAAGAAATAAGAAAGCATGAATTTAAAAAATCCTGAAAACATGATTCATATGCTGAAAAGGTAAACATAATAGAAACTGTAAAAGTAAACAGATGAAGCATCTAGCAAAAAAGATTTCAAAGAAGGCATTATAAATATATTTAAGAAATAAACAAAAACTTGATTTAAATATAAAGGAAAGTATTATGATAATGATTCCTTGAAAAGGAAGAATCGATAAAGAAAAATAATTTTCAAAGGAAACAAGTGAAAATTCTGAAACTGAAAAGTACAGTAACTTTAATAAAAAAAATTTACATGGGCTCAATAATTGATCTGAATAATCAGAAATAAGAATTATTAAGCTTAAAAATATATAGAAATCATAAAAGCTGAAGGAGAGGAAAAAATAAAGATCAATTAACAGAGGTTCAGAGACATGTGGGACATCATTAAACACATTGACATAGGCAGAATGAGCCGAGCAGAAGAGGTGGCAAAGATGAAACAGAAGAAAATTTCAAAGAAATGATGAATAAGCCTGTTATAACACCTGTTATCCCAATCACTACAAAGGCGAAAGCCACAGGATCTTAAGATCAAGCCCCATCTGTCTCAAAATAAAATTTAAAAAAAAAAAAAAAAGACTGGAAATGTAGCTCAGTAATAGAGCACCCTGGGTTCCAACCTCAATACCATAGTGGAAAAAAAAAAAACAAAGAAAAGAGAAAGAGAGAAAAAGGAGAGAGAGGGAGAGAGTGAGAGAGAGAGAGAGAGAGAGAGAGAGAGAGAGAGAGAAACTCTCGAAAGTAATAAATGAAAAAATGACTCCTCACAAAGAAACTCCCATAAAATGCTTTTTTTTTCTGCTTTTTTTATTTTTTATTTTATTTTTATTTATTTATTTATTTATTTTTTTAACAGTCATTATTACTTTATTTTTTTTTTTATTGTAAACAAATGGGATACATGTTGTTTCTCTGTACATGGCGCAAAGGCATACCATTTGTGTAATCATAAATTTACATAGAGTAATGTTTGATTCATTCTGTTATTTTTTCCCTTCCCCCCACCCCTCCCACCCCTCTTTTCCCTCTATACAGTACTTCCTTCCTCCATACTTGCCCCCCTCCCTAACCCTAACTCTAACCCTAACACTAACCCTTCCCTCCCCCCCATTATGTGTCATCCTCCACTTATTAGCGATATCATTCGTCCTTTGGCTTTTTGAGATTGGCTTATCTCACTTAGCATGATATTCTCCAATTTCATCAAATGAACAGTTAAGATTCCATCTCACTCCAGTCAGAATGACAATTATCAAGAATAGAAGCAACAATAAATATTAGTAAGGATGTGGGGGAAAAGGTACATTCATACATTACTGGTGGGAATGCAAATTGGTGCAATCATTATGGAAAACAGTATGGAGTGTCCTCAGAAAACTTGGAATGGAACCACCATTTGATGCAGTTATCCCACTCCTTAGTCTATGTACCAAAGACTTAAAATCAACAACAGTGACACAGCCACATCAATGTTTAGAGCAGCTCAATTCACAATAGCCAAACTATGGAACCAACCCAGATGCCCTTCAACAAATGAATGGCTAAAGAAAATGTGGTAGATATGTATGATGGAATATTATTACCGTGCTTTAAAGAATGAAATTCTGGCATTTGCTGGTAAATGGATGGAGTTGGAGAATATCATGCTGAGATAAAGCAAACTCAAAAAACCAATGGCCAAATGTTTTCTCTGACATGCAGAAGCTAACCCACAATAAGGAAGTGGAGAATAGGGAAGAATAGAGTTACTTTACATTAGGTAGAGGGGAGTGAAGGGAGGGGAAAGGTTATGGGGGGAAGAAATAATAGTAGACTGAAATAAACATTATTACCTCATGTACATGTGTGACTGCATGACTAAAGACTAAAGTAATACTTCAAGATGCATAATCAAAAAAATGTTAGATTGCACTCTAAGTATGTATGATCTATGAAAATGAAAAAAATGCACTCAACTGTCATGTACAACTAATTGGAACAAATAAAATGTAAAAATTTTAAAAAAATTAAAAAAGAAAGTAGTGGGTAAATACTTCCACATTTCTCAAAGGGGGGAAAAAAGGGAAAACAAAAACAAGAATAGTATATGCACCAAAATCATCTCACAAAAATTAAGGTGAAAGATAAGTTCCCAGGTGAATAAAAACTGTATTTGTTACTAGCCAGCCAATTTTAACAAATTACTAAAGAGAATTCTTCAGGTTTAAAATAAGTGATCTCGAACAGTATTTTATTTGTTTGATTTGGTTTGCTTTTTTTCTTTTCTTTATTGTGGTGCTGTGGATTGAACCCAGGGTCTCTCACATACCAGGCAAGTGCTATACCACCCAGTTACACCCCCAATCCTCAGACAGTATTGTAAATCCATGAGAAAACAAATAACATTGGTAAAGTTACTTATATTATTATAAAGTCAGTATAAATACATTATTTTTCTACTTTCTATAAATTATTTAGAAATCAATTGAATAAAATAATTTCAATGGTACAATTAAAAATGTACCATTGGGCCTATGCCATATAGAAATGTAGTATATCATCAATAGCAGTACAAAGGTGGCGGTTGGGTTCAAGTATTGGATTACAGAGAGGACCTCATATACTAATTTGGCTTCCAATAACAGAGGAAGAGAACCAGAAATGATTAATAAGAAGGCTAATATAACAAAAACTATATATGATAAAGGAACAGAGACCTTATTTCTTCAAATATTTATTAATTATATATATTCAGTGAATTTAAATAGATGTTCTTAATTCTTGGTTTCATTTGCAACATAGAAAGTGCTGAGGAAAAAAATGGGTTATATTATCTCAAGTTAATGCATTTAGTTGCATTATTTATCCTCTTAAATTACAAATAATTCAGTAAAACATTTTATTTGCTGACTAACCAGGCTTCACTTGATACATTATAATAGTCACTATAAATTTAAAGAGAAAACCATAGCTTTCATTTGTGAAGATCCACAAATTGAAATAAGCTCTTATAGCAAGTGATTTTGATTTACAAAATATGGCATGTGATCATTTCACCTCTGAAAATACTATAATCTTAGCATATTAGCTATAAATTTATGTGGCATAAGCAGTATTTTTTATATCACATTAAATGAATGACAAGAGTTCAATTTTCATATATGCAGATTTGACATTACCAATGTAATTGAGATGACTGAGAAAATTTCTGTCTTATACTACTCATTTAGCTCATTGTTTTGCCCCTGTAAAGAGTTATTAAACTCTTTCACAAATACAGAGATATGATATTTTAGAAAAATTCAAGGAACAAAAGTCACCAGGAAATACTTACAAATGTGTAACTGTTATTAGCAATATAATAAGTTTAATACAACCTAAATAAGTCTATCATTGAAGTATTTTTGTTCATATACAAAAGACTTCTTGATATTATATCTATTCATTACACTTCCATACAATTTTCCCAAAGAAACATTTTTTAACTTGTTAAAGAATGAGAGGTCAGAATATCAAGATATAGTTTTGAATGCAAAAAGGTACAGTTTCTCAAATAATCTTATAGTTTGCTTTTGAAATTGAAAGCACACAAAAAGTAGAAGGTGGAAGTTCATCTTAAGAAACACTATGCATTATGCCTCTCTCTAAATCATCAGTTGCAATTAGAAGTTGAGCTAGTTCTCATATATGGAATATATTATGTACTTTGCAAATATCTGATATGCTTGATGATGTTACATGTAAGTTCTTACTTTCTCATTTTGAAACCAATGAAGTAGAGCAAACATGAAGAATCGCTATGATTCAGTTAAAACTCGTTTCTATCAAAATTTTTGTAAGGAGAACATTCTATATTATTTGTATGTTAAAATTCCCAAATTAACTTTCAATCAGAATATTTCTCTGGTCTTCTGCCTTCAACTAACAAGTGTCTGTAAAACATTTAATTCATAGTAGTATGAGGAAATCTTTGTCACAGTAAAGATTCAACATAAAAATATCCTTAAGGAAGGGAAAGAATATTTCAGATCTCTATTCTTTTTTGTTTTTTGGTTTTTTTTAAGCAGCTGCTTTCTTTTATGCCCCCCTCATTCTGACTTTAAAACATCTTCCTATCACTTATCTTCTTTTCCAATTCAATTAATTGTTTTAATAATTAAGGGTAGAGGCACATTCCTTCAATGCTTAATTTATTGAGCTCTTCCTGTAAAAGGATGTTGAACTTCTGTCAAGGATATTTTTTAAAAACTCTAATGAGATAAATGGGTGGCTTTGGTCCTCCATCCTGTTAATATGATGTATCACATTTATTAATTTACATATGTTGAAACATCCTTGAAACTAAGGGATAAATCTCACTTGATCATAAGTGAGCCTTTTAATATGCTATTGAATTTAGTTTGCTAATATTTTATTGAGAAGTTTTATATTATGTATATCAAGAATATTGACATGGGTTTTTCTTTTTTCATAGTCTGATCATCTGGCTTTGGTTTTGGGATGATGCTGACCTCATAAAAAGAGTTTAGAAGTACTCTATATTAAATTTTTTGGAGAAATTTGAGGATTGATATAAAATTTTTAATGTTTAGAATTGTGAATATTCATATCCTATCTCTAAAGTTCCATTTTTTAATAAAATACAAAGTTGAATGACTTTCTTTAACAGAAAAAAAGAATGTTAATTTTATCGTGATTGAATCACAAAAAGATATTGTGAAAAAGTTATAAATTTTAGTTAGCATTTTATGTTATAGAGGCTATCGGGAACAAACCTTATGGTAATAAATAATCAAAGTTGCTGACTTAAAGAAAAGTAGAGAAAATACATTTATCAATAGTATTTGTCACCATAGTCAATTGGAGGAAGAGTTGATGCTGATCTGTACATAAAGATTTTAGGTCATATAATGAAGTTCCTAATATGGAGATATATAGTCAGGGAGACCACAGGTCTATTTCATGTCCTTGTTGACAAGACCCTTAACGTTGGTGTTAAGGATTAAGGAAAAGCTTGAGGGAGCTACTTAAGCTTGCGTGTCTGTAGAAATCAACTGTAAAGTTAAAAGGCAGTAGGAGAGGACAGCAACAGTGATCATGAGAGGAACTCCTGCTGTAAGAGTTAAAAGAAAAGGAGACAGTGAGGAAGATGGAAATGGTACGGATTTGCATGGGTACACTGGGATGAACTAAAGATGGCCCTTTAGTTTCATCTACAAGTTTTAAACAAGGAAGCATTAGCAGGTGGAGTCAGGCATCAAGCCTCAGTTTAACTAAATTAAAATACTATACTATGCTTTTTTTTTTTTTTTTTTTTGAGAAAAAAGAAAAAGAAGTTTTTCATTGCTTTGTCAACAAAGAAGACACAGGGGTCTCCTATCCCAAAGGCTGAGATTCTTCCCATCAGCAGGAACTGGGGGCTTTCAAAGAGGTGATTCAAAGGTTATATTCCATGTGTTCTCTGTTGGAGTTAAAAGTCACTTATTAATTAGGGAGATAGTCATTTCTGAGGTTTTCTGGTACCATCCCCAAAGTGTGGATTACTTCTATGGTGGGTGTGTACTCAAGGACAGAAAAATATGCCTAAAAGGGAGAAGAAAGGCAATCTCGTTTCCCCTGAGATTAGGAAGGGGGAAAGGTTAGAAAGGAGCAGGGACAGAGAAAGAGAAAGAAACAAGTCTTTTAAAAATAAATCACAGTGGTGGAGTAGCAAGAGCTATACTCAAAGCACAAAGTGGATCATTTCTGCACTGTCAATTTCTACATTCCATTTCTGTGGAAAAATGGGTGACAACATCTCCAAGCTGCTTCCTGCTGAAAGGGGGTGAAGTTGGAGGAAGTAACTCAAAGTCCTTGTTCTCTTATCAGGTGTGATGTGGATAGTTAAGGATATTCAGCAACAGAGCAGTGGCAGATGGCAAGGGACTGCACAGGCATAGCTAGGACAGGGATAATGCTAAAATAATAATAAAAAAGACAGCAAAGCATTACTTTTTTGTAAACAATTAGCACAAAAGCAATTAGTATTTCAGTCAGTCTCTAAAAACCACAAAGACAGTAACTCATAATCATATTAGTGAAAAACACATTGAGTTTATCAATGTAGGAGGTTAGGAAGATTTATCGGTCTATGAGATTAGGCTCATATTAACTCAGGATAATTGTGCAACTCTAGAGTCCTTTGTGATCATTATTATTATGCACTTCCACACAAGAAGCCTTCCTTTATATTTCTCCAACTTTACTTACTTTTGGTGGGGCTGACACCAGTGTACATCTTAAGTTATATTTTAAAAAATGTTTTTCCTTTTAAATGTTCATGTAGAACTGTGCTTAGGCTATACTCCCCTGCTAAGTGTTTCAGACCAAGTTAGTCAAAACTGACCTCATTCCTATCTACTCTTAAGAGTCAGCTGAGTTTCCTCAGAGATGACTCTTGGGGATGTCTGTGACGCTTCTTGTCTCCTTTAGTTTTCCTCTATGAGTGGTACCATCTGCCAGAATGGGTCAGGGTCTTGCTGACCATGCATGATGTCTCCTGGAAGCATCAAGGATGTTTCCCTCTCCAATGACCCTCCTCTTTACAAAATGTGCACTGGTTGACTTCCTGTTTCTTTAGGATCCTCTTATCTCCCTGGTCAGCAGATGGGGTGATTCTCCAGAGTTGCAGGGCCCAGACACAGGTCTTGTCTTTCTCTGGGTCCTGAATGACCTTGGAGTGCAAAGGACAAAATTAGGTTGTTTTTTCCTTGGTCCTTTTACTTCCTTGTGTTTGGTCTCCAAGTTTTTGAAAACCATATACTCTTAACTTTGCCCTGAACTCTATCTTCAGTCATCTCTATTCCATAAAAATTATTTGAAAACCAAGTTTGGTTATCAAAAACCTAATATTGGTTTTTGAAAACCAATATTAGGAATAAGAGGAGCAAAATATTCATAGGTGGAAAAGCAGATTTTAAAAGATTTAGACAGCTTTTTTGTTAATTATGTAAAATAAACAAAAACTTCATAAAGAGATAGATGATTATCTAGATAATACAAATTTATAAAATATCATAAAGAGATAAATGATAGCTATTAGAGAAAATTAAATAATATTAAATAGAAACTTCCTTAACAGGCTTGCCTAAGCCCATAGATTTGTCTCAGATGTTGTTTGATACTTTCAAGAAACAAATAATTTATTTCTTATATACACCTTTTTCTTAGTGAAATTTTTCTAATTTATTTTAACAACTTACCAGAGCATAATCTATCAACAAGAAAATGTACCTATTTTAGGTATGTACAGTTCAATGCGTATTGACAAATGTTTGAGCCCATGGTAATCTCTACCATTAATGTATTTTAGAGATTAAATGCATACTAGATATATGTCTTGCAAATATTTTCCTTTATTCCATAATTTGCCTTTTCACTTGGTAGATGTCATTTCATACCTATTAGAATAGTTATTATAAAAACAAAAGGCAAGTGTTAGAAAGAATGTGGACATTTGGAACCCTTGCACAGAGATAATAAGAATGTAAAATGATGTGACTGTATGGAAAGCATTATGAATTCTTTCAAAAATTTAAAAAATATACCTGAAATATGATCCAGAAATTTTAATTCTAAAACTGAAATCATGATCCCAAAGAGATATTAGCACTCCCATGTGTATTAAAACAATATTTACAATAGTCAAAATGTAGAAGCAACCTAGACATCCATCAAGAGATGAATGTGTGAAGAAAATATGATGTATGCATGAAACGGAATGCTGTTCAGACTCCAATGGAAGTAACATAGGCAATAAGAAATCGCATGGGTGAACACTGAGGACATTATATTAGGTACACTAGGACAATCACAGAAAAATATTTTATGATTACACTTATATAGAGTACCTAAAAGACTCATATTCAAGAATCCAAGAATAAAATGGTTATTTCCAGGGACTGGAGGAAAGGAGGAAACGAGTAACTAACCAATGGGTACAAAGTTTCAGTTAAGCAAGAAAAATAAACTCTAGAGATCTTGTGTACAACACTGTGCCTATAATCAACAATAATGTATAATGGAGTTAAAAATTTAACAGGTATGTCTCACAATCAGTGTTCTTACCATAAAATAAAACAAAATTTTAAAAATCAATTAACATTATTTATTGGCATATTACTGAATTCTTTACTCTGTTGCAATGATCTATTTTTCTATTCTCATATTGATACCACTATATTGGCTACTGTAACTTTACAGTAAATCTTGAAATCAAGGATGCAGATCTTTTTCAAAATTGTAATGTTTTACAGTTATTGTCAGTTATTCCATTATCTCCTGCAGTTCTTCAAATTTATTGGTCACATTCTCCTGTTTCATTACATGTCTAGTTATTTGATGTTTGGATATGGAACCTACGGAGTTTGGTATGAATTTTGTTCTCTAACTTAATTAACAGGAAGTTTTTTAGGAAGTTAAGTAACTTAGTAAGAGTGGTTCTTTTGAGGCTTGTTTTAATTTTTCTTGTAATTTCAGAGTAGCCCATTACTATGGGATTATTTTAGTCCTGGAAAAATTTTCTTGTTATCATTTACTGGATGCCTGGGTGTTCACAGGATCTCCCTATTTTGGTGCTGGCATTTCAAGTATCTCTCAACTACATGATATATCTCTAAGAGCTGTTTAGATCACAGATCTTCAGTAGTTGTTTCTTGCCCAACCTTGCATAGCTTTACTATGTATGCAATAGTTGGCAAGAGATTCAAGGAGACTCAGAAGCAGCCTTAAAGAACTTCTTCTCTGTATAAGAGAAAAATATGGGCACAGTGGCCCATAAATACTAGCTGTCACAGTATTCCTAAACTCTGATCTTTGCCTCCTTTTTTCTGTCAAACCACTTGGATTTGAGCTTCCCCTCCATATGCAAAAGTCCACAAAGTTTCTCCAGACAGAATGTCAGGCTTTTTCCTCTAATTTCAGGAATTGACAGTCCTTCACTGCCCATGGTCCAATGTGAGAAAATGTTTGGCCAAAACCAAATGATATTACCAAAATAACTGGAGGTTAACTTTACAAATGAATGAGTTCAGTGATCTTAAACAAACGAGTGTCAGATTATTTTCAGCAATATATTAAAGAATGATGCACTAGAACCAAATAAAATTTATTTCAGGATTTACACAATAATTCAGTGCTACAGAAACTTAGCATCACATGTGTAAGTAAAAATGAGAATACTTTTAGTTACCATAATAGCTTCCAATAAATCTTCAGTATACAGTTAGTAAAAATAAAGATGTAATATAATACAATGTATCCAGTGCAAATCAAAAGTTAGGTAGGAGGACTGCAAGTTGAAGGACAGCCTGGGCAATTTAGTGAGATACTCAACAACTTAGTAAGACCCTGTCTCAAAATAAAAAATCAAAAGGACTCAAGTTGAAGCTCAGTGGTAAAGCTCCCTTGGGTTCAATCTGGCTACTTCCCCTAAAAAATCAATTCAAAAATTAGAATCATGAAATAATAAATTAAGTTGTGAAATAACTTGAAATAAATACATAAAGAATGGAAGAATGCCTGAGATCATCACTAACCTTTACTGTTTGTTAGCACTGTTTTGTTTGTTTGTTTGTTTGTTTGTTTTTAGCACTTTTTAAAAAATAAACCACAGAAACTCTTGGAATGTCCTGCAAGCATTTATTTTAATTGATTCATGTGAGAGTAATAAATGACAATGGAAGTTAGTAATGTCTATAATTCAAAACTCAAGATCTAGAAATTAGCTGTTTTGAATTTTGCATCAAATAGTACTTTACCACTAGCATAATTACCTAAATATTTGTCAATCTTTTATCTTCTTTTTCTGTTAGTTAACTACCTGCTATCCCTCATTAAAGCTAAATAGGGAAATAATGGTTTTTTTGTTTTTTTGGTTTTTTTTTTTGGTCATAAGAAAGATAGGATTCAGAAAACCCAAAGACCCATAGTATTTAATGGTGGGAATTACATGCCATTCCTTAATAAAAATGTACATCATTTTCCCACAGTGGAGCATCCAAATGAAGTCGGTGAGATTTTTTATTTAGAATGATGGAAGAGTAGGCCCTGTGATGAACATTTGTAGTATAAAACACCAGTCAATTTAATAAGACAAACATCAAAGGTATTTTATTTCAGTAAATATAATTGTAGTCTTTAAGAATATTCGTAGAAAAATGAATAAGAAAAAATGAAAAAAAGACATTAGGGAGAAAGGGACAAAGAAAGGAAGGGAGGGAGAAGAAAAAAGAAAGAAGAGCTGGAAGGTAATAAATAAAAAGTGTACAAGTCTAAAATTCCATTGAATACATAAGAAAATGATACTATGTAGGTAAACATATATTACTGAGATAAAAGCAAACAAAAAATAGTTTATAGAATTCACAAGAAGTAACTCTTAAGGCTGTCAATTCCTCCAAAATTAATGTATTTCAAAATTTTAAATCAAAATTAAAATGAAGAATAAAATTAAGAAAAAAGGGAAATGGAAGATGATAGAGTTGAGGGAAGCTGCATTCCAAGACACACCATGACCCAGATCCAAAGCAGCAGGTGCATAGCAACTGCTCAGCAAGGTGGGTGAAAGAGGAATTTCACTAAAATTCAATATTGTACTTTCAAAATAGCTTAGGGACACAGAAATTTGGGTACAATAAGAAAAGATGAAAGACTACAGTAGAGCAGACCTGACTGCTGCAACTGGTGCCCAAAGTAGCAGTGTCAATTCACCACAGAGGAAGGGAGAGCATATATTTGGTACAGAAAAACCTGAGATCAAAAACTCTGCCTACACTTAGCTGATACAGAGGATGCACTGTGTACTGGTGCTTGAAAAGTTCACTCTGTATCTCAACTTGCCATGGAGAGCTCAGGTGGAGTTATCTTGAAGTGATTGCACTGCCGTGGTGGTTCTGGAGAATTAGAGCAAACATTGCCACAATATCTGGGCAGCTGCCTAAGGTGCATCTTAGGGTGTACAAGGAGGAATGTGAATGAAATAGGTGCAGAGTGATCTGTACTCAAGGGGATTCCAGTTGGAAGGGCAAAGGGGAACCCAACTTGCTTCTTTGAATTTGGCAGTTCATGTGACCATATGAAGTAGGCTAGGTATCTGAGCAGATGAGGATGAATACACTCAGGGACTGAGTCTGGGAAGGATATATTCCTGGGCAGCAGTGCATGGAGGATCAGCCACGACTGGAATTTCTGAGAGACTTCTGAGATCCACACCCAAATCAGATGGACTACCATAGGAACAGGTCAATCTAATCCTCCCAAAGCAGGCAGCATCCAACAAAGAGTCCTGATTAAACCTAAGCCTCACATGCTGGAACTCCTCCCACAGAACATTTCCTAAGTTTTACCCTGGGAGTGCACCATGATGGCATGGCAAGAATCTACATGCATACACAAACTGGTGAAAGAACAATAACAACAAAAACATCTGAATGAAAATGGAGGAACCGTCTCTGCTGGGTTGGTCAAAGTAGTTGACCAGATTGGGTGGTCATTCTCCATGTACAACTTTCTTTCTCTCCAATTCTTCTTGATTTATGTACTGATTGAGAAAGCAGGAGGTAGGAGTTGTTAACCCTTTCTGTTTTTGTGTTGCTCTCTGAGCTGCCAATAGGAGCAGCATCAGATTGAAGACGTTTGATGGAAGATTCAGTTTTCCTTACCAGTATTTGGTTAAGGACATACATACATACACTTATTTGTTTCTATTTCTCTTATTTTCAGCATCTTTAATGTAATTTTTCTTACCTTATCTTTTGAGGGTTTGGGTTTTTGAATTGTATATTTTGGTTTGGTTTTGTATTATTTTCATTCATTTACCTTGTTTCTTTTCTCTCTTCTCTTCTGCTAATGGCCAAATTCTATGCTTTCTTTCTCTCTTCCTTTTGCATTATTTACTTTTTCTATTTTCTCCTTCCATATAAACACCAACTACTACATGTCTTCTGTACTCCCTCTATTCACTTTTGGAAATTGTAAACTCTTTTCTAACTTCCTAACACATTTTATTTTCCCCAATTAACTCTTTTTACCATCCTTCAGAACTAATTGGCTTGTATAACTCCTGCCCGCATCATTACTGCTAATACACTACTATTGTTGTGGATGTGGATGATATGGTTGATACCCAGTTTAGGGTTATTGTTTTTACTGTTAACAATTGCTGAAGTCACCAAAGTCACCATTCCTGTGGTTCTTTTTTTTTTTTTTTTTTTTTTGGTGGTAATTAATGTTGAAGACTTCATAATAGAAACTGGGTATTTGTTTTAATGCTGTGTATTGTTTGCAAGATTTGCTGCCATTATTCATTTCACCCTATTCTGTGAGGTGCTGGGAACAGATAGGGAAACAAAAAATTTACAGATTAGACACTTTGCTGCTGAACTAAACCCAACCAAAAGACAGAATTTCTTGCTTCACACATAAATTAATGACAGTCAATCTTCAGGTATGCTTTTATACAAAGACACAAAAACCAAAATTAATGATTAGATTATGTGATTCTCACCCTATTCAAGTTGGGGTAATCATTAATATAGTAGACAACATAGTAGAAACCTACTCTTGAATTTCAGATCTAGTTCATGTTTGTTTGTTGTTTTTTTTTTTTTCTTGGTATCATCATTAAATTCTGACCCTAGCATAGATGGCAAGGAGTATTATAGACATCAAAGTGGATAGCAGATACTTAACATAAAATTGTACATTTGTTGCTGACATTAGTGCTACTCCTATATTCCTCCTCCCTCTAAGAGGGACTGATAAGAAATTGGCCTGCTGCATGATCATAGAGTAGAGAACCTACAACTGAGAAATATTCACATGTCTGTCAAATAACAGTGACTCTCACTGACTCTCACTTTACACATAATCTACTTCACCTGAGCCTTGACATTATTCCAACTCAAAGAAGTGAGAAGACCAAAGCTCTAAACCAATCACAGGGACCAACCCAAGGCGGAAATCACAGAGGGGCATCAGGTCACACCCCTTTACTTCTATTTCTAAATCGAATACAGAAAGAAGTCCCAGAACAAACAAGATAATTATACACAAAATGGCATGCATAAAAAAGAAGTAGGATAATTCACTTCAATTGATGCACAACTCAAGACCTCTGAAAGCGTAAGTTTCAAGTAAACCAATCTTCTCCCCAAATCCACAATTCCCCAACAATGGATTCCATTGATGATGAGGTGAATGAAAGTCCAGAAAAAGATTAACCAGTAAAGGGAAAATATAAAGAACCTGACCATAATATAGTAAAACTCTAGGACAACATTAAAAGTCCAAACCTGAGAATCATTTGGATAGAAGAGAATATGGAGATATTAATTAAAGTCATAATGAAAATTTTCAATGAAGTAGTTACTAAAAATTTGTCCCATATAAGAAGTGAGATAGACAACTATGTTTCAGAGGCTTACAGGACCCCAAGTAGATCTATTCAAATGAGAACCTCACCAAGACAATCAAAACATCTAACATAGAAAATAAGGAAAGAATATTAAAAGCTGGAAAAGAGAAACATCTGGTCACATTCAGAGGCAAACCAATAAGCCTCATTTCTGATTTATCAATTCAGACCCTAAAATCAAGGAAGGCCTGGAAAGAGATATTTTTAACACTAAAAGAAAACAACTGTCAGACAGTCAAGCTTACTATGCCCAGAAAAACTCAGTTTTAAATTTGAGGGGGAAATAAAATCTTTCCATGAAGAGAATAAACTAAAAGAATTCAGGAGCACCAAATCAGCACAACAAAGAATACTCAAACTGCACACAGAGGAACTACAAAACAATTCTCAAAGCTCCCAAACAGAAGGGTTTCAATAGAAGAATAACCCACTAAATGAGAATCAACATAAAATATAGCAAAAAGCCAAAATGACAGGAAAGCACAAACACATCCATACACATGCAAAATGTAATGCTCTCAACTTCCCATTTAAAAGACACAGATCAACAGAATGGATCATGAAACAGAATCAAACTATATACTATTTATAAGAAACTGAGCTTATTGGCAAAGACATCCATAGGCTGAAGGTAAAAGGATGGCAAAAAAATATTCCATGCATATAGACCACAACAAACAAGCAGAAGTAGTTATTCTTATATCTGACAAAGCAGATTTCAAGCAAAAAATATTCAGAAGCAACAAAGAAGACCACTACATCCTAGTAAAGGAAACAATACCACAAGAAGGTATAATGCTAATAAATATTTATGACTCAAATATCAATACACCCAATTACATTAAAATATTGCATGATATTAAATCCCACACAGAACCCAACACAATAATACTGAGTGATTTCAATACACTCTTATCACTGATAGGTCACCAAAATGAAAAATAACTAAAAGTAACTCCAACTTGAATAACATCATAAATCAAGTGAAACTAACCAACACGTACAGAGTATTACACTCCCCAAAAGGTACATTTACCTTTTTATTGACTGTGCATGGAACTTCTTCCAAAATAGATAATATTGTAGGCCACAGAGAAAATCTTAGCAATTACATAAAAATCAATATAATCCCTTGTATCTTATCAGATCATAATGGAATAAAACTAGAAATCAAAACCAAGAAAAATTACAGAAACCACATAGCACAAAGAGATTAAACAACACTCTTAGTTGAAGAATGAGTCAAAGAGGAAGTGAGAAGAGAAATCAAGAAATGCTTAGAAATTAATGAGAACAGAGATACAACACACCAAAATCTCTGGGACAGTATGAAAGTAGTTCTAAGAGAAAAAATTGTAGCACTGAGTGTCTACATTAAAAAAAGTTAGATAGATCCCAAATAAATAAGCTTGTGCTTTACCACAAGGCCTTAGAAAAAGAACAAGCTAAATTCAAAACTACTAGAAGATAGAAATTCATTAAGATCAAAGCCAAAACTCAATAATACTGAGAATAAGAAATTAATACACAGGAACAATGTAATGAAGAGTTTGTTCTTCAAAAAGATATACAAAATTGATAAATTCTTAGCCAAACTAACAAAAAGAAACAGTAAGAAGACCCAAATTAACAATACCAGATATGAAAAAGGAGATATCACCACAGACACTTCTGAAATCCAGAAGATTATCAGAACTTATTTTGAAAATTTAGGCTCCAATAAACTAAAAAATGAAAGATCCAGACAAATTTTCTGAAACACATGACCACCAAATTGAATGCAGAAGATATAGAAAAACTAAAGAGAACAATATCAAGTAATGAAATTTAAACAGCAATTAAAAGCTTTCCAGAAAAAAGAAAATACCAGGACCAGATAAATTCTCAGCTGAGTTCTAGCAGGCACTTGCCAAAAACCTAACATCAGTCTTTCTCAATTATTCTTGAAATTGAAAGGGAGGGAATATTCTCATATACATTCTATGAAGTTAATATAACACTGATACTACAGACTAATATCCCACAGGAACATACAGGCAAATTCCTTGGTAAACGTTGGCAAATCACATTCTAAAACATATCAAAAAGATAACACAGCATGATACAGTGGATTTCATTCCAGGAATGCAAGGTTGGTTCAATATATGCAAATCAATACAAGTTAACTCACTACTCAAATAGAATTAAAAACAAGAATCACATGATCATCTCAATAGGCAAAGAAAAGGTCTTTGAAAAAAAATCATGTTAAAAATGCTTGAGAAGCCAGGGATGGAAGTAACTTACTAAAACATGTTAAAGGCCATTTATGACAAACCAGAAGCCAATGTCAAACTAAATGGAGAAAAACTAAGAGTTTACATGAAAATCAGGAACAAAACACAATTCCTACTCAGTGTAGTCCTCAAAACATTAGGTGGAGCAACTCACTATCAGACGCCTATCATTTCCCATTTGCCTGCCTCTTGCCTGTCCATCACCTGCCTTTCACTTACCCATCACCCACTACCCAAGGTTCACCTCCCAAACATCCCACAGCTGCCAGCAAACTGACTGCAGACCGCCAGTGGAGTGCCAGCTGCCTGCTGTTGCCTGGAAGTTCACTGTCACAGTACCTGTAGGTTTGATTACACGTGGCTGCCACCGTTTTGAGACAACAACCAGGCCCCGTAGGACTCCTGGCCAGACTGACTGAGCACCGTCTCCAGGATCACTCAGCACAACCAATCACTCCGTGCCTACAGGGCCCTCACATCGACTGTCTGCTCCCTGCCACAAGGACCCCCAGACCAACTGATTGCACCCAGCTTCCAGGGTCCCGCAACCATACCAAACACACCTGACCTCCAGGACCCCTGCATGACCAACCGCACCCCACCTTCAGGACCTACAGCTGACCACGTCCACACTCCGAGCTGCAGCTCCCCATTTGCCAACACATTTGGAAGCCAGAGCAGCCAGCTTGGATAATCCTGGAAGCCGAAGCTTCAATCTTTAAGTGGGGCAAATCCCATCCTGAGATGCCTGCTGGAGACCTGAAGATCATTGTCAGGTACCTCTCATGCATCAGGCTACTGAAGACTGGGAGGTTTGAATACTATATGACTGTTATAGTGTAGATTTTCTTTTTTCTCCTGATTGAACAATTTTAAGTTTTATTTCTTTACTTTTCATGCTCTTTTTTCCTTTTGTTTACCTGTTCCCTCAGAGTCTCTTTCTCTCTTTTTGCATGCTAACATCCAATTTCTTTTGATTATACTCTCACACTTTCTATTATCTAGAACTTCTATATATTCTTTTCTTATCCCATTAACAGCTACATTCTATATCCCTCTGTATCCTCTTTGTCCTCCATTAGAAAGTGCAGACCTTATTGAAAATCTGTTTGTTATACTGAAGATAATATTTGAATTCATTCTGTTTATTATGATAATATTGTTAATGTTCTCATAGGGGCTATTTGGTCTAGGATTGCATAGTGTCTGAATTGGGCACTGCTAATATTGATTTCCCCTTAAAGAAAAGGTTTTGGAAACCTGTAGGGTCACTATAAGCCTACAGGGGAGAATCTGCAATACCCAAGATCTGCACTGCTAGAGGGGAAGATACATGAACAACATGAAAAAACAAGGGAAGAAAATGATCCAAACAAATCTAGATTCTATATTAATAGAATCCAATGACAGTATGGTAGAAGAAATGTCAGAAAAGGACTTCAGATTATAAATGATTAAAATGATTCATGAAGCAAAGGATGAGATAAGAGAGCAAATGCAGGCAATGAATGATAATACCAATAAGCAGTTGAAAGAGCACCTGCAGGAAGCAAAAGAACATTTCAACAAAGAGGTAGAGATTCTAAAACAAACAAACAAACAAACAAACAAACAAACAAAAAAACAAATGGAAATCCTTGAAATGAAGGAAACAATAAACCAAATAAAAAACTCAATGGAAAGCATCACCAAAAGAATACACCACTTGGAAGACAGAACCTCAGAAAATGAAGACAAAATATTTAATCTTGAAAATAAAGTTGCCCAAACAGAGTAGATGGTAAGAAATCATGAACAAAATCTCCAAGAACTATGGGACAACATGAAAACACCAAATTTAAGAATTATTGGGATTGAGAAAGGCACAGAGATACAAACCAAAGGAATGAACAACCTATTCAATGAAATAATATCAGAAAATTTCCCAAACCTGAAAAATGAAATGGAAAATCAAATATAAGAGGCTTAAAGAACACCAAATGCACAAAATCACAACAGATCCACACCAAGGCACATTATACTGAAAATGCCTAACATTCAAAATAAACTACAATTTTGAAGGCTGTGAAGAAAAGCATCAGATTATATATAGGGGGAAACCAATACGGAGAGCAGCAGACTTCTCAACCCAGACTCTAAAAGCTAGAAGGGCTTGGAACAACATATTTCAAACTCTGAAAGAACATGGTTGCCAAACAAAAATCCTATACCCAGCAAAACTAACCTTCAGATTTGAAGATAAAAGAAAATCGTTCCATGATAAACAAAAGTTAAAAGAATTTACAAATAGAAAGCCTGCACTACAGAATGTTCTCAACAAAATATTCCATGAGGAGGAAATGAAAAACAACAATATAGCCCAGCAAACGGAGGAACTACCTTAGAGAAAAACCACTCAAAGGAGAAACCAAGCCAACTTAAAAACCAAAAATCAGCCACATGACTGGGAATACAAATCATATCTCGATAATAACCCTGAACGTTAATGGCCTAAACTAATCAATCAAAAGACATAGACTGGCAGAATGGATTAAAAAGAAAGACCCAACAATATACTGCCTGCAAGAGACTCATCTCATAGAAAAAGACATCCACAGACTAAAGGTGAAAGGATGGGAAAAAACCTACCATGCACATGGACTCAGTAAAAAAGCAGGGGTTTCCATCCTTATATAAGATAAAGTGGACTTCAAGCCAAAGTTAGTCAGAAGGGATAAAGAAGGACATTTCAAACTGCTTAAGAGAACCATAAATGGGAACCATAAATCAGGAAGACATAACGATCGTAAATATTTATGCCCCAAACAACAGTGCAAACCTGTACATCAAACAAATCCTTCTCAATTTTGGGAATCAAATAGACCACAACACAATAATTCTGGGTGACTTTAACACACCGCTGTCACCATTAAATAGATCTTCCAATCAAAAACCAAACAAGGAAATCATAGAACTCAATAACGCAATCAATAACCTAGACTTAATAGACATATATACAATATTCCATCCATCAATGAGTGGATTCACTTTCTTCTTAGCAGCACATGGAAACTTCTTGAAAATAGACCATATGTTATGCCACAAAGCAGACCTTAGGAAATGCAAAAAAAATAGGGATACTGCCTTGTGTTCTATCAGATCATAATGGACTGGGAGTAGAAATCAATGACAAAGTAAAAAACAGAAATTTCTCCAACACCTGGAGACTAAATAATATGCTATTGAATGAAACATGGATAACAGAAAACATCAGGGAGGAGATAAAAAATTTCTTAGAGGTCAATGAGAATGACAATACAACATATCAAAATCTCCGGGACACTATGAAAGCAGTACTAAGAGGAAAATTCATTGCATGGAGTGCATTCAAGAAAAGAATGAAAAGTCAACAACTAAATAACCTAACATTTCAGCTCAAAGCTGTAGAAAAGGAAGAGAATATCAACAAAAGTAGTAGAAGACAGGAAATAATTAAAATCAGAGCTGAAATCAATGAAATTGAAACAAAAGAAACAATTCAAAAAATTGACAAAACAAAAAGTTGGTTCTTTGAGAAAGTAAACAAAATAGACAAACCCTTAGCCACACTAAGAAAGAGAAGAAGAGAGAAAACTCAAATTACTAAAATTCATGAAGAAAAAGGAAGTATCACGACAGACACCACCGAGATACAGAAAATAATGAGAAGCTACTTTGAAAATCTGTATTCCAACAAAATAGAAACTACCAAAGACATTGACAAATTTCTAGAGACATATGCTCCTCCCAAACTGAACCAGGAGGACATACACAATTTAAGTAGATCAATATCAAGCAATGAAATAGAAGAAGCCATTAAAAACCTACCATCCAAGAAAAGTCCAGGACAAGATGGATTCTCAGCTGAGTTCTACAAGACCTTAAAAGAAGAACTCATTCCAATACTTCTCAAAGTATTCCAGGAAATAGAAAAGGAGGGTAACCTACCAAACTCATTCTATGAAGCTAATATCACCCTCATAGCCAAACCAGGAAAAGACACATCAAGGAAAGAAAATTTTAGACCAATATCCTTGATGAATATAGATGCAAAGATCCTTATCAAAATATTGGCAAACCATATCCAAAAATATATTAAGAAAATTGTGCACCACAATCAACTGGGGTTCATCCCTGGAATGCAAGGATGGTTTAACATCCGTAAATCAATAAACGTAATCCATCATGTCAATAGACTTAAGGAAACGAATCATATGGTTATTTCCATTGATGCAGAAAACCTGTTTGACAAAATACAACAACACCCCTTCATGCTCAAAACACTAGAAAAAGTATGGATAGTAGGAACATACCTGAACATTGTAAAGGCTATTTATGTTAAGCCCATGGCCAACATCATTCTTAATGGAGAAAAACTGAAACCATTCCCTTTAAAAACATGAAGAAGACAGGGATGTCCTCTTTCATCACTTCTATTCAACATTGTCCTCGAAACTCTAGCCAGAGCAATTAGGCAGACTAAAGAAATTAAAGGGATATGAATAGGAAAGGAGGAACTCAAGCTGTCATGATTTGCTGATGACATGATTCTATATTTAGAGGATCAAAAAAACTCCTCCAGAAAACTTCTAGACCTCATCAATGAATTAAGCAAAATAGCAGGCTATAAAATCAACACACACAAATCTAAAGCATTTCTACACACAAGCAATGAAACATCCAAAAGGGAAATGAGGAAAACAACTCCATTTGCAATAGCCTCAAAAAAACATAAATAAATAAATAAATAAATAATTTAAAAAATTTAGGAATCAATCTAACCAAAGAGGTAAAATATCTCTACAATGAAAACTACAAAACATTGAAGAAAGAAATTGAGGAAGACCTTAGAAGATGGAAAGACCTCCCATGTTCTCGGATAGGCAGAATTAATATTGTCAAAATGTCCATACTACCAAAAGTGCTATACAGATTGAATGCAATTCCAAGGAAAAGCCCAATGATGTACCTTACAGAAACAGAGCAATCAATCATGAAATTCATCTGGAAGAATAAGAAACCCAGAATAACTAAAGCAATCCTTAGCAGGAAGAGTTATACAGGGGGTATCGCAATACCAGAACTTCAACTATACTGCAAAGCAATAGTAGCCAAAACGGCATGCTATTGGCACCAAAATAGACAGGTAGATCAATGGTACAGAATAGAGGACATGGACACAAACTCAAATAAATACAATTTTCTCATACTAGACAAAGGGGCCAAAAATATGCAATGGAGAAAAGATAGCCTTTTCAACAAATGGTGCTGGGAAAACTGGAAATCCATATGCAACAGAATGAAACTAAACCCTATCTCTCACCCTGCACAAAACTCAACTCAAAATGGATCAAGGACCTTGGAATCAGACCAGAGACCCTTCATCTCATAGAACAAAAAGTAGGCCCGAATCTTCAACATGTCGGCTTAGGATAAGACCTCCTTAACAGGACTCCCATGGCCCAAGAAATAAAAGCAAGAATCAATAACTGGGATAGATTCAAACTAAATAACTTTCTCTCAGCAAAGGATACTATCAGCAATGCAAAGAAAGAACCTACAGAGTGGGAGAAAATCCTTGCTACTCATATTTCAGATAAAGCACTAATTTCAGAAAATATAAAGAACTCAAAAAACTCTACACCAAGAATACAAATAATCCAATCAATGAATGGGCTAAGGAAATGAAGAGACACTTCACAGAAGAACATGTACAAGCAATCAACAGATATATCAAACAATGTTCAACATGTCTAGTAATAAGAGAAATGCAAATCAAAACTACCCTAAGATTCCATCTCACCCCAATTAGAATGGCAATTGATTATCAAGAACACAAGCAACAACAGGTGTTGGAGAAGATGTGGGGAAAAAGGTACACTCATACATTGGCAGTGGGGTTGCAAATTAGTGCAGCCACTCTGGAAAGCAGTGTGGAGATTCCTCAGAAAACTTGGAATGGAACAACCATTTGACCCAGCTATCCCACTCCTTGGCCTATACCCAAAGGACTTAAAATCAGCATACTACAGAGATACAGCCACATCAATGTTTATAGCTGCTCAATTCACAATAGCCAGATTGTGGAACCAACCTAGATGTCCTTCAATTGATGAATGGATAAAGAAACTATGGTATATATGTACAATGGAATATTACTCAGCTATGAAGAATAATAAAATTATGGCATTTGCAGACAAATGGATGAAATTGGAGAATATCATGCTAAGTGAGATAAGCCAATCTCAAAAAACTAAATGACGAAGATCTCGCTGATAAATGGATTATGACACATAATGGGGGATGGTAGGGGGGCAAGAATGGAGGAAGGAGGGACTGTGTACAGGGAAAAGAGGGGTGGTAGGGGTGGGGGAAAGGAAAAAATAAAAGAATGAATCAAACACCATACCCTGTGTAGATGTATGATTACACAAATGGTATCCCTTTACTTCATGTACAAACAGCAACAACATTTATCCCATTTGTTTACAATAAAAAAAAAAAAAAAAAAGTATTAGGCGAAGCAATCTGGCAAAAAAAGAAAATCAAAGCGACACAAACAGGACAATAAACTATATGTGTATGCCAATGATATGATCCTACATCTGCAAGACCGAAAGATCTGTACCAGAAGACTTCTAGAAGTTAGAAATGAAGATGGAGAGACATCCTATGTTCTTGGATAGGCAGAATTAATATCGTCAAAATGGCCATACTACATACAGATTCAATGCAATCCTCATCAAAATACCAATGATGTTCTTCTAATATGAGAGAAAACTAATTTTTAAATTCAGTTGGATGAATAAGACACCCATGATAGTCAAAGCAAGACTACCAAGAAAAGTGAAGTAGGAAGCATCACAATACCAGACCTGAAATTATACTACAGTGTTGTAGTAACAAAGCAGCATGGTAGTGACATCAAACTAGATGTGAAGACCAATGGAACGAAGTAGAAGGCAGAGCCAAATCCACGTATGTACAGTCCTCTGACATTTGATGAAGGTGGCGATAATATATCTTGGGGAAAAGAAAGCTTATTTAACAAGTGGTGCTGGGAAAACCAGATAGCTACATGTAGAAAAATGAAACTAGTCCCCTATCTGTTACCCTGCACAGAAGTCGAATCAAAATAATCAAAAACTATGGAATTAGACCAGAAAGCTTACAAGAAGCTAGAAGAAACCATGGGGTCAATACTTCGTCATGTAGGTGCTAGCACACACTTCCTTAATATTATATTATATTTTATATATATTATATATCATATATAATATATATGTGACATATTATATATATATTTTTATATATATATATTATATATATTTTTTGCCCTAAAGCCCAAAAAATAATACCAAGAATCAATAGGAGGGATGCCACCAAACTAAGAAGCTTCTGTGCGGCAAAGGAATTGGTAACAAAAATGAAGACAGAGCCTATAGAATGGGTGAAAATCTTGGCCAGCTATTCCTCTGACAGAGGATTAACATTCAGAATTTACAAAGAACTCAAAACAAAAACAAAAATAAAATACAAATAACCCAATCAATAAAGGGCAAAAGACCTAAATAGAAACTTCTCAAAAGAAGAAACACAAATGGTCAACAACTGTATGAAAAATGCTTAACATCTCTAACAATCAGAGAAAAAAAATCAACACCACACTAAGATTTAATTTCACTCCAGTCAAAATGACAATATTCAAGAATACAAACAATATTAAATACTGGTGAACTTGTTGGAAAAAAGGTGTTTCAGCTGTCCCTCTCCCACTTGGCTTTTACATAAAAGCTCTAAAATTGGCATATAACAGTAATAGAGCCAAGGCAATGTTTGTAACTGCACAATTTGCAAAAGATAAACTATGCAATCAATTCAGATTCCTGTCAGTAAATGAATGGATTAAGAAATTGTGATATATATACAGAGACAACTCTGTAGTACAATTTCAGATTGGATTTGTGATGCATCCTACTTAACTTTACTTGCTTAGTATTGCTTTGGGTGTCTTATGCTTCTAAGTGAATGGATTAATAAATTGTGATATGTATATATATATATATATATGTGATATATATATATATAATGGCATGGTAAATGGATGCAAATAGAAAATATGATGCTAAGTGAAATAAAACTCAAAAACTCAAAGGTCAAATGTTTTCACTCATGTGCAGAAGCTACAGTAAAATAAGAAAAGGGAAAGGGAAGAATAGGCTAACATAAAGGTAAAGGGAAGATCAGTAAGTAGAAGAAAGAAATCATCAAGAGGCAGAGTTGAGGGACAGGCAAGAGGAGGCAATGCAGAATGAGTTCTTTAAAAACTATGTTATGTGCATAGATAAATATATGGCAGAGAACTTTACCTTTATGAGTACATAGAAAGAACCAGCCAAATATAAATTAATAGAAGAGCAAAAGGAACTCTAGTAGAATTTAGGAAGGAGATTAGGAGAGGGGAGGGACGATGGGAAGAAAAAGGGAGATGGAGAGGGGATTTTGAACTGAATTCAAAATCAATGCATGTAAGAGTTTGTCAGGGTGAACTCAACTACTATATATAACTCTAAGCTCTAATAAAAAAATTAAAACTTCTTATAATTTGACAAATTGATTCTAAACTTCACCTGAAATGATAAAATAGAAAAAAATCAAAATAGAACATTTTAAGACAAATTATTGATTAGGTAGAACTTTCCTTAATAAATAGTGTATTTTTTAAATATAGCAGATAAAAATATTGCTATTGCTAGAATAGATCAAACTGTAAATGAAGAAAGAAGAGATGATATATCCTATGAATGTATAAGAAGCAGAAAGTTATTTTTAAATTATTTCATGCAAAATGTGTTTTAGATAAAGGAATTAGGTTAAATCATAAAATCAAACCTGGGACATATTTACATAATATTATCATAACAATAAAGGTTTATCATTGAAGAAAGTAGAACTTGGCTTGATAATGCAAAATTCTAAAATAACTAATGCTGAAAAATGCCATTAAATCAAAACAAACATCAAAACAAACAGTAGAAAATATGATTTTCACATATCCTTTATCTTAATTTTTATACATAAGCAGAATTGACAATGAGTAAGCATTCAAACTTGGTGAAGAAACACAAATTAGCAAATCAGAAGAGTTAAAATATAATTGGATAATAACATAGCAAGATGTTTGGCATTACAAAAAATTTAGTCATAATAAAAATTCTGAAAGCATAATGGTTCAGTGCATGGGATTCATAGATGAAGAGACATGAGCATGAGTGCCAGATTTGACATTTACAAGATAAGTGACCTGATTGAATTACTTTGTCTCTTTGAACATCCATTTCCACAAATGTTTTCACAAAGGTTAATGATATAATGCACTGTGGAACTCAACATACATTCTTTTACATGGCGTGCTTTCAGTTACTATTTGCCTTTTGTTCATATATTAAATTATGTCTTAATGATTTTGTGAAACAATAATAATGTATCATGTACATTTTTTATTTTAATAATAATGCACCATTATAAAAATATCTGTAGTAAGTGAATGTGGAAAATTAGTATTTTCATATACTGAGAAAGATACTCATTTTTAAATATTTATCTTAAAATGTAAAAAGATAGCTTAATGGAATTTAGTTACAAAAAATATTTATTAATCTTTTATTTATGATTTAGCTCCTTATTCTAATTCCATTATTTACTGCAAGTGTGAAGTTCAGCAAGTTAAGACATATTTCTATACCATAGCTTCTTCATATAAGAAATGGAGATAATAGAAATGTATGGTAAAGCTTTAATTATTATTTGGGATCATACTGAGAATGATTAATAAACATTAGTTATTATTTCTCTGGTCAATGATGATACTTATTGTTTTTGTTATTCTGAATCCCCCAAATAAAGATTGTGCAATTGAAATGATTTAGGAGATCCTCAACAAGATGGGATGATAATCCATCATCAAATGATATGATACAGAGAGTTTTCAAAGCATTCCACGAGGAAACCTGACTGCACAGTGCTTCCAGGGGGCTTTGGAGTGGTGCTGGCTAGTGAACTTAGGTGCTTTCCCTCTTCCTGTCACTCACTTCCCCAGAACTGGTCTGTGTCTATTGCAGGACCTATTCTAATTCCATTTCTGATGTGTTTGTGCGAAGAATTCGACCATTAAAATGTAAAAACTACTCGTTAAGAGAAATAGAGGAAAAGGTACAAGGCATAATGTTAAATTTTAAAAATCGTATTTCAAAATGTTATAGAACCCATTTTTAAGCTATAAAGTGGACACCATGTCTATTCTTTGAATCTGGGGTCATTGTTTTCTCCTTTTTGGTCATTGTGAAATCTATGATGAGCAAATTAGTAGATGATTAAGATATGAAAAATATTTTCATGATGTAAAGATAGAAACATTCAACAGAAAATATCAATAAAATAATTTCATCTCTTTTACAATATGTAGAAAAATTACTCAATATCACCATCAGGGATTTGCAAAGATTTGTAGTCTACTTTCATATACAAAGGATATTTACTTAGTAAAGCATAACCAGGCATACTGGAATTAATATAAATTGAAATGATACAAATATTTTGTTCTAATACTAGGTATTTTATTTGTTAGCATATTGTGAGAAAAATTTCTTAATTACTCTGAGTCTCAGGTTATTCAACTATAAAATCTGGTTAAAATAAGTGATATATCGAGCTAGAGGGATGGAGATCATTTAAGTAAATATCGCATTCATAACAGACACAAAAAAGAGATTATTTTTTGCCTTTCATATTATCTAGTCATTTACCTTTAGTGATAGAAACTTTAAAAATACTCAAATTCCAATATTTAATTGTTGATAAAAATATGGAAAATAATTTCTTGTAAGGATATTTGGCTCTCAGTCTGTTGGTGAAGTGCATACAGAAACTAGGCATGTTGCAAATTGCTACTTTGAAAAAGGATAAATTCTGTTAATTTAAGAAATGTTGATATAGAGAATCCAAAGAGTACTTACTACTGGTTTTTATGAAATTTTCTTTTTGTGTTTAACCTCTTCATGGAAAGCTTCCTGTGTTACTAAGAGATTGCTATTTGCATTTTGTATAAATTTGTTCTTGTGAATTTTTTATTAGTTGCTATTTTTAGTTTTCATGAAAGACCATTTCTAGCTCTTTTTCTCTCTAGGCTTTTGAAAGTGGACTGTGCTGCAAATCAAAGTGCCTTGGAAATCTACTGGTTATGCACATTTTAAAAATGCTCTGCAAAATAAAGTGTGGGGGTCTTCCAACTTCCAAGTGGCGGCCAGCCTGATACACAGTGTGTTGGCAGGGGCCTCTACACCTGTTTGGCTCCTTTGCTGTCTCACACTCTCTTCCCCTTGTTGGCCACCCCAGCTGAGCAGTGACATTTACTTTCTACTTTTATTACATGGCAAATAAAACTTGAGTTTAAAGATAGCTCCTCTTATTATTTTAACATGAGTTAAAAAGATGTTGTTTGCACAACAGTTCATGACACCTTTCGCCAACACAGAATACATTTAAAAATCTATATGATAAATAAGACAGCTTAATTTCCAAACTGTGAAATAGTCTGTTGTGTGTTCCGTGAGTGATAATATCTTTCAAGTGCCCTAACATCGACTAGGTGTGGGTCATTGCTCACATTTTTTTTTTTTTTTTTTGGTTAGTTGTGTTTTATTCCTACAACATCCTCTATGAAGTAAGAAATATTTTGAATCTCCTCATTACAGATCATAAAACTGAGACTAAGTCACAAACTTAAACATAGTTACACAGCTGCTATTTAACAGAGCTAGAATCTGATCCAGTACTTCATTATTAAAAAGTAAAATAAAACAAATTTCAATATTGATGTAAGTTTTCAAAAAAATAAAACATTTTAGAGTTCAAGTAATCATATTCATGAAAGTCTGTTTTTTTTTGTTTGTTTTTTGTTGTTTTTTTCCTTTCTTTCTTTTTTTTTTTAAACCTCAACTCTCAGAAGTGATATTTCCTTTAGTTGTTCAACTTCTGGTTATAAAAATTTGCTTTACTGATGATTTCCGTAGAACTATTCCTAAAAGAGATATCCTTTTGGAAATTAATTTCAGTGATAGGAAGAAAAGAACATCATTTACTTTATTCTTTTTATTTAATTTTTAATTTTTATTTATTTATTTATCTGGTGCTGAAAATTGAACCCGGGGTATTTTACCACTGAGGTACATCCTCACCCTTTTCTTTTTTTCTCTTTCTTTCTTTCTTTCTTCCTTCCTTCCTTTCTTTCTTTCTTTCTTTCTTTCTTTCTTTCTTTCTTTCTTTCTTTCTTTCTTTCTTTCTTTCTTTCTTCCCTTCCTTCCTTCCTTCCTTCCTTCTCTCTCTCTCTCTCTCTCTCTCTCTCTCTCTCTCTCTCTCTCTCTCTCTCTCTCTCTCTCTTTTCTTTTAGATATTCTCCCTAAGATGCAGAAGTTGGAAGGAATTGCAATCTTCCTGCCTCAGTTTCCCAAGTAGCTGGGATTACAGCAGTGTACCACCTTGCCTGGCCTCAAGAATGTCACTGTTCTGAAAGTGACAGGGATCATATTTTAAGATGGAAATGCTTGGGATATTTGAGAAGTGAAGTGGTTTGTTTCGCTGGCAGGCGATCCCTTTTCATCACTTCTTAATATTTAGTGATGCACAGCCCCACGACCTGGGGCTAGCTGAAGTAGCAGTGGGTGCTCACCTTCCTAGTGGACTCACGAAGGCACCTGGAGTGGCGAGTTTAGTAATGATTAAAGAAAGTTGGATCATATATACATTATTCATTTTTCTCAAAGAAAAATTCAAGCATCATATTTAGGCAAAGTAATGAAGAGTGCTAAAATGTTATCTAAACCAAGTAAGTGGCAATGAAGTTATGTTCATTAGAGAAGACGCTGGAAAATAGCTCTTCAACTAGCATTTTCTATCCTTCAAACTAGAATGTGATTAGTTACTACCAAATTTAGTGGGTTTTTTAAACAATGCAATAATCACTTTAAAAAATTCTTTGGTCTCTTGAAAGCACTGATATGTACTAAAATGGTGATTTGGGTATTATATATGCAAAATGCATAATTACTATGAAAGACAATTAGCTTAATTTAAATATTCTGGCTAAAAGTGAAGTGAACTTGTTTTGGGTAAAAAACACCAAAGTCAACTATATTTGCAATTTTAATAACTTAAATCAGTTCACTTAATTATTACTAGTATGATTGCCTACTTTAGACGGAATTTCATTTTGAACTAGTACCAAACAAATGAAAATCCTTAAAATGCTTTTAAGTTTTTCAGTAATATATCCATGCCCTGAATGCTGGTAATCTAAAAACAACCAACCTTATTTAAAAGTTCATTGTATTGACTCACTTCCTTTGGACTATGCTTTTTGTAGTGTGAAAAGAGCAGAATTTAACATTTGTTTGATTTACCAAGGCATATGAGGAAATAAGATAACTTGATCTTTGATAAAACAGATATTGGCATATGAGGTTTGATTTTACTACTTGATCAGATCAACTTGGAAATTAGTAAATCTCCCTTTGTTTAATAAATGACTATCATTACAAGTTTATCTCTGTGTCTTCTTTCTCAGGGGCAAAAATTTAAAATGGAGAGAAATACTATCGACTGTCCAACAGTGTGTAAATTGGTTAAACATTTGGAAATCAAGTTATTTTCCTCACTGTGAAGTTGTTTTTGATAACAGGGAAATTTAAGTTTCAATTTTTACTACAACTGACTGAATTATTACTTGGTAATATTTTTTAAATGCCATATATAACACTTGAAAACGTCTTTCAGCTCTCCTTTATACACTCCTGGGAGTTTGCATATGCCCAGTGAAGTAAACTGCTTATATTTGAATGTGAGAGCTAGTTTCCATATGTCAAAAAAGTCAAAAGGACAAATGTTCACAGATAGATGGTAAGCAAATTTTAAGATAATGACTTACACTTTAAAAGACAATATCGGGCCCCAAGTTATAAAATGGTGAACAAGGAAGGAAATATGAAGAGGACTCATTCAGAGATTGAGAATGGAAGTGCAACAGATTTTCTTATTTCTCTACCCAGTTATATTGTTTCTTTTACGTCCCTTGCCAAAGACAGATTTTCAAAATAATTTTAAGGAGTCATTTGCTAAACACCTTGACGTGCACCTTAAGACCAGTCCTTTGTCAATAACAAAGTTTCTGTTTACAGCACATATTAGGACAAAACCAAACCAAACCAAAGAAAAGCCAACACATACAGCTAAACTAAACTAAAGTAGGTTACATAAGTGATCTAAATTATCTGAGCTCCAATATTGTTTGCTTCTGTCACCTAAGGACTGATGTGTTAGAACTGGATAAATATCTTGTGTTTATTATATGTTGACTAATTGTTCAAAATCCGGCTTTTTGTCCTTTTGTTTTATAAGTGCAAAGCTAAACTCAACATGCAATGAACGTTTTTTCCAAATTATTAAAACAGAAGCTCACTCTTTTGAAACCAAGAACCTCAAAAAACTTGAATTAAACATGTTTTGGGGAGAATGATGAGTTGTAACCATCCTTATCCAATGAAAGTTAAAAAGTTCTTGTTTTCAAGAATTACGTGATAGCAATATCACTAAAAAGAGATTATTTTCCCTTTAGGTTTTACCCTTAGGTGTCTGCTCATAGACCTTGCCCTGTTCTGGAGTGTTCCTGCTTGCCTGTTTCACATATACCCCATCAATTGTTCAGAATTTGAGCATTTCTCTCCTGCTTGGTAAAGCATTACCTCTTATTTGTATCTGGGAAGTATATAAAATACAATAATAAACTTCACATTAGTATAACAATCAGATTCACAGAGTAATATCTCATGATACAATTTGAGGGGAAAATTATTTTGAAAACATAGTAGATGACAATCAGATCTCTGATATGTTAACTATATTTTGATGCAATAAAGGATGGTTGTATACATTATGGTCCATGACAAAATGTATTCTGCAGAAGAAATTTTAGTGCTTTTATTTTTACTTATGTAATTGTTTTATAATTAATCATGAATTATTATGGTATTATTTTAATCAATAAGGGATCCATTTTCCATTGTAATTATATTTATTATAAGTAAGATAAAAATGGGGCATTCTTCCCTGCCTTCGTTCTGATTGGAAAGCCCAGGTTTTGTCATTAATATCTTTATTAAGAAGACATTTATTGAGAATACCTAGAGTGAATGTTACTCTTATAATTTATTCCAGAATCCATAGAAATTAACTGTTTTGGATTTATGATTGTGAAAAACTTACAATTCAAAAGACAATTTGAATTTGTAACATATAAATTCTAAGTTTTTATAGTTTTTGTTAAATAGGGGAAATGAAAGTACAACATAAATAGAATTATGGAACATGGAATGTAAACAGAACTTAGATATACTCTACCCCATCTGCTCATGTTTTGTGGTAACAAATTTGGAGAACTGAACTAAAAATGGATTCAACTATATAGTGACAAAAACAGTGTTAGTGCATGTCATATGATAAACACACTAGCAAATGTTAATGGATGAATGGTCACCTAACTAATTATTACACAAATCCAAGTCATTGAAAAAACTTCTGATCCAGTTTTCTTTCCCAAATCAATATTTCTTTTAAATATTTAAAATATATTCAATTTAGTTGGGATTGTGTAACTGTTGGGAAATGACCTAAGTAGATCTTTCCTGTGAAAAACAGTAAGTCTCTCATTTTTATTTGGATCTGCCTGGAGCCATAAATAACATTCAAATCTGGAGAAATCTTAAATGAGTTAGCATTTTATACCTTTTAATTTTATTTTAATAGGACTAAGAAAATGAGGAAGTGCCAAGGAGTGGATATAAAATAAGGAATTACTATTCTTTTTATTTCTAGAGTTTGATGTGTGAATTTTTAGAGTATTTATTGAGCTTTCTGCATTTTTGTTAAACTTAAATATATATATATATAAGCATATTGGGTGCATGACCAATTTATAACCATGTCCTGCTACTTTTTTGCAGTCCTGGAGTTTGCATTTGCATTGGCCCCAAGAAAAGGACAAATTACCTCATGGCAAGCTGTACAAATAAAGCTTTTACAATCATTTACACAAGGCAGAGTAGTGGGGAAATTAAGTCATTCGATAGCACACAGTCTTTGAACTCTGGGAAACTCAACAGAACTTGTAGCTTAGCTGTCAATGTCATAATCATTTCCTTAGAAGACTGTGGATTTAAATTTTGCATGATATATGCATTAAATACACAATAAAGGATTCCACACTCCAAATTATTTTTATTGTATTTTATGAACATAATTGAATTAATGAATCTTTAAAGAACTCCTGATGTTTTAAATTAGACTCTTTTAAAGGTGAAGAAAATAGAAACTGAAGCAATGATATCAATTGAAACTGAAATAAAGGACAAAATGAGAATGTAAAAGTGAGAAAGCACTACCTCATGCTTTTAAATTTACTGGCAATTATGCCTTTTAAAAATTCTAAAATATATGCTGTATTAATGTTCAATTTGAATTTTATTGGTGGAGGAGAGTATTAGTGTTTTATTTGAAAATGAAGTTTCATAGTTTCAGAGCTAAAAGTGAAATAAGTGTTTACATCATTTTGTTGCATGTGTTTTGGTGATACTGCAAAAAACTAATAGTACTTTGGATTTAGGAATATTTCACCTTGTTTATTTTGTTTTTATCTGAAAAGGGTACTTAGATTAATTGGGTTTAAAAGCATTAGGAAAGAGAGTCTTAATTATGTTTACTTTGGATGTAGACTTATATTTGCTATATTTTGTTACTTGCTTTCTCTTTGGTTGTTTTCATAATTAGTAGCAAATAAAGCCCACAAAATAAAAATAAAATATTTAATTTTAACTTGTGTATGTTTATTTCACAGATAAAAGAGAAAAGCAATACTTTCCCTTATTTTTGCAAGAAATTTAAGAAAATCTAGTCAGTAGGACATTTGGAATGAGTAGAAAGGAAATAAGCCAGTCAGAGATGTAATTGAACCTAAAAGCATAAATATGCCCAAAGAAGAGAGTATGGCCCATCAGGAGAGAAACAAGTTCCTGGGAATGAAATCACTGGAAGAAGCTCCATGTGCCTCCTGGTCACGCTTTTGAGGTGCTCTAACAAATGGCTTTGACTACCCCAGAGCAGGGCTCGGTAAGATGGGGTTTCTCTAACTAGTTCATCTGTGACTCCCTCACAAGCAGCACCTCCATGCCTGACTGTACACACAGATCTGCAGCATAAGGAGCAGGGAAGTCTGTTTTCCTGGTGGCTTGGATTCCCTCAGCCTCTGCTTCACCTCTGCTCTCACACACATACGCAACCTGATTTCAGTGAATGAAAATTATGTCCTTTAGAAACGGCCATTTAGAGATCTGTGTTGTGTTGCTCAAATACAATGTCTTGCTATCTGCTGATTTTAACCGTTTCCCATTGACAGATGAATGACGAATACAGCATTCTTTCAGGATTTGACTAAATATGTAATATTAGAACTTATATCTGATAACAGTAATGTATCTAAAGGGGTTCGTTTCAGAAAGATTTTGTGTGTGTGTGTGTGTGCGCCTAGATAGAGAAATGTTGAAATATTCTTGGGAAAAAGGTTTAAAAAAATGTAATCCTAAACTAAATAAAAATATCATGGCCTCATTGATATTACTATGAATTCAAAAGAAGTGAAGATGTATATCTATGATTTCTAAGACTCTGCTTTATACTTAGCTAAAACATAATAAAAACATCTGTGCAGTATCTCTGTTATGTATCTTTTCAACCTCTTGCTTCATTTTGTGCTGTTAAATGGACTGGTTGAGAATAACTAAGTGGATAACAAGGCATATAAAAAACATTTTCAAGAGATAGAGCATTTATGACTTAAAGAGCTAAAAAACTTTTCATAAAGGAAGGTTCAATGTATGGACCAGACTTTGACAGAGTGAGTGAATGCCAGTCAGAGTAAACATGAACAAAGTCAGAGGAGGCGACCTGTGAACTATTCTGCGTGTTACTAAATTGACCACTTGGACGAGAGTAAAAAACTGACAAAAGGGAATTTTAAAAGACCATATTTGGTTGGCCTTTGGCATAAAAATAAGGGCAGGGTATCTAGGGAGCAACAGACTTTTATCGAAGGATTTTCCCTAGGAGTACAATTGGGTTTACCTTTTAGACAAACTATCTGGGGAAGATGTAAAGGAGGTTGGATGGGAAGCCAGAATGGCAGGAAATGGGACACTGTACATAAATCAATGAGTCATGACAGCAAATGCCTGTGTGATGTCAATTAAGATGTGAAGAGTGAGGTGGATGGAATGGACTTTTTATAGAAGCAAAGAGCCCAATTTTGCAACTGGCCCCACATGCTGAGTTAAAACAAACTGTTGCATAAGTCTCTGTTGGTTTTAAGAATGAGCAACTGAGAAAATGACAGTGGCATTAATTTTAAGGAGTGGGTGGAATCAGGCAGGTGAAGAATTTTTTTCTGAACATGTTCAGTGTGACTGTCTATTGATAAACCACATAAATTTGACATGGAAATTTGACATGAAGGTCTAGAGATGAAGCCAATGTTTAGGATTCAATCGCTACATAGGGAAATCATTGATTTGAACATGATCCCTACTATCGATGATGTGAGAGTGCTTGACCTTCCCCAAGAGAAAGACTCAACAAATACAGTATTATTCAGCCCCATGTTCTTGTTGCACTTTTTCATTTATCGAGATCTCCCTGTGAGGAGAGCCCCACTCCCATCCCATACACCTACTTACTCCCAGTACTCACCACGTCACCAGGAGAACATGTACACAGGCATGTGTACACACATAAACACGTTCACCACCTAATATGCAAGTGTTACAATATAAAACCTGGATAGTAACACAGGGTCAGCGAGTCAAGCTGTATTAAACTCACAGATGAGATGATGGACTCCAGCACATCTGTCTCAGGCAGTGTTGTGCTTCATCAGAGAGAATCTGACAGCTGTTGTTTAAAAGAAGCCTCACTTCCACGCATTTCCTTATTATGACATTCCAATTTCCTTCCTGAGACTTTCTTCCAAGTTCTTGATCTGAACCCTAGAAATTTGCATATAAAGTTCCCTGGGCAGCTATAGTATTGAAACAGCTGCTTGATTACTACAGCAATCATTCTTCCACCTTTCAACTCTTAAAGCACCTGCATTTTTGCTCTTCCGGCAGCTCTTCTCTCATACTACTTGAAAAGAGCTGTCTGTGGACTAGTCTTATTGCTGCTGCTAAAATTGCAAACAGTGAGAGGGCAATAACCTTTCTCATGCTTAGCATACAGAAGGGACTTAAAAATAGTACATACTTGACAGTTGAATAAATTGCTAAATGAAAGAACAACTTTATCTGTGAAGATTTTTTAATTGTTTGACATTGTTAAAGTAAACACAGTCCATTAGATTATTCTCTGAGCTCCATCAAGGGTATGCAAAAGTCAAATGGGATTCACACATCCAAGAAACTTGAACGGAAAAAAAATTGCAAGAGCTTCCCTCTTTCTGTGGAAGATTATCAAAAGGTATATTATTTTCTCTGATGGTTTAAAAAGATTGTGAAGAATAAATGTTTTAAATGTATTGAAGAGTGAATAGATTCAAATGAGTGTTCATAAATGATGCATTATCATATGTAAAGAAAAATGATAGGATCATCACCTATGTGCAATGGTAATTAGGTAAATGGTTTTAAAAAGTGCATTGACTCATCACTGTAGTTCCTTGTGTGTCCTTACCAATCTCAACACTTCCCTCACCCAGTCACCCAAATTTCATACCCACCATGTCCTCTGTTTTGCAGGCTTCACCACAAAGATCTGTACTTCTAGCTAAACTATGGAACCAACTCAGATAATGAAAATGTGGTATATATACACAGTGGAATATTACTCAGCCTTAAAGAAGAATGAAATTATGGCATTTGTTGGTAAATGGATCAAGTTGGAGAATATTATACTAAGCAAAATAAGCCAATCCCAAAGGATCAAAGGCAGAATGTTTTTCTCTGATATGCAGATGCTAATTCATAATAAGGAGGGGGCAAGGGAAGAATAGAGGTACTTTGGATTTGACAGAGGGGAGAGAAGGAGGAGAGGGGGTATTAGAGTGGGAAGGATAGCAGAATGAACTGCACATTATTACCCTACGTGCATATATGATAACACAACCAGTATAACTCTACATCTTGTATAGCCAGAAGAATGAGAAGTTACAGTCCATTTATGTATGATGTGTCAAAAATGCATTCCACTGTCATGTATAACTAATTAGAACAAATTAAAAGATAAAAATTAAAAAGATTTGGACTTCTAAGCAAAACTACACATTTGAATTGTAAAGAAAGGAACTACAAAGTATGTATTCTGCTGTAATTTAATTTTATTAATCATTATGTTCCCAATGTTCATTATATTATTGAATATCTATGCATCTATTTTTTCTACTTTAACACAATTGGTTTAGTTTTTTTTCATTTTAAAATATGTAACTATTTCAAATTTTTTCTATTCTCTATGCTAGTAAGAATATTTTTTCTGTGATATCCTGGTGGACATGTATAGGACTGGAATTTTTGGATGATAGTTTAAGAATATCTTTAAGCATTCTATATAATGCCATTTCTCCCCCAAGATGTATCACTTATCTTCATTTCCAAAAGCATCTGTGGGCTTTTGGATTATGGACATTATTCCATGTCCTCATCAGCACTTGGAATTACAGACTCTTCATGTTTGCCTGTCTAGTATGAACGAAATGGCACATGACATTATGATGTGTGTCAGGTTGCTGATTACAAATCAGATTGAATATCTTCTTATATGTTCACAGGTTTTGTAGGTTTGCTATCATAGGAAGTGCATATACATTTTCTCGTTTTTATGAGGTTGTCTTTTTAAATGATTTATTGGTGTTATTCACTCATTCTAGCTATTTACAGATGACTTGTATGTATTGAATATAGTTTCTTCTACCATGGTTTACACATAATGCAGCTGAAATAATCAGTGAGATTGACTAAAATTTTTCTCAGCTTATTTAGAGGTATTTTCATATACAATATTGCAATCTCTCAGGTATACACACATATACAATGTAAGTCAGAGGACCAGTTTTCTTAGGAGATAACCAGTTGTGTCAGCAGACTGTGTTCAGCATCTATTCTTTTCAACTGATCTTGAATGAAACTCTGTTACCAATCAACTGTTGATATGTATATATATATATATATATATATATACCTTCATATAATTTTAATTGTATCAATATCATGTTATCAATTATAATTTTGTAGTAGCTCTTGATAACCAGAATGATATACATTCCCTATCCCTCATTCCCATGTTATTATTTTTTAAGTGTTTCCCTACTTTTCCATTTCAATTTAGTACCATCCCCTCTAGTATCACTTCCAAAAAATAAAGATGGTGGATTGAGATAGACATCATTACCCTATGTACATGTATGATTACATGTGTGGTATGAATCTATATCGTGCACAACCATAAAATGAAAAGTTGTACCCCATTTGTGTAAAATGAATCAAAATACAGTCTGTAAAAATAAAAATAATAAAAAATAAAAGGAGAAGAAGAAAAAATAATTCTTTGGGGCATTTTCTTGGCAGTCATTTGGATTCATAAATAACTTAAGGTGAAAATGAGAACTGAACTTATTATCTTATTATATATTATTTTCACAATTATGTTTGGGGCAGGAGTCCATAAATGCAAATGATTTTGTACTATAATTGTATATCCTATTGCTTTGAAAATATTGCTAAAATTTCCCATTTACTTATAGTCATCTATCATTTTTTTGTTTTTTTCTACTTTCTACTTTCTTAAAAATCTGGAAAAACAAAGTCCAAATTTAGCTGCCCTGGGCTATAAGCAAGATATTGGCAGGGCTGATTTCTTCTGGGGGCTCTGAGGAAAGAATCCAGTTTCTGGTATTTTCAGCTTTGAGTGACTGTATTCCTCAGCTTGTGTCACTTTCTCCTCTTCAGAACATCTTTCCTATTTCAGCATCCATCATCAGGTCATCACAGTGCATTTTCCTGTCTTCTTAGACCACTTGATCCCATTGGGACCACACGTTAATTCAGGATCATCTCCCTGTCTCACCACCCTTAACTTAATCACAACAGCAAACAACCTTTGACCATCTTTATGGTTACATCTAGTTGTGGACGTATTTGAGGGCTATTATTCAGCCTACTACATATTTTGGGCAGGTATCAACAAGCAGAAATTCTAGATTACCTGAAAAGATAACAGTTTGAAATGTAGTTTGATAAATCTGAAGAAGTAAGTAAAGACTATATGGATTTTTCTCAAAATGAGAATTAGTACCTCCTACAAGGACCACAGCATAGGAGTCATGAGAATCCCATAGACAGATGTTTTTTAGAATGTGATCACCTTCATAATGTACCTTTACACACACACACACACACACACACACACACACAATTTGTGGCTATGAACATTTGTTGATAATTGAACTATACAGTTATACACTCGTATATGGAATTCCAATGTCTCCATTATTTGTATTTTTGGCATTGTGGATATACTTTTAATGGAACTTACATAACTGATGTTCCTGACAAATGAAGACTAAATTATATCCTGGTTAACTGAATAAAGAAAAAATGAAATGGAAAGATGTATTTAAACGTTTGAGTTACCACATAACGTGATCTATGTCACACACAGGCAGAGGCAGCTCAACAAAAGTACACCTCAGTTACTCAGCTGATTTAGTTATATGGACTTACTGTTAACAGCTATTTCATTTAAGAAAACACTTTGTCACATTAAATTAGCATATTTATTTTGAATTGCTTTAGTTTAGAAAAATTTCTTTTAGTAAAGTTGCATTAAAAACTGTAAGAATAAGAAAATTGCATGTTGGTTTATGTTTGCACCATTCAATATTATTTTAGTAAAATAATCATCAGTAGGGCTTTAGAGTCTTTTAAAGTCTTATAATATTTGAGTTTAAGAATATTTACAGGATTAAATACTTTTATTAGAAAAAAATGATTTCAAAACAATAATTGGAGTTTCCATTTCAAGTATGTAGAAAAATATAATAAAATATACCCAAAGAAAATGAAGGAAAAAAGAATGGAAGATAGTAGGAGTTGAAAGTATACAATTGTTGGCTCTTAATTATTCCTGGTTCTCTTATCTGTAATATCTAAAACCTTAAGTCATGTATTTAATCCCTAGGCTGTGGTTTCAATGTAGTTTCTTTTGTTATTTTTTTTTTTTTTTCAAAATTCATGTTGAAATTCTCAGTGAAACACTTTCAAGAAGTAGGTCCTGTAGGAAGTAGTTGAGTTATGAGGGCTCTACCCCCAGGAGCAAGATCAGATGTCCTGACAACTATAAAAGGGTTTGACTAGGGAGTCCTTCCCTTACTCCTCTCTGTCCTCTCTATTATGTGTGGACACAGTGTTTCTCCTCCCCAGAGGAAGCAGCAATGATGTCCCGTCTTGGAAGCAGAGAACAGCCTTTACTAGACAACAGTCTTACTGGTGTCCTTATCTTGAACTTCCTAGACTCCAGAACTATGAGAAAATATATGTCTACTTATAAATTTCCCTCTCTCAGATATGTTGTTATAAGAGCAAAATGGGTTAAGACACCCACAATATCACACTTTTCTCAACAAAATAGGATAAATAATAGCACCTACTCAAAGAGTTGCTATGACAATGAAGTAAAAGTTCTTAGAAACAAAGTTAGAAATTAAAGTGCTTACAACAGTGCTTAACACGAAATAAGGTAGATAAAAATAGGGTGATAACATGTTCCAGTTTGTCCAGGGTAGTCACAGATTTGAATTTACTGTAAGACTATAGTAGTAATAATTGCAGTCAATAGTACTAGATGAAATATGCTCCTAGATCAAATAATTACAACTAGGAGTCTGAAAGATGTTCTCAGTGGAACATGCAGAACACCATGCCTCATCTCTGTCTGTTTCAATCCCTTCAAGGACAAAATGTGGACAATCCCTTCAGCAATGCCTGCCAGCCATGTTATACCAGTCATATATACCATGGATCATAACAAAGTATGAGATACAATATCTGCTGGACTACAAGCTGGAGGGATCAATAACAGGCATTGAAATTACAAGTTAAGTATAACAAAATATTTATGGGAAATAAAGTTGGGGACATCCTATCTTAAAATGTAAAAAGTTTGTTATAAACTTTCTTGCTATGACAGTTTTATCATGAACACATTGAGCAATCCTTAATAAAATATTAGTAAACAAAATATATTACATAAAACATAGTACATTATATTCAAGTCTTAAAATTAAGATAGATAATGTGTTGTCGATTAGTGATATCATCATAACAAATGAAGAAAATATTTATCAAAAGTGAATATCCATTCATAATGAAACCAATTATTAATCTAGAAATAGAGAGGATCTACTAAGTTTTGCAACATTATCTACCAATATGATTGTGGCACATATTTTTAATTGAATAACTTTGAGAGCACTCAGGAGCTACACAGTGATCTCTGTTTTCAACACTGTGTTAGATGCTTAAACCAGTTTATTAATGGCAATAAACACAACCAAAATTGTATATGGTCATTATGTGAAGATATATCCACAAAGTCTGTGGCAATTGCTTATAATATCAATAGAAAACTAATAGTCATGCCTTTGCTAATATGCCTATTTCTGTCTGGAAATAATATCTAGTACTTGCCTGATTAACTGCTGAGTCTCCCAGTTGACTCCTCCCACATCCTTTCCTTAGGGAAGGCTTTAATGGAAGGCTTAGGCTGTGAATAAGCATTCTCATTTATCTGCTTATTTGCGGTGTCAAGCCTTTCCATAGAACGTGCCCCAATACACCCATAGTTGAGCTTTGAGTTTTGACCCACGTTTAATATGAGCTCTCCAAAGTAAAAGTCACAGTCTTATTTGTATTTTTATTTTCAGTCACTAGAATACAGTTTTAACTAGAGTTAAAATAAATCTTTGTTGACTTGATTTTTACATATAGGGAAAGACTTGTATAAGACTTTGTGAATCTATGCTTTCATTGAAAATTTTAAACTGCTCTAAGTAAACCAACACAATTTACAAATAAATATTTATAAGATATATATACATGTACATATGTATATATTATATGTATTATAAGAATTATTATGATTTTCAACAGGTATTGAGCCTTTGAATTGATGACAATTTGGATGCTGATAATCTGTGGAGAATGCTCTGAGTATGTACCTTTGATTGAGGTGACTTAAAAAGATCCTAAGAGTTAGGGAGAATATTAGAATCACCAAGGTCAAACAAGACCATTTACCAGAATACATACAAATAAAATATTCTATTGCTGCTTGAAAAAATAACTTTCTGAGCCTAATGTCATGCCCCATATTTTGTCTGAGTTCTGATTTGTTTTCAGTCTGATGAGAATAGACCACAAGACTCAGTTACTAAATGATTTATCTGCAAAGGAGTGATGTTGTAATCCTTCCTTTTCTTTAAGAAATATTTGCTTAGGAATCAGAGAAGAAACAATATGTGGAAAATATGGTGTTCAAAAGATTCTTTTAACTTCAAATGGACTTTATGGTTATTGACAGCTAAAATTACATGAACCCATTCTCTTTGCTTTTTGTTTTGCTGTTGTGATTATAGTTCTTTCTGCTACATGCCTAGAAATGGTGTTGCACAGCCAGATGAAATCTTTACGAATAGTGGATAATTAGATTATTCAAAGGTGAGAAAGAAATAGCTCAGCCAACGTCAGCATACATGGCTTTTGTTGTACTTCTGGAACTGATTCTCATAAAGTTGTGACAGTAAAAGGAGATATACAAAGAGAACCAGGGCTGTTACTGTGACAACCTCTTTACTCCAAGAGTCCCTGTTCTGATCTATGGTTTATATATGTACATTAGTCAAATAATAGCTTCGTACTACATGTTGTGTTCAATAGGGCTTTATAGCCAGTAGTATTTATTTCCTATCTGGCTGTATGAATACTTTAAAAATGTTAATGTTTCTAATGATTAAGGAAACAAAAAATGACTAAATAAAAGTGCTATATGTATACATAGATGCATGTATAATGATTAAATATGTGTGTGTATAATACACACACAGACTTGAGAACACTGAAATATTTAGAACAGATTTTCATGATAGAATGTTTATAAATGCACTCTGGTCATATGGTTATGTGCAGGAAGATTTTAAAGGATATAGAAAAGGGTATAAGAGCCCAGTTTCCCATTTACTTACCCACATATTATTAAATCAAAGGTGCTTTGAACTATAATTATCATTTAAGTTCCTAATATTTGCATACACAACATTCTATGCTTCTGTATCATATTCAAGAAGTTATACTAGAAGGCATTGATTTAACTAAGTATGTTTCAAGATGTCTCATTCTCAATACTATTTTAAATGCATTGCACATAATTTTTCACCTTTTTTCGATCCATAAAAGCCATTCTGTTAAAAAAAAAAAAAAAAAAAAAAAAAAGTCAGGTTGCAAAACACCACAAGATCAAAATTAAGAACTTCAGGAAGGAAAAATTCCATCAGGAGCTGCAAAAGATTCTGTTTTGACCTCTCAAGATTGTAGCCTAACTTAGCACACATATATAGAATAATGCTATGGTTCTTTGCAAGTTCTAAGATGCAGAGTAGGAAGGGAAATACAGTTAGTCCTTAGTAATCACAGTTTGCACATCTTGGCTTCAGCCAACCTCGAATTGAAAATAAAATGCTTCTAATACTGAGCATGCACAGATATATTTTCCTGTCATTATTCCCTAAACAAGGCAGCATAGCAACTATTTACACAGTACTTATGTTGTATGAGCTATTATAAGAAATCTAGAGATAATTTAAGGCATACTGGAGAATGTGTGATGGTTAAAGCAAATACTGCAATATTTTATATGAAGAACTATGGCATATGCAGATTTAGGTGTTTGTGGAAGTCCTGGAACAAATCACCCCACAGATACCAAGTAATAACTGTATCCATTTTTAGTATAAGTCTCCAGTTTTTGCGTTTTCCTAGAATTCAAAACAAAAAGACAAACAAATTTTTGACCAGAGAGTCATGACTTGAGTAGGGAAGGTAAAGAGTGGTGGTAGATGAATGGACCCAGCTCCACTGTCCTGTTTCCTTGAAGTAACACACACAACAATGGAGAAAGTTTTTGTGAAAAATCCAACATATATTTCTGTTGGTGCTCTCAGGATATGGGAGGGCAGGCATGAACTGACCTCTAAAATTGAATGATGCAAATTCAGGAAAAAAGTGGTAGGCCCTTCTGCTCCTGAATGCAGAAGGAGGGTTTTCATTGTTAATTCCTGGGAAGACCAAGGTCTGTTTTCCCCTCCCCTATCATCCACTACCCATATGCCCCTTTCTTAACCCACTGAGTTTTCAGAATTTATTGCTTCAGGAGTTTTGATTGAGAAGAGGCAAACTTTCATGGAGAGAAATGAGTTAGGCTCCAGGGCTGGTGTTAAAAATGCAGGCCCCCAAAACCTACAGCACGCATTGTACTTTAAAACCCAGTGTTTTATATGAAGAACAGAGATAGTTTGAAAATTATACTGTATGATTTATGTGTTAAGATTGTGCATGGTATTCTCTAGTCATAGCCTCAGTGTCTGATGGAGTCTGAAGGGACACCTTCGCTTTAGTTCCTGACCTTGATCACTTATGTCTTCTCTATTTTTTCCAGAGGTGTATCCATTTCAAGGAAGCATCTCTGGGTTTCATTCTCTCCTCTCCCCATGTTCCCCTTCTCCCTCCTTCCTTACAGTAGCATTGATTTCTGGTTTTTCAATTTTTCTTCTTTGAGCTTTCTTTAGGTATATTTCACATGAATTTCCTACTTGTTTCAAATGGAATCAGGTTGTTTTGAGAATTTTCTTCTTTTCTATAGTAAACATAAGTTTTCCTTCTAAGCACTGATTTAATTAACTCCTACAAATATTTGATGCACTGTATTTTTATTTAGTCATATATTTTCTAATTTCCCTTACGATTGCTCTTCAACTTACAGATTGTATTTGCTAGAGCTATCATTATAAAATGCCATCACTGGACTGCATAAACAATGGAAATAGATTTTCTTACAGTTCTAGACACTGGAAATCTAAGTTCAAGTCGAGACTGGATAGCTTTCCTTTCTTTATTTTTTTTATTTTTTATTTATTTATTTATTTATTTATTTATTTATTTATTTATTTATTTATTTATTTATCTTGGCGATGGAGATTTAACCGCATAACCACCTCCCCTGTCCTTTCTATTTTTTATTTTGAGACAGGTCTCACTAAGTTGCTTAAGGCCTAGCTAATTTGCTGACGCTGACCTTGAACTTGTGGTCCTTCTGCCTCAGCCTCAGGCTCTATGGGAATTATAGGTGTGAGCCACCTCATCCAACTCGGTCCATTTCCTCTCAGGCTTCTTTCCTTACCTTGAAGGTGGCAGTGCTTTTGAGGTCTCCCCCTCTCTACACACACACATCTGTAGTGTCCCTCTCTGTGTCCTAAGTCTTAATCTTTTCTTATAAACACAGTAATCACATTTGATTAAAGCACACCCAAAAGACATCGCTTTAACTTAAATTACATCTTTAAAGGGCTTGAAGTTAGGACTTCAAAATATGAATAGTGGTGAAAATAATTTAGTCAATAATATGGTTTCTTTAGAGATGTATTCTTTGATTTCCAATTAAATAGATATTTTCTTATTTCTTACTATTGATAGTTTCTAGTTGAATGTACATAATTCTACTATAATCATACAGTAAACTTTCATTTGTTTATCTATTTCAGCTGAATTTTCTTATTTTAAGCACTCAATTTGAAGTTTATTCATATATCTAATAACTTCATATTTTATGATTCTTAAAAGTTTAAGTTTGTTTTGTTTGCTTATGCAAAATCTTACTCAAGGTGGCTTTCTGTCCTATACGTTTGTGATCATTTTTTTAATCTTGGTTTTGAACTTTGAGAGACCTGGAGGTCTAAGCTGAAGCTGCATCTCAGGAGAGGGTGACAGGCTAGGGTTGAGGGGTGCATACGACCAATCTCTTGTAGTGTCTCTATTTGACTTTAAAAATGATTGTCAAGTGTGATTTGTCAGATTCATACTGATAATGACATTTATTTTCAGAGTAACCAATTTACTGTTTTTGCTTAAGGCTCTGAGTTGGTGTCCATTCAGAAGTTTTCTGTGAGTTTTTTGTTTTAGTTTTTTTAACCTTGAGGACGAGGTTGATTTCTTACCTCTTATGGACCCAGCAGTGCATTAAGGATATGCCTCACACTTTTTGTCAAGAAAACGCCCTTATGGGTCAGTAGTCTGCTATGTATTGAGAGGAGGCAAAACTTGTGGTCTTAGGGTATTTGCACCTTTGTTCTTTTTCTTTGCAATGACGTTCCCCTACAAACTTCCCTTTTCCCCACAGATACATGCATACACATCTCACCTCCCTGGACTTTGAGTAGTTCTTACCCATATTCCATATTTCTACACCTTTCTCACCATCTATTCTAGATCAGATCCTACAGTTGTATGTTCTCGTTGTATCTTTTCCTTTATATTATACAAAACTACTAAAAGATGAATGATATGAAAATGGAAGTTTTTTGTGTGTTTTTGAGATTATTATGTCCTCAGTGCACTGCACAGTTCCTGTCCCCATAATATCATTAAGAGTATAACTGAGGGCAAAGAAATGCAGTATGTCATAACAAGTAGGTGAGGAGTGTGTGTGTGTGTGTGTGTGTGTGTGTGTGTGTGTGTGTATTTTCAGTACCAAATGACCTCATCAAATTTGGGTGAATATATTGAGTTCCATTTATGTATTGCCTATATAAATCACTTAAGTTCTGGTATGACTAAAAAGACAAGTTTACTTAAAATCTAATTTTGAGTGAGCAGCAATTGAAATGGGGAATTCAGATGTAGAAGCCACATTCAGGCTATTCCGTACAACATGAAAAGATATTTACCTTATTACAAATATTTTTTGCATATAGTTCCTGGAGAAATAGATACCTGATTTGTACAGATTTAATAAATAACAGATATAAATAGTTACTATAAATAATAACACTGATTATCCTGTGTAATCAAACCCTTCACCTGCTGTGATATGCGCTGCATTTATGCAGATCAGCTGTAGGCCTTTCATCCATGAAATTATAGAATGTATAATGTGATGGGCCATGATATATTCAGTGTAATTGCTTATTTATAAAAAGAGCTATCAACAGCCCACTTTAAATAAATTCAGAAATCACCATAGGGCATTTAGAAATGAATATTTTATATGACATTTTAAAAAGATTATGAGCATTTCTTTGAACAGTAAAATTAATGGCTGTTTGGCTGTTTAAACTCATCCAGTGTAGACTCAGGATAATAGCATATAAACTGTAATTACTGTATTTGTGTTTTAATTAGGGATAACCATCTTACTTACTAGTAATGCAATTTTTTAACTAAAATATGAATAAAGGAAAAACAAATTAAGAGGTGTTAAATTTTCTTATAGGTCCTTTTAGTATATTTTAATGACAACTGTGTGCTTATTTATCTATCTGTGCACATTCTACATACACATCTATATTTTATTATAGTAAATTTAAGTTATATTTCCTGACCAAAGTATACAATTTTCTATTTCAAATATAGTATTAAAAAAAACTAAAGTTTTAAGTACACTCAGAAATAATGGATCTTCTGTGTCTTTGATCTTTAGGGTTAAAATTGATTTTATTGTAGTTTGAGACACATTATAAAGTAAGAATTACTCATCACATCCTCAAATACCCCAAATCAAGGTGAGAGAGCCCCAAGAATAATGATCTTAGTCTAAAATTAGCTAGGGAAGATTAAATCAGTGCCTCAGTCACAATGATTATTGTCATAGCATCAAAGTAAATACACAATTAAAATCTATGAAGTAACTGATAATGGAAATAGGTGCTAACATAAGAATAACTCATTACACATTGATTTAATAGCTCCAGAGGGCCACAAAGTCATTTGTGCCTTCCCCTACCTTATCTGAACAAAATTTACTTTCCATTTATTCTCCTGCATATGATTTTTCTTTGTCGACATTAAAACATCAGTAAAGTAGTACAAGATTAAATTTTTATACATTTTGAAGTTTCCATTGCTTTTACTCTCACACATAAGGACAGGACTGTCACTCTTAGAAGTAAACAAAGTTCTAAAAAGCATATAAAAGTAATACAAAACAATGTTGTGCAATCACCTTTAGTCAATAAAATAATTTCTACAATTAGAGAAAATTAGAAGCTTTCTCTAAAATCAATGCATCTCCCTGAAGAGGTAAGAAAATCATGGAAAATTAAGTTCATGGCTAGGCCAGGAAGGACAAATTCAAAACGAATTACTAAATTCATATTGTTCAATTTTATTATTTAAAACACTAATGTCAAAGATAAAGCATGGGGGGGTTTCAAGATGGTGGACTAGAGGGTGGCTGCATTTCATGTTGCTCCAGGACTCAGGATTCAAAAGAGGAGATATTGAGAGACTTGGGACCAACTCAAAGCAGCCGGGTGTGTCTCTCCCATTGGGGAGGCGTCCCGGATGGGGCGGTAGTCCCGGAACGCAGGGAACTTTGTGAAGTAGAGCTGCCAGCAAGACACCCCTCCCCCCGCTGGAGCAGTGAACTCGGACAACTGGGAGCGTTATAGAGGAGGCCGCTCAGCACAGCGCTGGGACTCGGAGCAACCACTGGGGCTCCGGGCGGCTGCCCAGAGGAGGAGCGGTGAGGAGAGCTGTTTGGACTCAGAGTGACCATTCCTGAACACCGGGGCCTGCCTGGAGGAGGAGGAGGAGCGCTGCGGGTCACTTGGACTCGGAGTTACTACACCAGAGCTACAGGTGATTGCCAGAGGAGTAGCTGCACCGGCGAGCTGTTTGAACTCAGACCACTCCTGAATGCCTGGGCCTGCCCTGAGGAGGAGGAGGAGGAGGAACGCAGCAGGTCGCTTGGACTCGCAGTGACTGCAACAGATCTCCAGGCAGCTGCTCAGAGGAGGAGGCGAGTGGTGAGTTGTTTAGACCCAAAGCAACAGCTCCTGAACACCAGGGGGCTGTCCGGAGGAGGAGCAAGGTGGGTCGCTTGGTCTCAAGTGGCCGCACCAGAGCTCCAGGCGGCTGCCCGGAGGAGGCATGCAGCGGGTGGCTTGGACTCAGAGTGACTCAGACCAACTTCTCCTGAACACCTGGGGGGGGCTACCTGGAGGAGGAGGAGGAACGGGGCAGCTCACACGGACTCGGAGTGACTGCCCAGGGCTACAGGTGGTTGGAGGGAGGAGGAGGCATACAGTGAGTTGCTTGGACTCCTAGTGACCGCACCAGAACACTGGGCGGCTGTCCGGAGGAAGAGGCGTGCTGTGGTCGCTGGGACTCGGAGCGACTGTATGGGGCTCCAGGTGGCTGCTCAGAGGAGGGGCCACATAGCCAGGCGATTAGGTGCAGAGCAGGGTCCCAGGACCTAGGAGTCTTCTTGGTGGAAGAACCCCACAGAGACACGCTTAGGGGCAGAGCGAAGGTTCCAGGACTGCGGGCAGATTCTCTGAGGAGAGACAGCCTAAGGAGACTCGTCTGGGAAGGGTGAGGCTCCCAGGCCCAGGAGGTAGGTCCGGGCCCCTGGGAATGTTGCAGAGGAAGGCAGCCCAGCCCAGGTGGTAGTCGGAGATTGAGGGGAACCCCTAGGAGGGGAACTGATCTGCAAGACCTCCCCACTGGGTGAGTGTTCCCTGCCAGGTGAGGTTTTCCCACAAGGACGGTAAAATCAGAGACACAGGTCCAAACGGGCCTTGCCTCAGCCAGCAGCCTAGTTCCCCTTAGGATGACCATTGGTCAACAAGTGGAGGCACCTCTGCCCACTAGCAGGGAATATACCCCACCTGAAGGCCACCGCCCCTAGAGAAGCAGCTTCCTTGTGGAGCACCACACTATCAACTTCCTCCAAGACTTCAGCCCACTGAAGGCTAAGAGGGGATATAGTAGAAATCTTCAGGGACATTATTAGTCAATAGAGGAAATCTGCAATATCTCAGTGATCCACTGATACCTGAACAATATGAGAAAACAAGGGAAGAAAATGCCCCAAACAAATCTAGATGTTACATCAATAAAACCCAATGACAACATGGCAGAAGAAATGACAGAAAGGGAGTTCAGAATGTACATAATTAAAATGATCAGGGAAGCAAGCAATGAGATGAAAGAGCAAATGCAGGCATTGAATGATCGCACCAATCGACAGTTAAAAGAGCAAATACAGGAAGCAAAAGATCATTTCAATAAAGAGTTAGAGATATTGAAAAAAAAACCAAACAGAAATCCTTGAAATGAAGGAAACAATAAACCAAATTAAAAACTCCATAGAAAGCATATCCAATAGGATAGAACACCTGGAAGACAGAACCAACCTCAGATATTGAAGACAAAATATTTAACCTTGAAAACAAAGTTGAACAAACAGAGAAGATGGTAAGAAATCATGAACAGTATCTCCAAGAACTATGGGATATCCTGAAAAGGCCAAATTTAAGAATTATTGGGATTAAAGAAGGCTTTAGAGAAACAAACCAAAGGAATGAACAATCTATTCAATGAAATAATATCAGAAAATTTCCCAAATCTGAAGAATGAAATGGAGAGAGTGAATGAAATGGGAGAAAGGTACACTCATACATTGCTGGTGGGTCTGCAAATTAGTGCAGCCACTCTGGAAAGCAGTGTGAGATTCCTCAGAGAGCTTGGAATGGAACCACCATTTGACCCAGCTATCCCACTCCTTGGCCTATACCCAAAGGACTTAAAATCAGCATACTACAGAGATACAGCCACATCAATGTTCATAGCTACTCAATTCACAATAGCCAGATTGTGGAACCAAACTAGGTGTCCTTCAATTGATGAATGGATAAAGAAACTGTGGTATATATATACATGGAATATTACTCAGCCATAAAGAATGATAAAATTATAGCATTTACAGGCAAATGGATGAAATTGGAGAATATCATGCTAAGTGAGATAAGCCAATCTCAGAAAACCAAAGGACGAATGATATGGCTAATAAGTGGATGATGACACATAATGGGGAGAGGGAGAGGTTAGTGTTGGGGTTAGAGTTAGGGTTAGGGAGGGGGCAAGAATGGAGGAAGGAAGGACTATAGAGGGAAAAGAGGGGTGGGAGGGGTGGGGGGAAGGGATAAAATAACAGAATGAATCAAACAACATTACCCTATGTAAATTTATGATTACACAAATGGTATGCCTTTACACCATGTACAAACAGAGAAACAACATGTATCCCATTTGTTTACAATAAAAAAAAAGATAAAGCATGAATAGAAATAAACATAAACCTTAAGGAATGTGGAACTTACAATCTATTAAGGACATTGGTCATTGAATATACTTACATGAGACCCATGGGATCTATTCACTTCAGAAATAGGAATTTTTTAAAATGATAAATACAAATTTAGGCAAAATTTCATAGTGTAGTAAAAAATAACTAAATTAATTTATGAAATAATTACATCAATAATAGTAAAGATCAGACTGATCAAAAGTGAAAATATATATAGAGGTGAGGACTTTTTAAAATAAACTTGATCTTTGAAGAATAGTTTTAGGTTTACAGCAAATTTTAAAAAGTGGTACAAAAATTTCCCATATCTTCACTTTCTCAACTTCAACCTGCCCTACCAGCATGGCACATTTGCTAGGATTAATGGAATGACATGGGTATATCATCTGGCATAGTCCGGGGCTTACTACAGGGTTTACTCCAGGCATTGTACATTCTGTGGGTTTGCAGAAATGTAGAATGTCACCTGTCCACAATGGTAGTATCATACAGATTAATTTCACTGCCCTAGAAGTTTTCTCCCTCCCACCTGTAATGCACAGCAACCATTGATTTTTTTACTGTCCTTATCTTTCATTTTTCCCAGAATGTTATATAGTTGGACCAATGCATTAGGTATCCCTTCAAGATTGGCATCAGTTGAGAATGGACTTTTGAAACATGTGTAGACATTTTTCTTAGGCAACACAAAACTTGAGTATTTTGATTTTATGAAGAGTTACAGGATTTCCAGGTTTTTGAAGAACTGACAAAGAGGTGCATGTGCACCCCTATTTTTGCCTTCCCGAGACACTCGCTTAATTTGGGACTGGATACATATATACATAAAAATAGGAGTGGAAAAGATATCTTCTTCAAATTAAATATTCAGTTCTTAAGTCTATTTGAATTATCTTTACTAAATGACACCATGTTGATGAGTGCAGTAATAAAGAACTTAATTTTCCTCTTTACATTCAGAAAGTAAGGAATATGGGAAAGGATAAGTAATTTTAAATCTTTAAAAAAATCACAGTAATTTAATTTTCTATATATAACTCTTAAAAACTATATATAACCCTTAAAATACTTTTTCATTTTTGATTCACTGAATTATATAAATACTATAGAGTTAAATTTATGTTACATTTTTATACTTAATCTGTTCTCAACTATTATAGAACCTTAAGACGTGTAAAAATGATAGGATGTATTTTATATAGTGGAATAGTCATGCATGCATATATTAATATTCAGAATGTTTCTCAGTACACTTATATATTTGTAAAGTTTGTTTGAATTCTATTTCTGGAAAAAATACTGATGGAAATGATATTATTAGATAGTTACTTTAGTAATGACACCTAAGTATTTGAAATTTATTTTTGTGTTTACTTTGCTTCTATTGTAAAGGACCTTTATTGTAAAGGGCCTTGATATTAAAAAATCGACTGGTAGATAAATAAAATTTGTGTTTTTCTAATTGTATTATTTTATTGGGAAAAACTATACAATGTCACATTTGAAAAATCTCTCATTTTTCCTTCCTATTAATAAAATGGAAATTTTCTGTGATGAATGGGAGAACAACACATATGATGTTCAAGATGATATTAAGGAAGTTGAAACATATTTTTTGACCAACCAACACAGAAAGAAGATTTTTCATGTTAAAAATTAAATCATTATATATTTATATGCATTGTTTCCTACTTTAATATTTACTTTAACTTGCTATTTCTGTGGACCAGAGGAGCACAAGTGACTTGCAAAGGAATGTAGGTATGAAATGAAATTTTAACTCTCACACCCTCTCTTCTCTCTCTGTTGCCACTTTTCTCTGCACCACTGAGACACAAGCCCCCCATCACACACACACATATACATGCACACCCCATGGGGATCTATAGGATATATAACATTATTTACTCTATTTTGCTATACAAATGCTACAAACTGCAGAGAATTAGACGAAAAGTGAGTGTCTTTTAAGAAGCGAAGTATTTTCCCCCAAGGCATATATGAGAATATTCTAAGTGAATTATTAACCCAAAAGAATTTAAGAGAACTTTTTTGCACCCTGAGGGGGGCGGGGATGGAAAAGATCATCTCCTTGTTAAAGGTGAGTGACAGCCACTTCCCAACTGACAGCCCCCACATCTAAGAAAGTTTTTTTTTTTTTTTTTAATAGACATAAACAGAGGTCTTGAAGTCAACTATGATGAATTGTCTTTAAGAAATTCTTTCAAATTTAGGATTCTATAAATTAAAGAATACCTACTAGACACTTGTAGGAACAGGATATTAACACTGACATAATTAAATGGAGAAAAAATAAACTCTATAGGGAAAATTATTAAAAATAAAATTGGTATTATGGCGTAAAGAAGAGAGAACAGCCCGGCTAGGAAGAACTCAAGAATAACTGAACAATGGTCTCCATTAATATAAAAGCTAATTATACGTGGGACAATATTATAGATCAGAAATTCCTCACAGTCATAGATATGTCCTAAGAGTTTAGATCAAAGGAAAAGAAACATATCAAAGAGTGATCAAACAATGGAGTGATACTTTACAAGTCTTTGCAGAACGTCTATCAGCAGAGGCATTTAAAAATAATTAATGTCTAATTAATTTACAACTTTAGAATATACAACTTTCCACAAACAAGCAAATCAACAAAATGATTACACTAGATAAGCAGTCCCAAAACAATTGCAAAATAAAGAAAACAACTTTCAAAATAACATTAGAATATTTTTAAAAGATAAAATCTAATGAAAATTCTATATTTTCAAATATATAAAACTACTTGAGAATTATTATTCATAATAGAGGAAGTCAATCAATATTTGTGCAGATACTAAATAGGATTACATCTTCAAATAAAGCCTTCAGTTTGAAAAAGCTCTACCTGTCTAAAGAGGATGATTGGAATTCAGAGTGTTTTTGCCTGTAGTGACAAAATGTGAGTTAAAAAAATAAACTTTCTGATTTCATGGAAAGATATCAGCAAGGAAATCAAAATCTTCATTGTAATTGTAGCTTTTCCACAACAATACAAATGTATAAAAATGAATTCAAGAAACTATAATGAAAGCCGGAGACAGAACTCAGAGGTAAGGGCACTTGCCTGGCATATACAAGGTCCTGGGTTCAGTTACCAACACCAAAAAACCCAACCAAAGAGAAGTTACATTGTAATGGAGTATTCAAAAAAACTATTATTTTTTATTCTAAAAAATTAGAAAAAATTAAGTTTAAAATATTTTTTATTATAAAAATACAAGCATGATCTGTGAAAATATACTTTCCAAATCATTAATTTTAGCATTTTTAATTTAATCATGCTTTGCTTATTCTCTGTTCCTTATTATTTTGTTATTTTCAAAGCTATACTTTTGATAGATTTATTTTGCTCAATTGAATGTTTATAATTTATCATAAGTGATACCCTATTTGCAATGCATTTAATTGTCTTCATTTAAATTATATTTGCTTTTTTAGATTTTCTATACACCAGGATGTTTCCTTAGAAAAGATTCTCAGAAGTTAATCAAGATAGCAAAACATAAAATATTTTTCTCTTATATCATGAAGCTAAAAATATTTTCAAAGTTTTGTACCAATTGAAAATACTCTAGAAGATTTATAGATTTTTGGATGAACCATATCCTTGGCAACAAAGAATATCATGCTCTCATTAATTGCTAATTTAATAGATGAAAAATGAAAATTTATTTTGATTTTAAAAGGGTTTTTAAATTATAAAACCTAATATGATTAAAAGCAATATAATTAGGCAATCACATAGAATAACTTATCTTTGTTATTGAATACCTCTATTCTTCTTTACTCATTCTTTACTGGTAAATTGATGAAAATCTGCCTTTTTATATGTTTTTACCTCAGTGAAGAGTAGAAGAACCTGGCTGTAAGGTCTTATTTACATTATTTTGTAAAGATAAAGTTTGGGGATTTTTTATGATGCTTTAGGGTGTTCTGTTGTTTTTTAACTAGTGATTGTAGGCTGAATATTGTCCTATCAAACACATTAGATCCCAAATCCCAAACCTATAAATATTATTTTATACAAAAAGAGTCTTCTTTTTTTTATTAGTTCTTTTTAATTATACTTGACAATATAACCAATTTTAATATAATTCATAAGCATGAAATCTATCATATTCTAATTAGTACCCCATTCTTGTGAATGCACATAGTGGTGAGATTCACTATTCTGTGTTCATTATGTACATAGGAGAATTGTGTCAGATTTATTCCACTATCTTTCCTTTTCCCATTCCCCCCTCCATCCCTCCATTCTCCTTTTTCTAATCCACTGAACTTTTGTTCTTTCCCTCTCCCCATTCTTATTGTGGGCTAGCTTCTACATAGCAGCAGAAACATTTTCTTTTTTCTTTTCTTTTCTTTTTCTTTTTTTTTTTTTTTTGGAAGTGGCTTATTTCACTTAGCATGATGGTTTCCAGATCTATCTATTTACTGGTGAATAAAATAAAATCATTCTTCTTAATGGTTAAGTAGTACTCCATTGTTAATATATACCACATTTTCTTTTTCCATTCACCTGTCAAAGAGCCCTAGGTTGACTCCATAACTTAGCCATTGTAAATTGTGCTTTTATAAACAATGATGTGGTTGGATCCCTGTAGTATGCTGATTTTAAATCAGGAAGAAGGGTCTTTGTTGATGTGATTAAGTTAAGGAGCTGACATAGAGACTATCCTGGATTATCTGAGTCATGGCATCCTTAATAAAATGGCAATTAAGGTATTTTTGACATTTTAAAAAGCACTGAAGGCATTGTGACCAGAGTACTGTGAGGCAGAGATTGAGGTGATGTAGCCACCAGTCAATGCCAGCAGTCACCAGAGACTGGAGAGGTGAGGAAAGGATTTCCCCCTAAACTTTCAGAAGGAGAACAACTCTGCTCACATCTTCATGTTGGCTCAGTGAAAAGAGCTTCAAACTTCCCTATTCCAAAACTGTGAGATAATGATGTTTCATTGTTTTAACCACCAAATCTGTGTATCTGTTACTGTAACCACACGGAAGCAACACAGTAGTAATTGTCACTGTTAAAATTTGAACAATTGAAAATGGACCTGTTATTCCTTAAATTAAAAAATTGAATCCAAAAATGTTACTTTTATTTTTATAATGTAGATTCTCACATTTACCTTTTGATGAACATGCTAGTTAATTTAGATTGTCAACTTGACTGGATTGATACCTAGAACGATGACAAAGCATTCTTCTGGGTGTGTCTGTGAGAGTACTTTCAGACAAGGATGGTATGTGGGCAATGATTAGTGGGGAAGACCCACACTAAAAGGGGGCAGCACCTTCTGACAGGCTGCAGGCCTGGGAGGAAAGAGAGGGAAGTAAATCCCTTTGTCCTCCACTCTTTGGTAGCCACCGAAGAGTGTTTTTCTGCTGTTGCTACCATGGACCTCTGAATCCAGGTTCAACAGTCTTTGAATGCAGACTTGCACTGGCAACTCTCCAGGGGGATTTTAGTCCTTTAGTCTTGGACTAGGGCAGCATCCCTGACCTTTTTATTGTTCCAAGGATTCCAGCTTCTTTGATGGAGTGACTAGCAATTTCTTAGGTTCCCCAGTCTGCTGATGGATATTGGGAGGCTGTTCAACACTGATCTTGTAAGCCAATCTGGAGAACTCTAATACAATGAAGCACTGAGTATAGTGGGTTGCTGTAGTTTTAATGTTTCCCTGATCCAAAGTATGTGTTGAAATGTAATTATCATTGAAAAGTTACTAAGAGGTGGAACATTCAAGATGTGATAAGGTCATGAGGTTTCATCTTCACTGATGGAATCTGATTTCTGTCCTTTGCCATGGGATAATCCAGAAAGAAGTCCTTTGACACATGCCACCCTCTGAATCTTGGACCGATAGTATCTACAACTCCAAACCAATACATTTCTATTTTCTTTTTTGATATTATTGTTTAGTTGTAAGTGAACACAATGCCTTTATTTTATTTATTTATTTTTAGGTAGTGCTAAGGATCGATCCCAGTGCCTTGCACTGCTAGGCAAGCTCTACCACTGAGCTACAGCCCCAGCTCCAATAGATTTCTATTCATTATAAATTACCCATTCTTAATTTTTTTGTTGTAGCAGCAAAAATGTACTAAGAGGTGTTCTAAGACTCTGCAACAATCACTAAAGGCTTAAGGGGTAAAATTATGCACCACTACGACAAGACAAACACCAAATTTCTCACCTTGAATTCATAGGAATAAAGGATTTCCACATTCCAAAGCAATTTCAGAATGAAAAAAATAAATACAACTCAAACATAGATGTATGAATACACATCCTGTGCATTTAAACCCGAGGGGATTTAAAAATTCTTTATCATGCTTTTAAAAATGTTTGTTTTATAAAAAATATGAATTTAGTTCATACATATTTATATTATACAGTTTGTGCATATTATTTTATGTTACATTTAGCACATTTTGCATAATCTATGAAAATGTTTTCCATAGAAAAGAATATTGCATATTTTTCTACTTCTAGTAATTATAATAATTTCTAATGAGAAAAATATATGTAGAAATGAGAACCTAAGAATTTTTTTGTCAAGAATATATTTATGGGGCTGGGTTTGTGGCTCAGTGGTAGAGTGCTTGCCTGGCACATGTGAGGCACTGGGTTCAATCTTCAGCATCACATAAAAAATAAGCAAATATGTAACAAAATGAATTAAACCCCTATCTCTCACTCTGCAAAAAACTCAACTCACAGAGGACCAAAGACTTAGGCACTAGAACAGAGACCCTGTGACTAATAGAAGAGAAAGTAGGCCCAAATCTTTACCATGTCAGCTTAGGACCTGACTTCCTTAACAAGAATTCTAAAGCACAAGAAATAAAATCAATAATCAATAAATGGGATGGATTCAAACTAAAAAGCTTCTTCTCAGCAAAGGAAACAATCAATAACATGAAGAGCCTACAGAATGGTAGAAAATCTTTACCACACACATATCAGATACATCATTAATCTCTAGGATATATAAAGAACACAAAAAGTTTAACACCAGAAAGTGCAAATCAAATAACCCAATCAATAAATGGGTTAAGGAACTGAACAGACACTTCACAGAAAAAGATATACAATCAATCAACAAATGCATGAGAACATTTTTATCATCTCTAGCAATTAGAGAAATGCAAATAAAATCTACTCTAAGGTTTCATCTCACTCCAGTCAAATTGGCAATTATCAAGAATACAAGCAACAATTAGCACACCTATAATCCCAGCAGCTTTTGAGGCTGAGGATCATGAGTTCACAGCCAGTCTCAGCAAAAGCAAGGTGTTAAACAACTCAGTGAGACCCTGTCTCTAAATAAAATACGAAACAGGACTGGGGATGTGGCTCAGTGGTTGAGTGCTTCTGAGTTCAATTCCCAAAAAAGAGAGAGAGAATACAAACAATAAATGACAGGGATGTGGGGAAAAGGGAACAATTATACTTTGCTGGTTGGACTGCAAGTTGGTGCAACCATTAGGGAGAGCAGTAAGGTAATTCCTCAAAAAACTTAAAATAGAACCACCATTCGACCCAGCTATCCCAATCCTTGCTTTATACCCAAAGGACTTAAAATCAGCATTTTACAGTGACACAGCCACATCAATATTTATAGCAGTTCAACTCACAATAGCTAAGCTATGGAATCAACCTAGGTGTCCTTCAACAGATAAATACATAAAGAAAATGTGGTATGTATACACAATGTAGTATTACTCAGCCTTAAGGAAGAATGTAATTATGGCATTTGCCATAGATAGATGGAGCTAGAGATTATCATGTCAAGAGAAATAAGTCAATTCCAAAAAACAAAAGGCCTAATATTTTCTCTGCTATGCAATGCTAATTCACAACGGGTTTGGGGTTGGGAAGAATAGAGATACTTTGGACTAGGTGGAAGGGAGTGAAGGGAGGGGGGTTACAGGGATAAGAAAGGTAGTAGAATGAATTGGACATTATTATCCTATGTGCATATATGACCACATGACTGGGGTGTTTCTACATCATATACAACCAGAAGAATGAGAAGTTATACTCCATTGTTGTATGCTATGTCAAAATGTACTCTACTGTCATGTATAACTAATGAGAACAAATAAAAATAATTAGAAGAAAAAATAAATGCAGCTTAGAAAAAGAATATATTTACGTGTATTCATTCACATATCCTCCCTTAGAGAAATTTCTTTTTCTTTTACTTTTTTTTTTTTTTCTTGAGACCATAAAACAAATCACTACCAAGACCGGCAGAAAAACACTACATAAAGCATGTGAGAGCCTAAGATTCTAACTTAGATTGGATACTCTTTTTTTATTTGTTCTTTTCAGTTATACATGACAATAGATTATATTTTCACATATTAGTACAAACGTGAGTGCATCTTATTCTAATTACAATCTCAGTCTTGATGTGATCTCAATCTCTACATGATGTAGAGATTCACTGTGGTCTATTAATGTTTGTACATAGGAGAATTATGCCACATTCTGTTTTATTCAACTTTTTTTACAGCTGTGATTAAAGACCTGACCAGAACATTGTAAAGGAGGAAAAGTTTGAGGGCTCATGGTTTCACAGGTCTTAGTCCAAGAAGGCTGTCTCCATTCCTTGGAGCTCAAGGTGATGCAGGACAACATGGCAGAAGAGTGTGGTAAAGGCAACCAGCTCACATGATGACGAGGAAGCAAAGAGAAAGACCATACTCTCCACATTCAAAATATATACCCCATAGTCTTGCCCCTCATTGCCCCACCTCCTCCAACCACACCCCATCTGCCTCCAGTTACCACCCAGTTAATCCCATCAGGGATTAATTCACTGATTAGGTTAAGGCTTTAGTCATTTCTCAATCATTTCTCCTCCAAACTCTCTTGCATTGTGTCATATGTCAGCTTTGGGGGGACATCACATCTAAACCATAACATTCCTTCCACTGACTTTCCTATTCCTGTCCCCCCATCTCTTCATTTCCCTTTGTCTAATCCAATGAACTTCTATTTTCCCCACCCCACTTGTTGTGTGTTAGCATCCACACATCAGAGAGAAAGATCACACTCTCCATATAAAAGATATATACCCCAAAACCTTTGTTTTTGGGGGACTGATTTATTTTGCTTAGCATCACAGTATCCAGATCCATTTATTTACTGGCAAAAGTCATAAAATCATTCCTCTTAGGGTTGAGTGATATCCCATTGTATATGTATACCACATTTTCTTTATGATTTTATATTTGCTCTTTATATGAATACTTGGCAAATTTGATCTTTTCAATTTCCATTGAGATTCGTAAAAATTATACTACTTTATGTATTTGAAGGATTACTACAGACACCAGATTATTTTCAAAACTAATGGATTCTAAAAGATAAATATCATTATAGTAAACTACTAATGTACTTGTATATCCAGATAATCATCTATCAATTAATTATAAGGTAAGACAATGACCATATGACATTTTGAGTGAAATCATACATTATCACATATTTTAGAAACAAATCTCTTTATTTGCATAGTAATAATGATTCTGCTTTGAGGAAATGAAACACAGCATTCTTAAACATTTTTCCTAAAAATATACTAAGTAGAATAGTATTACGAAAACTTATTTTCACCATTATAATACATTATCACTGATGTGATAGAATATAAATATAAATGCAAATCTTGTAACAAAATCAGTATGTACCTGCACTTAAAATCTCTATGTGTAATAATAGAATCTTGTTATGTCAAATGCTTTTCTTAATTCAATGGGTAATTCGTTTCTGATATCCTTGGGTCTGACAAGACTCTTTCACAGTAAACAGCATGTTTCCTTCTGTAGAGAATACTCTTTTCCTAGGTAATATCCTGGTGTCCTCCCTTACCTCTTTCATGCCATTATCACATTTGTGTAATTCTCAGTGAAGGTTTGTCTTGCCCCTTATCTAAAGTAGATACTCTATCCCTGACAATGACATGCTCCTTTATTGCTTTTTGTTTCTTGTCACCAACTAACATACTCAACATTTTTGCCTATTCATCTACATTCATTATATAATGTCTGCACTCTCTTAATAGAATATCCAGAGGCATACTTAAATTTTGGGGGGAGAGACTGTTGGTATATCTCAACAATCAATACTTACAACAGAGTTGGCACACAAATAGTTTTAAATAAATAGACAAACTAGTGACTGAATAAGTGGAGAGAGAGAGAATAGAAACTTTAAGGCTTAATATGAAATTTTGGGCTAGTAAACATCAAATAATAATTCCAATATGCTAAGCTCAATTTAGGGTGGTAAAAGGATAATAATAATGTAAACATTAAAATGGTACAGTGAATGCTCAGTGATTGTTTTGGGAGGTGTTTAGAGTAACTTCTACTCTCTTCCTTATATATGACAGATACAGGTTTTGTTTTCTAAGATTAAGAAATAAACAGAAATATAAATTGCAATAAAATATAGAGAAGGCAAAATCTTTTTATTCCCTTAAATAAATACATGGATAATTTGCTAAGAAAACAAATGTATATATTGAAATAATTATTGGATTTCCAACAATATAAATATTAATAACCAAATCAATGTACATGGATGGGGATTAACTGGGGTGAACATTCTGGAAATTTTTATTTTGTGTTTGTGTCCTCTTACTTCAATCTGTCTCTGTATTTCTTCACAACATATATACTTTAATTTTGTGTAGTAGTTCTGCTAGAAATTACAGCACGAATTTTTAGCTTATAAAAATATAATATTAATCCCTGTTTTAACCTCATCCTATATAATTCAAATCTCATCCTGTAGAATTTATATAGAGATAAATAAAACTCATTCATTGCCCTTTATATTATGATACTGGTGTCATTTTTAAAATTCTATCAGTTTTAAGACTCCATGAGTTTCTTTTTGTTATTATTTTATATATTTCAGGTTGATTTGGATTTACTCCCATTTTGAGCATTTATGTATTTTTAAGTGTTAGAAAATAAAGTGAGTCTGATGATAACATATTAAGCTTATGAAATGACTGAACTGGATTATTTTTGTTGTTCTAAACAAGTGTCTTTATTTATTCCTTAGGATATTTGATGGGTATGTAATTCTACAGTAGGTAAATTTTTTCAGCATTTTGATACCACTCTTTCACACTGACTTATAGTTTTCAGTATTATTATAGCAAAATCATTTGGTCTTTGAATGAATACATACTTTTTAATGCTTTCAAGACATTTCTCTCTCTTTCTCTCTCACTTTGACGATGATATTCCAGGTTGCACTTTTTCTTTCACTCTTAGACTCTTTGGTGTCTTGAATATTTAAATTGTTGTCTTGCAAAAATGTATAAAATTTTCTAACTTAACTAGTGTTTTTCTGATCCATTATTTCTCTTCCTTTTTTAAGTCAATTAAATAAATGTTAAAATTTGTTACTGAGTATTCTGTTTCTCTTAACTATACTTCTTACTTTTCAACCTTAATTTCAGATTATACTCTGAATAATTCTCAATGACCTGTTTCTTAGTTGTCTCTCTAGATACTTTTAGTTTTAAATGCCATCCATTATCCACTGAGTCCATAACAGTTGTTATTGTATTTTTCAGTACTAGAAGATAGAAATTTAAGCCAGAACCCCATTATGCATGCCTGTAATTCCAGAGACTTGGAAGTCTGAGTCAGGAGGATTCTGAGTTCAAAACCAGCCTCAGCAGAGCCAGCCTCAGCAACAGCGAGGCACTAAGCAACTCAGTGAGACCCTGTTTCTAAATAATTATAATACAAAATAGGGCTGGGGATGTGACTCAGTGGTTGAGTCCCCCTGAGTTAATCCCCCACACAAAGAAAAATATAAAGAAAAAAAAATAGAAATTTAGTAACTTTGGAATTCTTTCTTCCATGTTCCCTGAAAAAAGCAATTTTTTTTTTAATGTAACCATAAAAATGACCATTGAAACATCATCTCTGCTTGGTACATTCAAGGTATGATTTTTTTTAATATTATCAATTGTATTTTCTATGTCTCGTGATGTCTTTCCATACTTCCCTGATTGCTTTTGCTTGTTTCAAGATAATTTATTTTAAAATACATAATGTGGTATGTAAATAATGTGGTATGCAACCAATGCATGTTACACACCATAGATTGTTCATATGGTTTTGAAAATAAAAAAGTTGGAATAGTATTTCTCAGGATACCAGAAAGACTGATATTTCTCCATTAAGAATCTTGAATAGTAAATTAGGTTGTTTGCTATTTGTACTGTGGACAAGAGGAGATCATTAAAAAATAAAGAAGATTGTAAGTGACCTAGATTATTTGAGGAAAGGTAGTGGCATGGAAACCAGTTTGAAGATTAATGCAATTGTCAGGCACAAACTGCTAACATGTTGGACTCACACCATGGCATGGGAAGCGTGAGGAAAGAACAACTTCATCTAAATTAAGTCAGTAAGGTTTGTGACTAACTGACCATATGTTGGAAGAGAGAATAAATTTAAAGATAATATTAGAATTTTAGTTAATGTGTAGGTTTTAGACTTAAGAACAGCAGGCTTGATGATAGTATATTTGTTTTGTGTTTCTGCAAAATATGTAGTTTCAGATGTTCAACAAATGGTGTAAAATAATGAAGTAAAAATGCAAAATGCAATTACATGCAACATCAGTGCATCTTAGAAACAAATCAGAGTGTAAAGAAAATAAAAAGACATATAAGGCTGTATCCAGTGTGATGGAGTAATTAATCAATAAAAAAATGAATTGATGTTTTGCTTTGGAACAGCTAAATAAATCTGAATTTTTTAAATGGAGTAATAATTATAAACATAATATCCAAGTTAGTGGTTACCTCTGAGTGGGAAATTGGAAAGGTGGATTTTAAAAAAAAACCACAGGTTCCACTGAATGGGTAATATTATATGTATTGGGAAGGGTCAGCTTCCTAGATATTTGTTTTATTAATAATAATTTATGTCACATAAAAACCACATGTTTAAACATTACATAATGTAACTTATAGGAAAATATTTTATTAGATTCAAATGATTCAAATGAAAGTGGAGATGGAATCAAAATTTGGACATTTTTAGATTTACATGTAATATAAAAATTACATGTAAATCTAAAAATGTAAACTTCACACAAGAGAACTGTACATAAAATGTTATTTAGAGGCAACACAGAAGGAGATAAGAAAGATGATACAGTATCCTAAAAATTCCAAGCTGCAATGGGCGACAACAGGAATCAATAAGTGAAGAAATGAAGAAACTGGTTTACAGGAAGTAAATTGTATCTTGACATGAAGTTAATAGAAATACAAGGTCTGCAAAATAAAGCAGGAACATCAAGGCTTGAAAATGAGATATTTGATTTTTCAACTAATAAGTGAACTTTTTGGCATATGAAATATATTACATGTTTTGAGTTTGAGGCAAGTGGTAAATAATTGAAACAACTTCTGAAGACAGTGATAAAGAATTACATATTTATGAGAGTATTAGTTTTAGTAGGACCACCATAATAAAGTAACAAAAACTAGGCAGCTTAAATAATAGGAATTTATTTCTCATGGTTTTGGAAGCTGGCTGGAAATTCAAGATCAAAGTGCCACAAGGGGTGGATTCCTATGAAGGCCTCTCTCTTTGATTTGCAGATGGCTGCTTTCTTGCTGTCTCCACGACCCTTTTCCCTTTTCTCAGTGCACATACATCTTGGTGTCTCCCTCTGTGTGCACAGAACTCTGGTGTGTGTTTGTGCATCTTAATCTCTTCTTAGGAGTATACCAACTCAATTGTATGGGGGCCCACCCCAATAACTATATTTAACTTAATTACCTCCTTAAATGACTCATACCTAAATGTAGTCATATTCTGAGTTAGTTAGGGGTCAGGGTTTCAACATGTGAGTTTTGGGGAAACACAACTCATCCCATAAGAATGATCTTATTTCAGATATGTCAGGGCATCCCAGAAAATTTATAAATGTCATGACACTTGATGACCTTTCACCTATTTTCTTCTTTCCAACATGACCTGGTGACTCCTATCTTATATTATGATCTTTATTCTTAAGATTGAATAACAATCAGTATATGTGGTTAGGGGTGAAGTGTGCCTATAAAGCCAACTTTGACAGGTGCTCTGGAAAATCCAGAAGACTGCTTGGTAGTTCAGTACATTGAATCCAAGAAGAAATTGTACATCAATTACATTGTGATTTCAAAGCCTAAAAATACATCACAATTGAGTCAAAATAACTTCCCATTGACATGTAAAGTATTGTGTAATGACAATCCAATTAAACTATCAGTGGAAAGAGTATTTATACCAACTTGGCTCAGATTATATAGAAATGCAATTTAATTTTATTCAGAGCCTGATCAGGAAAATAAATGTAATTAGAGATTAATGTGAATTAGCTGGTGATGTTCTTATAGAGGAGGTGAGACAGAAAACCTGATCAAAACCTGCAGAATACTTAATATTTATACAAGTATGTATATGAGCCCAGCCTAAGGAGGCTCTTTCCCAAATAGCCCTGACTTCCTAAATGTCACAGGAATATATGGGCTCACTTCCTGTCTTGTATTCCATCTGGTGTCATATGTCAGTTGCTGAAATGAGAAATCCAAGTGCTTGTAGAGAAGGTTTGACACCTACCTGAACAGTGCTAATGTACAAAGGTGGAAACATGATGTGGTATTTTTAGGTACATTGCATGCTAAAATTATGTTGCTTTTTTTCATGCAAAGCTACTTTAAGGGATTTTATTATTCAGAGAAGAATAATTTCCTTTCCTCTTTTAGTTGATCTGTCATTTAAATCTGGCAACTAATGGTGACCACTTGACAGTATATTGGAACCTTTAGTTGAGTCTTCCATTCTTTCCCATTATTTGTCGCTGCTATTTTTCTCTCTTCTCTATTATTTTTCAATGTGACCTTACTTGATTTATTTAATTCTTCTTCGAATGCTGCTTCTGCATCCTGTTTTCCTCTGATCACATTGTTAAGCACATCTATGTCATATGATACATAAAGATATGGAAAATTACTAATGATATATATATATATATAATTTTTGCATGTAAGAAAAGCATACTCCAAAGGAGAATAAAACTACACATTTGTAAGCATCATAAGATAGTCTTCCAATTAAAACTGCTGAACAGAAAACAATTTCTGTACATTTTCAAAAAGAATGTTTCTGATATGTTGATGTTCTGGTTTTCTTTGCATTGTTTACATATGTTAATTTACTGAGATCTTGCTGCACATCATTCCCCATGATCTATATTTTCTCCTTTCACATACAGAACTCTGATGCGAGTCAAGTTTTATTATTTTCACTTCATAAACTAGGATATGAATTCTGGAAAGCTTAATTAACCTGGCCAGAAATGGTCTAACTGGGAAAGAAAAAGAGTTTGGTAACTTGTTTCCTATTTGTTTGGTTAGATTTTAAAGGTTTACTTGTTTATTTGGTATGTATTAAATCTTCATTAAATCAAATAATTGGGGCTAATTCAAATGCTTTAATGAAATAGATCCTATATTTTTGAACCTTTAAAATGGTTGTGAATGAATGGAGGTGAATTGACACAAACCAACCCACAGTGTGTCCACTTAACTCTCCCATCCCTCAAAAATAAATCTCCCCGTTATAGTTTATTTGCACAAGATAAAGACAGGAAGAAAAGAAAACACAGCATTACAGCATTTTAAGCTGAATTTTTTCTGTCATTGCATGTATATTTTACACAGTTGAGTTTTTCTAGGAAATAAAGCAATACATAGTTTTTGTATTTCTAGTGTCTAGGGAAGTATTGGAGATTCTCAATAAATGCTTATTGGATTGAATCATCCCTAATAGAAGCCAAAAGAAGATAAGGAGGACGAGAAAAAGATGAGGAGAGGAAGATTTATGTGTATACATCAGATAATTGTTTCTAAATTCTGTAAATACAACGCAGAAAGCTGTTGTGCTAAATGCAAAATGATGCTAATCACACCATCACTGGTGCTGTTTCTTGTTTTCAACTCAGCCAAGCAGCTTTCAAAGACAGGAACAGCTTCGTGACTCTGAGGAATGAAGTGTGGAGCCAAGTCTTCCCAAGCACAATGTCCAGTTACACTGAGCATCTGACAAACACCAGGGCCTTCCTTACGTTAACGGAGCAAAGAGTCAGTAAATTTAAAGAGGGGAAGGAAAGGGTGCAGAGAGAGTGGGAGCAGAAAATGAAAGAAGCCCTGATCTCTACATAAGCCTCAGGGCTTTGTTGTTGTTGCCCTAGCATACTGTAGAATTCACATCGAGCCTTATATAGACATGGCACAGTTTCAAAAATAGCCTGTGCTTTTTTAGACCTTTAAAGACATCATCAATCATTGTCTTCTATGGTAATGCTTCAATTACCCAGGAGGAAAAAAAATACAGTAGCCATGGAAGTGACGTCCTGATGTGCTGAAAATCTCAACTAAAAAAGGGCAGTGTTTGCATATTAGCAATGTAAGCAGTGCAAGGACTCTGATCAACCATTAATAAGCCTCTCTCATGCTTTCTAAGTATTCAGGAAATGTGCCGCCTGACAGGCCAGATCTTTATAGGATTAGCTTAATGGTTTGTCACTTTCTGCATTGCTTGCTGCCCTTCTGCCTTTTTTATGCTGAACAATATTGTACTGAGCATTCTGTGTGGGCCTACAAGTCCACTGCTTCACCAATATCAGCACCCCTGTTTTAGGCTCCTACATTCACCCACGTTAAATGACAGCCAGCAAAAATGAAGCCTTTGAGACACCATCCTCTACACAAATCACATTGCTTTCTTTTATACTGCCAAGGTGGTTTCAAATTGGCCACTCCCAACTGATCACCCAGAATAATGATTACCCAGGGGTGCTGCACCCTCGACTCTGCACCATTTGTATCTATGGGAACCAAACACATGCAAAGTCAGCTTGGAGAGGCACACAGGTGCAGCTTGTTTGAACTCAGCTTATGCCAGGCTCCCAGATGGCAGCCAAGGAGTCACATGTGCTAGAAGAAAAAGCCACAGGACATACACATTTTTATCACAGTGAGATGTGTGGCCCTTCTGTAGAAAAAAAAAAATGTATATGTGTTTATCATTAAAATAACAGACTTTCTAGAGCTCCTTGTATGAACAGAGTATGTTTAGTGTCCGTGGAAAAGGTTAATTGTGGTTTTGAATTTACAATGAATTGAAATATTGAGAGGACAGATTTCATCTATTGATATTTTTATTGATATATTTGAACTTACAAGCTAAATATATACCAAGCTATTATTTTCAATATGAAAGATTTCACACTGCAATAAGCCTGTAATTAGAGTTTTCAGATTATCATCTGTGACTGCTTTATGATAAGTATACCAATTCCCTTGAAATGTTTGAGGTGACTACTGCCTGCACCACTGATTTTATGAAGGTCCAAGACCTGTGAATACCATCGAATTTAAACTTGCTTCATATGCCATGCAAAACCAGAATATATGTCACCACAAAATCACATTAGATCCTTACTCCTGAAGAGACAGTACACATTATTTATAGCACTTCAGGGTTACTTTTTCAATTGTGTCAATTTGCCTCAAGGGATTGATAATGGGATAAAGAGCTTTTCACCACTCAGTCACATATTATGATCAGGTTTGGAGTCTGTAACGACCACTAATGCTTAGTTTGAGAATACTGTTGTCTGCAATCCATTTTCTCTTTGAACTGCATACATTTTAACCTGTATTTTGAAAATTATAAGAATCTTTATTTAGAAATCACATTTGAACTTTAAGGATTGACTGGAAAATTGTAAAATGATGAGTTACACAATTTTAGACCTTGATTTTTTAAACTATAATGTTAAAGAAGTAATTAAATCACATCATATATGCACATATATCATCAGAATAGTTTGACAAGACAAAGTTAACCACAGTTCAATATCTATCTCAGCACTTAAACCATGAACAGGCATAGTTCTCTACTAAAAGGTAAAATATTTCTGTGAGGTGTCTGCTCAGTTCCTTAGCCCATTTATTGATTGGGTTATTTGGGGGTTTTTTTGTTGTTAAGTTTTCTGAGTTTTTATATATCCTGGAGTTTAGTGCTCTACCTGATGTGCATGTAGTAAAGATTTTCTCCCACTTTGTAGACTCCTTCTTCAGGTTATTGACTATTTGCTGAGAAGAAGCTTTTTAATTTGAATCCATCCCATTTATTGATTCTAGATATTATTTCTTGTGATTTAGGCACCTTATTAAGGAAGTCAGGTCCTAAGCTAACATAATGAAGTTTGGGCCACGTTTTCTTCACAGAAGAGGATATACAATCAGTCAACAAATATATGAAAAAATGTTCAACATCTACAGCAATTAGAGAAATGCAAATCAAAACTATTCTAAGATTTCATCTCATTCTAGTCACGATGGCAATTATCAAGAATTCAAGCAACAATAAGTGTGGGTAGGCATGTGGGGGAAAAGGAACACTTACACATTGCTATTGCTGGTGGAACTGAAAATTGGTGCAGCCACTCTGGAAAGCAGTATGGAGATTCCTTAGAAAACTTAGAATGGAACCGCCATTTGATCCAGCTATCCCACTCTTTGGTCTATACCTAAAGGACTTAAAATTAGCATATTACAACAATGCAGCCACATCAGTGTTTATAGCAGCTCAATTCACAATAGCTAAACTCTGGAACCAACCTTCAATAGATGAATGGATAAAGAAACTGTAGTATATATACACAATGGAATATTATTAAGTCTTAAAAGAGAATAAAATTATGGCATTTTCAAGTAAATGGATGGAGTTGGAGAATATATCATGCTAAGTGAAATAAACCAATCCCAAAAAACTAAAGGTTAAATGCTTTCTCTAATATGTGTATGCTGATTCATAATGGGGTCAGCAGGGCAAGGGAAGAATGGGGAACTTTAGATTAGGCAGAAGGGAATGAAGGGAGGGGAGCGGGTACAGGGATGGGAAAGATGGTGAAATGAAACAGGCATTATTAACCTACATACATGTAATATTGCATGAATGGTATGACTACATTGTGTACAACCAGAAAAATGAAGAGTTGTGCCTCATTCATGTACAACTAATTGAAATGCATTCTGGGCAATACAAGATGGCGGACTAGAGGGTGACTGCATCTCCAGTCGCTTCAGAACCCAGGATTCAAGAAGGGGAGGCATTGAGAGACTCGGACTAAAATAGAGCCTCGGGTGAGTCTCCTCCATCCGGTGAAGTGCTGCCCGGGCCGCAGGCCCGGATTCGGGTGTCTTATTAGAGTAAGGCAGAGCAGCTAGAGTCCTCCCCAGCGGCCCTGCGCACTCCAGCATGGGCTCCTCCCACAGGGTCAGATTCTCCAGCATCTTCAGCAGGCCCCCCAGTGAGAGCCTTTCTGCACAGAACCAAGCTTCAATTCCCTAAACCAGGACGGCAAGTTCCTGCCCCCAGGTTGCTTCAGGGACCAGAACAGGGCAGCCAGGGACTTCCCAAGCAGCCCACAGCCCGGCCCCCTCCAGCAGGAAGCGCCTTTCCAGGCTAGCTTCTCGGAGCAGACCGCCCAGTGAGAGAGTTTCCACACAGAGCCAGCCACAAGTCCCCAAGCCAGCGGTGACCTCCAGCCCGCAAGCAGCCTCTGGGACCAGGGCAAGGCAGCCAGAGACCTCTCCAGGCGGACCTGCCCCCGGGCCCCCCAGCCGCAGGCTTTTTCCAGGGGCGATCCAAGATGGCGGACTAGAGGGTGACTGCATCTCTGGTCGCTCCAGAACCCAGGATTCAAGAAGGGGAGGCATTGAGAGACTCGGACTAAAATAGAGCCTTGGGGTGAGTCTCTCCCACCAGTGAAGCGCTGCCCGGGCAGCAGTCCCAGATTCGGGTGGCTTATTAGAGTAGGGTAGTGCAGCTAGAGTCTTCCCCAGGCAGCTCTGCACACTCCGGCAGTGGGCTCCTCCCACAGGGCCAGATTCTCCAGCATCTTGGAGCAGGCCCCCCAGTGAGAGCCTTTCTGCACAGAACCAAGCTTCAACTCCCTGAACCAGGGTGGCGTGTTCCTGCCCACAGATTGCTTCAGGGACCAGGACAGGGCAGCCAGGGACTTCCCCAAGCAGCCTGCAGCCCAGACCCCTCCAGCAGACAGCGCTTTTCCAGGCTAGCTTCTCAGAGCAGACCCCCCAGTGAGAGCCTTTCCACACAGAGCCAGCTCCAAGTCCAGAAACCAGTAGAGGACTAGGGGCAGCTTTCCTTGGAAGCACTGCATTATCAAGTTACTCCAAGACTTCAGGCTACTGAAGGCAGGAAGGTGATACACTGGAAATCTACAGGGACAATATAAGCCAATAGAAGAATTCTGCAATATCACAAAGTCCCACTGACATCTGACCAATATGAGAAAAAAAAGGGAAGAAAATGTCCCAAACAAACCTAGATACTATATCAATAAAACCCAATGACAGCATAGCAGAAGAAATGTCAGAAAGGGAGTTCAGAATGTACATAATTAAAACAATCAGGGAAGCAAACAAGGAGATGAAAGAGCAAATGCAGGCATTAAATGATCGCACCAATCAACAGTTAAAGGAGCAAATACGGGAAGCAAAAATCATTACAATAAAGAGTTAGAGATATTGAAAAAAAAAAAAACACAAATCCTTGAAATGAAGGAAACAATAAACCAAGTTAAAAACTCCATAGAAAGCATAACCAATAGGATAGAACACCTGGAAGACAGAACCTCAGATATTGAAGACAAAATATTTAATCTTGAAAACAAAGTTGACCAAACAGAAAAGATGGTAAGAAATCATGAACAGAATCTCCAAGAACTATGGGATATCATGAAAAGGCCAAATTTAAGAATTATTGGGATTGAGGAAGGCTTAGAGAAACAAACCAAAGGAATGAACAATCCGTTCAATGAAATAATATCAAAATTTCCTAAATCTGAAGAATGAAATGGAAAATCAAGTTCAAGAGGCTTATAGAACTCCAAATACACAAAATTACAACAGACCTACACCAAGGCACATTATAATGAAAATACCTAACATACAAAATAAAGACAGAATTTTAAAGGCCACAAGAGAAAAGAATCAAATTACATTCAGGGGGAAATCAATAATAATATCAGCAGATTTTTCAATCCAGACCCTAAAAGCTAGAAGGGCCTGGAACAACATTTACCAAGCCCTGAAAGAAAATGGATGCCAACCAAGAATCTTATACCCAGCAAAACTTACTTTCAGATTTGAAGATGAAATAAGATCCTTTCATGATAAACAAAAGCTAAAGGAATTTACAAAAAGAAAGCCAGCATTACAGAACATTCTCAGCAAAATATTCCATGTGGAAGAGATGAAAAACAATGATGCAAATCAGCAACGGGAGGAACTAGCCTAAAGGAATAGCCAGATAAAGGGGAAACCAAATCATGTCAAAAACAAAAATGAGTCAAATGACTAGGAATACAAATCATATCACAATAATAACCCTGAATGTTAATGGCCTGAATTCATCAATCAAAAGACATAGACTGGCAGATTGGATTAAAAAGAAAACAATCCAACAATATGCTGCCTGCAAGAGACTCATCTCATAGAGAGATACCATAGACTAAAGGTGAAAGGATGGGAAAAAAAATACCATGCACACGGACACAGCAAAAAAGCTGGAGTATCCATCCTCATTTCAGATAATGTGAACTTCAAGCCAAAACTAGTCAGAAAGGATAAAGAAGGACATTACATACTGCTTAAAGGAAGCATAAATCAGCAAGACATAACAATCATAAACATCTATGCCCCGAACATTGGCTCATCCATGTACGTCAAACAAATCCTTCTCAATTCCAGAAATCAAATAAACCACAACACAATAATACTAGGCAATTTTAACACACCTCTCTCACCACTGGATAGATTGTCCAAACAAAAATTGAATAAAGAAACCATAGATCTCAATAACACAATCAACAATTTAGATTTAACCAACTTATATAGTATATACCATCCAACAAAGAACGAAAACACTTTCTTCTCAGCAGCAAATAGATCCTTCTCTAAAATAGACCATGTCTTATGCCACAAAGCTACTGTTAGCAAATACAAGAAAATAGAGATACTACCTTGTACTCTATCAGATCATAATGGATTGAAATTAGAAATAAATGACAGAATAAAAAACAGAAACTTCTTCAATACCTGGAAATTAAATAATACACTATTATGTGATGAATGGATAACAGAAGACATCAGGAGGAAAATAAAAAAAATTTTAGAAGTAAACGAGAACAAACACACATCATATCAAAATCTCTGGGACACTATGAAAGCAGTACTTAGAGGAAAATTTTTTTCATGAGGTGAATTCAACAAAAGAAGTAGAAATCAACAAATAAACAACTTAACACTACAGCTCAAAGCCCTAGAAAAAGAAGAGCAGACCAACCTCAAAAGTTGTAGAAGACAAAAAATACTTTAAATCAGAGCTGAAATCAACTAAATTGAAACAAAAGAAACAATTGGAAAAATTAACAAAATAAATAGTTGGTTCTTTGAAAAAAATAAACAAAATTGATAAACCCTTAGCCACACTAACAAAGAGAAAGAGGGAGAAAACTCAAATTACTAAAATTCAGAATGAACAAGGAAATATCACAACAGACACAAGTGAAATACAAACATAATTAGAAGCTATTTTGAAAATCTATACTCCAACAAAACAGAAAACCTGGAAGACATCAACAAGTTTCTAGAGACATATGAATTACCTAAACTGAACAAGGAGGACATACACAACTTAAATAAATCAATTTCAAGCAATGAAATAGAAGTGGTCATCAAAAGCCTACCAACAAAGAAAAGTACGGGACCAGATGGGTTCTCAGCCAAGTTCTATAAAACCTTTAAAGAAGAGCTCATTCCAATACTTCTCAAAGTATTCCATAAAATAGAAGAGGAGGGAACCCTCCCAAACTCATTCTATGAAGACAATACCACCCTGATACCTAAACCAGACAGAGATACATCAAGGAAAGAAAATATCAGACCAATATCCTTAATGAACATCGATGCAAAAATTCTCAACAAAATTTTAGCAAATCGCATACAAAAATATATTAAAAAGATAGTGCATCACTATCAAGTGGGTTTTATCCCAGGGATGCAAGGTTGGTTCAACATCCAGAAATCAATAAATGTCATTCAACATATCAACAGACTAAAAGTTAAGAATCACATGATTATTTCAATAGATGCAGAAAAAGCATTTGATAAAATACAGCATCCCTTCATGCTGAAAACACTAGAGAAAATTGGGGTAGTGGGAACATTCCTTAACATTGTAAAGACCATTTATGCTAAGCCCATGGCTAATATCATTCTAAATGGTGAAAAACTGAAAGCATTCCCCCTAAAAACTGGAACAAGACAGGGATGCCCTCTTTCACCACTTCTATTCAACATTGTTCTTGAGACTCTAGCCAGAGTAATTAGGCAAACCAAAGAAATTAAAGGGATACGAATTGGAAAAGAGGAACTCACACTATCCCTGTTCGCTGATGACATGATTATATATTTAGAGAAACCTGGTAATTCCACCAGAAAACTCTTAGAACTCATATGTGAATTCAGTAAAATAGCAGGTTACAAGATCAATGCTCATAAATCCAATGCATTTTTATACATAAGTGATGAATCTTCAGAAAGAGTAATTAGGAAAACTACCACATTCACAATAGCATTGAAAAAAATAAAATACTTGGGAATAAATCTAACAAAAGAGGTGAAAGACCTCTACAATGAGAACTACAGAACACTAAAGAAAGACATTAAAGAAAACCGTAGAAGATGGAAAGATCTCTCATGTTCTTGGATAGGCAGAATTAATATTGTCAAAATTAATTAATATTGTCAAAATTTGGCCATACTACCAAAAGTGCTATACAGATTCAATGCAATTCCAATTAAAATCTCAATGGTGTACCTTACAGAAATAGAGCAAGCAATTATGAAATTCATCTGGAAGAATAAGAAACCCAGAATAGCTAACGCAATCCTCAGTAGAAAGAGCGAAGCAGGGGGTATCGCAATACCAGATCTTCAACTCTATTTCAAAGCAATAGTAACAAAAACAGCATGGTATTGGTACCAAATTAGACAGGTAGATCAATGGTACAGAATAGAGGACATGGACACACATCCAAATAAATACAATTTTCTCATACTAGACAAAGGTTCCACAAATATGCAATGGAGAAAAGATAGCCTCTTCAACAAATGATGCTGGGAAAACTGGAAATCCATATGCAACAGAATGAAACTAAATCCCTATCTCTCACCCTGCACAAAACTCAACTCATAATGGTTCAAGGGCCTTGGAATCAGACCAGAGACCGTGCATCTTATAGAAGAAAAAGTAGGTCCAAAACTTCAACTTGTTGGCTTTGGATCAGAAGTCCTTAACAGGACTCCCATAGCACAAGAAATAAAAGCTAGAAGCAACTATTGGGATAGATTCAAACTAAAAAGCTTTCTCTCAGCAAAGGAAACTATCAGTAATGTGAAGAGAGAGCCTACAGAGTGGGAGAATATCTTTGCCACTCATACTTCAGATAGAGTGCTAATTTCCAGAATCTATAAAGGACTCAAAAAACTCTACACCAAGAATACAAATAATCCAATCAACAAATGGGCTAAGGAAATGAACAGACACTTCACAGAAAAAGATGTACAAGCAATCAACACAGATATATGAAAAAATGTTCAATATCTCTAGTAATAAGAGAAATGCAAATCAAAACTACCCTAAGATTTCATCTCACCCCAATTAGAATGGCGATTATCAAGAATACAAGCAACAATAGGTGTTGGAGAGGATGTGGGGAAAAAGGTACACTCATGCATTGCTAGTGGGGTTGCAAATTAGTGCAGCCACTCTGGAAAGCAGTATGGAGATTCCTCAGAAAGCTTGGAATGGAACCACCATTTGACCCAGCTATCCCACTCCTTGGCCTATACCCAAAGGACTTAAAATCAGCATACTACAGAGATACAGCCACATCAATGTTCATAGCTGCTCAATTCACCATAGCCAGATTGTGGAACCAACCTAGATGCCCTTCAGTTGATGAATGGATAAAGAAACTGTGGCATATATATACAATGGAATATTACTCCACCATGAAGAATGATAAAATTATGGCATTTGCAGGCAAATGGATGAAATTAGAGGATATCATGCTAAGTGAGATAAGCCAATCTCAAAAAACTAAAGGACGAATGATCTTGCAGATAAGCGATGAGGACATATAAGGTGGGGTAGGAGGGGTTAGCGTTAGAGTTAGGGTTAGGTTTAGTGTTAGGGATAAGGAGGGTGGTAAGAATGGAGGAAGGAAGGACTGTATAGAGGGAAAAGAGGGGTGGGAGGGGTGGGGGGAAGGGAAAAAATAACAATGAATCAAACAACATTGCCCTATATAAATTTATGATTTTTAATTAAAATAAAAAAATTATTTAAAAAAAAGAAATGCATTCTGCTGTCAATTATAACAAAATAAAACTAAAAAGAAAAATAAAATACTCCCCGCTAAATACTAAAACAGTTTTTGAAGAGCATTTAAAGAAGCTTATACTAGTTCACTAGATGACTACTACAGAAAGCTTAAGATCTAAAAGTCAAAAACCATCTACAAAGGATTTCAAATGACAGGCTGATACTAATATAGATATGTAGAAATAGGTATTGATAGCTATAGCTATGTAGCTGCACATTTTTTTCTCTCTCGTCTTATTCTCCCATGAATTTGGAATGGCTAAGCCAGGTTCTCATGGTAGAAAATTCCAATATTCTATGAACATTATTAAATATACATATAATCACAATTTAAAAAATTTCATAGTCTATTAAAAATGCATCTAAATGATTTCTGGGAAGTAAACAAGCTTTCTTCTGAATCATCAGAAAGGGTGCCTTAAAGCTAGATTCGAAACTGAATGGACTAGCTGATCAGTAGCCTATCTCTAGGAAAAAGAAGATATTTTTAATACTAATGTGAAGCTTGACTAAGCATTTGCCAAAACACAGCTGTCTAGTTAAAAAGTGATAGATTGCGGCTTCCATGGCATGACAGCTCTTCATTCCGCATTCCACCTCGATCAACACTGACCTATCAATGGAGAAGATATTCAGATGGAAGATTAAAGTGGGAGCAAAAGAAGGTGAATGTTTAAAAACAGGAAGATTCCAGAGACAGCAGACATGGGGGATCTTTTGCCAAATAAAAATCATGCCATAGAATATGTAATTATATCAGAAACTCAAAAAAAAGAAAAATAAAAAAGCCCAAAGTGATAAAGAACTGGGACTCACGGCTGCTTATGCATCTCTGGGATGAGAACTGGACCTTCATCAAAACAGTCTCTTCACTTCCTTGCAGAAAGGGCTTATAACTCATCAGAAACATTCCATCGCTGAATACTGAAGCATTCATTACAGACAGGTTGGTAGGAATGTGGTTCAGTAGAAATGACCAAGGCAGGGAGATAAGAAAAAAGCAATCAGAGATCCTAAAGCCCTTATAAAAATATGTGAGCAGATTTATCAGCAGCCATTCATGACTCAGGGATATGGAATAAAGAGACTTTTTAGTCACTTAGATCATAGTGAGTTTTTCAGCACTAAAATGTGTTTTTACTTTGCCTTGACATTAGAGTCATTTTGAAATATGTAAAATTTTGAAAGAAAAGATGGAAGCAGTAGAAATCACACTAAAATAAACTTATAAGTACACACACACACACACAATTTATTTCCACTTAATCCCACTGTTCTTCAATTCTCCCTCCCGCTTCCAAATACCATGTATGATTTTTATGATTCCTGATTTGAGAAAATGGCAAACATTTCTCCACCAGATTCTCCAGTGTTAAACAGATTTATGGAAGCATGTCTATTTCATTCGAGTGTCTAGTGGGCAGAGTAATTTAATGGCTTATTGGTTTCAATGGAAGGGAAATGTACTTGACTAATCATTTACTCAAACTAATTTTCTGGATAATAGTCATGAGTCAATTTTTAAATTGTAAATATTTCAAAAAATCCATTTAAAACAAAAATAATCTCTTTATAAGTAAAGAGAGGGAAAGGGGGATCTTTCCCTCAGAGTCAGGCATCTAGGAACACCTAATAAACTTTTAAAGGTGATAGATATGGTACAAAACTGACAGGACCCACAGAGGTCAAAAGGCCAGGATAATGGTTTTCCCAGGGTCAGTTGCTATGCCAAATGGTCATCAGCTATTAGATTTTATTCTGTTTCTTTGAATTTATTGCTTAGTTTTTGGTAGATTACTTTCTGAATCATCTTCTGATCAGGAGAGAATTAGATTTGTTTCCTAGTTTAAATATTATCCATCTGTTTTGTGAAACAAATTGTATTAATGCACGTTTCTCCCATTCGAAAATTAGATTTACTTTTTATACATTCTGCCATTAACAAATTAGTTATCTGAGAAAACTAAAAAAAAAAATATCTACTTGACTCTCAGTTGAAGTTTGTTTGGAAGACAGAATGCGATTCCTGCCATATTTGGCCATATATTTTTTCCTCTTTGTTTTTATGAATATTTATGAAAGGAAAGAACACAAGTAGATACATTTATTGTATATTACAATATTTAAAGAGAACATTTTTGCACTACTTACTAGGTTCAGTAGGAACACACACATATAACAAACTGAAGCGTCTTAAATATTTTGTCTTTTTATAAGAAATAATTTGAAAATATCATTGAGTAAACACCTGGAACATGAGGCTTATGAAACAAGCAAACTTTTCTATATTTTACTTTTAAATCTGGTTGTTAAGAGGTTCAGTCTGAAGGCATAATTTACCTAACCTGAGGAATATAGGCATAAATTATCCAGTGAGGGAAGGACATGGTAGGCACTCCAGTATGTTATAGTGAATTCTGGGAATGGCAACTTTTACTCATTTCTTGCTTCCTGGCTCTCCAGAAAATAAACTTTATACTTATTTAAGTGCATATTTACTGTTAAGTATTATCAACACTTCAGTGGGAATATCACCAAAAATTTGTTGGGTTTTGTTAAAATAAAACTATTATATTCTAATAAGTTCTGAGTTCACAGGGACTTCATTACATAAAATGAGTTGGCTAGCTGGGCACAGTTGTGCACACCTGTAATCTCAGTGACTCAGGAGGCTAAGGCAGGAGGATTGTGAGTTCAAAGCCAGACTCAGCAAAATCAAGGCGCTAAGCAATCCAATGAGATCCTGTCTCTAAATAAAATACAAAATACGACTGGGGATGTGGTTCAGTGGTCAAGTGACTCTGAGTTCATTCCCAGTACTCCCACCCCCAAAATTGGCTAGAATATATAATCGAGGATCATCCTTTTGTGAATCTAAAAAAACAAGAAGAAAACAATCACATAAGGCCCTACACAATTGTATATTCACTGTTTTAAATCATGAAATATATTCTGAATTCAAGACACATTATCCTTTTTTTGACATGTCATTATTTTCTGTGATATTTGAATCTGTAAGAAACATAACGAAATTATTTAAGTATTTATATTTTTCTTCTTAATCAAGTATATGAATGCATATATGTTCAGTTACCTTGAAGGAAAAATTACCAAGGATTTCACTAGCAGGGAGCAATTCTATACTTTTAATTTGAAGCTTGTGTCCATTTGCTTTAATCGGTTGAAAAATTACCTAACTCAAAGGTTCTGCTCTATATATCTCAAAATTAATTCAACCTACTTTTATATATATAGCAGGTAGGGATAACACCAACAATTCTGAGAAAAATTTGCCTCTTGAAACATCAGACGAAATTACAGATGTATTTATTATCTATTACTTTTAGTAGTAAAAGCATTCACTGAACACAAAATAATATCGACACTGGTAGTAAAGTTGGCTGATTTCTGATCTACAACTAGAAGGAAAAAAAAAAAAAACACAGGAAAGAGTCCAATTCAATAATCAATGTATATAAGCTATAAAAGAAATGAGCCATGTTTCCCCTTTTAAATCTTTCAAAACAAAATTAGTTGAGGTAAAAAGCACTTTTCAAATGTTTTAACTTCTTATTTTTTCTGAACTTGTCGAAAGACTGAAAAATTTTAGTGTTTATATAAGTTTGTCTCAGGATATTAAGCAATATCTTCAGTAGTTTATAGGAAAACTGATTTTTAAACCTTCATGGTGAAACAGAGACAAAGATGCTTACAGGGAATGTTGGCTATAACGTCGTGCTTAAAAACAATGAAGATCATTTATTGAGTCAGTATTTAGGGATTTTCTAAACAATAGATATATGAACATTTCAAGTTTGTCAACCAGGAAAATTGAAAGATATTAACAACTTCCAATATTACTTTTACCATAGTCTTAATACGTGTTGAAGATAATTCAGAAGTTTTTTTTCTCTAGGGCATTATTAGAATTCTTTTAAGAGACCTCAAGCCAGGGAGCGATTTTTAGCCTCTGGAATTTTGAATTTTGGGAGAAATGAAGATGGTTGCATAAAATCTAGAAATCCATGAGAATATATCTCCAACTGCATTCACCTTAGGAAGACAAGAGAGTTTTTCAAATACTTCTGGAATATCAGGTAGTTCAAATTACTCATAATTTGGAATGTGCCTTTAATAGAGCATATTCTTGCATATTATTTAGAAATTGACTCAGTTAATTTGAACATTATATATATTCATTTGTGTCATAATGTTCAAATTAGTATGTCCTATATTTATGATTTCTATTATCAAAAATAAAGAATTCTAGTAAAATAATATTTATCATCACATTATTTTAAAATTAAAGATTAGGCAAATCATTTTGATTGTGGTTATATGCATGTTAATATTTGCTCACATAGATCTTGACAGGAATATAACCATACACTAATGAAGGTGTTCTTAAATGCCAGAAATTTTATTTGTCACAAATTATGTATATGGACTCTTCCTCCAGCTAGTTCATTTCAGTTTTATATATTTCACATACACACTCTGGACAAAGTTATATTTCACACTTCTTAGAGTAATTTCTACCCAGTGATTTTACTATTTTACATGAGAGGGAAATTATCTATCCCCCCAAATAAATGTAATACAATACAAAAAGGAAAAAAATGCACTGTCACATCCAAATTAAATGACACAATAATTTGTTGAGAAGAAAAAATTATTTTCAAAGAATAGTATTTGATGTGATCCTTGTTTGACATTTTACATGCAATGAAATATGAAAATATTAAGCGTATGGTGCATTTGAATATTTTCCATACATATCTCTGTGTGATCACCAAGATGATCAGTATGAAATATCTGCTGCCCTCATTCCTTTGCAGTCAACACCATCACCCCCAGTAACGAACATCACTTTGTATTATTTTGGGTTTGCCTATCTTGGCAAAAATTGAATTATGTCATACTCTAGATGGGCTGTTGCATCTGTTTTTTTCTTTCCCCCACTGGAGATATTGGATCTGAAATTCTTCCATGTAACGGAATAGATAAGCAATTCCTTCTTCTAATTGCTGTATAGTGTTTTAAAATGTTCTTCAATTGGAGGATGTTTTCATGGTTTCTATTTTTGGACTATAATGAAAAAATCTGTCATTAATATTCTACTACAAGTATGTTTGTGTACATGAGTAATCATTTCTCTTGAATATACAGTCTTAGAATAAGTACTGTAGACTCACAAACTAGTAATTTTCTATAGTGGGTTAATCATTTCACACTCTTTCCCACAATATATGTGAATTCTGGTGGCTCTACATCATGACCCCACTTGGCTTTGCTGGTGTTTAATTTTCACCTGTATAATCTTATTCCCCTGTGATTTGAATTTGTATTTTTCTGGTGACCAATACTGTTGTGTGCTTATACACCTGTCAGATACATAATTGAATCCTCTCTCAGAAAATAATTGCATAAACATGGACAAAGGTAAAGAATAGATAAATAGATGAATGGATAGGTAAATGGCAGACAGGTGACAGACAATACAAGGATAGAGATAAATGAGGAAAATGGAGTTAGGGACACAATAATGAAAAACTGTAAGTCCTCAAACACACACAAATACACACACCATGATAAAATCTTATTAAACTGATAGTACTGTTTTTCACATATTTAATAAATAAGAAATGTCTTTAAATTATAATAAATTAAGCACTTTTCCCTTTAAAGAGCCAGAAATTTGCTTGGGGAGGTGGATGACAGACATATTGGCAGTGATTAGGAGTCGGTAGGAGAAGGGTTACCTGAAATTAGATGGAAAGTTTAAACACCAGATGGGGATGTTTGGTTCACAGCAAATCGGGAACTTAAACCTGGTGGATATTGAAGATGTGTGTGTGTGCGTGTGTGTTCTGTGCAGTCATATTAAGCTCAGTTCAGCTAGGCCTACATTTTTTGCATTTCGGATAGAGATTTTAACAGAAGAAATCGCACACAAAGAAAGGCAAAATTTTTGTAATGCTCAAATTACTCTGCAATATACCAAATGGGTTGGAACAAATCCATGTTTTCAGAACAAGCGTTAGAACAGAACTGAGTGCCTATTCCTTTGAACATAATTTCCAAGACTGACAAGGAATTTAAAAAAAGAAAAACTTGGTCTAATTGAATTAACAGATGTAAAATCCTTGGATACCTAAATAAGGGTTGACAAACATTTTTGAAAGGGGCAAGACAATAAATGTATACAGGGTTGCAGATGATAAGATCTTTGCTGCAGTAGTACTTCTAAAGCAGTCATAGATAAGGTGAACATGAGGAAGTGTGTTTGTGTTCAATAAAATATTGCAAAAGGAGAGGGTAAGCAAAAGTTTTAAAATATTTGTTTTTCTTACTTTTTATCTGTGGAGAGCTAAATTTGCAGATATATTAATAAACATATATTTTTTCCACTTTAAGCAAGTTAAAAAGGGATGGATGGGGACTGGGAAAAGCCATTTTATATCTTTTTAATAAAGTTTCCTAACCTGCTGATATGCCTCTGTGTAGAAAACATTGTAGCCTAAGTTTTCTCTGTGTTTAGAAGTTAAAAGTAATCTGTTAAACTTAATAACTAATAATGATTGGGGCTATACTAGGAAAAATAGGGACAGAGAAAGAAAACTTCATATGAAAGATAATTTGAAATTGTTTTTAAGTAAAAGGAAGAGATGTGTTAATCTAAAATTAGGCTTGATTTGTCCAGAACATAAATGTGTATACTTAAGGAAAAACTTGAATGTGTTTAGCAAGAAGAGTGCTTGGGGAAATGTAATTTGACTTTTCTTGATTTATGATACATGAGTCTGAAACAAGGTTATGAAATATGTTAAAATTTTAGAAAAAATTGCTCTAGTTATGGACTAATTTAAAAGATAATTATGTTAAAAATTAGAGAAAGTCATGAATCATTTATTGCAAGGAACTATGTGCATCCAAGTTTAGAATTTATCTTTCTCCTGTTAAATAGTAAATTCATCTTAGAAAGCTTAACAAAGACTAGTGAAAAGTATTCTTTGTATTCTGTGTAACATGTTCCTGTCACAGATGTCAAATCTTACCAAAATAGTTTTCTTTATTAGGTTCTTGATTATTACAAACTATAACAATAAACTCTTTAATAAAAAGTCTTACACTTGTGTTAACATTTTGCTTATTTTTAAATATGTTATTGGCACTGGAATTGAATATGCAACCAACCTCTTATTTCCCAGGTGTCCTTGAGCACATTTTAATCTCTCAATCAATCTCCTGACAATTCTTTTGATTTTATCTTCTCAAGATGAGCATCAAAGAAAAATAAATAAAAAAATAAATAAATAAAAATTCATAATGTCTTTTACTCCAAAAAGTATATTTAGTATATTTGAGATATCTCAGAAGGCTTCAAAAAAAAGTTTAATATTTTAAATATCTTACTTTATAAAATAGAGATCTTAGAAATACAGTTATTTGATAGATTCCATATTTCATCATTACTGCAACACTATTAAGATCTATACAGGAAAAACTGCTAACTTAGGATGCTCAGTCTTCCCAAAGTTATATTTATACATGAAAATATTGTTAATGGAAGTATTTCAGAGGTTGTAGTTTTTATGGGAAAGATCTATAAATTTGTTGATATCCATAACATACTTAAATTTAGGGTGAACTTTTACCAAACACCTATCAGGTAGATATGTATTATTCCAACAGGAAAATATATTCTCTTTCATCCTATCATTTATTACTGTAATAAATTAACCAAAGTCTTTTGGTCTCATTGCCTGACAGGTTGCTACCTATATCTGATGCTAGCAGGAAAGCCCTGCTATAATGCAGATTGGAAAGTCAGGTGATCTCAAGTGAAATACAGGCTGAGACAAAAGTATCTAATTTTATTTAAAATATAAAACAACTTCATAAATGTATTAAGGAAAATTAAGTTGACCTAAATAACTTTGCAAATGACTGATTACTGTATTATTATTATTATTATTATTATTATTATTATTATTAGTTTTGGATACTGGAGATTGAACCCAAGGGGTACTTGACCACTGGGTCACACCCCCAGCCCTATTTTGCATTTTATTTGAGACAGGGTCTCATTGAGTTGCTTAGCACCTCCCTGTTGCTGAGGCTGGCTTTGAACTCATGATCCTCCTGGCTCAGCCTCCTGAGTTGGGTTTATATGTGTGCACCATCACACCCTACTGATTACTATGTTATTATAATGATGAAAGAAACTATAAATTAGAACTGATGACAAAGTTGTTTCCCATAAATGTGTGAGTCATGAATTCTGGAAGCATTGTTTATATGTTTACTGGAATCGAGTCAAGAAATAAAGGGATGTTGGATGGTTGGAAGTGGGTTTCTCACTGTTGGAGTAGAAGGTTGTGGATAAGTAAGACAGGAGGTTAAAATGTTCCATGTGGTGATAGATTAGAGTTGGAGAAATCAATAGGAGAGAAGTTTACCTCCATACAAATCAAAATAGATAGTACAGAAATATTTAATTTATAAGTATGTACATGAGTGAGTATACACACAAATACTTTCTTGTTCTGTCAATTAGTAGGGCAAAGAATCAGCAACATTCAGTAGCTATGAACACAGCAAGTGACCAAGTCTCCAGTACTAATTACATTTTGCAATTAAAGGAATCAGGGTCCTGGATAAATGACTGAGTCTAGGAGTGGAGTAGGAAATATATAATGTTGCTATGGATAAATTTATGGTGTCTAAAAGTTAGAGAAGTTGTAAATAACATGCACAAACACACAATGATGAGGCTATGTCAAAGGAACAAGGAGCCTATTGAAAAAGCTCCTAGTAGCCAAAGTTGCCACAGTTTAAGCAAAAACTAATCTAATATTAGATTATAACTCAAAAAATAAAGCAAATATACATAATTCTATATAGATATAACTGAATAAATAAGTACGTTGAGGCTAATAAACAAATTTATCATGCAAAAAATGTCCCAAATAATTTATGCAGATGTTCTGCCCTCAAAAAGGCTGGAGCAAAATTTCCCACTGTCATGGGCTTCATGGAATGGCTTCCTTTCAATGAATAAAGTACAGTAAAAAGGTGAAAATGTACCCTTGCAGTGAAAAACATGACACATTACCTCAACCAGATTATCAAGGTTAACATGAAAAGTGTTAAGTAATGTTGACAGTATATATTCTTGATTTTGTTATATGTTGAGAATGGCACTTTTTCTCTGTGATTATTCTCACATAAACTAATAACTCTCATGAACCTATGAGAAAAGTCATGTCTGGGGGACATTTTACAAAAATTGGACCAAATCTCTCAATTGGACTAATAGACCTCAATTCTCAAAAGGTCATCAAAAATAGAAAAGGTCAGACAAATCCATAGGCACAAGACTTCTAATTAGATAGGAGGACTAAATGTTATAAGTATACTGGATGAAATTCTGCAAAAGAACATTGGGTAACAACCTAAGGCATCTGAATAGTGTGTAAGCATCATTTAGATAATAATATATCAATATTGGTTTGTTAAAAATGTAAAGTAAAAGGTTAATAATAGGGCTATAACTCAGTTGGTAGAACACTTGCCTTGCAAGCAGAAGGTCCTGTGTTCAATCCCCAGCACCCCAAAAAATGTTAAAATAAGAAAAACTGAGTGTAGGATATATGAGACTTCTGTGTTATGTTCTCAATTTTTCTGTAAATCTAATTTTTTTTCTAAAATGAAAGTTTAAAATTGATTAGACTTGAAAATAGAAATTAACACACAAAATAATAAAAAATTCAATACCTCTTTTGTGCTAGTTAATAGAACAAATGAACATAAAAAATCTAGATTAAAGAGATACTCTACATATGAACAAAAAGTATCTAATCAACATTTATGAGAGAATTCATCAAGAGCGGAATAAGTATTCTCTTTAAACACCTCTGAAACATATATCAAGATATACCATATCCTGGGCCTTAAAATAATGCTTAATAAGTTTATGGGATTTGAAATCATTTGTTTTCTGATTAAAATGGATCCAAACTAGAAAAATATTGTAGAGAAAACAAAAACTTGGCAAATATTTGAAAACTAAACATATTTCGCAATAATCCCATAGATTGAATAATTCTCAAGGACATCTAAAATATATTGAACCAAACAAAAATCAAAACATAGCATATCAATTTTTGTCTGATTCAGGTAAAGCAACAGTGAGAGTGAAAGTTACGGCACTAACTACTTAAATTATAAAGGAAGAAAAACAACAATGTGAGTAATATGGACCTAGAATAAAAAGTGCAAAATAAATCCAAAGCAAGCAGAAGGCTATAATAATGACAGGGGAAGAAATCAATAAAGCTGAAAACAGAAAAACAATAGATAAAATAAGTGAAGTAAGTGAAAACATAAATCAAATTGACATACCTTTAGCAAAATTGACAAAGAAAAAGACACAAATTACTAATAAAAATCATGAAAAAATCTAATACCACTTCTAAATCTTCAGATATGAAAAGGTTAATAAAAAGTTATTATGATGATCACATTTATGTAGGTAAATTTGACAACTTATATGAAATGGACCAATTCCTCCAAAACAACTGTCCCAACATGTGAGTTGTTTTTGCCTTTTAATGAAAAAATCTAGTTGTGTGGGCATAAAAATATGAAAGAAATTGAATTTATAACGTTAAAATACCCCCAAAGAAATCTCCATGCCCAGGTGATTTCTCTAGAAATTTTTATCAAATATTCAAAGTAGAATTCATATGAATTCTATATAATCCGTTCCATAAAATGGAAGAGGAACAATTTCCTAATTCACTATGAATCTCTTATTATCCTGAACCTCAAACTATACAAAGAGAGTTGAAAAGACAAAACAATGTTTGTCCTGAATGTCTACACAAAAATTCTTAAATTTCGATTAATGAACAAAACTCAGAAAAATGAAAATAAGTAATTATATACCATGAAAAGTGAGAATTCTTCCAGAAATTAAAAGCTGCCTCAGTTTTAGAAAACCAAAATAATCTACATTAACAAAAAAGAAGATATCAATTGATGCAGAAAAATAATTTGACAAAATTTGCCACTTACTTGTAAAAAAAAAACTCAAGAAAATTAAAAGTAGGAGCATATTTAGCTTAATAAAAACCCTATGAAACTCTTATACCTAGTAAAGTACTTAATTATGAATGACTGAATACATTCCCTTAATACTGGAAGAAAAGCAAAAATGTACTACTCTCTTCACAGACCAATTAAGTATAGTTTCCAACATTCCATCCACTTCTATTTTTCAGTCAAGAATAGGAAATGATAGGACTCCTGAAGAAGGAGAAGTTGTGTTCCATTTGTGTTCAATGTGTCTAAATTCATTCTACTGTCATGCATAACTAATTAGAACAAATTAAAAAATACTTTAAAAAAAAAGAATGATAGATTGTAGTCTGTTTACACATCAAGTTAGGCTATACTTCACTATGTATAGACAAACCTTAAAGGTAAACTTAAAATGTATGGAAGCAGATTTAGGAGAAATTTAACAGAAGGATAAATTTCTCTAAGTATCACTGGAGCTGTTAGTATCATTTGGTATGATAAGTCTTCATTTTCACACATCTTAAAGTTTTCTAATTGATTTTTTAAAAATTTCTTATTTGGTACCCTGGTTGTTTAGAGTATGCTTTTTATTTCCACAGCTCTGTGAGTTTCCAAATTCCTTTTTGTAACTGATTTCTATTCAGTTACATTCAGTTGTAACTGGAAAGCACTAAGTATTATTTTTGTCATTTTAAACATATTTAAATTTATCTTATAGCTTAGAATGTAGTTTATCTTGGAAAATATTCCAAGTGCACATGAGAACACATATTCTAAATTTTTGATGGAGTAGTCTATAGATGTCTGCTAGATTTAATTAGTTTATATTATGGAAATCTTTTAATGATTGGTAATCTTCCTAGCCATTCAATTCATTATTAAAAGTGAGATTCTGAACTAAAGAAAAAAAGAAATGAAACTATCACTATTTTAAGATGACATGATTATCTGCACAGAAAATTCCAAAGAATCTAAGTAACAAAACAAAATTAAAATTGCTAGAAGGAACCACAGAGTCAGGCAGTCACAGCATACATTAGTCTACAAATAACAATTATATATCTTTGTGCTAGCAATTAACATGAGGACATAAGAATTAAAACTACAATATCCTTTACTACCACTCAAAAGAATTAAAATATGTATTCATAACTTTTCATAAATTCATAAAAATGACATGAGATGAAAAGACAAGCCATAGACTTGGTTTACAGATAGAAAATATCTATAAACCAAACGTCTGACAAAGGATTACTATCAAAAATATACAAAGAACTCAAGAACTCAAGTGTAAGAAGCAAAAAATCCATTAAAAATTGGGCAAAATAAATGAATAGATGTTTTACTCAGTAGGGCGTGAAGTTGTCATAAAGTACATGAAAAGATACTCAACATCATTATTCATTAGGCACATTCAAATTTAAAACATAATTATGTATTATGTTATACCTACCTGAGTTTCTCTAGTTATACACATTGACGATATGAAATAAGGATTCAGAGAAACTGCCACTTATATACTGTTCATGGAAAAATAAACAGTAGATCACTCTGGAAAACAGTTTGGTAATGTCTTAATAAAATCACATACACAAATACATATGAGCCAGTAATTGCCCTTTTGATTATTTACCCTACAGTAATGAAAATCTGTACACAATACCTGTACACAAATATGTTCATACCAAATTTATTTGTGATACCCTAGATGGCAAATAATCCAAGTTCCTTCAGTTGATGAATGATTAAATAAACTGTGGTACTTTCATGCTATAAAATAGTACTCAGCAATATAAAGAAACAATATACACAATGACTTAGATGAATCTCTAGAAAATTGATCTAGTCAAAAATCAATCTTTAAATGCCTACAATTTTATGTCTCATTTTCTGTAGCATTCCTGAAAAGACAGAATCGCAGAAATGAATGACAATTAAGGACCAGTTGTTCAGGAGGGAACTTGGATAGGAGGAACATGACTTTTGCCATAAAGGTCAATGTACAGAGTTGGGCAGGCACAGTGGTATATGCCTGCAAACCCAGTGACTCCAGATGCTGAGGCCAGATTGCATATGAGTTCAAAGTCAGCCTCAGCAACTTAGGGAGGACTAAGCAACTTAGTGAGACCTCAAAAAAAAAAAAAAAAAAAGAAAAGAAAAGAAAAAAGAAAGACGGGTGGAGCTGGGAATGTGGCTCAGTTATTAAGTATGCTTAGGTTCAATCCTAATATGAAAGAAAGAAAGAAAAAGAAAGAGAGAGAGAGAGAGAGAGAGAGAGAGAGAGAGAGAGAGAAAGAAAGAAAGAAAGAAAGAAAGAAAGAAAGAAAGAAAGAAAGAAAGAAAGAAAGAAAGAAAGAAAGAAAGAAAGAAAGAAAGAAAAGAAAGAAAGCCAATGTGTGGGACATGTAAGTTCTGCATCTTACTTTATCAGTGTCCATATCCTGGTATTGGTATTTTACTATAATTTTTCAGAATTCTACCATGATGGGGGTGGTGAAAGCTGGAAAAGAGACACAGGATTTCTCTGCATTATTTCTTACAGTTGTATGGAAACTCTATCATTATCTCAAATAAAAAATTAAAGATAAATTTTTAATACACCAGAGCAATGGTAAAATGATCTAAGGTAAATATTGAATATTGAGATAATTAAACTACTTTGGAATTATGGTCATATGCAACAAATGCAATATTACATATTTCAACAAATTATTAATAATGTAAGCAAAAAATGGGGAAATAAAGAGGGAGGAAAGACAAAAGTTATTTTTATGACAATATTAAATAACTTATATCAAAGTAGCTGAAATCTCATCATGAAAAAATTTAAGAGATAAGATTAATCTTTTTTCTTAATATAGGAAGTTTTTTAGAACTTTTATTGTTGGAAAACAATAGTATGAATTTCTCATTCTCTTCAGCTCTGCTTCAGATTACATTTTGTTTACTATCAATTTGAGTAAAATAAAAAATACATTGTTAAATAGCATTATAATATTATTGTCATTACCATAATATCTGTGTAGGTACTTAGAACAATTTTAGCACTCATTTAATAAAATGTTGAACCAGGTTATTTGTAGATGCTTTAATTTTGAGTTATAGTTATTTATTTGTTTGTTTACTTTGTTTGCTTTCACCTTCATAGAAGAATGATGCTAGTTGGAAATTTTGTCTTTCTCTTACTGAATAGGTTCCATGAAATCAATGACATATCTTCTTTAGTCCATGAAATATACTCCATAAATTAGAATTTTTCCATGAAATAATATTTGCAATAATTTTGATTATCTGCAAAAATATCAATCATGATGTCCAGTCTCACTTATAGATTTATTCATATACACAAAGAAATAAATGCAAAGTTACAATCATATTATACAGGAGATCCAAATCTTATGATTATCTTCTACTGAATACTCTTAAATTGTCCACTGGTTTACATTAAGTTCCATTGAGATATACCCCATGAAGAGTAAAATGTAATATATTAAATGTTTTTTGATTAGAAGAAATGCATTATCTTTTAAACAATTAAGAAAAAATGAGCATTTTTCTGTGATAAATATTACTTAACGTGTTACATCATTTTGTTACCACAAAAATATATTATATATTACAAATTCACATTATTTATAAAATACGTGAATATTCATACTCTTAGAAATTCAAATCATTGCTCTCTACATTAAGAGATAAAGTTTCTAAAGAGCCTTTTTTAATTTTAACAAAAAAAGATTAATTTGATGGCTTAATTGTTTCTATAATGGGGTTTTAACTACTTTGATAGCATTCTAAATACTGAAAGTTTTTCATGCAAACCATGTTGGAGATTGTTCTTTTTTTGTTTTTTAAGAAAGTATATATTTTCCTAAAATACAGTTGATGAGAAATATAGAATATTAGATCATAGTTTTCTAGTTATTTTTGTTAAAATTTTCATTATTTGTCTAATCCCTGATTTTTTGGTTGATTATTAATAATTTGTTAAAATATGTAATATTGCATTTGTTGCATATAACCATAATTCCAAAGTGATTTTTAAGTCCAAGTATTTTGCCATTACTTTTGATAAGTAAATTTTTTCTGTAATATGTGATATTAATATTTAAGATATAATATTATCTTAACATTTAGTAGACTGTAAATGTGGTTTATTAACAGCACAGTTACACTTATACTATTTAATATTATTTACAGTTCATTTACTTATAGTCAAATGGAAATTCTTTATATCAAGTGACTTGAAGGATTTTTGTGAAAATCTATTACTGAATAAAGTTCTCTTGTATTTTACATAGTATGAGAAATATATTTATTTGCTTGTATTTCTCATACAGATATATAGAGAGAGAGCACCTCAGAGGAGGATGTAAAAGAAGTGGGTTGTAAAATCGATTCATTTGCAGCTGTATTTCCTTGATTACTTTAACTCTTGGTATTTTATTTGCCTGGCTTCTAACATGGGAATAATGAACCTCCCTTACAGTGGTATATGATTGAGGAACCAAAGAAGATTCTTGTAAAAACACTTAAAAACATTACATTCAATATTATTTAAAAGGTTACTTATGATGACAAGTCCCTGCTCTTGGCACCTGGGATATTTTATAAATTAAAAATAAACATGATTCAACACATTTTTTTCGCTTCGTTGTTTGTACTATTTCTCCTTTTAGGGGTAATTTTCTTGGTTTGTACTATTTTTCCTTTTAGGCTAGTGTTCTTGTTTATTACATGATCAAATATGTGAGTGGGTCAATTTTTTTATTTATATAAATTCTTTCCTGGCTAGGTAAATTCCGTACTACAGAGCCAGAAATGCAATTTTGTAATGAATATGATTTTTGTTTCATTATTTTCCCCTTTATTTCTTAATCTACCCAAAGTTTGAACAAACTTTATAAAATTTGCAGGTGTAGCAATGAAATTACCATTTTATTACATTTGGAATTAGATTGTCCTAACAAGAGGAAATGAACAATGAAGTGGAAATCACACTCATTCTTAATCACCAAATCTTTCAGAATTTACATAAAATTATACTCATCTAAAGTCATTAGTTTAGTGATCAGTTCTTTTTTTTTTTTTTTTAATTTCACTTGGGAACAGAGTAGAATTGCAAAATTAGCCAATGTTCAATTCTACAATTGAGTGTTACGAAGAAGTAAGAATAGTAAATTATTCATAATGTAAAGAGGAGTTTCTGCAAGGAAAAATATTATAATTAAGTTTCTGAATCTCTTGTACCTACATAGTATTACATGCAGCAAGAAGGACAAATCTTATCTAAGAGATGCCCTTGCATCTTTTAGATACAGAATACCTGCAGCACAAGGCATTCATTTAAAAGGAATGTTTTTCTTGTACTTTAGGCATCATTATCAGTTGAAATTCAACATAAATTAGCTTTGTGGGAGCAGGTAAAACATCAGGGTTAAATCTAACATGCTAAACCATACACATTTTCAAATCTCATTAAAGGCTCCCACAATTTAACAATTCTGGCATCTAGAAATCTATGTCTCACTGATTTTGTATGTTTTCTTGGTCTTCTGAGTTAATACATTTTTTTTGTAACCATGTATCTACTTATTGATAAAGTAAAAAGCAATTGAATTATCTGTATAATTTCAGATGACACGGGTCTCTGTCCTCAAGAAGTACATGGCTTACTGAGAGAGACAAAATTTATTTTTTATTAAAAAAAGTTTTTGGCACCGGGGATTGAATCCAGGGGTACTTTACCACTGAACCACATCCCCAACCCTTTTTATTTTTTATTTTGATTCAGGGTCTCAAAAAGACTGATTAGAGCCTCACTAAATTGTTGAGGCTGGCCTTAAACTTGTAATTCACCTGCCTCATCCTCCAGAGCTGCTGGGATTATAGGAATGTGCAAGAGGTAGATATTTTTAAGAGATAATTATGAGACATGCAACAGATGCGTGGATATTTGGGCAAAGATCTGTGGAACTACAGAGCAAAACAAATTGTAAAACCTTTGGTGGTCAATGTTACCTAAACACAGTGTAAATTTCTCAGTATTAAAGAAATCAGTCAATAGTGTAACTAAAATTGCATGTGGATTGTGTGTCTGAGTGTGATACAGAGTGAATGTACTCTATCCAGTAAGTGGTCATCTTTCTTGGTCACTTATGCTGGCCTGAGTTACTGACTGTGCCATAAAAGATTTCATTATCCCTTCAGAAGTCTGCATTTCTTCCCAACTTACCTATTTTGGTTCATTTTCTATTGCTATAAGAGATGATTTGAAATTATGTAATTTCTTAAAAAAAAGAAGAAGAAAGTTATTTTGAGCTACATTTCTGGATCCTGGGAAATTCGAGATTGTGTAGCCACATTTGGTCAGCTTCTCCTAACAGCTTTGTGCTGCTTCAATTCATGGAGGAAAGCAGAAGGTCAAGAAAGCACTTTGGAAGAAAGGAAAAGATCCTAACTTGTAAGATAGCTAACTCATTTCCACAATAGAGGCACTGATCCATTTACCTCCATGACCAAAACACCTCCTACTGAACCCACCTCCCAATACTGTTGCACTGGGGACCAGGCTTCCACATGAGTTCTGGTGTGGACAGACTATATTCAAACTGTAGAATTTCCCGTAGCCAGTTTATAATCTTCTGATACTTCAACTATCAGCAACAAAATCCTTTAAGGAAAGATGTCTGTCTAATGCTTTCCTTTAGTCTTTCAGGTATCAGAGCTCTCTGTGGGCTTTTTATCCAAAAAGTGGTCTTGGCTCCAAAGTAGACGGTATTCTTGTTCCTGTGCACTGTATACTGGCCTCACCTCATAAATCAACATACAATTTTATTCTTTTTCTTCCAGGTATTATCTCTATCTAAAACTATACTGTACCCTAGTGATTCTCCTCTTCACTTAGTTTTTACGTAGTTTTTCACTTAGTTTTATGAGCACTGGAGAATAACTTAAGATCACAGTCTCATTTGTAACCAAAGATAGGACCTCTCTCTCATTTCACAAGGTCATTTCAAGAGAGAACAAGATGATTAAATGGACCTCATTGTAAAATTATATTACAATTCTAAAGGAAAAAAGTGGGATGGTTTATTAATCTTCTCACCTAAAGTTCAGGAAAAGCACTTTAGTATTAGTGTCAAATGCCTTTATATTAAATATAACCATGCATATTTTATGAAGTGTTATATCAGTAGATCAAAGACTACAATATAAAAACATTACAGAGATATCCATTCTAAATTAACACAGAAGAAAGAAATAAGACGGGCTATTTGAACATGATGAGGCAGTCCACAGGGTTTTCTGTCTGACATCTTCAGAGGTCTTGGTAGGAAAAATCATGGCAAATTATGAGTACTGCAGTGTAAAAAGGAAAAGCAAACCAAGAGTGGCCAATGAAAAAGCTGAAGTTGTATTATACTAACAATACTGAATAAAGTGAAAGCCAGTGTTTAAAGCATATAAAACTATGAGAGAGGTGACAACTAGTCTCAATAAAATACAGATGCTGCGTGTCTGGTTAAAACAGGGTAAGTAGAAACATATTGACTCCATTATTCTCTGTGAAATACACTGAAAACAACAAGACTAAGAGAACCTACATTTAAAAAAATTATAAAACATCCAAAAGATTTCCTGAAAGTCCAAACATAAATAATCCTTTTTTTCAATATAAATTGCCAATGTTATGAAATGTTAATGAACTATGTTATTATTAAAATTCAATGCATTTGTCATAAAAATTTAAATCAGACATGTAACTCTCTTTGCAGATGATTCTTATATTTCATCTCGAAAAATAAACAAATACAACACCAAAAAAACCCAGAAGATAATCTGAAAAGAGATTAGGCCAAATACCTGTCCAATGCATCATCTCTGGATCTCCCTGTAAGCATTTCTCCAAAAAAACCTTGAGCTCATAGCTAATCTCTGTTCTTTCTTGGCCTCTCAGTAACCAATCTCACTGCCATAGCACAAATGGGCTATGAACATTCCAGCAGGTATACAAGAATGTTCATCATGCATTAATAAGAAAAACAGCATGGTAGAATAATGTAAGTGTAACATGATTTTTATAAGAAATACATATATGTGCACGCATGCGTGCACACACACACACACACACACACACACAGGTTAATCTTAGAGGTGTTCTGGGAGTCATAATTCAACCAATATCCTCCAAAACCCAAGCAAATACTATCAATGTCTGTGGAAGCTAAGTAAAAGAATAGGAAGTGGTGGTTGTGAATTGTGGAATGAATTTCATACTTAAACACATTCAAATTCAATTTTCAAAAGTTTAAACTAGGGCTGGGGATATAGCTCAATTGATAGAGTGCTTGTCTTGCAAGCACAAGACCCTGGGTTTGATCTCCAACATTGCAAAGCAAACAAACAATCAAAAAAAAAAAGTTTAAAATATCATATTGCCTAAATTAAACAGTGATTTTCTTAGGAGGGGAATCCTAGTACAGCTCTTCATATTCAGTTAGAATTGCTAGAAGTCATATGAAAAATGTTGAAGAGAGAGAAATATTTTAAAGTCGAGCCAAGATGGCAAAAGGTAACTGTCATTTACACTTTATACTTTTCTGTGCAGATTTACACTTTTTTTTTCTTTTTTACTATGAGCAAGTATTTTGTTTTTCTAAAGAGACTAGTACAAATAAAAATGTATAAAATAAACCATACAAATAAAATGTACAAATAAAAATACAATAAATTTTCTTTGTTAATATCTAAAATACACCATATATTTTTAAAATTGAGAAAGAATATTTGCCTCAAGACACTCTTAATCCAGCAATATATAACTGCATATATTTCCTGCATGTTCTGCTAAAATTTGGATTGTAGTGTTTCATATTACATGTAAACTCTCTATATAACATGACTTTATATTGTACTTGGTCTGTGGTGCTGCTTCACTTGGAATATCTGTCCCTCTGCAGTCCTTGATGTCTGCTACACATGTTTTCATCCTTCTCAAACTTGGTCAATACACTCCCTTAGATTTTTCAAAGTTTCTGGTTCCCCATGGTGACCATGGCGAATCGCCCCCTCTCCTGCAACACTTTGTTTTGCAGCATATTTTGATCCTGTGTGTATCACAAGGAGTTAGCACTTACTAGAGTGTATACTATTACTCTCCTACAGTTCAAAAGTTCCTTGAGAACAGAATTAATGCCTTATTTTCCTTAATAAGAACAGTACCATGCATAAGGCCATAAACAAAATTGGTTTGTCACAAATTTTATTCAAATGAAGTGGGAATACAAACATTTTATTTGGGTGTCATCTGTAAATCAATCCTAGAGCCTAGGAAAACAGCAAAAGCTGCTGTTTACTGAAGGATTACAATGACATTTCTTAAGCACTCAATATGTATTATCTCATTTAAGATGTCCACAGACCCTATAGATCACGCTTAAGCTCATTTACCAGATGAAGAACTCGAGTTTCTGAGTCAATACATTTCTTGACCAAGTTCTGTGATACAGAACTTCTTTATAATATCATAGGTTAAGATTTGAACCTGGAATAAACACTATCAGGAAATTACTCTTAGACTCAAGAACACATAAACTGAAAATAATGCTTATTCTATCACTTTATGTTTAAAAATTAAAAGAAGGAGTTTTTTTTCTCAATAGTAGGACAATGAGGATTTTGAAATAATAAAATTGGAAAAAAGACAAAGAAGGAAATAAATTTATGTGATTAAAAAAAACAAGTAAAAAAAAAATCCAATGAGTACAAATGAACTTGGTTCGTAAGGCTATATATGAAATGCTTTGGCATCATAAAATACACTATATTAATTAATTACTTGATATATTTAGTACAGTTTGCCCAAGAAGAGAATATAAAAAGATTAGCAAACTGGATTACTGATTTGAATATTTTTAAATATAAAGGGAAGTAAATCCAGAAGGACTAAAGAGATACAAAATTATACTTTTCAAGTTAGAGCATCACAGAAGCCCCACAATAGAAACTTAATGTGGAGAGTTCATAAATATTACTGGTTAAAAATGAAACCTTTAAAGGATTATAGAAAATAAAACATCCTAAAGCAAGATGAATCAGAAAGTAATTTAATAATTTAATTATAACATAATATCAGAAAAGGTGGAAAAGACTTGAAAAATTGGGTTCATTGGGGAACTTTAAATATCAAAAATATATATTTTAAATAAAATGGAAGTATGCAAATAAAAATCTGACATCTTACACTTATATTAAAAATGTAGGAAAAATGAAGGAATAGTTTCTAAACTTGATATCACTATATTTAAAAGTCCTGTGAAATCATAATTCTCTTAGGTTCTCAAAAAATGTGCAATATTTTCTGGAATAGGAATTCATATACTTGAATTGGAATAAGGGAATTCTTCTCCCTGCTTTAAAGTGTGTTACAGCTACATCTTCTCTGACCACAATCATCTCATTTGGATGGTTATTGTCAATTGTGAGGTAGGAATATAGGTTAAAAACCTCGTTGCCGTTAGCTGCTAATTGTAAAAATAAATGCATATAAAAGAACACTCAGAATATCACTAAGGTGTTCCTCGGTATATTTATGTGAGAAGAAAGCATCTCCTGAGAAAGTCACCACTCTATACTAAATGAGCTGCTCAAGGCCTTATGGCTCTGGGTCTCCGGGCTGTTTAGCAGCCTGTGTCAAAAAAATTACTTGTTTCAGTCCAATTTCTCTCAATTCAATAGGCCCTAAGCCTCTCAAAACAAAGCAAAGTTAAAATGATTTTCAATTGCTTTGGACTAGGATGTGTCAGGACTACATTTCATGGACATCAATGGAACAAAGCACTCACCCTTAAACTTTTCTCATTAATCAAAATTCCAATGAGATGTTTTTTTTTTTTTTTTTTTTTTTTTTTTTTTTTTTTTTTTTTAACTCTAATCTAGAGGAGGACTTAGGCGAAATGAAATTTTTCTGACTCATGACTTTCAGTTAAGTACTCTGGAGATACATTCCAGAGAAAAACAACACAGCTAATCATCCCACTTAACTCTAAATAATGTGTCCTTGATTACAGATGGTGTTCCAGAAATCTGGCAATCAAGAAGCTTGAGAAAAATGAAAGTGTGGCTCTCTGCTCTGGACTCTCTTTCTTGGTGAATGACTATTCTTACTCTGGTTTATTTAGTCACACATCCTAATATAAGTTCATTGTGTCAGAAAGGTAAAATCACAAGAATTAACGATGGAGGATTTCACTTACTCAACCGCCTGTCGCCACCTGTCAACTTTCTACCCATTCATCACTTAGCCTGTCACACTTGACATAAGCTTCTGAAGGGCTGGGCGAAGGGGAGGCAGGAGAGGCTGGATAAATGTCTTCATGATCATCTTTAGCAATGTCAGTAGCTCGGTGCTCTCAGTATTTTAGACTTGCCTGTGACAGCTTTAGCACTAGCACTGAGGCTGCATTCCAAATTGATGTTTGTGGCGGCTTGGATTCTAGGCTGGAGCCGTGCCTAAGGCAAGCCAAATTCTGCAGTTTGATACCAGTAAACAATATGATCTCTCTTTGTGTTTATGTGGATGTGCTGAAGTGGAATGAGGGAAGGATAACTTCAAATGACAGTTGCCACAGGTGATTAATTTTTTTTTTTTTTTTGTCTTTTACAGATTTATTCTCCCTGCTCTAATTTAAATCGGTGTTCATAATGATCCTTTCATTTGGCATAAAAGCTGAAGAGATGCTTTCACTCATGAAACAAATGAACAGGCAGGATGCCATGCACAAAGAGGACACCCGGGGCTCCCTGTAAAAAGGGTCCTGTTATGTGTTTCCTCTTTATTGATGCTCACCTGACCAGCCCATTTCTGAGCAGGAAACACAAGTGCGAGGCAGCCCTGGAGCAAGAAGTGGGAGGAAAGGGCTGTTCCTGAGAGTTGGGAATGGAGAGGGCAGCCTGGAGGCTTCAGGTAAAGAGCCCAAGCTGAGCCCAGAGGACAGAAGACACATGGAAATCAGGGAAAAGTAAATTAACTTCACTGTGACTCAGCGAACTAAGGAAATAATGAACGAAGACGACTTCAAAGAGACATTGTAAGGATAAGACAATGCATATGAGAACATTTTAAAAGTTTTAAGCGTTGTTCAAGAATTAGTTAAATATTATTTATAATTCTCTCATATCAAGGAGAACCCAAATGGCTGATCATTGAGCCTTTAACATTGACCTTGGGAATGAGAGAGAATACAAAATCTCATGTTTTATATGGTCTAATCTTAGCCATTTTTAGGTTTCCATTTTGGGATATATGTAAACATTGAAGCAGTAGGATTAGTATATATCAAAATATTTAAGCAACACAAATTTAGAGAAGTTGGCAGCATAGAAAGGAACAACTTTTGAGAGTAATTTTAGCCATCCCATCAGAAAACTTAAAAAAAAAAAAGAAAGAAAGAAAGAAAGAAAGAAAGACAGTAGTGCAATGCTAAATAAAGTCTCTCAAGTATAATGACAGTCCAAATCACAATTCATTTGTATGACCTATGGATTAATAAAATGTTTCTTTAAATTAACTAAAAAAAACCTCATATTTCTCATTTTATCACAGAAATAGCCTTAGAATTTAAGATTACAATGGAAAATACAGGATTTTTCACTTTGACTTTACTCAGTCAATAGTCAGGGGCTGTACTGTGATTACCTGACATACATTCAAACAAATGTGAGCTCCCACATTGATCTATTGCTCTCTGGGGAGCAAAGCTCTCAGAAGCTCTGTTTCTGCATAACAAGGTGAGGGTGAGCTGATACAAACTTCCTTTGAAAGAAAATGCCAGCTATGAAATAGAAAAACAACAGAAATTCCTTAGCCTTTTTAAAAAGATTCTTGGGCTTGAATCTCCTATAGTATGTCCTATAGACACATACTTTGAGAATGTCAGATGAACAGATGCACAAAGGTTCTACCTACCCAATCAATTCTCCCAGGGACAGAAATATGGATAATTCTAACCAAAAATATTTAAAATTTGCAATCCAATGTTGAGCAATGACTTCTTTGTTCTAATCAGATAGTACCTTGTCTGTTCCTTGAAGCAATGCCTGACATTTATTCAATTGGAAGAAACCCACAGCAAAAAAGTATGCAGGAAACAAAATGTCAATCAATTATTTATGTTCTCTAAAACATTATCCATTTTATACCTTATCACATCTTAGCTAGACAAACAGTTTAGCTTATGAGCTACCTGCATCCAGTCTGCCAGTGGTCCAAATCATCAGCATGCATTCAACACAGAAATTTGGAATTTCAAAGTCCTTCTGATCATAACTCTAGTTTTCAAACTGTTAATGACTTTCCCTTGTGTGCACACATGCACACACACACACACACACACACACACAAACAACATTTGCTTAGTACATTCTAATATCATAGCACATTTTTAATAATTCTTATTTTTCCCATTAAATCCATATTAAGTCCACAATCCAGTTAGACAAAACCTACCCATTTTCTTCCAAACACTCCTTGTATTTTTCTTCTCTATTCACACTCTTTTCTTTGTTTGAAATATTCTCACTCTTCTTTTATTTCTGTCTCATTGAACTTTTACTTACCCTTTTAGTTCTGATCAAAAGTCACACACCTATTTTTCTGCATGAATATCATTTTCCAGAACCCCAAATTATAAAAACAAAACAAAACAAAATACAAAACATTTATGTTAGTCAGTTTTTTCATCGTTGTGACCAAAATACTCAATGAGAACAATGTAGAGTAAGGAAAGTTTTATTTAGGGCTCATGGTTTCAGAGGGCTCAGTCCATAGATGGCCAACTCCATAGCTCTGGGCCCAAGTTGAGGCAGAATATCATGGCAGAGGAAGCAGATCAAGATATGGCAATCAGGTAGCAGAGAGAGCACTCCAATCACCAGGGACAAAGTACAAACTCCTAAAACATGTCCCCCAGTGACCCACTTCCTCCAGCCTTCTTCCCACCCACCTAGAGTTACTGCCCAGTTAATTCATATGAATGCATTAATGTCCTGATTAGATTAAAACTCTCATAGCTCAATCATTTCTCTTCTAAACTTTCTTCCATTGTCCTACACATGAGCGTTTTGGGGCACACCTCACCTGTAAACCGTAACAACACCTAAGAATCAAAGATATGTACAAACCCAATAAAGGCCTTCAATACTAGATGTCAAACTGCAACTAGAATCTGTGAAGGGTTTACACAGGTTACAATTACACAAACCTGAAATGTCATTCCATTTTGGAAATGGTCTCTGGCTTGTTTGTTATCATTGGAGGAATGGCACACTGCAGAGCCTGCAGAAAGCAGGAGTTTGCATCTTCTCTAGAGTTAAGACTCAGATTCTTAGCTCTATGGGCCTCCAGAGCATTTTATTAATTTTTAAACAGCAAATTATGTTATTTTTGTAATGGTCAAATATTTTCATTGCATTTCATTTTCTTAAGTGGATTACCATTCCTGGAAAATTGGGGCCTCAGAAAATCAGCAGGATCTGTGATGAAGCAAAGTTTCTGCAGCAATATTATCCCAAGACAGTGTTTGTAGGAGGGTTTATGGACGCAAGAATTTGTGTTGCTTATCTGTATATGAACCACATGATATAATTATTTGGTTAGAGTTTCAGACAGAGATGATTGGAAATAAGAGGGGTGAAATTACACACACACACACACACACACACCACATGCACACGCACATTCACATAAACTTCAATTGAGCATAAAACACTAATGAGTATTTGTGAAAATAATGGAAATTGAACCAGGAGTTATGTATATTAACCTACTTCTCAGGTATAGAACTGAAAAAGAAAAATAAAGCATAATAAATATTCAAGTGTAGGTGTCTATGGTTCTCTTTCTTTTAACTACATCATAAAAATACTTTAGCTTTGTTTTGAGAATCAAGTACATTGTGTGAAATGAATTTTATGCAACTATTTTTTTTTGCTTACTATAGAGGTTTTGTAATATGTGTTGTAATTCAAAATTGATGCTCATGTTTGATACTGTGTGCCTTACTGCATGTCTGCTGAAATTATCTGACAACCCTCCCAAATTGAGTTGAATAGAGAATAGGGGACTAAGGATATGACTCATTTTCTAAATTTTTGTTTCCATCCATTCTGGATATAATTTTCCTGTCTTCAAGAAAATTAAAAAAAAATAATAACTTGCATGGCACCTATGAAAAATACAGAACCATCAGTGATATTATATTTTAAACATTTTGGACATGTCCAGCTCTAAGCTGTAGGAAAATATTTGAAAAAGATAAAAAGCATTAGTCCTCAAAACAAACATTTGATTGGGACACAGAAATAGCATTTATTCTAAACTGTTCAAGTTATTTTGAATGACTAAGGCAAACGTCCCTTTCAAAAGATGCTTTAGAATAAGATGTTCTGTTTAGAACAGATTCCAATGTAATCTAAGAAAACTAATAGATTATCTAGTGAAGGGAGATTTTAGTAAATACTGGGAAGCAAAATATTAGCATAAAAAAGGGACACATAAAATGGGTATTTAAATGAGCCATAAAAGGTAAATCCCAAAATCCTTCAAGGAAAAGAAAGAAAAAAATGCCAACATATATAAAAATGAACAGCAATCAGTGGAACTAACTACTGAGATTGTAATAAAATATTTGATAAAATTAGGTGCCAAAATGTATTGAAAATTTAAAAATCATGAGATCTGGGGAACTGTTTTGTCATGGATATATGTCTAGCTTAGTGATAAGTGGAAAGGTTAGGAATCAGCAGGCACTTTTCTAAATAAAGAAGTGTAAACACAAATGTTCCTTTGGGAGCAGTGCCAATATATGTCTTATTTAATGTTTTATCAATGATTTAGAGAAAAAGGAGAAAACATTAATCTCAAAATTTGTGGATGACTTTTCTGTGTAATGCCAACACTTCTAAAACTAAATAAGCTCTCAGGAATATTTTGTAATTTGACTTATAGATAGAAATTAATTTTAATTGGAGGTAGTTCACTTAGAAAATAATCTAACTTACATGCAGGGGATGTTCTCTTGAAAATACCAGTTTTCACATAGTTTATAGACCTTGGAATTATTGCATTATATATCCTTCATAACAGCAGGAAAGAGGAATTATAGCATTCAAATGTAACAAAAAATCATCATCAGTAATTTGATCCTTGGAACACTACTAAAATGCTATTCTGCATTTATTCTGTACCTAAAGTACCTGTGTGTTTGTGTGTCTACATTTGCTTTTTCCTTCAAAACTCCAGGCAACTAAAATTTCCAAAAAGTTGAGGACACTGAAAAGTAAGGTAACGTCAAAAGGAAAGCTCCCCTATTCAGACTCTGAATTAATTAATTCCCTTCTGATTAAGTCCCACTTCCTGTTTATCCATCTCCTGCATCTTCAATGACTCATGTACCCAGTACTGGAACCTTCCCTTTAGCATCAATATTTAAATTTACTCTAACAGCTCATGATGCAAAATCAAAGAATTTATTTCTAAGTCAAGGACAATTGAACTTATAAATTTACCACCATCATCTTCCAAAATTGAGGGAATAGCAGTTACAAAATTTTTTAGAGATCAATATATTTTCTGTGTACATTTGTGTAAGTTTAGGTTACATATACACAGAATAACTTTTTTGGCAAATTTGTGAAGTACCAAGCCCTTCAGAAACAAAGCATTCAGATAAGGGAAGATAAGTGGTAAACATTAATGGAGAAAATGAGGATGAAAAGTCATGTTATAATGAAGCCTAAGCAATAAGATGTTAATGCAGATTGACACACATTATTAGCCAAATGCATGGCAAAATGTCAAAATATCGTTCAAAGCAAACAAACAGAAAGTAAATCCTACGATTAATTCCAGTAAATCAGGCCTAGACACTGGGCTCTTAAAATTTTAATAGTTAACAAGTAACAGTATTAAAATATATGTTAGTGATGTGAAAAAGACAAGTTTTTTTCTTGAGAAGAAAGGCAATTATATAAATAGTCAACAAAAAACTTAAAAATATAAACAAATGATTGAATACTATAAAAATATTATTAAACAACAAAAAATGGAAATGACCAGAAATATTTTAGTGATTGAATTAAGTGGGGATTTAATAAGGGAGGGGACAAAAGTATAACTGTGGTATTCTGTGGAGATTATTATTTAATTTCAGATAACTGGATTTCTCAGTAGTATTTGACAAAGTTTATCATTGAACTTGAAATGTTATATTTGCCTGATTTCAGAAACAGGAAGCTTTCCCGGTTTTTCCTCCAACACTGAACACTCCCTTGAAGTTCTCATTGTCATTGTTCCTTCCTTTTCCCAGAAGAGTCTTGGTTTCTGTGACCTGGGTCTCCACACACAGTTGCTTTTCTTCTCCCTGTATACCTTTCCCTCAGGTTATCTTCCACTAATTAGCTTTAAATGTTATGATGTGGATGACTCCAAATTTTTAGTTCCAGATTTCTCTTCTCAGTTCTGCCATATGCATTTAACAGTTTACCTCACATCAACATTAGGATGTCTCATAATTATCACAATACAGCACGTGTGAGATCAAATCCTCAACTCCTCCCATCCCCAACATTTTCTTCTCTGGTCATCCTCACCTGAGCAGTGGACTTTATCTAACAGCCATTATTCATGGTATAAACACAGAAAATTTTCTTGAAACCAGCTTTTTAATCACCCACCATTGATCCATTTCCATTCGTGAATTTACATTAAAATATCTGCTTATTCTCATCTTATTCCAAGACAATTAGACTTAAAAAAATTTCCTAAATTATGTCTGGAACTATTCCTGTCTCTCTTTAATACTTGGTCCTATCAGGATCAAAATTGATATATTTTTTAACAACATTAAGTGTCAAGGGGTGTAACTCAGTGGTAGACTGCTTGGTTTGCATATGTGAGGTTCTGTGTTTTATTCCCAGCACAGTACAAATTAATAATAATAAAAAAAAGAATAGTAAGAAGAATCAAAGAATGAGGGTACTTGTCTTAAAAAATACAGTATTCTTAAAATAAATTAATGTACTAAACATAACCTTCAAAGTTAAACTCGTTATGAATTATTGTTGAAGATTTATTCTTGCTCTTTTACATTTGAAAGAAAACTGGTTTCTTTCAATTTTGGAAAACACCAAATCCTTTTAGGTTCAAGCCATCTTATTATCTCAACCTGCTGTTCCATCCTTCTGTCCAATCTCCCTCCCATGACCTTGCTCAAGCTACCACCTGTCAATATCTACTCACCTTTTTGGCTTTAGATACAATTATTTATTTATTTGTATTTTTAAACTTAGAGACCAATTTCTACAGCACTCCCATGGAATTACACATTACTTTTCACTATTTTGATCACATTTTACACTAGTATTTCATACCATTTGTCATAATTATATTGTTAATTGTTTTAATCATCTTTATGGGGGGTGAAATCTGATTACAGACTGACCCCCATAAAAAGAAAGTGCAAAGTTTTCTGAGATGAGAACAATTTTTCCTGATGATTCCACATTATCTAGCACAGTACCCATTGGATGCTTAAGATATTTTAAATTTGATACATTTATAAATTCTACTTAATGTGCATCCCTAATAAAATGGAAATGTGCTAATCAACAAATCAGAGCAGTTCAAAGGAAGGTATTTCCTTCATAGATTTATGTTAAGTAATTACTGTTCCACATGTGTACACTAAATGCAATTCAAATACTTTTACATATAAAAAGAATAATTTAATGAATGCATTTCTTCTAAGAGATAAGGCTAACTGTAGATAGATTAATGGTTGGAGAATCACCTGTGATTTGATTTGATGTGGCTGAGGTATTTTAATCTTTAAAAATTATACATTTATTATAAAAATGATACATGTTCATTCTTACTGAAATTTCTTATTCTGCGTAACAATTCAATTATGTTTCACTTGACCCTAGTTTTAAAGACATTTTAGTTCTGTGACCCAGATTACTCCCCATTTTCAGGAATGATTTTTCAAATCGTTGTGGAAAAGTACATTTCTGCAGCACCCTCAAAGTTTCTGTTAAGGCAATTAACACAAAATACATATTTTTAATTTAATGTTTAATGTTTAATAACTATAGGATCTTGGAAATATAAAGCACAACTTTATTACTCATTATTTATTCCTAACCACTAAGATAGTGCTTGAAACACAATAATATTTCTTAATTTAGTTAATATGATTAAGTAGGGAGAAGTGGTACTAGTTTCTTAAGAGGACAATTTAATATAAATAATGTCAGAGCACAACTTAATGTAGTTAACCATTTCAAGCTTATCACATACAAGAAGCATATAATTTATGTTTAATAATAATCACTGAAGTTATATTTTATAAGCAGAGTAGGATCAGATATACATATTACTGTGAGATTCAACAAATGAAAAAGAGCAAGGAAAAAACTTGATTCTGTTCCCTATTTCCTTCTTAAAATCAAGTAAATTCCAGGCCAATTTATATATTGCGATTTCAACTTGCTTTACAAAATTCAGAGAGATGTTTTTCACTTTATTATCCAGCAAGATCACTGAGATTGAAGTACGTCTAGAATTAAATCAGAGATTTAGATTTCTTAAAAGACCCCACTTTCAATGCAGTCGACAAATAGTCTTATATCCTTACAGTTGCCTAATTGGGAAAGACTTGGGGCCAATATTAAATGCAAAGAAAAAAAGTTAAATTATAAATACTGCTACAGGTAACACAGATATCTCAAAAAACAGTAGTGCAAATATTTAGACACAGATTTACAGGTAAAATCTTATTATCCTCAATCAAATGCTGTTTGTCTCTCCTGGCCTTTTAATTCAGCTGGGTGTGTCATGTGACTCTTGAATATTGATTCCTGCTTCCAGAAGGAACTTTAAATGCTGCAAGGAAATTTGCCTTCAATTTTGGCAGATGGGAAATTCCTACTAGATCTTCATATTAAGTTAAGATTAGTTTCTTCAAAGTCAGCAAAACAACACAAAATAAACTCAATAGACCAAACCTGTAACAATAATGTAATTAGAAGCAAATTAACATTCAAAGAAATCGTTTGGAATTAACACACTGTGCATTGCATTATTGGTTAAAGATCCATTTTGTTGTATCGGCTGTCACTAACCTAATTACCAGCATGTGGAAAATAACTTTCTTGCCAAATCTGTCAAAATGAGCTCAGCTTATAACAATATAAAGACTAACACTGTACTATTAAATATGAATCTGAATATCAACCTCAGAAAAGAAATATGCTAGGCCAATTGATACACCCTTGCCATTAAAACCCAGGAGAGTTAGGATGTAAGAATATTTTAAAATGTTGTTAATATGAGTTCCTGATTTGGTATATGCAAATCTACATTTTTGTTGCAATAAACATACACACACACACATGCACACACACCCATGTGCATGCACCCACACACCCTTATCTTTTTGTATCTATATGAGTGTGTATATTCACATAAATCATGTCACTTTTTGATATAACATATTACTAAATTTATCAGATCTAAGTTTTTGAATAAAATTGAATGGTTTGGTATCTTAGGAATATTTAGAGTCACCGGTAAGAACTGTGATACTGGGAAGTCATGATATTTTGATTGTACTGTAAATAAAGAAGTACTGTTTTACTTCTACTTTAAAAGTTGAAATTATGAAATAAAGTATTGTTCATTTTAAATGAAATAGGAACAACAGGTAACCATTAAGTAATAAAGTAAAACAGCACTTATGAGGGATATATCACATGCAAAATGTGTACTGACAAATTTTTCCATTATAGTTTGTAAGAATCTGTAAGCAAATATTTCTCTTATTTTACTGATCTCAGCACCATGAAACCTGTTTCCTAAAGGTATATTTATGTTCTTAGGCAAATTATTTAAATTCTTGAGGCTTAACTTTAAATGAGATGATACATGTGAAAGTACTTATATAAATTATAAAGTGTTCCACAAGGGAAAATTATCATTACATCCTTATCCTTACAGGGAGATAATTCTGGATTGTTCACCTGACTCCTCTGGCATGGAGATTCCAGAATTCTCCTCCCCACAAAACACAAAGATCTTTACATTTTATAGAATTCAAATTTCCTCAAGTTTGAGATTTCCAGGAGTTGAAAGAGTGATTCATAATCCAGCTGCATATATGCTTATAGGAATTTACTGAGACACAACTATTAACAATTAATTACATAATGAGTTTTGGTAACTCTTCAAAACATTAATATTTTAATAGAAAAGATATGATGGGAGATCTTTAAAGAATAGACTTCGGTTTCTTATTTGGCCTATTTCCTTTTTGCTCCTGCAATCAGGGTGAATGATCCTCAAACTCATCAGACTTCCTGTAAGAGTGTGGCAAGCCCTGACCCCACAGGGAAGAGCAGAGGGAAGGGCAAGCAGGTATTTTGGGAATGGTTAAACTACAAAGGACAGTTGGTGCAACATGAGTCTGTTTGAGTCCAACTGCAGGTGTAAGACACTCTTCAGTGATGTAACATTCCATTTTATACTTCCAGGAGATAAAAAGAAGGGCCAGGATTCAGCATCAGATTCATCCTTTGTTCTGTTATGAAGACAAAATCTTGAAGTTATGTTCACTTTGGGTGCAACTTACTCTTTCATAGGGGAATAAACTAGAGCCATCAATAAATACAATCAAAACAGAGAAAAAAATCAGTCCTGGCCAGGTGGCACACCTACATCCCAGCAGCTCTAGAGGCTGAGGCAAGAGGATTACTTGTACGAGTCCAGCCTGAGCAATTTAGGGAGGTCCTATTCCAAAATGAAAAAAGCTGGTGCTATAGTTCATTGGTTAAGTGCCCCTTGGTTAAAATCTCCAGTGTGTATGTGTTATCCACATACACACACCACCCACACACACACACACACACCACACATAATATTACATTATAATGTATGTATACATAATTAATCTAAAGAATATAGACCAAGAGGGAAGTTGAGGTTAAATACCTGTTGCTAATAGATCTTATCACAATATTTATTTTTTCAGTTTTCATATGTATTTAAAGGGCAACTATGCTTCCTTCCAGTTCTGTATCAGAAAAGAATGAAATGTTTTCAACCATACACAATGTGGGAATTGTTATACCCTCCAGAGATTCATGAGTGTTTATTTATCCAAAATGATTTTAACCTTCATTGTTGTTAGTATTGTCAGTCATGAAAATAGACTTTGTAGCATAAATTAAATTTTATAATTGCATGCAAAGTTAATGTATCGTATATATTTTAATGTTTTATGTTAGAATACTTTCACACTCACAGTAAAGTTTCAAAGACAGTACACAGAGGTCCTGTATATATCACTATCAGTTTTTCCCTCTGTTTACTTCCTTTATTATTGGTAAATTTGGTAAATTTGTCACAACCAATAAATAAAAAACAATAAATATTAATGAACCAACACTGATTTAGATGAGTAATATATGTGACTACAATGATATGTAAATGCATATAATTAGTGAATTAATTTGAGATATATAAAGCTACTAACGATATGTGGAAATATCTAATTAACTATTATTATAATTGACATAAAACTAATAGACAAACCTTATTCTAGCTTTGTTAATTTTGCTCTATTGTGCTTTCATTTTTCCAGGCTCTTATCGAGAATTCCACTTTCCATTTAGTGATCATGTCTCAGTGAAAAGGCCTAAGTTTCCTTAAGCTGTGTAATTTCTCCAATTTTTCTTGCTTTTGAAGATGTCAACAGTTTTAAGGCATGTGGGTCAGGTACTCTGTTGACTTTTTTCAAATGGTGTCTTTGATTTATTTTCAATAAGACAGCAGTTATAGGTTTGGAGTGGAATATATCAGGGGGCTGTGTAATCCACTAACAATGCCAGCATTGCTGATGCTTAGAACTGGCTAATGTAGTGTTCACCAGTTTCAGCGCTTCAAAGTTTCTTGTCTTTATTTCCTCCCTTTTCATGCTGTATTCTTTACACACACACACTGACACAAATCACTAAGAATATACCATACAATCAACCTTCTTAATAGGAGGCATATTTACATAAATTATTTGGAATTTATTTTTTAGAAAAATTTGTATTTGCTTCTACGGGTATTGATTTATTAATTGTTATTAGTGTAAACTTATGTATATTCATTTTGTATTTTTCATCATAACCCAATACTACATTATTTATTTGATCTAATGTTTCCACTTTGACCACTGAAAGCCCTTTCAGCTGGCTTCTGTTGACTTCTGTGCCCTTTTGAAATGTCCCAGTTGTTTTGATTGTTTGGGAGTGTCTTACTTTCAGGACTCACCTAGGCTCATTTTTTATATTCCTTCACCCAGTCCTAGAATTGGCCACTTCTCAAAAAAATCCTTGTTGCTTTTAATGAAAAATGATATTAGAATCAAACATGAAGTGCTAAGTATGTTGTTTTGATACTTTGTTGCTTATAGGTGCTCTCAGTGGGGAGAGGTTGGAGTTATATGTGTATGAATGCTAGCATGTGTCCACACAGAGAATTGTTTCTGCACCTATCCTTTTCAAACTTTAAAATCAGCAGGAATTCATAGTTATATTTCCAGACCGAAGGTGATAGATACCACATGGCTCATTGAAAACTTCCTGCCTTGATTATCTGTAAATTTCCACTGTAACAGTGAGGAAGCGGTCTCACAACATTCACTGTTCATTTCTCTATTGACCCAATTTCCAGTATACATGTGCAAGAAACTCACAATAGTTAACCCACACTGAAGTTCATCCTATCATGTTTTTCTTTCAGGGATTATGCCTTTGCTGTAGTATCTAAGTTAATTTTGTGAAAGTTGTAAAATCTGTGACAGCACCTTTCTCTTTTGTATTTGGACCTCATTTATTCTGTCAAAACTTTTTGTAAAGAATATCCTTTCTCTAGTAAATTGCTTTTAGGACGTTGTCAAAAATCATTTGATCATACTGTGTGGTTCTGTGGGGGTACTCAGTTTCTTCTGTTTATCTATGCCTCTGTTCTTTTACCAGTGCCACATGGTCTTGTCCAGTTTAGAGTTGCAGAAATTCTTGAAATCAGGTGCAGAGTCCTCCAACTTTGTTCTTCTTAAACTTGTGTGTGCTTTACTAGGTTCTGAGCATTTCCATCTTAATTTTAGAATCAGTTTTGCAAAACCCATTAAAAATATTTTTGTGGGGCTAGGGAGATAGCTCAGTTGATAGAGTGCTTGCCTATCAAGCACGAAGCCCTGGGTTCGATCCCCAGCACTGCAAAAAAAAAAAAAAAAAAAAAAAAAAAAAAAAAAAAAAAATATATATATATATATATATATGTATTTTGTTGTTGTTGTTGTTGTTTGTTATAAGATCTGTAAAAAGAAAATCCAGTCTGATTTAGACCCTTGCCTTTTTTTACAATATCAAACTCAAGGTTGTAGCCAGTGCAGTAAAGCAGTCAAAGAAACAAAATTTATCTAGATATTAAAGAAAAGTAGAAATTATATTCCTATATGTATAGAATGCAATAAAATCTACCAAAAGTTATTGTAAACAATAAGAAAGTTAAGCAAAGTTGCAGGATAGACGATAAATGTAATAAGTCAGTCAGATTTCTATTTAGTAGTAAAGAATAATCAAAAAGAGCAATTCAAACATAATGCACCGTAAGTAGCATAAATTTAGGCATTTAAAAATAAATCTAACAAAAAGTGTATAGGACCTGTATACTACTATTTAAAATCTCATATACCTGCTATTAGTATCAAATTTAAGGACTTAAATATGGTTAGAAGTCTCTATATTGTTAAGAAGTCATTTATCTTCACATTGGTTTATATGATGTATAACAGGCAATACTAATTAAAATTCTAATACAGTAGGGAATACATATTATTGTTTTTATTGTTAAAACTGTTATTGATGAAACTATTGTTTTGATATCAAAATTATGAAATGGAATGCATAGAGCCAGATGAAGAAGAATTCATACTTGTGTGATTCTATTTCTATAAATTCTACAAAATATAAACCATTGTTAGAGACAAAAAAAAATCAGTATAACCTTGAGATTGAAATGGGTGAAGAGGAAGCAGTTTCGGGGGGGATAAAGAAGAGAGAAAAAACCTTTAGAGGTAATGCTCTCCATGGTGAATTGACTCAAGACCCCATAGACACTAAGCTCTGTGGATGTTCAAGTTCCTCATATAAAATGGTATCCTATACTCATTTAACCTACTCACTTTTAGTCATTCTAGATACTTAAAATAGCTAATACAATGTAAATGCTATGTAAATAGTTGCTATCATATTGTTTGGGGAATAATGACCAGAGAAAACATCTGTATATGTTCAGTACAGACACGATTATTTTTAAGACATTTTATCAGCAGTTGCTTGAATCCATGGATGTGGAAACCATGGATACAGAGGGTCAACTATACTCCCCATCTTATTTGTGGTGATTGATCCCTGGGTGTGTGCGCATGTCAAAGATTTTCTAAGTGTACATTTTAAATTATTCCCTATGCTCTTTATTAATTACATGACAAGCCATTTTAAAAAGTTAAAAGGAAATGTTCCCTTTAACTGTTTTCCTCAAACCAAATCTTCCCAAGGATAAACATGATTAGGTCATATTCCTATCTATATCTTAATGAATTGCATACATATTTTATGTATACAATATATATATTTTGCATAAATTACATACTACTATTATTTCACAATTTTAAGAAGAAATGACCAATGGGAAACAGAAGTAAATTTCCAAAAACTTGATATTATTCATCTTTATATTGTAAGATTTAACCAAGCAAGGCACAGTGTCCATAAACAAACCCGTCTGACATCATCCTGAGACCAATTTCAGAGCAACAAACATACACAACAGAGTCTAAAACTTTGGGAGGCACTTTGTGTGAGCAAAGAAAATGGTTACTCACCAAGGAATAAAAATCACACAGCTCTCACAGTGCAGTACTGGATCCTAAATAAAAAAGAACCAACAACTATCAACCCACATGGATATATATTTCACGTATGAAAGTACAAGTTCATCGGAACAACTGTTCAAAGGAGGGGTCTTTCTTAGAATTTATCAAATACTTGGCAATTCTAAGAAGAGCACTCCTGGTTAGTTCTTAAAAAGAGAAGTAAGTTTTCAGGCAAGGGTGGATCTATCTTGAAACCATCAAAGCTTAATTGTGGGCCCTCTTTTGCAAGTAAGTTTCAGACCCTGCAAACCTGGATTCATGCCTGACTGCAGCAGCTTAGGCAATAGGAATCAAATTAGAAATATAAATAAAAGCTAGCTTGAGACAACTTTTTTAAAAGAACAGGAAAAAAGAGGGAGAGATGATAATAGCATTAGGGGGTCATCCATGCAAGACAACTCATTTAAATCAGGACTGCAGCAAATATGCTTCTAAGAAATGTGGTAAGAGATAAAGATAAGGTGAAAATTTATTGGAAAGTGGGAATAATATATGGAACAAAGTGTCAGAGAAGACAGAAAAGGGTTTGGTTAAAAGCTCAGACTGAGAAATCTGCCTTCAAAAAACATATGGATGCTTCTCCCCCTCACCTTTCTATTAACAGTCTGGGGAGAACATTGGAAAGGCTGCTGATGTTCATTTTCTTGAGGGAGTCACGTTGAGGCTGGTCATGCTAGATGGCTTCATTTTTCCTTACAAAATGCCAAGAATGCCATCTGCTAATATAGAGGCATTTTTCAAAAGGCACTTTCCTCTGGTGTGTAATTTATTTGTAACACATTTGGGAATCAACAATTATGTTGCAGAATTAAACCGGTATATATATTGTGATCAGTGCTAAACAAAAAATTCCTTCAGTGTCCATTGATTTTAGAATAAATACATGGAAATGATTTTAATCTGGCCTACCAGGTCCCAATCACGGTCACAGAAGGATCTGTTGCTCAAAATCAAAAGGTGTCACTGGCTTTCTCTGACCAATGAGTTTTCCTCCACACAGTGAATATACTGGAGCAATGTCTTTCTTGTCTCCAAAATTTCATTATCTTTTTTAAATTATGTATTGCCTAAATGGAAAAACTGGAATGTGGGAAAGAAGTAAATAAATATAAAATGAAGTAACCAGAACATCTTGAGGAAGGTAAATGGTTTAAACTGAATCTTAAAGAATGAATCTTCATAATAAAATCTGATATGATTTGCATTTTAGTTAAAATGTTTGAATATGGATGACATTTTATTTAGTCTATAAGTAAATAAATAAATAACAAGCAGTATACATAATCACTATATAAAATCAATTTCCCTATATATACTCAAAATATATGAATATACATATATAATCATATATATATATAGTTATTCCCATTGTAAAAGAAAATAAGAAAAAGAAAGAAAGAAAAGAATTTGAGACTCAGAAAATAGTTGTCCTATTAGTGCATATTCCCAGTGTCCTAGGCATTGTGACAGATGTTGGGGATTCCAATGTAGTTAAGGTCAAGACATGTTCCAGGCAATTCACTTGTTAATGGAATATGATTAGAGGCATTGGAAAATGAAATCAACATAATAGAGTACCCTGAAAACCAATCAGAAATTTGTAGATAACTTCCTTTTGTTACCCTGATAATTCAACATAAATCAAGAAAAACTCTTAATGTAGTCTTCACATCATATTATTGTACTTAATTATTTCATGTGGAAAAATATAATACCAAGAAAGTGATGATTTTAAAAAATTGAGGGAAAATATGTACAATACCATTGAAATATGTTTTAGAAGAATGAAGGAATACATTTACATTCCTAGCAATTCATATTCTACAAATTTCATTAACTAGAAATCTAATTTATCTGAAGATATTAAGTGCACTTTATGAATAGTTAATAAAAGCCAACCACAAATAATAATATGAAAAAAATACATGAAAAAATCATTGAGCCCATTATGAGGAATAATATCACAATAGGAAATAGAACAGTGACCTACTCTTAAATAATTAAACAAACTTTCCTATAACAAAGAATTCATCTGGTAATTATGTAACCATCTTCTAAGTTACTCAAATTCTCATTTGTATTTCTTCTCTGAAGTGTATTTCTGTATTTTAAGTGTGTATAACGTGTTCTCTTTCATTAGTTACAAATAACAATCCATGTTTCTTCCTGTTTGCATGCACCATATGCATGAATGTTAGAAAATGAATTATTGCTTCATAAATATACATGAAATAATTACTTAAAAATAATATCAGCCTAGAACAATAAAAATATGGTATATTAAAAGATGTTAAATGCATACATAAAAATCCAAGATTATTTCACTTTAATGCAAATGTGCTCTACAGGCAAACAGTTAACTGGTACCTTCTGGATACAATTAAACTTATTCCCAAACCCAAAAGAGTTTATCTGATGATAATTTATATAAACCTCAAGTTCATCATTCCCATCTCTGCATCTTTACAGTATGTGACCATGAGTGTATCTTCTGAATGATATTAATTTCATCTGCAGGAGAGTCTCTTAACAAGCCCTCTGAAAACAAAAGTGTGCAGGAAACATAACTTTCTATAATCTAACTTAATGTTTTAAATGAATTTCATTTCACAGAGTGTTGAAAACTGTTCATCAGTTACTTAAGTTTCTCTGGCTTTACTGAGAATTCCCTATGAAAATGTACAGTGCAAAGGAAGGGCCAGGGAGACGGAAACCAGGCACAAGGCCCCAATATGGCCACATTGTCATCATTTGCACTTTTTATTCTATCGTCTGAAATTGGGGGTTCAGGTTAGAACATATTCTTATTTTTTTGATCCAAAAGTCTTTGTAATGTGTCTATTTCTCTCAGGTGTTCAGAAATATTTGCTACTCCCCAAAGTCCTGAGCAATGGGAAACACAGACTTCCTTAAATGAAGGTTCTCATTCAGTCAATGCAGGGGAGAAAAAGTGCTTCAATATCTGTTGCATCTTCACCCCTCAGTCCTCCCCACCCAAATAAGCAAAGCAAAAGGAATCAATTAGGAGAAGAGAGGAGAGTAAAGCAAACTTGGCCGAATGTTTTAAATTGCGATTATTTCTAGAAACTCAAATCAAGTGTTATGGTTGAATTCAACATATACAGTCCTCAAAAGTGGATATTTCAACAATTTGAATTTCATTTTCCACCCTCACTTGGGGGCCATCCAAAGGTCTAAGCAGTCTGAAGTAGCATTCCTATGTGCATAAGGCACAAAGAAGGATATGGAAACACAGGCTAAGTCCTTCTGCACTCCATGAGGTGGGAGTCCCTGCGACACAGCAGGTGGGCAGGCCTTCTCTGGAGCAGAAATCAGGTCTGGAACTGAGGCATTTCTACAGGTCCTTAGCTAGTCCAGAGCGCAAGAACCCATTGTGCATCCTGTGACTCCGGGCTCTGCTCTTCCTCAGGGTATCCAACAAACAAACAAAGAATCACACATGTAAGAGGGCCAATGGATTTCAGTTGAGATCAGAGAGGAAATCAAAATTTCAGTGACACACCATCTAGAAAGTTATAAAAAAAGAACCAATTCTGAATTGTGTACCCACGGACCAGAGTCATGAGCAAAGAGAACTTCTCAAAGGCCCAGGTTATCAATAACAGCATATTTTGAGACTATAGCTGTAGCTGCTTAGAATATCTGCCTGACTAGAATTCTAGAGCCTCACTTGTCCCTCAAATAAAAAGAACACAAGAGCAGAAAGAAAGGTGGAAGAGCAGCAGAGAAGGACTTTGCTCAAGGAAACAAATTCTCCATTTAGGATCTCTTTCCAAGAGCAATGTAGCTGATGGGGGCTGCTAGAAAGAACTATGAAGGGAAAGTGAGGTCTGGGAAGGGAAAGACAGGCACACGTCTCCAGTACAGAGGCTTTTGTTCTTGCTCAAAAGTCCATCTAAATAAGATCCCTAAAGGCCTCTCTCCTACTTCAACTGAAACAGCCGGTATGCAGCACTGCCCTGCAGATGGGCTCATACTTGGGTGAGGTCCTGGAGGGAGACCCAACCACTACTTGGACGAGTGCACAGGTTCTCTAGTCACTCCTTTGCTTGTGATTTCACTCTACATCTGTTGACTTGGTTCGCTCAAGCCACAGAATATCAATTACCAATATGAAGGATGTATTTCAATCATTTGAGAAAATTTTATAAATATTTATACAATTGCCACATGGATGACAGAAGTCCAGAGATTCTCAGTCATGTAGATGAATCTTGAATGCACAGTAGAACTTCTGGTAGGATGTCCCTATTTTCACCTCTGAGCACACCACCAAAGGAAAACTGCAGATTAGCTTAATGAGAGACTGGATGCCACAGACCTTTAATTGACCTCCTGCTCCCCTAGTATCACTAGTTTCCAGTTAAGTATCTTCTGAAATACTACTTAAACGTTCAACCTCACATACTTTCTTAACTAAATTTTTGTGATCTAAGTCTATTAGTTCAGTGACTTAGCATAAGAAATGGTGAATAAACTCTGATTGCCATTTTTGGTTACTGTTATGAATTGAAGGAATTCCAACAGTTTGCATACCCCAAAACCAATTATTTACAAAACTTCCAGTTGTATCCGCACTTGGTGCTAGTTTTCTATGTTAATTAATTAGACTGTTATGTCAACTAACTGTCCTGATTTTGGTGTGGAAAAAATTAGGCCCTGGAAAGCCAGATTAAACATGAAGTTATTGGTTATCTAAAAGGGAGGAATCAAAGCAAGGCCCTAAGCAACTGAGCAAAATAAAAAATAAATAAATAAAAAGGGCTGGTGATGTGGCTTAGTTAGTTAAGCACCCCTGGGTTCAATCCTAATACCAAAAAACATAAAAGAGAGAGAGAGAGAGAGAGAGAGAGAGAGAGGAATTGAACACAAAGGAAGAAGGTATCAAATTGAAATTTTTCACTTTATAATTTGGTCTAGAATTAGCCCTTAGACCTTATAAAAATCTGGTGACTTAGGCCATTCATAGTGCTATCAGGCTCTGAAACTTTCCTCAATTTCACACACTGAGATCTCCTACTTAAATAGTGTTCTGGGACAAGACAAGTCCACAGGAAGAGATGACTCAGAAAACCTGTTAAGGTTGACTTTCTCATTGCTGTGTTTCCTGTTTCCCTTGCAGTTCATGTATTTTTGGCAGGGTGTCATGTTATAAATCGTCTGGGGCTGTTGTTTCATGATAGTGCATTAAGTTGCTAAAAAGAGAGAATTCTGAGTTACTGAATGACTAAGCAGTGTTTCACCCTGAATAATGACAGACCTACTAGACAGCTGTAACTGGATTTTCCATTGCCTTTTTGACAACAGCATAGGGTTATGGGGCTGGAAGTTCTCTAAATAGATGTGTAAACCATAAACACTTTAGTATTGTTTATCTTCTCAGTGCTGATCTCTAGACAAGGGTATCATCTTTAGTTAGCTAGTTAGTTGTCTTTGTAGGAAACAATAGCTGTAGAGTTTCTTAGCATAGATGTATATCTCCTTTCTATGCTGAACTTTTTAGTTATGAAACAATACGAAATAAAAAGGTATCGTGCAATTTTGAAATTTATTTTTCTATTTAAGATGAATAGTTTTCTCAAAAGATAAACACATTGTGTCTCAGTCTAAAACAAAATATTATGGCTGACAAAAAGGCATGACAAACTGTCTAAGTGCTAAGACTGTACCTCAGAGGTCGGCCTGGTATGTTTGAGACTCTGGGTTCCATCCCCAGCACTGGAAATATAAATAAATGAGAAAATGAATCCACATGACATAGCAAAAATAATTTTTAAAACAATAGAAAAATCTCTTCATTTCTTTCATGTAAAATGAGTATTTCTATTTACTGATCTTGGATTTGAAGTGCCTATTGCTATCTGATCAAAGAACCAAGAAAATGCATTTTCATGAAGTAAAAGATCTTAATAAGTTATCCAATAATTACAGTGTAAAACTATTTACTATGCTTTATTGCTTGGTCTATGTGAATATGCCTGCTTTTAAGTTAATATTTGCTCATAAGTATATAAATAAAACAGATATTTTCAGTTTTCTTGACAATTTCTACCAACTGCTTAAAATATTTTAAGTGCATTTTATCAAGTTCTGTATACTTCAGGAAAGTTTTTAAGAATCTGCCAACTCAAAGACACATGGAGCTTTATAACATAGACAAATCAAATTAGTGACTTTCAGATTGGCATGGGCTGGTAGAAGTTGACATATGAACTTAAAAATCTGCAATTATTTACCTTTCCTTTCAATACGTATTTTATGAGCTTCTAAAGATACCAAAATGATATTTCAAATACCTCTCCCAACTGTAATAAAAGCAGTCATTCAGCATTCTTCATCAAGGTTTATGGCTTCATCTGGGCAACATTTTATTTTTACTGATACAAAGTTAAAATGATATTGCATTTAGACAGATTTTCCGTATCTTACATATAGCATCTTCTTGAGACTTTATAAAAAAAAAAAAAAAAAAATTAAGCTCTCCAAATTGGAAAACAAAACATGAGCTAGAATTTCCTCCATAATTTGCTCTTGTTGGTGTCATGGAAACAGTGTTTACTCTAAATCTTGGAAAACTTATTTTCTTTAGAAAAATGGAATTCAAGTCACCTATTTTCCCCCCAAAGTTTAAATACAAAAATAAGACCCACCCCCCAAAAAACAGGTGGGCAAACATGACCCCTATTGACCTGATTTCAAATCAGTGCTGACATAATGCAGTATATTCACTTGGGAAAGTGATCTTTTCCTGAACTTCAATTTTTTCATCTGTAAGATAGATGCAATCATTTCATCAGCCTATAAAATTGCTGTGAGCATTGAGAAATAGCACATAGTAGGACACTCAAAATGATTGCAAATATAAAAAGCTGAAAAATTACTTGCAAAGCAGCTTGAGTGTTTGTGCTATTTTTTGTTATTATTTTATTATATAGGCACTAGTTACAATTAAATATTTTATTTTACTTCAGTGTTCATCATTTTCCTTATTTAGGCTCTTATTCTTCCTGGGAACAATTACAGCTTCTATCCTGCAGATCTTCTGGTCTCTAGCTCCCACACATAGCAAAATCACTTCTCGTCTTTTGTGGAACATGGTTATTTTTATCAAAGCAGATTATATTCCAAGAATATTTATTTTAATGAGTTACTTTTTCAAATGAGTTATTATTCACACCATTTAGCTGTTATAAAGTTCTTAGAACCATGCCTGGCACATAGGAAGTGTTATATAAAAAGCTATGTTAAAAATATATATATGTCATCTTTCTACTTACGTTTTGCTTTTTTCCTTCCAGTTTTAAAAAAAAAATTCTTCTTTCATTTATTTTTACTTTCTATATGAGGGAGTTGTAACTTACGCTTGGTGTTACTTTTGTCTCCTGTTAAAGTTATATTGATTTTCAGCACAGATATATCTGTTTGTGTGCAAACCTTATCATGAACATAAAAAGTACTCTTTCAGATTATCATACTGCATCACTCACAAACTTGATAACAGGGGGTATACAAGAGCCATCTCACACTGATTTGTAAAAGGTGATTATTAGCATTTCTTTTTCTTTCTTTCTTTTTTTTTTTTTTCAACTTTTGGTACCAGGGTCAACCACTGAGCCACATCTCCCACCCTGTTTTGTATTTTATTTAGAGACAGGGTCTCATGGAGTTATTTAGTGACTCTCTAAATTGCTGAGGCTGGCTTTGAACTCAATATCCTCCTTCTCAGCCTCCTGAGCCACTGGTATTATAGGCATGTGCCATTGTGCCTGGCCAGCATTTCTTCTCAACTCTAAGGTAAGTGGCCTCATCTCAAAAGCTTCAATTATCCAAAATTGGGGGATTTAAACCACAGAAACTGACAGATTGTACAAAATATATAACTTTCTCAAATTCTTACTCTTATTCACGTGCTCTGTCTTATGCACTTGCTCTCCCTTTCTCTTTTTGAAAATTCAGTTGTTAAAGATTTGCCAACACATTCCCATTAAAATGTAGCCTGAAATGCCTGAAAAAAAAAAGATTATTCCATAAAAACAATTATGATAGACACATATCAGGGTGCTATTTAATGCCATAGAAAGAAAGTGGTTCCAGGGTTTCTTCTTTTTATTCAGAAATGTACATGATACCTGATAAATCAGACTTGAACAGTGCTTGTAGAATAAATGATGTGATTTGAAAAAAAAAAAAAAAGATATATAGGCAGAATAACAATAGCTAATGTTTCTTGAGCACTATTAGATATCAGACACTACCTCAATTGATTTACAGAATCTTTAGGAAAATGGTGCATGAGTTAAACATTAATGTCTTCATTTTAACTACGTAGAAATCAAGTAACAAAATGCTTAATTGGAGATTTATGAACCTAATTTGCAACTGGTATTATTGGATAAATACTTACTTTATACTTGCATATTCTTCAAGTCTAACTCAAGATCTGACTTTCCTTGAAATTTTGAACTAGCTGTGGTCCAATTCCAATTTGAATTAAAAAATCAGAAATTTATATGATTTATAGGAAGCATGGTTTCTGATCTCTGGAAATAGTTGAGACTACAATTCCTGAACCAATACTAGAAACTTACTGTGAAGTTTGCTCCTAATCAGTGTAATAAAATGATGAAAGTCAAAGGCATGTCAATATATCTTTGTTGTTTTGTTGTTTTAAAAATGAAAATAATTACATATGATTTTGAATAGTATTATATGTATATGTATACGTTTGACTTTTTATATGAAAGTCCATCTATATGGTGCACATACATAGAGGTCATAATTTTATAATTAACATAAAATGTACCCAATAATATATATAGTTCATAGTTTCATAACTAACCAAAAATGTACCCAATGATGTTCTCAGATTGATTCAGGAAACATTGATTTGACAAATATTTTCCATCCTGGCACCCGTCTCCTCATTGAGTAACCTGTTTCCATTACATCCTGATTCCCCACTCTCTTACCATGTTCCAGGCGTCTCGAGTATGGTGTTGCTACTATATTTCCTGAATGAACTTACTGACTCTGACGTGGTTCAGATTAAGTCTATATACCTGTTATAGACATATATCTATCTCATAGCAAATACTATTACAAGGGTGTTGATGTTATTTGTTATAAAGCAAACATTACAAAAGAAGCCAGCTCCTTTTTCCTTTCAGCAAATGCAGCAGGTAGCATAGAATAGCATGATCCCATTAGATCCTTCAGCAAAGGGTCGGAGTGGTGGCCCTGAGACAAGAGAGAACTCCTGCACAATAGACATCGCATTTCTGAACTGCAATCCTGGCAGTGGCTTCTGGCAGTTACATAGTTTTTTTTCTGCTTATCACCACCAAGGGAATATTGTGGGCTGAGTAATTTGGAGGAGGAAAACCTCAGCAGATCTTCCACCCATGGTTATTTTCCAAGTACACTCATCAGTTACTTTTGGTAATGGAAAGAAAGAATGATCAGAAAATGAGTAAAGAGGAAGGTTTACGAGTACTTTAAAGTGCATGTAGAATAATTCTGACTATAGCCAGGCGAGAGATATTTACTCTATATCTAAGCTTAAGCTTTGAATAAGTAAAGAAGAGAGACATTTATATACATATATTTCTTTTTCTAAAGTGCTTGTATCATTCTACAATCTAGCACCTTAGACTTAGTTAGCCAGGAAAAACCTTACCAAACTATTATTTTATCTCTACCAAGATCGGTCAGCTGTGTGTCCTGGAAACTAATACTAAGACTTTCAGAACACTGGCCAAACAAGGCCAAGCAGTAGTTGCAGAAGGTTGTTGTCAAGTATAAAAGCACCAATTCCTCAAATTTGCTGTGTTTGGAGAGTCATAGTGGACTGTGACTCATGGACATGAAAATCATGTACTGAGGCTAGTTTGAGAGGTACTTTTTAAACAGAATCATTTAAAATAGTAGATTGCAGTACTTTTTAAAAAATCTCCTTTTTAAAATTTGCATAGTGCTCCCAATGAAAGCTTGACTCAGATGCAGTGTGTTATTTATAGGTATGAGTCATCAAAGCTCTGAAATGGTTAACATACAACTAACTAACTTACCCAACAGTGAGGAAGACACCAGGGAGAATCTGGTTTCCAAAGAACAATGACTCATTCTAGTATTCTCTTTTATAAATATATTAGCAAATGACATGTTATAATAAATCATGACTTCTCTGTGTGCCACACCACACACACACACACACACACACACACACACATACATATACCCATGCCAGCTAGTGATAAAATAATAGGAATACTGCTATTATTCATTCATTGTCTTATTTGCCAAAGTACTCATGTCATAAATGGTCAGCAGACATGTAGTTCTGCATCTTACTTTATCAGTGTCCATATCCTGGTATTGGTATTTTACTATAATTTTTCAGAATTCTACCATGATGGGGGTGGTGAAAGCTGGAAAAGAGACACAGGATTTCTCTGCATTATTTCTTACAGTTGTATGGAAACTCTATCATTATCTCAAAAAAAAATTAAAGATAAATTTTTAATACACCAGAGCAATGGTAAAATGATCTAAGGTAAATATTGAATATTGAGATAATTAAACTACTTTGGAATTATGGTCATATGCAACAAATGCAATATTACATATTTCAACAAATTATTAATAATGTAAGCAAAAAATGGGGAAATAAAGAGGGAGGAAAGACAAAAGTTATTTTTATGACAATATTAAATAACTTATATCAAAGTAGCTGAAATCTCATCATGAAAAAATTTAAGAGATAAGATTAATCTTTTTTCTTAATATAGGAAGTTTTTTAGAACTTTTATTGTTGGAAAACAATAGTATGAATTTCTCATTCTCTTCAGCTCTGCTTCAGATTACATTTTGTTTACTATCAATTTGAGTAAAATAAAAAATACATTGTTAAATAGCATTATAATATTATTGTCATTACCATAATATCTGTGTAGGTACTTAGAACAATTTTAGCACTCATTTAAAAAATGTTGAACCAGGTTATTTGTAGATGCTTTAATTTTGAGTTATAGTTATTTATTTGTTTGTTTACTTTGTTTGCTTTCACCTTCATAGAAGAATGATGCTAGTTGGAAATTTTGTCTTTCTCTTACTGAATAGGTTCCATGAAATCAATGACATATCTTCTTTAGTCCATGAAATATACTCCATAAATTAGAATTTTTCCATGAAATAATATTTGCAATAATTTTGATTATCTGCAAAAATATCAATCATGATGTCCAGTCTCACTTATAGATTTATTCATATACACAAAGAAATAAATGCAAAGTTACAATCATATTATACAGGAGATCCAAATCTTATGATTATCTTCTACTGAATACTCTTAAATTGTCCACTGGTTTACATTAAGTTCCATTGAGATATACCCCATGAAGAGTAAAATGTAATATATTAAATGTTTTTTGATTAGAAGAAATGCATTATCTTTTAAACAATTAAGAAAAAATGAGCATTTTTCTGTGATAAATATTACTTAACGTGTTACATCATTTTGTTACCACAAAAATATATTATATATTACAAATTCACATTATTTATAAAATACGTGAATATTCATACTCTTAGAAATTCAAATCATTGCTCTCTACATTAAGAGATAAAGTTTCTAAAGAGCCTTTTTTAATTTTAACAAAAAAAGATTAATTTGATGGCTTAATTGTTTCTATAATGGGGTTTTAACTACTTTGATAGCATTCTAAATACTGAAAGTTTTTCATGCAAACCATGTTGGAGATTGTTCTTTTTTTGTTTTTTAAGAAAGTATATATTTTCCTAAAATACAGTTGATGAGAAATATAGAATATTAGATCATAGTTTTCTAGTTATTTTTGTTAAAATTTTCATATTTGTCTAATCCCTGATTTTTTGGTTGATTATTAATAATTTGTTAAAATATGTAATATTGCATTTGTTGCATATAACCATAATTCCAAAGTGTTTTTAAGTCCAAGTATTTTGCCATTACTTTTGATAAGTAAATTTTTTCTGTAATATGTGATATTAATATTTAAGATATAAATTATCTTAACATTTAGTAGACTGTAAATGTGGTTTATTAACAGCACAGTTACACTTATACTATTTAATATTATTTACAGTTCATTTACTTATAGTCAAATGGAAATTCTTTATATCAAGTGACTTGAAGGATTTTTGTGAAAATCTATTACTGAATAAAGTTCTCTTGTATTTTACATAGTATGAGAAATATATTTATTGCTTGTATTTCTCATACAGATATAGAGAGAGAGCACCTCAGAGGAGGATGTAAAAGAAGTGGGTTGTAAAATCGATTCATTTGCAGCTGTATTTCCTTGATTACTTTAACTCTTGGTATTTTATTTGCCTGGCTTCTAACATGGGAATAATGAACCTCCCTTACAGTGGTATATGATTGAGGAACCAAAGAAGATTCTTGTAAAAACACTTAAAAACATTACATTCAATATTATTTAAAAGGTTACTTATGATGACAAGTCCCTGCTCTTGGCACCTGGGATATTTATAAATTAAAAATAAACATGATTCAACACATTTTTTTTCGCTTCGTTGTTTGTACTATTTCTCCTTTTAGGGGTAATTTTCTTGGTTTGTACTATTTTTCCTTTTAGGCTAGTGTTCTTGTTTATTACATGATCAAATATGTGAGTGGGGTCATTTTTTTATTTATATAAATTCTTTCCTGGCTAGGTAAATTCCGTACTACAGAGGCCAGAAATGCAATTTTGTAATGAATATGATTTTTGTTTCATTATTTTCCCCTTTATTTCTTAATCTACCCAAAGTTTGAACAAACTTTATAAAATTTGCAGGTGTAGCAATGAAATTACCATTTTATTACATTTGGAATTAGATTGTCCTAACAAGAGGAAATGAACAATGAAGTGGAAATCACACTCATTCTTAATCACCAAATCTTTCAGAATTTACATAAAATTATACTCATCTAAAGTCATTAGTTTAGTGATCAGTTCTTTTTTTTTTTTTTTAATTTCACTTGGGAACAGAGTAGAATTGCAAAATTAGCCAATGTTCAATTCTACAATTGAGTGTTACGAAGAAGTAAGAATAGTAAATTATTCATAATGTAACGAGGGAGTTTCTGCAAGGGAAAAATATTATAATTAAGTTTCTGAATCTCTTGTACCTACATAGTATTACATGCAGCAAGAAGGACAAATCTTAATCTAAGAGATGCCCTTGCAGCTTTAGATACAGAATAACTGCAGCACAAGGCCATTCATTTAAAAGGAATGTTTTTCTTGTACTTTAGGCATCATTATCAGTTGAAATTCAACATAAATTAGCTTTGTGGGAGCAGGTAAACATCAGGGTTAAATCTAACATGCTAAACCATACACCATTTTCAAATCTCATTAAAGGCTCCCACAATTTAACAATTCTGCATCTAGAAATCTATGTCTCACTGATTTTGTATGTTTCTTGGTCTTCTGAGTTAATACCATTTTTTTTTGTAAACCATGTATCTACTTATTGATAAAGTAAAAAGCAATTGAATTATCTGTATAATTTCGATGACACGGGTCTCGTCCCTCAAGAAGTACATGGCTTACTGAGAGAGACAAATTTATTTTTTATTAAAAAAAGTTTTTTGGCACCGGGGATTGAATCCAGGGGTACTTTACCACTGAACCACATCCCAACCCTTTTTATTTTTTATTTTGATTCAGGGTCTCAAAAAGACTGATTAGAGCCTCACTAAATTGTTGAGGCTGGCCTTAAACTTGTAATTCACCTGCCTCATCCTCCAGAGCTGCTGGGATTATAGGAATGTGCAAGAGGTAGATATTTTAAGAGATAATTATGAGACATGCAAAGAGCGTGGATATTTGGGCAAAGATCTGTGGAACTACAGAGCAAAACAAATTGTAAAACCTTTGGTGGTCAATGTTACCTAAACACAGTGTAAATTCTCAGTATTAAAGAAATCAGTCAATAGTGTAACTAAAATTGCATGTGGATTGTGTGTCTGAGTGTGATACAGAGTGAATGTACTCTATCCAGTAAGTGGTCATCTTTCTTGGTCACTTATGCTGGCCTGAGTTACTGACTGTGCCATAAAAGATTTCATTATCCCTTCAGAAGTCTGCATTTCTTCCCAACTTACCTATTTTGGTTCATTTTCTATTGCTATAAGAGATGATTTGAAATTATGTAATTTCTTAAAAAAGAAGAAGAAAGTTATTTTGAGCTACATTCTGGATCCTGGAAATTCGAGATGTGTGTAGCCACATTTGGTCAGCTTCTCCTAACAGCTTTGTGCTGCTTCAATTCATGGAGGAAAGCAGAAGGTCAAGAAAGCACTTTGGAAGAAAGGAAAAGATCCTAACTTGTAAGATAGCTAACTCATTTCCACAATAGAGGCACTGATCCATTTACCTCCATGACCAAAACACCTCCTACTGAACCCACCTCCCAATACTGTTGCACTGGGGACCAGGCTTCCACATGAGTTCTGGTGTGGACAGACTATATTCAAACTGTAGAATTTCCCGTAGCCAGTTTATAATCTTCTGATACTTCAACTATCAGCAACAAAATCCTTTAAGGAAAGATGTCTGTCTAATGCTTTCCTTTAGTCTTTCAGGTATCAGAGCTCTCTGTGGGCTTTTTATCCAAAAAGTGGTCTTGGCTCCAAGTAGACGGTATTCTTGTTCCTGTGCACTGTATACTGGCCTCACCTCATAAATCAACATACAATTTTATTCTTTTTCTTCCAGGTATTATCTCTATCTAAAACTATACTGTACCCTAGTGATTCCTCCTCTTCACTTAGTTTTTACGTAGTTTTTCACTTAGTTTTATGAGCACTGGAGAATAACTTAAGATCACAGTCTCATTTGTAACCAAAGATAGGACCTCTCTCTCATTTCACAAGGTCATTTCAAGAGAGAACAAGATGATTAAATGGACCTCATTGTAAAATTATATTACAATTCTAAAGGAAAAAAAGTGGGATGGTTTATTAATCTTCTCACCTAAAGTTCAGGAAAAGCACTTAGTATTAGTGTCAAATGCCTTTATATTAAATATAACCATGCATATTTATGAAGTGTTATATCAGTAGATCAAAGACTACAATATAAAAACATTACAGAGATATCCATTCTAAATTAACACAGAAGAAAGAAATAAGACGGGCTATTTGAACATGATGAGGCAGTCCACAGGGTTTTCTGTCTGACATCTTCAGAGGTCTTGGTAGGAAAAATCATGGCAAATTATGAGTACTGCAGTGTAAAAAGGAAAAGCAAACCAAGAGAGGCCAATGAAAAAGCTGAAGTTGTATTATACTAACAATACTGAATAAAGTGAAAGCCAGTGTTTAAAGCATATAAAACTATGAGAGAGGGTGACAACTAGTCTCAATAAAATACAGATGCTGCGTGTCTGGTTAAAACAGGGTAAGTAGAAACATATTGACTCCATTATTCTCTGTGAAATACACTGAAAACAACAAGACTAAGAGAACCTACATTTAAAAAAATTATAAAACATCCAAAAGATTTCCTGAAAGTCCAAACATAAATAATCCTTTTTTTCAATATAAATTGCCAATGTTATGAAAATGTTAATGAACTATGTTATTATTAAAATTCAATGCATTTGTCATAAAAATTTAAATCAGACATGTAACTCTCTTTGCAGATGATTCTTATATTTCATCTCGAAAAATAAACAAATACAACACCAAAAAAACCCAGAAGATAATCTGAAAAGAGATTAGGCCAAATACCTGTCCAATGCATCATCTCTGGATCTCCCTGTAAGCATTTCTCCAAAAAAAACCTTGAGCTCATAGCTAATCTCTGTTCTTTCTTGGCCTCTCAGTAACCAATCTCACTGCCATAGCACAAATGGGCTATGAACATTCCAGCAGGTATACAAGAATGTTCATCATGCATTAATAAGAAAAACAGCATGGTAGAATAATGTAAGTGTAACATGATTTTTATAAGAAATACATATATGTGCACGCATGCGTGCACCACACACACCACACACACACACACAGGTTAATCTTAGAGGTGTTCTGGGAGTCATAATTCAACCAATATCCTCCAAAACCCAAGCAAATACTATCAATGTCTGTGGAAGCTAAGTAAAAGAATAGGAAGTGGTGGTTGTGAATTGTGGAATGAATTTCATACTTAAACACATTCAAATTCAATTTTCAAAAGTTTAAACTAGGGCTGGGGATATAGCTCAATTGATAGAGTGCTTGTCTTGCAAGCACAAGACCCTGGGTTTGATCTCCAACATTGCAAAGCAAACAAACAATCAAAAAAAAAAAAAGTTTAAAATATCATATTGCCTAAATTAAACAGTGATTTTCTTAGGAGGGGAATCCTAGTACAGCTCTTCATATTCAGTTAGAATTGCTAGAAGTCATATGAAAAATGTTGAAGAGAGAGAAATATTTTAAAGTCGAGCCAAGATGGCAAAAGGTAACTGTCATTTACACTTTATACTTTTCTGTGCAGATTTACACTTTTTTTTTCTTTTTTACTATGAGCAAGTATTTTGTTTTTCTAAAGAGACTAGTACAAATAAAAATGTATAAAATAAACCATACAAATAAAATGTACAAATAAAAATACAATAAATTTTCTTTGTTAATATCTAAAATACACCATATATTTTTAAAATTGAGAAAGAATATTTGCCTCAAGACACTCTTAATCCAGCAATATATAACTGCATATATTTCCTGCATGTTCTGCTAAAATTTGGATTGTAGTGTTTCATATTACATGTAAACTCTCTATATAACATGACTTTATATTGTACTTGGTCTGTGGTGCTGCTTCACTTGGAATATCTGTCCCTCTGCAGTCCTTGATGTCTGCTACACATGTTTTCAATCCTTCTCAAACTTGGTCAATACACTCCCTTAGATTTTCAAAGTTTCTGGTTCCCCATGGTGACCATGGCGAATCGCCCCCTCTCCTGCAACACTTTGTTTTGCAGCATATTTTGATCCTGTGTGTATCACAAGGAGTTAGCACTTACTAGAGTGTATACTATTACTCTCCTACAGTTCAAAAGTTCCTTGAGAACAGAATTAATGCCTTATTTTCCTTAATAAGAACAGTACCATGCATAAGGCCATAAACAAAATTGGTTTGTCACAAATTTTATTCAAATGAAGTGGGAATACAAACATTTTATTTGGGTGTCATCTGTAAATCAATCCTAGAGCCTAGGAAAACAGCAAAAGCTGCTGTTTACTGAAGGATTACAATGACATTTCTTAAGCACTCAATATGTATTATCTCATTTAAGATGTCCACAGACCCTATAGATCACGCTTAAGCTCATTTACCAGATGAAGAACTCGAGTTTCTGAGTCAATACATTTCTTGACCAAGTTCTGTGATACAGAACTTCTTTATAATATCATAGGTTAAGATTTGAACCTGGAATAAACACTATCAGGAAATTACTCTTAGACTCAAGAACACATAAACTGAAAATAATGCTTATTCTATCACTTTATGTTTAAAAATTAAAAGAAGGAGTTTTTTTTCTCAATAGTAGGACAATGAGGATTTTGAAATAATAAAATTGGAAAAAAGACAAAGAAGGAAATAAATTTATGTGATTAAAAAAAACAAGTAAAAAAAAAATCCAATGAGTACAAATGAACTTGGTTCGTAAGGCTATATATGAAATGCTTTGGCATCATAAAATACACTATATTAATTAATTACTTGATATATTTAGTACAGTTTGCCCAAGAAGAGAATATAAAAAGATTAGCAAACTGGATTACTGATTTGAATATTTTTAAATATAAAGGGAAGTAAATCCAGAAGGACTAAAGAGATACAAAATTATACTTTTCAAGTTAGAGCATCACAGAAGCCCCACAATAGAAACTTAATGTGGAGAGTTCATAAATATTACTGGTTAAAAATGAAACCTTTAAAGGATTATAGAAAATAAAACATCCTAAAGCAAGATGAATCAGAAAGTAATTTAATAATTTAATTATAACATAATATCAGAAAAGGTGGAAAAGACTTGAAAAATTGGGTTCATTGGGGAACTTTAAATATCAAAAATATATATTTTAAATAAAATGGAAGTATGCAAATAAAAATCTGACATCTTACACTTATATTAAAAATGTAGGAAAAATGAAGGAATAGTTTCTAAACTTGATATCACTATATTTAAAAGTCCTGTGAAATCATAATTCTCTTAGGTTCTCAAAAAATGTGCAATATTTTCTGGAATAGGAATTCATATACTTGAATTGGAATAAGGGAATTCTTCTCCCTGCTTTAAAGTGTGTTACAGCTACATCTTCTCTGACCACAATCATCTCATTTGGATGGTTATTGTCAATTGTGAGGTAGGAATATAGGTTAAAAACCTCGTTGCCGTTAGCTGCTAATTGTAAAAATAAATGCATATAAAAGAACACTCAGAATATCACTAAGGTGTTCCTCGGTATATTTATGTGAGAAGAAAGCATCTCCTGAGAAAGTCACCACTCTATACTAAATGAGCTGCTCAAGGCCTTATGGCTCTGGGTCTCCGGGCTGTTTAGCAGCCTGTGTCAAAAAAATTACTTGTTTCAGTCCAATTTCTCTCAATTCAATAGGCCCTAAGCCTCTCAAAACAAAGCAAAGTTAAAATGATTTTCAATTGCTTTGGACTAGGATGTGTCAGGACTACATTTCATGGACATCAATGGAACAAAGCACTCACCCTTAAACTTTTCTCATTAATCAAAATTCCAATGAGATGTTTTTTTTTTTTTTTTTTTTTTTTTTTTTTTTTTTTTTTTTAACTCTAATCTAGAGGAGGACTTAGGCGAAATGAAATTTTTCTGACTCATGACTTTCAGTTAAGTACTCTGGAGATACATTCCAGAGAAAAACAACACAGCTAATCATCCCACTTAACTCTAAATAATGTGTCCTTGATTACAGATGGTGTTCCAGAAATCTGGCAATCAAGAAGCTTGAGAAAAATGAAAGTGTGGCTCTCTGCTCTGGACTCTCTTTCTTGGTGAATGACTATTCTTACTCTGGTTTATTTAGTCACACATCCTAATATAAGTTCATTGTGTCAGAAAGGTAAAATCACAAGAATTAACGATGGAGGATTTCACTTACTCAACCGCCTGTCGCCACCTGTCAACTTTCTACCCATTCATCACTTAGCCTGTCACACTTGACATAAGCTTCTGAAGGGCTGGGCGAAGGGGAGGCAGGAGAGGCTGGATAAATGTCTTCATGATCATCTTTAGCAATGTCAGTAGCTCGGTGCTCTCAGTATTTTAGACTTGCCTGTGACAGCTTTAGCACTAGCACTGAGGCTGCATTCCAAATTGATGTTTGTGGCGGCTTGGATTCTAGGCTGGAGCCGTGCCTAAGGCAAGCCAAATTCTGCAGTTTGATACCAGTAAACAATATGATCTCTCTTTGTGTTTATGTGGATGTGCTGAAGTGGAATGAGGGAAGGATAACTTCAAATGACAGTTGCCACAGGTGATTAATTTTTTTTTTTTTTTGTCTTTTACAGATTTATTCTCCCTGCTCTAATTTAAATCGGTGTTCATAATGATCCTTTCATTTGGCATAAAAGCTGAAGAGATGCTTTCACTCATGAAACAAATGAACAGGCAGGATGCCATGCACAAAGAGGACACCCGGGGCTCCCTGTAAAAAGGGTCCTGTTATGTGTTTCCTCTTTATTGATGCTCACCTGACCAGCCCATTTCTGAGCAGGAAACACAAGTGCGAGGCAGCCCTGGAGCAAGAAGTGGGAGGAAAGGGCTGTTCCTGAGAGTTGGGAATGGAGAGGGCAGCCTGGAGGCTTCAGGTAAAGAGCCCAAGCTGAGCCCAGAGGACAGAAGACACATGGAAATCAGGGAAAAGTAAATTAACTTCACTGTGACTCAGCGAACTAAGGAAATAATGAACGAAGACGACTTCAAAGAGACATTGTAAGGATAAGACAATGCATATGAGAACATTTTAAAAGTTTTAAGCGTTGTTCAAGAATTAGTTAAATATTATTTATAATTCTCTCATATCAAGGAGAACCCAAATGGCTGATCATTGAGCCTTTAACATTGACCTTGGGAATGAGAGAGAATACAAAATCTCATGTTTTATATGGTCTAATCTTAGCCATTTTTAGGTTTCCATTTTGGGATATATGTAAACATTGAAGCAGTAGGATTAGTATATATCAAAATATTTAAGCAACACAAATTTAGAGAAGTTGGCAGCATAGAAAGGAACAACTTTTGAGAGTAATTTTAGCCATCCCATCAGAAAACTTAAAAAAAAAAAAGAAAGAAAGAAAGAAAGAAAGAAAGACAGTAGTGCAATGCTAAATAAAGTCTCTCAAGTATAATGACAGTCCAAATCACAATTCATTTGTATGACCTATGGATTAATAAAATGTTTCTTTTAAATTAACTAAAAAAAACCTCATATTTCTCATTTTATCACAGAAATAGCCTTAGAATTTAAGATTACAATGGAAAATACAGGATTTTTCACTTTGACTTTACTCAGTCAATAGTCAGGGGCTGTACTGTGATTACCTGACATACATTCAAACAAATGTGAGCTCCCACATTGATCTATTGCTCTCTGGGGAGCAAAGCTCTCAGAAGCTCTGTTTCTGCATAACAAGGTGAGGGTGAGCTGATACAAACTTCCTTTGAAAGAAAATGCCAGCTATGAAATAGAAAAACAACAGAAATTCCTTAGCCTTTTTAAAAAGATTCTTGGGCTTGAATCTCCTATAGTATGTCCTATAGACACATACTTTGAGAATGTCAGATGAACAGATGCACAAAGGTTCTACCTACCCAATCAATTCTCCCAGGGACAGAAATATGGATAATTCTAACCAAAAATATTTAAAATTTGCAATCCAATGTTGAGCAATGACTTCTTTGTTCTAATCAGATAGTACCTTGTCTGTTCCTTGAAGCAATGCCTGACATTTATTCAATTGGAAGAAACCCACAGCAAAAAAGTATGCAGGAAACAAAATGTCAATCAATTATTTATGTTCTCTAAAACATTATCCATTTTATACCTTATCACATCTTAGCTAGACAAACAGTTTAGCTTATGAGCTACCTGCATCCAGTCTGCCAGTGGTCCAAATCATCAGCATGCATTCAACACAGAAATTTGGAATTTCAAAGTCCTTCTGATCATAACTCTAGTTTTCAAACTGTTAATGACTTTCCCTTGTGTGCACACATGCACACACACACACACACACACACACACACAAACAACATTTGCTTAGTACATTCTAATATCATAGCACATTTTTAATAATTCTTATTTTTCCCATTAAATCCATATTAAGTCCACAATCCAGTTAGACAAAACCTACCCATTTTCTTCCAAACACTCCTTGTATTTTTCTTCTCTATTCACACTCTTTTCTTTGTTTGAAATATTCTCACTCTTCTTTTATTTCTGTCTCATTGAACTTTTACTTACCCTTTTAGTTCTGATCAAAAGTCACACACCTATTTTTCTGCATGAATATCATTTTCCAGAACCCCAAATTATAAAAACAAAACAAAACAAAATACAAAACATTTATGTTAGTCAGTTTTTTCATCGTTGTGACCAAAATACTCAATGAGAACAATGTAGAATAAGGAAAGTTTTATTTAGGGCTCATGGTTTCAGAGGGCTCAGTCCATAGATGGCCAACTCCATAGCTCTGGGCCCAAGTTGAGGCAGAATATCATGGCAGAGGAAGCAGATCAAGATATGGCAATCAGGTAGCAGAGAGAGCACTCCAATCACCAGGGACAAAGTACAAACTCCTAAAACATGTCCCCCAGTGACCCACTTCCTCCAGCCTTCTTCCCACCCACCTAGAGTTACTGCCCAGTTAATTCATATGAATGCATTAATGTCCTGATTAGATTAAAACTCTCATAGCTCAATCATTTCTCTTCTAAACTTTCTTCCATTGTCCTACACATGAGCGTTTTGGGGCACACCTCACCTGTAAACCGTAACAACACCTAAGAATCAAAGATATGTACAAACCCAATAAAGGCCTTCAATACTAGATGTCAAACTGCAACTAGAATCTGTGAAGGGTTTACACAGGTTACAATTACACAAACCTGAAATGTCATTCCATTTTGGAAATGGTCTCTGGCTTGTTTGTTATCATTGGAGGAATGGCACACTGCAGAGCCTGCAGAAAGCAGGAGTTTGCATCTTCTCTAGAGTTAAGACTCAGATTCTTAGCTCTATGGGCCTCCAGAGCATTTTATTAATTTTTAAACAGCAAATTATGTTATTTTTGTAATGGTCAAATATTTTCATTGCATTTCATTTTCTTAAGTGGATTACCATTCCTGGAAAATTGGGGCCTCAGAAAATCAGCAGGATCTGTGATGAAGCAAAGTTTCTGCAGCAATATTATCCCAAGACAGTGTTTGTAGGAGGGTTTATGGACGCAAGAATTTGTGTTGCTTATCTGTATATGAACCACATGATATAATTATTTGGTTAGAGTTTCAGACAGAGATGATTGGAAATAAGAGGGGTGAAATTACACACACACACACACACACACACCACATGCACACGCACATTCACATAAACTTCAATTGAGCATAAAACACTAAATGAGTATTTGTGAAAATAATGGAAATTGAACCAGGAGTTATGTATATTAACCTACTTCTCAGGTATAGAACTGAAAAAGAAAAATAAAGCATAATAAATATTCAAGTGTAGGTGTCTATGGTTCTCTTTCTTTTAACTACATCATAAAAATACTTTAGCTTTGTTTTTGAGAATCAAGTACATTGTGTGAAATGAATTTTATGCAACTATTTTTTTTTGCTTACTATAGAGGTTTTGTAATATGTGTTGTAATTCAAAATTGATGCTCATGTTTGATACTGTGTGCCTTACTGCATGTCTGCTGAAATTATCTGACAACCCTCCCAAATTGAGTTGAATAGAGAATAGGGGACTAAGGATATGACTCATTTTCTAAATTTTTGTTTCCATCCATTCTGGATATAATTTTCCTGTCTTCAAGAAAATTAAAAAAAAATAATAACTTGCATGGCACCTATGAAAAATACAGAACCATCAGTGATATTATATTTTAAACATTTTGGACATGTCCAGCTCTAAGCTGTAGGAAAATATTTGAAAAAGATAAAAAGCATTAGTCCTCAAAACAAACATTTGATTGGGACACAGAAATAGCATTTATTCTAAACTGTTCAAGTTATTTTGAATGACTAAGGCAAACGTCCCTTTCAAAAGATGCTTTAGAATAAGATGTTCTGTTTAGAACAGATTCCAATGTAATCTAAGAAAACTAATAGATTATCTAGTGAAGGGAGATTTTAGTAAATACTGGGAAGCAAAATATTAGCATAAAAAAGGGACACATAAAATGGGTATTTAAATGAGCCATAAAAGGTAAATCCCAAAATCCTTCAAGGAAAAGAAAGAAAAAAATGCCAACATATATAAAAATGAACAGCAATCAGTGGAACTAACTACTGAGATTGTAATAAAATATTTGATAAAATTAGGTGCCAAAATGTATTGAAAATTTAAAAATCATGAGATCTGGGGAACTGTTTTGTCATGGATATATGTCTAGCTTAGTGATAAGTGGAAAGGTTAGGAATCAGCAGGCACTTTTCTAAATAAAGAAGTGTAAACACAAATGTTCCTTTGGGAGCAGTGCCAATATATGTCTTATTTAATGTTTTATCAATGATTTAGAGAAAAAGGAGAAAACATTAATCTCAAAATTTGTGGATGACTTTTCTGTGTAATGCCAACACTTCTAAAACTAAATAAGCTCTCAGGAATATTTTGTAATTTGACTTATAGATAGAAAATTAATTTTAATTGGAGGTAGTTCACTTAGAAAATAATCTAACTTACATGCAGGGGATGTTCTCTTGAAAATACCAGTTTTCACATAGTTTATAGACCTTGGAATTATTGCATTATATATCCTTCATAACAGCAGGAAAGAGGAATTATAGCATTCAAATGTAACAAAAAATCATCATCAGTAATTTGATCCTTGGAACACTACTAAAAATGCTATTCTGCATTTATTCTGTACCTAAAGTACCTGTGTGTTTGTGTGTCTACATTTGCTTTTTCCTTCAAAACTCCAGGCAACTAAAATTTCCAAAAAGTTGAGGACACTGAAAAGTAAGGTAACGTCAAAAGGAAAGCTCCCCTATTCAGACTCTGAATTAATTAATTCCCTTCTGATTAAGTCCCACTTCCTGTTTATCCATCTCCTGCATCTTCAATGACTCATGTACCCAGTACTGGAACCTTCCCTTTAGCATCAATATTTAAATTTACTCTAACAGCTCATGATGCAAAATCAAAGAATTTATTTCTAAGTCAAGGACAATTGAACTTATAAATTTACCACCATCATCTTCCAAAATTGAGGGAATAGCAGTTACAAAAATTTTTTAGAGATCAATATATTTTCTGTGTACATTTGTGTAAGTTTAGGTTACATATACACAGAATAAACTTTTTTGGCAAATTTGTGAAGTACCAAGCCCTTCAGAAACAAAGCATTCAGATAAGGGAAGATAAGTGGTAAACATTAATGGAGAAAATGAGGATGAAAAGTCATGTTATAATGAAGCCTAAGCAATAAGATGTTAATGCAGATTGACACACATTATTAGCCAAATGCATGGCAAAATGTCAAAATATCGTTCAAAGCAAACAAACAGAAAGTAAATCCTACGATTAATTCCAGTAAATCAGGCCTAGACACTGGGCTCTTAAAATTTTAATAGTTAACAAGTAACAGTATTAAAATATATGTTAGTGATGTGAAAAAGACAAGTTTTTTTCTTGAGAAGAAAGGCAATTATATAAATAGTCAACAAAAAACTTAAAAATATAAACAAATGATTGAATACTATAAAAATATTATTAAACAACAAAAATGGAAATGACCAGAAATATTTTAGTGATTGAATTAAGTGGGGATTTAATAAGGGAGGGGACAAAAGTATAACTGTGGTATTCTGTGGAGATTATTATTTAATTTCAGATAACTGGATTTCTCAGTAGTATTTGACAAAGTTTATCATTGAACTTGAAATGTTATATTTGCCTGATTTCAGAAACAGGAAGCTTTCCCGGTTTTTCCTCCAACACTGAACACTCCCTTGAAGTTCTCATTGTCATTGTTCCTTCCTTTTCCCAGAAGAGTCTTGGTTTCTGTGACCTGGGTCTCCACACACAGTTGCTTTTCTTCTCCCTGTATACCTTCCCTCAGGTTATCTTCCACTAATTAGCTTTAAATGTTATGATGTGGATGACTCCAAATTTTTAGTTCCAGATTTCTCTTCTCAGTTCTGCCATATGCATTTAACAGTTTACCTCACATCAACATTAGGATGTCTCATAATTATCACAAATACAGCACGTGTGAGATCAAATCCTCAACTCCTCCCATCCCCAAACATTTTTCTTCTCTGGTCATCCTCACCTGAGCAGTGGACTTTATCTAACAGCCATTATTCATGGTATAAACACAGAAAATTTTCTTGAAACCAGCTTTTTAATCACCCACCATTGATCCATTTCCATTCGTGAATTTACATTAAAATATCTGCTTATTCTCATCTTATTCCAAGACAATTAGACTTAAAAAAATTTCCTAAATTATGTCTGGAACTATTCCTGTCTCTCTTTAATACTTGGTCCTATCAGGATCAAAATTGATATATTTTTTAACAACATTAAGTGTCAAGGGGTGTAACTCAGTGGTAGACTGCTTGGTTTGCATATGTGAGGTTCTGTGTTTTATTCCCAGCACAGTACAAATTAATAATAATAAAAAAAAGAATAGTAAGAAGAATCAAAGAATGAGGGTACTTGTCTTAAAAAATACAGTATTCTTAAAATAAATTAATGTACTAAACATAACCTTCAAAGTTAAACTCGTTATGAATTATTGTTGAAGATTTATTCTTGCTCTTTTACATTTGAAAGAAAACTGGTTTCTTTCAATTTTTGGAAAACACCAAATCCTTTTAGGTTCAAGCCATCTTATTATCTCAACCTGCTGTTCCATCCTTCTGTCCAATCTCCCTCCCATGACCTTGCTCAAGCTACCACCTGTCAATATCTACTCACCTTTTTGGCTTTAGATACAATTATTTATTTATTTGTATTTTTAAACTTAGAGACCATTTCTACAGCACTCCCATGGAATTACACATTACTTTTCACTATTTTGATCACATTTTACACTAGTATTTCATACCATTTGTCATAATTATATTGTTAATTGTTTAATCATCTTTATGGGGGGGTGAAATCTGATTTACAGACTGACCCCCATAAAAAGAAAGTGCAAAGTTTTCTGAGATGAGAACAATTTTTCCTGATGATTCCACATTATCTAGCACAGTACCCATTGGATGCTTAAGATATTTTAAATTTGATACATTTATAAATTCTACTTAATGTGCATCCCTAATAAAATGGAAATGTGCTAAATCAACAAATCAGAGCAGTTCAAAGGAAGGTATTTCCTTCATAGATTTATGTTAAGTAATTACTGTTCCACATGTGTACACTTAAATGCAAATTCAAATACTTTTACATATAAAAAGAATAATTTAATGAAATGCATTTCTTCTAAGAGATAAAGGCTAAACTGTAGATAGATTAATGGTTGGAGAATCACCTGTGATTTGATTTGATGTGGCTGAGGTATTTTAATCTTTAAAAATTATACATTTTAATTATAAAATGATACATGTTCATTCTTACTGAAATTTCTTATTCTGCGTAACAAATTCAATTATGTTTCACTTGACCCTAGTTTTAAAGACATTTTAGTCTGTGACCCAGATTACTCCCCATTTTCAGGAATGATTTTTCAAATCGTTGTGGAAAAGTACATTTCTGCAGCACCCTCAAAGTTTCTGTTAAGGCAATTAACACAAAATACATATTTTTTAATTTAATGTTTAATGTTTAATAACTATAGGATCTTGGAAATATAAAGCACAACTTTATTACTCATTATTTTATTCCTAACCACTAAGATAGTGCTTGAAACACAATAAATATTTCTTAATTTAGTTAATATGATTAAGTAGGGAGAAGTGGTACTAGTTTCTTAAGAGACAATTTAATATAAATAATGTCAGAGCACAACTTAATGTAGTTAACCATTTCAAGCTTATCACATACAAAGAAGCATATAATTTATGTTTAATAATAATCACTGAAGTTATATTTTATAAGCAGAGTAGGATCAGATATACATATTACTGTGAGATTCAACAAATGAAAAAGAGCAAGGAAATAACTTGATTCTGTTCCCTATTTCCTTCTTAAAAATCAAGTAAATTCCAGGCCAATTTATATATTGCGATTTCAACTTGCTTTACAAAATTCAGAGAGATGTTTTTCACTTTATTATCCAGCAAGATCACTGAGATTGAAGTACGTCTAGAATTAAATCAGAGATTTAGATTTCTTAAAAGACCCACTTTCAATGCAGTCGACAAATAGTTCTTATATCCTTACAGTTGCCTAATTGGGAAAGACTTGGGGCCAATATTAAATGCAAAGAAAAAAAGTTAAATTATAAATACTGCTACAGGTAACACAGATATCTCAAAAAACAGTAGTGCAAATATTTAGACCACAGATTTACAGGTAAAATCTTATTATCCTCAATCAAATGCTGTTTGTCTCTCCTGGCCTTTTAATTCAGCTGGGTGTGTCATGTGACTCCTTGAATATTGATTCCTGCTTCCAGAAGGAACTTTAAATGCTGCAAGGAAATTTGCCTTCAATTTTGGCAGATGGGAAATTCCTACTAGATCTTCATATTAAAGTTAAGATTAGTTTCTTCAAAGTCAGCAAAACAACACAAAATAAAACTCAATAGACCAAACCTGTAACAATAATGTAATTAGAAGCAAATTAACATTCAAAAGAAATCGTTTGGAATTAACACACTGTGCATTGCATTATTTGGTTAAAGATCCATTTTGTTGTATCGGCTGTCACTAAACCTAATTACCAGCATGTGGAAAATAACTTTCTTGCCAAATCTGTCAAAATGAGCTCAGCTTATAACAATATAAAGACTAACACTGTACTATTAAATATGAATCTGAATATCAACCTCAGAAAAGAAATATGCTAGGCCAATTGATACACCCTTGCCATTAAAACCCAGGAGAGTTAGGATGTAAGAATATTTTAAAATGTTGTTAATATGAGTTCCTGATTTTGGTATATGCAAATCTACATTTTTGTTGCATAAACATACACACACACACATGCACACACACCCATGTGCATGCACCCACACACCCTTATCTTTTTGTATCTATATGAGTGTGTATATTCACATAAATCATGTCACTTTTTGATATAACATATTACTAAATTTATCAGATCTAAGTTTTGAATAAAATTGAATGGTTTGGTATCTTAGGAATATTTAGAGTCACCTGTAAGAACTGTGATACTGGGAAGTCATGATATTTTGATTGTACTGTAATAAAGAAGTACTGTTTTACTTCTACTTTAAAAGTTGAAATTATGAAATAAAGTATTGTTCATTTTAAATGAAATAGGAACAACAGGTAACCATTAAGTAATAAAGTAAAAACAGCACTTATGAGGGATATATCAACATGCAAAATGTGTACTGACAAATTTTTCCATTATAGTTTGTAAGAATCTGTAAGCAAATATTTCTCTTATTTTACTGATCTCAGCACCATGAAACCTGTTTCCTAAAGGTATATTTATGTTCTTAGGCAAATTATTTTAAATTCTTGAGGCTTAACTTTAAATGAGATGATACATGTGAAAGTACTTATATAAATTATAAAGTGTTCCACAAGGGAAAATTATCATTACATCCTTATCCTTACAGGGAGATAATTCTGGATTGTTCACCTGACTCCTCTGGCATGGAGATTCCAGAATTCTCCTCCCCACAAAACACAAAGATCTTTACATTTTATAGAATTCAAATTTTCCTCAGTTTGAGATTTCCAGGAGTTGAAAGAGTGATTCATAATCCCAGCTGCATATATGCTTATAGGAATTTACTGAGACACAACTATTAACAATTAATTACATAATGAGTTTTGGTAACTCTTCAAAACATTAATATTTTTAATAGAAAAGATATGATGGGAGATCTTTAAAGAATAGACTTCGGTTTCTTATTTGGCCTATTTCCTTTTTGCTCCTGCAATCAGGGTGAATGATCCTCAAACTCATCAGACTTCCTGTAAGAAGTGTGGCAAGCCCTGACCCCACAGGGAAGAGCAGGGAAGGGCAAGCAGGTATTTTGGGAAATGGTTAAAACTACAAAGGACAGTTGGTGCAACATGAGTCTGTTGAGTCCAACTGCAGGTGTAAGACACTCTTCAGTGATGTAAACATTCCATTTTATACTTCCAGGAGATAAAAAGAAGGGCCAGGATTCAGCATCAAGATTCATCCTTTGTTCTGTTATGAAGACAAAATCTTGAAGTTATGTTCACTTTGGTTGCAACTTACTCTTTCATAGGGGAATAAACTAGAGCCATCAATAAATACAATCAAAACAGAGAAAAAATCAGTCCTGGCCAGGTGGCACACCTACAATCCCAGCAGCTCTAGAGGCTGAGGCAAGAGGATTACTTGTACGAGTCCAGCCTGAGCAATTTAGGGAGGTCCTATTCCAAAATGAAAAAAGCTGGTGCTATAGTTCATTGGTTAAGTGCCCCTTGGTTAAATCTCCAGTGTGTATGTGTATATCCACATACACACACACACACACACACACACACACACACACACATAATATTACATTATAATGTATGTATACATTAATTAATCTAAAGAATAGACCAAGAGGGAAGTTTGAGGTTAAATACCTGTTGCTAATAGATCTTAATCACAATATTTATTTTTTCAGTTTTCATATGTATTTAAAGGGCAACTATGCTTCCTTCCAGTTCTGTATCAGAAAAGAATGAAATGTTTTCAACCATACACAAATGTGGGAATTGTTATACCCTCCAGAGATTCATGAGTGTTTATTTATCCAAAATGATTTTAACCTTCATTGTTGTTAGTATTTGTCAGTCATGAAAATAGACTTTGTAGCATAAATTAAATTTTATAATTGCATGCAAAGTTAATGTATCGTATATATTTTAATGTTTTATGTTAGAATACTTTCACACTCACAGTAAAGTTTCAAAGACAGTACACAGAGGTCCTGTATATATCACTATCAGTTTTTCCCTCTGTTTACTTCCTTTATTATTGGTAAATTTGGTAAATTTGTCACAACCAATAAATAAAAAACAATAAATATTAATGAACCAACACTGATTTAGATGAGTAATATATGTGACTACAATGATATGTAAATGCATATAATTAGTGAATTAATTTGAGATATATAAAGCTACTAACGATATGTGGAAATATCTAATTAACTATTATTATAATTGACATAATTAACTAATAGACAAACCTTATTCTAGCTTTGTTAATTTTGCTCTATTGTGCTTTCATTTTTCCAGGCTCTTATCGAGAATTCCACTTTCCATTTAGTGATCATGTCTCAGTGAAAAGGCCTAAGTTTCCTTAAGCTGTGTAATTTCTCCAATTTTTCTTGCTTTTGAAGATGTCAACAGTTTTAAGGCATGTGGGTCAGGTACTCTGTTGACTTTTTTCAAATGGTGTCTTTGATTTATTTTCAATAAGACAGCAGTTATAGGTTTGGAGTGGAATATATCAGGGGGCTGTGTAATCCACTAACAATGCCAGCATTGCTGATGCTTAGAACTGGCTAATGTAGTGTTCACCAGTTTCAGCGCTTCAAAGTTTCTTGTCTTTATTTCCTCCCTTTTCATGCTGTATTCTTTACACACACACACTGACACAAATCACTAAGAATATACCATACAATCAACCTTCTTAATAGGAGGCATATTTACATAAATTATTTGGAATTTATTTTTTAGAAAAATTTGTATTTGCTTCTACGGGTATTGATTTATTAATTGTTATATTAGTGTAAACTTATGTATATTCATTTTGTATTTTTCATCATAACCCAATACTACATTATTTATTTGATCTAATGTTTCCACTTTGACCACTGAAAGCCCTTTCAGCTGGCTTCTGTTGACTTCTGTGCCCTTTTGAAATGTCCCAGTTGTTTTGATTGTTTGGGAGTGTCTTACTTTCAGGACTCACCTAGGCTCATTTTTTATATTCCTTCACCCAGTCCTAGAATTGGCCACTTCTCAAAAAAATCCTTGTTGCTTTTAATGAAAAATGATATTAGAATCAAACATGAAGTGCTAAGTATGTTGTTTTGATACTTTGTTGCTTATAGGTGCTCTCAGTGGGGAGAGGTTGGAGTTATATGTGTATGAATGCTAGCATGTGTCCACACAGAGAATTGTTTCTGCACCTATCCTTTTCAAACTTTAAAATCAGCAGGAATTCATAGTTATATTTCCAGACCGAAGGTGATAGATACCACATGGCTCATTGAAAACTTCCTGCCTTGATTATCTGTAAATTTCCACTGTAACAGTGAGGAAGCGGTCTCACAACATTCACTGTTCATTTCTCTATTGACCCAATTTCCAGTATACATGTGCAAGAAACTCACAATAGTTAACCCACACTGAAGTTCATCCTATCATGTTTTTCTTTCAGGGATTATGCCTTTGCTGTAGTATCTAAGTTAATTTTGTGAAAGTTGTAAAATCTGTGACAGCACCTTTCTCTTTTGTATTTGGACCTCATTTATTCTGTCAAAACTTTTTGTAAAGAATATCCTTTCTCTAGTAAATTGCTTTTAGGACGTTGTCAAAAATCATTTGATCATACTGTGTGGTTCTGTGGCGGGTACTCAGTTTTCTTCTGTTTATCTATGCCTCTGTTCTTTTACCAGTGCCACATGGTCTTGTCCAGTTTAGAGTTGCAGAAATTCTTGAAATCAGGTGCAGAGTCCTCCAACTTTGTTCTTCTTAAACTTGTGTGTGCTTTACTAGGTTCTGAGCATTTCCATCTTAATTTTAGAATCAGTTTTGCAAAACCCATTAAAAATATTTTTGTGGGGCTAGGGAGATAGCTCAGTTGATAGAGTGCTTGCCTATCAAGCACGAAGCCCTGGGTTCGATCCCCAGCACTGCAAAAAAAAAAAAAAAAAAAAAAAAAAAAAAAAAAAAAAAAAAATATATATATATATATATATATATATGTATTTTGTTGTTGTTGTTGTTGTTGTTATAAGATCTGTAAAAAGAAAATCCAGTCTGATTTAGACCCTTGCCTTTTTTTACAATATCAAACTCAAGGTTGTAGCCAGTGCAGTAAAGCAGTCAAAGAAACAAAATTTATCTAGATATTAAAGAAAAGTAGAAATTATATTCCTATATGTATAGAATGCAATAAAATCTACCAAAAGTTATTGTAAACAATAAGAAAGTTAAGCAAAGTTGCAGGATAGACGATAAATGTAATAAGTCAGTCAGATTTCTATTTAGTAGTAAAGAATAATCAAAAAGAGCAATTCAAACATAATGCACCGTAAGTAGCATAAATTTAGGCATTTAAAAATAAATCTAACAAAAAGTGTATAGGACCTGTATACTACTATTTAAAATCTCATATACCTGCTATTAGTATCAAATTTAAGGACTTAAATATGGTTAGAAGTCTCTATATTGTTAAGAAGTCATTTATCTTCACATTGGTTTATATGATGTATAACAGGCAATACTAATTAAAATTCTAATACAGTAGGGAATACATATTATTGTTTTTATTGTTAAAACTGTTATTGATGAAACTATTGTTTTGATATCAAAATTATGAAATGGAATGCATAGAGCCAGATGAAGAAGAATTCATACTTGTGTGATTCTATTTCTATAAATTCTACAAAATATAAACCATTGTTAGAGACAAAAAAAAATCAGTATAACCTTGAGATTGAAATGGGTGAAGAGGAAGCAGTTTCGGGGGGGATAAAGAAAGGAGAAAAAACCTTTAGAGGTAATGCTCTCCATGGTGAATTGACTCAAAGACCCCATAGACACTAAGCTCTGTGGATGTTCAAGTTCCTCATATAAAATGGTATCCTATACTCATTTAACCTACTCACTTTTAGTCATTCTAGATACTTAAAATAGCTAATACAATGTAAATGCTATGTAAATAGTTGCTATATCATATTGTTTGGGGAATAATGACCAGAGAAAACATCTGTATATGTTCAGTACAGACACGATTATTTTTAAGACATTTTATCAGCAGTTGCTTGAATCCATGGATGTGGAAACCATGGATACAGAGGGTCAACTATACTCCCCATCTTATTTGTGGTGATTGATCCCTGGGTGTGTGCGCATGTCAAAGATTTTCTAAGTGTACATTTTAAATATATTCCCTATGCTCTTTATTAATTACATGACAAGCCATTTTAAAAAGTTAAAAGGAAATGTTCCCTTTAACTGTTTTCCTCAAACCAAATCTTCCCAAGGATAAACATGATTAGGTCATATTCCTATCTATATCTTAATGAATTGCATACATATTTTATGTATACACATATATAATATTTTGCATAAATTACATACTACTTTATATTATTTCACAATTTTAAGAAGAAATGACCAATGGGAAACAGAAGTAAATTTCCAAAAACTTGATATTATTCATCTTTATATTGTAAGATTTAACCAAGCAAGGCACAGTGTCCATAAACAAACCCGTCTGACATCATCCTGAGACCAATTTCAGAGCAACAAACATACACAACAGAGTCTAAAACTTTGGGAGGCACTTTGTGTGAGCAAAGAAAATGGTTACTCACCAAGGAATAAAAATCACACAGCTCTCACAGTGCAGTACTGGATCCTAAATAAAAAAGAACCAACAACTATCAACCCACATGGATATATATTTCACGTATGAAAGTACAAGTTCATCGGAACAACTGTTCAAAGGAGGGGTCTTTCTTAGAATTTATCAAATACTTGGCAATTCTAAGAAGAGCACTCCTGGTTAGTTCTTAAAAAGAGAAGTAAGTTTTCAGGCAAGGGTGGATCTATCTTGAAACCATCAAAGCTTAATTGTGGGCCCTCTTTTGCAAGTAAGTTTCAGACCCTGCAAACCTGGATTCATGCCTGACTGCAGCAGCTTAGGCAATAGGAATCAAATTAGAAATATAAATAAAAGCTAGCTTGAGACAACTTTTTTAAAAGAACAGGAAAAAAGAGGGAGAGATGATAATAGCATTAGGGGGTCATCCATGCAAGACAACTCATTTAAATCAGGACTGCAGCAAATATGCTTCTAAGAAATGTGGTAAGAGATAAAGATAAGGTGAAAATTTATTGGAAAGTGGGAATAATATATGGAACAAAGTGTCAGAGAAGACAGAAAAGGGTTTGGTTAAAAGCTCAGACTGAGAAATCTGCCTTCAAAAAACATATGGATGCTTCTCCCCCTCACCTTTCTATTAACAGTCTGGGGAGAACATTGGAAAGGCTGCTGATGTTCATTTTCTTGAGGGAGTCACGTTGAGGCTGGTCATGCTAGATGGCTTCATTTTTCCTTACAAAATGCCAAGAATGCCATCTGCTAATATAGAGGCATTTTTCAAAAGGCACTTTCCTCTGGTGTGTAATTTATTTGTAACACATTTGGGAATCAACAATTATGTTGCAGAATTAAACCGGTATATATATTGTGATCAGTGCTAAAACAAAAAAATTCCTTCAGTGTCCATTGATTTTAGAAATAAATACATGGAAATGATTTTAATCTGGCCTACCAGGTCCCAATCACGGTCACAGAAGGATCTGTTGCTCAAAATCAAAAGGTGTCACTGGCTTTCTCTGGACCAATGAGTTTTCCTCCACACAGTGAATATACTGGAGCAATGTCTTTCTTGTCTCCAAAATTTCATTATCTTTTTTAAATTATGTATTGCCTAAATGGAAAAACTGGAATGTGGGAAAGAAGTAAATAAATATAAAATGAAGTAACCAGAACATCTTGAGGAAGGTAAATGGTTTAAACTGAATCTTAAAGAATGAATCTTCATAATAAAATCTGATATGATTTGCATTTTAGTTAAAATGTTTGAATATGGATGACATTTTATTTAGTCTATAAGTAAATAAATAAATAACAAGCAGTATACATAATCACTATATATAAAATCAATTTCCCTATATATACTCAAAATATATGAATATACATATATAATCATATATATATATAGTTATTCCCATTGTAAAAGAAAATAAGAAAAAGAAAGAAAGAAAAGAATTTGAGACTCAGAAAATAGTTGTCCTATTAGTGCATATTCCCAGTGTCCTAGGCATTGTGACAGATGTTGGGGATTCCAATGTAGTTAAGGTCAAGACATGTTCCAGGCAATTCACTTGTTAATGGAATATGATTAGAGGCATTGGAAAATGAAATCAACATAATAGAGTACCCTGAAAACCAATCAGAAATTTGTAGATAACTTCCTTTTGTTACCCTGATAATTCAACATAAATCAAGAAAAACTCTTAATGTAGTCTTCACATCACTATATTATTGTACTTAATTATTTCATGTGGAAAAATATAATACCAAGAAAGTGATGATTTTAAAAAATTGAGGGAAAATATGTACAATACCATTGAAATATGTTTTAGAAGAATGAAGGAATACATTTACATTCCTAGCAATTCATATTCTACAAATTTCATTAACTAGAAATCTAATTTATCTGAAGATATTAAGTGCACTTTATGAATAGTTAATAAAAGCCAACCACAAATAATAATATGAAAAAAATACATGAAAAAATCATTGAGCCCATTATGAGGAATAATATCACAATAGGAAATAGAACAGTGACCTACTTCTTAAATAATTAAACAAACTTTCCTATAACAAAGAATTCATCTGGTAATTATGTAACCATCTTCTAAGTTACTCAAATTCTCATTTGTATTTCTTCTCTGAAGTGTATTTCTGTATTTTAAGTGTGTATAACGTGTTCTCTTTCATTAGTTACAAATAACAATCCATGTTTCTTCCTGTTTGCATGCACCATATGCATGAATGTTAGAAAATGAATTATTGCTTCATACAAATATACATGAAATAATTACTTAAAAATAATATCAGCCTAGAACAATAAAAATATGGTATATTAAAAGATGTTAAATGCATACATAAAAATCCAAGATTATTTCACTTTAATGCAAATGTGCTCTACAGGCAAACAGTTAACTGGTACCTTCTGGATACAATTAAACTTATTCCCAAACCCAAAAGAGTTTATCTGATGATAATTTATATAAACCTCAAGTTCATCATTCCCATCTCTGCATCTTTACAGTATGTGACCATGAGTGTATCTTCTGAATGATATTAATTTCATCTGCAGGAGAGTCTCTTAACAAGCCCTCTGAAAACAAAAGTGTGCAGGAAACATAACTTTCTATAATCTAACTTAATGTTTTAAATGAATTTCATTTCACAGAGTGTTGAAAACTGTTCATCAGTTACTTAAGTTTCTCTGGCTTTACTGAGAATTCCCTATGAAAATGTACAGTGCAAAGGAAGGGCCAGGGAGACGGAAACCAGGCACAAGGCCCCAATATGGCCACATTGTCATCATTTGCACTTTTTATTCTATCGTCTGAAATTGGGGGTTCAGGTTAGAACATATTCTTATTTTTTTGATCCAAAAGTCTTTGTAATGTGTCTATTTCTCTCAGGTGTTCAGAAATATTTGCTACTCCCCAAAGTCCTGAGCAATGGGAAACACAGACTTCCTTAAATGAAGGTTCTCATTCAGTCAATGCAGGGGAGAAAAAGTGCTTCAATATCTGTTGCATCTTCACCCCTCAGTCCTCCCCACCCAAATAAGCAAAGCAAAAGGAATCAATTAGGAGAAGAGAGGAGAGTAAAGCAAACTTGGCCGAATGTTTTAAATTGCGATTATTTCTAGAAACTCAAATCAAGTGTTATGGTTGAATTCAACATATACAGTCCTCAAAAGTGGATATTTCAACAATTTGAATTTCATTTTCCACCCTCACTTGGGGGCCATCCAAAGGTCTAAGCAGTCTGAAGTAGCATTCCTATGTGCATAAGGCACAAAGAAGGATATGGAAACACAGGCTAAGTCCTTCTGCACTCCATGAGGTGGGAGTCCCTGCGACACAGCAGGTGGGCAGGCCTTCTCTGGAGCAGAAATCAGGTCTGGAACTGAGGCATTTCTACAGGTCCTTAGCTAGTCCAGAGCGCAAGAACCCATTGTGCATCCTGTGACTCCGGGCTCTGCTCTTCCTCAGGGTATCCAACAAACAAACAAAGAATCACACATGTAAGAGGGCCAATGGATTTCAGTTGAGATCAGAGAGGAAATCAAAATTTCAGTGACACACCATCTAGAAAGTTATAAAAAAAGAACCAATTCTGAATTGTGTACCCACGGACCAGAGTCATGAGCAAAGAGAACTTCTCAAAGGCCCAGGTTATCAATAACAGCATATTTTGAGACTATAGCTGTAGCTGCTTAGAATATCTGCCTGACTAGAATTCTAGAGCCTCACTTGTCCCTCAAATAAAAAGAACACAAGAGCAGAAAGAAAGGTGGAAGAGCAGCAGAGAAGGACTTTGCTCAAGGAAACAAATTCTCCATTTAGGATCTCTTTCCAAGAGCAATGTAGCTGATGGGGGCTGCTAGAAAGAACTATGAAGGGAAAGTGAGGTCTGGGAAGGGAAAGACAGGCACACGTCTCCAGTACAGAGGCTTTTGTTCTTGCTCAAAAGTCCATCTAAATAAGATCCCTAAAGGCCTCTCTCCTACTTCAACTGAAACAGCCGGTATGCAGCACTGCCCTGCAGATGGGCTCATACTTGGGTGAGGTCCTGGAGGGAGACCCAACCACTACTTGGACGAGTGCACAGGTTCTCTAGTCACTCCTTTGCTTGTGATTTCACTCTACATCTGTTGACTTGGTTCGCTCAAGCCACAGAATATCAATTACCAATATGAAGGATGTATTTCAATCATTTGAGAAAATTTTATAACATATTTATACAATTGCCACATGGATGACAGAAGTCCAGAGATTCTCAGTCATGTAGATGAATCTTGAATGCACACCGTAGAACTTCTGGTAGGATGTCCCTATTTTCACCTCTGAGCACACCACCAAAGGAAAACTGCAGATTAGCTTAATGAGAGACTGGATGCCACAGACCTTTAATTGACCTCCTGCTCCCCTAGTATCACTAGTTTCCAGTTAAGTATCTTCTGAAATACTACTTAAACGTTCAACCTCACATACTTTCTTAACTAAATTTTTGTGATCTAAGTCTATTAGTTCAGTGACTTAGCATAAGAAATGGTGAATAAACTCTGATTGCCATTTTTGGTTACTGTTATGAATTGAAGGAATTCCAACAGTTTGCATACCCCAAAACCAATTATTTACAAAACTTCCAGTTGTATCCGCACTTGGTGCTAGTTTTCTATGTTAATTAATTAGACTGTTATGTCAACTAACTGTCCTGATTTTGGTGTGGAAAAAATTAGGCCCTGGAAAGCCAGATTAAACATGAAGTTATTGGTTATCTAAAAGGGAGGAATCAAAGCAAGGCCCTAAGCAACTGAGCAAAATAAAAAATAAATAAATAAAAAGGGCTGGTGATGTGGCTTAGTTAGTTAAGCACCCCTGGGTTCAATCCTAATACCAAAAAACATAAAAGAGAGAGAGAGAGAGAGAGAGAGAGAGAGGAATTGAACACAAAGGAAGAAGGTATCAAATTGAAATTTTTCACTTTATAATTTGGTCTAGAATTAGCCCTTAGACCTTATAAAAATCTGGTGACTTAGGCCATTCATAGTGCTATCAGGCTCTGAAACTTTCCTCAATTTCACACACTGAGATCTCTCCTACTTAAATAGTGTTCTGGGACAAGACAAGTCCACAGGAAGAGATGACTCAGAAAACCTGTTAAGGTTGACTTTCTCATTGCTGTGTTTCCTGTTTCCCTTGCAGTTCATGTATTTTTGGCAGGGTGTCATGTTATAAATCGTCTGGGGCTGTTGTTTCATGATAGTGCATTAAGTTGCTAAAAAGAGAGAATTCTGAGTTACTGAATGACTAAGCAGTGTTTCACCCTGAATAATGACAGACCTACTAGACAGCTGTAACTGGATTTTCCATTGCCTTTTTGACAACAGCATAGGGTTATGGGGCTGGAAGTTCTCTAAATAGATGTGTAAACCATAAACACTTTAGTATTGTTTATCTTCTCAGTGCTGATCTCTAGACAAGGGTATCATCTTTAGTTAGCTAGTTAGTTGTCTTTGTAGGAAACAATAGCTGTAGAGTTTCTTAGCATAGATGTATATCTCCTTTCTATGCTGAACTTTTTAGTTATGAAACAATACGAAATAAAAAGGTATCGTGCAATTTTGAAATTTATTTTTCTATTTAAGATGAATAGTTTTCTCAAAAGATAAACACATTGTGTCTCAGTCTAAAACAAAATATTATGGCTGACAAAAAGGCATGACAAACTGTCTAAGTGCTAAGACTGTACCTCAGAGGTCGGCCTGGTATGTTTGAGACTCTGGGTTCCATCCCCAGCACTGGAAATATAAATAAATGAGAAAATGAATCCACATGACATAGCAAAAATAATTTTTAAAACAATAGAAAAATCTCTTCATTTCTTTCATGTAAAATGAGTATTTCTATTTACTGATCTTGGATTTGAAGTGCCTATTGCTATCTGATCAAAGAACCAAGAAAATGCATTTTCATGAAGTAAAAGATCTTAATAAGTTATCCAATAATTACAGTGTAAAACTATTTACTATGCTTTATTGCTTGGTCTATGTGAATATGCCTGCTTTTAAGTTAATATTTGCTCATAAGTATATAAATAAAACAGATATTTTCAGTTTTCTTGACAATTTCTACCAACTGCTTAAAATATTTTAAGTGCATTTTATCAAGTTCTGTATACTTCAGGAAAGTTTTTAAGAATCTGCCAACTCAAAGACACATGGAGCTTTATAACATAGACAAATCAAATTAGTGACTTTCAGATTGGCATGGGCTGGTAGAAGTTGACATATGAACTTAAAAATCTGCAATTATTTACCTTTCCTTTCAATACGTATTTTATGAGCTTCTAAAGATACCAAAATGATATTTCAAATACCTCTCCCAACTGTAATAAAAGCAGTCATTCAGCATTCTTCATCAAGGTTTATGGCTTCATCTGGGCAACATTTTATTTTTACTGATACAAAGTTAAAATGATATTGCATTTAGACAGATTTTCCGTATCTTACATATAGCATCTTCTTGAGACTTTATAAAAAAAAAAAAAAAAAAATTAAGCTCTCCAAATTGGAAAACAAAACATGAGCTAGAATTTCCTCCATAATTTGCTCTTGTTGGTGTCATGGAAACAGTGTTTACTCTAAATCTTGGAAAACTTATTTTCTTTAGAAAAATGGAATTCAAGTCACCTATTTTCCCCCCAAAGTTTAAATACAAAAATAAGACCCACCCCCCAAAAAACAGGTGGGCAAACATGACCCCTATTGACCTGATTTCAAATCAGTGCTGACATAATGCAGTATATTCACTTGGGAAAGTGATCTTTTCCTGAACTTCAATTTTTTCATCTGTAAGATAGATGCAATCATTTCATCAGCCTATAAAATTGCTGTGAGCATTGAGAAATAGCACATAGTAGGACACTCAAAATGATTGCAAATATAAAAAGCTGAAAAATTACTTGCAAAGCAGCTTGAGTGTTTGTGCTATTTTTTTGTTATTATTTTATTATATAGGCACTAGTTACAATTAAATATTTTATTTTACTTCAGTGTTCATCATTTTCCTTATTTAGGCTCTTATTCTTCCTGGGAACAATTACAGCTTCTATCCTGCAGATCTTCTGGTCTCTAGCTCCCACACATAGCAAAATCACTTCTCGTCTTTTGTGGAACATGGTTATTTTTATCAAAGCAGATTATATTCCAAGAATATTTATTTTAATGAGTTACTTTTTCAAATGAGTTATTATTCACACCATTTAGCTGTTATAAAGTTCTTAGAACCATGCCTGGCACATAGGAAGTGTTATATAAAAAGCTATGTTAAAAATATATATATATGTCATCTTTCTACTTACGTTTTGCTTTTTTCCTTCCAGTTTTAAAAAAAAAATTCTTCTTTCATTTATTTTTACTTTCTATATGAGGGAGTTGTAACTTACGCTTGGTGTTACTTTTGTCTCCTGTTAAAGTTATATTTGATTTTCAGCACAGATATATCTGTTTGTGTGCAAACCTTATCATGAACATAAAAAGTACTCTTTCAGATTATCATACTGCATCACTCACAAACTTGATAACAGGGGGTATACAAGAGCCATCTCACACTGATTTGTAAAAGGTGATTATTAGCATTTCTTTTTCTTTCTTTCTTTTTTTTTTTTTTCAACTTTTGGTACCAGGGTCAACCACTGAGCCACATCTCCCACCCTGTTTTGTATTTTATTTAGAGACAGGGTCTCATGGAGTTATTTAGTGACTCTCTAAATTGCTGAGGCTGGCTTTGAACTCAATATCCTCCTTCTCAGCCTCCTGAGCCACTGGTATTATAGGCATGTGCCATTGTGCCTGGCCAGCATTTCTTCTCAACTCTAAGGTAAGTGGCCTCATCTCAAAAGCTTCAATTATCCAAAATTGGGGGATTTAAACCACAGAAACTGACAGATTGTACAAAATATATAACTTTCTCAAATTCTTACTCTTATTCACGTGCTCTGTCTTATGCACTTGCTCTCCCTTTCTCTTTTTGAAAATTCAGTTGTTAAAGATTTGCCAACACATTCCCATTAAAATGTAGCCTGAAATGCCTGAAAAAAAAAAGATTATTCCATAAAAACAATTATGATAGACACATATCAGGGTGCTATTTAATGCCATAGAAAGAAAGTGGTTCCAGGGTTTCTTCTTTTTATTCAGAAATGTACATGATACCTGATAAATCAGACTTGAACAGTGCTTGTAGAATAAATGATGTGATTTGAAAAAAAAAAAAAAAGATATATTAGGCAGAATAACAATAGCTAATGTTTCTTGAGCACTTATTAGATATCAGACACTACCTCAATTGATTTACAGAATCTTTAGGAAAATGGTGCATGAGTTAAACATTAATGTCTTCATTTTAACTACGTAGAAATCAAGTAACAAAATGCTTAATTGGAGATTTATGAACCTAATTTGCAACTGGTATTATTGGATAAATACTTACTTTATACTTGCATATTCTTCAAGTCTAACTCAAGATCTGACTTTCCTTGAAATTTTGAACTAGCTGTGGTCCAATTCCAATTTGAATTAAAAAATCAGAAATTTATATGATTTATAGGAAGCATGGTTTCTGATCTCTGGAAATAGTTGAGACTACAATTCCTGAACCAATACTAGAAACTTACTGTGAAGTTTGCTCCTAATCAGTGTAATAAAATGATGAAAGTCAAAGGCATGTCAATATATCTTTGTTGTTTTTGTTGTTTTAAAAATGAAAATAATTACATATGATTTTGAATAGTATTATATGTATATGTATACGTTTGACTTTTTATATGAAAGTCCATCTATATGGTGCACATACATAGAGGTCATAATTTTATAATTAACATAAAATGTACCCAATAATATATATAGTTCATAGTTTCATAACTAACCAAAAATGTACCCAATGATGTTCTCAGATTGATTCAGGAAACATTGATTTGACAAATATATTTCCATCCTGGCACCCGTCTCCTCATTGAGTAACCTGTTTCCATTACATCCTGATTCCCCACTCTCTTACCATGTTCCAGGCGTCTCGAGTATGGTGTTGCTACTATATTTCCTGAATGAACTTACTGACTCTGACGTGGTTCAGATTAAGTCTATATACCTGTTATAGACATATATATCTATCTCATAGCAAATACTATTACAAGGGTGTTGATGTTATTTGTTATAAAGCAAACATTACAAAAGAAGCCAGCTCCTTTTTCCTTTCAGCAAATGCAGCAGGTAGCATAGAATAGCATGATCCCATTAGATCCTTCAGCAAAGGGTCGGAGTGGTGGCCCTGAGACAAGAGAGAACTCCTGCACAATAGACATCGCATTTCTGAACTGCAATCCTGGCAGTGGCTTCTGGCAGTTACATAGTTTTTTTTCTGCTTATCACCACCAAGGGAATATTGTGGGCTGAGTAATTTGGAGGAGGAAAACCTCAGCAGATCTTCCACCCATGGTTATTTTCCAAGTACACTCATCAGTTACTTTTGGTAATGGAAAGAAAGAATGATCAGAAAATGAGTAAAGAGGAAGGTTTACGAGTACTTTAAAGTGCATGTAGAATAATTCTGACTATAGCCAGGCGAGAGATATTTACTCTATATCTAAGCTTAAGCTTTGAATAAGTAAAGAAGAGAGACATTTATATACATATATTTCTTTTTCTAAAGTGCTTGTATCATTCTACAATCTAGCACCTTAGACTTAGTTAGCCAGGAAAAACCTTACCAAACTATTATTTTATCTCTACCAAGATCGGTCAGCTGTGTGTCCTGGAAACTAATACTAAGACTTTCAGAACACTGGCCAAACAAGGCCAAGCAGTAGTTGCAGAAGGTTGTTGTCATGTATAAAAGCACCAATTCCTCAAATTTGCTGTGTTTGGGGAGTCATAGTGGACTGTGACTCATGGACATGAAAATCATGTACTGAGGCTAGTTTGAGAGGTACTTTTTAAACAGAATCATTTAAAATAAGTAGATTGCAGTACTTTTTAAAAAATCTCCTTTTTAAAATTTGCATAGTGCTCCCAATGAAAGCTTGACTCAGATGCAGTGTGTTATTTATAGGTATGAGTCATCAAAGCTCTGAAATGGTTAACATACAACTAACTAACTTACCCAACAGTGAGGAAGACACCAGGGAGAATCTGGTTTCCAAAGAACAATGACTCATTCTAGTATTCTCTTTTATAAATATATTAGCAAATGACATGTTATAATAAATCATGACTTCTCTGTGTGCCCACCTACACACACACACACACACACACACACACATACATATACCCATGCCAGCTAGTGATAAAATAATAGGAATACTGCTATTATTCATTCATTGTCTTATTTGCCAAAGTACTCATGTCATAAATGGTCAGCACACATGAATGTCTATTTGCTTATGACACTGCATCAAAGTTGGTTACTAAAATTAATTCAGCAACATTAGCTCCTTGAAGAAAAACAGAATGATTGAAGGGCATTTCCTGTTTTGTTTATAAGTTAATACAATAAACTTCATGCCCAACTGCTTCTCTCTACTCTCAATTATATGCTGCTTTTACACCTACCCCTACATGGACTCTAAGTGACTCCATTTTATAATAATATCTATGATAACTAAATTGATCCTGATATGGTAATCTAATAATAACTCAAAGCTACTGAAAAATTGCAAATATTAAAGTAATACCAGTTATTAATAAAGATCAGTCCTAATTAACTCAAGTTGGAATCAAACTTTTAAAATAAATAATAGCAGGAATACAAATGAAATATGGATAATTATTAAAAACTCAATAAAGTAGATAAGATGTGAGTGATCGCTTACTTTATGCTTCCTGCTTTTTAAAGAACTCATGTGACAATTGTGTCCCTCACAGCCTTTGGCTTCCATTAATGGTGGACTCACTTGGCTAGATGGCTGGTCTCTTCTTGCTCTCAAATTAACAGGATATACTAAAATGGAACATGGGTGACCCAAATAGAAACTAGAATCCCAGACAATCTTTTCATGAGGGTCAAGAATAAAATAAAATTGAAAATATCACTCATGGTTTTTTTGTCAGCCACAGCAAAGAAATGCCTGTATTTAATTACAGATGGAAAGAAAACAATACAATGCAATGAGTTACTATGTGCTTTGGCTATCAGGAAGTATTTTTATAGAGGAGATTTTAATTACAAACAGCTCACTGTAGATTCATTATGCATGCCCTCTCAATCTCATTCAGAGGGGTCCATTCAGTTACGTTTTTGTTTTGTGATACAAACATATTTTTCTCTTCTATGGCATGTTAAATCTCCATGTCAACTTCCCAATTTTTTTGAAGTGGTCTGAATACAATAAAATGAGTGAATATATTACTTCACATGACCATTACTAAATGCAAGTTATGTATTAAATGTATTATAACTAGTAAGCTCGCATGTATTATAAGCCAATCACTGTTTTTTTAGACTTTTGGGGGGCTGTACCAGGGATTGAACTCAGGGCACTCAGTCACTGAGCCAGATCCCCAGTACTAATTTTTGCATTTTATTTAGAACAGGGTCTCACCAAGTTGCTTAGTGCCATTGCTGAGGTGGGCTTAGAACTCTCTATCCTCCTGCCTCAGCCTCCCCAGCCGCTGAGATTACAGGTGTGCCACTGAGCCCAGCAAGACTTTTATGTATTAACTAATTTAATCACTACAATACCTCTATCTAGTAGATAACTGGTTTTGCTCTTTATTTTTTCCCCCAGAGAAGATAAGAGATTTGCCCAACTTATAGGTATTACTAGAAGGGTAAACTATAGTCTGATATCAGAGCCAGTTTTTCTAATCTCTATGCTATGCTGCCTCCTGATAGCAAGGAGAGCTTATAAACTGATTGCATTTTTACATACAGAATAAAATTAGGTAATATTTCTCTGTATTTATCCACATATTTGTATTCACAAACAGCCCAATCAACTGACTAAATAAATTAAGAGAAATATCATTCAATTGAGCCTGGTTGGTTTTTGTTTTTGTTTTTGGTAAATATTTTTAAATCATCTTATATCAAATTCAACTTTGTATATAAGTGAGTGAAAATGAAGAGAAATACCTGAAAATGAACATTATGATATGGGGGAAAATTGACACACACATTTTATTTTTATAAATGTCTGGAGTACTATCCTTTAACACATTGGGGGTTTATGTTTTTTAATTCAAAAATTAACAAAGAATGAAAAAATTTCTCAGTAAAATGTAATGAAAATATAGGTGCCACCCTTCAATACTTGGGTCCACTATACCATATAGGCTTGTCTACTTCTGAGAATAGAAACTCAGAATGTCCCTAGCAGCTCCCCAGGAAGACCTTGCAATTGTCATGAACTGGAGTCAGAGGGTCCCGACTGCATTATCAGTGATTGGGTCACAACCACTAAGATGAGTGGAATTAGGATGATAGGTTTAAGGAGGGTAATTAAAAGGCATGTAAAACCAATCCCTTGGGTTGGGGTTGTGGCTCAACACTTGCCTTGCATATGTGAGGCACTGGTTTAATCTTTAGCACCACATAAAGATAAATAAATAAAATAAAGGTATTATGTCCACATACAACTAAACTTAAAAAAAAAAAAAAACAATCCCATATGTACACTATTATAAGGAAAAGATTAATATTGAACTAAAACTAAGAACCAATGGAGCAGAGAATTGAAAAACAACAGGTAGGATAGAGAATCAACAGAAGAAAAAATCTAGAAACAGGTGGAGATAAGGGAAGACATTGTAAATATTTTACTTCTGATTATAAAAATTCATTCCATAGAATGAAAATAAAATATCCCCAGTGTACACTCAGTCTCTAAGTTTAGGTCAGAATTCTTTATATTTTGCTTTTTATTTTGATTTTGCAGCTCTCATTTGGTCATTCAGAAGAGTGAGTAATGCTTTATGCTTCATAAATGTATATCGGTATCTCTGTTTTTCTCCTCTTCCTTTTAGGATTAACATGTTAGTATCTAAAAAGACCATGGAAAGCAATATGACAATTAAAAAGTTGTTGCTACAGGTTATTAATTATTTTACTTTTAACGCTAGTTAAAGGCATAAATATAATACTAATGACAAGGAAACTATGGTGTGATATGATGTATCATTAATATGATGGAACATTTTATTGTCAGATTTTTATATACCGTTAATAGAATTTAATGGAATGGAATTTGCATGCAAGGTCAAACATTTGTCTGCAATTCCCCTGAAAAGAAACCAGTCCTATATTTCATCTTTAAAAATAATATTGTAGATATTTCCTACATGATCCATGCGTGTGAAGGTTTCTAGACCAAGGAAACAGTTGGCTACTTCTTCTTACCTTAATCAAAAGGCATTGAAGTTATGGGATATTTAACATTTTCATACTCTTCCATTAAAAGTTTTAATGAGGGACACCGGGGCTGAGCCCGCACCCCCACATGGAGGTCAGACCTAGCACTGAGCCCCCCAACCCACCCCCACAACGAGAATGGAGGCCAGTAGCTGAGCCTGCCTGCCTGCCCCCCTATTGCTGAGGCACTGCACCTGCCTCCGTGCTGACTCAGCACACCCTCACTGGGGCTCCCCAGCTTTTTTGGAGGCTGGTGCAGGCATTTTGAATTATTCCTGAGGGAATGGCCGTCATCATTGGAAGGGCAGCTCCCTTCCTGAGACACCTACAGGAGACTGGAGGCTCTTTGACAGGTGCCTCCATTTACTCACTTACATTCTACACCCTTCCTCATCCTCCTGATCACAACTAGTAATCAAACTGATCCTGTTCATTGCAATTATGTTAAAGTCTTTATAGGGGCTATCTGGTTCAGGGCTGCATTTTCTCCTTATTGGATGCTACTGGTATTGATCTCCCTTCAAAGGAGAGGTAGTGGAAAACTGCAGGGTCATAATAAGCCTGCAAGGGAGGGGGAACTTCAGTATCTCTGATCTTCACTGCTAGAGGGGAATATATAGAAACAATATGAAAAAACAGGGGAAGGAAGTGTTCCTAACAAACCAAGATGCTATTGTGATAGACTCCAATGACAGCATGGCAGTAGAAATGACAGAAAAAGAGTTTAGAATCTGCATAGTTAAAATGATCCGTAAAGCAAAAGACGAGATAAGAGAGCAAATGCAGGCAATGCATGACCATTCCAATAAACAGTTAAAAGAGCAAATGCAGAAAGCAAAAGAACACTTCAAAAAAGAGATAGAGATTCTGAAAAAAAAAAAAAAGCAACAAACAGAAATACTTGAAATGAAAGAAATGATAAACCTAATTAAAAACTCAATAGAAAGCATCACCAACAGAATAGATCGTGGAAGACAGAATCTCAGACAATGAAGACAAAATATTTAATCTTGAAAATAAAGTTGAACAAACAAAGACACATCAAGGAAAGAAAACTTTAGCCCAATATCCCTGATGAACATAGGTGCAAAAATCCTTCACAAAATACAAGCAAATGGCATAAAAATATATTAAAAAGATAGTGCACCATGATCAAGAGGGGTTTATCCCACGGATGCAAGGTTGGTTCACATCTGGAAATCAATAAATGTAATTCATCACATCAATGGGCTTAAAGCTAAGAATCACATGATCATTTCAATAGATGCTGAGAAAGCGTTTGATAAAACACGGCACCCCTTCATGCTTAAAACACTAGAAAAAATAGAAATAGTAGTAACATACCTCAATATTGTAAAGGCTATCTATGCTAAGCCCATGGGTAACATCATTCTTAATGGAGAAAAACTAAAAGCATTCCCTCTGAAAGCTGGAACAAGACAGGAATGCCCTCTTTCACCACTTCTATTCAACATTGTCTTTGAAACACTTGCCAGAGAAATTAGACAAACCAAAGAAATTAAAGAGTTCAAATAGCAAAAGAAGAACTAAAGCTGTCATTATTTGCTGATGACATGATCCTATATTTAGAAGATCCAAAAATTTTCTACTAGAAAACTAGAACATAAATGAATTCAGCAAAGTAGCAGGATATAAAATCAATACGTGTAAATCTAACCCATTTCTATTCATAAGTGATGAGTCCTCTGAAAGAGAAATTAGGAAAACTGTTCCATTCACTGTAACCTCAAAATAATAAAATAAAATAAAATAAAATACTTGGGGAATTAATCTAACCAAAGAGGTGAAAGACCTCTACAATGAAAACTACAGAACATTAAAGAAAGAAATTGAAGAAAATCTTTGAAGATGAAAAGATCTCCCATGTTCTTGGATAGGCAGAATTAACATTGTCAAAATGGCCATTCTACCAAAGGCGCTATACAGATTCAATGCAATTTCAATTAAAATATCAATGAAATTCCTCATAGAAATAGAGAAAGCAATAATGAACTTCATCTGGAAGAACAAGAAACCTCAAATAGCCAAAACAATACTGAGTGGAAAAAGTGAAACAGGAGGTATCACAATACCAGACATTAAACTATACTACAGAGCAATAGTAACAAAAAACAGCATGGTATTGGCACCAAAATAGACAGACAGACCAATGGTACAGAATAGAAGACACAGAGACAAAACCACATAAATACAGTCACCTCATAATGGACAAAGAAGCCAAAAATATACAATGGAGAAAAGATAGCCTCTTCAACAAATGGTGCTGGGAAAACTGGAAATTCATATGCAGTAAAATGAAATTAAACCTCTATCTCTCACCCTGCACAAAACTCAACTCAAAATGGATCAAGGACATAGGAATTAGACCAGAGACCCTGCACCTAATAGAAGACAAAGTAGGCCCAAATCTTCATCATGTTGGCTTAGGATCAGACTTCCTCAATGAGAATCCCAAAACACAAGAAATCAAAGCAAGAATCAATAAATGGGATGGACTCAAGCTAAAAAGCTTTTTCTCAGCAAAGTATACAATCAAGAATGTGAAGAGAGAGCTTAAAGAGTGGAGGAAAATCTTTTCCACACACACTTCAGATAGAGCACTTATCTCCAGAATTTATAAAGAACTTACAAAACTTTAAACGAAAAATAAAAAGAACCCAATCTATAAATGGGCCAAAGAACTGTACAGACACTTTAAAGAAGAAGACATACAGGTAATTAATAAATATATAAAAAAGTGTTCAACATCTCTAGTAATTAGAGAAATTCAAATTAAAACAACTCTAAGACTTCATCTTACTCCAAATAGAATAGCTATTATCAAGAACACAAACAATAATAGATGTTGGCGTGGATGTGGGGAAAAGGCACACTTGTACATTGCAGGTGGAGTTGCAAATTGGTGCAGCCACTCTGGAAAGCAGTGTAGAATCCTCAGAAAACTTGGAATGGACCTACCTTTTACCCAGTTATCCCACTCCTCATTTTATACCCAAAGGAATTAATATCAGCATACTACAATGATGCAGCCTCAACAATGTTTATAGCAGCTCAATTCACAATAGCTAGATTGTGGAACCAACCTAGATACCCCTCATCAGATGAATGGGTGAAGAAACTGTGGTATATATACACAATGGAACATTATTCAGCCATAAAGAAGAATAATATTATGGTATTTGCAAATAAATGGATGGACTTGGAGAATAGCATGCTAAGTGAAATAAGCCAATCCCAAAAATCCAAAGGTTGAATGTTTTCCCTGGTAAGTGGAGAATGATATATAAAGGGGGTGGGGAGGTGGGGAGGGAGAGAAGAATGAGAAAACTTTAGATTATGTAGAAGGAAATGAGAGGGAGGGGGGTTTAAAAAATGGTGGAATGAGACAGATGTCATTACCCTATGTACACATAAGATTACATGAATGGTCTGAATCTGCATCGTGTACAACCATAGAGACAAAATGATGTACCCCATTTGTGTACGATGAATCAAAATGCAGTCTGCGAAAAATTAAAAGATAAATTTAAAAAAAGTTTTAATGACTGCATTCTACTTCAGATTCAAAATTCCCATATATTTAAAGTAGAAACACAAGTACTATTATGTAACATTTATCGATGTATAATTTGTGAATACATTTATATTGACTTCTTTGAAACTTTGAATATTTATGACTCAATTGAAGATTTCATTTCAAATATGATAAAAAGTTTTGACTTCACAGGTAAAATAAAAATTTTACTTACCTTGATAAAATAGGTTTAAAAGTCAACAGATATTGCATGTTGAAAATTAAAGACATTTTTTTCTGAGATGATTTCATAGATTGTTTTTGAATATAAATTGATAATGTTGCTTCTTCCAAAGAGTACCTCACCTTTTACTTTATTATTTTTGAGCCCAACGGTGTCTCTTAGATTTTTCTCTCAGTGAAAACATAGAATATTCCAAGTCATATCTTTATCATATTTGCAATTTTTAGCATCTTATTCAAAGTGATATATATATGTGTGTTTTTATATATATATATATATATATACATACATACATATATATACACCCACTCATCTATACTGGCCATCTAATCTATCTGGAACTCTTCGGAAGGACTCACAGGGACCTACACCAATACTTTAATTTGCAAAGGAGTAGTCTATGCAAATATGGGTTTTATGGATCCCAAGAGGCCTCTGACAACTTCTTGCAATCATCTTGAGTAAATTATCAAACACAGTGGACATCCAAAGAAGCACCAATAAATTTCTTATGGGTCTCTTGAGTTTGTTCTGATTTCTGAATCTTGCAAGGATTGCTTGGTTTAGTCAGTTAAGAGCTGATGTTGTTGTTACTTGGAAAAATAACATTAGTTTTATGGCACCTATGAGGTTTCACACTACATTCTTCAGTTAGCACAAATGTTGAATTAACAGAAGAATCAATGGAATAACTCATGTCGACTGATCTGAATTTTACTTTATTCCTTCCAGGGGTTCTTCCATACCAGTAATACTAATTATTTAGTATTGAAGATGTCACTGTGTTTCTCACCAGCTTCATAGCCTTTAGAGAAAATATGACTTGGAATGGTGGAGTTAGGAACAGAGTGAAAAGTACTAAGATATGATTCTATTGGGTAAGGGCATATGGAAACCACTCATATTTCACACACAGAAGTTCCTTTCTTCAATCATTATTCCAGCCTTTCTCCCATCATATACAATCAGATGTCTGCAGACAACTGAGATTTGTAATCCTTAAGAAAGGAGAAATAGTCCAATAGTCTGACTACATATCTTAGTTTTTCATCAATCATTGAGAATTAGGGAGCTCTAAATCTGTTCTTACATTTGGGATCTGTGTGATAAACTTCCAAAACTTTGTGTTTATATGCACCTTAGCTCTGATACAAAGAAGCTAGTCAGTGTATGTTTGTTCTCAGGAGTGGTAACGTGTCACAGGAAATGGGTGAATAGTAAAAGACAACTGCAGATATATGCCAGAGTTCAATTTCATAAACACTTCAGTTCAATTCAAATTGGGGAATTCAACTGAAATCCAAAAGATATTCTAAGCCTGTCATGAAATTTTTTATCATCAAAAATAGTTATTCATTTTTATCATCACATTAACTACTGCTAGTGATGACAATATGAGTAATAGATACTGATGATGGTAGATACTATCATTTATAGAGCAATTTCTACAAGTCAGCTACCATGCTAAGAACTATACATGCTTAATTACATCTCAATCTCCTTACAATGCATTTCAATTCCATTTCAGAAATGAGGTCAAGTCTTGGAGATACATGTGGATAAGAACAAATGTAGAATTTGAAGACAAGTGATGTTATTCCAACACTATAGTATCATATACTGCTTATCAGCTTTTTTTTCTTATATACATAACTGGTCCAATTATATACATTAAAATTTTTCATTTCTTTTCCTTTTTTTTCATTCTTTTTTTTTTCCTAACAAGACAGAAGGAGTACTCTTCAGCGACTTTTCTTGGCACAATATCTTAGCCTTTCTATACAAAACTCTATTTAGTCACCGAATATGTGGCCTTTCCCAAATTCTTCCAAGAGACAAGGAAGTAATTGACAAAATTCTCATAAATCATCTACTGTAACTCATGACCACTTCTCTTTATGATGTCTATACCCTCTTTTATGAAGAATATCAGACCTCAGAATCTTGCTTATTTTCATCTCTAATGTCACAAACATTCATTTGAGAATTTCTGTTGAGACCTATACTTTTAAAATGGTTTTGAATTTTAATCCTTACTGAAGCAAATGAAAGATTTTCCATTTTATGCTTAAAGATTTTTTTTATTGTTATTACTTAAAGATAGTTATATCTTGTTTCTCCAAAGCATTTGGTCTTAAAAATCAGCATTTTTAATACAAAACACTCATAGTACATTTCTTAGCCTTGAAATAGCAACCATTTTTTGATGAGATAATATTTGAGAAAACAAGTTTACAGAATTCTCTGTAGAAATATTCCAGATGGCAAGACATATCATATGCAAATTCTTCTTTAATATGTATTTCTTCATGCTGCTTTCTAAGAAATTAAAGTACTGTAATGTTTTTGATAACCTGAAAAGAAAAATACTCTTCCCTTTTTTGCCTGTCTACTTCACTGGCTAAACAGGGTAGTGGCAAAGCCAAGAAACTGAAGTCCTGACCCTGCACCTGACTTTATTCATTTCCCAAAACCTTCACATACTTTTAACTATGTTTTTCTCCATAGTTCTTAAATTCACTGCTTTCAAATTCACAGTAACTAATACTAGCTTACTTCTCTTCTTCCCCATAAACTACTATTTCCACAAAATTTTGTCAACTTTTTATTTTCTTACATGTTTTGTTTTAAAAATTTTCTTGAGATAGCACCATTTCTATGTATCAGAAGAATATTCAAATATCAACAAGCCTTTAATGAATATTCCATATAAGCAAGTATATGTTTGTTTTCTGATAAGCCCAATCTCTCTCCCTCTCTTACAAACACACATAAAAAACATTAAAAATATCAATTTATTTGAAATAAAAGGAAAAAATGAAGGCTGAGATACTAGAAAGATAATTCTAAGTTTTTGTTCCATTATACATCCTGAAGGGATGAATTTGAAATTGATTTTATACCTGGCAAAAAGAAAGGAATTAGCTTTTATTTCTTTGAAAAAAAAAAAAAAAAAACAAACAAGATGGCACCACTATCTAATTCTTTGTGTTATTAGGTGAATTTAATATAACATCAGTGAAATGCATTTTCAAACATCTTTTATTGTAAAGCTTTATATAACTGTGATAGGTTTTTAATACTCCTTTTTGGCTGAAGAAAAAGGTTTCATTAAAAAATGTGGATTTCATGTATACTGATTGAAAGTTATTTTATAGACATTTTCACTGTTATGAAAATTGTAAATTTTCCAAAAGAAATGTAATGAAACTCTACATAGTCATTATTCAATATTTAAAATTATCAACTCATGTTGAATTGTCTGCATCTATAACTCTCTAAACACAAATATTAATGAAGCAATTTCCAGCCATCAGAGCATATCTATAGATATTTCAGTGCATAATTTCATGAAACATAAAAAAATTATAAAAATAACACTTAACCATTATCATATCCAAAACAAATTAGCAATAATTAATTTAAATAAATCAACTAGTCAGTGTTCAATTTTCCAAATTATATACTTTTTTAACAGTTTTCTTGATTAGGATACAAATAAGATCCATGCCTGGCAATAGGTGAGTATATATCTTAATTTTATTTAATCATCTCATTTCATCTGTATTTTTTATTTCAAAATTTTTGCTCTTCTTTTTGCATAAAAGCAGGTAATTTGTTTACTTCTATATTTTTATTATATTTTTCATATTTATTTACAGTATTTTACAGAATATTTAGTGGTTTTTAAAAATGTTAGGCAAGAGTAAGTCTTGGGAAGAATGGTAACTCCCTCATAATCGTTAAATACAGTAAATCCCTCATGAATATTAGTGACTGTCATTGCATTCACAGTGACATAATTGCCATTTTGAATTTTGTCTCCTCAAAAATCATAACTTTCATTATCACTTGATGTGCTTTGTGACTGAAGAACAAATTTTGATAGAACTACACCACTTTATTGAAAATTGTTGTGGAGTACAAATCCATACACATATACACAGGGAAATAGGAAGTGGTAAGACTTTTGAAGCAAAATCATCCTTTTGTTCAACTGCATGCAGCCATAAAGTTCAACTTGCTCATTTTTATTTCTAGCACAATTTGATGGAAATGAGTCATTCCATTCACTATACTACAATGAAAATTTAAAAGGGATTCAATAGTTTTGATGTAATCCTTTAGGTCCTAGTTTTTCTTTATATGCATCCTGCCCAATTCTATTATTCATCAATCCTTAGATTAAGAGGAAAATGAGTAAATTTTCAAAGAGAAACTAACAATGCACTTTGGAAGTAAAGAATTCCATCTGGAAAGTAAGAATATCAGGCAAAGTTGCCCAATATTTCATAGTTAATGGAAGACAGTTATTTTCCAGCAAAAAAGCAAGTTAGTTCATTCGTAATCGACAGGTATATGCTGTGTATCTAGTACTGTGTCCTGGTGCCAGGGAAAGTCAAGAATATAGTGGATAGACATCATCCTTGACCTTTCATTTTTTATAATACTGTATGTATTCGGGTTCTCTAGAGGAACAAAATCAACAGGAAGTATGATTATAAAAAGGGAATTTATTAGATTGCCATATAGGACCAGAAGCTGGGTAGTCTACAATGGCCCTATGCAGGCTGGAGAGCTGGAGGAGAGCTAGAAGACCCAGTAGCTACGCAGTCCAAGAGGCCGAAACCACAGAACAAGGGGGATCAATGGTGCTACCCAGTTTGAAACCAAAGGCTTCTGGAAACTTCTTGGAGAATCATTGGTAGAGTATGCTTTGGAAAAGTGAAGGACTGAGGGTCTGATGTCCTCAAACAATCAAAAACCCATACAGGAACAATGGAACTTGCATCTGCTGCTACTTCCTTGTTCTTCCAACTTTATTCCATCCAAGCCACCATCCTATTGGATGGTGCTATCCACTGCTTAGAGAGCATCTCCACTTCAGTTCACTCTCCCACATGTCAATCACTCCTAGACACACCCTCATCGACACACCCAGAAGTCTCTTAATCTTTGCCATCTCTGAATCCAATCATATTGACAATTCAAATTAACCATTACATTGTGAATAAATAAATAGGCTGTAACAAGCTAGGATTGGTGAAATGCAGAGTGCTATGGAATGTATACTGTAGGGATCAAGGAAGTTTGCCCAGAAATAGGAGCATCTATGCTGAGTCATGAATTGTACAAAAGGAGTTAGCCAGTTAAGGTAGTATGATGTCTTGCAGAAGAAGTATTAATCTAGAAAGAGGATAAAGCATTATGAATGGGAAGTGAAAAGAAGAACCAAGAAACGTTCTAGAAACTTAAATGAGGTCAGTATGACAGGGGTGTGAGGAAAAATGGGAGGAATGGAAATAACATGAGAGATAAGCAGGACCAGGGATTCTTTAGGGCCTTAAATATCCTGACAAGAAAAGGAGATTTACCTTCATTCTAAGAACAATGAGGAACAACTCAAGATTAGAAGCAAGCAGGTGACATAATAAAAGATTTATGTTAGAAACATCACTCTAGTGACTCATAGGAAGTAGAATTGCTGTAATACATAGCAGCTTACAAGAATACTTACATGAAGTAAGTCTATTTTTCCCTATCCCTCACTCCCTTATTGCAAAATAGCATCCACATATCAGAGAAAACATTTGGCCTTTGGTTTTGGGGATTTGTCTTATTTTCCTTAGCAGGATATTCTAAAACTCCATCCATTTACCAGCAAATGCCAGAATTTAATTCTTTAAAGCTGAGTAATATTACATCATATATATATATATAGTTGATTTTAAGTCTTTTGGGTAGTCCAAGGAGTGGGATAACTGGGTCAAATGGTGGTTTCATTCCAAGTATTCTGAGGAATCTCCATACTGCTTTCCATAATGGTTGCACCAATGAAACAGACATTATTACCTCATGCACCTGCAAGACTGATATGATCCTTCAAATATGTATATTCAGAAAAATGAGAGATTACACTGTATTTATGTATGATCTATCAAAATGTATAAATGCAATCTACTGTCATGAACAACTAATTAGAACAAATAAAATAAAAAATAAAAAATAACACTTCTATGTCACTATATCCCTATATTTTCTCTTTTCTCTATGACAGTTATTTATATGACTTTTTATTTATTTTCAGTTAAAGTGTTTTCTAGTTTGAATATCTTTATCTTATAAATAAAATAAAAATTATTCAAAGGTCAAGTAAATGACTTTTTAACTAGTTGGTTGATGTGAATATATTTTTATGCTTCAGGTAATAAGAAATATCTAGTAATGACAAATTTGTTGAACTTCTATATAAAATGTAGAAAAACAGAGAGAATTAAATTACCATCTAACAAAGAAAAAGATAATCTGAAAAAAATATATAATTTATTTGAACCCTTCTGAAAGCTGAGATTACAAGGCCACCAAGATAACTGAGTTTCAAAGAATGACACATCTCTCCTAAAAAAATAATGTATATTAGCTTTTTCCCTTTGGGCAGACATGGAAAAAGGAGACCATGATCATAAAAATGGGTAAAATGAAACCAATAAAATTTTAACTGAATCTTTCATGTTAAGTGTGGACTAATGTATTAGTTTATAATAAAACAAAAAGAGATTTTTGTGGCACAATCAAACTCCTTTCAACAGGCATCCTCCAGTGTGTGAGAAAGACCAGGGACTGGTCTGGACATGGGTAAGAGCCCCTGTAAGAGGTGCAGATATGCAGGAAGTGACTGGCTATCACCAGGGTACACGCAAAACACGTCAACTCATCCTTGGACCATTTTTGACATTTACCAAAGTATGTTATATGTATGTATAAATAGGCCACAATGAAGCTCATTATTCTGTATAACCCAAATACAGTACTAAAAATTGAAAATTAAAAAAAAAAAAAAGAAAAGCTCATCAAACCACTTAGCAAAAGTTCCTCATTCTTAAGTTCAAACAAAGGTGTACTATTTCTGGGGAAGAATCCAGAGTAAAACTCACCCGCCACTAAAAATGAGGAGGAAGAACTCCTGTACCCATTGTCTATCTTCACTGTGCAATAGGGTCTGCTGAACCTGGGGAAGAGTCAGAAAAGGATCTTGTGCAGAATCCAGTTTGGATGCCATAATGGGAAAGGACAGCAATGTTTAGAAGGCCTAATGTAAGGCTGGGGCAGGATAACTGAGACTATTTTAGGCCCCACTATGAGCTTAGCCTGAATATAAAGCATTATCAGGTTACTGATAGAGGGTGATAAAGAGAGTAAGAGTGTTTGGAAAAACCCTGTCTGTGATATCAATGAGCAGGAACTGATAAAAGTCAAGGTTTAAATATTACAACTAAACATGCTTTTGATTAGTAGTCCTTCCACTAGGCACAAAGTACGATCCATCAGCCGAAGAACAAATTCGAAGCTTAAAATTAAAAGTTAAAATAAGTTGCTACCACAATTCCAAACCTCTCTCAACCACTTACTATTGCCAGTACTCCCCACCCGCCACCTACCAAAATAAAGCTTGATAGGAGAAAAAGACAGTCTGTATTGTATACAAATATTCTTGGCCTCAGTTTCTATGACCCTTCCATTTTTGATGACCAGCAACACAATCGAAAAATTTATGGATATGTAAAGAAAATAAAGATAAGAACCACAAGTGTTAATCAATAAATAAAGCAATCAATATAACCAGACTCAACTAAAACTTAAATATAGGTTCTACATAATTAGGTTTTGAGCATATGGATCATTATATTGTTAATATATTCAAAAAGTAGAAAATATTACTAAATGGATTTGGACTTACAAGAGCATGATGGAAACTATGTAAAGTCAACTGGAAATGCTAGAAATAAAAATATATGATGCCAGAGAAAAAGGATTTCTGTGATGAATTATAAGAAGTTAGAGAGAGTTAAGAATCAGGGAAAGGACTTGAAGTCACGCATATAAAAATTACAATTTCAAGAACCAAAAAGGAAACATTCACTAAGAAAGTAGAGAATAGAAGATTCAACATATTATAATTAGAGTCTCAAAAACTATCATGGTGCAAAAGAATTAATGGTCAAGATTTTTCCAAAATTAACACATGGCCTAAAACCACAGATCCACAACATCGTAGAAAAAGCAAGATATATATGAAAGAAAAAGAAGGGGAAAAAGACAGAAAAATGAGACTGGGCAAATAAAAGAAAGTCACTTAAATATAACATTTAAGTCATTAAGTGCAAAAGATAACAAAATTCCTATGACAGCTCAAAAGATATATAGCCAAGAAATAATAACAGAATTTCCACCTGGAATGGAGATGCTTAGATGGCCATAGAACAATACTTTTAAAACAACAAAAGAAAAAGAGACTATTAATTGAAATTTCTATGCTGATTATTCTATATCCAGCAATATCTTTCAAAAATAAATGTGTGAATGTATACATGATTAAAAAAAACTTTTCAGATATTAAAAATAAAATAAGCAGAGGGAATTTATTTCCAACACACTTAAATTACTAGGTGCATTTAAGGAAGTTGTTCCAAAATAAGAAATACATCAAATGGAAATATGCATTTCTAAAAATGAACAAGTAATACTGGAACTGCAAATATAAGGATAAATGTGAATTTAAATTTTCCTTATTTTAATTACCTTTAAATATAATTGGCTGTATTAGTTTCCTCAGGCTGCAATAACAGATTACCCCAAACTCAGTAATTTAAAATGACAGAGATTTGTTGTCTCACATATATGGAGACTACATGTCTGAACCCAAAGTTTTGGCAGAGTCATGCTGCCCCTGAAGGTTCTAGGGGAGGATCCTTCTTTGCTTCTTCTGGGTTCTAATGGTTGCCAGAAATCCCTGCAGATCCTTGACTTGTATATGCATCACTCGAATTTCTAACTCCATATTCATGTGGAGATGTGTCTGCGTCCAAATTCCCCTTCTGGATTCCCCAGATACTGGATTAAGACAATCTAAGCTTGATTATGTCTGCAAAGACCATGTATCCAAATGAGGTTATAGTCATAGATTTCACATGGGAGGACTTCAATAAATCTTTTGTTGAAAAAAATCATTCTACCCCGAAGAGCAAGCTCTCTGCCTCCACTCCCCAGTTTTCATGGGCTTCTCACAGGCAAAATACATTCATCTCCTTGCCAAATTTCAAATGTGTTAAAACTTCCTAGAATCAGTTGTGAATATGGAGTCCCAAATAGCATCTAAGTATAATTCATTTTTAAAATACCAAATATAATGTTCTCTATCATTGAAATTAAGTATGAGAGAGACTTTTTGTATGGTCCATCTTGGGACAAAATTTTTCTCCATCTGTGGATCTTGAAATCTAGAAAAGAGTTAATATGCTTCAAAAATTCAATGGTGGGATGGTAGAGCATGCATAGGAAAGACATTTTTATTTTTTTATTTTTTTATTTTTTACAGGCTCCATTTTGGTTCATTGTACACAAATGAGGGTACATCGTTTTGTTTTGTTTCTATGGTTGTTCACAATGTAGATTCATACCATTTGTGTAATCTTACATGTACCTAGGGTAAAGATTTCTATTCCAAAAGTAAGAAATAGAAAGAAGAGAGGTGGTGGGGTGGAGGGAGAGGAGAGGGAAGGGGAGGAGAGGGGAGAGGAGGAGAGGATGGGAGAAAATCTGAAAGCTAGCAAAGCATATTCTATTAGGCTTCAAGACCTGAGAATACTCTGATTTCGGAGCCAAATAGGGAGGTGTCCCCATCCTTCCCACCTATGAGGTAAGGGGCCCCACCCACCGGGTCCTAGAGCGGTTCCATCGAAGTATTCCTCTTTGATCAGAATTTGGAGGAGGAAACAAGGAGTAACTTCCCATGAGTACAAGGCTTCTTCAGGGAGCGATTGAGAATTTCTGTAAGTAGATAATGATGATGGTTGAGCAACCTTGTTAACTGAATTGGAACATTGAAAAATGTGATTTTCATAGCATGCAAGTTGTATCTTAATTTTAAAAATGGTGGAGAAGACATGCTACCCAATTTTAAGACATTTTTAAAGGGTATTAATTAGAACAGTATGGTATTATAGCAATAATATCAAACAATGGAAGAAAATGGTTCTTCTGGAAACAGACTTAGAAATACATATTTGATTTATGTTCAACAAAGTAAACAATAATGGGATTGGAGATGTCACTCAGTGGTAGTGTGCTTGCCAGGCATGCACAAGGCCCTGGGATCAATCCCTAGCACCAAAAATGAAACAAGGTAATTTATTGAAAAAATAAAACAACCTCACTGATGTGCCTGGAACATTTGGATCTTCATAACCAAAAGTAGACAAATAATAAGTAAATAAATAAATAAACAATAAATCTGCCTTACCCTTACACCACAGTATATAATAAATAAATCAAACTGGTTCAAGCTCATGATGCAAAAGAAAAGAAGTCTTGACTATTTTTTTGCTAGGACACAAAAAGGGTTAACCACTAAAAATGATACTTTAGTGTCACTAAAATTAAAACCTTTTAAGAAAAGTATAAATGAAGTGCAAAACAACCATTAACTTGAAAATACATTCACAAAAGACAAGAGCAAGAAGTTCTGGTAAGCTTTTGCAAAATAGGAATTTAGAACATAATACTATCTATACATGTCAAAAAAATGATGGAAAATCTTGACAATTTTCACTGTAAAGAAGTGATAAAAGTTTTGGGAGATTAAAATATTACCTGACCTATCATGTTTCTAAATATCACATAATGCCCCATAAACATATACAATTTTTGTGTTAAAAATAAATTAAAACAATATAAGAAGAACTCCTACAACTCCATATTAAGAAGACAAGCCTTTAAAAAGGGGAAATTTTTCAGATTCTTTAGAAAATAAAAAATGCAATTGTCAAATAAGCACAAAATGAATGTTTAAAATCATTAGTTATGGGAAAGATTTAAACTAAAACCACAATAAATCACCAGAAAGAGCCTGCAAGCATAGTCAATTTTTACAAACAAACAGAAAATCCAAGTCCTTAGTGAATATGGAAAGCTATTATGACATTCATATCTTGCCAGTTAGTATGCCAAATTGTGCCACAATTTTGGAAAATAATGTAGGGTTTTCTTATAAAATTAAAGTGTTCAATTTTCATACAGTTAGAGCACTAGAAAAACTGAAAACAATGAAAATAAATGAACGAATAAACAAATTGTGGTAAGGTCATTCAGAACTGCTGGAAATTCATTATACTGCTCAGTTTTAAAATGAATGACCTACTGATTCATGCAGCTATGTGGATGAATCTCAAAAACATTTTTAGTGAAAAAAGCCAGATTCTGGTAAGCTATACATATATGATTTCATGCCCATGACACTATTACAAAGACAAAAATCATAGAACAGAAAACAAATCAATGGTTACCAGACACTGGCATTATGGTGATAGATGACTTCTAAGAGTCTTAACAGAATATTTTGCAGTGATGGAACTATTCTATATCTTGATTATGATAATGATCACATTTGTTTATAATTAAGAGAGTTAATTGTAAGGAAATCCCACGAAACCATGCCGGACACGGGAAATCACATAAGGGAATTCATTAAGCAAACACTGTCTCCCTGCAGGGTAAGAGAGAAAATGAGAGGAAAAAAGGAAAAGAAAGGGCACACGCTAGAGAGAGTGGAAAGCCAGGAGGATAGAAAAAAGTGAGTAGGACAGACAGAAGGAAGGGAAAAAAGATGGTGGGGAAGCTATAGGAAAACAGTTGAATTCTGCCAGGCTATATCGGACCAATATCAGAGAAGGATACTTGCAAGCTGACTAATGAACCAATAGCTAGCTAGGATATTCACAGATGGACAAGTGGTTGGGAGGCGGGCAAAATGACTTACCTGATGGGTGGGGGAGCAGCTTTATACATTACAAGCCTCACTATACCTGAGTGTATAGGGTTTAAATATTTATGCATACATAAAGAATGTGAAAAGACAGTTATTTAAGTATCTTTTATATCCTTTTTATGAACTTTAATACATTTGAGTAGGTTGGCTCTGTAACATCATAAAAATTTCCTTAGAAAGATTTTCACAAGGTTATGTGTGTCATTTTGTCCAAAACTTTGCATTTGTACTTTATCTAAGATTTTAAATACTGTCTTAACTGATACTCTGAAGTTATTATTCAACTATGTATACGTGTCTCACTTTGTGTCTCACTTTACATCTTCTTTGTAGAGCTCAGCTCTTCCACATGCTGAAATATTGTGGAATCCTCTTAAAAGAAGACTGTGGAAATATATGGGAAGGGGACTGTGACAGGCAGGATTGTGGTTTATTTCCCATGTTGATGCAAGTTGGGATCCCTAGACATGCAGTATCCTATAAGAAGGAAGGGCCTCTTCAACTCTGCCATTTGTAGGGAATTTAAAGTAGACAATGGTCGGCTATATTCTTTGCTTGGCAACTGGCTGTTATATGTGGTAGTGAATCTAAAAAAGAAGGTCTATTGCTTGATGAGATGAAATATATGTTGTACAAATATGGAAGTTCAAACTCACTGCAATTAAAAAAGCACTAAATCATATTCTGGTCTTAGATAGCTATATAATTACCAAACCTTTTAAGATCACTCAGGAAAAAAAAAAGTTTCTAAATCTCAAAACTGACAAGTTTAAACACATCAGTCATGATTCTCCATCTTGGAGCCAGGCCTAAGGGAGGCAATGACTGAATAGCTGAGCATAATTATCCATCAACATTTCAACCTTTAAATGAATTTCTGCAGACATGTTTAAAAAATTTGTTCCATGTCCAGTGTTTATAATCATAATTGCACTGGAGGTCTTTTTTAAAACTAATGTAACCTTACTTATTACATTTCTTTATATTGCTGCTGCCCTCTGTAATTTCCTTAATGAACAGATATTTAATTATATTCCTTCTTTATCAATTTTATATTGACTACATCTGGAGTCATGTGCTAGAACATTTAATATTCAATTTCATTTTTGAGAGTATATTAAAATAAATAATTTAAATGAGGCTGATTTTCATATATCCTAATACAATTTCATAAATAATTATATACAGAAATTTGGAAGACTTAGCAGATATACAATGCAATCTAGAGTTTTCTACTTTCAGGTCACAAGTTCTAAACCAAGAAGAAGCCGCGGAAATCAATCTTCATATTGTGAGCTAATAATTTTGTTTGTATGTGTCTACTAAAAGCATTAACCAAAGTAAGAAGAAAAAATGCTTTTCAAGCTTTGAAAAATTTCCCCCAAAGAAGGAGGCTTATTATCTGAACTTGCTGGGGGGAGGGTATTGTTTACATATGACACAATTCAGATCTATTTCCATGTAGGAATTATTCATGTATTAGTAAACTTGCACACATTGTTCCCTGTGGATAATGCAGATATAAAGGCAGGGGGAAAAAAAATCCTCTCAGAGCTATTTTTCCCCTATATATCCCTCTCAGTCTTCTTTAATATCCCTCCTCATGGATCTTGTTTGCACACAGCAAATGTGCTTCCCCTACAATCTTTTACAATCCCCAGATGCTACCTTCACTTTTATCTAGAATGTGTTTATGGTTTAGCAAAAGAATTTTCTTCTTCAGACACTTGTATCTTAATGTAAAAGGAGCTATCAATAAACAGGAATATACTCTCCTTGCCTTCATTTTCTGGAAAATCTGCTGATGAATCCCCCTTGGTTACTTAGAGAACAGATGCTCACTGTGGTCCCACACAGGCTGTCTGTTTATCTCCCTTTTACAGAGTTTATATTCTGTAGACAAATTAGGAAAGGATTTAAGTTAGATATTAGAGTAGCCAGTGTCAATCATCCAGAAGACTGAAGTTAGATTCTCAGATGTAATTGTGATTACATGATATGGGCACAGAAGACTGGTGTGTGTAAAATCAGTTGCCTTTTGAGAATGTGAATGAGTGCAAATGATGCTATCAAATGTGGGGAGAAGAAAGACTCTGAGGAGGGACAACATAGTAGACTAGAATCAATATTAATACCTGGGAAATGACAGTAGCAGCAGAGGTACTCCAGTATGAAACAATCAAGGTTGACAGGCTCAGTCTGAGCAATGTGTTGCACTGGTCATAAAGCCAGGAGACAGATCTGCAAACAATGACAGGCCCTGAATATGGTAGCTGCCATCATTATTGACTGAGTGGTCAGGGGTTTAATTGGTGACCCAGGAATTACTATTGGGCATTAATCTTTCAAACACTCATGTTTGCTCATAGAAATGACTTTCATAAGTTTCCTTCTTTCTTTGTTATTTTCTTTTCTTTTTCCTCACAAAGCCAGGGGGCAATGACTTTTACATTAGAAGACAAGTTTTCTTACATAGTTGATCTGGCTTTCCAGAGGACAAAGCCACCAATTCCACATTTAGAAAGATGGCTTAAAATGTCAAGAACCCTGGTAAAGTAATACCTTTCCTTAAATTGACAGTGAGGGATGAACAAGAGAGGCTGAACCCTTTACTGAAAGCAGATTTAATTGGCAGGGGTCAGAGAATTTCACAATGATATAGAGTTCCTTAAGGATGCAAAAAATAAAATAAAATAAGTCCTCTGAAGAGAAGGGGAAAACTGCCTAAAGTAGGTCTGGGGTTGTCAGTGTCAATCCTCTCCATCACAATCTTGCCTGGGGCTGCTCCTGCCAAGACTAAAGAGATAATGACATCTGTATGGCATATTCCTAGTACTGTAGCATTTTATTTTACACCGTGGTAAAAATAAAGTAAGTGTAGGTTTCTTTGTTAAGAAAAAAATGGAAGAGAAACTAAATTATGTGTGTGTTCTAACACACACATTTCTCTGCATTCACTATGTGTGAAATAAATGCTCATTAACTGAAATGTATTCTGAATTTTTTCACTAATTTTCAAATGTGGAAAAATCATTTTGGTTTCAGACCCAATAGCGGGAGTTCCAATTGTGTTTAAATAGCATAGACATTTTTTGCTCCTAACAGAGAGCTCTAGGGTTTAATAAATACATTTATTTGATTGAAAAAAAAAGATCTTTCACTCCCTGAGTTTTGGAATATACTGATTTTATACATATATTTAAATTTTTCTCTTTAAGAAATATTTTCAAACCACCACGCTGTATTTTGGAGTCCATCATTTGTGAACAGATAGTAGGATACAAATACATTAAAATAAAATGTTTGAGTCTAGACAAAATGAATGTCCTGAACCTGGCTCCATTTCTAAACTATTACGCCTGCATCTGGTGAACACATTATAAATTAACTGCATTTTGCACATTGATCTGAATCAGCTGAGAAGGTTGTGATAGACTCAAACTTGGAAAAGGGCAGATTCCATTTTAATGGATTTTGTTACTTAGTGAAGTTTTCAAAACTATCCACTCTGAAAGTCTTATAGCATTCTATCCTTAAATATTATTTTTAATTATGTACTTCAACATATTTCAAAATTTACTGTTCTTTCATTTGTCGTAAAAGCCAAGAACTTGATACAGCAACTTGCGTACAGATTGGCTTTTCAGGCCTTTGTGTCTTTGGTGACGCAGGCTCTTGAGTCATTTGTTCTGTTTCTGTAAAGCTGTTGAAAAAAGTTTCACTGTGAGTTTGCTACTATGATTCATCCACGTTATGGCACATTGTTATAGTTCATTTCATTTGACTGCTCTATAGATACCAGCGGGAAAGTAGCCTGTGGTTCATTCACCCAGTGTGCCCTGGTGGGCGTTCAGGTTATTTCCAGGCTTTGTTCTTAGTCCCCGACAGGTCCTCACATGACATATGCAACTGTTTCTTCTGGGTGCATATTTCAGAGTAACAGAGCATATGAATGTTTAAGGAAATAGGCACTGCCCAACCTTCTTCTTAGTTTCACAGAGTTAAATCCCCAGCTTTTCCAAGACTTACCAAATTGATAGTAATTAAATTCAGAATTTTTAAAAATCCTTTTGGCATTTGATTTAACCTTATATTATCAGAGCTGTTCCACTGGTAACACTAAAATACTGTAACACCTTTGATAGTACAATTTATTCAATTAAATATTTTTAGTTCTTGTACTTTAGACTTTTTTATGCCAAATTTGAGAGCTTCCTAAGTTAGCTATTTTTAGGGACTTGTCAGAAATCATTATTTCAGAATTAATGCTTGTCCTTATTAGTAGACCAATTAGTCAAATCATATTTTTGTATGGGAAAAAGTTTCACTTTATTCTTTAATTCAAATGTACCTGTTAATATGTATTTGAGGAATATAAAAATGGAGACAAATTCCAGAATGCATCATATTAAAATTATGTAAAACAGTTAAATAAAATTAAAATGATATGAATTTAACATAATTAATTTGTGTGAATTTTATATCATATCTCATTCTTAATTTGCAATAATTTAATGTAATGAAAACCTACAAATATACATTACTTCAGAATCAAAGCAAATGATAAGTATAATCTTGCAGAAAATATCTTTATGTTATGTGTTCAGCTCTGGCATTCAGCTTCAGGGAAAAATTAGATAAGAATAACCTCATTATTTTAATTAGACATCATGATCAACATTTTTCTGCGTATTTACTGGAAGAAAGGAGATATGATACTGGAAATAATCAGCCTAACATCTATCATTAAAATTTAATTTGTTAAGAGGAAGTAGACTATATTTTAGCAAATAATAATTAAAATGAAGTAAGATGATGATTTCCCATAATTAGTACATTTTTCAAGATAGCATTTGACAAAATAAGTCTTTTCTACAATATTAAACAAGGCATATCACATCTAAATAAATAGCTCTTCCTTGGAAGATTTTTCCATCCTAACCTGGAGAATGTGATGTCCAGAATAGTACTTCAGATATGTTTAAAAATGTTAGAGTAAGTAACCTTATTATGTTGGATAATTTGTAGATTCTTTTCTTTCTTCCTGTTGATGCATGTTAGGGATGGGTACTGAAAATAACTTTCAAATATTGCTTACATGAAATTTGTGAAAAAATTTATTTTTAAATGTTTATTATTTCTTACTGAAACTCATTTCTCTATATATTTTCTCAAGACTAATGCTTTATTTGAAGATAGCAGAGGTTTGGCAGAGATAAATCTATGACATGAAAATTGCCATCAAATCTATCACTATTAATCTCTTGCATATCTGATTTGATAACATTCTACAAAGAACAAATGTACTATTCTTAATTTGTTACTTCTTTTTAACAGAAAAAGCTATAAGATAGGTAAACATAAAAACTGTTCTGGTGGATTAAGGGTCTTAATGAAGGGTCTCCATGATATGAATAGTAATTTGAAATGTCTGATGAAATGTATGAGTAGATTCTTTTGGCATATGGATATTAATTAAATTAGAAAAGGGTATTTAAGTAAAACAGACAATCAATGTCATGTGAGAAAAGAGTAACTGTAGTATGTGAGAAGTCATAAATTAATTCCATGATAACTGTCAGATTGGTGTTCTTAGAAAGGACCCCACTAGGAAGACCACTATTCAATGACACAACCAAAGTGAAATATCATCTTACTTATTTCTAGAAAAAAATGAGATGACATTCCATACTTCCAGTCAAGCCTGAATCAAGATTTTGCATAAACATCATAAAGGCAGAGGCTGGAAAACCAAAATAGAAATTTTCTGGAATGGTGCATGTGGTGTTCTGGGACAGGGTGCTTCTACCCAAGGTTACCTGAAGCTCTTGTTTGTTTCCCCAGCAGTCTATTATATAACCACTTAGTGTTCTGGCAGTTTTTCTTTCTTTTTTTTTTTTTTAGACAAAAACATCCAAATTTAGATAACAAATTTTAGGATCATCCTAGCCAAATCCCTCCAGTTCATATGACTTTTTGAGACAGTATGGTTCAAGGTTGAATGACAGTTATGTAGAAATGCCCAGAGCCACAGAGTTCTAATATAGAGGATGTTCTTATGCTTAATATCATCAGCCTACACACCTTACCAATGGTGTGCTTTTGTAATTGTAGCTTTATTCCCAAATCTGAAATGGTACGTAATAAAAATGACCAACCTGGAACCATATTTTTTAAAGGAGGAAAAAGGAAAAGACATTTCATAGAAACTCAATATTGAATTTGCAAAATTAAAGCTGATCATTAGCCTCATATAAAAGATAGGCTGTCTGTTGAATCTTACCTTGATACTTCTTAGGGGAATAAGATAGAGTGAAAAATGTCAGAGCTTTTCATTTTTCCATTTAGTACGGAGTATATGAATGAATTACAGTCATTTTCATTCTACACTAAGTCTGCAATCATGTATTAACTACTTAAGGTACCCTAATGCCTGTCTTCAAGGAGTTTAAAGTTAAGTAGGGGAGACAGACAAGCAAAGAAATGTAATATAAGGTGCTAGGTGCTGCAAAGATTTAAAGTGGGAAAACAAAGGATAAACTTCCAGCATGTCAAAATCTATCAGGAAATACATTTGATCCTTCTTGAATTTAAGAAGTAAATAAGAGTTCTATAAATTTACTTTGTGAGCTGACTTCCTTCATTCTAGCAATGTGAACACGAGTTCTCCTCCCTGACAAATGTTGGAATCTTAAAGTTGAACGTAATTGTCATCTGTTTTTGAACTTTTATAAACTATTTGTGGAGAAAGGTTTCACTTCTTGATGCAAAGCCACAGGCAAGAGCAATTCACGGCAACTGCTCTCCCTGCTGTCTGGGTTCTTTGAATAAGGCATTGTGTGAAATTCCGACCTCATTAAATCTACTGTTTAGCTGCACTCTGTGCAGCCACTGCGATTCTGCTCTGGGTCACCCTCCTGCTTGTGAAACCATTTAAGGCAAACGAGATGCCTGAACCATGAGGTGTAACATAATACCAAAGTCAGACAGTCACATTCTTTACTACTTAAGTAAATTTCTACACTCTTTGCTGATCAAACTAAATTCTTGTTCTGTTTTTATTTAGTGGAATCATTCAGACAAAATGTTGTTGCTTCCTTCAAATATTAAATAGTGTTGGAGGGCCATATAGTTTGAAAGAGCAAAAATCTTATTTCAGCTCACTAGAATCTAATGGTATAAAAATTAGAGCTTAGAAGTTTCCTCTGGCAAAGTGGATCAATTTAATTGTAGAACAAAAATTGCCTGATGATGCTGTTTGGACAAATTTAACACAATATTTTCTATACTGCACTATAGTTTCAGAGTAGAAGAATCATCCTCAGAATAATTTTATTCTGCTATAAAATGGCCTGGTCCAAGAAGCCAGTGGTGTGTGTGTGTGTGTGTGTGTATGTGTAAATAGATGGGAAAATACATCTGCTAGAATTGAGACCATATTCTCATTTCATATGATTTGACAGTTCTTATGTGGCAGCAATCACTGTTTCTCTACCTACCTTGGTGACAGTCTCAAATCAATCAGTGACCTAGATAGGAAAGATTTTATACCCCATTACCCAGGCCTTCAGTCATCACACTTGTGCTGTGACCAAACTGGTTTTCAATTCCAAAAATAGAGTCTGCTGCTGAAGGTATGAGATATTCCAAACAGAGATAACGATATGGTCAGTTTGGACTGGGCCTTCAGATTTTTACAAGAATCTCTGATATATTTTTATAACTTTAGTTATTCAAAATGCCTCAACTATGTTACCTTTCTTAAATTTAAAAAAGTTATATATATGACCTACATTATCAACCTATTAAAACTCAACAAGAAAGCAAATAGTGAGTTCTTAGGAAAGACTTTCTTTAGTTTCTTAAAATATGTGGATTAAGGGCCAATTTTGCCAAACATTGGGACAGTTTAATAGGATAACTGGAATAACAGCTGAGAGTGTTTTGCTTATTTGTTATTACATAAAAACCATGCAAATCAGAATGTGTCAAATGAAAACAGGAATGAATAAATTTATTATGTCCACACACCCACCTGTCTAAATTCATGTTATTGGGGATGTTGTTTTATAAGACATTATAAAATATACAAGATATTTTGATATGTAAAATGGAGAAACAGATGATTAGAAACATCATAAAAATTGAGGAGTATTTATTTGTATGATGATTTGGAATTAGGAAATAACATCATCAGTGGATTGAGAAAAATCAACCCTCAATGTCAGTGGACACAATCCAAGGAGCTGGGCAGAGCAAAAAAATAGAAGGAAGCTTTCCTCTCCCTCTCCTGGAATTTGGACTCTATCCCCCTTCTGTCCATGGACATCAGAACACTCGAATCTTCAGTCAAGGTATTCCAGGACTTTCATCAACAGCCCACAGGTTCTTGGGTACTTGAACTTAGACTGGAAATCACGCCATCAGATTCTTTGGTTTGGGGTTTCAGATTTGGACGGTTCTAGCTTGCAGAAACTCTTTCATGAGATTATTTCATCTCCATAATTCCTTGACTAAAACAATGTTATACTCACAAAGCTATAAAATTCAATAAACTTTGAATTAGTCTTTCTAGTGACGATATCGGCATCCAACTTAGAGTGATTGAGTTAGTATAGATGTTAATAAACTGGATGTAATCATAGAAGAAGGAAAAACACAATATCAATACCTTTATGAATAGATATAAATTATGAAGAAGACATTATATAAAAGTTATTTTCTGGGAAATATTGAATGAGGTTTAGATGATGGCATCGTTTTAACTATATGATGATTTTTATGCCCATTCAAAATACATGTATGCATTAAGACATTTTAAGGAATCAAATGAGCCTTCTTTTTCTCATTTCATGAAAATCTAAACAATAGTCAGAGAACTCCTTGTTAAAAAACAAAGAGGGAAGATTCAGTTCTCTTACAATTAAATCTAGATAAGTGAAGCATACATGTAGAAACAACAATCAACAAACATTATTTAAAGTTTATTCTTTCTGGGCACTATTCCATGTACTAAAAATAGAAGGTCATTAAAGTTGTGTCACTGTCTGCCAGTAGCTTATGACCTAGTCTGTAATTCTTAAAACCAATAATCATCATATAAATGAGCAAGCAAACAGCAGTTGCACTGGATGCAATGGTTGTAAAGAAGATAAAGGGTCAACTTTACACAGCAGAAACAGAAACTGACAGCATAAGATGGTTCCTGAGATGATAAAATTTGAAACACTCAAGAAAATGTCATAAGCAGATGTGAAGATTGCAAATTTAGAGATGGAAGAGAGGTAGATAGTGCATATATTCCATTTTTTTTGCAATATCAATTCCATACCAACAATCAACTTCATGAAACCAAGGCAATGATATGCAAAGATATAATTCAAACTTCTGAAATTTAACAGAAAACACATTTTTTATGTAGAAAGACAATACTGCAGGATCTCACTTTCATTTGGAATCTAAGCCAGTTCAACTCATAGAAACAGAGAGTAAAATAGTAGACACAGGGGCTTGGAAGTGGGGAAGGTGAGATATTTGTCAAAGGGTATACATTTTCAATTATGAGATGAGAAAGTTCTAGAGCTCCAATACATAGTATGGTAAATACAGGTAATAATATCAATAATATTGCATACTTGAAATTTGCAAAGGAATAGATATAAAATCCTCTGTTTCACCTCTTCACAAAATTTAAATCTAATTATGTGGTGAGGGATCGACATGTGAATTTACTTACCTGCAATAATCATTTAATAATATATACATATGTTAAAATATTTCATACATCATCAATATATAAAATTATGATTTGCCAATAATCTCAATAAACTGGAAAAAATAAAATGAATCACAGATTGTAATTATCTCTATAAGATATGTTAAATACGCTCCATTGACAATAGCTATATTGAACTTCTAGAAAAGATGATAACAAGGAAAAATGAGTCTAGTCAATGAGTCAATTGATATATTACATGTGTAGATAATAGATAGATACAGTTGATCAGTAGGCACAGATACACAGAAACATGGAAAGATAGATTACAATGCAGCTCTCAGTTCATCAGATTTAAGCAGCCTCTACAAGGTTCACATAAAGCCACAGTAACCACATTATATAAACAAAGAGAACTAATAAAGGGTTTGGCCTTAACTTGGAGGTTCTCCTGCCATTGAGTAATTTTCCAATGTCATATACTTAGCTCTTGTTATGACCTAATTATGCATAATTCTTTTAGAATAGGATCATTACAACTGTGCTTATGACAAGCTCAGCAACCATTTAAAGACATTCACCAAACACACATGTGGCTAAGTAGGGAAATGAAGTCTGCATCCAATTTGATAACCACAGAAGAAATGCTGGAATGAAAATATCCTTTGAAAACAGTATTTTGGTTTACCCTAGACTGAACCAAGATTGACAAAAACATTGCATTTTTGAGATATTTAAAGAAAAACAAATAGTTGACTTTGAAGGCATCATGCCCAGAAATCTCATGGTCTAATACAATACAGGGAATCACTCAAGGAAAAATAACAGTTTTATTGGATTCTTAGCCTCGTCAAATATGCCTCAGGAAATGGAAGACATGACACCCTCATGAGTTTGGGAAAATATCCTTTAGCTCAAGAGTGAAGGAATTATATTTTGAGAGTTCTCAACACATTTGAACCATAGGTACACGTTGATTTCATAATAACTTGATGATTGTCTATTCTAGTATCTTGGTTAATTATTTGATACCATGACCAGATCAATATGTCAGATAGGCAAGCTGAATGAACAGAGAAAGTGTTCAATAACTGTAGAATATAAAACTTTAAATTCAGTTAGCCATTTCTCAAGTGTATGATGTTGAACTTTAAGGTCATCCCATAAAACCATCATAAGTAGTGATTCTCCCAATTACTAAAGATAAATAAATGAATGAATGATGCTTTTGTTACTTCTTTTATTTAACTGACAAGTCCATTCATATAAAATCAAATATCTAATAACTAATATGTCACTCAGTAATATAAAATTCTGCCAATGTAAAGTCATAGGTACTTGTAAAAGGCAAAAATATCCTTGTTTTCTCTGTATTGTACTTGTTATTCGCAGGTTTATTCCATTTCTGATTTAATTCTGACAGTTATTGTGATGAATGATAGAGGTTAATGTCAATGTTAAAGATGAGGAACTAAGCCTGAAGGCTCTTTAGTGTTTGGGATTTTAACACACTTAACTGTTTTGAGTCATGAATGGTTACAAAAAAATCTATGAAAGAAATATTTGAGGCAACAGATATAGTTGTTCTTATTTGAACAATACACAACATATATATATATATACATTGAAACAGCACATGTTACCCTACAAACAATACAATTTTATGTATCAATTTAAGACATTTGAAAAATAAAGATAATACTTCAAACAATTATAGAGCTGAGGGATATAGAGAAATAGGTGAAAAAATATTGATAAATTACTGATAACTGTTGAAGTTGGGTGATGGACTACTGGAGTTGGTTTCCTCACATAATTATACTTTTATATGTGGTTGAAAATTCGTACAGTTAAGGTTAAGAATGAATTAATGAAAAATTCTTAAAGATAAATATACATTGTGTAAAAAGTAAAACTGAGTTTCAGGGTGATTTTTTTTTTTAATATTATTAGTATCAAAGAAGTTTTTGCACAGAATGGCAAAGAAATCCTCTTTTCAATAAAATGGAGTACAAATAAAATAAATATCGTATTGGATAAATTCATTATAATGCTTTCATTTTCTAAATCATTTAAAGGAAACTTCAAAAATAGAGACAGAATATAGGAATCTAGAATTTCTCCTTCCATAAAACCCAGGTGAATTTTCTGAAGACCTTAACCTACAATTTACACAGATTTGGAAAAAGATAAGAATGAAATTTGGAAGTAGAAAGTATCAAGTTAAAAAATAAATTACAACAATTTATCAAACTTCCAAAAGTGCCGTCAACATTGGAGAAATCAAGAAGAAACTCAGTTTGATCATAGATAGACCTTCAAAATGCTAATCAATTGTCAATACCAGTTTGCTCTGTATGTGGGGTGCATTGGAGGCTCAAAAGTGATCTGACTGAAGGCTGTAAAGATGTGTTAGTTTTCTTCTTTACCTTTATTTATTTATCTTTTTTTTTTTTTTTTTTTTTTTTTTTATGTGGTACTGAGGATCAAACCCAGTGCACACACATGCTAGTGAAGTGTTCTACCACTGAGCTACAACCCCAGTCCCCATGCACTGGTCTTCTAATGCTGCCACAAAACCAAACCAAAAACTGAGTGTTAAGCAACAGAAGTTGATTGCATAGTTCTCACAGGCTGGAAGTTTGGGCTTACTATAAACAGGGGTGATTTTTCTGATGGCCGTGAAGAAGAATGTGCTCAGTGCCCGCTTGCCTTCGGCTCCTGCCGGCAATCCTGACATTCCTTGGCTTGAAGACCTATCACTCTCATCTCTACCTTCATCTCCAATTGGTAATCTCCTCATACTGCAATACTAGATTAAGGGTCAACCTAATGACTCATTTTGACCTCAGTTAAGACTCTATTTTCAAACACAGCCACTTTCTGAGATACTGGGGTTATGACTTCAACAGATGAATTTTAAGGGGACACAGATTGACCCCTAACACTATACATTCTATATTCCTTCTCCACTACATGCAACTGGTATATTCATTCTTCAGTAAAAGAGACAGGGCTTGTGCTATAGGTAAAATAACAATGAAAGAACTTAATAAATGGTGTTCTGGTTAGCAATTCTTTGGACCATGTGTAGCTCTTTTATTAAAAAAGCTCTCACTTCAGACTTATAGAAAATGAAAGCTTACAGAACTAAAGTCTTATTTAAAGGGATTTTCTTGTCTTGGGATGGGAGGTAGGTATATAATATCCAAAATACCTGAATCAGAAATGAATTCTCAAGGAAAATGCAATGGCATCTTGTATTACAATTTTAGAATAATTTTCAGTGACTGATAGCTGAAGAAATTTTACTATTCAGCTCTACAACATAATGTGTTGATTGATGCAAATTATTAAACTTTGGCATGCAACATCTGTGTATCAATTATGTATTATTTGAGCTTTTAAGATGGTTAAAAATAAATATGCAAAGCAAAATTCAAAGGAAATCACTACAACAACACCTCAATAAAAATACAACAATCCACAGGAAAGAATTTTAAGACTCCTGATCTCTATGAAATTATAATCATTACTTTTGTTTGTATCAAAAGAGAGTCCTCATTAACACCTAAGAAATTTTATACCAGAGTAACTCCTTCTTTCCTCATCTTCTTATTCTCCTTTCCTTTTCCTCCTCTACTTTCTCCCCCTCCTCTTCTTCTATATTCACATACCTCTTTGAGGATCTTATAAAAACTATATTCCCTCTCTCTAGGAAAATGCAATTATGCCTTTCATCCTTAGATACTCAAATGCTTTTTTTTATCAACTGCTTTTAAATCCAGTTTTGCATCAATGATACCATGCTTTCACGAGATGACTACCTAGTGGTAAGTGATTTTTTTTGTGCCCATAAAATAGACAGAAGCTAACCTAATTTTGAAGACAATACCAACAAAGAAACAATCATAAAATGCTTATTAAAGGTTATTAAAATTTTTTAAAGAGCTATTGCTGTGAAAGAAATTGTTCAATGCCCTCTATTATGAAATGAATATTTTTGCCTTCTCATAATTTATAAGTTGAGCCCTTAACAAACTCTCTCTTTCTTACAAAAACCTAGGAGCAACCTGTGAGAAGGCAGACATCTGCAATCGGGGAAGACAGCCCTCAGGAGAAGCCAAATATGATAACACCCTGATCTCAGATTTTCAACCTCTCAAACTGTGAGAAAATACATTTCTAGAGTTTAAGCTACTCAGTTCATAGTCTTTTCTTACAAAACCTGCTTGGACTACTTTACCTTCTAATACTCAAAATTCCTTTCAAAGTTTGAGAATATGTACCTGTGGAACAAAATAACTGCTGGTGGAAATGTATGTAAATTCAAGTCAACAGATTAAAAAGATTTATATTAAAAGTTGACAGACAACATTAACAACAAAAATAACTAGATCAAAATTACAAATGTCAAGGAATAAGACACATCATTATATCCAAAATATATAGTTAACTAAAGTTTAGATAATCTTATGGAAACAGATATAAACTTTTCATGATATATTGGCTTTTCTTGATGTTATTAAACATAGTTACTCAAAATAAATCCTAGAAATTCATGTCACTGCCTTCATAAGAATGATATATATGTGGGTTAGAAGAGATTTAATTTTTTAAGTGTATTTTTAAAACATTTTTAAATAATGAGAACAATGTTCATGAAAGAACATGAAAATATCTTAAAATTTGGAACTTGATTCTGACTAATTTGAATCAAGAAGAAATTGTACTATTTTGACACGCTATATGAATGTTCTCACTTTAATTTCTTTTAGAGAAAAAAAAAAACTGCAGCAATGTCCACACTTTCACATGACATTGACTTCTATTGCTGTGGTTTAACTATGTTCTTAAAAAAATAGGTGTTGAAGCCCTACCTTAATGCCTTAAAATGTGAACTTAAAAATAAGCCCTCTATAGAATTAATGAAATTAAAATGGCATCATTAGGGTGGGCCCTAATCTAAAGTAACTGACATCCTTACACTAAGCAGAAATATGGACACAGGCAGACACACACTGAAGAAAGACAATGTAAAGACACACAGGCAGATGTAACTCGAAGGTGGAGAAACATATTAAACTGATGTAGCTGTCAGCCAGCAAATGCTAAGAATTGTCTGCCACTACCAGAAGTTAGGAAATAGTAAGAGAGATTCTGCTCAGGACGTCAGAGGGAGCATGGCTCTGCCCTACAGATTTTGAAATTCTAATCTTCAGAGCTCTGACACAATAAATTTCTATTGTATTAAGCCATTGGATTTGTGGCACTTTGTTACGGAAGCCCAAGGAGGCTTAACATCTATGTTATAAAATAGTATATAGTACAAAATTAGAGCATACCATTTCAGCTTTCAAATTGAACATAATTCCATTAGTAACAAAACATAAATTAACCACTGGAAAAGATTCATTGATAAATAATAACAGTCTGTGGCATAAAATAACTAGATTTCCAAAAAAAGGAAAAGAAAAACAATTATTTAAGGAGAGCACTAATGGGTATAGGTCATCTGAGAACATTTTTTATTAAAAACATTTTGTAACTAATAATAGACATTTGTATGTCATTAAATCCACCCGTTTGTTTTGTAAGGTAAATATCATCTATATCATAGAATGAAAATTAACTAGTTCTTAGGAAATAAAGCTACAATATAATGCTCAATTTGTGTTGTTACTGGTTTGTACAATTTATAACTAAATCTTTTGAACCAAAGATTCTTAATGTATGCCATGTTAAAAGGGACTACAGATCATTTACCAAAGAATTAAAAGGACCCTTTCTAAGAGCTCTTTGATCTAGATAATATCAAATTCCCTATTTTAATGTAAGAAATTGTTTGCACACATATAATAAATACTTCCCAATTCATTTGTAGTCTTCAGAATGACCCTGAGGCTATGATGAAAGCCATATAGTTCAAAGTTAATTTTTCTTAAATGCCACTGTTTCAACCTTAAAAGTCCTCATTCTCTCTTATATTTATAAGCAATCAATGGTACCTAAGCATTATAACAAAGTTTTATTTCAACAGAACCAGGAGATACAAAAGGAAGTTGGGGCAGCATTATAGACAAGGCATTCCAGCTTGTCAGACACACATAAGCTCTTGCACACATGAGCACAATGACAAGTAGGGATTGGAGTTAATTTAAGGTTCTTTGTTCATTCTTCATTGAGATCATTTTAGTTCTGAAGCTCAATTTATTACCTAACCTTCATTTCAAAATAGCATCTGCTTGCAGTAACAGAAACACACCATGTGTTTTTTTTTTTTTTTTAATGCTTCTTTAAAGCTGTTTCCATTATAGCAAAAAAAACAAAACAAAACAAAAAAAAAACCTCTAACTATATAATAAAGAAAATGATGATATAATGAACAATCATCTGGGCTTTATGGTGAGCCAGTCACTGTTCTAAACTCTTTATGTATATTAAATCAATTAATACTCATATTCTGAGAACATACAGATACAGATCTGAAAATCAGTCATCTGATCTGTGGTTGGTGTATTTCCTTATCTTAGCATATTTCATATTCATTCATGTGCTGACAGAGCAACTCAGACAAAAACACAGACACATATGAAGTATATAATTCCTTATCTGTAAGGAAATCTGCAGCTGAAAATGTTTTCTCCATTGCCAAAGAAATGCTGCATCAATGGAGAAATGAAGTGAGAGTCTCAATATGCTTAATGCACTGGGCTTCTTGCTACCTGAACGATGAAGGTGACAGAGTATATGTTGGAAATATAAAAACCTAAATTTTGACCGTGCCTCTACATGTCTCTAATTGTAAATAAATGTAAAGGTAAGCAGCAATACCTTGGTAAAGTGTTTTCCCACTTTACAAATGAAAAAGAGGGCTATAATGTCTTTGTTTTCTAAGTGACATTTGATATATGCTAACTGTTACAGATGCTTGGGATATAATGATAAATGAAATATTTTCATAGTAGTCATTTTATTTAAAAATCTTAGTGGGTTATATCTGAGACACTCCAAACCTCACATATATAGTATATACAATTTAATGAGGTTAGACAAAAGAATCAGGAAATATGTTTTCCTAGCATTTTGGCTATCTTGAATTAAAGGCACCTGAAAAATACCACAGGTAAGAAAAATATGGTTAATTCCCCTTTTTCTTCAAAACAGAAGATGAAATTCCCCATGTGAGTGCTGCTCTTCCCCTACTAGGAACAAAGAAATGTTCTTTTCATCAGAGATGGCAAACTGAGACCAGGACAATTCTGTATGAACAGAATTTATTAAAATAATTCTTATCATATTTTAGCCCCACCTTGTCTTTAAACTATTTTCTATTAATTGCCTCTTTGTTCAATCTAGTATCAAAGCAATTAGGTTTTCTCAGTTCTTTGGGTCACATAAAACTTATATTAAATAAGTTAGTATGCTTTTCTCTTGTTAATCTGTTCATGCTAATAGTGTGTGTGTGTGTGTGTGTGTGTGTGTGTGTGTGTGTGCATGCTTTTCTGGAGGTTGAACCTAAAGCCTCTTGTATGCTAGGCAAGTGCTCCATAACTGAGCTACAGCCCTTAATTGACTTTATGCAAAATTAATTTGCATCCCCAGACAGAAACCTTAAAAGTGAAATTTTGTCTCCCCTCTAGCATGCACACATTAAACCATCAACACAATCAAGGTATAAACATATCCATCACCTCTGAAAGCTTCCTCGTGCCTTTTGTTTTTTTGTGAAAAGAACTCTTAACATGTTTTATTCTTTTAAAAATGTTTTATGTGCACAATGCCGTTTTGTTAACTATAGATATTATGTCAGATCTCTACAACTTATTGGTCTTACATAGCAAACTTTGTATATATTGAAAAACTCCTCATTTCCACCCCTGGCAACTTCTCTTTGTTTCTGTGAGTTTGACTATTTTAGATACAGTGTGTTAATGGAATGAATCATGTAGTGATTGTCCTCTGTGACTGACTCAGTCAATGGAATGAAGAAGAAACAAATGATGTGGAAGAAAATATTTGCAAACCATGTATATGATAGAGGGTTAATGTCTAAAATATATAAGGAAATCTTACAACTTAATAGCAAATGAACTTACAACCTAATTTTAACAGGTCATAAAGAACTGCCTACACTTTTTCTAATATAGTTGGAATTTGTTATATAAAATGAGTAAGTTGTAGAGATGTGATGTACTATATAATAAGTGGTGACAGAATATGGAGAAATTGGAATACTTGTACAACCTTAGTAGGAAAGTAAAGGGTGGAACTGCTATAGAAAATAATACAGAAGTTCTTCAAAAAATTAAAAATATTTCTATATCTTGCTCCAATAATTCTGCATATATTATTGGCCATTATTCATAATAGTCAAGATAAGGATACAACCAAATGTCCATTGATGGATGAATGAATAAAGAAGGTAGGTTATGTACACAAACCTAATATTATTATCCCTATAAAAGAAGGCATTCCTACCATACATGATATCATGGATGAACCTTGAGGACTTTTGCTAAATGAAACAAGCCAGTCACGTATAGTACTCATACCCTAAATTTAAACTCAGAATGATAAATGCTATGGTAGAGACAGACCAGGTTGCTATGAGAAGCAAAAGAATTGCATTTAAACCAAATTAGGGGAATTATGATAGTCTTTGTGAAGGGGATAACTATAATTTGAGCCTTGAAATTACTTGGAACCTAACTATGCTTTAGATAGAAAAATATTTCAGGCAGAGCAACCATTGTATTGTAAGGTAGGGAGGAAAGAAATAGCTGTTTACTTGAATAACACATGTAATCTAATGTAGTTTACATATAGGAAGTAACCTGGAAATATAGAAAACAGAGGTTAAGAAAGTTAGTGAGAATGAGATCATAAAGAGCTTTAATGCTGTGCCAAATAACTGTATAAAGTACTATTTCCCAATATGCTTTCTCTAGAAATACACTTGAAAAGTGGTATATAACATATGACAGTTTTTGAGAGAAAACACAGATGTGTATATTAATGGATTACAAAAATTCTGAACTAATATAATTTATTAAATTTTAACACATTTCCCAAATGTGTTTTTTGAATTTGACTGTGAAAATTTTTAAGTAAAAATTTGTTGCAAAATGCCATGAATAGAAATTAAAAATGTATAGTTTGTATAGGTTAATAAAGCAAAGATAATTTAATTTAAAAAAATTTTTTTTGTGGTGCTGGGGATTGAACCTAGGGCCTTGTGCATGCCAGGTAAACTGTACCAACTGAGCTATAACCCCAGCCCAAGAATTTATTACCCTACCCAACACCACAAATATTATTGCTATTCTGATTTTAAATGTCATATTAGATTTTCCTTTTTTAAAAATGTATGTGAATATAAATCTACAATCAATTCATTTATAGCTGGTTTCCTTTGATTCAAATATATTTGATTACTGCTGGGAAAATTATAGTGAATTATTTTTCATTGCTGTTTCTTACTTAATGTATGAGTCCCACTCTCAACACTCAGTCTTGCACACAGTTAGGAGACATTATAAATAATGATATTAATATTTTTTAAATGTGTTTTGTTTCACATATGTACACAGTTTTGTTGGTTATAAACATTTGAGTCAAATTGCTGAATCAAAAAATATGACATATCCACCGTTAATTGATACCACCAAACTATGTTCTCAAGCACTTTTTCAGTTTATACTCCCAACAGGAGTATGCTAGAGTTGATTTGCTGCACTTGTCTGCCAACAAATGACATCATTAATCTTTTTAATTTAATCCGTTCTTGAAACTGTTTGGTAGTATTTGAAAGTGTTCAATTTGCAATTTGGCCATTTGGATACTTACTTTTGAAAAATGCAACTTTTGTCTCTTGATCATTTCATAATTACATTGCTGATTTGTTTGGTCAACTGTCTTTTTTCCCATTTTATTGATCGTTAGAATGACCTTTTATATTTTAAAGACTATCAGTTTGCTGGTTATATGAATTATAAAATTTTTGCCCAAGATATTGCTCAACATTACATTCTCTTAATGTTATCATTTTATGACTACAGATATCCATTGAGGAAATTTTAATAGAAGGCAAGATAGATATATCCAATTAACACAGCATCATTCTATTGAAAAGAGTATTGTTTTTCTCCTGTGCTGAAAAATTACTTTGTAAATCAATTGTCCATGTTAGTATAGCTCTGTCTCTGGATGATTCATTCTGGATTTTTACTTGTGTTTTCATCTCTACCACAACACTGTTTTGATTTCTGTAGTAACGAAATGCCAGATATGTTAATTCTGTATTTATTTACAAAGTTAATGAAAATGAAGATAAAGGTAATTTTAAAAATGATGAAAAATTTAGGAAGAAGGGTATACGATATCTTGGAATATATTACAAAGTTACATTTTAGACAATTATGGAAACACAAAAACTCTCCAAGGTTGAACTAAAAAGAGACAGATGGAGGGAAAAAAGAAAAAAAAATATTAACCTAATGTACCAGAGCATTAAAGTTCTGTCAGTAAGTGTAAACCTATATAAGGCATTACTTATATAAAGCAAGGCCTGCTGTATGAGGGGCATTGGGATAGGAGTCCAGGCAGAAGAGAGCTAAAGTTACTCTCAATATCCATAAAGAAAAAATCTTTCCATGTTTTATTTCAAGATCATCTTGGTTATACTTGGTGCTTTATGTTACATACACACACATGACACAAATATTCTCTGAAATATGATCAAAATGGCATTTAATATGGAGAACATTTTGGAAAAAAATTACATTTTTACAATTTCTTGTCTTCAAATTCATAAAACCATATCCTTTCACTTATTCTATTAGTATTTTGTGAGTTTATCCATAAAGTTTTTGAACGACTTTGTTAGATTTATAATATGTATTTGATGTAACTGATAACATTTTAGGTATATAAATTTAAATGCCTTTATTCTGACTTTTCTTGTTAGTATGTAGAATCGTAGTTGATTCTGCATATTGTCCTCAGAGTGAGTGGATTTGCTAAATATATTAATTAATATTAATAATACATATTGCTTTAGTCAGTTTTATCTCTATTGTGACCAAAAGACACAAAAAGAAAATTTTAGAGGATGAAAAGTTTATCTGGGGACTCTCAGTTTTAGAGGTCTTAGTCCATAGACAGCTGGCTTCATTCCTCAGGGCTCAAGGTGAGGCAGAACATCATGGTGGAAGTATGGCAGAGAAAATTAGCTCAGCACATGATCAGGAAGCAGAAAGAGCTCTGCTTAATCAGGACAAAATACATACCCCAAAGGCATGCTGCCAGGGGTCCATCTCCTGCAGTCACACAGTACCTGCCTTCAGTTACCAAAGCAGATAATCCCTATCACGGATTAATGTGTTGATTAGGTTAAGCCTTTCATAATCAATCATTTCACATCTAAACATGTTGGCTCTTTTCTATGTTAGAATCACGCAATCTGTGAATGAGAAGAGTTTTAATTTTTCTTTTTAATCCTTCTACATTTTTGCTTTATATTGTTTTATAGAACTAGATAGAACCTAGAATAAAATGTCTAATAGAAATTATTATAGCAGGTATTAACACTTTTATTCTCAAAAGAAGTTTGAAGATGAAATTATAAATATGATGCATGAAGTAGAACATTTAAAAAATCCTTTAGCAAATTAAAGAAATTTCTTTCTTTTTCTTGTTGGTTAAGAATTGTTCAGATACAGAACATAATGAGAGGCTACTTTGAAAATCTGTATTCCAACAAAATAGAAAGTACCGAAGACATTGACAAATTTCTAGAGACATATGCTCCTCCCAAACTGAACCAGGAGGACGTACACGATTTAAACAGAAAGAAAATCATTTTTAAGCTCTGAGGCCAACACAGTGGGAAGAAATGTGGACAGAGGGACGTGCGAAAGTCACTAGCATGGCCACAGCCTCCCTGGGCCCATAGCAAATGAAGAGACCCTACCATGAAGCACTATTTATTAAAAAACTGTTGCTTACTTGAAAAAAAAAAAAAAAAAAGAATTGTTCTCATGAGAGGATATGGAAATTTATTAAATATTCAGTCTGAATTTTACGATGATAATCATGTTATTTATTGTTAATGTTGTGAGTTACATACATTGATTAGTTTTCCAATGTTAAAGGAGTTTTCAATTCCTAGAATGAAATGAACTTGATTGTGATATATCCTTTTAATATTATTAGATTTCTTTGGACAACATTTCCATTTTTGTTATTTTTTGGAAAGGGGGTATCAAGGATTTAAATCTGGGGCACTTGATCACTGAGTCACATCCCCAGTCCTATTTTGCATTTTATTTAGAGACAGGGTCTCACTGAGTTGCTTAGCACATTGCTTTTACATGATGTAGCCAAAATACCTGACAAGAACAACTTAAAGGGAAAAGTTTATTTGGGGCTCACAATTTCAGAGGTTTCAGTCCATTGACAGCTAACTCCATTACCTTGAGTCTAAGATGAGACACCACATCACTGGGGGAAGACCCAGTGAAGGAAAACTGCTCAGCTCATAGTGGGGTCAGGAAGCAGAGTGAAGAGAAGGAAAGGAGTCATTGAAGATAAACCTTTCCAGGGCATGCTCTCAAGGATCCCTCCTCCAGTCACTCCCTGCCTGATTACAGTTGCTACCCATTCAAACTATGATGAAGTGATTAGGTTACAGTTCTCATAACACTTTACTTCTGAGCAATCTTACGTTAGCACAGGAGCTTTTGGGGGACACCTCACAACCCTACCATTACATTCTACCCTGGCTCCCAAAAGCTCATTGTCTATTTTACTATGCAAAATGCATTTAGCCTATCTCTAAGGGTCCCATTGTCTTAAGAAGTTCAGCATTATCCAAAAGTCCAAGTCCGAAGGATCCTTTAAGACCTAAGGCAAGCTTTTGGCCATGAACTTGTGTAAACATTAAAACAACAACAAAAATCAAAACAAAACAAAAAAACAACAACAAAAAAAAAACAACAAGCTTCATGTATACATGATTCATTGAAATAAACATATCCTTTCCAAAAGAAAGAATAGGGGCATGGAAAGAAGGGACTGAACAAAAATAAGATTGAGACCCAGCCAGGGAAGTAGGTCCCATAACTTTGCATAGAATATCTAGGACCCATGACTGAGATGTGCTTTCCAAAGAGTTTGGGCATCCTTATCCCTTTGACCTTGCCTGAAGAAATATATATGACTCTTTTAGAGCCTGACTCTCTCTGCAGTCAGTTTTTCTCAATAGGTAATCCACATTATTGGCATCCCTGAATTCCTGTGGTCTCCATTCCAGCCCTGGCTTCACCTTCATAGCATTGTGCATTGCCCTCTCAGGGTCAGACTGCAGAGCATCTGACCCTGCTACGCTTTGCCTGGCCTCCCAGGCCTTCCTTTGATATATATATATATATATATATATATTTTTTTTTTTTGGTGCTGGGGATTGAACCCAGGGCCTTGTGCTTACAAGGCAAGCTCTCTACTGACTGAGCTATCTCCCCCACCCCCCTGAAATCTTGATGGAACCCTCCATGACTCCTTAACTTAAGCATCCTGCCTTCCAGTAGAACTAGCATCACATGGATAACATCAAAGTCTGTGGTCAACTCATGCAATACCTGGACCACCTGCGATCATGGCTTCAGTGGCCTCTGAGTATCTACATGGCTCAACATGGTGAAACACCTTCCTGACCCTCCACCCCATGTGGGCAGGGTGCCCCAAAGATCTCTTCTTACTCAAAAATATTTCTGTTCTACACCCTTGCTCCTGTAGTATGTAAGGTCTTGCAAATTCCTGAGATGCCCTTGAGATATTTTTCATTTTGTCTCTAAGCAAAGTACTTAGGATATTTTTAGGGGCCACAATATCCTTAACAACCACACCTTCCTTGGCTCCAGCTTTACATAAGCTTTTCAGGTCAAACTGCAAGTATTTAAAATACTTTAACTCTATTTTATTTTCTTGATTCTCCCAGTAAATCTGTATAAAAATTTCCAGCAATATCCATGCCACTGACTGAATACTATATTTTCTTGAAATTTCCTTTGCCAGATTAATTAATCCATCACTTTTAAATTAAGACTCACAGAAAGTCTCATGACATGGGGAAAATATAGACAATGTCTTTACTAGAAGGCAAAATGAATAATTCCAAGTTCAAGTGACAGAGAATGGGAAAACAGTGACTGAGATTGGGGGTCTCTGATGACCTCATGGCTGTGGTTGCCTGGTGCCTGGGAATGTTTCTGTGTAAAGGCATATGATGCCTAGCTTTTTTGGTAATGTCCTGCATGAGGAGGCCTTGGGGAAGAGTCTTATCAGCTTTGACCTTACTCTCAGGCATATAGCTACCAGGGATAGAGGAATTCTCATGCTAGACAACCACAAAGTTCCACCAGTTCTGCTACTCCTGAACCTGCCCACAAAACAGTAACTTTAAACAATGAACCTTCTTGAGAGCTAAACAAAGCTCCTAACATTGCAATTTTCAACTGTGGATTGTATCTATAGAAAAGCTGCATAGATGTTTCTAAGTTTCTGTGACTTTCTGAGTTCAAAGAATAATGCTTGCATAGTCTCTAATCTGATAATGAGACATATATAAATAAAGATTGCTGGGATAACTCTTTAGATCTTCTTCTCCATCAGAGAACAGCACTCTACCTGATCCCACCTTTACATTCAAAATCTGAGTGTATATTTTCTAATCCCCTATTGCCACTCACCAGAACTGCAAGTTTGACTGGTTGGTTGTGACATCCAAGTTCCAGTAGAGTACTCTGTCTCCACTAAAGCCTCATTGAAACTCATCCTGCTTTTAATGTCCACAGTCCTATCAGCAATAGCATGTTCTGAGTTCCCATGAGTATTGCCCATTAAGATCCACTTATATTCTAAAGCTTTTCCAGCTTGTATCTCTAAATTTTTCCACTCCTCATTCCAACTAGCTATAAAGACTTCTAATCAGGTTAGTCACTACAATGACCTGACCCCTTTTCTGCTATCAATTTTTGTTTTAGTTAGCTTTTTGTTGCAGTGATCAAAACACCCAAAAAGAACAATTTAGAGGAGGAAAAGCTTATATGGGTCTCACAGTTTCAAAGGTCTTAGTCTATAGATGGCTGTCTCCATAGCCCTGGGCCCAAGATGATTCAGCAATCATGGGGGAAGGGCTAGTAAGAAAAGCTGATTAGTTTATAAAAGTGTCAAGAAGAAGGTAATAGGTACCATAGGGAAGATCTACTCTTCCAGGGCATGCCCCCAGTGACCTGCCTATTTCAGCCCCAAGCCATTCCCCACCTGCCTACAGTTATACCCAGTTAGTCTATTCAATCTATAACATACTGATGAGGTTACAAATTTCTCTCAATCCAATATTTTTACTTCTGAATATTCCTACATTAACACAGGAGTTTTGGAGGGATGCCTCACTCCAAATCATAACATACATCTTACATTTAATTCTTCCATGATTTTAATACTTAAAGAGTTACAGAGCCAGAATAATCAAGATGGTAGACTATTGGCATAATACTAGGCAAGTAGGCCAACAGAGTCCAGAAATAAATGCACATATATATGATAAATTGATTTCAACAAAAGTGTCAGGGCAATTCATTGAGGAAAGCATAGAAATTTTTAAACATTTTTCTGATAAGAAGTCTATATGCAAGTGTAAGTAAACAATATGAACAGCTAAAAATAAAGTGAGGACACAAATTACAAATATCAGGAATGAAAGAGGAGATCACTATAAACCCTTCAAAATCAAAAGGATGAAAATAAATAGTACAAATAACTCTCACATGTAAACTTGAAAAATTAGATGAATATCATTTCTTTCTTAAGACACTACCACAACTTACCCAGCATGAAATAATTTGAATAGCCTTGAAATAATTAAGAAAATTGAATTATAATTAATTACTCACCTTTTTAATAAATCTCCAGTTCCAGATGATTTAACTAGAGAATTCTAATAAAATTTTAAAGAATTAACACCAGTCAAAATGAAACTTTTCCAGAATCTTGAAGAGACATTTCTTGAAACATCCATAAAACAATATTACCTTAATATCAAAATAAGATAAAGTTTAAAAAATTACACATTAATATATTTTCTATAAATAGATCAAAATGTTTAATAAAATATTATTTGTAGAATTCAGCAATATATAAAAAAATACACGCTATAAAAATAAACACAATAATTAAGTAGAGTTTATTACAAAGGTAGAAGGTTATCTTAGTCTGCTTGGAATGTTATTTAAAAAAGACCATAAAAGTCCAGAATGATGATTTACAGCTATAATCCCTGTGATTTGGGAGTCTAAGGCTGGAGGATCACAAGTTTGAGGACTCCCTCAGCAACTTAGTGAGACCCTGTCTCAAAATAAAAAATAAAAAGGGTTGGGGAAGTAACTTAGTGGTAAAGTATCCTTGGGTTCAATCCCCAGCACAAAAAGAAAAAAAAAAATCAAACATAAAGTGGGCAGCTTTTAGGCAACAGAAATTTATTTCTTAAAGATCTGACGACTGGGAAGTCTTAGATCAAGGTGGGTTTGGTGTCTGATGAGGGTCTGTTTCCTGATTCATAGATGGTACCTTCTAACTGTGTGCTCACCTGAAGGAAAGGGCAAGGCAACTCTCTAGATTTATTTTGCAAGGACACTAAAACCATTCAGGAGGGTGAAAGTAATGACCCCAGCAAAAGACCCACCTCCTAAGACCAATACCTTGTGATTTAGAATTTCAATATATGAATGTAAAGGCACACAATATTCAGACCTTAGTTAACCCTCATTTAATACTTTAAAATCAATCAATGCAATCCAGTATTGCAATAATCTAAACAAGAAAAATCACATGATTATATCAATTGATGCTAAAAAAAAAATGAGTTTGGAAAAATCCAGTAACTACTTATGATTAAAATACTCGGGCAGTTTGGAATAGAAGAGAATAACCTCAATTTGCTAAAGAGTATCTACTAAAAGACTGAATGCTTCCCTGAAAATTGGAAAAAGGTAAGAATTTCTGGTCTCTCTGCTCCTATTTTACTTAGTACTTAAAGTCCTAGTGACCTCAATAACACAAGAAAAAGGACTACTGATAAAATGTAAGAAATAGAACACTATTTATATGCAAATGACATGATAAATTCATGTAGGAAAAGAAGGAATTTACAAAAACAAAAATGTGAGTTCAATAAGGTAATATAATACAAAATGAAAATATGAAATCATTGCATTCCTAATAGTAGCAATGAAAATATCACATGAAATTAAATGTATAAAACATTTTAAATCATACAAAAAACCAAACAAACCCCAAAACATACATAGGACTGAGAACCATAGAATCCGATGAATGAAATCAAAGGAAACTTGAATAAATGGAAGAGAATATTCATGGGATGGAAGAATCAACATAATAAATATATCAATGTCCCCCAAATTGATATATGTTTAATATAATCCTTATTGAATTAAAAAAAATTGTATAGATTCAGGCAATATTATTCTAAAATTCACATGGCAAACAAAGGAACTAGAATAACAAAAGCATTTTGGAAATGTGAGAACAAAGATTCAGTTTTGAATTTAAGATTTTTATCTGGTGGCTATGGTCCACAAGTCTCTATGGCATGAAAATAAATGCAATGGAATATGAATAAAAATGGGAAGTAATTTAGTGGAAGATATGGCTTAATCTTCATTACTCTTACACAATTAATTCCTACTGGTAACAGATTAACAGGTAAAACTCAGATATAGGGGTTACAGTTTGAATGGTGTCTCCCAAAGCCCATATGTAAAAGTCTTGCTCTCCAGAGTGACACCCTAGGGAAACGGGAACCTTTAGGAGATGGAGTCTAGTGGAAGGTTCTTAGGGCATTGTGGGACCTCTATTCCCCCCACCCTTTTTCTCTAGTCTTCCTGGCTTGTGAGCTGAGCAGTTTTGCTCTGCCATGATGTCTCATCTGAGACCCAGAACACTGGAGCTACTTGATCACCATCTGGAACCTCCAACACCATGAGCCAAAATATACTTTTTCTCTTTCTACTTTAATTGCCTTGAGTATTCCATTATAATTTCAGAAATTTAAGTAAGACAGTACTAAATCCATATGTAATATAGATTTTCCTTATACATATACACCTATGATAAAGTTTAATCTATGAATTAGGCATAGTACACAATTAATGACAATTAAAATAATAAAATAAAATAATTATAATAATAAAATTATTATCTTTCTACCTTTCTCAGAACAGTTTGTTATACTATTAGCAACTTCAGCAAATGATATTTTTTCTCTCCTTATGAAGTTATAAACTTTCATTTTTTCACTTTAAAAAACACATTAAATCTTCTCTTTGGCATGCAAGATTTATTGACATGTCTACTGTTGTGCTTTGGGTCCAATATTAAGGAAAACAAAGGATTACTTGAATACATATGCTGAAATAACGCACTAGTTGATTTCATAACCAAGATAGCTACTAGGTGACTGATGGGTAACATACCCAGCATGGATTCACTGGACAAAGTGATGATTTGCATCTCAGGCTTGATGGCACAGGATGGCACAAAATTTCATCATACTACTTGGAACATAAGCAAATTTAAAGTTATGTATTTCTTTTTAAGCTGAGCACAATGGTACATGCCTGTAATCCCAGAGGTTTGGGAAGCTGAGGTAGGAGGACTGCAAATGTGAGGCCAGTCTGGGCAACTTAGAAGGACCCTGTCTCAAAATAAAAAGTGAAAAGGACTAGGATAGCTCAGTGGTAAAGCACCCCTGAGTTCAATCTCCAGTATCATAATTTTTTTTAAATCATGGAATCTTTTATTTCCAGAAATTTTTGTTAATACTTTGGACCAAGGTTGATCACAGGTAACCAAAACTGTAGCAAGCAAAAGCAGATTCTATAAACTTAAATTCCTATAACTCAATAATCAAAATTCAAATATCCTAAAGACTCAGTTCACCAAAATAATAAATATCAGAAATTGAATTATAATTAGTTAAAACTAAAATGGAAAAAGAAATAACTGAGAAATTATATCTAGTCTTTTTAGCATTTCTTTCTTTTTTTTTTTTTTTTTTTTTTTTGCTTGTTGGCTAATTTATTCAGTTAGTGCACTATTCTTTTTGTGCTAAGTAATTAGCAGGTCACATCAGAAAAAAGACTGTTTAACAGAAATGCCTACTTCTTTTTAATACCTTTGGGATCATTATTTTTGCTGTGACCTCAGTGTTTTTTAAACAATTTAGAGTCTTTATTTATTCTAAAACACATGAAAGATGTATGATAATTTTAAAGTTTAGAAATAAAGCAGAAATTGAAGATGTCTTTTCTTAATAGCTTAAAGTGCATAAAATTAATTTGACTGATATAAATGTGTGCTAATAATACTTCTTCAATTTGTGTGACAAATGCCCTTAAATAATTTATATCAATAACTTTGTTCTCATCTACAAATAGCTAGTCCTACTTACCACATTTAAATCTTCATTAGCAAAATATACGCATTGCTCATTATTTGTAGATAAGTATGCTTGATGATATGGGACAGTAGACATTTAAGAAAAAATATGAAACCTTCAAAGATTTATGGTAATAAGCATGACATAAGTTGTAAAGAAGAACTAGATGGTAGGTGACTTGTACACTAAAACACACTTAAAGAATATTTTAAATTTAAAATGAAAGGGAACAGCAAAACTACCAAATCTAGTGGTATCTATTTGCACAGTAAACCTGTAAAGAAGTACATGCCAATGCTCTAAATATAGACTTTAATATTTTCTACACCAAAGTATACTATCAAAGGGACATTCTGAATGTGCTCACCCCATACAAATGTTCTCAGTGACTTTCCTTCAAAGTCAACAGTCCTATCTTGGAAATCTTCATCCCGAACCTTGTGTAGTATTTATAACCTGTTGCCCTCCCTTTGTGTAACTTATCACTGTCACTTTCCCATCCCATCCTACACTAAACCTCTGCCAGTTCAAGAGTACCTATGAATTCAGTGTAGAAACTGCCAGAGATTTTAATTTCTATACCTACAAAACACTGAGCAGAAAGTCTCGTCTGGCTCCTTGAAGTAACTCCCTATCATTCATTGTCCGATTCTGGGGTGGTGCCTACTCTGTGTCTTGTCCACAGTGTGCTGCTTTTATTTGTCCTAATCACATCCAAGCATACCATTCTTTTTAATTATTTAATATCTATTAAAACATAATAGATGGATTTTGCAAGAGACTTTCAAAGCAGTTGACATTTGGGCCCCATTCTAACATTCCAGTCTCCTATGTCATTCTCCTGCCATATTGTGAAGTCAGAATTCTTGGCACATTTCACTTGCCAACAGTTCTTCAATACTCCATGTATTTAATGTCCCTTGACCTTTCATTGTATACATCTCACCATCTAAAATGCCCTTTCTTATCCTTAGTTCCCCACAAGGCAATTGTCTCACTAACTAAGCCAACACAATATGTCTCCAATCTAGAGCAACCATCTATGATACATTTCCTTCCACCCGCTCAGAAACCCCTATCTCATTTACATCTTCATCACATGGCACTTTACATCCTCTTCTCTGTTTGAGGAGACACAGTCACACACCCAGTAAGACCGCTGACTCCAGAGTCAGGTGACTGGAGAGTGAGTCACAACCCTAACCCTGACAAGCTGTGCAAAATTGAGCCAGTCCCTCACCCTCTCCATTTCTCAGTTTTTTCATCTTTAAAGTGGAATAACATAATATACGGACAGTTATAAGCATTACAATATAGACACAGAAAAATTAGAATAGTGCTTAGTACATGCCCGATGCTTTGCCTATTATTTTACTTAGTTGTACATATACTTATTTTTCTTACAAGTTAAAGAAATAAGGAGTGATTTTATTATCTTTCTATTAATTATTATTGCTTAAATACAAATTGAGTAACCTCTATCGGAAATTCTGGAGGCCAGTACATTTTGGCTTGAGGATTATTTTTTAAAGTTTGAAATATAAATATACATATACACAATGAGGTATCTTTGGTGTGAAATCCATTTGTTTCCTATACACCTTAAACACATTGTCTGAATCTCTTATTTTTGCAATATTTTTAGTGCTCCTGTGTTTTGACCATTACCTATCATATGAGTTCAAGTGTAAAGTTATCTACTCATGGCTTCATGTCAGCCCCAAAAGGGTTTCAAATTATGGAGCATTTCAAATTTTGGAGTTTTGGATTGGAATGCTCAACCTTCAGTGGTAAAAACTCAGCAATGATAACTTTTTTTCACTGTGTCATCAGTCTGTATCTTATCAGAAAAAAATGATATTACCCCAGATTTCAGGCCAACTTAATCTAGGGAATCAGATCTTTATAAATTTAGTGGAAAGGCCAGAAGAGTTGTTAGTGGAGAGGATCTCTTTCTTTTTAAATCTACAACTCTAGCTATGGCTCATATAGACAGGAACTTGCTATTGCTGCCCAGGACCATACCTTCCAGGAATTAGCCACTAATTGTCACAGTTACTGTAGAGGGTCAAGGTAGACGTCTCTCAGGGGAATTATTGGCCACAGAAGCATATGTCTATGTCTTATCTATGGTCCCAAACATATATAAGTGCAGTATAGGAATGACCATAGAAGGTTTCAGTGAGTACTAATTATATGCTAAGTGGATTTGGACTGCTGTATCCAAAATACCATAGACTGGTCATTTATATTATGAATACTTATATCTTTCAGTTTTTCAGACTGAGAAGTTCAAGTAGACTCAGTATCAGCAGAGGAATTGGTTCCTAGTTCATGGGCAACTCTGTTCTTGCCATGTGGTCATGGAGCAGAAGACATGGGGAATTCATTGGGGTTTATTTTATGAGGGCACTAATCACATTCGTGAGGATTTTGCTCTGGGATTTTATCACCTCCACAAGTTTCTAGGTCCAAATGACAGATAATATTTGAATATACATTGGGAGACACAAAGGTTCAGGTCATAAAATATGTGTATATGTGTATAATATTTTGGTTTCAATTACAAAATACAAAATCTGCCTTTTTATTACCCCTCAAATGCTGAAATACCCATAATCTCAGATAGTTGACTTGATAAGCAGGCAGTTAAGTATGGTATAAATATTAATTATAATAATAACTTCTAGGCCTTTCCTGCTCCATTGATACCAACATAGTCACAATCATCATCAACAGCATTCAAGCTCACCCAATATCATTTTTCAATTCTATGAGAACCCATTTTTCCTTGAAGTCAATGGCTAAGTGTTGAAAATTATCAGACACAGGCCTAGATGAGAACACCCTGAGGCTACTTTGTTTTCACATTTTCTTGTTGTGGTTTTAATATTTTTACATTTTCTTGTTGTGGTTTTAATATTTTTATAGTGGAGTCTTCATGCTAGATTCTTGATACCCAGAATTCTCTATCTGATTCTGCCCTCTATTTCCTGTCCACCATTGGATCTCTGGAGTTAACAACTAGGAGTTATACCTTTAGATTGTATCGGGTCTCTACTGGGCCTGCGTGTAAAGTTCATGTCAGTTGACTCTGCCTGTCTGCTTTAGATCTCCTGGCCACAGCTAGTGTGCCTACTGTAACATCTGCAGTCAATCAGGATTCTTTTGTTTGGAAGTTGAGTTTCCAAATTCTCTTCCCATTGAACCTCCAGGATATTGGCATTCTCTCACATCGAATTTCTGAATTTTATCTCATACTCTTGTACTTGCTAGTGTAATAAAGACAAAAACTATTAGTATGTGAGAATTTACATCCCACTTTGTAACAGTACTTTGAGTTATGAGTCAAAAAGAAGAATTGGAAGCATATTAGAAAGTCTAGACCAATTTACATCAAAGAGCAGAGGGAGATCTATAAAAATAAGTATAGAAAAAGCAATGAAGCCCATGGGGTAGAAGAGTTTAAGCATAGAGAGGGAGAGAGAGAAAAAATAAAAGACTGTCAAGGACACATGCCATGTCGTGCTTCCCAAGACTAAAAATTTACAGATCTACAGGAAACTCCACTTAAAAGTCAGATGTATCATGACATGTAATCTCATTTCAGCCTTTCTGCAATTTGAAGAAATATTTTAATTGATTTTCAACTTTATTTCATGTCAGATTTCATTTGAATGGGAAGCGCTGCTGGGGTGGTATAAAATGGATCTATCTGCCTCATGAAATTTGCTTAGGCTTTAGGCTGACACACATTTTAGTATTACTAGAGCAGGCCAGTTTATCTGCTGCTTCTATTTTTTGTGGTCCTCATTATTCTAGGGATGTTTTGTTTCAGTAATTTCCTGGCATAGGAGTAAGAGTTATGTCATTTTCTTTGGTGATTGACCATTGCAATTATTAAACAATGTTTTTTGTGGAGGTGTTATGTACTATGTTGATCAGCATAGGCATTTCTAGCATCTTTTCAACCACAAGCAATAATTATTTTGTATATGACTTTACATTATGCCTGATGAAGAATCTTCCACTCGTCTAACTGCAAATCTGTATGTTTCTTTCTCTATTGAGAATTTATTGGACTAAAAGATCTATGTAAGTCTATATGTAGTTATGAGTTCTATTGCCCACTCCCACTAGAAGAGACCACGTGTGGTCCAAAGAAAGTGGATGCAAGCTTTCTGTAACCCTGATCTTCTTAATGAATAAGGGTAGAACTTCTCAAAGTCCCTGAATCATTATCAGCAATATAGTAAGTGAAGCATAATCTTGAAGTCATTCTCAATAGGATACACATTTTGGACACGTCTACAAGATAAATAACTTCAGTTAAGCACATTTTATATAACCACTGAAGTTTATTTCATGCAAACAAAATCAAAACATTCAATAGCCATCCAGACGAAAATGCATTAATATTCACAGAGTTGAAAGGGATCAAAATGGCCCTATTATTATAAATTTGCACAATCTGAGACTAAGAGGATACAAACCATCTTCTCGATGTCATGAAGTAGACTGGAGACAGAATTTAGAACTTGTGAATGTGATTCAGTGACTTATTACACAATATTTTGTCTAAATTAGTGAGATATGTGGAGTCAAAAATCTTAAAATATCAAACCTATTGGTATATTTTGTCCTAAATTAAATGGTTTAATATATCCAGTCTTTAATTTTCAAGTGTAGACTTATGTTTAATTTGAGTCTTTGAAAAAAGGTTACTTACACAGCAATCAGAATGATTAATTTCATCAGTATTGTAAGAACATGTTCAATTTAAGTTAATTTACACATGACTTTGAATGCTTAATCTAAAAGCACCTTTAAAGAAAACTGAAAGCATATTAATTATACCTTAAAATCAAATACTTACTTTGAAATTTTTAATTACTACTAAAGCATTTAGGGTATTTGTTTTTCAAAAAGTGTGAAGTTCTATTGAAATTGCAAGCAAACTCCTCTGACAGAAAATCATTACATAATATCTAATGCTCTTCTTAAACTCGTAACAAATATCTATGTCACAAATAAAGAATTTTATTTATTAGCTATTAATATGCCTTAAAGAGAGATTAGTTTGGGAATTACATGTATGTATATTATTAATGTAAATTGCTAATTATGACTTTTTTCTAGATTTCTTTTGTAACAACTTCAAATAAAAGGGTTTTGAGTAAAATATTTTCTATTTGATGCTGAATTCTATTAATACCATCATATGATTCAATGTGGAATGGCACAGGTTATTGACATTTCACAAAATTTTACTTACAAATAATAATGGCATAAGCTATATCAATAAAGAACTCAAAACCCAGCCAAACAGTTCTATAACTCGATTCTATGAACTGAAAGTCATTAGCATCTCTCTAGTCAGAGGATGCTAAGTTCATTTTATGTACCTGTGCCTCCCTTCCCTTTTGGTCCCCTTACTGCCCTACCCAGAACAAAAACAACAACAACGACAAAATGCTTCTAGTCAAAAAAAAAAAAAAAATGGAGAACCCTTTTCTTCCCCTGTGGCTTGTTGCTCTCTTAAACTACAAAAGTGATTGATAAATATTTTTGGAATGCAAAAGGAACAGAGAAGCAATTATATCTAATTCCCAAAACTTCCCGCATACATGACCTATATCATATCATGCTTTTAGCAGTAGCTATTCTTCAAACACAAAGAATTTGTGTTATTGGAAAACACAAAGTGGAAAAATAAAGGCAACAAGTGTTATTGAAATAGATAAGATGTCCAAGACCCAAAACGGGTCTCTCTGTTTCCCACAATGGTTGTCCAGGTTCTCCCTCTGGAACTCTGTGGAACATGGCTCAAAATCACTCAGTTAAGATAATGAAAACACAAACCAGAACCCAAGAGATATGTATTTGCAACAGAAGTATCTGATAGAAGTTTGTTTTTCAAAATACACAAAGAATGCTTTAAGCACAATAATAATAAGAAGAAAATAAAACATTAAAAATTGGACTAAAATCCTTACCAGATACCTCACTAAAGAATATATACAGATATCAAAAAGCAAATGGAAAGATGTTTCATAACACAAACATCTGGGAAAAGCAAATTAAAACAAAAAGGAAATACCACTATAAACCTTTTAGAAAAGGTATTCATTACTTGCTGGTAGGATCGCAAAATGGCACAGCCACTTTGGAAGACAGTTTGTCAGTTTCTTAAGAATCTGAACATACTCAACCATACTTGACACAACAATCATGCTCCTTGGTATTTATCCAGTGAAGCTGAAAACACATCCACATAAAATCCTGCACACAGACATTTTTATCAGCTTTATTCATAACTGTCAAAACTCAGAAGCAACCAAGACGTTCTTCACTAGGTGAATGGATGAAGTGCAGTACATTTAAGTGATGGAATATTATTCAGTGCTAAAAAGAAATGGACTAGGAGCCATGAAAAGAAACAGAGAAAACTTAAGTTCATATTACTAAGTGAAAGAAGTCAGTCTGAAATGGCTACATAAGCTATTATTCTGACTATGTGACATTTTGGAAAAACCAAAAGTATGTAAATGGTAAAAAAATCAGTGGTTGCCAGAGATTAGGGGATGTGGGTGGATAGTATGTGGAGCACAAAGGATTTTTAGGATAATAATCTACTTTGTATAATACTATAATGATGTCACTATATGATTATCTGAACCCATAAAATATACAATATCAAGAGGTCTAATATAAACTATGGGCTTTGGATGAAATTGATGCAGGTTCATCACTTGTAACAAATTGCCACTCTGGTGAAGGCTGATCATGGAAAAGGCTATGCTTGCACAGGAGCAGTGTTTATGGTCTATCCTGTTACCTTCCTCTCAATGTTGCTGTGAATCTAAAACTGTTCTAAAAATTACTCAGCTATAAAATCTCAAAAAGAATACATAACTAATAGGAAATTTTAAGTGATGCTCTCAGTCACAAAAGGGTAATTAAAAGTGCCCCTCTAGATAAATCAGCCTCATGTTTATTGACACTTACATAATGAAAGCTGGAAAAGGTAGAATAATAGGAGAGACTTTCAGAACAGCCTCCTAAACAAGTTCTGGGAAGGACCTGTTCAACATCCTTTCAATTATGGCTATTCTTTTGCTGAATGGAAAAGGGTGAGAGGGAGGCCTCAGAAAACATTTCTAATTATCCTAAGTCAGTGTTTCCTAGACTGTGATGATCCATGTTCTTCAGTATCAAAGACTGCACAGGTTTTATCTTGCCAATATCACTGATACAGCACCTGTGACTTTCTCTCCCCCTTTCAACCTCAAGAAGGGCAGTTTTTCTTTCATGTCAAATATAGTGAGCAGTAACTTGTAAATGCTACCAAACTGTTACTTTTGCCCCTATAAAACATACCTCAGAATAATATAAGAATAACTTTTCCCTTCAGGGAGAAAGGGTTGACATTGTCTATAGATATGTGAGTGCATTAGGTTAGTAGTTTATTTTGGTGCATTGATTAGTATTCTTCCCAAGAAGACAACCTTGACTGTTACTCTGTGACCTAACCAGATCCTCTCAATTCAACAGGAGTATTCATCAATTACAGTTTACAACAGGAGTCAGATTCCCAGACCAGCTCTGTGTATAGTGTGGTTTGACAAGAAAAGAAAAAATAACTCTGTGTAGTTATAGCTTGCGTTGTTCCTACACATTCCCACTTATCATGAGAGCAATACCTCAGACTTTTTTCATCCCCATACAAACATCAAACATGTAATCAACTCAACACTGAGATATTGATTCAGGGGAAAGGGAACTTCATTTCAGGTGAAATCAAAAGATTGAGTACACTTTTGTATCTTACAGGGTGTTGTTACATTGAGAAAAGATGCAAAATGAAGCTATTACCAAGAGAGCTAACTTAAAACAATACTACCCCAATACGGTTTCTATAAGTAAAATTCATTCACTATCAACAAATATTTTCTTGTCCAGAAAGTTCTGATGATTCTGTTTAGAATTTAGACACCTTGTCAGTGTTTTGTTGTAAAGTCATCCTTGCTGTTTAGAAAGATGGGCATCATTTTTCTGCATGAATAATTACATATGTCTGGTACAATAAATCAACCTTCCCATTTCTGCTTTTCCTAACACTTGTATGGTGTGGTCTATCAATTGACAGAATGGAATTCACTGACTTCATTTATGGCTCTGGTACAGAAGAAATTATCAAAAGATCACAATCAATATCAAATTGAGAACTGAATAGATTGACAATGTAAGCAAGCCACAAACATCAACACTAAGAGTGTGGCAATCAGATACCACAAAATGAGTCTTTCTTATTCTGTCCTAGTTAAATAGCAAAATTTAAAATTCTAAGCTTTCCCCAATTTATGTAAGTATATTTCAGTGCATTTCATATATTATATCTTTGTGACTGTCTGATAATGTGAAAATATTGCTAATAAAGATTAAAGGTATGTATTCTCCTATGTAATAGATTTCTAAGCCTATACTATTCTGATTTATGTAATAAGAAATATGTTTGTCCATAGATTTTGGCATGAATGTGAAGAGAAGGCTGATATATTATTCAGAATAATATCACCTTGAAATTAGAGAAAAGATATGATACTCACGATATTCAATGGTTTACATTGAATGTAAGCTATAAATTACCATAGAATATATTCACAGTAATGACTATTAGATTTAATGATTTGAAAAGAAAAGAAAATCTGAATGAAACAAACAATGAAGTTTAACCAGGACTTATGTGAATAAATGCCTTGAAGATAAAAACAAAACGGATATTCTAGGCATATATACATGTACAAAATAGGCAGTTCATTTGGTATCCATTTGCTTAATTTCTTTCATGTGCCTAACACATTCCTTAGTGTCTGAGGCTCAAAAGATGTTAGTAATGGTCATTTACCAGATGGATTTGTGAGGAAAAACTAAACACTTCATGAAATATTTATTAAACTAGAATATGTGTGTTTTCACACACATGTACACACAAACACAAACATTTTTTTATTTATATCCAATATTTGTTATGAAAATAATATACTGTGAACTAATATAAGATGTTAGGAATTAGGACTCCTTATTTTAAAAAAAAGTTCCATTGAGGTGATAATTTTATTTCTGTTCCATACTACAGGATATTAACTTGAAAAAAAGTCAGAAATTAGTTTACATATTTTTAATCAACAAGTTTTGTATAATCTTATCTCTTCCTTTGGCAAACATACCAAAATGGGAAAATGCTACATATCAGTACTTAAATATACTGTAGGGCAAAACAGAATAAAATATGAAAGAAACAAAACAAAAGTAGGCAATTTTACCTCCATGAAATTTCTAGGGGTCCAGAGGAGGGAAGCATGTTGGAATATACCTTCCAAAATGTATGATAAGTTGTTGCATCTGGTCCTTCCTACAACCAAAATAGAAGCACAATGTCTAATGGGATTTTCTGGATTTTGGAGCAGTGTTCTCTTCATCTAGGTATGTTACTCAAACCTATGCACCAATAATCTGGAAAAGCTGCTAGATTTGAAAGAGGCTCAGAACAACAGGAAGGTTCACAGCAGGTCCAAGCTACAGTTTAAGCTTTTCTCCCATTTGGACCATATGACCTAGAAGATCCAATGATGCTTGAAGTGTTAGTGATAGACAGAATTGCTGTCTGGAGTGGAGCTTCTGGAAAGCCCACGTGAGAGTCTCAACTTAAGCCCTTAGGTTGAAGAGAAAAGTCCTACAGGTTAATATTCTTTTGAGAAGTGCTCTTGACTTGCTACTCAGCCTTAATTGAGACTGAACTTCTAACCATTAGCCACCAATTTACCCTACAAACTGAGTTGCCTGTCATGACCCATGAGGTTTCATCATTGAATGTAAATAGTACTTGTATGTGCAGGTGCCAGCAGGCCCCAAAGATGGAAGTAAGTTGCAAGAATGGCCCAACTGCCATGGTCTCCATTTCTGCTGCATCACCTTCCTATTCCAGCCTGTAGCTACACCCTTCTGGGGATTTCCAGTGATCAGTGGGCAGATAACAAGAAGAATCTGGCATCATTTACAGATGGTTCTGCAAATGTGTGCATCACCCAAAAGCAGAAAAAGGCAGCATTGCAACCCCTTTCTGGGACATTCCTGAAGAGCAGTAGTGAAGGGAAATATTTACCGCAGGCAGAACTCTGAGAAACACATCTGGTTGTTAACTTTATGTATGCTCTTTAACTTTTATGTGTCAACTTGAAGTGGTCATGGGGTGCCCAGGTACTTAGCTAAACATCTGGATATCTGTGAAGGTATTTCTGAGTAAAATTAACGTTTCACTTGACAGATTGGTTAAAGCAGATTGCCCTTTTCTATGCAGATGTGCCACATCCAATCCAATACACACCCTAATTGAGGAAAATGGCTCAGTTAGGGAGAATTCACTCTCTTTATTTGACTCCTGAGCTTGGGATATTGATCTTCACCTGCCATTGGACTCAGAGTGGAACTATGTCCCCGGCTTTCCTGAGTTTCCAGCTGGTTGACTGCTGATCCTGGGAGTTTTCAGCCTCTGTAATAGCATAAGCCAATTCTGTATAATTTTTTAAGAGAGATAATGGATACATATAGAACAATACACACACACACACACACACACACACACACACACACACACACCCCTATATATCTCCTATTGATTCGGTTTCTCTAGAGAACACTAATGCAATATGATTCTGTGTAAACAAAGCTAAGGTTAATACTTAGAAAACTGAATTGGAAATGTATGCTTCCTTTCTTTGATTTTTAAAATCAATTTTTAATTTAGGAAAGTCACAGATGTAGAAGCATTCATAAGTTCTCAAGTTCTGAGCAAAGGTTTGTTCTATTTGTCTGCATTATACACCATCATAAATTTCTTTTATCAATCTAGTGCCCATCCTGTAAAGGTTCAAAGACTGATAAGTGCACTGAATGCTTTTTAAAGATATTTTTTCCTAAAGTGTTTTGGCCAAAATGTTCATTGATAAAGATACTTAGTTTTAAGTGCTTTTATTTGGAGCACAAAACTACCATTCATTATGTTTCAAAATATGCATGACTCTTCAAAAATGCCTAAAGCATGATTATTACCAAATAATATGCCATAGTGTCAAAAGTGCTATTTGTTTATTTGCATCAATTTTTTCTTTATATCAAAGTACAATTTATATGGTATGAAATGCACAATTTTTAGTGTGTTTTTAGATGGATTTTAGAAAATATGCAATCTATGCAACTACCATATAAATCAGGACATGGAACAATTTTTTCACAACAGAAAATTAACTCAGGTCTCTTTCCAGCTACTGCCAGTCTAAAATCTCTTATTTCCATTAGTAAAGATTGATTTTGCCTATTTTTAAAATATTATTAATTAAATTATTCATTACCTATAGTTTTGTATCTCACTTCTTCGCAATGTTTATTTCTTTCTACATTGTTCTGATATCTACATTTTATTTTTATTGACAAGTATTATTCTATGATAAGAAGATATATATGCTTATTTCTCTATTGATGAATGCTTGCTTTGTTTCCAAACTTCAGTTAATTTGAAGAAAAAAATTATAAACCTTCTAGTACAAATATTTTGATGACTATTTCCCTTAGATAAATACATGGAAATTAAATTCCTTGTCCAGATAGATAAAGACAGATGTAGTCATATAGCAATTACATCAATATGTAATTATATTTCTGTCTCTGACAATAGTTTCCAAAATGATTTTATTATATTCTTATAGGTTCTACAGCCTCAAAAACAGTTTTGTCATATTTTCTAATTTTAGACACTGCAGTGTTTGCAAATTTTTCATACCTGATCATAATCTGCACTTCTTTCACGTCTAATGATGGAGAGCCACATTTCATAAGTTTATCAGACATTCATATCTTATATTTTAAACTGCCTATATTATGTTTTTGTTCTTTAAAATTTTATTGACTAATAGTTTTTATATTATTGAATTGTATATGTTCTTTCTATATTCTGAAGTAAGTGATTTTACAAGTATTCTCCCAGATTGTGACTTGAATAAATTTCAAATCCTTAGTGGTGTTTTGTGTTGAAAATTAATTAATTTTGATGAAATCCTAAGAGCTTACTTGTGCTATCTCTAAGGAAATGTAGCTTACCCAAAATTATCTCTCACTTTTCTTTAATTGTCATTATTTTAACTTTTATATCCAGGACTTTTTATAACATCTCAAGTTAACTCTGGACATGCGTAAGGTAGGAGTCAAAACTATTTTTTTCTATATAGTTATAAAGTTGTACAAGCACTGCATGGAAAAAAAATCAACTCTTGAATTGTTTTGATGTCTATGTCAACACTTAGGACACTAGAATTTCACTTCTGGACAAAATTGAGCATCAGAGATTATATTAACCCACATTCCCAAAATAATTAAAATAAAACAAAAAAATCCGTGAAAAATAGCATACTGACACTTGGCACTAGGTAGCACAGTTATTTCCAAGAAGAGATAAATAAGCAAGCTCTGGAACCCCCGGATTTTGTGTTCTCTAAGGTAAAAAAAACACTGGGGCATTTAAAATAGATAGCTGGAACATCTAAAGAAGGTTCACATAGAATTCCTAAGAATATACAACTCGGGAACAAAAAATAAATATATAAACTGTGAGAGTAACAGTTTAGAAACTGAAACAGAAAACATTAGTAAACTAGAAAACATAGAAATAGGAACTGTGCAAAATGAAATAAAAAGACTAAAAGGAAAATTTTAAAAATGAAAAGAATCTACATGAGCAGTAAAGCAATTTTAACCGACTACATTTATGTGTAGTTGGAGTCTTTGAGGTACAGGAAAAATTATAAAATGTTTTTTAAGGACTACTGAGTAGAATTTCCAAATTTGATGAAAACTGTAAATCCACATATTCAAAATGTTCAATAAGCCCCAAGTACAAGAAGTACAAGTAATTGTATTTAAACCAATATAAAGAGGATATTTTAAAATAAGTCAGACAAAAAAATGTACAGGAGACAAAAATAATGATATCAGGTTGTCCACACAAAGTAATATAAATTAAGAGAGAAGACAATATATTTGAGGTTGAAATAAAATTCAGAAAACTCACAGTTTTATACCCAGATTTTTTTCAAGAAATAAAGGAAATATAAAGACATTTTAATATACAAAGGATGAAATAATTCATCACTAGCAGATTATTTCGACAATTAATATTAAAGAAAGCTCAAAAGGGAGGGGAATTATTTCAGAAGGAATTGTACATCACCAAACAAAAGCTGCGAAAAGGTAAATGCATCAGTAAATGTAAAATTTCTTCTTATATTTTAAATCACGAAGAGATAATTTTAAAGCAAAACAATAACAGAACAACAGTGGGAAATTATAAGGTCCTTTTACTACATGGGAAGTGGTGAAATACTACAGGGATGATAAGAAGTGAAATAATCTAAGCACCCACTAAAATAACCCAACAAAGAGTTATAAATAATAAGGTAATAAAGCAGAAAACTGTTCTAAAAATAGCATTTAATCTGAAGTAGAGCTGAAAGAAAGAAAAGAAAGAAAAAGTAGAACAATGATGAAATGAAAAAAGTAAAAATGAAATAGCAAAATGGTTGACAGAATACCAACCTTTCATCAAATATAATTTAACGTACCTCAAATAAGTGACTGTCATATTGGATAAAAATATAAAAACAAACAAAAACCAAAAAATGTACTCCCTACATACTCACATTAATATAAATAAATAATTATATCAAAAGTAAGAGAATGGAAAAATATGTGACACAAATAGTAATTGAAAGATGTAGTGACTATACTAAAATCAGATTTCAGAATAAAGAATATTACCCATGTTAATGGTAGTCATTTCATAATAATATAGGAGTCAAATCATCAGGAAGACAAAATAATCCTCAGGTTTATCTACCTAATTCAGAGCTACAAAATAATCTTAAATTTTAATAATTCTAAAAGCTTATCCTCCTATTAACAGCTTCAATACGCATTAGGCCAAAAAAAAGGCATAGCTACAAGAAGAAATATACGAACCAACAATTATAATACAATTTTTTTTAACAAATCTCTCTCAATAGTTGGCAAAATATGTAGGCAGAAAGGTGGTAAGGATATATAACATTTGAACAGTGTTATCAAACATATTTAACTAAATCATATGTGTAGCACACATCACCAACAAAAACAGAATGCTCTTTCTTCACAAGTGTGCATGGAAAGCTTTAAAAAGTAGAGAACATTGATAAAACTTAAGTCCCAAGATATTTTAAAGCACTCCAATGATAGAATATGTGGTATCCCCACAGTGGAATTGAATTAATATGAAATAAAAATCAACATGTCAAGAAAATTATAAATTACAGAGGTGGATTCACACAGATTGATGTAGTGAATCCATGTAATACCAATCATAATTTCAGTAGACTTTTTTTGTAGCAACTGACAGGTTCATGCTATGATGTATGAAAATATGCAAGAAAATAGAAGATATTAAAAATAAAAACCTTGAAGAGGAACACAGCAGCAGCACAACAGCACCAGATTTCAAGTTTTATTATAAAGCTTAGAGTAAGAAAAATGGTGTAGTTTTAGATTTAAGATAGACAAATACCGAATAAAGTACAATTTTATTATTTACTAAACACTGTAAGAATTAAATGGTAAAGAGTACTCTTTCAACAAATGGTGTTAGAATTCTTAAAAAGTATACAAAACAAACACAAATAAAATACTTTGATGTTCATATACATAAAAATATCCCCAGAAGGAACATAGCCCTAATTTAAAACCTAAATAAACTACAAAATTTCTAATAGAAAACATAATGAGAAATCCATGTAACCTTGGGTTTTACAATAATTACTTACATTAAAAACAACACAAAATTCATAGGTCAACAAATTGAAAGATTGGACAATCAAAATTAAAGGTGAAAAACACCTCTAAAAGAATAAAAATAAGTCAAAGACTGGAAGAAAATAGCTGCAAATCTCATATCCAATAACAAACTTCTATCAGAATATACAGAGAATTTATAAAACTCACTAAAAAAGAAAACAATCAACCTCATTTAAAAATGGACAAAGATTTGGCTATCGATAGAAAATATGCACTATGTAAGACAAAAAGCTAGAAGAAATAATTTTGAATGTTTTCACCACAAAGATATGATATATCTGGGGAGACAGAATGTTTAACCTGATTTAAATATTAGATGATGTATCAAAACACCACCAGCATCCCATAACTATGTATAATTTTTATGTTTGTACATATCAGCTAAAATAAATCTATAATTTAAAATGGTCAATGATTTGTATAATTAATCAAACAAAATATATGGTTAACAAATTATGAATAGAAAAGATTCTCCACATCAACATTCATTGGGGAAATGCAAATTAGAATTGCAAGGACTTACCACTATATATCAGAGGTATCTAAAATTAAAAAACAGTGGTATCAAGTTTTTACCTGATGCATACCTGGCCAGGGTATGGATCAATGGAAACTCATAAACTATTGCTGGAAATGTAACATATTATAACCAATTTGGCACATACTCTGGCAGCTTTTAATAATTTAATGCACACTTACCATACGTCTCAGTCATTCCTCTCTAAGGCATTTATTCAAAAGAAAAGAAAGCATATTTTTAAACAAAGTGTTTTACTTGAATGTTCCTAGAAGTAATCTCCAAACTGGAAAAAATCCAAACAGCAATCAAAATATTAATGGATAAGACAACTGTGGTTTACCCATGGAATAAGATCTATTCAGAAGTAAAAAGCAATGAACTATTGATCCATACTCCTACATGGATGATCCTCAAAATAATTTTGCTGGAAGAAAACAGAACGACAGCAAAGCAATTTCATTTAGTTAAAATCCTAGGAAATACAAACTAACCTGCAGAGGTACGGTTGACTAGATTGGATGGGCCCTGGCCCCTGTGAAGGAAAAAGAACACAACAGAGCAAAACATTTGAGAATTCTGAGAGGACTTGCTATGCTCATTATCTTGTGGTGGTGATGTTGTGATGATGGTTTTATAGGAATATAGTACCTCCAACTCTTAAAATTGTGCAGCTTAAATATGTGCTATTTATTTTAATTCAAGGGTGCCTGTTAAAGCTGCTAGATCAAATTCTAGATCAAACCCAACTTGGTGAGATTCAGGTGATTTAAACCAGGATCTCCTGGATGGATCTGTTTCACACTTAGATGCTGGAACCTAATCACATCTAACTGAAAGTCTCTGGGGCAGCATTGGGCGGCTGTGCTTCAAATGCCTCTCAACCACTTTTTACCAGCAGATTAACCAGTGCCTCTTCTCATGATGGCGGCAGAAGTGAAATAATGGAGCACTGAAACAAAAAAACTGCTTAAATCCTTGACTTGGAAATAGTATGCAGTTACTCTTGACTCTGTTTATTAAAGCAAGTCACATAATCAATTTCAAAGTCAAGAGTAGGAAACATGTTCCATCCATTATGAAAGTATAGTAAGGATATGGTTGCAGGTGTGCCTGAGGTATTGGGTCAATGAGGCAATCAAATACACATAGAATATACAACATTTTGTTCAAAAGAACAAATAAATTCAGAAAAGTACTTCAAAGAAACAAAATCAATTTTCTCTTCTACTTTAATAACTTTTATTTTACTATGACCCCCAATCTTCTAAAACAATATACGAGTCCTAATTATGAGGCTTCAATACTAACTTGACATTTAAATGTACTTCAAGATTCGTTTTGTCAAATAGATCATAGGAACATATTATTTTAAAATAAAGCCCTTCATTCTATGAAAAACAGAAATAGAAAATACCCTCATAATCATCTCAGTTAGCTCTACAATCTTCTCAAATTAGTCCTCAGCTATTGTTGCTGTTGAAAACTCTTAAGACAGATAAATTTCACAACTCTTACATTTTTCTAGATTAAAATCCTCATGAAGTTTATTTTATTACTTTAGAACTGTTCAGAATGAACATTTATCTAAATATCCTTCATGTTTTCACATCTCCACCATTTCTCCATAAAGTACCTTGGAGAATTTAAAGGTGATTCATGAGTATATAGGTGTGGGGAAATGTTAAGAGGTATTACTCATCACTATGAGCTGGTTATTCTGCTGACTAACATGGCTGCCCACATGGTGTCCTAGTTAGTACAAGGGGAAGTAAAAATATTATCTTTTGGCTCAAAACACAGTAGTTCAGTAAAACAGGTAACTGAGGGGAGTGAGTTTCATTTGTCAAAGTAAATTAACAATTACCAGCCTTCTCTGCCAATGATGGCTTCTCTGAGGTGGAACGTGTGGTTTCAGAAAAATTTCAGGTGAAACAAAATTCATTTCTCAAGCTGAATAGAAAATACTGCAGCAGTCTTCCTTAGAAGTTCAGCCATCACATTCAAACCGAAAGGACATTTTCTTTCTTCAGTATTTGGAAGTGCTTGCCGACAGCAAGAGAGATCAGGAAAACAAAAGATTGAACTACATCATCCTTCACATCTGTGTGATTTTCTCTGTTAATTCTTCTTTAAAATTGGCTAACTGAAGAATGACTTCTATATACAAAACCAAGCCTGTGTATATTACTCGGAACCTGCATGTCAAAACAATATTTGTTTTTCTGGCCATTAATGCTGCAGAAAACTGAAGAGGGAAGGAAAATAGGAGACCTTAGGAAACATTCACTACTCGTTCCACAGGCTCAACAAAGAAGGTAAACATAAAATAATAATAGGTCTAACCTTGCAGATGGAACTGCAGTAGAAGAGACCAGGCTGTGAGCATCCCACATCTGTCCTTTTGATCTTCTTATTATGTGGCGCTGAAGGAGAAGAAGGTCCTGCTGCTAGGGAAAAACAGATCATGGAAGGAAAGGTAAATGTCAAGGAGGAAATAAGGTTAAAATATAAAATCATAACCAAAGGTAACAACATTGGTTTTCATGGAATGCCAACTTAAAAAAAAAAAAAAAATCAGTTGGAAAACAGAATAAGAGTGAAAACAGGAGAAAGAAAATGAAAGGGTTACAAAGGTCATTTCTCTAAAGCACACAGAAGTGCCAACTTGCCAGTTCCTTGACTTTTCCGTGGAAGGATATTTTAGGAAAAAGTGTATCACATGTATGGATTCCTGCTTCTCCTGAGGATGAAGTGGATATTTAGAGGCTTCGTCCTGTCTTTTATTCCATCCACTGAATTATAGTTGGATATTGGCTTGTTTTTTCACAGAACGGTTTTTATACTGATTCTCCATACAGAGATCTTTGCACATTTTTATGTGCCTATTAATTTGTAAGAGAGTAAAGTTTGAATGAACTGAACAAAAAACACAATCTCCTGATGCACCATGGTGACAACATCAACTAAAACCTCTGAAAGCCCCACCACCCACAGGTGCCTACATTGATGCTGGCCACACTGTTTGTGTCTGTTTATTTAATGAACAATAATGATAATTCAGAATTCTTCAGTTCTCAAACATAATAGGGATTTTATTTAATCTCTTCACATTGATGTCCTTGGCATTTATTGATTCATGATTGCTAATTTTCATTATTCTAAATAATACATGCAATATTTTAAAATTGGATAGGAATACACTGTAGGCTGTAAAATGTAGTTTTCTATGCGCCAGGAAGAGGAAATGGGATTGTCCACCTCGCCAGACTTTGCCCTATGGAATCATGATAGGACCATTTAAATCACGTAAGACCACTTAAAGACATGGGAGAAATTTTACAATATGTCATATATTGGGGATAAAAGGAAGGCAAAATTACACAAGCACTTTAATCATATTGTTTTCAATCAATTCAGTGTGGCTGTGAAAATATAGAGAAAAGGAATAATTGGAAAATATCCTAACTGACTCAACATTTTATTTCTCATATATTAATAATAGTAGCTTATATTTTCTTCTTTGTTGTTTGTTTTCTAGAATCAATCTGCATGGCACTTGCAATATAAAAATAATGAAAAAATATATATATATATGGCTACTGATAGAGATATTGAACAGCAGACCATCTGTTTTGCTTTTGGCTACATGTTATACTCTCATGAGAAATATTATTAAGATTTCATACCTGGCAAGGATATACCTTGCTTTTAGTGTCAGAAGCAATATCTCCCCTACTACTCTGGCTGCCTTACCTGTGCTCCTGTCTCCTGTGCGCTGCCCTTTTCCGCTAAGCCATTACACATCATTCAGACTGTCTTGGTGATGCTCCTGATCTGCTACTGTCATTATTATTATGATATTACCACGGTGTTACTGTAATTATTATTAATGATCATTTTAATAAATCTTGTTATTTATCAGAGAACTTGTATGTTTTAGATTGTCCCTAGAAATATAGCAATAAAATTCACGTAGGAGAAAATAAGAATTCAAGGAAAAGGGGAACATGGTTTTAGGAGGAAAATTTAGTATATAGCTTTTTATATTTAAAAAAATGTAAGACAATAATGAATCGTATTAATATTAAAAATTAATTATCAGATTTATAATGATAAGAAAAAAATCTCTGTCTTCAGGGCTTAAGAAAAATGAATCATTAATATTTTATATTTAAATAATACATATTTTCAGACGACAGTATAATGAAGATAAAAGTGAGTTTTTAAATAACCAAATTAAAAAGCAAACTGTCATAGAAATAAATGGATTCAGAATAAAATCACAAACACCATTAATATATTTTATGTGCTCAAAATATACTGCATGATAAATTTGGGGACTATAAAATTTTTCTTCATCATCTCATGATCACGATCATGATCATCATTTACATTTTATAGATGTGAACTCAAGGCAGGGAGGTGATGCCCTTTACCTGGAATCTTGCTTCTGAAGGATCTCAAATCAAAACTGAAACTTGTGACTCTGTATCCATAATGATACTTTCAAATATGTTTAATATTGTTTTTATAGGTCTTTTATTCCCAGGCCATAAGACATATTCTTTAAAATACTATCCTTATCATCCAGCATTCCTCCTTTTCCCTATATTTTACATCTCATTCATTAATCTTGATGTTCCTGTTGAGTATTAATGTAAGCTCCTTGAAAGCCAATCTCAAAGATATTGTAGCTCTGGAGAGTCAATGTGTAGGGAGACATCTAAATTAAATCTCTTCATTGTTGTTCAGCTGTATCTGTTTAAAACTTAGAGTTTTACATCAGTTTAAAACTTTGATAATTCCTATTCCACTTAGTATTACAGCTGTCATTCCACTTTTCTCCTTTTCCCCTCTCTGATAGTAAGGAATCTGACCTTTGTAATCCTTATTATATTCCCTCTTTGAGTAATTAATCCTTTTTTTTTTTTACTTAGTTTTCAGTTTAATGCCAATCATTCCATATTTTAATGTATATCAAGGAACTATGGATGAAAGAGGTTTACAGATGGGTAACTGAAAAAGGACAGGGAAGTGTGTCTACTAATGTACTTCGGAAGCATCAGACATCCTGAGAGTGGCTGGATTTTTATTTCCAAATATCAACCACTCAAACTGCAACTTGTAGATAAAAATTTATGAAGGTTTGAAGTATATTTTCACATTAAGGAATGCAGGCTTTCTCTCTCCCATCTCACAGAAACAAATTCTGAAAATACTCATCAAATTCTTCTTCCTGTAATTTTTCATCTGTCTCTGGTAATGGACCCTTCAAGAGATCAGATTCAGAAACACTTTCTTCCTTATCAGAGTTTCTGTTTACAGAATCTTCTGATTTCTTTGAAGTTGATTGTCCTTTATCCTTTTTCTTGGAGGCTTCTTTTGCAGAAGATAATTTGGATTTTTTATGTGATGATTTGTCACAATCTTTTTTGGTTTTGGCCTTTCTGTTTTTTCACTTAACTTCTTTTCTCCTGTGATGAAAATTTAATTTAAAGGAACATTCTTGGCATAACCTTAATTTAACAAGTGCATTTCTCTTTTTACCATGCTCAGTATATCCAAAATTAATTTCCCAACTCTTTAAACCTTCTTTTTCATCACAATATTTATTTCCACAAAAAAATTTGACCTTTTCCTGGAATTACTTCTTTTTCTACTCACCATCTAAAAATCCAAACTTATTTTCTTTGTATCTGCTGAGATCTCCTATGCAGTATTCCTTAAATAGTTTATCATGTTTCTTTACAAGTCTCTTCTCCCAAGTCATTTCCATTTTAGCCTCCTCATTCCATAGGAATCTATGATTTTCTCATATGACATCCAAGTCTGTCTTATCATTTTCCCCTAAATGCCTAAAGTCTTCCCTTTTGCCACCATAGTATAAAATATAGTCATTTACAAACTTTGTATGCCTTTGATAAGCATCCATAGCTATGAGATGAAACCTGTTTCTTGCTTCTTCCTGATCCAGCAATTCTGCTGCAACTTGCTTATGAGCCACTTTTCCATGTTCTTCTTCCTGAAATGGCTTTTTGAGCAGAAAGTCATCCTCGGTTGTCCCCATGTTCATCATTACTAAAATCAGAGTCATAGCCTCCAGGCCCATGCATTGTACTCTTTGGCCTAGTTTTGTTTCCGTTCCTTCTTAAATTGACTTTCTTAGAAATGCTGAAAGTTGTTCTTGGAAGAAGACAACTGCACTGGAAGAAGCTTCTGGTTCCAGTATCACATTGATCTTGGGACCTTAACTCAAGAGGTTGCACTAAAAAGCTCTCACATCGGTCTACGGATAAACTGAGAAGGGCGGAGAAAATGTGAAGGGAGACTGGAGTGTCTCCAGAATCCCTTCCCTTGCCTTCCTCTCTGCTCATCCAAGCCTGCCCTGAGTCCTGGCGGCTGCAGCCACCGCCCCGGGCTGAGCATCTGCCGCAAGGTCGATCTGGGCCGCTGTGGCCGCGGATCTGCCACAACCAACGCCGCTGCTCCCCACCTCTCTCTCCGGGTCCTGTCGGGGAGCCTGAGTAATTCATCTTTGATTACATATCTATATCTCCTGATGGATGTTCTCATCGAATCGGGGCTTCAATTTGCCGCTCAACATCCTCCCACTACTGCCTTGCGTGAGCACCATTTGTCCTCATTCAGGTCCCGACTTCCTGAGCCAGGTTGCTATTGCCTCTCCCTTCTTGTTCCCAGGTGGTGGGCTGCCTTGCTTGGCACTGCCTAATGGTTGTTTGACAATAAAGAAAAAAAAAAAAAAAAATGGGGATGGGGGGAAGGAGTAAAAGAAGAGAAGGAGGAAGGCAGAGAAGAAACAAATGATGCTTTTTACTATTGAACATTTGTGGTGTGCACAATTTATTTTTTTTTTTAATGGTACTAGGGATTGAACCCAGGGTCACCATACCACTGAGCCACATCCCCTGACCCTTTTGTTTTCACTTTTGATTTTGAGACAGGGTTTTACTTAGTGACCCAGGCTGGTTGCACTCCTCCTACATATCCTCCCAAGTTACTAAGATTACAGGCATGTGCCACTGTGCCCCATTTACACAAAATATTATTAACTAAAAAAAAAATCTGTATTGAACAGATTTTTGGGAAAGGACAAATTCCAAAATTACAAAATTTCTAAAAACAAATGTTAAAACATGGCAGATAATATTCTACAGACTATTGTGAATACATTTTAAAACATGATCAGAGAAGAATTCATAATTTTAATTACCTATATCAATGAGAAATAATATTAAATGAACTAAACACTTAAGTAATGGGAAAACAAACAATAAAGTAAGCTCAAATTAAGAACCAGGAAGAAAATGAGAAAGATAAGATCAGCAATTAAAGAGGTTAAAAACAAACAAAAATTAGAATCAACTACTAATTAAAAATGCTATTCTTGAGAAAAAAAATCTATGTAACATTTAAAAACACTACTAAACATAAATATGCAAAATCAGAAAAGATGAATGTAGGTTGTTAGAATAAAACAACAATAAATATTATTTAAAAACTTCTTCAAAATTATAGCCACATTTAAAAACTCTGTGAGTGTGAACATTTCTAGAAAATATTTATAAAATATCAGTGACTCAAGTTGAGGCAGAATGTTTAAAGTGATCAGTTTCCATGGTAATAGAGAAGTATGTCAAAGAACTGCCCACATAAAAGGTAATATTCAAATAGTATTATATGTAAATTCCTTGAGCCTTCAAAGAGCAAATAATTCCAATGGTCTCATCCTTTTCTTTTTACCAATGCAAAATCTGTGGTAGAAAGAATTCTAAAATGGTCTTGATATTCATACTTTCTGAGAGGATTCAAGATGGTGGATAAGTGAAAGCTGCATTTGCAGTTGCTCAATAAGTCAGGATTCAAGCTGTGGGAAGATAGCTTCCCAGAGAGGTAGAGAAAATAGCAAATTTATTGCAATTCGATATTAGGTAGGCAGCCAAAGTCTCTTAGAGGGTTGGAAATTTGAGTGCTTTGAACAAAGGGCAAAATAATATTACACTGACGTCATTCTGGTTCTAGGTTCACCACAGAGGAAAGAAATAACACAGAGAGAAACACAACAAACGCATTTGGCACAGAAAATTCTGTAGAACCAAAAACCAGTTTGTGAATCCAGAGGCTCCACAGTCAACTGATCTTTCAAAAGTGGTCTGTGTTCCTCTCAACTGGCAATGGAGATTTGAGGCAAGGAGTCATGTTAAAGAAATCATTCATCCTGCTGCAGGAGCCTGGGAGATCATAGCAAATATTTTCATATTTTCCCCAAAATTAATTAGAATTAATTCTGCACCAGCCTCAGCCTAGGAATGCATTGAGTGGTCAATTTAGACAAAATTTCAATCAACAGTACTGTCCCATTCTGTTCTACTTCACTGGTGAGAAAGGATGTTGGAAGCATCTTTAACCAACTTAAGTTTTAGGCCACTCCTGCAGGCAGCTTGGTGAGCAACATGAAAAGAGGAAGGGTTTGAAAACCCTAATCCTAGTGTTCATGTGCATATTCCCTTCCTTCTCTCCCTCCCACCTCCTCCCTCTTCCTCTATATAGCACAAGAAACAGAAATAAGATAAATTCTTTCATTTTTCATTAGGAAATTCTTTTGTTCTCTTTTTCTCCCTCTCATTCTTCACTTTGGCTTTTAAAAAAATATTTTTCTCCTTCTTTATAGCTATCCCTTGCTAAATCACTTCTTTCTCACGGTTCACATTTTGAATATTATAAACTTTCTTTTACCTTCCTATTATATTGTCTTTCTCTTAATGAACTTTTTTTCATGATCTTTTAAAACTACTTGGTTTACATAACTTCTGTCCCTACCATTCACATTGTTGCAGTTATTTGTACTGTGGATGGTCAAGTTGACACCTGCTATTTACTTCAATGCCATATCTAGTTCATAACTATGTATTATTTTTGCTTTTGGAAACTGCTGACCCCATCAATTCCTATTGGAAATTAATGTTGTGGGTGTCATAGTTGGTACAGGGTATTTATTTTAATGCTATATATTGTTTGTGTTGTTGCTATTTTTTGTCTCTCCTTTTTCTGTGGTGCCCTGGGAATCTACTGAGACATTACAAGTTTACAATACAGAGACTCTGCTTCTAAGCTAAATCTAGCCGAGAGACATTACATGCTGTTCCACACAGGTTAATCATGTTCACACTTCAGCAGTACTTTAATACAAAAAAATAGGAAGAACAAAACCCCAAACTAAAAACTAGAATCCAAGTAGAAATCACAATAGGGGCCCTCATGTTCCACTAATGGACACCCCACAACAAAAATAGAGAATGATAACACAAAGGTGGTGGACATCGCAACTATGAGTGGTTTCAAGGTAGATCATGCTAAAAAACTTTAGCTAGACAAGTTTGTTCCCTGAAAAGGCTCATATGTAAGAGTAAAAGAAAAATTTATCCCAACAGAACTATAAAACCCATAGTAGAATACTAGAGCTACAAAAAATAAATAAATAAATAAAATAGGACATGATGTCCCCTAAAATACATAACTCATCAGAAAATTACTACTAAGATATCAAAGTGGAAGAAGTTCCAGGTAAAGAACTCAAAAGAATGTTATAAAATTGATTAATTAATTCCAATAGGACACAGAAAAACAGTTGAACAAATTAAGGAAATCAGTGTGGGGTATGAACGGGAAATTCAAAAAAGAAGTGGAGATGGTGAAAAAGAACAAAACAGAAATCTTGAAACTAAAAGACAAAAAAAATCTAAAAATCATGTTCAGTTTAAAATCTCTCCAACAGAAGGCTGAAGAGAAAAATCTCAAAGCTGAGGACAAAGTAGCCAGCCTCAAACATTCCACTAGCATTACAAAAATAAAATAAGTAACCCTGACCAAAATATATAAGAACTACAGAATAGAATTAAGAGGCTAAACTTAAAGAATCATTGGAATTAAGGAAGGTTGGGATGTTCAGGGTAATGGCATAAATAAACTCTTCAAGTAAATAATAGTAGAGAAATTTCCAAATCTTAAGGATGAGATGAACAGCCAGATAAAGGAGTCATTCAGAATCCTAAGTAGACAAGATCAAAAAGAGTTTCTCCATGACACATTATAATTAAAATACCTAACATAGAAATCAAGAAGAGAAATTTTTAAATCTCAAGAAAAAACTTCCAGGAGAGTTAAGTCTATTAGAAATTTTCCAAATTCTCATCACTAACTCTAAAATCCAGGAAGTCTTAAAATAATGTTTTACAAGCCCTTAAAGAATACATCTGTGAACCAAAATTGCTGTATCCAGCAAAGTTATTATTCAGAATCGAAGATGAAATAAAATCCTCCCAAGATAAGCAGAAGCTAAGAGAATTCATGGCTACTTAAGCCAGAACTACAGAAAATATTTAAAGAAATACTACACACAGAAGAACTCAAAAACAAACTTCAAAACTCACAAATGAACAAATATCTTTTGCAGAGTAGCTAAGCAAATGAGAAACAGGACCAAATTAAACATTAGGAATAAATAAAAAGGGCAGGAATTGATAAAAATCTCTCTATAATAATATTGAATGTAAATGGTCTCAACTCTAAAATTTAAAGACACAGTCTGACAGAAAAGATTACAAAAAAGGACCCAACTATATGTTGTTCACAAGAGGCTCTATTTAGAGGCAGGCAGCCATAGACTGTAGGTGAAAGAATGGAAATTGAAATACCAGGCAAATGAAGCCCCCCCAAAAAAAAGTAGAAATAGCCACTCTCATGTCTGACAAAGCAGAGTTCAAGCAAAAATTCATCAAAAATGATTTTAAAAGTTCACACTGGTAAAGGAACAATCCAACTGGAAGATATAATGATAGTAAATATTTATGATCCAAACATTGATGCAATTAACTACATAAAACAGACACTACTCAAATTAAAGACTCAGACAATAGAAGAATGATGCAGGGTAATTTAAACACACCTTTCTCACAAGTAGGTCATCCAGGCATAATCTCAGTAAAGGCTCTTCAGATCTAAAAAGTATTATAAATAAAATGGACTTAATGGATATCTATAAAATATTTCATTCAACAACAAAGGACTTCACTTTCTTCTCAGTTGCTCATGGAGCTTCCTCCACAATGAACCATATTTTAGGCTACAAAGCAATTCCTAGCTAATACAGTAAAAATTGATTTAATTCCTTTCATTGTATCTGAATATAATGGAATGTCACTGGAAATAAACTCCCCCCAAAAAGCAAAAACAAAACAAAAAACAAACAAACAAACAAAAAACCACATGAAGCATGTAAATACATGTATATTGAACAATATTTCTTCTTCTTTTTTTTTTTTGTACTAGGGATATAATACAGGGGTACTTACCACTGAGCTACATACTCAGCTCTTTTTATTTTTATAGTAAAACAGAGTCTCACTGATGCTGAGGGCATTGCTAATTTGCTGAAACTGGCCTTTAGCTTTGATCCTCCTATCTCAGCCTCCTGAGTAGCTGGGACTAAAAGTGTTCACCACTGTGCCTGACTGACCAACATATCTTTGAAAGATGAAAGAGTGATAGTAAAATTAAGGGGATCAGGGGAGATACTAAAAGTTCTTACCAGAACCTTAGGGACACTTATTAAAAGATTCTAAGAGCAAAGTTTGTAGATATGAGAGCCTAATGAGAAAATTAGAAAGACCCCAAATAACCTGATGATGCATCTCAAGTCCTTTGAAAAATAAGAATAAACCAATTACAAAACAAGTAGAATGATGGAAATTATTAACATCACAGCCAAAGTCAGTGAAACAAAGAATAAAGGAACAAGATAAAAGGTAAATGAAATGAAGGGTTGGTTCTTTGAAGAGATAAAATGAGATTGGTCAATAAATAGCAAAACTGTTTTAGTCAGGTTTTTAGGCTGCTTTAATTAAAAGACATGACTAGAAAAACTGTAGAGCAGGAAGAGTTTATTTGAGGACTCATGATTTCAGAGGTCTCAGTCCATAGAAGGCTGGTTCTATTCCTTGGGTGGGGCAGAACTTCATGTCAGAAGAGTGTGGCAGAGGGAAGCAGTTCACATGGTGATAGGAAGCAGAGAGAGAGAGTCTTCACTCTCAAGACACAAAATATATAGCACATATCTATGTCCCAATTCCCACCTCCTCCAATCAAACCCTACCATTTTAATTACCACTCAGTTAATTCCTATCAGGGGATCAATTCACTGGTTTGGTTAAGACTCCTACAACCCAATCATTTCTCCTCTGAACTTTCTTGTATTTTCTCACATGTGAACTTTTGGGGGAAAACTTACATCCAAACCATAACATTAACCAAATAAAAAACAGAGAAAACAGAAAATTCATATGATTAGTGATGAAAGAGGAAAGATCACCACAGGCATCACCGAAATTGGCAAGATCGTTAGGGACTATTTTGAAAACTTATACTCTAATAAATTAGAAAACCTAGAAGAAATATATGTATTTTTGGACACATGCACCTGCTAAAATTGAATCCAGTGAAAACAAAATCACAAACCAACAATCAGCAATGAGATAGAAGCAGTAACATAAAGCCTTCCAACAAATAAAAGTTCAGTGCCAGATGAGTTCTCATCTGAATTCTACCAGACCCTTAAAAAAGAACTTATATGTCAATGTTCCTCAAATTATTCTGTGAAATAAAAAGGAATCAACCATTTCTAAATTCATTCTATGAAGCCAGTATCACCCTCATTTCAAAACCAGATAAGAACACATCAAGCATAGAAAACTACAGACCAATATTCCTGACGAATGAAGATGCAAAATCTCTTAATAAAATATTTTATTTAGTAAATAAAATATTAGTAAATCATTTTTGTCTTCATAGTGAAAAGATTGTACATTGTGACCAAATTAGTTTTATCCAAGGATTGAAAGGATTGGTTAACATTTGCAAATTCAAAAAATGAGATTCACTGTATAAATGGAATTAAGTACAAAAATCACATAATCATCTCAATAGATACAGAGAAATCCTTCATAAAATTCAGACTCCATTCATAATAAAGTCACTGACATAACTAGGGATAGGAGGAAATTGCCTCAAAAACAGAAAGAATATATATGACAAACCCATATTATAATAAATGAGGAAAAACTAAAAGTATTTTCTTTAAAATTTAGAACATGACAAGAATGTCAACTCTCACCAGTTCTATTTAATATAGTTCTTGTAACTCTTGCCAAAGCAATCAGATAATTGAAAGAAAACAAAAGTTTACAAATAGGAAGAGACGATATTTGCTATTACTTGACACTATGTCAAAAAGACCCAAAAAACTGCACGTCTAGAGTTGATAAACAAATTTGGCAAAGTAGCAGTTTATGAAATCAATGTACAAAAATCAATAGCTTTTCTATACACCACTAATGAATCTATGAAGAAAGAAATCAGTCAAACAATTCCATTAACAATAGCCTGAACAAAACAAAATAAAACCAAAAAAACACTAAGGAAAAGAATCCAACCAAGGAGGTGATAAACCTCTACAATGAAAATTATAGAACACTGAGGAAATAAATTGAAGAGAAGACACAAGAAGATGAAAAGATTTCCCATGCTCATCAATAGGCAGAATTAATATTGTTAAAATGGTCATACTACCAAAAGTGACATACAGATTCAATGAAATCCCCATAAAAATACCAATGATATTCTTCATAAAACTAAAGAAAATAGTCCCTAAATTCATTTGGGGGAAGAACAAAAGACCCAGAATGGCCAAAGCAATTCTAAGTAAACAAAAAAAAAATAAGAAAAATGTTGGAATCATCACAATACCTGACTTCAAAATATACTACAGAGCTATAGTAACAAAAACTGCATGGCATTGGCATGAAAACAGACTCATAAACTAATGGTACAGGATAGAAGACACAGAGAGAAATTCACACAGATCAAGTCATCTGCTCCATACCAAAAATGCCAAAAACATACATCAGAAAAATGGCAGCCTTTTTAACAAATGGTGCTGGGAAAACTAGTTCTCCATATGTAGAAGAATGAGACTACATCCTTATCTCTCACCCTGCACAAAAGTCGATTCATAATGGATCAAAGATCCAGGTATTAGATCAGAAATAATGCAAGTCCTTGAGGAAAACTTATCACTCATAACTCTAACATATAGACACAAGCAACAATTTTCTCAATAGGACCCCTAAAGCTCAGGAAATAATGACAAGAAATGGTAAAAGGGATAACATCAAATTAAAAAAAAAAAAAAAAAAAAAAAAAAAGAACTGCTGTATAGCAGAGAAAACAATTAAGAATGTGAGAGAGAACCTACAGAATGGGAAAAAAATTCTTCATTAACCACTCTTCTGACAGAGAATAAATGTCCAGAATATATAAAGAAATTTTTTAAAAAATCAAAAAAACCCACCCCAATTAATAGAGGTCAAATGGACTAAACAGACACTTCTCAAAAGAAGAAATATAGAGGATCAATAAATATATGAAAAAATAGTCAAAACCTTTAGCCATTAGGAAAAACACATCAAAACTACACTGCAATTTCTTCTCATTCTAGTTAGAATGGCAGCCATCAAGAATTCAAAATGATAAATAAATGCTGGAGAGGATATTAATAAAGGTGTACACCTTTACACTGTTTGTAGAACTATAAATTAGTACAGCCCCTATGGGAATCATTTTGGAGATTTCTCAAAAGAGTAAGAATAGAAACACCATAAGACTCAGCCATACCGCTCCTCAGTATTCATCCTAAAGACATAAAGTTGGCATATTATAGTATTACATGCATAATCATGTATAACACAATAAAATTCACAATCCCCAATGGCCAAACTGGTTGTCCATTAATGAATGAATGGGTAAAAAAAAGGTACTATATGTACACAACAGAGTTTTATTCAGTCATAAAAAATTAAATGATGTCATTTCCTGGCAAATGGATAGAACTCAAGAATGTTATACTAAGTGAAATAAGCCAAACTCAGAAGGTCAAGGGTCAAATGTTCTCTGTAAAATGTAGAAGCTAGAGAGGAAAAAGAAAAAGTAAAGTGGTAGGTGTAGATCTCATGAAAATCAAAGATCAATAGAAGTTAGTGATCAGAGAGAATGAGGGCAAGAGGGAAAAGGGAAAGACTGAGTAATGATAGCGGTCAAATCATATTATTTGTGTGCTCATATGAATGGGTAACAATGAATCCCGCCATTATGCACAATTTTAATGGTAAATAAAAATATGCTAAAACTGTTTCACGCATTCTGATATGAATTCCTAGGAAATACTTTCCCCTGGCATGTGAGTAGAACCTATAAGCATGAGGAAATAGCACACCCCTGGCTATTACATTGTATAGCAAAAGGAGAGAATCCTAGGTTGGTATGACCTAATTGAGCCTGTGTTTTTAAAACAGAATTTTCTTTTTAAGGCTGAACATACCTTTTGTGGAAACAGGAGTGAACCTGGAGGACATTATGCTAAGTGAAATAAGTCAGGCACAGAAAGATTCTGTGGCGTCCCTCAAACTTACCTGGCTTATCTTTCCTCCAAGGGATTCACACAAATACAGGGTTTGAAATTGAAATGAGGAAACATATTTTCTGTAACTGTCTGAATGTGTGTGTCCTTCCAGAATTCTTATGCTATGATCTGACATCCAAAGTGATAAAATTAAGAGGGTGGTCTTTTGAATAATGATTATGTCATGAGGGTTTCACTTTCATGCATGAGATTCATGCTCTCATAAAACAGCTTCAGGGAACTGCCTTGCTTCTTCCACCAGTATGATGTAGCAAGAAGCATCGCCTATGAAGCAGAAAGCAAACCCTCACCAGACACAGATTCTGCTGGTATCTTGGTCTTGGGTTGCCAAGATTCCAGAACTGTAACAGAGAAATTTCCATTATTCATAAATTACTCAGCCTTAAATGTACTGTTATAGCAGTCTGGAGGGATGAAGACATCTTCCATCATGGTGACAAATAAGATTTTCATTCATGAAAAAAATAAATAAAAAATAAAACAAAATTTTCTCTGGCTTATTCATGAGGGAGGAGACAGAGAGGTGTGCTGTTGTTTGCCTGAGAAAAAAATAACCAATTACTATGTTCTGAGTTGCTCCTGGGAATGACACAGAAAGGACAAGAACTTTCTCTAGATGTGAGATCCAAAATATTTAGCCAGAACATGGGGACCATGTAATAAGGTCACAAGAAAATGATTCTACTCACAAGTATAAGAGCCTAGAAGCAGCTCGTACCACACATATGTCTCCAGATGCAGCTGACTAACACCTTGATTCAGCCTGTTTTGAGATTCTGAATGACCAACTCTACAAAAATGCACCTAACTTCAGATCCTCAGAAGCTGTGAGATAATGAATTTGTATTATTTTATTGTTCAGAAATAGCAAACTCTTCATTATGATGAAATATATGACCAAAATGAGTCAAGACATCATTCCACATCTCCAAGTATGAATGTATAAGAAAGAAAATTTAATAGATAGAATCATCTAAATAGTATTTCTGCCAAAGAAATTTTAAACTAAACCTATGGTAAAAAACTAACCAGTTGAATTCAAATTGAGAGATTGGTCTAATTCTTAAAAAAAAAAAAAAAAAAGTTAATGCCATAAACAACAGTAATGGAAAAATTGTGCTATTTTAAAGGAAATTATGATGGCACCTCAGTTATATGCAATATGCAACTGAAGTTAGAAAAATTCGAAAAAAGACATTTTTGAGATAAATGAGGAAATTAAATTGAGTAAATGTTTTTAGTTAGCTTTTTTGTTGCTGTGACCAAAATACCTGACAAGAACAATTTAGAAGAAGTAAAGTTCATTTGGGGTTTATGGTTTCAGAGCTCTTAGTCCATAGATAGCCAACTCTATGACTTTGGGTACAAGGTGAGGTAACATATCATGGGAGAAGGGCCCAGTAGATGAAAGCTGCTCAGCATATTGCGTCAGAAAGAAGAAAGAGAAAGGAGGGGACCACAGGCAATATAATTCCTTCCAGATCATGCTCCCAGTGACACACTTCCTCCAGTAATGCCCCACCTACCTAAAGTTACCAACCAGTTAGTCCATTCAAACTAGGACAGACAGACCCATTACACAACAGCTCTCAGAATCTAATCATTTCACCTCTGAACATTCCTATGCTAATTTCTTTTGAGGAACACCTCATATCCAAACTACAATAGTTAGTAAGTTATTTTTCAACTTACATATGCTAAGTATAACCATTAACCTGGGGTTATATAAGAGAATGCTCTCATCTTAGGCAACATCTGTTGAAGTATTTAGGAATAAATTAGAGTTCCCTCCATAAAATTTCTCTCAAATGACTGAAAAAGGAGAAATAAATGTTGTTAATGTTTAATAGTGACAAATCTAGACGTGTGTCTGAATGTTCATTTAGTAGTCTTGCAATTATGACATGGTTTGGATCTGGAATTTCTTCCAAGGATGTACATATTAAAAGCTTTGTATCCAGCTGGACACTATGAAGAAGTGGTGGAAACTTTAAGAAGTTGGGGTTAGTTGGAGGCCTCTGTTTTTGGGTACATCACCCTCAAAAAGTACTGTGACTCCAGCTTTTTCTTCTTTCTTTCTTTTTTTTTCCTAATAAGAGGTGATTTGCCTTCCTCCACCATTCACTTTCCACCATGAAGTTCTGGATAGTCACAGGCCCAAAGTAATAGAGCCAATCTGTCATAGATTAAAACCTCACAAACTGTGAACAACAACAATAAAAAAAATCCTTTCTTTTTTATAAGTTGATTATCTCAGGTATTTTGTTAGAACAATAGAAAGCTAACACAAATTATAATATCCTTTCTATGTGTTCAAATTTCAAATTTCAAAATCACTATATAAGAAATGGTGTTTGGTGATAGTTTCAGGTATGTGCATTCTCTATAAAAATATTTCTATTATATCTATAGATTACTGTAGGATTTTTTCTGTAAGAAATGCTGTTGAATTCAATAACATTTTGGTTTTGTCAATATAATCATTTAAGCACTTTTATTTTAAATTGTTAATGTAATAAACATATAAATAAATTTTGTAATGGTAAAACATCCTTAAATTCCTTGGAGTAAACTATTCTTAACTAAGGAAGATTAATCTGGTGAATTGATTTGCTAGTGTGCTGTTCTATTGCATCTTATTCTCAAGTGATATTGGCATCTGATTTTCCATTTTTCTCCTATCTTAATTCATTTAAAATCAAAATGTGAAAATTTATTAGAAATTCTTAGTAAGATTCCCATAAGATTCCTGTTTTTCTGCTGTGTCCACAATAGATTGTAGGAACATCAAGAACAATGACTGTACTTCTTTCCTCTTTGTACCAAAAATGACAAGGTGACATATTTATTTTAATAAAATTTTATTGAAAAAAAAGCAATGAGGACAGGTACAAAGGATGGAGAATGGAGATAAAAAGCCCTATTGAAGACTAATTTTAACAGTGTAAGCAAATAGCTATACTGACAGAGAAAAAGAAGAATGAGCAATATTTAGTTTCCTCTGCAGAACAAATCAATAAAATGCAAATGAATAGTTGAAATGATTCCTCACTTATATTCTAGGATCCAGTTCATAAACAAAAAACTAAATGGTGGGCTTTTACCAGTTTTATTTTGATTTATAGATTCTTTTACTCAAAGTTTATTTTAAGGTACTAATTTCATATATTAATTGATAATACACAAAAAACACAATTTCTTTTACGTCTCACAAAATCCCTGTTATATGAACAAGGTTGAAGTTATTCATCTATTTTACAGATTATATAATTGAGACAGGGAAATTAAATGTTTTTCCAAAGACACACAGACAGTGACGAAACAGACGGTTTTAGAATTTGTGTGTCCACTTCTTTCTTATGAAATGTGCCTTTTCTTTCCCCTCCTGCAAATTTATGCTCTAGTCCTAACCCTTACTTGGAAAATGGGTCATTGCAGATATAATTAGTCAAACTGAAATCATATGGGAACAGGGTGATATCCAATGTGATTGGAGTCCTTATAAAAAAGTAAATTTGTACCCAGAGAAGTCTACAGGGGGAAGACCCCGAGAAGACGAACACAGATCAAGATGATGTTTCAGCAAGTAAAGAATGCCAAAAGTTGACTGTAGGTTAACAGAAAAAGGGGAGAGGCAGCTTTTCCCTTACAGCCTCAGGAAGAACATATCCTACTGACATTTTAATCTAGGCATCTAGCCTCCAGAACTATGAGAAAACAAATGCTTGTTTTTAAGCTACTTAGTGTGGTACTTTGTTTGGCAGTCCTGGAAAATTAATTCATGTGTCTTGCTGTACTTGCAGGTAGGAAATTATAATGACCAAAATTAAATAAGCAATGTGTTGTGTATTCCTTCCTTCTACTTCACTAAACTTTCCTATATGTTGTGATTATTTTTAATCTAATTCCACATGCAGGAATGATCTAAACACCATTGAAAAGCAATTTAATTTAAACTTTAGCTCTCAGCCAGATATATAAACCTTGAATTTACAGGGAAAAATCTTATTTGACATTGTTCTCTGAAGCAGCTATACTGTTCCCATAACAACATCTTCTACAAATAAGATTATAACAGATCACGAATAATCAAAATTTACTTTTATCATTCAGGTCTTTTAAATTAAACATAGTATTGATTTTATTTATGTTAGTGTAAAGTCACAATAATATTCTACAAATTGTTAAGCATATTGACATGTTGATATTAAACAATTATCCTTTTATCTGAACTTAACCTAATGTCCACTAGTTTGATTCATACCGTTGACTATCTCAGCTAAATAACTTCTGATTAACAGAGTTCAAGTACATAGAACCAGAAAAAAATTCATGGAATCATAAATCCTTCAGAAATGCCACTGTGTTTGGTATCAGATAGTAGAGGGAACTTAGTAAATAAAGTAATTGACTAAAACACTATATTTTAATACTTCAACAACTGGACTTATATCAAGATCATCCATTGTTATCCATGGACCAATTTAAATGAAGCACTTCGTATTTACTAAGAAGCTATCCACCCATTGTAATATACACCAATAGAGACAATTAAGAGTTTTGAAGTCTTTTACTGAAGATGGAAAGTTCTGATACCTCATAGTAAATAGGAATAATCATCAAAATTATTCATTACTTCATAAATAATAGTAAGGGTACATTTACTTTCAGAGCTTCAACATGTAGTTTTACTTTTATGGGCATTTTTAGGATATATTAGCTTTCTGCACATCATAAAGCAGAATTCCTGAATTTCAAACAACATAGTGTTTATCTTTGCACTGTTTGCACTGACTATTCTCTTGAATTACCACATTTGCCCTCCAGATTTTCGAATACTTAGCAAGTTCATCCTGTTCTATGAAAAGTTCATACAGAAATTTTCAGCAAAACTTTCAGGAACCAGTCTCTGTAAGGTAGGCCCAGGAACATTCACACCATTAATCACATAATTTTATTGTATTTCATACTTAACCCATTAACCTTATTTGTCCTTGTATTTTCAGTCTACTTGTTTGGTATATTTCTGATCTATTTTTATTAACTTTTTAAAAATTATGCCTTTTTCTTCGAGAATCTAAATTTCAAAATAGCCAATGTCTTATCTATGTAATTCAGTATAGTATTCTCTGAACTGGACACAGTTCTCACCAAAAGATTTATGTCTTAGAAAATGAAAAGATTTCTGCTATGCCTCTGGGGTTGGCCCAAGAAATGACAAGTTTAAGGACTTCAGGGGCTAGAAACCCTGCTTTCTCACCCAAAGGATAAAGTGTCATTGTTTTGACACATGTAAAATTCATTCAAAACAATCCAGCCAAAGAATGGAGTTTGGGAAGCAACTGCTATAGATACCATTATGCAATATACAAATGGCAGATCTTGTGCTTTAGTTCCTGATTAATACAAGAAGTAATAAAAATATCTATAACCTAGAAGTAGAGGAAAGAGATCAAGTAAGCTTACTAATCAGAAACTATGATAAATAAACAATGATATGGGAGAACTTTAATGTGGTTCACCTCACAGAAGTTTGGGAATGGCTTATATTTTTATTAATGATTTGCTCCTTATGCCTATTCCCAAATAATTTGTATTATATAAAAGAAAGTTGCAAGGGTTTTTAAAAATAGATACTAATAATAATTACTATTATTATTTATTACTATTACTTTGGTACTGGGAATTTAACCCAGGAACATTTCACCACTAAGCTATATTCCCAGCCCTTCTTAAATTTTATTTTGAAATAGGGTCTCACTAAATTTCTTAGGGTCTTGCTAAGTTACTGAGGCTAGCTTTGAACTTGTGATCCTCTTTGTTTCAGCAGCCTGAGTTGTTGAAATTACAGATGTGTACCAAAGAATCCAACTACTTTCATTTTTATTTTTTTTAAGTTAGCAAAATGTGGAACTTGACATGACTTCATGTCAGTAGCCAACATTCAAACTAGCAGAACATAAGAAAGTCATAATTAATATGATTTGGGGGTAAATATAAAATATGCATAACTTCAAATATGAGCAATTAAAACACTTACTAGGTCTTGATATATATAGGGTGTACAGTTTATAGCTTCTCTAAGTCTTAAATGATTCAGTGAAATTTCTAAAAATCAAACTCGAGTGGAAAAGTGTGATTATCTGTTATGTTCAAGAGAAAAGATTCACCCGGAAACCAGAAATCAAAGTTTGAAGTTTTATTTTGCTAATTTTATAATTATTTGATTTTTTAATTAAATGACAGTGCAAATTTGAGATAGATTTAGACATTACAGCTATTGATTTGAAAACTTTCCTCTATTTTTAACCTGGTAAGTCATTACTTTTTCATCTTGCATTTTGGTCACTGTCCAAGTGATATTCCTTATTTAGTAAAATCACAACCTGCTGTTGCATGATTTTGCCATTTATAGAGTTATTAGAACATTGATGAGACACTTTTGTTATAAAAATATGGTTCTTCCTAATTAACTTCATTTTGAATTATTCACATTCATCTTGTTGAATGCTCCCCTCTGATCTATGTTACATTGCACTAATGATTTTGCTGCAAACAACAAATATGTTTCTGATATCCCCTTAGCAAATGTAAATGCTAATACTACATCTATAAAAAATGTCAATATATTAAATTCAGATTAAGTGCAATGCTATGCATGGTAGAGAACACCTACATTTAATTAATGAATAATATTATTTATTTTTAATCATTTGAGTTATTTAGAAGAAAGAGAAAACTTATAATTTTTAGATGATGGTGAAAAAAGTCCAACTAACAAGTCCCTGTACTAGTATTGGAATAAAGGAATGAGACAAAAGTTACCAGCAGCTTCTTAATCAGAATGCCAGTAAGTACTGTAAGCTATATTTTGTGCCTAAATATAATGAAAACATAGCATACATGTCTTTCTTTATGCTCGAATATCTTAAAATATTACTTATATATTTTTCATTTGATTCTAAATAAGGTACTCATCCTTCAAATTAAAACCTGTGGTCTCACTTCTTGATGCTCTGTGGTAGGCAGGATTCTTAGATGAACCCCAATGAGTCACACCTTTCTATTATCCCCTCCCCTAATGATAAGCAGAGACGGTGACTTGCTACTGTCCAGTAAAACCTGACAAAGTTGAAGGGATATCATTCTGTTCATTAGGCTACATTATGTGGCAAAGGGGCTGGGTAGTTATTCTCATGATTATCGGACTGGAACAAAAGATCTTCCTACAGGCTTTGAAGAACAAAGCTGCCATGTTGTTAGAGCAGATCTGTGAGAAGGCCATATGGCCAGAAATGGGGAACTGCCAAGAGCTAAGAGCCCCAGCTGACCATTGATAAGAAGGCGTCAACTTCCTACTGATACAAAGAAGCAAATTCTATCAACAATTTATATGAGCTTGGAAGAGGACCAGAGCTCTAGTAAAGAAAGTAGCTTGTTCAAGTCTTAATCTGAAGCCTTGTGACACCCTGAGCAGAGCCCTACCTACACTATACCTAAACTTCTGACCTTTGGAAACCCTGAAATAATAAATCTATGTTGTTTTAAGTTACTTAATTATGCTAACTGGTTATTACAAATAGAAAACTAACATATGTTACTTTTTCTACATATTACTTCTACTTGCAAAGATTCCATATCCTGTCCATGGCTTCTGTCACACTGAATCCTACTTATAACCGGGACTCATGTCATGTGTCACCTCTAGGAAAATTCTGTCACCTATACTAGAGAATAAATTAGACTCCATCACTTCCTCTTCCCATGGTCTTCATGCATACTTCCTTACATTTATTTTAATGGGTTATCATACTGGACTCTTATGTGTAAGAATTATGCCTTTTTTTCTTATCTCAGCCCTCTCTTAATTAATTAGAATTCATTGTGTTCCCTTAATCCACAGTAGTGGTCTAAATTTCAAATTATAAAACATCCTTAAGCTCCCACTACCACCAAATCACACAAATTCTGAATCTATTCTAGAACAACTATGTTCAGGTTTTGATGAATAGGGATGCTCTTGATCCTGGTAATCTTTCTAGTATTATATAATATTCACACTAACCAGGCATTTTAAATACATGGAAACAAAAACAGAGAAGAAAAAGGTTTTGGCTCATGACTTCAACAGTTCAGTCCATGGTCTGCTGACTCCATTACTCTGGGTCCAAGTGGAGACTGAACATCATGGCAGAAGAGCATGGTTGAAGAGAGCAGCTCAGGACCTGATGACCAGGAAAGAGAGAGAAAGGGGAACTCAAAACCTTCCAGGGCACACTGTCAGTGACCCACTTCCTCCAGTTACTCCCCACCTGCCTACAGTTACCATCCAGTTATTCCACTCAAACAAGGATGGACTGATTAGGTTAAAGCTCTCACAGTCCAGTTATTCTCTAACTATTCTGGAATTAGGGGCTGGGATTAGTAGTTCAATGGTAGAGCTCTTGTCTAATGTGGGTGAGGCACAGGGTTCAATCCTCAGCAAAACATAAAGATAATAAAGAAAATAAAAGTCTTGCGTCCACCTACAACCAAAAATGGTTTTTAAAATTCTGCAATTAACACAAGAGCTTTGGGGGCTAATTCACAAACATGGAATTAGCCAAATTGCGATGAATTACCATCTCATTCCTTGGTATTTATTTCCCTTCTTTCCCCATTTCTTTGGAAGATCTGTCATCTTGTTTTTATATGGTTAAGTCATTCATCACTCCAAGTTCAGCTTAAAAGTCATTTTCTCTAAAAAACATTGCTCAACCCCTAAAACTTTGACTATTACTCCATAAAATATAGCGTAAGAGACAAGAATGTACCACTCTAAAATGTGCCACCTTGCCATAAGGACTATTTGAGCTGAAGCAAATAGAGAAGAAATGGATACAAGGTAAACTCTCTGCCTTGCTCCTATTTGCTTCAAAACAGATCATAGATTTACAAAGTCAAAAATATTCTCCTCTCCATCAGCAGGGGCAAAGATTGACCACCTAAGACATGTTTAGTCCCTTATCATCTTGGAGACAACTAGAGAAGACTCTGTAATAAACTCTCATATATTTGCCTTCCCACAATTTGATGTTTATATATATAAAACACGTGCATCTACATAAACTTCTATTTTCCCCTTGTTAATGCATCTTCTGTTACAGAGGTCCAACTCAGTCAAGAACTCAGAAGGGTAGAGAGAAAATACTGTTTTTGTCCACTACAATATCATTAACGGTTCATTGATAAGTACATTTTCCTAGTTACAAATGTATAGCTTATATCAAATTAACTTTCATGTTCCACATTGGTATGATAAAACATGATATCATACTTTTTTTCTGAATGAAAAATGAAAATCAGAGCCAGATAGAGTAAATCCTGAGAGTTATAAGACCTATGACTTCAAGAATATTCCTAAGTAGGACCGTTAGAAATAGTTACATGAATAACGACACAGTAAGGTGAAACAGCCTGTGAGGAAACCCCTTTCCCATCTCCAAGGAACTTTGATATTTGCCACATTCCCACCCCCATTTGAGAAGCATTGCCTACTGAACAACTATTGCCCATGTGGTTTGAAATTCTCTATGTATTTTGGGGAGCCAAACAAGTTTGGAAACAACCACCATGAAACAATGAGTCTAATTTCCATGCATTCCATGCATCCCTGCAATGAGTCTAATTTCCATGTGATCAAAGAAATTCATCATATTACCTTGGTTAGGATCACAGATCACAGCCACTGGCAAATTTCTTCATCACAAGAGAACTACTAGCAAGTTAATGAGTTATGGAACTACTTGGGTTCTTCCTTTCCAGATGTACATTGAAAAGTGTTTAATCTTTCAATATGTTTTATGCTATATGCCAGAAGCACGTTAAAACAACTCTTAAATTTTAAGATTACATGGATGAAAACTGAATTTAAAAATCTGAAATAAAATCAAATTGATATTCTAATTATATGTTATGGCAAATATTAAGTCAAATCTCTAAATATTAGGCATATATTTCTGCAAACATCTACAATTGTTACCCTCCCTTTTATAACTTTCTCCCTTTTTATCATAGATCCATTTCTTGATTGAATAATAGTTATTTTGTCACATTCTTGAAAACACAGATATACAAGTTAGTTGATAATCTCTTTAGTTTATTTTTTGTCATTTCATTTACTTGAGCCCTAACTGTATGTTATCATACTACAGTTAGAATGTTTACAGAAAATGTGTCTATAACCACATCCTTATTATACAGAATATTAAAATGTCTATTTTTTTCTCTTCTGATATTCACATCATATAATACTCCTTCACATCAGATACTAATTAAGTATCTTTACTGATCTTTCAGAGAGCAATTATGGATAGTCATGAATGGGTATAAAATGAACTACCTTTAATCTCACAGTGATTGCACTGGTCAGTATAAAGAACTCTATAGCCCTCTATTCGATAGAACTGGGTCTCATAACATAGTCATTTCATTTGGCAGATTATAATATGGTGTCCTATTAATGTTGGCTAGATTTCAACCAAATGACTATGTAGATGTAAAAGACTTAATAACCTATTAGCAACTCCATGATTCATTCAGTCCCCCGGGCTTGTTTCTAATCATAGCTTCTAATATTACATGTAATATTGGAATGTGCATATAAAAAATTTAACAAATTGAAACTTGAATGGTTGAAATATATACCAGATAAAAGCTTTCTTTCAGATCACTGTTTTTTTGTATTTCCATAAACCTATAAAATCCATTTGTTTCATTTAGATTAAAATACACACACACATACACACACACACACACACACACACACACACACACACACACATTTTATAACTGGTAAACTTAAAAGTATGTTTTTAAATAAAGCATGTTATCTTAGAATAAACACAAATTGGCTTGTAAAAAGTATAATCTAGCTAACTGTGGCTTAAAGGATTACTATACATTTATATTACCTCTAAATGTTAATACTTATTTTTGAGGAGCTTATCAAGATGATAGCCAGGAATATAGGGAAGTAAAAGTAAGCTTGAAGCACTTCCTTTCTACTAGAGACTTATTATGTTGTATGGCAACTAGAAAGGCACATTTCTATTAACATTGCAACATGAATTAACACTGAAGAATCACCAAAAATAGTCTTAACATGAAAACAATGTTGATTCAGAGACTTGAAATAAAATTTGAGAAACACAATAAAATAAAAATGTTCTTGCCTTTACCCATTGACAGTCAGGTTTACTAAAAGTGAAACCTAGTGGTGAATATACAAAGAACTACTCATATAAGCTATTATATTATTCAGTGCTAAGAGGATGAAATAGTCCATTTTAATGAAGCCAACAGAGGTATAAAAGCTTTTAGCTCAGCAACAGACTCTGCAATTACTTTGTGCTTCTACCACCTAGGAATTATAATGATTTACTGTGAACATGTTTAATCAGTTTGGATCCTTCTATGGTCTTGTCATGGAGACTGAAAGGAAAATACTTTTTTTATGAGGAAAAAAAAACAATTTATCTTAAATATTACAGATTCAATGTTGCCTCTCAAGCACAAATTTTATTCAAGTATTCATGTGGCTCTAGTAACAAGTAGAAAATCTTTGCATATGAAATAGTCTTTAAATTAGAAAAATTGTAAGAGAAACTTATAAACTGTTAGTAACAAACCCTGGAAATAGCAAGCAACGCAGTTGAATTCATTTGAGGGAAATAATGTTTTTAGGTAGGTATACTAGTATAAAAAATTGTTGACAATTAGAAATGAAGGTGACCTCCTAGTTAAATATTTTGAAAGATTTTGATTTATGAAGATTGTCACTGATAGCCTGCTTATAAATATTGAAAAGTTGTAAAGAAGGAAGACGGTAGTTACTATTTTTATTACATTTAATGTTTATATAAATCATCTTTCAATTGAATCTATATAGTTTAATAATAAAAGTAATATTAAAAAATTTAAAAATGTGTTAAAATAAGGACTGTAAATACCTAAACAAGTAATATGTGATATTCAATACCCCTTCTGGTCAAAATGTTACTCTAAAAGAACACATCTTTGAAATGACAATTTCAAACAGTATATTTACCTTAGCCAGAATCACTCATTGAAAGATGTTTGTTCTTCAATACATTGTCTCCCGTGGCAAATTTTAAATATACCACACAATTTCCTTTATATTAGTGATTTACAATGATTTCAAGAAATGTTAATGTTTAAACACATGCAATTTTCATAACTTAAGTTATTTAAGCCATCTTTATACCTGCTTTTGAAAGAAAAATGGGATTTTCACCTGTCCTTGGCAATACGTGATAACCAATATATGTCAATGTGTTAATTCTTTTATTGGGGGAGGATTAAGTACAAAATTACTGTTAGTATATAAACCTGTTTCAGAGGGACAGAGCAAACTTAGCTTGGACGTATAGCAGAAAATTCATAAAATTAAAGAATTAAAAAAATTTTCAAGTGTGATTAATGGGAAAAATGATTTAATGGCCTTCATTCTCCACTGCTGAATAGCCACAAGGGTATCTTTTTAAGTGTAGTGTGATACCACTAATTAGGCTGAGAAGTTGTAAAAGTTGTCCCTCTCATAATGTATGGCAATATAATAATAATTAATAATAATAATTTTCTGTATTTTATGTCTTTAATTTATCTAGAAATAACACTACTTGAAAATCTACAAGGTAGTAAATGCTTCTCTTTGATAGTAATATATTACATCAGTGAGTATAGGCTAGGATGTGTTGCAGTAATGGTCATCCCCAAACAGCAGGAACTTTCTTTCAATAAAAGAAAGGCTTATTTCTTGCTTATGGAAAGTTGGCTGTGGTTCTTGTCTGCTCTACAGGGCAACTGTCCTCAATGCCTTCAGCAAGTCAGGGATAGTCAATTCAGGCTAATAAAATCTCCAACAGATTTATAAGTTATATAATGTAAATAGTACATCCTCCTTATTTGGGAAGAAATTAAATGCCCTCTCTCGGCAATGACATAGGGTTTCATAAGGACTAAATTTTTGTCAGTAATCAAGGTCCTAAAAATTAATAAGATCAAAACAGCAAATTACCAGTTTAGCAAATAAAACTACAGTATGGAACATACTTTTTTCAAAAAGTTTTTCTGTTTTGTTTTGTTTTGTTTTAGTTTTCTGATATTCACATTTACATGTCATCCTGTATTTTATCTGGAAATGCTATAAAAGAGTTCAATAAAATGTAATGTCAATATACTCTTTTTTTCTTATAATATAAATGGTAAAAAATTCTGAATATTCTGCTATGATCTTCTAATATGAACATTTCTAATTATACTTTGTGTTCAGTTTTATAAGCCAAGGACTATAAATTATGTTGCTCTATTACATTTTCTACCAATTGGCAAATAGAGAAGCCAAGAATGGACATAGCTTGTGGCTTAAATGCTTGTCTCTTTCAATAATGTGATTTCAGAAAAATATCCACATATTTTTAATAATAAAAGAACTAATAAAACACATAAAATTTCCATTCTCCATGAGGTGAAACAGTTTAAGTGAAATATAAGAACACGCAGATCATAACACTGTAATTCTTTCCAAGCAGTTTTTGTTCTATTTTATAAAAAGTGCAGTAGCCTAAAAGTGAAAACTGAAAAATATTTTTATTTTTTTTAGTGCTCAACAGGCAATGACTTAAAGTCTGTAGAGATGTAGAGAACTTGACTCATTAATCAGTAGGACAGAGACAAAGCCCATAGATGAACAAGATTCAGAGGAAAAGAATCTATTTATCAGAATACTCTGAAGTAGTTAGTTACTTTAGTTCATAAAAACATGCAAAATGCATGTAATTTTGCTTATCTTGTAAGAAAAAGTGAGTAAACAACACAGGAAAGGAGAATACAGGACAGATATTTGTTTCAGTAACTTCTTGTATTATTATCACATCTTCATTAGGGACATATTTCCCCACACAAACCAACCTACCCTCTCAATACCGCTGGTTCATTTTGTGTATGTTGTATATATTAGATCTAAGCATAGTTACCCAAAATGTGAGCTGTGGACCTGAGCCTCTATACCAAGTGCTAGTTCTTCACCATAAGATACATACATAAGAGTAAATGTGTAGAACTTTGTAGAAGTTTTTATGATTGATTAAACACTAACGCAATATTTCTGTATCTAATATTTTTAAATGATAAAAATACATCTCATATATTTTTGCTTTTTGTAATTTCATTTTCTAACAATGTTGAGTAATAATGAATTAGACATATAACAAATTATAGAATTTTTAAAGTTTCTCTATGTAATTTGAGAATCACTAATCTATTATATGTTCTTGAACAGGCAGTGAATATTGAATTCATAAATCAAAAATTATGATTAAAGAATAAAATATTTAATATAAATAATATATTAACATATAAATATGCTCACTTTGTACAATATGATAGAAGAAATCACATTAAGGAGAGAACCAGGACATATCAAATAGATCTCAAATTTCTATAGATGAAAATTAGAATACTTTAAGTGAAAAACAAACTGAATGAGATGAATTATAGATTACAAAATTGAGCATTTAGAAATGGGAAATTTCCAAAATGTGGAAATATAAATTAGGATTAAAAGCAGTAAAAGGGTCTTGGTGGTGAGTAGAACAATATGTACATATTGTTCAAAATGACAAAATGACAATATGACAAAAGCACATGTAATTTGATTCCTGGGCATGGGGGGAGAAGGAGCACAAATACTTATAGAACTGATGATTATTTCAAGTGTTTAATTTATAAATATTTCTCTGTATATGTTCATTTTCAAGAATCACAAGAGAAAACAAGGCACATTATACTATTATTATTTAGAATAATAATAAATAGAGAAATTAAAACACAAAATGAAAACACATAACATACACAAGAAAATGAAAATAATTACAGAAGATTTATTGTCTGAATTGTGGATCCAAAATAAAATGGAGCAGCTTTTTTATGTCATTGGAAGGCAAAAGAAATCAGAACTTGTTCACTGTGGAATAATATGCCCAATGAAAGAATACTTTTAAAACAAGGATTTTTTTTTCAGAAAAACAATGCATATTGCTCATTAAAAGCATGTTAGAATTATAAGAAATAAATATAAAAGTCCTTCAGGCAGAAGAAAAATTATCCCAGATGAAAATTTTGATCCACACAAAATAACAAAGTACGTTAAAAATGTTGTTTATATGGATGGTTATAAAACATAGTTTAGTCCTTTTTTCATCACAATATGTTTAGTCCTTTTATTCAAGATTTATGATAGTTTAGTCCTTTTATTCATCACAATATCATATTTCAGCAAAATATGACATATACTAATATGAAGTATTATACTAATATGGAGTTCAAACATTCATAGAACTTAAATATATAGAAAAAATACAACACATGACAAGAAAAATGGAAGTATACTATGCTTATTATACTATATATAAAAATGTGTAGCTTTTGGATATGGATTGTGATAATATAAAAATGTACATTATAAACCCTAAATCAAATAGTAAATATAAAAGAAACAGAACCAATTAATAAAACAATACAATAAATAAATTGAAAAATTAAAATACACAAAAAATCCAAAAGGAGACAATAAAAGAGGAAATTTGAATCAAATAAAATAATAAGTCCATAGAACACAAACAGAAAGATATTAGGCCAAAAGTATAAAAATTACAAATATATGAAATATAAATGGCCTAAATAGTCTGATAATAGGCAGACATCATCAAATGGAATAAAAATGCATGATAAAACTTCAAATTGACTGAAACTATCATAATTTAATTGACATGATATAGTTAGGTTAAAGTATTCCAAAAAACAAAAGTTGAATGTTCTCTCTGATATGTGGATGCTATCACACAACAAGGGGAGAAGGGGAAGAATAGAAGTTGAGTGGATTAGATAAAGGGAATTGAAGAGAAGGGAGGAGGATAGAAATAGAAAGGGAAGTGGCATGATTCTGACATAACTTTCTCACGCACACATATGAGTACGACACATTGAATCTCAACATCGTGCACATCTGCAAGACTGGGATCCTAATTACAATAAGATATATTCCATGCCTTTATAAATATATCAAAATAGATTATACTGGCATGTATAACTAAAAAGACCAAATTTAAAAAAATGAAAAAAGACATACCATGCGAACTCTAATCAAAAGAAAACTAATACACTTATACTAATATCACACAAATTACTTTCTAGAAAATGTATATTTTTAGGAAGTAGAAACAGGAACATATCCTGCTAAATGTTTCTTGATTCTTCATGGAAAAAAACTTAATTGTAATAAGTATGTTTTTTACAACAGAGCTTAAAAATATATTAAATGAAAACTATTATTAATCAAATGATGAGTAAACAAATCTAAAATTGTAGTTGAAAATTTCAACATATTTCTCAATAATTGATAAAACAGACATGAAATCAGTAGAGATATGCAACAACAAAAAAAAATACTATCAGTCATATGACTCAACTGATATTAAGATGACATTCACCCCAAAATAGCAAAATGCACATTCTTTTCCATATGAACAGAAAATTTATCAGAACTAGCCATTTTCTTGGCCAGGAATTAAATAATTTTATTCATGAAGAATTTACTTTTCTGGTTACACAACCAGTAAATTAGAAAACGATAATAGAAATAGACCCACAATTTCCCCCAAATTTACAAGTAGAGAAGACTGTGATACCATTCCAACCTAGCATTGTCCTAGTAATCCAGGGGCATTGCTGTGGGAAAAATAAATCTTTGTTCCTGCCACAAGCATTGCTGTACTATAGCAGAGCCCCCAACCCCTAGACACACGCATTGGGAAAAGCAAGTTATAAGAACAGAGAACCATACTTTTCCCTAAGAGAACTGAGTTTAAGCCTATAAGCATTGTCAAAATGAAATGGAGTGCTTTGGTGCTAAACAATTAAGAGGGTACAACATGCAACCATACAACAACATGAAAAAAACTCTATGAGACCAACAAGCAAATTAGTTTTAAAGCTAGGTATTAATGAAGAAAATCTAGAAAGGGAGTGTTAAAGAGTCAGAGCAAGTTTCAAAGATGGGGATAATTTAAAAATTAAGAAAAGAGAGATAAAGTTTTAGAACCCCAAAGAAATTTTTTCTATACCTGTGACCTGATTAAAACGTTTGTTCAAATTAGCATGATTGCAATTCCTTCAAGCCTCTGGTGAACATTTTGAAATTTGAGATTTCTGGATTTTATAGAACCTGAAACTCAAATTTAAAAAAAAAATTTATTATAATGTTTCAGGTTTGGTAAAGTTTACATAGTGCTTCTTTGTGTAATTATCCACTTTCTCAACTCCCTTTAACTGAGTTCCTATAAGAAAAAGTTTGATTCAATTAACCCAAATTTTTATAAAATGTTTGTGGATTTTTTATTAGGCTGCCTTAAAATTAAATAGATTTCAATACTATTTCAAAACAGAGCTTCTTATGTGTTAATTGTCTAATAAACATTAAAAATCTAAAAGAAGAGGACATATTATTTAGCCTTTCTCCCAAATATTTAAATCTTCCAACCTAGTTTTAACAGAGTGTTTTTCAGGACTGCTTTTTGGGATGAAGACTACTCATATAATGCCTTTCTTTGATATTTACAACAAGATAATGTGAAATTGAACATCTAAAAATTGTTTATGCTATTCAGGCCCCCGCATGTCACATTGGACCTCCCATGTCTATGTCTGACCTCCCCACACTGCAGATGGCTCCCCATCTACCAAGGTGGAGCTTCGCAGTCGCTTCCATATTGGGACACTACAGGCACCACCATAGGCCCCTCAACATGGTAACCTTCACCATGGGATACTGGACAGCACCTGGAGGCAGTCACCTGCCATAGCACGGCCCACAACAGTGCTACATCTCTGAACAGGCTGCCTAATGCCACCACACAGCATGCTCTCACTGGCCCAGCTCTGAAAGCAGTCGCCTCCATCTTGGGACACTTCCACCACCATTTGGATTACCTCCATTGCTGACATCACCATCTTTAGTTGGGGCAGCTTCCATCTTGGGACACCCAGTAGGGCCTTGAAGCCCAACAACAAGGTTCCTACCATCTCCCAATTCCTGCCCAGTCACCAACCTTGCTGAGTGCTTGCAACTACATGGCTCGCCATCTGCCTAATACAAAACAGTTTTCTGTGACAGATGCACAGATCCCTGTGCTCAGTCCTCAGGACCTCTGGAGAGAAACATTCTTAATTGGGAAGTCAAAAGGGTAGGGGTGGGAGAGAAACAGTTTAGGGACTAAATTAGGGATAAGGAACTGTGGGGTTCATAGATAATATAAGGAGTTAATACTAGGTTCAAACATCAAAAATGTCAACCCCAAAGGAGATTCCTGGAGTGCAGTCTTCCAACAGGTATTCCCAATTGCTATACCCCACCTCCAGGAGTTCCACCTCCAAGTCTAACCCTCCCACCCTAGTAAACCTTAATCATTCTGAAGGTGGATATGCCAGCAAACTCCAGACAACCCCACCTAGCAGATGAGAAGGGAGCAGAGAAGATACTGAACTCTAACAGAACTATTGTTCAATTTTCCATGGATTTTTTTTTCTCTTTCTTTTCCCACACTCACATCCCCAACATTTGTGAAACCAAGTACTTTTCATGAATCAGGCTACTAGGGACTGTGTTATCTGAATAATACATTAGTTTTGTTGTATACTCTTTTATTTTTCATTATTTTCTTTTTATTTTAAATTTATTTTCCTCTTTTTCCTCCCTTTCTCTGTATTTTCCTTTAACTTATCTGTTTCCTCAAAGTCTGTTTCTCACTTCTGCTAACAGCCAACTTCTTATGATTCTTCCTCTGTGCTTCCTATGATCTAATACCTCTATATTCTCACCTCCTACCTCATAAATATCTCAGCCTACACCCCTTTGTTCTCTTTTTGGCCACCATTAGAAACTGTATACCCTTTTGCAAGCATACTATATATATTGTAGGTAATAATCAAATATATCATTTCTGTTTATTGTGACAAAACTGTCTTAATAGGATCTATTTGGTTTAAGGTTGCATATTGTATGAATTGGGTGCTGTTAATATTGTTCTCTCCCTTAAAGGCAAGATTTTGGAACCCACTGGGACCCTATAGTCTATAGGGTAGAAACTGTAACACTCTGGATCTGCACTGCTAGAGGGGAGAACACATGAACAACATGAATAAACAAGGGAACAGAGAGCCCCAAACAACCAAGATGCTACAATAATAGAATTCACTGACAGCTCAGTAGAAGAAATGTCATAAAAGGAGTTCAGAATGTACATAATTAAAATGATCTTCAAAGTAAGATGTTATAAAAGAGCAAATGCAAGAAGCAAAAGATTACTTCAATAAAGAGATATTCTGAAAAAAAATTAAAATCCTTTCATGAAGGAAACAATAAACCAAATTAAAAACTCAATAGAAAGCATCACCAACAAATTAGATCACTTGAAAGACAGAATCTCAGGCAATGAAGGCAAAATATGTAATACTGAAAATAAAGTTGAGCACACAGTGAAGATGGTTAAGAAACCATGAACAGAATGTCCAAGAATTATGGGGTAACATGAAATGATCAATTTAAAATTTATGGGAATAGAGGAAGGCACAGAGATACAAACCAAAGGAATGCACAATCTTTTAAATGATATAATATCAGAAAATTTCCCAAAACTGAAGATTAAAATAGAAAAGCAAATACAAGAGTCTTACAATACAGTAATGCACAAAATTACAGCAGATCCACACCAAGACACATTATAATGAAGATGCATAGCATACAGAATAAGGATAGAATTTTAAAAGTGGCAAGAGCAAAGTATCAGATTACATATAGGGGGAAACCAATTTAAACCTCAACAGGTTTCTCAACCCAGACCCTAAAACCTAGGAGGTCCTAGAACAACAAACAACAAGTTCTGAAGAAAACGAATGCCAACCAAAAATTAGCAAAAATAAGCTGCAGATTAATGATGAAATAAAAACCTTTCATGATAAACAAAAGTTAAAAGAATTTACAAATAGAAAGCTTGCACTAGAGAACATCCTCAGCAAAATATTCCATAAGGAGGAAATGAATGACAACAATGAAAGTTGATAACGGAAGGAAATACACTAAAGGAAAAGCCAATCAAAGGAGAAATCAAGTCAAGTTAAAAGCCAAAAATAAACCAAATGACTGGGAAAACAAATTATATCTCAATAATAACCCTGAATATTAATGGCATAAACTCATCAATCAAAAGATAGACTGGCATATTGGATTAAAAGAAAAAACAACAATATGCTGCCTTCAAGTGTCTTATCTCATAGAAAAAGAAATCCACAGATTGAAGGTAAAAGGATGGGAAAAAACATATCACTCACATAGACTGTGTAAACAAACTGGGGTTTCCATCCTCACATCAGATAAAGTGTACTTCAAGCCAAAGTTATAAGGGATAAAGAAGAACAGTTCATACTGCTTAAGGGAATCATACATCAACAAGACCTAACAATCATAATTATTTATGCCCCAAACTTCAGAGCATCCATGGACATCAAACAAACCATTCTCAATTTCAAGAATCAAAAAGACCACAACATCAATAATACTGAGTGACTTTAACACACCTCTCTCACCACTGGATAGCTCTTCCAAAAAAAAAAAAAAAAAAAAACTAAACAACGAAAGTATAGAACTCAATAATACAATCAATAATTTAAATGTAAGAGACACAAACAGAATACTTTATACATCAACAAGCGAATACACTTTCTTCTCAGCAGCACATGGATCCTTCTCTATAATAGACTTATGTTATGCCACAAAGCAACTCTTAGCAACTACAAAAAAAAAAAAAAAAAAATAGAGATATTACCCTGCATTCTACCAGATAAAATGGAATGAAATTAAAAATCAATGACAAAATTAAAAAATAGAAGATACTCCAACACCTGGAGACTAAATAATATGCTATTAAATGACAATGGGTAGCAGAAGACATCAAGGAGGAGATAAAAAAAAATTTTAGAGGTAAAGGGAACACCAGTACAACATATCACAATCTCTCGGACAGTATGAAGGCAGTGCTAAGGGGAAAGTTCATTGAATTGAGCTCATTCCTTAAAAATATCAAATGTTAACAAATAAATAACCGAACATTACATCTCAAAGCCCTAAAGAAAGAAGAATAAATCACCAGCAAAAGTAGAAGACAGGAAATAATTAAAATTAGAAACAATGAAATTGAAACAAAAGAAACAATTCAAAAAGTCAACAAAATAAAAAGTTCGTTCCTTGAAAAAATAAATAAAATTGATAAACTCTTAGCCATGCTAACAAAGAGAGAGAAAACTCAAATTACTAAAATTTATGATGAGAAAGGAAATATCATGACAGACACTATTGAAATACAAAGTACAATTAAAAACTATTTGAAAATTTATACTACAATAAAATAGAAGATCTTGAAGACATCAACAAATTCCTAGAGAAATACGACCTACCCAAACTGAATCAGGAGAACGTACAAAATGTAAACAAAACAATTTCAAGCAATGAAATAGAAGATTCTATCAAAAGCCTACCAATCACGAAAAGCCCAGCACCAGGCAGATTCTAAGCTGAATTCTACAAAACCTTCAAAGAAGTACTTATACCAATACTCCTCAAAGTATTTCATGAAATAGAAAAGCACAGAACACTTCCAATTTCATTCTATGAGGCTGATAGCAGCCTGATACAAAAACCGGACAAAGATATATCAAGGAAAGAACACTTCAGACCAATATCCCTGATGAACATAGATGCAAAAATTCTCAATAAAATTCTGGCACATTTCATACAAAAACATATTAAAGAGATAGTGAACCATGATCAAGTGGGGTTTATACCAGGGATGCAGATTGTTTAAATATCTGGAAATCAATAAATGTAATTCATCACATTCATAGACTTAAATATAAGAGTCATATGATCATCTCAATAGATGCAGAAAAAGTATTTGACAAAATAGTGTCCCTTCATGTTCAAAACACTAGAAAAATTAGGGACAATAGGAAGATATCTCAACATTGTAAGGATATGTATGCTAAGCCCAAGACCAACATCATTCTAAATGGAGAAAAATTGAAAGCATTCCCTCTAAAATCTAGAACAAGACAAGGATGCCCTCTTTCACCACTTCTGTTCAACATTGTCCCTGAAATTCTAGCCAGAGCAATTAGACAGATGAAAGAAATTGAAGAGATATGAATAGGAAAAGAAGAACTCGAACTATCACTGTATGCCAATGACATGATCCTAAGTTTAGAGAAGCCAACAAATTCCATCAGAAAACTTCCAGAACTAATAAATGAATTCAGCAAAGTAGCAGGATACAAAATCAACATCCATTAATCAAATGCATTTCTATACATCAGTGATGAATCCACTGAAGGAAAAATTAAGTAAACTAACTCATTCATAATACTGTAAAAAAAACAAACAAACAAAAAAAAAAAACTTGGAAATCAACCTAACGAGGTAAAAGACCTCTAAAATGAAAACTACAGAACACTAAAGAAAGATATTAAAGAGGACTTTAGAAGTTGGACAGACTTCCCATATTCTTTTACAGACAGAATTAATATTGTCCCAATGGTCACAGTACCAAAAGTGTTATACAGATTTAATGCAATTTCAATTAAAATTCCAATGATATTTTTCATAGAAATAGAAAAAGTAATCATGAAATTCATTTGGAAAAATAAGAGACCCAGAATAACCAAAGAAATCTTTAGCAAGAGGAGTGAAGCAGAATTATTGTGTTGTGGTCTATTTGATTCCTGGAATTGAGAAGGATTTGTTTGATGTACATGGATGCACCGTTGTTTGGGGCATAAATATTTACGATTCTTATGTCTTCCTAATTTATGGTTTCCTTATGCTGTATGAAATAAATGTCCTTCTTTATCCCTTCTGACTAACCTTCTCTTGAAGTCCACTTTATCTGAAATAAGTATGGAAACCCCTTCTTTTTACTGAGTCCGTGTATGTGGTAGATTTTTTCCCATCCTTTCACTTTAGTCTGTGCATATCTTTTTCTATGAGATGAGTCTCTTGAAGGCAGCATATTGGGTCTTTCTTTTTAATCCATTCTGCCAGTCTATGTCTTTTGAATGATGAGTTTAGGTCATTAATGTTCAGGGTTATTATTGAGATATGATTTGTATTCCCTGTCATTTGGGCTTATTTTTGGTTTTTAACTTGACTTGGTTTCTCCTTTGAAAGGTTTTTCCTTTGCTGAACTTTGTTGTTGTTTTTCATTTCCTCTTCATTGAATATTTTGTTGAGAAAATTCTGTAGCACAGTCTTTCTATTTGTAAATTCTTTTAACTTTTGTTTATCATGGAAGGATTTTATTTCGTCTTCAAATTTGAAGGTTAGTTTTCTGGGCATATGATTCTTTGTTGGCAACCATGTCCTTTCAGAGCTTGAAATACGTTGTTCCAGGCCCTTCTTGCTTTTAGAGTCTGGGCTGAGAAATCTGCTGATATCTATATTGGTTTCCCCCTATATGTAATCTGATGCTTTTCTCTAAGAGTCTTCAAAATCCTATCTTTATTTTGTATGTTAGGCATTTTTATTTTTGTGTGTCTTGGTGTGGATCTATTGTGACACACTTCAGACAGAGCATTCATCTCTAGAGTTTATAAAGAACTTAAAAACTTTACACCCAAAATACAAAGAACCAAATCAATAAATGGGCTAAGGAAATGGGCAGACACTTTACAGAAGAAGAGATACAGGTGATCAACAAATATATGAAAAAGTGCTCATCATCCTTAGTAATTAGAGAAATGCAAATTAAACCACCCTAAGATTTCATCTAACTCCAATTAGAATGGCTATTATCAAGAACACAAGCAATAATAAGTGTTGGCGTGGATGTGGGGGAAAAGGCACACTCATACATTGCTGGTGGAGTTGTTGCAAATTGGTGCACCCACTCTGAAAAGCGGTATGGAGATTCCTCAGAAAGCTTGGAATGGACCCACCATTTGACCCAGCTATCCCACTCCTCAGTTTATACCCAAAAGACTTAAAATCAGCATACTACAGTGATGCAGCCACATCAATGTTTATAGCAACTCAATCCACAATAGCTAGATTGTGGAACCAACCTAGATGCCCTTCAATTGACGAATGGATAAAGAAACTGTGGTATATATACACAATGGAATATTATTTGAAGAAAAAAATTATAGCATTTGCTTGTAAATGGATGAAGTTGGAAAATATCATGTTAAGTGAGAAAGGCCAAGCCCAAAAAACCAAAGGTTGAATGTTTTCTCTGATAAGTGCGTGACAATATATAATGAGGCGGGTATTGAGGGGGGAAGAGAAAAAAGAAGAAACTTTGGGTGGTGTAGAGGAAAAAGGGGTAGGAGGGGTGGGGATGGAAAAACAGCAGAATGAAACAGACAGTATTACCCTATATATATATGTATGATTACACGAATGGTGTGAATCTACATTGTGTACAACTACAGAAATGAAAAGTTGTACCCCATTTGTGTACAATGAATCAAAATGTGTCTGTAAAAATAAAAAAAGATTTTAATTAAAAAAATAAATAAGTAAACTACGAAAAGCAAAAAAAAAAAAAAAAAAAAAAAAGAAGAGTGAAGCAGGAGACATCTCAATACCAGATCCTAAACTATACTACAGAGCTATATTAACAAAAATGGCATGATTTTGGCACTGAAATAGACATGTATACCAATGGTACAGAATAGAATACACAAAGACAAATCCATATAAATACAGTTATCTCATACTAGACAAAGGTGCCAAAATCATACATTGGAGAAAAGATAGCCTCTTCAACAAATGGTGCTGGGAAAATTGGAAATCCATCTGTAGTAACATGAAATTGACTCCTATCACTCATCCTGCACAAAACCCATCTCAAAGTAGATCAAAGACTTAGGCACTAGAACAGAGATCCTATGCCTAATAAAAGAAAAAGTAGGACCAAATCTTTATCATGTTGGCTTAGAACCCAACTTCTTTAACAAGATTCCTAAAGCCCAAGAAGTAAAATCAAGAATCAATAAATGGGATCAATTAAAACTAAAAAGCTTCTTCTCGGCAAAGGAAACAATCAATAACATGATGAGAGAGCCTACAAAATGGGAGAAAATTTTTACCACATCCACATCAGATAGAGCTCTAATGTCCAGAATAAATATAAAACTCAAAACTTAACACCAAAACAAACAAACAAACAAACAAATAACCCAATCAATAAATGGGCTAAGGACCTGAGCCCCTCACAGAAGATATATAATCAATCAAAAAATATATGAAAAAGTTCAATCTCTCTAGCAATTACAGAAATGCAAGTCAAAACTAAGTTTCCATCTCACTCTAGTCATAATGGCAATTATCAAGAATACAAGCAGTAGTATGTGTTGGCAAGGATGTAGGGAGAAAAGGACACTCATACATTGCTGGTGGGATTGCAAATTGGTGTGACCACTCTGGAAAGCACTATGGAGATTCCTTAGAGAACTTGGAATGGAACCACCATTTGACCCAACTATCCCACTCCTTGGATTATACCCAAAGGACTTAAAGTCAGCAAACTGCAGTGACTCAGTCACATCGATGTTTATAGCAGCTCAACTCAAAATAGCTAATCTATGGAACCAACCTAGGTGTCCTTCAATGGATGAATGGATTATCTTAAATTCTTGATAAGATATCTACTTCTACAACAAGTTGAAAGATATCATTACCCTACTGCCAAAAAGGAGAGAGAAACAGAGGGAGGGAGAGAGAAAGAGAGAAAGAAAAAGAGAGAGAGGAAGGTGGGTCAGTCCATCCTTATTTCTCCTAAGGAGATTATATTAATTGACAGTGACTCCCCAGAAGAGGTTAACCATATCTGATTTTGCTTTTCTTTCCACTGTATTATCTAATTCAAACGGTACTTATATAAATATTTTCATTGTGTTATATTCCTTGTGAGTTATTTTAGACCTTAATCGGTACTATTCTTCAGTTCATTTTAAACAGAATGCTTAAAATATCTTCAGCAGGATTGTTCACAATAATGAAGAGTGGTCACATTCTAAAAATTAAAAAGAAACCGTTAATATCTCATATTTTAAAAAGTACTCACCCTCTCTTCCTCCTCGGGGTGAAGGCCTGGAAAGGCTTTATCAATGTTGCTACTTATTTGTACTCCTAAAATACTTGAGTGCCTTCCACTTTCCCCGAAATCCAAACCTCATGTTTCAATCACTGAGTAATAAATGTGTAGGGAGATTCATTCTGGTGCTGAGCACATAATCCAATCAGCGTAATGATTTTTGAGAAAGAAGGGAGCTCGCTGTGTTCACATCTCACTGCTGTGAAGAATGAGATAACAGGGGACAGAGGAGGCTGCTGGTAGATGGGCGCCCTGGAGGGACTCCAGGGCTCTGCAACAGGCAGCACAGGCTGGGGGCACTGCAGAAAGAGAGAAGTCTGTCTTAATTTGTACTTTACCCCTGGCTTCAAATCCATTTTAAAAATGGACTGAAGCAATAACTAAAGGGATTCGTACCCCCAATGAAATCACCCTTTTGAATGACAGCTTTGCTGCTTGGGGAAATTTTGCCATAATTCAACTGTTTCTGTAATGAGGGGATGCAAATGTAAACTCAGCTACCTGGACCCAGCCATTGAACTTAGATAATTATTTCCCAATCAAAAAAGAACATCCTGTTTTTCTTTGGCATGCTCTGGTGTCTGTTAGCTCTGCTTTTTATAGCTTTAATTGAAATTTCATAATCACAGAGTTCAAATACAGAACAGATTTGAGTCAGTACTCTGGAACAATATCATTTCCTTAGAGCGTGCCTTTTTTTTTTTAAAGAAAAAAAAATTCAAGGCTTTTATTAGACTCTCTGTTTTTCCTGCTTCTCAGTATAAGACACTGTTACTCTAAGGATTCTTGCTATTAAAGAAAAGCCTAAGGCTAAACTCAACAGGGAAGTGAGTGGAAGAGGCAGGTGAGCTCACCCAGATTATGGGTTTAGCCAGTTTATTGGAGAATTTAAGAGAAAAAAAAAAAAAAAAATAGAAGGAAAAACACTTGGGATTCAGCAAAAGCCAAGATGAATTTGGACCAAATCTATTGTGAAGTGATGTGTGTTTTTAAAAGGACTGTAATCCATGTTTCTGACTCATTTACAATGACCTTATCAAAATGTCATGTAATGAAAATTATTCAGGGTCCAATAATTCTTTTGAGCTTCTAAATAGCATTTCAAAACATTTTTCTAGTTTGATTATAAATAAACTCAAATTCTAAAAAGTCCACCAAGGTCAATAAAATTCTCAAGAGTTATCATATTGAAACAGAATTTAAACTCTGCAATTTTTCCTTTCTTTCCTGAGTCATTAAAATGGTTATGGAATGTTTAATTCAGTTGGAGACTTTGGATTGCATAATTACAGACAATCAAACAAAAATCAAGAAAAAACTCCTAGGAATAGATTTTTTCTAAGTTATTTTGTACATGCATTATTCATTATAAAAAAATTATCAAAAATGTCTCCTAACTTTCTTCTATAGCATAAAAGGAGTTTCTTAATGTTTCCCTGGAAATTAGAAGGAGGTTAGCATAAGACATGGTGTTGTAGTATTGCTGTTCTGATGGTGGTATATCTGTCATGTTCTTCTTCCATTACATTAGTCTGTTGGGAAATGCAGAAGCTCAGAGATGGAGGTTATTGTGGTGATAATTTAGTCCAAACAGTGAGAGTTCAAATGTGAAACTGCATTATAAGAAAATTAAAATTTTGTGACCAAAAGGACATTGATATTGGAGGCAGGTCTAGTCTTCACTGATGTAAAGATTTCCCAAGTGCTTTTAAAATGACTTGCCTAGCCTTTAATATGCTCACCTCTCTTTATATAAATTTTCAAAATCTGCTACCAGTTGGTCAACAATCTAGAGGGATTGTTTAGACCCAGGCACGATGACCACTTTCTTAGACTACTGCACTTTCCTTATAACTGGTTCCTTGCTCCATTCCTCCCTCTCTGTGATCTCTGTCCACTTGCAAATCTTCCTATGATCTCTCATCTATTGACAGAAAGAGTGACCACTATAACTTGCCAACACTTCATGTAAAACCTTCCATCGACATCGGCTGGTTTCCCTAGTTAATGCCTTGGACTTGAGTCTTCAGTGTGACCCATACAACCCTACACTGGTCTAGATGCTGGATCTTAAGGACTTCAGTTCTTGCTGACATGGCTTTCATAACACTGCCTTCTTGCTCTTCCCAGGGTCACCAACCACACTCCATTGTTGGGACTAATGACACGTTAACTAACTCAGGCCTACTCCTTACTCCCTGGCGGATGATCAAGGCCTCAAAGGCGGTTTCAAAGGTTAATGACAATAAATCGGACCACCGTCAGGGATTGGTTAACAACAGTTCCGCAAATGTGATCAGCTCGTGCTTGCCACATAGTCCTATAGGACTCTCGCCTACCTGAACCCCTGTGCCTTGCTGACCTTTAAGCTGATTGGTTCCTGCCTAGCTTCCACCCTACTTAAAAGCTGTGTGACTTCCTCAATAAACAAGTTCCTGCTGTGACTGGTCTCCCTGACGTGTCTGATTGTCCTCTGCCCAGAGGGCTGAGTGCAGGCAGTCAGTTGGCCCTATCTTTCCCGGTTTGACCTTGTTGGGGAGTGCTCCCTTCCCTTGTCGCTGGTGGAGAAGAGCAAGGGGGCTAAAGACCTGGACACTCCATGACTTTGAACTGGCTACTCCTCTCACAGGAAGTACTGTTCACCCAGGTATCCATATGGCCCACTCTCTCACTTAGGATTCTGCTCAATGTCGCCTCCCCACAAGGATGGTTCTTCTCTTTTCCATTTGAAAAATAAAATAAAGTTTGAATTATTCTCTCTGCCTCTGCTTTGTTTCATTTTCTTCATGAAAACCAGCACTTACAGCATATCTATGCCTCTTTGATCAATGATTCATTGTCTATCTCAGTTACTGGAATGTAAATTTCATGAAGAAAGAGGTGGTTGCCCTAGCATCTCAAATGCTATGTAATAGATACACATGCTCCTAACCATGAGTGTGTCTGTGGGAAAATGTACCTCAGTAGAGACATGTGAGGTATTTACATAAATATAGTTAAGTACCCTTTTCTCCCTTGGAGCAAATGTGCTTAATATTTGCCCACATAGACTACTAAGGTCAATGCATTGAAGCACTAGAAGATGATTAATAAAAATCTTTCTTTCTTCAAAATACTTCAAGGATAGTCCATTGATATTTCAAAATCTAGGAACTATCCATCTCCATATATATTTATCAGTGACTCCCAGTTAGAATTCCCTTTTAATCATTCCTTAGCCAAGAAGAAATGAATTACTGGTCTTCCCACTCTTCCTAGCTGTCAGCCAAATTTTGCTCTTTGTGGTTTTGTAAGTGCAAGAACAATAATTACAAACATCTGTTATGAAATCAGGAGATGCATGTAGTTTTTACTAAAATGACATGTATTTTCATATAGTACTCTTCAAATAAGAAAGTCAAATCTCTTAGTGTTGGAAGTTCACCCAAACTGTCTCTCCCTTTTGTACAAACCTCTTACTCTATAGTCCTCTATGGTTTGGGCATCCAGTCTAACAAGACACCTTTCTGGAAAAGGCTGGTGTTCTGATGGCATATGGTTACAATCTCAACAATATCTTTTTCATATTTCTTTAGTTCTGTTTTATAAGTTACTCTTAGAATTTTATTACACAAAATTGCCTGTTATTTATACCAAAGAGAATCAAAATTATTCCTCAAATCTCCAGCAATCACAGCAGTGAAGTTTATCTTGTGGAGAAAATAATTTCTAGGATATGTTTCTATAAATGTGATGACTTATTGTAACACAAAATATTAAGAAAGATAAGAGGAATTGATGGTGGAGATGCCATGCTATCCACAAAGGATTTTCTCTCAATAAATAAATTTTTAATATATATTCTTTCTCAGTAATCTGTCTGCTATATCTTCAGACTTAAAACCAGGACTAAGTCTGATTATAAATTTACTACTATTAGGACAAAAAGTCTGGGTGCATTGAAAAATGAATAAAGAATAGTTGAACATTTTTTCATATATTTACTGACAGATTCTATATCTTCTCTGAAGTGTCTGCTCAGTTCCTTAGCCCATTTATTGATTGGGTTATTTGCATTTTGGGTGGAATGAGACAAACATTATTACTCTATGTACATGTATGATTACACAAATGGTGTGATTCTATATTGTGTACTACAAAAATGAAAAGTTGTACTCCATTTGTGTACAATGAATCAAATGCATTCTGCTGTCATGTATAACTAAATAGAACAAACAATAATAAAAGATTATATGGTCATGTACAACTAGTTAGAACAAATTTTAAAAATGTAAAAAAGAATAGTTAATTCTTACTAAAATAATGAGATTTTATATATATATGTGTATATAAATATAGTGATAAATTCTTCTTGAAAAGGTATCCATAGTTTATTCAAATATAATAACTTTATGAACAGGAATTTCAAATGTTCAGTATAAACATACATGCTCAAAAAAATGGTTGACATTGCATTATCATAAGATTTCAAACCCACATACAATCAGTTGTGCATCAGTCATGTTTCCTGTTTAGTTCTACAATAAAGATAGAAAAAAAAAAAAAACCCAAAACCTTTGAAATAGTAAGTTCTGAGTTTCCTACATGGGCAAATGGGTTACTTAGGAGGTTGAAGAATGCTGGACATCATATCCATATCATTAAACATATATGACAATAGAAAGCAAATGCAATAGTAATTCTTTCCATTATTTACACACATATAGAAAATTTGAAGCAATTCTCTGAATAAGATCAGGATCCTGCCAGGCAACATGGCACAAGCCTGTAATCCCAGCGGCTTGGGAGGCTGAGGCAGGAGGATCAAGAGCTCAAAGTCAGTTTCAGCAAAAATGAGGTACTAAGTAACTCAGTGAGACTCAGTCTCTCTAAAAAATACATGGGGATGTGACTTGGTGATCGAGTGCCCCTGAGTTCAATCCCCAGTACTGAGAGAGAGAGAGAGAGAGAGAGAGAGAGAGAGAGAGAGAGAGAGAGAGAGAGGGAGAGAGGGATCAAGTTCCTAAGCAGCAACAAATATATTTGGATTATTTCTCAACTGACCATATTGAAGGTCAAAATTTTCCAACCTTCCACTACAAGATACTTGTTAACCAGTTTAAACAGCATTTACCTATGGTATATTAGCATACAAAATCACCAACAAAGAGCAGCTGGATGTCAGCCAGCTACCAGTTTAGAAGCAATGCCGAGAGCAATTCACTTTTGTTAGTTTGGACATGTGGAGTTGATGGATGATGGCACTATACTTGAGCAGCTGGCTATGTAGGAAACTAAAATAAAACTGGTCAAAAAAACCAGAAAATCTTCCCTAAGAATACCCAGAAGCACAATTTACAACCTATCTGGATTTCTAGAAAACCAAAAGAGCAAAGCAAATTAACTTTTGGAATAATAATCACAAAGTCTTCATGAGCCAAGTTACACACAACTAAGTATCAAACACAGAAAATTATAAACATAAACCACAGCAGCAGTGTACACCATCCATGCATAAACAACAAAGGCTTAGAAGAAGTCATGAAGACTCTTCACACAGGTAGATAAATTAATCACAAGCTTCTAATTCTTCCTGGAAGCAGATAGGCTGATTATTAGAAAGGAACAGAAAGCTAGCAGGAAAACTAGGGAGAAAATACATTTTTGTAGTTCAAATTCTTTGTTCTTTTTTGTGTATTTGAATATCAGCCTTTGTTAAGTTTAACATGCTAGATTTGACTCCAATAAAGTGAATTTATAAGAAAATATTAGATTCCAGATTTTCAAAGTAAGTGCAATTCTCTAAATTAAGCCAAGGCAGCTGTTTGAGGTAGGACCATACTTGGAAACTATTATTTATAACAATGATTGAAAAATAGAATGTTTTCCAGGACAGTTTGGGAAAAATTCATAGGTATTTTACATAGAGTTATAAAATAATAAAATATATAGAAATCATTGAAAAATCACTTTTAAAACTGTACACGATATTGAAACTGAAAATTTCAAATATGGATAAATCTGTCTGCAGTGCACTAAAACTAGAAGTAGATGGCATTTCAAATATGGTAATGAGAACATCTTATTAAAGAGGCTATAGAGAAAGTTGTGAATAAGCTTTAGGAAAACCAGTAAGAAACAGGGTTAACAATATCAGGAATGACTAAAAATACTCAGTCTTGAAGAGGAAGGGGAAGGAGAAATTCCAGGAATCCAGCAAAAGCACCAGTGCAAAGAGGGCTTTGCAAGCTCAGTCAAGCAGAGTTGTTGTATTAGGTTCAAGAACAAATGCTTATGCTTCAGAGAGGGGATCAGGGACACCAACACATCACTATCATTATCCTCTCCCTGCTGATCTGCCAGTTTCTCACTGTCAGGAGAATACATTGACTCTAGACTCATCAGAAGAGCCATCTTTCTCAGGGCAGAGACAAATGAAAAAGGATGAAGAAGGAATATGGAAGAACAGACAGAAGACATGTAGAAAGAGTTGGTCCCAAGTTAGTATCAAAAGCTATTTTAAAAAATGCAGAAATAGGTCACAGCCAAACACTGTTTCTAACATAATCATTGTTGACTTTAGAGTTGTGTATTTAATAATATATGTAAAATTCTTGGTCCGGGACAGACTGGTTCCTTCTCTTTCTTCAGTAAATCATTGACTTCACTATACTTGTTAATGTCATTTTGATTTATCCCAGGTGGAATGCTTGGTATTTTATCAGCTTCATCAGTGGCAGAATATAATGCTATATGTATTTGTTGCAATGTGTGTACAAGAAGGGCCCAGGAAATAAATATGAAAGAAGTAGTCATGAAAAGCAGTCCAACTATTTAAATATGAGATATGACAGATGTTGACTGGAGCCAAACATTGTAAATGTAGCTTAGACCCTGGAAAAATAGTCTTTGTGCTGTTTTTCTCATAACATCAAATAGTATTTCTCTAATGAACTTTTCTTCTTATATTTATGATAACTTAGTGTGTAATGAGAATTATAAATTGCAATAGAGTAGAAGTGATTAAATCTTAAAAATATTCCATTCGTCCTTTTAGAATATTTATAATCATTACAAGTTGTTGGTTTTGTTTTACGTGAAATAAATAATCATAAATATTGGACTCAATAATATAAAATTAATTAAAATAATTTATAAACAATTATACCTATTTTACATAGCAAGAAAATATCAACATACAAAAATAACTATTCTGTTCCAATATCAAGATACAATAAAGCAGAATATTTATTCAGTTGCAAATAAAAAAGGATTTTAAAAATACAAAAGCATCATTTAGCAAACTGTAAACTGATTACTTGGAAGGATGGAGTAGAACTCTCATCACTGTTATTACCACTAAGTACAGCTAAAACACTTAGACCTTATATTTTAAACAAACATAAGAGACTCTGAAAGTTTGAGAGAAGAAGGAAGATGAACTGGTAACCAGAGAACCCTAGGCACAACTTAACCATGAGCTCCCTGGGTTTTCATTTAGCCACAAATTGTCCAAGACTTAGTGGTAGAAAAGCAGGTGACCAGAAAACATCAGGTATAGATAGAAGAGTGCTCCCACAAAACTTTACTATTTCAAATTAGAGGACCTGGAGTCAGCCTACCAAGACACAAAACTGCCAGATGATAAATATTCTACTCCAGTGTAACACTATCAAAAAACCAACCCTACTGTCACCAGCAAAGTCTAAGTAGAGAACCTGTACTCTAACCTGTCAATGCATTCTTAATTTAAGACTGGAGTCTTATAAGGTAAGCCATAAAACACACCAGGATGGAGATAGGCTGAGTTACAGCTTCCAAAATTCATATGCTGATGTTATAATGTAAAGCACCTCAGAATGTTACTGCATTTGAAAATAGGGCCTTTAAAGATACATTAAATTGAGGTCAGTATTGTAGGTGCTAACCAATATTACTGGTGTCTTTATAAAAAGAGATGTGGACGCAGAGGGAGAGATAAGATATGTGTTCAGAGAGGGGCACAGAGAGAGAAGAAAGCCATCTAAAAGTCAAAAAGAGAAATATCAGAAGAAATAACCCTGCAGAAACCTTGACTTTGGACTTTTAACACCCAGAACTGCAAGACAATAAATTTGTTGTTTAATTCACCCAGTTTATGGTATTTGCTATGGCAGCCTTAATAAACAATCCAGAGCTTTTATTCTTTTCTGAGTTCTGAGTCATTCTCTTCCTTATCTAGAGCCTTAGAAAATGTAAGAAGTCCACATTGCAAGGTAATGGAGAACCCACCTTTTCCTCAGCAAAGTAAAATCAAGGAGACCTACTCAAAAATAGGAAAAGTGCTCCTCCTAATCAAGGTCCCATGGACAGCAGTAATGAGGTACTTCCTTCCTTCCTCTCCATGGTAGTACCAATGGAAGCCAAGTATAAGATGTAACTCCCATATTCTCCCACTTGGCAATAACGAAGAACTCTTTCTCCTCAGATGTCAATGGAAGCTGACATCTATACTAAATTGTCAATAAAAAAGTAGAATAAACCTTTCCTAGTGAGTAGATCAGAGGAAGTCAATGGAAGCAAAGAATTTAAACAAGATCAGAGCCAGATTCTCACCATAAAATACAAGTGCTCAAGTTTAAATTATTTAACAATCATAATGACAAACAGGAAAATACCAATTTTAAAGGGAAAATGTAATCAATACATGTCAATACCAAGATTTCAGAGATTTTAATATTATCTAGGAAGTATTTTAAAGCAGCTATCATAAAAATTCTTCAATAAATAAAGATAAACATGCATGAAACAAATGAAAAAAAAAGTTCTCAGCAATGAAATGGAACATGTGAAGAAAAATAAAATGGAAAAGAACTGAAAAAGATAGCAACTGAAATAAAAAGCTAAGGCAACAGTTTCAACAATAGAATGGAGAAGACAATGGAAGGAATAAACTAGAACGTAGATTATGTCTAACATTTTACCATACAGATTCAAACAACTGACAACCCCAGGCAAGATTAAACTCGAAGATATCCACACTAAAATTCAATGCAGGCAAATGTGTGAAAACTAAAGAGAAAGATAAAAATCTTTAAAACAGAGAGAAACACCAATAAAGTTTATACCAAAAATAGTGGAGATCAGGAGTGATGTCGTAACATGTTGCAAATGCTGTAAGGAAAGTAATGTTAATCCAAAATTCTACATCTACCTCAAATATTCTTCAAGTATGAACTAGAAATGGAAACATTTTCAGGTAAAAGATAAACCAAGAGAATTTGGAGTCAGTGAATGAATCCTAAATGAATAGATAAAGGAAGTTCCCTAAAAAGAAGGAAAGAAATGATCAAATAATGGAACATCAGGAAAGAGAAAATGTGAATTCAGTAAAAATGTAAAAAGAAATATTTAATTTTCTTGACTTTTCTACTTTATATGTAATGGTGGAAGCAAGAATTATTACATTATCTGATGTGATTATTAATGTATGTAGAAGAAACAGGTAATACATTATTATAATGGGTAAATGCAGAGGGGTATAGAAAGTTTTGTGTAATTCACTTCAACCAACGTACTTAGACAAATTTATATTTACACACACACACACCATAAAACAACAGAATCTATTAGATATTCATGGAATACTTCACTCAACTTCAGCAGAAAATTATTTTTTTCAAGTGCCTGTGGAATACACAAATACCAAGATAAAACATCATGGACCAAAAGTAAACCTTAAGAACATTTAAAATAAATGATTAATTCTGCTGTTTTGTAACCTAAATTGAATCAAATTTGAATCAAATTTGAAGTCAATAACAGAAAAGCAAGCATAAAATCTTCAATTACTTGTAACTGAATTATTTAACATTCAGTAAAATTTTTGACTCCAAAAAAGAAATTTTCAAGTAAAATAAGAAAATTCATTGAACTGAAGGAAAAACGAAAACAGCTTATCATATGTTGGATATAGCTAAAGCAGAAGTGGCAGGCAATTTATAGCACTAAATGCTTACATTATCAAAGAAATTTCTCAAATCAATAACATAGGCTCCTACCTCAAGAACCTGTAAAGTTCAAAGTAAAATCAAAGCAAGCAAAGAAATGAAAGTATAAATATGAGAGTAGAAAATTGTTTACTAAAAAAGAAAAATAATTGAAAAAATTCAATAAAAAAGTTATTTCTTTGAAAAAAAACTATACATTTGATTGACTTCTAGCATGACTGACAACATATAAAAAAAGACAAATTAAGAATATCAGGAAAGATTCTGCAGATCCTACAGATTCTGCATGCATTAAAAAAAGAGAGAATACTATGAATAATACTACCCATGATTTGACAATTTAGGTGATTTTAAACCAGTTCTCCAAAAGACAACCTTAAAATAATCTCCAGGGCTAGATGTTTTTACTATAGAATTATATAAAATATTTAAAGAAGAATTAACACAAATTTCACCCAATCTCTTACAATTGAAAAGGGAACAGTTTTGAATTCATTTTGTACATCCAATATTATTCTTATACCATTGTTAGAAAAAAAAATATAAGGCAAAAGAAAACATGACAAAAAAGAAGAAACCCACAGACCAATATTCCATATGAATGTAGATTCAAACATCCCTAACAAAGTACTAGCTAATAAAATTCAACAATATGTAACAATTACATAGCATGACAAAATGGGGTGTATTCCAGGAAATCAAAATTAGTTTAATATTCAAACTTTAATCCACACAGTTCACCATATTGATGAACTTAACAAGAAAAATCAATTGATCATAACATTGGTCACAGAAAAGGCTTTTTAAAAGTTCATCATCCTCCCTATTTGTGTACAATGAATCAAAATGCAGTCCATAAAAATAAAAAATAAAAAATAAAATTGAAAAAATAAAAAAAATAAAAAACAACAATGGAATGTTTAAGATAATACATTGCAACAACTCTGGGGAAAAAACAAAGTCCATCATCCTGGCTGGGTACAGTGGCAAATGCCTGCAATCTCAGATATTCAGAAGGCTGAGGCAAGAGTGTTTCTAGTTCAAAGCCATCCTCAGCAATTTAGCAAGGCCCTAAGTAACTTAGTGAGGACCTGTCTCCAAACAAGGGTTGTGGATGTGGTTCAGAGGCTAAAAGCATCCCTAGGATCAATTCCTGGTAAGAAAAACAAAAATTCAATCATCCTTTTGTGATAAAAATCCTTAGTAAACTGACAGCGTAGGGGCAATTTCCTTATCTTCATAAAAAATTTCTACAGAAAACTTTCAGACAGCATCATATTTAGTGATTAAAGATTGAATAATATTTCCTGCAAAATCGCAAATAAGGCAAAGATGCTGTTTGATATAATAATGAAATTTCTAGCCAGTGCAATAAAGCAAGAAAGAAAATCCTAGAGATTAGAAATAAGGAAACTGTCTATTTGCAAACACAAACAACATGATCGCCTACATAGAATATTCCAGGAAATCTACAATGAAACTCCTAGAACTTATGAGTTTACCATGGAAGAGGATATAAGGACAACTTCCAAAAATCAATCATATTTGTATGCTTGTAATGATGTCTGAAAACCAAAATTTAAATATAATAACATTTATAATCACTTAAAGTTTGAAGTATTTATGTATAAATATAACAAAAATTTTTAGCACTTTCATGTTGAAAACTAAAAAACACTATTGAAAAAAAACACAGAAGATCTAAATAAATGAAGAAACATACTGAGTTCATGAACTAGAAGATTCAAAATGTGAGATGTCAATTTCACCATATTGATACATTGATTTAAAATAAATCCTGTAAAAATTCTAGAAGGGATTTTGCTTGTTAATTTTGATTTTGGTTTTGTTTTGTGCATGTAGATAAGATTATTCCAAAATGTATTTGGAAATACATGTAAAATGACTAGCTAAAACAATTTTGAAAAAGAAGAATAAAGTAAGAGGAATTCTTTTGCTTATCATCTGTTTATAATAACTAGCATTGTATAGGACAGAAAAATAGCTACATAGATTAATGTCTGTTCTATTATGTGTATTCCAGACAACACATACATTTTGCACAAGTATCAAAAATCGAGTGAACTGATTTTTTACCAAAGTGCTAAAGCAACTCTATGAAGGAAGGTAGAATTTTCAAGGAACAGTTGTTGAAGCCGTGAATATCCTGAGGCAAAGTAATGGTTATCAATTTACACTTCACACTTTCAGGAAAATTAATTCAAAATGTATCATAGATTTAAATGCAAATATAAAACTATCAGATAAAATTTAGGAGAAAATAGTCAGGACTTAAAGATTAATAAAGAGTTCCCAAACATGACATAAAAAATATGGAAGAAAAAAAAAGGTATATATGTGTATGTATATATATATATATATATACATACATACATATATAAATAAAATACATACATATATCATATACATATATAAAATTATTGAATCTCATCAATATCAAACACGTTTTTCCTTAAAAGAACTTATTTAGAAGATAAAAAAGAAACCTAGAGGCAGGCAGAAAATAGTTGCAGACACATATCCAACAAAGGAATAGTATCTAAAATATGTAAAGAATTCTACAATTTCAACAATAAGAAACAATGAAAGTAGGTATTGAGCAAAAGATACAGAAAGATTTCAGCTAAGAGAGTACACAAATAGCAAATGAGAAAATAAAACGTTGCTCAACAACACCAGCATTGGAGAACTACAAATTAAGGTCACAATGGTCTAGCACTACACACCTTTTAAATCAGCTAAAATAAAATATACTGATAACAGCAACTGCTAATGAGGATGCAGAGAAAATGGATCTCTCAAACATTGCTAGTTGAACTACAGAATGATACAGTCACTTGTGAAAATAGTTTGGCAGTTTCATTTCTTAATACAGGAGTCAACAATTGCTTTCCTTTGCATGTGCCCAAAAATTAAGAGGCTGGCAGAAATAGTTCCTGGGGGTGGTCCCTGTTGGGGATCATCTTGACTCATAGATGGTGTATTCTCACTGTCTTCACATGGTGAAAGGACCCATTGAACTCTATACCAGTTTCCTAATAAGGGTCTTCATCCCAGTAAAAAATCCACCCCCAGGATCTACTCACCTCTCAAAAGTCCCATTTCCAAACACCATCACTTTTGAAATTATGATTTCAACATGTAAAATTTGAGGCTAGAGAAACTTTGGGACTGTGACAGATCTTGATGGCATTGTGCTGAATGAGAAAAACAATCGCAAAAGGCCACATAATATCTGACTCCATTTACATAATATTCTTTACATGACACATTTATAGAGATCAAAAATACACTAGTGGTTGTCAGATTCAGGGATGGTAGAGAGAAGGGTGGCAACTACCTCTATGAAGCAACAATATGTCAGAGATCCTTGTAAGAATGAAGTAGCTCTGAATAACAACTATTACACATGCGATAAAATGACCTTGTGTACAAGTATGCATATTCATTATGCTAATACCATTTCTTGGTTTTGATATTTTGAATAATTTTGTCCAATGTAATCACTGGAGGAAACTGGATTGCTTAAGTCAGCTTTTTTGTGCCTGTGACCAAAAGACCTGACAAAAACAATTAGAGAAGGAAAATATTATTTTGGAGATTCAGTTTCAGAAAGTCTCAGTCCATAGATGTCCAACTTCATTTTTCTGAGCCAATGGTGAGGAAGAACATCATGGCAGAAAAGTGGGGCAGAGGCGAGAAGCTGGAAATATGGAACCCAGGAAGCAGGGAGAGAGCACTCTGCTCACCAAGGACAAAATATAAACCCAAAGGTATGACCCCAAGGACCCTCCTCCTCTAGCCACACCCTACATGCCTACAGTTACCAACAAGTTAGACCCTGTCAGGAATTAATGCAGTGGTTAAGTGAAACCTCTTATAACCCAATCATTTCATTTCTAAACTTTCTTGCATTGTCTAGCACATAAGTTTTTGGGAGATACCTAATACCTAAACCATAATAGAGATGAAGCACATACACAAAGCCTTTGTAATTATTTTTGCACCTTCTTGTAAGTTTATAGATATTTAAAAGTTCCTTTAAAGACTACAAACCAGAAATACAAAAACAGCTTCTTTGTATTGTATTGATTTGATTTGATCCTGGGACTTGAACCCAGGGGTGCTTAACCAGAGAACCACATCCCTAGCCCTTTAATTTTTTTAATTATGCAATGGGGGTCTCATTAAATTACTTCAGGCCTCACTAAGTTGCTGAGGCTGTCTTTGAACTTGTAATCCTCCTGCCTCAGCTTCCTGAGTTGCCGGGATTACAGGTATGCACCACCATGCCCAGCAAAAACCAACTAATTTAAGAGCCTGAAACATATTAAAAGAATTGGCATCCCTAATATTTCAGAGAAATTTTTTTTTAAATATTAACAAGTGGCTGAAAATAGGTTATCCCAAAGGCCTAGAGGATTAAAAATATATATAAGAAATATATATATAAGATATGTAAATTTAAAATGTAGGAATTCTATTGAAGAAAGGGGAGCAACAGATATTTCTTTATATGTTCAATAGAAGTAAAAGTATATTTTTTCCAAAGGAATTGCATTATAAAAGAGTAGAAATTGAGTAAAGTGCACAACTGATTGCCTTACAGAAGCAATAAAAGTAACTACATGAAAGTTTAAATATAGATTGTTATAAAATGTATAGTGAAGAGACACACAAAGAAATCTCTCCGTTTCTACTTTTAAAAAATAAGTTCAAAAGGGCTTATATAGGTCTAATGCAGACACATTTAGGTAACTAGAATCCTTGAATCTTCTACCATAATATAAAATGTCACATTATGATATGCTTGAGAATCTTTGCTAAATGAAATGCAAAAGTAAACTCCTTTTACTAACATCTCACAAAAGTTGAGCCCAAGGATAGATGGTGCATTTTAAAAAATATTTACATAAAACTTCACACTTCTGTTTAAACTTTATTAACTTTAAAAACAAGATAATGAATATCTCTCTCAATGTTTTTAAAGTTCCTTGGGGAATGATAAATAAATAGGTAATTGTATATAAATATAATACATATACATAATACATATAATCATACTTATCAATTGATCAATATATGGATGATCATTAATTACTAACTCCTGATTCTTAACACAATGAATTATGCAGTCTATATACTCATGATGAATAGCATAAACTATTCTTCATTCAACAGAAGAAAATCTGAAATTCATTATCTGAATGTCTTGCCCAGGGTCACAAACTAGCATTATAAATCTTGTTAAAAAGTGAAGTTAAAAAGAAGAGGATAAAAATGAGATTAAAAGAAAAACAAGGATAAACATTTAGTATCTTTTATGTGCAAGTCACAGTATTTGCTGCCCAGTTTTTTGAATGTAGAATTATTGGAAATGTTAAATGTCAGAAATCATGCCAGTGAATTACTAGAAGCAGTAATTAATTCTTTACTATGTGCAAATTTTTTGGGGGGAAAGATGCTTTGGGTGTTGAAATTTCATTAGAAACAACTACTGATTATTTTTCTGTATGTTTTCTATTTCTGTAAGAAAAACTTTGTACATGGCTTAGTCTCCCTTTAAGAGTAAACATATAAAATGGTTTTATATAACTTAAAAGCTGATAACTAAAACTTAAATGTGCCCCACCTAGAACCTGGAAAATATAATTTTCTACTTTTAAAATGAAGGTACAAAATGTCAAGTTAAAGGGAATTTTATTAGGTGTTAAATGTTCTGTCCTTTAAAAATATCAACTATGCATCCGAATTCCCCCACATAAAATGGTCGAAAATTTCCAGTGTCTGTGAGTGAAGACTGAGACCTCTGAAGATGAATTCAGGCAGTGCAACTCAGCAAAAGGAACTCTGCTTGTAAGAACTGGTGACCTAAATTCTCTTCTGTCATCCTCAAGGTCACAAAGAAAGTTCCATGGCAAATATAATTTGGCTTCCTAGGCTCCTTGCTTCTCAATTACACAATGATAGAATTTTTGCTTAATCTTTCCTGTTTGACTCCATAGGGTTTAATGAGGCACAGGAGAACTGAAGAAGTAAATTATTCTCCATTCATCATGCATTTATTCACTCATTAACATTTACATTCATTTGTTCACCAAACATTATTGAGCAATGTATATTTGCTCAAAGATTAATAAGACACCATCCAGTGACACATATGCAAACAGATAAGCCCCATAAAGGATGGAAAAACTAATTCTGAAGCAGTGAGAGAAGGTTTCTGTTCTGCAGCTTCACCCAGGATCTAGAATATGGTATCATTTATTATTCAATCCCATAGGTAAGGCATCTATTGAGTGATGAATTTATGACAGAAACTAGGACATGTGATGGAGATTTTTAAAACTGACTATAAATAGCTCTCTACCACTAGGAGTTGATGGACTATAAGGAAGAGTAACAGGTTACATATTGGAACATAAATTGCTATGGAAGCATAAATTTGTATCACCTAAGCCAGACTATGAGTCAGAGGTCAGGGAAGTGCCAGTGTGTATTGGGCCTGAACAGTCAGGGGTAGGACTGTGTTTAAGGATTTAAACATTCTCCTGGAGACTACCTTTTCTGCCTTATCAATCCACAATCCAAGTAGTGCTCCATCCTAAACTCCATGGGTGGATAGAATACCTTAGGCAAAGTCGGTCACATCACTTTCTCCTAATAATGGTGATGCTTTAGCAGTGAGCCCACAATCCAGGTCTGTAATTTCAACAACCCAGCACGCTCATTGATCCATGAATGGACATAGGAACAAAAGTAATTCACATACAGGGACTTAAAATGTTCACAGGTGTTACCCAGAAGAATCTCACTTCAATCTATAATATCACAGAATCCGAGCTTCTGGAATTCCTCCTGCTACACAGAGAACTTGCCACAAATGGTTAAATGGACAAAAGAGGAACCAGGGACTGGAGTGGGCCAGGGCATTTGTGGGACTATCACAAAGAAGCAACTGACATCAAGAAAACATAGACAAACAGACAAGTCAGAAAGGTGCAGGAGACAAGCCTTTTTCCCCTTAAATATTACGGCAAAATAATTGTTATGGTTTGAATGTCCCACAAGGTTTCATGTGTTGAAATCTAACTCCTACTGTGAAGCAAAAAGAGAATGGAAAATTAATCTAACTGTACTATATAGTAGTGTTATGGTCACTAGGGTAGAGCCCCTGTGATTGAATTCCAGTCGTTTTACAAGGAGAGAGACCAAACAGACACACACATGAACCTGTTCTTGTCTCTTGCCATGGGATGCACTGTGCCACTTATCTGTCAGCAAGAAGATCATCAAATGAGGACTCTAGAACTTTCACTTAGAGAACCTCAAGTCAAAATAAACCTCTTTTCTTTATAAAGGAGTTTGTTTTGTGTATTTTGTTATAGTAACAGAAAACAGGTTAATGCAATGATTTTGGAAGATAAAAGTCAAAGACTATTGTTATGATTTGAATCTTAAATATCCCCCAGAAAGCTCATGTGCTAGGCAATGCAGTAATGTTAAGAGATGAAATTATTGGATTATTCAGACTTGTGACCTTATCAGTGGATTAAACTGTGTGATAGATTAATAATTTGAATGACCTACTATGCGCCAGATAGTCATGGCTGGAGGAAGTAGTTCAGCGGGATTGTACCCTTGAGGATTATAACTTGTCAGTGGCTCCTTGCTCTCTCTTTTCTTCTCAGCTGCTATGAGCTGAGCAGCTTTCCTCTGACATGCCCCTCTGCCATGATATTCTGCCTCACTTCAGACCCAGAACAATGGAAATAGCTAACCATGGACTGAACTTATGAAACCGTAAGCCCCCAAATAAACTTTACATTCTCGAAGATGTTCTCATTGGATATTTTGGGCACAGAGACAGATGAAAAGCTGACTAACACCATTACAGTGTAGGATAACTTATGGCAGAAGAGTAAAAAAGTGGCTTTTGAAAGAGAATCGTCCATTTGAGTGAGGAATGATGGAGCAAAAGAAAACAGGAATCAGATGCTCAAAAGTGGTATGTGCATCATCCGAAAAAGGAAAATGAAAACAAATCTCAGGTGGAAAGACAAAAATAAATAAATAAATAAATAAGAGGAAAGATGACCAGTGTTATACAGTAGAATTAGCAGTATATGGCTAGAGATTGACAGGAACACATGGTGAATTCAAGTTGTCCCTTAAGGGGAAGAATTAAAAATGGGGTCAATCACCAAAATAAATACAGGAAAAGGAACAAATGGGTGAAAAAAAGATACTGTTATGTTTTAGTAATGTTAAATTTTGAGCATTGTGATTTACACAGGTAGAAAAACTTAACAGATAATTTAAAATTTGTGGCAGAAGATGAAGTTTCAAAATATTTTACAAATCATCTTAAATGGCCATATATGTAGATGAGTTAAAAAGGGATAAGTATGTAAGGTAAGATGAGAAAAGCTAGGATGCAGAAAAGAATATGAAAATGCAGTCATGAACATGTGTTTGGGATGTTAAGGAGAAGAGAAATTGATTTAAGGAAGGAATAATTGAAAGTTTTATGTTTAGCAGAGATGGGTTTTAAAGAAAAAGGATAAATAAGTAAGAAGTGTGTTTACAGTGAAGGTGTCTTTGTTATTCTTCATAAAAGTTACTTTAGCTGGATGTGATAGTGCACACCTGTAATCCCAAAATCTGGGGAGCTGAGGCAGGAGGATCACAAGTTCAAAGCTTGCCTCAGCAACTTGATGAGACCACATCTCAAAAAAAAAAAAAAAAAAAATGAAATAAAAAGGGCCAGGAATGTAGCTCAGTGGTTAAGCGTCCCTGAGTTCAAAACCCTGGCGCACCAAAAAAAAAAAAAAAAAAAAAAAAAAAGTGATTTTAGTGAAAAAGATGCCCCCCCACCATGGATTCAAAAATATGGGAGCAGTAAGGGAAGTAAGTAGAGTTTGCTAGGAAACCAAGAGCTTACAGCAGGAAGACACAGTGGTTTGAAGGTGCAGCACAGAAATATTTGTTGTTACTAAAGGGGGAGAAATGTATATTTGTATGCTTTAATGCTGCCTAGAAAGATACAGTAGGAAAAAAATGCATCTCTAAATTTGGGAAAGAAAAATAAAAAGTTGATGAACAGGGTCAATGATGAAGCAGAAAGAATAACTCCAAAATAACAAATTACAGGAAGAAATTAAGAATGGAAAATAGGGAATGGGGTTCACTAGATAGACTGGGGCTAGATCCAAAGGCGGGAACAGTTTTGTATTGGGATGGACCTGACAAACATGTTGAGAAATGGAAAGGTATAGGAAAACAGGGAATTGAAGATTTTCTTTGAATGAATGAATTCAATGAGAGAACGAATGAAAGAAGGACTAATGTACTATTGTAACTAGAAATTTAGGCACAACTAGTATTCCAGATAAATAAGTGTAAGTCTAAAAGTGAATGCAAAGATGTAGAAGAATGAAAGGTGTTCCTTGTGTCTATCCAGGAGTGTGTGAATCAGAGCTGAGCACAGGATAGGGTAAGGATTGAAAATAAAGCTGAAGAAATTTTCTGAAGATGGATTGTAAAGCACTTTGCAGGTAGAACTAAGAAATGAATTTTTTTTTTTTATCTGTGCTAAAGAATCTTTAAGAAGGAGATGGACAGTGTCAGATTTCTTTTTATAAACATAATACCAGCAGCTAGATAAAAAAAAGTTTCAATGGAAAAAGAGGGTAGATTCTCGAAGCACTTCTTGAGACAGAATCCACATTTGATAACTGAACTCATATGTGTTTTAAAGAAAGGGATTGGTAGAGCATGACTATAACAGAAGAAAGAGGAAATTGTAGAAGGTAGACATGAAACCAGGAATCCTTCCAAAGCCCACCTGGATTCTTTGCTCATGTAAAAATATACTCATTTCAAACAGTCAATTCAAAACATAGAACTTTACTTAATTATTGTAGGTGGTTCTGATCTTCCAGTGTATACAGCACTGGAGATGTGGATAAAGTTCAATTCCTACTTTCCAAAAGTTTCGTTGCCTTCTAGGAATAAATAAGATAATAAATAAGAACAAAATGGTATGTTGAGGCAATATTAGAAATATGCATATTATAGTGTGAGAGTGCAAAAAAGGGTGCCTAACTGTGTATGTGCATGAAGAGTCTCCTCCCAGAGATGAGTCTGAGCATAGACTATAGTTTTTATAGGATGGTAAACAGAGGGTATGATAAGAGGAACTGCAGGGAGAGGAGACCTTCCAGTTACAGCAAAATGCATTCCTAGGTTAGAGTGAGTTAGCAAACTGTTGAAGAGTTTCTTTGTGGAGGAATAGCAGGGTATAAATCTGGAAGGTCAAACAGGGTAGATATAAAAGGTTTTTAATGCCATACCATTCCTGTTTTACCTATTATCTCAGTCTGTACAAAACACCCGAGGCTGCATAATTTATAAAGTACAGAAATTTATTTTCCCCATTGTAGGGAAGTGCAAGGTCAAGGAACTGGCAGATCCAATGTCCAGTGAGGTTTATTCCCTGCTTCCAAACTGGAGATTATTGCTGCAGCCTCACATGGCAAAAGGGGTGTTTTAATCAGTTTTTTCATTGCTGTGACTTAAAGATCCAGCAAGGACAATTTTAGAGGAGTAAGTTTATTTGGGTGCTCATGGTTTTAGAAGGCTCAGGCCATGGACAGTGAGCTCCATTCCTTGGAATTCCAGGTGAGGCAGAACATCAGGGTGGAAGAGTGTGTAGGGAAGCGACTCACATGATAATCAGACAGCAGAGAGAGAGACTACTCACCAAACACAAAATATATACCCCAAAGGCACTCCCCCAATGACCAACCTCCTCCAGCAGCACCTTACCTGTCTTCAGTTAATTCCATTAGGGGATTAATTCACTGATTGTGTTAAGGCTCTCATAACCCAATCATTTGTCCTCTAAACCTTCTTGCACTCTCTCACACATGCGCTTTGGGGGACACCTCACATCCAAACCATAACAACTGGGAAAAGGTAAAACTGTACTTCCTTCAACATAGTTCATAGAGTCCCTATTTCCATTCAGCAGGGTTCTGCTCTCAGGGCTAGTTCACCTCCAAACTGCTTTACCTCTTATTACTATCACATTGGTGATTAAGTTTAAATATACTGGGGGTACATTCAGACCATAGTACCTATAATTATTATGATGACAGCATTGAGGGTGAAGAAGATAATTGAGATGACTCTAAGGAGTATTAGTTAAGTCTCAAGAGAATGCACTGAATGTGCAAACTGGGGAGTCCTCAGAATACAGCAGGTATTTGGAGATAAAATGTAAACATAATTTCATAAGCAAGGATAATGAATGAAAAAGTGCTAAAAACACATCATTAGACTTGCAAGAAAACACAAGATAAATAAAACAAAACAAAACAAACTAACAACAACAACAAAAAAAAAAAAAACAAAAAACAAAAAAACAGGACAGAGATGTCCCAGACACAGGAGATGAGCAGGGAAAGATCAGGGGAGCCTAGGTCTAAGGTTCTAGGGACCCTGAAAAGTGACCGCTCTTTAGAGTCAGCCATGATGATGTTTCCAATTACCTTAAAGAATGCCTTGAAGTGCAGGAGCTGGAGATACCGCCAGTAGTGAGCAATTAAAGTTTCTGTGAGCAGCTCAGTGCTGTTGACACAGGAAACTTGATGACTGATTCACAAAGATGACAACCATGTGGCCAAGAGACCAAGAGACTATCAGAGAATGTCCCCGCGGGCCTTGCCCCCAGATGGAGCTGTGTGCTCATCAGTGGAGCAATAAAAGGGCCTGACATGGGAATGGGAAGAAAAGTTCTCTTTAACTCTGACCATTTGAAAGTTGTTCAAGATGGCATTTTTCTTCAGAGGTCAGAATCCATCCTTTGCTGTAACTTGAAACGTATTAACTAACATCCTACTCAGTGCCTTGCACTGAGAAATACCTTCTTGTACTCACTATAATGGGAAGTGGAAGGTTCTCAAAAGGTATTGGCAATTTACTCAATAATTTCCCAGATTTAAATTACTTAGAAAAAGTGATCAATATAGAGTGTCTCACCTAATATGTAATCGATGAAGCATATATAACTTCATGAGAATTGTAATGTTTTGAAATACCATTTTTTTCAAATGCAATGGAAGATTGAAACTGCAGTTATAAAATGCCCCTGGTTTCTGCAAAAAAATGAGAAATGGTCTTCTTTGTTCAAGGTCACACATTACTTTCAATTAGGTATTTGTCTTTAGGAGGGTATCCTTAAGCTTGCAGAGTTGCAGACAGACATTCAAAGAAACTCAGAGCTGAGAGAAAAAAAAAAAAAAAACATAAAATTTGTATGCAGATTTTTCAGAGCTATTAATTTTTCATGTGAAATTTTGATCTTTAACCATTTCTTTTGTGTTCGGTACTACTAGATCTCATGCTTATGTCTGTCTTTCCTTTCCTCACTTTGAAATTGTTGATATATTTCCATGAAAATGACATCTTTGTTCTTTAGAAAATCATCTCTGGCTTATTCTCTACCCAGAATTACAATAATCCTATATTTGTGACATCTTAATCACCTCCACAGCAACCAATTGCGAGGTTAGAAACAGAGGATTAAAACTTCAAGTGGAAAATAAGAAGCAGGAATTGATGAGCTCTTAACACACCAAGATTTTTTTTTTCCAAAATAAATATCCTGAAGAACAAGAAAGGATTTTCAGATGACTATGAAGAATATAGAGAAAATACAGCAGAACTGTTTATCAAAGTTTTCCTTGGTGTGTCAGCAGGTCCTTTGGAACTGACAGTGCTGATCTAAACGTTTCGATAATAATAGAAGTGTTAACCATGATAGGAACAAATAATATTAAACACTGTCAACTGTAACATTTCACTTTCACCAGCCTGATGTCGTCACTGTGAAGAATAAAATGAGACAGAGACTTAACCATTGAGTCATTGGAAATGAACTTCTAGTAACAATATCAGCAGCGGGAATGTGAATGTTAAAGAGAAAGAAAAGGAAGGGAAGATGAAAAGAAAGGGAGAATAGGAGGAAGGAGGGGGGGAACAGAAGGAAGGGGGGGAAGAAAGTCAATCATGACCCTGCCTATGGCAGAGACCAAAGAATTATTGTATGTGACATTTTATTTTTAAATATGTAATAAAGTACTTAAGCATTTTATATTTTTTAAAATAAAGTCTCTTTAAAAATGCATAGGAAACAGATGCTGGCACCATCTCCATTTTGCATCATTAACTAAAATACTCATCTATTTACTGAAGAGAAATATGTGGTCTTTAAATTAAATGAATCAGTTTTGTCCTAGTGGAACCCATGGAATCAATCACATAAGCTTAACATAAATTACTGTCCAACAATGGTATATTAACTATTTAAATAACTTGTAGCATCACATTAAACTGTAAGACCCACTATGAAAGTGTACAGTAATACTCTCCACAAATAAATTCTAATAATCATTTTGTTTTTATTCATTATATTCTACATTAAATTTTTTTGACTTTCTTATCTGTTCTTTTTAGATATTCATGACAGTAGAGTGTATTTTGACATACATACACGGAGTATAACTTCCCACTCTAGTGGTTGTACATGATGTGGAGTTACACTGGTTGTGAATTCATATATGTACATGGGAAAGTTGTGTCCTATTCATTCTATTGTCTTTCCTATTATTTAATGTAAAATATACAAACATATGAAATACAAAGAATGAAAGATATATTCATAAATATATGGTTATAAAGCTTTCACTATTTTCCTAATGTCATAATCAATAAATAATATTTTAGGCTTCTTTCACATTATATATATATACTATATATATGTAATTGTTTATTTATAACCATGTATTATATAAAATAATCTAGTAATTCACACATTTTCTACTCCTTACATTTCAAAGTCTATATATTTTTCAAATTAGCATGTGTGCAGTCACCATTATCCCAGAAAATATCTATTGTCATCTAACAATACAAGAGTTTCATTCCTGTCCTTGGCTATTTAAGGTAAAGTATTCTTCAAATTCATTTATGATATTCTCATGGAAATTTGGTCCTAAACCACAAGTATATGATAATGAACATTATAATTGCATACCTTATGGGCTTCTATCTATTTAATATCTATTTGTATCTTTATGATATTGAACATTTGCAATTGGGCATATTTATTAAATTTCTAACCTCCTGTTCTTTATTAAAACCAATACTTTCAGGTTATCTTTATAAGCATAAATAAATAACAACATGGGACTAAATTAACTTATGATTGATATTCCTTCCACAAAAAAATTATCTAAAAATCAAAATGAGAGAAGGGATTTGAGATTTTGCTTTTAGAGACAAATTAAGCGTAACTGTTCTTCTTTGAAACATGTTTTAGCTAAACAAAATTTCTAACTTACATGGTTAGAAAAATTGAGAATCACATAAATGGGCAAATATAACTAGAAGACTAGTAAAATCCAGGACAAACTCTCCGTCTCCAATTATAGCCCTATGGACAACAAATCTGTTATGCAGGTGGACCTTGATTCTTGGCTCTAAGCTTTGAATCAGAAAAAGCAAAGAAGAGACACAATCCTAATTTTATACTTTTTGAAAAACAAATAGAAACAGTAGTTGGAGAGAAGTCCTTTTGAATTTTCATGAAAAGGACATGTTTTTGATGACTTTCTGCTTTACCTTATGACATGGCAGTATCATCACAACCGTCTACAGTGTTATAATAGATCATTCCATTTGATTGTGTATGAATTGGTTTGTCTCCCAAGATGTTCTTAGGACTGCCTTACAAGCACTCAACTCAAGCAATAGTGCATTTTCTGAGATTCAGAGCTCTGACTTGAGGACATGAAGATAGGTCCTACTGACTTCAGCTTATGAGGTAGAATGGTCCCATTCTCCAGCTACTCTCTCTTTAACTGAGTCCCCTGTATGCCTGGCAGAGGTGAAGTTAAGACATTGTTTCCAGAAAATTTATTTTATTTGCTCAGAGCTTTTCCCTGATGTCTACTAGCACATATTGCCACATAGGCAATGGCTAAGAACAACCTTCCCCAGTTAATGCTTGGAAAGCTTGAATTCGATTCTAATCTAGTCTGAAGGTATCTAATTGGGGTGGAATTTAGAGCTCCCCAACACAAATACTACAGAAAGTGTTTACCAACTCTCTGAATCCCCAAGCTCCTTCAGAAATTTCAGCTCCCCACCACATATGCCTTGCAGGGGGAGAGCCCTCTGAACTCCAGACCTGAGCACTGAGACCTGACCCCTGAGACCTGACCCTGTCAAGAATGTTAGGAGTCACATACCAGATGCTGCTCATCAAATGACTGAAATGTGATAGTGACTTGCGTCTCACCTCATGTCACATGATGTTTCTTCTAAGGCCACAACCACACTAGCCATCTTAACCTTTTATGTTAGTCTTTGTTACTTTTTTCCCTATTTGAATGCCCCTGATGGTCCTGCTCTTAAAAACAAAATAAAATAAACACACAAACAAAAACATTAAAAAATGAGGCCTCTGAAGAGCATCTTAGTCAAAGAAGTCCCATACATGCCTAAAAAAGTCACACCAGGCAATGATGTTATAACTTTGAGGAGATACGGGTGGGAAATGGTAGGAAGACAGGGGTAAGAGGAGAAGCTGAGACATTTTAGGTGTTTACTAAGTTCACCCACACGAAATTTGGACTGGAGAAACATGGCAGTCACAATTTTAACCAAGAGACCAATGTTAATATCACCAATAACAGAAACAAAAGCAACCAGGAACCAACTGATAGTATATGTTGGAAAGGATACAATAACAAAGAAATGCAAATTGAGAGATAACTACCTAAATTGGTAGATGACAGTTTTTAAGCACTCAAAATCATAAAAGACAATAAAAGACTGAAGAACTGCTACAGTTGGAAGATGATCAAAGACCAAGAAATGAAATGTAACTCAGTCATGGCCTGGGCTCTCACAATTTCCTCAGGTTCCCTGACAGAAAACTGCACAAGAAGTTCCTATATTAGTCAGGAATCTCCAGGGGGACAGAACCCATAGAATTATACATAATTCTAAGAGGAGATCAATTACATTGGCTCCCACAATCAGAGTTTGGGTAGGCCCACTGTAAGGTATAAAGCCACCTTCTCTCCCGTTACAGGAATTCCCCGCCTCCCAACCTCTTGTCAATCTGCGCTCCACCCATCTCTTCCATTACAGGAATTTCTGCCCTCCCCACCACCTGTCAGTCTGCGCTCAGCCCGTCTCTTACGTTACAGGAATTGCCGGCTTACCCAGCCATCATCTTCCTGCCTCCCACGTTTAGTCCTAACATGTTATTGGTCCACCAGTCAGTCTGCAAGAGTTCTCCTCCGCTATCGGTTCCTCCCAGCCCACGAAATTCCAATATCTGGGAGAAGCTGTAGGCCATCTCTTCTTCTTTTTCCTTTTTTCCACCCCGAGTGGACCTTTTCTGTCCCCATAAATAAAGTCTTTTGCGTGAGATCTCGTATCTGTGGAGCATTTTTTCTGGGAGCTACCTGCGGGCCACAACTGAGTCAGCGACCCCTAACATCCACGATGGCTGTCTGGAGTAGTAACCTGAGTAGCTGCTCAGTTCAAGAAGCTGGAAGCCTCAGAATAAAAGGAGACAATCAGGGAGCGCCAGTCTGAGACTGAGCACCTAGAAGCCCCCAGCAGAGTTGCTGATTTGAGTCCGCTTCCAAAGGCTGAAGAATATAGAGCATGATGTCACAGAGATGGCAACAGCAAGACAACTCAAGAAGAGTGGACGCATGTGGGAGCCCCCCTTCTGCATCCAGGCATCCACCCTAAAGGGCAGCTCCACCTCCATTCAGTGCAGGGGTTCTGCACTCAGTTTGCAATGCAGAAGGCAATTGTCTCTGGAAACACCCTCAGGGACACATCAAGAAGTGTGCTTGGCCATTTCTATTGTCTTTCAATCCAGACAAGCTGTCAACCAAAATTTTCCACAGCAGTTCTCCTTTTCTGAAGATCATCCATTCTCTTTGAAAGAGATCTAAATTTGGTGGGAGGGATTTAATTTGAGCTATGGAGTTCCTACAATGCCCTCACTCCTTTACAAACAAAGAACTATTGGAAGCAATGCCCCTGAGAGAAGTCAGAATTGAAATGTGAATGAGAACTTCTGTTTTTAGTTATGGCATATGAAGACCTCAGAAATCCTAACTGCTGATTTTACATAAAAAAAATTGAACAACTGAAATACATAACTTTTATTAGACCTATTAAAAAACTGAAATTGCTGGATAAATTGCCACCCACACACCTGTAAAGACTGGTGAATCCAGAGACATGTACACGATTTTTACATATCTGAACCAGAAGCTGCTGCAGCCATAAATTGGAAGACACATTTAAGTGATTACACACACACACACACACACACACACACACACACACACACCCCATTCCTGTGACAACTAAAAGAAAGAAAACAAATTCATAGACAAAAAGAAAGACTTGTGAAGGGACACAAGAGCACAGAAAACTGAGGTTAATTCATAGATTATGCAGTCCTTTCCCTTACCTTACCATAATTACAACAAAGCCTTGTTTAAAATGATGGATTACAGAAGTGCAAGACACAGATTCCAAGAAGTACTTAGGGAAGTTCAAAGCAAGAGAGAAGACCAAAAACAAGGACACTGGAAGAGTTTGAAGACTCTGCTCCATACAGTGATACAGTTTGCTGTACGGTCATAGCAAACATTGAAGAAAACCCAACCACTACCTAGATTAACATAAATCCTCACATCACAGGCATATTTACTTCATTCCCCATACTCAATAAAACATGTCCAATTTCATAAATAAATAAATGATATGTCAAACAGTGAGAACAAGCACAGTCTGATCAGTCAGACCAAACATCAGAACCAGACTCTGGCATGTCATACATATTAGAATTTTTAGACAGATAATTTTAAATGTCTATGATTAATATGTTAGGAATTCTGACACAGAAAGTAGACAACATGCAGAAACAAATGGTAAGAGATAACACTAAGAAAAGCATAAAAATAAAACAGAATAAAGGATTTTGATACAATCCTTTTGATGGGTTCATCAGAAGACTGAAAAAGTAACGATTTTAAATATAAATCTTTAGAAACTTAAAAAATTGAAATATAAAAAAGAAAAAAGGATGGAAACAATAGATCAGAGTATCAAAGAACTAAGACATATTTCAAAAGATGTAAAATAGAGGCAAATGAAATTTAAAGAAGTAAAATAAAGCAAAGAAAAAATAGTTGAAATAAGTTTGGATAACTTTCCAAAATTAATGAAATCACACATCCCATGATTTCAAAAAGCATCAAATGCAACAAGTACAATCGAACCTACGGCGTGGCATAGCACATTTGAACTTCAATAAACCAATGATTAAGGGAATGTCTTGAAGGAAATCAGAGGTAGAAAACACTCTATCCATAAAAGAGCAAGAATAGAAATTACATTGGTGTCAGATCAGAAACTATGTAACCAAAAAAATGTAGTGAAAATTTGAGCTGCCAAATATTTAACAGATGAAAGAAATAAATCAGCAGCACTCAGTGCTTTACCCAAATTGAAGAAGAAATAAAGACTGAAACAGAGATTCTACCACTAACCTGCAAGATGTGTTAAAACACATTCTTCAGGCAAAAAAAAAAAAAAAAAAATGATATGGACTAGAATGAACCAGAAAAATCATACACATACACACCAAACTTCAAAAAATATATATGAAAAAATTTTTTCTATATTTTTATTAATTGGTCTCTAATAAAATAAAAATAATGACAGCATATTGGGTGATGACAGCCTATGAATAAGTAAAATAATAACAAAAATGTCAGGGGATTAGGAAAGGGAATTATGCATACTCCAATATGACACATGTACTACATGTGAAGCAGAATGAGATTGTTTGAAAGTAGACTTAGTTTACTAAAAAGGTCTATTAGTAAGACATGTAATGTAAATTCTAGGCAAAGTTTCAGAAAAAAGTTTTAAAGTGGATAAATTTAATAGCTATGATGGAAGGAATAAGAAAGTATAAATCTATTTAATAAAAACACAACAGAAAGTAACTTCTGGCAGTAAAAATATAAAGAATTAAAAGCAGAGTTAATATTAAATCAAATATATCAATAATTACTTTAAGGGCAAATAGTCTAAATACACAAATTTTAAAGATAGAGATTCTCAGAGGAGGAAAAACAAGCTAAATTCATGTTGCAAATTATTTATAAAAGTTATAAATACAAACACTCCAATAAATTAAAATTAGAAGGACAGAAAAAGGTATACCACTCTAACACATAACAAAATAAAATGTACTAATTATATTAAGTTCAGACAAAGTTGACTTAAGAGTACATAAAAGAGTTGGTATAAAATACTGGAAATATGTAATGATAAAAGAATTAATCTTCTAACAACACACATATTTTTACATGAATTACTTTGTTTCATTTTTCTTTTCTTTTTTGTTACCAGGATTGAACCCAGGGGCCCTTAACTCACGTACCTAACCATTTTTTTTTGTATTTTATTTTGAGACAGGGTCTCACTAAGTTACTCAGGACCTGGCCAAGTTACTGAGGCTGCCTTTGAACCTGCAATCCTCCGACCTCAGCCTCCCAAGCAACTGAAATCACAACTGGGATCACAGGAGTGTGCCACTGCACTGATTGTTACATGTATTCCTAAAGGAATCCAAAGTGTGTTTTCACCCCTGTATCTAAAACCATGAAGAAAAATAGATAATATTTAAATTAAAAATAGGCAAAATGGCAGTTTAGTTGGAAATCTCAACACCCATCATCGATAATTTCTAGGTTGTTATCAATATAGTTAGTCTGAATATTATTTACCAATTTAACAAACTTTTATAAAAATGCCATCTATAAACATTAGAAAACACACTCTTCTTCAAATCACTTAGAATATTCACTAAGACTGACCACATTCTGCAAAAGAAACACTTTAACAAAGTTCAGACTCAGAATTCATATAAGTAATCATGGTTACAGACAAGATGAATTAATAAAATAAGTTTATCTTTTCTATCCAAAATTAACTATGCACTCAAAGTCATTCCAATAAGATCCCGACAGGTGTTTCATTGTGATATGACACCTAATTGCTAAATGTATGTGAAATTGTAAAGGGAAAAGAATAGCCAAGATAAATTTGAGAAAGAAAACCATGGCAAAAGACTTGCCTTAATAATATCAAGAATTATTATAAAGTCAATGTAATTATGACGTTGTAGGATTTGATCAGGCACAAACAAAATATCCATAGGACAAATTAAGCAGAATGAAGCATCTCTACATTTATGGAACATGATTTATCAAAAGAATGTATCACACTTTAATGAAATACTGTATTCTTCAATAAATGGTGCCATCAAGTCTTATATACATGTATGATTACATGAATGGTAAGAATCTACATTGTGGACAACCAGAGAAATGAAATGATGTACCTCATTTGTATACAATGAATCAAAATGCAGTCCGTAAAAAATTAAAAAAAATAATAATTATAAAAAAGAAAGGTGGTTATAGTTGCAAAACACTTAAATACTGTTGTATTTCTTCTTCATACCACATATATAAAGCAACGTAAGGAAGATGAACTATGAATGTGAAAAGTAAATGTTTAAAATTTTAGGAGAAAAGATAAGAAATACTTTATGATATTGAAATAGGAACGTTCACTAAATTAAATTATACAAATGTTTAAAACATTTGTGCAAAAAAAGTTACCATGAACTACATAAAGAAGATACAAATGGGGAAAAGATACCACTCACTTAATCATAATTAAAATATGATTAGTATGTGAAGTAAAGATCTTCATATCAATAAGTAAAAGAGAACAGAAGAAAAATGAACAGAAGACATTACTGGACAATTTTATAGACAAAACTGCTAATAATAAGTAAATATGTAATCAACCATAATGATAATGAGGGAAATGCAAATTAAACAATGACAACTTCCTGTATCCACAGAATTGGCAAAATTCTTATTACCAAATGTACAGGAGACTATAGAAAACCTGAAATCATATCTAATGGGGATGACAAATTGGTTCAACTACTTTGGAGATTTGGAGCAATATTTTGTGTAGTTGAATATGTACAAACCTTATGATCTAGCAGTTCTATGCCCACAATATATCATAAAAACAGAGGACATAAACTGTGACACTTGGGCCTAATCTGGTTGGTTATCTGTTCATGGCCTTTGAGCTAAGAATGACTTTTACCTTTTTAAAGGCTAACATTTTCAAATTATTCACATACTACATAATATCCTTAATGTTGCTTCTTAGCCCAGAAAAATCTAAAATATTTAGCATCTGTCTCCTTCAGAAAAAAATAATACTGACCCTAGAGACACTCTCATAACTAAGGAAATTTGTACAGTAATGTTCATAAGCATTATTGTTTATAAGTGGTGGGAAAATGGAGACTTTCTAAATATCCATTAACAAGCAAGTAGAATATAAAATATTATGCTATACTACTATAAACAGGGAAATGAATCGACTAAAACTTTGCATGTAAAGAGATAAATTTTCAGTACTATAAAATGTGTGAAATAAAGGTGTTGCAGTATTTTTCCATTTACATGGAGATTCAAAAATGTGGAATACAAAACTATTTGACAATATACATGCACTTTCAGTGAAGTCATAAAGTTATGCATGGAAAAAAATAAAAATTTTAACATCTTTCACTATGAAATGAACACAGGGGCCATTAGAGCGGAATAAACATGTTGCTTTAACCATCTCTGTTACATATGATTCTATATTACATTTCTCCAGACTAAGGATCTGAAGTTAGTATGTTACGATTCATTAAACTCAAGGTTTTGGTTTGATCTTACCAGTTTCTCTCTATTGTCCTTTTTTCCTGTTTGAGGAACTGATCTCAGATGCTCATAGCAGTTAATTGTACTCTCCTTGGTCTCCTCTGGCCACTGACAGTTTTCTTATATTTCCATTGGTTTGCACAACCTTGACAATCTTAAAGGCCAGGTATCCTCTATGATGCCTTGCAATCCAGGTTTGATTCTTTCCTGTGCTTAAACCAGGGCTATGTGTTTTAATAGTATAAAGGAATTAATAGTATAAAGGTAATGTGCTCTTCTCTGCCCCTCATATCAGGGGCATCACTGATTCATGTAGTTGGTTAGCGAAGTTTTCCATAGGTTTCTCCACTGCACAGTTACCGTTTTTCCTTCTCATTTCTTCTTTCTTAGAAATGAGGTATAAGTAAATCTCTCCCATTCTCAAAGCAGGAGGTGGGGGAGGGTCATGTGTATAGGTAATTAAGCTCTATTTCCTGGAACTGGGAGTATCTACGAGTACATAATTCTCCTTTAGAGAGAAATAAAATAAAAGCACCAGAGTTATCATATGTTTGAATTGAATACTTTATGGCCATTAATTAGACTTTGCTATAACAATGGTATTCATATATTAAATTAATAGTATTAATCAAACTTCTAATCCTTATGGAGCATTTGAAGTAATAGAGTGTTAAATAGGCTGCCATACTCCTAGGTGCAATAACTGACCTTAGTGAGTGCAGAGTTTTTCAGTGAATGACATAGTTTGATTCTTGTTGAGATTTTTTTCCATTCAAAGTAATAAAGCATGTAATTCACAATACATTAGTTATAATGTATCACATTGCATTTTATAATGTATTTTGTATACATTTCTTTTTCACTACAAATATTTTTTTTCTGATGACTGTTTCACCTAAGATTATGTTTGCAAGAGTAATAAGAAAAACAATGAAAGAGAATTCTCCAAAGCTCAGTGTTATTTGAAGGTTAATGGACCAAACTCACAAACACTTTAATAGCAGGTATTGGAGGGTTCAGAAGGCTTTTGCTGGTGTACGAATTGTTTTTACTCTATTGTGTTGAAAATTATTTACTTTCTGTGTGTTGTTTACATCTTTATGTATAAACTCAGAAATCTAAAGTATCTGTTTATGGAACAAACATAGCCTTGGAGTAACAATTAAGTTTCCTTCTCTGACAAATACTTTCCTTGGAATTTTATGCACCCTAACTTAATCTTTGTCTTTTTCCTTACTCACAGAATGAGTGCAATAGAAGATTCACACGATAAAAAAAATATTAGCAAGAAGTAGGGGAAGGGGGCTCCTTGTACATCATTAGTGGAAATGTAGACTGGTATAGCCATTGTGGAAAACAGGATAGTAGCTACTAAAAAATTACAAATAGAACTGCTCAGAAATAGGACACAATCCAACAATCCCTCTTCTGGGATTACCCACATATGTAAAGGAGAGGAAATCAGTACCTCATAAGGATGTCCTGTACTCCCATATGCATGACAGTATAGTTGACATTATGACACAAAATGAAAAAATAACACCCTAAGTGTATGTTAGAGGATGAATGGATGAGGAAATACACAGAAACACACACACACATATTGCCATTAAATATATATGTATATATATATACATATATGCATATATATATAGCAGTTTACATATGTGTATTATGTATATTGCAGTTATTATATGTATATATGCATGCACATACAGTGAAATATTAATCATCCATTAAAAAGGAGATCCTGCCTTAACATTTGCACAATGTGGATGAAGCTGGAGGACAATTATACTAAGTAAAAGAAGGCAGACACAGAAAAATATTGCAGGTCCTCATTTAAGTGTGAAATCTTAAAAAATAAAAAGTGTCGAGTAGTTACTAACTTTCTAGGAATGTTCTAGAGAAAACGATAATGTCTGAGAGCAACAATTGTAGTGTAAGGCAAACAGGGGCAATGACCATTTTTTAGCCTTCCCCCTTCATCTTGAGAATTAGATAGGACAACGTTCCAAACCCAGATGAAACACTTACTTGTTCCTTGACTTTGGTTTCCTCTTTTGTAAGGGAGCAATATGCTACCTGTTTATCATTAATGGAATAATTCAGTGACAAATTTCACAAGCACCTAGCAAAATTCCTAGAAATGTAGCCAATACCCATTTTCTCTTTACTTCCTCCTCACCCAGAACACAAACTAGCATTTCAGTTCAGGGAGTATTCACAATTATAACTTTTCCTTCAAAAATGTGGCAAAGGGCAGGTTCATAATTACCAGGATCTCTTAAACTAATGAATAAAAAAGACAAGATAGAACTAGCTTTATAAGCAATATACTCAAACTGGCAAAACCTGAAAAAGGTTGGCTGGAGATGCCAGTAAAATTGGCTCTTTATTTTACCAATTTATGTGTGTTCTGTCTGCTTAGAAAATATTAAAGTGGACCCTGGGATTAAAAAAGAAGAAATTAAGATTCAGTCCTAACTTTTCCACTTAGAGGCTATATGACCTTCAGTACATTACAGCTCTTCTCTAGGTCTCCATTTTCTAGTCTCTAAGTAGCAACAGTGATACAGATTTTACTTGGTTGCTTTGTAAGAATGAAGATGTGATATAAAGCATGACGGATATATAGAGCCATGTGTAATTCATAGTGAAAGTGTTTGGTAATTCTAAAAAGTTACACATGAGGTTATTGAATTGGTTCCTTATATTGTAACTGGCTCTTTCCATGGACTATAGAGTTAAAGGCTAAAATGATTTTGAGACAAGCTCCTTCATATTTTAGCTTTTGAGTCTAGTACTCTTCCAGCAAGGAACTTCAGGTGTTGCATCTCACCAAGCCCTCTGCCTGAAGCAGGGTGGGCAGCATTCACAGCGCCCTGGCTAACTCCCAGCTTACCAGGAGGGGAACTGGCCTAATTGCCTGGATTCTGGCTGCACAAAACAGCTTTCACACCTAAAGCTGGAGCAGCTCGCATCTGTGGCTGTCAGGCTTCTGCCCTGCAGATGAAGAAATCAGCTGTGCCTGGTCCCCCCAGGATACCCAGGGGGTCCAAGCCTCATGCATAAAGTCAAAACACACAAGCTAATTTCCATATAGAATACAAATAACATATTCATTTAATAAGATAACTCCTGAAATTTACTGCCCATATTATTTTAAGCTCCTGTGTAGGTAATTACAGTCCTGCTTAGGAAAAATCAATGAAACCATTAGATCAAAACCAAATTTTGTTCCTTTTATTTGCGCATGTGTCATCTCTGTGCACATTCATAGTCCTTTTCTTAAATACACTCACCCAGAACGATTTTTCTCTTTAATGTTGAGATAATTTATGGTGTTACCTCAGGCTACGTGCTGTGTGTTTGTATGTGTGTGTCTGCATGCACACACAGATGCAGTAGAGGACTGGGGAGGAGGGAGGACTCATCAGCTTTTATAGATATAGGTGTATTATTCATTTGATAGCTATAAAATGTATATTTTTATTGCTAATCCAGCAAAAGAATCACTAGTTGTTGATAAGGTGCAGGAATCCACAGGAAGCTATGCAATAAAGTTCCATGGTTGACTTCCCATCTGAGAGCACCATCGGGGTTCTAATAATGACAATTCTGGTGGTGAGACTTTAATTACTCAGCTATTGCTTGGTATAACAACTGCATAAATGGAAGACAATGCACATGGTGTGCAATTTTGCAAACTTTCATTATTACCAATTAGAGTAGTTTTGTACTATTTCAGTTTAGCTCAGTTGAGGCTACATTTCCCCTGAATTTTTTCCTTGCATTATTACTAGATAAGCTTGGTCACAAGACATATTTGTGTGACATATACAACACAGAAATGTAAGTAAAATAATAGTTTGGTTGCAGACAAGGTGCCATGACCACAACAGCTCAATTCCACTGACCTCTCTGCTCATTTTGTAGACCTGCGCCAGCAGCTCTGCCTGTGGCCCCTGGAACTTCATTCAAAACTCCTCTTCCAACTTTCTGGATTCCTGAGACAAAAACGTACACATCTGTGGTTCCCCACATGTATGCTATTTAGGGGGTGTGTGAATCCAGGGATCGATCTCAGGGGCACTTGACCACTGAGTCACATCCCCAGTCTTATTTTGTATTTTATTTAGAGACAGGATCTCCCCGAGTTGCTCAGTGCCTTGCTTTTGCTAAGCCTGGTTTTGAACTTATGATCCTCTTGCCTCAGCCTTCAAGCTGCCAGGATTACAGGCATGCACCACTGTACCTGGCATGTACTATTTCTCACTACTGTGAATTGACATTTACTTCCAAATTCATATTTATAATCCCAAGTGTCAGGGTCTAAATAAGAGGTTGAATTTCAAAGTCAACATAATAATTGTAATTCACTATTTCTATCTTTACAGTTTATGTTCATTTATGTTACATCATTGTTGGATATAACTGACATGTTATGTATGAAAGGTTATAGGACAAGAAAGTAAAGAGGAATGAGATTGAGGTGGAGGATGGAAGAGAGGGTATAGGGAGGCACTGAGAGATGAAGTCTATCAAATTATGCTGTATACATCTGTGAATATACCCAAGGAATCCCACATATATGTGTATACATATACACATATATATGACAATAATGTACTAATTTAAATGAAAATATTAATAATAGAAGGGAGATAAGAACAGGAGAACAAGAAGACCAGGGGAGAGAGGAGGGAATGGGAAGATGCTGGGGAATGAGATTTATCAAATTTTGTTTTGTACATGTACAAACATGAAATAATGAATCCAAATATGATATAAGATGATAATGCACCAATTAAAGTGGTCTTAGAGGAAAAAATATTATGAGATAAACTCTTTTGAATGCAAGACTTTTAAATGTCTTTCAACATTGTGCTTATGTATTTTGAGGTTTCAAGTACACATTGGTGGTCAACGATGTCTTACAAAGTACGAAAAAATTTATAGTGATATTGAGCTCCTATTAATGATCATTAGCTCTATTGTATCTTAATTTTTGTTGTCATTTTTGTTGTTTTAAACATAGTAGGAGAAGGGCAAGTGTCACAAAGTGAAACGAGAATCAGTAATGTTTAATTTGTAGTCATTTTGTTAAGGGCAACCTTCAACATAAGTATAAATTAATATGAGATTAGCTTTTCAAGTTTAAACTGAGAAATTGTCCCATCCCACCTTTCAGGTGCTTAGAAAAATACTTTCAGAGCAGTTCTATCTTTAGTGCAGGTGTTCAACAGTGTCTTCTTTGTTACACATTAGCAATGTGTTCCTGAAAATCCCCAGTCAAGATACACAATACACTGGATGAAGTAGCTCCATGAACTGCTAATCCCTCAGGGAAATCTTTATAAAAGTGATTTTTAAAAATCCAACAAGTGGCATGGAAAGACTGAAATGCAGGATAAAATGTTGATAGATGGGGAGAGAAGATGAATTGCAATGAGCATTTGTCACTGCCAGAAAGGTAGATGTATTTGAGGACTGAAGATGGTATCAGCATGGGGGTGTCTATTTCACAGATATGAAACTGTTTTCCAGATAAACATTTGTTCCACCTCAGGAAGTCATATTTGGTGATGGGACAACATTTTTCTTAATCTATAGTAAATCTTTGCTTTATCAGAAGCTTAAATGGTGTTATGGTTTAGATGTGGTGTCCCCCCAAAGCTCATGTGTGAGACAATGCAAGAAGGTTCAGAGGAAAAATGATTGGCTTGTGAGAGTCTTGACCCAATCAGTGATTCAATCCCTTGATAGGGATTAACTGAGTGGTAGCTGAAGTGGTAGGGTGTGGCTGGAGGAGGTGGGAATTGGGGTGTGGCTTTGGGTATATACTCATATCTGGCAGAATCTTTCTCTGCTTCCTGATGATGGGAGCTGCTTTCCTCTGCCACAGTCTTCTGCCATGATGTTCAGCCTCACCTTGAGTCCTGAGGAATGGAGTCAGTCTTCTAGGACCTCTGAAACTGTTGAGGCCTCAAATAAACTTTTCCTCCTCTATAATTGTGCTGGTCAGATCCTTTTAGTCATAGCAGCTAATGAGTTGATTAAAACAAATAGTATCTTTACTTTGCCCACTGATAGTTACAAGGTAGTGTGACAAAGTTCACAATGGAGTTGAAGACTGAGGACACTCATGGTTATGGCAGTATGTGTATGTGTGATGGAGGAGGAAGGTCATTGCAATATTTATATGGACATAGCCAGCCAAGCAAAATTCTCATAAGAAACTGTCTTCAATAAGTCCATTGTGTCTTCTGCTAACTTCTTCTCCTACCCTTAGAGGTTTTCTTTTTGATTTACAAACTTTTCATAATTCTAAGAAAGCAACATAGTTTTCTGATAAAGCTCTGAATGTTCCTCTTTAGGTAACAGAAAAATCACTCTTACTTCTTTAGCTCATAATAGTAAATAATTTCAATGTGGTTTATTGACTTCTCATTGAGTCATAGGATAATCTAGCCTTGAATATGCAAGACAAGAGGAGAATAACTTCTAAGAATGAATAAACTCTTGTTTAACACAAAAATTCTATTTTTTCTGGCAATGAGTTTGATCTCCATTTTACCCATTACAGAAATTTTCACAGGGAAAAACAAAATAAATTTATTAGGCTTAGGCTGCATTGTTTTCAAATCTTTTATTACATTCTGAGACTCCCGATTTTTATGGATAGAGATACATGGAGAGATAGATGGTATTTTAGTCAGAATTTTTGCTGCTGTGACCAAAATACCAGACAGATGCAATTAGAGGTGGAAAAGTTTCTTTGGGAGCTCATGCTTTTAGAGGTCTCAGTCCATAGATGGCTGACTCCATTCCTCAGAGCCTGAAATGAGGCAGAACATCATGGCAGAAATGTGTGCCAGAGGAGAGCAGTTGGAAACTTGGCACCAGGAAGCAAAGAGAGAGCTCTGCTCAACAAGGAAAAAATATTTACCCCAAAGGCATATCCCCAGGAACCCACAGCCTCTAGACACGGCCTACCTGCCTATAGTCCCCAACTAGTTAATCCCTATCAGTGCTTAATGCACTGATTATGACTCTCACAACCCAATCATTTCACCTCAAAACTTTCTTGCATGTTTCACACATTAGATTTTGGGGAACACCTCATATCCAAACCATAACAGATGAATATGAAAACATAAATGAGTACAGATATAAATTCAGATACATTCAGCAATTACTGAAAAAGTATGATCAGAAAAAAGGTTTTTATACTTTGGAGGATCTACCTTTTGGAACTTGGAGAGTTTCAAACTGTGCAAATTCCAATTTTACTTGAGTACTACAGTGAAACAAGTGCTAAGACCAGGAAATAATTGAAATTCTGATCATGTAAATTCCCTTACACAACTTCGACCAAAGTGAAGAACATCCCACTGAAAGTTCTTCATGCACCAACTTTAGGATTTCTTTACAATTCTTACTGAATTTCTGATTAATATAACATTAAATCTGCCACTTAAGAATTTCTATCAATGTACAAAGAAATTCATCACCTTTTTACTAATTTTTTCTAAAATGGAAAAACAATGTCATCAAGTTTTTCTGGAATTCCTGTAACAAGCTAAAAACAGAACAAGATTTAAAAAAAAAAAAAACTCTGAAACAAAGTATGTTAGAAGAAATTTATGTATATTAAGATATTCAAGAATATATTGCTTTTACAAAATAAGATAGAAATTATGTGAAAATCAATACTGAGGAAATGAGATAAATTAAGAGAATTCCTTTGGAGACAGATAAAAAATATTGAAAGTATGAAAACTGTGATAAAATGTACTAATGGTTAATCCAAAAGTACCAAAGCTGAATTAATATTGTTTTCAGCAAACTGGAGATAATGCAGTAGTATGGGAATAGTTTTGAAGTAAAAATACTAAAATACAGTTTATGAAGAATATGTGTTTATATACTTAAGAAATCTATTGAATGTATATAGTAAAATGAGTGAAATAAAAGTCAAGAAACAAACAAACAAATCTACCCAGTAACACCTTGTCAAATTTAAAGAGAAGAACAGGTCCTTTCCAAAATCACTAAAAAATGCTTTACACATTCGGTTTCTTCTCAAGCTCATGATCCTTGAAAAACTGATAAAAGATCTGCATAGAAACATTTCCAAATAATAGCTACAGCTAGGAAATATTGGAACAAATGCTCAATATCATATTGCACTTGGGAATGTCATATTAAATGAGATAGAACTGCACACCTATTGGAATGGCTAAGATCTAAAAAAACTGGCAAATATCAACTGATGCTGATGTAGTAAAGCAAAAAGAATTCAGAGTTAAAGTTGTCAAGAATAAAAAAGGCAACTTATTTTGGATGAAAATTTGGCACATTTCCACTACACTGACTATTGTCTTAACATAAAATGTAGCAGTCATGCAATTGTGTGTATGCAATTGTGTTAAAAGCTTGTATGATAAGGAAGCCTAATTTTGCAACTTTTATTCATGACTGGAATAATATTATCCTGAATAATCATACAAGAGAAAAAAGTAAAGTGCATCCATCTTGGAAAAGACCAAGAAAAATCGTCACTGTTTGCAAATGCCATAATTTTATATATAGGAAACCCAAATGAGTCCACCAAACAAATACACAAACAACAAGAGCAAAAACAACAAACTATTAGCACTAATATATAAATTCAGCAAAATTTCAGAGAACAAAACAAACCTATAATCCATAATGAGTTATCAAAAATTGAAATTAAGACAGTAGTTCCATTTGCAGCATCTACCAAAAAAAAAAAAACCCTAAAAATAAATTTAATAAAAGCAAACTACAATTAAAAAAACTATAAAACCATGGTGAAATAAATTGAAGAGGACACACAAAAAAATGGAAAGATATCCCATGTTCATGGATTGGAAGAAAGATTTGTTAAAATGTTTATTCTACCTATAGCAATCTACAGATTCAATTTAATCTTTATAAAAAATATCAATGACATTATTCATAGAACTAGAAAAAAATCATAAATTTTGTAGAACCACAAAAAAAAATCTAAGTAGTCAAAGTTACCTTCAGCAAAAAGAGCAAAGTGGGAGACATTACATTAACTGACATTAAAATACACTTCAAAACTGTAGACACATAGACCAATGGAAGAGAATAGACATCCTAAAATTAAAGTCATGCAACTATAGCCAATTGATTTTTCAACAAAGTTACTAAAAACATGCATTGAATAAAAGACAGACACTTCAATAAACTGTGCTAGTAAATTGACATTTGCATGTGGAAGAATTAAAGTAAACATCTTTCTCTCACCAGTTACAAAAATCAATTAAAAGTAATTAAAGACTTAGGATCAGATTCTATGCAACTACCTTCAGAAAATGCATGGGTTATGCTTCAGGAAAATGGAATGGGTAAAGATTTTTGGACAAGATCCTAAGATGACAGGAAACACAAGTAAGAATAGAGAGTACTTCATCAAACTAAAAAGCTTCTGCACAACAAGGGGAAAAAGTGAAGAAACAAACTATGTTAGAGAAATATGAGAAAAAGTTGCAAACTAAATCTAACAAGAGGTTAGTATCCAGAAGGCATAAATAACTAAACTTTAAAAAATAGCAAAAAGTGATTAAGAAAATAACCTCACTGAAAATTTGGGCAATAGACATTTTCTTAAAAGAATACATGCAAATGGTCAACAGATATAGGAAGTAAATACTCAACATTAATGTAAATGAAAACCACAGAGATATATCACCACACAAGACTGGTTATTATGAAAAAGATTAAAGATAAAAAATGCTAGCACAGACATAGACAAAAGGGAATCTTGTACACTGGGTCTGGGATATCAATTATTATAGCCATTATGGAAAATGGTATTGACATTTCTTAAGAAATTAAAAATAAAATTATGATATGATCCAACAGTTTCACTCCTGGGTATTTATACAAAAAAGAATAAGATTCTGTTCTTTGTGACAACATGTACGGAACTAATTAGTTCAAGAGAAATAGGTCAGAAAGACAAGTATCATGAGATCTAACTCATATGTGGACTATAAATACGTTGATCTCATAGAACTTAAGACTGTAAAGATGATGAACAGAGGCAGGGAGAGTAGGGAAAGGGCAGAGAAGAGAAAATGTTGATCAATAGGGACTAAGATTTAGACAGGAGTAAAAAGTTCTGGTGTGTGATTGCACTGTTGGGTGACTATAGATAATAATGACATATTGTATAATTCAAAAAGCTGGAAGGAAGGAGTTAGAAAGTTTTCACCATAAAGAAATGATACATGCTTGAGGAGAGAGGTTTACTCTGAAGTAAACATTATATAAAACACATATTGAAATATCTAATAGTAACCCACAAGTACATACAATTTTGTGGTTTTGTGTTTCAGTTTAAATTTTTCAATAAAAAAAAAAGTTCACACAAAAATATGCATGTTATTGACTATAGTGGTTTTATTTGTAGTCACAATTTGCATCAGCAAATGTGAGAATTAGACAAAATAAAGCATGGCACAAGAAATTGTAACTCCAAAGCCAAGGAAAAGTAGAAGGGTTTCTACAATATCAGTGACAGAACAGGACTGGAAAACTTAGAGTCCACAAGAGAGCAAGGGAAGAACTCGATGGGAAGGAGCCAAAGAAAAACTCATCTGGACAGAGAATTTTTTAAAGGAAATGGCTAAGCAATGAAGACAACTAAATAAGAAAAGAGAAAAAAACTACTGTGCTCTTCATGAATAGGAAGCCCAAGGAATTTGTTTCCCACTTCAACTAGAATTGCTCTATCAAAATAGTCTAATAGAGTGTATCTATTCTGGAACACAGGATTCTTGTGATCCTTATCACACAGACAGCATCTACAACAATTAAAAAGACAATGAACAAACATAGTAACCATAAATCAAAAAATCCTGCCTAAGAGAAAAAACCCAAACTTCAGAGTTACTGAATAATGAGGTTCAAATGTCCAGTTTCCAATAAACATTTAAGTCATACCAACAAACAGGAAAGTACGATGCACTCAAATGATATTAAACAAAAACAAAAACAAAAACAAAAAACCCTGCACTTTAAAAGACTTGACAGTAGATCAAGTAGACAAAGATATTAAAATACTGTCTAAATAATGATTACGGATCATGAAAGAGATGTGAGGATAGGTCAAAGAAAATATAAATAAAACAGAAATATCAATGAAATAGATTTTATGAAAGTAAGTAAAAAATAAGTTCTTGAGCTGAAAATGGGCAATAACTGAAATGAAAAGTCATTGGTGAGGTTAAAAAGCAGATTTGAGAAGGCAGAAAAATCAGTGAGTTTGAATATAGGAAATTACTTAGTTTGAAAAACAGAAGGAAAAAAGACTATAGGACAGTGACCAGAGTCTAACACACCTAACAGAAAGTTCCCTTGTTACTACTCTGGCTGACCTGTAAGAAATGATCAAGGGAGTCCTGCAGGGTGAAATAAAAAGGACATTGGACAATAACTCAAAGCCATCTACAAAAATCGTGGTCTCAATGAAGGAGAAAACATGGGCAATCATTAAAGCTAATTTTGTAAAGGATTTTATAAAATCACATGTTGTTTTCCGTACAATTTAAGAGACTAATGCATTTAAAAGAGTTATCATTTTATATTTTTGTACAGAGTTTATAAATAAGCAGCGTTGTAACACCAACAATTGAAAATGGGAACAAGATGAGAACATTTTCAGTTGGTACAATTCAATCCAGAGTGTTAGAACTTTAGAATGCTAAATGTAATGCTCATTATAAAACACAAAGAAATATCTATGGAATGTATACAAAATAAGAAAGGAATTTAAAACATTTTACTGAAAAATCATCTAGAAACAAAAGATGATAGTAACACAGGAAATGAGACATGGAAATCTATCAAGAATATAGTAACAATACATAAAAACCAGTTCCACTTCCATATACTTGCAATGAACGATCAGAAATGGAAATTACAACAATGATTTCATTTACAATAGCATCGAAAAGAATACAATTCTTAGAAATTAACCAAGGAGTTTTATGACTTGTGCAATGAAAACTACAAAACATTGTTAAAGAAATTAAAGTAGATGTAAATGAAAGGAAACAAATCTCATGTTCACAGAAAACTTACAGATGCAAAGATGGCAGCACTACCAAAGCAGTTTACAGATTTACTGCAATCCCTCGTAAAATCTCAGTGATTTTTTTTTTTTAAGGAATAAAAGCCCATCTTAAAATTTGTATGGCATCTCCAGGGACCCCAAGCAGTCAAAATTACTTTGCAAAAGAAGAGAAAGTTGGGGAAAATCACACTTCTTAACTTCAAAACTTATTTTAAAACTTCAGTGTTCACAATAGTGTGGTACTGGCATACACTAAGACATACAGATGAATGAAATAGAATAAAGCCTAGAAATAAATGCTCATATACATGGTCAAATGATTTACTTAGAAAGTTGCCAAGACCACCAAATGAGGGAACAATGGACTTTGCAATACATGGGGCTGGGAAACTGAATGTCCTCGTGCAAAATGATGAAGTTGGACACTTTCCCAACACCCTGGTACAAAACTGAACCCAAAATGGATCAGAGAGCTCAAGGTTAGACTTACAACTCTAAAACTCTTAGAAGAAAAACAAAACAAAAGCTGCTTACATTGGATTTGGCATTGACTTCTTGGTTATAACACCAAAAACAAAAGTAACAAAACAAAAAAAAGACAGATTGGACATGGTGAAAAATTTTAAATGTAGTTCATTAGAGGAGAATTCAATAGCATAAAAAGGCAACCCCCCTCCCAAAAAAAGGAAGAAAACATTTGCAAATCATATAACCAATAAGGGCTTAATAATAATATTCAAAATGTACACAGAAGTCATATAACTCAACAACAACTTGCCCTTGAAGAGTCTATTGTATCCCCAGTCTTCTCTCTCTCTCTCTCTCTCTCTCTCTCTCTCTCTCTCTCTCTCTCTCTCTCTCTCTCTCTCTCTCTCTCTCTCTCTCTCTCTCTCTCTCTCTGTTTCCTGGCCACCCTGAACTGAGCAGCTTTCTGCCACCTTATACTTTCACCACAATGGTCTGCCTCACCAGAAGACCATAGTTTTGGGACCAAGTGCCCATGGATTGAAACATCAAAAACCATGGGCCAAAACAAATCTTATTCCTTTAGGTTGGTTTTCTCAGGTCTTTTGTCATAGTAATGAAAAGCTGAGTAACACAGTGTTCTAGTAATGAATATTATTAATCTCATAAATTGTGTCCTGTTGAAATTTTGCAGATGATTAACTCTGTTCGTCAGTTATTTCAATGGGATAACAATAATGCTCAACTCCTGGGGCCACTGTGTGTTACTGATAAGTATACATTGATTAGAAGAGAGTTGTTATAACAAGACTTCTGGAAAGAAATCGAAACATTTACATTTGATAATTGGGTTTAGAATAGAGAATCTTATATTCTCAAGTACAGAACTCAGAAGTATAAATAACTTCAGAAATTAAAATGTTGTAATATGAACATATTCATTATTTTAGTAATATTGAGGTAGCTACAAAAAGAAACACATTTTCACCAGTTAAAATCTTCTAATGAATGTTACAAAGATGAGACAAGATGGAGTAGAAATTAGTTATTTGGGGACTGGATGGATTGCTCAGCGAGCACTTGCCTTGCACAGGTAAGGATCTGGACTCTGGCAAACATAAGTCTATTCTCAACTTCTATGAGTTTGACTTTTTAAGATTCAGCTTGTAAGTGAAATCATGTAGAATTTTTCTTTCTGTTTGGCTGATTTATTTTAGCACGATATCCTCTGAGTTCATCCATGTTGTTTCAAATAACATAAATTCCTTTTTTTCAGACCAAATAGTATTCTTTAGCATATATATATATGCTATATATATATGTGCTACATATTCTTTATCTATTTTTCCATTTCTCTGTTTGTCTCTATATATTAACAATGCATCTTCAACAATTTTTTTTCAATTACTTTGTATATATATGCCCAGAAGAGGGACTATTGAATCATATGGTAGTTCTATTTTAAGGCTTTTTGAGGAAACTTTATACTATACTGATGGCTGTACTAATTTACATTTCCACCAATACTGTACCAGGATTCCTCTTTGTCTACATTCTTGCCAACTCTTGTTATCTTTCATCTTTATGGTCAGAGCTATCCTTACTAGATTGAGGTGACATATCGTGTGCATTTCCCTGATGATTAATGGTGATGTTGAACATTTTTTAATGAACTTCTCGGTCACTTGTGTGTTCTTTTGAGAAATGTCTGTCAGATACATTGCCTGTTTTCTTGATGGAGTTGTTTTCTTGCTATAGACTTATTTGCATTTTTAAATTTATTTTCAAGGGGTGGTGAAAGTGACCATCCTTGACTTGTATCTGATAGAAGGAAAAGCTTGTAACTTCTCACTATTAACTATTTATTAGCTGTGGGCTTATCATATATGATATTTTCATTTTTTTTTATTGAGAGACATTTTTTATCTATTGAGAGTTTTTATAATGAAAAGATACTAAATTTTGACAAATGATTTTCTGTCTCTATTGAGATGTTCATATGGTTTTTGTCCTTCATTCTATTACTGTGGCATAGCATACATATTGATTTGCATATGTTTGCATGTGCTGAACCATTCTTGCAGCCAAGGGAAATATTCCACTTGATTATGGATAAGATTCTTGATCTTGAGCCTTTGGATCTTCTTTTGGGTAAATAGCAACCAGGAATAAAATATCATTCCAATTCTTGCTTTTACTTTATTTAACTCTACCATACAAATAAACATTTTAGAAATTTATTAAATTAAAAATAATTCCTAAATAGCCCAATTTATCTCCCTCACATTAATACTATTTTAAGCTATTATAATATTTTAATAAATATGATGTTTGAACAAAATAAAACTCAAGTCATAGCATTTTTTTCATCATAGATTAACAATGTATAGGTATGTTTATATATGTTATTATTTGTATGTTTCTTAGGATCAAATCCAGGGTCTCACACATGCTCGGCAAGTGCTCAGGCACTGAGCTACATCCTCAGGACTAGGATAAATATTTTTGATTAATAAAAAATTAGTATAAATTATAAATATATGCATGTTGAAATTTCACAATGATGAAACATATACTATGGAAAATAACATTTCTCTTTTTTTGTGGGGGTACCAGGGATTGAACTCAGATGCAATTAACCACTAAGCAACATCCCCAGCCCTCTTTTGTATTTTATTTAGAGACAGGGTTTCACTGAGTTGTTTAGTGCCTCGCTGTTGCTGAGGCTGGCTTTGAACTCGTGATCCTCCTGCCTCAGCCTTGTGAGCTGCTGGGATTACAGGTCTGCACCAGTAAAATCACCATATGATACCAATTTTGTAGTCAACTTGGTACAGATTAATTTGTTTTATTATGTATATATTTAGCAACTATTGAACATTGTTTTATATATTATATAGTCACTATACTAGACTATATTGACACAAAACAATAAGAAAAAAGTCGAAATTTCCCCAACTTGTGTGGCAGGCGAGACCCGGGGCCCAGGGTTATGCCACGTGCATCTAAAGATGGCAACTGGCAGAGAGCAAATGGCATCCTGATTATTCCTGGAGAAAGGCAGGAAGAGTTTACAATTGGCTGTATGATAATCAGTTCAGCCGCCTAGCGCGTGGACAGATATACTTTACATGTATGCTTGAGCTAGTGATCCCTTGACCTTTAACAGGATTGGATGGACATATCTGGTTACAATTGCTTACATGAGACTGCTTATATATTGAGGGTGTTATCTGAATAAACGAGAAGATGCTTCATGAACTTCTGAAGAGTACGTGTCTTTTGTCCCACTGGTCGGGCCGTAAGAGCAAGAAGGGGCGGCGAGCAGCTTGAAGCAACCCGGGCTGGGTGTGGCGGCAATCTGCAACTTGCATGAAATATTCAGTGTGCTAAAATATAATTAGTATAAATCCAATGATAACTTTCATAATTTGGCACTTGGGGGAAAAGCTCATAATACTATTAAATGAATAATTTGATATATTTACATAATACGGCAATATCCAAGAAAGCTAAGTTATTATTACTCTAAACAATTATGAATATATATACTGTCTCACAAATGAACATTTTTCATTTAATAAAACAATTTGATTTTGTGTCCCTGTGATTTTTACCCCTTTCTCTTTTGATTCTATGACTTCTGCTTTTGTTATGCTCTGTAAATAAAATAAACCTGAATGTTAAATTGTTTTACGATATAATATATCATAATTATAAGAATCTACCTCACTGTATATTCCCAATACCTTCCAATTACTTAATTTTGGTTATCTAACTATGCTTGACCCATAATTATGCTTGATTAATGTGAAACCACAGTTCCCCATGAGGCACTCTTGTAACTAACGCTTTTAGAGTTTTTTATTTTGTTTTGTTTGTTTTGTTTTAACAATCTTGTTTGCAATTTAATATCCTGTCTGTTTTTCAATTGACCAGTAACCATAGTTAAAAGTTTTACACAAATGAGAAAAATTAAAAGCAGATGAATTCTAGGAAAAGAAAAACCCATTTAGTATTAAAATGTTTTCCTCTTTTCTCATTCCAATAAGGAAAATCAAATTGGGCTCAAGTTGTAGTCTTCCCTCCTTTTTGACTAGTACGTTTAGTTCCTTCTCTAATTTCCCTACTTAGTTAAGAGATGCCTGTGATTAGCTTAATTTGCTTTTTTAAAAGTTAATACTTATTGAAATCCTACTTTTTAAATCAAGTTTCTAGGATCACGAAATCCAGAAAGAACATTGTACAGCATATAACTTGTACTGAAATAACAGGCTATACCCTTTTGTGATATAAAATTAAGGTACTTTTCTCAAAACATCAGTGATCTGAAATCTTGAAACTGGTTTATAAATTCTTGAATCATTTCAAACATGCAAGTGCCTACTGTGAGTCAAACACCATGCTTGCTTCTAGTTTTACAAAGGTAATTATAAAACGAATCCACCCCCAGTAGTACCTTTCTAGTAGGTAAACACATAAACACAACTCTATGGAACACATTCAATGATACAAAGAAAGCAATAGTTAATTTTATCAAAAAAAATTTAAAAAGATATGAGAAAGTCAACACAAGAGCAACCCTCCTGTTTTATAAACTTATACCACTCAGTTGTGCTAGTCATCTGAACATGCTGTGCCACTTAAGTAAATCACGTTTATTTAAGTTTCTTCTGCAACTTGCAATGCCTGATCTTCTGGCCTTTTCTGGAAAAGGAAGATTCACTTTTCAAAGGACAAACAGGGCTGGGGAGATAGCTCAGCTGGTAGAGTGCTTGCCTCACAAGTACAAGGCCCTGAGTTTGATCCCCAGTACCGCAAAAAAAAATAAATAAATAAATAAATAAAATAAATAAAACTCAAAGGACAAACAGATATGACCTATTTGGGGAGGACACTGAAGAAGGAAAGCAGCCAAGAGAAAGTGGGAAGGCAGCCATAAGAGAAGCCAGATAACAGAGGGCTCTGCCTGTCATGTTAGACATTCTGGAATTTTCTGAGGATGGGTTAGAACTTTTGATCCTTTGCAGTCAAATGGTATAATTTCTAAGGGTAAGTCTGTAATTAATTTGTACAATATATTAGATGTTTAAATGACAACAGTAGCAGACCCTCCCGGCAGTGTTTTCAACAATAGAAATAATTGTCAAATTTGATAGAATTCAAGCACTAAGAGGGGAAAGCTTAGGGAAAAAATTTGAGGGATACAAAAGAGTAGTATCTTCACATCTTGAATTGTTTGGATGTATGGCACAAATCAGAAAAGCATCAAAAAAAACCACAGTACAAGATACTGTTAGTGGCAAATAGCATGACTTTAGAGTCTCAGATGTATTTGTTTCTTATGTTCCCTTTTAGGGGGAGAGGAAAAAAACTGACTCAAAGTCAGCACAAATGGGCTTCTGAGGGAGAGTTCCTCAAGAGAAAGTGACATACTAGGACAAAAGAATGGGAGCCATTTACTGGAGACATCTTATTATTTATTTATTTTTTAACAAGTAAGGTAACTGGATTTCAATGATGAGTGAGATGCTAGGAGCACAGTCAACAATTGCATGGCACCAAGAACTATAATCAATATGTAATCAATATGTGCATGTGTTTGCATGGCAGTAAAGCATTCTCATCAAAATTAACAAAATAATATTTATGAAATCCACTACTGACCTGAGCTTTGGAATGAAATAGACTTAGTTATGAATTATGGTTCCACATGATACTTTTAAAAAACTTGAACATGATTCTTAAAAATCTTAAAATGTTGATTTCCTAGCATGCACACAGGAAGGACTAACAATGCATATCTTAAAACACAGTGCATGGTAAGTAAGCACTGAATAAGTGCTATAATCATAATCATTGTGGATGATAAAACTCTAAACAAGTAACAAATTACATTGTTACTCTAAACAATTGAATTATTACTCTAAACAGGTAACAAAATCTATATTATTGACACATTTGAGATATTTGGTCCTAATAAAAGAACACAATTCTAAAAATTTGATGCTTTCAAATTTCAGGAAACACCAGAATTAATATTTCCAATTAACTATATGAGTAATATATTTTATAGAAATTTTCCTTTCTGTCCTTTTTTCTTTTTATTATATAAATACAACAGACAAGGTAAATAAACATTTGTCAAAATGTTGTTGAGAAATAAATGCAAAAGTTCCAGTTCTCTATTCAATTATTCCAAGGCATATTAGAAACATTTCATGTCACTAAAACTATAAATCATCTAAAAGTATAACACTGTCTCTCTTTCTTTCCTGAAAGGATGTTTTGGTTAAAATAAATGAATGATTCTATATGAAATCACATAGATGAACTATGAAATGCCTTTTTTCTCCCAACAAATTCTACCTGAGCTTGACAGCAGCAGAGTTATTGATTAGATATCATCGGTGCTGACATATACAGAGAGAACATAATTTCATTTTATGGGCTACTATGCTGTTTGATAGAATTCATTTTATGAAATGGCTATTGCTGGGCCTTTCATTATAGCCACTTTGCAGAATTTTGTTTTACATTGGAATAATATTTTCTTACACTGCATTGACTTTCTAATGGCTTACCATTTCAAATAATTTAACAATGACCTGTTTTACGTACTATAGTGTGGGGCACTCTACAAATACATCAGATCTGTTCAGGTATACATTTAATTGCCACGCTTGATAGTTTCTCTTATAACTGTCTATATTCTTGAACCAGGGAGTTAGTATTTAGGGACTTTATATCATTTGGCATCATTCTTAATTAAGCCTGAAATACAGAAATACAATATGAATGTATTTTGTTTTGTTGTTTTGTTTTATGTACCCAGCCCATTTTCACCAAGATTTTGAAGGAGAATATTTGCATGGTGATTGGTATATACTAGACACTTTCACATTTATGCAAGAATGAAAAGGCTCTAATTTCAAAGCTACAGAAGGTTATTAATTAAGGAGCAACCAAAATCAAGGTGATATTTGGAACAAGAAAGCAAATTTGCTATTTTTTGGGAGGGGTGTACAAGGGGGACTGGACCACTGAATCACATCCCCAGCTCTATTTAGTATTTTATTTAGAGACAGGGTCTTCTGAGTTGTTTAGTACCTTGCTGTTGCTGACTCTGGCTTTCAATTAGTGATCCTCCTGTTTCAGCCTCCTGAGCTCCTGGGATTACAGGCGTACACCACCTGCCACTGTGTCTGGAAAATTTGCTGTTTTAATGGAAAAGAAACTTTCAAAATATCTTGAGGAAGAATACAATATTGCCCAAGAAACTAAAGAAGAACTATGTCTTAATTTATAAAGCAGTCCTTGAAAGGCCTGGTTCTGGAGTGACACACTATTGATCAATTCCTCACAATTGAAAAGGATGGTTCTAACTTTCGATTTTAACAACCATTTTGAATTTTTCACTTAATAGTGGAGGAGACTGAGCAATACTACAATGACACTGCTTAAAATGACATTTTAAAAATTAAAACAACCAGGCAAAATTTAATTTTTTTGAGCAATCCATATCTAAAATCTACTAACATTCCTGCCAAAGGAAGGCTGACATTTTCCCTGTTTATTCTGTTCCCTATGCAGGAGAAAACATTCCATTCATGTTTAAAAATATATGACCCTAAGGAAGTTAACATGCCCTGTGTTATACTATAATGATGGTGCAGGTCATTTTATAATTGTCCAAACCCACATGATGTACAACACCAAGAGTGAACCTGCATGCAGCTGTGGCCTCTGGATGATTATGGTGTGTTAATGTACATTCCTCAGTTATAACAGATGTATAACTCTGGTATAAGATATTAAAAATAGAGAAGGCTGTGTATGTTTTGTAGTGGGAGTATATGAGAAATCTTCCTAATTTTCCCTGAATTTTACTATGAATCTAAAAACTGCTCTAAAATAATCATATTTATGACTCATGTTTTTGATTTGTATGTGTGTGTATACAGGTACACATATATGAATATATATATGTGTATATATATATATATATATATATATATAAAATATTCCTGATATAAAACAGGAGTGGAGGCAGTAAAGGTCTGCTCAGCTTCTTATTTACTGCCCCTTCTTACCTCCTAATGTTTCTCTAATAAGCACACACACACACACACACGCACACACACACACAGACATATGTTCATGCTTAGTGTTAGGTCATTTCTAAGAATAACGTAATGAAACTTGAAGTGGCCACCATTTACCCTAATGTAAATAATGCTCCACAACATATTTTTCTCATTGACTGAAAAAGAATAAGATGCAAAGGACCAAAAAGAGCAAGCTATTTTGATGATAGGAAAGGACTTAATATCATATGTGAGAATATAGCTAACAGCAACTTTATATACACACATACACATTCAAAATTATCTTTCTACATAGGCTACAGCATTTCTTATTCTGCTTTCGTTGAATTCTTAAAAGAAAGATTAAGTCAACATGTAATGTTCTCTTTTTTTTGATGAATAGTTCAGTCCATTGTACTAGCAAAATCCTTCCTTTCAAAAAAAGGTATATGATAGAATTATTTAAAAATAGCTGTCTGCAGCTCATTGTGGAATAGCACTTAAGAATGTATGCTGAGTCTAAAACATTTTATTTGATCATGAAATAAATATGTGTGCATGTACTATATACCTCATAAATTTAAAACTTTGTGTCTGGCTATTGGACTTGAGATTTGATGGTTACATAAATATGGATATTGATAGCTCTCTCAAGAGCGTCAACGTTGATGTCAGTTATCTGCATAAAGCCAGAAAACGGTGACAAGTCAAAGGTGGTCTTGTCCTTGATGTTAGAGATTAAGTTCTGATCATGAAATACATTAACATTTTACACTAATACACTCTTTGTGCATCAACCTCATCTTGTTTTACTGACTAGCAGCTTTGCTGTTTCATTTGAAGCCATGGTTTGGTAGAATTAATCTTGGAGTTTAATGTGGAGCCCTCTGGTAACTTTCCCCTGCCTCTCACTAGGTATGTTGCTTTTATGTATGGTACCATCACCAGGCACTCCCAAACCAGTAGCAAGCACAATATATCCTTAACCTCAGGACTCTTGTAATTGATGAAGGTCTGGGATCAAGTGGTACATTCTCTGACATGGTTAAGTTATCTGTTGGAGATAATAAACCAATAAAAATATACTGCGATTCATCTGTCTCAAATCCTCTTTGGTCTGAGCATAAGCTATTAAGAACTCAGTTTTCTGTCTCTTTATTTCTCATTACTTGACATAATAAAGAAAATGAAATATATAGAGTGGATGCCTGTCTGTCTCTCCTACTCTCTTTCTTTTTCAATTTCTTCTATAAAAGGGGGAAAAAATGAAAGCTCAATAAATATAGCTGAGGGAATGAAGCCTGTGTTGTTGCTACACTGCACATATTCTTACAGCCTTCTAAATCGTAAAATGTTAACAGCAAAACTAAATCTTGACATGTTGATAGCTAAAACCATACTGCAATATGGCACATCAATTGCCTGTTATGTTTTTGAGAACCAAAAAATATTCTCTTCCGTACCATTAACATAAATCATACTAGTTAAATCACTTTAATTCTCCAGGTGTTTTTTTTTGTTTTGTTTTGTTTTGTTTTTTGTTTTTTCAGATGGCACATTTGTTGATGTCAATTTGGATGGGGGAAGGGATATCAGATAAAGTGCAGATTTCTTGTGGACTTACGCACACAAATCAAACTCAATAAGCTTGTCAGATGAACATTTCACATTAACCAAAATAATCACCTGTCATATGATTTTAAACAGTTTCTCTTTTTCCCATGTTTCAGAAGAGCAATGTGGTGCTGTAAGCAACACAGCTGCATGTTTTCTTAAACAACTAGTTTTAAAGACTTCCATCATCCTGTAGTTCTCCAGTGTGAATTTTAGCACCTCTGTGAGCAAGAAAAAGTACTAGGCTTAATAGAACTTCAGTCCATTATAGATTTCCCTGAAACATTGAACAACTGGAAAAATACTGGATGTGATATTTGTTCCCATGAGACAGATATCAATTAATTTATGAAACATACATATAATTGACAATTTGCCTGTTTCTGATTTTTGGAAAGTTGAACATGGTGCCCAAAGCAAACAAGGTCAGGACCTCAGCATCCTCTCTGCTAACCACAAGCGGTTGATTCTGTTCAAAGCTGCTCTATCCTCTCACTGTGATGAATATTTTAATCCCTAAAGGTGGCAGCAGCCCATGTTTGGAAATGAACAGAGCTCTAAAAAACCTCATGAGTTCAAATAGGGTAATCAGACTTTGAATTTGTTTCTCATGAGATTGCTTTTAAATGTGGTACCAATCCGCTGAATTCTGTTTATTTTCTTGGTGCCCATCTGGCCCACCCTAGCACTCATGCTCTCACAGTCATCTCCTTCTAGAGACTCTGTTTTCTGTTGTATTAAAACATGTTTTGTTGCTGAGTATTGGTATAGCACAGGATGTTAATGCATAACTATATTTGAGAAATGTATGTAAGACCTCTCAATCACAGGTCAGTAGGCTCTCAATCTGCTGACTTCCCTGCTTCCTTATGCAAATTTAGTTGTTGGGAATACAGAGAAGGACACAGTCACTTCCATCACAGAGGAACATATTCAAATATTCATAACCCAAGCAAGTTAACATAAATTCCACAGAAAAGTACAAATAAAGCAACATTCAGAGGTGGAAGGAAAATAAAATGTGAGGTACTGAGAAACCCAATATGGCAGATAATTAATCAATCTTGCACCTTGAAGAATGAGCTGATCTTTTACATGGAAGCTGAGAGTCAGAGAGGGAATCCTTGGAAGACAGAAGATAAAGGATTGGCACAAGTGTTCATCAGAGTCCTACCTGGAGCAGTAAAAGTAATGCAGCTTTAAAACATAGAAAAACAATAGCAGGCGGCAGGAGGTGCGTTTGGCAAGGTATGTTAGAGAAATATCACCGTAAGAAAATGGCTAGCTGCGGAATTTATTATTATTTAGCATATGTAAATAACCACTGAAGTTTAAGTAAAGATTCAAAAAGAGGGGCCTGATATGATTCCATATGGACTTTAAGAAGCATAAGCTGTCACAAAATATTAGCAGGTAGATGTATAGGATGCAAAACTCTTCTACAATTTCCCCAGAGGACTCAGTTCCAAGAATTATCCTAAACTAACAAGTGGAAAAGATTTCCCAGTGTCATAAACTGGTTGCATGATGGTGTCAACTTAGTAACCTGTCCATATTTATAAATTACTTATAGTAACTATTAATGTTTATTGACACATTTCTGGACTTTTTCAAGAGACATTTCTTCAATATTACATATTTATGTGAATAAAAATGAGAATTATAATACAAATAGAGATATAATTCTCACACCCTGCAATTCAAACATTTAAAATATAAAATTAAATATTCTTTTATATCAACTATAGATTACTTTCACACACACACACAAAAAAAAAAAACCCAACTCTGTTCTCATTATCTCCTCAAACTCCTATGTCGTTGAAAAACCATAACTTTGTTTCTCTATGAAATTTACTATTCTAGACATTTTCTATAAATGAAATAATATATATTTATCATTTATAAATAGAATAAATCATACATATGTAGTATATTTTGTTATAGGCTTGTGGTTTTTTAGCATAATGTTTTCAAGGATATTCATGCTGTAACATTACTCCTTTTACTGCAGATAATACCCCATTGTAAAAATATACTACATTTTATTTACCTGTCCATCAGTTCATCAGTTAACAGACATCATGGTTATTTCCACTCTTGCCCAAGTTTTTGTGTTCCATGTAACTTATGCTCACAATGAGATTTTCAGTGGGTGCATTGGGACAACCAAAACCAGGTTGTCCTCTGCAGAGTCTGGACACTGAAAAACTAAGGTCAATGAGGTATACATTTTATGCCTGTGTCACTGATGCCCCAGGAAACTCCTGGGTTCTTAGAATCAACTGAGCTTTTCTAGTTGACAATGTTTTGTGCTACTGTCACACATCATTGCTGGAAGATTTAAGTGTTGTCTCTAAGGCTCTGATGAGAGAGGACAAATATGAGCTCATGTCTGTTACTCTGAAGTCTCCTATCGTGCTGATTTTAATCTGTATTATTTTGCTATAATCATCCATAACCATGAGTATAACAGCTCTTCTGTTTTGTAAGTCCTTCTAGAAAATCATGGGAACAGAGGGTGGTCTTGAGAACCCTTAAAACAATATCTTTTGCCAATTTTAATCAAGTTATTTGAGTTTCACTATGGAATTGTGAGTTACTCTTTGTGTTCTAGATAGAAGGCCCCTAGCAGATATATAAGTTGCAAATATCTTTCCCATCTTGTGGATTATATTTTCACTTTGTTGAAGGTGTCCTTTAAAGCAAAACCGTATTTAGTTTTGCTACGTCAAACTTGTTTATTTATTTACTCACAATGCATTTTATTGTCTTATCTAAGAAATTTTTTCTTAATCTTAGATCACAAAGATTTATGTCAATGTTTTTCTGTAATTTTAGATCTCACATTAAGAATTTGTTCCTTTTTAAGTTATTTTCTGTGTATGGCATGAGGAAAAGATCCAACTTCGTTTTTTTATATATATAGACTTCCATCTGTGAACACTACATCTCCAGTTAAATTATCTTAGAAGGATTTGTTATAAATTAATCAACTGTAAATATAAAGATTTATTTCTAGGTACTCACTTGTATTCCTATCAATCTATGTCTACTTTTATGGAACAGACATAGTATTTTGATTACTGCAATGTCATAATTTCTTAAGTATTGAGGTTGTGAAATATAAGTCCTCTAATTGTGGACTTATTCCCTGCAATTTGCAATTTGTCGAGGGTTCTTGTCACAAAATCAGGTTGGATATTCCAGTATGAGTTTAGTTATAATGAGTACTTTGAATGCTCATATGAATTTTAGGGCCAATTTCAGCAAAAAACACATGGAGCTTTGACAGGGAGAGATTACATTGAATCTGTAGATCAATTTAGAGAACACTGCAATCTAAGCATTATTGCGTCCGCTAATCCATGAAGTAGGAAGTCTCTACTTTTATTTTCTTTCTTTTAAAAATGTTTTGTAGCTTTGAGAGTACAAAATTATACTTCTTTTTAAAATAAAATATTCCTAATAATTATTATATGCTATTATTCATGGAATTATTCTCTTAATTTTCCTTTCGACTGTGCATTGCTAATAAATGGAAAACCAGTTGTGTTTATATTTATCTTGAACTTTGCAATCTTACTGAATTCATTTAGTAGTGCTAGTTCTTTTAATCCAAATTGTTAATATTCTATGTAAAAAGTATCTATGAATAGAGTTTTATTCTTCTCTTTCCTATGTGGATATATTTTATTTCATTTGTTGGCCTAATTTTCCTGGCTTACCTTTATGGGACAGAAATAAATAGAACTGTGGAGAGGGTAACTGATGCCTTGTTTTAAGCACAGGGTGGAAGTATTCAGAATTTCCCCACTGCAAATGATATTTGCTCTGGGTTTTTGTAGATGCCTCTTGCCAGGTTGAAGAAATTCCCTGCAATTTGCAGTTCATTGAGGGTTCTTGACATGAAATCAGGTTGGATATTATGGAATGCTATCCCAAAAGTATTGAGACAATCCTGTTTTTGCCCTTATTATCTTAATGTGGTTTATCAATTAACTAATTTTCAGATGTTAAGCCAACTTTGCTTTCCTTGGGTTTTCCTGTTGTTTTTCTACTCCCTCAAATAATATTCACTTTGATTTTTATTACTTACTTTCTTTTAGCTTGTTTTATATTTGGTTGTTCTTTCTCTCTCTCTCTCTCTCTTAAGATAGAGTTAGATAATTGATTTGAAATTATTCTTTTTTTAATATAGGCTTTTGCAGTGACACATTTCCCCCTAAGAATTCCACAGCACTCCTTAGAGTCTGCTAGGTTGTGTCTTCAGTTTCATTCATCTCCAAGTGTTTTCCGGTTTCAACATCGATTCTTGTTGCCTCATTTGTTATTCAGAAACTGATTGCTCAATTTTTTACATATTCGTGAATTCCCCACATTTATTTCTGTTACCTTTTCCTAATTTAATTTGATGGTGGAAAACAGCATACATTGGACTCTATTACTCCTTTTATATGTATTAAGGCTATTTTATGGCCTAGATAATGGTATACCTGAAAAAATTTTCCCTCTGCATTTCATAAGAGTGCACATTCAGCTATTGGACAGAGTGCCCCATGATATCTATTAAGTCTTTTAGGTTATATAGTTTTATCATTTTGCTCGAATAGTCTATATCCCATTCATCTTCTGCCTACTTGTTCTATTCATTATTGTAAGGGAAGTATTGAAATTTTCCACTATTATTGATACATTGTCTCTTTTAATCCTGTCAAGTTTCTGTTCCATGTATTTTGAAGCTCCTTTGTTAGCTGCATATATATTTAGAATTGATATACCTTCTTGATGAAATGGATCACATTTTTCACAACAAAATATCCTCCACTCTCTATCTATCTAAATGTATATTTTTTGTCTTGTGGTACAGGGAATTGAACCTAAGGTCTCATGCATACTAGGCAATGCCCAACCACTGAGCAACACCCCCACCCTTATATTCTTGTCTTAAGGTCTCCTTTTTCTGATACTAGCATAGTCACACTCCCGTTTTCTGATGGATGCTGTTCATACAATGTTATTGATATAACTTGATTTTTGTCTCCCATTTTACTTTTCTCTTTATCTTGTCTCTTGTTACTTTATTCATCCTTTGTTATCTCTTTTGCATTAACTATGTATATATAACTTGGCATTTTCTTATTTAATAATTTCCACTCGACTATTAAGTCATATCCCCACTGTTTGTTCTAGGAATTGCCATATACTTCTTAACTTTTCAGAATTTATTTCAGATTCATAATATCTTATTTCTAGTAAGACATAGAAAAAGTTACTGCCATATAGTTCTATGCTCTTCCCATATTTGTTATTAATATTATAGTATTTATATGTTATCAATTCATTATTGCAAGTATTTTATATCCTTAAAGTAGCTGAAACAAGGCAGAGAGCAAGCATACATTTATAGAATTGGGGGTATTGACCTTCTTATTTACTATTTGTGATTCTCTTTATTTATTACTGTAGATTTGAATTCTATCTGGTATATATCATTTTCTTAATCCAATACAAGATTGCTCCCACTCATTCCTTTAAAAGCTTACTCAACTACAATATATTTCTATGTGTTTAAGCTGCAAGACATAGTTACACATTGTTTTATAAAATTCTTTTAAAGCAGTAAAGATACAAAAATAAATATGTACTTACCAACTTTTATAATATATAATTTCTTTAACCAGTACTCTGTTTGATTTGGTTTTCATGTGACTTTGAAATATACTCTAGGAATATTTAATTACATCATGAACAACTCATTTTAGTACTTTTATAAGAACTGATCTATTGTGCAAAATTATTCTCCTTTTATCTTTCATTTATCTGGGAATATCTTGTGCTAGCTTCCTTTTTGAAACATAGTTTAATTGCACATAAGATTCTTGGTTAATATTTCCTATTAGCATGTAAATACACTATTGCATTGCCTTCTGCCATCCACTGATTCTGATCAGAATTCCATTGTCTGTCTTACTGGGGGTCCCTGTACATATCCAATTACTTATGTTGTTCTGTTTTTAAGATGCATTTATCTTGTTTGGAGTTCATTGGAATTCTTGGATATGCAGATTAATGTTTTCTTCAAATCTGGGAAGAATTACATGATTTCCCTTCCTTCCCTAACTCCGCCTTAGATTTAATAGCATCCCATGTTTCCCCTAGTTTCTTTTGTTCCTCCCATTCTTTCTTTTCTTTCTCCTTCATGCCATATTATTGCTATCAATCCAACTTCAAGTTAGCTTACTCTTTCTTCTTCTAGTTCAGATATACCCTTGTGCCCTTCTAGTAAACGTTTCATTTATTTTACTATAGTTTCCTGCTTCTGCACTTACTTGTGGTTACTTTTAACAATTTCTGGCTTTCTATTCACATTATTTGTTTGATGACATATTGTCACAAAACTCTTATTTTCTTTTTTTTAATTTTTTTTATTGTAAACAAATGGGATACATCTTGTTTCTCTGTACATGAAGTAGAGGCATACCATTTGTGTAATCATACATTTACATAGGGTAATAGAGTTTGATTCATTCTGTTATTTTTCTCCCCCCCCACCCCTCCCACCCCTCTTTTCCCTCTATACAGTCCCTCCTTCTTCCATTCTTGCCCCCCTTCTATCCCCCTTTATGAGTCATCATCCACTTATCAGTGAGATCAATCGTCCTTTGGTGTTTTGAGATTGGCTTATCTCACTTAGCATGATATTGTCCAATTTCATCCATTTGCCCGCAAATGCCATAATTTTATTATTCTTTATGGCTGAGTAATATTCCATTGTGTATATATATGCACGTCCTTTAGTCATTCATCAATTGAAGGGAATCTAGGTTGGTTTCACAATCTGGCTATTGTGAATTGAGCAGCTATGAACATTGATGTGGCTGTATCTCTGTAGTATGCTGATTTTAAGTCCTTTGGGTATAAGCCAAGGAGTGGGATAGCTGGGTCAAATGGTGGGTCCATTCCAAGTTTTCTGAGGAATCTCCACACGGCTTTCCAGAGTGGCTACACTAATTTGTGACCCCACCAGCAATGTATGAGTGTACCTTTTTCCCCACATCATCCCAAACACCTATTGTTGCTTGTATTCTTAATAATCACCATTCTAATTGGGGTGAGATGTAATTTTAGGGTAGTTTTGATTTGCATTTTTCTTATTGCTAGAGATATTGAACATTTTTTCATATATCTGTTGATTTCTTGTAGATCTTCTTCTGTGAAGTATCTGTTCATTTCCCTAGCCCATTTGCTGATTGGGTTATTTGTATTCTTGGTGTAGAAATTTTTGAGTTCTTTATATATTCTGAAAATGAGTGCTCTATCTGAAGTATGAGTGGCAAAGATTTTCTCCCACTCTGTAGGTTCTCTCTTCACATTACTGATAGTTTCCTTGGCTGAGAGAAAGTTTTTTAGTTTGAATCTATCCCAGTTATTGATTCTTGCTTTTATTTCTTGCGCTATGGGAGTCCTGTTAAGGAAGTCTGATCCTAAGCCGACATGAGGAAGATTTGGACCTACTTTTTCTTCTATAAGATGAAGGGTCTCTGGTCAGATTCCAAGGTTCTTGATCCATTTTGAGTTGAGTTTTGTGCAGGGTGAGACATAGGGGTTTAATTTCATTCTGTTGCATATGGATTTCCAGTTTTCCCAGCACCATTTGTTGAAGAGGCTATCTTTTCTCCATTGCATATTTTTGGCCCCTTTGTCTAGTATGAGAAAATTGTATTATTTTGGGTTTGTGTCCGTGTCCACTATTCTGCACCATTGATCTACCTGTGTATTTTGGTACCAATACCATGCCGTTTTTATTACTAATGCTTTGTAGTATAGTTGAAGTTCTGGTATTGCAATACCTCCTGCTTCACTCTTCCTGCTAAGGATTGCTTTAGCTATTCTGGGTTTTTATTCTTCCAGATGAATTTCATAATTGCTTGCTCTATTTCTGTAAGGTACATCATTGGGATTTTCATTGGAATTGCATTGAATCTGTATAGCACTTTTGGTAGTATGGCCATTTTGACAATATTAATTCTTCCTATCCAAGAACATGGGAGATCTTTCTATCTTCTAAGGTTTTCTTTAATTTCTTTCTTTAGTGTTCTGTAGTTCTCATTGTAGAGGTCTTTCACCTCTTTTGTGAGATTGATTCCCAAGTATTTTATTTTTTTTGAGGCTATTGTGAATTCGGTAGTTTTCCTAACTTCTCTTTCTGAAGATTCATCACTTATGTATAAAAATGCATTGGATTTATAAGCCTTGACCTTATATCCTGATACCTTACTGAATTCACTTAAGAGTTCTAAAAGTTTTCTGGTGGAATTTCCTGGTTTCTCTAAATATATAATCATGTCATCAGCAAATAGGGATAGTTTGAGTTCTTCTTTTCTATTCGTATCCCTTTAATTTCTTTTGTCTGTCTAATTCCTCTGGCTAGAGTTTCAAGGCCGATGTTGAATGGAAGTGGTGAAAGGGGACATCCCTGCCTTGTTCCAGTTTTTAGGGGGAATGCTTTCAGTTTTTCACCATTTAGAATGATATTGGCCATGAACTTAGCATAGATGGCCTTTACAATTTTAAGGAATGTTCCCACTATCCCTATTGTTTCTAGTGTTTTGAGCATGAAGGGGTGCTGTATTTTATCAAATTTTTTCTACATCTATCAAAATAATCATGTGATTCTTGACTTTAAGTCTGTTGATATGGTGAATTACATTTATTGATTTCTGGTGTTGAACCAACCTTGCATCCCTGGGATAAAACCCACTTGATCGTGGTGCACTATCTTTTTAATATATTTTTGTATGCGATTTGCTAAAATTTTGTTGAGAATTTTTGCGTTGATATTCATTAAGGATATTGGTCTGAAATTTTCTTTCCTCAATGTGTCTCTGTCTGGTTTAGGTATCAGGGTGATATTGGCTTCGTAGAATGAGTTTGGGAGGGTTCCTTCCTCTTCTATTTCATGGAATACTTTGAGAAGTATTGGAATGAGCTCTTCTTTAAACTCAGCTGAGAACCCATCTGGTCCCAGAGTTTTCTTTGTTGGTAGGCTTTTTATGACTTCTTCTATTTCACTACTTGAAATTGATCTATTTAAATTGTGTATGTCCTCCTGGTTCAGTTTAGGTAATTCATATGACTCTTATTTTCTTAAACACATTTTATTATTTTCTTTGAATATATTTGTAAGGGTTTCTTTGAATTCTTTACCAGTAAGTCTGCCATATAGGCCCTACTGGACTGTTTCTTTTGCCTTCATTTTCTTCCATTTTATGGGTAAATTTGTTCTCCAGGGTGTTTTTGCAGACTTGTATCTTTATTTAGAAATTTAGATGGATGATTTTCATGAAGTTTATTTCATTAAAAAAAAAAAAAAAAAAAAACCCAAAGTGTTTCCTACACCCAAAGTGGGAAACTTCCGTCTTTGCTCAGTGGGTATAGCCTAGGGCATGGGCACAGCTGTCCTGGAATGAGAGTGATGTTAGCAGGGCTTTCCTTGTCTAGATCTTCCTGTGTTCATCTGTCTACTGGCACCGATGCTGCTTCTTTTTTTATGACACCTACTTTTAGCCTCTACTTACTGCCTGTACATTGCCTTATTATTTTTGATAATGCCTTGTGGCATATATTGCTCAATAGTCAGATCTAATTAAATTTGGCCCTTTTTCAAATTATTTTTATGCCCGTTTTTGAGGTTTGTTATGACTCCAGGATAACTTTGCTTACCTATTTTTTCACCCTATTTTCTCTGTTAAACTATTTGACCTACAGGTTAGCCTGTTTTGCATGAAGCTCCTGACTCAGTCCTCATTGTTCATCACCAAAGTCACCCTCATTTTCAGGCTATCATCAGGCTTGAACTTCCCCACACTTTGTTACATATCAGTTACTTTGGAAAAGTTTTGTAATTCTGTGATCTTGTGTTCTGCTTCACTCCCTGAACAGAATCCCCAAGCCACTGCTTCAGAACTGTGAGTGAAGACAGTGGATGACATCTGTGGGAGACATGACCCTTTTTCAAGAGAAGGACTCTGGGCTGAAGTTGCAGTCCCTAACATTCTGAGCCAGCATTTCCCTGCACTGAACCTAAGTCCTACACATGAAGTGGGGCAAGAGTAGTTGGGAGCCCACTATTCTCAGTCAACCACCCTAAGGTAAAGCCTCTTCCCTACCTGTGAGATTATTTGGATGAAGGAAATGTGCATTCTTATCTGGGATTATCTCCACACTGGGGATAGTGAAAATAAGAAATGCTTTGGTCCTGCCCTTGCTTGGGGACACACTACAGCCCTTGGATAGAGCTGAGACAGAAGATACCCTGCCTTCATGGTCACATGTGCCTATGGAAGTCCAGCAGTGCTTCCATAATGATGAGCTGAAGATTCGGGAATATATGACAAACTTTCTTTCAGATTTTGTCATTTTGTTCTCATTCTTCTTCTCACTTAAAATGAGTATAGAATATAAATGGAGTAGCCTTCTTGTGAAGATTGGGTGATCAGAGTGGAAAAAAATAAAAACACAGGTTGTGGGTCTATTGCTTCCTTAAGCACCAACATCCAGACAGTCTCCCTAGCCCAAAGCCACAATGTTGTCCAAATTTTTATCTCCTTCATCTAAAGAATCACTAACTCTCATTTTTCCTTCTCAACCTTTCAGGTATTAATCTTTTCTCCTTTCCTATCACCAGTGTCTTAGTTTGAGCTTTCATCAAACTCACTTGAATTGCTGCAGTAGTCCCTTAATTTTTCCTCATTTTTCAGTTTCCATACAATGCAGTCAGTGTTGGCAAGCATTTTACAAGGCAACCCTTTTAAAGGCAAACTTGACATGTTGTTCTTTATTAATGCTTTTGATGACTCCTTTTTCTTTAAACTGCATGAGGGTCTACCCTTAGCCTGGCAGGAAGGTTCTTCATAAACTCACCTATGACCATCTCTTTTGCCTGAATAATTGATCAGTCCTATATAAAAACTCTGTACCTTAGACCAGCTGAAGATAGTATTCTCTTACATTTGGGTCTTCATATTAATTATTGTCTGTCCTAGAAACACCTCCCCCCTTTGTTGCTTGAATTATAAGCCATAAAAATCCCATAAAATTGTTACCACAAAAAGATCACTGCATCTTCTTTTGAATTCTAACAGTCACAACATTGAAATAGATTTTTCTTCATTTTTTTTTCTCTCTTAGAACATAAACCTATGGAAGGTCACATCATTCGTGTGTGTGTGTGTGTGTGTGTGTGTGTGTGTGTGTGTTCGTTTGTACTTGATTATCAGGTTCTTAGTGTATTAAAAGGGTTGTTGTACAATAAATATTAATAGAAAAATATGATTTCAATCTATAATCCAACTAAAGTTTATTAATTAAAAACTTTATATTAATTAATTGTTTTGAGTATTTAAATTATGGTGTGTATAATCATGACACATCTCAGTGTAAATCCTCTATTTTCTTTGATAAAATTTAGTTCTACTAAAACAAAAAATAGGTTTACCTGAAAAGAAATAGATATTTACAAAAAGAAAAAGAAATGATACAGGAAAATATTCAAATATAAGATCTTAGGTAAAAACATATGAGAAGTTCGTTTTACTCTAAAATCATTATATGTACAATTTTTTAAAAGAAAACTGTGGCATCCAGGAAGACTTTAGATTTCTTGTTATATTATCATCTAAGACAGGCATTTAAAAAGTTTTCCCAAGGGAAATCAGCCTTTTTGTTAGCCTAGTTTAGGGTGACCCTAAATTGATCTCAAATTTTATAAGACCAGATCTTTAATGCTGTAGGGGGAGTATGGCTTGAGTGTGTCCCCCCAAAGGTTCATGGAACGAGAAGTTTTGTCCTTAGCGTGCAATGTTGAGAGGTAGGAGAACCTATGAGAGTTGGGGACCTAGTGCAAATTCGTTAGGTTATTTGGGGGACTGCCCTTGAAAGGAATTGGTGTATTTATCAAAGGACCTCATTTAGATTTTACATAAGTGAGTTATTATTAAAAAAAACTTTAGAAAACTAATCCTGGCCTCTGAATCCCTCTGACTTCCTGTCTTGCTACCCACTCTCTCCTAGATGTGCGACTTGTGATGTAGCAGTGCTCTCTTGCCATTATGAGCCATTTTCCATGATACTTCATCAGAAGCCCAACTAAAGAGGCTGACTAGATCTTGGGTTTTCAAACTCCCAGACTGAGAGCTAAATAAACCTCTTTTCTTTACACATTACCCAGCTTCAGGTATATTTTTTAATAAAGTAAAAGAAAACAGACTAGGAAAATTGAGATAAAGTTGAAACACTAATTCTTCCAATCATTGGATACACATCTTCATGTACATTTTAATACATGTTTTAAGAATTTTCAGATTCTGATATTAAAGTTGCATAATTATTTCCTCTCTCTCTCCAAATATGTATATGAATAAAAATGCAGATGATAAATATTAATAAATGTATAGCCACTTCAAAAGTTGTGTCTGAAGAGCAGTTTACATTTTATAATGATAATTTTCATAAGTTTTGTAAAGATAATTTTCATGTTTTGATAAAGTGCCAAACACAACTAGCTCTAATTTTGAAGGAATTGAGAATAAATATAAAAATATGATAGATTTATATGTAGGTCCACATAATCACAGTTATGGGAATAAGATAAAATGGACACTGTGACATAAGCACAAAGCAGTGACTACAAGAGAGTAGTCAGATATAGTTTTAAGAGGCAAGATACAGCAATACCACCCTGTTGATTAAAATGGCACATCAGATAACTTTAAAAGGAGATTGTGCAGTGCAGATTCACCAAAGGAGGCAGGGCAGCCAAGGGAGTAAAAGCAACTTGAACAAAAGTGTCAATATATATATATATACACCTTCCCTGATGCCTTCAGAAAACTGTGAAGTAGAGAAAAGAAGTCAAGGTGGTCAAGTCGTGGGCCAAAGTGGTGGTGGAGACTGAGGTTAGAAAGAGAGGCAAAGGTAAATTGATTATGAAGTGCCTTGGAAAGCCTGATCAAGATTTAGATGGAGATATTAAATTGTTTTAAATGAAGTAAGGTCATCGTTAGGTTTTTGTTTTAGAGCAACCACACCATTGAATTCCAAACTAGGTACTGGAGATCAGCAGCACTGTGGAAACAGGAGAGAAGCAGGTAAGGGAGCATTGCAGAAGTGCAGCAAGAGGAGAAAGTTTGCATCCATCAATTGTGGAAGTGGAAAGATTATACGGAGAGAATCACTAAAGGGAGTCGCACTGGCAGGTCATAGTATTAGGCATCTGGAATGACGCTCAGGATCCTGAGAATGATTCCTGGGTATTTGGCCTAAATGATAAAGGCTGAGCTGATTTTGGATCCAGAATGGATCATTTCAGCCAGTCCCTTTATCTTCTAATTGATAATAACATAGAAATATTAAATGATTGATTTGCCCACAGTATTGCAGTGGTTTGTTTAATCCTGAAAAGAGTAGAACATATCTCTCCTCATTTCAGTTTCAGCCTCTTTCTAACATAAGGTACCATATTCAGTGGCTTTCTTCATTTCTCATGCCATGCGAGATGACATAATGGAAAAAAAATAGAATTCCGGCTTCCTAATTATTTCACAGAAGGAATTGGGTAATATGTATCAGACAATGACAGATTTGCCATTTGAGGATGTGATCTAAAATTTATGAGACAATTACCACAATCTAATGATTTTATTTTAGGAATAAAAGTTCAAATTTCATCCAATTTTGTAATGCTAAAAAAAAAAATCATGACACTTTTCCTCAGTAATATATCATTTATCATCAGATGTAAAGAAATAGTGAAGTTTTATGTTTAATAATGAGGCAGATCTTTTTATGTAAGGTCAGATAAAAACACTTAGAAACAAATGTGTTTGAGTTAATTGCCTTGGCAACTTTACATATATCAAAATGTGTATGGTTCAAATTTAAAATTGAAAGAAGGTTTAGAGTAGGCCCTTGGGAGAATATACTGATGGATTTTGGTTGTGAGTGTGTGTGCACATGGGCTCGTGTTCTTTTCTCTGACCAGAGAGAGTATAGACCTTACATAAGGTAGCATAAGAAAATGTATGCTACAATATACCAGAAGCAATAACAAAATACAATACTGTTCGTAAAAAGTGCAATCCACATGAAATCTTGATGACTCTTTGCAGTTAATCTATTTGATGGAATGTGGGGGAAACACTAATTTTTTGATTATCAAAATGCTTCACCAGGTCTGCCGATGCAGCAGAGAACTGGTAGAAGGAGACATTTTCTATATTCCTAAACTTAAAAGTTAAGCCCAGCTTTGTAGTAGAAATTTCATTAAAAGTGCTTACTCTATTTCATAAATCTTCCACATATAATTTCTTTTCCTACTTCTCAAACAAAACTGCTTAGTCTTCTTTCTTCCTATGATTGCAAAAGCGATGTGTTCATTCATCTGAACTTAACCACAGGCCTTGCGCTCTGACAATATTTGTCTTTATAGCTACTTTTCCTTGCTCCAAACCAGAAGCTCCTTATAAGTCAGTCTCTTTCCACAAGCTTCTGTCAGCAAACATATCTTCAAGGCTTGAAGTTAGTTCTCCTTTTTTTTTTTTTTTTTAATTTACCACCCTACAGACACCAGCTAACTATAAAATATTTAGCTTCCCTGTGTATCTTGATTTCTCTGTCCTGTGACTCATTAACTCCGCCAAACATTGAATAATCACAGACATTCATTTCAAATGAGTCAAAATTTGCTTCTAAAGTAATGAATTCTCTTCATTGTGATTCTCATTCCACTTGAATTCCTTCCAACCTTGCCCGATCTTCCTAACCCCGGCATGTTCCAAGCCATAAAGGTTAGTGGAGAAGCATGTTGTACCACAGACTTGATGTTAGGCCTGCTGGTCCTAAAGAATCATGCTACCTCTGGTGACAAATAGGGTTATGTGACCGAAAAAATGGTTATAAACTTGGATCCAGAGACTAGAGAGAAATGATTAACAATTTTGTACTAAAACATAACTGAAGAGAAATAAGTATCATAATATGGTTTGTGATGAAATTCCAAACCCCACAGTAGCTCCTTGTGAGACAACTCAGCATGTATGGAACCAGATGGTTCTGGAATGCCCTCTTCCTTGAGATGAACTGCCCTGGGATAATTTCTAGACCTTTAGCTCTAACACTGAACACATTTATAAAGCATATTGCATTTAAATGTATTCTATTTATACTCATCATCATGCAGATACCATAAATAGCACCGTAAATCTTTTCATACAAAGCATCACTAATAAATGTATTATTTCATTAATACATTTCACAAGTACATACCATATGTCTTATTTGTGGCAGGCTCATGAAGAATAATTTCCAGAAGGCTTTACAGATTAAACAAAAACAAAGCTCAAAATGTTAAATAACTTGCTCAAGGTCACATAGCCAGTACTTAAACACATGGTCAAGTCATACCAAACTCCATGTGTTTTTCATTCCATTCCAGTGACCTCAAGGAGCTCCTGGTTTAGAAGAGGAAATGTACAACCAAATAAGTAGTTTTAAAATATAACACAAGAAGGGATTTTGCTTTAAAGTCCCTTGGAGTATTCACCTCTTTTGAGACCCTCATAAATCCAAGAAAATATCACTTAATAATTTTATTATTTTCAATCACTAGAATGTCTCCTAAAGTAAATGAAGTTGGAGCACTCGTGAAACTCATTTGTAATATTATAGTTTGTACGGAATTTTCTTTGCTAATGGTGTAAAATATAAATGTTTGACCTTAGGTGTGACTTCTAAAAGAATTGATACTTTTTACTTGGAGAGTCTCAAAATATAAATTTCTGAGTACCCCTCTAGCCATCACTGATGAAGCAGATGACCTCACCTCTTCACCTCTCCCTGCCTGGGGAGTGAAGGGAAGTTATTTAAGACCTTTGTGTAGGGTCTGCCTTGGCCTACCTCGTTGCTATTGTGCATTCTAAGTCTGCTATTAGAAGTCTTCACGTTTCTGTGGCCTAATGAAAGTATTTCATCTTTCTCCAGAGCCAAAGCTGTAGGAAGAGATCATCCTGCTGCTTCTCAGATAACATTGTCCCCCTGCTACGCATAGAAGGTAAGGAACTGAATGAAATCTCAGCTCTCCTCTTTTGCTTGAAAGAGACCTATTTTTATCCCACTGTTTTACAGGGGAAGGGGTGTGTGGAAGAGTAGGAAGATTTATCTAATTTTATTTCATGCTATATGTGTCTCTGGTTCTGTATAAAGTTCACTTACAGAGAAGAAAAGTAGCCCACATGAGTTTTACTTCAAAAACTAAAAAACTCTTTTCACTGAATATACTTATACAAGGCAAAGAAGAGAATATGCAAGGCAAAAAGATATGGAAGACAGAAGAATGAGCTGTAATTTAGGATAGATGACTTTAAGACGTCATCCAGAACCTGGTACTGTAGGAGGGATCAGAAGAAAAAGGAGCAGAAACTTTCAAGCAAAGAAGGGTAGGAAAGAGTATTCAGACAATGAAGTGGGCTGTGTCTGGATATGGGGGTTTCAAGACTCCATGTTGGAATATGATCTCAGGAGGCACCAGCCAGGAGAAGGTGATGCAGTTCAAGATTGAGGCCAAATTATAACTACCATAGGAAAGAAACTAAAACCACACAATCAGGCTAATTTTCTAATTTTGATTAGCCAGGAAATAAATTTGAAATGCAGTGAACTCCTAGCAGTAACAGAAGGGTGTTACTGGCTCTATGACTAAAAGCATTGATATTTATTTATTAATTCAAACAAACCTTTGCTTGCCTCTCCTCTTAAATGTTTGCTTCTTGAAAAATAACTTAATTATTTATGAGACAGATAGCTTATTTGAAAGATATTTTGGTGCATAGCCTCACACTGCCACATTTTTTTTTTTCATGCAGTTTTCTCATAAAATTAGAGGCATACTGCAAAAACAGCATAGCACACCAAGAAGAAAACAGGAAATTCTTCTTAAGCCAGTGTATCATTAACTCATGAAATTCAGCACTGCCTGAGAATATTGAAGTGACCTAGAATATTTTAAATGAGATCATAAAGTCATATAAATTCATTTAAAGCTATAATTTTATAACAACTCAAACAAGTAAATCATTAGACAAAAATATCCAAGTTGATCATCAAGTATATCAGAGAATAGAATACCTTTTGAAATTATGCTACAATTTCATAGCTTCTGTCTGCATAAAAATTGACAGAAAAGTTTGAAAATTGCCTATTGATGACTTCTGATTATCTTATTATACTTCATTAAAAGAATTGTCATTTCTACAATAGTGTTTACTATGTGATTTACTTACATATAGTATGACTTAATCTTTATAATAAAACTTATTTTTCTAATGACAGATATGTTTATCATTATCTCTATTTTATAAATAAAGAAACTAAGACCAAGATCAAATATATTAATGATTTCCAAATTTATACCTTAGTATTATAAGTGACATTTTGGTAAACAACCTTAACATCTAATTTTTTATGTAGAAAAAAAGTATAACATTGCAAGCATTTCACAAAAAGAATGTAAAACCTAGATAAAGATAATTTGTTTTAACTAAGACTTGAAATCCAAAAGGTTAGGTTTGGGAAATAAATTTAAAAATTTTATACCTTAAATAAAGTTAACAGACCAAATTTGAATTTTAAAAATAAGTCAATAGATCAAGAACTTGTATATACAAAGTAAATATAAATTGAAAAGGGAAAACTTGACACTCACTGTTTATTGTCATCGAAGTGGAAAAAAATAGAAATAAGAAAAATCACAGCTATTATTTGTTGGAATGTGATGATATACTGAGATTTGATATGCTTAAGCCTCTGATTTTAAGACTCCGTTAAGTTAATTGATATGAATGTCTTCTACTGAGCAAAGTAAAAGTGTGTACAAAAAGGTGATCATGATATTTTTTGTGGACCAGTTGGGTAAAGGGTGAAATAAATGTCCAGTCAGTGGAGAACCATACCATAGAGCACACATAAAATGATATTATGCAGCAATTGAAATATGATCATTTCTCCATCTCTGCAGAAGATTGGTTCCAGAACCTTCCAAGGATACCAACAGCAGCAGATGCCCAAGTTCCTTATCTAAAATGACTAGTATGTGCAGATAATGAATACTCATTCCCCTGTATATTTTGTCATTTCTAGATTATTTGTAAGATCTGTGATGAAAATGCTATGCAAAAAGTTGTTGATTTCTATGATTTAGAAAATAATGACATGAAAAAATATCTGTACATGTTCAATACAGACCAAATGTCTTTTTCTAACGTTTTTCCATTTGCTGTGGTTGAATCCATTAATGTGTAACCTACAGATATAAAGGGCAGCCTGCATATTAATTAGAATTATGTCAGATGGCTTAGCATTTTTACGTAGGATTTATGAGTAAGTAATAATGAGATGTTTAAAAGGAGGATGTTTTCTAAAAATGTTATTGTAATTTTTGAAATTAAAGAAAAATTTGTATGTGAAATTATATTTACATGCATGTTTATTATTACATGAAAATTGAAGAATACAGGAACATATGTTGATGAAGATAATGATTTGGGTTTTGGGGAGAAAGGGACAGATTTGGGTTGAAAGGAAAGGTGGAAGTATTCAGGCAAGGATAGGAAAACATAAAATAGTCTGGTTGCAAAAAGTACCTTTATATATAGTTTTTGAATAACAAAGCTTGTGATAATAATTGCTACTTTCACTGTTGTTTTAATGATACTTTAACATCTAATTCTTCAAGTATAATAAAATGGGAAAATATGATTTTTCTTAAAAGCTTTAATATGGTTGGTTGAACTACATGATAGTAATTGTAGAAATACATGAAAAGGATATGAAAATACAGTTTAAAAACATTGCAATATGTATATCAAGTAACATTACTTTTGTCATTTTATTAGTTCTATCAAAATTAGGACTTTATCTTTTCCTATCCTAAAATTAATAACACTTTTAATTTCCCCATGTATGTTCTAGAAATCAATTCCTTATTCTTTTACTTAGTTTTCATGTTTTTCTATGTTAGAATTTGTCTTAATAAGCTGCACTAGTTTCTATTTGTATCACGAGTTAAGATTTAATTTCTTTTATGTCTCTCCAGCCAATTGGATTGTATCCTTGATTTTATCTCATGAGGATAGAGATTTTCACTATAATCCTTCTGCATGCACTTTAGATTTTCCTATATACTTTCACCCTTATACTTCTTATTGGCAGGACCTTTTTCAACAGATACCCAGGTATTAACCTCTCTTTCATTCATTTTGCTAATTTTAATCCCTCTTTCTTCTGACACTGAGACAGTTTTTTTCAAAGATATCTTCTATCTTTAGATCCCCAATGAAATTGCACTATCCACAAAATCCAAATCAGATACAGGGAAAAAAAGTCAGCATTTTTTCCTCCTCCTTCTCCTTCACCCCCATCTTCTCTTCTGCTTCCTTCTTCTTGCAGTCTGATATATTACATATTTTCTCAAGGAATTTTAAGGATTTGGGAGATTAAAATGTTTGGTTTAGTTGGTTTGGAAGGAGGATAGTTTTTAGATTTTGTACTATGAGATTCTAACTTTGATCCAGTAGTTCTACTTAGATGCATTTAATCTCCAGTAAAATAATAAATATGATCCATAAGAAATTGGAAAGAGTAAATTTTAAAAGTTCTTAAAAAAGAAATGGTTTGTAAGGATTCTATATATGACTAATAGGCTAGTTACACACACACACACATATTTTTAAAATACATCAATTTAAAGAAGAGTGTTCAGCAAATAATATCATTCTTATAATTTATATGTACTTTAGGGTATGATAACAGGATGTAATCACAAAGAAACAAATGTTTCTCATGCCATACCCTATTGTCTGTAACTACTCAAAATATCAAACTGTTATGAGTTTTCATTCTGCTCTGACTTTCATTTTATACAGTTGTTGCTATAGATAATGTGTAAATGAAAAAGAAAATGATAGATAAAAAAAGAAACAAACAGTAAGAATATCCACTTCTATACTTCACAAGAATGAGAATGAAGCTCTGAGTAGTTTTCTTTAATGATTCAAGATCTGGAATTACACAATCAAGTCAGTAATTGAGCAATAAATATTTGGTATAAATGTATTCATATTATTGATTAAAGATCTACATATTCGAAGTACTAATATTCTAACAGTAAGATGAAAGTTCCTCTTTTTGGCAATACAAATATATAAAAGTCAGTATTATGAATAAGTGGGGAAAATTAAGAATAAATTTTAAACCATTCAGCATTTAAAAAAATCAAATAATGTATCTGTTTCATTTTCTTTTGTCAATGATGTTAGGAGAAAATTTTAAATCCATAAAGAACTGTTTTGTTGAAGGGTGGGAATGTCACTCTGTAGTAGGACAATTGACTAACTTGTGTGAGTCCCTGGGTTCAATCACTGGTACCACCGAGAACAAAAACAAAAATAAAAATAAAAATCCCATTGAATGTCACACAATCTCTTCTAGATCCCTACCAAAAAATTAAAAATAAATAAATCACGAGACAGGGAGACAGCTGAACATTATCTGTAATTCATAACCCATTATTGAAGCTTCACATAATCTCCTAAATGCCTAGTGAAAGAGGTTGTATTGGCAGGTATGCCTGCAGAGGGTTATGGTGTGGGTAAATGCATGCTCATATGTGTGGCAGCAAAAACAAGAATGATAACTTTCACATGAAAAGACTCACCTCTTAGTGCATATTTTCAGTACTAGGTTACCTTATTTCCTGGTTCAAAGGCACGGTAATGATAAATCAAGCTTTTTTTACCCCTGTACTACTCATATTCAGTCTACATTTTTATAGTCTTTAAAGAACTCGGTCACAAAAAGCAGGCTCTCTACAAATGAAGTCTCCAAACTCTGTTCTTAATGCACGTTGAAGACTGTGATGCTACATCTTTACAGGTAGGAAGAAAAGAAATTCTGACCTGAAAAATCTGAGTATGTTGGAAGAAGAAAATGTTCTAGCAATTGAAATAAGATTCTCTTCTTCTCCAACTTCAAGAAACTTATCTTACTACTTCTCAAAACTCTTCATTGAGCTCATATCGTGAACTTTAAATATAAATAAATATCATTTTTAATAAACAGAGTGAAGCCATTAAATTGATAAATTTCAAGTCAAAGCATAAATTAGTAGAGACCCTTTTGCTGAAGAAGTTTGACGTCTCTAGATATATGCTAAAGTTGAATAATACTCAGTTAATTTGTTTACTGTACAAAAATGTTTGTAAGAGTCTTAATATGAAAAAACAAAAGTGACCAACAGGCTCATTATAATTTTTGAGTCAATGATTAATGTTTATATTGAGAAGGGTAATTTATGCCATAGTAATTGCTTTTCATTTCTATTCCTTCTCTTAACAAAATATGCAAATACAGTCTGTCCCTTTTTATGCTACATAATGAATCTATGAAAACCATGGCAGAATACACAAAACTATCACCTTAATTCCTCTTGAATAGTGATGAGTAATAAACATTTAAGATTCATTAATCTTCAAATGACTGGTCAGAAAACAAATGGATTTCTTGCCTTCCAAATAGTTGTTTTATAAAATATTAAAATAACTGTTTCTACCTATATGAACATATATATGGAATAGACAAGTGGGAGATATAAGGTAATTTGCCATTTATTTGCTTCCTGGTGTGCTGAATAAACCAACAGATGAAGGTATTAAATAAAATTTGTATAAATAAAATGCAGGCATGCCACATGCATATTTATGGGACTGGGTTAGTGACAGACTCTCTGGTCTTCCTTGGAGTCACGTGCTATTCTCAGTTGTTCACAGTTCTGAGTGGTAATTTTTCTTCATATTGGAAGCACATATGCCTGTGTCTCGGATTAGAAACAAGATAACAGTGAGACACTGGCAAGGTATCATATTGTTCCTCAGTGATTTCTTCCTTCATCTCCAACCAGGCTCCAACCCATAGAAGTCATCAGCTTCTTTCCATGATGAACAAAACATACTCTTGATGTTCAGAGGCTTCAATGATCACATCAGGATGGATAAAGCTAAACTTTCCAAATATATGACTTGTTAGAAATAGTTCAGTTCCCTTTACAGGAACAGTAACCTTTGAAGGAGAAAATATGTGCCATAGATGATATTTTTTTAGGTGATTTAAAAAGTCATTGTCACTGCAACTTTTTGAATTAAAAAATAAAAATTGGTCTGATTCATTTGCTAAAGCTTCTTTTTTTATGCTCATCCTTAATCTACTCATAAAATTACTGTAATAGACTTTAAATACCATTATATTTGCTGTGATATGAATTTTATGTATGTACTGTTATGATAATACAGAAATACTTTTTAAAGAACATTAAATTTTTTTTTAGAAATGACCATGATTTCACAATGGATGTGTTGATTATGTGAAAAACGAACCCACTACCTTAAAATCATGGTGGTTCATATAGCTAAGATCATTTTACTGTGAAACAAAACGTTCTCCTAAAGCATAGTAGCTTCTCAAATACGTGACTGAGCTGTTTACTAAAAATAGAAATGGCTCCAACTAAATTATCAGAGAGGCAATAAGTCAGAATATTCTTAGAGTTCACACACACCATATGACCTATGAGAAGGAGAAGTTTAAAAATAGGAATTTGTCTCAAGAGAGACAAACAATTCCCAGAGCATTCATTTATGACTACAGTGTTGAAGGGAGTAAAAACTACCTTTCTTCTTGTTTTATTTAGCTTTTTCATTGCTGTGACCCAAGTTCCCAACAAGAACAACTTAGAGGAGGGAAAGTTGGGGGCTCATGGTTTCAGAGGTCTCAGTTCACAGATAGCCAACTCCATTGCTGTGGACCCAAGATGAGGCATCACATCGTGGCAGGAGGGTCCAGAAGAAGAAAGCTGCTCAGCTCATGGGTATGTCAGGAAACAGAGAGAGAAGGATGGAGAAAAGGGCCTTGCAAAAGATACACTGTTCTAGGACATGCTCCTGGTGGCCCACCTTCCAGCCAGACCCCATCTCTCTAAAGTTACCAGCCAGTCAGTCCATTCAAACTAAGATGGACTGACTAAGTTACAGCTGCCATAATATAATCATTTTACCTCTGAATATTTCCACATTCTTTTTTGTTTTATATAAGTGTGCCTAAGTGCCTACATGCATGCCTGCATGCATAAAAATGTGCTTATGTATGTTTACCTTGTAGGTTTTATTTTAGCTTGCATAGATGGAATGAAATGTAGCTGATACGTTTCATAGAGATTATTTTGTTTTCTGAGGGCTGTAAAATTACATTAAATAGCAGCAATGATAATCTTTTATAGCCAGTTAAATAATGACAGAATATCCTTGGTTTTCATGATGAAGCCTCTGAAAGTATTCCTATTTTTGAGCATCATTTGTTACTGTACCATTTACAGTATCACAGAACATTAACTATAAGGCAATTTAAATTAGGCTTCTTTAAAGAACTATTTTTGTAATATGCTTTATGTGTAGAAGTAAAATAGGAATAATTAAAATTAATGAAATATAATCCAGGTAGGAATTTTGGTCATTAGATATTACATATCCATTTAAAAATATGAAAGAATATTCTTTTGAATATTGGTGGTAGATTCACAGACAAATCCATTAAATTAAAACAGTTTTCACTGTTAAGTTTCCCATGTGTGTTTATTTTCATAATTAATTTGATTCATTCAAGTGTACATGGATTGTGACTTGTTGAGAATTAGGGACATACATTTTTGTTTCTGACAGTGCAGGTCCTAGAAAATAACATCAATGCTGCTATATCAAACACCACTCAGTAAAGATTGTCTTGGGAAGTTACTGAAGTTACTGTCATTTGGGAGGATTAGAAGGTCAAGAATACTACAAATTTTCCTATGAGTTTAGAGAAAAATAAAATCACAGAAAGACCTTTAATATGGTCTTCTGAAAACAAAATATATGCTCAAAAAACAACTCAAGTACAAAAGAGGACCACCTTAGAAATTCTTTCTGAGGTGAACCTTAGCTTCTGTATTGTTAGAGCTGAATTTATTTTCAAAGCTTCCTATGGGCATTCCTCAGCAAAGGTATATCTTAAGCTATCATAATTTATAAAACCTCTAAAATAGTATTTGCAGAGACTGAATTTCTAAATAAAGAGTAATAATTAAAAAAGACTGAATTTCAACCTATTTTAGAAAGTATATGATAATTAAGAAAGACTGAATTTCAGCTTAACTATTATAAAGTATCTCAGTCTTGATAATAAGAAAAACCACTTTCAAAGAAACATTTGTAGGATCATTGTTCTTAAAAAGCAAACAACAACAACAACAAAAACAAAAACCACCAAAAAAAACAAAACAAAACAAAACCCAGGTAGCTTCTACACAGAAAAGTTAACACTGTTAAAAGACAAACTCAAGGACATTAAAATGTAAGGAGTTCATTTGAGCAGACATTAATTCATTGGGAGCACCAGAATAGGAGTGGTTGGGACTCCGAGGAAGAGTGCAAAGGGAAGTTTTTTAAAGTCCATGGGAGCAAGACAAAAAACAATATCTGATTAAAGAGGAATAATAGCCTTACGATTTTCCTGCAGAGGTTAATTGACTTCTAATTGGTGAAGTTCCTGGAAGAGCTTAGAGGTTAGTTGGCAGTTTCTAATTGGTAGAGATTAAGATTTCTATTTTCTAGGATGTTATGATTTACATTGAGTTGGGTTTCCCGTTTCAGCCTCCCGAGTATCTGGGATTACCTATGTGCTTCCCCACACCTGGCCTCAATTAATTATTTTTTAACAACATATTACCACAAGTTTTCAATGGTTTACTCATTTGGTTTTGGATGTTATAAACTAGTTAACAGTACTCAAACTTTCCATATATCTGCCTTTTAATGGAGGTTATGGCTATAAGATTAATATTATGTAATATGTGCTTTGTACCCATATGTATCCTTCTCCGCCTAACAAATTCTTTCTAGTAACTTTGTAACATACTTTACTAGAATTAATAATGCTTGTAAATGAAGTCTTTCCTGTTTTGGGTTTGTTATATGACTTTCTTCCTTTAAAATTTCTTTTCAAATTTAAAATTTATTGCTTTGTACCTATATGTGATAATAAATCTCACTGACAAACTGTTAGAAACCGATTTTGTTAAATCTTTCATAATTTTAATATTTAAACAGAACAGTTTCCTTGTAATGCTGATAATGGCTAGTGCTTTATAATAAAGAATTCATTGGCTTTTTCTCGTGCTCCTGGGAGGGGCTTTTGAAACTCTTTCCTCGTCTTAGGTGTTAGGAATGTCATAAATTCTGGGATTGCATGAGGTTATTGCAAATGAGGGAACTCATGATGGGTTTCTAGGTAACTTCAGGATGTGGTTGGTCACCAGAAAGACCAACCACATAATTAAAGGTTTAAGATTTTGAGGTAGCCTGTCTATTGGTTAGGGATAGAGGAGATTGAGGAAAATAATAAAAGTCCATGAATTGAACAATCATGTGTATATGTAGTGAAACTCCAATTAAAAGTCTGGACACCAAAACCTCAGGGGAGTTTCTGGGTTGGTGAACACATTAATAACTAACTAATATCATATTAATTTAGGAAAGCTTTGGACCTCTATGTTCAGGACTCTCCCAGACCATATCTTCTGCATCTATGCATTTGATTATTTAAGATCTATATCCATCGTGATCATGAGTAGGTTACTTTGCAAAGTTCCATTATTCCAAATAAAAGTCCTAGATATAAAAATACAAAGCTTAAGAGCAAAAAAACCACAAGATTCAGAGTGGAACAGACACTCTCAAGGAAAAGATTAATGAACTTGAAGACATAGTGGCACAAATTATCCAAAAGGAAACACAGAATGAAAAAGATGAATAAAAACATCCACAAAATTAGTGAGCTCTTTCAGCAGTCTCTTGTATTTGAAGTTAGTGAAAGAGAAGAGAGAGGAGACAGAAAAATATTTGAAGAAATAATAACAAAAAACCCAAATTAGATTTTTTAAAATTGAAAATATAATCTCATGACCAAAAGAGTTCAGCAAAGTTCTAGCCTAAGAATTATGAGGAAAAAAACCAAAAAAACTATAGCAAGGGACATTGTAATTAGAGATTAGAAGACTCAATACTATTATGATGTCAATTGTGGAAAAAACTGATTTATATATTCAATATAATTTTAATAGATTCCAGCTAGATAAATAGAAATCGGTAAGGTAAAAATTTACATAGAAATGTAAAGAAACCAGAATAGCCAAAATGACTGTGAAAAAAGCAAAAGAATTTGAGGACATTGAATCTGATTTCAAATGTTACTGTAAACTATAACAATGAGAAGGTCTGTCACTGGTAAAAACACAGACAAGAAGAGAAAACAAATTCTAGAAGTATATACAAATATTCAGCCAGTTAACTTTTGGCTAAAGTACAAATATGATTCCTTAGTGAAAATGTATTTTTTTCTCAAATGATCAAATTATTGAAAATCCATACAAAAATAAATGTATTATCTCCATTCCTCCTACCTCATACAAAAATTAACTCAAACTTTACCTTGGACTTATAAACAAACTACAATGACAAACTAAAACTACAGAATTTATAGGAGAAACCAAAGCATTAAATTTTTTATGACCATGTGATTCAGGCAAAAATGACTGAAATAAAACCCACAAAAGCACAATATAAACAAGGTTAATTGATCTTTTTTTAAAAAATTGAGAACTTGGAGGTTGGACACCATTGGACGGAGCTAACCGGCCTGCCTACCCCCAAGCCAAGGTCGGACCCCAAGGCTGAGCCTGCCTGCCTGCCTCCCAACTGCTGAGGGACACTGCACTTGCCTCTGTGCAGACTCAGCGCACTCTCCCTGGGGCTCCCCAGCTTCTTTGGAGGCTGGTGCAGGCATTTTGAATTATTCCTGAGGGCATGGCCATCATCATTGGAAGGGCAGCTCCCTTCCCGAGACACCTATAGGAGACTGGAGGCCCTTTGACAGGACTCAGGATTCAAGAAGAGGAGTTATTGAGAGACTCGGGACCAACTCAGAGCAGCCAGGTGAGTCTCTCACACTGAGTGAGGCTCTCTGGATGGGTCAGTAGTCCCAGAATGCAGGGAACTTCGTGGAATAGAGTTGCACAGTGAGACTCCCCCACTGGAGCTGGGAACCCAGAAAACCGGGAGCATTGTAGAGGAGGACCGCCCAGCAAGAGGCTTCGGCACAGAGTGAGGGTCCCAGAACTGGGCAGTAGGTCCAGTCTCCAGGAAACGTTGTAGAAGAGGGCTTCTCAGAGAGAGAGTCACTTGCAGGACCAGGCCCCCCAGATAAGGTGGTAGTTCCAGGCCCAAGAGAACATCTCAGAGGAGGGCTGCCCAGTGAGAGTCTCAATCACAGGGTGAGGCTCCCTGTCCAGAAGGTAGGTCCAGACCCCTGGGAACATTGCAGAGTAGGGCTTCCCAGCCCAGGTGGTAGTTCTGGACAGAAGGGAACTTTTCGGAGGAGAGCTGCGCAGTGAGATGTCCCCACTGGGTGAGTATTCCCCACCGGGTGAGGATTTCCCACCAGGGTGGTAGAACCAGAGACACAGGCCCAGACCAGCTATGCCCCAGCCTGGAGTCTAGTCCCCTTTTTGGCTGACCATCAGTCAACAAGTGGAGGCGCCTCTTCCCACCAAGAGGAAATATACCCCACCTGAAGGCCACCACCCCTAGTGGGGCAGCTTCCTTGTGTATCACTGCATTATCAAGTTCCTCCAAGACTTCAGGCTACTGAAGGCTAGGAGGTGAGTTATTGGAAATTTACAGAGACAACATTAGTCAATAGAGGAAATCTGCAATATCTCAGTTTCACTACTAGAGGGGTAGATACCTGACTAATATGAGAAAACAAGGGAAAAAAATGTCTCAAAGAAACCTAGACACTACATCAATAAAATCCAATGACAGCATGACAGAAGAAATGTCAGAAATGGAGTTCAGATGTACATAATTAAAAAGATCAGAGAAGCAAACGAGGAAATGAAAGAGCAAATGCAGGCATTGAATGATCACACCACTCAACAGTTAAAAGAGCAAATGTGGGAAGCAAAAGATCATTTCAATAGAGTTAGAGATACTGAAAAAAAGAAATCCTTGAAATGAAGGAAACAATAAACCAAATTAAAAACTCCATAGAAAGCATAACCAATAGGATAGAACACCTGGAAGACAGAACCTCAGACATTGAAGAAAAAATAATTAATCTTGAAAACAAAGTGCACCAAAAGAGAAGATGGTAAAAAATCATGAACAGAACCTACAAGAATTATGGGATATCATGAAAAGGCCAAATTTAAGAATTATTGGGATTGAGGAAGTCACAGAGAAACAAACCAAAGAAATGGACAATCTATTCAATGAAATAATATCAGAAAATTTCCCAAATCTGAAGAAAGAAATGTAAAATCCAGTACAAGAGGCTTATAGGACTCCAAGTATACAAAATTACAACAGACCCACACCAAGGCACATTATAATGAAAATACCTAACATACAAAATAAAGACAGAATTTTAAAGACTGCGAGAGAAAAGAATCAAATTACAGTCAGGGGGAAACCAATACGGATATCAGCAGATTTTTCAATTCAGACCCTAAAAGCTAGAAGGGCCTGGAACAACATTTACCAAGCCCTGAGAGAAAATGATGCCAACCAAGAATCTTATACCCACCAAAACTTACTTCAGATTTGATGACAAAATAAAATCCTTCCATGATAAACAAAAGCTGAAAGAATTTACAAAAAAGAAAGCCAGCACTACAGAACATTCTCAGCACAATATTCCATGAGGAAGAGATGAAATACAATGATGTAAATCAGCAAAGGGAGGAACTACCCTAAGGAATAAACAAATAAAGGAGAAACCAAGTCATGTCAAAAAACAAAAATGAGTCAAATGACTGGGAATACAAATCATATCACAATAGTAATCCTGAATGTTAATGGCCTGAACTCATCAATCAAAAGACATAGACTGGCAGATTGGATTAAAAAGAAAGATCCAACAATATGCTGCCTGCAGGAGACTTATCTCATAGAAAGAGATGCCCACAGACTAAAGGTGAAAGGATGGGGAAAAAACATACCACGCACATGGACACAGCAAAAAAGCTGGAGTATCCATCCTCATTTCAGATAATGTGGACTTCAAGCCAAAACTAGTCAGAAGGGATAAAGAAGACATTACATACTGCTTAAGGGAAGCATAAATCAGCAAGACATAACAATCATAAATATCTATGCCCCGAACATTGGCTCATCCATGTACATCAAACAAATCCTTCTCAATTCCAGAAATCAAATAGACCACAACACAATAATACTAGGTGATTTTAACACACCTCTCTCACCACTGGCCAAGTCTTCCAAGCAAAAATTGAACAAAGAAACCATAGATCTCAATAGCACAATCAATAATTTAGACTTAATGGTCATATTTAGAATATACCATCCAACAAAGAGCGAATACACTTTCTTCTCAGCTGCACATGGATCCTTCTCTAAAATAGACCATATTCAATGCCACAAAGAAACTATTAGCAAATAAAAGAAGATAGAGATACTACCTTTTATTCTATCAGATCATAATTGATTGAAATTAGAAATAAATGACAGAACAAAAAAAACAGAAACTTCTCCAACACCTGGAGATTAAATAATATGCTATTGTATGATGAATGAATAACAGAAGATATCAGGAGGGAAATTAAAAAAATTCTTAGAGTTAAACAAGAACAAAGACACATCATATCAAAATCTCTGGGACACTATGAAAGCAGTACTTAGAGGAAAATTTATTTTATGAAGCACATTCTATAAAAGAAGAAAAAAATCAACAAATAAATGACCTAACGCTACAGCTCAAACCCCTAGAAAAAGAAGAACAGAGCAACACCAAAAGTAGTAGAAGACAGGAAATAGTTAAAACCAGAGCTGAAATCAATGAAATTGAAACAAAAGAAACAATTGAAAAAATTGACAACATAAATACTTGGTTCTTTGAAAAAATAAACAAAATTGATAAACCCTTAGCCACAATAACAAAGAGAAGGAGAGAGAAAACTCAAATTACTAAAATTCGGAATGAACAAGGAAATATCACAACAGACAGAGTGAAATACAAAACATAATTAGAAGCTATTTTGAAAATCTATACTCCAACAAAATAGAAAATCTTGAAGACATCAACAGGTTTCTAGATACATATGAATTACCTAAACTGAATCAGGAGGACATACACAATTTAAATAGATCAATTTCAAGTAATGAAATAGAAGAAGTCATCAAAGCCTACCAACAAAGAAAAGTCCGGACCAAAGGGGTTCTCAGCCGAGTTCTACAAAACCTTTAAAGAAGAGCTCATTCCAATACTCCTCAAAGTGTTCTATGAAATAGAAGAGGAGGGAACCCTCCCAAACTCATTCTATGAAGTCAATATCATCCTGATATCTAAACCAGACAGAGAAACATCAAGGAAAGAAAATTTCAGACCAATATCCTTAATGAACATCGATGCAAAAATTCTCAACAAAATTTTAGCAAATCGCATACAATAATATATTAGAAAGGTAGTGCACCATGATCAAGTGGGTTTTATCCCAGGGATGCAAGGTTGGTTCAATATCTGGAAATCAATAAATGTAATTCATCATATCAACAGACGTAAAGTCAAGAATCACATGATTATTTTGATAGACGCAGATAAAGCATTTGATAAAATACAGCATCCCTTCATGCTCAAAACACTAGAAAAAATAGGGATAGTGGGAACATTCCTTAACATTGTAAAGGCCATCTATGCTAAGTTCATGGCCAATATCATTCTAAATGGTGAAATACTGAAAGCATTCCCCCTAAAAACTGGAAGAAGGTAGGATGCCCTCTTTTACCACTTCTATTCAACATTCAAAACTACCCTTAGATTCCATCTCACCCCAATTAGAATGGCGATTATCAAGAATACAAGCAACAATAGGTGTTGGCGAGGATTTGGGGAAAAAGGTACACTCATACATTGCTGGTGGGGTTATAAATTAGTGCAGCCACTCTGGAAAGCAGTGTGGAGATTCCTTAGAAAAATTGGAATGGAACCACCATTTGACCAAGCTATTCCACCCCTTGGCCTATTCCCAAAGGACTTAAAATCAGCATACTACAGAGATACAGCCACATCAATGTTCATAGCTTCTCAATCCACAATAGCCAGATTGTGGAACCAATTCCCCAATTCCCTTCAATTGATGAATGGCTAACGGAACCGTGCATATATATATATATATATATATATATATATATATATATACACACACACAATGGAATATTACTCAGCCATAAAGAACAATAAAATTATGGTAAATGGATGAAATTAGAGAATATCATGCTAAGTGAGATAAACCAATCCCAAAAAACCAAAGGACGATTATCTCGCTGATAAGCGGATGATGACACATAATGGGGGGCAAGGGGGGTCAAGAATGGAGGAAGGAGGGACTGTGTAGAGTGAAAAGAGGGGTGGGAGGGGTGAGGGGAAAATATAACAGAATGAGTCAAATATTATTACCCTATGTAAAAGTATGATTACACAAATGGTATGCCTCTACTTCATGTACAGAGAAACAAGATGTATCCCATTTGTTTACAATAAAAATAAATTTTAAAAAATTGAGAACTTATACTATTTGAAACAAATTAGTAAGAGAATTAATAGCTAATCTGTAGACTGGGAAAATATTTTCAAGTGAAACAGATGTTCTTGCAGAATATAGCTATAGATAGATACAAAAGTTAAGTATTAATATCATTGATATTACAGATATAATATTGATATCATTGATATCAATGATATTACAGTAGTATTATCAATGATTCAAAACTACCAGGTTGCAACTCTCATACACTGATGGTAGCAATGCAAAATGTCAGTCATTTTGGAATATATGCTGGCAGTTTCCTATAGACTTAGATAAGCTTATCATACGACTCAATAATCCAATTCTTAGGCATTTCTCAAGTATAATAGAAAAAAAAAAAGGTGCCATTTTTTACTGTGGTTTTGTAATCATCCAAGCTGGAAACAACCATGTGGATGAATTGTAGTGCACTCAAGCAATGAAATGCTACTCAATACGTAAGAAAGAATAAATAGGTGATTCACAAATCAACAGGGATGAATCTCAGATGCACCATTCTAAGTGAGAAGCCCATTCCAGAAAAGTAGATATTCTATGATTCTTTTTGTGTGACATTCTGAAAAAGGCCAATAGAAATTTATACATTTAACTCTAGTTGTAGGAATGATATTTTATGAAGGAAAATCAAAATATTGTAAAGGAAAACAAATAGTAAAAAGTATAAGATTAATGATGACCAACTTAGATTTGTGTAACATTGTTTGGTTTACAAGGGCATTTTATCTTTATTTTCCCATTTACTCCTCATGCCTCTGGAAATTTGTATAAATGTGAATCCTGCTTTAAAAAAATCTAACAAGTTTTTTCCATTATTTTATTTCCATTGTATATCTCAATAACAATGATTTTTAGGGACATCATCAATGGAATTAACTGCTATTATATAATGTCTTTTTCTTTCTTTCACAAGTAAAGGGAAAGTACATACAGCATTAAAAACAAAAGTTGTCATTGCACCTTGACTGAAATGCAAAAAAAATCATACACACACAAACCACCAAATTTAGTAATGCTGTCCTAAGCAAGTACTAAAACTTGGGAAATAATGCAGTGAATAAAGCTAGGTGGGAAATAAAGAGCCATATGTGTGTTAAAGTCTATACATATGCGCTAACCCCTGACGGTCCTATTCCCTTAAGTCATATGACTTGTAATATATTTTTACAAAGTCAGATTTTCAATATTATGTGGATTATAAGAATTTGTATCTACAGCAACCCAAATGTTTGAGACCATACCCAAAGAAAAAATGAGAGAAAGAAGAGAGTTCTGTATCATTCATATTTATAACTAGTCCGATTTTTAGCTATTCTCAGCTCCTTTGGTTGTAAATATTAACCATGCCCTTGAGTTTTTAATTCATTTATACATTTGGAATACAATTCCCACAAAAAAACAAATCCTGAGATACAATATATGTGTATATGTCTTGCATTTTTTCCAAATAGATTACACAAATGGATTTCTAGAAAAAGCTTGAAAGATGCATGAATATATACATATTCATGAATATAAATAGCACTGGCATGCTGGAACATTTATGTTGAATGTGTTTACATCTATTTTTCCCCATAAGCATCTATGGGATTTCCATGATGATGTTGTTTTAAGGATAATAGGAAGCAAACACTTTCTGGTGATGCAATTAAATCACCAAGCATAAAGATATCTAAACATATCAACTGACAACACAGCACTGCTAGAAGGTAACTGCTCCAACATCTGCGTCACTGGAGTTAATCATGACTCCAGCAAGAGCATCCTCCATGTGCTACATAAGAGAGACACTAATTAATCATTAAGTGGCCTTACATCATACAGGGCTGCTGCTTCTGTTTCAAATCAGCTGAAGTGGTTCAGAGCAGCAGTAGCAGGAGCAACAGCAGCAGCTTCAAATATTAAACATGACAGAGAAAGGGTGGGTTACTGAAACTCCAAGAGGACTGCAGTTTGGAACTGATACTTGGATTGTTGAATAAGTAAGTACCCAGTCTCACTTTACTGATTGATGGATGGTACTGGCCTCTTGCCAGAAGCATTTGCTAATTTGCACTAACGGGAGCTAAATTTTCTCTGATTGTGGAGGTGTGAGTTCTTGGGACTTTCCACCTTACATCATGATGGAATGAGATACAATAGACACACTTCTTTCCAGTCTTTGCAATTGAGGGCATAATTCATTATGTGAGGGATTCACACACTGTCTACCTTCAGAAATATTTTTATTGGACCTCAGAAATATTTAACTAGATTAGTCAGACTATCATGATGATAATGTATTCCCCTAAAACTCTTCTTACTCGTTTTACATGCCCATTGTGAGAGATTTAGAAAAGGTAGAAGAGATCACGGATCAAAATAAAAAAATTTTAACAGCCACCAACCACAGGAACCCAGTGTTAAAACTGCACATGCTATCCTTCCTGTCACAAGGATGGCTAACTTTCACTGAGAGCTATACCGTGCCAGCCACTCTTCCAAGCACTTCACACATATTATCTTACTTAGTTCTCCCAACAATCCAAAGTGATAGATATTGTCTTAGTCCATGTTTGGTTGCTATAACAAAATATCCAAGGTTAGGTATTTTACAAGGAAAATATGTTTATTCAGTTCCCAGTTAGGTGGCTAAATGTTCAAAATTAGGCAGTGCCATACATAGGTTCATCCTCTGATGAGAGCCCCTTTGGCTGTGTCATGATATGGTGGATATCATGACAAGAGAACATACGAGAGGTAGGGATCACATATGGAGAAGGAAGGCAAGGAATGATTCAGGGATCCTACTTGCTCTTTTTTTTAAACAAATAACTCTAAAGGAACTAACCTGGGTTCTCTAAAAGCCACTTCAAGGACATCAGCCCCAATGACCTAATTAACTCACACTAACTATGCCCCACCTACCAAAGGTTCTACCATCTCTTACTAATGACACATTGGAAACCAAAAACATGAACCTTGGGGCACAATCAAACCCTTATTATTATTTATTATTATTATTGTTGTTGTTATTGATTAACAGGTAAACCTGGGGACTAAGAAGCTTAGTAATGTCTCCATGTATGTATGATTATTACAAGGCAGAACTTGGATTTTAAATCTCACAGGCATATCTTGCTATAGAAATTCTCATAAAAATATATGCTTACATGCAACTAATAAGATTACCTTAAGCAACATTAAGGCAAGTAGGACATAAATCAAGCATTTCTCAGAGCTCTCCTATCCAAGTATACACAAGATGCCTATCACTACTTAAAGTGGTCCTTTGAATCAATCTTCCTTCATGTTTGTTGTTTCTCTTTGCTGGGAAAGAACAAGATCTCCGTTCTATATCTTTGCCACTGTGACCTGCTGGGAAGTTGTATCAACTTTACCTGGTTTCAACAATATCCTTGGTTACCTATAAGTGGACCCATGATTTTGTCCTTGGAAATTGTGAAATCAGCTTAATACTGATAAATAATTAGAAATATGCTATTAATATCCCTAAAAAATACTTTGAGTGAAAGAAGTCAGATAAAAATAGCATGCACACTGTATGATTCCATTTATATAAAATTCAAGAAAATGAAAACCAACCTACAGTGAAATAATGAAGATCAGTCATTTCTTGGAGAAAGGGATAGAAAAGCAAGGTGGGGAAAGAGATTAAAAAGTAGTATGGGAGCCTTTTGGGGACAATGGACATATTCTTATCTTGATTGTGGTGATGGTTTCACACATACATGTCAAAATATATATTACACACAGAAAATATGTACAGTTTGTGGTATTTTAATTATAAACAGATCTCATTTTTATGTTTAGAAGTCAGGATTTATTGACTTCTTGGTTTTTCTGTTACTTTGACCATATTGCTCATATTACACAGCAACTTTTTCACTTTTTCTTTTGTTTGGGTTATTGTTTCTCTGCTAATGCTTTTCAACATGCCACAGGCAAGTTTACTGTAAAATTCATGAAAATTAAGTTTCAGATGTCTCATTTGAAGTTCTTTCCAAAGAGCTATACATAATTTGAATTTATAATTTTATATTACTGTTGCTCATTAGTTTGCATAATATTACATAAGCTTCAGAGCCCACAAATCCTAGATTGCCTCCTGACTGAATTTCTCTTGAGAATTGTTGTAAGTAATTAAATCACTGAGTTAAGGAAGTAGTGGTGTTCAATTTTATAAAATATTGCCAAGTTGTTTTTCAAGGTGGTTGTTCCAATTTTAACACCACCCGGTGAGATGAAAATGTGTCTGAGATCTCATTGCTCCATATCTTTTCAGCATTGACATTTTCATACTTAGTTTTAACCTGTGTTTGATAAATATGTGGGTCCTCCATAGATTTGTTTACATACTATGTTGTTTCTTTTAATTTTGAGGAATAGGATATTCTCACCTTTTATGTCTTCATTTAAAGTGAAAGACATTGCCTATGAAAACTAGTAGATAATGTGAGGTTCCACATACTTTTCAATTCCCTCAAAGAGGGTTCAACTTACTTCTTGCCAACAATGAGTCCAGGAGGAGGGTAGCAAAAGGAAGAGAGAGTTCTGGGTTTTCATAAGGACACTCACACATCATTCCATTTGTCTTATAACCTAAACACCTCTCAAAGTTCCCATCTACCAGTACCAATCCTGTTGAGGATGAGGTTTCAACATATGTGTTTTGGGAGGCACAAACATGCTGCCTATGACAGTTATGAACAATCATAACATAAATGACACTGCTATCTCAAGGTTTGAGAGGTTTCAAAACTGACCTTCACAGGTTAGGAGGACTGAATAATTTCCACATTATCTTTATTTCTAACATGTAGGCAGGGTTCTAGTCCCCTCAAACCACAGTCAAAGATACACAAGAGTGCCCTAAATTTCCTTACTTTCTCAATTTTTATTTCCCTTGTCTAGCTAAACTCTGCTCAACATCTCATCTTCTGCTGTCTGCTTAGGGTACAATACATATCTTTAATAGAAATCTATCCAAATGTACACTCAATTCTCTGGTTATTTTCTTCTCTAGGATATTGGCCAATAATTCTTCATCGTCTTGTTACAAAATTTATGTTAATTTGCATGTTTTTGTCCCCTCCTCCAGTTGCTCTAAGACAATAGTTCTGAATTAGGTAATCTATCAGTAAAGAAAGATAAATTCTAATTAGTAGTTTTTAAAGTAATGTTTTAAATTTAAGTATCATACTCAGTATGATTGATTTTCACAAAGTGAATACACTAGTATGACCAGATCAGAAAACAAAATGTTTCCTACACTTGAGAAATTCCCCCTCATGCTTTCTGTGTCCCTATCCACCAAGGTAACCACTCTCCTGACTTTTAATACTACAGATTAGTTTTGCCTGTTTTTGAAATTTTTAGCTCAGGGCAAAATATGATTAAGAGAAAACCTGACACTCTCAAGGTAACTCTTTATATCAGGAGAGACAGATACAAAGGAAGAAAGCAGAATAGAATTGATCTGAGAATTATGGCTGGGAAAGTACTGGAAGGTGTTACTAGGATGCAGAATGGACTAGACTCATAAATATAACAAACCTATTGTATTTTTGAGAAAATTGAGCTGTCAAACAATACATAAGTCTGGACTAAATAATTCTATAACTATCCAAAAAACTGAACTCTCATATAACAGGAAATGTGTTGAGAAAGTTATTCAGTTCCCAATTAGCTCATTTTCCCCTAATGCTCATTTTAGATGTAGCCAAAGAGGATAAATGAACAGAAAGAATATTGCTGCAATAGAATCAGAAGCCATGAAGAACAGGGGATTAGAAGAAAATTTGGATTTTATTTAAGGAACATTTCCCATCACACACAGAGACACACACACACACACACACACACACACACACACACACACACACACAATATCTGTCTACTGGGATTCGAGACATAATATGTTCCAATGACTATTTTGTGGCCCTCATCCATCTTCATCCCACATGGTAATAGTTACTGTAGATCTTGTCTTTGTATTACCACTTTATAGTATTCTCTTGGTGGATGGAAAACCTTTCTTTGGAGCTCATTGTTTTCTAGACCTAAAGATGCCAACTCCAAACTGGGTAAGGAAAAAGTACATATCATGTGGAGATTCTACAGTCTGAGCTCAGAATGTCAGCTACAATTGACTGGATTCTTTTGGAAAGTACTTAGTATATTATAAGTTCAGAAAGGGCAAAGGAATATTGGGTGACTAGAGGAGTGAAGTATAAGGTAGATAGTAGTTCTTAACAAAATTAACATCCCAGTTTCTGTAGTCCTTTGGAATTCAGATGGGGCCATATTCCTAGGTTTAACCAATGGCATGTAGGAGCAAGTGATATATACCTAAAAAAGTTTGATATTTTCTCCCTTGTTGAGGTGACCCAGTAAGCTCCTTTGGTATAGTTGGAATATATGTTATAGCTATAAAACAGCAAAGCCTCTACTAGCCTGAGTCTCTCAGGAACTCCACAAAGTACAACTTTCTAGATTTGCAAGACACTGAGATTTGGAACTTACATGTCACTGCAGTGCTACAAAGCCCAACATTTCTCACACCGAGATGTTATAAAATGGCTCTCATGGCATTTAGAATTCTACCTAGTAGTTTTCAGATATTTCCCCAAATTCACTTTTCTAAGACATTTGTGACCCAATCATCTCCTAGGCCTTGGAAGGTCTGAAATGAGGTGAAAGTGAAAGCATATGTAATGTGGATATCTTTCAAAGAAAGGGGAGATGAAACTATCCTTATTCAAAGTTTATACCTCCTGAGAAGCTGGCCAATATGATACAAAGTGAATTAGAGGAAGAGAGAAAATGTAGTCATCATAGGGCAGCAAAATTCTGCCTTTTTAAGGATCTGAAATAGAGAAACAGTTCATCAAATCACAGCCAGTACCCTAAGGTTTCCTGGTTGGTCTTGTACTGTATGATACTTAAAGTTTTTAAAAATGTTTCCCACATGGTTGTTGTTTTTCCTAGTTCTAACTATCTGATAATTTAGACATGGTCTAAAGAATCAGAATTAGGATTATTTTCCTTAAATCATTTTATTTTACCTCCTTTACTTATTCCCTTATTTATTATCATTGTCATCACACTATAAGTTCCATTGTGGTCACACTGCAAGACAGCATGGTAGAGTAAAACCACAGAGTCTGCATCTACCCTGTTAGGGTTTGGATTCAGGTTCTATTACTCCTATACTCGAAGAGGGAATTTGGAACCATTTGCTGCCTTAGTTCCATCATCTGTAATATCAGTTGAATATCAATGTCTGCCTCATAGAGTTGTTGTGAGAATTACTTGAGATCTGTGTCAAGTCCATGTTCAGTGTTCTATAAATACAGCTACTCCATGTCGACTTGGATTTTATCTATATTGTTCACTAACTTCTCTCCAGTTGCTGTACATGGCCTTGTGTGTGGCACCAGAAAATGGACCAGAGATTAAAATGACTGAATCTACTTCTCCCTCTAAAAGTACATACTTTTGTCCAGAAACTTGAGAATGATTTCAGATATGTGTAAAGAGTCCTGAAAAACATAAATTTATTCATAGGACTTTACAGTAACTGCTCCAATAGCCTTTAATAATGTACTATAAATCAGCTCTTTCAGAATAATCTTCTTGGTTCATCTTTGCAAGAGTATTCCACCATTAAGACTGAAAAAATCAATTTAGTACACCACCTATTACCTGGTAATGTAAGTAGTACAGTATAAATATTTGTTTGGAAGGCTATGATTGAGGCATTAGAACAACTCATCATCCTGATGCATAATAACTGATAATGATTCCTGCTACCTATTATGTGACTGAAATGTCAATTCATTGTTTGAATAAGGCACTTGGAGCTAAGTACAGAGTGTTCATAGCCCACTTTGTGTACTGTTCTTTTTTTCTCTGAGGAGACAAAATACTGAAAGTAAATCTCACTCACACACACCCAATCCATGGACAATGCAACAATATAAAAGACACAAAATTTATTTTATGCTAATATAAATTAAATATGGATACTTCCATCATCCAGTACTGAATTATGCATTATGCAAAGCAATTCCTCCCTGTTTCACCTACTCTGTGCTACCATCATTTTGTTATTACTCTCAACCCAAAAAGTGAATGATGAAAGAGAGGAAGACAGAGAATATCAAATTGTCTGAAACCACTGCTCATTTTAAACTGTTGAAACTTAGCCTGAGGGAAAAAAAGATGAGAAACTGAGAGCTAAATTCAGATAGTAAGAAAAGCTTAAAGTTTTTCCTGGTTTCAGTTTATCTGAGTTATGCAAACCACCATTAATGCTGACAATTAAGAGTTTTTAAATTGAGAATTCTGCTTATTTGACGTAGCATTTAAGATGTCTCAGTCTTTAAATTCTTAAATCTAAACTATCACTCATGGAGGGTAGAGAATGCAGACTATTCTGTGGAAATGACCCAGGCTTAGCTGGAAGACAAATTCCAAATGAAAAATATCATTTTCTCAATACTTCTAATAGCTTCAAGGAAAGGTATAATTATAAGAATGAGGCCTTATGTAAATACTGTATAAAACTTCTTAGCTGCATACAAGAGTAGCCTGCAGAACACTTCGCATTATAATGGATGTATCCTTATTGGAAAAAAGGGGTCATATGAATTCAAAAGGTCCCTAGACACTACTGAGAATTATAATTACAGGTTTTGAGGCAGCTTCTCCTGTAACATCTGCAAGCTTTAGTAGATTTTCAGCAAACACACAGAGATGAAACTAGGTATCTTTCTTTCTCTTATGCACTGAGATTTTATAAAAATTACATCAAAGTTGGCCTCAGGGAAGACCTTGTCACAAAAAGATTTTGTCTCCTAGTTTTTAATTTATTTCTAAAAAAATTGAAATTTTGAAAAGTATTGAAATGGAATATATAACTCAATAAGATGGCATCTTGTTAGTCAGAACTGGAGCAATTAGAGGATTTTCTCTCCATCCGACTGGGATCGCCTCAATATGTCTCTAATGTCCTGAAAGCTCCCCTTTCCTGTGGACATGATTACTCTGAGTAACCAGAAACCAATAATTAATTGATGCTTTTCTTGCTGTATCCCACACTGGCACCCATTCTACTGCATATAAAAAGCAAAGGAACAAATCAAGCAAAGTAAACAAATACCAGGTTTAAAAAAATAAATGACACTAACCCCGGAATAGCTTATGTGTGAGACTCTATCATATATAAGTGGTGAATAAACCTCTCACTCCAAGAAAAAAAAAGTTCTTCTATTAAAAAATACTTAACAAAATAAAATTCACAAAATAAATAGTGCCAACATAAACACTTTAGTTAAATACAAATTCAGTTGAATGTATCATGACTTTTTCATTGACTTGCTGATTAAAAAGTTTTCAATATGTTTAGTTTTCCTATGTGGAAACTATAAAATAAAATATAATATGATAAAATATAATAAAGTACTCAAATATAGAAGAAGGGATTTTCAGTGAAGGGGAAAATGACCAGTGGGAAGGAGAATAGTTGAGGGGCAAAGATGGTAATAAGGAGGGTGGATATATTCAATGAAGGATATATGCATGTATGGAAATGGCACACTGAAACACATTAATTTATACAGAAAATAGGCATTACTAATTATATTTTTTTTAAAAAGAATTACACAAGGCATCAATACTCTGGCCTATTCCAGAAAAAAAAAAAATCTCTAAAATCTCTTCAATTAAAAAAGAAAAATGTTTGGTTGTAATAATTATTATTTGTTGCTTGGTAAAACTGATTTGGTTTTCATTCATTCACCCAGACATTAAACAAACAATAATAATCACCAAATGGGGCAAGTATTCTACAGGGAACAATTCTGGTCCAGAATCTTCCTTAATCCTTATGATTTTAATAAAAGTTTTCAAACATTCAAAAATAAATGTATAATTAAGTTTTATCCTTAGGTTACCAAAGAAGAGTAAATTCCAAAGTAGAAGGAAAAAAAGGGAAAAAAATTAGAGCAGAAGTCTATGAATTTAAAAACAGGAAATCAATAGAGAAAACCAAGAACACAAGTAGATAATTGGGAAAGAGGGAGATATCAGAGTACAAGATTTCAGTTTGACAAAACCTTTACATAACATGGAGACTATAGTTGATAATATATATTTTGCCTTGATGAATGTTACATGTGAGCTTGACAAGACTTACTACTGGGTCTGTTGATTTCTTATGGAGTGGTGTTTACCTGTCCAAGTATAGAGTAAAGTCATCTATTCCTCCTTGCAGATCTATCATGTTTGGCCTTACCTCTTTTGCTTTTTTGTCAATAGGGCACATATATTTGAAGGATTATTTTGTTTTCTTAGGTAACTGATTACCTGTAATGCTTCCCTTTAATGTTGATAATTTCCATTGCTCTAAAGTTGGCTCTGTTTGAAATTAATATAGACTCCCACATTCTTTGGATTTTGGCATGGGATATCTCCACCACCACCAGCTCCTTTTTTTTTTTTTTGTATCGATGATTGAACCAGGACACTCAATCACTTATCTACATCCCCAGCTGTTTTTATTTTTATTTATTTTAAATTTTAAGACAGAGGCTTGATCAGTTACTTAGAACCTCACTAAGCTGCTGAGACTGCTTTTGAACTTGCAGTCCTCCTGCCTCAGCCTCCCGAATAACTGGAATTGCATGTGTACAACAGTGCACCTGGCCATCTCTTTACTATCTGTACCTTTATGCTTAAAGTTGATTTTGTACAGAGAACATAGAGGGAGTCTTAACTTTTTTGTTCTACTGTGATGGGTCTTCTTTTAGTTGTTTTGAACTATTGATGTTCCAAATTATTGTTAATGTGTGAATGAATATCTCCGTATCTATTACTGTTTTATATTGTTAACCCTCATTCTTTGTTTCTATTTTGGAATTCCATTAATTTTCTGCCTTTTGTGGATTGACTATTTTATATAATTTCATTTTCTCTTCTTTCTTAGTGTATCAGCTATGCTTCTTGAATCTTTCAGTGGCTGCTGAAAGATCTCAATATACAACTAATCCAAGTTAGTTGTAACTATACCACTTTATGAGTACTGTGACTTCTTTCTAATAATAAAATAATTCTAATTGTTTCCCCCCAAAAAAATAAATAAATGTATAATGAACACTATAATAAAAAATGTAAATTAATTTCAACAGCAGTTAATATTTTGCCATAGTTCTGTCGAAAATTGCTCTGCTGAAGCACTCTGAAAGAAATTGCAGACGTGTTTCTAACCCTAAATATTTTTAGAAATGTTGCAGTAAAAAATGAAGACATTTTCAATCCAATCATAATAAAATTGTGACATAACAAAATGTATGGTATTTCCTTAATATTTTTTTACTAGCCTGCTCAAACTTTTTCTTTCCTTTTTTTATTTATTTATTTATTTTTATTTTTACAGACTGCATTTTGATTCATTGTACACAAATGGGGTAGGTGCATCTTTTTGTTTCTATGGTTGTACACAATGTAGATTCACACCATTTGTGTAATCATACATGTACATAGGGTAATGATGTCTGTCTCATTCCACCATTTTTCATATACCACTCTCATTTCCCTTTATGTACAAAACTTCATATTCACATCCTCCAATCATAACCAAAATGCTTCTGCAATTTCTTTTACGAATCAGAATTAAATAAAGGAGCACATACAAGATCCATTTGTAATACTTCTTATAGAATTTTAAAAATTAAAAAATAACATGCATGCAGATTAGTATACAACTTGTAAATGTAGAACCAGTGCATTGAGTTCAGATAACAATGAGTATTGTGAGAAACAGAAGAACAGAAGTATGATATCCTTGGCTATCCTCGCCAATCAATACCCCAAATCTCCTCCCAAAATTTAACTACTATCCTGTCTTTCAACAACAAATTGATGTTTCATATTTATTCTTCAAAAGTGTCTTAACTTTTCTTAGTCCTTTGAATAAATATGTTCTTTTAAGAAATAGTTCTTTCTCGCCTTGTATCATTCACACAAAAAATGGAAATTTTTAGTGGTATTATGTATGTAGATCAACTTGAGACAAATTGATTCTTTAAAAAGTGTTTATTATTCCCTAGTCAATAACCATACTGAAAACTTCCATTTATTCAGATTTTTTGTAAAATAACATAGCTTTTAGTGTAAAGTTATGCATCTTTTCTTAGATTTATCTTTTAAAAAACATATATTTTTAGTTGTACATGGACCCAATGCCTTTATTTTACTTATTTATGTGGTGCTGAGTATTGAACCCAATGCCTCACATATGCTGGGCAAGTACTGTACTACTGAGCCACAACCCCAACTCCTTAGATTTATCTTAGATAAAGGATTATTTTTGTGTTAATGGAGATGTTAGTACTGTTTAATTTTCTAGTTATGTTTTGCTGGTACATAAAAACTCAAATTATTTTTTATAATGAGCTGAAATTTAGGAGCTCTGCTATATTCATTTACTTATTCAAATGGCATATTTACAGATTCTTTTGAATTTTTTAACCATACACTAATAACTATTGAGCATTTTTTTAATCTTCCTTTCCAATTCTTAGAATTTTTATTTCTTTGTTTGTTTGTTTGTTTGTTTTGCACTGGCTATAACCACCAGTACAATTTTGAAGGAATGTAATGGTGGTAGAGATTTTGTTCACTTACTTCAAAATTTATCATTAATTATAATATTATATGTATATATTCTGCAATTATCTATTATTAGATTAATATTTTACTCTTTGCTAGATGATTTTTTTGTTTGTTTGTCTTGGTCCTGGGAATTGAATTCAGGGTGCTTTGTCATTGAATTACATCCCACCCTTTTTATTTCTTATTTTGAGGTGGGTTCTCACTAAACTGCCCAAGGTCTCGCTAAATTGGTGAGACTGGCTTTTGGACTTTCCATTCTCCTGCCTCAGCCTCCAAAGCTGCTGGGATTACCGCCATGCACCAAAGTGTCTCACTGACTTTATAGATGTTGAATTTTGGCAAATACTTTTTCTACAACTATTGGGGTGACCATAATAATTCTCCTTCTCTGTTCTGTTAATTCAATAATTACTTTTAAGTGTATTCAAATGTGAAAATAACACTTCTCAAATAAACCCAAGTATTTTGTGATCTGTCATCCTTTATCCACATTTCTTGGTTCAACTTGCTCATGTAGTGTTTTGTATTTTTGTATCTGTGGTCATGGACAGACTGGTCTTTATTATTTCCTTATTATAGATTCCATGCCATACTTTTTAATCAAGGATTCACCAAGTTCATAAAAGAAGGTGGAAACTTCTTACTTTTTTTTTTCCTTATCTCTGAAAAACTCCTGGGAAGTTTTAAAGCATTTATTTCTAGTGAGAAAACATTTTGACCCCCAAGAAGAGATGACTGTTCTGCCTTTGTTTCCATTGTTTCTCTTAGGAGGTTAGCTTGCAGTTTTATTGTTGTTCCTTTAATTATAGTGTATGAGTTTGTTCTCTGGCTCTCTTCGGTATCTTCTCTTTGGCTTTGGTCTTTAGTGTATCTTGCAAACTCACCACTGGACTCTACCTTCTAGCCAACTGGAGAGTGAAAAGATCTGGAAGGGCTCTATGTGGGAGGATGAATGGAGGACAGTAAGCACCATAGTCATCAGGCTGAAATCAGAAAAGCTTGAGTCTAGAAAGAAAAGGGGAACGTGAGGTGGGGGGAGTTGACGTCACAGATTCAAAAAAGGGTGCCGCAGAGGAAGTGACAGTTAAGGAAATGACAATCATGGGAACAAGTGAGTCAGAACACTGGGGGAGAACTTTCAATGGAAGAGAGTGGCACTGATCCTAAGGAACATAAAAGTCAGGGCTGTTTTAGAAATAGTAAGAAAGCAAGTGGTGACTGAGCAGAGTAACGAGGAGAGAGAGTGTATAAAAGGTCAAAGTGAAGGGTGCATAGTATGACCACGTTTTCTTTTTTATACTTCAAATATATGTTAATGAAATAATATTTTTCTAAGTAAAATGAGATTCAATAGAGATTTTTAACAATCTAAGTTTTAAAAAGATAACTGTGGTGAAAATAAAATGTAGCTGTGTAGGAGTGAAAGCAGAGAGCTCACATAGCAGGTTCCTTGGCATGCCAGGTAAGAGGCATTTCTTGCAAGCACTCTAGCACAGTTGTGGTGAGATACTGAAAAGCAGGTACAGTTAGTATTGTCTGGTTCTGTTCATTCTCTTTCACTTCATATACATTCTTTTTTTTGAATATTTTTTAGTTGTAGATGGACACAATACCTTTATTTTATTTATTTTTCTGTGGTGCTGAGGATCAAACCCAGTGCCTCACACATACCAGGCAGGTGCTCCACCACTGAGCCACAAGGCCAGCCCCTTCGTATACATTCTTTCAAGAAATGCTTCTGACTTTACTTCAGAAAAGATCCAGAGTCTTACCACTGTTCACCACTTGAATGCTAATGTCCTGGTCCTTGCTCATGAGGAGCCGGGCTATCCTCACAGCTCTCTTGCATGCCCCGTCTCTCTCTAGGGTGGAGTCTTAAACAGCAGTCAGAAGCCTTTTAAAACCACAGTTAGGTTGTTTTCCCTCTATTCAAAATCCTCTAATAGTTCACATATCATTCAGGGCAAAATCCCAAGTCAGGAGAAAGATCCATGTGTCTCTCATGAACTACTCAGTTCTGATCCCTTTATCATCCATCTGGCTTCTTGTTAGTCCTCTGACACACCAGTCAAGCTCCCAGCTAAGGGTGTGCGCTCTCTTTCTTCTGTTTGGGAAGCTCTTCTCATGGGTCCTGCGTCCCTGCCTTCTTCCTGCACTTTCCTCATGGAGGCCTGAGTGAGAGAAGATGTTGAGGGCAGCGACTGGCCCCACCTCAGCAGGTCTTCACGGACTGTCTCTGCACTCGCTTCATCGAATGCTTCACTTTCTCACATTTTCCATCATTTGCTCTTCTAAACTGTATGTCTTTTCACCTGTTTCCTCCACACCCTCATGATGGATAGAAAGCTGATATCTTTGGTTTGTTTATTCATACCTTCCGGTCTCTATATAGAGAACAGCATAGGAAGGCAGCCAGTAAGGGACACTGACCCATTTAATGAATGAAAGCAGGGAGCTAGAAGACAGTATGAAGGGACCTAATTTCCTCTTTGAGGATGTAGAATTTTATTACAGATAAGAAAACCTAGTAAGGAGTAGGGAAGGGTGCACCACAAGGAGCCTATCAGATAGTACTGGCCAAAGTGCTTTTCAGTCAGTACTTACTCAAGGAACTCAGGAAACCAGGTTTTGGTGTCAAAATAAATGTTTTATTTAGAGCTTGTACAACAGTGGAAAAAGAGTGCAGTGTAGCCAAAAGCATTAACTTTTGAAAGGTGAAGGGTGCCATGCCGAAGTCTTGATCTAGATAATTCATTTTCTGTTTTTTGTTTGTTTGTTTGCTTGTTTTTGGAGGTTTGGTTTTGGTTTCTTCCCTGACTGCCCAGTTTAGTCTGATTTCAAACTCTCAGTAACATAAAGTAAGAGCAAGGTTGAATATTCACATAAAGACTAAATCTCTCACTTCTTAGAAGCTTAAGCATGTACAAATAATCCCTTTGAATGTTTGAGAGGTTGTGATAAAAAAGAATACCCCATGTGTTCAAGCTGAGAATTATGCCCACTTATTAGGAACAACGAGTATGCCCATTGCTGATGCCTAACTGCCAACTTTTATTGTCAATCCATGGAAGGTAAAATAATTGAGAAAGATTTTATTGAAATGACTGAACCAGAAAAAAGACAGAACAAAGAGCAAGGGCCCAGATTAAATATCACTCCATGAATCTGGCTCATTCCTAGCTGTGGGCTTTTCACAAGCAAACCTTTTTCAGTTTGTTGTTGTTGTTGTTCATTTTATGGGCATCTTTCCCAATTTACTTCTATTCTTCTTTCATTTAGTTTCCCCATTTCATCAATAATTTCATCCAATCAAGTGCAAAAACATCTCGAATGTTAGATCCCTATATTGAGTACAATGGATTTCACATCCTTGGTGTATTCACTCAGGAACTCTTTTTGCACTAAAAGCCCTTAAGTTTGAAACCTTTATTTTTTACCTGTAAGATGTTTCAGTCAACAGAAAAGGATGTCTTTTCTTTCTACCTACTATTGTGATAAAACACAATGGAAAGAATGACAATGGTCACTCTGAGCAAGTTACTCATATTTTATTTGAAATTTGGAATAGCATAAGTAACTAAAAGCCTATCTTTCTAACATTATAGAAAGGATTCACAACTTATCCTCAACTATTCATTCCTTAATATTTATTATTGACCAATCAATATAGTCAATATGAATTTGCCATTAGGAAAGCTATGTATAATCAAACATATACAGTTATATTTTTAATATCCACCTCTACATAATAAGCCTATGGATATGATGAAACTTCAATTACAAGTTTACATAACATACACAATTGCATACTATATTAATTTTCTTTTGAGACTTTTTTTCCAGTAAAAAGAATTTTGCATAATATAATTTTCACCCAAACCCTATGAAATATTGATCAATTACATATGTCAACTTTCTTCACCAATCCATCTACAAGGTATTTCCCAAAATGGTTCTGCTATAGTTTTAATGAAGCTTGTCCCCGTCAAAATCTATGTTGAGATGTGGCTGCCATTATGGTGGAGATGGAAGGTGGGGTCTTGAGAGGTGAATAGGGCACTGAGAGGGACAATGCCTTCCTCTTAGGAATATGCAACTCTCATGGTAGTGAGTGACTTCTCACTCTCTGGGGACTGAGTTAGTTATCACAAAAGCAGTCTGTTATAAAGTGAGGCTGCCCTTGTCTTTGGTCCCCTCTCCATATCCTTGTTTGCCCTCCCTCCCACTCTTGCACCATGAGATGAAACACTGGGTTCCTTCCAGTTGCTGTCAAAGTGCTCTTGAACTTTCTAGCCTCCAGAACCATGAGTTAAATACACTCTGTTCTTTATAAATTAACCAGTTTCAGATATTCTGTCAAGGGATAGAAAATTGACTCATACATACAATGGTTATCATTTCAATTTTTTAAAAAAAAACATTTTGCTACTTTCAGTTATTTTGTAATACTGCAATGTAATGGCTTATCTAAGAGAGTGAGATGAAGATAGGAAAATCAGAACAGCCATAAGGTTCAGTCATTCCTTAGAAACACATTAATCAAGGGTCACTTCTAAGCTCTGATTACAGAAGTTGAAAAATGTTTTACATACTGATTCTGAATTTTCCTTTACACCAACTTGAAGGCAGGAAAAGTGAGCAGGACTAAAACAGAATTCAAGGTATCTTAAAACAGGCAGCTTTTCGTCCAGGTAATCACCATTCCCATTTCTCACAGGGGACCTCTAAAACTTGGGCAAACTTCCTTCTCAAAATAAATAGTATCCTATGATAGAAGTAAACTCTTGCCCCACCCTTCTGTTTGCCTACCATCTCAGCATCCAAGGAGATGCTCTTGCCCCTGTATCCCTGTGTACATGTGATACAAAATGACCTTTCTGGCAAGTACTCAGCTTTATCACTTCTGAAAATTTTACACTGTCTGGATAACTTTTAGTGTGGCTTTTTTTTTTTTTTTTTTTTTTTTGGTATTGGGGATTGAACCCAGGGGCATTTTATCACTGAGTTACAACCCAATCCTTCTAATTTTTATTTTGAGATAAAAATTCATTAAGTTGCTGAGGCTGACTTTGAACTCACAATCTTTCTGCCTCCTCCCCCGTTGTTGGTATTATAGGAGTGTGACATTGTACCCAGGGAGTTAAATGTTGTTCTAAATATTTTTTTTCCTCATTTCTATTTCTGTGCAACTATAATGATCTAACAATTTTAAAAATTGAAATCACAAGTGTCACAAGGACTTGGTCAATAACTGCAACTTTTTGCCCAACACCCAACCCAAGAATAATTAGAGAAAGACAAATACACTCCTAAACTCATCTCCTAGTATGTCCCACTTCTAGGTAGCCCACTTGTAGTTTCCACATGCCAACCACCTACAGTCAGGTATACGTAAAACCTTTTTTATTTATTAGCTCTTTTTTAGTTATATATGACATTAGGATTCATTTTGACAAAATTTTGAAGGCATGAAATATAGTTTACTCTAATTCAGTTCCCAGTATTTCTCCTTTCCCTCCTCTTCTCCCTCCCTCTGTTACCTTCCCTCTACTCTACTGATCTTTCTGCTACATACTTATAGTTTTTTAAATTAGTGTCATGTGAATATGATTGTGAGATTCATTGTAGTATATTCATAAATGAACATAGGAATGTTAAGTCAGATTCATTCCACTCTTCTTTCCCTATCCCAACCCTCCTCCCTTCCCTTCCATTCCTTCCTCTCCTCTACTGATCATATATATATCCCCCACCACCTTATTTTGGATTTTGGATTATCTTCCACATATCAGAGAAAATAACCAACCTTTAATTTTTGTGACTGCTACAGCCTTTCTTATTTTGTCACTATAAAGCTCTTCTATCCCCTGCCTGTCTTTGAGTCTCTGTCAAACACACGTGGCTATAGCTGCTCCCTTGCAATAGAAAACTTTGAATAACTAGTTTTGTTATTATTTGCATTAGTCTTAAGGAATGCAGATCATGAGAGTCTATGATAAAATTTGAAAGAATAATTTTACTCTCAAATTTTGCTCTATTTTGAGGAAAGCACCTAGTGTTCTTGTTTACCTGTGTACAAGAGTGGTCTATGTGGATACAACTCAGGATGGATCTGCCTTAACAGACTGAGGTCAGACCAATAAAAAGGATGAAAAAAGCTCTTAGGAATCAAATAGGCTTTTTAAAAGTACCCAAATTACAGCTAATACAACTAGAATTGAAATGTACCAAGAAGGCCTTTAAGCACTGTACAAAGGCCAATAGAAAAAAGACCTCAGCTAGTGAAGAAATAAAGGTATCATTCTTAATGTGGCAGAAGTTGGTGAAATATTCAACTCCTGAAGCAATACAAAGCAGAGAAGGAATCATTTTAAGATAAGAGAACAAAACTAATGGATATCCTCAGCAAGCCTAAAAAGCTGTGTTACAGCAATAGGGCAGAGATAATAGTGTCTACCTCTACAATTCCTTTCAATGATTGTTTTGCCAATATACAGTGTAAAAGAAACAAAGACTAATAATTGCTTGTCGGTTATTGACGAAGCATGACTGGCATCATGAGGGAGAAGGGCTGGGGGAAGGCAGATGCCACTTCCTAGCTATAGCAGGCACTGACAGGCTGTGCTAAGTCCACAGGAGAGACTGAAAAGGAGAGGGACATTTGAAGGTCAAGTTAAATGAGCTGTTTACATCATTCCAGTTAACAAAACACATTTCAAAGGCCAAGGATTTGAGTCATTGAGGAAATTTTAAACGGTACAAAAATGATGCAAGAAGTAACATTAAGTGAGCTCTGTGAGCCAAACTCCATTATAGGTGGCTGAGAGAAAGCTTGTCTATAGAATCTCATAAACCAAAATTGTCAGTCATTAAATGTTTCACTATATGGAGGGGACCAAAAAAAAAAAAAAAAAAAAAGCACTATACTAAAGTCCAATTCCTCAATGCAATGTAATACAAAAATACTCAAACACACTCGTTTGTTGATTTGTTTTTAGGTACTGTGGATTGAACTCAGAGGCATGTTACCACTGTTCTGTATTCCCAATCCTTTTTATTTCATTTTTTATTTTAAGACAGGGTCTCGCTGAGTTGCTGAGGCTGACCTCAAACTTGCCATCTTCTTGCCTGAGCCTCCTGAGTTGTTGGGATTATAGATGTGCACCACCTTCCCAGGTTCAAACACATTTGCGTAACTAAAAATGCCAAAACAACAACAACAAAAAGCCCGCTAAATACATATTGAGTTCTTGCTGTATGTCTAGAGATATAAAGAAGGCATGGAGCTGGAAGAACTCAGTGTAGGGTGAGTAAAATTAGATAATCATCAGGATTAAACATGCAGTTATAGGAATTGAGTGCATCTGTACTCAGTAACAGGAATAGCATTTTGCCTGGCAAAATCTCACACCCAAATGAAGAACTGGAACAATTTGGGTGAAAAGGAATAGGATACAGATAAAAATAGGAATTTGATATCCACATGTTTAAATGATTTCCCTAAGGATTTAAAAATACATTTATCTGGTAAATAGTATCAGAATTCAAGTAGTCCCTTGAATTGAAAAGTTCTGAATGTTCTCCATAGGGTTTATGTACATGTATTGATAATACTCAAATAACTTGAAAATGAAAAATAATGAATAACATTTAATTATATCATGGTCAGGCTTGTCACACTTTAGCTTTGCCATTATCTGCCTACATTTCAACAGTCAAGTTCACTTGACTGGGATTTTTTCCTGGCTCAGCCTCATTGCAATTCAGTGAGGCAATGAAAATGTTAGCAGATCCCACCCCTCATAAACCATTTGATGCTATATAATTTCATTACTTTGTTTGTGCTTAAGCACCCCTCCTATTCAACAGCCATCCAGATCCAAGGAAGGTGGGAGTCAGCTTCTGTAGACCTTTCTGCCTAAAGGAAAATTCAGTGGTAAAGCATAAACAAGATTTTTTACTCCTGAAAATATTCCTCTGATGTTAAATGGAAAATTCTTCCTGCTGTAGTTTAAAGTATAAACCCATTTTACTAGGTGGCTTCTTGACTCAATCTGATGTACAGTTCAAAAAGTGGCATCATTTACCTGCATCTAAACTTTACGTCAGGTTGTTGGATACAATACAGTCAAAACTCAGATTCAACAGTTCCACAGACAAGCCATAAGTGTCCGTATGAAAAGAAGCAAACACACACATTTTCTAATATACTCTTATTTTGCTCATATTCTTTCTCATTTTTCTTCTCTTTATCATCAATTTTCTTCAAAGACCAATCCGTTTTTGGAATATTGTCTCAAATCACAGTCCAAAGAATAAAAATCTGTATTCAATTCATCATCCTTCGACAGGAAATGTTCTTCTTAACTCCTAAATGAGGACCCTGTTTTATCATTACCCTCTTCTGTCACCTTCTTCCCACCCAAGATTTAACTGAGGCTCTTGTTATGTCTCCCCTGGGATTTTGCAAAGCGACATTGGTGCTGTTGTCTCTTTCTACTCAAAGCCATCCCCAACGCTGTACAGAAGTTATTTTCCTAAAATTGACATCTGATCATGTCACTTTCTGCATCTCCTTATCATGTACAGAATAAAATCGAAATTCTTTGACTTCATTAACAGTATACCCAAAGCTAACATCTGATTCTTTTTTCTTTCTGTCTGAAACACAAATACTAAACTTTAGCCACTGTGTTTCACATACCAGCCACTAGGTAAACAAGAGACAGGAAATAGCTTGGTACTGTATCTCCAGCCTGAAATGTCTCTCCTTTCTCTTTCACGTGCAAGTCTATACTCACTTTCAGTATGAGTTTGAATTTCACCTTCTGGAGTTTTGTATTTTCAATGAAGAATTATTTTTACCTTCCCCTGAAATCTGAGAGGACTTTGTACAGTTGCTATAACTCTCCCTGAACCTTTAATTATTCACATATACTCTGCTTATATCACAGATTGTGACCTTAACAGAGAGACTAGACTTTTTTATTTTTTAGGATCTTGCTTAGTGCATTCAACACATATGGTGTGTCCACACACTCTTACTGAATTAGTGAAATGAATGATCTCTTGAAGGAATTACTTCCACTCTATGTCTGCATGCCATACACTCATCTTTTCAACTGTCTTTAAGTGGTCACAGAGAAGTCTGAGAAATTAATGCAGTAATAATATATGTCTGTCTACATTTCACAATAATAAAATGAAATCAACAGCTGGATATTTGTGAAGATCACAGAATATACAAGAACTTCAACAACAAAGGAAGAGGAACTTCCTTACCCTCCCATTTCTCTGTGGTGGCCTCCCTCCTGCGGGTAGCTATCTTACATATTGTATTGTCAATCTTCAAAATGGCAAATGCAAAAGGCTTTCTCACTTTCTCCATAGAGAAGCATGAATCAGACAACTTCCACTTAAAACACTTGAAACATTCTTAACTTGCTGTTGCAACATGAATATATTTAACAAAGAACCCTCACTGATTTTTAAGAGATTATTAAATGAAGGCAATATTTCTAACTTGTTTTGGGTTCAGAGACAACTGTCTTCATATCAGATGATGTTTATGTTATTTAATATCTAGGGTATCATAATTCATTTATTATGGCTCTAATTAAGTTATAATTTAAGAATTCAGTAAAAAGTAAAATAAAAGAAATATTAATGAATTTTATTATAGGAAATTTTTTAAAAAGTCACTTGAGTCAGTTAATTTTTATTTTTTCTGGAATTACTGCAACACATACATTCTTCTTAACAAAAATAAAATCCAAGTCATTTTCAAAACAGCTATCAATTCACATGCTCTTTAAATATTCACAAAGAAATGGAATACAAAGAAAATACAGTTTACATCAAGGAAGACTTAGAAAAAGAGAGTGCTCACCACTGATTCATCAGGTGTACGGAGGGAAAAAGGGACAATAAACAATGAAAATACACTAATATCCAAGAATTTAAAATCAAACTGAAAAGTTTACCCTAGGATCCTGGTAAGTCCCACTGGGGAGAATACTTGTATGCTTTTCTATGTCTGGAACACAAAAACTGATAAAGGTTGTTTGATAAGTTTAACAAAAACTTGGCTTCAATTTTATTTGCTGAAAGTTTAAATTTGTCATTTCTACTTTTATTACCTTTTCGTTTTCCTCCTACCACACACTCCTGTTTCTCCTATTTCAACATCACGATATTAAAGTTAGCAAGATTGAAGTTCTTTATATGTACCTAGAATTTTTAATATTTAGTTTCATATGCAAACTCGTTTTTAGTGATGAGTTAATGTAACCATAAGACTTTCAAAATAGAGGAGATATTATTTAAAACATAAATCTAGGGATTCACAATTACCTGCTCTGCATAACATGGCAATATAGTTTGTAATACTTCATTAACGTTGTACTGCTATCATCTCAGTATCGTCTCCCAAAGGGCCTGAGAAAGTGACTACATAAACAATTTGATGATTACAAGTTAGAATTATTCTTCACTCTCAATGTGGAAAGCACTAGGCAGGAGAGATTTCTTAATAACAAAACACCACTAAAGTAAAGGAAGCAGTCATAACCATGTCCAATATCCTCAGGATTAAACTCCACTAATTGAGGCAAATGAGCTCACAGAAAGCTACGGCGTTTCCTCATTGGAATGAAGAAATTCTACAAACTCCCTACATTTTTTAAATAAATGTGCATATGAAAAGTTGGAGAAGGGAAAGAACAGATATGTTTTTGAGAATGAAATAAGCATTCTTAAACCATAAACGACAGTATGGGTGAAGAAGAGGGTCTTCAAGACTCTTGCACAATTCTTAATTATCAAGAAACCTATTGACCTATACTGAGAAGCCTAAACACACTTGAATAAATATAGAAATATTATAAGAGAATCAAAAATACCATACAAATATTACTAGCTTCCAAATAGTTATATTGATATAATAAAATTCTAACAATAATTTTGTAGGAAAAATGCATATGAGTATTTGAATGAGAAACACAGTATACAACTAAGTGTACAGTTTGACTCCTTCTTTGAAAAACATGCATATTATAGTATGTACAGAAGCAAATAGAGCAAAATGGTAATGGTGGTTGTCCTATAATGGGAATATCATTGTTGATTTGGTTTTTATATCAGGCAATCTATTACAGTGAAGTATTTATCTCATAGAGTCCTTGCAAAGCTCATTGTTACTGTGAAGTTGAGAAGAAATGTATGGAAATGCATTATAAAATATGAAACATTTTGCAAATGTAATAGTTTTAAATTATATAATAAACATTAACAATCTGGCCTTTCAATATGATTGGTTTTAGTTTTCTTAACTTTGTATGCCAAATCCCTTTCCTATTAATTCTTTTCTTTGCACTTTCTGTATTACTTGGAAAGCATCCTGTAACTTAGGGAATGTCTCATCAATCTTCTCAAAGCTCAGATTTGCCTTTTGCTTCAGAGATGAAGAGCCCCCAAAGAGGAACCCCTGCCCACCATGCACACACCTGTGAACTGAAGTTCACAGCATCCACTCACTCTTCCATTCTAACTCCTTTCAAATTACAGTGGTGTTCTTCCCTCTCAAGCTGCCCTCTCCTTTTTTAGTAGTCTTTGTTCTCTTCTGCCTTCTGATGAAGTTTAAGCAATTGAATATTTTTCTTTCATCTCTCTCTCAATAAAGCAGATTTAAAACTACCCACTTCTTTCTCATTAAAAAAATATCATTCTGCTTTCTCTCCACTTATAGTTAAATAGGTGAAAAGTCTTTTCTGAACATTTCCATTTCTCTAATTCCCACTGTCATCCCATTCAACCCTAGTTCTCCTCTCTAGCCCTCAAGCTTCCTGTTCAGATCACTAGTGACCTCCAGGTCCCTAAAACCAATGAACCTACTTTTTATACTTATAATATCAAACTCCTTTGTCAATATACATTTTCCTGAATTTCTGTGACTATCACTTTTGGCTTCTGTAACCATATCTATGCCAGATATTGCTAAATTTATATCTCCAAATTTCTCATTTGAATTATAGAACCATCCATTGAGATTACTTGCTTTCTATGGATACAAAAAAAAACGACTCTACATTTCATAATTAATGACGCTCACCCCACTACACCACCATGCCCATTTCAAAAACTTGTATTTTTTAAATACACACTCACACACATACACACACACACACAGGCATGGCATTTAAGAACATGGGCTCTCAGTAAAAAGTCTGAATTCAAGTGCCAGTACTGCTGCTTAAAAGATGAAAACATTGAATAGTTATGTAATATCTGCATTATTTTTCTCATGTGGAAAACATTCAAATTTGTCTTGAGAATTGATTGAATTAAATGGAGTAAAATTAAAATTATTACCCGACTGTTATGGTTTGGATGTGAGGTATCCCCCAAAAGTTCACATGTGACACAATGTCAGAAGGTTCAGAGGAGAAATGATTGGGTTGTGAGAGTCTTAACCCAATCAGTGAATCAATTCCCTGATAGGGATTAACTGAGTAATAACTGAAGGAGGGTAGGGTGTGGCTGGAGGAGGTGGGTCCCTGGGGTCATGACTAGTTTGTATCTGGACAATGGAGTCTCTCTCTCTGCTTCCCATCATGTGAATTGTTTCCCTCTGCCGCACTCTTCCACCATGATGTCCATGATATCCAAGGCCTGAGAAATGAAGCAGGCCTGCTATGGGTGACCTCTGAATCTTTGAGCCCTAAAATAAACTGTTCCTCCTCTACAGTTGTTTTGGTCAGGTCCTTTAGTTACAGCAGCAAAAAAGCTGGCTAAAACACTGATATGGTTAATATTCAATAAATAGCAGCTATTACTATTATTTCCTCTCCACTGTATCTCAAGCCCGTAGCAAAGTACAAGAGATCAATCTTAAAGTCATGCTTGAAATACACCAATTCTTTACCTACATACCAATTCTACCTACAGTATTTAAACTTCTAAGGAACTCTTAGAATTATCATCAAATGTGCGATCATCTTTACTATAGTAGAAACAATCACTTTAAATCTCTTTATTTTCCCCCTACCATTGCCAAATCAGAGTTCTTACTTTACTTACTAGAATCTTTCTTTGAGGAAATAATATTTAGTCTCAATTTCACTAAAGAAGCACAGAAGAATTCAACTTCAAAACTCTACAAAAACATTTTTGTTTTCAATATGTCATTGTAATATTATGAGATACACTTAGTTTTCATCCCCATTTTCTGACCTAAGGCTCCTAAAACCCTTGGAATTTCCAGTATGAGAGCTTTTCCTTCATGTGCTAATGGGATGACTGGTGTCTGGTGGCTTCCAGGTGACTTTTGGCAGGATGGCAGCAGGTCACGGGAAACACATTAGAGGGTTAGCACTTTTCAGTCTCACCCTCCCACTCTCCAGGATGGGGGAGGGTTGAAATTATGTTGATAACTAATGATCAATGACTTAATCAGTCATGTCTACATAATGAAGTTTCTGTAAAATCCCAAAGGGCAAGATCTGGGGAGCTTTCTGGAAGGTGGTACACCTAGAAAGAACATGAAAAGTCGGCTCCTTTTCCACCGTACCTCAACCTGTGCATCTCTTCCATAAGTGATTCCCCAAGTTCTATGAGCTCTTCTAGCACATTATTTGAACCCAAAAAGGGGGTGATAGAAACTTATGTTTTATGGTAAGTCAGTCATAACCTTAGCTGACAACCTAAACACTTGCAACTAGCATGTGAAATGTCTTGTGGATAGGACCCTTGACCTGTGGGATTTGGAATTATTTACAGGTAATGTCAGAATTGAATTGAGTTGAAGAATACCATCTGGTATCTGCTGTAAGAAATAATTATTTTGTGAAAGGAACATCCACTTCCTAACACACACACACACACACACACACACACACACACACACACATTTTGATGACCAGAGTTACTGCAGTTATTGAGTGGTATACACTTTGATTTGTTTTCTCTATCCTTACTACCTTTTAACTCTAAAGACTATAACCAAGCAGCTTTGGAAAGTGTTGCTAGTATTTCTCATCTTAAAACTTTACTATTAATTAATTCTGTAAAGAAATAAGTGAAAGAAAGAACAAAGAGAGGAGAGGTAGCTCAGCAGTAACATAGGTTTATTCAGGACATGCATGAGGAGGGGGACCTATGAAGACTGAGACCCATCTTCTGCTTAAAACCTGCGGTAGGTGTAGGGCAGTGAGGGAGGAGGGATGTTTGCAGTTAGGCCATTACTAGTGAGTTGTCAGGGATCCCTGAGGTGTCACCTTCCTAAGGAATCAGGATTTCAGTCCCAGATAAAATTAACCTTTCTTATGATGATGGAGTCTTTGGGTTTCTTTTGCAAGATGATGGAACATTGTCTTGGGTTTAGGTCAAGCTGAGTCAGAGTGACTTGAGATGACTCTTATTTTAAGATGAAGGAAATGTTTCAAAATAGTATTGTCTGTGTCAAGTTCTACCTAACAAGTTCTAGAAAATATATTATTTCTCTTCATATGACCTAGTATTTACCAATGTATTTGACCATCAAACATCATTGTCAAGTAACATTATTTGCACATTTTGGGAAATGCCATTCCATATAATGATGACCAATGGAACTTTATAATAGAAAAAGGAAAGAAAAACAGGTGTGTTTTTGAGAAACAACTGGTAGTAACATGAAGAATGGATTTGATACTATGAAAAACATACAGTTAACTAAGAGAAGTGTTCTGTTGTTTTTCTCAAGAAATTTTATGCAAACTACTGTGTTAGTCAACTTTGAATCACTGCACCCGATGCATCCAATGAGAACAACTTTGAGGAGGACAAACTCACAGTTTTAATCTCTGGCTTTCTCTTTGGCTCACAGTTTCAGAGGTTCAGTCCATAGTACTTCCCACTCCATTGTCCTGAGCCCAAGTTGTAAGTAGGACATCATGGTAGAAGGATATGTCAGAGTAAAGCATCTCAGGACATGGCAGCCTGGAAGCAGAAAGAGGTTGAGTACGAAGGATAAAATCCCAAGACAAACTCCCAGTGTTATACTTCTTCCAGTCATGCCCTATCTGCTTACAGTTACCAACTATTAATCTAGTTGGGTTATTAATCCATCAAATGAATTAATCCAGTGATTAGTTTACAGCTATCATAATCCTTTCATTTTGCCTCTGAACCTTTCTGCATCTCACACATGAGCTTTAAGGAGCTACCTCATATCCAAACCATAACTACCAATCCTCCCTTTCAAATGCTAACTCCAAATTTTCCTTTAGTCATTTAAGCTCAAAATATGTTCTATAGAGCCTCCTTCACTCTTCAGAGAATTTCCAATCCAACTGCTGTTATACTTTCATTATCTTTATTAAACATGTAATTTCTTATAAATTTTACAAATTGCTTTTTAAAATTTTAGCTGTGAAGATAAAGGCAGAGTGGGAGGATCAAGGTCAAATTTGAAGAGGAAAATTATAGGGGAAAATGAATAAAACACTTAAACCAAATCAGTGAAGGCTACAAAAATGTCAGAAAAGGTAGTCATAAATATTGATATACTGGAGGAAGTTCCATTGAATGTCTATCTCCAATTCATTTTTTCTGTCTTCACCCTTATTTCCTCTCCAAATTACAGTGCTTTAATCCTCAAAATATTACAATGTTACCACAAACAATTTCTGAGACTCAGAAACAAATGAATATCATTGCTTATAAGATTCAAATCCCTTAGCCCATCATAATCCACTACAATCTAGCCACAGTGTATCTTTCCTATTTGCACTTCATCAGTGGCATGACATAATCTCATTTTTAGTCAAATTTATGCCTTCAGAATAGACCTCTGAAAATTCTAGAACAAATCCATATTTAGATTTCCTCTCCTTCTTGATACCTCAGAATTATACTTCCCAGTCCTCCTATTTATTCAAGTAATAGCCAATGGACGTTAGGGAGTAATGATATATGCCACTAGTAAATCAAGTATTCAATAGCCAGAGCAGTATCTTCCAGTTTTCTCTTTCTTCTTTAGAGAGAAAGATACCTATTCTTTACAGTTCAGCTACAAGATGGTAGAATCCTTGCCAGCCTGAATCCATGACTTACTTTGTAGAGCAAACTCCCTCAGCTGACTCTTGCGAAATGTATAAACTTAGGAAAAAATACATTCTGTTCTGTTTAACCAATATGCTGTAAAGGTTACAGCATATTGTTACTACCTTGGTGTAACCTAGCTGTTATGGTTCAGATATGAGGTGTCCCCAGCAAAAGCTCATATGTTAGTTAATTCAGGAAAATTTGCAGGTGAATCAATTAGAATATGGTACCTATAACCTAACCAGCATATTAATCTATTTAATGCATTAATAATTTGAATGGATTACTGGGCGATAACTGTAGGCAGGTGGGGCATGGCTGAACGGGGGAGCTCTTGGGGATGATATTTTGTCACTGGCTCCTTACTGTCTCTCTCTCCTTTCCAGCTGCCATGAACTAAGTAGCTTTCTTCCACCACCCACTTTGGCTATAATGTTCTACCTAATCTCTGGCCCAAAGCTATAAAAATCATGAACTGAAACCCAGAAACCTTGAGGTCAAAATAAACTTCCTGCTTTAAGTTGTTCTTGTCAGGTATTTTGTTCACAGTGATTAAAAAAAAAAAAAAAAAAAAAAAAAAAAAAAAAAAAAAAACCCTGACCCACATATTAACCTATCCTTGGTTTGCAAAAGAAATTTATTAATACCACCTCTGAATTCTTATAGGGAATGTGCCATGAAATTATTCGCATCTTTTTCAAGCAAAGAGTAAGGGAAATCAAGATATTGTAAAGTAGAATAGAAAACATAATGAGTCAGGCCTAAAGAAACCTATAACTATCCTGGGAAGTACCCTCTGGTAAAGGTCAGTGTATTGTCAGTAGAGGAGAAAAGCATGGGAATTTTCCTTTTTCTTTGTCTTTTTCCTGTTCTGATCCTTTCCTTCCTTCTTTCTTTCCCTCTCTCTCTCTTTCTTTCTTTCCTTCTTTCTTTTAATCATACCACATGGCTACAGAAAGGACATTAATCCTGAGAATATCAATCTTCTAAGTGATCAATTCTGCACACTTTATTAGAGTCATTTCACTTAAAAGAAAAGAAGTTTGTTCTCAGAATAAAAACTCCTAAAAGGAAGAATGTTCACTGGGGAAACATCAGAAAACTATCAAAGAGTCTGACAGATGAATAAAGAGAAATCCTCTCTATGCTTATAGGAATAAAGCTTGCACATTCTTATCTGAGCTCTAGGACTGTTTAAAGTCAATCTGTTATTGTTATCAAGGACAGAGGATTGATTGTTTTCCTCTGGCGTGTTGTCTGACATAAAAAAGATGTTTACCCCCCTCTTATTTGAAGTTACCTTCTTAGGGAATCTCTCTTCATTTAGTTATTTGAAATATTTTGGAACAGCATGAATGTAAAAGGTTCACTATTCTCTATCTTCTTTCTGGTCTACTTCTCATAATTTTTCTCCAGTAGCAAAATGCCTTCAGGTCATGGAATAATGGAATGATGGTCAACCCATTTTAATTTTTTTCCTTTCCTTTATTAGAAACACACTATCTCCCAATTGTATCTCTGCCATGACAGTACATTCTGTTTTTTGAGCTCCCTAGAAAGCCAGCTGAGCCATGTTGAGCCATGCCCTAGACAAGTTAGAGACCCCTGCTTGGTTCCATGTCATTTCAGGACACTGGAATCAGAGAATGAAGAACAGCATAACACCCTGGAGGAAGGGAAGCAGGCACATCTCTCTGTCTGCTGCAGTAGCTCTGACATTCTCTTCCATACCCAAGCCCTGCTACTCTGCAAAAATCTACAGCAGCTCTCTCCCCACTCATCCAGGGAAAAGCCATATCGACAAACCATATTTTTTCAAAGATAAATTGTTCTCACATATGAATATTGAAACAAAATTGGATCATTTATAAATTTCATTTTGCTTTAATAGCTTTAGGTTAAAAATGTAAATTTAAAATACAGCCTTGGTTTGACCTTTGCTTTTTTTATTTCGGATGGTCATTGTGAAGGGTTTTAAATTAAAGATGATCACATTAACTGAGGATTCTTCAAAGGTCAGCTTGTCTATTTGAATAGTTTTGTTATCTTAAAAGACAGTCATGTTTTCATTTTTGGACCATCCATATGCACAGTAAAATAGTATCCGTTGTTTCAAAACTGCCAATTCCATGGTTTTGTTTAAAGTACAAAACTATAATATGTATTTCCTATGTTCCTGGCCTTCATAGGAAGGAGCCTGGGCAATGAGGAAACAGTGGCTTCCCTGACCACCTGGAGGAGTGCCCAAAGGAAGTGTGAGAAGATCACAAAAGAGATTTGTCTACTTCTCATTTTTTTTCTAGCAATAGTTCTCCCCACAATAACAGCATTTCCTTACATTTTCTTACAGTTAAATAAGTTAAGATTCATGAAAGAAAAACCTGCCTAAACAAAATCCATACCAGAAGAAATTTATCTGTGAATGGTGCTGAAAGAGAATCAAGTTGCCTTTAAAATACTTGGTTTGCAACTGTAGACCAGAAATATTTATTAAATGTCACCAGGAGCACGAAGCTGTGGTAAATTAAATACTGTTTGGAGGAAGAGTTAGGGAAGAACATATTTAGCATGGATTTCTGAAGAATTTCCTCAAAAAGAGGAACCTCTCATTATTCTGCTTCTTAACCAAAAAGAAACTAGCAAAATTATATGACTACAATGACACTTGACTGATTTCAGGATAATATTAACATTTCAGTTTTATATATTTACATTGCATTTAGAAAACTCCCCCCATTTCTGTTGCTCAACAGAGAACAAGATAATAGAGATGTGAAAAGATGGTTTGCCTTCAGGGAACTTAAACACCAGCAGCAACCAACATATCAACATTGAGGGGCCGTTATTTTTGGTTCATAAGTTTATCAACCCCATGAAAGGTATTTATTACCTCAGTGTTAATCTGCATATACACTTTTTAAAACATGATAATCCACTCATTTTAAATATCTTTCCTGATATAAGAGTCAGGCATTACAATATAGAAATAAAAGAACTGAACTTTTAGGCTCTTTCCAACTGCTTCCGGCTACTACAGTGGCCAACCCGAGAAATTAGGATTGGTTTCCAAATGGTTTCACATCATACCCCTCTTTTGTTCACATAAGGCTCTGGGTCCTCAAAGGAAAAACACGGTTTGTCAGAAAAATAAAAATACATCAAATATTTCTCTCTATCTAAGTCTATCCAACTTAGTTTCAATGGTATTTAAGTTAATTGAATTCTACTCCATTTTACAGCAGGTAAATGATGTATGGAAGTATTTATAATTAAAAACTAAAGGTATTTTAATATTAAAAATAAAAATGAAATAATGTTTTCTATGCCCTTTTTAAATTTCCTATATTTCTTTTCTAGGAAAAAAAGAGGCTCAGGGAAAGTATTTTGCCTATTTCTTACCTACACTACTAGAAATAAGTGTTTGATTCAAATTTTATTTCGATCCCATTATACTTTCATGTTCTGTATTTGTAAACCTTTGTAACATCGTTCAATGTGAGTGAATCCATAGTAGACTGCCATTCTGAGGAATAGCACTGTTAATCAGTTCAGGAAAGGTCATTCTTTGTTTGCTTATTCTATAAATCATGCACACATTTCTTCTAAGTGGCTTCAAGATGTGCAAGGTCTCAATTCCACCAAGCAAAGTAACTATGCCGTTTTGAATGAAAATTTTCAGCAACTTTAATGGAAGAAGTGACATTGGCTCACATCTACATACATTCAACTAACAGTACCTTCAAGGGCAAAAATCAGCCTGTGAAAATGAAACCAAAATGACTGGAAACAGAAGGCACACACTAAGTTAGTCATTGATTGATTTAGTCGGGAGGGCCCAGTAACAAGCTGACATTGATTTATCTTTTAATCTAACAGAATAACAACAAATCTTAAAGCAATCAGTTTTAATGGTCTTAATAACTCCAATCAAATTATTCACCTTCCACATTAATATAGGAGGCTGGCTTCATATTTATTCATCAGATTTGTCAAATAAATATCACTGTATGCCAAACTAAACTCCAGTCCTTCAGACTAATAGATCCTGTTAGCATTTCAATTTTAATTGTCCTCTCCGTGTAATTAGAGTGACCACAGGTCCCAGTTTTCCAGGCATGAGTCCTCTATGCTTTTACATTGACCTAATTTCCCAGAACTTCATTCCATTTTCTGAAGTGTCTTGGGTTGGAAGACAAGGCATCTGTCCACCATGGTCACATCTCTGCTTTTAATATTTTCTGTTTCTTTAGCTCCTATTAAAAGTTCAAAATTCTCTTTAAGTTCAGCATGGGCAAATATTTGAAAAAAAAAAAAATCCACAACTTAAGAAATCCACTTGATATTTCCTGACTGACCTAAAGAAAGATCTTTCCCTCAGCTGCATTAGGTGTCTGAGTTTCCAAAATGAGCAGCCTGTGAAATAAAACTTCCGTGACAGGCTGTGCCCTATGTGCTTTTCTTTTCAATGACTCCACTTGAAAAAAATATTTTCTTTTCTACTTTCTGACAATGACAGAAACTAAGATGGACCTTGTGAGTGAATTTTCAAACCAAAGAAAAACCTTCTTTGGTTTATTTGACCCAAAGTTTCTTTGCATACATTTTCAAAGTCTAAGATAGTGGTGCAATGAAATCTCAGCACTGTTTACTTATGCTGGTCCTGTTTTGCATTGGTTTTAGGTTCTAAAACAACAGGAATTCTATCAGTGATAAAAATGGTGAGCGCACAAGAATCTTCAGGACCCTGTTGGAATCACATTGAAGTTTTCACCATCAAAGTGATGATTCTACAAAGAGATGTGTTATAGAGGCCTCCTGGGGCTCTCCATGAGGGGCTGATAGGTGAGGAAAGGATATACTGACAGGAGCGTGTGCTCAATGGATGCCAGGCAAGGTTGATGCTGGGAAACAGAAATCAATGGCTGCAGCAATACAGCTTCTACTGAGTTTTCAACCTAATGGACTGTTCATTTAGCTAGACTGTAAATTTGATCTTGTGCAGCATTTACTTTCTTTATTTAGATCAGGATTAAAACAGAACACCTAAAAAGGCCACATCGGATAAAGAGGCTGTGAGATGCCTTCAAAGGGATGAGCAGTTCCCCGTGGATATAAATAGATTGTTGTTTTGATCCATTTAAAAGGTCATCAGTCAACTGTTCTGTTTCTTTCTCACTCTCATTTCCCTCCATCTCTTTCTCAAGCACAGTGGCATACATTTAAAAAAAAAAAAAAAGGTAAGAAAGAAAGAAAATCACCAAGCCAGACCATCCCTAGCTCTAAACACAAATTTAGAATTAAATTTTTACAGGTTTTAAGATTTAAGTTTCACTGCTCAGATAAATGCAGGTCTTTTTTGTTTGATGAAAATGTACCTAAAATAATTCCAAATTAGGAAATGATGAATTTAAGAATCCTTTTTCAGCCATAAGGATTTGAGAAATTGTATTGTCAAATTTGCCCTCTTTCCTAAATCATAACCAGGTAACGCCATTACATTGAAGTGTTCCACTCCTCTACTTAAATTTGATGTAAAGGATCTAACAAATTAGTAATTGCTGCTAATCATCAGGTTTTACCAGGTTTACAAAGCCAATTTTGAGGTGCTAATAGGCCCTAATGGGGAAATCAGTCCTCAGTTAAATAAACAAATCATTAGGTTTGCAGTAGAAAAGTTAATATGGACATAGATTGCAAAATAACTGATCTCATTAGTAGCCTAAAATATTGCTCAAATGAATGCTATACACATTATCTGAACACTGTGGTAGGAAAGATGGCAATGCCAAAAAAGGAAATTCTATAGTCCTGAACTTTGAGTTATTTATATTTAACTGCAAAGAGATACATGGGCATGCCATAAAGCATCTTGCTCGATTATATGCATGATTCATGTGTTTAAAAACATTTAATATTAAACAAGCACTTGACAAATATCTATTGTCAAGCACCAGATTGAGAAGAAAGTTATGCCAGTTACAAAGACACAGTCTATTCTGAGGATGTCTCCAATCTTAGGAGGGAGGGTAATGAGTTAGGGAGTTTTCCCTGTTGGAGAAGACATGCACACTGAGGCCTGAGGTAAGGAAGGGAGAGGCCAGAGAATGAGAATGACAAGGTGTTCAAAGGAGGAGAACAAAGCATGCAATGTGCCAGAAATAAGAGGCAGTGTGGCATGTTATTGATGCTACAGAGGATTTGATATAAACTGAAAGCACAGTTTCAGGGCTGCAGACCCAGTCTTTACTGCAGCTTAAAGAGTTGAAAGTGACATCAAGTAAGTCTTCAATAAAAATTGGCTTGAATTAAATTGTGAAGCATCCTATTTAAAATGTGCCAAGGACATTAAGAGCACATTTAAGTCATTCCTCTTTTTTGTCCTGGACAATGACATTCTCAAATACCCTCTCCCATGTATTGGTCCTGCTCTGCGTTGTTTCCTTGAAACATTCTACAAACTACATGTAGCCTTCTGAAAGCCCAGAAGATGAACCAAATTTGACATATCCAAATAATGGGCTCACCATTGAGTTTTCAAAACCTGGTCTTTTACTTGCATCACATGCCAGTGAAGACAGCCTGTATTCACCTGGACCTAAAAAGTCATAAGCCCTCCCTCCTTACCTTGTCACATCCACTGGATCACCAGATTATCTCAATACTACCTCCCAAATATCTCCTTAATTATGTCTCTTCCTCTCTATCACCAATGACTATGTTGGTCCAATACCATATCTGTGATTGCCGCCTAATGTTTTACATTGTATATTACCTTATAAACAGTCCTGCCAGAGTGATCCTCCTAAAACACTAGAATGATCAAGGTAGTCACTTGATGAAATGTTCAGCTGCCATGCAGACTCCCTGACCCAAGGCCCCAGTCATCAAATTGCTATTTCTTTGGATATCTGGTGTCCTTTGCCAAAAATATACTCCACAATATGGAATAGCTCTCTCTATAACTCTGACAGCACTAATTTTACTAAATTTATTTGTAATTTAAAGAGTATTATGAAAACATTTAAAAGTACATTATGCTTCAAAAATATAAACAAAAGTAAAGAGACAATATTTATGTACCTCACCACCAGATCACCCAAGTTTCAATGTTTTGCTGTATTTGGTTTAGGATTTCTGTATTAATTAATTTAAATATTAGCAGTCTTATGCCATTTATTGATTCCCCTCTTTTCTATCACTGATGAAAGTCAACAGTTATTCCTTGTTGGTATGAATTATTTTCCACACATGCTTTTGTATTTTATTGTGTGTGATTGTGTGTGTGTGTGTGTATGTGTGTGTGTATGTACAAATAAGGTATTTTTAAAAATTCTCTGAATGGAATCATACTAACCATATTATGGAGCTTCTGGTTTTACAGTATCATCTATGTTGACAATTTAGAACTACTTATTCATTTTAATGTATTATGATATTATACAGATTCATAGATTTATTGGATAAAGTAAAAGTGTCTACTGCATACCAGACATATGCTTACTGTATTAGTAAAGTAAACTTTATCTGTATGTGTCCTGACAACTGCTTTCAGATTTTCACTATTAAAATCTACAATATAGCAATATAGTCCTCTCCTTAGGTACAAGTACGAAACGGGTAACACCAGCATTTATTATTTAACAATATACAACATATTTAGCAAAATACTATTGTTTCAAAGTGTGTTCCCATTATTTATTTATTTATTTATTTATTTTTATTTATTTATTTTTGCTACATAACAAACTACCCTGAAACTTCACAACATAAAAGAATAACCATTTTATTTTCTGTTCACTTTTCACATGGATCCCTAATTCAGATCATCCCACAGCCATAACACGCATGACATCAGGTAGGAAGTTCTAAATAACTGATGATAACAAGCAACTGAGTCTTTAAGACCTGAGGGCCTCCATATGCCTCTCCAAGCTTTTTCACAATGCAGGGATCTCAGAGCAGGCAGGCCTGCTAGCATGTCATCACAGGACTGAGTGTGAATGGTCATGGCCTTTTATGACCTAAGCCCAGAGTAGCACACCATAGGTTCTCTCATACTTTTGAATGGCTGAAGCCATCATAAATCCACCGAGATTCAAGAAGAGGAGACAGAGATCCAGCCTTTGATGAACGGATCATTCAAAAGAAGTCACAGTTGTGAAAGTTTTAATACTACCAAAATGCACATATTCCTGATTATTGGTAGAAATCTTTTCATACATTATTCTCTATACTTTGATTAATATTTAGTAAATTTATTTATGTAGTCGCTTGTTATTATTAGACTGTCTTGTCACTCTTTGACTAAAGGGAATCTTCATGTATATTGTTTCAAATTCTTGAAATGACACAATTTCCAAGTATCTTCTATTTGTAGCTTAATTTTATGATGTGTTTTATGTTATTAAGTCTTTAAAAAGCACTAAAGTACATGAATCTTTAACTTTAAAGATTAAAACTTTTGTGGCTCTTTAAATCTTTATTCATGCATAGTTATCCTATTATTCTTAATACTGATTATTTTTAGATTTAGATTTAATTATGTATTATGTTTATATGGAATTTGTTGTTGGTTTTCATAGTTTCTGTATTTCCTTTCATCTCACAATTTCATTCTTTTTCAATCATCCATGTACATACTTATACCTGCATATATAGAAATATACGTGTATAGATATATATGGTGAACATAAACAATACACATATGCATATAGAGATACATATATTGACATCTACATATATGTGGTCATATGTTTGTATTCGTATATACATATATGCATATTAGTGTATGACCGGTACACACGTATATGTAGTAGGATAATATATGCACACATGCATTTACATATGTAAATACTTCTGTATGTATGTGTAGGCATCCTTGTAATAATAATATTATATCTTTATTATAAGTTTTGCTATTGGTAGTGCAAATTCCTAGTCTTAAAAGTTATTCACTGCTATGATTTACTGGTTCTTTTATATGAATTTCAAGATCAACTTATTATTATGTACTTAGAAAATGAACTATGTTGCAAAATAATTAGAATAATTGCATTAAATATATACACTGACTTAAGGAGAAGTTACATCCGTGTGACCTTGAGCTTCCCATCTCTACATATGCCTTATCTTTTCATTTAATAAATATTGTACAATTAAGTTTTACAATTTTCTTCTTCCAAATGATTTTGCATATCTTACGTAACAATATTCTTAAGAAGCATATAATTTTGAGTAATGGGATATATTATTATTTTTTATTCCTATTATTGTTGCTGGTACTAATACTATTCATCTTTGTATATTGATTCGATTAAAGTCTATTATTAGTTCTGAGAGTCTGTGTGTGAATAGCTTGGATTGGTACACAGATAATCATTTCTCTGTGAGTGATGGCAATTTCACCTCCTTTTTCTTATCTGAAAACCAGGCTGTGATATGGCATATTCAGTAGGCACCGTTCACATTACAGATGATGCTCTCCTTATAGAGATCCATTGTGGCACTGCTGACTATAACTCCTTCATTATTTCTTTGTGAATTATTTTTGTTTGTTTTGTAGTGAAAGATTAAAATCAGATACTAGATGCCCTGATTTGGTTTGTGACATTAAATAGATGCTTTTCAAGAATACATCTATGATTACTTACCTAATATTTTTAATTAAGAGCCTTCATTTGGTTAAGGGAATGTCTGCCTTTTTCTGTTTTTCAAAGAGTCTTTTCACATGAATGAGTGTTGAACTATTTTAAATTAGATTTTTTAATCAAATGAGATAATCATATGCCTTTTCATTTTTAATCTACATAAATAGACAAGTTGCATTAACAATGCTAAACTATCCTTGTATTAATGAACAAGTACCCCTTGGTCAAGATACAGATTATACGCTTTGTATATTGATTGATTTTGCATACCAAACTATATTATACTTTTATTATTTAATACTTTCAATCTTTGTGTGTCTGGCCTATAATTTTTACTTTTTTCACATTTCAGGGTTTGTTCTGGTATCAAAGTAGCCTTATAAAAGTAATTGTGAACACTTTCCTATCTAACCTTTATTTGGAAATACATAATATTGAAAACAAAACAATAGAAGTAATAGATACACTCTGTAGTTTGTATCAGGCATTATTCTATACCTGTATGTGCATTAATCTATTTGTTATGGTTTGGATGTGAGGTGTCCTCCAAACCTCACATGTGAGACAATACAAGAAGGTTCAGAGGAGAAATGATTGGGTTGTGAGAGTCTTAACTCAAACAGTGAATTATTTCACTGATAGGGATTAACTTATTAGTAACTGAAGTGGTAGGGTGTGACTAGAGGAGGTGGGAATTGGGGTGTGGCTTTGGGGTACATATTTGTATCTGGCAAGCAGAATCTCTCTCTCTCTCTTCTTTCTGATCATGATGTGAGCTGCTTCCTTCTGCCACACTCTTCTGCCATGATGTTCAGCCTCACTGGGAGCCCTGAGGAATGGAGACTGACGTCTATGGACTAAAACCTCTGAAAAAATGAGGCTCAAATAAACTTTTCCTCCTTTAAAATTGTCTGGTCAGATCTTTTACTCACAGCAGCAACCTAACTGACTAAAATATCATTCTATCCTTATAAAAACCCTGTATTACGTACAGCCAATTATTATTCCTATTTTACAGAATACTAAAAGACACGAAAAATTTGACTTCCTCAGCCTCAAATAGATATAAATTCAGTTCTTCAAATCCACATAAACAGTTGAGGTGCACTAAGCTCCCTGCATTGTTCACAGAGGGTGAAGAGCCTAACTCCCAAATGCTGATTGCCACCAGTTCTGAAAAACTACTGCTACCTGACATCTTTATCTTTCCCTTGCTTTGTGGATATCAGTATTGCTAACACACATGGACAGTATTCACGAGTAGAATTTGGCAACTTGTTTTCTACTTTTAGGATCATTTTCTTTCTTAATGAAGTACATTCCTTACCAGCTTTATATTGACCACAGTACTTTTGTGGTCAAATTGCTTAGTTTATGCTTATCTGAAAATAATTCTGTTTTGTCCTGTTTTCTGAAAGTTAGATTATGAGATTACAAGGCTAGTCTGGGTTTGTTTGTTTTTTCCTCTTTTCTTCTTTGAACGTTGCAATTTGTACGTAAGTATTTTGCCTCATGGCTGTTGAAAAATCAGCTGTCACTCAAATTTTGTTTACACACATGTATATATGACCCTTTTATCTTGTTCTATTTGTATTTTGATATTTTTACTACCATGTGCTGAAATATAAAGTTCTTTTACTTTCATGTTTGGAATGCACAGTGTTTTAATATTCAGTCTGTATTTGTTATACAATATTTTCAGCAATTATTACTTTGAATATTGGTTCTTCCCCATTTTATTTCTAATTTTTTTTTTTCTGGATTGCTAAGTAGATAAATAGCAACACTTTCAAATATAATTTAATTCCTTTCACATTTTCCATATCGTTCTCTTTCTGCCTTCATTTTTCTTAGGTCTATATCCAGTTTTATCTTTCAATTCATGATTTCCTCAAGTGCGTTTAATATGCTGTTCAATGAATCAAATGATTTTTTAAATGAACAATTTTATATTTTGACATATAAAATATTCATTGAATTTTTTAAAAATCTGCATAGTCTTTTGGATAGTTCTGTAGTGTCCTGATTATTTTTTATTCTATAATATATATTTAATACATTTGAAAGATAAGATTGATATTTATCTGATAATGTCAATATAAGAAATTGTGTTGTTTTGATATTGCTCAATTACAATAGCTGATTTCCTTCATAATTGGTCATTGTTTTTCCAACCTGGGAGCACATATTTTGTAGAACACAACTTAGGAAAACCTGAAAGCCCAAGTACAACGTGCTTTGAACCAGAAAGCGTTTGTGCTGCCTCTGTTCAATGCTAGGGTGTGCCCCAGCCTAGCACCTCCCTAATTTAATATTAGTTTGAGGCTTTACTGACTACATGGTTAGTGTGAATTTGAATACTAGACCTGTATGAGAGGAATCTAATGACTGTGAACTATCTGTAAAGAATATGAGGAATAGATTGATCCAAGATGGCAGACTAGAGGGTGACTGCATCTCCCATTGCTCAAGAACTCAGGATTCAAGAAGGGGAGGTATTGAGAGACTCAGACCAACATAGAGCTGCAGGGTGAGTCTCTCCCACTGGGTGAAGCTCAGCCAGGGCTGCAGGCCTGGACAGAGGCAGCTTCTCAGAGCAGGGCGGGGCAGCGAGAGTCTTCCCCAAGCAGCCCTGATACCTCCCACATTAGGCGCGATTAATAGGCAGCTCCTCGGAGCAGGCCAGCCCAGTGGGAGCTTTTCCACACAGAGCCAACCCCAAGACCCAGACCCAGCAGCAGACCCCAGCCCACAAGAGGCTTCTAGGACCAAGGCAGGATAGGGAGAGGCTTTCCCCCGAGCAGGCTGGCTCCCTCAGACGGTGGCAAGCCATGTCTATAGCCAGCTTCAAGGAGCAGGACTGCCCTGTGAGAGAATTTCCACACAGAATCAGCCCCAAGTCCTGGGCCCAGTAGCAGGCTAGGGGCAGCTTTCTTCGGAAGCACTGCATTATCAAGTTCCTCTAAGACTTCAGGCTACTGAAGGCTGGGAGGTGATATACTGGAAATCGACAGGGACACTATAAGCCAATAGAGGAAATCTGCAATATCTCAGAGTCCCACTGATATCTGATCAATATGAGAAAACAAGGGAAGAAAATGTCCCAAAGAACCTAGATACTATATCAATAAAACCTAATGACAGCACAGCAGAAGAAATGTCAGAAAGGGAGTTCAGAATGTACATAATTAAAACAATCAGGGAAGCAAACGAGGAGATGAAAGAGCAAATGCAGGCATTAAATAATCGCACCAATTAACAGTTAAAAGAGCAAACACGGGAAGCAAGAGATCATTTCAATAAAGAGTTAGAGATATCGAAAAAAAAAAATACAGAAATCCTTAAAATGAAGGAAACAACAAACCAAGTTAAAAACTCCATAGAAAGCATAACCAATAGGATAGAACACCTGGAAGACAGAACCTCAGACATTAAAGACAAAATATTTAATCTTGAAAACAAAATTGACCAAATAGAGAAGATGGTAAGAAATCATGAACAGAGCCTACAAGAATTACGGGATATCATGAAAAGGCCAAATTTAAGAATTATTGGGATTGAGGAAAGCTTAAAGAAAAAAACAAAGGAATGAACAATCTATTCAATGAAATAATATCAGAAAATTTCCCAAATCTGAAGAATGAAACGGAAAACCAGGTACAAGAGGCTTATAGGACTCCAAATACACAAAATTACAACAGATCCACACCAACGCACATTATTAAGAAAATACCTAACATACAAAATAAAGACAGAATTTTAAAGGCTGTGAGAGAAAAGAATCAAATTACATTCAGGGGGAAACCAATAAGAATATCAGAAGATTTTTCAATCCAGACCCTAAAAGCTAGAAGGGCCTGGAACAACATTTACCAAGCCCTGAAAGAAAACAATGCCAACCAAGAATCTTATGCCCAGCAAAACTTACTTTCAGATTTGACAATGAAATAAGAATCTTCCTTGATAAACAAAAGCTAAAGGAATTTTCAAAAAGAAAGCCGGCATTACAGAACATTCTCAGCAGAATTTTCCATGAGGAAGAGATGAAAAACAACAATGCAAACCAGCAATGGGAGAAACTAGCCTAAAGGAATAGCCAAATAAAGGAGAAACCAAATCATATCAAAAAACAAACATGAGTCAAATGACTGGGAATGCAAATCATATCTCAATAGTAACCCTGAATGTTAATGGCCTGAACTCATCAATCAAAAGACATAGACTGGCAGATTGGATTAAAAAGAAAAATCCAACAATATGCTGCCTGCAAGAGACTCATCTCATAGGAGGAGATACCCACAGACTAAAGGTGAAAGGATGGGAAAAAACATACCATGTACACAAACACAGCAAAAAAGCTGGAGTATCCATCCTCATTTCAGATAATGTGGACTTCAAGCCAAAACTAGTCAGAAGGGATAAAGAAGGACATTACATACTGCTTAAGGGAAGCATAAATCAGCAAGACATAACAATCATAAATATCTATGCCCTGAACATTGGCCCATCCATGTATGTCAAACAAATCCTTCTTAATTCCAGAAATCAAATAGACCACAAAACAATAATACTAGGCGATTTTAACACACCTCTCTCACCACTGGAAAGATCTTCCAAACAAAAATTGAATAAAGAAACCATAGATCTCAATAACATAATCAACAATTTAGACTTAACCGACTTATATAGAATATACCATCCAACAAAGAACAAATACACTTTCTTCTCAGCAACACCTGGATCATTCTCTAAAATAGACCATATTTTATGCCACAAAGCTACTGTTAGCAAATACAAGAAGATAGAGATACTACCTTGTATTCTATCAGATCATAATTGATTGAAATTAGAAATAAATGTAGGAAAAAAACCCAGAAACTTCTCCAATACCTGGAGATTAAATAATATGCTATTATATGATGAATGGATAACAGAAGACATCAGGAGAGAAATAAAAAAATTCTTAGAAGTAAACAAGAACAAAGACACATCATATATCAAAATCTCTGGGACACTATGAAAGCAGTACTTAGAGGAAGATTTATTTCATGGAGCGCATTCAACAAAAGAAGTAAAAATCAACGAATAAATGAATTAACACCACAGCTCAAAGTCCTAGAAAAAGAAGTGCAGACCAACACCAAAAGTAGTAGAAGACAGGAAATAGTTAAAATGAGAGCCGAAATCAAGGAAATTGAAACAAAAGAAACAATCGGAAAAATTAACAAAATAAATAGTTGGTTCAAAAATAAACAAATTTGATAAACCCTTAGCTACGCTAACAAAGAGAAAGAGGGAGAAAACTGAAATTACTAAAATTTGGAATGAAAAAGGAAATATCACTACAGACAGGAGTGAAATACAAAACATAATTAGAAGCTATTTTGAAAATCTATACTCCAACAAAACAGAAAACCTCGAAGACATCAACAAGTTTCTAGAGACATATGAATTACCTAAACTGAACCAGGAGGACATACACAACTTAAATAAATCAATTTCAAGCAATGAAATAGAAGAAGTCATCAAAAGCCTACCAACAAAGAAAAGTCCAGGACCAGATGGGTTCTCAGCCAAGTTCTATAAAACCTTTAAAGAAGAGCTCATTCCAATACTCCTCATAGAGGAACCCAGAAATTCCACCAGAAAACTTTCAGAACTCATAAGTGAATTCAGTAAAGTAGCAGGTTACAAGAACCATGTGCAAAATCCAATGCATTTTTATACATAAGTGATGAATCTTCAGAAAGAGAAATTAGGAAAACTATGCCATTCACAATAACCTTAAAAAAAAAAAAATAAAACACTTGGGAATCAATCTAACAAAAGAGGTGAAAGACCTGTACAATGAGAACTACAGAACACTAAAGAAAGAAATGAAAGAAAACCTTAGAAGATAGAAAGATCTCCCATGTTCTGGGATAGGCAGAATTAATATTGTCAAAATGGCCATACTACCTAAAGTGCTATACAGATTCAATGCAATTCCAATTAAAATCTCAATGATGTACCTTTCAGAAATAGAGTAAGCAATTATGAAATTCATCTGGAAGAATAAGAAACCCAGAATAGCTAAAGCAATCCTTAGCAGAAAGAGTGAAGCAGGAGGTATTGCAATACCAGAACTTCAAGTCTACTACAAAGCAATAGTAAGAAAAACGGCATGGTATTGGTACCAAAATAGACAGGTAGATCAATGGTACAGAATAGAGGACATGGACACAAACCCAAATAAATACAATTTTCTCATACTAGACAAAGGGGCCAAAACTATGCAATGGAGAAAAGATAGCCTCTTCCCAAATGGTGCTGGGAAAACTGGAAATCCATATGCAACAGAATGAAACTAAACCGCTACCTCTCACTCTGCACAAAACTCAACTGGAAATGGATCAAGGACCTCGGAATCAGACCAGAGACTCTGCATCTTATAGAAGAAAAAGTAGGTCCAAATCTTCAACATGTTGGCTTAGGATCAGACTTCCTTAACAGGACTCCGATAGCACAAGAAATAAAAGCAATAATCAACAATGGGATTAGATTCAAACGAAAGAGATTTCAGCAAGGAAACTATCAGTAATTTGAAGAGAGAGCCTACAGAGTGAGAGAAAATCTTTGCCACTCATACTTCAGATAGAGCACTCATTTTCAGAATATAAGAAGAACTCAAAAATTCTGCACCAAGAATACAAATAACCCAATCAACAATTGGGCTAAGGAAATGAACAGATACTTCACAGAAGAATATCTACAAGCAATCAACAAACATATGGAAAAAATGTTCAACATCTCTAGTAATAATAGAAATGGAAATCAAAATTACCCTAATATTCCATCTCGCCCCAATTAGAATGGCGATTATTAAGAATACAAGCAACTGTAGGTGTTGGCGAGGATGTGGGGAAAAAGGTACACTCATACATTGCTGGTGGGGTTACAAATTAGTGCAACCACTCTGGAAAGCAGTATGGAGATTCCTCAGAAAGCTTGGAATGGAACTACCATTTGACCCAGCTATCCCACTCCTTGGCCTATACCCAAAGGACTTAAAATCAGCATACTACAAGATACAGCTACATCAATGTTCATAGCTGCTTAATTCACAATAGCCAGATTGTGGAACCAACCTAGATGTCCTTCAATTGATGAATGGATAAAGAAATTGTGGTATATATATATACAATGGAATATTACTCAGCCATAAAGAATGATAAAATTATGGCATTTGCAGGCAAATGGATGAAATTGGAGAATATCATGCTAAGTGAGATAAGCCAATCTCAAAAAACCAAAGGATGAATTATCTCGCTGATAAGCGGACGATGACACATAATGGGGGATGGGAAGTATTAGTGTTAAGGTTAGGGAGGGGGACAAGAATGGAGGAAGGAAGGACTGTATAGAGTGAAAAGAGGGGTGGGAGGGGTGGGGGGGAAGGGAAAAATTACAGAATGAATCAAACAACATTACCCTATGTAAATCTATGATTACACAAATGGTATGCCTTACTCCATGTACAAACAGAGAAACAACATGTATCCCATTTATTTACAATTAAAAAAATTATGAATATTTTCTCCTGTAGCAAACTTGGAAAGAACAACAAATTTCTTAGTAATGTATAATTTTGTGAATTTTTTTCCTTAGCTCATCCCTATAAGGACCTAAGCCTAATTGAGGAGTCACAGACTCACAGGTCTATTTGAAGATTTTAGGGTCAGATTACCAATTTTGCCTGGGTTCTAAAGGTTGGCCTCCCACTTTTCATGCTTATAGGTCTATATCCCTTTGTCTGTTTATCTATTTGTGTGTTTACTTGTTTGGTTGGGCCTATATGGAGTGCAATATATTGTCCCTAGGTTAATTATAAATTGAAGTATTATCAGAATTTATTTGTTTTGCAGTATGAGAACATTCGTAACTTACCATTCTTCCAAAAATAGACTTGTTACACTGTTGTAAGTTCCTGGAAATGAGGGACTAATTTTTTTTTAATATTATTTTTAGTTCAACAGTACACAAAAAGAAATCAAACATGATGATATATCTAAGGAAATGTCAAACATTTTTATAACATTTAAAATTTATTTTATAAAAGTTTTAACAGCTTTATTGAGGTGTTATTTGACATATAAAAGTAGACTTTTTAAAAGTATGAAATTTGATATTTTGAGATTTTAATTTCTTTTAAACTGATATATATAAAAACATGAAAGCTTTCCATATTAATAAGATACCATGTAATGTTTCAACACATATATGTCGTATAATGATTAAATCAGATTAAGCATATCTCTGTCCTCAAACATTTATTTTTCTTGTGATGAAAATTTTCAAAATCCTCTCAGCTAGATTCTTTGAATTATGTAGCACATTGCTGTTATCTATCGTCACCCTACTGTGCAATAACAGACCAGAAAGTCTTACTCCTACCCAACTGCAATTTAATACTTCTTGATCAACCTTTGCCCAAACTTTTCTTCCCCCTAATATCCTCTGGTAAACAGCATTCTCAACTCCACTCAATATGAGATCAACTTTTTAAAATTCTACTTAACAGTGAGATCATGGAACAGCTATCTGTCTGTGCTCAGCTTATTTCATTTAGCACAATGACACACAGTTTCAATCCTCACAAATGACAGGATTTCATTCCTTTATGTGGAAATGTATTACATTATGTATATATACTATGCACAATATTTTCTTTATCCCTTCTTCAACTGATGGACATTGAGGTTGTTTCCACTTACTGGTTATTATGAATAGTGGTGAAATGAACTTGGGAGGGCAGATGTCTCTTCAATTTACAAATTTCATTTTCTTTGGCTGTATACCCACTGATGGGATTGCTAAATATACGTTGTTCCACTTTCCAATTTTTTGAGGTACCTCCATAGAAGCTGCATTAATTTACAATCCCCTCCAACAATATACAAGGGTCTTCTTTTCTCCATACCCTTGCCAATGTTTGCTATCATTAGTTGTTTCCATACAAGCCATTCTTACTAGAGTGAGGTGATATCTCATTGTGGTTTAGTATAGTGGTGTTGAACACTTTTTCCATATACATGTTGGCCATTTGTATTTCTTCTTTTGACACATATCTGTTTAGCTCTATTGCCCATATTTTAAATAGGTGTTGCTGCTGCTGCTGCTACTGCTGTTGTTGCCGTTATTATTATTATTACTACTACTACTACTACTTCTACTCTCGAATTTTTGGAGTTCTTTATAAGTTCTAGGTGTCAACCCTCTGTCAGATGAGCAGTTTTCAAATATTATCTCCCACTCTGTAGGTTGGATTTTCACTTTGATTATTGTTTCCTTTGCTGTGCAGAAGCAGTTTAGTTTGATGGAAACCCATCTGTCTATTATTGCCTTTGTTTCCTATGCTTTTGGGGTCCTGTCCAAAATTCCTCATCCAGATCAATGTTTTGAATTTGATAAGTCTTGACATATGTGCACATTTATGAAGCCATCACCTCAGTCTAGAAAATGAACGTGCTCTTCACTCTTCAATATTTCTTCACACTCTTGATACCTCTCTCTCACTAGTCTCCATTCACCCTTTGACAACAACATGTTCATTTTCTGTTATCATGTGTTATTTTAGATTTTCTAAAATTATATATAAGTTGAGTCATCCAGAAAGTAATCTTTTGTGCAGCTTTATCTGTTCAAACTATTGAAATCCATCAACATTGCAGCATGTGTCAACTTCAGTGAGGTTTATCACCAAGTTCCATTCCACTGTAGTTTGAAATTCATTTCTGTATGCTGACACAGGTCCTTTTCCAAATTTGGGAGTTTTAAATATTTTTTCCCATTCTACAGTATCTTTCTCATATTATCTTAACAGAAGAGCAGAAGTGTTTAATTGTAAGTTTAGTTATTTGTTATTTTATAGTTCATATTTTTAATATCACAGTTAAGAAATATTTTATCTAATTCAATGGTAAAGTTCTTTTTAATTAAAAATAAATTTGTAAAAATTACATTTTTTTTCTTTTCCTTTTGGATAGGGTCATTCTGTGTTACCTGAGCTGGACTCAGACCTATAATTGTCTCTCCTTATACTCCCATATAGCTAGAATTATGGGTATGCACCCACACACTAGCTTGCAAAAATTTATTTTTAATGTGTTGTATGCGTGGGTGTTTCATTATCAGTTTAAAAGACCAATTTCATAACATTTTTAAGAATAAAGCATCTTAATGATTTTAAAACTTCCATTTAAAAATTAAAACCAAACTGGAAATCCATATGCAACAGAATGAAACTAAATCCCTATCTCTCACCCTGCACAAAACTCAAAATGGATCAAGGACCTCGGAATCAGACCAGAGACCCTGCATCTTACAGAAGAAAAAGTAGGTCCAAACCTTCAACTTGTTGGCTTAGGATCAGACTTCCTTAACAGGACTCCCATAGCAGAAGAAATAAAAGCTAGAAGCAACCACTGGGATAGATTCAAACTGAAATGCTTTCTCTCAGCAAAGGAAATTATCAGTAATTTGAAGAGAGAGCCTACAGAGTGGGAGAATATCTTTGCCACTCATACTTCAGATAGAGCGCTAATTTCCAGAATCTATAAAGAACTCAAAAAACTCTACACCAAGAATGCAAATAATCCAATCAACAAATGGGCTAAGGAAATGAACAGACACTTCACAGAAGAAGATGTACAAGCAGTCAACAAATATATGAAAAAATGCTCAACATCTCTAGTAATAAGAGAAATGCAAATCAAAACTACCTTAAGATTTCATCTCACCCCAATTTGAATGGCAATTATCAAGAACACAGCAACACTAGGTGTTGGCGAGGATGTGGGGAAAAAGGTACACTCATACATTGCTGGTGGGGTTGCAAATTAGTACAGCCACTCTGGAAAGCAGTACGGAGATTCCTCAGAAATCTTGGAATGGACCCACCATTTGACCCAGCTATCCCACTCCTTGGCCTATACCCAAAGGACTTAAAATCAGCATACTACAAGATACAGCTACATCAATGTTCATAGCTGCTCAATTCACCATAGCCAGATTGTGGAACCAACCTAGATGCCCTTCAGTTGATGAATGGATAAAGAAACCATGGCATATATATACAATGGAATATTACTCCGCCATGAAGAATGATAAAATTATGGCATTTGCAGGCAAATGGATGAAATTGGAGAATATCATGCTAAGTGAGATAAGCCAATCTCAAAAAATTAAAGGACGAATGATCTTGCTGATAAGCAGATGAGGACATGTAAGGGGGGGTAGGAGGGGTTATTGTTAGGGTTAGGGTTAGGTTTAGGGTTAGGGATAAGGAGGGTGGTAAGAATGGAGGAAGGAAGGACTGTATAGAGGGAAAAGTGGGGTGGGAGGGGTGGGGGGAAGGGAAAAAGTTAACAGAATGAATCAAACAACATTGCCCTATGTAAATTTATGATTTTTAATTAAAATAAATAAATTTTAAAAAATAAATACATAAATAAAAATTAAAACCGATCGTGTTACCAAATGTGCAAATATATTTTCTGTGACTTACTCTAATTTTTGTTTTATCATATTTATGAGAAAGCTGGAGCTAGTGTCAGAGAAAATTCTTCTTCCTTACTTACAAATATCCATTCTTTATAGAACCATGGACTACAACAGTCTACAATTCATCCATGTCAGTCTACAATCCATCCATGTCAATCTGTAATCCATCCCTGTTGGAACATGTGTTGCACAGATATCGAATAAATGTCCAAATCACAGCCAGTTAATTACAAAATAGGGATTAAATTCCAAGTAACTTTTTATAGTCTTTTACAGTTGAATAAAAACATGTTTGGTTGGATATCAATCCAATTAAAAAATCTGAAAGGGAAACACTTAAGGATATTGGCTAAATAAGATTTTATAATATTTCTAAATTTGAAAATCATATAAATCAATGTGCCCCCAAATTTAATTATTTCATATTACCACTATACATCTTGTGATTATTTTAAATTAAGTTTAATATGTATTTTAATGTATTAAATTTTAAAAATTAATGATTATGTACCCATTATTTCAAGTTTATGTATCATATAAATCATTTCTCAAACTGTGTAAAGAAATATTTTGTCAGATTATTAAAATAAGCAAATCAAATATGTTGTTTGAAGATTCTGATTATTTATTCAAACACTTGAAGTACTCAGCTACAGTGAATCCTCTCAGGCTTTAATTATGACCATTAAAATTTATATTAATATGAATGGCAGCATTCACTCAGTGGATGCTAAAGAATGCCTACTATGTGCAAAGATATCTATAAGGCACTGTGAGGCAAATTAAGCAATAAAATTCTCTGTCCCTAAGGAATTTACATTTCAAAGAAGAGATGAAACAATTTTACAGATGACTGTTTTGCAACACAAATTGTAATTGGTGAGAAAAAAAAGGAACAAACATGTAATAGAGGCTTTGAAAAGGGAAATCAATGAAGGTGTCATAAGGAGTAGAAATGCATTTCTATTCATTCCCACATTCCTGTAGTATATTATCTACACCATTGTAAGGAAGTACTAAAATGTCAGTGATGTGGTCAAAACATGAACAGAAATAACCAACCAATGAGAGAAGAAAGACTGCTGCCTCAGGTCACCTAGGTATGAGCACCACACGACACCTGCAAAGTCTCTGCCACATTTATTCAGAAGGACTGATATCAGGAATGTCATCTTTAGGTTACAGGTAGACTTCTCTCTGAATTTGTTTTTTCTCTGACTTATAAAAAAGCTTTTTATAAACATACTATGAAGGAGATCAGTATTCAAAAAGTAATGGTACTGTATAATTTAGTCCCCAATATTTCCAGAATCATTTTATGACTTATCATGTGGATCAAAGGGCAACAGAGTCCAAAGGGATTTATATTCAATTTCTAAATCATTAAGTGTTTTGTAATTCCACAGATTTCTTTCCAACTAAGAAAGGGCTTACTGAAACTCATTTAAGAATGAAGCTATATTAGTAATCTTGTACCCAATCTTAATTTGTAAAACTCAAATCACTTCCAAAACTTTGACCCTTGTAACTGATAATGAATTTAGTTAGGATTTGCTTCACAACTATTAGAACACACTATCTCAGAATCACAGCTTCAAAGAGACCCTACAGAATGGGAGAAAAATCTTTCCCACATGCACCTCAGATACAGCATTAATCTCCAGGATATATAAAGTACTCAAAAAAAGTCAACACCAAAAAACAAATAACTCAATCAATAAACAGAACAGATACTTCACAAGAGATATATAATGTTCAACATCTCTAGCAATTAGAGAAATGCAAATCAAAACTACTCTGAGATTTCATCTCACTCCAGTTAGAATGGCAGTTATCAAGAAGACAAGTAGCAATAAATGTTGGCTAGGATGTGAGGAAAAAGATACACTCATACATTGCTGATAGGACTGCAAATTGGTGCAACCACTCTGGAAAGCACCAGGGAGATTCCTCAGAAAATTTGGAATGGAACCACCATTTGACCCAGCTGTCCTACTCCTTGGCCTATATACAAAGGACTTAAAATCAGCATATTACAGTGATGCAGCCACCAATTTTTATAGCAGCCCAATTTACAATAGCTAAACTATAAACCCAACCTAGGTGCCCTTCAACAGATAAATGTATAAAGAAAATGTGGTATATATACACAATGTAATATTACTCAGCCTTAAAGAAGAATGAAATGATGACATTTGACTGTAAATAGATGGAGCTGGAGAACATCATGCTAAGCAAAATAAGCTACTCTCCAAAATCCAAAGGCCAAATGTTTTCGCTGATATGTGGATATTAATTCACAATAAACGGGGCGAAGGGAAGAATAGAGTTACTTTGGATTAGGCAGAAGGGAGTAAAGGGAGGGGCTCAGGTATGAGGGGAGGAAGGATAGTAGAATGAATTGGATATCATTACCCTGTGTGCATATATGACTACACAATTGGTGTAATTCCACATCATGTACAACCAGAATAATGAGAAGTTATACTCCAATTATGTATGATATATCCAAATGCATTCTGTTGTAATGTATAACTAATTAGAACAAAATTTTAAAAGGGTACTATGAGTTGCCATACAGCAAATAAAGTTTGAGTGTCAAAGAAAAAAAAAAAAATCACAGCTTTGAGACAGAGAGGGGTCAGGAGAAGATAGGTGATTGCTGCCCAGAGTGAAATAACAGTGATGCATTTTCTGGAACACTTTCTTCCAATCTACAAATGTATTTCCGATTAATATTCAGAAGGTGGTAGACCTGGAGAAAATTGTCAGCAATCCTTGTCAGACTGATATGTAAACCCAGAGGTCAAATTCTTGTATTTACAGTGATGGCCTATGAAGCAATCATCATACTCTGAACTTTTTTTAGGACACATTGCTTCTTTATTTTAAGGTAGCTGATAAACACATATGTTAACTTGAAAGCTATTTTCTGTATATGGAATCAGAAGAAAGGGAGGTCTGTAGCAAGATAAAAGAAGAATCTGATTGAACATCCTTTTCCCCTTCATATGAATTTTCTTTATATATACAAATCATTTTAACATTTTGATTTATTGTTTCTCTCTGAATAAAATCAAGATTATTTCCTTTTCTGAAGTTAAATTTTCTGCATTTGCAAATTGACCAGTATTTATAAATCAATATAATTATCATTTCACACTTCTCTGAAATCTATGCTAATTTTAAATACAAAAGAGTTCTTTCCTGAGAGATATGATTTTTCTAAAAAAAGATGTTATAATTGGAAAATGTTCAGTTGCCTGTACATTATGGTCAATAAAAGCAACCCAAAGATATGATTTTGTAAACGTGTCTTATGGATATCCTTCAGTGAATTTTTTAACCACCGTCTGACCTTTTCATTTCTCAATATATTCCAAGCTTATTTACACTCACCTAGGAGAGCTAATGCAATATGAGTGTTTGAGTTATTTTTAATCATGGTCAAAAACAGAAATCTAAATCCAAAGATTAAAACAAGTAGTTTTATGTTCCAGAGTCAAAATATTTTACCTTCTCCATTGTTCTTGCATTCAGGTATAATAATTTTTCCATCTCTTAACATGTTTAATTGGATATTGAATATATTTACTTTTTAAGGGCCTAAAAAAGAGTCTTTGAACAGATGAAGAAAGGAATTCCACAGCACTGTAGGAAGAATACTGGGTCATGAATACAGCAGCTTCTTTATCATTGATAGATAATAACACTTCTGTCATTAGGTTTATTAAGATTACAAGAATAATATATACTGAAGCAAAGAAAACAGGCATTCAACAAATGATCATTAAAAATCCACTTTACACAAAACGATTTCCCAAATTTACTCCAAATTTCACATTTTAAACTTGTGTGTGTGTGTGTGTGGGTATGTGTGTAAGCCCTAAAAAACTATATTTAGGTGATTATCCAGAACTGAATCATTTGGTATTTATGATAAAAAAAAAATGTGCTTCTCTCATAATAAAAATGCTTTTATTCACAAATAAGACAGAATCCAGGAATGTATTCCTCTGTACTTGTAATTTACATTGTCCATCCACATAAGCACTAACATATATAGACTAATGGTAATCAATGGAGACAAAATATGAATGAACAATATATCCTGATGTTCCACTAATTGTTTTGGAAAAGTAGAAATCATTCCTTTTAAATTTAGTAACAGATATTTGTTAAGAAGCCTGAGACACAAAGCATTCAAACACATTTCATCTTCAATACTGATGATGTACATGATCTTGCAAAAAAAAAAAAAAAAAAAAAAAACAACTAAATACACCATATATGCTATTCTTCTAAAGAGAAACAGTCCCCAGCATCTATTATTTGTATACATCATTTAGTTACAAGATAATGTTTAATTAAGCAAAAATGTAAGTTTTTGGAAAGTGATTAAATGCAAAGCAACTTCAAAAGCAAGGGAAAAAGGAATACTGAACTAAAGAAAAAGAAAAAACAAAAAAAGAATTTCATTGAATCTTACCTTTCAAAGTCACCAAGTCAATATTCCTAAAATGTTCCAATCAGCAGTAGAGATAAATTAAAATCCAAAATATGATGCTGTTCAGATTGACTCATAAGAAAATTCTATGCACATTTTTAACTTAATTTGGGAAAGCAAAACTAATGCCATCACAGCTATCAAAACCCAAACAAAGCCTACTCTGATGTAGCTCAGTTGAAACGGAGCTTAAAGTGACTTCTGCACATGTATTTTCAAACAAAAGTTATTTTTCATTCCTCTTGGAGGTCTTCCCAGCTTTAGCTTAACATTCCTGTAACTTTGGATTCCTATAATATAAGTGGTTCTAATTTTGCTTTCAAAGGTCGATCAAACAAGTCTCCACTCCACAGTCCACTTTACTCTCTTTCCCTTATTGGATGCTTTGAAATAAAGATTTATGCTCGAGTGCTCAATTTTTATTAATTCCAACTTATAAGATATGATTTCATTCTCTACAGTAAAAGTCAAAAGGCATCACCTTTCTCAGACCAATTTTTTTTCTTAATTTTGTCCATGAATAATCCATCAGAGAAAAGCTTTCAAGTTTACCACAAATCAATACCATTATATAATTTTTTTCTGGAAACAAAGGGATATTTCACTGAACATTTCTAATGTTTGTAAACATGAAAACTTAATGAACAAAAAGGACACCATATTAATGATCATACTATGAACAGAAAGAGAATGGGTGACTATTAATAATCAATCTGGTTCTCCACTTTTTCTATCTGTATCCACCTGACATCCTTTCCCTTGCTCTTTCCTGCCTATCTCACATCAACCAATGGCCCAACAAAAAACAGGTCTCTCCATCCCTTACCCTGTCCTACTGAGCCATACAGCCACCCCTGTACTCTAGTGCCTTCCCAGAAACTTCTCTCCATGCTTTTCTTGATCAAGTAGAACAATTTTTGTTCTCTCTGCTCCTCAAATTTAGTGAACAGATAACCTCTCTTTCAGAAGGTGGGTTTATACACGACAGAAGCTATTCTTTTTCTGGGACACTGTTAAACACCAACAATTCAGTGGAATAATGAATAAAACTTTACAAGTAAGAATCCTAACTACATTGAGAAAAAAAGTTTTTCAATATAGATATACTTGACCTTCTTCTTCTAATCAAGCAGGAACCACCCCCACTCCCCACCACATGGGTTCTCCAAAGTTAAGGTCCAGACTATTACCTAAATTGTGCCTCAGAAAACTCAGCAGGCAGTCTTTCAGTATCAGTTTTAAGATGAAATTCACACACACTCTCCATGGTGACAAGCTCTACTCTTGAAGTTGTTTGAAGGAAACTTACCAATATTTTGGCACACAGTGACTGTCACGAAAATCAGCAAATTCCATGGCAAGATTGCTCTCTATAAATACTCTCCAAACCAACAGCAACCACACATCAGGGAAATACTAGCCTCCACATATACAACTGTGGACTTAAAATAACCAATATATTATTCACAAAAAATAGAATTCACTACCTCACTTGGTTTTATAACCACACTTTGATGCTATAGACAGGTTAAAGAAATGTAGAAATGAAGTGTAATTCCCAAGTTCACACACTTAATAAATCACAAAAAAGTTTCTGATATCCAGGAATTCCATTTCTAATGTTTGTGTTGTTTTTCACTTCTGAGTAACCTAAAATTTATTTGTAGATAAAGTCTGTTTTTTTTTTTTTTTTGTACTTTAATAAAGTTGTTTAAGGAAAACAGTAGATATTGGTAATTTTAATAATATAATTTATTAATTTAGATGAATTAAAAATTGTCAGGCAAAAAATATTTTTGGTGTCAATAGCTGTTAAGGTATTTTGCTGAAGTAGCATATGCTATGACCTGCAAATATAACAAAAGTTTGGGAAATAATTTTATAAAATTACTATAATTTTCTCTTGTAGTTAAAGAAGGCAGATCATTTTAATCAAGTATAAACTATTAAGTATATCATTAAATTAAATAGTTTTAACAAATCTAATTATTTAAATTATTTATTAAAAATGTTAAATGTTAAGGATATCATATGACTATTAAATATATGGAAATAGAAAAAGCAATGAAACAAAAACTAAAACTCAAAGTGATTCTGTTGTCCAGAAAGAAATCATGAGTTGAACGTTTTATGAAATACTTTTACACTGCAACAAAAATGTATGAAAGCATTTATGCTAATAAGATCAAAGAGATATAAAACTTTGGAGACCACTGCTACAACAAAAATACAGATATGACATTAAATTATAGAGAGAAAACTCTGTGGTTTAATAACTTGTTTTGTTAAACTGTAATTTAGAGAAGGAATACCAAAATTAGATTTACTTCCAGATTATAATTATCAGAGATCATAAAGGTCTCCTGAACTACTCAGGAAACATTAAAATCAATTGTCTAAAACTATGAAATACTGAAAAGAAAAAGAAAAAGCATTTCCATTAGGATTGACAATATAGGTTTTAGATGAAATGGGGGAAAAAGAAAAGAAAGCAAACCCCATTTATTATAAAAAATAGGTAAGCAATGGGATATCTGTAACAGTGAACAAGATATGACACCTAGTCCAAAGTATGTCCTCCTTTGGCATGTCCTATGGTCTGAAATAGCACTACTAAAAATGTTCCTAGATCTTTAAGGTTCTAAACAATTTTCCACTCAAATGCAAATGCCTGTGATTGTAACAATTGAGCTTCATTAGTCTATTTTACTTGGGGACATGGCTTATTCAGTGAGGCTCCAGTCAAGTGACAGTACACATAGGACAGCAAAGGAGAAGGAAATTGTGTTGAGAGGAAGTAGGTGAACAGTATGTGACCCAGCTTAGCACCTGACTCCAGTCAGTCCTGTAAGCTCCTTTGATCAATGTGCTGATACCTAAAGAATGCACAGGATGTCAAAGTCAAGGTGCTAATACTGAGGCAGATCAAGAAAAACATAAGAAAACAGCATGTCTTCTCAAGGAATTTATTTTCTCATTGGAAAAATAAAGATTATATATCTGAAAAAATAATTTGGTCATTCTGGCATTAACTGGTAAATTATACCCATATGCATGGACAAAATAATTATGTCAAAGGCGTATTTTATTGGCATCTGTCTAGAATATTCCATTGGAGAACAGGGAAGAAAAAGTCATCCAGTGCGAGTTCAATTGATTTCAATTACAGTAAATGATACTATTTTCTTAGGCAATCTTTTCTGTGCACTTTCTATAACTCTCACATTTAATTAAATCTATTAAGTTTGGTACACACATATCTAACTTTATTTTCATGCCATTTCATTCCTACTACTAGAATGTTGGGCATACTATTTCTCTTGTGCACCCTGAGGCCAAAGTCATAGCTGGGACTGATTCTTGGTAGAAATGTATCTGGCATTTTGTTCTATGAAATAAGCCAAAACAAGCTGGATCCTCATAGAGTTTATATGACCCACCAGTCCACAGGAGATTCATCTTTACACTTCCTACAACAGGCAGAAAGAAGGTTATTTGGCCCTAAATTTATAATTCTGAGAATGGTAGGCTTTATAAAATGGTTATTGTACATAAATGTCTCCCATTTTTCAAAATGACAAAATAATTCAATGAAATCATTATTACAAAACATTTCTAAGCTGTGTTGTAGTTACTGCCAAATTTTATATAAATAAATCACTAAAGCTGATTATAAAAACAAATGCCATGATAAAGGATATATAGGAGAGAAAAGAAAACACATTTATTCATTTTTAAATATCCTCGTGTTATAATATGTCACCAAGTCTGAAAACTAGACTAGAAATATAGGTAGAGAAAAGGAGGTAGATATGAGGGAAAAGAGAGGAAAGAAGTGGTTTTAACTTAATTTGTTTTATTTTTTCTTGTTATTATCATTGAGATTATTCAGCATGATTTTAGACTGAAACGAAGGTTGGAAAAGATGAAAATACAGGATGGGGAAGAAATCATTGATTGAAGGATGATCGGCAAGACATCAGGAAATCTGCTGGATGACTGGTTTTAAGCAGAGAAATGACCACACCTCTGAGAGGGAGAAGAAAAGTGTGGATAGAAAATTATGAAAGGGGAAAGGCCAAGGACTTGAAGACATTTATCCGACAGACTTATTTTATTTAGAAATCAAAGGCAATATCAAGTGGTAGCAATAAAAATAGAAGGCATTTCAAGAGACTTTAGATAAGTAGCAAAAATGTGAAATATTGTTGACAAGAATGAGATTGAAGCCCGGCATGGGGGGCTCATGCCTGTGATTCCAGTGGCTACAGCAGGAGGATCATATGTTCAAAGTCAGCCTCAGCAAAAGCAAGGCACTAAACAACTCAGTGAGACTCTGCCTCCAAATAAAATACAAGATAGGGCTGGGGAATGTGGCCTAGTGGTTCAGTGCCCCTGAGTTCAATCCCTGGTACACACACACACACACACACACAAGAATGAGATTGAGACATGGTTAAAAGATTAAAGTATCTTACAAAATAAGCCTTATTGTTGTTCCAAAGGAAATACAGTAAGTGCAAAGAAATTGATCCCTGTTTAAGTAATATTATTAGTGCTAATGACTGAGTAAATATTTAACTACTGGAATTTCCTGCATAATAGAAGAGGATGAAAAACAAATGGTAACACCAGTAGAAAACAAGTTCTCAAAATGAATTCCAAGTATGTCTGTATTTGGATTTTTTAAAGTTAATATACAATAATAATAAAGAGAAAATTTGAACAATGGGAACATCATTGGATTTGAACAGAGAACACATGGGTTTTTTTTTTTTTTTTTTTTGCAAAGTATATTGTTTTAATGGATGGTCTTGGCCAAGTTATTTAAATTTCAGGGTCCCCAGATTATTAATCATAAAATTAAAAAGATATCCTCTCTTCAGCCATCATATAAGGTTATGACAATGCCAGAGTGGCATTCATACTAGTGTCCTGGTGACTCACAAAAACTTGCAAGTAAAATTTGTCTAGGGCTATGGTTAATTTGATACTTACATGTGTTTTCCTGTTTTTAAGGTTTGCAAATCCTGCTTAAAAGGTGCTATGAAAATAACTTTTGTCAAATGTTTCATAGAAAGCAATACATTTTTAAAGAGATATTATAAAATTTCAAAACTATATCTTTATCATTAATAATCTCTATGTTGTAAACTGCATTAAAATGTATGTGTAGTCAATCATCTATGAAATGTTCTCTTTAGAACCAGAAAACAGCAAAGCTTTGAAAAATGGTGATTAGGGAAAAACTAGAAGGTCTTAAAGAAATAGTCATTGGATGTGGTGTTATATAATATCATCTTTAAAGACTGGAAGAAGAAACAGAAGAAAGTTCTTCAAAATGCATTTGATGCTATTTGGAAAAATACAGCACATACTAGCACCTAAAAAAGAAATAAAGAACTCTTTAGTTAATAAATAAGGTTCAGGTAACATCAGGAAATAGATATTAAGTTAAAATAGAGATAATTCAAGCTAAAGAAATGAGAAAAATGTGTTAAAAACCTTAAATACCTAAAAAGAGAACCAATGGTTTAAACAGTTTACATAAACAAACATTGAGAAGTATTCATTAGTTCATTCAGTGAACACATTGAAGAGTGTTGCATGCGGGAACTATGCTAAGAAACAGAGCAGCCAACCAAACACATAATCTTGTCATGGAGCTTACCAAGAAACCAGGTAATGAAGTAAAGAGTGGGAACTCAACTTTTAACTGAACAGAACCTCAGACGAGGTGAGAATGCAAAATATGAAGGTTGAACACACTGGAGAGACACGTTAAATTAAAATTTAGGATAATGGGTTATGTGCTTTAGGCCTAACACATAGTAGGAACTTAGTAACTCTCTATTGTAGGAGTGTTGATGGTCTTCAGGAAGTTTTAATAACCTTAGTTCTCCTCCTGAGAAAGACAGTATAAATAAGAGGAGGTGGAAAGAATTAAATATTCCCAATAAGTTTTCAAATTAAGTGGAGGAATTTGGGAAGATGAAACTAGTTTTAAAAAATAACAGTGACATACCATGGCACACCTGTAAGAATGACTTAAAATAAAACTGACAATATTGAGTGCTCATAAGAAACTCAGATCTTATTGGTGTAACTATAAAACAACATAGCTGCTTTGGAAAAAAGTGGGGTTTTTTTTTATAAAACCACGAGAACAGTCACCATGTGAGCCAGCAATACTATTCCTAAGTGTTCATGCAAGTAAGAAATAAATCTACAAAAATGAATAAATGATGAATGAACCAAAAATCTTTATAAAAACCTTTATGAAAATAAATATTTTCTTGGCTTTATTTGTAATTGCCCAAACTGGAACACAAGTAAATGCCTTTCAAACTGGAAAATATAAAATAAGCTCTACATAATATATCCTTACAACAGACTGTAGCTGAATTATAAAAAGGAAACAAACTTCTTGGTACCCAACAACATGGATAAATTTCCAAAAACTCGTGCTAAGTGAAAGAAGCCAGAATTACAAGGCTATGTGACTTCATCTTAATGATATACCTGTGAAGGCTAAATTACAGAGACAGAAAAATCAGTGGTGTCGTGTGGTGAGGTATAGGAGGAAGGAGAATTTGACTACCAAGAGACAGAGGATTGTTTTGGAGTAATGGGAATATATTCTGCATCTTGATTTGTCGAAAATTTCAGAAATAGACACTAAAAGAGTAAATTTTACTACACGTAAATTACGCCATAGTCAAAAAGTCATCTGTGCCATTCTTATACGGCTAAACTAAAGACTTGACCTCAATAAGTGCTTTAAATAGAGGAAAGAGGTGGGAGGGGAGAAAGAGAGAGAGTGTTCCACTACCAGAACCTTCCTCATTATTTCAAGGGGCAGGTGTAACATTAACGATCCTTCTTGAAACATAATTTGATTGTAGTGAGACCCTATTATTCTGTGACTTTTTCCAAAATGGTAATCACTATGTTAAAGGACTAGAACTGTCATCGCTGAAGAAGAAATTTTGTTTCTCTTTAGATCTGCTGGGAAAAGCAGTGGTTTCATGCAATATTGATGGGAAATCCCTAGTTAAAACATAGAAATTAAGAAACTTTTATAGTGAAAAGTCAGTAAGCTATACAAAATAATTTGTGATTATATAAAAAATACCACAAGCATAAACTAGTGCTGAACATAAACACTTTAATTATGCCTCTCTGCTTCCTTTCCCTAGTGAGATAATCATACCAATATTTTTTAGAAAATCCCCTTCCATAGTAAACACATTCTTTTGTTTATCTTACCTCTCAACGTGAAACAAGCACCTGCATATATTTAAAGGTATCTCCCATATATAACATGGAAATACAATGAGAATGTTTTCCATGGAACAGCTTTTCCAGAAGGCAAGTTGCAGTAACTTGGGAGGGTCCAATACAGGAGGTCAAGGAGAAAATAATAAATCAATCAGTCCTCTGTTAGTCTTCTGGATTACTTCAAGAGTTTGTTGTGGCTTGAATGTCACACTTAAACCAAATATTTACTAATCCAAGATACATATTACTGAATTTCTAGGTGCCTGATTATTAACTTGGGGATTAGGCCCATGGATTTCTTAAGGATCATGAAATCCTGGAAATTGAATGTAAAATTTCTTTTTGCTTCTTTCGTGTGTGTGTGTGTGTGTGTGTGTGTGTGTGTGTCTTTGTTTTCTATAAGGAAGATTTTTCACTATTCTGAAAGAAGTTCAGAATTCCTAATTTAGAATGTATCAAGGGGCAGTCACATAGTGACCTTACAGAAGTTTAGCGCTGCATCAACAGACATCTAGGGTATGCAAAGAGCAGCAAGTATGGCAGGGCTGGCACAGTGGTCCAGTGGTGTTATCCAGAGGCCAAACACAGTCCTGCAATATCTGAGTGACAGAGAAAAGAAATGTAGTGATGGCAGATGCTACGTATGCCCCTCTGCTCACTCTTACACACACACACACACACACACACACACGCACACACAGACATTTAGAAAATTTCCTCATTTTTCTATTCTTTATTCATAATTGTTAGATTCAGTTATAGGATTTGTAAGATATACATTGTGATGCAAAATCATTCCTTTATTTCTGGGCCCTAATGGTCTTAGAAATTACTTTTGAAAAGAATCAAATGAAATTGAGATAAAAATCATCATTTACACCTTCAACAGTTTATGACATAGTTGGATAATATCCACCCAGGATAGTGTTATGTATTTGGTGGAAGCTTAAAAATAGTGTGTTCAACTTTACAAAAATTTTCCCTCCATCCTAAGGGTCACCAATAATAACCTCTGTATCTTCAATCTGAGTTCTAAACTGTTTATTAAATAATAAAAAGAATTAAAGTTGATATGGGTCAAAATACCATGCCATTTACCAGTGAAAGCTAGGTTATAGTTCATGGAAAAGGTTCATGTTGTAACAATGACCTTCCCAGTAATAAATGGCATAATTTAATGGTCATTTCTCCACTGAACTCTCTTCACAGAGTTGTAAAGTTCCTCCCTAATCCCTTTGTGTATGAAACATTAAAATTAAGGGATGAGAAGCACAGAAGGTGTAATCTGACTCAGAAGAAAGGGAGAAAGAGACTGAACTACCCATGTATTATCTATCTCCCAAACTCAACTAAGTCCCACTTCCCTCCTAGGAAAATCCAGAGCTGTTACAAAAATGAAGATGCCTCTATAGAAAGGAAATATCATGTGTGGCAAAGTGTCGTCCCATTATGGGAGGGAGCTCAGAGGTGTTTGTTAACCCTAAACCACAGAGGGATGAGATTACCAGCACAGCTGTAGATCCTTGTTGTGTTTTCTCCCAGCACATCATTTAAAAATATTTGTGGACACAGGAAGAGGGAAAAGCAACTCTAGCCCCAGAGCAGCTGAGGTAGCTACAATCACCAAGTAAAACTAACTCTCCTGGGATTTGCCTGAGTTGAGAGAGCAGCTGCTATGTTATTCTAACGCTGGTGTAAGAACATGGGTTCAAGGGAAAATCAAGGCTTTCTTTTCTTTTAATCCCCTGGGGAGAACTCAGAGCTAGCATCTTCTTGAGCTTGAAGAAAGGGGAAGAGTAGTTGTGTCCTTCAAATTGAACTAAAAATAGTAGATTCTTGATCTTCCAAAAAATACCTTTCTCATGTCTGAAGGCTCTGCCATTTTCCCTGCTGACATTTAACCAAAGCATTGCTTCCTACTTTTGAACTGACCGTTTTGCTGTTCTTCCCTGGTAACTATGGTGAACAAATTTTTGTTTTCCTGATCACCTCAGAAAATATAATAATTTACAGTCTTGTAGATTGAGATCATGCATCCCCGGGGACACATATTTCCTATGCTTATATCATTACTATGCTGTAACTTTCTGTTATCACAAGAGGTCATATAAACTTTACTAAGTGTGTTTGGTAAAACACTATATTTAGAAATACAGAATTTATTTGCCCAGATTCCATATGGCTATTTGATCACTGCTGCCATCTAAGTTTAGAGTTATACTCAAGTAGATTTTTGTCATGCAGTAAAATTGCCAAACAGAGCAGATAGAATGATAGAGTGAGCCCATATGAGGAAATGAACATGAGTGACTCTGAAACCAGTGGAACACTCCAAATTATTTTTGGTCTCTGATGTCTCAAACTTTTAGTTTATATTAATGGATGCCTCAACACCATTGCTTTAAGGAATAGAAAGTCCGAAATAGAAAACAAAAGTCAGACAGAAGGTGCTTAAATGATTACAGTAATATTTTTCAGTCAAAATTTGTACAAAAATGGCAATGCCAGTAGAAGCAATCATCTCCCCCAGCAAAACCAGACACCCACCCAGGAATTTTCTTAACCTACTCCTCAGCGATTCTATTTACAAATTCAGTGTCTAACTACTGTTTCCTCCTTTCCCAAACATTAACTTCATTTTGCCTTATGGCACCTGGAAAAATTAGGCCTGGATCTTTAAAATTCTTAGTTGAACAAATGTTTCTAATCTGAAAAAAACTTGCCAAAGGATAAAATTTTGAAAATGTGTGAAGCTAAAATAATCACTTTTGCTTATATTTCAGAGAAAAAAGAGAAGAGTAACTGAGGTAAAATAACAAAATATAGTATAAGGAAAAATTCCAATTCATTATTTTGATTTCAAGGGATCCTTGGTGTATATATAAATTTAAATGATTTTCTAAGAATATAACTCCCATGCAGTTTGTGGTATGGACCAAAATACAAAATAATATATGAAGATTCTGTTAAAACTCATGTTTTTGAAAAAAAGAAAAAGAAACCCATAACTTACATAATAGTAATATTACCTATCGAATTGATTTTGTTAGGATAGTTAGATAGCAAAGAAGTTAATAAACAGCATAGCTGTTTTGGATAGCATAAAACCAGACTATCAAAAAGACCAAACTGGAAAATGGCTCATGTAAAATAATGAGATAAACTGAAATACAGATAAGTCTAATTCCTTCCAACATTCAGAATACGTTTGAAATACAAGAGCCCTCTATAGTGAGCTGAAACTCACTGATAAGTGCCAGTTGTTTAATATTCAGAATTTGCAAAATCAGTTGGTCTTACTTTGGTAGTATGAGAAGGGCCAGGATGGGAATATGCTCACCATAAAACCATCAACATTACCCAGAGGACCTCTTTTATTTTCCTTTAAGAGAGCTAGTAATGGAAATACCCTATCCAAAAACAATTAATTGTTCTATGAATTAGCAGTTATAAGAAGTACATTAAACAACTAAAACAACTATTTTGGTTTCCAAAAATGAATATTTGGTTTTATCCTAAATACCAGACCTAAAATTATCTGCATGCAATTAAAGAATTAAACTAAACCATGTAAGAATACAGTAATGAAGCTATCTAAATGTGTTACATGATAGTTAACTGGAACTGAAACAGGACAAATAGCACCCAATGGGAGTATAAATAATATGCTGTGGAAATTTTGCAAGACTTACTTTTATTCCTCCCTCAGAGGTGATGTGAATGTGAAAAACAAATACACCTGTGGATGAGACTATTTGATTTCACTGTTGTTAGAAATTAAGTAACACTAAAACCAATGATTACTTATCTGTATTTTATCTTAAATGTGATAGAAACAAAAGAAGTTTTGTGAGGTAAAAATAGCACAAAGATATTAATTTTTAAAAACAGGCATAAAGCAAATACGGTAGTATTGATTCTCTTAGAACAAGTCACTTTCTAATGATAGGTCATAAGAATTAAGCAGAAATATTTCACATCCTGAAAGAAATCAAGAAAATACTAGAACAGCTTGTCACCTAAATAGATTACATACACCACTAAATAAGGATTAAAAAATAAAACATTATCCTATTAACCTCAACTGAACTGCTACATGAAAGTGAAAACTGTTCACAGAAATAACAAATACAACATTCAAAATGAGAAAATATTATGGAAGTGTACCTTTTAAGTCATGATCTTATAAACAAATTTATTTACTAATAGAACAAAATTTATCTCCACAAGGAAGAAAAATAATGCAGGCACAACATACATTTTAAACTAGTGTATAACAGATCCATTGTTAGATGCCCAATATCAAACTGTCATTTGAGTTAGAATATGCCTAGAATATTTTCTTAAAGACCCTTAAGTTAGCACTTATTGAAAGTTTAATTAGTGTATTTTATAATAACAAAAATTAAATAATAATTTAAAAGAATCCATAAAGAAGAGTACAAGGAAAAGGGTAATTATTAATCCTGAGTCTCTTCATTTCAAATATGGTGACCCATATTTTCATAACTTCTAATATACATGTGCATACATATGTACTTTTACATAAATTACCTATGCTGTTTTGTTCATATGGGAATTTAATTCTGTGCAGTTTTTAAAAATGAACTGGAGTCTACAGCTCATATGAAGTTTCACTCTTTGTACTGTGCAGTTTTCTGGTTTTTGACAAAGGGTACTATATATCCATCATTGCGGATCATACAGGATACTTTTATCAACCTAGAAATATTCTGTGTTCTTCATATCCATCCCTCAATTCTTCCCCCAAACCTTGAGCAACCACTGAACTTTTAAATGTCTCTAGAGTTCTGCTTTCCCCAGAATGTTAATTAAGTGCAATTGTATACTTAGCAAACTTTCTGATTTGCTTTTTTCACTTAGCAATATGCATTTAAGTTTTCCCCATGTATTTTCATGGATTGGTAGCTCATTTATTTTATCATTAAATAATATTACATTTTAATGCGGTGACCATGGTTTATTTATCTATTTACCACGTTTTCCTTCAGATTTGGACAATTATGAACAAAGCTGCTATAAGCTTCTGTATCCATACGTTTGTGTGAACACATATTTTCAATTCACTGGAGAAAAAAAACCCTATGAGTTCAATTGCTGGTTAGTACAGTAAGACTGTACAGCTTTGCAAGAAACTTCCTCTCTTCCAAAGTGATTGTTCCATTTGTAGCCTATCAGCACTGAACGAGCCCTCCTGCCTCTCTACAACTTTGCCAGGAGATACTTGTCAGTTTTATGGACTATATCTATTCTAACAGGTATATAGTTGTATCTTGCTGTTCTTTCAATTAGAAATTCCTCATATGTGATATATGATGTTGAGCATATTTTCATGTTTATTTGTTACCTGTGCATCTTCTTTGGTGAGGTATCCTGATTTTTTTTTTTTTTTTGCCCATTTTTAAATTGCATTGTTTGTTTCCTTATTGTTGAATTTAAGAGTTCTTTGTATATTTTGAATTCTTTACCAGACATGTCTTTTGCAGATATTTTCTCCTAGTTTGTGTTTCTCTAGCACCATTTCTTGACAGGACTGTATTTTCTCTATTGAATTGTTTTCTTTATCATCAAAGACCAATTGAATATTTTTGTATGGATGTGTTTCTGGACCATCTATTCTGTTTCAGTGATTTATTTGACTATATTTTAAACAGTAGCAGACTATCTTCATAAATGTGCCTTTATTATAAGTCTTGAAATATCATAGTGCCTGTCTTCTGACTTAATTCTTCTTCAGTATTATGTTGGCTATTGTGGGTCATCTTTTTTTCATATAAACTTAAAATGAGTTTCTCGATACCTACAAAATAATTGCTGAGGTACCGATTGAGATTTTGTTGAATCTATAGATATCTTCGGGAAGAATTGATGGTTTAATAATATTGAATCTCTCTACTCATGATCATGAAATATTTCTCCATTTATTTAGATTTGAATTTTCATAGTTTGTTGTTTCATATAAATCTTGTACATATTTTTATGATGTAGATTTAAGAATTTACTTTTATTTTTGATGCTAATATGAATGGCATGGTGTTTTTCAATTTCTAATTCCTATTATTCATACTATCAAATAGAGAAGGAATTGACTTTTGTATATTAAATTTGTGTCTGGCAACTTTGCTATAATCTATAGTTGAGGGAGCTTTTTGTTGATTCTTTTGTATTTTCTATAGACACAGACATTTCACGTATTAAAAAAAAAGAGTTTTATTTAATCATTTCCAATATGTATATATTTTATTTATCTCCTTGCACAAAATAGTACTTCCACTATGATGTCGAATAGGAGTGAGGGTAAAGAATGTCCAAGCTTTACTCCCATTGCTGCACAAAATTACCACCAGCACATATGATATTAACTGCATGGGTTTTGTAGATGTTCATTATCAACTTTATGAACTCCCACTCTATTTCTAGTTTTTGAAAGCCCTTATCATGAAGCATCTTGGATAGTATCAAATGCCCTTTCAGTCTCTATTAATATTATTCAATTTTTGGTCTATTGATAGGATAGCTTGCTTATATTATTTGATTTTCAATTTTAATGGCTTTTATCATTTCATTCTATTTAAGGCTTTACCTGCATCACACAAATTCTGAGTTTTCTTTTGTAGCCTATTAATAGGATAGTTTATACTATTTGACTTTTAAAGGTTGCCACAAATTGGCAAAACTGGAATATACCTCAGTTGGTTTTGGTGTAAGACTGTCTTAATATCATATTGGATGTGACTTGCTACAATTTTGTACAATTTTTACACAAATACATTATGAGGGATATTGGTCTATACTTTTATTTATCTTATTTAGTATTAAGGTAATGCTTGTTTTATGAAACGAGTTAGGAAGGATTCCCTCTACTTCTGTTTTTGGAAGAAACCCAAAGAATGAGTATCATTCAGTTGGTTTGGTGAACTCTTCCCAAATGTAGAGTATCATTTCATCCTTTGAATTGGGGGAGAATTCACCAGTCAAACCAACTAGGGCTGAAGTTTTCTTTTCTGAAGGCTATTACTTGATAATTCCATTTCTTTGCTATGAGCTTATTCAGATGGTCTGTTTCTCCTTATATGAATTTTAGCATTTGTGCATGTCAAAGAATTGACCCATTTCATGTAGATTATCAAAGGAAAGAGTTTCTTATGAGATTCCTTTATCATCCTTTCAGGGTTCATGGTGTCAGGATTTATGGCCTCTTTCTCATATCTGACAACACTGATTTCCTCTTTTTCTCTTAGTTAACCTAACTAGAGGTTCATCAGTTTTAACTGCTTAAAGAACAAGTTTTGGTTTTGCTGATTTTCTCTATTAATATTCTGTTTTCAATTTTATGGACTTTTTCTCTAATATTTATTATTGCTTTACTCTGCTTGCTTTAGGCATGTATTGTTCTTCTTGCTCCAGTTTTCTAAGTCAGATGCATAGATATTAATTTTAATTGTTTCTTCTTACCTAATGTATACATACAATATTATAATTTTATTCTAATGACTGCTTTTCCTGCATTTCACAAATTTTGATATTATTTTCATTCAGTTTATTTTAGCATATTTTAAATTTTATTTTCATATCTCTTTGCCTCCTTGTATGGTAACAAACTTCTTTAAAAGTACACTATTTTTTTCTTAGAAAATTAAAATGATCAATATCTACAAAAAAATAAGAAATAACAGACAAAATTGAGCAAAATTTTCAAGGACTCCACAAGAAAAACTGCCAGGCCCAGAGGAGGTTTTCAGTGAAATCTCTCAAAACATCAAGAAACCAATCACTTTGCATAGTAATTCTTATTTCCTGACTATATAGATAAGAATATCTGTCAAAATTATACTTATGGAAGAATTTTAACATTGATATCCAAAGCAGAAAAGATAAAAGAAAATCTTGATGAAACTTAAAGAATATTCCTAAATGAAATATTAATTATAATGTGGTAGTAGCATAATGAAAAGTGCAATGCCTTTATGAATGTGTTGCCTGCTAAGGTGCATCAGCATTAGAACATTTATTACTGAAATTGATTAAACTAGATGTGAAAATGGTATAAAATAAAATTTCTAGCACTATCAGTTCACAAAAGGCATATGAAAACCTCCCACATCCATTCCCAACAAACCTCTTAATAAAAAAGAATAAACATCACTATTACATTATCAATTACATTATCAAGAGTATATTTGTATCTCAAACTAAAAGCTAGTATCATGCTTAAAAGCATTATAACACAAGGCAGTTCTCATGTGCAGTGACTCCTAACCCAGCAGCATTAGAGACACCTAGGAACTTACTAACAATACAAATCATTGCCTCTTATCCCACATCCACAGAATTAGGACTCAGGTGTGTGACTCAGAAATCTGCATTTTAACAAGTCCCCCATCTGAGTTGTTACACAGAAATGTTTGCAGATTATTTGGGTGAGCGAATGGCATTAAAATTAGAAACAATACAAAAAAGATTTAGGATCATATCTCTTTAACATCATAATAAAAATGTTAGCCAATTTAGCTTGAGAATAGAATTAAAAATGAGTGTAAAACTTGGGGGAAAAAAGAGGAACATTTTCATTTTTAAAGATCACATGATCATGTCTCTGCTATGACTTGGATGAGTGTCCCAAAGGTTCATATGTAAAGGTTCAGCCTCCTATGGACCTTTAAGAAGGGAGGCATAGCAGGGGTAGGGACTTAGGTGGCTGGGGTTGGCCCTCAAAGGCCTTAAAAAACCATATCTATTTCTCTCTTCCTCTCTGACTTTCTTACTCTCTAGCTCTCTAGCTCTCTCTTGCTCTCTCTCCTTCCCTCCCTCCCTTCCTTCTACTTTCTGGTTCAAGATTAAGTACAGACTCCAACACAGGCTTCCACCCTGATGTACCATCCTTACTAGAGGACTAAGCCTGGACCTGCAAAACTTTAAGCCAAAAGAAATCTCCCTTACTTCACAATTAGCCTGTGCCAGGTATTTTGTCATAGTGACATAAAACTGATTAGTATAATATCTGAAAAATATTTTCAAATTAACTTTTAAAAGCAATAGAAACCACAGTAGGCCTAAAAGGATGGCTTCTTATGAAATTTATATGTAAAAGTAATAACCTCTATATGCAAAACTAAAACAAATGATGTTATTTTCTTATGCTTTCTGTGTATTTGACTAAAACATTCTATTAAAAATTTTAATACTTTTATAAAATCTTCTTATGAATACATGAATAAAAATACTGGTTATATTTACAAAAAGCCATAGTAAAAAAAAATAAATAAATAAGCATCTTCTACATTTGGTAAAACAAAATCATCAAGACATATTAAATAAAATAATAATAAGCCAGTCTCTATTAGTATTATCTAATTTGTATTAGAAAGAAAAGAGGAAATCAAACATGAACATGCTTGGAATATATGTGAGACTCTCCCATGAAACTAAACTCACATTGTTTCTGGAGGTTTAGTACTATGGACATGGGTGATAGTGAGCCTCTTTTTTTTTTATATTCATAGTTTCTGGTTTTTTATTTGTTCTTTTTAGATACATAAATGAGAGTAGAGTATATAGCCTCTTTTTTCATTGTATTATTCTTTGACCTCGTATGAGAAATTAAAAATAATTTTTAAAATAATAAAGTATATAATAGCTAAATACCAAAATGACATTATAAATTCTGATAAAAACAATATTCATAGTTAATACTGAGGTTTATGGTTCATTTTTTAAAATGCTGTTTTAAAACATGCTGTTCATTTTTTAAACTATTTTTAGTTATAGATAGATGCAGTACCTTTTTATTTATTTATTTATTTATTTATTTATTTATTTATTTATTTTTATGTGGTGCTGAGGATAGAACCCAGTGCCTACACATGCTAGGCAAGTGCTTTACCACTGTGTGACAACCCCAGACCTCAATGCTGTTCTAATGATTCAGATATGTTAATTCATGTAACTGTAAAAGCAATACTAAATGTGGTTACTAGAAGCTAGGAATTATCTACTTTAGTTTTTAGGGAAACAAAGACAAATGACTGGTAACTAACAAATAAATAATTTTAATCCAAGCAGTTCAATCCAACACTGAACCCCTCAGCTACTAAACTAATCATCTAGTAAGCCCCCTGGCATATGGTAGACCGTCGATAGATGTTTGTTTGTTTGTTTGTTCTGTCTTTATTTCATGATTGAATTGATTCATGAATCAATGTCAATCTAGAAGAGGAAATCTATCAGCAAATCACAGTACTATCCAATTTAACACTTGTATTAACTACTTGCTCAAGAGCACAAAGGGCAAGGCAGTTAATTTTACTGAAAGATATTAAAGACATGAAAGAAACTTATTTGAACGATGCATAAAATATTGCTGAGATAACCAATGAGTTATATTATGAATGGAAATATATGTAAGATTTTGGTAAGAAATCATAGGTTTAAATTTCAACACATGTTTCTATACCCAAGGTCACTAAAAAAACAGATTTTAACTTTATTTACACACCTTAGGGGAAAATAAAAAAAAAAAGGAAAAAATAAAAGGAAATTTAAATAATCTGCATTACTCTAGCTAATGCTAATTATATAATTTTATAAATGAAATGTTTTTTTCCATTTTCTGAAGATTTTGTGTTACTCACAATATAATATATAATATACATAGAATAGTTTCTTTTTTTAACTATGTGGCAATTTTAAATTGAATTCATATTATCAAAGGATTCAGAAACAAAGCTTTATAGAAAACAGCAATTTTGAGAAATTTGAAATGATTATATCAGACATAAATAATTAAGAAATGCTGTTAAAGAGAAACAGTAATCAGATCCATGTTATTTTAACATTTATTTGACTTTTGCCAAATACACCACTGGGGTCAGATAGCAATTCGAAGACAGGTTCAAATAAAGTTCTTTTAGTCAAGTCTCATGTAGAAAGTTGTTCTGCATACAAACTAAATTCTTATAAATTTTTAAATATTTGAATTTATCTATAGTACCTAATCTTCACTTTCTCTCTTTGTACATAATGGAGGCTAAACTTAATGATCTTACTATCCTTCTATGAAAGGCATTTGAAAATAATAAAAATTTGCAGGTTAATAATCCTGTATAGAAAGGTCATATGCCAGAAAAATTTTATAGCACTTTCTAAAAACAACTATATATTACATCAAAACAGTCAATAAAGCCAGCCCATAAATTTGCAAGGTGCCTAGGTTCAACAGACCTAAAATCAATAAAGCCATTGAAATCAATATACCTTTCTCATGAATACAGTCTGTTTAACTAACCAGGGTTTAAATGATCCTGCCTGCTGGAATATAAATGTCTCACTGCTCTGCATGTGATATTTGGATCAAACCATCATTCATTAACATGCCAGATTCATTAGAAATAGCATATTGATTCTACAATCAATGAAACATATTCACAAATTCCTGAAAGGATTATTTATTAAAATCCTTTATTACACATAAATTCAGGGATCTCTAACTATTCAGATAATAGCTAAAGATTTTCACAAGTAAATTTTACATATACTAGAGAAATAAAATAAAACATTTTTCAAGTTTTATGTATTTATAATAACTATTAAATTTTTTTGAATCTTAAGAATTTTGTCTGCAGAATTTTTAAAAATATATAAAATCGTTAAAGATCAAGTTTATGATTAGTCCTCTCATATTCCAAATAAACACACAAAGGCATTTTAAAATGTGCACACACACATGTATGTGCATGTATCTTCTAAAATTAAGCCAAAACAAGATTTTGTTTATTTTTCCTAAAATTAATACATCTAAAACCTCATCTTCACTTGTTTCTAAGCAGAAATTAAGGTTTTAAAATATCAAACTTTACCTTTTATCATGCAAATGTTCTTACATATACACAAAATAATAGTGTAGTAAACCCTCTTTTGTCCATCATACAGAGTTCCAACAATCATAACCTTTTTCCAATATTGCTTTATTTAGCTCCCTCCTTGTTATTTTATTAGTATATATTAAATCAGACTCCAGTGATGAAACCACTCAACCCAGTGTTGTGATTAGATCAGAATTTTCATGACCATTTCTATAAGCAATTTTGTGAGGACATTTTTCTACAGAAGGAAATGTTCTTACCTAAGCTCTTATCATTAGAACTTTATGCATATCCAGTTGTTTTCCTTGTAATAAGTTTCTAGTAGTTGAATTTCTGGTCAAAGGACATACTAACTCCAAGAGTATGTGCATGATTGTGTGTGTGTGTGTGTGTGTGTGTGTGTGTGTGTGTGTGTTTAACGTCAGGCTATATTTAAAAGGAAAAGGTTAATATTAATGGATTAAATGTTGAATTATCCATTAAAGAAAACTGTGACAAATAACTTTGATATTGAATATTTTATCTTTTTATGACCAACATGGGTTTCTGGTTTGTGGGAATACTAGAATTTCCTTTTTGATGTATTTATTTATATGGAAAATAATCAGACTATTTAAATTGTCTCTGTAAGTATTTATCAACTAATTTATTTTCCCAATAAATCTATTGGGTAGGCAATATTATAACTATTCCCTTGTCTTGAATCTACATTAGGGAAATAGTGAAGTTGACATCCTGGGGCCATGTCCTATTGATCTTCTAATGCAAATGATCAGAGCTTAGGGATTGGCCATTGCGAATAAAGACTTCAAATCTGGTTGTTAGATAGGCTTCTACAAAAGAGAATAATGAAAAGAAGTGCCAAGGAAAGGAGCTGAATTGGAATTGGTAATCAGATCATGATGAATCAGTAACTAATAAATACTCAAAGTGACTTCAGTTCTATCAAGCAATAGACCATAAGAAAATATGATCAATGTTCTGAGTCAGCTTAAAACATAAGACAAAATACAAGTAAAGCAACATTTTTTGACAACATTAGCTTCAACTATTTTTTCCAAACATTTTATGATAGTAATTTTCAAGAAAAATATTGTGGCATTTTAATCCCCATAACATACATAGAAATATAAAAGTAAATATTTCTTTTCTAGATTTCGGCCAGTTTTCAAGAAAACACTCTTTTTTTCACTTAAAATTTTAGGTTTGCTTTCTTGGTATTTATTAGTCAGTATTTGGTGACATGTTTCAGAACAATAACAGAATGAATAGTTTGTTCTACTCTCTGTGCTCTGCTAAATTTTCTACAGATTTCTTACAGTACTGCAAATACATCTCCCTAAAAAGTGATTCAAAAGAAAACAAAACAGTGCAGAGACGGAATGTTCTTTGCAAAATTTGTTGTACGAGTCATAAGGAGCAGGTGGTTGATTCAAAGAGCCTTACACTTGAGTAATAAACTATGCAGTGCTGAAATAAGAAGAAAACATGGGGGGTGGGCAGGGAAGAGTGTCTCCTAGAAAACTACAGGACAGAATTTTCAAGCTGTGGTCAAAGCCCCCCTGAGCAGGTCAGTCTGTAAGTATTTACCGCTGCCTTCTTCTGGTTATAGAACAGGAAAGAGTTATTTATAAATGGAGATTAGCATTACCCTTTGAACGAAGTCTGGTGAACCAAAAGCCAGGGACTCATCCATTTTTTAAAGCCTCTAAGAAAACAATCTGACAAGAGGGGGAAAATCTAGCCAGTCTGAGAGGAAAGAGCCAGAGATGGGTATATTTGTGATTCCTGGAGAGAGAACAGAAATTAAACACATTTTCTCACAGAAGCCTAGCCTAGTTCAACAGCCCATTCTAAATACATTAGGAAATGAATAAATCCTTTTGAGAACATATTTTAAAGGGCTGAAAATACATTAGTATAATAATATATTTTAATGATTTTGATCACCCTTACCAACAGAGTGTGGGTCATCATATTAAAAAGACATGTTGAGAATTTAGATTTAATTCAACAGAAACAGGGACAATCTCAGATAGATGTTTTTTAAAAATCCTTTTTAAAGGTGCTCAAGAATACCAGTTTGAGCTTTGGACATATCATTGTTAGGCTCTTATCTTCATTTGATTTGTATGGAATTAATGCAATTGATTCAAGAAGGAGCAATAAATTATGAAACCTTAAACACAAAATGAAGTAGGAAAATACTTAATGTGTTAAATTCCTTCATATAACTGAAAGGCATCTCAAAAACATTTAGTAGATTAAGGAAAAAAATATTAATAGATAGTGATGAACTATAGCATTTATCATAAACATAGCACAAGTTGGAGTTTCCATTGTACCTTGCTTGGACTCTTTCAGTAGTTAATAACTTTACACTGACCCCATTGTCCACATGGCAGAATGAATCCTTAAAATATAAATAAGATCAGCTAATGTCCTTCATTTCTTTTAGTTCACAGGGATGCAATAAAGATCAACTGTAATAATACATAAAAAGTGCTAAACAAGGTGCCTTATACATGGTCATAGCTGGAGGGGCAGGAAGAGCTACCAATAGTATCCTCATGATCATTGCCATCATCATTATCATCAGCATTATTCCCAATGTTGACTAGCTGCTGATCATTTTAGTCGAAGGGTGAATATCCTGGTGTGTTCATCTTTGTGACCAAAATTATCCAACAAGAACAACTTAGAGGAAGGAAAGCTTATTTTGTTTCATGATTCCAGAGGTTTGGTACCTGGTTGGCCAAGTTCATTGTTCTGAGCACAATGTAAAACAAAACATCATGGCAGAAGGGCATGGTAGAGAAGCACTGTTGAAAAGAACTACTGATTATGAGTCATGTTGATTTCACAGCGAATGGAAGAAAGCCTTTCCTGGGCCTACAGACAGGAATCCATCCCACAGGATGTTCACTGCAAAGCTAACCCTGAGAAACCCTCAGATGCTGGTAGTCTTGGAGAGGATTTTGCATATTTGGCAGACCCAACAAGAATAAGCCCGGCAACTCAAGACCCAGGGCAGTGTGCCTCTTCAAATGCCAAAGTATAACAGAATCTCAGTCCCTGCTTTTCTGTATACCCAGGATCTTCAGGAGAGGCCTGGCTTCAACTGAAACCACTCTGTCAGCAGTTCCTGTCCTCCTTGTTTTATGGTGGAAAGAGGAAGAACAGCAATCCCAAAGAGATAATTCTCCCTGGTTCTGAGGTGTTAACAGTGATTCAGGGAACAAAGGATGATTCAGACAGAACAAAGAGCAACAAACAGGAGGAGGAATTGTACTCTTAAGTCCCTGTCAGTGTGCCATTAAACAGAAGGCTTCAAAGTAAAACTGTTACAAGGAGGAAGATATTCAGCTTGCAATGGCAATTTTGTAAGTTAGATTATTTCTTTTCTTGGGTGATTCATGTGAGCCATAAAGTTCTGTTCTCAGAAATCCAAGTGGTCATTCCAATCAAGATCTAACATGATATGGAAAGTAAAATCACAGATATACCTAAACTAAACAGATTAATAGAAAGACCCAATTTCTTTTTAGATATTACAGGCTTATTCTCAGTAATGCATCAAAGAGCAGTAAACCCCATCACTTATAACCACTAGTTTGAATGCATATGAAAACATTTTAGGGGTTGGGGTCGTGACTCAGTGGTAGAGTGCTTGCCTCACAAATGTGAGATACTAGGTTCGATCCTCAGCACCACATAAAAATAAATAAATATAATTTTTTAAAAAAGAATTATTTGTCATTTAAAAAAACATTTTAAAGCATAAAAATTTTTTAAAAATTTAAAAATCATTTTCTATAATAAAGGCTTATTGGTGTATCACTAATTAATGTAAGTCATTACTTAATATCAATACATATTAATAGACTAATTCTTACATAGATGAGAATGGATTATTGGGATGAATTAAAGGGTTTCATAAAGTGTGAAATCTCTTTTTTAATACCTTTTGGAGACCTAATTTGTTTTATTTATTTTTTGTATTTAATCATGCTTATATTTTTTATAACAAATTTACTTTTTAAAAAAGTTAACAGGAAATATAAACAACTTACATTGTTATTATGTTACCATAGTGCTCATATGTATATAGAGTTAATAGAATAATTGTTGTTGGATATTTTTGCCATATATATTCCTGCTATAATGTATGTAATTTTGATCCAGTACTATGGACTATACTGGTTGTTGCAGCATTGCTGGGTTTAGAAATTAATATTTAGTTTGGAGGTTCATTTTTCTACCCATTGATCACTAATAATGATACTTCTCTTAAAATGAAAACTACTAGACTTCCTGATTTATGTACTAACAAAAAATAAACAAGCCTCAATTAAATGTGAACTATCACATGGTCTTGATTTTTGATCAAAGCATGTTTCTAAAGTTTATTTCTTTTCATTATTCTGAGGTGCTTTTATATATTTCTAGAATGGGTTTTTGTAAGGAATAAAATCAATATGCATATTCCTCCATAATTTAACCAAAATCCCTAAGAATACAACCTAAAAAAAGTGCTCATCAAATAGAGATCACATTTGAAAACAGGTAATACAAAATTATTAAGCTGCATGATTTAATAAGATTTTTAGGATTTTTTAAGTAATAAATTAAAAGTGAGAAATTACTTTCATAAAGAGTTGTGTCAATTAACTTTAAAGTGTTTATAAAATATATATTCCAAAGTAACTATAAAAATAGTCTTTATAAATATCATCAATTAAACATTAACATAGACTTTGTGAAAATATAAGTGGACATATGTAATGTATTTCAACTGCATGGCACACTTATAATCATAAGGAAGAAGTGATTATCAAGTAATTGTTTAGTTATATCAGACACAAAATATTGACAGAAAAATATACTTATTTTTTCTATGCATGTGACAGTCCACCAAAATTATGCTTTATAATACCTAGAGAATACACACATGTGCACACAAGCATACACACACCACACACATAGAAGTATCATCATAATATCAGTAATTTACTTAAATACTAAAATTATTGATACAATTCTAAAGAAGGAAGGAAAAGAAAAGCATAAATAAAAACCAGCAGAAGTACAAAAAAGACTAGTAATAAAGTGGTAGACACAAGTCTTAAGTATAAATGGTCTAAATCATATTAAATATAAATGGTCTAAACACACAAAATAAAAGTGAGATGTTTCATATCCTATTTAAAAAAAAAATAAATCCAACAATATGCTCTATAAAAAGCCCATGGAAAACAGAACAATAAACAAAGGCTTAAAATAAAAGATATGTGAAACCTAGTGTTCAATCTATAGCACCACAAGCAAATACATAAGTAAATAAAATAAAAGATGGAAAGAGATATAACAAGCAAAAACTATTTTTTTAAAAAGCTGAAGACAATCTTATGACCAAAATGGATCACTGGGAATAAAGATACTACATGAGGATAACAGGTGTAATATTTCAAGAAAACAACAATCCTAAGTGTGTATGCATCAAATAACAGTCTCTGAATATGTAAAACTCAAACTGTATGAAGAATAAGACTAGCTGGAACTATACTTAGAGGCTGTAGTATACTTCTCTCATTAACCAATAAAAGAAGTAGAAAGATAGAAGGATACAAAATATTTGGATCATATTGTAGAGAACACTATCTCTAATAACATAATCATATTCCTCACAAGGACATGTGGTACGTTCTCCAAGTTAGACTACATTTGTGAGTAACAGAGCAAGATCTATTAACTTAAACATAAATACAAATTCTCAAATTGTGTTTTTTACTAAAAAATTAAGCTAGAAATCTATAATATAACAGAAGTAAATGGAAATCATTCCCTAAATGTTTGCAAATCCCACATGACTAAATAATTTATTAGAAGTATTAAACACAACATATCAAAAGATAAAGGATATGAAAAAATCCATTACCAAGAAAGATGACCGGAGAAGAACCTACAGGAAAATGTGTATCCTCATGTGCACATATTGAAAATGAAAAACAGTCCCAAGTCAAGAAACCATACAAAGAAGAGAAAAACATCACAATGAAGCTCATTTATTTGTACAATTAATAAGACAATATTTATAAAAAAGATTTGTGATGATAAAAAAACTTCAGCATTATATTTCATTTGATTCTTAAAAAAGGAAAGAAAAATAAAAGTAAATTAACCTCAACAAACAAAAGGAAAGGAAAAATAAGGATAAAAGTAGAAATCAATAAATTTCCAAAAGAAAGATAACAAATAATTAAAGTAAAATTTATTTCTTTGAAAAGTTAATAAAATTGGTGAGTCTCTATTGATAAAAATTCCAGATTGACCACAAATAAAATCCAAAGAACATATCATTTCTTTCAAAAAATTACAGAAAGAGGGTATAACACTACAGACCTAATGAACACTGAAAGGATAATAAGTAGATAATATGGACGACTCCATCCTTATAAATTCAGCAACTTAGATGAAATATACCAATTCATTAAGTTACATAAACTATCAAAGCTCAGCCTAAAAGCACATAATGTAAATAGGAAGGCAAATAGATTAAAAAAATAAAATTCATAATTGAATATCTTCCTAAAAATAAAGGAAAATCTTGTCCTGATTATGTTATTTGCAATTAGTGTCAAACATTCAAAGTAAAAATCACCAGTTCCACAAAATCTTTTTCCAGAAAACTGAAAATTGTCCAAAGCTGAAAATTTCTGACTCATTTGGTAATGTCAGTATTACCCTACTAGCAAATAAGAAAATATGAGTCTATAGAGAAAATGTGTTCAATAAAATATTAGAAAATTAAATCCAGCAATATATAAAAAGAAATTTTTGTCAGGAGTAAGCAGGTTTAATTCCAGGGATGATAAATTGGTTCATCACTTGGAAAATGTAACTTATCATATTAACAGAATAAACAAGGAAATCTTCATAATAAATCAACACATGCAGGAACATAATTGATAAAATTCCATGTCTACCCAGGATTTAAAAAGAAACAGAAAGCTAGAAAACTAGGAATAGAAGAAAACCCTCAATCTGAGAAATAACATCTACAAAACCCTACAATCATATGGGACTTCACAGTGCAAGCTGAATAGGCATGAGATTGAGAAGTATGCAATTAAATACTCACCACAGTGATTCAATAGTGTTTGAAAGTCATAACTAGCACAATAAGACAAGGAAAAGAATAATGTTCACATTGGAAAAACAAAGAAATAAAATTGTCCTCTGGTGACAAAGTTGCTTTTAAAGAAAATTGCAAAACATTTTTCAAAAGTTTCCTAGAAGTAAATAAATCAGTTTAGTGAAATATAGAATGTAAAATCAACATACAAATTCAGTATATTTCAATATAGTACATTGAAGAAATGAAACAAAGTTTCAAAAATGCCAGAGCATTTATAACTTTTGAAAATTTAAATATCTACAGAGAATTCTAAAAATTTTTGTTCAGGATCTGTATATTGAGAAAAAAATAAAAACTTGATGAATAAAATCAGAGAAAAGCTAAATAAAAGCTATGTGTTGCCACACACCTGTAATCTCAGACTCCAGAGACTGAGTCATAAGTATCTCAGACTGGAGACAAGCCTGGGCAACTTAGTGAGACCCTGTCTAAAACAGGTTGGGAGAGGCTAGGGTTGTAGCTCAGTGGTAAAGACCCCTGGGATCAATCCATAATGCTAAAATAATAAATAAATAAAAACCAAAATTAAAATCTAGGTAAATAAATGGAAAAAGATAAACTATGTATGGACTGGAAAACCTAATATAATAAAGATGACAGATTTTTTCCAAAATTAATGTACAAATTTTGTATGATCTGATCAAAATCCTAGCAAAACCCTAGCCTTTTGAAAGTATACAAAAAGGCTGAATTTACATTTTATATATAAAGGTCAAGGAACTAAACAAACACTTTGAAGAAACTCCACAAATTTGGAGAATACCAATGTCCCATATTAAAATACACTATAAAGATATAGTACTTAAGAAACTGCAGTGTTGATAAAAGAATAATCACATACACAGAAAGGACAGAATAGAGAGTTCAGCAAAAAAAAAACAACTCAGAAGTATGGTCAATGGACTTTTGACAAAGGCCCAAAGAAATTCAAATGACAGTCTTTTTTCAAAATGGTCTTTGATCAACTGTACATTCACGTGAAAAAAAAAAAAAAAGAAAGAAAAAAAACCCTCGCAAAATAACAAAATGCCAAAGAACAAAGAAACAAACAAAATCCATTATACTATACTATAGCATATAAAGAAAACATTGTATATTTTCATGACATATCTGATTTTGGTATCAGGTAATATTGATATGGTGATTATTCCTTTGGCAGTGCAGAAGTTTCTGGGTTTAATATAATGTCATTTGTTTGTTTTTGCTTTTGTTGCCTGTGATTTTGCTTTCAGACATCCAAAAAAATCATGGCCTATGCCAATGTCTTAAAATATTTCCCCTATGTTTTCTTCTGGTAGCTCATAGTTTCATATACTTAGGTCTTGGATCTATTTTGAGTTGTTTTTTTGGATACAGTAAAAAGACGCCTGTAGTCAAAGCAATCCTATACAAAAAGAACAAACCTAGAGGCATCACAGTCCGACTTTAAACACACCACAAAGTTATTGTAACCTAAACAACATGGTACCTAACATAAAAACAGACACACAGACCAATGGAAAAGAAAATGAGCCCAGAATTAACCCATGTAGCAAATGACTTTCAACAAAAGCAACAAGAACAAACATTGAACAAAAAATAGTCTTTTCAATAAATGGAAAAACTGGATATACTTATTCAGATGAACAAAAACTCTCATTATAAAAGCATGTTCGATTATGAATTCAATTACACACACACAAACACATGCTCACATATCTCATGCTCCATTGCTGGAATGTTGTAGCAGTAGAGTCAAGAAGGAAGCTAGAATCCAGCAAAGCACAGAAATATGCCTAGTGTTTTCATACAAACACAATTAGAGAAATTGGCCCAGATGGAGTGAGAATTAATGGGAGAAAAAGTCCAGATTTGAAGAGTTCTTTATCCTAAGGAAAATGGGAAATCATGACCCATTTGGAGCAGTGAGGTAGCACGATTAAAAAAAAAGAAGAAGAAAGAAAAAAATTCCTATAGGAAGAATGGTAAAATGCTAGTATGCAAATGTGCAGGAATGGGGATGAATCATGAAAGCCAGTATGCCTGCTCTTGGTGATTTTTCTGCCCTGTGTTTTATATGTGTTGTATTCTCAACCTTCACAATAATCAGCTGAGAAAACTTTGGCTTATAGAAACATTACATAACTTTTTTTTTTTTTTTTTTTTTTTCTGTTTTCCCCATACTCTCTATTGGTGCACTGTAATGATACATAATGGTGGGATTTATTGTTACATATATGTGCATGCAAACAGTATAACTTGTTCAAAGCATGGTTGTTTCCCAGAATTTCCCCTTTTCCTCCTGTCCTCCCTTCCTCTACTCCACTGATCTCCCTTCAATTTTCTTAAAAACAAATCTAGTAAGTGCTTTAGCAGAAATTGAAACAGACTTCTGTTTATGAAATTGCTTCTCTTGGAATAAAAATGTAGAAATGAGAATGAATAGTTTATAAACAAATGTCAGAACTTTTGAATGGTTAAACTAAAAAGGATAGGAAAACAAACAGCTAGATAAGGGGATAAAGAAGAGGAATAGAAATAAAAAAAATGTAAAGTTTTCAATTTATGATTTAGAAGGTTTTTCTTTAAAAATATGGACATTAGGAGGAGGGTTTGTTATTTTTTGGTAGCACCAAAGGAAATGAGTAGCTTTCTTTTAGAAATTAGAATGTGAATTAACATAAGATATCCTGATGAAAATGTCTGATACATAGTTGTACACAATTGGAGCTATGAGGCTAGAATTTGGTAAAAATCCATATCACATGGCTTAAATTGCAAGAGTGTCTCCATTGCAAAGATTCTCTTTACGTTTGTCTCTCTAGTGCCTTCTCTTAATAACTGCTTAGTGAATAGTTCTTGAAATATATCTTTAGAAATATTTAGGGATATTTGCTTTGCAAATAACCATGCAACTCAATTGGAGACATTTATGAAACTCCTCAAATCTTTGAGGATAATATCAATAGTGGTATTTATTTATTTATTTATTTATTTGCAGTTCTGGGAGAGTCAAACTCAGGGCCTTGTATATGCTAGGCAACTGCTCTACCACTGAGCTACATTCCCACATTCCTTGCACTGGTATTTATATATTCTTGAAAAAAAATATCTAAAGTACAAGAAGAGATTTTCAAGAAAGAGCTATCACTTCATACCCCACTGTGACTATTAAAATCTTGGAAGATGAAAAATCTTTTCCAATTAAAGCACATTTATTCTTAACATGTATATGCACTGCACTTTTTTGTTGATTCTTTCTAAAACACCTATTTTAGAAAAAGATATTAATAAAATATTTTGCATTTAACTTTTTATTGACACCACAGAATTTTAATGCTTCATATTAACACTGAGTGATTTCCTTAAATTATACTACATAACAAGTGTAAATTACGTTGCATAAATTTTTTTAGTGTTTTTACATTGAAAGCACATTGTAAAGTGTGCTTTATTCAGCTTTCTGCTCTGAGGGTGTTAACTGGTTTAAGCATTGGATTACAATGCCTAGAGAAGAAAATATCTGCTTCTTCTTGTGCTAAATTTATATCATGGCATTACTTGGACATTGGAAGAATCCAGGTCATTTTATGAAGCTAAATAATAATAAGATACAAGTATGTAAATTTCCATCATGTCATATTCTTAAGAGTTTTCAAGAACATCAGGAAACTATTCTTACTTCCTCTACTTCTTGTCTCACATCCCATAGGAGGACCAAATAGCTAAAAGTTCGCTGGAAATGTTCCAGTATTTCTCTAAGCAAGTCTGCCCTTGTTGTGGTTATGAATGGTAAAGGTCTCATGTTCTGGGAGCACATAAGAGGACAAGGATTGTCCCTTTAATTGGGCTTTTCTCTTGGTGGGACACTGACATTGTTTTCATGCAGACCCAGGCACTGTGCTCCCTCCTAAAGAAAACAGGCTAGAGCTGCCGTGTCCAGAATTTACCTAATGAAACAAATATAGGATTCCCGTATCTGAGTATAACTTACAGTTCTGTGTTTGGAGGTTTGCTTGTGGTTTTGATCCAGCCTCAAAATTTTTCTTTCCTATTTAAATTGACCTTCTCAAGATGACATTCCATGATGATATATTATATTACATAGAAATATTTCTACTGACCTTAACTTGATGTAAAATAAACAAGTGTATGTTTTCCTTCTAGTTTAAATACAATGTATCTGTCAAATAAGTTAGATTATTGGCATATCTCTCTTTGGTATGACATTGGGCTACATCAAATCTAATTTTACTTTTAATATTAGCAGACGAGAAAAATAAATCACATTTTAGACAAATTTAAGAAAGGACTGACCAAGAATGTCCTTCTTGGGTTTGTGGGCCTGTTGTGGTTTGCTGTGGGTTGTTTTTGTCTTTTGGTCAGTGATTTTAAGGCACAAAAGAAGTCAAGTTTTTCTTTATTTGTTTATCAAATAATTGCTCCTAACATGATTTTTGCTTTTCTTTTACTTGTTTTGTTCTGCACATATCATGAGTTGATATATTTGATTCTATCTAACATCATCCATGAATACAAATCTTTGTTATAAATGGTTTTTAATAGGGTAGTTGGAAATGAGTTATTCTAAAGTCAAGTATTAGGAAGGCACATAAACTGATTATTGGCTACTGCTCAAATGTGATTATTTTAATCACAATTTCATCAACATGCCTAAGAGAATGTTATTGTTTATGAGTGCAGAACAAGATTGAGATAATAAACACAGTTTCCTCCCCCCGCCCCTGCCCAGGACAATTTAACAGAGTTCCAAAACCATGAGAAGATAAGAATCTTGCATTCGAAATGTTAGAATACCACAAAGAGAAAAATAATAACTGTTAGCCACTTCTAATTCTGGTTTTGAGATAAGTTGGAGAATAAAATGCAAACAGAAAGAATGAAATATGCAAGAGATAGGGGTGGGTGTAGAAAGGGAAGAAGGAAGAAAAGACAGAAGGGAAGGAAGGGAGAATGCACCCACTGTACTCACCTACTGAACATGCAGACCATAAACTCAGTCCAGATCAAGAGTCCTCATTATGATGAACAGCCCTCTTTAAATGCAATCTATTTGCCTTCAAATCCTAACACTGCTCCTCCTGAAAATCTTGAGTAACTGTCCTTCTTCCAGTTTTATCATCTCAGTTTAAACTCTGATTACTCCTAAATGATCTATTCTTCTCTAGAGTCTTCCATTTTAAGATGAATTTCATCCTATGACCACAGCCACCTCTCAAACAAAGGCATCCAGCCAATCATGGTTTTTATTACACCAAAAGACTTAGACAATTGACCATCACCCCACTCACTCTTTCCATCTTCTTTCCTGCCATTTCCTTCATCTTACATCTTTTAATGAAACCACAAAATTCAGTCCTACTGCATTTTTTGCACCATCTGATGGGTACCCTTGACCATATTCTTCCTTACCAGACATTTTTCTGGTTATTCTTCAACACTTAGTTTCATTGTTAACTATTTTCTGAGAATCTACTTGGACTCACCCAGAAAAATTAAATTATCCTTTTGCACCTAAAATCACATTGGCTATTCTACTACTATATATTCTCACTATTTGTCAAATGTAACTAAGTTGTCGAATGATATGAACTTGAAGGGATTATAAGCATAATCAGTTCTTTAATTGACTTTTGATCATTCCATTTCACATCTTCTTTACTTGTCTCTTTGTCTCTTCACAGTTTCTCAGACATATTTCATACTTTTCTAGTCATGTTTGGTAATTTAAAAATTCATTTTATTCTCAATCAGTTCTCTAAACTGGCATGTGGTTTAGCAGCCATCTGCACCACTATCTCCAGCGCTCACCAGACCTTGGTAAAGGGAACTTAAGGGAGATACAGAGAATCATCTGTTCTTTCCTAATTTTCTTTTCCTTCTTCAGTTTGTAGCTCTTTGATGATGCATATTTGGTGAGAGGGCTGAGAAGAAAATACCAAACTTCTATTTATTTAGTGAACATAGGAGTGGATTACAGTCATTCTCCGGTTCCTCCTGCTTTCTCTGCTGCCATTGGCTTGCTGATTTGTCCTTTAGCAAGATCTGACAAGTGAGATTTTCCCTTCTGATTTGCTTTCTCATGCTCTTTCCTCTGTCTATGTAGTCGGTCACTTGAATGGTGCACTGGCCCAGCCCAAGACTTTTCACGGGGAAACATATGGCCCTGTTATGCCAAAATGATGGGGAGAAAATGGAGACAGGCTCTCTGCCCTTCTCCTGCCCACCCTTTCTACTCTCCAATTTTCCTGATGGCTCTTCTTGCAATGTTTATGACGTTGCGTAACGGGTCAACGTGTTCTTTGCAAATTTACTTTTTTGTTCTCTTTCCCTTTGCCGGCATTCTAAATTCTAAAGAAAAGTTGCACCCAAATGATGAAGATATTAACTACTAGAGTCGCCCATTCCAGGAAAGAAGAACAAGAAAAACTGTGTTCGTGAGACCGCCTCATCAGTCATCTTTCTTTAGATTTATAGAACCCAGAAAATCTAGTGACCTTCAGAAGACATGGGACTGTGTATCAAAGAAATGAACCACTGCGGGATCAGTGATGACTCATGTCCACCTCTCTCTGGATAAAAATAAACTCCTTAAATTTTCTGTGTAAGCTCTTTGTTACCTAAGTGGCCCATTTAGGATGAAAGTCTGATCATTTTTCCAATCAGTTAGCTCAACATAATGAAGTTCCCTCTCTACAACCACCTGTCTTCACTAGTGGGTGCCTGTTGTGTGGTAGTGTTTACATAGGCTCAGAGCATCTTCGTCTTGTCTATTATATGTCAAATAGGGTCTGAAATCCCAATCTCACATTTGTGTACAAACACCTAATCTTGGCACTTCATGATCCTACACATTCTTTACTGATTTTGCTAAGAGAGGTAAACAGCCCTCTCTCTCTACACTCCACAATTCTAATTCTTACTCAGTTCAATAACTCAGCACCCTGACATTGCCTTCGGTGTTTATAATTCCCTTTGGTTTTCTGGTTCAAGTTGACAGAGAAAGGGAAGTTCAAGAGGAGAATGGCAGAATAATGGTTTGAAGAGGAGCATTCTTAGGAGAGCTTCCTCCTGATTTAATGTATTACTTTCCATTTCTCGGAAAAGAGGAAATTTTCTATTCAAGAACCTCACTATAAGCAATAAATATTTGTCCTGTGCATCAATGAATGAATGATTAGTCATCCTTCTAAACTTCAGTCTTCCAAATTTATGTTAATAGAATGAATTCTATCACAGACAATTAAAGAACTCACCATTTCTAGAACAATGAAAGAAATAAATGTTGAGGCCACATAACAAGAACAAAACAGCCATTAAATAAGCTCAACTGCTTTCCTGGAATTTTTCTAATAGAAAACTGACTGCCTATCTGCGTAATGACTAAAAAACAAATCTCAGATTACTCATCTTCTAAACTTTCCCATATTTCCATATTCAAAAGCAAAAGAATAATTCTAGCACATACTATGTGATCCTGCCTAACAGATTTTAGCATTTCATCAAACAAATAAAATATGCTAACTTCCCAAAAGAGAAGAGCTCTATTCTCACCAGATAACACAAAAATTACTAAGAAATTTTTTTTTCTGTTCACAGTTCAATCGAATCATGGCTTAATGATGTCTAATCTATGTATTAAACTATATTTTAATATTATTCATTATAGTTAGTGTTAAATACTAAGAATTTGAAAAAAATGTACCTATACCTAAGTATGTACATAATGAGTAAATAGAATATTATGGGTGGCTGCTATGGCTCTCATTTCTGAATTATTCTCTAGGCTATGGTTTGCATTTATACCTTCTTCCTTCCACTACTATATTCACTCCATACTCCAATACTCTCAGGCAGCAGCTTAATTGGTGACAGCTCTTGGTGAGAAAATGAAAGACTTCCTACTGTGCAGTACTGTCCTTATGGGATAGACATCGTACTTAATTACACTTCACCACTGACAGTGTTCCCAGCATGCTTCTCCCTGTCCTTGTGTAGCAGCACACTCACATCACTTGTTAACTAAGTCAAGATATTTAGTTGGTCAGTCCAACCAAAAACAAGAGGTAGAAAAGCAAGAAACAGATGTTCGATTGTCTCAACTTCTTAAATGGCAACAACACATCCATTGTTGGAAATATTGATTCCCTGTCCTCTAAGACTTCTAAACCAGCTTTGTAAAAAGTCACAGGAATGGGAAACAAACAAAAAGTGGCACATTCCCTTCCATCTCCTGGCTCTCAGATCCATGCAATCTGGCTCTAGGGAAAGTGTCAATATACCTTGCATGCTATTTAAAAACCTGTCCCAAACTCCGTAGGAAAAGATCAAAAATCTTAATGTGTTGAATCCCATCTAGCTTATTGCTTAATCTTCAATAAGCATTTTATTTTTTATAAGGCAAATGGCTACTTGGTGATAGAATGCACCATGAATCCTATAAGCACTAAATTATTTCGGTAGCAAAATGAATTCCTTGGTCAGAGGCCATGTTTTGTTTTGTTTTTGTTTTTGGTGACATAAAATAAGAAAAATTTTATTTTTGAATAATATTCCGGGAAGAAGTAGGAGGAAAGGAAAAATTCACATCTAGAATAAGTTCCAATGAGGGCAAGTCACTGACCTTTTGAAATAAAAGGGTTCAAAATAACTAACTGTTATGGTTTGGATATGAGGTGTTTCCCCAATGCTCCTGTTAATGCAGGACTGGTCAGAGGTGAAATGATTGTAAGAGCTATAATCTAATCAATCCATCCTAGTCTGGATGGACTACTGGGTGGTAAGTGTAGGCAGGTAGGGCATAGTTGGAGAAAGTGGGTCACTGTGGGCATGCCTTGGAGTTTATATATTTTGTGTCTAACTTCTCTCTCTCTCTCTCTCTCTGTTTCCTGACTACCATGAGGTAAGCAACATTTTTCTATATTTGCTCAACCACCATGGTGTTTGGCCTCACCTCAGTCCAAAGCAAAAAAGTTAGCTGACCATGAATGGAACATCTAAAACTGTGAGCCCAAAATAAACTTTTCCTCCTCTAAGTTGTTCTTGTCAGGTATTTTGGTCACAGCAACTAACACACTGATATTTTTCCCACATTCCTGGTTGGCCTCCCCAAATTGTGGAGCTGTATCAGGAATTCTGTGTGTATCTCTAGTTTGGGCAGGTTGGTACTATTCTAGAATAGTACTATAAACAACACCCTTGAGGAGAGGAGTCCCGTGTTCATAAACCTATTTGTATACTATTCCCTGGTCATTGTGGGATCACATAAAATAACACATGAAATGAATATATGAAGAGATTGCATGTCTGCCCCTCCCAAAAAAAAAAGGAAAGAAAGGAAGGAAGGAAGGAAGGAAAGAAGAAAGGAAGAAAGGAAGGAAGGAAGGAAGGAAGGAAGGAAGGAAGGAAGAAAAGAAAAGAAAAGAAAAGAAAAGAAAAGAAAAGAAAAGAAAAGAAAAGAAAAGAAAAGAAAAGAAAAAAAGAAAGGAACTTTTGGATGATTATTGAGAGATTCCTCTGCAGACAAAAACATCTGCTGATCACTCACATGGGACACAGGTATTTCAAGTGTGGGACCCATTTACATAATTTCCCCTAAAACCTTGTCATTAATCTTCTAAACTTACCCATCCAAATCCTTGATCACCTGGCCCAAAACTAGCTATAGCTCATAAATTTAAATGAGTCACACCCTGCTCATCTCCTGCTCATCTCTCTTTCTAATCAAAATGGGGGAAAAAAAATCTCAGTCCTCAAAGTTTTGCCTACTAGGAGGAGTTCTTTACTGCACTGTTGTTTGGAGTCAGCTAAATTGTATTTCTGAAATGTTCTATTCCTGGTTGATGCCAGAACATCAAATTAGAGCTATCCATGGGGAGGTTTCAAGTGTATCATCTCCAGTCATTTGACACAGAGAACTCCCCAAAGCTGTAAGTGTGGGAGAGAAAGAGGTAGAGATGTACCGGAGTGAGCATATGGACCAAGTGACCACCTGCTCATTTGCCTTTCTCATAACTTCAATATCTTATTGAGTTTGTTGTCACATATGCCATTTCCATTTGGCCCCAAATGACATTTTATTTTTTTTCTGGATTAAATAACACAGACCATGATGAGAAGCTGAGGATGCATGATTAACTGGTATCTCATGAATGGCTTTAGAATATCTAAGAGTGGTAAGAGCTATTCTTCAAAATTCTATTTACTATGGGATAGAGCTGTGCTTCAGGACCCAGGGGATGGTACAGTGATTCTCTTTCTGGGTTTTGTTTGTTTGTTTTGTTTGATTTTGTTTGTGTATGTGTGTGTGTGTGTGTGTGTGTGTGTGTGTGTGTGTGTGTGTATTACTTTTAGCATCTCAGTTGGTCACACATCACTAAATCTGCTGGTTCATATGGGCTAAGTACAGAACTGCTCACTGCAGTCTGAATACACTAAAAGTTCTTTAGTTTTAGAGTCCAGTTAAAAGCTAAAAGCCTAGTTATCCAATAGTAGTTTGAGAACACATTTATACCAAAGGTTACATATATTGCCTGCAAAAATCAAATTATTTTTTCTAATGTTAGATGTAGCTTAATGCAGAATGTTCTTAATTTGAAAGCAACATACTGATAAGCTCCAGACTAATATATAACCTTAGAAACTTTGCTCTTCTTTTGGGACTCTGAATTTCTGTAGAGTTTACCTCCTACTTACTGACTTGTTTGTGTCTTATCAAAGCATCTAAGTATCTGCTACTCCCAGATCCTTTTCACATATGTCATCAGTGAAAAGGACTGATGTGATATTCTGGGAGATATTGAAATGATGAGGTTCTCTGCAGATGAAAGTATGGCCCAGAGGTGGAGAAATGATGCATCTGTAAGGTTAAAGAGTTGAGGATATATTTTTCTAGTCAAAATAAATAGTTCCATCTAGTGTTCTCAACTTAATGAATAGAAAGTTAGCTAAATTGATAACTGTATATCAAGTGCAATGGTACCATTATGGTGTTTGTTCTCAACTTTATTACCTTATAGTCATTAGCTTTCCAGACTAAGGGTAAAAATAGTCTTAACAGTATCCAAATAATAATTGTCCAATAATCCAAAACCAATCTGATTATATCCCTTTTCCATTGTTTAATTACATTGGTAAATGGTCACAGGTTCTTTTGAGGAAGGCAAGAAAGAAATATTATTTAATATACTTGTGGTTTCAAGCAATGAACTTAACTTTGTATTTTATTATTAGGCTCTAAATTTATTCAGGTCTGACAATTGAGTAGGTAAAAAAAAAATGATCATTTTGCAGTTAAGTTTAGGTCTCTGTTTGTTAGACTTAAAGTTTACTTTTTTTCTCTCTTTTTTGAGAAAAGTACTTACAGAAATCATGAAGGACCTTAGAAGCCCTCTGTTTTATTTTGGTACCAAAGATCCCATGATAATATGGAGATCAACAAAGACCTAGGAGGAAGAAAATATTCACATTATTCTTCCTTTCTGTCATTATCAGCATGTCATTGTATCTGGTATTGGAACACTGATATTTAGCTGCTTCATCTATGAAACAGAAAGCCCACTTGAATTGCAACATCTCCCACCTTCATCCCAGACTACAGAAAACAGCTGCCATGCTTCTTTTCAAAGATGCTGGTGATTTCTGGGTGCCTTAGATAGCAGAATCCTTTGGGATGTCCTGAGTACTGAATTAGAGGGTAAATAAGTAGGATGTAATAAGTTCTCTCTAATATTCCAAAAGCCCTAGGTCACTGCATGCCTTCCTCTGCATTCTTCTACATGAAGGTTTTGCTATCTGATACTCATTCAAGACAAGCCTCTTCTTGTGGCAGGGGAGACCCAGGCCCAGGGTTACGCCACATGCATCCAAAGATGGCGACTGGCAGAGAGCCAAACGGCATGCTGAATGTGCCTTGAGAAAAACAGGAAGTGTTTACCATTGGCTGCATGATAATTAGTTCAGACGCCTAGCGCGTGGACAGATATACTTTACATGTATGCTTGAGCTCGTGATCGCTTGACCTTTAATAGGATTGGATGGACATATCTGGTTACAATTGCTTATGCATGAGACTGCTTATATATTGAGGGTGTTATCTGAATAAAGCGGAAGCTGCTTCTTGAACTTCTGAAGAGTACGTGTCATTTGTCCCGCTGGGCGGTGGCAAGCGGCATCTTCTAAGAGATATCGGCCAACTAACAAAGCAAACAGATCCGCTCTTTCTGATACACTGAGTCCAGAATCTTTGGACAGAGATCACACTTGCCAACCCCCACAATGGTGTGAACCAACTACTTAATAGAAGCACATATACACATACATATTTGTATCTATTTACCTATCTATCATCTATTTAATATTATCATATGAATGTCACAGAGGATAAAATATTCTTTTTCACTGTCAACTCTAACATACTAATTGTAGCTGCCATCTCACAGTGCTCACCTCAGGTATCTCTTATTGTGTTTGCCTATTGAAAACATCCCAGATTACAAGCAAAAAAATCTAGCTGTAAAGGAATCCAGAAAATGTACCAGGCATGGTGGTATACACCTGTAATCCCAGCGGCTCAGGAGGCAGAGGCAGGAGGATTGAGAGTTCAGTCAGCCTCAACAAAAGTGAGGCACTAAACAATTCAGCGAGACCCTGTCTCTAAATAAAATACAAAATAGGGCTGGAAATGTGGCTCAGTGGTTGAGTGCCCCTAAGCTCAATCCCTAGTACCTGCCTCCATAAAGAAGGAATCCAGAAAATGTACTTTTCATTTGTCTGTCTTCAATGGAAGAAATGAACAGAGCAGGGAATTGGAAATAGTATTTAGCGAGTCAAAATACCATATCAATATATGATTATTTAGTTACATATTAGCCTCCTGGTAATTTGTTAATCTTCAAACATTAAAAGTAACTTCATATCAGCCACCGTGTTTTTCAACATAAATAACATATAGGTAATAATGCTCTTCATTTATCATTTATGAAGAATTTAAAATTTTATTTAGTTTTTACTTATTTCCTTGATGTTATTAAATGCTTCTGTAGGAAAAAGAAATGAGTATAAGAATTAGAATTTCCATTTTGAGGGCACTGAGGCCCTGAAGATAAATAATTTAACCTAAGTCCATGTGACCAAAGGAAACATAAAAGCCTGCTTTAGAACACCATTCTTGTGATTTCTTGACTAGTGCCCTCTGCTCTCCACCATCACAAGTAAACTTTATAATCCACCAGGAAATACTCACCTAAGTACAGTCAGACTTGGCACATGTAAATCAATCAAAGCAAGGGGAAGAAATGTGGAACTGAAACATAGGAGACTGCAAAGAGACAAAGCTCTCTGGCCAAACCTCGAACTTCACTGTTTTACAAAGGCATGAAATGAGTAGAGCATATTCTTTCCCTTGAATGTTTAATTTGTTATCCGTTTATATGTAGAAATCAGAAAGCATTCCAAAACCCTAGCAGCAGACTGTGCTCTTTCACTGAATTTAAATAGTCCACTTTTATTGAACATTTTACTAAGCTTAGATAAATCAGAGAGATTATCCCAAAGCATTCGGCTCATTGTAAAAAACACCAGAGAGACCTTTAAAAGGATTGTAAAGACTCTCAATCAAACCAGTTCTCACAGAAAATGTGCAAAAGGACATAGGACACAGTTAAGAAGCTGAAAGCAGGATCCATTTCCACAGCTACCATTTAAATCCAGGCCTTTGTTATCTCCATCTAGAATTCTTAACAGCCCTCTAAATGTCTTTTCTAGCCTTTCCTTTTGAATTCTACCTGCAAACACTGTTTCCAGATTTGTTTTGAAGAAATTATTATGCCATCCTGCTCCTAAAGCAAAGTTAAGAAGGACTAAAAGTCGAGAAACCTTGGCTTGAGTTCAGGTCTTACCACCTAAAATCTGGTGTTGGCAAAATCACGAAAAGCACGCTTGTTCTGAGTTTCTCTCTCTGTCTCTCTCTCTCCCTGTCTCTCTGTCTCTCTCTCTGTCTCTCTCTCTCTCTCTCTCTCTCTCTCTCTCTCTCTCAGTTCTCTGTGTGTCTATTGTTCTCTTGCTTTCTCTCAATAAAACTGTTGAAGAATCACTTCCATGATGTATGGTTCTTACAATAATCACATGAAAAGATTAATTTGAAAAACACTGAGCAATTTTAATTATAAAATAGAAAACAGTTAAATACTTTGAGTCTATCAACCCACAATCCAAACTCAAAATCAACAGACAGCCTACAAAATTTATAATTGCAAAAATACATATGTTCTGGCATCATTTTCTTTTGTCTTGATGCAGGCTGTGAAAATACAATTAATTTTGTGAAGTTTTAGGTAAAACATAATCTATTAATTCACAATCGAATTCCCTAGATTGTTCATCTACCAGTTTCACAATGCCAAAGAAGTCCTATCTGTAGGATATCTCATCATAATTTAGTATTCTGATTTTCTTTGCTTTTTTCTTCTCCTCCCAAAACAAACACCTGTGTATGTGCACACAAACAGGAACACACACACACAATCAATACTCTCACTGTGCTAATCACAGAGTATTTTACTGAACACATAATAAAACTATTAAATGATTTTAAGGACATCATTAACAACTATTTTCAAATGTCATATTTAAACAGAGACTGTTAGATAACATTGATATTTAGAACTTCAAAGAGTAGAAATCGTTGCACTGTTTTAAAATACTAAAAATCAGCATAGTATTCTTCAATGAAGTGAGGTAACCTTTAATGGTGAATGGCCTATGGCTTTCCTCTCTTGTTACTCTTCTTTGAAGAATCTAAGCCATTCAACATATTTTACAATTAGGAATGCCTCTTAAGATACACATGAGATAGTTATCTATGGTTACAGAAATCAAATCAACAGCCTACTTACTTATGCCACAGCACATATAAGTCAAACCTAAGTTAAAGAAAATGGGGAGCTAAGTTAACAGCCGTGGAGTTAAGTCATGGTAGAATAATGAAAATTCAGTTACTGAACAAAATAAGTGATCTGCTTCAGTAATGTGTCCTTACTTTTATAATATGCTATTTCCAACTTTTATCCTTTTTCTTAAATAATATTCTATTTGAAGGTGCAAGCCAATTTTTATGAAGTACAAAAAAAGACTAAAAATATGTGAATACACATAAATATATGTATTCAGTTATGCTTAAATTATGATGCTAATATAATAACCATACGGCCACCAAAACACAAGTGCACATATTGAACTTTCTACTTAGTTCCTGAGAGTTTATCTTTAATGTACATCCTTGGTGGCTTTGTCCTTCATATCAGACATAACCACAATCCAGAAATTTGTACTAAGTATATATCAGTTTGCACTTATAATTTGACAACTAAGGTATGCATCTCTTTTTTATTTATTGAGCATTAGAGTTATACATAGGAGTTGGGTTCATTTTGACAAAACCATACAACCATGGAATTTGACTGAGCCCATTTCAGTCCTGGTTCTCTCCTCATTTCCTTCCCTTCTTCCTTCTCCCTATTCTCCTTCATCTACTATGCTGATCTTCCTTTGGCTCCTTTATTTACTTATTTTTGATTGACGCTTTCTACATATACATAAAATTGAAATCCCCTGTGGTTTATTTCTATATGCACATAACATGATTTTGTTTAATTCATTTCACATTTCTTCCCTTTTCCCATCCCTCTTCCCTCCCTCTCAATTGCCTCTTCTACGCCAATGAGCTTCCCTATGACTTTATGGCTTTTGCTCCCCTTAATTTGCTCTAACTTCTGTACATGAGAGAAAACATCCAACCCTTGATTTTCTGAATTTAACTTATATCACTTAGCATGATGTTCTCCATTTCCACCCATGTAATTGACAAATGCCATAATTTCATTCTTTATAACTGAATAAAGTTCACTGTGTGTGTGTGTGAGTGTGTGTGTGTGTGTGTGGTGTAAGTATAGATATAGATCACATTTTCCTAATCCATTAACCTTTCGATGGGTGTCTACACTGATTCAATAATATGATTATTGTGAATTGTGCTGCTATAAACATTAAAGTGGCTGTATTGCTTTGGTATGTGGATATTAGTTCCTTTGGATAAATACCAAGCAGTGGGATAGCTAGGTCATATGGTGGGTCCATTCCTAGTTTTTTGAGGAATCTCCAAACAGCTTTCCAGAGTGGTTATTCTAATCTGCTGTCCACCAACAATATATCAATATACCTTTTTACCCACATCCTCACCAGCATTTATTATTATTCATATTCTTGAAAATTGCCATTTGGAGTTGAGTGAGAAGAAATCTTAGAGTAGGCTGAGTGTGGTGGCTCATGACTGTAATTCCAGTAGCTTGGGAGGCTAGGCAGGAGGATCACGGGTTCAAAGCCAGCCTTACAACTTAGTGAGTCCCTAAGCAACTCAACAAGACCCTAAGCAACTCAGCAAAGACTCTGACTCTAAATGAAATGTAAAAAAGGGCTGAGAATGTGACTCAGTGATTGAGTATCCCTGGGTTCAATCCATGGTAAAAGAAAGAAAGAAAGAAAGAAAGAAAGAAAGAAAGAAAGAAAGGAAGGAAGGAAGGAAGGAAGGAAGGAAGGAAGGAAGGAAGGAAGGAAGGAAGGAAGGAAGGAAGGAAGGAAGGAAGGAATCAGTGTAATTTTGGTTTTTATTTCCCTGATTGCTAGAGATGTTAAGCAATTTTTATATATTTGTTGACTATTTGTGCTTTTTCTTTTGAGAAATGTCCTTTTAATTCTTTTGCCTGTATATTCATTAGGTTATTTGCCTTTTTTGGTGTAAGTTTTTTGAGTTCTTTATAGATTCAGAATATTAATCCCCTGTCAGAGAAGAAAGTAGCAAAGATTTCTCCCATTCTGTAGTCTCTATATTCACACTCTTAATAGTTTCCTTTACTGTCCAGAAACTTTTTAATCTGGTGACATCCCACTTACTGATTTTTGAGCTTTTGGGGGTCTCAGTGAAGAAGTCAGTTTTTGCATCAATATGATGGAGTATTGATACTTTTTTATTCTAGCAATTGCAAGGTACCTGGTCTAATTTCTACTTCTTTGATCCATCTAACTGACTATTCAGTTTTCCCAGCACCATTTGTTAAAAAGGCTGTCTTTTCACCAATGTATATTTTCAGCACATTTGTCAAATTTAAGGTGGTTGTAAGTACGTGGTTTGTCTCTGTGTCTTCTACTCTATTGCATTGGTTTGAATGTCTATTTTGATGTCAATGCCAATATCATGCTATTGTTCTGTTTTGTCACTGTAGCTCTTTAGTATAATTTGAGATCAGGTATTATGATGCCTCTAGCATCACCCTTCTTGCTCAGGATTTTTTTTTTTTTTTTTTGGGCGGGGGGGTCTATTCTGGATCTCTAATTCTTCCAAATGAATTTTAGGACTATTTATTTTCTAGTTCTCTAGAGAATGTTGTTGGTATTTTGATGGGAATTGCATTGTATCAGTATGTTGCTTTTAGTAATATGGTCATTTTGACAATATTAGTTCTGCCTATCCAAGAACATGGGAGGTCTTTCCACCTTCTGAAGTCTTCTTCATTTCATTCTTCAGTGTCACATAATTTTCATTATAGAAATATTTTACCTCCTTGGTTAGATTAATTTTCAAGTATTTTATTTTATCGCTTGAGGTTATTATGAATAGGATGACTTTCCTGATTTCTTTTTTAGCAGAATCACTGTTGAAGTATAGAAAAATTATTAATTTATGAATAATGATCTTGTATTCAGTATTCTGTGCTGAATTCATTTATTAGCTCTAAAAGCCTTCTGGTAGAGTTCTTTTGGTCTTCAAGATATAGAATTATGCCACCTGCTAAGAGAAATGTTTTGACTTCTTCTCCTATGTGTATCTCTTTGATTTTCTTCTCTTGCCTAAGTACTCTGGCTAGAGATGTAAGAATAATATTGAATAAATGTGAGAATGGACATCTTTGTCTTGTTCCTAATTTTAGAGGAAATAGTTTCAGTTTTTCTCTGTTCAATAATCGTACATAGCTTTTAAAATACTGAGGTAAGTTCCTTCTCTCCCTAGATTCTCCAGCATTTTTAACATGAATTTATGGTAGATTTTATTAAAAGTCTTTTCTGCATATTTTGAGATGATTATATGGATTCTTGCCTTTTTTTTTTTTTTTTTTTTTGTACCGGGGATTGAACCCAGGGGCACTTAACCACTGAGTCACATCCCCAGTCTCTTTTTATATTTTTTTTAGAGACAAGGTCTTGCTAAGTTGCTTAGGGACTGACTTTGGCTGAGGCTGACTTTGAACTTGTGATTCACCTGCCTCAATCTCCTGAGTGTCTGGGTTTATAGGCATGCACCACTGTTCCTAAGCATTTTTCCTTAATTTTCTTTCTAAATGATGAATCACATTTTCGTTGTGTGTATGTTGAACCAACCTTCCACCCCTAAGATGAAACCCACTTGATCATGGTGCATTATCTTCCTGATATGTTTTTGAAGGTGATTAGTTAATACTTGATTAAGGATTTTTATATCTGCATGTTCATCAGGGATATTGGTCGTAGTTTTCTTTCTTTGATGTATCTATGTCTGGTTTGGGTATTATGATTCTACTGACTTCACAGCATATATTTGGGAGTATAATCTCCTTTTTACTTTTATGGAGTCATGTAAGAAAGATCAGTGCTAGTTCTTCTTTAAAGTTCTGGTATAACTCCACTGCATGTGGTTCTGGGATTTTCTTTCTTGGAAGGTTATTAATTGCTGTTTCAATTTCATTACTTAATATTAGTCTTCAAGATTTCTATATCTTCCTGGTTAAATTTGGGCAGGTCATATTGATACCACTCTTTACCAGTGACGAGTCCTGCTTCCTTAGGTATTGAAGTATAATGCCAGAGAAGCACGCCAAGGCAAATGTAGAGTGGAAAATGCAGCTTTATTAAAGAAAAGTAAAAGCAGACTTCTCCCGGGTGGAAGAAGGGGACTCAAAGGCGGAATCCATGGGATGAGCAAATCTTGTCCTTTTTATGGGTTTTATTCTCCCATTCTTTCCCCCTTATCTCTTTCCTTCCTGCCTAGGGATTAGGCCTGGTTTTGCAGGTGAGATGTGAAAAGTGAAAAGCGGATGGGGCAGGGGGAGGGCCAAAGTGATTCAGGCAGGTAAGGGCCCAGGGGGCATTAATCAGCATCTTCCTGCCTGCAGTCTCTGACAAGGGCAGGCAAATTTGGTTATCAATGGGTTCTGCAGGTCCTTAACATTCCATTCTCCCGGCAGTCTCCAACTTCCAGAGGCAGATGGCTTTATGGCCTCCATTTCCTTGATCTGACCCGATTCCCTATTTCTACACTAACTGCCTGTCCCCAATTCTGGCTTCAATATGCATCTAAAAATTTGTCACTGTCTTCTAAATTTTCTGGTTTATAAAAATTTATGAGGCCTAAGTTTTCAAAATAGTCTCTAATGATCAGTATTTCAGAAGTGTCTGTGGTGATACATCCTTTTATATCTTTAATTTTATTTATTTGGGTCTTAGCTATCTTTCTTTAAATTTGGCTAAGGGTTTATCAATCTTAGTTATTATTATAAATGAACCAAACACTTGTTGTACTGGTCCTGTATATTATTTATTCTCAATTTTATTAATTTTGGTTGTAATATTAATTATTTCCTGTCTTTCACTGATACTGAAATGGTTTGCTCTTCCTTTTCTAAGGTATTGATGAGAAGCAAAATCTTCTTTATTTGAGATCTATTTTTATTTAATTTAGGCACTCAATGCTATAGATTATTCTCTTAGAACTGCTTTCATACTATCTCAGAGATTTCAATGTGCTGTATCTCTGTTCTCATTTTTTTTCTAAAAGTTTCTTGATTTCTATTGTGATCCGTTCTTTACTTCATTTAGAGTATTGTTAAATCTCCACGTGTTTTTGTGGTTTCTATTATTTCTATTATTTTTCTTACTACCAATTTTATTCCATTAAGACTGATAGGATGTATAGGTGCATATGATTATATGATTATATACACATATATATGACTTACATTGATTATAAGATTTTATATCTATATATGTATATATAAATTATAAGATTTTATATCTATATATGTATATATAAATATACATGTATATATATTTATAAATATATATATATATGTGTGTGTAGATATATATATATATATATATATATATATATATAGGACTTTCATTGAGACCTAGAACATGGTTTCTTTTGGAATAAGTGCCATGAGCTGCTGACAAGGTAAATTCAGCTCTTTTGGGGTGAAATTGAAATATTCTGTAGATGTTTATTAGGTCCATCTGATTAATACTATTATTAATGTAGGAAAGATCTTCATTGACTGTGTGCTTGGATAATCTGTCTACTGGTGGTAAGGGTGTGTGGAAATCATCCAGAATGTATTAGAGCCCATCTGGGATTTAATGTCATTTTTTAAATGTAATTAGGTGCACTAACACTTGGGACATATATATTTACTATTGTTCTATCATCTTTTGATTGTTCCCTTTTCTATTACGCAGTGGTGTTGTCTCTTTTGATTAAATTTTGCTTGAAATCTGCTTTGACAGATGTGAGAATAGCTACTCCAGCTTGTTTTTTAGACTTCATTTGCATGGAATATTTTTTCCATCCTTTTACTTTCACACTGTGGGTGTCTTTGCCTATGAGATGAGTCACTTGCAAACCATATACAGTTAGGATTATTGTTTTTGATCTTTTCTGCTGATCTGTATCTTTTAATTAGGGAGGTCAGACCATTTACCTGAGTTAAAGTGTGTTTGCCATCTCCCACCATTTTCTTTTGTCTGCTATATTTAATTCGTATTTATTTTCTGTATTTATTTCTGTACTTAGTTGGTTGCATTTTTAGTGATCTTCATCTATTTGAGAGCTTGGGAAGGTTTTATATCCCACTGATTTTGAAAGAGAGCTTTGCTGGATTCAACAATCTTGACTAGCAATTGTTTTCTTTTAGAGTTTAGAATATCTTATTCCAAGACTCCTTGATTTTAGGGTCTAAATTGAAAAGTCAGAAGTATGCCTTCTTGGTGTTCTTCTAAATGTGAACTAATATTTTTTCTCTTCTAGCTTTTCATATTTTTTTCCTTCTATTTTATGTTAAGCATTTTGGTTGTGATGTGTCTTAGAGAGTTTCTGTTCTGATCTTATATATTTGGGGTCCTTTATGCTTCCTATATGTGGATGTCTATCTCAGCTCTAATATGGGTGTTTTTTCTGCTACTGTCTAACTGAAGGGGTTTTTAATGCCTTTAGCCCATATCTCCATGTTCTTTTCTATCTCAGTGACTCTCAGGTTTGTTCTCTTGATGTTGCTTCAGAGTTGTTTCATATTCTGATCATCATCTTTTGTTTTTTGCTGTATTGCATACTGGGTATTCAAGTCCATATACTCTGTCTTCAATACTTGAAGTTCCATCTTTAAGGCCTGAAGTTCTGTTCTCTACATGATCTACTCTGTTGGTTATGCTTACAAGTGAATTTTTAATTTGAATCTTTGTGTCTTTTATTTTACAGAGTTCTGATTGTTTTATTTTCAATATCTCTTTCTTTATGGTTTTTCATATCCTGTACTTTCTCTCTTAATTTGTTCTTTAGATTTTCTTTTAGTTCCCTGAACAATTTAATAATCAGTTTTTTTTTTTTTTTTTTTTTGTGGGGGTAGTATTTTTCTGAAATTTCATCCACTTCCATATCTGTGAGATCCTTTATTGGGTGATTGTGAATTTGGGATAGACATTTGTTTGCCTATTTCCTCATGTTTTCAGAGTTCTTGGATTAGTGCATCAATCGATGCTATTATATGGGTCCTTTTATGTGTGGTTATTATTTTTGTTTTGGAACATTCTCTGTTTTTGATGCATGAGTAGACATCCAGGGGTAGGACCTGACATCCCCTTCTGGTTACTCCTCCTTTGGCCCTGGTGGTTGTTTAGGGTTTTGTTTCCCCAGTTCTATGTGTTGAAGTAATGTTGAGGCTCAGATGGGTCTAGAGAGTGTTCACAGGGAGAACTGCTGTTACTTGGCTGAGTTGTGAGTGTTGCTCAGCAGCAGGTTCTCTATGCTGTGAGCCTGAGGTGTCCTAATCACTTTCCAGTTCCCTGGTAGAGGAAGCTGGGGAGTGAAGAATATCACTAATGTTAGCAACTGATATACAGCCTTAAGAAAAATGTCCACTATCTACTTTGACATCTATAACACTAATTGTACCTATATAGTACTGGTAGGTCAGCATTTCACATTGATATGAAAAATAAAAGACAAAAAAATATTTAAAAAACTGAACTAGATCAGGTACTAAAAATCAGGTATCTACTCTGTCATCCACTATATTAATAATGACATCATCGAGATGAATGGGGTAGGAATTACATAAACTATATAATTTTATTACATGGTGGTATTATAATTTCTTAAGTATGTGGTCAGGAGAAAGTAAAATATTTTTTTTAAAAATTGAACAGAGAACAGGATGGAAACAGGGAGCAGATGTCAGGTTAAGAAGGGGTAATAAAACAAAGTTAGTAAAACTAATTTAAAAAGGAGAGAGGAAAAGAGAACAGGAAAATTTGTCTATTGGTGGGGGAAAGGAGCAAAGAAGGGACAATAAGAGGGATAAAACCAAGGTATAAACAAACCAGCAAATGTAAGATCAAACTAACTCAAACCCATGTCTAATTACACTCCACCTAAGTCAAACCAGGGCTAAATAACAAACATGTACAGAGGAAATCAATTAAAGGTAGTTCAACTATATGAATATACATATGTATTTTTTTAACCTACTTGCATGGTGAGAAAACACACACGCACACCCATGTACGCACACACACAAACTTTTAGAATGAAGAAAAGTAAAAAGTAATAAAATGTAGCGATATGATATTTGAAAAAATTTTAACAAGTTAATTTTTTGTTAAGTTAAAAATATAATTTTTTTTAAAAAGTTTAAAAAATGGAGGGAATACAGAGGGGGGAAATACAGAAGAAAAAGAAAAATCTTAATGATAAATAAAGGGTTTGTTTCCGCTAAAGTAATCAAAACTGTTAGCAGTGATGAATTTTCATTCTTTGTATTTATTTTTGCTCTGTAACCCATGAAGGACTAGTGGTTGTAAATCCATTGTCTGTGTTCCTCATCTGTCTGCCAGTCATTGTGGCTAGTAGCTAAGGCTGGTTGTATCTGGATCCCACCCCCAAGTATTGGGTGGGATAGACTGGGGAGTGTGGACAAATTGTGTACTTTTGTAGTGGGGCTGGTGCGCTACATCAGCCACATTACAAGTTTCAGAAGTTGGGATTTAGACTTGGCTGAGCTTAGAAACTTTGTTGGTGGGTATTTGAGATTTAATCCATGCCCTCTGTTGCTGGGAAGATGCTGGTCTCTACAGGACATCTGGATCTCAGGGGCCTCCCATAAAATCCACTTTTAGGGTCTAAGGTCTACAACCTCCACAGGTCTCCTATCACCACTATGGATATGAATTTCCCATAAAGAGCCCTGGAGTGCAGACTCCTGTGTGTCCATTGTTGTCATCTTCCCAATAGCTCTTGTGGGCCACCAGCAGCAAAGGGAGCTCTCTTTCCTTGGTATCCAGACCCTGTATACCCTAGGCATAATTTCCTTTGTGCCTATTTTAGTCACTCTGGTCCAGGCACATGCTGGGGATCATAATAGGAGACTGCTGAGTCAGCTGGCAACTTCCTTTATGAGTTTCTGACCTCCTGTCTCTGCTCACTGCCATGCATCACTTATAAATGGTTTCTGCTCTGGTAACCCCTGTTTCCACTGTGCTAGCTGCCTGTGGGCTGAGCAGTTTTGGTTGGTTTTCACTCAACCCCTTCCCCGCTGACTATGGGTCCATTAAGATCAGTCTCCCTCTCTATTCTACAGGTTCTGTGCAAAGTTTCTTTCTGTACCTCTATGGTCTCTTTTACTGGCTGATATTAAGTTTCAGTCAGTTTCCTTACTTACTGACCTGGCCAAGGAGCAGTATTCCCACTGTAAGTCTGGTGCTAATTTGCTGCTTGGAAGTGCATCCTTCTCTGATCTGTCATTCTCTCTCCCTAAAGTATGTATCTCTTAAAAAGATACTGCTGGTGAAATACATTTAAAATTTGCATTTATTTAGACTTGTGCAATCCTATCCTGTAATGTACTTTCATAAAACATTTAAATGTGTCAATAAATCTGTTAGTCAGATGAGTCAATATAAACAAATATAGCTGTAATATATTTTCCACTGCTATATAGCATTTTTTATATGATTATACTACGAAGATCTAGTGAGCTATAGATAGATATTTAGGACATTTTAGTTTTGACCTTTATGAATTTGCTAAAATGAGTATTATTATAAGGGTATCCTACTACAACTATGCCAACTTTTCTCTGGGGTAAATATTCAGATGTAGAGTTGCTGGGTCATACAGCAGGTGCATGTTCAGTTTCACCAGGGATTGACAATTGTGTAGATCCTGCTTTGTATCATATCCTCAGGATCTTGTATATTCATTTCAGCTCAAATTTACTGAGCTATGGCAGAATCCTTTTGGGAAGAAAAATATTTTGACACCTGCTAATGCTGTGCTTGCAAGTTCATTTTCTTTGGCCTGTTGATTTTATTATATTTTGGCCATACATTTTAAAGCATATTACTTTATGCTAAAGCATATTACTTTATAAAGCATATTACTTTTATAAAGCATATTACTTTAGTATAAAGCATATTACTTTATGCAGGAGAACAGTCATTAATAAGTCAGTAAGGACTGGGATGTAGCTCAGTGGTAGAGTGCTTGCATTGCATATGGAAACCCTAGGTTCAATCCCCTTCAATCTCAGTACTGCCAAAAAGAAAGTTTCACAAAAACAAGTCAGCAGTGTATCAGTCACAGTTCAAACTGGTGATAGAAATCACACCATGATCTAAATAAACAAAGGAAGTTTAATAAAAAGAATTATCAACTATCACAGAGCACTGGATCAATGAAGGGTAAAGATAATGAGGGGTAAAGAGACTCTGAAGGGGACTGGGGAGATAGCTCAGTCGGTAGAGTCCTTCAAAACCTGTTGGAGAGAGCATGGCTATTTCACCTGAATGGGAGAGACGTGGTTGGGGTATACCCTGAGAACCACACTGGAATCACCCTCTGGACCTTACCCTCCTTCTGTTGTCCCAGGAAAAGTTGTTCTTAGGAAAATTTCTTGGTAGAGACATTCTATAAGTCCACCAAAGCAGCAATGGGGGAAGCTTCTTGCCTGGGTACTGTTGACCACTGTGCACTGAGTTTGGCCACTACCCACCCAGACTCTGACCTACAGACACTGTGAGATGACAAATGCATATTGAACTGAGCTGCTCAAGTTGTGGTCGGTTATTATGCAACAATATATTTTATGCAGATGTATAGTGACCATCTTTGCTGACATTATTCCTAAGGCCTTTGCTAATTTCGAAAGGTGCTAGTGGGTAAGAATCCAGCTTTTGCCAAAGCAAAGGGGTGCTACTAAAGTAACAAAATTGAAAAAAATGAGACTTTGAACATGTGACCACATTTCCTCACAAAGCATTTGCTGAATTGTGACAATGAGCAAGGTAGAGACTCAAACCTAAACCCGTGACCCTCCACAACACTGAGCCAATCTTCTTTTATTAAAAAATAAACAAAATAATAGTAAAGGGGAGACCCTTAGGAGTCACTATATGCTTTAACTTAAACATTCAATAGAATTATAATCTAGAAACTGGGATCACAAGATATAGATTGACTATCACCAAAACAGCAACTTAGCTATTAACTCAGCTTAATTGCTGATGAGGTTCAGATGACAGGTCTCCCCTCCTAAGTGGCTATAAAACTAAAATATGAAATCCATGTTGTGATATAATCTCACATGAAGAAAAAAATGTATAAATGCATACATATATAATATAAACATCTATATGTATATAACTTGCATATGTTTTATATGCAAGTTATTAATTTCATGTAAAATTCATGTCAGAAGGAAATAAAATACCTTTCAAAACAACCATCTTCAAGTGATCCTGCTCTTGCAGGCAAAAATTTAACTATGATTACTATGTTAAATAGGATGCAGAAGCAAGAATTAAATCAGAGGAAAATACCAAGATTTCATAAGAAAATTAGAAACTGTAAAATAGAAATTACAGAACTAGAAATATGTGAAGTTAACAACAAATGGGTGATTTTAGTGACAAACTTAGAAGTGGAGGGGAAAAAAGGCTTAGTGAACAGAGAAAGGTCAAAAGGAAATATTCCAATTGAAACAGAGAAAAAAAAGGAAATACAGAGAAGCATAGATGAGACAAGTAAGCAAAACCATTTGTAATTGACTTCCTAGAGAAGGAACAGAATGAAACAGAAGAAATATTAAAGAGATAAGAATTTTAAAGATTATAACAAAGTATCAAAACAGAACCAAGAACACCTATGAATGTATAAGATACAAAGTAATAAAATTGAATTAAATATTATACTTTGTTACATAATAGTCAAAATGCTGAAGAGAAAGAAAACTTAAAAAGTTACCAGAGGAAAAATACACCTTCGAATACTGATAATTTGTCTGGTAGGTGACATAAAAATATAGGAGCTGGACCACAACAAGTGGCATTTGAAAATTCTGGAAGCAATGTTTTTGTCCCTGCAGAATCCTATACAGTGCAAACATGTCTCTAAAATGTGAAAACAAATTAAGGATTTTTTTAATGAATAAAATATGAGAGAAAATTGTACCAGCAGACCTGTATTTTAAAAATGCTAAAGGCAAGTATTGTCAGAAGGAAAATAACCCAAAGAGAAAAGGTAGAAATGTAGAAAGAAATTAAATTACTGTTACAAAAAAAATGTGTATTTCCTATTGATTTTAAATGAATATATAACTAAATTCATGAATATAACAAAAGGTGATAAAGGTAACTGGAATTGGCGAAATTATGTTATAACAATGGAGTACATGTGTTATGTCAAAGTAAAACTATTTACTGTAAAATAATTCAGTAGACTGAAGAATAGTAAATGGTCTTGTACTAATAAAAAAGAGAAAAATTAAATAATAAAATTAATAACAAATACAACTAATCCAAAAGAAAGTAAAAAAAAAAAATAGGGGGAAAAGAATAAGAAACTCCTAGTTAAAATAAGAAGCAAAGAAGATTTTAGATACAAATCCAATATCAGTAAATCAAATGTAAATGATGTAAATATGCATCTAACAAGGACTTTTATTAAGAACATATAGACTACGAGTGAAGCAACCATTACTTTTACGACCACACTGAAAGTTCATTTGACAGTACTTATTAAAGTGATCCATTTGACCCAGCAACTTTGGAACTAGATAAACAACATACAGAAATCATTGCTTATGTTTACCAAAAGACATATGCAAAGTGTTGATATAAGCAAGACAATTTGTGTTATCTGACTTGTGTGAAGTTTACTTATAGATGTCACTGAAAGATGTTCGAGGTGGTCATCAAAATCCTAAGGGTGAGCTTTTTTAGTTACAAGTGACTTTACTGTATTAATTATACAGTCTTCCCTCTATTATTTAAATATTTGCAATGAGTACACTTTTATAATTTGAAAAAAAAATTCCTGTATATTGTCCCTGCAAACATACCTTCATCTTCCAGCATTAGATTAATGTCATGACCATGTAGAAAAATTATACTAATCTCCTTTTCTCCTTTCATAACACACATTTAAATTCCTCATAATTCAATCTTGTTCCTCAAAGAATCAAATAAGGCTAAATGAAACTGATTGGCACCTAACCAACTATGTTATACTTGCATTTTTAAAGATGCACAAATTCTAAGGTACAGAATATTTTAATTACAGCTGACTTAGTGACAGAATTTGTGTAAAAGCTTTGCATATATTTTTCTTTCTTAGTGTAAACATAAGTGCTGTGCAACAGGATAAAAATAGTTCTATTATAAATGGGAATGAGGTAACATAGCAAACCCTATGGTCTAAACCTTGCAAGTGTTCCCAAGGATTTCCTCTCTATAATCCTTTACTGATAGGTTTATATATAAGTTTATTAGGTTTATCAATCTTCTTTAACACACTTACATGCCATAAAACATCTGGTAAGGAAAAACAGAACACAGTATTTGGCTTAATGCTAGTCAGGATATATATTTCTTATTATATTAGTAACAGGCACAATTCTACAAAACAATGAGTAAAAATGTTTCCTCTTAAAAGCAAAGTACTCCCTTCTTGAAAATAAATTACCCTGCTAGGGCCATCATGGGACTCCTGAGAATAGGTAATTCACTTCAAATGAATGAACCCTCAACTAAACAGCAAGTGCTTCAGTGGGAAAATTTTAAACTCACAACTTTCTGCCTCAGTTTCCTTATGTAAAAGAGGTAATATAAATCTCTAGTTTTTTTAAAAAATGGAGCTATTACCACTGTATTCACTGGAAGGTTATGAATATATTGAAACAAAATTCTTTATGTGGTAAATTCTATACAGATGCAAAATAGGGAATGCCCCAGGATTAAATTTATCCCTCATCTGTTTTTATTTAATGTAACTTCTCAACCCTGTCTGAAATGTACCTAATAACTAAATAAAAATGCTGCATTGTGCCACCATCTCAGCAATATCATCAGATGAGTCTCTGGAGTTGAATATGATGGGGTTTTTTTCCACCATAAAAGGACCGTCATCGTTGAGGGCTTCTGAGTTGGAGAGAGTGATTAACGTCTTTTTCAATTGTGCAGTACTTACAAAATTGAGCATTTTATATTCACCTGGGTGTTTCAGTTATTCACTGTTGAGTTAGCTATTTTGAACTGGAGCTATAACCATGTACTTGTTTTCTCCATTCTTGGGTAAAAAAATTTGTGTGCCTATCTCCTACAGAGTATTTGAAAAAAATATACTTCATTATTGGATGTTTTGTGATTGCTTGAAAACTATTTTATGTTAAAATTTTTATGTTGAATTCTGGCTTGAATTCAGAGGGCTCCAAGAAGTGATGTCCTGATGACTGAGGAGTAAGTGACATATAAGTAAGGACAGGTTCCCCTGCCAGCCCTAGCCTGTACTCAGCTCTACCTCATGTCTCCCCTTTCCTTGGCTTCCTTTGGAATGATGTGCACTCACTCCAGGTCATATAGTGCAATGTGCAGTTTAATATGTCTGTTTCCCCCCAACTTGGTACCACTAGTTGTATCTTAATAGGATAGCTTTCCTCCCTGAGCCACTGTGAAGACCACACTTGGCCTTCAAATTGCTTTAAAGATTTTTCATAGGTTCTAGACAAATTTATTTAAAGAAAAGTATCTTCATAAGTTCTTCCTCAGCACCTGTCTTCCCCTTGCTCTCCTTCTCTCTCTCAGCTAGCACACGTGCTCTTTCTCCCATCATTCTTTGCCTCTTGCCTCCCTAGTACTGCACCCAAACCAACACAGTAACACCTGGATGCATCCTCCTGGGTAGAAAGGGAAGAGAGGGAAAGACTACCAGTGGCAGAGTGCTTCCCGTGTGTCATCTGATAGACTCAGTAAGCTGTGGCAGATAGGCCCAGAGTAGCATGAAGCTGAGTTGGGTCCCAGTGAGCCTGAACCTGAGGCTCACAGGTAGAATTTATGTAAATTGGTCTGAGTTCTGTATTAACTGTATGACCTCAGACCAATTTACAAAAAAAAAAAAAAAAAAAAAAAAAGAAATCTACATGTGAATCTGAGTTTCTTAATGAAGTAGAGATAATACACTCTGCCTTGAATAACTGCTTTTTTCTGACATTTCTTCTGTCCACCTTTTTGACCTTGATGTACCTCAGACAAAACCTCTTTTTATCATATATTCCTACCTACTGAAGGGCATTATCCAGCCATGTGGCTTCGATTTCACCTTTATGCCAATAATTACAGAACATGTATCTATGTCCCAATCCAATTCTCAGCTTATTCCACATGTCCTGAGATTCTTAACTGTACCTCATACTTATCATTTTAAAACCAAATTACTGACCTGCCTTTTAACTTGAAAGTTATTCCCTTCCACTATCTTTTGCTTCCTTGAAAGAGAAACTTATCATATCACCTCATTCAAAAGTGCTAGTTATCTTTGACATCAGTCATTTTTTTTTTCTTTTAAATGTTTCTCAAAGTCTGCCCAGGCATATTTGTCTTTGTTCTCACAAAATGAATCCAAGAATCATCTCTCTTGCCTCCCTAGGGGCATAATAGATATTTAACTCCTTTTTCTTTAAGTCATATTTAGATGCTCCACACAATAGGCAAAAAAAGAAAAAAAAAAATTGTAAATCTGACATTATACTCTATCTCATTTTCCAGATCTTACTCTAAGAATTGTACATGTATTACCTCACTTACATGAGATTGTTATTATTATCATCACCAACATCATTTTACAACTAAGTAGACAGGAAAAAAAGAAAAAAATGAGACAGACATCATTACCCTATGTACGCGTATGATTACATGAATGGTATGAATCTACATCATGTACAACCATGGAAACGAAATGATGTACCCCATTTGTGCACACTGAATCAAAATACAGTCTGTAAAAAATAAATAAATAAATAAAATATTTTAATAAAGAAGAAAAAGAAAAAAAAGGAAAGAGGCTAAGAACACTTAACTCCAGTGTTTACATTTCTCACAGGACACTGCACTGCTTTCCAATAGCTTTTGTTCACTTTTGAAAAAAGACAAACATTTTAGGAACATCTATGAATCCAGAATGTTGTTCCTATTAAGATTCAGCTTGTGCTATGTCTGGTGGCATGTGAGGGCTGGTTTGTATCAGAGTGTAAGAACCCACAGTTGAATTTTTAGGAATGCTGAAAACTCATTGTTAAACACAAACATTTTAGAATTTATTAATTACAAACCTAAAATTCAGTAAACTGTTTAAAAACAAAGGAAATAATTACACAAAACTCATCACTATTAAAATATGTGTTATCAGGGTTATTTACATCTTTCGTATTGGTATGGTGGAAATGTACTGCAATGGTGAGTCACTGTATGTCTCTTTCCAATTCTGCATTCACTAATTCCATGTTGGTAACATGGAATTGCTCATAGCTGGAGTATGAGCTCCATGAAAATCTGAAAATGCTACATATCAGGGTTTGATTTCTCATTTCCCTACTCTAATATTAAGGACGTCATGGATTACACTTAATAGTGACTATTGACATTATATTGTTACTGGCATAACAAAATTAAGGAAATACATATTCCATCTTCAAAATCTATCACTTAATTCAATTAAAAGATCTTTCACACTGCTGATGAAAAAGTGAAGCTCTTTCAGCACTTTCCTTTCATCACTTTCACTTTCACATTACTCTTTGATGTAAATTAAAATCTCACTTAACATCCAAGTCAGGAGTGTACACTTTCATGAGTTCTCCACAGATGCACTAGATTATGAAAAATCAACTATTTTGTGAGAATCAATTAAGTGGAATTGATTTTTAATATTTAACTTGTGTGCCATACTATATATAGATAGATTCAAATTAACATAGTGTTTTTAAAAATTCAGTTATATAATTTTATAAATAAATAATCACTTTGTAAATTTTACAAAATTGGTAAATTCTTACTATGGCCTATTTTTAAGCCCAGAAGTCCAGTACTTTGTAACCAATGGTGAATCTTCTTTTTCCACATTTTAGACATTTATTTTTTATATAGGTGACAAACTTTTATGGAATTTATGGATAATTATTTCATGCATTTCATGGTGCATTTTGACATACACTCATTTGACATTGATTCCAGGCAAGAAACTAGGAAAACAAATTAAAGGGATGATTATTGAGTATAAAAAAAAAAAAATGAAAGACAATTACCACAGAGTCATTTAACTCAAGGAATGGCTCCAATGTTTTTGAAATAACCATATTCATTTTCTGAAAAAGTGAATAGATTGCTAAATTGTTGAAATAAAATAGATAGTGTAATATATTTTTGTTTCAACAAAGCACCTGACTCAAATCCTATGAAAACAAAATGGTGAAACATGGATTGAGTGGCAGTGCCAATGGGTATAATTATGTGAGAAAGATATTAACAGTGATGATTTTCAATCAAATGGATTTGTGCAAGAAATAGAAGTATCAGAAGTTATCACTGCATGTGTATTCCATCAACTGACAAATCTATATTGGATATGGGTGTGTAACTGAAGAGCTCAGAAGATTAGAAGAGGTAGACCTAGAATACATTTCCCCTTATATTTTTGAGTAATTTAAAAATGTCTGTGTAAATTATAAAATATTAATTTTAAAAGGAAGTCCTTAAATTTTTCCTGTGAAAATATGCTGGTAGCTAAGGAAGCATAAGCCAATTATAGCATTTTGAAAACATTAATCAATCACTAGTTTTTAAAATGTTATACATAGCATTGGGTATCTCAAAAGTATCCCAGATGGTTAATGTATTATTCTCAAAAGACTAGATGGGAATACAATCAAATAGTATTATACTTATATAAAATGGAACTTTTATCCTCTAGGATTCAACAAGGGACTTAGAAGTTGTCAGTAAATGATGCTTCTGTTTTGTTTGAAGTACTTTCAATACTTTGATGTGATAATCTAGGAGTGTATTATTCTTTAACTATTTTGCTCTTGGAAATGCTCACATCAAATAAATAACTAGGAATTGCTCACCATTTGTCATAATCTGCCCATAGTGAAAGAGGTAAGCCTGGAGGGAATTGAAAATAAGTACCAAATGATATTGTGGAAGGCTTGTCAATAGAAAATCATTCCTTTTAAATTCTAAAAGCAGAAAGTTATCCATTACAGTTACTTTCATTAAGTGAAAAATAAAAACAATAAAAATAAGTGCATGAAACTGAAGCACATGGCATAAATATTACATCGATCACATACACACAAAAATATTAAAAGGCAAAATACTACCATGGCTCAGTGTCAACTAGCCAATATAGTTCCTAGTTTTTAAATGTCATCTCATCCTAAAGTGTGGATGACTCTAATCTTCAGTTAGCTAGAGTGCATTTAACTTCAATTAATAGAAAACCTGAACAATGGTACTTACACAAATCAAGATATAGGTTTCTCTCATAACAAAATATCCATAGGAAGGCAGTTGCTTGCCTTGCTTCTGCTGCTCAATATTGCCATCAAAAATTCCTCCAACTTTTCTGCTCTGCATCCTCACTCTATTGATTTCTCATTTCTCTCCAATCTTAGAATCACATCTAAATCTAGCCTTGTGCAAAGAAAAAAAAAAAAAAAAAAAGACAGTATAAAGGAATGAACTATCTAATAATCTCAAGCCAAACAGGAATTTAGAATTTCCTTTTAGTAGTGATAGCAATAATTTTCCTAGTATCTGTGAAACTATGATATATAGAAAATGGAAGAATAAATGAGAAATATCAATTTGATTGCAGTTGGTTTAAACTGCACTGTAGTTCCAGTAAATCACCATTCTCAGCTACAGAATCAATATGTTTTAGCTCTGGCATGGATCTCATGGGTCATGACCCAGCCCTCTTACTTTACAAATAAAGAAACTGGGATCCACACACCTTAAATTATTTTTTCAGGATCAGGTGTGCAACAAAGTTGTGGGCAAACAGCACACACATATTCCTAGCAAGAACATATTTTTAGGTACCCATAGAGATCTGTACACAAACACATAAAAAGACTCTCAGTCTAATGGCTGGATTGGAAAGCATCCAACTCATTGTAACGGTGCTGAGATCTGTGTGGGAAACATATTCAGAATTTCTTTTCATCCTCATCCAGATTCTAATATTAGATTTAAATGTTCTACATTAAATAATTGATTTCCAGTCTTTGCAGGTGGAATTAAGTACAGTAACACAAAATAATCGGGAGATATTTAGCATTTAATAGCATCATCATTATTTGCCTTTCAAATATTTTTCATTTGGGCTGATTAGGGCTTTTAGATTTTTTTTTTTCTTCAAAAAGGCTGTCTACAAAGAACTAGAAAAAACAGGCAGCTATATTTAAATGTTGCATTTTTTCTAGGACTCTGTGTGTAATTGTGCCACCCCAAAGCAGGGAGTATTTAGAGTAACATCAACAGATGATATTTAAAAATAGACACTGAATCTATAGGAAATGTGAAAGTATGTAGACTTGCTAGCATTAATATGCCTTAGGTTGCAGTGGATGATTGGTGCAGATCGAAGAGGTCAATTCTGTGTGGAAAATGCATTCATCCCACAAAACAACCCCAGAATGAAACAACAACAACGACAACAAAACAGATATGTGAACTTTGGAATAATAATCAGTATTTTCAGATAAGACAAGGGAACACTACACACAGACTTTTGCAATGCTCACTGTATTATGATTGACAGTTATAAAACAGGAAAGGCTAGTCCAGAAGGAATGACCTGAGAATGGGTTGACAGCCTTAGTTGCCCAGCAAGTAAAATGGGAATGACAAAAGGTTTACTTCATTGTATTATGATAAAAACTAAATAAGATAAGGCAAAGGGACCTAAATAGGACTGGTATACTGTAAACACTTAGTAACTACTGAAATTACTGTTAACAGACCACATCCTACCATTTGCGTACATCAACTACAGATCCTGGAAGGGACACTGCTGTTAACTCACAGGAAAGAAAAACCACCCTTGCTTGCATAAATATTTCTTATACTTCTTAAATAACACTGCTTTGATTCCAAAGCCCTTTTAGGGGCAGTTACGTTTAAAAGGCATCAACCGTGTCATATTCCCATTGTTCCCATTGTCATTAATTGTCATAAAGCCAACAGGTTTATGAAGGAGGAAAGAAAATTTACTATTTTATTATTTAAATTAATTCATCCTGTTTAACTCACGGTTACAATTTGAGTATCAGCTATTGCTGGCTATTGTTTATTCTCATTTTATTACTATGCAAAGGCTTCCCGTTACCCAATATATGCTAAAGAACTGGCAAGAATAGCATTCAAATTAATCATCATTGTCATTGGAAATAGTCATTCTCAGAATATAGCTCTGCATTTGTTTTTCCACCACAATAAGTAAACAAGTATCTATGCCACTTCAGGTGTGTGTGTATGTGAAGGGGTGAGGGCAGATTGGAGAGAATCTGTGTATTTGTTATTCCTCCTTTCATCCTAAAATGATTGGGCATTTGGTGTTATGAAATATGTAGGTACCAACTAAGATGCAAAACCATCATTACCACACAGAACAAGCCTTAGATGCTCAGATGCAGTTGGCTTTTTCTGATAATGTTCTCTTTGGTAATATTATCTCCCTCTATCTATCAGCTTTAAGCCTTTTGCTAAAATTTAACACTCTGGTTTATCCTATGTATGTGTTAGGAAATATAACAATTGGCAAAAATTACACATTTGTAGTCCTGGATTAAACTCGATATCATCTATTAAATCACTATTGCTCAATGAAGGAGATCATGTTTTATTCATCTTTGGATCTGCAGAGTTTGATATAATACTGCTGATTCATAGTAGACTCTAAATGGGTAACTACTGTATTCAATTGAATTGTGCTACTTAAAATTATCTTTAGGCAACTGTTTTTATAACTAGTACCCTCTGGTTTTACTAACTGAATTCAGATAACTTGCAGTAAGATTTCAATTGTTGAAGATGGTGGCATTTCTATTCTTAATTGCCATTCACCTACTCTTTTCTACAGATGTTAATTATTGGACTTTTAATATTAAGCATGACATAGATCCAGAAGCCAGATGCAATTTCTTTGGTTTGGGTAAGAGTCTGAACCTATCTTGTTCTATATGACATTATCATACATGAACCTTAAACATATTATTTATGATGACACACACATGTCTAATATCTCTAGCTTCACTTCTATCATAGTATAGGAATATCATCCCAAATGTTAATATCCAAACTTTTCTAATTCATACATGTTTCCCCTAATATTTTTCTACTCAGGAGAAGAGCCATTGGAAAGTTTTATTGGTTTCCTTTTAAAATGTGAATATTTTCTGGTGAAATTTATTGAAGTTCTATTAATCCAATTATTCATCATCATTGTAGTAATCTTTTAGTAATAATGAGAATCAATTGTAAAATCTGAGGATTAATTATCTCATCAAATTTATTAAACTATTAACCAATTATCATCCATTTTACTTTTCCCTTTTTCATGTACATATTATGAAAGTCAATCATACAATAATGAACATCTAAGAACAAGATACTATAATGTGACCTTAAATCATACATGGCAAGGAACTAGTAGTGACCAGTTTTTACATTTTATAACTTAGTTAGACTTTAGAAATAAATTGTTAAAATTCCTCCTTTTTATAAATAAGGAAACTAATGTTTTGTGTGAGTTAATGATTACCAAAATCATGGTTAATTGATGAAATGACTCAAACTTGAAAGCAGACTTTCTCACTTTGAATCTAAGCATTTTATTCACAAGTCATGTGGCCCCTGACTAATTTTCTTAGAAAATAATTGACCAGAGAATGTGTATCATGCCATTTGCAGATATTTAGGGCTATATTAAAGATTGTTGACAGGTACTATCAATTACTATTCAAACAATCACATATCTCTAAGTATTTTCCCAATTTAAACATTTTGTGGCTACTTGAAGTTTTAGTTAAAAAATAAATTATAAGAAATATAAAGTACATATCATTGATAACGATGACACTAGAAAGAGGTGTAGAGAATGGAAAAGAAATAGTTTCAGACAGTAATGTTTATATTTTACACATTTACACAATGTGTAGTATATATTATCATTTATATTTGATTTCATCATATATACAATATAACATTGTTTACTAACAATAATAGCTACCATTTTTGAGAACCTATTAAGGGCTGCTTTACTACATCATTCAAGAGGTTTACAGCAACCCTAAAAGATAGACGTGTGATTGCTCACATCTTACAAAAAGAATGTTGATATACAAAAAATACTGAGCTGCTAAGTGGAAGAAATAGAATTAAAATCCAGGTATGCTTAACAGCCATACAGGGGGTATAACCATCCCTTATAAATGAATAACTCTTGCCTTTCTCCAACATATCATTCTTTCTCCTTGAGTCAGTTTGGATCTTCTGGAAAGAAGATGTCAAAACAGAGATTGCAGTTTAAGAAATTTATCTTGTATAGTATATGTGTAAGATAATGGTGGAGGGAGTAGGGTTGGTGTGAAGAAACTTCAGGCTGGTAGGGTCCAAATCTGAACCTGTGGGTGGCGGGAAGAGGGACCCATGGGAAAGAAGAGATTCGATCCTGGTATAGGTATGAGAAAGTCTGTGACCCAAAGGGAACTCTAAAGCATAGAGGGTCAGGATAGGAGTCCTGACTTGACCAAACCCTGTCATTCCATTGTAATCAGATATCAGAGTTCTAAAGGGACTGTAACTGGAGATAGTCAGCTGACTGCTCTCTTCATGGCAAGCTCTCTCTTGAAGGGTACAGTGGTGTACCTCTATAACTGCCATCTTCTGCACAAATTCCTTAAGCTTTGATCCTTATTTTTCTTGCCTAAGATTGGGACTTTATATCAAAGGCAAGGTCTTACCTTCTGTATTTCACAAATTAGTTACTAAAACCCTTAAATAATTTCCCTGATACATAGTAAGACCTCTAAAAACATTGTATCTATGAAAATAAATGGTGGACTTCAAATAATATCACTTTCAACATTTTAAATATTCTAGTTTTATACACTTATTTGCTAGATTGGAGATATAATATAGTTTCATGATGCATCATTATAAACATATGGAAATACTCTTTTGTAATGTATCATTACAGCTTTGTCAGACTCAACCCTGGATTTGCTTTTGTTGCTACTGGGGATAACCCTAATTCAAATGCATCAATTGTGAAATATCCATGAACTATACCAGGTCAGTCACTAGTATTATAGAAGAAATATAAACTTCAAGGGTAATATTCCTGTTACTTTTTTACATTGTCACAGTCAATTAAAAAATTCTAAACCAAAGTTCATTGTAAAAGTATTGCTCAACTGCCATGGGAATTTAAAGATTGCTATCTAGTAGGTCTCTATTTTCCAATCTTTATCTGAATAATTCAGGCAGAAAATAAAAAGCTAAAAATGCTTATTTTAGACCTGAGGAGATTATGACATAATTAAATTAAAATTAATTTGTGTATGCAAAGCTATTATGAAACATATGTTTTCTCAATCCTCACTAACAATTGAGCAAAGGACAATTAATGATTACCATAAATAATTTAGAGTACAAAATATACTCCAGATTTTTATGCTGTAGAATTGGTCACTTCGGTAATAAAATCTCTTTTTGGTACTGGATAGATCTATTGATTCATGCTTTTATTCTAAAATGCTGTTCCATATTGACCACATGTAAAATTTTGAACCTTATAGTGTAAAGCCATCAAAAGTATTAAAAAATAAAAGTCCAGACAAGAAGTGTCCATTAAAGCTCTAAAATAATATCAGTGTCAAAACGTTAGATGGCAACAGAATCTATGACAGAACAGGGTATTCCAAAATTCTGTCAAACCTTTAAAAAAGAAATAAGTCTACAAAATCTGTCAAAATCAGTGTTTTTGGAGCTCTGGAACCAAGCCAAATACAACAATCAGGAAAATGTTTAATGAAGGAGAAAAATGGATTAGGAGAAGAGCATTTTGTTGTATCCAAACTTACCCACTTACCCAGTTACTATCCTCTACAATTCAGTTCATCAACAGCCTTGAAGATGAGAGTCCACTTTACTGATATAGGTCATTCATTTCATAGGGAACCACACAAAACTGATTCTTACAGAAACCTTCTTGTGTATTTTGTCATGCCTGGTGGGTCTCTGAAGGAGGCTTAATGTAATTTCAACTGTCTCAGAGCATTCACAGAATTGCAGTAGCCTCCCAGGGTGGTTTTTTGTTTTGTTTTGTTTTTTTGTTTGTTTGTTTGTTTTTGTTTTCTTCAAGTGATTAGGAGCAAAGCAGTAGCCATTACCAACTGAAGCAATGTATAATATTTATAGCAAATAACAGTACAAGGAACTTGGGAATGAAGAGGCTAGGGAAGAGAAACTCAGGGACACCTTTTGAAAATATTCCACATTTTCTGGGGAATGTAGAAGACCATGCAACTGATCAGATCTGGATACATATCAGAAAATGCCTGAGAAGATTCTAAACACTCTCTTCTATTCAGACTTTGGGCTGTTTGCAAGCAGGAAGTTAATACTAAGGGAGAGTCATAAATTGCCTAACATAAAATGGAAGCACCAACACAGAGACAATATGCAAAGAGTGGGAGAGTTACTTTTTTTTTTTTTTTCATTTTAATTTCAGGTTTTTAAGAACATCTCTAAAATAACTAAGTGACTACTAAACTGAGGGTACAGAGATTTCAGTGGCCAACAAGATAAAAAGAATACATACATAACAAAATTAGTTCAGAAAAGGAACTAAATGAACAACTACCACAAAAAGTGACAACAATTTCCATGGAAGAAAAAGAATCTGATTTCTCGAGTTGACACATTGCAATGTTCAAAATATCTAGTTTTCAATTAAACTGATTAGGCATACAAAGAAATAAGAGATTGCAGTCTATTTATAGGAAAAAAACTAATAGTGACTGTCACTAGAAAGTCTTGAACTAGGAATTTTAAACCAACTTTTTAAACCAACTCTTTTATTATTTTCTTTTTTTTCCTTTGTCCCTGGAGTCAGTGTGTCACTCATGATCAGTGCCAAGTCTCCCTCCAATTGAAGCAAGACATCAGAAAAGAGTCCTACTCTCACAAGAGGAGAGCTTGTGTCTGCTTCCTCTGCTGAAGAGTACAAGAACCTCACAGCCAGCAGCATTATCACCTAGGTGTCTTCTGAAGCCCTGCATCAAATTAGTTTCATATTTTGGAAACATGAATTCTACTGAGATTGAAGATCTAATACAAAATTCTCTTGACTTCTTTTTTTATGAGAGTAGTTATGTTTATTATCAATTCTATGAAACTCTTCATCATCTCTTCACATAGACTTGTAATATATCTGTCAGCACAGTCTCAATTTTTTTTCACAATGTTTCTTGTATCGACCCTCTTTTTTATGCAGAATATATTTCAGAATTCAGGTGTTCACCACATTTGGGTTAGAATAGAATTAACAATACTTTAACTCATCTTTGTGCCTCCAACTACCGTTTGCTCCTATCTATTATCAGGCAGAATTAATCAAATGTCCCAAAACATTTAAGACTGGCAGAAAAAGACCATATTCTTAAATACTGTAGAGAACTACTCCTACAAGAGTCTTTTGAGGAGCGCATCATCAGCATTTATTAATATTGGTTATATACATTTTTGTCTTTTTCTCTCTCTTCCTGACTTAATTGTAAATTCTTTTTTTTTTATTGTAAACAAATGGGATACATGTTGTTTGTTTGTACATGGGTTAAAGGCATACCATTTGTGTAATCATAAATTTACATAGAGTAATGTTGTTTGATTCATTCTATTTTTTTTCCCTCCCCCCCACCCCTCCCACTCTTCTTTTCCCTCTAAACAGTCCTTTCTTCCTCCATTATTATCCCCCTCCCTAACCCTAACCCTAACCCTAACACTAACTCCCCCCACCCTTCCCCTTATGTATCATCATCCACTTATCAGCGAGATCATTCGTCCTTTAGTTTTTTGAGATTGGCTTATCTCACTTAGCATGATGGTCTCCAATTTCATCCATTTGCCTGCAAATGCCATAATTTTATCGTTCTTTATGGCAGAGTAATATTCCATTGTATATATACACCACAGTTTCTTTATCCACTCATCAATTGAAGGACATCTAAGTTGGTTCCACAATCTGGCTATTGTGGATTGAGAAGCTATGAACATTGATGTGGCTGTATCTCTGTAGTATGCTGATTTTAAGTCCTTTGGGTATAGACCAAGGAGTGGGATAGCTGGGTCAAATGGTGGTTCCATTCCAAGTTTTCTAAGGAATCTCCACACTGCTTTCCAGAGTGGCTGCACTAATTTGCAGCCCCACCAGCAATGTATGAGTGTACCTTTCTCCCCACATCCTCGCCAACACCTGTTGCTTGTATTTTTGATAATCGCCATTCTAATTGGGATGAGATGGAATCTTAGGGTGGTTTTGATTTGCATTTCTCTTATTACTAGAGATGTTGAACATTTTTTCATATGTTTGTTGATTGCTTGTACATCTTCTTCTGTGAAGTGTCTGTTCATTTCCTTAGCCCGTTTGTCGATTGGATTATTTGTATTCTTGGTGTAGAGTTTTTTGAGTTCTTTATAGATTCTGGAGATTAGTGCTCTATCTGAAGTATGATTGGCAAAGATATTCTCCCACTCTGTAGGCTCTTTCTTCACATTACTGATAGTTTCCTTTGCTGAGAGAAAGCTTTTTAGTTTGAATCTATCCCAGTTATTGATTCTTGCTTTTATTTCTTGTGCTATGGGAGTCCTGTTGAGGAAGTCTGGTCCTAGGCCGACATGTTGAAGATCGGGACCTACTTTTTCTTTTATAATCTGCAGGGTCTCTGGTCTGATTCCAAGGTCCTTAATCCATTTTGAGTTGAGTTTTGTGCAGGGTGAGAGATATGGGTTTAGTTTCATTCTGTTGCATATGGATTTCCAATTCTCCCAGCACCATTTGTTGAAGAGGCTATCTTTTCTCCATTGCATATTTTTGGCCTCTTTGTCTAGTATTAGAAAGTTGTATTTATTTGGGTTTGTGTCTGTGTCCTCTATTCTGTACCATTGATCTACCTTTCTATTTTGGTACCAATACCATGCCGTCTTTGTTACTATTGCTTTGTAATAAAGTTGAAGTTCGGGTATTGCGATACCCCCTTGCTTCATGTTTCCTGCGAAGGATTGCTTTAGCTATTCTGGGTTTCTTATTCTTCCAGATGAATTTCATGATTGCTTGCTCTATTTCTGTAAGGTACATCATTGGGATTTTAATTGGAATTGCATTGAATCTGTATAGCACTTTTGGTAGTATGGCCATTTTGACAATATTAATTCGGTCTATCCAAGAACATGGGAGATCTTTCCATCTTCTAAGGTTTTCTTTAATTTCTTTCTTTAGTGTTCTGGAGTTCTCATTGTAGAGGTCTTTCACCTCTTTTGTGAGATTGATTCCCAAGTATTTTATTTTTTTCGATGCTATCGTGAATGGGGTAGTTTTCATAATTTCTCTTTTTGAGGATTCATCACTTTTGTATAAAAATGCACTGGATTTATGAGCATTGATCTTGTAACCTGCTACTTTACTGAATTCACTTATGAGTTTTAAAAGTTTTCTGGTGGAATTTCCTGGTTCCTCTAAGTATATAATCATATCATCCGCAGATAGGGATAGTTTGAGTTCTTCTTTTCCTATTCGTATTCCTTTAATTTCCTTGGTCTGTCTAATTGCTCTGGCTAGAGTCTCAAGAACGATATTGAATAGGAGTGGTGAAAGAGGGAATCCCTGTCTTGTTCCAGTTTTTAGGGGGAATGCTTTCAGTTTTTCACCATTTAGAATGATATTAGCCATGGGCTTAGCATAGATGGCCTTTTTGGGACACTATGAAAGCAGTACTTAGAGGAAAATTTATTTCATGGAGTGCATTCAATAAAAGAAGTAAAAATCAACAAATAAACAACCTAACACTACAGCTCAAAGCCCTAGAAAAAGAAGAACAGACCAACACCAAAAGTAGTGGAAGACAGGAAATAGTTAAACTCAGAGCTGAAATCTACGAAATTGAAACAAAAGAAACAATACAAAAAATTGACAAAATAAATAGTTGGTTCTTTCAAAAAATAAACAAAACTGATAAACCCTTAGCCACTCTAACAAAGAGAAGACGAGAGAAAACCCAAATCACTAAAATTCGGAATGAACAAGGAAATATCACAACAGACATGATTGAAATACAAAACATAATTAGAAACTATTTTGAAAATATATATTCCAACAAAATAGAAAATTTCAAAGACATCAACAGGTTTCTAGAGACATATGAATTGCCTAAATTGAACGAGGAGGACATACACAATTTAAATAGAACAATTTCAAGTAATGAAGTAGAAGAAGTCATCAACAGCCTACCAACAAAGAAAAGTCCGGGACCAGATGGGTTCTCAGTCGAGTTCTACAAAACCTTTAAAGAAGAGCTCATTCCAATACTTCTCAAAGTATTCCATGAAATAGAAGAGGAGGGAACCCTCCCAAACTCATTCTATGAAGCCAATATTACCCTGATACCCAAACCAGACAGAGACAAATCGAGGAAAGAAAATTTCAGACCCATATCATTAATGAACATTGACGCAAAAATTCTCAATAAAATTTTAGCAAATCGCATACAAAAATTTATTTAAAAGATAGTGCACCACGATCAAGTGGGTTTTATCCCAGGGATGCAAGGTTGGTTCAACATCCGGAAATCAATAAATGTAATTCACCATATCAATAGACTTAAAGTCAAGAATCACATGATTATTTCAATAGATGCAGAAAAAGCATTTGATAAAATACAGCACCCCTTCATGCTCAAAACACTAGAAAAAATAGGGATAGTGGGAACATTCCTTAACATTATAAACCAACTCTTTTAAATATGTTAATGACACTAACATAAATCATAGGAAATAACTAGAGGAAACTAGGAAAATGTTCTCTTACTAAATGTATCAAATCAATTAAAACACAGGAATTTTTAGAAAATTGAAGTGGAAATTTTAGAGAAGTGCCAATTTCACACAATAAGTGAAATTTTTTTTTTTTTTTTCCTGGAGAAACATAATGGCATTTTTGAGTAAGAAAAGAAAATCACGAACTTTAATATAGATCATTTGAGATTACCCAGTGTGAGAAACAACAAAAACAACAACAGCAACAACATAATAAAGATTTAAATAAATTTACTGGGCATTTGGAATTTTAACACAAACAAATAAGACTCCAATAAGGTATGAGAGAAAGGTTTAACCAAAAAGATGTTTGAAGAAGCCACAGATGAACTCTTCCCAAAATCGATGAATACATGATTCAAAAAGCATCCAAAAAGCTCAACATACTCAAGGTAGAATAAACTTAAAAAGATTCATATCGAGATATAATAAAATTCAATACCTGAAATTCAGGGTTAAAGAGAGAGTTTGAAAACAACATGGGAGAAGTGAATTTCTTTAAACAAGTAATCTTCAATAAGATTAATAGACAATTTCTTATCAGAACCTTGGAGGCCAAAAAGTGGTATAAAGGCATAAAGTTATTTAAAAAAAAATGTTTTTCAGCCCTAAATTCTACATATAACAAAACTATCAAAAACAGAAGAGAAATTGAGACATAAACTAAATTCATGGTGGTTCTTCTCTTATAGAGCTGACCTATATGAAATGTTAAAGAAAGTCCTTCAGGCTGAAATGGAAGGAAAAAAAGAAGCAATCTGAATTCATATAAGGCAATATCTGCAATAGTAAAGGTAACTGTATAGGTAAATACAAAAGTCAGAATTTTTGTATGTTTGGTTTATAACTTCTTTTATTATATGATTTAAAACACAAGTATATGCAAATTAATAATAAGTCCATATTTTAATAGGTGCACAGTATATAAAGAAATAATTCATGGTAATAACAATGTATGGGTGCAGATATGCAGGGGTAAATTTGTATACTAATAAAAACAAATTGATATTAATATGAACTAAAACTTGATGCATTAAGCCTCATTGTAATCCCAAAGTTAACCACTAAGAAAATAAGTCATGAAAACACAATTTGAGAAATGAGAAATGGTAAAAATCATCTCAATAAAAAATTACAATGAAACCCAAAAGGAAGTAGTAATGGAAGAACAGAGGAACGAAAACCATAATATGGATAAAACAAAGAAAATATCACAAGTAAGTCATACATATTACAAATTACTTTAAGTATATACAGATTAAATTCTCCAATTAAAAGGAAGAGAGTAGCTGAATTTTTTTTAATCCAACTGTTTGCTGTCAGAGAATAACTTTAAATCCAAAGACTTAAAGACCCAATTGAAAAGATAGGAAAGTGTATTTCTTTCAGATAGAGAACAACAGAGAGATCTCATTGACTCTACTCTTAGGAGGCAAAGAAAGTAGACTCAAAAAATTTTTTTTTTTCAAGAGAAAAGGGACTGTTTATTTTATATTATACATTGATAATATTGTCAAACTTTTAAGAATATATAATATTCCAAGTATGTGTTGAATAGGTTTTTGTTTATGTGATCAAAATATCTGACAAGAATGACTTACAGAAGGAAAATTTGCTTGGACTCTAGCTTTCAGAGGTTCAGTCCATGGTTGACTGACTCCATAACTTTGAGCTTCTTTGAGGGAGAACACCATGGTGGAAGGACATGGCAGGAGAAATCTGCTCAGGACATGACAAGAAGGAAGCAAAGAGAGAGCTCCATTCACCAGGGACAAAATATAATCCACAAAAGTGGGCCCTCAGTGACCTACTTACTCCAGCCACACCCTACCTGCTAAACTTACTACCTAATTAACCCATATCAGTGGATCAAGTCACTGATTAGATCATAGCTTTCATAAACTAATCATCTAGCCTCTGAACATCTTCTCAGTGTCTTACACTTGAGCTCTTTGGGGACACCTTATAACTGACCCAAAACATGAATTGATCTCCTGATTACACTGTGGTTCTCATAAGCTAATCATTGGCTTCGGGGGGACACCTTATATCCAAACCATAACAAAGTATATACACCTAACAACAGAGCCCAAAACTATATGAAGTACAAACTGACAGAATTAAAAGGAGAATTACACAGTTAAATAATAATAGTTTCAAATGTCTATGTCTCTTTTCCAATGGTGAATAGAACTAGAGAGAAAATCAACATAGATATAAAGCATTTGAAAAATATTATATCCAATTTTAAAATCAATAGACATATAAAACAGTCTACTTAACAAGAGCAGAATACATATTTTTCTAAAGTCATATGAACATTCTCCAGGATGGACTATGTTCTAAGCCCTAAAATAAGTCCCTATAAATTTTGGAATATTTAAATTAAATAAGTAATTTCCTCAAATCCAATGGAACAAAATAAAATCAATAACAGAAGGAAATCATAAAAATTACAAATAAGTTGAAATAAAACAACACATTCTTCAAAACCAATAAGACAAAACTGGGGGTTTAACTTAGTGGTAGACTACTAGCCTAGCAAGTATGAGACCCTGGATTCAATCCTGAGCACAACCATAAATAAATAAACACACACACACGACATAAAATACACACACACACACACACACACACACACGTGTAGGACATAGAATAAGTTAGAGGGACAGTACGTAGTGCTTTTGAGATAAATGAAGAAACAAACAAAACAAAGAAACCTATGAGATGCAGCTAAAGCAGTATGAATAGAAAAATATGCCTGTAAATCCAGTGTTAAAAAGGAAGTTCCTTCCTGTCACAATAACTTAGCTTTACAATTTCAGAAACTACAAAAATAACAAACGTATTCCAAGACTAGAAGAGAAAGGAAATGGTAGAATAATAATAGAGATTTTAAAAGACAGATAAGAAAATGAGAGAGAATCAATGAAACCAAAAGTTGTTCTTTGAAAGGATCAACATGCAAAAACTGATGCACACTTAGACAAATTTATGAATTATGAAGAAAAAAGACAGATTATTTTACTTAATAAAATCAGAAATGAAAGACATTACAGATGACCTCACATAAAAAGGATTATAAGAGTTGCATGTCAACAAGTCAATGAAATGGACAAGTTCCTAGAAAGGAAAAACTACCAAACTGTTCAAGAAGAAACAGAAAAGACCAATAACAAGTATAGAGATTGAACTGTAATCCAAAATTTTTCAACAATGAAAGCCTAAGACCAGATGAATTTCATAGTGTTTTCTATCAAATGTTTAAAGAATTTCTTTAAATCTTATCTCACTCTTAAGAAAAAAAGAAAACCTGGACTTGTTCCATGGAACCAAGATCACCCTGAGAGCAAAGATAGCCAATGAGTGCACAGGCTAAACACCCACCCAGTGTTGCTGTGTCTGGTGTGGATTTCCCCCAGGGGTTCATGTACTGGAGAATTGGTCTTCAATGTGGTGAAAAGAGGTGGGAACTAGTGGGAGCATAAAGATCATGGGGGCATCACCCTCAGAAGAGATTAATACTCGACCTGAAGCTTCATAACAGAGGTGTGATTGATTGGTTGAACCCACTTGCCAGGTTGACATATACATGTTGAACCTCCCACCTCATCTCCCAATCTAAATTACTTGGTTAGACTTCCAGCTTTCAATCCAAGAATATCTGGTGTGGTGGTTCTACTCTGATATCTAGTGTAGACAACCTCTACCTTATAGAAAGTATCAGGGATGACATATATTACTTTCCAAAAGTCACAATGGCCATACCTCTCTTTAGGAAGGCCAGTTTCTTTACTGCACACTTTGTCTGTTCATAAGTAGTCAGATGATCTATGATCATATACATATATATATATATATACACACACACACACACATATATAATGCCAACAAACATATATATACATATAAAATGCCAACAAATCCATAAAAAATAGTTAATAAATGAATTGAGCAAAGTTTTAGGATATAAAATCAGCTTACGAAAATCAGTTATATCTCTATAGTTCAAAAAAAATAAAGAATATAGAAAGCAAGTAAGAAAATCATTCAAATTATCACAGCATCAGAAATTTTAAAAAGGCATTTAGGAATCATTTAAACCAAGGAGATAAAAGACTTGTACAATGGCAACCATAAAAAGATATTCAAGAGGACTTAATTAAATTTGTAGGTATCCCATGTTCATATACCAGAACATTTTATATCGCTAAGACAGTAATACCTAACAAAGTAACCAAAAGACTCAACACAATCTATATTAAAATCTCAACTGACTTTTTTGCAGTAATTGAAAATTTAATCCTAAGATTCATATGGAATTTTAAGGAATACCACATAACAAAACAATCTTATGGAAAAAATAAAGTTAGAAGTTGCATACTTCCAAGCTTTAAAACTTACCGCAAAGATTCATTCAGTAATTAAAAGATCACAGGATCAACATAAGGACAGGTGACCCTTATGGGATAGAAAATGCTATCCCAAAATCTGACACTTTGGTATACAAAATATTTTAAGATGAAGGAAACCAAGAAAACAACAAAAGCTGGAAAGTCTCTTAGACTTTTCCTGTCTTGCTCCTGCCACAGAAATTAACATCGCCCTCAAACTTCTCCCGTGAAGCAATCCATACAACCTAGGTCACTCTCGGACCTCCCCACTCACTTCTCCCTTGAAGTCCTCATGTGGCAAGTGTTCTGTCCTATACTTGAGGGAAGGAATGTCACAGAGACATGAAGAATCTGGACAAATAGATCTTACTAAAGTTCCTCCGTTTATCACCATTCGATTATACCTTTTGTTCTCCAGGCACAGTTCTACAAGACTGTCCATAAAAGTGCAGTTTATCGATATTCTTTGGGTCTTCATTTCTGAGGGTTCCCAAGTCACATAAAACTTCCATTATCTAAATTTTCCTCTTGCTAATATCCAGTAATCCTATTCCTAACTTCTTCCTAAAGAATTAAAAATGTGTTCCATCAAAAACTTGTACACACAAATGTTCACAGCAGCACTATTCAAAATAGTTGAAAGATAAAAGCGATACAAATATCTATCCTCTGATTAATGGATGAACAAAATGTAATATATCTGTACAATAGACTACTAGTCGCTCATGAAAAGAAATAAAACCATGATAAGTGCTACAATATAGATGAATCTCAAAAAAATATGCCTGTGACAGAAGGAAGACACAGAAGGCAACATAATGTATGGTTCCATCCATATGAAACATCCAGAATAGTCAGATCCAAACAGTCAGAAAGCACACAAGTGGTTACCAGAGTCTGCAGTAGAGAGAGATGGGGAGGAGATGTATGGATATTTAATGTCCTCCAGTAGTTGGAGAAAAGAGAGAAATGGAGTGACTGTTTCTATATTTTGGAACTCAATAGTGGAGATATGGAACAATACTATAAGTATATTCAAAGTCACTGATTATATACTTTAAATGGTAAAATGATGAATTTTATGTTATATGATTTTTATTATTTGAAAATATATAAGTGTAAATTGAGCAATTGAGTAGCATAAAATGTTTCTATAGTGAATATCTGGCTGTGGTATATAATTCCTCCCAAAGAGTTGGGACAAAAAAAAAAAATCATTCTTAAGCAATATGGAAACAATATGGGCTTCAGAGGGAAGAAAGGTTGCTAAAAAAAAAAATGAAAACTGAACTTTCAAGGATGTGAAGTGGGGAAGTCCTGGGGAATGTGAATGGGTCACAAGGAAGGGGCACACACTCTTTTCAGGAGCTGGTGATATTCTTCAGCAAGGGACAACTTAGTTCTGATACCTCTTAAAATAGAATCACTGCCTGAAAGCATAAAGAGCAGAACAAAAGGTCAAATATTGGCTGGGAATATAGCTCAATGGTAGACTCTACTGTGTGCCAGATCCTGGGTTCAATTCCTAGTACCAGTATACATACATGTAAGTTAAAAGACCAAATATATGCCATACATTAAAATGTTTTCAGTACCCAGATTTTTTAAATAAGAAAAAAAATCACAGAAAATCTAAATTTAACAGTCCAATTAAAAATAAGAAGATCTTCTAACACTAAGATCCAGTGCCTACATATTACAAATTGAATAGAAATAAGTAACTCTGACCTTCTTCACAATGAGCTAGAGAATACCCAGTTGTTTCTTGCCTTCAAGGCATTTGGATTTGAAACATAAAATTACATTTCTTAATTTCTCTTTAGTTTGCAAAGCACCATAATTCTAAGACCAATTTGCCAAGAATGACCTTTCCATGAACCTTAAGGATATAGATTATAATTTCCGAAATCTGAGTCACTGTGCATCCCATAGAACCTGTTACCCTGTGCTATAGCTGTTCAGTTTTACTTTTACAATCAAGCCATCCATCCCTCCTTTATGAGATGAGTAGATTTATTCTTTCATAATCCCATTTCAGGGGTTTATAGACCAAATGGGACACATGTCCTAGGAAATATTACTGTGGAAAAGATCTGTTCAGAAGTATGAATTTTCTGTTTAAAAAAACAGAATTTAAAGAAAGTACATCTCTTTTTCAATCAGTTTTATAATAGAACTCTAACATATTTTCCCACCTTCAAAATATCCCAATTCTATATATTTGCAGCTGAATATATTTTTGTTCTGACACAGCTGGAAAAAACCCTCAATTTAGCAATTTAGATTTAGCAAACAATTTGTGCATAATATGGCCCATTTGCTTTTGGTGTTATTTCATCATGATTTTAGAGCCAAAAATACTGCAATATAAAAATCAGCAATTGAGACTGTGCACTGACTCTGATGAACTGGATTTTCAATGGTGTTTTGTTTAAAATATTATCCAGCCTGCTTAGAATGTATAATTTCAAAAATGTCATGGCTTAAAAGGTAAGATGCCCCTTACTGTGTCTAATTTCCATTACAAATGTGTAGGACACAAGCTGTGCTATCACTCAGAGCCCATGTGAGAAGAACTTAACCCTCTGACCCACCTCACAGTTCTGCATCCTTTAGAACACTGAATCAAGGCAATGCCTGTTAAATTTATAACTTAATTTGTTTTGATATTATACATCCAGGTTTTTCCAAGTTTCTCAAATGGGAAGCAAATTATAGCTTATACTCCAAGACTCTTGTCCTCTGAATAGGAAGGAAAAAGAGCAAAAATAAATTTCACTACAACTAATCAGTATGGGCTTTAAGGATATTCCAGGTGTGGCAAGGAGCCAAATTGAAACCTCGCTCTCTGGTTTGGTTCAGCACTAGCAAAGACTATAACTCACTTGCACTAGTTCTCTCTCTCTCTCTCTCTCTCTCTCTCTCTCTCTCTCTCTCTCTCTCTCTCTCTCTCTCGCTCACACACACACACACACACACAACTGAGAACTTATCGAGGAAGGGTCATCTCAGAATCAAGCTCTCCCGCCTTAAGCTTCCAGAGAGTTCTTAGAAGCTAGCGACTACCTGACCTTGAAGCACTTGTTTTCTTCCTTTTAGGCTGTTTGCCTGGGGTCTCCCTGATTGCAGCCCAGCCTGATCATAAGAAGCTACATTGGTTTTAACATTCTTTCTACTTTGTGGAGCAAAACTGTTCCTTTCATCCATCTATCCATCATCTATTCATCTGTCCAACTATGCTGTACTGAGCTGCTCCTATGTGATAGACTAGGTTGCTGGACATCTGATGCTAAAGTCCTATAGAATGGCTATAGAATATTTAAAACCAAGTGAGGGGAAAAGGGCCCATTAAATCCATTTTTTTCTTCAAAGAATGTTTTGGTTTATAAAAGATAAGTGAAATTTAGTTACACAGAAAACATAGAATGTTTGGACCCCAGAGTCTTTCTTTTTTACTGACATATGTAAATTTTATTTATTAATGAAGTTCAGTGGGAGTTTTCAAACATGCATACAGCATGATATAAAACAAAGAAAACATATTGAAATAAAAAATACAGTTATGATTGAGCAAATAACACCAAATCAGAGCAGTTTTATTATGTAATTTAATACCATTGTGTGTACATTATCCAATTGGGAATAATTTTATTTCAAAATTTAAAATGTAGTTTCAACAGGAATTCTTATCGAAAATTTGATTTAAAAAAAAAAAAGTCCTGAGCGAGGTGCAGTGTTGCACTCAATTATCTCAGCAACTCCAGAGTCTGAGAAAGAAGGATTACAAGTTAGAGGCTGGCCTTACCAACTCAAAGACACCCTGATTCAAAATAAAAAATAAAAAGAACTAGGAGAGTAGTGCAGTGGTAGAGTTCCCTGGGGTTCAATCCCCTATAACATAAATAAATAAAGTCCTGAAATTGAAACTTAATTTAGATCCTTGTCTAAAATATGTACATATACCATATACCAGTCATTTCTCATATAAAAATGTATATTATAAATAAAAATATTTTTTTAAAAAATTGTGGATGTTTAATTGTACACTGTGGAGAAAATTTGCCACTATCTGAATGGTGTATCACTTTTTAAAATATGTCCTTATATTTGGGTGAAAATTATAGTCTTCAGATATTAGCACATCTAGGTAAACATAATAGTTGTGTAGTGCCCAGGATTTATGAAGGTTCAGGTGTGGGACAGTAATTTATGGGGATAATTGGAGGGAGGTTTATGTGGACAGCAGATAAATGAAAAGATTTAATGAATAGGATGAACGGGTGAACAGGGGAAAATGATGGTGAGGATGAGGGGATGAAAGGAGGTGAGGAAGGAAAGTATCACCATCTAGTTGCAGAGTAAAGACATGGGAATGAAAAGCAATCTAGTACCTGCAGGGGATGCGATCTTCCATGCGGTACTTCCCCTGAAAAGTGTGAGCCAGAGATCATGAGAGATCAGGATGGGCAAGCAGAAAGGCTCAGATATCTGGGAACCTCCTATCCCAAGCCTCCCTCAGGGCCCTAGCTTTCTACTGCATGGCAGTAAGTGTTCTACATTTCTGAGGTCAGATAAATTTGGCTCCTCTCCTCAAGCATACTTCCAGTCTGCCTTCAGAGAGTGGTGTTATATTCAGAGAGCTGAGCAGACCAAAAGATAGCTAGTCTATTTTGGAAAAAGATTTGACAAGAGCATGCTTGGAGTCTGATCCTTGTAAACTTGCTACTGGTAAGGAAGGGTCTTCTTTCGGTGCTCATCTATGAGTTGTACTTTCAGAATACCGATCATTACTTGAACCACTTATTTGATAAAGTATTTTTTTTCTTTTTTTACTGACACATTGATTTTATTTATTAAGGAAGTTTAGTGGGATTTTCCAAACATGCATACAGTGTGTACTGATCAAATTCAACCACCTTTTTCTTACCCACTCTCACTCTTATCCCCTTCCCAACTTTTAGTAATCACTATTATACACTCAGAGTGATATCTTTGAGTTTCCACGTAAGAAAAAGAATGTGCAGTATTTGTATTTCTGCATCTGACTTATTTTACTTAATGTCCCCAGTTCCATCCATTTTGCTGCACACTACAGGATTTCATACTTCTTTGTGACCAAATAACACTCCATTGTGTATACACCATATTTTCTTTTCCATCCATCTGTTGATGGGCACCAGTAATATACAGATACATACAAATATATAGTACATAATTTATATATATATATAATATATATACACACACATATGTATATATATATATATGTACACATATGTATCTTGGATATATATATGTATGTGGAAGATTGCAGTCCCCTACAGGTAATATGTTGATTTTCATTCCCATGTCTTTGTCTATGTATGTGTGTTTGTATATATATATATATATGTTTATATATATGTTTATATATATATATTTAGTGTGTGTGTATGTGTGTGTGTGTGTGTGTGTGTGTGTGTGTACACCTATTACCTGCAGGGGATGCAATCTTCCATATGGTGCTCCTCTGAAAATTGTGAGCCAGAGATCATGAGAGATCAGGATCTATCTATCTATCTATCTATCTATCTATCTATCTATCTATCTATTATAGATGAACAAGTGCTGGCAAGGATAGAAAGAAAAAGGAATTCTTTCACTATTGGTGAGCATGTAAATTAATACAGTCATTATGGAGAACAGTGTGTGTAGTTTCCACAAAAAACTAAGAATGGGTCTACTATATGATGCAGTTATTCCACTTCTGCATATATGTCCAAAGCAAATGCAATTGGCATACTGAATATATATCTGCATGTCCATGTTTATTATGGTTTATTATGGCACTATCACATAGCTAAGAGATGACAGTTGTTTTTTAAATGGTGATGGAATCTGCTTTTACTAGAACATAATGACTTCAAAAAATAAAATTATGGTCAAAAGTATTTGACTGGCAAGCATCATATATTGTTTTAAAGTCAAGATAGTTAGAAATGCCAAGTATCCACATTGCTAATTAGTGAATAAATATTGAAGAATGAAATAAATATATTAATAATGAACATTCACTCACCCAGTAAAAATTTGTGTGCATGCTGACCAGTGGGATTAAAATGGTGAGCCAACAGGACTTTGTACACAAAATTGCAACTTACAAATTTACTACTTTCTTTTTCTGCTGAGAATATTATTTTATCATTAATCCCATGCTTTATTGATAATAAGAATGCACTATGCTATTTTTAGAAATTCAGATTCTTGGGCTCCTCTGTTTGAAACTCATCCAATATTGTCTGGGAAGAAGAGCACAGAGAGTCTGGATTTTTAATAAAATTCTTTGATAAGACTTGTGTGGAAAATATTCATATAGCGGGTTCTCCTTTATAGTAATTTCCATAGGAACAGATGTATCAAAATGAACTTTTTAAAATATTTTAAAAACATTTTCTATAGCAAGACCATTGTATATATTGGTGAGAAGAATTAGAATAAAAAATAATTTATTAGTATGCCATAGTAAAGGCACTATTTAAATTAGCTGTTTCACAATTACATCAAGCTATTTTATAGTACTGAATAACCCCTGAATCAATTAACCATAAAGTGCTGATAACTAATTTTCTTCCTATATTTTCTTTTTACATGATTGAAAATGTAAGGAAATTATAATTATATCATTTTATAAATTCCAAAGATTAATTTTTATGTTCAATCTAATTTGTATGATAATGATATTCTGTCAACCTTAATTTTTATTCTGAATTTTCAGGTGATTATAGTATATGTAGTCACGTTTTCCTTTGTACTTTGCTAGAAATTCTTAAAATAGGTGACATTTTAATCCAGAGGTGATGGAGAAAATATATGTGTGATATAAGCTGTGTGATACTTTCATATAGCTCCCAAAGTACCTTGCAATTCATCTACATGACAGCTGTTATTGAAGCTTAAGATCATTAGCACAGGAAACTTGGCAAGGACATAGGACTGAGTTATAAATATTGGCTTCAGATGTCATTTCAGGACAGAGTAAAATTCTCTCAGGATGTGGTAGCATAGATTATATGAGAAAACTTGGTTGGATCCAAAGTTAATGTGAGATTAATGAATCAGACCAAAGAAATAGCATAAAATAAAATTTGAATTCATGTTGTTTCTAATTTTTAAGTTTTTGTAGTAGAGGTTTATAACTTACATGTTGTCTAACATGATACAAATTATTCTACTTCTCTAAGACTCATTTTCCTCCTGAGTAAAATCAAGTTAGTGTATATATGTGTGTGTGTGTGTATATATATATATAAAATATATATATGTGTGTACATATGTATGTACACCTCAGCTTTCCAAAGATTTCTTAGCTGCTTGAATCCATTTTTAAAAATTGCATTTTAGTTACTAGAGTAGCCATATGTAGAACAAAAACAATTGTGGATCAAGTCACTTTCTCAGTGAGGTTCACTTCAGATAATAAGTACTACATATCCAAACATCAATTGTAAAAATTATTTAAGGTTCTTTGAATTATTGCATATATTCTGACAAGCTAAAAAATAAGCAATGAAAGTAAGAAGAGAAAATATGAGATGAAGTCAGGGAAAAGTTGATACACCAATATGTGATCAAATAATATGTAAGAATTAGAATGAAAATATGCCTTTGCTTCTCCTATAAGACATTAGAGGTTATAACAATAAAATGATAATAATAATAAAAAGAAAGAATAAGTCAAAATTATGTTTTATGATTTACAAAAAAAAGTTTTAGCTTTGCTCTAACTAAGGAAAACACAGAAAATGGTATGTGATGATTTCCAATCTAATGTTTAATATTGTAACTTAAAGTGTAATATTAAATATTAATATTTAAAGTACTGAGCAGCTGATCCTAATTTGTATCAAATTAATAATTAGATATTCATTTTAAGAAATAGATATCCTGAAGTGAGTGTATAATTAATAAAATCTTTTTCAAAATTCATCTGTCAATTCTCATGGTCTTAAAATATCTGCTAAAAATATATCACTATACCTGGACCCAACACAATTACCATTTTATTAGATAAGATGATAAATTATGGTGCTCAGATGAAAAATAGATCTATCTTCCACCCTCATAATGGACATTTACTTTCTGTGAAACCACCATGATATAGGTTAAGTTTTGTCTTTGGTAAAATGTGAGACAAACAAATGTATTCAACATCCCTTTCATCTACCAATTCCAATGAGTTCTCCCTGACTAACATTTAAGCTGCCATGCTTCCTGCATTTTCAAAATGCATTCTGTGGCTGTTTTAGTATGTTCAGGATATGGTGAAAAATACCATGATCTTCCTGGCTTACAAACAGCAACAAACTCTTATTTTTCATAGTTCTCAAGGCTGCAAGTGTGAGCCCAGGTAGGTTTGGTGTCTGGTGTAGGCCTGCTTCCTGATTCAGGACAAATGTTGTCAATGTGCTCACATGGCAGAAGGCCTGAGGGACGTTTCCGGAGTCACCTTTGTAATGACCCTACCCCATTCATGAAGACTTCCCCACCTGATATTACCAATTTAGAATGTCAACATATGAAGTTAGTGGTTGGGGAAGGTAAACCTTCTGTTTACAACAATTGCTAAAACAGAAACATCGAAGTTGCTTGTTTGTTTCTTTCAATTTTCACCTGATACAAATGAGATTTGTCTCTTAAAACAAAAATGAAGTTTTTAATCAATAAATCATTAAGTGATATCTAACAAATAGCTTATACCAATAAGCAAAATGAAGTTGATAAACCTCACCCTCATCATCTAATGGATGCATTATAATCCCTATTTTAGAGATGTAAAGACCAATGGCTAGATGATTTAAGTAAATTTCAAAGGTCATGCAACTAGTAAGATGGATTATCTGTTTTGACTTTTTGACATTGATGATACATAAAGGGGGTGGGGGTGGGGGTAAGAGAAGAATGGAGAAACTTTAGATTACGTAGAGGGAAAAGAGGGAGGAGAAGGTGGGGGCATGAAAGATGGTGAAATGAGATAGACATCATTACCCGATGTACATGTATGATTACACGAATGGTATGAATCCACATCATGCACAATCATAGAAATGAAAAGTTGTGTCCCATTTGTGTACAATGAATCAAAATGCAGTCTGTAAAAATAAAAAATAAATAAATAAATAAATAAAAAGGGGCTCCTAAAAAAGAAACAAAACAAAAATAACTTTGTTTTTCCAAATAAGTTGTGCTATTGATGACATGGACAGAGATAAGGGTAAATGTAAATACACAGATGATAGATTATAACAGATCAGATAGACAGGAAATACAAAAGACATTCTGAAGAACAAAACAGTTCTTGCTGGTAAATCTTGTCAAAATTGTTTTACATAATTTGGAAAGATCTACATATGCCATTCTAAATTTTTCCTGCCATCAACTTTTCTGAGAAGTTGTCAGGTTCCTTCAGAAAAGAGGAAGAACATGAAGAGTTTTAAAATAATGGTTTGGTTAGTTATAAAATGAATAGTTCTGCAGATAACAGTTATGGGCCTCAAATTTGATACCACAAAGACAAAAATCTCTCATATTTCAGCTTCTTCATATGTAAAATGTAGAGATGGGTCAAAGTTTCCAAGGTCCTTTCAGGTCAGTAATGTTCTAGGACATTGTTAAAATTATTAGTTTTAAAATGGAATAGATACAAGAAGAAGGGGAGAAAAGTCCAGTGTAATTAAAAAAAAAAAAAAAAAACTATAGGTATAGGTAAGACAAGATTTTTTTTACAGAAATAGTCACCCTCTTCAGAACTTTGTTCTTTGAAGGAAACCTATTCCCAACGAGCAGATCATGTCCTGTGAGGGACAGAAATCAAACACCTGTCTCAATCATTCTTATCATATCACCGTGCCTAGAAAAAAGCATAGTCTAATTGTTTCCAATAGATGTTATAAAAAATAACGATTTCCAATTAAAACATACACACTCAAACTCCAAATTTTTGAAAGATCTATTGAAAAGTTAGAGCTAATATTATCACAGTACTTTCAGTGCAGGATATAAAAACGATGAACTGCTCTCTCTCTATATATATACATTTTTTTTGAGGGGTGGGGGGTACTCGACCCCTGAGTCACATCCCCAGCCCTATTTTGTATTTTATTTAGAGACAATGTCTCCCTGAGTTACTTAACACCACACTTTTTGCTGAGGCTAGCTTTCAACTTGTGATCCTTCTGCCTCAGCCTCCAGAGACTCTGGGATTACAGGTGTGTACCACTGTGCTCATCTGGACTGCTCTATATTTGATGAGATATTTTTACTATAATGATAAATGAGTCTAAATCCTCAGGAGTGCTGACCCATCTTTTCAAATGTTGGAGGAAAATGTATCTTCATGTGGTCCCATAATTAAATTGTTGTATTTTTTAAATTTACATGATCAACATAAATTACATGATATCATAGGTGATTTTTAATTTTAAAAAATCTCTATAAATAAGGCAACATTCAAAATAACCAATATCTGAGACAACCTCAACTTAAAGAACTTGCAGGAGGAAACCTGAAAATATTCATGTCTATTAGTTTCTGAACATTTGTACTTAAAAGTATCATAAAGATTTAAGACCAAAAGTAAAATTAAATGAAACAACCCTGGAAATCTTTAAGCATTCCTATTGAATACTTTTCCAATGTACCATCAGTCAACATAAGTCATGACTGAAGAATCTATGACCCACAGTAAAATGCTTTTTGGGTACCGAAGTTGAAGGCATACCATTATCACCAACATGAGTTTAAAAGCACAATTAGAATGAGTTGTTTTTGACGGAGACAGTGATTCAAATCCCCAAACATTTCAGAATGACATATTCATGGAATGTTCATGTAATTAAAAAAGAATCAGACTTTGCAGATATTTACACTGCTACAATTTCATTCATTTTTTAACTTAGGTTGGGAATAGAGCACAAAACTTGAAACTGGACAGCCGGATGTCACTATCAACCACAGACTTGCATTCCTTTTCTATTTATACCCTTTGTTTACTTTTTGCATTTCCTTAGCTAGGACAGGGACTTTCTGCTTCTAGTCAATTTCACTCTTATTTTTGGCACATAAGTAAATTTTCCAGTACTTCTGGAAAATGTTACGTCTAACGAATTCTTTGCAAAGAGATGATGGAAACATTCCTATTTGGATTTAATAAGTTCCGAGTTGATAGTTGTCATTATTGACCCAGGAGATAGACAGAATATTCAAAAATATCTTACAGTAGTCTCTTCAATGACAGTAATTAAATGATACTTCCTTTCCTCACCCCTCTCTAATATTACCTTCCAATTTTACTATCCCATTCTTGAAAACATAAATGATCTTACCTGGCAAAAACTCACGCATACTTCAAACCCTCCTGAGTTTTCTGAATGATTCATTGAAAATTTCTGTCAATATTGAACCCTGGAGAACTTAATCTGGTTCCCAGTGAGTGCAGTTAACTTTAGTCTCCTGTTAGCTACCAAATTCTTTTGCATTTGTCATATCCATTGCTTTTAAAACTAAATTTTGGAGTGTAATAAGCCTACAATTCTTTTCAAAAACTGCCAGATGATAAGACGATTTTTCTTCATAATAATTATATCTTTTGTGGATTAAACATACTCAGTTATTAGGGATTCTAGGAATAGATTCCTAGATCAATACTTATCCAACATCTTCATTAATTATGCTTGCAAAGAGAAGCTACCTTATTCAAATTCCAGTGTTTAATGTTATTATTTTAACTAGTGCTCTTAACTTTATCTACCAGTCAGTTGGAAGTAAATTATTTATTTGCTGTAAGGCTTAATCAACAGAAAATTTCCACATCAATGTAGCCAAACTAAAAATGCATAGGAAGTTATAAATACAGCTTGAGGAGGAAGGAAAGGCCTTTCCTTTCAGCAACTCTCAATATGGTCCTGAATACATTAGGACAGAGATCATTCTGCCTCAATCTATAGAAAATTCTCTTCATAGAAAACCCAGCATGCTCTCTAAGAGACCATTGTCCACCAGTATCTCTAAAAACACCCTGCATCTCAAAAATGTGGTTTTATCTCTCAGTAATTTTCAATTCTGAAAGGTCACAATTGCCACTTTTGTACAAACATTATGACTAACAAGATTTTTATGTTATCACAATGGAAATGCCTGTGACTCCCGTGGTTTCTATCAGTTTTAATGCCCTTTTGCAATCAGGGAGTTACTCATTGACTGTGGCCAAAATTTCCTAACACATGTCAGGAAGTGGAAGATTAAATTAACTTTTTGAAAGAAATCCAAAATAATTCTCAATTAATAATTTTTCCCTTTTAGTTTCTGCAAAGTCAATATGAGTAAATACAGGATGAGTATTTCTTATCTGAAGTGCTTGGGATCAGAGGTGCTTCTGATTTCAGGGTTTTTGTTGTTGAAACGTTTACAAATATATAATGAGGTATCTTGGAGATAGAACCCAATTATAAGCATGAAATTCATTTATATTTTGTATATACCTTATACACATTGCCTAAAGATAATTTTATATAAGATTTGTAGTGTGCCTAAATTTTGACTATACTCTACAGAATGTGGTAAAGTGTAGAGTTTTCCACTTGTGTTGTTAAGTCAGTGATCAAAATTGTTTTGAATTGTAGAGTATTTAAGATTTCAGATTTTCAGCTTAGGGATTCTCAAACTGTATTTTCTTGCATGTCTATACTCTCAAATCAACCTTAAACTTAAAGGGATATAAAATCATTTTATATAAAAAGATCTTTGTTATAATCTTCCAAAAGTTGTATAATTTTACATTTTAATTTAGGACCCATTCTGAATTTATTTAGATGTCAGGTGTGAGGTTAATTCAAGATGTTGGAACTGATAAACAGACCTGTGACTTGATGCCAAAAAGCATGATCCACAAAAGAAAAGTTGTATATTGGATTTCATCAAAATAAAAAATATTTGCTTCCAAAAATTGGTAAATTGGGATTCATCCAAATTTAAAATGTCTATCCACTGAAACACTATCAAGAAAATAAAAATACATGCTAAAGACTAAAAGAAAATATGTGCAAACCACCTAAAAAATGACTCTTATCTAGAATATGGAAAGAATTCTCAAATTTCAGCATTAAGATAACAATTCATTTAGAAAATGGGCAAAAGAAATAGCTCAATTACCATGATATATGAGTAGCACATGAAGGGATGAAGAACATGATCAAAAATGTTCAATGCCACTAGTCATTATGCAAATATAAATTAAAACCACATAGAGGAATCACAACATATTTATTGAAATGGCCAAAATTTAAAACCTCACCATACAGAATGCTGGCAGGATGTAGAGAAAATTGTACCTCTCATTAACTGCTGATGAAAATACAAAATGTCATAGTAATTCTGGAAAATAATTTAATAATTTCTTAAGAAACAAAATATACACATACAATAAAACCCAGCAGTGGCATCTCTGTACAATTTTCCCAGAAAAAAGAAAATTTGTATCTCATCAAAAATCCTGAACACTTTATGTGTAATATTCCAAAACTAGAAAAAAAAAAATGATGTTCTTCAACAGATGAATGGTTAACACAATGTCATATGTCCATATCATGGAAGTCTACCTGGCAATAAAACAGAATCTTTGATATATTCAGCAATTTCCATGGATCTCAGGGTATTACCTTGAGTGCAGTAAAGAAGCTGTTTTAAAAATAGGGTCACACACTGTATATTTCCATTAACATAACATTTTCAAAATAATAAAATCATAGAAATGGAACTCAAATCAGTAGTGACCAAGGATTGAGTAGGTTGAAGGGAATGGTCAGATATGATCATTAGAGAATACTGTTATGGTTTGGATGTGATGTGTCCCCCAAAAGCTTACATGTGAGACAATGCAGGAAGGTTCAGAGGAGGAATGATTGGGTTGTATGAGTCTTAACCCAATCAATTAATTAATCCCTGATAGGATTAATTGAAGTGCTGGGTTTGGCTGGATGAGGTAGGAATTGGGTTGTGACTATGGGGTACATAGATTTGTATCTGGTGAGTGGAATCTTTCTCTGCTTCCTGATGATATGAGCTGCTTCCCTCTGCCAAGCTCTTCTGCCATGATGTTCTGCCTCTTCTGGAGCCCTGAGGAATGGAGCCAGCCTTCTCTGGACCAAGACCTCTGAAACTGTGATTCCTTAAATAAACCTTTTCTCTCCACAATTGTGCTGGTCAGATCCTTTAAGTCACAGCAGCGAAAAAGCTGACTAAAACCACAAGAGAGGAATCTTCGTGGAAAATAGTTCTGTTATGATGGAGATAGTGTTTACATAAAACTATACATGGAAAAATGACATACAAATACAAATGCACATTCCTAGATCTGAAGTTGTACTGTAATATGTAAGACATAATCATTTGAGAGAACTGGACAAGGATACATGGGGCCTCTTTGTACATTCTTTCCACTTTTCTATGAATCCATAATTATTTCAAAAAAGTGTTTTGAATATCTTATTAGAAAATCTTGCTGCACTTATTTAGATATACTAATTCTTCTTTTAGGTTGAAAGTAAACCCATCAAAATTGTCACATAGACTCTATGCTACACTTGGCATTTATCCTAAAGATGAAAACTTTGAGTGATGTTATTTAAAACTAAATGGAAGACTGAACATCTCTTCCCATCTAGGCCTGCATCTGCTCACACTCTTATTGACTGACTGGTTGATTGAAACTCAGGGGTGCTTTAGTACTATGATACACCTCCACATTTTAAATTTTTTCTTTTTTTTTTTAATTTTGAGAGCACATCTTGCTAAGTTGTGCCAACTTGTGATGATCCTCTTGCCTCAAGTTCCTGAGTTGCTGGGGATTATAAACCTGGGCTATTAGGCCCCACGCACTCCCACTCTTAACAGTAGAACACTATGATGGAGAAGGCAGAGTTTCACTCTGCTTCCTCCCTTCATTTACATCATCCTGGTAGAGCCTTATTTCCCATCTGCCAGGATTAGCATCAGTACTAGGCTAGTTGATAAAATAATTTATCTGCTGATTAGAATGACTGACTTTGGTATGAGAAACGTGACCCACTGATCATTCTCTGTCCTTCGGAGGTTGCTTCACTTTTTGTGTCATTGACAATTTGTTTAACAATCATGGGCATTGTTGCCCTGAGAATTAAATTAATAGGCTTTCATTGCTCTGGAGTCAAAAAGTCTCATTTTTCTTTTTTTATACTTAATTAAATCTGAGTTGGATCTCTACCATCTTATATTTGAAGATCCTGATAAACACAACAATACATGAAGAAAAGGAAAATATCTTAGTTTCACTTATGAGAATATTTTCATTTGAAGAAATTAAACTTTAAAAATACATCTATTTTGATCCTTATATGAAGTGAATTAAGAGACAAGGTAAAATTAAGTTAAACATGTAAAATTGCTGAAATTTCACAGTTTAGGCCTACAAAATTTATAATTTTATACGGTTGAATCAAATAATTGAACTTGATTAATAGTCAACTGTATATGTGATTGACTAGCTAGTTGACCTGTTTCTTGTTGATTCATCTATTTATATTTCTGTCTTTATACAAATGTTTAAGGTCATCCTTTTACTGAATATTGCATTAATATGTATATTATTTACAGTAAAATTTAATGTCTTCTTTAGTTTGCTAGTTTTAAAACAAGAGAATAATTCAGAAATCTTGCCATTTTTTCAACATAAATACCAGTATAAATAAAATTGAGGCCATGATTTAGAGTATCATTTATTACATGATATTGTGGTGGTAAGTATTATGTCCCTAAAAGGATTGCAAAGCAAATCCTCCAGTTCTTTATCATTAATGAACCTATTTTGATGTTACTCCCATTTCAATAACACTATATTTTAATTCAAGAATTTGTTTAACATTTGTTAACCTATGAAGAAACCACATACAGTACGATTTCAAAAGACCATTTGCATTTGGCACATGGAAATGTTCAGCTTAAAATGAAAATAAATATTATAAAATATTGATACCTTATCTGCTGGACTTTTGTGTTGACAAAACATCCTGAGTGGAGATACTTTATTTTTGTAATAATTTCTTTTTTTCTTTCTTTTGCGTTTTTCTAGCATCTGAACATGAAATATTTCATGATCAAGTTACATCTCTTATATCTTCAAATTTCTTGAAAGTCACATGCCACCCCATGCTGGGCAAAACAGAGAAAGACCTTAAAGGAAAATGCAAATCTGAATAGTAGATGTCTGCAGTTCGGAGCTATAGCCCCATGACAATTTAAATGCCCCAGAAAAATAGTAAGAATTTTATTTTTCTATCATAACGTGTAAAAAGGATCCTTTATTTTTTATGAATTATAATGTGAGTGCTTAACACAATTTATTATCCAATTTGAAATGTAAAACTAGAATTTGTATGCACAGAATTGGTACTGCATTAGAGGCAAATGCTCTGTCACTGAGTTATATCTCAGCCCTGCATTTTAAACTTTTTACTACAGCAGAAAGGAAGAAAGAATGAAAGAACAAAAGGAAGGAAGGAAGGAAGGAAGGAAGGAAGGAAGGAAGGAAGGAAGGAAGGAAGGAAGGAAGGAAGGGAGGGAGGGAGGGAGGGAGGGAGGGAGGGTATCATTTTATTTTTATTTAGGTGAGATCCACATAACATGAAATTAATTATTTTAAAGCATAAAACGGAGTTGTATTTAGGACACTGATATGTACTCTACATCATGTATAACCAGAGAAATTAATAGTTGTGCTCCATTCATGTACAATGAATGAAAATGCATTCTGCTCTCATGTATAATTAGAACAAGTAAAAAATAAAACTAAAATATTAAAAATAAAATAAGTAAAACTTGCACTCTGAAGGTACAGTGAAATATATTGACTTAAATTACCCTTAATGATTAACTGGAATTATTGATGCAATAAAAGGCAAAAATATAACTGTTAAATTTTTTTTAAAAATTATATAACCACCTTGCATATCAAGTTCCAAATACTTTTATCAACCCAATTGAAACCTCCTGACCTGTTAAGCAATCACCCCTCATTTTTTCCTGTGTGAGTCCCTGACAAATGCTAATATTTTCCATCTGTATAGATTTAATAATTCTAGATATTTTGGTCAAGTCTGGGTTCTTTCACTTGCCTTCGTCTTTCCAAAGTTTGTTCATGTTGCAACATTTATCAGTGCTTCATTCTTTTACATGGCTGAATAATATTTTGTTGCATCTCTATACCACATTTTGTATATCCAATCCTCTGTTGAGAGGCATTCAGCTTTCTTCTACTTTTTAACTATTGTGAATAGTGCAGCCATGACTATTTTTTAATTGAAGTACAAATGTTCCTCAACTTACAATGGCAAAATGCCTTTATAAATCTTATCATTAAATTTAAAATATCATATGTCAAAAATGTGTTTACTACATCCAAACTATCAATCATCATAGCTTAGCAACAGTTCACTGCAGAGTAACAGTTGTTTATCCTTGTGACACACAGTGACAGGAAACTATGGCTTACTGACATTGCCAAGCATCAGAATAGAGTATCATACTGTATATTATTAGCCCAGGAAAATACCAAAGTTAAAAATTTGAAATATAGTTTCTATTGGCTTTTGCTTTGGCATTATTGTAATGTTAAAAAAAAATCTTAAGTCAGTCTTACATGTTGAGAACCATCTTTGTTTGTTTGAACACCTAGTAGTTTCTGTAGTTTTTCTTCATTCTTTGGGGTATATACGTGGGGGCAGAATTTCAAGGTCATATGATAATGCTTGCAGTTTTTGAGGACCTGCCAAACTCTTTTCCACAAGGGTCACATCATTTTGCATTCCTACTGACAAAGTATGAGGATCATGGTTTCTCCACATCCTTTCAAACACTTCTTATTGTTTGTCAATGAAGATAATGATATTGAGTTTTATTTTAGTAGGTATGAAATGATATCTATGTTTTCATGTTCATAGGATGTTAAGTATCTTTTCATGTGCTTATTTGCCATTTTTGTATCTTCTTTGGGGAAATGCAACATATAGAAATCTTTTGTACATTTTAATGGAAACTTTGTTGTTGTTGTTGTTGAGTTACATAGGGATTCTTCCTAGACACTGTGAATATTAGACTCTTGTCAAATATATAGTTGAAAATCTTTCCTCCCATTCTTTGTTTTTTCTTTTACTTTTTAATATTGTCCTTTGATATCCAAAAGTTTTTAAGTTTGATAAAGTACAAGTTTATTTATTTTTTGTCTTTAGTTGTTTGTACTTTTGCCACTGAGAATCAAATCTAAGGTCATGAAAATTTATCCCTATTTTTTTTTTTCTGAGTTTATTAGTTTTAGCTCTTACATTGAGGTCATTGATACATTGTGAGTTAACTTTATATATGGTGTGAGGTAGGAATTGTATATTTGGAATAATTGCAACAAAATAGAGGATTTATTTACTGAGAATCATAGCCTTTAAATTCAACATTTTTTACTAAGCAATATTTTGATTAAAGTATGAAATGTGGTATTAGTTGATACTACTCTGGGGTTACACAGTATTCAATTAAGTGGAGACATTCAGATTACTATGGCTTCTTCATTTGTTTCTGCAAATCATGTTAGCATAGGACTAGCTGGCATACATGACAAGGCAGTTTCCACATTCCCGATAAATATAAATGTACTTGTTGATCTGTCATGAAGTACTCAGATCTGGAGCAGCAGGGTTCAAAGCCAACAACCTCTGTATAGTCTTTCGTTCTTACAAAGGACTTTTCCTTTACAAAGCACTCTTCCTCACAATGTTTTTTTCCACCTACTGTCACTCTTTGAGGTAGGCAGGACACATGTCTTTTCATCATTTCACACATGAGAAAACTGAGTCTTTGCAAATCCAGGTAATCTCTGAAAGTCACATGGTGAAAAGTCACAGATCAGCATCAAAGTCCATTTCTTGGACTCTGGGCCAATATTCCTTCCCTTCCCTACCCTTTCCCACTGTGTCATTCTGAAACAAATGCATAAAAGTAGTTTTTCTGAAAAAACTATTCTAACTCATTACTGAAAGTTATGTCTAAGAAGTGATAAAATGTCATAAAATACCACTTTCCCTCTAAATGTATCTACAGCACATATTTATAAGCTTTTAGTATAATAATTTTATAACCAAACAGCTGCTGCAATGATGAATTTTTATGATCAGGGTCTTGGCATTTTGTCCTAAATTTGGTAAAGAAAAGTTTTTTGTGATAAAATTCATTGAGTTCAGATGCATTTAAGAGAAGCATTAGCAAAAGGATAGGCAATATAGAGAATAATCCAGTAAATAAAATCACGGTGGTGAAGTAAAATCAAAACACATGTTGATTATATAATATTTTTTATTCATATGTATTTCTGGTGAGAGTGCACAGTAATTTTGGGATCTTTAAAGAGAGGCCAACTAAGAATCTTTCTAAAGGTATGTGGGGTGGGATAGACATTCATTTTTAACTGATCATCAAGTCAAGGTATTAATTGAGAATTGCCCTGTGCTATACATTAGGACAGAGTGACAATTCAAATAAGACTTAATCTTTATCTTTAGTATACAATAGTAGAAAGGTGGCAGACATACGTGCAGCTAACTAGATCATGAAAGCATATGACAGTGTCAAAGTGATGAGCGGCCCTGTAAGCTCATGAATTTCCTCTCCCCGGAGGTGCTCAGGCACAGGCACAGCAGACCTTCTCCTCAATGGCATGTTATAACAGGGACTGATACATGACCAGAGAGTAGAAGTGAATCATTTCTAAGAGTCCTTCCATTTTAATACACACTCTAAAATAATACAGTTTACATTGAAAGCTGTAAAAGAAACCTCTTCTCAAAGTAGTTGCTTGCTGTTGTGTTCCTTGCCTGCTTTTGATTTTTCTTTATTCATTATTCATATGTGCTTCTGAAACATTTTTATTACATCTTGAATGAAACATTTTTTTCCAAGAGCAATAGCCTGGCAAGTCTTTCGTAATGGGAGTTCCATCCAAGATACATCCTGCAGTTATTCTCAGTGACTTTCTTCAGTTTTTCATTAAACAGTCCCCTAACATTTGATAGAACTGATTCCATCACCAGAACTCCCTGCAGTCAATGCAATCACTTTATTATTATACCCTGGATCAAAGGATTGCATAAAAACTGAAGTATGGCATAATTAGTAGCTGAAAGCCTAACTAACAAATGTAAAATAAATTTTAAGGAAATTTAGTGTTATTTGGCACTGATTGGTACCATACACAGCATGTCAAATTAAAGAGCATCCTAGTATGCTAACAATGTGTTTTCAAAAAGGCGAAGAGGTTAATTGTGTTGTAAAAGGAATTTCCAAAAGAATGCATCATCTATTTTATATTGAAACCTCAATTTAATATGGCAGAAGGCCATATTACTGAACTTTGAAGATTAACAAGTAATTGATCAAAATTTCAGAAATAAGTTTCTCTCTTTGTTTGTTGTTGGAGCAGTATATATTATTACGTTTAGCATTCCTAATTAAATGTAATAAATGAGATGACCATGGTTTTGAATCAAAACTCTTCTACATTTTAAGTGAATAAACATTTATTCAAAATTTACTAATATACTTACAGTTAAATTTTATGTAAAACTCCCCAGTCATAGACAAAATGAATTTTTAAAAAAAAAATTTTTATCATAGTGAGTGAAGACTATTATTATTCATGCTTACAATATTTACTTCTCAAATTAAGAACTGACTACATCTTGATGGTCAATTACAACATTATGTAGAAAGTTTTATTACTTTATATAAATGAAATGAGTTTATTTTTCTTAGAATTGCTACTGTTACGTCTTCATTTTGAAACATTTTTAATATGTCCAGCTTTCAAAGGAATAGAATACACAGTGAAGACTGATGGATTATACAGTGACTAGCATCAATAAATTCTCACTCTCACATATCCTCCTTCTCTTCAAAGAGTTCATCCATCATACTTTAGCAAAATAAAAAAGAAAATGCAAGTGATATAACATGGACGACATTACCAAATGCAAATGTCCATTAAGAAAGAGCAGTCTTGGTCTACTCCAGCTGCTGTAACAAAATACTGTAGACTGAAGGACTTAAACAACAAGAATTATCTTTTCTCACAGAACTGGTGACTGAGAATCCAAGATCAAGCTCCCAGATGTTCAGTTGTGAAGTCTCTCTTCTAGACTTGAAGATGGACGCCTTCTGTCTATAACCTCACACAATGAAGAGAGAGAGGAAGAGAGCAGAAGCCAGTTCTTTTCGTTGCTACCAAAGTAATCTCAAGTTAAAATAGTAGAAACTGTAAAGGAAAGGTATTGTTTCATGTGAGATCTTCCTTATATTTCCTTTTCTGCTGAAGGAAAAACTTGCTTTGGCAGTTCTATTGTTGCTACCACAACCTGCAGGTTTCAGTTGTTCTCAGTTCTGCCTCCTTGGTATTCACTTCATTTTTAGCACCTTTCTATCCCTGTGGCCTACACTGGCACACACAGTGTCACCTAGTCCTCTATTCTTTCTCATTCATGTCACTTTGAGAGGAGGAAATGTCTCTACCTACAGTTCTCTCAGAATAATAAAGAAATATCTTTTCCAGAAATCTTAGAAAATGTTGCCCCTTGATTCCTTGCTCACATTTTGAAACTAGACCCTGAATAAATAACTCTGAACAGTGGAAGAGATTTAGTAGATTATCATTATCCAATGATGTTTTTCCTCTATGGTTGAGGACAGCTTCAGTTTCCTCAGAAATATATGGGCCATAAGGGGGATGAATGACAAAACCCCAACAAAATAAAGTTATGTTTTTATCAAGAGGAAAGGGGAATGAATGCAGGAAGCCCACAAAACAGGTCCGTGGTGCCTGTGCCATATACCTCTTCCTGTGCCTGAACCCTCTACAGTTGCCTTTAGAGTAACTAACAGAAAAGTCATTTGCATAAATATCAAAGTCTTCAAAACTATAGAGTCAGCTAATCTCTTTCTTCCATCTAGAACCCCATCACTAAATGAGTTCATTACAAGAAGCTGCCTCTCATCCCACTCAGCATTCCAAAATCCAAGGAAAATGACCCAAAACATTGCTGAGTACATCCTTTTGATGATGTACTTCACCAGCAAATTCTTAAATAAAAATCTTAAATGTGAGTGACCTTCTCTTCCAAGTAGGACTAGATAAAAATTCATAGAGCCCCTGCACTAGTTAAATCATCTCTCACAATTCTCACCTTTCCAAAGCAATTGGTAGGCTGAAACTCCTCAGTTTTAGGTTAGGGTCTTCAAATTGAGCCCCAGAGGCAATTAGCAAGAGCCTAAATGTAAGCAATTGGTCAAAAAATGCAAACAGATGAAAAGATAGAAATTATTAACTTGGCATTAAGATGTTTATGGTTTTAGGTTCCTTATGCCAAAATCATGTGACAGGGCTACACTATGTAGGAAAGGCCAACATCTTTTTTTTTTTTTTTTTTCTTGCAGATTCACTCTATGCCTTTCTTCAGCTTGGTCTGTATTGTGGTTTCAATATGAAGTATATCCCAAAATTTCCTGTGTTAATGCAGGAATGTTCAGAGGTACAATGATTAGATTGCGAGGGCTATTAGACTGTGAGAGCTGTAAACTAATCAGTCCATCATATTTTGAATGGACTAAGTAGTTGCTAACTGTAGGCAGGTAGAGCTGGAGAAACTTTGGGGTTTTATTCTTCGTCCCCATTGCGTCTCTCTCTCTCTCTCTCTCTCTCTCTCTATCTTTTTCTCCTAACTACAATGAGTTGAGCAACTTTCCTCCACCATGCCTTTCTGCCTCAATTGGTGTTTTAGTCAGATTATTCATTACTATGACCAAAAGACTTGACAAAATCACGGGGAAGGATGAAAAGTTCATTTGGGGCTCACAATTTCAGAGGTCTCAGTCCACAGATGTCAGACTCCATTGCTCTTGACCCAAAATGATGTAACACATCATGGCAAAGGAAAGCAGCTCAGAACACAGTGATCAGAAAGCAGAGAGAGGTCTGATCACCAGGGGAAAAAATATATATATACCCCAAAGGCATGACCTACCTCTTCCCGTCACATCCTACAGTTATCACCCAGTTGATCCATTCAAGTGCATTAAGGCACTGATAGGTTAAAGCTTGCATAATCTAATCACTTCACCTCTAAGTTTTCTTGCATTATCTCAAATATGAGATTTTGGGGGGAATACTTCACATCTAAATCATAACACTCTTAGTCCAGAGCAATGGAATCAGCTGCCCATAGATCAAACCTCTGAAACCACGAACCCAAAATAAAATTTCCTCCTCTAAGTTGCTGTCAGGCAGTTTGGTCACAATGATGAAGAGCTGATTAACACAGCCTGCATACTAGGAACCCACTTTTATGGACTGCCTTTCTCATTCCTGCTTGTGCATATAGCCTTTAAAAGACACCAGCAGGAAATAAGATGAAAAGTACAAAGGAATGCCATGGAAATTCTTTCCTCAGTTTCCCCTCTCCAGTGTCCCGTTTAAGTAATCACACAGCTCTTGTTAAGAGGCATTTCCCAAAGAGCCATCCTCTCTGGCTCCAGTAACCCCTTCTTCTTCTTATCTTTCCAAACTTAGGGATGTTTTGTGCTCCCCACTAAACATAGCCCCCGGGGCTTGGCTATTGTATTCCTTAAACCATGTTTATACTTTATAACCTACTAATTAAACTCACTTCAACCTACCTGCTAGAATGTGCCACCACTTCCTGTCGAGATCATGACTGACATCATGGTCAGCTGGGATATGAAAATAATAGAGAAAGGATAAATTTTCTTAACAGGAAGTGGGAATGGCTTGACCAGACTAGAGACAAATATTAAGGAAGGTGAGAAATTATATCAACAGAAGAGGACCAGCTGGGACACACGTAAAACCAGAGAATTAGAGTTTGGCTTACAAGGAAAAAAGCAGGAGAAAATGCTTTTGAGTAGAATCAAGGAATGTTGAAAATATCATTGAATGACTTTTCTTTTGTTGTTCAGGGTAGACTGGTGATAAAAAAAAAAAAAAAAAAAAAAAAAAGACTGAAAGATTAGAACATTTAGAAGCTCCTAAAGTTCTAGGTAAGGGCTGAATTAAACCTGAGAAGTGGGACTAAATATAAAAAAGTGGGTGGATGAGAAAAAAGGGATGCATGTGATCTTTTAAATATAAAGAGTAAGGTATAAGGTAGGATGGAATATGTAGGGTAAGCACATAATTTATCATACAAACAGGACACCACAGGAAATGTTTATGATTCATATTTAAGTGAAGACAGTAGGTATATACCAGAATTTTCCCCATCAAACAGGCATGTGTAGTCTGTCTAAACAAAATATTTCAAGACTGCAAACCTGAGTTCTTTAAGCATGGATTGTTTTTTTATGGGAACCATGAAGTTGAGCAATAAGGCCAATTATGTGGGAGTGTGGGTGACACATTAAAAGGTTATTTTGGGACTTAAAGTCAGAAATTCCCAGATCAGTTAGCATTTGATGGTAAACAAGGCAAAACTAATGGTCAGTGGAGAACAATTAGATGAGAAATATAAATTGGAACCTTGTCAACATGAAGAATGAATATGCTCTGGGAAGAAGATAATTTTCCTGATAGCAATTCTCTCTCTCTCTCTTAATTATTTATGTCTGTGAATTATTTTCTCTTCCTCAATCTAAGGTCCTTAGGGGGTGTTATCTTCTGATCACCTTCTGTACACCACTAGCTTTAGCACAGTGTTGGATATCTAATAAATGTTAAGTATTTTTGGAGTTAAAGTCTTATTTTACTTAAGCCACCTAAATAGCATATCTATCACTGTGTCTCTGTCCTGCTGTGTGGCTTTGCTTTGCTTCATCCTCCACCTAAACAAATCTTGCTATGACTTAATGTATACTGCCATGTAGAAAGGAAGAAAAGTCCAGGAATCAGTGTCTGGCCAGGGACTGAACTATGGCAAGATTTTGATGTGTGAAAAGGAGTCAGAATGCAAACTAATTATGTTGCACACAAAAGTCTTACATGTTGTCTAGGCAATTGAGTGGCAAGTTTCATTGTAGGACCAGCTAGTGTTTCATATTTAAGTGCTCTCCTTTTTCCCTTCTATTAATTTAGAGATGTTGGTAAATATTATTCCTTATTTCATTTTAATAAGATGATACAGGGAATTTTTCCATATACTTGTAACACTTTGATATTCCAGATCAGTTTTTGACCTCTAGCAAAGCAAGTATATCATAGCTACCTACTTATTCACATGTTTTTAGCAATTGGTTTTTAAGATATAAGTAATGTCTTCCCCATTTATTGTACTTTTTTTTAAAGCAGAATCCACTTTTTCATCATAAAGCCTACTCCCTGCTTCATATCCAATTGGCTCTGCGTCCAATAAATAAATATGAAATAGATCCTGATAGCTCTTTTCATTCATCACTTGGCAAAAATTGATCAAGCATTTGAAATGTTGCAAGGTAAAAAGAATAAGGTATAGATTTTGAAGGCCAAGGAATACAAAAATAAATTAATAAAACATTGTCCCCGACTTCACCATTATAAATTTTTATGGTGACTTCCTTAAGTGATTCTTTTACCACAACATTGTATGACAGAAATGAAAATGTCTCAAATGCTATCGAATCACTCTCCATTTCTCTCCTGTTCCCCTTTCCTCCTCATATTTAAGACATCTATTTTCAGAGTATGTCAATATTGAATATTCATTAATTTTCAAAGTCCTGGGTTTTTGCCAGTTTAGATTTAGTTGATGTTCCATTACACTGTTGAGCAGATTTCATGGCTCTCTAATCAAATTAGCTCACTTCTAAACACAAACATTTTTTATAAGACACTTTCCCAAAGCAATTGTGACTTAGTTCCCATCTTATTTCTTAAATAAAAAATTGAACAGCGGGTTATTAAGTTCAGCACATCACCTGCTGTGCAAAGAGACTAGCACACAGGAGTCAGCGCCAATCTTCCTCCAGCATGTCTCACACACACTGGAGATCAGAGAGTTGTTACACTACTAATATCCAAAGCCCCTTGGATTTCAATTATACTTTATTTATTATCTTAGCTGCTCCACTGTTTGCAATGCATAGTAATCCTCTACACATTCACTGCTTCTACCTTAATGGTTGTGAAGTATCTGCTATGATGCATTTTGTCATTTAATATTAGGTTTACTATGCAAAACACAGCTAAATCTTGACAGGCCCCATAAAAACCCATCTTAAATGAACCATTATATTGTATGCTGTCAACGTAGACTAAAAAAATACAGTGCCACTCCACAAAGCTTGCAGAAGCAGCAGAAAATAGTGAGCAATGTAACTTCCAAAAAGGACCCTACAACTACATATTATAGGCTGCGAGGATTTACTGTCATTGTAAACAAAGAATCAGGATATGGGATGAAGATAACTGGGGACATTGCAGCAATTAAAATTCAGTCCACAGAAGAGTTTTTGCATTTCTAAAAGGGATTAAATTTTTAACAAGACCTGAATTTTGCCTTGTACAAGTTTAGCTAATAGAGAAGTAGAACAACAGGTCCATGCTTGCTGGCAAACAAGGCAAACTGAAACTCACAATGCAAAGGAAGTGTAAATCCCAGACAATGGCAATACAGGCAGTGGCAGTAAATACAGGCCTAGGGGCTCTTGACAAGTGGTGTGCTCATGAATCCTGGGGCTTGCAATTCTTTTCAAGGTATCCAAAAACTAGGTCTGTGAACCTACTATGTTGTGATCACGCAGAACAGTAAGTTCTGGGATCTTGGTAATTGACAGGGCCCTGAAAGTGCAGAGCTGTTCTCCTATTTAGTCTATGTGTCCAAATTGCCATGAGGGTAATAAATAAACAGATCCAGCTTTCCTGTCCAGGAAATCTCCTGCTGAAATCTCCAAGCACAGTATGTGTTTTTAACAAATGTGCTGGGTGAATCAGATGTATATCCAGGCATTGAAGTCACAATTGTGCCACTTTCCAGATGTTTGGGGCCCCGCCACCTGCCAGTCATTTTATTGGTATGGCCTCTGTTCCTTACATTCCTGACCTAATGAAATGCATCTACTTACCTCTCACCACTCAGCAACCACTTTTGTGTGTAAGCATCAATGTCAATAAAATATATTATTTTAATTCTCTCCCAAACAGGATCCTACCTTCTCCCAGTAATTCAGCATCCTAAACCAGACAGGTGACAAACTGCTATATTGACAATAAATGACTATTTTTAATATTAAGAGTTAAATCACAGAATTTTGTCTTGGATTAGTTTTATTTCCTACAAAAAGGAATTGGTTCAAAGCTATTGATGCAGAATATATAAAAAATATAATATATATTTACGTATAGTAGACTTGAAGATAATTTGTTTTCCCTAAAAAAAAAAAAGAAAAAAATTAAATCTAAATGAGGTAACCTATGGGAATCTAGTGATAACATTCTGTAGCGCATGACATAATCTTTAATGCCACGCCTAAAAAATGTGAATTGTATATAAGACATTTGTACAGAAAGTATACAGTTCTTTATAGCAACATGGCCTGGTGGTGGAGACTTTTTAAAATGTACTTGGACTTCAATGACATGAGAATTTTTACTTTACCATATATTTATCCATTATTCAGACTTCAGAGTTGATCCCGTGTTCACCCTGAAGTTGTGTAATATTCACCACTCATGACTTTTAATGGCCTGTTTAGAGCTGAAGATTAGATTCACTTATTTTACATTTCCAGCCTTATTTATAGCTAAATTTTAAAAGCCTTCTTGCTGTTTTAATATTAATAGCTAAATATTAAAGTCTTGCTGGGTAAAATAAAAATAAGCATATTTTTAAATACATAGAAGAAAGTAAATTATTCTGATATTTTGTTCAAAAAATAATGATTTTTAGAGGAAAGGGAGGAAATCTGTATTAAAGTCTCCATAGTCCTGAGGTACTAACTGTACTTAATAATCCAGAATCTTGATTGTTAAAGACAAAGTCTGAGAAAAAGATCATCAAAACCCAAATATAAGGAATCAAACTGATCACTAGTAAAAGGCAGGGATAATGAAAGGACTTACACTTTTATGTAAAGAGGGGTGATATGACAAGAAAATTAGGGTTCTTGGTGGAAAAATAAAATTAAATTTAAAAACAACTCTACCCTCAGAATTTACATGTCAGGACTGCTTTTACACTGATACAGGTTTGAATTATTATTTCTTATAAGTAATAAACTCAAGTTAAAATAATTATGTTATTCATGTATTGATAGACCCCAAGACACCTTCTATAAGAAATCATAACCAATGGTACTTCAGATGACACAAGAGATAAACCCAGCTGGATATAAAAGTTTAATACAGAAAGAACTCTGTCAACATGGGAATGAGCAGAGAGAACATGGCCGATTTAAACAGTCAAGGAGTCTGCATACACAGATCCCAGATAAAGATCTTGGAATAAGTATGGGCTAACTTTGGGTAAGTATACCCCAAAGGTACATGTGTTAAAGGCTTGATCCCAGACCATGGTGCCATTGGGAGGTGGTAGAGAATTTTAGACACAAGTCTTGCTGTAAGATCTTTAGGTTGTTAAGAGCAGGCATCAGGAGACAGGGAAGCTCCCGTTCTTTATCTTACCCTCTTTTTTGCTTTAAAGTCACAAGGTGAGCAGTCTCACTTCACCGCATATTCTCACCACCAAGTGCTGCCTTGCTCAAAGCAATGGAGACAGTCATGGACTGAAACTCTAAAGCTGTCTGAAAAAAATAACTTTTTCCTCTTTATAAGTTGAACATCTCAAGAATTTGTTAGAGTAATGACTAATACAGGAAACTGGTACCTAAAAGAGAATTCTTTGCCATTACTATATATTTGATGATGTGCAAGATTCTTTGGAATTTGTTTGTAGTAGTCAGGAAAAGTTTGGAGGACGGGGCTAGAGAAAACCTCAGCTCTAAGTGGAAGTTAACAGGTGAGCCTGGTAGAGGAATAAAAGACAAAAAATGTTGATGTAAATGTGAATGGTAAAGGCTATACTGATGAAGGTTCAGGTGGAAATGAAGATTTGACTGGAAATTTGACTACCAGCTATCCTTGTTACATCAAAGTAAAGAATTTGGTTGCATTTTATCTGTACCCTGAGACTTTTGGGGAAACTAAATTCCAAAATAACCCTATTCTATTCATAAACTGAGTTGATTATCTCAGGTATTTGTTATAGTAACAGAAAGTTAACTAATATAACACATTTAAATATTTATTAAAATAAGTTAATTTAGAGCATGAAAATCAAAGAGATGTTATCATATTCCAGAAATATATTTTAGAACAATGAAGAAGAATCTGTATAAGAGTACATAAAATGTATAAGTCAATATCTATGTGACCACCATTCAATACAATGGGTCCTCATATGGCCTTTACCAATCAAGATCTTTTTTACCTTATCATAGCATTCACTATGTTTTAACTTATAACTATTCCTTTAATTTTACTTACTTTTCCCAAACAATACAATGTTTAGTCTTACTCATATATGATGTCTACATATACAGAATTGCACTTTAAATAAATTTATTTGGTTATTATTCATTTGGAACAATTCATTTAGTTATTTTCTTCTTTTGCTCAAAATTATTATCTTTGAAATAAATTTATGTACACATTCATCGCTGAAATACATTCACTTTTATTATTGCTTGGTATTCCATTGTATGCACTTGCCAACCTGTTAATACTAGCATTGATAAACCCAACAATTCCAGGATTTGAAAAATAATCATTAAAAATATTTATTTAGAAATAATATTTAATAATTAAAAGGTTAAACAGATTTGACATTTTTTTAAAAGGTTGTAAAATTCATTAGAAAGAAACAGTAAAAGGCAAAAGCCCTAGAGTCAGAATGAATAGGTACAGCAATATCTAAACAGATATCCAGGAAAAGAGAACAGAGATAATGGGAAATTTGTAGAACATCGTCAAGTTTGCAGCAAATTTTTAAAAAGAAATTATTTAGAATACATAAAAATCAAGTGGAATAAATCATGATTAAAACATATCAAGGAGAATAAATAGTGCCAAAAATAAAGTAATTTCAAAAAAATGTGTCAACAAAAATCTCAGAAAGAAAGAAGTAAGATAAAGCATGTCAAGAGCAGAGACATAAAGCAGGTCATCTACAAGGAGGCACAAAGTACAAGGGCAGATGATGGAATAGCAACAATGGAATACATGATATGATAGAACAATATGTTTTCTTAGAGAAAAGAAAATCAGAATTTTAAAACCAATTAATCTTTCATGTGTAAGGTAAAATAAAAAATATATTCAGATAAACACACTAGAATCTTACCAACAAGAGAAGCTTACGAATGGAATTCTAAAAGATATAATTTAGAAACGAAGAAATATCCCAGAGGGAAGAGTTAGTTATCAAAAAGGAATGTAGAGAAAAGATATTTGCATTAGGTAATATAAATAATCACATAGCCTATAAAATAATATCAATGTTTAATGTATGAGATAAAGGTTAAAATCCTACACAAGATTAATAAGTATGATGTGAAATTATATTTAGAATTCAAGTGTTCTCTAATCTTTTTATTGTATAGGAAGAAAGTAGGGTTAAATTTTGTTTCATGTTAAAAGTAAATCTTGCAAATCAATGTTGGTTTAAGAGAAATAATAACAATAGGAATAGCAGCAGCAATAATTAATACAAACAATTTCAGGCAGACAGAAAGTGAACAAAGTGAACCAAAATATGTAAACAGAGTGGAACAAAAATAATTCAAATATATCAGAAATTATAATAAAAGTAAATTGACTCAGTCAAGCATTAATAAAGACAATCACATTGTAATTAAAAATAGAAAAAAGATAAAAGTCTGTTCTATGCAACTTATAATAGTTATTCCTAAATAATCATAGGTTTTAAAGTAAAATAATGAAAATTATATACTAAGAAATACAGAACTAGGGAAAGCTGATAGAGTGTGGCATTATAGGGACACTAAGTCCCAATGCATAAAATTAGATATGTGTCCACTAGAAACCAAATAATTCAAAAGTCATCTGAAGTAATAATATACCAATTGATGTGAAATGTTCATTCTTTGGATTTAGCCATCCCTCTTCACTAAAATTCACAGCCCAACCTTTATCCAGTTATATAATCTCAGTTATTAACTTTACAAAATCTGATACATTCATTTTTTGTACAAGCAATCTGCTCTTTCCTTTCCAGAAATTTGCATCCATACTAACCTATCTTGGGCCTTAATAACCTGGCAGCATCCCTGACAGCACTGTAGAAAGAATAAATGTTCCAGTGGATGTAGGTCCATGAAGAGATAAATGAACCTCCTGAGTTTTTAATGTGCTCATTTTACAGAGAGGAACTGAATCCTGAGGCTTTTAATTCAGACATTTTCTTTGTGGTGATCAAAAGAGAACACCTTTCTTAGCCTGCAAGAAAAATTAGAAGAACTTGCCTAAGATCACCACCATAGACTAAATTCAGAACCTGAGCTGAAAATTGTCCATATTTTAATCAGCCACCTCTTTGTGCTCACAAATGAGCTTTTCCCACTCCACTAGTATTGGAAAACAAGCTGAAGATCACCATCTTCTTTTTTTTTTTTTTTTTTTTTTTTAGGAAAGAATAGAATTACTTTTTTTTTTTGTTGTTTTACTTTTAAGAAGTAATTTTTATTTTGCAGCACAATGCACCATGAATTTCAAGCATGTACTTTCCCATGTACTTTTCACATTCCTCACAATCATCCTGTGAGATGGGTATAATTCTCATATACATTTTTTTTTATTGTAAACAAATGGGATACATGTTGTTTCTCTGTTTGTACATGAAGTAAAGGCATACCATTTGTGTAATCATAAATTTACATAGGGTAATGTTGTTTGATTCATTCTGTCAACTTTTTCCCTTCCCCCCACCCCTCCCACCCTTCTTTTCCCTCTATACAGTCCTTCCTTCCTCCATTCTTGCCCCCCTCCCTAACCCTAACCCTTACCCTAACCCTAACACTAACCTCTCCCACCCCTCCGCATTATGTCATCATCCGCTTATCAGCGAGATCATTCGTCCTTTAGTTTTTTGAGATTAGCTTATCTCACTTAGCATGATATTCTCCAATTTCATCCATTTGCCTCAAATGCCATAATTTTATCATTCTTTATGGCTGAGTAATATTCCATTGTATATATATACCACAGTTTCTTCATCCATTCATCAACTGAAGGGCATCTAGATTCATTCCACAATCTGGCTATGGTGAATTGAGCAGCTATGAACATTGATGTGGCTGTATCTCTGTAGTATGCTGATTTTAAGTCCTTTGGGTATAGGCCAAGGAGTGGGATAGCTGGGTCAAATGGTGGTTCCATTCCAAGCTTTCTGAAACCATCTCCTTTTTTACTCTTCCCTTTCTTCCACTTTCCCTCTCCTGCTTCCAGTCTCATTCTTCTTCATCATTCTCAGATGAAATAAAGATCATGCACTAAGAAGTCCCAGAAATTCCTAAGCAACACTCTCCAAGATTAGTTTGAGGAAATATGGTATCTCCTGCTCAAGTAACTGTTATCATATCTCTTATAAAATTGAGATAAATTGCTGGGGAGGATGCTTTCTTGAGTGTATATCTACCACCATTGGTTCCTTTAAGATGATATGTTAGATGAAAACCACAAAGGAGGTACCTCTGAGCAGCTCCAAAGGAATGTAGTCTTCTACATTTAATAACAGCTCATGTTTACAGACCAGTTATCATGGATAAGGCATCATGAACAGTATGTTGTACTTAATATTGTTTACCCCTCAAAGTAATTTTATGATACAGCTTCTGTTATATTATCTTTATTTTATATTTTTGGAAACTGAGACACAGAATGGCAAAGTAATTTACCAAATGAAAATAGAGGAAAAGTCAAGTTTTGGATCCAGACGGTTGGGCTTCAGAGTTCATATTTCAAACCTTATTAGATCTATTTCTATTTCTGTGGATATCCTAATACTTGACATGAAGATACAGGCCTTAATGAGCGCTTTCTGGCCTACAAAAGCTTCTGAGATATATCCAGTATTAGTATCACACATCTTGTCCCAACCACTTCCTCCATTACTCTACTAAACCAAGTGTCTGTCTTTACTGGAGACTTCTTAGTATTAGAAATCTAATTGTTTAGAGTTAAGAATTGCTATTATGTAAACTATTGTTTTTATTAATTCATGATATTCTGAATATCATCATGAATAAAGACCTGAGCTTTGGAATGAGATTTTTTAAAGTTCAAACCCAGGTCTACATGTTCAAGCATATTAGGGGCATAATAGTCTCACTGACCATCAGTTTCCTCTTTCGTAAAATAACGATATTAGTAGTACTAACTTCACAATTGTGATGAATAACTTAGATATAATATAGAAAAAAAAGCTCAATAGATTTTTATGTGACTCATTTTATGTCCAACACTTTAATAATTGAATACTTCAGGGATGAAACTGCTGAATGATTGAAAAAGATTACAGGATTACAAGGATTTCAGAAAATAATTCACATGAAAGTGATTTACTGTTTAAATTTATTTTAGGATATTCAAATTAAACCCTTATACCCATCTAGAGTACATTTTTTATAGGAAGCCAGTATGACTCTCCAATTTGTTAAGGTTTCAGACATCATAGTTCAGTGTTTTATACATCTTAATATATTCAGGAAAGCCCAAGAGAAAATGGTGAAAGTTCAAAGAAACCAAATGCAATAAAAGAAAGTGATTCTTATAAAGTGCTAAGGAAAACGGGTTATTGATTCAGCATCACCCTGACTGTGCCCTGTGATTCTGGTGTTGCCTCAATGAAAACATAAAACAATGCACTATATAGAAGTTACAAATGCCCTGGGAGAGGGGCAGAACCGAGAAGTACTGGAAACCTTCTGAGGATACCTGAATTTATACAATTTTCTAAACAAATAAATTATGTAGTACCAGCCAAACTGATCCAATGCTGCGTTCACTATCCTAATAAACACACACTAAGCCAGAGCAAGCCTGTGATATGAGAAAATGATAGGCATCCATTTGTGTGGTGACAGAGGTTTGCTGTCAAGCAAAGGAATGGCTTAGACGTGCCCTACTAAGACATATTTTAACTGAATGTTCAATGGCCAAATTCAGAGAAACCAAAGAAAAATCACATTATAGAATAAATTCTAAATACAATAATGGATCTGAACTTTCAGTTTAAAAATGCACATTTTAAACAAATTGATTTCGAATTTTATGGTGGAAATAGTACAGGAATAACAATTTCTCAGCACTTTCAACTGGTAGATTGTTCCTACAATATGTAATAAAGATTTGTACTCCAAAATGATCCTAAGTGCTCACTTTCACATAAGAGTCATGAAAGAGTCAAATATTTGGAGGATGCCTTGCTTTCCTATATTAGTTCCTTTTTTTTAAAATCTCTAACTTCATATTTGCTTTATTATGTCTTGATCAATATTGATTTATTCTGAGTATTACTGTACTAGGCTTGCAAGGCTTTTTTCTTATAAATTTTTGAAAGCTTAAAATTTACATTCTTTTTTTTTTATGATTTGAAGAGTATCCACAGAGGATTTTTTTCATGTTTCTGGCATTAGTGGAATTAAATAGCTAAGCTTTAAATATAATTCTTAAATTGTGGTTAAAATTTCTTCTGTTTAATGTTATAAATGTTAATCAAAAGCTTAGGATAAGGAGAATAATATAGTCTCCATCATTATTGCTTAAATTATTATTCAAATGTTATTTCATTAACATTTATAAATATCTAAGACCAATCAATGAACATAAGGATAAGGTCCTCCTACTATTTTACCACTATGCTATTTAATAGTAATTATCAAAATATGTTCTATCATTTATTTAAGAGTGTTCAATTACATTTATACATAATTGATCAATGTTCACAATTATTATTAACTGTGGCAGCAATGAATATGCATTTGATATACACTAAACTAATAGAACATTAACATATGAAGCACAAAATGAGGTCTGTAGTTTAAGTTACAGCTAGAATTCTTATCCACACTTGAAGATAATAAGATAATAACCCAATAAGATTTTAATGGAATTTAACAAAAATTCAGATGACATTCTTATGATTAGTGTTATGCTGGTTCAATGTGATCTGACATAATTACTTGATCATTGTTTAAAAACAAGTTCAGGGTTGTCAAAAATTAGGTCAAAAATATGTATTTGGTTTTCAGCTTTCCAAAAGCTGAATCTGAGACTAAAACATCTGAACAAATACTTGTAAACCCTGAGTCCAAAACCAAACTTCTGTACATTTGTAGCTGGCAGATCAAATAAGGGTATCTATGATTATCTGTATACTATTTTAAAAATTGTATTTCAGCTCCCTGTTTGTTTTTCCTTTTCCCCATCTTCTTTTTAATCATGGTTCTTTATTTCCCCTTCCTTTCCTAAAAAAATTTCTCCCTAAATCAATCATGTGGTACACAAGAGGTAGATGTCTACAGTGGGGGGTGGGGTTGCAGGGAGGTAGCTACCGTGGTCAGAAGCAGACTGTTAGAGTCCAGCCAAGGTGAGAAAGACGTCTTTATGGAAAATGACCTGGCATAGGGAGTCAGAGTTCAAGAGTCTGAGAAGGATGTCCCCATGGAAAGGTAACCTACATGGGACCTCAGTCTGAACGATGAGGGCATCTGTGCAGCAGAAGAACTTAGCATAGGACTCAGAATGCCCAGTGACAGAGTGACTTAGCATGGGGGTTCAAAACCAAAGCAGGTGAAGATGGATCAAAACCAGGAGCCAAAGATCTCTGGGAATCAGAGCCCAAGATAGGAGAAAAAGTATCTATATGGCAGAGGCGGGTAGCTTGGAAAATAAGAGCATGTGATGTATGGAAGGACTCTTCTCCAACAGGGCCACTCCTGTTTCCTTAAAAATGTTTGCCTATTAAGTCTTCTTCCATCTTTTTTCCAAATGTTGTTTTATGTCCTTGTTTATGCCACAATCTTCCACAGATTTTTTTTTTTCACAAAAGGCAATTTGAGGAATGGTTACAGATGATTCAAGGAGGAATCATGCAAAGTCTGTCCTTCTAAGTCATGTTTGTTCCATAATTCAGAAAACATAGTCTCTGTTTATTTTTCCTCATTTATGAAACAGAGCTGAAAGCTATTGTTTTTTCTTTCCCAACCTATGGAAGGGCTAAGAAGTCAAGATTTCCCTGGAAAGACCCCTGTACTTGATATATATTATATAGGTATACACAATTTGGGGAGCATTTTGCCCACCATAAAGAATGAATCTGAAATGAGGAGGTATTTACACTAAAATCCAGAACTAATCCTCTATTGCTGATACATTCATAACTTCCATAGTGCTATTGAATAATCAAAAGAAGATAATTTGGTCCCATAGGAATGGTGACAGATTATGATTTGCACTTTTGTGAGCTATTTTCCTTCAATGACCTTTCTGATGTAAAACCCAATTCACATGGTATATACAAACTATGTGAGATTTTTACGTAAAACAATCATGTAGAAATTGCATTGGATTTTTTCCTTACATTAATGACTTTCCTTTATTAATGATAGTTTCTTCTAATTTAAGTTGAAAGCTGGATAACTATAAGAGTTATGACTAATTTTTAAGTAAAATTTATAAATTATTTTTTTTCAATTCTCAGAGTTACTATTACTATTCTAGCATATCAAAGTACCTGGCATAGGATTTGGCAGCTGGAAATCCATAGGGAAGTTTCAGCACTTATATACATATGCTTTGACAGGCTAACACAGTCTTAAAGGAAAATTGAATTCTGGAAGATGAGACATAACCTTTTCAGCTCAGTTGAGGGCCACCTCTACCTATCTCCTTATCCCAGATCTAATCCATTCATTCATGGATTGGCCTGACTCTGGTAGGTATTAGAGTTTGCTCATGATTTAACACATCTGCCAAAGTGACAAAACTTAATAAACTATAGGAAATTAGGCATGCTGCTAAAATGACTTGAGTAATTTGAAACTATATATTATCGAGCATATCTGTAAGTAGGTGACAATTATGTTCACTGATTACTGAATCACAAAAGAACAAGTGCAAGAGAAAATAAAATGATTGTGTGTTACTCTTGCCAGAACTCTCCATATGAAATTATCAATAATTTTTAGCCAACAGAATTGTTGTAAGAAAAAAGGTTAATCTACTAACTGCCCCCAAGTCAAAGACAGATGCTAAGCAACTCATTTCCAATGATATTTGCTAAAAGAGATAGAGTTGACACTGTATAGTTTAATTCATAGTCTTAATTACAGGATATAAAATGTTCTGTAAATGAGGCACAATGCATTTTGCCACTTTGTTAGTTATTTCAGTAAATAAAAACTTTAAAACACAGCAAATTTTTAGTTAAGACACAAGTTACATTTCCTTGGAAAATGCAAATTCTAAAGAATAATGCACTGATTTGTATGTCCCATATTTCGAATCTTTTTAGTTCTTTGGATACCCTACATGATTCTAGACAAGTTCCTTTCAGCACTCTGAGTTTTTGTGGCTTATAAAATGAAGACTAATAGCTGCCTCAGAATAACTGACTATGGAGATTTAAAATACTGATTCACAATGTACATTGAGCTTCTGGAAGCAAATGAAAAACAAAAATAAGCACATGTTTTATTGTTATTGCTACAAATTCTATTATTACTCGATGGTTTATATTTTTCTCAACAATAAATTTATGAAAGAGGTTATTTGGAAAAAATTGTATCCATGGCAAAACTCTATTCATTTATTAAGTTAGCCACCCTAAAGACGCTCATTTTTCTTTAATTTGTACATGCTTTGAGTTCTGTTGAATTACTGAAGAGGACAACTGCTTCCTCTTTATGCTTGGGAATATCATTATAAATTCCACTCTAGTTTTCGAAGTTTAAAAAAGAAAAAAGGAGGAGGGAGGAGAGAAAAAGCTTCCCTGAACTAAGGCACATTCTCAATGGGATTACTTAGGCTATAAACACTCACCAAAATGTTTTTCATTTTCATTTACTACATGAAATTACACAGCACATGACCCAATATATTCTGATGCTAAATAATTAGTGGAATGGAAGATGGTATTTTTCACCGAAAAAAAGTAAGCAAAAGCTTTTAAATCTGATTTATCCAGACAAACAATCTGAATGCAGAAATTGGTGGCTGGAATGGCATCCATGATGTTCTCCCTGCAGCAGAGACCCTGTATCACCTCTGATCAACAGTGGCCGCAACTACTGAGGCTTGGGAGATTATTATATTTGGGTAGTAAATGACCTTGCTTTTGAACTTTTCTCCTTTTTATTGGTTTATCATAAATGAAAGATAATTAACATTGTCTGTCATAAAAACCCTGAACAACCATGGCTAGAAAATTAGCATTATAAACTTTGAGGCACATATTACATTATAAAATTCTGAAAGTAGTGATATGCTGTAATTCAAACCCACAAAGTCTATCTTTAACAATCAGGAAGAGAGCCATTTGATTTCATTGTGGAAAGTCCTGGGTATTTCCTGCCATCATTTGATGTGTACATGTGAATAAATCATTAAAAGGAAAAGAGGAAGGGCAAATAATTTGGTAGTGATAGACAATATTAACCAGAGTAGCAAGTGCATCAAACTGAGTACAAATTTAAGTTCCACAATCATTTTGTTTCCTCGTTCTTTTTTCCTTCCATCTATATTCATGGACTAAGAATAGCCCTCAAAAAATCATCTCATCAAAACCAGTGCGATAATACAATTGAGATAATTCTAAGAGTCAGTATTCAATAATGGCATCTATTAGGAAATAAATTCTCTGTTTCATCATCTTGACTCATGAAGTGGCTTTCTACACTCACTTCTAAGAATTCTCATTGTAACGCCATAAGGTAAGGACACCAGCCCACTGTTTCCCTTCCATTGTCATCCTTCCCCTGTCTTTGTTATGGACTGAGTTTTGTACTATTCCCCAAAAATCCATAGGTGGAAGTCATTTATGTCAGAATATAACCATAATTGGCAACAATAAAAAGGTGATTAAAGATGGTAGACCCCAGTATGACTGGCATCTTTATACACAGACAAGAATCCAACACAAAAAGAGACACCAAAATTAGCATTCACAGAAATATGGCCACTTGAACCCGCAGCAAAAAGACATCCATCTATAAGCCAAGCAGAGAGGCCTCAGAAAACAGCAAAGCTACAGACACTTTGACTTCAGGCTTGTAGCATCAGAACTGTTATAAAGTCCATTTCTGTTGTGTGAAACACATTGTCCACAGTATTTTGTTACAGCAGCCCTAGCAAGCTAATATGAAACCACCAATTCTGGATGTTTGTATGTGTGTGCTTCTCCCACTGATGACATTATTGGAGTAATGGGGTGTTTCATTTCAACCAACAGTCAACAAGATTAAGTAATTCTTTGAAAGGAGTCCTTGGGAATTATATTATCTGATGTCTAACATTGAAAGTCAGTACAACTTAGAATGACCCTCCAGTGAGTTCCTCTTCAAGCAAATTATGATAAAGAAAACCCTCTTACTGTAGGGGGGAAATCATGACCAGTTTTTCAGCACTCTATCAAAAGATGTCTTTCTGACCAGTAAGAGACCAGAATCCTGTCTCACTCCCAGGTAACATTGATGGCACAGTGATTAAGGAAGAACAAGGCTTCCCTGAAACTAAATAACCCCAGGAAAAGAATGACATTTCTTTGTCAGGGTTCTTAATTTTCTAGAATGGAGGTATTGGGGTAGAAAGGGGCTGATTCTGGTCAACATACAGCTGGAAAGCCTCAGAATCCAGGTAGGAACATAATTTGCTTTGGGGGAAAGTGTCAAACATGAAATCCTAAAACTAAGAGAGTTCTAATCTTGGATCTCAAATATGGGACACCAATGCTGCCGGTGGAGAGACCCATTCTACCAAGTAGATGGGTTTCAAGGAGGTAAATATCCATAAAGCCTGGAGAAAAAAACTTTGTTGCTTCTTAATATGTATTTTTTATATAATTAATGTTAATATCTAGCCCCAAATATGCAGGGTCTAAATGGTAGCACTGTATGAAATTATATTTCTCCTACTTATTGATGGGGTAATTTGGGACAAATTATTGCATTTTAATGAACCTTAGTTTCATCATTATTCTTTTGCTAATTATTTATTAACCTCATATTACGATCCAGCGAATTTTATAAATACACAGGATTAAGTAGATAATGAAATAGGCAAGATTCTTTTCAGGAAGTCTACATGTGGGTATGGTAAAACTTCATCTGAAAATTCACATCTTAAAACAAGATCACTAGATGAGCCTCTGAGGATAGTTGTAAACAATGATAACTCATGACTAAAGGCTTTAACATTGTAGCCAGCATCAAGTAACTAATTAATAAAATCCTAATTTACCTTACCCGAGCAATACCTTCTTGTTTTCTGGGAAGGACTTTAAGTCACCACCAGTCATGAAAATATCACACTGAGAGAAGTAGCACAGATGAGAAGCTCTTGGACTTCCAGGAAAAATGTTTGTGCCCTGCAAATATTCCAGAATTGAAGCTAATCCCTGATATCACAGGGAGATTGGGCCTTTGGTAGGTAATTAGGTCATGAGGGTGGTGACCTCTTGAATGGAACCAGATAGGAAGAAACAAAAAGGCTCATTTCCTTGCTTTCTACTCTCTGCCTGTGAGGATGCAGTGAGAGACCACCATCTGCAATGGAAAAGGTAAGCCTTCACTGGACATGAGATCTGCAGGCTCCTCAGTTATGGACTTCCTGGCCTCAGGAACTATGTAAAGAAATCCTCAAAGGATCTTCAGAGCCTGATTTCAAAATAATTGCCCTTAAGCCTAATTTATCACATTGCACTGCAGGTATTCTCAAAAGATCAAGTGCTGCCAACACCAAATTTCCCAAAAGAAAGAAAAAGAGATGAAGTCCTCAGTGGTAACACAAGTAGAGTCCTCACTTATCAAATAAAATGGAAAAGAATGTTTAAAAATCATTGTTCAATGTTTGATTACACAATATATGATACTATTATAATTAATTAGTAAGAATTATTTTTTAGAGTGCAGCAAATTTTACTAGTCATTATATATTATAACTACCAGATTGATTATATTTGTCAGATTTAACATTTGCAAAAACATACTGATTATCAAGTATAAAAATCAAAGATACTCCTTTAAAATCTTTCATAATTTTAAGTATTAAATAGAATCAATTTTTCACTACAATTGGGATCTTCCAGTGGGTAAGAGCCAATTCTATTTATCTATCTTTATAATTCTCAAAATGGTAAAAGGAAAATGAGTTGTGATTTCATTATAAAGAATGTGCTACTTGAGGCTGAATTTATCAAATAAAGTGATTAGTGTCACTTACCTTCCTTTGAGCTTCTTAATCTTTGAACAGTACCTCTACTCACCATCTTCATTATTTTTTTTAAGTATGTCACTCTGCCAAAGACTTTCTGAGAGAACATGAGCTCCAGAGTGCACTTCTTCTTCAGTTAAAAAAACCACCCAAATAAAATTTTTATTTAAAAATTTAAATAAGGACAGCTTGCAGAGGACAATATTATTTTAAAATTAGCTTTATGCCAATGGTCCAAAATTTAGACTTCTTCTAAGACAAATATTTAGGAACTATCATTGTATTTAATAACTCAGTTTGACCAGCATAAGAGTGAAACTTTTTTTTCCTTTTGTTAAAAATCAAAACATTTTCTATATTAACATTTTTTGAAAAGTAATAGATATATTGACAAATTTCCTTAGATAATTAAATAATTCAAAGATATTTGTCTCTAGAATTTATCTTTGAATTTTAAGGATAAAGATAGTAAAATCTAGCTGGTAAAATATTTTCCCAGTAAAAGTACTAAATAACCACAAAAAAATACTACTATAAGTATATATCATTTCTTGCCTTAAATAAAACAAAGAAGCTAAAATGTAACAGAGATTATACATAGCATGACCCAACTCTCTCTCTTCCCCAAAGTCATAATAGAAATCTGAATGATCCTCACAATTCTCATGATTTTATCCTGTGAATCAGGAAGTAAATATGCCCTCTATTCTTGTGACTAATGGACATGAAGGAGATGATGGTATCTGACAGAAGCACGTGATACAAAGTATGAAGGTGAATTAAAGGAATGATTTCAATCATTGCATCACAAAGCACTGTCCCATAACCAACCCTGAGCCCTACCTCCAACAGGTGAAATGAGCCATGGTACAGGAAATTCAGCTGGTAAAAGAAAAGCAGGACATGATCCCTGTCACCTGTTCCAAACCTTTCTAAATAAAAAGATATGCTCAAATGCTCACACCCTAACTCAGAGGAAAAGAAAGATGTCAAGAGTAAAGAGATGGACTCCAACATAATTTATCCCATGTAATATCAAGAAAGTAGATAAGCTACTACTAACCATAGCCCCATGAGAATGACTCTTGGGAAACAGAAAGCAAAACTCAAAAGAGAAAAAGAATCTGGAAGGGCATAAAAACAAATACCCCAAAAGAACATCTCACTAGGGAAAAACTTAGTGAAAACATATATCTATTTTTTTTTTAAATCAGAGAATTAAAAATGGAAAGAAAATAGAACTTGAGATAAAGAAACTGAAGATGAATCAAAATCATGCTAGAGATAACAAATGAATTATAAAAATTTCAAGGAACAGAATATAGGTTGCTAAATATAATAAATTCACTAATGTTGATGAAATTAAGTAAGCATAGTAAATTTAGGGAGGAAAAACAGGAACACATCACTGACAACACACATTTGATGAGATTTCATATTGCACTCAAGGCAAGAATTTTTGCACTGTTAAGTTTTAGAAATATTTACACACTCAGGTATAATTGACCAAATAAACAGCATATATTTGAATATAAAAATTCATAATTTTGACATGCATGTATGCATTAACCCATAAACACAATTAATCAATATACACTTTACAGACAAAAATTTCCCCATGTCTCTGCAATCTTACTTTTCTATACCTCCTTAGACTTTTCCATCCCAACAACCACAGATTTTGCTTTCTTTTAAATACTGAAGACTAGTTTGTATTTTCTATCTGCTGATACGAATGTAAATAACATATTATGAATTCGTTTTGCTTGTCTTCATTCGCTTAACACAAGTCATTTTGAAATCCATCACTGTTGTGTATTTCAATACCTCATTCCTCATACTGAAGAGTGGTATCCTCTTTTAGGGCTACAGCACATTTTGTTTATATTTTCCCTTGCTGATGGACATAAGGATTGTTTCCAGATTTCATCTATTACAAATAAGACTGCTGTTAACACTTATGTAGAAGATTTAATGTGGACCCATGCTTTCATTTCTATTGGATACATGATTAACAGTAGAATGGTTAGATCATATGACAAGTATACACTTAAGTTTTTAAGAAACTATCAAAGTGAATATTGCATTTTGTATTCTCATAATGTGAGAGAATTCCACTTTCTAAACATTCTTGCCAACATTTGCTAGGGGCAGTTTTTCTTAATTTTAGCCATACCAAGAGTAGTGTAGCTCTATCTCATTGTAGTTAATGAGATTTACATTAATTTGCATTTCCCTGATGACTGATAATGCTGAAGTCTTTTTTCATGGTATGTGTTTTCCGACTTCTGTAGTAAATTATCTCCTCAAATATTTTCCTCATTTTTATTGTTTATAATAGGATAATTTATATGATTTGGATAACACCCTTAATGATAAATGGTTTGTAAATATTTTTTCCCAATATTTTTGTCTTATCTTTCCATTCTTTTAACAGCATCTTTCAAAGAGCATATTTTACAGAGAATGAAGTGTAGTTCTTAAGTTTATTTTCTTCGATGGATCATGCTTTTGATGTCTTATCAAAGAAGTTTTAGCTGGGCTCAGTGGCGCAGCCTGTAATCCCAGCAACTCAGGAGGCTGAGGCAGGAGGATTTCAAGTTCAAAGCCAGCATTAGCAAAAACAAGGCGCTAAGCAACTCAGTGAGACCCTGTCTCTAAATAAAATGCAAAATAAGACTGGGGATGTAGCTCAGTGGCCGAGTACCCCTGAATTCAGTACCTGGTACCAAAAAAGAAGAAAAAAGGAGTTCTGAATCTAGGGATGCAGCTCAATGGTAAAGCACTGGCCTAGCATGTGAAAGGCTCTGGGTTTGATTTTCAACACCACAAAAAGAAAAAAAAAATTCAAAGACCCAATTTTTTGCCAGACCCATGTAAACAAAAATTTTTCTCCTGTTTTCTTCTGTAAGTTTTATAGCTTTAGGTTTTACATTTAGGTCTATCCTCCATTTTAAGCTAATTTCAGTACAGAGTATTTAGATAGGTAATAGAAGTAGTTTTTGCTTGCTTTTTTTGTTGTTGTCTATTTGTATATTGAATATATAATTCTTCCAATAGCATTTGCTGAGAAGAGTATTATTTCTCCAGTGAATTACCTCTGAAACTGACAAATCAGTCATCCACCTATATAATTCTATATTTCAACTTTAAATCATGTTCATTCCACTGACTGATTTGTCTATCACTTACCAACACCTGTATTATATTTAATAATTGTGTATCAAGTCTTAAAATCCAGTAGTGTCAACCACTCATGATGTTTCTTTTTTATCTCTTTTGTCTGTTCTATGTCCTTTCCATTTTTATATAAATTTTGGAATCTGTCATTTCCTGCAAAATAGCTTTCTGTGATTTTGATTGAGATTAAATTGAATCTACATCCTTTAACATCAATTGTGGTTTATCTGTTGATCTTTCATAGATATTCTTCATCATGGTGAGGGAAATCTTTTCCTAGCTTCTAAGAGTTTTATCAGCTGTAGATTGAGGTTGCATTAAATAAATTTTCTGTGCCCATTTTGGTGATCATATGTCTTTTGTTTTTGGTTTGTTGAGTTAATTATATTGATTGATTTTTTTTAATATAAAGATTATTTTTGCGGGTATAATGGTCCCCGCCTATAATCACAGCAACTCAGGAGGTGAGGCACAAGGGTCACAAGGTAGAAGCCAGCCTCAACAATTTAGCAAGGTCCTAAGCAACTCAGCAAGACCCTTTTTCGAAATAAAAAATTGAGAAGGCTGAGGATGCAGTACAGTGATAAATCATCTCTGGGTTCAATTCCCAATACGGAAACAAAAAAAAAAAAAAAGAAAAGAAAAGAAAAACCTAGTTTTCAATTCTTGAGACGAACCTCTATGTTTAGGTTGACTTAAACTTTTATGTACCACTGCATCAAGTTGCTAAATTTTTCTTAAGAATTATTGAATCAATGCTTATGAAAGATATTATAGTTTCCAGTTCTTGTAATCTTTTTTTCTGATTTTGAAGTGAGGTAAATCTGACTCCATAGAATGTGTTAATAAATGCCTATGTATCATAAATTTTCAGGAAACATTAGTTTACATATTATTTCTTCCTCGATTGGTTAGAAGAATTGAACCACAAAGAGATCTGGGGCTTACAGTTTCCTTTGTGGAAATGTTTGCAACTACAAATTCAATTTCAAAGATGATAGCATTCTTCAGTTTGTGTATTAATTTAGAAAAAATCTGCTCTATTTAATGGGCATTGGGAATTTGTGTCTTTCAAGAAATTTTCCCACTTCATCTAAGTTTTTAAGTTTATTACCGTGAAGTAGTTCAGAATGTTCTTTTGCTCTCCTTTTAATACCTCACGGAATTTGTATTGATGTCACTTCTCTCCTTTGTGATATTGGCAATTTGTGGGTCCTTTTTATTTCCCTGTTTGGTCTGACTAGAAGTTTATCAATTTTATTGATGGTTTTATAGAACTATTTTTGATTACATTGATTTTTCTGTATTGTTTTTATTTTTCCTTTTTCATTGATTTCTATCCTTATTCTTATTTCCTTGATTAATTTGAGTTCACTAGTTATAAAAAAAACATGAAAAAGAATTAATAATACCAGATAAAATGAACTGTGAAAATACTGAACACAGTATATACCAATTAATTATCATTTTTAATATTTGAGTGTGAACACTGATTTGAGAACTTTTTCTTTTCTATTATAGGCTTTTAGTGGTTGTAACTTCCTTCTGACTATTACATTAGTGCCATGTCATAAATTTTGATGTGTTTGCATTTTTATTCACTTCAAAACAATTTTCTTTCTTCTTTGAAATACCTAATAGATTAAACTTTCTTATTTAGTTTTCAAATATTTCTGAGTTTCCAGAATTTTGTTATTGATTCATAATTTAATGCTCTATGTTCAAGATACATGTTTTGTATGATTGAACTTCTTCTAAATTAATGACACTCACTCTATGATCCAACATATATCTCTTTTGGTAAATGCTATTCATTTAAAAGGAACATGTAAGATTATGTAAATACACAGATAAAATTACAGACAAAACAATTATATAAAACTTGATTCTCAAATATCAAAGTAAATCTGTTAAGACTGTAAGCATAGAATTAATATACATAAATATATATTAAACAATCAAATCAGATAAAAGATGTAAAAAGACATAATTGAAATTTAGCTTATTCCATATAATTCAAAATAGCTTTCTTTATCAAAAAAGACACTTTCAAAGGAATTAATAATATGAGATAAAATAACCTATGAAAATACTTTAATACCATACATACCACTTAATTACCACGTTTAATATTTGTTTAAAAATATGAATGTAGAAAAATGTTATAGTCAGTCATCACAAATAATGTTATAATAATTTTATCTCTGCTAACTTTTATGTTGAGGATATGTGTATATAGATGAAATCATAATGATCATTTTTCAGATAACTAATGACAAGAAGTTACATATTGCATAATGTTTGTAAAATGAAAAAACAGTCTATAGTCTATGTTTATACTTATTATAAAAATACAAATAACAGTATAATTTGCATGGTAAATTGCAAAAGATGTTTTGTTTCACTGATAAATCTCAACACATTGTCTCAAATAAATTTTCATTTCTTTCTCCTCTCTTTTTTAGTTATATTTGCCTTGTTTAAATGGTATCTTTTTAAATGACAGGAAATAAAAATTAGTAATAGAATAATAATTTGCAAAATAAAGTGGAGAAGCACGTGCCCTGGTGAGGACTGAAAAAATTGTTTTAGGTAACGTTATTATTTATAGTTATTTTTCAACATTGGAAAGATTCAGATCTCAAAATCCGTACTAATGGGAAAATTTTTGTTTATTAATTTATTTTTCCCTATAAATGGAGATTGAGATTTTATTCAAAAGAGGAGACTTACAGCTCCCTGGAGATTGTATATTGAGGAATAAAAGTTACCATTAAGTAACATTTTCTTGAATGCAAAAGGATTCTTGAGAACAGAATAAGAGTTACCATGGGTACAATATTCACAGAAAGAGTATGATAGCTCTGCCGAGATTGCATACAGAAAAATAAACATTGTTATTAAGCAACATTTTGTTGAATGTTTAAGAATTTTTGAGAACAGAATAAGAATTACCATGAGTACAATATTTGATATACATCCTAACATACTTTAAAAGGGGAACCTAATAATCACAGAAATGCCTTTAAATATTATTTAGGACCTCTGGTTTCAATCCTGACATGTGAAAGACTCATAATTGTCACTCCCATCCTTTTGAGAATCAAACTAAACTAACTGGAATCTTTCATTTCACTCATGCCCATTGGAAAGAAAGGTGACAAGGGAAACTGACACTCCAAAACGTGGAGGGTCATGTAAATAGAGTGAATCACAGTAGAGCTCAGTTTACACAGAACAAAAACAGATGGAGCCACAAACTGATAATAACACTTAACTGGTAGTTTTGACAAATTACTAAAGAGTGAGGAACTCCTTGGGGTTGCAATTCACAGTCGTATACGTTTGAATTCCAAGAACCCTAACAGGTTTGCACAGTGATAAGCAGAGAAACTCTTTCCATGTTTTCTTGATGGGGGAGATAAAGTAACCACTTGGGAATAGGCTTAGGGTCTTCTATAGAGTACCCAAGCATACTTTCAAGGGGAACACATATTTTTGGAATCCCCCTACACCTACAGGATGAGCTCATCCTATGGAGAGTAGGGACAAAATCAAGAAGCACTTGAGAACATCATAGACCACAGGCACAGATTCATTGAAAGATTAAGATTTAATACAATTTTAAATTTAATTATATAATTAGAATTTCTTCCTCTCCACCATACCATTACATAAATAGGTCTCCAAGAAATCATCATGGATTACAATTGAAATGGAAGCAAAAGACACATGTTCCAAAGAGGAGTATAAAGGCAACTTCAAAATCAAGAAAGGAGACAAAAATAAGAACACCAGGCAGTGGTGGGTGTAGCTCAGTGAGAGAGTGCTTGCCTAGCATAAAGTCCTGGGTTCAATTTATAACACCACAAAGCAAAACAAATAATAACAACAATTTTTTTTTTAAAATAAGGACATAGAGCTATACAGAAAACTAAGCATGTCAGACTCCTAGCCATCTTAATATAAAATGTCACACTAAAAGCCTAATGATCCCTGTTCTTATCACCCTACGGACCATGGCTAAGAATTTTCCAAAATTCATGACACAAAAAAACTACTGATCCAGAAAGTTCAGAGAATACCATAAGGGATAAACACTTAAAAAAAAAAATCTAAACCTAGGTACATCATATTCAAACAAACAAGGACAAAGAGAAAATCCTGAAAGAAGTCAGATGGAATAAAAACACTTTGCAATGGGTAGAATAAACCAAAAATTAAGAACATGTTAAATGATTATAGGATGTGGATAAGTGAAACAAGAGAAATGTTTTATAACCCAAGAAGTGGAAATTGGTAAATACTTTGTTATAAAATAACTATGTGCAAGGCAGTGCAGCAATTGAAATAGACTTTGATTACTTGTATCTTTCTTTTTTTAATTCTAGGGAAACCACTAGAAAATTTTAAGTAGAAGCATAATTGATATGCTAAGACAAGAAAACAAATAGAATTATATAAAATAATCAAGTAACACAACAGGGGAAGAAGAAAAATGAATCAGAGAATTAATATAGCATAGAATATGACAACAAACCAGGTACTACTAATTCAACCATATCAATGGTTGTTTCAAATAAAATAGTGTAAATACACCAATTTTTATAAAGAGATCATCAAAATGGACAAAATATAAAAGAACCAACAATATGTTATTTATCTATTTTAATGAATAAGGAAACCATTTTAAATATGAGCTCAAATACATTCAAGGAAAGGAGAAAGATACAGTATGCTAATAGTAACAAAAAGAAAATTGGAATAGCAATATTAGTGATAGTCAAGGAAACAACCAAAAAAAAAAAAAAAAACAGGAAAATAGTCAGTGATAAAGACAAATATGCAAAATGATAGCGTGAATATCTGAAGAAGACAAAATAATCTTTAACATTACACACTTAACTACAGAACATCAAAACAAGTGAGGCAAAAACTAATAGATAAATGCATGATGAAGTTGGAGACTTCAACAACCCTCTTTCAGTGATTGACAGATTGAGAATTTTTCCTTCAGATACACTTTGTAAGCAGGCAAAATTAGCAGTCTCTGAGGTATCCATAGTTACTAACCAATATAATCAAAAATGTCCAGTTTTCAACAAGTAATTATGAGTATGCAAAGCAGCAAAAAAGTGTGATCCATAAATGAAGAAAATAAGAAAATGTAAACTGCTTTTGAGGAAGTGAATTTAGCAAAGACTTCTAAGCAGCTATGTTGAGAGATATAAGGGAAACTATGTTTAAAGAATGAAAAGAACATATTGTAATAATGTTTCATCAAATGCACAATAGCAATAAAAATGAAATTACTTATATGCTGATGACATGATTCTATATTTAGAGGATCCAAAAAACTACACCAGAAAACTTCTAGACTTCATAAATGAGTTCAGCAAAATAGCAGTATATAAAATCAGCACGCATAAATCTAAAGCATTTTTATTCATAAGCAATGAAACATCTGAAAAGGAAATGAGGAAAACAACTCCATTCACAAAAGACTCAAAAAAAAAAAAAAAGTAAAATACTTGGGAATCAATCTAACCAAAGAGGTCAAAGATCTCTACAACAAAAACACAGAACATTAAAGAAAGAAATTGAAGAAGACCTTAGAAGATGGAAAGATCTCCCATGTTCTTGGATAGGCAGAATTAATGTTATCAAAATGGACATATTTCCAAAGATGCTGTACAGATTTAATGCAATTCCATTTAAAATCCCAATAACATTTCTCATAGAAATAGAAAAAGCAATCATGAAATTCATCTGGAAGATCAAAAGACCCAGATAGCCAAAGCAATCCTGGGCAGGAAGAGTGATGCAGGAGGTAACACAATACCAGACCTTAAACTCTACTATAGGCCAATAGTAACGAAAACGGCATGGTATTGGCACCAAAATAGCCAGGTAGAACAATGATACAGAATAGAAGACACAGAGACATACCCACATAAGTACAGTTATCTCATACTAGACAAAGGTGCCAAAAACTTACAATGGAGAAAAGATAGCCTCTTCAACAAATGGTGCTGGCAAAACTGCAAACATATACAGTAAAATAAAATTAAACCCCTATTTCTCACCATGTACAAAATTCAACTCAAAATGGATCAAGGATCTAGGAACTAGGCTTGAGACCCTTCACCAGATAGAAGAAAAATAAGCCTGAATCTCCATCACATTGACTTAGGACCAGACTTCCTTAACAAGTTCCTCTTAGTGCAAGAAATAAAAGCAAGAATCAAAAATTGGAATGGATTCAAACTAAAAAGCTTTTTCTCAGCAAAGGAAACAATTAATAATGTGAAAATAAAGCCTACAGAGTGGGAGAAAATCTTTTCCATACACACTTCAGACAGAGCACACTAATCTGCAGAGTTTATAAAGAATTTTAAAAACTTTACACTAAAAATACAAAGAACCCAATCAATAAATGGGCTAAGGAACTGGGCAAACACTTTCCAGAAGAACATATACAGGTGATGATCAACAAATATATGAAAAAGTGCTCATCATTCCTAGTAATTAGAGAAATGCAAATTAAAACCACCCTAAGATTTCATCTAACTCCAATTAGAATACCTATTATCAAGAACACAAGCAATAATAAATGTTGATGTGGATTGGGGGGCAGGGAGGCACACTCAAACACTGCTGGTGGAGGTGAAAACTGGTGCAGCCACTCTGGAAAGCAGTATAGAGATTCCTCAGAAAACTTGGAATGGACCCACCATTTGACCCAACTATCCCACTCCTCAGTTTATACCCAAAGGACTTAAAATCAGCATACTATAGTGATGCAGCCACATCAATGTTCATAGCAGCTCAATTCACGATAGCTAGATTGTGGAAACAACCAGGATGCCCTTCAATTGATGAATGGATAAAGAAACGGTGGTATATACACACAGTGAAATATTACTCAGCCATAAAGAAGAATAAAATTATGGCATTTGCTGGTAAATGGATAAAGTTGGAAAATATCATGCTAAGTGAAATAGGCCAAGCCCAAAAAAACAAAGTCCGAATATTTTCTCTGATAAGTGGATGACGATATATAATGAGGAGGGTGGCAGTGGGGGAAGAGAAGAATCAAAGAACTTTGGATGGTGTAGAGGAAAATGGGGTGGGAGGGGGTGGGGGACGAAAAGATGATAGAATGAAATAGTATTACCCTATGTATATATATGAATACATGAATGATGTGAATCTACATTGTGTACAACCATAGAAATGAAAAGCTGTACCCCATTTGTGGACAATGAATCAAAATGCAGTCTTTAAAAAAAATTAATAAAAAAATAAATTAAAAAAACGAAATTACTTTTTAGAATAACCTTAGAATATAAAATTACTGTGGAAATGAAGTAGATTTGAGTTGACAGGCAAAAAGAACTGTCTATCTTGCAGATAAAGATAGATCAATAAAGATAATGCAATCAGAAAATAGAAAAAAGAATAATTAAAATGTTAACAGAGATTTAGAAAAATGGGGGACACCATTAAGTGAATCAAAACACAAACTATGGGAATACCAGAATGAGAGAATAAAGAGGAAGAAACAGAAAAAAATATTTAAGAAAATTGTGACTGAAATCTATAAATTTGATGAAAACCATTAATCTGTGGACTAATTTCAAGAAAAAGAAAAGTCAACCCACAGAGTAAGAGGAAATGTTGCAAACATATCCAATATCCAATTTATCCATATTAATTTTTTTATAAATAAAATTTGTATTCAAATTTTAAAAAATATTTCTTGCAATTCAAAAATAAAAATAACTAATCCAACTAATATATAGAAAAAATGTTTTTTTCTCCAAAAGAGATATACACATATCTAATAAGTACATGGAATGAGCTAAATATCATTATTCATTATAGACACAAAATTGAAGGCACAATAAGATGCAGTCATACCCACTATGATGACTGAAATAAAATAGATAATTAAAATCCTGGTGAAGATCTAGAAAAATCGAAGCCCAAATGAGAACTCACGTATATTATTGGCAAAAATATAAAATGGCGAAGTCAATTTGGAAAATAGTCTAAATAGATACAACAAACTGCCTAGCAACTCCACTTCTAGGCATATGCTCAGGATAATGAAAACACGCATTCATCCAAAAACTTGTACGTTAAGATTCACAAGTCTTATTCGTAGTAATCAAGAGCAGAAGTGCTGGGTACAGTAATGCATGCCTGTAACCTCAGCAACTCAGGAAGCTGAGGCAGGAGGATCCAGAGTTCAAAGCCAGCCTCAGCAACTTAGGGAGACACTTATCAACTCAATGAGACCTTGTCTTTGAATAAAATACTAAAAAGGGCTGAAGATATGGCTCAGTGGTTAAGCATCCCTGGGTTCAATCCTCAGTACCAAAAAAAAAAAAAAAAAAAGTAGAAGCAACCTAAGCATCCAAAGACTGGTGAATGGATACATAAAATATATTACATAATTATGGTGGAATATTATTCAGCAATAAATAGGAATGAAGTACTGATACACACTACAACATGGTTGATTCTTGAAGGCATTACGGAGTTCAAGAAGTTATATAGACTAGTTACATTATTTCATTCATACCAAATATTCAGAATAGGTCAACTATAGATGCAGTTAGTACATTTGAGGCTATGGCTGAGGGTATGGGTAGGAATGGGGAGCAAATTCTAACATATATGAGTTTTCTTTGTAAAATAATGAAAAGATTCTGAAATTCAGTTGTGATGGTTGCAAACCTCTGAATATACTTAAAATTATTGACTCATTTTAAATATATGAATGGTATGATGTATGGATAATGTATTAATAAAGCCACTAAAATAATTTAAAAAATAAGAATGCAAAATAATCATAATACCAATGAGTAAATAGATAGAGGAACCCGATAGAAGTCAGATGCTTCTTAGGTGCAGTTCAGATAGCTCCAGCCTTCTCAGGTACAAGTGTGCTGGGATTAAAAACTGGGATGACAGAGTAGAAATGCAACCTGATGCCCTTCCTCAAGAACAATCTTTCTTTGTTCATTTGCCTTACTTCTAGATTTTTCTGAACTAGCCTGATTCTGCTCTTTTTTCTTAGCATTTCTTCCTCAAGATAACAGGATTACACCTCACATTAAATTCAGTCCTCTTCCCATTAACCCAGTAGCTATTAGTGTGTCCTGTCATCATTACCGTCTTTGCCCTCTATCACTCAGAAATGCATTGCTGGAAGTAGAGTATTATTTGAAAGCATCTTTCTTGATTATTCTAGTTGGCATTTTTCTTTAAGCATAACTTAAAATGATGCTAAGAAAATATCTCAGGAATTTTATACAATATTGGTATGGTATAGTTTTGTCAAAGATAAATATCCTCTTTCTCAATTTGAGATCCTTGAATTTGCTTGGGGCTATCCACCACATTCAGATTATCTTCTGAATTATCAAGGAACAGGAACAGGTATGTGTGGGGGTGTCTGCCATGTCCTGCGTGGATGAGAAAAGGGTTAACTGCCAGAAGACAATGTTGGCTATAAATCAATCAGTTACCCATAAACTTATCTAATCAATAAACATACAAGGAGTTTCAAGATGGCGGCCTAGAGGGTGGCTGCATTTCATGTTACTCCAGGACTCAGGATTCAAAAGAGGAGATATTGAGACACTTGGGACCAACTCAAAGCAGCCAGGTGACTCTCACCCGTTGGGAAGGCGTCCCGGATGGGATGGTGGTCCCGGAACGCAGGGAACTTTGTGAAGTAGAGCTGCCGGCGAGACACCCCTCCCCCCGCTGGAGCAGTGAACTCGGACAACTGGGAACCCCGTAAAGGAGGCCGCTCGGCACAGCGCTGGGACTCGGAGCAACCACTGGGGCTCCGGCGGCTGCCCAGGGGAGGAGTGGCGAGGAGAGCTGTGTGGACTCAGGACACCGGGGCCTGCCCTGAGGACGAGGAGGAGGAAGAGGAGTGTGGCCACTTGGGTTCGGAGTGACTGCACCAGAGCTACAGGCGGTTGCCAGAGGAGGGGCTGCGTGGCGAGCTGTTTGGACTCACACCACTTCTGAACCCCGGGGCCTGCCTGGAGGAGGAGGAGGAGGAGGAGCGCGTGGGTCGTTTGGACCCGCAGTGACTGCATTAACGCTCCAGGCGGCTGCTCAGAGGAGAAGGCGAGTGGTGAGTTGTTTGGACTTAAAGTGACAGCTCCTGAACACAGGGGGGCTGCCTGGAGGGGAAGCGTGTTGGGTCGCTTGGTCTCGAGTGGCCGCACCAGAGCTCCGGGCGGTTGCCCAGAGGATCCGTGCAGCGGGTCACGTGGACTCAGAGCCACTCAGAGCGACCGCTCCTGAACACTCGTGGGGTTATCTGGAGAAGGAGGAGGAACGGGGAGGGTCACTTCGACTCGGAGTGATTGATTGCCCAGGGCTACAGGTGGTTGGTGGGAGGTGGAGGCACGCAGTGAGTTTCTTGGACTCCTAGTGACCGCACCGGAATACTGGGCGGCTGTCTGGAGGAAGAGGCGTGTGGCGGGTCTCTGGGACTCAGAGCGATTGTACGGGGCCCCAGGTGGCTGCTCAGAGGAGGGACCACATAGCCAGGCGATTAGGTGCTGAGCAGGGTCCCAGGATCTAGGAGGCTTCTTGGTGGAAGAGCCGCACAGAGACAGGCTTAGGGCGGAGCGAAGGTTCCAGGACTGCGGGCAGATTCTCTGAGGAGGGGCAGCCTAAGGAGATTCATCTGTGAAGGGTGAGGCTCCCAGGCCCAGGAGGTAGGGCCAGGCCCCTGGGAACTTTGCAGAGGAAGGCAGCCCAGCCCAGGTGGTAGCTGTAAATTGAGGGGAACGTCTAGGAAGGAACTCACCAGCGAGACCTCCCCACCGGGTGAGTCTTCCCTGCCGGGTGAGGTTTCCCCACAAGGACGGTAAAACCAGAGACTCAGGCCCAAACAGGCCTTGCCTCAGCTCGCAGCCTAGGTCCCCTTTGGATGACCATTGGTCAACAAGTGGAGGCACCTCTGCTCACTAGCAGGGATTATACCCCACCTGAAGGCCACCACTCCTAGAGAGGCAACTTCCTTGTGGAGCACCGCATTATCAACTTCCTCCAAGATTTCAGCCTACTGAAGGCTAAGGGGGGATATATATAGAAATCTTCAGGGACATTGTAAGTCAATAGAAGAAATCTGCAATATCTCAGCGGTCCACTGATACCTGAACAATATGAGAAAACAAGGAAAGAAAATGCTGCAAACAAATCTAGATGTTACATCAATAAAACCCAATGACAGCATGGCAGAAGAAATGACAGAAAAGGAGTTCAGAATGTACATAATTAAAATGATCAGAGAAGCAAACGATGAGATGAAAGAGCAAATGCATGCACTGAATGATGAGATGAAAGAGCAAATGCAAGCACTGAATGATCGCACCAATCGACAATTAAAAGAGCAAATACAGGAAGCAAAAGATCATTTCAATAAAGAGTTAGAGATATTGAAAAAATAACCAAACAGAAATCCTTGACATGAAGGAAACAATAAACCAAATTAAGAACTCCACAGAAAGCATATCCAATAGGATAGAACACCTGGAAGACAGAACCTCAGACATAGAAGACAAAATATTTAACCTTGAAAACAAAGTTGAACAAACAGAGAAGATGGTAAGAAATCATGAACAGAATCTACAAGAACTATGGGATATCATGAAAAGGCCAAATTTAAGAATTATTGGGATTGAGGAAGGCCTAGAGAAACAAGCCAAAGGAATGAACAATTTATTCAATGAAATAATTTCAGAAAATTTCCCAAATCTGAAGAATGAAATGGAAAATCAAGTTCAAGAGGCTTATAGGACTCCAAATATACAAAATTACAACAGACCCACACCAAGGCACATTATAATGAAAATACCTAACATACAAAATAAGGACAGAATTTTAAAGGCTGTGAGAGAAAAGAATCAAATTACATTCAGGGGGAAACCAATACGGATATCAGCAGACTTTTCAATCCAGACCCTAAAAGCTAGAAGGGCCTGGAACAATATTTTTCAAGCCCTGAAAGAAAATGGATGCCAACCAAGAATCTTATACCCAGCAAAACTTACCTTCAAATTTGACGATGAAATAAATTCCTTCCATGATAAACAAAAGCTAAAACAATTTACAAAAAGAAAGCCAGTATTACAGAACATTCTCAGCAAAATATTCCATGAGGAAGAGATGAAAAACAAAGAAGCAAATCAGCAAAGGGAGGAATTATCCTAAAGGAATTGTCAAATAAAGGAGGAAACAAGTTGTGTCAAACAAATAAATAAATAAAATTTTAAAAATGAACCAAATGACTGGGAAACCAAATCATATCTCTATAATAACCCTGAATGTTAATGGCCTGAATTCATCAATCAAAAGACATAGACTGGCAGATTGGATTAAAAAGAAAGATCCAACAATATGTTGCCTGCAAGAGACTCACCTCATAGAAAAAGATACCCATAGACTAAAGGTGAAAGGATGGGGAAAAACATACCATGCACATGGACTCAGCAAAAAAGCTGGAGTATCCATCCTCATTTCAGATAATGTGGACTTCAAGCCAAAGTTAGTCAGAAGGGATAAAGAAGGTCATTTCATACTGCTTAAGGGCAGCATAAATCAGCAAGATATAGCAATCATAAACATCTATGCCCCAAACAGTGGCTCATCCATGTATGTCAAACAAATCCTTCTCAATTTCAGAAACCAAATAGACCATAACACAATAATACTAGGTGATTTTAACACGCCTCTCTCACCACTGGACAGATCTTCCAGACAAAAATTGAACGAAGAAACCATAGATCTCAATAACACAATCAACAATTTAGACTTAACGGACATTTATAGAATATACCATCCAACCAAGAGCAAATAAACTTTCTTCTCAGCAGCACATGGATCCTTCTCTAAAATAGACCATATATTATGCCACAAAGCTAATGTTAGCAAATACAAGAAGATAGAGACACTACCATGTATTCCATCAGATCATAATGGATTGAAGTTAGAAATAAATGAAAGAGTAAAACACAGAAACTATTCCAACATCTGGAGATTAAACAATATGCTATTATATGATGAATGGATAACAGAAGATATTAGGAAGGAAATTAAAAAAATTTTAGAGGTAAATGAGAACAAAGAAACATCATATCAAAATCTCTGGGACACTATGAAAGCAGTACTTAGAGGGAAATTTATTTCATGTAGCGCATTTAATAAAAGAAGTAAAACTCAACAAATAAACGACCTAACACTACAGCTCAAAGCCCTAGAAAAAGAAGAACAGAACAGCACCAAAAGTAGTAGAAGACAGGAAATAGTTAAACTCAGAGCTGAAATCAATGAAATTGAAACAAAAGAAACAATACAAAAAATTGACAAAATAAATAGTTGGTTCTTTGAAAAAATAAACAAAATTTATAAACCTTTAGCCACACTAACAAAGAGAAGACGAGAGAAAACCCAAATCACTAAAATTCGGAATGAACAAGGAAATATCACAACAGACATGATTGAAATACAAAACATAATTAGAAGCTATTTTGAAAATCTATACTCCAAAAAAATAGAAAATTTCGAAGACATCAACAGGTTTCTAGAAACATATGAATTGCCTAAACTGAACGAGGAGGACATAAACAATTTAAATAGACCAATTTCAAGTAATGAAATAGAAGAAGTCATCAAAAGCCCACCAACAAAGAATAGTCCGGGACCAGATGGGTTCTCAGCCGAGTTCTACAAATCCTTTAAAGAAGAGCTCATTCCAATACTTCTCAAAGTATTCCATAAAATAGAAGAGGAGGGAACCCTCCCAAACTCATTCTATGAAGCCAATATCACACTGATACCTAAACCAGACTGAGACTCATCAAGGAAAGAAAATTTCAGACCAATATCCTTAATGAACATCGACGCAAAAATTCTCAACAAAATTTTAGCAAATCCCATACAAAAACATGTTAAAAAGATAGTGCACCATGATCAAGTTGGTTTCATCCCAGGCATGCAAGGTTGGTTCAACATCAGGAAATCAATAAATGTAATTCACCATATTAATAGACTTAAAGTCAAGAATCACATGATTATTTCAATAGATGCAGAAAAAGCATTTGATAAAATACAGCACCCCTTCATGCTCAAAACACTAGAAAAAATAGGGATAGTGGGAACATTCCTTAACATTGTAAAGGCCATTTATGCTACCCCCATGGCTAATATCATTCTAAATGGTGAAAAACTGAAAGCATTCCCCCTAAAAACTAGAACAAGGCAGGGATGCCCTCTTTCACCACTTCTATTCAACATCGTCCTTGAGACTCTAGCCAGAGCAATTAGACAAACCAAAGAAATTAAAGCGATACGAATTGGAAAAGAAGAACTCAAACTATCCCTGTTCACTGATGACATGATTATATATTTAGAGGAACCTGGAAATTCCACCAGAAAACTCTTAGACCTCATAAGTGAATTCAATAAAGTAGCAGGTTACAAGATCAATGCCCATAAATCCAACGCATTTTTATACATAAGTGATGAATCTTCAGAAAGAGAAATTAGGAAAACTACCCCATTCACAATAGCCTCGAAAAAAATAAAATACTTGGGAATCAATCTCACAAAAGAGGTGAAAGACATCTACAATGAGAACTATACAACACTAAAGAAAGAAATTAAAGAACACCTTAGAAGATGGAAAGATCTTCCATGTTCTTGGATAGGAAGAATTAATATTGTCAAAATGGCCATACTACCTAAAGTGCTATACAAATTCAATGCAATTCCAATTAAAATCCCAATGACGTACCTTACAGAAATAGAGCAAGCAATTATGAAATTCATCTGGAAGAATAAGAAACCCAGAATAGCTAAAGCAATCCTTAGCAGGAAGAGTGAATCAGGGGGTATTGCAATACCAGATCTTCAACTCTACTACAAAGCAATAGTAACAAAAACAGCATGGTATTGGTACCAAAATAGAAAGGTAGATCAATGGTACAGAATAGAGGACACGGACACAAACCCAAATGAATACAATTTTCTCATACTAGACAAAGGTGCCAAAAATATGCAATGGAGAAAAGATAGCCTCTTCAACAAATGGTGCTGGGAGAATTGGAAATCCATATGCAACAGAATGAAACTAAACCCATATCTCTCACCATGCATGAAACTAAACTCAAAATGGATTAAGGACCTCGGAATCAGACCAGAGACCCTGCAGATTATAGAAGAAAAAGTAGGTCCATATCTTCACCTTGTTGATCTAGGATCAGACTTCCTTAACAGGACTTCCATAGCACAAGAAATAAAAGCTAGAATCAACCACTGGGATAGATTCAAACTAAAAAGATTTCTCTCAGCAAAGGAAACTATCAGCAATGTGAAGAAAGAGCCTACAGAGTGGGAGAATATCTTTGCCAATCATACTTCACATAGAGCACTAATCTCCAGAATCTATAAAGAACTCAAAAAACTCTACTCCAAGAATTCAAATAATTCAGTCGACAAATGGGCTAAGGAAATGAATAGACACTTCACAGAAGAAGATCTACAAGCAATCAACAAACATATGGAAAAATGTTCAACATCTCTAATAATAAGAGAAATGCAAATCAAAACCACCCTAAGATTCCATCTAACCCCAATTAGAATGGCGATTATCAAGAATACGAGCAACAACAGGTGTTGGCGAGGATGTGGGGAGAAAGGTACACTCATACATTGCTGGTGGGGCTGCAAATTAGTGCAGCCACTCTGGAAAGCAGTGTGGAGATTCCTTAGAAAACTTGGAATGGACCCTCCATTTGACCCAGCTATCCCACTCCTTGGCCTATACCCAAAGGACTTAAAATCAGCATACTACAGAGATACAGCCACATCAATGTTCATAGCTGCTCAATTCACAATAGCCAGACTGTGGAACCAACCTAGATGCCCTTCAATTGATGAGTGGATAAAGAAACTGTCGTATATATATACAATGGAATATTACTCAGCCATAAAGAATGATAAAATTATGGCATTTGCAGGCAAATGGATGAAATTGGAGAATATCATGCTAAGTGAGATAAGCCAATCTCAAAAAGCCAAAGGACGAATGATATCGCTAATAAGTGGAGGATGACACATAATGGGGGGAGGGAAGGGTTAGTGTTAGGGTTAGAGTTAGGGTTAGGGAGGGGGGCAAGTATGGAGGAAGGAAATACTGTATAGAGGGTAAAGAGGGGTGGGAGGGGTGGGGGAAAGGGAAAAAATAACAGAATGAATCAAACAACATTACTCTATGTAAATTTATGATTACACAAATGGTATGCCTTTACGCCATGTACAAACAGAGAAACAACATGTATCCCATTTGTTTACAATAAAAAAAATAAAATAAAATAAAATAAACATACAAGAGCCAGTACTCTTTTTAAATGAGAGGAGTGTGATGGATCGGGCCATACCAGATCTGGCCTCTAACAACATGGTGTAGCTTACTGCTCCTTTATTTATAGTCACACAGTTATAGGGACCTGGACCAGGAGGAGCTTCTTCTGTGATGAACAGGATGTAGTGGAGTTAGGGAAGCCATTTGCTTAGGGAAACTATCATAGAACCAGAAGGTGACTCCCACATAGCACCACATACTCCCCAGCAATCTGGGACAGTCCTTCATGGTAGCCAGTTCCTAGAAGTCAGGCCTCGGTGTCCCATGACTCAACCTCGTCTGATTCTGCTAGATAAGGATGGCTCCCCACAGGTATGCTTTCTGAAATTGTTTTTATAATACTTCAGTGTATAATGAGGAAGTTTAACTGAATATCCCCATTCATATTTATTTAATACTTAATATATAATGAACAAAAAATATTTAAAGGTTAAGTTTAGTTATCTTATTGATGTTCCATTGATGGTTAATTAAAACAAGAACACAACATTTAATTTTCCAATATATTAATAGATAAAATGAAAACTAAAAGGCTCTCTCAAAAAATCAAATATCTGAAACAACCTGAGCTGCCCCCATGCTGGTCCCAGGCACTACCACATTCCACATTCCATTCACGTTGCCACCTGAGCCACTGCCATGATTAACCGAAGCTGTACAACCACCCTGAGTTACAGCCATAATTTGCTCAAGCTTCAGACACTACTGGGCCTGAGACTGTGTTTCATGACCACTAGGCACTCAAGCCAGTGCCAGGCTCAAGGTCACGCCATCACTGCTGAAGACACAACAATAGGTCCACAATTCTGAGGCCACCAGCTCCATTGTGATGCCCGCCCACACACACTGCTATGCATACCACCCACCTGGGTCACTATAGTAACCCCTACATCATGGCCCCTGGGTCCTGAAGGACTCTTCAACACTATCAGCACACATATTGTACCTAAATCCGTTTAATACACAGGAAGAAGCTATAGGGAGACAATACTGTGGTTACCAAAGGGAACTAAGGTGAACATAGCTTATATAACTGACACCCCCAAATATATTTTCAAGAGAGAACTGATTACTACCAAAACTACCTTATGAAGGTGGTAGAGAAAACTGATCCACAAGATGTGCAAATTTCAATGTAAGGATATAAGCAGTCGAAAAAAAAAAGGTAGCATGATGCCTCCAAAGAAACTTAAGAAGTCTTCAGAAAGAGACCTTAAAGAAAAGGATATTGCTGTGTTCCTGAAAAACAATTCAAAATAATAATTCTAAGGAAACAATTAAATTCAGGGATACACAGACATATAATTCAATGAAATTCAGAAAACAATTGATGATATTCTTGAGAAATTCACCAAAGAATTGGTGATTTGAAAAAGAATCAATTACAAATCTTAGAAATGCAGAATATGATAAGTGAAATAAAAATACAATTGAAAACTTCAATAGCAGACTAGATCAAGCAGAAGAATGTCTAAACTTGAATATATGTCTTTTGAAATATGCCTGTCAGATAAAAGATTTAAAAAAAAGAAAGAATGAAGAAAATCTCTGAGACATGTGAAACTATATTTAATGAACAAATATGCTCATTTTAGAGTGACCTGAAGGGGAACAAAAGGGAAAAGGCATAAAAAAACCTACTTAATGAAATAATAGCTGAAAAATTCTCTAATCCTGAGAAAGATATGGACACCCAGGTACAGGAGGCCCATAGTTCTCCTAATAGACATGACAAGAAAAAATCTTCACATCACATTATAGTCCAATAGTCAAAAGTACAAGACAAAGAGAGAATTTTTTAAATTACAAAAAAGAAATTGCCAGGTCACATTTAAGATAACTCCCATTTCTTAAAAGAAGGCATTCAGGCTAGGTGAGAATGGAATGATATATTCTACATCCTGAAATAAAATAGCATCCAACCAAGAATAGTATTCCTAGTAAGACTATCCTTCAGAAATAAAGAAGAAATGAAGGCCTTCCAAAACAAACTAAAATGTGGGAAATTCATCAGTATCAACTCAGTTTTAAAAAGATGCTTTAGGATGTCTTATAACCAGAAGTAAAAGAAAGATAACCAACATCAAAAAATGTTCAAGTAGAGGCATACCTTTTGTGTAATCATACATTTACATAGGGTAATAGTGTTTGATTCATTCTGTTACTTTTTCCTTACAAACAGAGAAACAAGATGTATCCCATTTGTTTACAATAAAAAATAAATTAAAAAGAAATGTCAAAGTATAAAAACTACTAGAAGAGCAGATACACACAAGAAATACAAAAGAATCAAGCTTTATTAATATAGTAAGCCAGCAAACCACAAAGAGAATAAACATTAAGAATAAGAACAAGATATATCAGAACAACCAAAAGAAAATCAACAAAATGACAGTAGTAAGTCTTTACCTATAAATAATAACTTTTAATATAAATAAACTACATTGCCTCAATTAAAATTTACTGACCATCTGAATGGGTAAACTAAAATAATAGTAAGACCCAACAATATGCTGTCTGTAAGAAGCTTAGTTCACCAATAAGGTTACATGCAGACTAAAAATAAAGGATGGAAAAGATATTCCACACATATAGAAACTGAAAGCAAGTAGAAGTAGCTACACTTGTATCTGACAAAATATACTTTAAAACAAAAACTATAAGAAGAGACAAGTGTCACTAAACAGTGATCATGGAATCAATTCAACCAGAAGATCTAGCAGTTGAAAATGTATATGGATCTAATGTTGGAGCACTAATTTTACAAAACACAGTTGTTAACTAAAGGGAGAAATAAATTCTATTACAATAATGGTATGGAACTTCAGTACTCCACTTTCATCAACTGACAGATCATCTAGTCTCATTCCCCCCCAAAAATAACCCCTAAGAGCAGAAATAAAAACAGAAAACAAATAACAGCAACAACAAAGAAATATCAGTTCTAAACTATAGTATAGATTGAATGGACCCAACTGACATTTACAGAAAATTTCATTCAGCAGCTGCAGAATGTACATTCTTCTTATCAGCATGTAGAACTTCATCTAGAATAGACAATGTACTAGGCCACAAATCAAGTATTAAGAAAGTCACAAAAAAAAAAAAAAGAAAAGAAATCACATCTTGTATCTTCTCTGATCATAACAGAATAAAACAAAAAATCAAGAACAAAAGACACATTGAAGGTCATACACATATGTGAAGACCAAACACACTTTTAAACAATGGATCATTAAATAAATAAAAAGACAAAATTAAATATTTTTCAAGATAAATGAAAACAAGAATATAACATACCCAAACTTATGCAATACAACAAAATAAGCACTTTAAAAAGGGAAGTTTAAAGTAGTTAAGTGCCTACATGAATGAAATACAAAGATTTCAAATAACCAACCTCACAATACATCTCAAGGTCTTAGAATAGCAAGAACCAACCAAGCTCAAAGTTGGAGGATGGAAGAAAAAATTTTTTTAAAAAATCAGAGCAGATGAATTAAATAGAGTCTAAATAACTTAATACAAAAATTAATGAAAAGTTTGTTTTTAAAAAATATGAACAAAATGAAATATCTTTAGCTATACTGAACAAGAAAAGCAGAAGATTCAAATAAAATCAGCTATGAAAAAGGAGATAGTACAACTGATACTACAGAAATACAAAGAATTATTAGGAACTATTATAAACAAACATCCATTAACATATTGGAAAACCTAGAACAAGTGGATTAATCTCTGGATACATACCAAAATTGAACCATGAAGGCATAAAAGACCTGAAGAAACAAATAACAAGTAGTGAGATTAAACTTGTAATAAAAAGCATCCCCTACGGAAAAGCCCAGGACCAGCTGGTTTCGCTGCTAAAAATTTATCAAAACGTTGAAGAAAAATAAATACCAGTTCTTTGCAAACTTCCCCAAAAGAATCCAGTGATAGAGAAAAATCTCATACTCATCCTATAAGGCCAACATTATCCTGATGCCAAAACCAGACAGACACATACAAAATCACAAAACGAAACAACAGCCAATATTCCTGAAGAGCATAGATAAAAATATTTACAACAAAATTATAGCAAACTAAATGCAACTGCATATCAAAAAAATCATTCACCATAATCAAGTTGGAATTATCCCAAGGATGGAAGAATGGTTCAGCATCCACAATCAATAAACTTAAAACAACATACCAATATAATGAATCATAAAAATCATATGATAATCTTAATAGATACAGAAAAATCATTCAATAAAATTCTACAACCTTTCATAATAAAAACCCTGAATGAATTAAACAAAGAAGGATTATACCTCAAGACAATAAAGGCTATACATGACAAACTGACCACCAATATCATACTAAATGGGGAAATACTGAAAATATTTCCTCTAAGACCTGGAATAAGATAAAAATTTCCATACTCACTATCCATATTCAATGTAGTACAGCAAGTATAACTAGTGCAGTTAGGCTAGAAAAATAAAAGGCATACAGATAGGGAGAAAATCAAATTAAATCTATTTGCTGATGATATGATTCTATATATAGAAAAATCTAAAGACTACACCAAAAAACTGATAACATAAATTCAGTAAAGTTGCATAATACAAAATCAACATATGAAAATCAATACTATTTTTTACACCAATAATGAACTTAGAAATCATGAAATCAATTTATTTATAGTAACTACAATAAAAAACATAGAAATATGTCTACCAACTAAGTGGCATATCTTGACAAGGAAAGTTACAAAACACTGATTAAATAAATGTAAAAAGACAGAAAAAAATGGAAAGAACTTCTATATTCATAGATTGGAAGAATTAATATCATTAAAATTTCCATACTATCCTAGGGATTTATAGATTTAATGCAATATCCATCAAAATATCAATGACATTGTTTACATAACTGGAAAACTTAATCTTAAAATTAATATGGAAACCCAAAGATCCTAAATATCCAAAACAATCTTGAATTTAATTAACAAAGCTAGAGGCAGCACAATACTTGATTCCAAGACGCACAGCATAGTCACTTAAACAATACTGACATAAAAGCAAAGACCAGGGAAACAGAACAGAGGTCCCAGAAATGAAACTATGCATCTATAGCCATTTTTTTCCCTCAACAAAGAACCAAAAACACATATTGGAGAAAAGAAAGGCCAGTCTCTTTAATAAATGGTTTCAGGAAAATTGAATATTCATGTGTAGAGTATCAAAATGTGTCTTCATCTCTCACCAATTACAAAGATCAACTCACCATGGGTTAAAACCTAATGTAAACATGAAACTCTGAAACTACTAGAAGAGAACATAGTGAAAACCCCTGAAGACCTGTAGGGCACAATTTGGGGGATATGATCACGAAAGCACCGGAAACAGAGATAAATGGGATTATACCAAACTCAAAGGCTTTTCAACATAATGAAAAGACAACCCACAAAATCAGAGAAAATGATCTCTAAGTAGTCATCAAAGTATCACTATCCAAAATATATTGGAAATCAAAAACTTAACACAATAGTGAGTTTAAAAATGAGTGAATGATCTAATTGAATACTTATCAAAAGAAATATGAATGTCCAAAAAATATATGGAAATTATTCAATCATCAACCATCAAGGAAATGCAAATCAAAACTACAATGAAGTGCTCACTTCGGCAGCACATATACTAAAATTGGAATGATACAGGGAAGATGAGCATGGCCCCTGCGCAAGGATGACACGCAAATTCATGAAGTGTTCCACATTTTTATCAAACAATATTACCCTATGTAAATTTATGATTACACAAATGGTATGCCTTTACTCCATGTACAGAGAAACAACATGTATCCCATTTGTTTACAATTAAAAAAAACTGCAATGAAATACCATCTCATTCTAGTAATAAAGGTTATTATTAATAATACTGATTTTTTTAAATAACAAATTGATGAAGATGTTTTGAAAAAGCAACTCTTAGACATTGTTAATGGGAGTGTGAATTCATATAGTCATTATGGTAAATATTATGAAGTTTCATCAAAAAATTAAAAATAATCTATCTATCTATCTATCTATCTATCTATATATACACACACACACAAAGGACATGAAATCAGCTTACCAAAGAGTTACCCGCACTTCCACGTTTATTGCAGTACTATTCACAATAGCTAAGATACATGTCAAACAAGGGATTAATGGAGCAAGACAATGTGAAATAAATACACAATGTAATATTATTCAGCTATAAAGAGGAATGGAACCCTATTGTTTGCAGCAGAGTGGATCTAATGGAAGAAATTACATTAAGTGAAATAAGTCAGACACAGAAAAACAAGTACTGCATGTTCTTTCTTATAGGAAGAGGCTAAAAATTAGTCACCTTGAATATAGGACAGTTATTAGTAGAGGCTAGGAAGGAGAAAGGAGGTTGGATAATGGGTACCAATACCTCTTGATTCACATGAAGAATAAGTCTGGTTTTTCACAGCACAGAGGGGATGACTATCGTTTACCATAGCCTATTATGTATTTTATGAGTAGAAGAGAGTTCAAAGGCTCCAAACATAAAGAAATGATAATCATAGGGAAATAGTACCCTGATTTTATCAGTTTACACTCTATGCATGTGTTGAAGCATTACACTGAACTCATTAATGCTAATATTAATATTTATATATAAATATACATATTTTATGTATGTTTACATCTACACATATACATGTTAATATAAATGTCCATGGTTTGGTCTAAGGAAAAATATATAACATAGATGAGTCAATGACTTTCTTCAGGAACTCTCAGGGAGAATATTGGGTAGTCATGAAAGAATCTCTTCTCCCTCCATCATAAAATAATGACCCTAGAACCTACAAAATTAACATCCTCACTAGATAGGGAAGTCTAAAAGAACTGAATGGACACACAGAGAAAAAGAGCTGAGAAGTACAGAGTTTGCCACTGTTATTCTGTAAGTTCCTAAGATACCAAAAGCTACGTTCAATACTACAAATTTCCCTCTTGGTCTATAAACTATAGATAAGACATAGATATAGATAGATAGATAGATAGATAGATAGATAGATAGATAGATAGATAGATAGATAGAGTATATATATATATATATATATATATATATATATATATATACCTATTTGACATAGTATCAAAGCACATGGTTTCATTATCTATAACAACTAGAGTTTCTTCCTTGCATTATGTAAAGTATGCTAAGGAAGTTGGAAATTCATGCTGACTTTATGCTCAAAGAACCTCCTTCTTGTTAGAAACATAAGAACATGTAAGCAAGGATAATATATTTTGGAATATACTATGGAGCTTTTATGTAAGGAATATAGACTGCTCAGGGTAAGAAAGCACTAGAGAGATTGCTATCTCAATAAACTTTTTGGCAATGTAATTTTAAGACTTGCACAACTGGGGGTTTCAAGATGGCAGACTAGAGGGTGGCTGCATTTCATGTTGCTCCAGGACTCAGGATTCAAAAGAGGAGATATTGAGAGACTTGGGACCAACTCAAAGCCACCGGGTGAGTCTCTCCCATTGGGGAGGCATCCTGGATGGGGCAGTAGTCCCGGAACACAGGAAACTTTGTGAAGTAGAGTTGCCCAATGAGACATTCCTCCCCGAGCTGGAGCAGTGTACTCGGACAACTGGGAACATCGTAGAGGAGGCCGCTCAGCACAGCGCTTGGACTCGGAGCAACCACTGGGGCTCTGGGTGGCTGCCCATAGGAGGAGCTGCGCAGCGAGCGATTTGGACTCAGAGCAACCACTCCTGAACACCCTGGGGGGGGGGGCTGCCCAGAGGAGGAGGAGCGTGGTGGGTCACTTGGACTCGGAGTGACTGAACCAGGGCTATGGGCAGCAGCCCAGAGGAGAAGGCGAGTGGTGAGTTGTTTGGACTCAAAGCGACTGCTCCTGAACACCAGGGGGCTGCCCGGAGGAGGAGCGTGGCGGGTCGCTTGGTCTCGGAGTGACTCCTCAGGGCTATGGGCAGTTGGCGGGAGGAGGAGGCGCACAGTGAGTTGCTTGGACTCCTAGTGACCACACCAGAACACCAGGTGCCTGCCCGGAGGAAGAGGCATGGGGCGGGTAGCTAGGACTCGGAGCGACTGTACGGGGCTCCAGGTGGCTGCTCAGAGGAGGGGCCGCATAGCCAAGCATTTGGTGCAGAGCAGGGTCCCAGGACCTAGGAGTCTTCTTGGTGGAAGAGCCCCACAGAGACACGCTTAGGGGCGGAGCGAAGGTTCCAGGACTGTGGGCAGATTCTCTGAGGAGAGGCAGCCTAAGGAGACTCGTCTGGGAAGGGTGAGGCTCCCAGGCCCAGAAGGTAGGTCTGGACCCCTGGGAATGTTGCAGAGGAAAGCAGCCCAGCTGAGACAGTACTTGTGGATTGAGGGGAACCTCTAGGAGGGGAACTTACCAGCGAGACCTCCCCACCCAGTGAGTCTTCCCTGCTGGGTGAGGTTTTCCGACAAGGACGGTAAAATCAGAGACACAGTCCAAACAGACCTTGCCTCAGGCCACAGCCTAGTTCCCTTTTGGATGACCATTGGTCAACAAGTGGAGGCACCTCTGCCCACTAGCAGGGAATATACCCAACCTGAAGGCCAACCCCTATAGAGGCAGCTTCCTTGTGGAGCACCACATTATCAATTTCCTCCAAGACTTCAGGCAACTGAAGGCTACGAGGGGATAGACATTGTAAGTCAGTAGAGGAAATCTGCAATATCTTAGCGGTCCACTGATACCTGAACAATATGAAAAACAGGGGAAGAAAATGCCCCAAACAAATCTAGATGTTACATCAATAAAATCCAATGACAGCATGGCAGAAGAAATGACAGAAAGGGAGTTCAGAATGTACATAATTAAAATGATCAGGGAAGCAAATGATGAGTCGAAAGAAAAATGCAGTCATTGACTGATGAGATGAAAGAGCAAATGCAGGCATTGAATGACTGCACCAATCTACAGTTAAAAGAGCAAATACAGGAAGCAAAAGATCATTTCAATAAAGAGTTAGAGATATTAAAAAAAAAAAAAGAAATCCTTGAAATGAAGGAAACAATAAACCAAATTAAGAACTCCATAGAAAGCATAACCAATAGGATAGAACACCTGGAAGACAAAACCTCAGATATTGAAGACAAAATATTTAACCTTGAAAACAAAGTTGACCAAACAGAGAAGATGGTAAGAAATCATGAACAGAATCTATAAGAACTATGGGATATCATGAAAAGGCCAAATTTAAGAATTATTGGGATTGAGGAAGGCTTAGAGAAACAAACCAAAGGAATGAACAATCTATTCAATGAAATTATATCAGAAAATGTACCAAATCTGAAGAATGAAATGGAAAATCAAGTACAAGAGGCTTATAGGACTCCAAATATACAAAATTACAACAGACCCACACCAAGGCACATTATAATGAAAATACCTAACATACAAAATAAAGACAGAATTTTAAAGGTTATAAAGAAAACAACAAAATTACAGTCAGGGGGAAACCAATACAGATATCAGCAGATTTTTCAATCCAGACCCTAAAAGCTAGAAGGGCATGGAACAACATTTTTCAAGCCCTGAAAGAAAATGGATGCCAACCAAGAATCTCATACCCAGCACAACTTACCTTCAAATTTGACAATGAAATAAAATCCTTCCATGATAAACAAAAGCTAAAAGAATTTACAAAAAGAAAGCCAGCATTACAGAACATTCTCAGCAAAATATTCCATGAGGAAGAGATGAAAAACAAAGAAGCAAATCACCAAAGGGAGGAATTATCTTACAGGAATTATCAAATAAATGAGGAACCAAGCCGTGTCAAATAAATAAATAAATAAATAAATAAATAAATAAAATTTTAAAAATGAACCAAATGACCAGGAATACAAATCATATCTCAAAATAACCCTGAATGTTAATGGCCTGAACTCATCAATCAAAAAACATAGACTAGCAGAGTGGATTAAATAGAAAGATCCAACAATATGTTGCCTGCAAGAGACAAACCTCATAGAGAAAGATCATCACAGACTAAAGGTGAAAGGATGGGAAAAAACATACCATGCACATGGACTCAGCAAAAAAGCTGGAGTATCCATCCTCATTTCAGATAATGTGGACTTCAAGCCAAAGTTAGTCAGAAGGGAAAAGAAGGACACTTCAGACTGCTTAAGGGAAGCATAAATCAGCAAGACATAACAATCATAAATATCTATGCCCCAAACAGTGGCTCATCCATGTATGTCAAACAAATCCTTTTCAATTTCAGAAGCCAAATAGACCACAACACAATAATACTAGGTGATTTTAACACGCCTCTCTCACCACTGGACAGATCTTCCAAAAAAAATTGAACAAAGAAACCATAGATCTCAATAACACAATCAACAATTTAGACTTAACGGACATTTATAGAATATACCATCCAATAAAGAGCAAATACACTTTCTTCTCAGCAGCACATGGATCCTTCTCTAAAATAGACCATGTATTATGGCACAAAGCTACTGTTAGCAAATACAAGAAGATAGAGACACTACCTTGTATTGTATCAGATCATAATGGATTGAAGTTAGAAATAAGTGAAAGAGTAATAAACAGAAACTACTCCAACATCTGAGATTAAACAATATGCTATTATATGATGAAAGGATAACAGAAGATATTAGGAAGGAAATTTAAAAAATTCTTAGAGGTAAATGAGAACAAAGAAACATCATATCAAAATCTTTGGGACACTATGAAAGCAGTGCTTAGAGGAAAATTTATTTCATGGAGGGCATTCAATAGAAGAAGTAAAACTCAACAAATAAACCACCTAACACTACAGCTCAAAGTCCTAGAAAAAGGAAAACAGATGAACACCAAAAGTAGTAGAAGACAGGAAATAGTTAAACTCGGAGCTGAAATCAACAAAATTGAAACAAAAGAAACAATACAAAAAATTGACAAAATAAATAGTTGGTTCTTTGAAAAAATAAACAAAATTTATAAACCTTTAGCCACACTAACAAAGAGAAGACAAGAGAAAACCAAAATCACTAAAATTCAGAATGAACAGGGTAATATCACAATAGACATGATTGAAATACAAAACATAATTAGAAGCTATACTCCAACAAAATAGAAAATTTCGAAGACATCAACAGTTTCTAGAGACATATGAATTGCCTAAACTGAACAAGGAGGACATACACAATTTAAATAGACCAATTTCAAGTAATGAAATAGAAGAAGTTATCAAAAGCCTACCAACAAAGAAAAGTCCGGGACCAGATGGGTTCTCAGCCGAGTTCTACAAAACTTTAAAGAAGAGCTCATTCCAGTACTTCTCAAAGTATTCCATAAAATAGAAGAGGAGAGAACCCTCCCAAACTCATTCTATGAAGCCAATATTACCCTGATACCTAAACCAGACAAAGACACATCGAGGAAAGAAAATTTCAGACCAATATCCTTAATGAACATCCACGCAAAAATTCTCAACAAAATTTTAGCAAATCCCATACAAAAACATATTAAAAAGATAGTGCACCATGATCAAGTGGGTTTCATCCCAGGGATGCAAGGTTGGTTCAACATCAGGAAATCAATAAATATAATTCACCATATCAATAGACTTAAAGTCAAGAATCACATGATTATTTCAATAGATGCAGAAAAAGCATTTGATAAAATACATCACCACTTCATGCTCAAAACAATAGAAAAACTACGGATAGTGGAAACATTCCTTAACATTGTAAAGGCCATTTATGCTAAGCCCATGGCTAATATCATTCTAAATGGTGAAAAACTGAAAGCATTCCCCCTAAAAACTGGAACAAGGCAGGGATGCCCTCTTTCACCACTTCTATTCAATATCATCCTTGAAATTCTAGCCAGAGCAATTAGACAGACCAAAGAAATTAAAAGGATAGGAATTGGAAAAGAAGAACTCAAACTATCCCTGTTCACTGATGACATGATTATATATTTAGAGGAACCTGGAAATTCCACCAGAAAACTCTTAGAACTCATAAGTGAATTCAGTAAAGTAGCAGGTTACAAGATCAATGCTCATAAATCCAATGCATTTTTATACATAAGTGATGAATCTTCAGAAAGAGAAGTTAGGAAAACTACCCCATTCACAATAGTCTCAGAAAAAATAAAATACTTGGGAATCAATCTCACAAAAGAGGTGAAAGACCTCTACAATGAGAACTACAGAACACTAAAGAAAGAAATTAAAGAAAACCTTAGAAGATGGAAAGATCTCCCATGTTCTTGGATAGGCAGAATTAAAATTGTGAAACTGGCCATACTACCTAAAGTGCTATACAAATTCAATGCAATTCCAATTAAAATCCCAATGACGTACCTTACAGAAATAGAGCAAGCAATTATGAAATTCATCTGGAAGAATAAGAAACCCAGAATAGCTAAAGCAATCCTTAGCAGAAAGAGTGAAGCAGGGGGTATTGCAATACCAGATCTTCAACTCTACTACAAAGCAATAGTAACAAAAATGGCATGGTATTGGTACCAAAATAGAAAGGTAGATCAATGGTACAGCATAGAGGACACGGACACAAACCCAAATAAATACAATTTTCTCATACTAGACAAAAGGGCCAAAACTATGCAATGGAGAAAAGATAGCCTCTTCAACAAATGGTGCTGGAAGAATTGGAAATCCATATGCAACAGATGAAACTAAACTCATATCTCTCACCATGCATGAAACTAAGCTCAAAATGGATTAAGGACCTTGGAATCAGACCAGAGACCCTGAAGATTATAGAAGAAAAAGTAGGTCCAAACCTTCAACATGTCGGCTTAGGACCAGACTTCCTCAACAGGACTCCCATAGCACAAGAAATAAAAGCAAGAATCAATAACTGGAATAGATTCAAACTAAAAAGCTTTCTCTCAGCAAAGGAAACTATCAGCAATGTGAAGAAAGAGCCTACAGAGTGGGAGAATATCTTTGCCAATCTTACTTCAGATAGAGCACTAATCTCTAGAATCTATAAAGAACTCAAAAAACTACACCAAAAATGTAAATAATCCAATCGACAAATAGGCTTGGAAATGAACAGACACTTCACAGAAGAAGATCTACAAGCAATCAACAAACATATGGAAAAATGTTCAACATATCTAGTATTAAGAGATGCAAATCAAAACTACCCTAAGATTCCATCTAACCCCAATTAGAATGGTGATTATCAAGAATACAAGCAACAACAGGTGTTGGCAATGATGTGGGGAGAGAGGTACACTCATACATTGCTGTTGGGGCTGAAAATTCATGCAGCCACTCTGGAAAGCAGTGTGGAGATTCCTTAGAAAACTTGGAATGGAACCACCATTTGACCCAGCTATCCCACTCCTTGGCCTATACCCAAAGAACTTAAAATCAGCTTACTATTGAGATACAGCCACATCAATGTTCATAGCTGCTCAATTCACTATAGCCAGATTGTGGAACCAATCTATATGTCCTTCAATTGATGAATGGATAAAGAAACTGTGGTATATATATACAATGGAATATTACTCCACCATGAAGAATGATAAAATTTTGGCATTTGCAGGCAAATGGATGAAATTGGAGAATATCATGCTAAGTGAGATAAGCCAATCTCAAAAAAACAAAGGACCAATGATATTGCTAATAAATGGATGATGACACACAATGGGGGGTGGGAGGGGTTAGTGTTATGGTTAGAGTTAGGGTTAGGGAGGGGGGCAAGAATGGAGGAAGGAAGGACTGTATAGAGGAAAAGAGTTGTGGGATTGGTGGTTGTGGGGGGAAGGGAAAAAATAACAGAATGAGTCAAACAACATTACCCTATGTAAATTTATGATTACACAAATGGTATGCCTTTACGCCATGTACAAACATAGAAACAACATGCATCCCATTTGTTTACAATAAATAATAAATAAATAAATAAATAAATAAAAGACTTACACAACTGTCCATCATATTGACTGATACACCATGGTTTGGTTAGCCAATTCCTCATTCATGCTTCTTTGACTGGTTTCTGTCTCCAATGGGAAGGCACTGTTCCATGGTGTGAAGCTTCTGAAGACATTTGGAGCTAGTAACCCTTTGTTATGGGAGGATGTCTAATGCATTACAAGAAGTTTAGCAGCATCCCTGGCCTCCACCCACCAGATGCCAGTAGCACATCCCCCACTCTTGTCATGACAAAACCATTTCTAGTAATTGCCAAATGTCCCCTAAGTATAAATACATCACTAGCTGAAGAGTCACTGTTCTATTAAAAATATATTTTCAAAGTATTTCTAGCTATAAAAGTAATAAAATTTATTGAAAAACCTATTCAAAATACCGAAAAATAAATAAAATTAGAATTGTCAGAACTGTATCTTATCCACACATGTTTACTTCAAACATTTGGTTACATTTCAGCACATTTTATTTTTCTGATACTAATTTAAATCACATAACAAAATTAAAATCTAACATCCTAAAATTTCTTTCAATATTCTATATGATCAATTCCACACATTATTACAAATTCTTCTAAAATGTGAAATTGGATGGCCTCTAGTGTCCAAATGCATGACAAGTCTTTCTTTCTTCCTTCCCTCCTTTCTTTCTTTCTTCCTTCCTTTCTTTTTTCTTTTAGTTTATGGAAACTATCCTGAACCCAAGTCAAGCTTCAGGGGAAGGATATAATGAGTTCTTTGTCTGATAAGAAAATGTTTCTGAACAAAGGTCTTTTTATCATTTGTTTAGTAAAGATCATATGAAGTGAACTTACTGTCCCTTAGGGATTCAATACACAGTCTTGCTATCTTCTGATATTGATATTATTCTATTAAGTAAGTTTTAAGTGAAAATAATTCAAATCCACAGAATTTATTTATTTAATTAAGAAGGTTTTATTTAATTAATGGAAGAATCTAGTCTTGCTGAAATATGATTATAAGTTTTACATATCTATAACATTGTTCTGGGTGCTAGAGTTATGGATTTACCATATATTTTAACTCCAGCCCTTCATGTGTTAAAAAGAAATAAGAGGTGCATATTGGTACCTACAGTGTATCCTACCAGGACCTGGGAACAACAGGCAAAATGCAATGGGCATGCAACAGAGACAAGTGCAGAGAGAGAGATCAGATCGGGCCTGGAGGAGTAGCAGTGTCTGTGGTCCCCTTAGAAGAAGGACAGAATTCTCACGTGCTACATGACCTAAGGAAAGGGAGGAGTGACCAGAACACAGAAGAAGGGCAGACTGGAAGGCAGGGGTAAGGCCTGGGATTGTCTGGAGTGTAGAGGAGACAGCAGAGAAGCAGAGGGAGGAAGAGGGAAGGAAAGGAGCCCAAGTCACCCAGAACCTGCTCTTGTCATTGCATTACTTATCGTCACTGCTGTACTCACAGCAAATCCTGGCTCCCCTCCAGCTATTAAACGGCAGAAATGGTTACACCACCAACAAATGGCAAAGACCAGACGAAAGCTGAGGGTTGACTCCACTGCCTGGAGATCCGATGCCATGTATTTTATTAATTCCATTAAATCCAAATAAACCTAAACATCCTCTTTCTCTTGCTGTGTGTTTTTCAGATAAATCCATCAGTGCTCTTGGGTACTCTGAACACCCGTTTTGTTGTCTCCATCAGGATGTGCTACATTTATTCATACACATCCACCCACTCTCCTCAACCCACTTCCACTATGAGTTGAGTTTCTTGAGGATCAAAAAAGTATCTCCACACTGTCTGTAGCTTCCTTGCCTGCTAAATGTCCTAAATATTCACTGATTGCAGAAAACTGAATCCAAACGTGGATAGTGAGACTAGCATTTCCACCTTCCCTCAAATTGTTGTCAATCTGCTTCTTGGTCAGAGAGATTATAAAAATTGAGGAAATGCCTTTATTCAGTTTGTGAATATATGTTTCTGGTGAATCCAGTCTTTTCTGAGGTCTTCAAATAAAAAAAAAAAAACAAACTTGCTAATAGCCTGCTGCATGTGGGAGTGAGGGTGTTAAGTCTGCTTTAAATGTTGGGCTTAAAATTGGATTGATTTTTGTACTAATAGTGCAATTTCCAGGTATTTGTTTTAATAACAAACGGTACATGAAATGACTGCTATTCAGCAGTAAGTTTATAGCTAATTAGAGGAACATCTCACTGATGCAGGCTAATGAGAGGAGAGCTATTACTGATCAGAGTGTGAAAGTTTCAGGATAGCATCATAAAATGCAGTTTGCTTAGTTCTGTAAATATATGTTGTTTACTTTATTTACAACAGCCCATAGATTACTCAAGTGCATAATATGCTGGTATATTAGGAGAAATAAAATCTCACTAGCACAAGTTCTCTCTAAAGTGCTCTATCTGCTATTAAACTTTTATTAAGGACTGAGATAAAACAATTCTCTTTGGAGTAGGAATTAAAGAGCCTGCTGATGACCAGTGAAGTGAAGTAGGATGAGACAATGAGAGAGACAGCCATGTTTCCAAGGAAAGCCTGACTGATCAGTGCCCATTGTGCTCTGACCTTGCCCTTTCCATTCCCAGAGGTACTTCAGGTCACTTCACACAAATGGATAACAGAACAGCTAAATGTCCTGGAGTGAGTGCGGCAGTGTGTGAAGATACAAAGGCCACTCTCGTATGGGTGTCTGAATGTAGGTTTTGTTGTTAGCAGCCTCCAAACCAGAGAGCCAAGTAGAGTATTCCACAATGAGATGTGAGCTTGAAAGAAAGACATGTGGTCCGCAGCTTCCATGGGGCTGGCAATGGGGAAGGCAGACAGTGAGCGAGTACGGCAAGGACAAGTGTATTCAGCAAGAGCCTAAGCTGGCCAATCAACTAAAGGAGAAGTTAAAAACCGGAGGCATGAAAGGAATGAGATCTTTTAATAACCAAAATCTCTGACCATGGCATTAATCAAAACAAAGACAGGATATTCCAGAGGAGTCACTGCTTTCACTCTGGTAGTTTCTTTTCCTTTTTTACTGGGAATGACCGAACTGAATTAGTTAAGTGTTCCAGTTTTGAAAAAACATGAAGATAACGTCAGGTTTCTCAACAAAACATTCAAGTTAAAACTTCAAATGTATATAATGAGAGTGCTTGCTATTGGCATGTAATATTCATATTTAAGTATTTCTTACATATCAGAAGTCAAAAATCAGCTTAATTGCTGAAAATCGAGTCCATTTAAGAATACATCATCCTCAGCTCTGCCCCCAAATAATGGCCAAGCCCTGCAGAGTAAGCAGCACAAACCATAAAGCTCAACAGTCCTGGGCTTCAAATGGCATTGTTCATCTCACAGAAGCAGAGAGTGGAAGAGTGATTACAGGAGGCTGAAAAGGGTAGGAGGGAAGAGGGAATGAAGACAGGATGGTTACTGGTTACAGGAGTGCGGTTGGATATAGAAGTAACTCCTTACATTCTGTAACACAGAAGGGCAACTGGTTGAAAACCACAAATTATATATTTTAAAATAGGTTTTGAATTTCCCAACACAAAGAAATGACAAATGTTTGAGGCAAAGGATATGCTAATTGTCCTGATTTTATCATTATATATTGTGCATGCATACAAATATATATGTATATATGAATATACAAGTATATATGTATTTATGTGTATATACATATATTTATACATATATATAATCACACTGCAATCTATAAATATGTATGATTATTATGGCTCAAAATAAAATGCATGTATATATTCATGTGTATGTGTATATGACTTGACTTGGTCACCTACAGACTATGTGAATTTTAGCAAATTACAAAGACTCTGTGACCTTCAGACCTCATTTGGGATAATAAGAATATGCACATCTAGATGTTATTATGAGGGTCAAGTAAGAGAGTACATTGCAAAGATGTTTCACATATAACAGACATTTAATGAATCATATAGATGAACAAATTATAATAAAACATTCACTAATATTTCTTTACTGAGTAGATTACCAAGGAAGATAAATATTTCTTGTATGTTATGTAGGAATGATCAATGAAAAGCAGGATAACATGCACTATAACTTTTAAATCTGTTTTAGTATATAATTTTGCAACACTAAGTGGGAAAGAGAGAAAAGAAGAATCAAATTTGTTTATATTTAGACTGGCTTTTGTTTGTCCAGTTATGAAAAGGGTTGAAAGACCTTCTGTGTTTTCAGAATGACATCAGTGACCAGTCTAACAACAAATTTCAGCCTTTTCTTCTCTGCTTCTCAAGCCCACTGAGCTCAGGTGTTCATACATTTACTCCATAAATAATTATTGAGCACAGTTTTGACTACAGATATAATTCTGACTAGTGAAGAGAGAGATAATAACCAAGTGAAATATGATTACAAATATTAAGAATTGTTCTGAAATAAAGTGTGAGAAATGTACTGCATAAAGAGAAGGTTGAACCCAGATTGAATAATAAGCAGAGTGACTGAAAATGATACGAGGTTATGAACCCTTTTGGGTAACTCAGAACTTTAAAACCAACCATTACTGATTTTTTCCTTTAGGCAATGGGAACGAATGAGAATATGCCAACTAGAGATGGATTTTGAGTTGGAACTTTTCAAATCATGGGTCTTGCTGCTGAGTAGAGAATTCCTTAGTAGGAGAAGGAGAGGAAGTAGCTAGAACCTGGGTGGAGCCACTGTTATAACCTGAAGGGCGGCTTTGACTAGGACATGTCAGGTGTGTAAGCCTGTCTGGTGCAGTTTTTTCAGGCAAATCTGGCAGAAGCACTTGTTGAGGAGGGAGACTCAGCATCAAGGTTGACAGCTGGGTTCCCTCTTTGCGTGCTGTCATCCGGGGCATTTTCTTCCCAAACAATGGCCCAGTCACCATATTTCCCCATAATTCTCCAAACTTTCATTATTTCATTCCTTTCTCCAACTGCCACACCTACTTCGGCAATTACACATACTGCCTTCTCTCAGTAATCTACTGAGACAATCAATGGGTTCACTACCTTGACACTAAAAACACAGGGATTTTCTAAGTATTTTCCTTCAATTTTAGGAGTAGTATCCTAAGAGTTTAATTGAAGAAAAGACAAAGGAATTCTAAGGAACTGATACCTAGGTATTTTAGACCATTAATAGATTTGAATGCAGTTCATAACATAGTGCTAAAGACACTGAAGACTATAAAAAAATATTTCACAGACATGTGTATTAGTAAGGGTTCTCTAGAGGAACAGAATCAATAGAAAGTATGATCATAAAAAGGGGATTTATTAGATCGGCTTATATGACCAGAAGCTGGATAGTCCACAATGGCCATCTGGAGGCTGGAGAGCTGGAAGAACCAGTAGCTGTGCAGTTCAAGAGGTGGAAACCCCAGAACAAGAAGGATAAACAGTGCTACCCTAGTCCGAGACCAAGGCTTCTGGAAACTACCTGGAGAATCACACATTGTACATGCATACAAATATATATACACACATATATGTATATATTCATGTACATGTATATATGTATTTATGTGTGTCTGCTTTAGAAGAGTGAAGAAGCAAGAGTTCAATATCCTCAGATGATCAAAGCAGCAATCGAGAACCAAGAGCTGAGCTTGCATCTTCATCTGCTTCCTTCTTCTTCCAACTTTTATTCCATGCAAGCCACCAACCTATTGGGCGGTGCCACCCACACTGAGGGAGGGTCTCCACTTCAGTTCACTATCCCACGTTCTAAGCATTCCTAGACACCCCCTCATTGACACACCCAGAAGCCTCTTAATCATGGGCACATCTTAATCCAATCAAGTTGACAATTCAAATTAACCATTACAACATGTCCTTAAAAGATTAGTCTATACTCATAGATGAACTCTCTTCCATCTGCTTTCTCCTCGGTGTACTGCAATCAGTTTTCAGACCACATTTTTTGACCAAAGATTCCTACCTAAAGTTACTTATCTACCTTTTCTTTTCAAACATGCAGACAATGCTATAAATTTCTCTCAGAAATGCTTTCACAGCAGCCTACAAATTTTAGCAAATTGCATTCTCATTTAGTTCAAAATATTTTTAAAAACTTCTCTTAAGACTTCTTTAACCCATATGTTGTTGATAATGTATTGTTTAATCTATGATTACTTAAAGAGTTTCCATCTTTCTGTGATTGGTTTGCAGTTCAATTCCATTTGTGATCTGCATGTATACTTTGTAACAGACTTCTAGTCTCTTAAATTTGTTAGTGTGTTTTATTGCTCAGAAAGTGGTTTGTTTTCCTGACTATATCTTGTGAGCTAGAGAAAAATGTATATTCCACTGTTATTGGATTGAGAATGCCATAAACATCAATTAGATCTGGTTTATTGATAGTGATGATCATCAGACCAACTATATTTTAAAACTATTTTGTGCCTGCTGGTTCTATTAGTTACCAAAAAAGGGTAATTGCTAAAGTTTGTATAAGTGTTCCACAAATACTCGGGTGTCAATGGCTTGGCACCAGTTTTTGGTGCTACTGGGAGGTAGTGAAACTTTTAAGAGGTGGGGCAGAGTAGAAGGAAGTTAGGTCATTGTAGATGTGCCCTTGAAGGAGACACTGGGACCCTGGCCTCTTTTCCTGTCTCTGATTCCAGGCCAACATGAGGTTACCAGGCCTCTTCCACCAAAAACTCCTGCCATGACAGATTGCCTTGCCATGGGCCCCAAAACAATACCAACTTGGATTGAAGTTAAAATAACCTATCTTCCCTATAAGTTGTTTATCTCAAGTATTTTGCTACAGTGACATAAAACTGACTAATGCAGTGGTATACAATAGTGGGTTTAGTTCTCTTATACTTCTATTAGTTTTTGCCTCATGTATTCTAATACTTTATTATTAGGAACATACATGTTGAGGATGTTTATGTCTTCTTGATGAATTGATCTTTTATTGTTATACAATAATCCTCTTTGTTACTGATGTTTTTTTCTAGTACTGAAGACAGCTTTGTCTAAAATTAATAGAGAAACCCCAACTTTCTTTTGATTAGAGTGTTATGATATATATTTCCTCCATCCATTTACTTTTTTCTGTGGGGGTGCTGGGAATTGAACCCAAGTGCACTTAACCACTGAGCCACATACCCAACCCCATCTTTATGTTTTATTTTGTGACAGGGAGGGTCTTACTAAGTCCTAGGGCCTTGCTAAGTTAAGGTTTGTCTCTAACTTGAGATTGGCCTGCCTCAGTGTCCTCTGTCGCTGGAATCATAGGCATGCACCACCATGCCCAGCTCATTTACTTTTTAATCTACTGGAGTATATATTTTAAAGAAATTTCTTGCAGACAACAGAGTCTTAGTATATTTAGACTATACACATTTAATGTGATTATTATAATGGGACTAATGTCCACTATATTTGTAACTGTTTTCTGTTCATGTACTTATTTTTTTATTTATTATATTATTTGTATTTATTTATTTATTTATTTTTTATTTATTATATTATTATATTTATAATATTTTTAAACATTAAATATATTAAATATAATAATATATTTATATATTATATTATTTGTATTTATTATTTTTTTTTCTTCTACTCTTCCTGTTTCCTCTGGTTTTGAGTATTTATATGGTTCTATCTTATCTTTTCTATTATGAATCATTCTTAAATATTTTAATGTTTGCCCTAGGATTTGTAATATACAATTTTAATTAATGTTGAAGAACACTATTCAACTTCACATGTAGTGCAAGCCTCCGCAATAGAGTGGTCCTTGTTTTATTCCTGTCCTTCATGACATTGCTGTCATTCATTTTGCTTATCACCTTCACCTAATACATTGTTACGTTTATTACTTTTAATGGTTATCTGATCCATTAAGAGCAAGAAAAAAAATTGATTTTTACTCTACTTATTCTTTCTCTAAATTTCTTCCTTTCTTTATATATATAAAAATTCTGATAACCTTTAGTTTGTTTTCCTTCTCCCTAATGAACTTCTAGCATTTCTTACAGGGAAGGTTTGCAGCAAATAAATCCCTCAGATTTTGCCTGAGAAATTCTATCCCTTCTTCATTTTGAAGGCTAATGTCTCCGAATGTAGAATTCTAGATTAAAATTCCACAGTTTAAACAATTCATGCCAGCCTTTTCTTGCCTGCGTGGTATCTGATGAGAAACTCACTGTAGTTCTTGCCTTTGTTTCTCACCCTCAGTAAGGTGTTTTTCTTTTGTCCTGCCTTTGGATTCTTTCAAGATATTTTTCTTCATATTAGGATTTTGTGATTTAATAATGATATAATTAGGTGCGGACTTTTTGATATTTATTATGAATATTGATCCCTTTTTGATATTTATTATGAATATTGATATTTATTATGAATATTTATTATGAATATTTATTATGAATTTTGATATTTATTATGAAACTTTCTAGGTTTATGGTTTAATGTTCAGAATTAATTTTGGAAATGTTTTTGTCACTAGTATGTCAAATATTTTTGCTCCTTTCTTTTTTTCTCTTACTGACCTTTCAACAATGCTATGTTATAACTTTTGAAATTATCCCACAATTCTTGACTGTTGTGTTGTATTTTTCTTTTTCATTCTTTCTTTCTATTTGAGTTTCATTTGAAGAAGTTTATATCTTTAAGTTCTCTGATTCTTTCCTTAGCCATGTCCTCTCTACTGATGAGTCAATCAAAGGCATTCTTCATTTCTGTTACTCTGATCTTGATTTTTAACACTTCCTTTTCATTCTTTCTTAGAATTTTCATCAATTTATAGTACTCATCTATTCTTTCAGAGCCTACTTCTATGAGATTCCTTACCACATTGATTAATCATAGATATTACAAATCCCTGTCGGATAATTCTGAAAATTGTGTCTTATCTTACTTTAGTTCTGATGCTGATGCTTGCTGTCTCCTTAGGTTGTGGACATGATTGCTTTGTTGTTAGTTTGTCTACTGCATTTTATAGTTTATAGCATAAGACAAGTTGCCTTGTAGTTTTTGTTAAAATCCAGACAACCCATTGAGTATTGAGAACTCAGATAAATTGACCTTTAGTGTTAAGGTAGCCAGGGGTTGTCCAGTGATAATATTTGTTGTAGCTGTAAGTGCCAGAGTTTCACATTTTCAGAGGTTCTGGGCCTCTTTTGCAACACTTACTTTTCCTTTCCTCTGCTAGAGCCATGACGGAATCTTTCTTGGTTCTTTACATTGAGTACCTGATGATGTTTTTAGAGGCGACACTGTCAATCTAACTAATGGTCAATCTATACAAATTGTCAAAATTACCATTTAAGCCTTCCTACCACTTTTATGGCTCTAGTGTGTCTGCTTTAAGTAAGGATGTTAGTCTTCACTTTCTATATTCACTTAACTCTCCAGACTCAGAGGTGGACATTTGCTCTGAAACCTCAGGCCTACAAGAAAAGTTGATGGTTTTCATTTATTAAGTATTTTTTCTTGTTGTAAATATGGAGTGAAGACTTCAAGATCTTTCCATATTGAAACTGAAACCAAGAGTATTTTTCATTCCTTATTTTATTCAATAACTGTAGGGCATTTGCCAAAATTGATCACATATCCTTCTTGAAATTCTCTTCTCTCCTGTCTTCCCTGCCATCATTCATTAAGGTTTCCTTCTTTCTCTACCAGCTTATTCTCAGTATTGTTTTTCACCTTAGTCTGATTTTTGGTGATGAAATTCCATGTTTCTCTTAGATTCTTTAGCACTGTGAGCTTGATGCAAAGAATTCCTAATCTAACCTCTATCATCATTTCACATACAACCCTGTATCTCTTTTTAATTCTCTATTGGACTCCTGCTAATGGTTGTACCAAAGACCCTTCAGAGAAAAAGGTGTCAAAAAAATTAAAAATAAAAAGAACTCATAATATTATTCTCATTCTTAATTGCATTTCTTCATTTCCTATTTTGACAGTTAGTATGACCATTCAAAAACAACCAAATGAGCAAATCTGATGACTTACCCTCTCTCTCAAGTGATGTTCATATCACTCGTTTGCATCTCTCCACTAAGATGCTTCACTATCTCTTGGCATACATTTTCTTCAGTCCTTCATTGTTTTAATTATTTCTTATTCACAGTAGGATAATAAATTTATCATAAATAATCATCCTAAATAATCATTTGTTCTAAATAATCTCTTGGTCAATTCAGCTTCTGTACTTCCACAGTGCCAAAAAAAAAAGGTGCAGGTTTTATGATAACCTGGATGGTATTCCTTGGCTCAAATACAGCGCAGACTTTGAAAACTATAACATAAAGTGAAAGTTCTTAAGCAGGGTAATCAAGGCCTGCATCATTTAATTCAGGTCTAATTCTCCAGTCTTATCTCCTGTCACTTTTCTAAACATGTGGTTTACTCCAAACACTTTGAATCATTGAGAATTCACTGAATTACACTATAATTTAACATGCTTTTCTATTTGTCTTTAATGCTCTGCCTCTGTTTTCTTGCTTGGATAATTTCTACCTGAGCATTTAAGATCAAGTGCAACCATCACCTCTTCAAAAATCTACCTCTATTCCTTCCCTGTACAGTCCTTCCTATATTTAATAAGCCTTCTCTGAGTTGTCTCAAGATTTTAAACATGGTTTGGATTAGATACTGAAACAGAAAGAAAAAAACTGGTAAAATTCAAATAAATTCTAGAGTTTTGTTAATAGCAAGGTACCAATGTGCCTTTTTTAGTTTTGACAAATATATCACAGAAATATAACATGGTAGCAGTAGGGGATCTTACACCTAGATGGGATCTCTTTATACTATCTTTGCACTACCTAAAGGTCTTTCAAGATAGAATATTTATTTAAAATATTCACAGAAAAAATATTTTGTACTTACTTCTCATAGCAGAAGAGTAATTGAGTGACCTGGGATACAATGCTCATTTCTCTAGCCTTTTTTATTTCTATAAAATTAGGTTAACTACAGCACTCATCTCTGATACATATTTTGAGGTATAAATCAGAGCAGCCATGTAAAGAACCTACCATAATGTCTTGTACCCAGTAAGCACTAGTTTAACATTAGCTGTTAATTTTATTACTGAGGAAATCATTGATTTTTTCGTATTTGTCATTTCCACTGGACTTTGAACTTTTTATAGGAATGGTATTTGTCCAACAGAAAACACTTAGTAAATATTTGTGAAACAAATATTGAATGAAAGTATAGATTTTAATATTTTTCCTGTTCTTTCCCTGGATATGTTTTCTCATAATATGACAAAAATAAATTCCCTCCCAGTGGTTTACTTCAAAGACTGGAATACACTAGAATATCACCATCGCTTACTCTCTTACTGAACTCTTTGCCTCAGACCTTGAAAGAAACTGCATTTCATCTATCACCTTAGAATTCATGCCCTCTATTTATTCTACTACACAAAAGAAATCTAAACTGCAGAAGTATATATTTTAGCCAACACATCTTTCAAAACTCAAGACTCTCATTTTATTGAATTTCTAGCTTTATGTGCAATCAGAATTCAATTTGCTTCCAGGTAGATTTTTTTTTTTTTAATGGACAAGCTTCAATTTTAAAATGAATAAGTTGTAAGCTGTAAAGTGTCAGGACAATCTGGAGTCATAAAATTTGCAAAGCAGGAAAAAAAAGGAACCACTGAAGATTAATTTATTAAATTTACTGAATTTCAAGCTGAACACATACTGAAATTACTTATAATCTAGATACCCAGCTATTCACTTAGTATTCATTAACTGAGGGCACACAAGTAATGACTACCCTCAATGCCACTGTTTCATTTTATTCCACATACCACCTACTACTATAGATGATGAATCTTGTATTGAATTTATTCTATTTCTATTGATTCTTAAGATTCCACCCTAAGCATCGTTCTTCCTGGGTAACATCCTCACTCACACCTGTAGACATGCAGGTGCAAGTACACATACATTCACACTCACGCACAAATCAGATCTACTGTTCCTGTCATGTGCTCCCACATATAATGCCTCATTATTCCCCATCAAAGTACTCATTTCTATTTCATGTTTACTGTTTTGTCTTATGTGCTACATCTAAAACCTTATGATCAATTAGTCATGGTCATATGATTCTTAACTGTATTTCTATTTAAAATAGTAAGAATTGCTTAATTCAACACATGAGTGAATGAACGAATGTATTAAAACAATTTTTAACTCATGGCAAATCTAAATAATTGGCCACAAATATGTATTGCTTTTGAGCTAAGTTAAACTTGGTTTTATAAAAATGGGTGCTTGTATTTTTCTTCCTATGCTACATGATCTTAAAGACAAGCATGCACAAATATAGCCAATCATTTACTATTCCACCCCTATTTGCAACTTCTCCCAGGCCAATTTATCTTAGGTAATTGGTCCAGATTGTAGGAAAATGTTTGACATAGGCCTTTTCTTTCACTGAGATAATTCTACAAACTTGTAGGATAAAAAGTTGCTATCACTTGAAAAATTGCTGCAGTGAAAGTCAGCTACCTCCTTTTGTTACTTCTACCCAGTGAATCCAAATGTAAAACTAATTTACTTCCAGAATATATTTGATCCATAAAAAATCACAGGAAAGTGAAGAAGCTATTTCTTTATGAATCTTTATTAAATTGCTGGTGGCATCATAAAAGAAATCCTTCCTGCTACTTCAACAGCAATGATGACAACCAAAGGCATTAGAACACCTGTATATCTTTCCTCCAAACTTAACAGCCTCGGTATGTTGAGAGGAGGAGTCAGTCTTGAGTTCCCCAGTATTCTGACACATTTCTATCATCATTTATCAGATCACAAAGTAACTATCCATATATGAACTGATTTCCCTTCTGAATAAAACTTTCTCCTGTGTAGGCCATATCTTACCTGATGAAGTATCTCCAGGTTCTAGAATAATGCCCCAAAGTTTTCAATAAATTTTACTTTAATCACTGTATATTATAATCCTAATAATTCCTATTACATTTACTTTATAATAACAGTTATATCTTATATTTACCTATAATCACCAATATAATATTTACCATCAATTACCTTTCCTCTTCCATTTTTGCAGATTTTCTTCTTAAAGAGTTGACTCTTCAAGTATTGCCACTCTCCTGGTATAAGATAATTAGGCATGTAAAATCAGGAATAAATCAGATCAGATAAATTCAGTGTTATTTATTTGAACATATATTAAAAATAATTTCACAATGAAGTTTAAATCCTGCCCCACGTAAGTGATACAATTTTCTTCTGAAATTCCATGAAACCATTGGAAAAAAATAAGAGTGCAAAGTTCATACAGAGGAAAAGATATGAAAACATTAAGTCAATCAAGACATTTTATTTTCTAATTTCGAATGAATCATTCTTGTCCCAAGAAAACACATATTACTCTCTGTGACACTTTCTCTATGAGTAGGGGTATCAGATGTCCTTCTTTATCCTCAGAAGGAAGCAAATGCATTCTTCTTTCTAAATGTCCTTGGAATAAATCAGTGAACAACAACAACAAAATCATAATCCTTGACTTCTTAGAAGTGATATGCTCTTAAGGAGAAATAGATAAGACAGATAAGAAGGAGTAAACATAATAATTGGTATGGTAAAGAGTAAGGTTGAACTTTGGGAGATCTGAATATCATAAAACTTTGGAGAACTTGGTCAAGAGAAATAATCTAACTGATTGTTCCTCTTTTTCTGATTCTTATCCTCTTAACTGCCTTTCATGAATAATTTGTTTGAAACTATTAGGTAGGACTGAGCAAGGTAAATAAATGTTCATGCACAAGGAGAGGAATGTAGGGAGAGAGGTGAGATTCACATTCAAAAGCAATGAGCATACTTAGTGCAAAGATATTGGTTTCCAAACACCCTTATTCATCATAAGGATTCAGGGCTCTAATTTAAAGAATTGACTAATGCAAGACTAATGCAGGAAAAAAAAAATTAAATTAGCCTGAACTATTCATTGCACAAGAAATTAAATAAGTGCTCAAAGAATAAGTAAGACTCCGAAAAGATATAAATAAACCAGTAAAAAGTGACTCTCACTGGCCAAATATTGAACAGTTTAAGCACAAAAATAAGTTCTAAAAATATAAAAATAGAACCAATTATACAAAAATAGGAAATTATGAGTCCATATAATTTTAAAAAATTAATAAATTGAAATATTGAAATATTGGTGAAGAATGGGTATTCAATTATCTCCTGATAAATACTTAATAATTACAAAGAGAAACAATTAACTTTCCAATGAAGAATGCTGGTAGGTACAAACAAATAACCAACAACAATATCATCAATAAGACAAAACAAAATTTTATCCACATTATGGGATCCAGTCCAATATCACTATTGTGATCTTTCTGCCAAGAATTCTTGATCATAATTTAATTATAAACATTGCACAAAACCAAAAAGAAGGTCATTCTCAAAATGAATCACCTACAAGTTTCAAAAGTGTCAAAGTCCTAAAGATAAATAATGACAATAAAAACAATAATAATATTTAATTTAAAGACAAATAGTGAGCCACTGTTACAAATTAGAGAAGAATGAAAGACACCTAACAAATAAATCCAACATACAGGAAAAATTGAGTTAAGTTTAAAGATTAGGTGATAGCAATGCATTGGTTTTCATTTCCTAGATTTGACTATTAAATATTGACTATGTAGGAGAATGTCACCTTAGGGAAATTATACACACTAAAGTACTTGATAATAATGTACCATAACGTCAGCAACTCAAATGATTCAGAAAAAATGTATAAGTTTTTGCTCAACATGCAACTTTCTATATATTTGGGTTTTTATAAAATTTTTGCATAATTAAAATACACAATTACTTATGAATGTGAGCATTTAGAAAGTAAAATTAATCAGATATTATCAATAAAATACTATAAGTTTAACAGCTTACCATATATCATATCTCTATAACACTTGTTCCTAATGTTTTACTTTCATATTCTTTGCTTCATTGATTTTTTATGTTAATTTTCTGTGAGAAGATGCAAAGATAATGAACTTTCTTCTCATAACATTGGTCATATTTTTAAAATATTAGAAATGTTTCTTAAAGTTTTAAATTCATTCTGGATAACCAGCACCCATTGTAAAATATTAGATATTTTTAGTAAGAACTTTATAGTTATACATAGCAGTTGGGTTTGTCCTGACAATATCACACATGCATGGAATTTGATTTCAGTTCATGAGCCCCACTTTTCCGTCCCTATTATCCCCTCCGTCCTACCTCCACTTCTCCATTCTTCTTCCTCTATTCTGCTAGACTTCCTTTTGCTCACCTCTTCACTCATTTTTAATTGAGTCTCTTGATTTACACATAAAGGTTAAATTCCCTATGGCATATTTATATGTGCACATAACATGACTTGCCTCCCCTTTCCATGCCTCCACTCTGCCTCTTGACCTCCTTCTACACTACTGATCTTCCCTGTATCTTTATCATGTCCTATCATTTCCTCCTCCTTTATTATTTATACTTTAGCTTTCATATATGAAACATTTGACCTTTGAGTTTCGGAGTCTGGCTTAGCATGATGCTCCATCCAGTTATCAGCAAATGCCATAATTTCATTGTTCTTTATGCTTGAGTAGAACTATATTGTTTATATAGACCATAATTTCCGAAGCCATTAATCTATTGACAGGCAGTTGGGTTGATTCCATAATTTAGCTATTTTTATTATTTTTATTTGGCTTTTAATTTTTTACAGACCGCATTTTGATTCATTGTACACAAATGGGGTACATAATTTCATTTCTATGGTTGTACACAATGCAGATTCAAATCATTTGTGTAATCATACATGTACATAGGGCAATGATGTGTGTCTCATTCCACCATTTTTCATACCCCCACTCTCATTTTCTTCTACATATTCTAAAGTTCCCCAATTATTCTCTCATTCCCCACCCCCACCCCCATTATATATCATCTTCCACTTATCAGGGAAAATATTCAGCCTTTGGTTTTTTGGGCTTGGCTTATTTCACTTAGCATGATATTCTCCAATTCCATCCATTTATTTGCAAATGCCATAATATTACACTTCTCTATGGCTGAATAGTATTCCATTGTGTATATATACCACAGTTACCTTATCCATTCATCTGTTGAAGGGCATCTAGGTTGGTTCCACAATCTAGCTATTGTGAACTGAGCTGCTATAAACATTGATGTGACTGTTACTGTAGTTTGCTGATTTTAGGTCCTTTGGGTATAAACCGAGGAGTGGGATAACTGGGCCAAAAGGTGGGTCCATTCCAAGTTTTCTTAGGATTCTCCATACTGCTTTCCAGAGTGGCTGCACCAATTTGCAACTCCACCAGCAATGTAAAAGTGTGCCTTTTTCCCCACATCCATGCCAACATCTATTATTGTTTGTATTCTTGAAAAAGGTCATTCTAATTGGAGCAAAATGAAATCTTAGAGTTGTTTTAATTTGCATTTCTCTAATTACTAAAGATGTTGAACACTTTTTCATATATTTTTTCATTGCCTGTGTGTCTTCTTCTGTAAAGTATCTGTCCAGGTCCTTGGCCCATTTATTGATTGGGTTCTTTGTATTTTTGGTGTGAAGTTTGTAAGTTCTTTATAAATTTTGGAGATAAGTGCTCTATCTGAAGTGCATGTGGAAAAGATTTTCTCCCACTCTGTAGGCTCTCTCTTCACATTCTTGATTGTATCCTTTGCTAAGAAAAAGCTTTTTAAGTTTGAGTCCATCCCATTTATTGATTATTGCTTTGATTTCTTGTGCTTTGGGAGTCTTATTGAGGAAGTCTGATCCTAAACCAACATGATGAAGATTCGGGCCTACTTTGTCTTCTATTCAGTGAAGGGTCTCTGGTCTAATGCCTAGGTCTTTCATCCATTTTGAGTTGAGTTTTGTGCAGGGTGAGAGGTAGAGGTTTAATTTCATTTTACTGCATATGGATTTCCAGTTTTGCCAACACCATTTGTTGAACAGGCTATCTTTTCTCCATTGTATGTTTTTGGCTCCTTTGTCTAGTATGAGGTGACTGTACTTATGTGGTTTGTCTCTGTGTCTTCTATTCTGTACCCATTGGTCTGCCTGTCTATTTTGGTGCCTTTTTTGTTACTATTGCTCTGTAGTATACTTTAATGTCTGGTATTGTGATAACTCCTGTTTCACTTTTTCTATTTAGGATTGTTTTGGCTATCTGGGTCTTTTGATCTTCCAGATGAATTTCATGATTGCCTTCTCTATTTCTATGAGGAATGTCATTGGGATTTTAATTGGAATTGCATTGAATCTGTACAGTGCCTTTGGTAGAATGGCCATTTTGACAATGTTAATCTGCCTATCCAAGAACATGGGAGGTATTTCCATCTTCTAAGGTTTTCTTCAATTTCTTTCTCTAATGTTCTGTAGTTTTCATTGTATTTTTCTTTTTTTGATGACTGTGAATGGCGTGGTTTTCCTAATTTCTCTTTCAGAGAATTCATCACTTATGAATAGAAATGCATTAAATTTACGCGTATTGATTTTATATCCTGCTACTTTGCTGAATTCATTTATTAGTTCTAGAAGTTTTCGAGTGGAGTTTTTTGGATCTTCTAAATATAGGATCATGTCATCAGCAAATAGTGACAGCTTAAGTTCTTCTTTTCCTATATGTATCCCTTTAATTTCTTGGGTCTGTCTAATTGCTCTGGCAATTGTTTCAAGGATGATGTTGAATAGAAGTGGTGAAAGAGGGCTCTTTTGAATTGTGCTGCTATAAACTTTGAAATGACTCTCTTGCTATAGAATGCTGATTTTATTCCTTTTGGAAAAATACCAAGAAGTGAGATAACTGGGTCTTATGGTAGATCCATTTTTAGTTTCTTGTTTTGGGTTTTTTTTAAATGTCTTTTATATCTTTTTTTTATTATTATTCTTACTGATAGATGCCTAAATTTTGAAAATGGGCTACTAGATAATAAATTTTATACATTTTTTTCCTTTAATAGGCTATAGTAGTCTATATTCCCTCAAGTTATATAGCAAGATATCAATTTCCCCTAGCCTCCTAACATTATTTACTCATATTCAAATACATTTCTTCATACCATAAAACTCAGGTTATTGTTATGCTTTAAATGGCGGTATCCCCCATAAGCTCATGTATGAGAGAATGCAAGAAAGCTTAGAGGTGAAATGATTGAGTTATGAGAGTCTTAACCTAACCATTGTGTTAATTCACTCATAGGGATTAATTGGATGGTAACTGTAGGCTGGTAGAGTGTGGATGGAGAAGATAGATCCCTGGGGCCATGCCTTTGAGGCATGTGTTTTGTCCTTGTTGAGTGGAGCTCTCTCTACTTCCTGGTTCCATGTCCTGAGCTGCTTTCTTCCACCACACTCTCCCACCATTATGTTTTGCCTCACCTTGAGCCCCAAGGAATGGAGCTGCCTGTCTATGTTAATTTTTTGGTGTTAAGCTTTTTGGTTTTTTAAATATTCTGGATCTAAATCCGCTATCAGAAGAGTAGCTGGTAAAGATGTTCTCTCATTCTGTAGGCTTTCTCTTCATGCTCTTAATCATTTCCTTTGCAATGCAGAAACTTGTTAATTTGATCACATCCCACTTATTGAATCTTGGTTTATTTCTTGCATTTTGGAGATCTTATTAAAGAAGTTGGTACCAGAACAATATGATGGAGTGTTGACCCTGTTTTCTTCTAGCAGGTGCAATGTTTCTGGTCTTTGATACTTTTTACCGGGGTCTTGCCAGGGATTGAACTCAGGGACACTTGACCACTAAGTCATATCACAGGCCTGTTTTTAGTATTTTATTTAGAGAGAGTTCCACTGAGTTGCTTATGGCCTCACTAAGTTGCAGAGGCTGGCTTTGAACTCGCAATCCTCCTGCCTAAGCATCTGGAGCCACTGGGCTTTGATACATTTTGATGTAATTTGTATGCAGGGTGGGAGATAAGACTCTAATTTCATTTTTGTACATATAGCTATTCAGTTTTCCCAGCACCCATTTTTTAGCAGGGTGTCTTTTCTCCAAAATATATTTATGGCACCATTGCCAAGTATCAGATGGCTGTAAGTATGTGGGTTTGTCTCTCTGTCTTCTAATCTCTTTCAAAGGTCTTCATGTCTACATTAATGTCAATTCCGTGCTGTTTTTGTTACTCTAGCTCTGTTGTTTAATTTCAGATTAGGTATGTGAAGCCTGCATCACATTTTTGCTCAGAATTGCTTTGGAAATTCTGGGTCTCTTATTATTCCAAATGAATTTAAGGATTGTTTTTTTCTAATTCTCTGAAGAATGTCATTGCTATTTTGATGGCGATTGCGTTGAATCTATATATTGCTTTTGTAGTATCTCTACTTTGACAATATTAATTCTGCCTATCCAAGAACATGGAAGATCTTTCATCTTCTAAGACCTTCTTCAATTTCTTTCTTCAGTGTTATATAATTTTCATTGTAGAGCACTTTTATCTACTTGGTTAGACTAATTCCCAAGGTTTTCTTGTTGTTGTTGTTGTTTTCTTTCTTTCTTTCTTTCTTTCTTTCTTTCTTTCTTTCTTTCTTTCTTTCTTTCTTTCTTTCTTTCTTTCTTTCTTTCTTTCTTTCTTTCTTTCTTTCTTTCTTTTGAGGTTGTTGTGAATGGGACAGTTTTCCTAATTCCTTCCTTAATTGAATCAATCTTAGAGTATAAGAAAGCTACTGATTTAAGGGTGTTGATCTTGTATCCTACTACTTTTCTGAACTCATAAAAAGTTTTACAAGTCTTCCAGTAGAGTTTTTTGGGTTTTCTGCATATGGGATCATATCATCAGCAAACGGATTCACATTTATGTATAAAAACACATTGGATTTATGAGCATTGATCTTGTAACCTGCTACTTTACTGAACTCACTTATGACTTATAAGAGTTTTCTGGTGGAATTTCCAGGTTCCTCTAAATATATAATCATGTCATCAGCGAACAGGTATAGTTTGAGTTCTTCTTTTCCAATTCGTATCCCATTAATTTCTTTGGTTTATCTAATTGCTGTGGCTAGAGTATCAAGAACAATGTTGAACAGAAGTGGTGAAAGAGAGCATTCCTGCCTTGTTTCAGTTTTTAGGGGGAATGCTTTCAGTTTTACACCATTTAAAATGATGAATGGGCTTAGTGTAGATGGCCTTTACAATGTTAAGGAACGTTCCCACTATCCCTATATTTTCTAGTGTTTTGAGCATGAAGGGATGCTGTATTTTATCAAATGCTTTTTGTGTATCTATTGAAATAATCATGTGATTCTTAACTTTTAGTCTGTTGATGTGGTGAATGACATTTATTGATTTCCGGATGTTGAACCAACCTTGCATCCCTGGGATAAAACCCACTTGACCATGGTGCACTATCTTTTTAATATATTTTTGAATGCAATTTGCTAAAATTTTGTTGAGAATTTTTGCGTCGATGTTCATTAAGTATATTGGTCTGCAATTTTCTTTCCTTGATGTGTCTCTGTCTGGTTTAGGTATCAGGGTGATATTGGCTTCATAGAATGAGTTTGGGAGGGTTCATTCCTCTTCTATTTTATGGAATACTTTGAGGAGTATTGGAATGAGCTCTTCTTTAAAGGTTTTGTAGAACTCGGCTGAGAAACCATCTGGTCCCAGACTTTTCTTTGTTGGTAGGCTTTTGATGACCTCTTCTATTTCACTGCTTGAAATTGATTTATTTAAGTTGTGTATGTCCTCCTCGTTCAGTTTAGGTAATTCATATGTCTCTAGAAACTTGTTGATGTCTTCCAGGTTTTCTGTTTTGTTGGAGTATAGATTTTCAAAATAGCTTCTAATTATGTTTTGTTTTTCACTCGTTTCTGTTGTGCTATTTCCTTGTTCATTCCGAATTTTAGTAATTTGAGTTTTCTCCCTCTTTCTCTTTGTTAGTGTGGCTAAGGGTTTATCAATTTTGTTTATTTTTTTCAAAGAACCAACTATTTATTTTGTTAATTTTTCCGATTGTTTCTTTTGTTTCAATTTTGTTGATTTCAGTCCTGATTTTAACTATTTCCTGTCTTCTACTACTTTTGGTGTTGGTCTGCTCTTTTTTTCTAGGGCTTTGATGTGGTGTGAAGTCATTTATTTGTTGATTTCTACTTCTTTTGTTGAATGCGTCCCATGAAATAAATCTTCCTCTAACTACTACTTTCATAGTGTCCCAGAGATTTTGATACGATGTGTCTTTGTTCTTCGTTACTTCTAAGAATTTTTAAATTTCCCTCCTGATGTCTTCTGCTATCCATTCATCGTATAATAGTGTATTATTTAATCTCCAAGTATTGGAGAAGTTTCTGTTTTTTATTCTGTCATTTATTTCTAATTACAATCCATTATGATCTCATAGAGTACAAGGTAGTATCTCTATCTTCTTGTATTTACTAACAGTCGCTTTGTGGCATAAAATATGGTCTTTTTTAGACAAGGATCCATGTGCTGCTGAGGAGAAAGTGTATTCGTTTTTTGTTGGATGGTATATTCTATATATGTCGGTTAAGTCTAGATTGTTGATTGTGTTATTGAGACCTTTGGTTTCTATATTCAATTTTTGCTTGGAAGACCTGTCCAGTGGTGAGAGAGGTGTGTTAAAATCGCCTAGCATTATTGTGTTGTGGTCTATTTGATTTCTGGAATTGAGAAGGATTTGTTTGATGTACATGGATGAGCCAATGTTCGGGGCATAGATATTTATGATTGTTATGTCTTGCTGATTTATGCTTCCCTTAAGCAGTATGTAATGTCCTTCTTTATCCCTTCTGACTAGTTTTGGCTTGAAGTCCACATTATCTGAAATGAGGATGGATACTCCAGCTTTTTTGCTGTGTCCGTGTGCATGGTATGTTTTTTCCCATCCTTTCACCTTTAGTCTATGGGTATCTCTTTCTATGAGATGAGTCTCTTGAAGGCAGCATGTTGTTGGATTTTTCTTTTTAATCCAATCTGCCAGTCTTTGTCTTTTGATTGATGAGTTCAGGCCATTAACATTCAGGTTTATTATTGTGATATGATTTGTATTCCCAGTCATTTGACTCATTTTTGTTTTTTGACATGATTTGGTTTCTCTTTATTTGGCTATTCCTTTAGGGTAGTTCCTCCCATTGCTGATTTGCATATTGTTTTTCATCTTTTCCTCATGGAATATTTTGCTGAGAATATTCCATAATGCCGGCTTTCTTTTTGTAAATTCTTTTCACTTTTGTTTATCATGGAAGGGTTTTATTTCCTTGACAAATCTGAAAGTAAGTTTTGCTGGGTATGAGATTGTTGGTTGGCATCCGTTTTCTTTCAGGGCTTGGTAAATGTTGTTTCAGGCCCTTCTAGCTTTTAGCGTATGGATTGAAAAATCTTCTGATATTCTTATTGATTTTCCCCTCAATGTAATTTGATTCTCCTCTCTTGCAACCTTTAAAATTCTGTCTTTATTTTTTGTGTTAGGTATTTTCATAATAATGTGCCTTGGTGTGGGTCTGTTGTAATTTTGTATATTTGGAGTCGTATAAGCCTCTTGTACCTGGTTTTCTATTTCATTCTTCAGATCTGGGAAATTTTCTGATGTTATCTCTTTGAATAAATTGTTCATTCCTTTGGTTTGTTTCTCTAAGCCTTCCTCAATACCAATAATTTTTAAATTTGGCCTTTTCATGATATCCCATAATTCTTGTAGATTCTGTTCATGATTTCTTACCATCTTCTCTGTTTGGTCAACTTTGTTTTCAAGATTAAATATTTTGTCTTCAATGTCTGAGGTTCTGTCTTCCAGGTGTTCTATCCAATTTGTTATGCTTTCTATGGAGTTTTTATCTTGGTTTATTGTTTCCTTCATTTCAAGGAGTTGTTTTTTTGTTTTGTTTTGTTTTTTTTTCAGTATCTCTAACTCTTTATTGAAATGATCTCTTGCTTCCCGTATTTGGTCTTTTAACTGTTGATTGGTGTGATCATTTAGTGCCTGCATTTCCTCTTTCATCTCTTCCTTCAATGTCTGCATTTGCTCTTTCATCTCCCCATTTGCTTCCCTGATTGTTTTAATTATGTACATTCTGAACTGCCTTTCTGACATTTCTTCTGCTGTGCTGTCATTGGGTTTTATTGATATAGTATCTAGGTTTGTTTGGGACATTTTCTTCCCTTGTTTTCTCATATTGGTCAGATATCAGTGGGACTCTGAGATATTGCAGATTTCCTCTATTGGCTAATAGTGTCCCTGTAGATTTCCAGTATATCACCTCCCAGCCTTCAGTAGCCTGATGTCTTGGAGGAACTTGATAATGCAGTGTTCTGAAGAAATCTGCCCCTAGCCCACTACTGGGTCCAGGACTGGGAGCTGGTTCTGCCTGAAAATCCTCTCACTGGGCAGTCCTGCTCCTAGAAGCTGGCTGTGGACCCTGCCTACTGCCTAAGCGAGTCATGCTGCTCGGGGAACATCCCTCCCTGTCCTGCCTTGGTCCCGGAAGTTGTCTGCATGCTGGGGCCCCCTGTGGGTCCGGGACTTGGGGTTGGTTCTGTGTGGAAAAGCTCTCACTGGGCGGGCCTGCTCCGAGGAGCTGGCTGTAGATCGTGCCTGCCGCTGGAGATGGCAGGGCCACTTGGGGAAGACTCTCGCTGCCCTCTCCTGCTCTGAGAAGCTTCCCCCTGTCCTGGTCTGCCGCCCTGGCCAAGCTTCAGCCTGTGGGAGAGACTCACCCCACAGCTCTATGTTGGTCCAATCTCTCAATACCTCCCCTTCTTGAATCCTAGTTCTGGAACGAGGGGAGATGGAGTCACCCTCTAGTCCGCCATCTTAGATCTCTCCTACGTGAATTTTTAATTTGTTTGTGTCTTTTGTAATCTAGGAGTTCTGATTGGTTTCTTTTCAATGTTTCTATTTCTTTTTCGAAGTGGTCTTTAATATCCTGTATTTGTTCTCTTAATTAATTCCTTAAGTCTTCTAGCTTATTGAACGTTTTAATATTCAGTTTTTCATAATAGTACTCTGGGATTTCATCCACTTCAATATCAGTGGGTTCTATTGTTAGGAGATTGTGAATTTGTAGGGGAGATTTCTTTGCCTATGTCCTCATGTTTTCAGAGATCTTGAACTCGTGCATCAAATGAGATCTGTTCCCCTCCTCCTTTTTTTACGCATGTCCGTTTTGTGTGTAATTATCTTATTTTTTCTGCAACTTCTCTCTGTTTTTGATATATGAGTAGATTTTAAGGGGTGGGACCTGAGATTCCTCTCTGATTGTTCCTCCTTGGGTCCTGGTTGTTGGTTTGGGGTTTTTTGTTCCCTCAGTTCTTTGAGTTGTAATGTTAAGGCTCAAGTGGTGCTAGATTGCGTGTGGAGTGAGATTCACTGTTGCTTGGTTGAGATGTATTTCTCAGCAGCCAGGATCTTGACTTTGTGATCTGAAATGTTCAAATTTTCTTACAGCTCACCATAGAGGGAAGAGAGAGCCAGTAATGCACTAATGTCAGCAACAGATGTATAGCGTTAAGATAAAAATTCAGTGTATACTTTGACATCTCTAACACTAATTGCCACCTATATAAGAATGGTGAGGCCAGTACTAAATGACAGTACCAACAATTTAAAAAGTGTGAACTAGATCAGGCATTTGACAGTAGGTGTTGTCCACTGTATTAATAATCACAACCCTTTGGGATAGGAATTACATAATCCATAAAAATAATCATAACCCTTTAGGATAGGAATTACATAATCCATATAATTTCTATTATTTGGTGGGATTATAGTTTCTTAATAAGAGAAAATAAGATAGTAAGCCAAGAAAAATTTTGAAATATTTGAAAAATTGATCAGAGGAGAGGCAATAGCTAGGGAGCAGGTATCAGCTATAAAGAAGGAATAATAATTTAACTGAAATAATGTGAAAAAAAAAGAAAAAGAGAAAGAGGAAACATTTTGTTACTGGGGAAAAAGTGAAGAAGGAGAGATAGGAGGGCCCATAACCTATGTATGAATGAACCAGCAAGTGTAAGATCAAAACAACTTGAGCCCTCATGTAGTTGCCTCCCACCTAAATCTAATTTAGAGGAAATAGTGAGCTAACAGAGGAGAAAAATTTTAATGCACAAATAAAATTATATGAATATATATACATGTATGTGTGTGTGTATGTGTGTGTGTATTCAAACAAATATGTACAGTGAGAACATACACAACCACACACACACACACACTCACATAAACACAAAATCATGCATCATGAAAAAAGTGAGGAATAATACAATAAAAAATGTTTGGAAAACTTGACAAAACTTAAATGTTAAAAGTAAAAAAAAATGAGACTATAGAGGAAAAAGAAAAGAAAAATTTTTTTGAAATCTTAATGAGCAATAGAGAGCTTGTTTTCACTGTGTTGGTCAAATCTGTCAACGGGAACAGATTTTCAGTATTTATATTTATTTTTGGTTCTGTATTTTTTCCCACTGTCCATGCATTGCCTGCCTAGCTGCCAGCCATGTGTAATATCTCTCTCAGCTTCCAATCTCCCTGTATTGGGTGGGTTAGACTGGGGAGTGCTGATGAATTGTGTAATCCTACAGTGGTGATGATGCAAAGTTCTAGATTAGAGTTTCTCCTTGTTGGGATTTGGACATTGATGGGTTTTAGAACTCCCTGGTGGATATTTGAGATTTGGTCTACTCCCCCTATTGGTGTGGAGCTTCCTATCTCTGCTAGGCTTCTGGATCTCCGGGGCTTGGGAACTAATCCACTTTCATGGTACAGGGACTAAGTATGGACAGGGTTTCAGCTTCGTCACTGTGGATGTATATTACCGGATATCTGCCCTGGAGTACAGATGTGGTTTTGAGGCTGCAGTAAGCCTCTTCACAGTAGCTCTTATGGGGCACCAGCTATTGTGGGATTTTTATCCCTTGGGATTCAGAGGCCAGTGTTTTAGGTTAAGTATTCTTTTTGTCTGTTTCAGATTCTCTGGTTCAGGCACCCTCTGGGAATTTTTTTTTTTTTTTTTTTGCCAGCTGCAGGTAACTTCCTTCATGAGTTCCCAATTTGCCCCATCACTGCTCACAGTTCTCCAAACTGGTGTGGGAGGGGGATAGCTTTCAGCACCAGAAAACATCGTCTTCACTGGCCAGCCTGTTGGGCGCCCCCTCTGAGGATTTTCCTCACCTGCCAGCACGTGGTCCATGTGTCCGGTTTGCACACGGCAATCCTGGAGGACTGTCTACCCCTGCAGAATGCTTTCCCCGTGTACCACTGTGGGCTTGTTGCCACTGGGACGCTTACCCTCCCAACACTGCACCCACTAAAATCAGCCTTCCTCGGTAAACCACAGGCTTCTTAAGTCTGCTTTTTTTTTTTTTTTTTTTAATTTCTTTTATCCGCGGGACCCATGCCTCCTTTGCACCCTGCTCTGCTCTCTTGGTGGCAGGAACAGGTGCATCTCTCAGGTATTATTCCTTATGCTCAAGTTATCCACTTTCTCAAGCTCCATGAATTTTCTTTTCTTTTCTTTTCTTTCTTTCAGTTCAGTATTATGTTTCAGGGAGGTTATTTTGTTACCCACCTCACTGAGGAACAGTCTGCAGGTGCTAAAAGGGCGCTGAGCCCAGCTTCCTTTCTCTGCTCCGCCATCTTTCTTCTCTCTTGTCCTTTCCTCCCCGCCCCCTTCTCTTTTTGTATTTTTAAAGCCACAACAAGCTTTCTTTGGGAGGGGTAAAGTTTTGCTTTTCTCTAACATTTGAATTTTGGTGTGATCAATAATTTAGAGAAAAAAAGAACAATTTCATGTGAAATTAAACATACACAAGGGTAATTTCAATGCTTTTTGAAGTAACATCACCTTGTACTGACCTACAGATTGTATAATCAAATTAATCTTTTACTACACTGATTCACTAATAGATATACATGAGATTTTGGTCACTAGAAATAATTTATCTTCAAGCCAGTTGATTATATTTGTGGCAAATTTACATTCCATTTTATTCAGGACCACCAGACTTTGACAAGATAAAATTTGTCATACATACCAAAGTGCATTCTAATACATTAGGGTACATTAAACACCCAAATTATTCTCACACAAATATATTAGTCTTTGCAGTTTTAATACTTAATTGTGCTCAAAAGCAGATTGATTTATTTTATTATTTATAATTCCAAAAGGAAAAAAAATTATGGTGTGTTTATAATTGCTTTATTATACCTCTGTACTAACAGAACACTCATGTTTGTCTAGGTGATTATGAGAATCAATTTCAATTACAGTTTTCCCCATTTGATGACAGAAAGAATTTCCAACTGACACTTCTTGTTCTGTGCTTTTAAACATCATTTTTTCTCTTTGCCAATATGTCCCCTGTGCCAGTTGCACAAGATGTATTCCTTTTAGAATGACTCACACCAACCAGAAGGTCAGTGGTCTCTGGTAGGAGGTTACCTGGAAGCTACTAGTATATCAGGATGACTCATAAATGAAAAATAAGTAAAATTGACTGTAAAGTGCACAATTATTTCCTATTCAGCCCAGGCCAAATTCCCTCTGGCCTAAACCCCTAAATCTAATAACCTTCCTGGCACCTCCTGAAATAAGGATAAGTTTGATAGAAGTGAACTGTTTAAGAAATGTCTTAAATACTCCAACAATCAATAAATCAAACACAGATTAATCATTAAGATTGAGAGATAAAATAAGATGAGGATGAGGAGAGGGCAGAGTGGAGGTAACAATAGACCAACAAGTACCATATTTTATAATAAATATTTATATAATGGGGAAACTAATAATAAGGCAATGGGAATACCTTCCAAAGCAAATGTTAATTTCAGAATCACACTACTTATATTATCTCAGTAAAATAAAGAAGATAAGCAATAGGATTAAGGGTATAGGAGATAAGATATACTGGAAATATTTTATTAAACCTTTTGAGAACATATAATTATATGTCTACATAAACACTTTTAAAATAAATAAAAATAAGAATTCTGAAATAATTTTACAGAGCTGTAATAAACATGATATAAAAGTTAATAATGGAGAATAATAGAGAAGAAAATAATAATTTACTTCTCTACCCACGAAAACGGAATATTACATTTTAAGCCAACTTTGGAAAGTTATCACTTTATTTTTAAAATGCTTACAATGGATTTATCCAATGAACAAAGAAGCTTTAAATATAAAAATGTCAACATAATTCACCACATTAGCAGATTAAGAAAGTAAAATTAACATCTGAACAAATATATTAAAATCAATTGTTTAAAAAGTAGATATGTTTCAATAATTAACAGACTGAGGAAATTATAAATAGAAGCAAACTGAGTATGATAAATGCTATCTATCAATTTTTATTGACTAAAGCACTCAAAGAAGAGCTCTCAAGAACATTGCTTTAAAAATGGGATGTAGGCGATCCAAGATGGTGGACTAGAGGGTGACTGCATCTCCAGTCGCTCCAGAACCCAGGATTCAAAAAGGGGAGGCTCGGACTAAAATAGAGCCACAGGGTGAGTCTCCCCCACTGGATAAAGCTCAGATTGGGGTGGCTTATCAGAGCAGGGCAGGGCAGCTAAAGTCTTCCCCAGGCAACCCTGCACACTCCAGCGGTGGGCTCCTCCCACACCACCAGCTTCTCAGAGCAGGCCCCCCAGTACACACAGAGCGAGCTCCAAGTCCTGGAACCAGTAGCAGGCTAGGGGCAGCTTTATTTGGAAGCACTGCATTATCAAGTTCCTCCAAGACTTCAGGCTACTGAAAGCTGGGAGATGATACACTGGAAATCTATAGAGACAATATAAGCTAATAGAGGAAATCTGCAATATCTCAGAGTCCCACTGATATCTGACCAATATGAGAAAACAAGGGAAGAAAATGTCTCAAACAAACCTAGATACTATATCAATAAAACCCAATGACAGCACAGCAGAAGAAATGTCAGAAAGGCAGTTCAGAATGTACATAATTAAAACAATCAGAGAAGCAAACGGGGAGATGAAAGAGCAAATGCAGACATTGAAGGAAGAGATGAAAGAGGAAATGCAGGCACTAAATGATCACACCAATCAACAGTTAAAAGACCAAATACGGGAAGCAAGAGATCATTTCAATAAAGAGTTAGAGATACTGAAAAAAAAAACAAAAAAACAACTCCTTGAAATGAAGGAAACAATAAACCAAGTTAAAAACTCCACAGAAAACATAACCAATTGGATAGAACACCTGGAAGACAGAACCTCAGACATTGAAGACAAAATATTTAATCTTGAAAACAAAGTTGACCAAACAGAGAAGATGGTAAGATATCATGAACAGAAACTACAAGAATTATGGGATATCATGAAAAGGCCAAATTTAAGAATTATTGGTATTGAGGAAGGCTTAGAGAAACAAACCAAAGGAATGAACAATCTATTTGATGAAATTTCCCAGATCTGAAGAATGAAATAGAAAACCAGGTACAAGAGGCTTATACGACTCCAAATATACAAAATTACAACAGACCCACACCAAGGCACATTATTATGAAAATACCTAACACAAAAAATAAAGACAGAACTTTAAAGGCTGCAAGAGAGGAGAATCAAATTACATTGAGGGGAAAATCAATAAGAATATCAGAAGATTTTTCAATCCATACACTAAAAGCTAGAAGGGCCTGAAACAACATTTACCAAGCCCTGAAAGAAAATGGATGCCAACCAACAATCTCATACCCAGCAAAACTTACTTTCAGATTTGTCAAGGAAATAAAACCCTTCCATGATAAACAAAAGTGAAAAGAATTTACAAAAAGAAAGCTGGCATTATGGAATATTCTCAGCAAAATATTCCATGAGGAAAAGATGAAAAACAATATGCAAACCAGCAACGGGAGGAACTACCCTAAAGGAATAGCCAAATAAAGAGAAACCAAATCATGTCAAAAAACAAAAATGAGTCAAATGACTGGGAATACAAATCATATCACAATAATAAACCTGAATGTTAATGGCCTGAACTCATCAATCAAAAGACAAAGACTGGCAGATTGGATTAAAAAGAAAAATCCAACAATATGCTGCCTGCAAGAGACTCATCTCATAGAGAGAGATACCCATAGAGTAAAGGTGAAAGGATGGGAAAAAGCATACCATGCACACGGACACAGCAAAAAAGCTGGAGTATCCATCCTCATTTCAGATAATGTGGACCTCAAGCCAAAACTAGTCAGAAGGGATTAAGAAGGACATTACATACTGCTTAAGGGAAACATAAATCAGCAAGACATAACAATCATAAATATCTATGCCCCGAACATTGGCTCATCCATGTACATCAAACAAATCCTTCTCAATTCCAGAAATCAAATAGACCACAACACAATAATACTAGGCGATTTTAACACACCTCTCTCACCACTGGACAGGTCTTCCAAGCAAAAATTGAATAAAGAAACCAAAGGCCTCAATAACACAATCAACAAATTAGACTTAACCAACATATATAGAATATACCATCCAACAAAAAACGAATACACTTTCTTCTCAGCAGCACATGGATCCTTCTCTAAAATAGACCATATTTTATGCCACAAAGTGACTGTTAGTAAATACAAGAAGATAGAGATACTACCTTGTACTCTATGAGATCATAATGGATTGTAATTAGAAATAAATGACAGAATAAAAAACAGAAACTTCTCCAATACTTGGAGATTAAATAATACACTATTATATGATGAATGGATAACAGAAGACATCAGGAGGGAAATAAAAAAATTCTTAGAAGTAACGAAGAACAAAGACACATCATATTAAAATCTCTGGGACACTATGAAAGCAGTACTTAGAGGAAGATTTATTTCATGGAGCCCATTCAAAAAAACAAGTAAAAATCAACGAATTAACTACTTAGCACTACAGCTCAAAGCCCTAGAAAAACAAGAGCAGACCAACACCAAAGTAGCAGAAGACAGGAAATAGTTAAAAATAGAGCTGAAATCAACAAAATTGAAACACAAGAAACAATCAGAAAAATTAACAAAATAAATAGTTGGTTCTTTGAAAAAATAAACAAAATTGATAAACCCTTAGCCACACTAACAAAGAGAAAGAGGGAGAAAACTCAAATTACTAAAATTCAGAATGAACAAGAAACACGACACAAGTGAAATACAAAACATAATTAGAAGCTATTTTGAAAATCTATACTCCAACAAAACAGAAAACCTGGAAGACATCAACAAGTTTCTAGAGACATATGAATTACCTAAACTGAACGGGGAGGACATATACAACTTAAATCAATTTCAAGCAATGAAATAAAACAGGTCATCAAATGCCTACCAACAAAGAAAAGTCTGGGACCAGATGGGTTCTCAGCCGAGTTCTACAAAACCTTTAAAGAAGAGCTCATTCCAATACTCCCCAAAGTATTCCATGAAGTAGAAGAGGAGGGAACCCTCCCAAACTCATTCTATGAAGCCAATATCACCCTGATACCTAAACCAGACTAGAGACACATCGAGGAAATAAAATTTCAGACCAATATCCTTAATGAACATCGATGCAAAAATTCTCAAAAATCTTAGCAAATCGCATACAAAAATATATTAAAAAGATAGTGCACCATGATCAAGTGGGTTTTATCCCAGGGATGCAAGGTTGGTTCAACATCCGGAAATCAATAAATGTCATTCACCATATCAACAAACTAAAAGTTAAGAATCACATGATTATTTCAATAGATGCAGAAAAAGCATTCAATAAAATACAGCATCCGTTCATGCTCAAAACACTAGAGAAAATTGGGGTGGTGGGAACATTCCTTAACATTGTAAAGGCCATCTACACTAAGCCCATGGCCAATATCATTCTAAATGGAGAAAAACTGAAAGCATTCCCCCTAAAATGAACAAGGCAGGGATGCCCTCTTTCACCACTTCTATTCAACATCTTCCTTGAAACTCTAGCCAGAGCAATTATGTCGGGGTCTTAAGCCCCCTTGCTCTTCTCGACCAGCGACAAGGAAAGGGGACGCTCTCCAACAAGGTCAGACCAGGATAGGTAGGGCCGACTGACCGCTGGCTCCCAGCACTCCGTGCAGAGGACAATCAGACATGTCAGGGAGACCATCACAGCAGGAACTCGTTTATTGAGGAAGTCACACAGCTTTTATGTAGGGTGGAGGCTAGGCAGGAACCAATCAGCTCAAAGGTCAGTAAGGCAGGGAGGTTCACACAGGGGAGAGTCCCATTGGACTATATGGCAAGCACGAGCTGATCACATTCGTGGAACTGTTGTTAACCAATCCCTGACGGTGGTCCGGTTTATTGTCATGAACCTTTGAAACCGCCTTTGAGCCGTGATTTTGCTCACTGCCAGGGAGTAAGGAGTCAGCCTGAGTTAGTTAACATGTCATTAGTCCCAACACAATTAGACAAACCAAAGGAATTAAAGGGATACGAATTGGAAAAGAACAACTCAAACTATCCCTGTTTGCTGATGACATGATTATATATTTAGAGGAGCCCGGAAATGCCACCAGAAAACTTTTAGAACTCATAAGTGAATTCAGTAAAGTAGCAGGTTACAAGATCAATGCTCATAAATCCAATGCATTTTTATACATAAGTGATGAATCTTCAGAAAGAGAAATTAGGAAAACTACCCCATTCACAATAGCATCGAAAAAAATAAAATACTTGGGAATCAATCTCACTCAGGAGGTGAAAGACCTCTACAATGAGAACTACAGAACACTAAAGAAAGACATTAAAGAAAACCTTAGAAGATGGAAAGATCTCCCATGTTCTTAGATAGGCAGAATTAATATTGTCAAAATGGCCATACTACCTAAGTGTTATACAGATTCAATGCAATTCCAATTAAAATTCCAATGACGTACCTTACAGAAATAGAGCAAGCAATTATGAAATTCATCTGGAAGAATAAAAAACCGAGAATAGCTAAAGCAATCCTCAGTAGTAAGAGTGAAGCAGGGGGTATCGCAATACCAGATCTTCAACTCTACTACAAAGCAATAGTAACAGAAACGGCATGGTATTGGTACCAAAATACACAGGTAGATCAATGGTACAGAATAGAGGACATGGACACAAACTCAAATAATTACAATTTTCTCATACTAGACAAAGGTGCCAAAAATATGCAATGGAAAAAAGATAGCCTCTTCAACAAATGGTGCTGGGAAAACTGGAAAACCATATGCAACAGAATGAAATTAAACCCCTTTCTCTTACCCTGCACAAAACTCAACTGAAAATGGATCAAGGACCTTGAAATCAGACCAGAGACCCTGCATCTTATAGAAGAAAAAGTAGGTCCAAATCTTCAACATGTCGGCTTAGGATCCGACTTCCTTAACAGGACTCCCATAGCACAAGAAATAAAAGCTAGAATCAACAACTGGAATAGATTCAATCTAAAAAGCTTTCTCTCAGCAAAGGAAACTATCAGTAATGTGAAGAGAGAGCCTACAGAGTGGGAAAAAATCTTTGCCACTCATACTTCAGATAGAGCGCTAATTTACAGAATCTATAAAGAACTCAAAAAACTCTACACCAAGAATACAAATAATCTAAGCAACAAATGGGCTAAGGAAATGAACAGATACTTCACAGAAGAAGATGTACAAGCAATCAACAGATATATGAAAAAATGTTCAACATCTCTAGTAATAAGAGAAATGCAAATCAAAACTACCCTAAGATTTCATCTCACCCCAATTTGAATGGCAATTATCAGCAACACAAGCAACAATAGGTGTTGACAAGGATGTGGGGAAAAAGGTACACTCATCCATTGCTGGTGGGGCTGAAAATTAGTGCAGCCACTCTGGAAAGCAGTGTGGAGATTCCTCAGAAAGCTTGGAATGGAACCACCATTTGACCCAGCTATCCCACTCCTCGGTCTATACCCAAAGGACTTAAAATCAGCATAGTACAGAGATATAGCCACATCAATGTTCATAGCTGCTCAATTCACCATAGCCAGATTGTGGAACCAACCTAGATGCCCTTCAGTTGATGAATGGATAAAGAAACTGTGGCATATATATACAATGGAATATTACTCCATGATGAAGAATGATAAAATTATGGCATTTGCGGGCAAATGGATAAAATTGGAGAATATCATGATAAGTGAGATAAGCCAATCTCAAAAAACTAAAGGACGAATGATCTCGCTGATAAGCGGATGAGGACATATAATGGGGTGTGTGGGAGTGGTTAGCTTTAGGGTTAGGGTTAGGTTTAGGGTTAGGCATAAGGAGGGTGGTAAGAATGGAGGAAGGAAGGACTGTATAGAGGGAAAAGAGGGGTGGGGGGGTGGGGGGAAGGGAAAAAATAACAGAATGAATCAAACAACATTGCCCTATGTAAATTTATGATTACACAAATGGTATGCCTTGACTTCATGTGCTAATAGAGAAACAACATGTATTCCGTTTTTTTACGTTAAAAAAAAATGTGATGTAGACAGACATCACTATCCAGTTTTCTCTGAGAATCATGATATGAACTAGTTTAATTAAGGGCATAATTAAATTCTTGGAAAATTAGGAAAAATATCCAAACTACCATTATCTAGTGGGACTGGAAAAATAGCAAGAATTACTAAGCACTGAAAAACATTGTTGGATGTAAATTTAATTTACAGATTTCTATTCCAAAGAAATAAATGTTAAGCAGGGTAGTTTGTTTTTTTTTTTTTTTTTTTTTTTTAAAGAAAGCATTTACAATAGGACAAAAAGATAGAAGGTGTTGAATAAATCTAATAAAAATATAGAAGAAAATCATAAAATTTTCTAAAAGACATGAATATTTACAGGTAGGAAAGAAAATTATGCTCATGGATAAAAACACTCAATATTTTTTTTTAAAGGAAGAAATGTAATGTCAGCTTTCCCCAAATAAATCTATACATTAGTAGAGGTGAAAGAATGTGATATGATTGCTGGCCATTGTAAGAGTCATGACTGACACTCCTGTTATAAAGACAGATTAAGAAGAGAAACATCATAACAAATTAATCAAATACTGCATGGAAGCCTTTGGAAATGAAGACTTAAACGTCTAGAGAAAATTATCTTTTATGCTTAGGTTGGGTGAAAACTGGACTGTCACACACATATGTGACTGGAAAAGAAGGGTTTGACCTAAAGGTAATTGATGAGAGGAAAAACCCAGCAAGTCCTGTTTGACTTTTTCTTGGCACTCCTTCCCCCTAGGTATAAGGTAGGACCCTCTTTGAAATGAGGGTTTTATGATAAATTATTAGACAAATACATCGAGAATTCCTTTTGGCTAGCGCTTTCACAGAAATGCAGGGAAATATTAGAGCGACATTTCTAGATTTTTATGGTTGGCTCAAGGGTATTAGAGTTGAATTTCTATAACCTGCCTAGAGGAAGAGAATTCTTATTTCTATCACCTGCTTTGGGGACAAAAGGGGAGCGCAAGTATGAAGGACAGAAGAAGGTCAGAAAGAGACTCTTCTTCTGAGGGTCTTTAAATATCCTTCAGTTCACTGAACTTGCGTGCCAAAACACCATACTTTGGAATATCATTTTCTGTACCCTAACATGTTCCATGCAATTCTAATGAATTTTCAAATATGATTTTGACTAGAAATAAATAGGTAAATTTTAAAATTTATGTGAATAATTTGAAATTTTAAAAACAATGAGGCATTTTCAAGACTTAAAGTCTGAGTACTTATTAAGAGTGAAAAAATAATGCAGGGATAAACAAAAAACAAATACTATAGAGTATTTTAAAAGAGAAATCCACTCAAACAAAAGCTAATCTTATGACATAGGTGATTTTGCAGATTACTATCAATTATTTTAATAAATAAATGTCAATGTGACAAATGGTTATTCATATTAGAAAACATAAAACTGAGTCCCTACCCCATAGCATGTACAAAAATCAATTCTGGTCAAAGTAATTAAAAAAAAAAAAAAAAAAAAAACCCAAAATTTTTAGAAGATAACTATGAAAATATATTTACAACAGTGCATCATGGATGGGTTTTTTGATCAAGTCTCCCAAAACAAATATAAAGGAAAAGGTAGGTAAAATTTGCTGCAGTAAAAATGAAAACTATACAGAAAAACTAAAAAAGGCACCTAAAAAGAAAGTACTGTCTAGGGGCCCAAATGTATTGGTATCCTATGTAGAAACTAATACAAATGTAAAAGCAACACACAGAAAATATGTTAAATGATATAGAGAGCAATTCAAAGGGGAATTCTGCAAAACGAATAAATGTTGAACACATGCCTAACTACTTTGGTAATCAGGAAAATCCAAATTGAAACGGCAAGGTGAATTTCTGGAAAGATGGTTAAATAGAAGTACCAATTATTGCTTCCTCTTTCACAGTGGAACCAAAACAAATAAATGGATGCACTTTTAAGGTAGGTGACACTGGAACCCAGCAAGGAAGACATAGGAACTCTGTATGACAAGGAGAGATTGATCACGGCATAGAGAGTGAAAAGAAGTGAGCAGCAATGTCAACTCTGGTCCTCTAGTTAGGGAAGCTCTCTATCACAGAAGAAAGGGTGAATGGAAAACTCCCATGGACCCCGTCACTGCAGAGGTCAGCAACCCTAGTGACAGGAAAGTTCCACAGATTTCACAGGCTTTGAAACCCATTTAGGGGAGTTAACTGGAGTCTATACTAGAGCTTTGCTTCAGAGAAGAAATTCCATTACCTCCTTTCCAACCCCCCCAGAGCCGATGCTGCTAGAGCAAGACAACTACAGGGGGAAGAGCCAAAATGCTAGAACACAGTTGGCCCCAGCATTCAGAACCTGAAAATGTACACTCCATGATCCACACTACCACTCTCTCCACTATTACTCTGGATCCACACACTGACGCCTCTGCTCATTCTGAGCATGTACATACCATGTTCCCTAATGATGCAGCTGCTGAGTAAACATCCAATATGCTCCATGTTTCTGAAGCCACCACTCCATTGCTGGAATGACCACACATGGACACCCCACCTCCACTATTATATATACTACACTCAGCTCCCCATCTCCATGTGGCCCCCAGAGACAAAAGGGATTCCTGACCCTTCTACCACACACACTATAGAGCCAAATCCATATAGCTGAAGAAGCTGTAAAAGACTAGATTCTGTCACCCAATTGGAACCAAAGGCAATGCAGGTCACAAAACTGACACCCAAAGACACATTTTTAGGAAAAGGCATTTATTTGAATAACAGCTTATAATAGTAGAAAAAAAAAATGGGCCCACCAGATGCATAAATCTCAATATAGGGGTACTAGAGACATGAAAAAGCTATGTCAAATTATGTCTCCAGAGGAACTCAGGGGAACATTGTGTCTCCAAAGATCTAGCAACAGACTGCAAATAAAAGAATATTGATGACATGCCTGACAAAGAATTCAAAGAATGGTTGTAAGGAAATTCCATGAGATTCTGGAGGATACCAGAAGAAAAATTAGAAAGAACAGTTCATGATACGTATGAGAAATTCTATAACATAATAATTCTGTAATGTAATGATCTTGAAAAAGAATCAAACAAAAATATTGTAAATGAAAAATTCAGTGAGTCAAATGAAAATATAGCTGAAAGTCTCAACAACAGATTAGATCAAGCAAAAGAAAGGATATTTAAACCTGAAGACAAATTCTTTGAAATACCCAAATCATTTTTTAAATGAGACGAAGCAATGAAGACAATCCCCATATATATGGAACATATGTATGAAAAAGTGAAGATAAGGAAAAAACTATGGAAAACCTATTTGATTAAATAATAGCTGAAAATTTCCCAATCTTGGGAAAGATATGGATATCCAGACACAAACGGCCCAGAGGATTTCAAATAGACATATACAGGAAAAAAACCTCACCACCGAATATTATAGTCCAACTGTCAAAAGTACAGGACAGGGAGGAGACTCTTAAAAATAGCAAAAGAAAAGTGAAAAGTCATGTTTAGGGGAACTCCCATTAGACTAACAGCATACTTCTTAAAAGAAACTTCACCAGAAAGGACTAGAATGACATATTCTAACCCTTCAAAGACCGCCCCCCGATACATGCACACACATTCACTAAAAAACACAGACAACAAAAATCTTCCAAGAATACTATGCCTAGCAAAGTTATCCTATAGAAATGAAAAAGAAATAATCATTTTCCAAGACAAGCAAAAATTCAAGAAATTCATCAGTTACAGAAGATAAAAATCCTAAGATATTGTTCCGTACACAAGCATAGCATTTAAAACATCAGTCAATACCAAAAGAAGGTGAGTATATATTAGAATTCACACAGCAAATGATAGCTTCTGGATTCATTATCTCAGAGTGCCTGGACAAAACACCATGGCCTGAATGGATTCAACCACAGCCATTTATTTCTCCCATTTATTTCTAGAGTCTAGAGTCTGATAAGTGTAAGATCAAAGATGCCAGTTGCTTTAATTGAAAGTGAAGACCCTCTTTCTGTGTAACAAAAAGCTACATTTACAGTGCATTCTTTCATAGCAACAGGAAAAGAGTTCTAGTGTCTCTTCTTCTAAGGGCACTAACCCTTCATGAACTTCAACTGGTGAATTTGTAGGACACAGAATTCAGTTCATTTTATGTATATATGTTTAAGCAGTTTGAGAGCACTATGAAAATGTCTGGCGTAGTTGATGAAATATATCCATCCAACCTAGCAAATTAATCATAAATTTAAATGTATACTCAATGAGACAGAACTATCATATGAAATAAGGAAAATGATGGAAGTCACATAAATCTCTATTAATAGTAAAAAAAAAAAAAAAGAAAGAAAGAAAAATAAACTACAGGATTTTTAAGCAATCTAACACAATCTCAATGTTACCTATGGGGTGAATACAGGACCATGGCAGTAAGCACTGACTTAAATAATTTGCTCAGTTTCTAAATATATACAATATTGAAGTCAACTCTGTATGATTTATTTTTCAATTTACTAGATATTAAACCAGACAATATTGTCTGTAAAATAGAGCAGAGCTATCTTTTGTTGTTGTTGAAGCACTGAGCTACTATAAATCCTTTTCAAAGAAATACCCCTATTCAAGCATTGAATGGGCGACATTGTGTGAACATGCCCTTTGAATCAGATCCTGTAACCTCATAAGGAATTTTGATAAGTCTATGAGTAACACTGAATGTGGGGGTTTTTGCTGACCAAGCATATATAACACTTGATGGTCTAGATGATGAATGAATGTTCTTCTCTCAGTTTACACCAGGGCATACAAACACACACACACATTCTCCACCGCCCCCCTTGTCGCTCACTCTCCATTGCAATGAGCCAAAACGAAACTTCAGTGGTAAATACATGAACAAGTATGCAAAATGAAGAAAAGCAAAAGTGATCAGTTCAAGCAAGTATCTGAATGAAAAAGGACAGTTTTGCTTGCATCTCCTTTTCCAGCATCTCCACCTGGCGAGCCAACCTTAGCATTTCAAACAAGCAGAGTGCATTTTGAAGAGGGTAGAAGTCTTATTTTACGCCAAGAGTAAGGCAATTTTATATCTGCACTAAGAGTGGATTAAGTAGTTACAGACAATTGTTAAGCTACTAAAATAATCATGAAGAAGAATGGGTAGAAGAACAGATCCTTGCAACAAACTCATGTTAATTAACCTTGCAGCTGGGAGATCAATTTGCATAGAGAGTCTTTGAAGCCTGTCAGGTATGAATTGAATCACTGAACTGCTACATTTGATAATCCAGCCATTGAGGTTTTTTCTCCCCCCGCGAAGATGTTTTTTCAGCCTAACAGACAGCTTTCTTCATATAAAAGTACTCATTTCTAATTAATTTTCTACTATATTTAACATACGCAAATTTGTGACTTTCAAGAAACTAACAAAACATCAAAAACACTGAGATTATTAATTATATATATGAAAGAAGAAACATTTTAGGTATCATTAGGTTTAGGCTTAGTTCTCAAAATCTAAAAACTTGAGAAATAAGTATCCTGGGACACTTGTAAATGAAAGTTAGCTAATGGTAATGAGACAGTACTATAAAAGGCTTTACCAGGATCCATGCATTTAAAATTTTCAATAGCCATTTGAAGTAGACAATATGGCTTTTCTCATTTTATACAGAGGGAAACTGAGGCCTAGAGATCAATGGTATATTGACCAAAGTCACTGTTTTAAGAACATGGTCTGGTTAGAATTTGAAACCACATAGCCTGATTCTCAGCATATTTCCTTATTCACTCTACCTTGCCCTCCTAAAATGTCTACACTGCCTCTCCTAAGGAGTAGGTTTCTTTCCATTTAATCTCATTAAGATAAACCAAAAAAAAAAAATCTTAGGGTGGGTTTTTGGCACTTAGTAATATTTTTAATTAAAAATATTTCTACTTCTAGATTTTAAATATTAAAAGATCAAGAGAGATATAATAGGGAAAAAGAATATAGAAAATAATTGAGAAAAAATAAGAAATTGAGTGGAACTCCATTAAGGTTAGCAGTTAGCGGTGTTTATAAAAACTGTATCAAAAATAGAATTGGATCAAATTTGTTCAATAACATTTTAATTTAGAATTGAGAATCTAAAATGACAGATAAATTCCTTCATGTAGAACATGTAAATCTTCTTTTTATCAATATTCTGATTATAAGTTATGTATTTTCTTTGAGTCTGGGGCTACTGGTTGGGATGCTAGTCATCTTTCTGGAATAACTAAACCTGACCAAAAAAAAAAAAAAAAAAAAAAAAAACTGTTCTATCAAAATACAAAACCCTCTAGAATATTTTAATTTTTCAAAGAATTCCTCATAGATTCAATCCCACTGAATTCAACTTCTCTTTATCAACTTTTTCCAAACATTGTCAATTTTATTTTCATCAGCTTAACAAATATTGTCACATTTACATAAACATATATAATAGATTTAGAGAGATTCACAAAGTCAGATCAGTGGGGCCATCAAGTCATGTCACCCTAAGCAAGAAAAGGATCTCACAGCATCAGAACACATGAAGAACTTGCTTTTTAAAAGGGTTCAGTGGATAGATGTCCTTAAAGCCACATATATATGGTTTCAAGCATCTATGTCAACGAAGCCAGCAAGTTCTCTATAGTAAAATGGAAATAACTCTATACATTAAAAAAGAAAGAAACGCACAGTCAAGATTCAAATTTGCCAGATGTATCCATGTCCTAAATGTCTTTTTATTTCTTTCAGGACAAAGACTCTTAATGTGGTGTTACAAATCAGCCTTCTGACATGAACTCTAAGAGAATGATTCCAGCATAATCCAGGTGAGCAGAGTGATAATTCAAGTAGAAACTGAACAACACGTTTCCAGAGCACTTCAGGTACAGTGAAAGTATTAGGATTCTACTATGAGAAGATAGAAAAACCGCTGAGGTGAGCCAGAAAGAGACGTAGTGCTCAACAGGCAGAGAATGATATAATATACCAAATAATCTTCTCAGAACATTAATTAATTTTAGACTGTTAAAATTCAATCAAATATAGAATCCATGATACAAGACATGAATGATGAAATAAGAATATGAATTGAGATTAAAAATGAGATGTCTGAATGAGCAATAGAAATTCATAAGGGAAATAGACATAAGAAAAACTTAAAAATTAAAAAGATCTGAAGAGTTAATAAGTCTGATTTAATAGATTTTTTTTATTAAGCCCTACATTCTAAGAAATCATCTTCTATTAAAGCCAACTTTTAAATATTTATAAAAACTAACCTCATAGTTAGACACAAAGAAACCCACATGGCAAAATAAGCACACAGAAAGTATACATAACGATCTTGGTCCAAATGCAACAAAATAGCAACAAAAGCAACAGCAGCACAAAAACAAATAAACAAATAAACAAAAAATGATAAAGCAGATTAAAAATTTGTGTCACATAAAATTCCTAGGATAAAGGAAAAAATAAAAACTAAGTATTTAAAATAACAAGAGAATATTATGAAATCATATTTTTATAACTGAAAATACTTTATTAAGCAAGGAAAGTTACAATAAAATTATTTCATTACTCTAGAATAAATTCGATTCAATAAATTCAAGAAAGATAAAAGAAAACAAGGATTAATATTAACAATAAACGAAGTTATTTTTAAATAATAAGAACATGAATAAATACTTTGAATTAATAATAAAATAGCTAAGTTGAACTAGTTAGCACAAATAAAGAAAAACCTAACTGAGCTATGACAAGGAAGAAAAAAAAAGAAAAAAGTTGTGTAAATATTCAAAATATATTTCCCTATATAAAACTGTGATAGATTAGAAAATTCTAATGCAAAATATAATTGTGAAGCAAACAAAATGATCAGATTTGGTCTCAAAAAAAGTAGTATATGAATAATTGTATGATCATATAAAAGAATTGAAAAAATATTTTAAAATGGTTCACAAAAATTCAAATGGTGAGTTTCAATTTCTAATTCCAGATATAAGGAACTTAAAGGTCAGCTAAACAGACGGAAAAATCAGTCACCTTTCTTGGATTCCTAGGAGTGCGAGGACACAGAACAAACTTCTGACCTCAAGATTTGAAAGATAAACAGGAAAGTACAATGAGTCAGGGCTTACTGGAGCAAGACTCAGGAGCAGAAAGCATAAGAACCAGAGTACCTCACCAGGAAAACCTGAACTGCAACTGAGGAATTGCTGGGGACTCAGAATAGGCATCGCTGAGGGACACAGTCAGAGGGCAGCAACCACATTTTGAGAGTTTTACTTTAGGAATGTGAACATATTCTCACAGTAAATATCAGAGAAAAACTTCCCTGTAGTTCTGGCAATGGGAGTATAAAAGTAGCCACTTTTAACCTAGCAGAGCACTCTGTTCTTTTTGAAAAGGCCTGTCCTCAGGAGAAACTACTTAACCAGAACTGACTGACTGGGCTGTTATCAGAGCTCTCCATACCTGGAGTGAGGAAGATGTCCAACTTCAGTCAGCATGAGCCTTTCATGAGGTTAAAGGGAGATGCCCAACTCCAACCTGTTAGGTGGCAGTTAGAATGAGCAGTGGGTGAGGAGTTACAGAAAACTGTGGAATGAATCAGTTCATCAACAACCCTGGCTCAGTGGCTCTGCAAGGTCTGAAAAGAGCTCTTTCAGGGCCCTTGCCAGATCACAGCCCTAGAAACTACTCCTCTTATGACAGGAGGAACATTGATAAAAATCAGGAGTAGGAACCAAAGGCAGGGATACATTTGTTCAAAAGAGCCAACTGCTAAAAACATTTAGAACAGGACCCAACACAAGCAACACAGCCCAGAGATTTCCACACCTAGGAGGGCAGGATGATTAAAAATGGAGCCCATCAACCATAAATTCTGCAAAACAAGTTCCAAAGAGGATTTGTCAGCCATTTGAAGATGACTAAGAGTTCCCTTAGGTGGTTAACTAATATAGAATGTCAAGTATCAATGGGGGTGATACTTGGGTGGGACCGTCTAACAATCTCCATCCTATTCCAAGAAAGGCTGGGACACAAAGAGTGATTGTTGCTCTCTTCTTTGAGGGGACCCACTCCTTCCCTTCAGTCTCTTTTCCTCCTTCGAATCTTGAGTCTTGTTTAAAATTCTCTCCTGCAAGAGCACAAAAGCTGCCAACACAACACAATCTAGGCAGAAGTAAAGTATTTTTTTTAAAGTCAGGTATTATTTTATCTCTGTCATCACAACCCCCTCTAGCTTTTCTCTCCCACCCAAGGGGAAGAAGACTGCAAAATACTTATGAAATTCATAGTCCAGAAGTCTAGGTTCATTAAATAAGTTCTAATCACAGACGGACAGAATACTTCCCTTAAGCACACCACCATACCACCAATGGCCTAATTCAACTTGTCTGATCATCAAGGAAAAATAATAAGGCATTCCAAAAGATCAAAAGCACAGTTTGAAGAGATGAAACCATATATGGGTATAAGGTTAAAATGATGAGACTGGTAATTCAAAACAACTAGGATTAAAATGCTACAAGCTCTAATGGATAAACTAAATGACATGCAAAAACAGATGAGCAATGTAAGCGAAGAGATGGAAATTTTAAGAAAAAATGGAATAGAAATGCTAGAGATCAAAAACACAAAATAAAGAATGATTTTGATGATCATTATTATTTTACTGTATACAGGTTTTATCCTATAAGAATCTCTGAAAGAAAGAATCTCTGAGAAGAAAGAATCTCTGAGATTTTCAGTAGAAAAAAACATGATCTACATCCCTAGCCCTTTTCTAATTTGTTTTTTCTGTGAGATGGTATTGCTAAGTCACCTTGGATGGCTGGCCAAAATTTTACAATCTCCCTACCTCAGCCTCCTGAGTTGCTGGGATTACAGGTATACATCACTACTTGAAGACTGAAAAGAAAAAAAAAAAAGGAAAGAAAGGAAGAATAATGAAGAATTATGCAACAAAGAAATGTGTATACTGGGAACAGAAGAAGAAATACAGAATTGAAAAGTAAGAATATCTGTAATATTGTTTTCCCCAGTGTAAGCTAGGTGTGGTAGATATCAGACATACCATTCTCAAATTATGAAAAACATAATGAAAAAAATTTTATAGAAAAATAATTACAAAGAAAAAATTCTGAAAGAAGACATATAAAAACTTACAGAAGAACAAAGATTAGAAGTAAATATTATTTTTGAGTTAAATCTTACTTCTCAGAATCCACATGAAACAAAATAAAGTCAAATATTATTTTTAAAGTTTCGAGAGGAAAAAATGAACCTAGAATTCTGTACTTTAAAAGTATCCTTTTAGAATGAAAAAAAGTAATAAACTTGAACTCATAAAAAAGGAAGTTAAGGAGAAAACAAGGCTTTCTCAAACAAATATTAGGAACATTTGTTGCCAATAGAACTGTCTTTCAAGAAATGTTAAAAAATTATTTATAGAGAAGGCAAATAATATAGGATAAAATCTGGGAAATATATAAAGGAAAGAAGATCCAAGAAGAAAAATGAGTGAGCCAATTTAAAAGTTTAATTTTTCAGACCCTGACTTGTTCCAACAAACAACATTGTGTTCAAAAATAATAACATCAAAAACATATTGAATTATCAAAACTAACTTATTTATCATATAAAACATATACACACGTGTAATTGTGTATATAAAAAGATTAACAGTAATGATATCAGGGACAGGAGTAAGGAATGAGTATTTTTATTATAAGGTACTTGGACTAACAGTGAAACATTACAGCATTATTTGAAAATGGACTGGGTTAATTGTAAGTGCATGTTTCAAATTCTAGGGCAACCACTAAAAGTGGTTTTCTAAAGCAAGCTATAACTGACATGATCAGAAAAGGAGAGAACACCATGGCACAATTCATGATAGAAATCATTGGTAAGCTGGACTTCATTAAAAATAAAAACTTCTGCTCTGTGAAAGATGAAGTCAGGTGAATGAAAAGGCAAGCCAGAGTCTAAAAGAAAATATTTGTAGAAGACCGCCAATAAAGGGCTATTATCCAAAATATACAAAGAACTCTAAAACTTCACCAGTAAGAAAACAAACAACCCAATTGAAAAAATGAACCAAGATTTTAACAGACACCTCACTGAAGAAGATATACAGATGGCAAATAAGCACATGAAAAAATGTTCTGCATCATATGTCAGCAAGGAAAAGCAAATTAAAACAACAATGAGAAACCACTGCACATGCTTTTGAATGACTGAAATTGGAACACTGATACCTCCAAATGCTGGTGATGTTCTGAAGCCACAGAAACTCTGATTCATTCTTGTTGTCTCACTGCTGATCTCAGCAGTGCTTTTGATCTCTGTTGTTGTAAACTAAAATGATAGTTGAGAAGATAGTTTGGAAGTTTCTTACAAAACATCCTCTTGCTACATGATCCATCAATCACATTCCTTTGTGTGTACTCAAAAGAGTTGAAAACTTATGTCCACATGAAAACCCGCACAGATGTTTGCTGTAACTTTATAATTGCCAAAGCTTGGAAGCAACAAAAATTCTTCAGCAGATAAATGGATAAATAGACTGCTACTTCTGGACAGTAGAATACTATTAAAAAGAAATGAACTATCAAGCTGTGGAAACACATGGAGGTATCTTAAATGCATATTAATAAGTGTAAAAAGCCAATCTGCATAGTCTACTTTCCAACTGCAATGACACTCTGGAAAAGGCAAAATTATGGAGACAGTAAAAATATCAATGGTTGTTAGGGGCTAGAGTTTGGGGAGGAATGGCTAAGCCAAGCACAGAGGATTTTTAGGATAGGGAAAATTCTCTGTATGATACTATAATGATGAATACATGTCATTATACATTTGTCCAAACCTACAGAATGTACACATACCAAGTAGGAACCTTAAAATATACACTTAGGATGATTATGATTTGTCAATGTAGGTTCATTAATCGTCACAAATATCCTTTGAAACTTTGAAAGATAATAGTGTGAGCTATGCATATATTGAGACAGGGAACTATCTGAACCTTCCCCTAGGCTTTTTGTGAATCTAATACTATTCTAAACAATAAAGTAAAAAAAAAAAAAGTGAGTCAGACATATGGATTTTCAATTAAGAAATATTTCTAATGCCAAGTAAACATTCCTGAACACAGGAATTAGAACATTCTTGACTTAATTTTATGAAACTAGTGTTACCCACACTAGAATCATGAAAAAGACAAGACAAAGAGAAAGAAAGAGAAGAAAGAAACTAATATAAGAAAGGAAGGAGGGAGGGAGTTGGGAGGGAAAGAAGGAAGAAAGGTTGGGGAAGTGAGGAGAGAAAAGGAGGAAGGAATGAAATTTTTAAAAGATCACACATTAATGAAGATAGACATAAAAAAAACTAAATAAAATGTTAGCAAGTTCATTTCAGTAATATACCAAAGAATATATCATGACTTACTTGTTTGAATATAGGAATGTTTGTTTTAATGCTAAAGACTCTATGTATTTATTTAGAAATGTCACTAAGGGAGAATGAACTCAAGAAATCAACTTGATAGAAAAGCTGATTCAATACACTTTTTCATTCTTTCTTCATAAAAAAAAATTTAAAACAAGCAATGAAAGAATACAGCTAAGAAAAAAGAAGAAAGTTTATCTCAATCCTTAATAGTATTCATAATTGGAAAATACTTAGAAGCACTTATCGTTCAGAAAGAGTAACAATTAGCATAAGTACTACTATTTGATAGTTCTCTAGAAGTTTGCACGGAAGTAAAAAGAAAACAAAATTAAATATAAGGTATAAAACACTATAAAGGAAATTTAAAAAATATTGCTGTTTTCAGATTGGTTACTATTATACACCCCCCCCCAAAAAAAAAGTTTAAAAGATTTTAACAAATAAGATACTTTTCCAATTTCATATGTTCTAACTGTTGATTTGCTCTTCTACTAGGAACTGTTTCATACGCGTGTATGCACCCCTGACACACAAACTTAAGAAAAAAGAAATTTTAAAACCAAATTGTGTAAAAGAAAACATGACTACATGTGTGCCTAGTTTTCCCCAAATTAACATATACATTTAATTTATAAGGATGTAAATGTAAAGTTTATCTCAGATTAAGAAATTAGTAGCTATATTTTTGAAAATGTTAAATAAAAATTTATGACTAGGGTCCTTACTTTTCTATGTTTTAAAGTGTCCCCTAAAACTTCACTAATTTTTGAATGATTAAGTGAAAAAATAGAAAAAAAAATCAATGGAAAGCCTAAAAATTCCATCAAAGGAACTCAAGAATAATGAAGTTTAGGTCATAATCACTGTAAAATTTAGAGATAATAACTAGATGATTGCACATTTGTTTTTTATAGAATTTTTTTAAATCTTTCATTCACATTTTACATGTGCATGCCCCATCTCAATGTATAGATGAATTGAATGTATTCATATAAGAATTTATACCATGAAGGAACTAGAAGAAAATTTACCTAAACTAAGCATAAATGTGAAAGAAGAATATTTTGAGGAAATCTTTTGTGCAAATATTTATATGCCCAAAAGTTTAAACCTTATATATGTCAAAACATTACAAAAACATATCAAGTTTAAATTTAAAGGCAAAAGAAAACATGGAAAAATATAAGAGCCTTAATAGACCTTAATATTGCTCTATTAAAAAAAAAGTCTAATTGATGACTAGAAATAATGAAGACTAGGAACAGAAATTTCACATAAGAAAACAAAACAAAAACTAGTAATCATGTGACATCATGTTCAATTTCATGAATAAGATAAGGAGTACAGAGTAAAAATGCTGCAAACTACAGCATTAAGTTATAAATTATGTAAGTTTCTGTAAACAGTACTGGTTTTCAGTTGTCTATGAGGCTCCCATGTTTAAAAATTGCTGCTTTGGAATAATATTTACTGGGAAATAAAGAGATATAGATTAAATGCTAAGTAAAAATTAAACGGGTTTTAAAAGACTGTGCACAATTCAAATGTGTTCCTATTTGTATTTTTCAGTGAAATAAAAAATATATACACTGCTGGTGATGAGCATGGAGAGGAAAGTTAATAAGATATTTAATAAGTAATGCGAGTTAATATCATTATCAAATAATTACACTTCCAGATGGAGTCTATGAAAACCATCTGAAATATGTAAAAAGACATGTTTTAAATACATTACATTATTATTTTTATTATCACAAAGAAATATTTTAATCCTCCTTAAAAGCAGATTGGTTGAATAAAGGACAAAGTATCAATGCAATTAAATATCAAGCAATCTTTAAAAATCATATTTTATAATCAAGTACATCCATATTTATTTTGTTAGATGAACTGTCTCTTGAAATCATACTTAATACTTTTGCAATAGCAAAATAGAGCACTGGTAAAGCAAATCCCCAGTCCCTCAGTTCCTCCAGTCCTCACCCTCTACCTACTTTCACAGTGGTCTGTGAGGTTCCCATATTTGAAAATAACTGCTTTGGAACAATATTTAGTGAGAAATAAAGATATTTAGATTAAATGTTATTATGGTTTGGATGTGAGGTATCCCCCAAAAGCTCACATGTGAGACAAGGCAAGAAGGTGTAGAGGATAAGATTGGGTTGTGAGAGTCTTAATTCAACCCGTAAAGTAATCCTGATAGGGATTAACTGAGGGGTAATGAAGGGGTAGGGTGTGACCGGAGGAGTGGGAATTGGAGCATGGTTTTGGGTATGTATTTGTATCTGGAGAGTGAACTGTGTCTCTCTCTGCCTTCTGATCTTCATGTGAGCTGCTTCCCTCTGCCACACTCTTCTGCCATGATGTTCTGCCTCATCTTGAGCCCCAAGGAATGGAGCCAGCCCTCTATTGACTGAGACTTCTTAAACCATGAGCTCCCAAATAAACTTTTCCTCCTCTACAATTGTGATGTTTGGGTTCTTTCGTCACAGCAGCAAAAAAGCAGACTAAGAAAACGTTGGGTAAAATTTAAATAGGTTGTAAAGCAATGTACACCATTTGAACGTGTTTCCATTTGTGTAAAAATGGTTTAAAATATTCCTTTGGTACATGAGAGAATAGTTTTTTAACATTTTCTTTTTTTATTTTTCCAATATGTTAAAGAAAGCTATACTATATTTTAGCAAAGAAACATTTATAAACCCCTCACAAAGAGGCTGACTGCATAAACCATAAACGAGATCTGAGAATTTGGGGCTTAGAAGGGGAAACCTGAATTATGTCATTACCTGCTCTGTGACCTTTATTTAAATTAGATTGTAGCAACCTTTTCAGTGAAGTCCTTCCATAGGTTTTATGGAGATTAAGAAAATGAATTTTTTTCTTTGATAAAGTAGAAAAAAGTATTTACTTTCTTCCAGTGGTAGGCTATAATACTACCTTTCTTTTCTTTTTTCTTTTTTCTTTTTGGTCTATAAAATGTTTATAGTTTTTTATATTTCAAGATAAAGTCTCAATTACCAATTTATCAGCTAATAGTAAATATCATTTCTCATAAAGTTTTTGTTCCTAATTCCAGGTAAGCTAAACCTGAAGCTTTTCTTTTTCTTCTTCTGTATCTTTATTTTTTAAAATTTTTCAAAATTATTTATTTTTTAATTTTTTACAAACTGCATTTTGATTCATTATAAACAAATGGGGTACATCATTTCGTTTCTATGGTTGTACACAATGTAGATTCATACCGTTTGTGTAATCATACATGTATATAGGGTAATGATGCCTGTCTCATTCCACCATTTTTCACATTTCACTCCCTCTCATTTCCTTCTACATAATGTAAAGAAAATAATCATATAATTAGGTGAATGTTGATTAAGACATTCCCAAGAAAAATACAATAAAATAATGGAAATATCTGGAAAAGAAATTATTCATATGATCTTGGATAAATTTTTATACTTTATATTTCTCTGTACTTCAATTTAGTGACATAAAATGAATAATCATATATCATATATGCATGATATACATATGTACATATATACACAAATACAACTCAGAGATCAACCCCACCATCTCTTATAGTTTATCTCCCTCTAGCATATATGGCAAAGGGGTAAGTTTGTTAGGTAATTTGTCATGTATCTGTTCCATAGTTGTCATTTGTTCAAACTTTTGTGCCTTTCTGTTCCTCTGTGGACCACACTGTTCACTTCTTGCCAATTTTAGTCTAGACTGGTATGTCCTAAGAGAATATAATATGAGTCATTACATCTAATTTTATATTTTGAGTAGCCACATGAACATTAAAAATAAATGTTAATTAATATTATTAATTTTAATAATATACAAATGTTTAATCTAATATATAGTCAAAATATTAGCCACTTAACCTGTAATTAGTTTAAAAAGTAATGAGATACATTGCTGTTTTTCAGACTAAGTCTTGGAACCTGGTGTATATATGACATTTACTGCATATCTTAAGTGAGACTAGCCATAGTCCACAATTTCAGATACTACATGTACTTAGTGGCTTCCATACTGTTCAGCTCAGCTCTAGAAATTGTTCCTGTATCTTGACTCTTCTCTTCTCTGCTATTTCCCACAATGCTACTTGAAACTATCCATTATATATCTTCATTTCAAAGGTCTCCTTCATAAAGTTTATTTTTTATTTTTTTTCAAAACTCTTGTGCATAAAGTTCTAAACATGTACCAAAAGAGTTTTAATAATATAGGTGGAAATACTATATAAGGTAAGGAAAATATTAGTGCATCACATTATTCAAAGAAAAAAATCTACAAGGAGTTTCAACCTTACTTTGGAATTTTCTCAGTTCCTGCTGTGCCACCAACTCTCATGTCCAAAATTTCCTTAGTGAGCACATTCATCCTTTAACTTCCAACACATGACTCTCTACTCCACCAATTAGGAAACACTACCCCTTGCCTGTAGGAGCTTGCCTTGCCACTGAATTGTTCAGCAAAAATATTGCTTTGAGACTGAGATGCCCAAATGAGACATAAACCTCAGTCTAAAGTCACACTCACAAAGCGTTGGGATCCCACAAAATAGTCTGGGATGAATGGAAGCATTTTAAGTAGGGGCCCTTTGAGTGTTACACACCTGCCTAATTATAGTTGTCAAAGAATACACACACACACACACACACACACACACACACACACACCCCTTCCAACGACAAACAAATCTCAGTAGGAAAATAATTTAACCCAATTTATAAGAAGATAAGTTCATGTTTATCTTACAATTTGTATGACTACAATTTAACAGTAGACTAAGTACATCACCTCAGATCAACTAAGAGGAATAGGATGCCAGCAATACTTAAGCATCTTCCTCACCTGATCAAAAACCAAGCCTAAGCTATAAAGACTTTGAATTTTACTTTGTGTGGTAATGGAAGAGCAATTTTTCTCCTCAGTATATGTGACTTAGGGATTGTTATTTAGTTACTCCTTCTTCATAGGTTGATGTGAGAATAAAAAGAAAGAACTGTCAAGTGTCTAATAGCTGGGACTGATGTGTACACAACAACTCAGTAAACCCTAGCTAATATAGTCTGATCAGAAGAGATTAAGAGACATGGTCATTGCTTTACTAAATTTATAATCAAAACCTGTTGTATTTGTCAGCTTTGCATTATTATAACAAAATACCTGAGATGATCAGCTCATAAGAGGGAAAGGTTTATTTTGGCTCACATTTTTGAAGTTTCAGTTCATGGCCAGGTGGACCCATTGCTTTTAGATCTGTGGTGAGGCAGTGCATCACGGCATAGTACACGTGGTGGAGCAAGCTGCTTATTTCATGGCTTCTGAAAGTGAGAAAATGAGGAAAAAAAAAAAAAAAAAAAAAAAGAGAGAGGGGCTGGGTCCCTATATTTCCTTCAAGGGGATGCTCCCTGTTCAACCCCAGAGCTGCAAATGTCCCAAGAATTCTGTTTTCTAGTCCCAAAGGAAGAACTTGGTGGAGACTCAATGTAGAAGTTTTGGACATTTTATTACTTACATACTCCTCAGCTACAGCAAGCCAGCATACTAATGGGGGGTGATACTGCACCAAAAGCAGGGAGAATACAGATTAAGTGCATGCCCACTGAGCAGGTGGATTTCTTTAGATGTCTTATAAGTACATTTTGAAACCAAAGTCATCTATTTTGATCCTTACTTAAAGATTGGCAATAAGGGGCCAGCTTCCTTCTCTCCATTTCTTTCATTATCACATTCTTTACAGTCAGTTCTTCTTATCTCAATGCAAGCTTTCTAAGCACTGTCTAGTGTTTACTTCAACACTCCCACATGATCAGAAGACTCCCAACAAGGTGCCATCTCTAAAAGATTCTATCACCTCCCAAGGCACTATAGACTGGGACCAAGCCTTCAACACATGGACTTTTAGGGGACCCTTATCCAAACCACAGCACTTATTTTATTATATTTTTCATAAAATAGACTATAAACAGAAAGCATTTGTTGAACCAGCTTTCTCACTGTCTCTTCTTGAAGGCATATTTGGCAGTAAAATTACTTTTCCTCAACAATTTAAAATATTAAATAGGAATATTTTATCATGAAATTTATTTTTTATTCATTTCTATATTTCCCATCAATTTATTTATATTTCAATATGAAAAGTCCAAAGTATATCATTTTAGTGGTTTTAGTGGAACAAATAAACAGTTAAAAAAATAAGCTTATTTGATAGTTTCATATTCTATAATAATTATATACTATATCCATGGTCAATACACTATACTAATCTAATTTCAGCTTCAGGTAGTTGTAAAAGCAAATTAGCTCAGCAATAAGGTTTTTCCTCTATTTTCTTAAACATTTTATGATTGAGTAGGATCTATGTTCCTTAATCTAATAAAAAATTAAAGAAATATGTTCAAAAGCAAAATTTTTAACTAAAATAGAAAATTTATATAATAGAACAACTTTTCTTAGTGTAACTAATATAAAAGTCAATTATCAATGTTAATTATAATTCTAACACAATGAATAGAATGCAGATTATGCAAGAAAGAAATCTGGACACAATTTTAGAAATTATATTTTTCTATAGGCCTCTGTCTCTGTCTCTGTCCCTCTCTGTTTTTCTCTCTCTCTCTCAATTGCCCCACAAGTTTCTTCTTTAAATGCACCTACTCAAATCACTCCAATTTTTAAATAAGCAAATTAATGAACAAAATTACTGCTGGATTATATTTGCCTCTATTACTAACCAACTTCTTTCATCTCCTTCCCAGTCAACTTTATTTCCCACTTCCTGTTCACTCTGCATCCACTGTACCTTCCATCTTCATCCTAGAGGATAACATTGCACTTTGATAAAACCCCCAGTGAGGTCACGTGAAATCCATTGTGCGTTTTAAGTCTTATCTCACTTTTAGTCTCCATGGGCATTGAGCCCTTGACTACTACCAACTTCTTGATGATCTCTTCTGTCTTAACATCACTCTCCCCATCACCTAAGTCTAATCAATATTCTCCAAACATTTCTCTTTCTCACCCATCTTCAATTTTTAATAGTCTTTAGTGATCTATGATAAGTCAAAACTCTCCGTGAGAGATTTCATTCATTCTCAAGTTTTCTATCACCTCATGTATTGCAATGATTCACAAGCCTATGTCCGGAAGTCATGCCTCTCTTGTTGAACTTCAAACCTTCCAAAACCCTTCAGATATCCCCACTTATATATTCAACAGGTGAATTCAAGTTTAAGACATCTAAAAAGTAATTCACCATCCTCTCCATTTGCCTGCTTCATGCCCTGTAGTCCCAATCTTAAAGTAGGTACCACCATTTCTAAAGTCAAAAATCTGGGCGTCATTTTGATTCTCTCTCCTTTAGCCAGTTGATTTATATAATAGAACAACTTTTTTTAGTGTAACTAATATAAAAGTCAATTATCAATGTTAATTATAATTCTAATACAATGAATACAAAAATATGAATCTGAATAAAAGTAGCTTTTACTCTCCTGCTAAAATCCTCCAGCATCTGCAGTTACACTACAAAGCTTTTTGCATAACATAAGACTTTTTAGGATCTTTACCTTCCCACTAAGATAATGGCTTCTCCCCCACCCTGGCTTCTTTCGCTTTATACATAGATGAGATGAAACTTGAAACTACTATTTTCAATTTCCAAATGTTTTCCTGGACTTTGATAATCTGCTCATGAATTGGACTTTATAATAAGATATCAAGTAAGGATATTTTCAATATTAAATCAATCTGCACTTATCGTGATTTATAGCCAATAAAATACACCCATTAACCAACATATAAAATAATATATGAAGAGGCATAAATTATGCCATCAATCCTGCAGAAACACAGATGAAGAAAATCAATGAAGGAGGCATTAGGGGAAAATTCCCAGAAGATGGGGGATCCCTGTTAAAACTGCAAGGATGATAAATATTTGAAAGCCAGAATGAAGTTGAGGGGAATTGATTATGCTTCTTTCAGGAGGAGAAACATCATTAGCAAACACAAATGTTGTTGTTGCTTGTGGGACCGTGGGAAGACCAACAGACAGAAGAACAGAAAGCATTCCAGAAAGTGACAGAAATAAAATTTGATAAGTACACATCACTTGAAAGCAGAGGGCCTTGAAATTTATACACAGTTTTTAAAATCCCTAAATAGAATACTATTGTGACTATTACACAGAGTTTAAGGGAGAAGAGTATTCACTGAAGTGATGGAGATGTGGTGGCATGGTACAGATGGAAGGACACAAGGGAAATAGACCCTGGAGTCACAGAGAGTAAGACCTTGACACTGGAAGAGTAAGCAAAGTCTGCCTAGAGTGTAGAGGCGGGGATGGGAGAGACTAAACTGTAGGGAACCTGAAAACTAAGGAAAAAAGGGTGGACACAAAGGGAAGTAATGTGTGCAGAGGGCCCTGCTGATTGCTTACAACAGCCATCTTGTTTTTTCTCACAGTGTTGTTGGTTAACTGGTGTTCAGTTCCATGGCCTTTCTGCTGGTCTCTCTTGAATGTATGATGAAACTATAGTCAGATTGAGGAGATGAGGTTCACCTATCTGGAGCCTTCCTGGAGATGAAACACTGATATCAGGATGGCTTCCCCTCTCATTATCTTCTCTACAGATGATCTCTCCAACCAGGTTGTCCGTCTTCTTACATGACAGTCTGGGCCTCTTAAAAACACAAAAGCCAATGCCTCCAGGCTACCTTAAAATTTAGGTCAAGACTTGGTATGGTGTTCCTTCTGCTGGATTTGCATATCAAATCTTATTTCTCTCATCTTCCAGCATGCTTTCCTTCTACTTGTTCTTATTGTGCCATAAGTACGTGCAAAGTTACCCTGTGGCTTTTGCTGACAGTCTTTACTTTTCCTAAAATGTTCTTTTCAATCTTATCCATTCTTAAAATATTAATTGCGTCCAAGTTCATATTCACTATGGGATGGCACTACTCAAGGGTGTCAATTTCAGGGAGCATTGTTCATCATTGGCCAGCTTTGTGGTCTCATTGCCACATCAGCACATGAGAAATTTTCAGCAAATATTAGCACATTAATGCTTCACAAAAACATATGAGGACTGAATTATTATTCCATTTGACAGATGGAGAAACTGAGGTTCAAAAATATTAAATGGTCTGGCAAACGCTACACAAATAACAAGTAGTAGTATAGGGCTTATGAAACTCCAAAAAGCCATAGCACATTATGCTGATTTTTGGAGAAACAAGATATATCAATTCTGATAAAGAGAAGGTAAAAGCCAGAACTTGAGTGTATGATGACTTTTCATACTCTTAGTTTAAAGCAGGGCAGTGACAAGAATAGTATCCTAGGGGAAAACACGCTATAAAGGTGCTGTGAGGTTCTTTAAAATGAAAAAGTTCCTTCAAAGACACCATTTTCAGCTGAGCCTTCGGGCAGGAAACTTAGTTTTCACTTTACAAATGATAGTCACAGACCATGAACACCTTTTTAAATGCTATTTTTCAAGGCTGAGAGCAAGCGTTCCAATTATAAAAGAATTGATCTTGTTAAACTTATTCTTAAATTTTTTATTTCCCTCCTTGGTTAATTCAATTTCCCCTCAAATGCATGAATCATCAAGACATAATGTGAACATTCAGCCACAATGGAAGCGGATGTTACACTATTTGGATGTACCCGATAGAATTCAGACAGAACAGATTGAGCAGGGTCAAATGAAACTCGCTTAGCTGGATATCTGCAGCAACCATGATGGCCATTGTTTTCTTGTTTTTATAGGACTTTGTAAAAGATTTCTTTAAATAAAGGAGAAGGCACATCTCTTTTTGGTTATTTTATCCAAAATGGTAGCAAATTTAAAAACAGATGGGAAGCCAACAGTCTTCTGTGCTTAACCATGGAGCAGGGATTAGGCTAGGCAGTTGTCTTCATCTCAAGCAATTTTCATATCAATTCTACTAGAATATATATTATTTCATTTTTCCAGATGAGGAAAAATGAAGCTCAGAAAAGTTATGTGATTTACGCAAGTTTGTACAGCTGATCAGTGGTGGCAAATTAAGAATTTGAATGTGGAACTATCTCACTTCAAATTTCATTCTTATTTACTCCCTCTAAAGCTTTGAGTTTCATAATCGTTTGTTACCACAGCCAAGAAACTGGATATTTGTAAATAAACACTGACCACATAATATCATAAAATAGAATTTGTAGCAAGAATCAGAAAGGGTACAATTTGGAGGCTTTTGAGGTACCGGGTTTTGATGTGGTGGGGGGAGCTGGCATAGGGGTCATTTGTTCTCCTTTCTCAGGGAAGGAAATGGGAGTGAACCAAACCCCAGAAGCCCTCCTTTTATCAGGATTTTGCTCATGAAATATTTTGGAATTGTCCTTCTTCTTACCCCCTACCACTTTAACCCAGAAAATTTTGACTGCACATTTGCCAAGGGGGTTTTTACTATGGTAACCTTCAGGCCTACACAAAGAACACAGTCAAAACAAATAGCTCTCTTTAAATGTCATTATGGGGAGTAAAATTCTATGTGGTGTATTAATGGGCCTCCCACAGCTAAATCCTAGCATACCACTTTGAAAAATGTCCCCTGTGGGTATCGCTTAAACCAACAAAAGTGAGGGAATTTGAGAGTTAAGAAAAAACCCGATCCAGCTCTGGTAAAAATTAATAGAAGACAGAAAAGTAAGAATAAAGAAGTGAGAAATGAGGGAAACAAATTAAATTTGCTTTGTTTTAATCCTTCTTAATGTTATTTTAATGTGGAAGGCCTAAAGAGAAGGCTAGCGTTTTTTTTATAACATGCAATTTCCTTATTTTTGAATTTAATAAATCTTTAATGGAAGTAGAAATCCTGCCTTTGGCCTAAGAAATATAAAGAAAAGAAATATGTATTTCTTTCCCAACCATCAGATAGTATTCATAAAAGATCAGAGCAATGCCCTAAGCAAATAATATATATACAGTTTTTACCCAGCATGCAGTTTACCTGATAAATATGTTAGTTGCTCATTTTCTAAGCACTTATTAAGGAATAAGCTAATTTCCAAAGCTTATTAAGAAATGAGTTGGTATACCTAATAGATCTCTAGAGAAAATCAGACTCATGATACAAGTTTATCTTGAGGACAGGACTGATGTATGGTTAGAAATCTTCATAAAAGTATTTTAAAGCTTCTACTAGTTCTTTATTAAACCTACTACCTTTTTGCTTATTGTATCTTTTTCAAGGCAAAGGAATTCTTATTTTTCTTCCCTCTGCCTGGAGCCTGAGGCAGCTTGTTTCAATTTATGCTTTGACTCCCTAGGATAGCTGAAAAGCTTTGCTGTCTATATCCTACAGGGAGAAAAACTGACATTGAGCACAATCCACAGTGCCTATGACCAGGATGCTTATGGCATGGTAGGCTTTAAGTTCTCTCTCTGTTTCCACTCTTGTCTCCTTTCTTCCATTTATCTCCCTATCGACTGCATTGCTAAATAGCCTGTGCAAAACCAAATTAAAAGAGTAGCACAGTTTAACCATGTGGTACCTAACTTAGGCATTTTGTGTTGCTATAGCAGAATACAACAAACTGAGTAATACATAAAAAAAAAAAAAAAATAGAAGTTTTTGCAATGAAGATTAAGTTTCCACATGAACTTTGTGGAGTACATTCAAACCAAAGCAATGCCCAATACAAAAAGAAAATCTGGAAGATTTGTTGATATTGGATGCTTAACTTGTATTTCCAAGTCCTGGAGTTTATGCAGCAAATAAAAATAGAAATGCTGACTACCTAAAAGATAGTCTTTGATTTCTTTTCTATAACTGAATTAAAAAGTCACTCTATACTCCTTTCTGAGAAAAATCAGTCTGAGAAAACATAATTGGTTAACACATTATTTTCAAATGTCTCATAAGTTTCAACTCTGGAGAGAGAGGAATGGGTTTGGTGTAGAATTGATGTCTAAATGCTCTCAACCAATAGGTGGAGACCACAGTGCATTCCATCATTGTATCCCAAGGCTAAGTACCTGTGACAACTCCTTTATAGATTTTTTTAAATTTAATTACAAAAGAATTATCAAATACAGACTCAGAAATAAAGTCAACTTGCATGCCTTCCTGGTACTACTCTATAATGTAAAACTATGGGTTAAGTTCATTAATCATTGAAACAAATCCTAAAATTATATTAGCATGTGCTTAATAGAAAGAGCACTGGGACAATGTCTGGGCCCTAGCTCTTCCATATGCATGAGGTGATTTTGGTCATTTTATTTCTTTGGACCTTTTCTCTCACATGGAATGCTAATATATATCTTATAGAATTTGTTGCTATAATTTAATGATATAACATCTACTTGTTAACACATGCTTATTATATCCCTTACCTTGTGCCAGAAAAGGCTCAGGGAATAAAGTATTGAACAAAAATCTCATACTTCTTAACCTCAGTGTTGGTTAAGAAAACAAAGTTAGAGCAGAATAAGAGAGAGGAAAACTTAGAGAGAAATTGGTAGAAAATCATATCCTAGAGGTAGCCAATGACAGATCAGTATAGAATAACTTTGGAATGTGTTCTAATGGGTTGAGAATTCATTGAAGCTGACAGAAGCAGAAAAGTGACATGATTCAATTTACCTTTAAAAAGATTCACTCTGACTACTGTGCAAAAAATAAAAGGCAACAACTGAATTAGGGGGAATCTTGGAGAAGTCAATTGTAATAATCCCAACAAGAGATGCTCACGTCTTAGACTGACTGACATGTTAGTGCTAAAATTCTTCTCAGATTGTTGAATTTAGGGCATATTTTAAAAGATTGAGTCAACAGTGCTGGCATACCAATTAGAAGTGGAGTTGGTAGGAGAGATGAGAATTTATCAATCTTGGCCTGATTAAGATAGGGGGTGGGGAACTAGCACCTTCACTCGGATAAACATTGACGCTCACTGAAGCTTAAGCTTCAAAGAGGCTTACTTTCATGGGACCTTTCTAAGGTTCTTGTCTGATCCTAAAATATGTTCATATATTCTTAAACTTCCAAAAACAGAAATGTAGTAACTCACTGGTTAAGATCTGTTTCTTTACTCCCAAGAACAGGTGGCATTGCAGTGGTTGTAGATATTTCTGGATCCAGCTCAAAGAAAGTTGAGTAAGGAATTGTGGTGAATTGTCAAATATGACTTCTCCAATAAATTAATCCCCTCCTTCGTCTAGACCCCTTTGCAATGTGTCTCAACAGGTCCTCTCATCAAGAAATAGAGTCTATTTCTCCATCTCTTGAATGGGGATTATTTTGTGACTTCACTTTCACCAATAGAAAGCTGCAGAAGTGAGATTTTAAGCCCACTTGAAGACAATATGTAGTTTCAACTTTCAATCTTGGAATCCAGCTGCCATATAAAGAAGTCCAGGCAAGTTTAAAGAGACGGAGCATGTGAAGAGAATGTTATTAGTGAATGAACTACCATATGGAGAGAGGAGTCACATGGAAGAGATCCAAGACTCTCCAGGTTAACAGTAACAACAAAGCCCCAGATACTGAGTGTGAGACCACCTCTGGTCTTTGAGCTTCAGTCAAGCTACCCCAGCTGACACCACATGCAACAGAGACAAGTCATCCTCATGGAGTCCCAAATGTTCAACCAAAAGAACAGTAAGCAATAAAATAGCGTAGTGTTTTATGCCACCATGTTGTGGGATTTCTTTGTACATAGTAGATAATTGGTATTAGGATAATTATGTGGGGTTTTTTTCAGTAGAACACATTTATGTGGTGTGCAATTCCTTTAATATATGGTTAGATTATTGCTTTCTCTCCAAGCACAGGATTTGGTTCCAGGAATACTTCTGTCTCCCATTGTGCTGACTTTCCTGGCACCATGACATCAACATGCAGGGCCAGAGATGCTACTGAAAAATGAATGTGTCCTGTGATGTCTGGCACCCAGATTATGTGAGCATTGGAAGAAAAACAATGCTAAAATGTACAGAACCAGAAAAAGCATAGGGAAAAATTTTCCAAAGATTAGTTGTGTAAAACTTTAAGTGAAGTATTAGGTTCTTATAGATGCCTGATCAAAATGGAAATTGTTGAAAACATAGTATATGAATTAAAATTCACGATGTACATTTTTATTTTTTATGAGAGTTGCACACAATGCAATTTTCAGAAATTCTTCTCTTGTAAAGCACAAACCTGTATCGGAAATATAAAATACAAGTATTTTTGAAATATACCACATAGAAGTTTTCTCTATGTGACAATAGTTTATAAAGGTGACCACAATTTTTTAAAAAATTCATGACTTAAAGAATTAAAATTTATTTTAATGTATTTTTTGTTAAATATGTATGTTTAATTTTTTGTATTTAGGGAAGAATTTTTAATGATGCTAGAGGCAAGAAGAAATTATCTTTTTCTTGTCTAATTGGAAAATATTATATACTATTGGCATAAAAAGAAGTGATCGAAATTAGGTAGCAAAAAATACAAAAAAATATAGAAATGTTTGGAGCAATTGATTCTTTAAAAATGCTCTGTTATCTTTTCTGGATATTCTGATTTTATATGTTTTTGAATTTTTTAAATAGTCAATTTGTTACCTGATTTTTAATTTGTAATTTATCTTTCTGAATAAAAGATCCCTGAACTATATGTTTCACTTCTTAAAAAGACAGGTTATAAGCTTCTTGGTGAAATTTACGAAAATTTGAAGACTAAGTTTAATACTAAAGCCTTGAAAATCATAATATACTATCCAACATCTTTCTATTTCCATTACATGGAGCACTAAATGCATCCTCAGTGTATTATTGTGTAAAGCAGCTGAGTTGTCACTGCTTTCCAAACCCTTGAAATGTACGTGCCCATCTTGTGTGTCTAGGACCCCACTTAGATACCCAAAGCCAGACAAAGGAAAAATAAAGGGACATGATTTTGTCAGGGTTGACAAAACCTGGGACAAGACAGTCATCAACGCTTAGGATGACCCAGGAGCAGCAGCCAAGGAGCTCCTGTTGGACAGCTCCTCCTAGCAATGACAAGAGCCAGTGCAGGCCCACAGCAGTGCTGTGAGGTGGTACTCACCTGTAGAGCAATCAGTGGTGGGAGACACATTCTCATCATTCTCTGCTTCTAGCAGAGATGGTTACCCCACTGCCTCCAAAGCAGACATTGCTCCCTTCCACCTCTAATCATTTCTTATGAGCACCTCAAGAGTCTACCTGGAAGTTAGAAAACTAAAGAAAACCAACAAGTTAATGATCAATACTTGCTTTGTATCTTCCTGCTAATTTCTAGTTCTCCTTGAGCCAACATGTAAATAGAAAAAGTCAAGCACAGGAAATGTGGAAAAGTAAACCTAAAGATTAATATATCAATATGTAAACATACTTCAAACTCCCAGGAATGCATTTCAACCAGTGATACACATGCATAAACATCACAAATATTAGGGTAAATTGGTCATGCCCCTAGAATTATATTAAAGAAGCCATGTGTTTGTATTATTTTAAAAGCAAATTTCTGCATTTCAGAGGCCTTAAGTCATCCAGTTGTAGATGATGTATTTCTTAATATTGAATCCCCCTGTTTCCATTGTTCATCTCCTCCAGGACCATGAAAAGATTTCATCAATTTTCATTTTCATTATTCTTCTACTTGGACATTTATCCCACTTTATAAACAATTTCTGGTCTCTTGTATGATTTATAATAGTATCCTTCCCTGAATCACTCTTCAATATTAACAAACTGAGACCTACAGCTCACTGATCTGTGAAAAAAGAAAAAAATAAAGTCTGAATGGTCTATATTTTATGATTGGGAAAGACAAAGATTTAGAGAACATTTATATATAATGTATATATTATTGTTCCACATAAATATGATTAGATAGATGATTTTTTTTGGGGGGGGGGGGTGGTACTAGGAATAAAACTCAAGGAAGCTCTACCACCAAACCACATTCCCAGCTTCCCTTTTTTTAAATTTCAAGACAGGGTCTCACTAAATTACTGAGACTGGCCTCGAGCTAGCAATTCTCCTGCCTCAGCCTCCTGAGTTGTCAGGATTATGGGCATGCATCACCATGCCCAGCCTGCCCATACTTGTGGAGAACAGTGACAGGGAATGGGAGAGCAGTGACTGAGATTGGGGGTCTCTAATAACCTCATAACTATGGCCACCTGGTGCAAAGGCATAGGATGCCTAGCTCCTTTGGTAATGCTCTGCAGGAGGAGGTTCTGCAGAAGTCTTATCAGCTTTGACCTTGATCTCAGGCACATTGCTTCTCGGGATAGAGGAATTCTCATGCTAGAAAAACACAATGTTTCACCAGCTCTGTTACTCCTGAGCCTACCCACTTAGCAGTAACTTTAAACAATGGACCTTGTTGAGAGCAACACAAAGCTTCTAACATTGCATGTTGCAACTATGGATTGCAGTTACAGAAAAGCTGCATAAATGTTTCTAGTCCTATAATTGTCTGAGTACAAAGAAAAATGTTTGCATCTCTTTAACCTCATGATGAGACATATATAAATAAAGATTGCTGGTGTATTTGTTCTAATTAGTTGTACCTGAGAGTAGAATGAACTTATACATTTTGATAAATCATACATAACGAGTGTAATTTCTCATTTTTCTGATTATACATATTGCAGGATTACATCAGTCATGCAGTCATATATGTACATGAATATATGAATTTACTATCCTTCCCACCCTTTACTCCCCTCTACCTAATATAAAGTAACTCTATTCTTCCCTAGCACACCCCCACACCCTTATTGTGAATTAGCATCCACATGTCAGAGAAAACACTCAGACTTCAGTTTTTGGGGCTTGGCTTATTTCACTTAGCATGATATTCTCCAACTCCAGCCATTTACCAAATGCCATAATTTCATTCTTCTTTAAAGTTGAGTAACATTCCATCATATATATAATACACACACACACACACACCACATTTTCTTTATCCATTTATGAGTTGAAGGTCATCTATGATGGTTCCATAGTTGTTTAGCTATTGCGAGTTGAGCTGCTGTAAACACTGATGAGGCTGGGTCACTGTAGTGTGCTGATTTTAAATCTTTTGGGTATAAACTGAGGAGTGGGATAACTGGGTCAAATGGTAGTTCCATTCCAAGTTTTCTGAAGAATCTCCATAATCTCCATAATGATTGCACCATTTTGCATTCCCACCAGCAATATATGAGTATACCTTTAACCCCACATCCTTGGCTACACTTATTGTTGCTTATATTCTTGACAACTGCCATTCTGATTGGAGTGAGATGAAATCTTAGAGTAGTTTTAATTTGCATTTCTGTAACTGCTAGAGATATTGAACATTTTTTCATATATTTGTTGATCAATTGTATATCTTCTGTGAAGTATCAGTTCAGTTTCTTGGCCCATTTATTGATTGGGTTATTTGTTTCTTCAGTGTTAAGTTTTTTGAGTTCTTTATATATCCTGGAGATCAATGTTTTATCTGAGGTGCATGTAGTAAAGATTTTCTCCTAATGTGTAGGCTCTCTCTTTACATTATTGATTGTTTCTTTTGCTGAGAAGAAGATTTTCATTTTGAATTCATCCCATTTATTGATTCTTGATTTAACTTCTTGTGCTTTAGGGGTCTTGTTAAGGAAGTCAGATCCTAGGCTGATGTGGATCTAGTAGGCACAGGGTCTCTGTTCTAGTGTCTAAGTGTTTGATTCACTTTGAGTTGAGTTTTGTGCAGGGTGAGAGATAGAGGATTAATTTCATTTTGTTACGTGTGACTTTCCATTTTTCCTAGCACCATTTGTTGAGTAGGCTATCTTTTCCCCCAATGAATGTTTTTAGCACCTTTGTCTAGTATGAGATAAATGTATTTATGTGGGTTTACCTCTGTGTGTTCTATTCTGTATCACTGGTCTACATGTCTGTTTTGGTGCCAATACCATGCTGTTTTTATTGTTATAGCTCTGTAGTATAGTTTGAGGTATGGTATTGTGATGCCTCCTGCTTCATTTTTCTGGCATAACTCTTTAGATCTGCTTCTCCATCAGAGAGCAACACTCCACCTAACCCCAGCTTTATCTTCAAAATCTGCATGTGTGAGTCTTTATTTTTCTTATCCTTCTTCACCCCTCACTGGAACTGTGAGTTTAACTGGCACATACTCATTTTAGTGACATTTAGTGTTTTAAAAAATTTACTTATTGCCATCTGAATCAAAGGATTTGATAATTTCTTTGAAACATATGCTTACTACCTGAAGGCAACTCCAAAATGCAGGCTTCTACAGAATATGAAAACAAAGTTGTTTAAAACATATAGCCCAAATAACATATTAAATAAAGTAATTATAACTTTCAAGTCAAACATTGAATTATATTTAAAAATTTGAATTCTGCAAATCCTATGTTTAAACCCATTCAGTACCATGTGACTCAATTCTTAATTTCCTATACTTGCTATGCCAAGATAAAAGCTATTTATTAAAATAATTATGAAGTGTGTTATTAAAGTAGCAGATTCATATTTTCACAGTTTTACTTTTCAGACTAACATTTAAAGGTTCTATCAACAATTCTATACAAGAAGGTTTGCATTCTCATGTGTAATGCTTACATTTCTACAAAATCACTTCAGAATATCTGAATTACATATTTGTCTATATAATGACAATGCCTTTTAGGCTCCAGATAGAAATCCACTAAACATTTTTATCATTTCACACGGAGTTGTGCTTTGAATTTCAAAGCAAATATTTTTAAATATTGAAATCTATAAAACAGACAAAAATGTTATTAATATCATAAATAAACATTATTATTAAGATATGAGGATAATTTTTAAGAGATAAAAACAATGTCCTTGTCCTCATTCTACATCAGTTCAGAGGATGGCCTGTGATCTTTAAGACATTGTCTCCATTTTCCTTAAATGGAGACGTCTTAAAGATCACAGGCCATCCTCTTGGGCAAGGTGGCCATGCCTATAATTCCATCAATTTGGGAGACTAAGGCAGGAGGATCGTAAGTTCAAAGCCAGCCTCAGCAGCAGAGAGGTGCTAAGCAAATCAGTGTGACCATGTCTCTACAGAAAAATACAAAATAGGGCTGGGGATGTGGCTCAGTGCTTCAGTGCCCGTGAGTTCAATCTCCAGTACCCACCCCCATAAAAAATAGATTTGTGGAGAATGAGCTATCATTAGGAAATATCTCATTTTATATTTTTATTAATTTAAGTTATATTTTACCATAAGGTCCCAGAAACTTTCAAAGATATTTTAATTTTGAAAAATATCAACATGTTATTTATGGCTTTTTCAGGTCAGCTTTCTGGTTGTAAACCTCTGTTTAAAAATAGGATCATGTACTTTTTCCCTTGGTTATAGGAAAACAGTGTCTGCTTAGGTCACCCACTGCAATAAAAGGGCTATCGGCTATTTCCTTCCTTCAGAGTTCAGAAGCAATATGAAGAAAAAGCAAAGTATTTGCTCTCCTTATCTAGTTACAATCCGATGAGATTATTGTTCTTAATATGTACCAAAAATCAAAATATTGAATCTAAAATACTTAATTTAACAAAGACAACTGTTATTTTAAAAATAAAATTCACAGTCACAAGAGTTCTATGGGGAAATATGCAACTCCTTTAGTTATTCTTGGTAAAAATCTGAATATTATCAATTTATTTTGGGAGAGTAGTCAGTTGATATTCCACTGGAAGTTTAGAAGAACCTATGCTACTTTGTCCAGTACGAATGTGTCATTGACTGAGTTGGACCCAAACTTACCACTGTCGCCCTCCCCAGGTTGAATCTCTGTAGGATTTTCAAACAGTCATGTAAATTAGAAAGATCCTTCTACTAACCTACATTCACAAATAAGTCAGAATATAACAATGATGAGAAAAATGGATTTCCTTCCTTACAAACTGGTATGGAAAAAATTATCATTTTATGTGAGCATGTGCTTTGTCTTAAACCCTGAACCAAAGTGAAGGGAAATAGATTGGTTCTAGTTACCATGAGGACCATTCATCAGAATTAAGATCCTAGTATTGTAGAGCTGGAAGCTTCCTGGAGAGGTCATTGAGACCAGCCTCTTCTCTATTAATCAAAAGGAAAACCAACATATGCCCCAGCATGCACAATGATTTGCAATTTGAGGTTGACAGAGTATAGATTTCTGAGAAACTGTGAGTAAATTACCTTACCATTTTCTGCCTTAGTATCACCATCTGTAAAATGAGGACAAGAATAATTTTCAAAGAGCCACTGCAAACTGACCTGACATTCATAGAAGACAAGACATACGGATAAATTAATGTAACAGATTTAATTTGTGACTAACAAACTTAGAGTAGAAAGAAAAATGCATGCTTAAATATCACTAACCATATTTTGCTTGGTATTCAGAAACACAGGAACTAAATTTGAAAAACTAAAAATAATAAGCATCAGAGAATATCTGAAAATAGCCTCACTAATATTTGATAATATTTCCTGATCCATATTTGAGTTGCTTTTTATGTCATCTTAATGTCTCTAATTTCAGAACATTAAGCAGAATAATAGGTCTCCTGTTGTAGGTCCAATGTTAAAAATAGGCTGATTATTATAGTGATGTGGAGTGTGGTGCTAAGAATATTGATTAGCCAAAAGTGGTCATGTTCCTAGAAAGGAACTTGGTTGTGAATCCAACAGAGTATCTCTTCAAAAATTATGTCTTGATACTTAATCGGGTTATGCAACTTCCTTCTTACCCTCAAAAAACTGTCCAAACTATAGCTGAGTAGCCCTTGCTGATCAGCATCAGAGCTGACAGCGTGACCCCAGAGCAAGAAGACCTGCTTCAGATTTGCTGGGTTCCCTGCCTGTCTTCAAGAGAAGGAGCTCTTGTGCAGATCAGAATGGTAAAATTCTTTTCAGATTCAGATTCTATCCCTCAGTGATAGAGTTGAAGATTTGGGGGCTCAATATTAGCATCGTTAACTCCAGCCACCAAAGTGCACGAAAAAAACAAAAGATGAAAATGTGCCTTTGTGTTACATTTCCAAAAGCCAGGGAGGATGGATCCTGTACTCTCTGTGAATGCAGATAATATGAGAGAATAGGCAAGTAGATATATTACTGTCTTCTCTCCCTCAGGCTCCAGAAAAGATGATTACTATAATAACCATCATATTTTGCTCTTCACTAAATATCAAAAGACTCTGTGAAATTTAAATCCTGAAAAATATGGACATCAACTCTTTTAAATAGCCATATTTTCAAATACTAACCTTACCTAGTTTTATAATTTTGTTGAAAGAACTCATCTGCTAGAAAGCAGTAACTACAGGATGCCTCCCCCAGCCTCACTCAGTGAAACTAACGTAGATACTATTTGACACATTATTTTTAATATGCCTCATAATTTTCATTTACATCTAAACTTTTTTATTTTGCACAATGAAGTAAGAGAGAAATAAATGAAATAACTCTAATAGCAAGATGTCCAGATTAATGACCCATGTTCAACTGATTCTACCCAAAATATATTTAGAATAGGAAAAGTTGGATTTAATTGGGGGGGGGGGGGTCAATGCATCCAAGTGACACTTACTATCCCTTCCCCATCTCTGATCAATCACAGGACATGCTTCATTGCAATTTCCTACCCCTCCTCCCACCACTGCCCTCACCCTAATTCCTTGTGATATTTTTATTTTTCTCAACACATCATTCCGGGTAATCATCATTTTATCTCCAAAAGTGGCTTACAAGGGAAAATCAATGTGGGCCCTCATTAAACTCCTTCACCACAAGGGTAATAGGGCCTAGTAAAATCTATGAGGTCCCTTACATCCTTTAAATGAATCATCAGGGTTTTATGATCTGTAGAAATGTCTTCCTCCTCTTCCACCATATTAGTTTTCTAAGGCTCCCCTAACAAAATTACACAGAACAGATGATTAAACAACAGAAGTCTATTTCCTCATAGTTCTAGAGGCTGTAAGACCAAAACTAAGATGTGGGTGGGGTTGGTTTTTCCTAAGATCTCTTGCCTTGGCTTGGGCATGCTAATCCTCTTCCTGTTTCTTCATATGGCCTTCTCTCTGTGTCCAAATTTCCTGTTCTCATAAGGAGAGTAGGCATATTTGATTAGAGACCACCCCCAATGATCTCATTTTAGGCCTTGTCTCCAAATACAGTTGCATTCCAAGGTACTGAAAGTTAGGGCTTCAATATATACATTATGGAGGACACAGCTCAGTGAGTGACACTCATGTTCCTTGAAATTCAGTACTTGAAATTTATTCTTCAATCATAAACCAAGTTTCACAAGATTATCAGTATTTGCTTTTATTTCAAATGATATTATGTTTATACTGATGAAGTTAAACTGACTTTTTCAGTCAGCTGCAGCATCGCAGCGTGGCATCCAAGATAAATTTTATATTTAAATATTTATACTATTCTTTTTCTTTTGTGACATTTAAAGATGATGTCAAAGTTTGCAATTGTCTTTGTAAGTTGATTCAGATTTCTGTTGGAATGACCTCTGACCTTTCTTCTCTCTTCCTGCTCTTCTCCTCTTTCCATGTATCCAGTTTCAGGATAATTTACACTATTATAAACTAATCTTCCAGTTTTATCTTATGTCTTGATACTGATCACAATTCCTAATCATTTCCCTTCTTTAAAATCATTCAGCAAGCAAAATCTCTTAAGAATATAAAATCCTCTTTCCTGAGAACAGAGCCTCAGTATCTACCTGTTTTCAGGTGTTCCTATACATCATTTAAGTAGAAAAATCATGTTTCTTTTGACAACAAAGGAATATATATTCACAATGAAAAACAATGGCAAGAGCCTATCATTTGCCCTGAATAGTTGGGATTTACTAAATGTATCTTTGCTACATCCATTCTATAACCTATAAGCAGAGTTTCATGAAAAGTTAAAGTTGACATTGTGCTCACAAGTTGGTAGATTTTCTTAATTGGAGACAAAAGGAAAGAGGCATTTATAAACATTCATGGAAGAATTTCCAAATTAGTGAAAAATGAAGGCTGTCATAACTAGAACAACAGGATGGACAGAATGCTGGGTATTAAAATGCATAGCAATATAATACTGAAAAATAAAACATTTAAAGTTCTTTCTTTTACTGCTCTTGAATGCTCATTTTTTTAAATTTTTCTGGAAAATTCAAGCAAGCCCATAACTTAGCAAATTTAAGTGACAATTAATTGATGATTACATAAATAAGACTTAAAACAAACCTTAAAATTAGAAACAAACAAACAAAAAGAAAAAACAGTTACATGTCTGGCATTGCAAGGCATATTTTATTGTGCTGCACTTCTTAGAAACAAGTCCTTGTGTCCTGAATCAACTTAGTAACAGATGATGTATAAATATTATTGGGATATTTCAAGTTGAAGCATAGACACAGGCAGTTAATTGTAATATTTACCTACTGAAATTTTTTTTAAATATATTTACTTGGTTACTTTTACTTTTTCTTTTTTAGCAGAGAATCAATTGTTAAGTTCATTCTTTCCATTTATGAATAATTTTTTTATCTTTACTGCCAACTACAACCAACAAACATGAATGTACTAGAACTTCTGCATATTTATCAGAAAACAAAATGCACTCCTTCCCTGAGTCACCTTGTACTTGTGCTGACAGATTGACTCACAGTCAGACTTGATGCTTTATGGTTTTGTTGGCCAGACTTCCATCTGCACGACTGTTTGGGGTATAAGAATATCCTGGCCTTGGCTACTATTCTTTTCTGCACAGATTTACTTGTTCTGTGCCCTTTACTTAACCTTGATACAAAAAAACAAGCCAATCCTAGGCATTTTTCCTCTGACCAAATAACATTCTATTAAATATGTGCATACATGCCTGCATGTGTGCAATTGGAACAGCCTAGAAGCAATGCCAAAAGGAAAAGTCGCAACACAAGTTTGAACAGCAAGTGTCTTTGACTTATTGCTATGATTATACTAATTGCTCATCTACTTGGTGGGAGGTTGCAGGAAGCTGTTTTGAAGTAATCAAGCTGAGATGGGCCCTTCTATTTATAATAGTTCTGAAAATTTGTATCCCCCAAAAAGACTTAATTGCATTTTTCTTCTTTAAAATATAGACTCACTCTTCCTTGTTCTTGCTATTTCCATTGCTTAAATCCAATAATAAAAATTTGATAGCTTCTTAGTTATGATATGAATAAGCATAAATCATCCTTCATTTCATAGATCTGAACACAAAGCACTCAATATTCATTAATGAATCTGTAGTGCAGTATAAACCATCTACAAAATAACAGTAATTTTTTAGGTAATCTCTTATGCAGGGTAAATTTTTGTGCATATCATTCTTATGAAAGTAGTTTGGGTTATGAGAAAAGACAATGATGGCCTTTTCTCAAGACTTGGGTCTGTATTTATTTAGTCAGTATTTTATTATGATTAGCATTGTTATATCATTGAATATATAGAAGCAGCAGACTTAAGTCTGTTTTAGCACCATATGTGCTACTTAACCCTTGGCTCTTCCACCCTGATAAACAAAGACTGCACTGTGATCTGGGGAGTGCATGTGAGCAATCACTCAAACCCAGAGACTCCAGCTGTGTCGCCTCCTAACACTTTAGATCTTGGGTTTCTCTGGGCCATGGTTTACCAATAAACCGGATATTAATATCTACTTTGGAACTGTTGTGAAAATTAAATATCTAGCATCAATAATATTCATAGCATAAAACTGACAGTAAAATTTACAGTGATTTTCCTTTAAATCCTCCCCAAATTGTATTTATATATATATATATATATATATATATATGTGTGTGTGTGTGTGTGTGTGTATATATATATATATATATATATAATTTTTACTATTTGGGCTTCCAAAACTATTTTTTTCTGTGCCTTGTCCATTCTCCTCTATTTTTAATTACTCTCTAAATGCTAAACAAGTACTAACAAAACCAATGATATGAAACCATTTTAAGAAGCGCCTACATGTAAATATGTAATTTAAGTTCATAAATTAAGATCTGATAAGTTACATAAAATGAGTCATGGAACCATTAAATACTGGAACCTGAGAAATCTAATAGATACCTCATCTAACTCCTGCATTTGTAGAAGAGGAAATTAAAATCAGAGAAATTAATTGATTCACTTAAGAGCACAGATTGTGGTATTTCTTTTTATATAGTCATGTGTATTCCAAATAATCATATACGTATATACATATATAATTTATATATATATATATATTTTAAATTTTACTTTCATATTGTGTTAAGGCAAAAATATTGAATGTGAAATAATCTATTTTCAGGTATAATTCACATAGTTGAAGATTATTATTTGTGTAGGGTGCACACGCACATGAGGACCTGTTTTTATCTTCACAACCATTTCTCAACTATGCTGAACTTTTGTGTGTGTGTGTACAAAACACACACACACACACACACACACACAGAGTTTAGCTCTCTGGCATTTTTGAATGAGTGGCCTTAGGTGCAGATGCTAGAACATACCTGCACCCTAACTAGATTCAACCTGTAAAACTTTAGAAAGATCTCATCACAACAACATTGTGAAAAGATCAACCAGAATGGTATTTAAACTCTTTAAATAAGCTAACTTAGCACATTTTAATATTCTTTATGCAAAGAAAATAAACTGGAAAAAGACATTTTATATCTGAACCTGGAATGTAACTCTCACATTAGAATGTAATTTGGTTACTTTACAGCTATTGGGTATCATATTAATTGGTCCTAATAACTGCATATCAAGCTATCTAAATCTGATAACAAGTTTGTTCAAGAATGACTTGCCACATAGCTTAATGGTTTTGTTGTTGTTGTTGTTTGTTTATTTGTTTTTAGCCTAAGCGGTGTTCTTATGAATTCAAGGAAAAGCCTTCATTAAGAGGAGGAACTTGAAGACACAAAAATAAAAACCATCACAAGCCTTTTCAAACTATATGTTTATCCTAAAATCCATTTTTTGCCTTTTGGATAATGGTTATTTTTTTTTTTGGAACTCTCATAATACTGTGGAGGAAATTCACAAGATATTCAGTATATATGACTTGGTGATTGGCTAAACTATTTCTTCCTCTTTTCATCCTCATAGTTGTTCAATAAATCATATGGTAACTACTAAAGTTGCTGTATTGAAGTAGTCAGGTGAAAAATATCCTTTCTCCCTGGGACAGTGTTTTCTGCTAACACAGCATACTTGTCAAAGCCCTTGAGTATTTCAGAGATAGTCATCAGATAAACATATAAATAACTAGATAAATAACTGACAAAACACAGTATATGACTTGTAGATAAATGTAAGCATGTCACAAATTGAGAGATTAATACTTGGCATCTTTTAGAAAATACTTCTAAACCAAGAAGACTGTATTATTATTAAAATCAGAATATGGAACAGAATTTTGTAATATTTAAAAGTTCCCATTGGTCAGTGACTATTTTCTAATTGCAGGGCAAAAATAATATTCAGTTCTGTAAGAAAACAGAATGCTTAAATAATTATCAAAACCAAAGACTCCTCGCTTTGTGTTATGAAGGATTTGAGTTGCCTTGTAAATAAGAACTGGAAAGAACACATACAATTCAAATTACAATTGAGACAAATGGAACATAATTTTTGGAAGTCTTTAAATGATTATGAAATTGGACATGAAAATCATAATGCCCAGTTTTCTCTAAAAAACAAAAAAATTTGTAGGGGCCATAAACAAGATACCTATGAATGATGCAAAGATCAAAATAAAAATCTTGGTCCTTGAATCATGACTAGTGAATGCAGATAGTGTGTTTTATTTTGGAGGGGTGATTCCATATGTTGGTGGGCCAGACCCATCCGGCCCATTGGCAGGCCATCCTGTGGTTCTTATCCTCAGTGTGACACACACCTCGCAGGGGTGATGATACACAGAAGCCAGGCAAAATTTCACTGTGTGTCATGATGGTGAGAAAGGCAGAGCCGGCTGTTGCTGACAGCCAGTGATGGTATTAGCTGGCCTTCTGGAATGGTAGGAGCAGAAAACTCAGTCAACATATTTTAACCTTCAGAGTTATTCAGGCACATTCTGATCTCACCAAATGGGCTGATAAGAGCGAAGTACAAACTTGGCATCAACAGCTGTTTTCAAACAACCAATGAGAGGTGGGGCAGAGGAGTGCATTTTTTTTTTTTTTTTTTTTCTGTTTTTAGATACAGTCAGTGCCTTTCAAGGCTAAGTCTTCGACAACAATTTTTCCATTGCATAAAACACAAAGTGCTATCCTTTAAATGTATCAGAACACAGCAAGGCAATGAAAAAAAAAGGGAAGAAGACAAAGAAAATAAAGAAAATATTAAAGGCTATGGGATGAGACCAAGCAGATTCTTAGACCCAAGCACTATATGAACATTAGATTATGCAGTTGATTCAATTGTAATTCAAGTTACGCTGGTTCCAGGTTTCACTTAGATTCTTTTGTTCTTTTTTGCTTGTTGCTTATGGTGAAATCTGATCTATTTGTAGGTTTAATGCAGGGGACAGGGGAAAGACTGACCTAACCTTAATACTATAGGAGATTGAACTAAATGTGGAAGTGAGAGCAATAATTCCACAGCTTCCTATTTGGAAATGGGCCCAGCATCAAGAAATAAAAATAGAAGTGTCTGAATGTAGCTAAAAAGCTCAGCCACATGGAATTAAAATGCCAATTCCCTTCAGCCTTCTTGTTTCCAGTCATCAGAATTCCAAAGCCAACAAATTAAAAAGCTCTTTCAGTCAAGTATCTTTTTTGGTAAGCCATCACTTGAAGTTGCATTGATTCAAAATCACTGCATATTCAGTAGTTCCAACCTGGCTGTTCCCATTGCTTTAAAATAATTACGAAATTTCAAATGTAAATAAATAAATGCAACTGTGCACAGGACACTGAAACTCCAATTAGTTAATGCTCATCCTTGTGATTCTAAAATGTCTTTAACTTTTTTTTCTTTTTTAAGTAAACTCAACCTTTTAAGTTGAAATGAGGAAAAATTTTTCCTAATGTTTTACCAACCTCTGTTTCTAATTTGCCTAAGAGCTATGTTTAGCATATTTTCAGTATCATATATTCAAAGTAGAAGAACTGGAAACAAAAAACAGATTTAGGAAACCAAGATTTACCATTTGCATGAAATGATAATTTGGGATATATTTTGATGAGTATATACATTAAGTGTTTTTTTATGACTGTTTCCTTATTTCATCCCTGTAGGATGGATATATCTCGAAGCTTTCAGAAAGACTGAATTTCTCTCTCCATCCACTGTTGATTATCTTTTGCTTCAATGGGATCTCTCTGAAATCAAGGGGAGCTTTTTGTTTAAAAGAGGTACTTAGGGTGCAATGAGGAATAAGAATCTGACCCAGGCCATTTTAAACTCATGTTTATCCAGCATTCATCATTTTCTCTTCTAACATATGAATATAGTTTCCAAAACCACAAACCTCACAAGTGTTTAGATCCCAGACTTGTAAACAGGTTTGATTTCCTTTTATTGAGCGTCTTCCTTCCTCATCCCTTATTACATTCAGCTGGCTCTAATTCCTTTCCATGTACTTAAAGAAATGAAATATTTTGTCTGAATTAAGAGTAATCATGTGTTTGAAAAGATCAATCCTGAAACAACAGAAAAGTGAATTGTTTTCAATGAATCTGTTTACAGTGACTGAGCAACTAGGGTTTAGATGAATAAATAAAAGACCAGCAATTTTATTGAATTATATTGTTCAATTTCAATTGTGTCTCTTAACATAAACAGCTCAGTGATTGATGTATTATTGAATATTCGGGAGTGTGTCTGTAATGAATATGTTTATGAATGACCCTCTGAGAGTAAATCAATGTTAGAAAGATATCCCTGTTGATTTGGAGCTTAGATGATTGCAAATCAAACTTTAAAATGTCCAGATTTTAACAGGGAGTACCTTAAAATTTAAGAGGGAAAATAAAAGTACCTGAAAAGCAAAAGTGATTTATGGGAAAGTAAAAATAAAAATAAAGGAAGAAGTTTTATCAACCTTTTTTTTTTGTATCTGAAGCCATTATTTTGAAACCTCCTAAGCACATCACCAACATTATCATGATATAATCAAATAAACACTATCATAAACCATTCATGCTTTTCTCTAAATATTATGCAATTATTAACTGTCAGAAAAATCCACTCATTATTCTACCCAAGGGATCAATTTTCACTGTGAAAATACTGCTTGCCTTAGCTATAGAACCACCATTTCTTCACTTGCATAGATATCCAACTATACAAATTGATTGACAAAGCAAGGCATCAGTATCTGTTTTGGAATACCCAATTGCAGACTCTTTCAGTTCTTCCTTTTTTATAAACGTTATGGTCTCCCTCAATGCTCTATATTCTAAATGCCTGTGACATGATCCAAGACACTAATAAATCCCAGATACCTCCCACGATCCATGAAACAGCCTCACATACAATGGGAAGCTTCCATAATCTCCAACTAGGGGAGCATCTAGGAAACTTGATAGACTATTGTTCCCAGTCATGAGAATAGACAATCTGTTGTTACAGCTCAGGGTTTGGACAAATAATATCTTTATAACAGGATGATAGAAGATAATTTTTCAATGATGCCTCATCTTCCTCACATCTTCCAGTGTTAGAGTTCCCCAGATTCTACAATCTTTTTTTTTTTTTTTACTGTATACCCTCAAACTTAGAAAAATCACTCAATCTTAGGTGTTCAATACCTAAATTGATATTTCCAGACTGAATTATTTTTCAAGGTTTTGTTTCTTTGTTATTATTTTGGTACTGAGGATTGAACCCAGGGCACTGAACTACATTCCCAGCCCTTTTATTTTTTTTCATTTTGAAACAGGGTCTCACTAAGTTGCCCACGGAGGACTTAAACTTTCAATCCTCCTGCCTCAGCTTCCTTCGTTGCTGGGATTACAGGTGTGTGCCACCTGGCCTGGTATCTTATGTCTTCAACTGTCTACTACCTTCCCCCGCAAATCAACATTTTCCTTAAACCAGGACATTTTCCTGACTCTGTGTTTCTATAAGTATGTCGAAATTCTCCAAGTCAGCTTGAAATGCAGAACTGATTTTTCTATTTGCTGTCTCTATCAGCCTACTACCACCACACTGCATTTGCATTTTACTCTACAATTTACAAATTACACATTTTTATTTAATGTAAGAAGCATGTGAAGTATGGGAACATAATGGCCTAGGAACTCTCTAACCATAATCTGGTTCACAGACCAAAAGCATGAGTGTTCCCCGGGAGCTTGTTAAAAATACAGAAGCTCTTCCCCATCCCCAACTAACTGACTCAGAATCTGCATTTTATCAAGATCCCTGGGTAAATGGTATGTTATAGTTTTTAACCATTGTTCAGGAATGCCCAAATATGCTATTAAAAATGTGGTCCTCAGACCAGCAACATCAGCATTACCTGGGAACTTACTCAAAATGCAAATTTTTGAACCTTGCTTCAGATCACTGAATCAGAATCTCTGGAGGTGAGGCCAAGAAATCGCTGTGTTTATGACTTCTCCAGGTAATTTTTACACATGTTTAAGTTTCAAAAACATTGCTCACATAATAATTAGGTACCAATTTGTCTCTCTTTATTCCTTTCTTTCTTTTCCTATCCCATATCCCACATCTAACTCATTATTCATTACCTCCTTTTAGATATAAGCAAATAGCCATCTTATCTTTCTTTAACCAATCAAGCTAGTTTCATTCTTCATTGGATTACTTATTATGCATTCATTCATTTGTCCAACAATTATTTCAGTGTGTCAGATAATGGGTTCATTGAAAAAATTTCACTGGTTCCTCACTGCCTCCTAAATAAGCCAATTATCCTCACGTTCTATTAATGGACCTGACAGTATTCAAACTCCCAGTATTTTTCTACATTAAGGTTTCCTCCAGAACAAAAGCCAATAGGAAAAATTCAAGAAAATCCACTAAAACAAAACTAGACACATATGTAGGTGAGAATCTACCACTAGCAGCATGACTGGAACATGTGTGGAGTCAAGGCTTTTGCAGGGTAGATATTCATTAGGCTCTTCCTATCCAGAGTCAAAATTTATCTTATGAAGTGTTTGGGATTTGGCAGAAGAAATGGCATGAACATGTAGTGAAGAATCATGAACCCAGGCAGTTTCTCACCATCTGGAGGGAGTTCTTTGAATGGTGGACGATCATTTAGTACTAGTATTATTATGAAGCTGCAAGGATGAAAAACCACAAATGTGGCTGAGGAAGACTATAGGTAGAGGTCACAGTTGAATTGCCAAATGTTAGAAATGCAATAATTTTAGACACCTTCAAATAAGACCCCATCTTATTATAAATCATATAAATGATGTGATCGGATGAAAGATATGCCTAAACATCTTACACTAAATCCATTGCCTTACTTGCTTGATCTGATGCCCACTGAGGACTTTACAGCAGTGATTCCCATTTCTGGCTGCACCCTAAAGTCATCAGTGGAGTGTTAACAAAAATCTATACTTAGTTCCCATATTCGGAGACTATATCTAATTGCTCTGTAATAAGGGCCTGGTAATGTTTTTAAATTCTATTTTCCCAAGAAATCTGATATGTAATCAGGATTGAGAACCATTGCAGTGATTCTCCTATGACAATACCTTTATAAAAAAAGCAGACCGATACAGTAGTTCTGGGATGATGCCCAGGATTCTGCATTCCTAACAGTTCTCCAAGTAATGCTAATGCTGCTGGTTCACAAACCACACCTTGAGAAACAAGGCATCACATAACTTCAGCTTCCATTATGGTTTGATCCACTCTCCAAATGACTTCCTTCTCTGTGCATAATCAACCATGGAATCCTCCCGTAAAATGTTTCTCTGTATATCTTAAAAACTATGTGCAGTAATTCAAGAAATATCTGAGTTTCTATGTGCCAGATCTTGTCATAAATAGGGTCTGAAGAAACTATATAAGTTAGCACAATCAACTTATTTAAAATACTGAATAAAATAAATCAAACTATTCCAAAGCAAGAAACTGTTACTGGCATATTATTATGAAGAGGTCTAGATCCATGGTTGTCTTGGAAATGAGGAACAAGGCAGAAGGTAGAGGCCTTGGATAGTAAGGAAATTATGCAACACAAAACAAAGAAAAGAAGCCTGGGTCATGTGTATCTGAGTCTCTACTTCATCTTTAAATGAGGTTGATGAAAGGAGCAATATCAGTAGATTTTTTGTGTCAATGAGAGCACGCATCAAACAGTGCTATGTAAATAAAAATGTGTTATTTTCATAAACTAGCTCTTTACATTGAAATTCTGAGAAAGTTTTCCAAAAGATCAACTTCTTATTTATGCATCATTCCTCACAAATAAGTTCTGTAAATATTTTTTTTTTACCACTTAACAGCTTTGTAAATTTAGTATATTTTCAAAAAACAGTAGAGGAAAAATCAACAATGATAAGACTTATAATAAAACTTTCATGACTAAATACTCAGATTAGATATGCAGATCTTTAAATATGTGAGTGTCAAACACTACAAAGTACGTTTTAGAGATGTTATAATAAGTTCAAAGCAGTAAGGGGAGGTCATTAAATATGCAAAGCCCTGTAATACAGACAGTTACTAAATACATACTTATGAAAAGATCATCTCTCCCAGCTAAGGCACATGTATCCTATTAAGAAAAACCCTTCACAAGTGGTTTCTTTACATATCGTTTTTATAAAGAAAAGGGAATTGCCATCAGACCCATCAAAAAACAGGATGCTCCTTATTACATAGATCACACAGATTTTGTGTGCTTATAACCCTGCTTTATAGTTGAGAAATTCTTCAACATGCAAAGTTTATCAAAAACAATAGAAAATTCTGGGCATTTCCCCTTCTCCAGCCTCAGCAACAACACAAATACTTGAAGGAAATATTTTCAAATGCTCCATGATTTAATAAAAGTTAACCTCTATTTGTTCATGCAGAATTTCAAATTTGTACTGATTTTTCTCATACTTATGCATGCTTTGGTTATATTTGTCTAACTTTTCTCCTAAAATAAACTTTGGCTTTAGCTCATCTAAAAAATGCCCCAAAGGACAAGTCTGAATGTCCGTCAGAGTTGGGTAAAACTCAGCTGTGTATTTCTGTCTGCTATTTTACAACTTTCATTGAGGGCATGTGTATTGTTTTTTTAAAATATTTTCAAGCTTAGTCTTTATGTTTTGAAGAAGTCAATATTGTTCTGCTCTGTGATTTTTTTTTAAATACTGCTGATGAATAAGTGTGCCATCCTCTCCTTTGAAACAATCTCAAAATAAGCAAACAAATAATATGTGAAGAATTTTTAAAAACCATAGAAATAGCTCTGAAAAAGACAGGTGGCAATCAAAGTCACTCATATCACTGCACCGTGATTAGTTGGAGAGGCATAATGTTTATGAACGAGAAACATATTTTTGCTACTGATCAAATTCAAATATTCTACAGACTTGGAATTACAAACATTTGCTTCTCTGCCTGCCAGGGGGCAAATACAGCAGCAGCTAGAGAATAATTAGTAGAAATATGACAACAGGGAGTAACATCAAATATTATTAGTTAAAATGACAGAAATGCAAAATGTGAAAACTCAATACATGGTCAGCAAGGCATAAACGGAAAGGATTTCCAGAAAGGTTAGTCTGTGACTCATGGACATTTAATCTAGAAATTATTTCTTTTTTAAAAAAAGTCATTCCAACATATATCATATCTACTGCATCTTCTAAGGTCAAAATAAATTGCCCTTTTCCTGTGATGGCGAATCATAATGCTTCTACAACATGGCCTTAAAATCCACTTAGGTAACAAATGATTTAAAATAATGAATTCTAGATTTCTTCCTTTCACCACCAGTCACCTTGAAGATGGAAAGTCAAAGAGTTGGTAGCTGCTTATTGCCTTCCAGGGCACCAATATTCAGACACAATGGGTCCTGAAGAAAGCAAGGGCAGGATATCCCTGTGCTTTCTGGCACTATATGATTTAAAAAAAGAGCAAGACTCATACAATCTTCACCTGCCCATTTTCCAAGATTTAGGTGTTGCTTTTTCCATAGTGTCAAATCTTCTTGGAGGATAATTTTCAGTTTCTTATTCTCTCAAACTCCAACTGATATTTTAAATACAGAGTCATCACCTTTTGCATTTCTAAGTCAGTTTCCCTTCACTGAAAATGGCAGCTGCCAATCCTTTGCTAGCAGGATTTCTCTGCCTGCCTGCGTGGTATTTCACCTTTCTCCTTAAATTATGAACATTTTCTCATCCATATCTCTGTACTTCCTCCTGTCCTACAATTTCTCTAATATGCTCTAAACTATACTGTAAGAGGGTCTTTTACATAAGCATCTGGCCAGGAGAGAGAGGAGAACAAGTGGAGTTCAAACTGGAGATAGACCACCCTCACTGAGCAGAAATTACTCATTCTCTGATTGTTACCATTCCATATTGGAAACATTGACTCTAGTTGCCTAGTGCTTACTCTTTAATTATGCTATGCTCATTATCATGTAGTCCAGAATAGCCCTAATGAGACCAGAAAACACAGATGAATTTACAAGTAATGCCTGCATTTTAGTCTAATTAATGACTAATTTCCTACACTAAAGGTGAAAGTAAGAGCAGAGTCGGTTCCTCTAACCTAGTGGGTCCTTACTTGGGAAACAGATTAATAAAGCAAAAGCATATTTACACTTCCTGCCAGTCCTCATCCCCAGATGACTGAGTGGACAGTCCACAGGCATTGCAACTCCACTATTCAAGGCTGAAATGGCCACCCTGAAACTAGTTTGGGCAGCCTGCAACCCAAAGGGAACTTGCCCAAAATAATTTACTATGAGAAATAGAAATGATTCTAAAATGCCATATGAAAAACTGCCTTTCCTAAAACTCTCCCTTGAAAGTTTCCTAAAGCTAATGATTTGCAATCTCTTCTACTTATCTTCATTTATCACTGCAAATTTCTTTGTTTTGGAATGAGTCCTGGATCAGAAATAGATTCACAGGATAACATCTAACTAATATCAAATAACTGATACTTTAATGGCATGCATCAATTTTAAGTACTCTCAAGAAAATTTCTATATACCATGCATGTTTAATATAAGAGGGAATAACCGCTGTTCAAATTGTACTAGTAAATAATTTCTCTCCCACTATTGGATTGACACTTAGCCTAAGAAGTACTCACACAATTTCAATCCATATCACTCTTGACCATTGAATAGAATTATAGGATCAGTCTAAAAGCTCAGTGGAATTTTTCACTAGTCTAAGCAGATTTTCTGGTTTTAAAATTCAAACCTTGATATTGGTCTTATAAAATCATGATTTAACAACTGAATTAAACAGCCCAGATCTCTATGTTCTGTCATGTCAAGTTCTAAATGTATAGATATTTACATTATGCCAAGTTCAGTGTTCAAACTGGAATGTTTATATGGGGGTTTGATTCAAATAGAAGTACTAAGCCTCTGTTCTGTTATTTAAGCTTCATAGTAGCTTGTTCTTTGCAATCAATCACTTTCACATGGACTTTAACTTCACAGAAGACAAGAACAGCACCTAACACACTTCTCTCTCCATGGTTCAGTATGGCCCAACACTGCTCGTTAAATGAATAAGTACTGCCAACAAATACTTGTTAAATGAATGACTCTATCAATCAATCAATGAAGAGGCACTGAAGACATATCTTTCTGACAGAAATCCTCTCGTGACAAGAGTGCACAATTATAAAACCAAATTAGTAACTAACAACTTGAACTCCTGTATAATTCCAAGGAACCTCTTTGAAAGGAAGGACCTTATGTCTGGAACAGCAATATAATAGTTAAATCCATTTCATCACTAAGTATTTAATTATCTATTTCTATCTACTCATTTAAGGAGGGGCTAATCTTTCTGTCTGCATTACAATTAGAAAAGAGTTCAGATTTATAGGGGAGCATGGGGAGAAATTTCAGTTTTAAAAAGTAACTAACATTTTGTGCAAGCCACACAAAACCTCTGAGCCCTATTAAAATCACCGATAAGCAATCTTGGAAAAACATTCTCCAGTAATGGCTAACTGGGCTCTTGCAGCACAGCAAATTGTTTTTTCTTGGCAAACGTCCCACAAGCAATAGGCAGCAAGAAATTGTTTGTTCTACACACACAAGATCTTGTGTGTATCTGCAATTCTAATGCCAAATTTGGTTCTATCTCAGAAGCAACTTTAACTGAAAAGAAAATCGCCAGAGACTTCACCAGGACAGCTAGTTGATCCTTAGCAGGAGTTCTGTGGTCATCAGAATGAATTCCCATGGTTACTGTGGCCAGTGTAGAAAATTGCACTGTCCATTTGGCTCAAGATTCTTACACATTTTCTTCCCCTGGCAAGAATTTTTGTTTGGTCATGGACATCTGGTTAGCATGCAGCACACAGAAAATATACTGTCTGCCCTTCAGTAATAGAAATGTAAAATAATCTAAACTAAGCAGACATTAATATTGAAAGAAAAAAAAAAAAAAAAACAGAAGAAATGTGCATTGGAGCATTCTGAGAGATCAATGGAGAGCTTGCAATGACCAAGTCAGCAGGGTTAAGCTAGAAAGCACTGAAGATCAGAATTTAAAGTAATGTTTTGAATGAGAGAGAAATACATAGTTAAACCATTCGAATTTTAAAACAGTGTCAGGAAAAGGGATTTTATATGATAAATTTTCTGGAGAGAAGAGCATGAATACACACAAGGAAAATGTCTCTAAGTGTTCCTCAATAGCTGTACGTTGGGTGCTAGGTTGTACACACATGTATGTACACACACGCACACACACACACATATACACACAGAGACAAGATTTGGCTGGAAAAGTACAGTGTGCTTTTTGAAACTCCATTTACCAGCTAATGTGACCTTGTTGTTTATCAAGAGACAAGAAGTAGCCTTCAGTTAGCAAGATAAAATTTTCACATTTGTTAGTTCTGGGTCATATCTATATCATAAGCCTGCCTCCTTTACCTGCTTAAATAAATTAAGACAACATTTAGAGAATAAAGGTGGGAGAAGGAAATAGAATGTGGGTCAGGATGGACATTGGGCTGTGTACAGTTGCTCAATTAGAGGTTAAGGAAGATCTACTGAGACGTGGAGCATTTGCAGAATTTGACAATCTGCGTCAGGCTGCCATTTTCTTCTGACATCCATCATATTAACACTATTCCAGCACATACACATTCCTCTGCTTTTTCTATATCAGATATCATATCCAAGAAACAGTTTTTTTAAAAGGTTTATTGATTACTTTAGTCTATTAAATGGAAATTTATGCCATGATAAGGCAAGGAAAATGAGAACCAGATTGTCACCCTATTTTCAATAATTCCAATCAAGGAAAGGGGCAGATTAAGGAAAAATTCTTCTAGTTTTAAAAGATTGTAAAGTTTCCTTTTATGAGTTTTCACATTATATTAAAGCTTGTGTGACATTTTCTTTTTTAGTTTTAAAGCATGTGGGTGAAAAAAAAAAAAGCAAGATAGGAAACTGAAACAAAATCAAAGACTAAAAGTGAAAATATTATTATTGACCTTAGGTTTGTGAGTCTAAGTAACAGCAGACATTCAGATAAAACAGGGTAAAAATTTACTAACCATTTTTAATGTCAAATTTTATCATTTCCAATTGTCTTAGAGTTCCTGAGATCTACATTCAAATATTCAGCCTCATAGATAATAATTTTTCTTTGTAAAAGGAAATATCCCAAATTTATACTGACATCATTGATTTTGAGACCAAAACTTTGAATTTATATTTATTCCTTAATGAATTTTATTGTCAATTTGTACTATCCTTGTATTATAAACTTCGAATAGAAATTGTTCATATTTAATACCTTGAATTTAGACTTTCTACATGTTCACTGTTACACAATGCACTGTCTGCTAAACAGGCCACTGTTTTAACCCAGTTGTATTAACCAATTTGTAAATATAGTAGAATCAGATTTGGTATGGGAAGAAACTGCAAATCTTTGGAATACATCAGTAGTTAGGGAGTGGAAGGAAAAAAAGACCTAACATTCCATGAGCTATATGTAGCCATAAGGAATGCTTAAATATGGCAAAAGTCCAAGAAATGAAATCAGAGTTGAGAAGTAAGAAAAATAGTGCTAAAATATCTTCCAAAGCAAATTAAACTTCTATGAAAGACTATAATGTCTAGCAAGCATAGTTTGCAAAAACCAATGTCCTGCATGCTATAACCCCACTTACTCAGTCCCTTTCCACAAAAGCAGAGCTGATTGCTACATTGATTGCACTTTCTGTACATGTGAACACCATTTCCATTTTATAATATAAGAAATGCAAAAATAGGATAAAGTGCTTACAGATTCACTTTGCAGTAACACTTTACTAAAGATTCCAGAGTGGGATGTGCTGCAAAAAATATCTAATGACTTTTTCAGTGACTCAAACTACCTTAGTGCTGCCAGCCTACTTTATCTGGTTCACTACTCAAAATACTCCCAAAGCTGAGGTTAAGAAAAATCAATTAGACAATACATTCACTATTGTTGGAGTTGCCTCAGCCAAGACTTTTGCCTAAGCCACAGAGAGAGAAAGGGTGAAGAGGACTGAGGTCTAAGCTCATGCATTGGCCTTTTTAACCAAAATTGCCAAAGTTTCAGATGGTGAAAACTTCAAAGACACACTCTATTCTTGACATCAACAATAAGTACATTAGTGTGTTCTCTCAACATAAAGTGCTCCCAGTATTACCAGGACCCCAGATAGGCATGGGGAAGCATGGGAAAGTCTACAAAAATAGCAGAAAGTCTTGGGTATCGTCACAGTGACTTTTGCTAAAACACACACACACACACACACACACACGCACACACACGCGCACACACACACACTGCTTTAAGAAAACCTGTTCTTTTAGCCTCTGCTTCATGTCCTGGCTTCTTGGCTTGATTCCATACATTTGATAACATCACCTTTGATTTTTGAGAATTAATTGAACGTTCTGGTTAAAATTAATATTGGCTTGCTATTCTCATCAAATAGTTGAAATCCACATACTAGTTGTAAGAATCTTGGCAAATCACATAAAGTCTCTTCATTTCAATTTCTTCATCTATATAAGAGGGTAAAAATTACATCTCTCTAATAGCGTTATTAGGAAGTTAATTTAGTTAATATTCATGAATCTCTTAGCATAGCATCAGAAATATGGCATATGCTCACTAAATGCTGTAACTAATCCCACACTGTTAGCTCCTGAGAGTTTGATCATCACAGTTTCATTTTTGCCTTCCTCCCTTGTTTGCTTATGACCTTAAAAAGCCTGCACTGCTAGATTTGAGCCTCAGTCGCCTCCATCTGTACTCTGGGGACTCCAGCAGTCAAACATGCCATGGATGGCAAGGTTGTACTTCATTAGAGATCTATTCTGGCGTCCATGGAATTTCACAAAGCTCCTTTTCTACTGTTCAGTTGCTCCAACTGTGAAGTGATTTGAGATTTTCTAAAAGGCCCCTAGAGCAAAAACAGATATATTGGTATTTGTACTTCCAAAGCATTCTTACTAATACTTTGGAAAACAATTTCTAAGCAATAGATTTTGAAACATAAGAGACTTTTCAGATATTGTTGTGCATAATTACATACTCCCATAGTTTTTAAGTGCCGTGGTCTTTAGTTCCCAATTTACCATGTGTATAAAACTTTGAACTGTCATGTCCAAGCTAAAAGAAAAGACCATAAATGAAGACATAGAATCAGCTTCATGGTTAAAACATCTAAACTGACTTTGCTGTAGGAAAAAAGGTTACATATTAAGAATTGAGAGAATTTCTGTTGACAGCCAGGCTCTGGAGTTACATTTCATTTGTGCAGTTTTTATATGTAGTTCATGACAACAGAAAAAATCAAAGATCACATATGAGTTAACTAAAACTCTTATGGGTATAATTATAACTTTGAACTTAGAAAGAAGCTGTGAAGTTTTCCAAAGCACGAGATTTAGGTAGTTAATTGTTGGTGCCAGTCATTTGCAAAACAAACTTCCGGTCTGTCTTTTGAGCTTGCTCTGGGGAAAGAGAAGATTGATGGAAACAGTGCTTGATGTGGCCTCAGCAGCATTCTTCCCAGGCAGATGCCCAAGAGTTGCAGATCAACCTTTGATAAGAGGAAGCATTTGAAACTTGGATTATTTGAATTTTTTTAATGCGGGATATAAATCACTGTTTCCAAGAAAAATGTCATCAGTGATGTGTACCAGAGCAGGTGGTTTACAACTTCCAAACAGTGAAAGATACTGAAGAGCTAGCTACACATTGAAACAAAGAATTTGTCAACTCATGTGAGTGTATATCTCAGTTTTGTAGTGAATCGATAAACAAAAAATGGCACTTCTGTCTTAAAAGCTTTCTCACAAGACAATCATCCTCTGAGATCCCCAATAAAAGTCTCTAACTGAAACTCTGGTGCTTTTCCTACCCAATGCACTAACAGAGAAAAGAAACATGCTATTGGAGGGTGAAGTAAGAGGAAACAACCTATTACTTTTCCTTGAACCTACTCACTAACTAGGCCCTGAGAGAATTACAAGTATTCATATTTAAATTTTGACAGGTCCACTAACAAATTAAAGGAAACTCATGGGGAAAGCCAGCAGCAGCAAGGAGTTTATTGTCTTTAATGCAAAAATCTAATATCCTTTCTCAGCCAAGTTCTACAAAACCTTTAAAGAAGAGCTCATTCCAATACTCCTCAAAGTATTCCATGAAATAGAAGAGGAGAGAACCCTCCCAAACTCATTCCATGAAGCCAATATCACCCTGATACCTAAACCAGACAGAGACTCATCAAGGAAAGAAAATTTCAGACCAATATCCTTAGTGAACATTGATACAAAATTCTCAACAAGGTCTTAGCAAAACGCATACAAAAATATATTAAAAAGATAGTGCACCACGATCAAGTGGGTTTTATCCCAGGGATGCAAGGTTGGTTCAACATCAGGAAATCAATAAATGTAATTCACCATATCAACAAACTTAAAGTCAAAAATCACATGATTATTTTGATAGATGCAGAAAAAGCATGTGATGAAATACAGCATCCCTTCATGCTCAAAACACTAGAAAAAATAGGAATAGTGGGAACATTCCTTAACATTGTAAAGGCCATCTATGCTAAGCCCATGGCCAATATCAGTCTAAATGGTGAAAAACTGAAAGAATTCTCCCTAAAAACTGGAACAAGGTAGGGATACCCTCTTTCACCACTTCTATTCAACATTGTCCTCAAAACTCTAGCCAGAGCAATTAGACAGACCAAGGAAATTAAAGGGACATGAATAGGAAAAGAAGAACTCAAACTATCCCTGTTTGATGATGACATGAGTGTATATTTAGAGGAACCAGGAAACTCCACCAGAAAACTTTTAGAACTCATAAGTGAATTCAGTAAAGTAGCAGGTTACAAGATCAATGCTCATAAATCCAATGCATTTTTATACATAAGCGATGAATCTTCAGAAAGAGAAGTTAGGAAAACTACCCCATTCACAATAGCCTCAGAAAAAATAAAATACTTGGGAATCAATCTCACAAAAGAGGTGAAAGACCTCTACTATGAGAACTACAGAACACTAAAGAAAGACATTAAAGAAAACCTTAGAAGATGGAAAGATCTCCCATATTCTTGGATAGGCAGAACTAATATTGTCAAAATGGCCATACTACCAAAAGTGCTATACAGATTAATGCAATTCCAATTAAAATCCCAATGACATACCTTACAGAAATAGAGAAAGCAATCATGAAATTTATCTGGAAGAATAAAAAACCCAGAAGAGCTAAAGCAATCCTTAGCAGGAAGAGTGAAGCAAGGGGTATCACAATACCAGAACTTCAACTATACTACAAAGCAATAGTAACAAAATGGCATGGTATTGGCACCAAAATAGAAAGGTAGATCAATGGTACAGAATAGAGGACACAGACACAAACTCAAATAAATACAATTTTCTCATACTAGACAAGTGTGCCAAAAACATGCAATGGAGAAAAGATAGCCTCTTCAACAAATGGTGCTGGGAAAACTGGAAAACCATATGCAACAGAATGAAACTAAACCCCTATCTCTCACCCTGCACAAAACTCAACTCAAAATGGATCAAGGACCTTGAAATCAGACCACAGACCCTGTATCTTATAGAAGAAAAAGTAGGTCCAAATCTTCAACTTGTTGACTTAGGATCGGACTTCCTTAACAGGACTCCCATAGCACAAGAAATAAGAGCAAGAATCAATAACTGGGATAGATTCAAACTAAAAAGCTTTCTCTCAGCAAAGGAAACTATCAGCAATGTGAAGAGAGAGCTTACAAAATGGAAGAAAATCTTTGCCACTCATACTTCAGATATAGTACTAATTTCCAGAATATATAAAGAACTCAAGAAACTCTACACCAAGAATACAAATAACCCAATCAACAAATGGGCTAAGGATATGAACAGACACTTCACAGAAAAACGATCTACAAGCAATCAACAAACATATGAAAAAATGTTCACCATCTTTAGTAATAAGAGAAGTGCAAATCAAAACTACACTAAGATTCCATCTCACCCCAATTAGAATGGCAATTATCAAGAATACAAGTGACAATAGGTATTGGAGAGGATGTGGGGAAAAAGGTACACTCATATATTACTGGTGGGGCTGAAAATTCGTGCAGGCACTCTGGAAAGCAGTGTGGAGATTCCTTAGAAAACTTGGAATGGAACCACCATTTGACCCAGGTATCCCACTCCTTGGTCTATACCCAAAGGACTTAAAATCAGCATACTATAGAGATACAGCCACACAATGTTCATAGCTGCTCAATTCACAATAGCCAGATTGTGGAACCAACCTAGATGTCCTTCAATTGATGAATGGATAAAGAAACTGTGATATATACATATATATATATATATATATACACACACATACACATACCATGGAATATTACTCAGCCATAAAGAATGATAAAATTATAACATTTGCAGGTAAATGGATGCAGTTGGAGAATATCATGCTAAGTGAGATAAGCCCATCTCAAAAAACCAAAGGACAAATGATCTTGCTGATAAGCGGATGATGACACATATAGGGGGTGGAAAGGGGGCAAGAATGGAGGAAGGAGGGACTGTATAGAGGGATAAGAGGGGTAGGAGGGGGGGGGGGGTAGAAAAAATAACAGAATGAATCAAAAACTATTACCCGAGGTAAATGTATGATTACACAAATGGTATGCCTCTATTTCATGTACAAAGAAACAAGATGTATCCCATTTGTTTACAATAAAAATGAATTTAAAAAAATCTAATATCCTGAAATCTCTTCCCCAACTTGGTGTAATTTTTTGGCCTGCTTCATCTCAGGAAAAAAATAAGAAAAGAAAATTCACATTGCCTTACATAAAAATGAATAAGAATGCCAAGTATCCCAGAATAGTACATTTCATCGGATACAAAACAAAATTCACCCTACAGCGAAACTTCAACAGTTTACTCCTTTCCTGGTTGAGAACCAACACCACAGACATGAAGCCTTGCCTTCTTCCTGACTGGCCTGACCACATATGTTGCTTTGTTCTCCTGTGATCACACATCTGGATCACACATCTTCCCTCTCCTAGAAGAACAAGATCCAAGGTCTGCTTTCCACAACCAAAAAAATAAAAAATAAAAAATCTTTTCTTGTGGGAAACCTTTAGCAACCAGCCCTGAATCAGAACTCCTCCCCAATGGTGTCTATATTTTTCCCCATAATTGCTTCCCCAAAATTCAGTGGCTGAATTTTGTGTACCTTAAAAAATGAAAATGGCATACTCTTGGACAATTTATATACTTGGAAAGAGATCTATTGAGTATTTAGAAGATACTAAATTTAGCTAAAGGACTCCAATGCATTGAAACCTTGTGAAACCCATTAAGACTCATTCAGTTACCACAGAAGGGAACATCTCATAACAAGGAAGAGGCAATAAAATGCACAATTACACCTTGCTGCCTTTGAAGACATAAATGAATAGAAATCACAATTGAGCTTATGCCTTGACATCACTACCATGATTAGTGTGGCATATGCATTGTGCTCTTGATTCTCTTAAAGTGGACATTAAAAGTTCTTTCCTTCCTTCTTCCCTCTCTTTCTTCTTTCCTTCTCTCCTCTCCCCTTCTCTCCTTTCCCCTCCCTCCCCTCCCCTCCTCTTCTCTTCTCTTCTCTTCCCTCCTCCTCCTCCTCCTCCTCCTCCTCCTCCTCCTTCTTCTTCTTCTTTCTCTCTCTCTCTCTCTCTCTCTCTCTCTCTCTCTCTCTCTCTCTCTCTCTCTCTCTCTCTCTCCCCCCCCCCTTCCTTCTGTATGCCCTTCCTTCCTTCTTCCTCTGGATCTTTGTCATGTTTGAAATTGTTTTGTAGACTGCTCAAACTATTTTCCTTGCATCATCACCAGCTCATTACCACAGAATTCCACTTCAACAAGAGCCAGCTAGACAGCCCATTTGGCTTCACTGTGCTATCAAAGAAGATTATTAAAAGGATGAATTTCTTTCTTTTTGAAAAGACAAGCACAATCTGATCAGAGGGCAGGCAAGGCCACTGCCTGTTTCTCGTTCCGGAGCTGTCAGGTGGCCCTTTGCTCTCTTAGCCACTCTGATAGAGTCAGGGGCAGTATTTTTCATCAGGGCACCACGGTCTCATGTGTTCTCTTGTGAGAACACATCCCTCACCACTTCCCTGTAATCAGCTTTTACAGTTGCTGCTATTATCATTGTACTAACGAGAAGTCACAATTATAAGAACTTCACACACACACATACATACACACAAGAATAAGAATTAGCCAACATATCCTTTTACATTTAGGAAATATAAATGCAATTTTCATCATATTAATTAAAGTAAAGCATAGTTTCTAAAACGTATAGTTATCTGGACCATGGTTTTAGATGATACCTATGGAACACAAACACGCACAAATCACACATCCATCAAATCCTCGATTTTTGAGCTAATGTTGTTTTCCTGTCCAGATAATTTTGACTAGGAAAAAAAATTGTAAAAATGCTGGGTAAATAACAGATTATACAAATAGTATAAAAATAATGAATATAGTGACTATAAAAATCACGAATATAGTGACTATTCTATATTTACAAAATTGTTGAAAAAGAAATTTCCTGCATTGATATTAAGTAACATGTAGTTAGAGTTCAAAGATGGAAAATAGGATGCTTAAAATGTTTGTAGAATCTTGTTTATTTCAATCTGTTTTTGATAGCATTGCCAGTAAACTTTTGACAGAAGACTATACTGTCATTGATGATTGTTAAAAAATAAAACCTCAAACCTAAAGACAGTAACAAGTCTGTTTATCCCCCTCAGAGGACTTTGATAGATTAGGAGATTTTTTATTATAGAGAAAATGTTTTGACTATATTCTTCAGTAAAATATCTTTGGTCAGATTACTTTCTTCATTTTGCATTCTGTTGGTTTTATTGGATATGTCAAAAAGAATTTTTAGCTTTATCTACAAGGATCTCTGTGAAATGCTTCTTAGAAAAAGGACATAAATCATGTTAGCAAAAAGGGCAGAATATGATGAGGCAATTATCTCTTCCACAATGTATTGTGGAAATATTGGGGAAAATGTCAGTGGATGTAGCCCCAAGAATCAGAATACATAGAAGTGTGACCTAACCCAGCATTTCTCAGACCACGTTTGTAGGTGTGAAGTAAAGGCACTCTTCACTCTCCATAGTAACTAGAATCTGCTCTATAATTCTTGCCCATATCTAGAAAAGAAGAAGTTAAACTTACATCACTAATCGCTCTTTTTCTAAATTAACTCCCTCTCCTAACAACTAGCAGAATATTTTCCCCTCCTCATTCATTCCCAGTCCTCATTAGCAATTCCTTCTCCTGGGCTCCATTTATTGTGAATTACATCAGTTTGACCAGACATCTGCTCTCTTAGGAGTGTTAAAGCTTCCATGTCTAATGTTCCTTCCAGAAAAGGCGAGGATCTTACATGCTCTCGACTTCTGTGGTAAAAGTGCATGGGTGAATTAAAATACACATTATCAAGAATGCTCGATAGCATGACAGAACTAAATGTGCCTTGAAGCCCTGAACCAAGCCAGTTGGCTACACAGCCTCGCTTTCCTTCCCCATGTCTGTGAGTTGGAACCACTGAGAGGCAGAGCATGCTGGGTAAAGGTCTGAGTTCCCAAGGCTGCATCAGGACAGGGGTGGGGAGACTGCTGTAGAGATGATTTCCGTTCACCCCAGTCATTGACTGTCCCTAGACTAGGGGAAGCCAGTGTTAAAGTATAGACAGGAGGCTTCGTTTATGCTAAGGTCACCTGTGTAGGGTGAAGTCCAAATAAAAACTATATTGCATTTTTACCTTTGCTCTTTCACACAGTTTTTATTCATATCTCATTTGTTATACCTTAATAAAGATGCCAGTTGCTTTTTAAATAGGCTCTTGTCAGATTGCCAATATCTTGAAATCTTAGAAACCCATTGCAAATGTGAGCAGACTTTGAATAACCTGGCAGCAGGCCAAGCACTGGAGATCTTTAAGACAAGAATAGTCAGCCATTCCATTTCATGTTTTGATTTTGTGCTTGAATTTTTAAAAGGGTGGACTAGATAACCTTCCAACTTGAAGATTCCATGACTCTATTTTTCAAATATTCAATAAACAAGTATGCGCCCTCTCTCTCTCTCTCTCTCTCTCTCTCTCCTCTCTCTCTCTCTCTCTCTCTCTCTCCTCTCTCTCCCTCTCCCTTTCTCTCTCTCTCTCTCTCTCTCTCTCTCTCTCTGTTTCTCCCCCCATCTTTTCCACTCATTTCACCCCCAAATATGGTGCAATAACAAATTCCTTCACCAAAGCTACAGAGTTACAGAGTTGTTAGTTATTACAATACATGTTTTTAAATTCTCTACTCACTGATGAAAACATCTGATATGAAATGCTGAAGGAACCTCAGGGGCATTCCAAGCATTTATGGACAAAAAGTCAAGACTTGTGGTATTTTCCTTCAAAATGCATGTGAACTGAATCAAAGAGACATAAGAATTTATACTTAAAACTTCTCAAAAAATGTGAATGCATTCACACTGGCAATTCCTGAGCATGGTAACTACAAGGTTATCTAAATCTATGCAGTCCCGCCCAGGTCCCATGGCCTTCCTCTGTGTAAGGCCTTATTATCTCATCTGGACTGCTAAAAGTCCTCCAACCAGGCCTTGTCCACCCCAGCTCGAGGTGACCCTTATTCAGACACCAGGTAAAGCCCGCAAGAGTCCTACTCTGATCCCATCACATCTCTGCATAAAACTAACAATAGTTTCCTTCTACTACTTAGCAAATGCTTACCATTAATATTTAAATATTTTATAGCTTTGTCTTGCCTTACCTTTCATCCTTAATTTCTAAATTGTTTCCATGTATTTCTATAATCTAATATTTCTCGAGTCTTGTGACTGTAGACCTTTGGGGAAGATAATTATTTGTTGAGAAGGAATGTGCTGTTCAGGGAAGAATGTTTCGCAGCATTCCTGGCCTCTACCTAATAGATGTCAGGAGCACCCCCAAAGTTGTATCAATCAAAACTGTCTCCAGACATTAGAAAATGTCCCTAGGGGGCAAAAAACACCTGGTTGAGCACCATTGCTACAGTTACAGCAAATTTCATTATTTGTTGTTCTTATTCGTATTTTTCTCATCTAAAGCTGTATTTTCATTGATAATAATTTCTCCTAAAATACGCCCAAACCTCTTTTCCTCCCACACAAACACACTTTAGTTTCACATGTTAATATCTCAGGGCACATCTAGGGCTTCCTCCATGAACCTATTTCAAGCCCTGCCCCCCGATGGAATCACTCCTTTAAATCCACCCTTTGTATCCATCTCATTCATTAATCATCTCTTCTTTTGAACTTTTATTATTCACGTTGATTTATTTACCAAATTGTCCCTGAAATGTTTTGATGGATTCATTGTAGGAGTAGAGAGCCCCTGCAGTGAGCCAGGCACTGTCATAGGCCCTGAAATGAGAGCACTAAGCAGAGCCAGCTCACACTCTTGGTCAAAGTCACAGGTCAGGGCAAAGATGGATTGTGTGTGTGTGTGTGTGTGTAAGAGGCAATAATTAAGTGAACGTATGTCTTAAAATACATCATTTGATGATACAATCAATAGTAATAAACCACAATAAGTAGAAATTCTTTGGGTAGAGCAGTCAGGGAACCTTGCTGAGGCATGATATTTAAGCTGAGTACTGAAGTATAAGAACATCATCCTGTATCCTTGCCTTTGGAGGTACCCACCTGTGAAAGGCCCTGAGGCAGGAGCAAGTTTGGTTTATTATAAAATTTGTAGGAAATTCCTGGAGCTAGATTATAGTGAGTTAAAGAGAAAGGAAATATTGGGAGAAATGAGCAGGCACCAAATTGTGCAGGGCCTGTTGGTTCAGAGTAAAGATTCTAACTTGTTTTTTAAATGTTTTAAGGATCAAGTGAAGGATTTTATGGAGGGAAGCAATATCATCCAATTTACACAATCAATATAGTGCTCTTGGATTCCATACAAAGAATGTGAAAAAGGAGTATTTCTATTTAAAGAACTCAGGATGATAGGATATCTTAATTTGTCCTACAGCTAAAGCTCCTGAAAGATTGAATTCCCCATTCTAGAACATTCCACATGTGGTATCATGAGTTAGAGAGAAGATGGGCCCCTTCGGTCCTGGGGACAGGAAATGTCTAAATGTGCCAGGGAAATGCTAACATTTTCTATGTGTGCTGTAGCATGATAAAAGATAAACTCTGCTATCGCACAGGATTAATACAGTCATCCACATGATGTCACAGCACCCTGAAAGAATAGGAAACTCATTACCTTCAAAGAGGGACAATTCCTTCACATGGGGAACTCTCTAGAAACTAAAAAACTCTACTCTTCCATGAACCCAGTATTGGGTGGGATGTCCTGGTGGAAACATGAGTGGAAAGTCAGCTCAGGCAAAGGCTATGTTAGGAGAGGCTCATTAACCCAGCAGAACTCTTCCTCCACCTACCAAACTGTTCACCTCGTCAAGAAGTACTGTCCTCTGCCCAGGACTTGTTCCCCTGAAGCCTGCTTCCCGGCCTTGTGGCTATGACAGCTCCGCGGGCTTCTCTTAACCTCACCACCCAATCACCCCAACTGGCCTGCACCTCTAAGCCACAGTGCTGTGGGATCCCCATGACAAGCTTTCACACCCACATCTGCTGGGAGTAAGTTCTTCCTCCTTTCTGTGTCTCCTCTACCACACTGTGAACTCCCTGAAAACAAGAACTGGGTCTTAGTCACCTTGACATCTTTACTGCAGAGTGTCCATTAAACTACAGATGACGAGTGGATATTTGTTAATGACTGTAAGTGAAGCGACTCTAGGTTCTGAAGTGAAAATTTCACATCTACCACCTAAGAAGTACAATGGTCACAAAAGGTAATTCCACAAATATCGCTGAGTAAAACTGTGCCAGTGACAGAAATACATGGACCCCACCTCATGGTGGTGATGATTTACATGGCGGAGCAAACACTAATCTAATCATAAAACCATACATAATCACAAACGTATTCATTTTATGAAGTGATATATAGGGTACCATGAGAATAGGTAGCAGAAAAACCCAATTTTGTCTGGATTTTCTTGGCTGGGGTGAGGTTAAAGCTAAAACCTGAAGGACAAGTGAATGTTTTTTGTTTGTTTGTTTGTTTTCCAGTGCTGGGATAGAACCCACGTTCTTGCTCATGCTCATGTTAGGTAAGCACTTACCACTGAGCTATACTCCCAACCCAGGACAGGTAGATCTTGAAAATTGTTATTTAAATTCTCTAAGCTTTATGAGAAAAGTGAAACAGGAGACATCGCAATACCAGACTTTAAATTATACTACAGAACTATAGTAACAAAACATAGCATGGTATTGGCACCGAAACAGACATGAAGACCAAAGGTACAGAATAGAAGATGCAGAGTCAAACCCACATAAATACAGTTATCCAGTACTACTCAAAGGCCGTACTCACACATTAGAGAAAAGATAGCCTCTTCAACAAACAGTGCTGAGAAAACTGGAAATCCATACATAATGAAATGAATTTAGACCCTATTTCACCCTGCACAAAACTCAACTCAAAGTGGATCAAGGATCTAGGCATTAGACCAGAGACCTTGCACCTACTAGAAGAAAAAATAGGCCCAACTCTCCATCATGTAGCTTAGGAACTGACTTCTTCAACAAGACTCCAAAGTGCAAGAAGTAAAATCAAGAATCAATAAATGAGATGGTGTCAAGCTAAAATGCTTCTTCACAGCAAAACAAACAATCAGGAACATGAAGAGAGAGCCTACAGAATGGGAGAAAATCTTTGCCACCTGCACCTCAGATACAGCATTAATCTCCAGGATATATAAAGAATTAAAGAAACTCAACACCAAAAAATCAAATAAACCAATGAATAAATGGGCAAAGAAACCGAATAGAGACTTCACAGAAAAAGAAATATGATTGGTCAGCAAATATATGAAAAATGTTCAACATCTCTAGCAATTAGATAAATGCAAATTAAAATTATACTGATATTCCATCTCACTTCAGTCAGAATGGCAACTATCAAAAATACAAGTAACAATAAATGTTGGCAAGGATGTGGGGGAAAAGGTACACTCATACGTTGTTGGTGGGACTGGAAATTGGTGCAACCACTCAAGAAAGCATTATGGAGATTCCTCAGAAAACTTGGAATGGAATCACCATTTGACCCAGTTATCCCACTCCTTGGCCTATACCCAAAGGACTTAAAATCAGCATATTATTGTGATGCAGCCACATCAATGTTTATTGCAGTTCAATTCATAATAGCTAAGCTATGGAACCAACTTAAATGCCCTTCAACAGATGAATAAAGAAAATGTGGTGGTGGTAGGGCTGGGGATGTAGCTCAGTTGGTAGAGTGCTTACCTCACAAGCACAAGGCCCTGGGTTCAATTCCCAGCACCGCAAAAAAAAAAAAAAAAAAAAGAGAGAAAAAGAAAATGTGGTATGTATACACAATGTAATATTACTCAGCCATAAAGAAGAATAAAATTATATCATTTGCTGATAAATGGATGGAAATGGAAACTATCATGCTAATTGAAATAAGCCAATTCCATAAAAACCAAAGGTCAAATATTCTTTCTGATATGTGGATGGTGATTTGCAATAGGCAGGGCTGGAGGGGTTCACTGAATTCAACAGGGCAGAGTGGGGGTGCGGGGAGAGAGGGGATAGGAATAGTAAAAGCAGAATGAATCAGACATAAGCTTCCTATATTCATATATGAATACATAACCAGTATAACTCTACATCATGTGCAACCACAAAAATAGGACGGTATATTCCATGTATATATATGTCAAAATACATTCTACTATCATGTATAACTTAAAAGAATAAACAAAAATCTTTAAAAAAGAAAAATTCTAAATAGTATTGATAAATTGCTCTTCATAGTTTTAAAAGCAATGATGAACACTATAAATTGCCCCCCCCCCCAATTGTACCAACTTCTCTCAGCAGAAAATATATGAAGATGCCTTTTTCACTGTAACCTTAGTGGCTTTTAAAATAACTTGTCAATTTTATTGAAAAACAAACAGTATTTTACTTTAAAATAAATAAATAAATAAATCATTTAAGTTTTGGATTCTTCACCAATAATATGAGAATAATAATAGCCTTTCCTTAGGGCCATCCCAAGAATTAATTAGTGAACCTATGTAGAGTTTATGCCACAAAGGACTCTATCCTGCAGAAATGAATGAGGAATGAAGGCGGGTTACTTAAGTAAGATTGGGAAAGAACTGAAATATTCCTTGTCATGTAATAAACTGAATCTCCCCAAAATATATGTGGAAATCTCCATCTCTCTGTACCTCACAATGGAAACTTATTTGGATATAGGGTTAATGTGGAGATAATCAGTTATGTTAAGATAAGCTGATAACACAAATAGTTGGGCACTCAATCCACTATGACTGGAATCCCTTTAAGATGAGGCAGATCTGGACACAGACACAGGAGGGGAGACCATCACGTGATAATGGAGGCAGAGCCTGAGACTCTACAGCTGCAAGCTAACAAGTACCAAAGGTTGTTGACAAACCATCAGAAACTAACAAGGGGTAAGAAGGGTTCTCTCCTGCAGGTTTCAGAGGGAGCATGGTTCTATTGACACTTTGATTTTGAACTTCTAGACTCAAATATTCAGAGACAACAAATTTCTGGTGTTTTAAGCCTCTTGTTTTATGATACAATTTTATCGCAGCCTTAAGAAACTAACACAACTTGTTAGAGAGTTTGAATCACATATTTCAGAACATGATGCAGATTTTGAGGACTGGTGAGTTGGAAAGTAAGATTTGAACAAGAAAGCATATAAAGGCCATTTATGAAAATAACTCTAGAGTGTTTTCCATGTTAATGTATTTTCTTCTCCCAGTGAGTCTATAAGCTCTTGAGGGAAGTATGAATGCATTCTATGCCACATAGGACTCAAAACATCCAGGTTAAATGAATTATTTCAAATACACATTTGGGCACATAAACTATTTATGGAAATTTAGAGGTAAAACATTTTAACACATTGAATTTTCACTCTTCTCAAGTAAAAATCATCTCCTCATTTTATTTAATTGAAGAGGCAAAGCATGCAGTAAATTAAGTCCAATTTGCATGCAATTGTGCATGCAATGTAGATCTTGGCTTTAAATAGGGAACAAACTACATAGGAACTTAAATACCCTTATATTTGAAGTTAACATTAATTGTTTGATTAAAATTTTAGGTAGTTTTCTACCCTGATTTCCAAGACAAATATAGCATTTCTCTTTCTAATTTAAAACTCACAAAATCCATAACTGATAATAAGAATCTATCCCTCAGGGGCTAATACATTTCTCTGATAGCATAGCAGTAATGCCTACAAGCTCTGTAGCAAGCTTATAATTCCATGAGGGAAAAAAAAAATTCACGACTTTAATTCATATTTCTTACTCTATTTAATTGTATTTATCATTCAGTACTTTCCACACTTACAAAAATAGTGACTGGTATATGGAGAAAGAAATGTTCTATTTCATATTTTATGAAATTTTTCATGCCATGTGTATTGATTGGGTATAACTAGAGAACATACTTTGTTTAAATTAAGGCTTTAAATTCAATTTCATACCAATTCCTCCAACTCATTATCCTTAATATATTTGTTTACATCCACGGAAATGTTACCTAGTTAAGCTACAAAATTTTACCTAATGTAGATTGATTTATATCTTCTCTCAATTTGTAGGATTTTATGTTGTGATCATTGAATAATGAAAGAAGGACCTTAGTCTGATCAAATTAATATAGGCACCCAAGAATGTTAATTAAGTATACAAGGAAAAAGAAAGCAGAAACTAGATAAAAGGGAACACTGGACACTTTTGAAGATGCTGCAGTAACCCCGCAATAGATTCCAAGAGAAGAGTTCTCAGGGTTTGCATGTCCCCATGATGTGCTCAGCCAAGGAGACGGCTGCTACACTTACTCTTTTGAACATTGGTCTTTAGAAACTCCTTTTGAGTTGCTTCTTCTGGGAATTATCTCCTTCTTTTGACACTCCTTGTTTTGTCTAAATACTCCTGATCAGTGACTCTTAAATTTTAATGGTAGTTAAAAAGATTCCTGGATCCCAATAAAATCTAATGAAGGCAGACTCTCATTGGGTAAAGCCACAGAATTTGCACTTAACACACACACACACACACACACACACACACACTGGGACCCTAATACAGAAGATCTCAAAGCCTCAGGGAGAATAATACTGTCCTGGATTTCTGGCTCATTGTTAGGTTATCCTCCTTCCTGTTGTGTAAATATTGGGTCCCAACCCACACTTCTATGCCTTTTCCTTCCCTTATGTGTCATGCAATCTGGTGGACTCTCTCAGGATAATTGGAGAGTTTTAGGAGTATTCCCCCAACTCAATAAATAAATCCTCACAAAGGTCTTCTGGTGGCTGTGGCCACCCTGACTGGAAGAAGATATAATCTGGGACAAAGAGTCATCATGCAGATCATTGTTTGGATTTTGCCATGTCCTCTTAGTGGTATTTTATTGACCATCTCTGTTTACACGGTGGTAAAGAATGACAGTGAGTATCTCTGACATGGGCCTTCCCACTGGAACGACCTCAACTTGATACCCAGATCTGCCACTTGTTACTTAGGGGGCATAGGTCAAGTCATGCTCTGAGTCTTGCGCTTATTAAAGGTGATAGTAATTTATACTTTCTGGAATTCTTTAGATAACAATAATATGAGAAAAGTGCCTATAACATCAAGTACATAGAACTTAAGAAATGGCACTAAGAAGATATACCAAAAATGTGTAATTTCCAATTAAAAAAAAAAAAAAAAAAAAACTGGCCCCAGTTCTTTATCAGTGCCAGAAGGCCATGCAAACCTTGCACTTCTGGAAAATACTTTGATGGTAGGGTTTGTCCCAAGTTCTTAGCTGCAACTCCAGAGCTAAAGGTGAGAGCTGAGATAAGAATAAAGGTAACACTACTTATGTTAGTTGAAGTTCTGGATTCCTTCACTTTGGGGCCTAGAGTGGGGGCGGGGGCAGAAACAGGGACATCATTATTAAAATGAACTTTAAAATTGGCAATCAAATGTCTTTCAGTTAATACAAACAATGGAATTCAGTGGAGAAAAAAAATTCTTTCTTCTGTCCAAACCACCATATTTTAGAGCATATTCATTGGGAGTTTTCCATCATCTCAGTTTCTGGGAATGGTACAGAAGCTTTGGACAGCCGGTTTGTTTGTATTTTATTCTTTTCATCTGTTTGTTTAATTTTCCATTATGAACTGGGCATGCAATACACACTCAAATTCATGCATTAAATATCCCTGACACAAAGGACATCCCCAATACACTCAATCATTAATGAGCAGTACTGAGTTTCAATTGCAAGAGAGCAGTGGCAAGGTTTAGTATGTCCTACAGCAAATAACTGAACATTTTCACTCTCCTTGTAATATGAAGAAGGCACCAGGCAAACTATCACCTCGCCATGGAACTAATAAGTAAGTCGGTTCTATGTCTTAGATACTACTACCTGAAGAAGATAAAATTACATAGCCTTGGAATAGGTTTACAGCCTAAAATTCTGGGCAAACTTAACCTAAGCTTTTGTGAATTCATGAGAGCTTTGAAGATCTAGATAGATATTTTATTTCCTCTTTCCTAGCATCCTAATTGGTTCTCAAAATTCATACACGTCCATGCTTGCAATGTTTATTTTAAAAAAGGTTTCCAAAACATTTTATTACCTATTCTCTCAGACAGCATTTAGATTCTTGAGTAAAAGGACCTAGATATATAGTTGTGTCTTATCTTGCACAAGTCCAAGCAACTTAGGTGAATTTTTTTCTCACAACTTTGAAAAACACAAGCAAAAGAATAATGACTTCAAAAAATAAATTGTGAACTAACTGGAGAAAACATCTATGAAGACAGTAGAGCAGGAATACACAAGTTGCAGGGTCCCTGGACCAAAGTCGGCTTGCTACGTGCTTTTGTGAATGAAGCATTACTTATGGAAACACGGTCACCTCCATTTGTTTTTATATTGTCGGTACTCGTTTTTACACTGAAATGGTAGAGTTGAATAGCTGGGATACCGACATTTATGATCCTCAAAGTCAACAATATTTACTACAGTTTGGTCCAGAAAGAGTATACCCACAGCCCTGGTTTAGAGTACAGCCCTAGCCAGTGTTTAGAGACCAATGTCTGTAGCCTTTTAAAAACCATTCTCCTTTGTTGGCAACCCTAGACAGTGGATGGAGTTTAAACTTCAATATTGTGGTTATTCTATATTCTTAACCATGAGAAGCTATCTTTATTTTTGTTGAATACCTTCTGGAAGCATACTTAATTCTCTACTACATGATAGACATTTAAAGTAGTAATTTAACAGGAAATATATTCTTGTGTTAGTATGTGTAAGAGAAAGAAAAGGATGAAAAAGAAATGCACATAAACTGCCTCTGGATTTTTGAGGGTGTACACTCGTTCTCCTACACACACATCCAATCTCCTATGTAATACATAGGATCTTACTGGATCTGATTTGATCTTCCATATAATTCAAAACAAATAATTTCAAATTGCATGTTCATTGATGCTTTCAGGAAAATACTTATTTTCAGAGCTTTACAGAGTAGGGACTGGTAACTTCAATTAAGGTATGGCACTGCTTCATTAGAATTTGCTTTTCTTACCAAGGGTCAAAGCATTCTGTAAAAGAAAAAAAATCTTCCCTCATGCTCTCCACCAGCCATAACCATGTGGCTGTATTAAAAAGAAGAAAAAAAAAAAAAGAGAGAGAGCAAAATTATCTTTCGAACTTCCATTTTCCCTTGCAAAGTGTCCTGGCTCAGATGGCTATTGGGTATTGAATAAATTTGCCTATCCTTAATCTAAAGATACCACAAAGCAAAATAAGAGTAATAAAGAGGGATTAATACAGAGGCCACTGCATAGAGTTTATTGAGTCATAAAAAAGACTTTTTTTAACATTTCTGACTCCATTTTCTGCAAAAATAGAAGCTGCTCCTCAAACAACAGAAACCTGGCACTCACCCTGAACAGTGATACAGAGACCAAAGGAGTCTGAATTAAACTACCCAACCATAGAGCACAATCTTATGGAGTGACTCAGGCATCAGGCATGGCACCATGTTCTGAGTGTTGAAAGTCCTACAAAGCAAAGTCCCTGCCTGCTAGGACCTCATAGTGATGAAGGAAGACAAGTCAATCTACAAGAATATGGAGAGCTCTGTGTTCCACTTAAGTTCAAAACCATGACTCCCACTCACATATTAAAAAAAAAAAAAAAAAGTTTATTCAATTCATTAATTAATAAGCAAGACATTATGACCACATCAGAGAGCATTTCAGAAGCTAGACAGATAAGAACAATCATAGAATAAGTTTGATGGGCAGATACAAAATTGACTCCTATTCAACAGTGCCATGAATCTTTGGGTCACCTGTTCTGCTTGGTAGAAAGTATGCAGAGCTCTACCATGCAAAAACCTACAAGTTAACAGTGGGAAACCTAAATATATACCTCTAGTTAATCCTTGGGTGGCATTGGTTCCAAAGAGACAATGAAAGGAAATTGCTCACAGTTTTAACTTATTTCTTAAGCTTCAGATACATTCCTTTATCAGCAAGCAGCAAGCAGGGAAATATTTGAGTTGCAATTTGGAAAAGTGAAAACCTGAACAAGGATAGAAAGAGAAGTCTTCCAGAGCAAAAAGGAGAACTAGGTGACAGCTTCACATTCACTCCTGTGCTGCACTGCGTGATCCACCTGCAGACTTTAAACCACAGACACCCCGGCAGAAGGTAGAAAACACAGAGCTTCCGCCCCTGAGGATGAGGAATAAACTGCCAAAATTTGATAGGGATAGATTAAGCAATGAACTCCCAGGGTGCATCATCCAGAAGCTGGGGAAGGACCAGAATGCTTCCAAAAGGGGTACCTCTCCCATTTTGAATCATGAGTTTAGTTGACGGAAGGCTTAAAAAGGGAAACAGGAAAAAAATTGTAAATTGCCTATTTACTAGCCACATGTGCTGCTTGTCTAAATCAGTTTGTGGTCTCTCACTTACTCTATTTAGAATTCCGTACATCTGGGTGTATTTTTTCTAGTGTTTCCTATCATATCAGTGACAGAATTGCCAACACAGAGGTATCCATAAATTATGCTGCAGTCTAGTAGTTTCTAGTGTCTGGAAAGCTTTGAACAAAAGGCCCAAATGCAAATGTGAGCTGCTTAATTCAGTGAGTATTTGTGATGTTACCCAGGTGCCAATGACATCTCTCTGACCAGCTCAGAGGCACCAGGGACCAACCCAACATACATTTTTAATGTGCTCAGCTGTGACAGCACATACACACCGAAGACCTTAAGGCCCTAAAGTCGTCCTCTTGGAAACCACTGCACTTTTAGGGGCCCAGAAGAAGTGGTTTAATTAATCTTCTTTTTCAGGGTAGCTTTTTTTGATATAAATTATGTACACTGAAAACCTGCCAATTATAGCAAATTAAGGGACTTGGCAAGTGCATCCCGTAGAGGCAGATGGTAAATAATATCCAGATTCTGATTTGAAATAGGACCAGAGATTAGCTGGTGCAGAATGTAAAAGCAATCCAGATATGAGAAATAAACAGATTTAATGTGAGCTCAAGAGGAGGGTTTTGTTTTAGGATAGCTCTAGTGATATGCTGAAAGCAGATGACTCATTGTCCTTACGTACAAATCCATGAAACAATCCTCCTTTTAGAACTTTTGTCTATGATTCTTTAATGAATGATTGTGTATTGTGTTAGAACCTTCTTGAGATTAGCCAGATGCCTCAGTTTCCCCACCTGTACAGTGAGCCTAGAGCAAATGGGGGTGAGTTTTTAATGGCCTCGCCACATAAGCATGTAGTTAAGTGCACAATGCTCTTAGCTATTTTGTTAATGTTATTATAATATGGCTACCAAAGTGTCTCATGGATACTTTACTCTTACCTATTTGCCAAAACTTATGCCTGAGACTTATGATTATGTGCTGATTATGTGCCAGCAACTCTTCTGCCACTTTCATTTTTCAGATGTGGAATGAGGAGGCTTAGAGATTTTAAGTCCTGTGCCTTTGTCACAGGTAGTACTGGGCTCTGGGTACTTAATTACCTTGGTACTCTGTTGTCACTCAAAGTCTAACAGCTACTTAAAATCTAAGGAAATACTAAACGTAAAATCTTCAGGTGGGTGTATCCTAGAAAGTGCCAGAAGAGAACTGTACATATCAAAGGTGGGTGATGGTTTGGTGCTCAAGGCAGAAAAGCCTAAGACAAGACAAGGTTTGTCCACTGCTCACCCTTTCACTCCTTCAAACCCAGTTTGTTTCTGGCTGAAGTCACTACAACCAGGAAGGTGGTGCTCTCAGCTTATTTGCCTAATAACCAGATTTCATTTATGCTAATTCATCCTAGAAATAATTGAGAACAATTACAAGGCTCAGTTACAGACTCTGCACTTAGAAAAAGAAAAGTGGGTAAGAGGCAGGGAGACACCCACAGGTGACAAAGCACCTGACAAAGCAGGGAGAGTCTGCATTAGAATGGGCGGCATCCGCAGAGCCCGGAGAGCAGCAGAAGCAGAGCTCAGTGTCTGCTTGCCCAGGGCCACACCAAGCCCTGCCAATCGCAGTGAATGCCCCAGTATCAGCCAACCTGAGGACTGGAATCTTCCATGAGTCCGAAGTACAGATTGGACAAACTCAAGTGCATGCTCGTCATGTAATTCATGTTCAGCCTAGGTTGCTAAAATTAGGGGATGACTCAATCATCATACATCATTACAGCTATTTTCAAGACTGGAAGTGAGGCGGTGCACCGGCACTGATGCAAAAGCTTACTCCAATTAGCTTCTGCAAACGCTCTGCCTGCAACAGGGCTGCGTTTCCTAGGAGCCTTCAATCTAATTACAAGGCTTGATTCTCCCGCAGGGGCTGCCTGGCCGGATGATTTCATTTTACTTTTAGGCTGACCTTTGCCATCAGTGATGTCACTGGAGCGTTCCTTCTCTTGAGAGGCTCCTAGGAACACACTAAAAGGTTAATTTGTTTGATATTTGGTTAAAGAGGCTTCTCTACTGGAGGGGCCCTGTTTTGCTGTCGGCAGGTAATGGTACAAAGCAGGAATCTTCAGATGAAGGCAATTTGCACCCAGCCAGCGCCAACATAGCTTTATGCACTAACTACCCGGGAGCCACTCAGATGGAAAATCACTGCTGAGAAAGAAGGCAGTGGATCCTTTCTACAATTCAGATTATTCACTCAAGGAGACTTTGCATATTTCCCAATGTTTTTTCCCCTCAAAAACAAGAACTACAAGGCTCAGTGGAAAATGTAACCAGTTATGCCACAGGAAAAACTTGTGTGCAATCATCTTAAAATCAGAAAAAGAAAGAGAAAAGTACAAGTTGCTCATATGCAGCAGTCATGTCATTATTATCCCCCAAACTCGGGGTGTATTTGCTCCCTATGTAGATCCTGAGAACCGCTCTGTCCCTGCTGCTGATGAGCCAGCGCAGCCCTTGACGTGCAGACTAAAGATGCTATGGAAAGACTCAGACCTTGACTACAGCCACCTGCAAGGGGAATGCCAGTACAGACATGGAGGAAACCCGACCCAGGCCGAGTGAAGGACGTGAAAATCAAATCGTGGCCACCTCACGTTTCTGACAGGTCACAAAATGAAAAAGAACGGATTCTACTCATTTCCTTCATTTACTAGTAGCATTCAAAATAAACCTTCTGACCTTAACTTTGCTTGCCAAAATTTTGTTCTTGAGTCAACCCTTCCTATTCCTCTCACCTGTTAGGGCTTTTCTCGGCACTTCCCACCCCCAACCCCATTTCCCAACATGCACCTTTCAATGCATTATCTAAATCATTATTTTTGTTTAATTAAATAAAGTCCCATCTCTTGTCTCTATACAGCATTTCAATTTCTGGAAAAAACTTCACAAAAAAATGAATTATAGAAAAAAACTTCACAAAATAATGAGAAAGTATGAAGCAAGGAATGAAATCATCATATGAAGCAGCAAACAAAAGTGAATAAGACTTTTAAAGCACAAATTGGAGAGTCCAGGATCGAATTTGACTAAACAATAAAACCATGTGGACATCTGGACATAGCCTTCACAATAACCCCTGGATATAGAAATGTACTTCACATCGAAAGCTAGAATTTGAGAGAAAAAGAAAAGTCATTATGTTTAACAGGCAATAAATTATAAGATTTATCTAACGGTAGTTTCATCTGAAATTTTAGAACCAGATACATCTTCAGTGAAGTTTGTGAATAACGAAAAGTTGATTGCTGCAACTTTGGGTACAGTTGACAAATATGAAAGTGATGCCATGTCACATCATTTCCATTTTTTTATTTTGGCATCACACGTGAACAAATTTGAAAACATTTTCAAAATAAATCCTTATCTGCAGTTACCAAAAAGGGAAAATGCACAATTGAAAGTAATAAATATTAACAAGTAAAGAAGCCAAGATGATACAACCAAAGATTCTAGAATAAAGCAGTGCAGTGTTGACCAGTTGGCTGGTTTCTAAACTTCCATCAGCAGTCTAGAAGGAATAATACTGAGTCAATAATATGCTGATTATTTTCTACTAACACTTCCAAACTTTGGAGAAGCAAATTAAAATCATAACCTTGTAACTGAAAAGTCATAGACTTATAACTGAAAAGCAGTAGAAATAGTTTCTGGATGGAAGATGAAGAAATAAAAGGACAATTAAGTTTTTAGGGGTTCAGGGAAATGGTATAAACTTAATGGGAATGCGATACAAATCCTACAGGTTAAGGGAAAACATGGTTAAAGATGTTCTACACAACTTCAGCTTAGCTTTTTTTCATTTCCAATACTCCTGAACTGTCACTGAAAGGAGAAACAACAAAAGTAGATATTGATCATAATAGTTAAGGGATTAAGGAAATTTTCCTTTCATTTTTATCAGCAAAGTGGGCAAAATGTACCAAATAATTCACATTATGTATGGATGTTCCTCAACTTACAATGCAGTCACATACTGATAAACTCAACATAAGTTGAAAATATCCTAAGTGAAAGGTGCATTTAATACACCTAACCTGCCCAACAGAGCTTAGCAAGAGTCCACTGAAGAGAATCAATTATTGATTCTCCTGGTTGTGTGTCTGATTAAGAGCTGCAGCTGTCTGCCACTGCCCAGCATCACCAGAGAGGATCATATCACATGTCACTAGACTGGTAAAAAATCAAAATTCAAAATTCAAAGTATGTTTTCCACAGAATACATATCACTTCACCACCATAAAGTAAAATAGATAAATAAAAATAAAAGTTAAGTTGCAATATCATAAGTTAAAGACTTTCTGTATAACCAACATTAAGAAATCTTCATGCCAAAAATTCAAAGCCATTAAAGAAGGAACAATCAATTAAGGAGCTAAAAATAGGGAAAACACACAAAAGTCAAGAAAAAGGTGTCTATGAATGAAAGCAAACAAAACAATATAAAAAGAGAGTGTTTAGCAAGGAAAAAAAGCAAGAAAATTATGGGACACATTAATAACTTTTAACTGAAAGCAATAGAATAGACAAGGCTAAAAATAATATTGCTACTCTAAACAAATAGCTCATTATAATCAAAACAAACAGAGAATGAAGAAAAGCATATCAAAGGAAGGAGAATGGGAAAAGGAAGAATGAAAGGAAGGAGGGAGTGAAGGAGGAAAACACGTTTAGGATAGGTAAAGATAAGCTTACGTGCAATAACTGGCTTCCTTGAAGAACAATGACCGAGCACAAAACCAAAAACATATTAAAGAATATAAAACAAGAAAACTTCCCTGGAATGATGTTAAAAACAACTAAAAACAAAAAAGGATTTTTGTTTTTAATCCAGGCAAAATTAATCCAGAATGCTCAAAGCTAAAACATATCCTAGTTTACTACGGAATTTCAAAGATAATGACTACTCAGGGTGCCTCCAAAAATTAATATCAGAAGGCGAAAACAAAATACCCTGAAACTTTACCGCAGCATCATTTAGGATTAAAAGATTAGAGGTAAAATCTACTAAGTTCTGAGAGAGAGAAAATGTGTCACATAAATTGTGTATCCAGTTAGAGTTCAGGTATAAAGGAAATTTAAAAAGACATTCTGAACTATACAAGAACTCAGTGGAATGATGTTTCCGTCAGTTTTTTCATAACTGTAGCCAAAATACCTGACAAGAACAATTAGAGAGAGGCAGAACATCATGGCAGTGTGTGGTGGAGGAAAGCAGCTCAGGACATGATGATCAGGAAGCAGAGAGCTCTGTTCATGATACCGCAGTTTACCGGTGACGAGTTCTGCTTCCTCAGGTGTTGAAGTATAGCATCAGAGAAGCACGCCAAGGCAAGCATATTAAGCAGGTTTTATTTAAAAGTAATAATAATACAGACTTCTCCCAGGAGGAAGAAGGGAACCGGGGTTGATGTTCTAGAATCCCAAGAAGCGAGCATGCCCAGCATCTTTTATAGGTTAAGTTCTCTTTCATTCTCCAGTTCTCTCCCCTCTTATCTCTCCTTCCTGCTTATGTGACTGGGCCTGGTTTTGCAGGTGAGATATATAAAGTGAGAAGAGAATGGGCAGGGGGAGGGCCAAAGTGTTTCAGCCAAGTAAGGGTCCAGGGGGCATTAATTGGCAGCTCCATGCTTGCAGTCCTTGATAAAGGCAGGTAAATTTGGTAATCAATGGACTCCGGAGATCCTTGGCATTCCATTCTCCCAGGGGCAGTCTCCAACTTCCAGAGGCAGATGGCTCTCATGGCCTCCATTTCCTTGATTTGACTGATCCCCTATTTCTACACTAACTGCCTGTCCCCAATTCTGGCTTCATTCATGAGGGACAAATTATACACCCCAAAGGCATACTACCAGAAACCCACCTCCTCCAATCACTTCCTACAGATACCATCCAGTTAATCCCAGCAGGGGATTAATGCCTGAGTAGGTTAAGGCTCTTACAACTCAATCATTTCAGCTCTAAACTTTCTTACATTGTCTTACACATGAACACCTCACATCCAAACCACAACAAATGACATGTTTAGGAGAAACCGTTGTGATCTACTTGTGTGTGTGTGCGTGTGTGTGATTTTTAAATATGAGAATACTTTATGAGACTGAGGTTGGGTTAAGTTTGAGCACCAGAGGGAAGCTCCTCATAATAATGAAGGACGGATAAAATGAAGGCATTCCACGTTGGTGGTAATACAAATGGAAGGGAAGAGACACATTTATGTGTATAGTTACAAAGTTTGCAAACAATAGTAGCTAAATTGGTATTTTCTTGCATGCACAAATATCTCAGCTTCACAGAAGATTTAACTATCCCTGTATGTTAAATAACACTTTATATTTGTATACATTCTATACCCATTTTTGTCAACTTCTAAAGCTTGTTTTGTTTGCTAAAAATATTTGCAAGTCAAATTATAACACTTTTCCTTCCAGAAATTTAAAAATTTATGCAACTTTTAGAATTGGTAATGTAATTTACACAAAATAATTGGAATATCCATTATAACTTGGGAAAATTGATAAAAAGTTTGAGTATTATTCCATTTCTATTCATGCTTCTAGGATTAAAATGCCATATTTTAAAATGGAAATTCTGGTAACTTTATTGCCTTGTTATTGTAATTCTGATGGAATACCATACTAACCAGGCCCCTGAGGAATAAGCCTACTTCTATGTGTGTAAGGTAGTTATATTAGCACTTTTTGTAGAAAATTTAACTTTTAGAAGTGGTCATAGATTTTGTGTTTACATATCAATAGGGGTGTCGATTGATGGATTCAGAATCCTTATACAACCTAATTTCAGTCAGAGTCCCTTTGTATAATAAGGTATTTTAGCAACTTGACCAATGTAAAACTCAGCCCTTTCACTAAAATCCATGAGAAACTTACCATACAAAATTATTGTTGGGCATTATGGACTTCAGTGAAGCTTTTGATGGTCCTGGGATGGAAAGTCACATCTTCCAACACAACAACAACTTGTTTTCCCCTCTGCCACTTTCTTCTTTTTCCTTTTCCTTAAAGTCCCAATCTTTTCCCTCTGCTTTGTGTGGAGGAATTGCCATTAGATGTTAGAACCCCCTTACCAGCCCAATCAGCTCTGAGGAGGCCAAACAAGGCATAATCATTCAAAAGCAGGATCTTGCAATGAAGAAATTTCAGGCCATGGGGGAGAAGAGCATTTTTCTTATAATGTGGCAAAAAGTTAAATGTGGACAATGTGTACGGGTAACATTTGACAAATATCAGTGGAAGCTCTGCTGCACACGAAACCAATTTCACTAAGGCCTGTATTTGGGGAGTTCCATTTCCCTGCTCCATTTATCAAGCCTAGCTACACATATGGAACCCAGGCTTGGGCGTGTGTAGCACAGTGTAAGGTGGTGTATTTGGATCCGCATGTGATTCTACTGGGCAACAGAGATGACAACCCTACTTGCGCAGTATCTGGGCCTCTGGCTTCATCTTTACCTTTCGCCATACTGGGAAGTTTGACTAATTTGGGATTGGTCTGTACGAACTGTAGTACGGCCCCCCTCCCTCTCCGATTTGTGGACTTGTACTCTTCGGAAGCCATAACTTCTGAAATTCCTATTTCTACATTGGCACACTTGGGTCTGGGTCAGGCCTAGCTTCCAAAGATGGATCTGGAGACTGTCTCTCACTGTCCCAAATATAAGGCACCAAATCTGGGTAAGTATGTCTCCTCCATAGATGGAAATAGTCACTCAGTGGATCATATCAACCTGGCTTGAGGAAATGACAGAAAGCCAAGCAAGGCTATATATTTATGCCACTCTTCAATCTAGCTTTGACAGTAATAAACTTAGCAATTTATCTCTAGCTGTCTGACTCCTTGGTGTACTTTCAAAAATTACTTCCTGAAACGCAGGAGAGATATCTGTGGTTATCACTTCCTAAAACCCCAGCAATCTCTAACTCTATTAGGATAATTACATTTAAGAAAAGGAAAGAAAATGCCACAAACCATTTACCTAAATGATTGTCATAAGAGGCCTAAGAAGTTGGTCGATAGTTCCTTTTCCCTTTTGTCTCTCCTTCCCGCCCTCCCTTCCTTCCTTTTTTCTTTTTTTTTTTTTTGGTAGGGGGCAGGGGGGGGGGAGGGGTACTAGGAATTCAACCCAGGGTGCTGTGCCACTGAGCCGCATTCCCAGCCCTTTTATTTTTTTGTTTTGAGAAAGGGTCTAAATCGCTTAAGGCCTCACCAAGTAGCTAAGGCTGGCCTTGAACTTACAATCCTCCTGCCTCAGCCTCCCAAGCCACTGGAATTACAACCATGCACCACCTGTGCCCAGTCCTTTTTTTTTCTTTCCAGCCAACATCTTTCTTTAATTCCAGAAGACACCTGGGTGCCTAGTTAAGAATGAACATAGTCTTAACATTCACCAAAACAGAGCCTCAGTCAGTCACCTTGATCACACAAAGCCACTCAGGGCCACATCTGTGATCTCTCTCCTGGGGTGGCCAAGCAGCAGCCAGTTATAGGAATGAAAGTCTTCCCCTGCAAATTCACCTCATATCTCTCTTTTGATAGTCAAAACATTAGCTTACACAATTATTAAGAATTGTATTTTCCTGCCCTTGGATTCCTAATCAGGATTCTATCAACATCAATTGCCTCTGTGTTCTGTGGGACTTCTCCAGTGTATGATCTGTTTTATACAACTGAGCAGCAACCTTGTTAAGGACAGGGACAAATGACCATTTTTCCCTTTCTTTGAAGTCTCACCCTGCCTCTCTGATCTCACATTACATTCTGACTGACCATCAATAAAACTTGCAGGCTGATTGATAAATCATGGCAAATGGTGGTGCCAACTCATCGTAAGCTTATATTCTATAATAATAGATACTAACACAGACACTGACATTTACAAAAAAGGCAAAATGATACATGTTAAAAATAATTTGAAGAAGCTCAAAGCCAAATTCAACGCTCCGTTTTGGAAGCTATCGTTAGCCTATGAATTCATTTTCGACCTAACATAGCCCATAATCACATTCATTTGTCCTTGCTCGGATAGTTTTGTATCTTTTACACACTGCTGCGAATAATTTTGGAGGAAAGAGGAGTTATAAATAACAAGTACCAACCATTTACCTCTAACATAACACATTTAAGAGTTAAAATACAATAATAGCATTTTTCACATGTAATGAATAGGGCACAGCACACAGCAGAAAAAATAATTAATGAAGATGAAAGGTGGTTTTGTAGCTCAAATCTATTTTGGGGACACAGAGATGAGCAGCTTGATCATCTGAACTTAGAAAGGGCAGAACATCAAGGTTATCATCTTAGCTGCTTGTGAAAATGATTGCACAATCTTTAGCAAAAGGCCCAGAGCAGGATCTGTGTTCAATGACTCATCTGAGAAGTGGCCCTTCCATTAGCTCCCCAACTATAATACTGAGACATTCATTTAATTCTGACTCACACTGTTAAATGCCACACACTGAATCACCAATCCTACTACATAAAGCACCTGGCTCAAATGTCTCTATGAAATACTTACCCAGGCTGAAAATCTCCTCTTGGACCTGAGAGACAGTGAAAACTGGTTACAGCTAGTTGCCTTGGAAGTCACATATGAGTTCAAGTTCACTGACTTTCTGAATGCAAGATAAAGCCCAAGTAGTCAATAGATTTTATTTCTGTGTGGTGCTTTATGATCCTACTTATACCTTTATTATATGCAATAAAAGTTCTCAATAATCCTATATCTAATAATTTTGGCTTTTAAAAATATTTGTTTTTGGCTGTATGTAGTTTTCCTACTTAGGCTGTTTTCTGAAGGGATTCTCTAAATATGGAAAAAATATGCTACAAGGGCCTTCAAATGAAATGCATTCTCTAACTGTCCAGATGTTCATTTCAATGTATGCGCCATATAAATCTAAACTGATGAGAACGGTAATGGCCCTGCTCAGTCTGTTTTCTTTGGTGAACTCTGAAAGAAGAAAAATTTTTTAAAATGTACTTTTTTGGAAGTTATGAATTTTAACAACTAGAGAAAAGAAAATACGTTTTGAATTTTGTGGATGCTTTGATTTCGTGGACAATAAAGTAGACTTCCCACAGTAGTCTTCTTACAATGTAACAGAAAAATATCATCTCTGTTTCAAAATCAGATCCAAAAACTTGCTCTGTAATGAAGCTATGTTTGGAAAAAGACAAATTCTAAAACAAATTCTAAAATAGGATCATACATTCTATTGCTTTTCTTTCTGAAGATTTCAACAGGTATTCTGCATCTTTACATTGTCTCCCATGTATCACATGGAAGAAGATGGGATAAGCTCCATTTTTTTCACCTCCAAGAATTTACATAAAATTATATAAAGACATATAATATAGCCTTGTTTGCTGTTGGCTGCCTTTTGAGAGACTGGTGGTCACCTAGGACCCAGCATTAGCCCACCACTATACCCTTGTTACTACATTTTTCACAGAGCCTTTTTTCCCAATGAATAAATATGGCTAAGGAGCCTCAAAGTTGGGTTCTACAAGAGGCAGGCGCCCTTGATTCTACAGGATGCAGTCACTCTAGCTGTAGTTTCCACTCTGGGGAGAGAGAGAGACCTACAGCAGCATTCTCCTGTCCTCCCACCAGTACCGTGAAGGAACCCCGAAGAGCTACAGGTTGTTAAGTCAACCTTAGTTCCTGGCTTCTGCCCTGTGCATGGTTAAGAAAGGCATGATGCGACATTGCTGATGCTTCACCCAGCCCTTTCCTCAAAATATGCCGTTTCCTATGGGGTGCTTGCATGAGGCTCTTCATCTTATTCATGCAGCAAATTAAATCATTTCCATAGTCACAACCAGATTTAAACACCTACTCTGATCCTGAGTACCCAGAATTGAAATGCTCTCATCAGACCCCAAGAGCCTATTTCCAGGGATTCTACCTACCTGTCAATAGCAAATGTTCACTTCTCTCCACCCTACACCTGACATTGAACTCAGCCCACATCTGCTGTACTTTAGGAACATCAACGCATCTTGGTCTTGTGCTCTCCCTGCTCCTGCTGTTATGAATATATATTTTTCCAGTAGCCTTGCCCTTTAGACATAAAAAGGAAAGCATCTATTAGAAAAATCCCCTAGGGCTATTTTGTTGGAGGTGGGAAGGAGAAGAAAAAGTGCTTGACACTGAGAAAATAGGGAACATTAACCCTATCTGCTCCTAATCACTCATACAGAGTATGTGTGCCCTGGGCCATGCCAGACTCAGTTTTCTAAGGAAATGTCCTGAAGGTTTTTCATTTATATCTCTTCTTTCCTCTGCCACTACCCAATTATGGACTCCTCAAATGCAAGGACAGGTCAAGAACTGTTTCTGTCATAATCTTTCTACAGCTCTTAATACAGGACCCTGGATAACTTAGAATATTGGTGACTAACAGCTATGTCAATAGAACTGGAAACAAAAGTAGATTCTTTTAGCCTGGTAGAGCAGCCGTAGCTTTCTTGGCTTAAGGAGAAGCACTAAGTTTGGTATTTATAATAGTGAAGATTATTTTCCACTATATATATTTATTGTTATAATGATTCAATTCAAGCAATTAACTGAATAAAAAGGACATTTCGTGGTTTCTTATGCTGAAATTAACACTAAATCATTTAAATTTTTAAATAAGAAGATTATGAAAATTTTTCTGGAACCACTGAAATGAATACCTTTAAAGACTAGAGTCTGTAATTTATCTTGCAGCATTAAAATGAATTATGTGGTTATCACCTGGCACAATGACTTTCCCTGGATTAGCCTCTAAGTCTTTGGGACAATTTCAAAGGAAACTATGCAAAGATGAGGGGATGGACCAAAGGTGCTCGATGTCCACTGTGGCCTGGGGATTAAATGACTCATAGCGTCAACCCTGTGAGTGTGCTCCTGGCACTGACTCTGGAACCAGCGTGGCACATCTCTGAACGCAGGAGTCTTCTCTCACAGCTGCATCCCAGTGACCATCGTCTTTGCTCTTCAGCACCCCTTTACTCTGCAGAGGATGATATTTGAGAGGGATCAGAACTTCTCTGCCTGAGTGAGCCTTCTCAGTGCCCCTTCCTTCCACTCCCAATTTTATAGAAAGCTTGGACAACTTTGCCCTTTTCATTTTAACACCTTCCTCTCCATATCCAATGAATTACATTTTGATTGTGTATAAGTCTCAAATCAACTCATTTTAAAAACTCATCTCATTATACTTCCTCTTGACAATTCCTCATATGTGTGTGTGTGTATTTGTGTGTGTCTGTATAACTTAAGCAAAAGTTTCCATTACTCATGCCACATTTTCTCATAGAGTGATACATTGGGCTCTAAATATTCAGATTTAGTCATGAACTTGGAAGACACATTTTTCTTCTCACAATAACAGCAGCTTCTTATTTTCAAGGTAAATTCTGTTTGTTATAGGCAATGTTACTGGAGTACTCGTGACCTTACTACCATGAATCAGGCAATTACTCATTGTGTTCCTGAAAATTCTTGGAGAAAATATTTTGCCTCTCCTCCCTCAATTGACCAACCTGATCTTCCCTGGTCCAGAGTTCTGTGCAAATACCTCCAGGGGCAAAGCTTGGTCTATTTGCAATCTGGCTCTATAAATATTTAATAAAGAGTTTGAGAGGAGACTGACTAGAGATCCATCTGGTAAACTGCTGGAGACATACCAGACAATGTGAATTAACTACAGAATAGGTCTATTATACTGTCAGGATTCGATGGAAGGCCAAAGATATGCAGCTGATCCCACATTCTGCATAGACTAATACTGCAATGGGGATGAAGGAAACATGAGTGGATGAATATAAATTCTGCACCAAATGAAACTAATTCCTGATGCAAATCATTTAACAATGCTCTGACCAGTTTAAAACAACACAACTTAACTCTGATGTATTTGCAATAAGTTGTATCTCTAAACTAAACTGAAGTTCTCAAAATCTGATTTCAGTTGCTATTCCTTAATAAATGAAAACCACATCAGGAGAGATGCAGCAAACAAAAGTGATAGGGGTGTGGAAGTGCTCTTTGCAGCCATTCACTCCCTGATCCTTGCAAAATTTAATTTTTAAATAATCTTAAAAGCCTAATACCCAAACAACTACAAATAAGACTGCCATAGTACTTTTTGTCACACTATGAAAGATGCTGTTTGTTTTTTGAGAATGGAAATATGTCAGGATTTCTAATAATTCATTGGTAGTTTATAAAATTTTATGTCAACCTGCTTTAGAGTGAACAGGCCTCTGTTAATATGGCACATGGAGGAAAGAATACACTTATACCAAGTTCTTTCCTTCTGTTTTCCTTTCCAGAGACAGTTTAATATTGAAATAAATAGACTCAAATGAAGTACAAGCCTTTTTACACCTAAAAAAATTCTTTATATTTTATTTCCCCTCATTCCCCTGATTGTCATTCTGCCCCACCCCCCCACCCCCAAGTGTGGAGAAGAAACATACTTCAACCAGAGGCAAGAACAGGTTCCTATTTCTGATCTTGTGCCCTCCTGGCCTTTGCTGCCAGATGGGGGAGGGCCACTTAGTTTGGTTTGGTTTGGTTTTGCAGCAGCCTTGTCTTTAGACATAAAAGGGGGTAGCTTCTATTAGTAGAATCTCCTGAGGCGATTTTGTTGGAGATGAGGAAAGTGACAGAGAGTACTTGACACCAAGAAAATAAGGAAATGATTTAAACCCCTTGGTTGTCTTCAAATTCTCATGCTAAGAGAAAGTGGCTCCTTTTTTCCACCCTCCACCCTTAACTTCATACATGAGCACACACATGCACCCATGCACATGTAGCAAATACACAGACATACACACACTTGAACTGGCATGAACACAAACCTTCTGCAGTGTTTCAAGTAAAAGTTAAGATGGTAGAGTGAAACAGACATTATTACCTCATGTACACGTATGACTACATGACCGATGTGATCCTACAATATGTATAATCAGAAAAATGAGAGATTAGTCTATTTATGTATGATCTACCAAAATGTATAAATGCATTCTACCGTCATATACACCTAATTAGAACAAATACAATTTTAAAAATTTAGAAAAAGAAATCTATTTATCTCAGATATATGATTGATGTATGACCTTATTTCAAATGAATAGATTCTATGTTCCAAGAACATCATGCCTTTGCTACTTTGTTGATGGAAGCCTACTCAAAACACCACCAGCAAACAATCAATTTGTATTTTTTACAATGGAGTAAGCCCATTCTTAGGATTCTTAGGTCATACTATAATGGTGCACCAAGACAATGGACAATGAAGAAATCATGATTCCCTAACCAAAGATCATCAGTGAAGCTACTGGACCTCATGGTACATTAAATGAATCTATTTTAAAATTAAATATTTTGTATTATAGATGGAAACAGAGTCCATAATTAAAGAGTGATCACAGCTCCATTTTCATTTGTGGTTCAAAAGAATAACAAAGAAAACCTTTTTCAATTTACAATTTTAGAGCACAAAGCAGACAATGAATACAGATCATACTCTCAGGAGCACATCTGTATTCTAAAACACAGGTTTGTTTACAGGGCTTGAGAGCATTCTAACCGAAGCACAACTTTAGCAGATTATAATTTTAAGGCTTTTGCTATTGTTCTTAAAGAATAAATGAAATAATCTTGTTATTATTAAAATTTTCCAAATCTCTCTTAGTATCCAGGTTGGGGAAGTAAATAATGAAGCTCATTAATATACGATATTATTCTAATATGTAAGATTATTCCGCAGTCATTATTACATGCATGATGATATATGTAATCAGTAATACAATGACATAGGAAGTGGTTTCATGTCACTGAACTTGTTCTATCCTCCACAATAGGAAACAGGCTCCCTGGAGAAAAGAAGAGATTAAGTCCTTAGCATTCTCTTCTAAACCTAAAGGTTTAGAGTTAATTACTTTCTTGTAAGTACCAAGTATCTGCATGTGAGCCATCACCAGTTCCATAGCCATCCATACCATTTTCGAATGTCCATCTGGAGGAAAAGCACAAGAAAAAAGTCCCCCAGTCCCAGAAGCCATGCATGGTGGCCACACGCTTTTACAAAACACTAGGGTCTACAACGTCATCAGTTCTATTTCCATCTTGCCTTCCACCTTGGGGGGGCCTCTAGCCAGGAGGGTAAATATCACATCACAGAGTTATAATGTATTAGAACTGGTCTCAGACATCATTTGATCCAACATTCTCATGCCATAGATTAAGAAATGAAATCTGTACATTAAATGATATTCCTAAGGGTAGCTCAGCAAAGTTTGTTGAAGTATCAACTTGAACACGTATTTCCTGATTACAAGTTCTCTCTAAATTTAATATGCAAAGTACAGAGTTCAGAACAGCAATATCAGAAACTGATTACAAATGCGGAATCTCAAGTGTTGCTCCAGACCCACTGTATTACTTGGGGGTTCTCCAAACAAAACAGAATCAATAAAATATATGCATGTATATAGGGGTGTGTGTGTGTGTGTGTGTGTGTGTGTGTGTGTGTGTGTGGATATATTTTAAGGAACTGGCCAGTAAGCCTCAAAACCATAGGACAATTCAGCAGGCTGGAAACTCAGACCTAATTTCTATGTCCCAGTCTTGTTTCTCTGAGAAATCATATTTTATGTTCTTGAGGTATTCAATGGATTAATGATGTTCACCCCCATTATGGAGGATAAAAATTTACTCGAATACAAGTGATTTTAGATGTTAATCACATCTACAAAATATCTTCCCAGCAACATCTAGACTAGTGTTGAATCAAACACATGGGTACCATAGCTTAGATGCATAAAATGTATTCATCACCCTGACTGAATCAGAATCTGCATTTTAACACAATCCCTAGGTGATCTTTAGGTACATGAAAGTTTGAAGAAGCTATTTGTAAGTTTTAGGGATATCTTAGCTCCATGGCTGAGATCCTATATAACAGTTTCTTTCCTCCCATGAAAAGTTTGAGCACTGTGGTCTGGAATAGGAGATCTGAGAGCAGGCAGGTGCCCAGGACTCTTCTAACTTGCTCTGCCACTATCAGCATGGGGCAGTCACTTCATGGTCAAGATAACTACCTCAGCTCTGGTCATCGCAACTTTCTTCTCACTAGCAGAAGAGGGCAAAGGGCAACAGAGGCACAATCCTTTCCTTGAAGAACCCAACCCAGAAATTACATTTGTCACTTCTGCTTAAATCCCATACTCCAGAACTTGGTGCTATGGAAAACTCTACCTACCAGGTAGGTATTGACTATAGTCAATAGTGAGATAATACTTCATCAAGATTCAGAATTCAGTAACTCAAGGAAAAAGCGGAGTCTGATCATCATAGAACAGCTAACCATTTCCTGTACCAGATACCCTGCAAGCCCCTCTGGGACTGCAGATAAGGAGGTCAAGAAAGTTGCCCAGGAAAGGGGCAATTTACCTGTATTATTTCTTGGTAGAACCCAGTGGAGCACCTGGATGGAGAGACCAAGACTTACAGTGGCTCATGCTCATGACCCCTTGATCAGTTACTTCCTGAACATGGAGCCACTCTTGGTGGAATGAAGCCAGAATGCAAGTTTCCCTTCTGTCAAGGAAGCAGCTGTGGTTGAAGAAAGGGAAATTATAGGCTGACTCTTCCTACATTCCATCACTTCTATCTCCTCACTGTCACACAGGAATTATTCACTTCTCCCTGTTTCCAACACCAAGATGGAACATAAAGAGGAAATGACTCCAAAGTTTCTTCTTTTCTATTTCAATCTCACAGCCCACAGCTGGGGGTAAAATCCTATTGAGCCACATTCAAAGTTAATGCTAACCACAGAATTCTTTGTTATTTCCCTTCCCAAAGCAGAAAGTCTGTGTGTTTGGGGGTAACCAAGAAGCACCCAGACTATGCCTAGTGATTGTTTATATGGGGGAATGATGTTGGCATAAGTGTATTTTAATTATATTGATTAAAGATGCTTTACACAAAAGGTGCTTAATAATGGAACAAAAAAATTTGTAAGAATACATCAACTTCTCTGTCCTACTCTTACTTTCCACAATAACACATATACACATAAATTCCCTTCAGAGACCAATAAGGCATATTGTGCAGAATTTGCAGTAACCAAGGTAACAAAACATTGTTCTTTCTATCCAACATTTAAGACCAGAAAAGCAGGCATTTTGAGATCAAATATTTCTTTGGAATAGTGCTCATTGCTGGCCTATCTGCTACCATTTTTAAGATTTAGGTTTATATCAGGAATGTATTTTCTTCTAGTCATTAACTATAACTTTCAACAGGCAATTAAAAGCACCTAAATTATATATCAAAGACTTTTTTGAGCTAAACAAATAAGAAAACCACTATGATATGATTCTACTTACTTTTACATTTCTATGATAAATTGTTTATTAGCATATCTGAAAATTAATAAATACCTTTATACTAGTTTATTAATTACATGGTCTGTAAGTATATATGTATGTAAAGAATGATATATACAGTATAAGACACTATAAATAATTTGTATGTTTACTATTTTAAAAGTAGAAAACCATTTGATATCTTTCTCACCAAACTTGACTCATTAATAATTGTCTCTCATCTAGTTTTTGATGAAATAGAATGAAATAATCCATTTCAAATGTTACATAACCTCATACAAAGATCGTTCCTCCCAAGGGCATATACTCATACCTTTATTAAATGGTACTCTTTTCAAAGTTTTTGTTTATGTGAGGACTTCACTTAGAGGCTCAACTTTTCAATAAAAGCAAAACTTTTTTGATGTGCATGAGAGCAGGTCTCAGTAGAAGTCTAGAGTTCTGTGATATTGTGTTCCCCCCACTAAAATGTACCCTCTTGATCCCAGTTCAATATGAATCTTTAATAGCTGTGCTCACATAACTCTCATTCCTACATGGATTCTATTTTACCTTTAAAAAAAATATTACTATTACTTTGTGCACAGTTGGCTCAGAAAGGCACTGTAAGTGCTATTATTTTGTGTTCCTGGTAAATGGCCACTGATATTGTGACTATTACCAAGCTCCCAAGAACTTTTACTTGCAGGTAATATGTGAAAGAGAGTGTGTGTGTGTGTGTGTGTGTGTGTGTGTGTAAAATTGGTAGGTCTTACAACTTAACACATCATACAATTAAAAATGTATATTGCCAATATTATTAATGTAATGGTTGAGTTTATGCTTCCATTAACTTTAAAATGGCCTTTTAATTTTAGAAATTTGTGATTATTTATAAAATGCTTTTTTTTTTAACTGGCTAAAATTGGAAAAATTATGCAAATGGCAATGATACCCTAACTATGAAAATTCAAACCCTGAAAAGTGACTTTGCTTCTATCTTTCAAAGGAAGTAAACTATTTTCTGAGTTTAATAGAGCAAAAATTAACTTATCAGAGCACTCCCAGTTTCCTCTGGAAGCATGACCTAGTCATCTACTTATCTTATATTTTTTCTTACATCAAGAAGAAATTGCCACTATAAGGATCTGGATTTGGATTTTCTGGATCCTGTGCCCCACAGGACTTAGTTTGATGAGAATAATTTCCACTCGAGTCAGAAAATGAACACATAGGGCAGCATAATGTGCATGTGATTGAACTTTTGCAATAGTATGCTGTAAGAATTATTAGCTCTAAGAAGTTGCGAATTTACATGATTTTTTCCCACCTGATAATGATATTTGGCCTGTAGCTCTCGAATTAATTTTTTATCCAGCTTCACAGATGTCATTTTGGTTTCAGACTTAAACCCATCTTTTAAAGACCCAGAAGAAGGGCTATATTTACATTCCTAAAGGTGGAATTTGTCATTGTTTTTCTTTCTTCTGAATTGATTTTCAGAGAAGTTCTAGTCACATATATTTTTATCTGTAATCTCAACCATTTAGAAGATAACACTGATTAAACATCTGTCTAAAAATAGAATACATAGGACACTGTCCAATGTTCTCTCAAAGGTATCATTAAATTTTGTCAACTGCATTCTGGTTGGATCATTGCTAGAAGCAACTGTTATTAATTTTCTCATAGATATTAAAGTAAAAGAAAATTTACATGTTTTTATTTACATGCAATCAAATATATCTAGTTTAGAGTCTCACCAACTTGGATAGTAAAAACCTGGTCTTATTTAGGGATACATGATTCAGTGTGAGTGTCTCTGTTTTAAGCCATCATGGTCTAGAGTTGGGCTCACCTGCTCAAAGACTCTGCTGCCAAAACCATCCCAACCTTAGGACCATTGCCCAGGTTCCAAAGTATTTGAGCCCAGGTCATCACTCACCCACATCTATCTGGCAGTGCTAGGGAAAAACGAACAGGCTAAAATCTACATGCTCCCTGCCCTCTTCAGCCTTCAGTCATAGGGACACACAATCTCTTACACATTGGTGAAAATCTCCTCATTCAACTCTTTCCATTAGAGCACCATCATCATTCAGTGCTGGAAAAGTTCAGACTTGAATTTCAATGAGTTCAGGTTTTCACATCAATTATATTACTTAAGATACAGGGGCACTTCAAATGCATTGACCTGTTTCATAAGCAAAACAGAAAGAAGGATGTATTATTATTGTATCCATTTTACCTATGATCTTTGTCACTTCATTTTACTGTCTCTCAATATAACAAAGTCCTATTTGTTTTCTAAGATAAGGAATGTGTATCTTCCACCCATAGAGATTATACAGAGTGGTAACTGAGGTTGGTGAAAAAAATGTGTGAAGAAAAATACTTGCCATATTTATTCTCACATGAAATACCTCCAGAAGAATATAAAATACTGTTCAATTTTTGGTTAGGTAATTTTGACATATATGTGTATCAGGGTCTTGAATATATTCCCAGTGATATATTTTCTACATTTTCACCTCTCAGTGGTCTGGACTGCCATATAACATACAACTCACTAGATCATGTGAATTTGAAATTACAAGAATTTAATACAGTTGTCAACCTAATTCAATTAAACACCTTAGCCATGCGCAACCTATTGGGTTAACTACCCAATTCTCTTATTTGTGAACTCTACCCACTGCCACTCTTTTCTAAAATGGCACCCAGTTATGTAGGAAATAGGCTTATATGACCTCATAGTAGAGGAGTTGGAATCCCTCTGTGATTGCTTTTCAGTAGCTTATCCTATTGCATCTGTAGCAAGAGTCACTTATGGGGTTGTCTTTCTCTCACTGTCTCTCTCTCTCTCTCCCCCCCCCCCCCCCGCCACCTCCCCTTGGTCATAGCCCACACAGCTTCCTAGATGCCATGGACTTAGTGGGCTGTCTAAGTCCCTCTGAAATATCACCATACTTTCTATCATATCCTTAGCCTAGGTGGGCCACCCATACTTCTACCCTAGTATTGTCTTGCTTTGGCCATTGTGGACTCCAGAGGAGACCTACTGACTCTCAGATGAGAGATTAGGCCATACAAAACAAAAGAAGACAAAGCATAAACTCAAATTAGACCCTGTCTTTATCCTTTACTATGCCAGTCTGCCCTCTCAATCTTGCTTTGTAAATCCTAGTGATAGTGGGAAATTGTCTGTCCAGGACCCTCCTCCTAGGATACAAGGCAAGAATCCCTACCCCTCTACTCAGAGCTATTTCCTCTACCATTAAAACAAACCAGGCAAAACTGATTTGGTCAAATATCTGTTTGCCTTTTCTCCTTCTCTGGTTATGTCCTCCCTCTTTAATCTACAATTCCCTGGGTAAACATCTCCATTTCTCAATATCATAACCACCTTCTACCAAAGATAACAAGTTTCACTTATGCAGGGCTTTTTTTTTTTTTTTTTTAGTTATATTTTTGCAATTCAATTTTGTGGCTATGAAAATCTTACTTGCTAGGTACATGATAAATGGATTTTATAATAACTGTTCTTAGCTTTAATCCCCAACTCCCATTCCTGAAGAAGGCAGAAAATTAATGTTCCTGTTATTTATGGCTATGTAACAAACCACCCAGACATTTAGTGATTTAAAATAACAATCATCATTTACTTTGCTCACAAATTTACAATTTTGGCAGGATCTGGCAGGAAGGACTCATCTCTGCTACAGATGGAATTAACTGTGATGGTTTAACTGGACCTGGAGGATGTGCTTTTAAGATGGCTTGCTTACATGACTGGCAAGCTGGTGCTCAGCTGAAGCTATAGACCAGGGATTTCAGGGTCTTGGTAACTTACCATGAGGCCTCTCCACAGTGGTGCTTCTTCCTCATAGTGTAGTACCTGTGTTTCAATAAAGGAAGCAAAAGAAAGTAAAAGCCACCCATCTTTTAAGTCACAGCATGGTTCAGAGTCACTTCTGCTATGATCTGTAAATCCAAGTTGTCACAAAGCCTCCTAAATTCTAGGGCAATTAGGACAGGGGATGACTGAGGGACATCAACTCTACCATTTGATATGAGAAGTACAAAGCACCTATGGCCATCTTTAGTTCATCATACTTAATCTACAATATCCTGTTAAGTCATTCCTAGGCTTTTGAGCTTTGTTACATTTAGAAGTAAATCAGAAGATAGCTCTTCAAAAGATGATAGTGTCAAAAATTATCAACTCCTCTTTCTCAAACTAGAACTACAATACAGATCAAAATTGCCAAAAACAATAATTTAAGGGTTCTGAACATCAACCAAAGGCAAAAACAAATTAAGAAGTGATTATTTCAGGGGAAGTGGGGGAAAGGGAGAGGAGATGGGAATGGGAAAGACAATAGAATGAATTGGACAAAACTTTCCTATTGTTCATAGATGAATACACGACCAGTGTAACTCCACATCATGTACAACCACAAAAATAAAAATGGGAAGGTACACTCCACGCATGTATGATATATCAAAATACATTTTATTTTCATGTACAACCAAAAAGAACGAATAAAAAAAATTTAAAGTGATTATTTATAAAAAACTTCAGACCATCAGGTAAAAGAGTAGGAATATCTGGTATACTTTTCCAGAATTTTCTCCATCTCTTAGCTCAGGTGGTAGAATGTTGTTACCAGGGAAGAGCTGACAATAAAATATAAAATCCAACAACTTCCCTGATGGGAGGGGGGTTAATTTATTTTTCAGCAGAGGGCAAAAAATATATTCCCAGTTGGCCTGTTAGTGAAACTTGCAAACTTGATGAGCCTCAGTTGTGATTCCGCTTGTGGAAGGCAGAAGATCCAGAGGCTACCTTTAATTTAACAGGAAGATCCTGAAAATGATAGAACCTTAAAAGGAATTGACAATTTTATTACACATCTCTGGTTGGTATGTTCAGGAGAGACCCAAGATAACCCAATTCTACCATGAATTTCCTGATGATTTTGTGTTTGTATGAGCACACAGGATGAATCTGAGAAAATCCAAATTCACTGCATATCAGTAGTTGACATAAAGTCTCTAAATATAAGCAAGAAATATCTGAAAGTGCCTAACTGAAAAGAAAAGTTTAAACATACTAGAAAAATGCCTGAATTTTTAATGCATTTACCAACCTCACTAAAGTTCCACTAGTAGATGGTGAAAGGCTTTTTAGATTCAAGCAATTAGAATAGCAATACCCCACAAAGGGGAAATCAGAGTCCAGAATTGCTTAAACACATTATTCAAAATATCTAGTTTCAAACAAACAAAAACAAAAAACTGAGAGATTAAAAAACAACAACAAAAACAACAAGATAATGTGACAAACATCACACATGCAGGAGAGAAAGGTCAACAAAAAATAATTCTGAGTGAAGAAGATGTTGCATTTGGCAAACAGAGATGTCAAGGCAACTATTATAAATACATTCAAAGAATTGACAACACCTGGCGCACGACTGTAATCCCAGCAAGTTCGGAGGCTAAGGCAAGAGGATCCCAAGTACAAAGCCAGCCTCAGCAATTTCGTGAGGTCCTAAGCAACTTAGGGAAACCCTGTGTCAAAATGAAAAATAAAAAGGTTTGGGGATGTGATTCAGTGATTAGGTGCCCCTGGGTTCAATTCCATATGACTGCAATAATGGGAAAAAATAATACAATTGAATAAAGAAGTAAAAATTCATTTTAGAAAAAAATAAAAACTTCAGAGTTAAAAGCAAAGAAGAAACCATTAGTAAACTTGATGATATATGAATTGAAACTATCCTGTGGAACAGAGAAAAAAAGATTAAAAATTTTAACAGAGCCTCAGAAATCTGTGGAACAAAATCAAACAACAAAATATTTATAAAGGGAGTCCCAGAAGTTGAGGAGAGAGAGAAGAAAAATTATTTTAATACACTATGGAATAGAACTTCCTAAATTTAGTTTTTTAATATTGATACTCTGATCCAATAATCTCAATGGTACCCAGCTGGAATAATCACAGAGATTCATACGTAGACATGTCATGAATACACTATTGAAAGTTAGAGAAGAAAAGGAAATCTTGACATCAGCAGAAAGATAAAATAAAATAACTCATCACATACAGAAAAATAATATGAGTAATTGATAAATTCTCAACAGAAAGGACAGGTTTCAGAAAGTAGTAGAATGAAAAACTCTAAGTTCTTGAAAGAAAATTAGTCAAACCAAACCATAATATTAAAAATAAAAACTATCCTTCAAAAGCATTCTGAGGTTTTAAATGAAATAAATAGGGTGCTATCAGAAATTTTACCAAATTTTGGTCAGAAATTCTTATGAAACTCTCTCAGGTTGAAAAGAAATAAACCTAGAAGGTAGCCAGTACTCCAAACACCCAAAATAGTAAACAACAACAACAACAACAACAAAAAAAACTATAAAATAATGCAAGAAAATGTTTTCTTCTTTCTTATTATAATTTCTTAAAAGACATAAGCAGTTAACATTCTATTTTGTTTATAATGTATTTACATAAAGTAGACACAAAAATAGCACAAAAATGGTAAAGAAATAGATCTATATTAGAGAAAATTTGTTATATTTACTAGAATAGAGTTGCTATGTTTTATTGGAATTCAGTCACCTGGGCACATCCTGATACGTTAAAGTGCATACTTTAATTCCTAGAGTAACACTAAAAATTAATTCAAAAAGATTTTAAAATCAAAATGGACACTAAAAATATTTGTTACACAAAAAGTTGAACAAAGGAACAAAAATGATGAGTTGTAGAAAACAAATGAAAAGCGTAAGTACAAACAATTTAATAATTATATTAAATATTAATGGCCTAAAAACTGCAATCAAAAGTCATAGATTTGGGCTGAGGCATGTAGCTCAGAGGAGCTCTTGCCTAGTGTAAGACTTGGAGTTCTATTACCAGTACCACACCAAAAAAAAAAAAAAAAGTCAGAGACTGTTATATTTGATTTAAAGGGCACAATGTACACATATGCTATTTACAGGAGAAATTGTTCAGATTGAAAGATAGACACAGATTGGAAGTAAAATGATTGCAAAGAGATATGCTACAAAAATTTTACAGTTTAAATATTTACATACTAACTACATATTAACTAGTCAAAATGACAAATAAGTACTCTAATAATAAACTGTTACTAGAAATAAAAAAGGAACACTTTATAATAACAAAGAGTCTTTATACTAGGAAGATAAAATAATTATAAATGTATAAGGGACTTTAAAAGAACCCCAGCATACATGTAGCAAAACCAACAAAATTCAAAAGATACATGCTTCAATAAGTGAAATTGAAGAATTCAATATCCCATTTTCAACAACTGATATAGCAACATGGAAAATCATCATGAATAAAGACTTGAATGGAAGCATCAGTTAACTTGACAAGTGACATTTATGAAACCCTCCACCCCAATATTATAGGATACTCTTTCTTTTCCAGGACACATAAAACATTCTCCAGCATGGAGCAAATTCTAGGGCATAAAATGAGTCACAGTAAATTTTAAAAGATTAAAAATCACTCAAAGTATGCTCTATAGTAAAAATGAAAGAAAATCAGACATCAATAACAGAAAGTACTTAGGGAAAACTCCAAATACACGGAAATTAAGTAACACAGGGTTCAAAGAAGAAATTCCAAAGGAAATTAGAAAATATTTTGAACTGAATGAAAACAAAAACAAAATATCAAAAGTAATGGAATAGAGGTAAATACATAAAAAAGAAAAATTTTCAAATTAAAAGTTTATACTCCATCTTTAAAAAAAATAGAAAAAGAAGATCAAATTTAAAACAAAATAATCAAACAGGAGAGAGAAATAAGAATCATGGCAGAAAAAGAAAGAGAAAAAAAAAACAGTAGGAAAAAATTAATTAAATAAAAGAACAGTTCTTAAAAAGGTAGCATTGAGAAGTTTTAACTGTACTGGCCGAGAGAGACAGAAAGAGAAGACACAAATCACCAAAATCAGGAACACAAAAAGTGACATGATCACTTATTTAGGTAAAATTAAAATATAGGGAATATTATGAGTAACTTAGATAAACATAGATAAACAATTTAGATGAAATGTACAACATCCTAGAAAGACAGTAATTCTCAAGACTGACTAAAAGATAAGCTAAATGGACCATTAATGAGTGAAACATAAAATTAGTAAATAAAATTATTCCACTTAGAAAAACCCAAGTCCAGATGGTTTTAAGCATGAATTCTATAAAATATTTTAAAAGTAAATACTATATATTCTATTCTTTTCAAAAATATAGAGGAAGAACACTTCCCAACTCATTCTATGAGCCAGCAACATCCCAATAACAAAGCTAGAAAAACACATCATAAGACAACAACAGACTCAGATCCTTTGAGAGCGAACAGAAAACATTAGCAAAATGAATCCAACAACATATTAAGGTGATAACTAGTAAGTGCTAGTAAAGATAGTCATCACCACAATTCCTTAGGGAAATTCAAATTAAAACCAAAATCAAATCCCAAGTGACTAATGTGGTTATGGTCAAAATAGCTATCAAAATCAAGTGTTGGCAGAAATATTGAGAAACTGGAATGCTCAAAAATTGCTGGTAGGATGTGAACTATTACAACTAATTTGGAAAAACATTCAGCAATTTCAGAAAAAAAATATGTATATATATAAACATATCATTCCAATCAGCAATTCCACTCTTAGGTATCTATCCAAGAGAAATCAAAATGTATGCCCACATAAGTCCTTGTACATGAATGTTCCTAGCAGCTCTCTTCATGATAGGCCCAAACTGAAAACAATCCAAATGTCCATTAACTGGTGCATGGGTGAATGAAATGTGGTATATCTGCACAATGCACACTCTTCAGAAATAAAAATGAATGAATAACTAGCACATCTACAACATGAATGAACTAATTATGCTATTGAAAAAAGCCAGATGCAATAGACCACATAGTGCATCATTCCATTAGTATGAAAGTTTTGTTTTTAAGTAAACCTACAGATACAGACAGTTGCCTACTAGTTGCCTGGAGGTGGGCATTAGAGTAAGGATTGACTTTAAACCAGAATGAAAAATCTTTTTGGAACAACAACAAAAAATTCATCTTAAACTATTGTGGGGAGAATTTCACAGCTCTATAAATTTACTAAATATCATTGACTTGTACACTTATAAGGGGTGCATTTTCTGCCATGTGAATTATATTTCAATAAAGTTATCTTTGATAAAGCAAACTAATTTTATATTTTCCTTCTGAACTTCCCACTTTCTCCCAGGTTGCATTATGCTTTCTCAATTAACATACCAACAGTTCAAAGGATACATGGCTGTAGACTTAGCAACCCTATACTAGCATTCATTAAAATGTATTCATCTGCCAGTAAGAATATTGTCAGCTACCTTTCTTTCCTCTTCTCCTGAGTTGAATTGCCTGCTCACCCACAGGACCTCAGTCACATGGTTAACACTGCCACTGTTGGAGAGTGATGCACAATGCTCTTACAGATTTTCTTCTGAGGAGCTTTCTTCAATAAATCATTTGCATCCAAATTCAAGTTTCGACTCGGCTTACTCAGGAAACTGGCCTCTACCCCTGACGTTCCATGCAACAGTCCCTATTTACTAACCCTGCTCTACTATTGTGGAGGCTGCATCTGTAATTTCCCTACACAGTGTCCCAATTTGGACATGCCTCTCTGAACTTCCCCCCTGTGATCTCATGCCATAATGGTGTAGAGTATTTCTATCACATCTTCTGTCTTCTCAAGCTTCACTCAAGGAATGAAACAAAAACACTCTATTCTTAATCTCCAAAATCCCAGGAGTAGAAATATAGAAGGAGGATACATTCTAACCTAAATATCCCACTTCTAACCCTTGGTTATCCTCCAATGTTTCCTTCTCACATGGTCTGGGGCACCACATTTTCTCTTTTTCTTTAAAAGCTAAGGGCATAAACTTTGTTTTTTTTCGCTTGGCTGGATCTTTTTTCCATTGGAACAGTAATACCCCTGTTGGGACTAATGACACATTAACTAACTCAGGCTGACTCCTTACTCCCTGGTGAGTGAGCAAGATCAAGGCCTCAAAGGCGGTTTCAATAGTTAATGACGATAAATCAGACCACCGTCAGGGATTGGTTAACAACAGTTCTGCTAACGTGATCAGCTCGTGCTTGCCATATAGTCCTATGGGACTCTCGCCTGCGTGAACACCCCTGCCTTGCTGACTTTAAGCTGATTGGTTCCCGCCTAGCCCCACCCTACATAAAAGCAGTGTGATTTCCTCAATAAACGAGTTCCTGCTGTGACTGGTCTCCCTGAGGCATCTAATTGTCCTCTGCTGGGAGGGCTGGGAGCAGGCAGTCAGTCGGCCCTACCTATCCCGGTCTGACCTTGCTGGGGAGTGTCCCCTTCCCTTGTCACTGGTCGAGAAGAGCAAGGGGGCTTAAGACCCCGACATACCCCTACACTAGTGGGAACAGAGACAACAAAGTATGGGATTTAAAAATTACTTCATTAATATCAAAGTATATCCCTCTTATAGATGATGGCGTATAATGCACATACATATTGTACATTTGTATGTCATTTTAGACATGAATGCATGGCAATTAACATGTTTGGTCTTACTCCAGTCCCCTTGAATTCTAATAATTTTGACTTGAATGAATTCCTATAATGCCTGGTGATTTTTCAGATCAAAACAGCATTTACTGATTGTTTCAGTTGATAATATTTGAATGCTGTTACATTCTTACTTCTAACAGAATGAGAGTCAATAAATTACCATTGTCATTCTCTTTCTCAGTACTTCAATAGTACTGTTGAGATTACCACGTGGAACAACTTTCTGAGATAAAATAATGTGATGAAAACTGCAGATGCTTTGGAGGTAGATAAAAACTTGAGTCCTGATGCTGGTTCTTCTCTTAATGGACAACAAAACCAAACAAAATCTCCCTTGAGTGTTATTCATGTAAATGAGGAGGGGTCCTTTTGAAAATTATACATGACACATGTATATGGAAGCTCAAAGCACAACACGAAAGCAATTTAAAGATGTTAAAGAAATGAGCTAACTACATAAGTATCCATTCAGTTCATTGATGAAAGGAATAGGCACATATTTCAAGGCAGGAGCAAGAACAGGGGGCTAGAGAAGATTTTGATGACAGTGTAATGCATTTGACTATGAGAGAGACAGAGACAAAGAGTTGTTTTATTTTCCTGCCTTTATTCCAAAAGAGGAGAAGGAAAAGAAAGACAAGGGGAAATCAAGAGAAAGGCAAACTAGTCATGTGTTTCTTCCCTCCTTTTATAATTCTTCCATATTCTATGGTTGAACGTAATCGTCAAAGAAATCAAGAACTTAAAACACAAGTGAGCAAAGTCAAAGTAGGAACTGAATGTGAACTAAAGGACCCAAGAGACATTGAATGGTGAGAATCCAGGTCCTGAAGATCCTACAGCAGGTGTACAGAAGCCGCGAGCCACACAGGAAGGATGGATGTGACTGGGTTCTGCCTCTGCCTTCTACCCAACTGCTGAGAACGTTTTGTGATCCTGGCACTGACATTTGTGAAGAAAGGAGCTGACTGAGGCCACACGCACATCTACTAACATCTCAGCTTCAGTTTCTTATCAGCAGAACAGCAGCAGGGCTGGGAGAATAGGGAATAATGTGTGTGAAGGGCCTCGCATATATTAGGTAATAAATGAATCATCCCTCTAATTATCTCAATGTGTAAAAAGAAAACATTTCCAACCACGCCAGTCAAAATAAATGAGATGAGATACATTGCAAAAATGGTGATTTTACAGACAATTTTCAGCTTTCATATGCCATCTGTAGACATAATCGTTTTACACTTTCATTGTTGATACTAAAGTTTAAATTTGCTTGTGCTAAGAGGGCTTGCAAAGGATGAGAATGAAGGAGCATGAGGCTGTCCAAAATAACAGAAATCTTCTAATGCATGAGACAAACTCCTGCCAAGCTATGTGAGAAATTCCTAAAATAATAACCTGCATTCCCGCTACTGTAGAAATGGAGCTTTTTATTGTTGTCATTATCTCCACTATTATCATTATCATTGTTTTGTGAATCCCCTGCCAGACCCATTAATCCCTAAGGGGATCTAATGGTATGAGTTTCACATCTGTACAATTCACCTGGAAAAGTTCTGAGCAAGTTAAGCTCAGTTCACGTTCAAACTGAACTCTCAGCATCTCCCCCTACAGAACCTGTCTACCTGGCTGTCCAACCTGCTTAGCTGGCACCACTAACTTGGTTCTCCAAGCTCGAAATCTCAGATTTGTCCTTTACTCATCCCTCTCCCTCAGACCTCGAATACAGTCGGTGCTCTGTTCTTCACTATTGCACCTGCTAAAAATGTTCTGCCTTCCTTCTCTCTGCTCTGTGTGTCTCTACTGGCTTCATTCAAGACCTGACCAAGGAAAACCCTTAGCAGTCTGTCCACTGTCAGTCTTTAAGGAGCATATTTCAAACACAACCATGGTATCTTATTCTTATGAATCTGTTCCAACACTTAGAAGAGGTTATATGCTATTACCCATCTGCTATAAATGGGAACTAAAGACTTTGCCTAATATAAAGGAAACAGATGTGAAAGAAATAGCATGCAATCTCTCTAATTCTCTCTCTAGAATGCTCTAAGTTCTAGAATTGAAAGCGATTTTTGATTAAAGACATTTTCTGAATATAAGACTGTATTTGCCAGAGTACACTAGAGGTCACTTAGGCTGAAAAATGATAAGGATGATAACTTTCCTTGGATGTATACCAAAATGACAGAAGCAAAATGTTTTAATTATGAAAGATTCTATATCTATTGGTACCTTTAAAAGTCTCATTTCTGCAAAAGTGGAAAAAAGGAGAGAAAGGGTTTCTACACCTTACTGTCAGTTTCAGGAGTTCGGAGAGAAATGGAACAGATGCTGTGGGCACCCTGCCCGTGTGCACCAGCTCTTATCACTTCAGTACCCTCTGGCTGGACTGGCAACTCCTGGCACCTGCATTTCTATGCCTGAGGGCTGTCTCTAGCCAACAAAGTCTGCTCTACCCACCTGCGCAGCATTCTGGATATATTAGGGTATTATCTTCCCCTGGGAATAATCTTCAGCCAATTAATGAAAGGAATTGATATAGAAGTACTCCAGCAACATTATCCCTTGGGTTGAATAACTCAGAGATATTCTGTACTGACTTTCAGGCTTCTCTGTGGGATTTAGATTGCTAATACGCATTTTGTTGATTATTTTTTCTTCATTGTCTCATCTCTGCATTCTCCTATCAGTGATTTCTTCTCTTCCCAAATAAAACACTTGCACGTGAATGTACATCTCATGAGCTGTTTCTGAGGCAAACCAAATCAGGTTTACCACCATTCCAAAAAGAATTGATGGCTACATCAGAAATAGTGAAAACTATAGACTAAATAAACTTTCCATTTACTTCAGTAAACAACTATTGAGAAGCTACTGTATCAGGAAACATGCAAAAATAATTAAGGCATACAACCTGATCTCTAAAGAGAACATTAATTTCAAAAGTAGACAATATCATTTTTTAAAGTGCAGTAATTAGTCTACACAAGAATAGTTATTAAGCACAACAGAGGAAGTATTTTAAACACTGTCAGCAAGGAGGAGTAAAGTACTAGATAACTTTACTAAAGAAGAAACACTAGATTCAGTTTTTCCAGGCCTAAGTGGAAAGGGGAATACCAAAATAAAGGAAATAAGGAGATCATTATGCAGAGCAGATGAGCAAGATGTAGTCTCCTCCACCTCAGGGACCTGGGGACAATTTCAGAGGCCAGAAGATACAATGCTAGAGATACGAATCCTAAAAACAGTCAGTTAAAATCCTAGCTTTTCTACTTACCATCTGTGTGACATTGGACAAATTAATTCACCTCCGTGTGTCCCAGTTTGCTCATCTATAAAATGAAGATACTTACTTCCTACCTTTTTTTTTCATTTAGATAATTTACTATAGATAAAATTTTAGAATAGTATCTAGCAAAGTGAAAGTGATCTAGATTATAACTGATTTATTTTCATGACTAATTAACTCACAGGGAAAGGTATAGGAGATAGCAAACAGAAGAAAAATCATGTAGGGTCTTCTAGTTTTTGCTAAGTAATAAAAGCATATTCCATGCGAAGGAACTCTTTCTTTATCCTTCAGATCAAGGGCAAGCAAACTATGTATGATCCAAAGGAAAATCTAGCCTACCGCCTATTTTTGTAAATAAGTTCTATTGGAACACAGGTTCACTCATTAATTTACATATTATTTATGAACAGCATAGTAACCCACCAAGTCGATTTTATTTTTAATTATCTAGCCTTTTACAGAAAAAGTTTGCCATTCCTAGCTATAGATGGAAGGGAAAGACACTCAGTGGAGATCATGTTGTAAGGAGTTAAAAAAAAAAAAAAAAAAAAAACCACAGGCAGTTAGAAGGCCATTCAATGCATAGAGATTAAAGTTGAGATTCCATGAACCTCAAAAGAGGAAAGGTTTGGTGTAGAGACAAAGGAGAATATATTAGAAGTTGATAAAGAAAGGGTAGAATAAAGGTTATAAACTTGCAGCCTGGAGTACATGCCTAACCTATCAATATTTTATTCATTCCCTAGTGTTCACATATTTTAAGTTATTTGCCAATATTTAAAAGATACCTCACTAATAAAACCTGAATTTCTGGCTTTTATACATAATGTAATTTGGAAGATGTGGCAAAAGTTCACTTAGTCTTGAAAGACAGAATTCTCTCTATCTCCAAAGCATCTGCCATAATTAGGAGGCATTGCTCTCCAAGAGGTCCCCTCCTGCGCTGCTTCCCATTGTGCTTGGCTTCATTCATGTCATAATCACCCTGCCACTTGTGGATCCAAGGGCATAGAACATGGGAGAAGTGACAACTTTCTCTGGAAACAGCTAGAACAGAAAAAGTGGTCTTGAAAGAGAGCCAGACCAGTAAGAACAGATGAGAATACTATGGAAAGAAGTTGAGGTATAAGATCAATATATCCATGAAAGAATAGAGATTTAAGATGGCAAAGGACAAAAGTGTTTAGGAGCAGTTGCATTGTGAATAAAGAGCAAGGAGGTCCAGAACAGGGTAAAGATCCCTGAAGAAGAGGGATTGGTAGTCAGCAACGTTCCATTTGGTTGTTGCATGACGTTGTCTTGAATGACAACCATGGAAGGATCTAGTCGGCTTCAAAGTCTCTGCAATATTGTGAAGTTACTGTGGTTAGAACTAGTTGTGGGTACATTAGAGTTAGTGTGGTTTTAGGTTTTGTTTTCACAGATGCCGTCTAAAACTCTGTGCAAGTACATTAGCATTGCTCCAAGACTCCACTAGGGTCATGGTGAGGCTTCTATCAGGGAATCCCTAGTGAGAAGTGCTAAATTAGCTGATTAAAGAATGCCTCTGGTTGCTTTGAAGTCAAAGTCATATTTGTATAGTGGAAGAGGAAAAAGTCATCTAAAACTGCAATTGCCTTTTAAAAGGTTGCAATCACAGATTCTTCCCTCCCTCCCTGCTTTTTAAGAAATAGACTCCCCTTTTCCTCAGTGGCACCTTAAGTACCTAAAGATGTAGATCTTCCTACCTTGTGGTGTGACTGCATCTTGGTCCTTCATCAGACGATTTTGCCTGTTTTTCCTTGATTTTCTATCCTTTACTCTAAGGAGTCCCTTACATATTAAAAAAAAAAAAAAAAATAGGGAATATAAAAAAGAGGGAAATGGCATTAAAACCCTTAGTGTTTTTAGTTATCCATGATTCCCTTTACCACTATGAGAAACACTTCCTCAGTCTTACATAATGAAACATCTATGGCTGTTCTTCAGTGTTTGTCCCAGAAAAAAATCCTATAAAGTCATATTTTTATGCTGCTAGCTGCTAGGAATAGCCACAAGGGAATGCCACCTCTCAGCCACAGCTGCCCAGACGCTGCAGTGGAAGATTTAACCTTGAAAAGAAAGAAAAGGCCAGAGCTGTGAACAACTCGATAGTCAACACCACAAACTGTATTATTGAGATGAAAAGATATTTCCATGTTTGCATTCTTGACTTAATATGGTTCCTTATTCAAAAGGAAATATTTTACATTTCAGAAATAACAAACAAAGCTGTATCAGGTGCTGATGTAGAAATCTAGTGTGATGAAGTATGGAGAAAGAATTCACTTATATTTATTCTCCAAGGAATTGTCAGTGAAGTAGGTACTAGAGAGAGAACAGTGTTCAAAGAAACCATTATAAATAGATAAGAAAAGTATAAATAATGGTAGCCCTTACTCAATTAAAAGAATCATACACATTTTATGTAGTGGTGCTTCTCTTCTAGATACACACTAAGATTCATTCTCGTCTATGCACTGGAAGAAAAGTCTGCTTGGAAGTGGATAAGTCAGAGTTACATTTCAGAAGTTAATGCACATGGTTCTTAAAGTTGACTTCCCACAAAGTTTTAAGAAAGGAGGAAGGAAAAGATGAGACAGGAAATACAAGTCCCTAATGACTTCTCTTTTGACCCACAAATACATGGAAAGGATGAGAAAGCACAAAATGCTGCTCAGAGCTAAATCATCATAGCTCAGACTTCTGCCAGAATTAGAAGTTCTTTACTTCATGGAAAATAGGAGAGCTGTAGGTTTATATTTAGTCTTCTTAAAGCCTAAGAAACTAGGTTTTAAGAAAGTAGGGTTTGTTTAACTTTTTTTCACCTTTCCTTTCTTCTTTTTCTGTCCCTTTTTTTTTTAAGATAAACTTACAATGTTTTAAAATAACATATATTATATATAATAAAATTATATAAAGAGTCCACACCATTTTCTAGGCATAGAAAGTACATCGTGTGTCTCCCTGGTGAAGAGTTAATGCTGCTCTTCCTATCTTCAAAAGTTTAAAAAAATATAATTTTCCTTATGATGAAAAATTTGCTTTTTCTGTTATGTAAGTCAAATTAAAAATTGTCTCTGTGCTGTGTGCTACTTTCCTTTTAAATATAAGAAATTTAAGGGAGTAAAACAACCACTTATTTTTCCACTCGACACAGAGGTCAAGGTTCAATGGAGCATCACAATCTTTTGCAAGTAATTTGTTACTGAGAATAAATAGTTCAAAGTTTGCAAATGATTTACTTTTGTTTGTAAGTTAGAGAAAAATCAAGGTTGTCCTGAAATATCTCTCTCATTCAGCTGCATCATGAGATCCTTTTCTGAGTGGCCTCAATCTAGGATGCTAGTGAGTTAATGTCACTCATCTTTTTTTTCCCCCCAGGGGTAAAAAATTGAAGCCTCTTTATCAGACTGAGGGCAAATAGCAAAACACCCAAGAGATATTGGAAGCAAGGGGTACATCTGAAAGTTAAATTATAAAAACAAGGTAAGGTGGGCATGCGAGGCCATCCTAAGTATGAGAAGTTGCATGGGTCTGTGCAATGAGAGAAATCCCAGGGCCCTCTCTTGATATGAGTGGAAAGAGTTCATCAGCCCCAAAGGAAGAAAGCATTTGAATGACTCAGTATTCTTTGCCTTGAATGGCATACTCAAAAAGTGCCCTTCTGAGTCTTATTTGTTGTATATGTTTGGGTTTTGTTTGTTTGGTTGTTTCCTCCTTCAAAGAGCCTGAGAGTCCAGGATTACTGACATTTATAAGTTCTGTAAGTTAATCAACTGTCCTTCTGGTTTCATGAAATGTATTGACTGTTTTGTTCCAGGTCCTGTTAGGAACCAGTAATGTTTTAGAAAGAGACTATAGATTGGAGGTATAGCTCAGTTGTAGAACATGTGTGTGAGGCCCTGGGTTCCATACCAAGGATCCCCCTCCTCAAAAAAAATGTAAATTAACTAATGTGAGTTTGTTCCAAAAAGGCTAATATACTCACTCTATATGCTCAAATAGTCATGTTTACAAACCTAGGGAATTAAGGAGTAGAACTTGAACTTTGGTAAATCCATCAAATGAAGAAAATTTTTTATTAAGCCTCCTGAAGACCAAGCAACAGGCTTCTACTGGAAACAGTCCTCATACCATGAATCTTTGTGAGCAAATTCTGACTTACCTAGACTTCATTTGATTGGATGAGTTCCATCCACACTAAGGGAAACACTCTGTTTTATTTAGTCTACCAATTTAAGTATCATCCAGAAATACCCTCACAGACACACCCATAAATAATGTTTAACCACATATCTGGGCACCCCAAGGCCTAGTCAAGTTGACACTTAAAATTAACCATCACAGAGAGGAGTTCCCCCCGCCCCCTTTGCTTTGTTTTCTTTTTGGCAGGCATGAAAAAAGAAATTGTGATAAAATTCGGAACTAATTGCTAAGAAGTTTATTGTCTTGCCACTCTCCAAGCTCTTCAAAATAGTGAACTTTACAGTCTAACTTGCCTCAAGCTTAAAGTCTCAGCCTAGAAACACAGGAATGGGTAGAATGATCTGCTTTCCCTTAAAATTCCTCTGTTAATAGACTGTAGTCCTCTGTTTAAGAGAAAGAATCAATAACACAGAAAATTCTAGTTTTAAAAAACAGTTAATAAATATCACATTAGAAAGATGACAAATGCATATTGAACTATTTGCCTTTTATTCTGTATCACATCTCTGAATGGTCAACCATAATGGGCCATACCTGGGGGAGGAGATTTGAAAAACTATGTGAGATTTGTGGGTGGGCCTTGCAATTGTTAAAGCATTAATGAATGGGATCTTTCTCCTAGAAGAGAAATGTAGGAGAAAGAGGGAACTGTTTTCGTTTTTTATGAAGCAGAATTCCTTTCTAATTCTCTGAGCCTTTTACTATAACTGCCTTAGCATGTGTTTTAAATTATATTGTATGCATGTGTTCCCTATAAAATTAGCCATCATGACCCATTGTTCCACAGTCCTTCCTTTCATCACATTTTAGAGGCCTGTGTTCCATATTAGCAAATAACCCTCAGGGAAAATTATGCATTTTCCATACACCAGCTTTGTTATATATTTGATAACACTTATTGTATATTTAAGGATATAGGTCAATATATAAAATTTTTTGAATAATAAAACAAGTGGCCAATTGTTTCCTCATGGCATGCAAACCAGGAAGTCAAAATGAATATATCTAACATCAATATCAAAACAGAATTAACAGCTCCACTTTTAACCCATATGTCCACAAATATATATAACTCCATCAATATGTTAACTAGGGTGAAGGCATATTGCCAACTTTAGAGCCCACTCAAATTCCTTGGGTTCTGAGTTTAAAATGAAATTTGAAACTTTCCAGGTCCAAGGTCATTTTTGGTGTTGTAAAATGTGACTTCCTGGTTGAAAAACTGAAGGTATTTGGACACCAATTTACTCACGCAAAATATGATAAGTGTGAATGAATCAGTAACATATGGATTGCATTTTCTTTCTGAAAATCTATGATTTTTTAAACTTTTAAAATAGAAAATTCATGGTAAAAACATGCAATGGATTTAGCCAACTCTAAATCATTTGAGAAATCTTTCCAAGGCCTTTTTCTCTCAATGGATATGTGGTAGAGTTTCAGCCCATACTGTTAATGTAACTATACTCTTTCTTCCAACCCTTTCCTTCGCCATTGAGTTAATACAATGTTCACTTCTCCTTCTCACTACTGTTTTTCCCTCCCCTACTTCCTTGAGTGTGTCCTAAAAAACTGTCTCATTTCTGTTGCAATGACATTGATGTTTTTAAATTAAATTGTGCTTCAAACTATTTTAAATGTAAAGCTCAAGGGAATAGCAGTAAAGGGTATGGATTCTTGATGAAAAGAAATATGCTTGCCTATAATTCAAAATGTACATCCTAAAGATAAGAGTTGTTTCCTTGTCTTCTATCCACAAACCATTAACCCATAAATCAAAATTAAATAGTACCAGGATTTCTCAGAATGACCCGAGTACTTGACCAGTAAAAAAAAAAGTTATAAAAAAAATAAAAATATTGCAATGACTCCAATCTCGGTATATTTGTCTGTATGTGTGTGTGTGTGTGTGTGTGTGTGTGTGTGTGTGTGTGTAAATACCATTTTCTATATTTATACCTCCTTATTTGAAATGTTTTCTGTCATTAAGTATCTTGAACTAGGCCTTGACATCAGCAAAAATGATTAGTCTGCAGTCAACCCCAAACATAAGTTCAGTTAAAATGGTCTGTCTAAATTATTTCTGAAAACAAGATTATATATCCATGCAGTCTTCTGATTTCAATTGTGTTCAATTTTCTAGAACTCTGAATGTTTATGTTCCTAAGTTGTATGTATTTTCCAAGGTTGGTCAGGGATCTTTGCCAATTGCACATTTTGAAAGCTGTATTATCTTATCTACTCAGCTTAAACGTTACAGAGATCTGAACTGTGTTTGAACAGAAACCAGTATTTATTACTTAATGGATTTCTAATTTCAGAGTACAAAAAAAAATTCTAGTTCTTCTAAACAACAATTACCTTAGTATAGATGTAACATACCACCTATTTACTTCAGATTTCCATTCAAATAACACACATAAATAAATAGGCATTTTGTATGGAGTATCGGATACCACAGTGTGTAATATCATTTTGGGTTGTTCATATGGAGCCAAAAAAAAAAAAAGAAGGAAAACTTTAAAAAAAAATCAAAGAGACTCTAATTCTCATATTTTATGCAATAGTACAAATTCTACAGTATTGCATTAACATATATAAATCCTAACTCTGTAGACATGGATAGTTGCAATTCCCTGAACTGTGGCAGATTAATCCATGAAGATTGTCTCCCAACTCTCTAATTACAATTAATGAATCTAATTACTGTGATGACTTGAGTATTATGCTTTCATCATAAAATCTACTGTGTCTATTTTCAGTTTCCCATTTGAAAGAATATCACCCTAAAATTCTAAAGAATGGTGAAAATTCTCTAAGGAATTTGAAATTCAACTGTAATAGTACTGGGTTTATTTATTTAGCATTCAACAATCATATGACCTCTGACTGGGGATTTTCAAAAGTTGCATAAATTTAATACTGCAAGTGTCAGGATAGGAAAACATCTTTTTGCCATAATGAATGTGATATTCTCTTCTTATATTTCCTTAGTCAATTTTCATCTCTTGTCTTCTGTAGATTTCTCCCCAACCCAGCTTAAGATGAAGATGGAATCCAGGGCCTCATGCATACTAGGTAAGAGCTCAGACCCTGAAGGTTTTATTATTTACCTTTACCTTAATATTAGAAAGAAGATGACCATTCTATTCTCCTAAGTGAAATTTTATTTGAGTAAAGAGGGAAAAAGCTTAAAGCATTACTCTTACATTGAAATCATTTGATAAATTTTAAAGTAAATTTTTTAAACCTGAAAGGAATAGCCTTAATAGATTCAAGAAGCTCAATTTCTATTCATTGCTTCTTGGTCAAGAAAAAAGTATCACTCAAATTCAAATGAGAAGCGCATCATCAGAATGTCTTATTCCATTGCCACACACTTCAGGTTAAGAAGGACTTCCATGCCTTATTTGCCCTGGCAACTTTTTGTTTCTTGTTATCATGAATCAAGGTGACTATAATAATAAAATGTTTACAAATGATGAATGTTCTAATTACCACATTATAATGGCTAGCTTGCATATGCTTGTATTTATGAATCAACAAATAGAAACATAAGTGTTATTTCCAATTTTTAATGTCTTCTTTCTCTTACTCAGCATCCTCTTACCCAGGAAGAAGAAAGGTAGAGTCATAAAATAATGGCTCAAAGTGATGCTGCATTCCCCTCAAAATGAATACACAGTCCTGCCTGAGAAATCTATCCATGGGGTATAATACTGGTCATTTAATTCCTCATTTAAATTATTCTGATCATTAAAGCTTAGACACCTAAGAGTTGGAGAGTGAGATCAGAAATAGAGGATGAAAGAGCATACCTTCCAAAATGGAGTGAGAGAGAGATTATATTGAAGATCTCTAGTCTAGACCAAAAGTCACACACAGCATCCTAGGGCCTTAAGTCAAAAGAAAGACCCATGAAACTCCTAGTTGCCTCACAACTATCTAGTTTCTGTTAGATGGCCATAGGCTTCCATTTACACCATTTCCATGACTGAAGTTCCACTGCTTCATAAAAGAAGCTGAATTCATTTTTCAAAAGCTTTAGCTATGACAAACTTGTTACTCCAAATAACAAGTAAAAATTCTACTTATGAGAATATTTTTTGCCTAGTAAAGTTAAACAGAAATCTACTCCACACATCATCTATCTCTTCAAGTCTATTAAAACAATCATCATGTCTACTTTGTCTTCACTTCTTCACTTCTACCAGGGAACTATCCTCAGTTCACCTAAGTATTCCTCAGAGGACTTGGCCTTCAACCCATACCATCATCTCTGTGGTTCTTTTATCATTATTTTCTCAAAGGAAAAAGTCTACCTTTGTGTTAGCAAGAGTACATTTGATTTTTAAGAAATTAACATACATATATGCCTACTGATGTATTCTATATTTATTTAATTTGGTATTTTAGAATTGCTAATAGACAACAGACATCCATCCATAAGCATGACCAAATGTCCTCTAGGAAATCTGCTTATATCAGTAGGGGACTTGGGATAGTGGCTGAAGATAATTTCATATATTTAAAAATAGAGACCACACCTACAATGCACACATACCACCACCACCCATTTCACCATGAAAATGTATACTCTTAAGATTATGGCAGGACTCCAATATTGGAAGCAAATCTACATAGTCAGAATACACTGGTGCTGTGTGTGGAGTATGGCTATCCCCTCTCCACACACATATGCACATGAGGTCTAAACAGAAAAATATCATTATAAACATTTCTATACCAATACTTTCTTTACTTAGTGTTCTAAATTTTTTAAATTTTTTATCATGACAAAAGACAAAGTCTTTTCTCTATCACAATATGTGGCATTCCACAAGATAGCCAAGGTTAAGGGAAGAATCAATATGCTTTATCAAATTCCAATATTCTCTACTGAATTTTGGGGGGAAAAAATCATTAGTTGCTTTGTATGTGTGTGTGGTGGGCGGGGGGCTTGACTTTTAAAGGTCAAGGTACATAAGGTGGAACAATGGGGGTAGAGGACTAAAGAGAACTGATAGACTTTCTTTGGTCAACTACCAAAACTCTAGATGGCAGCATGTCACTGGCATAGGGCACAGAGCTAGTTGTTGAAAAGGTGCTCATGGTGAGTTCCAAGAGGTAGTGATGGCTGTCACAATCACAATCATATACTTGGAGCTCAGCACTGCTTTCTAACCTAGACAACAACCAGTGGCCAAAGGAGCAGCAAGCATCACAGCAGAATCCTCCAGGTCCAGAGTACTGAGGACATGAAAGTCACCAAAGACAACTACAGAATCCCAGAGACTGGAGTGAGTAGAGAGATGTCTGAGTCAAGAGTTGACTCACATTTGGAGAATCTCATATGGTCCAACAATTTCTTCATGCCTGGGACCTGAGCACCACCTCTCACTCCCACAGATAGACACTCTTAAAAATTTTTGCACATCAGGCCACAAATGATCATTTCTACATCTCACATTCCAAACTTCTGTGCCATAATTAGACACCTGAAGAAGAGAATTCAACAAAAACATGGCATGTGGATAGAGACTAGATTTTGGCCATTGGACAGATAAAGAGCACACTAGCTCAAGACTTTGGAGACATTAATATACATTAAGTGAAGGATACTGGATAGGTATGTGTACTTAAATGGATAATATTAGATGCATACTGTTAGAAAACAGCACAAACCCCTTTTACAATCTCCTGCCACCCCAGTTTCTTTTTTAACCTCCAATCTCATGCTGTAATATTTTTCACAATCGCTTCACATTGTAAACTCGTTTAAAATCCCAAGAGATGATTGATATATATCAAATGAATTATTTTTAATACATAGCTCTTCTTTCCCATCATACAGATTTAATACCATAAACCTAAATGCAGAAATTGACTTTCAATCTTGTTAAATTTTATCTTGGTAGGTTGGGTCCATTATTTGAGCTTATCAAAATAAGTTTTCATCCTGATTTTTCTCATCCATTATATTGTCTATCAGTCTTATCATTGTATGAATGAGTTGATTTGGACCTTGAGGTCCGAATGAACCAATAAAAAATAAAAAATGCTCTTAAGTGATTTTATTCAGTCTATTGAGTTTGAGGGCAATTCATTTGCCTATTCAAGTTTAATGAACACGCAGGTTATGAACTGAGGCTTTTTCTAAAGGTTAATAATGTATAGTTTTAGTAACAAAGTATCGTTGACCATGGTTTATGGAATCATTATCTATCAAATTATTCTCCATATTTACTTGTGTTTTTATTAATGTGCTTATCTTTTATCATTTGTTTTCTTCATGTACTTTCAATCTTCTATGAGATACTCTCTGAAATGTTCAACTGTTCAAAGGAATAGTGCAAAGGAGGAGAAAAGAGTTGACTTTTGATTCCTTCATATAAGGCAGGCTCTTTGCTCAACATATTTTACCTAATATTATTCCTCCCTACAATCTAGTGCACCATGTCTTACTAAAGTACATTTTACATTTGAGGAAACTAAAACCCAAAAAAAAAAGGTGTGTCTTGGTCAAAATCACAGAATTGTTAAGTGGTAGATCAATGACACAAAACCAAGTTGATCTACTTCCAAAAATTGAGCTTCTTGCTGTCCACAGAGAATATACTCATCCTATATAAGTAACCTTTTGATGATTTGTTTTAAGACACTTTGTATGAAGACCACCATAAATATAAATATAAGAAATACAGCAGAAGCAGGGCCTGCATTCTAATTGGCTGAATCAAATTCACTTCTCCCCACCTCCCTTATCCTACAGAGGGCAACAGCATGGTAATGGAAAAGCAAGCATGCTTTGGAATCAGGCACACCTGTCTCTGAAACCTGTCTCAAGTTCTTACCATGGACCTTGCATAACTCCCTTTACCTCTAAGCCTGTTTCCTCACCAAGAAAAAAGTCATCTAAACACAAAATTGTAATAATAAATTATATTACATCATACATGTCATGATGATCCAGGGTAGGTATTCAAAAAAATGACTTTTTCTTTTTTTTTTTTCTGTCACCCAAATTTTCCTTGAATGCTATTTTATGTGTAATGTGTCTTTCTTGGGGTGGTTTGTGTGTGTGTGTATGTGTGTATGTGTGTGTGCGCGTGATGAATCTGTTATTGTTTCAGTGTTTTCCTCACCTCCAAAACTCATGTTGAAACAATGTAAAGCAATGTATTGAGAGGTGAAGACTAACAGGAGATGTTAAGATGCTAAGGCTTCACTCATGAAAGGATTAATGCCCCTATAAAAAGGACTTGTAGGCACAATTCACAGTAGATAAATTGTGTAATCAACCCAGATGCCCATTGATAGATGAGTACAAATTGATAAATTATGATATATATAATGAAATGATGGCATGTGCTGGTAAATGCATGGAAATGGAGAGAATCAGGATAAGTGGATAAATAAGGATAAATAAGACAGACTCAGAAACTCAAAGGTCAAATTTTTTCTCTCATGTGTAGAAGCTAGTATAAAATAAAGGAAAGTGGGAAGAAAGAATGGAATATTATAAAGATATAGGGAAGATCTGCAGTGTAGAAGAAGGAGATCAGAGGCAGAGTGGAGGGATGGGAAAGGAGAGGCAATGCAGAATGATTATTAACAAGCTCACGTTATGTGCACCTATAAATATACCACAGGGAATTTCACCTTTATGTATAAATCTAAAGAAACAATCAAAAATAAATAAATAGATGAACGAAAGGAAGTCTAGCAGAGCAGAGGAAGCAGGGGAGGGAGGACAGGAAGGGAAAAAGGGGCATTGTGAACTGAAACTGAATTCCATGCACATAAGATTCTGCTGGATGAACCCAACTACTATGTGTAACTCTAATTCTCTAAAGGGGGAAGGGGAGGGTTTGCTCTCTTTTGCTCCTCATCCATGTCAGAAACTGTTCCTCCACTTCAAAGGATGCAGCACCAAGAAGCCGTCTTGGTAAGACTTTTTGTTCTCTATAAATAATCCAGTCTGTGGTATTCTTATATAGAAACACAAAAGGACTAAGAACCTCCTCTTAGAATCATTAATGACTTTTTTTTCCTTCTCCATCATATCCTCTCTTCTGTGCCTGGCTTGATAAAAATCCTGATAGACCTTGACCTTGCAATTTGATGCTAACTGGATGAAGATTCTCACTGACTCATAAATACACATTGTCTTCATGCCAGTCTCAGGGCCTTTTATGACTTTTTCCTTCTCTGTTCCTCTGCGTATTCATCTATGAATTTTATGCATCATCTAAGACTCAGCTTTGGTCCCACCATAGTTATAGTTACTACAACATTTATTAATGTCTTCTTCTTCCTGTGAGTGCTTACTAGGGTTAATATATGGAGAAAAGAGTTGAACACTTTTCCAGCCCTATTCCTAGGCCCTACTCCTCATTCCTATTTCTTCTGAGCTGCCACAGTGAGGTTTCCCAACTTTATCTTCCCTAGTTCTCTGACCAATCTGCAGATAATGTCCAGAGGCTGGTAGGCATTATGCCGGCTCAAACTGCACTTTTCTTTTCAAATGCCATCTGGCCCATCACAAGTCCTCTCAGACCCAGGTCCCCAGACAGGCACAACTACTCAGGTTTCTACTCTGCTCTCTGGGTGGATTCAATGGCCTCCCCAAGGTTTACCCTAGTTGGCAATGTATTTCCAGTTCATTTGTTTCCTAACATTAGCTCAGTGAAAAAAACTGAGTACCTCTCTTGTCTTTCAGATGATCCTAGCATTCAAAACCTTCTTGAAGCCTATCTGCTTCAGGCATATAGTTCTCCTTCTTGGTTATTTTTCTAATTTTTCCATGTGTTTATCCTTAAAATAAATCTTACCATAAAAGTAATAATAACCTCTGCAGTAATAATAACCTCCTTAAAATAAATCTTACCATGAAAGTAATAATAACCTCTGATACCTGTTACAGGCATTGTTCCACACGTTTCACATTTTTTTTTTTTTTTTTTTTTTTTTTTTTGCAGTGCAGGGGATTAAACCCAGGGCCTTGTGCACGTGAGGCAGATACTTTACCAACAGAGCTATATCCCCAGCCCTCCACATGTCTTATTAAATGCTTTAATCTTTACAACAGTCCTATGAAGTTTACTGGAAATAAACCTGGAGCCCAAAAGGATAAGTAACTTCTCCCAGGTCACGCTGCTAATGAGTGATCTAGGATAGAATGCAAAGCAAGGTAAATGTCTCCAGAGCCTGCCCCCCTCAGCTTTTCACCAGGACAGAAGAATAAAAGAAGGAGCACTACCTTTTAATGAGAAATCTGTGTTTATCTCATGCTATTTCTTAATAATACAGGACACCTGATACATATATAGATAGATAGATAGATAAAGAAAGATATAAATAGCTATATAGAGATAAATGGCATGCTTCTCTATAATTCCATATTCTAGATTATTTGCTGCAGATACAGGGTAGCACTTCGATTAAATGGCACACTGTTTGATTTCAGGAATACTGCATTCACTTAGTACACTAGAAAACACTATATACTAAGTGATGAATTTTTAAAGCTATGATGGAATGAGACTAAGTAGCTACGATAGGCACTTGTGTTTTAATTTATAATGTCTATATAAAAAACTAAATCATTCTGCATCCATTCTCAGAAAAGCCCATGTTGTGAACACAGAAAACAAAGACCTTTTGTCTCATATCCCCACCCACAAGCAGTACATATACCCATATACGCACAACCCATAAGAACAAGGTCTAAACTCTTAATCTTAGAGAGTTGGAAGAAATAAAAGGGACAGAAGACACACACACAAAAAAATCGAAGATATACAAGGGAGACTTAGTACATAACCTCTCCAAGAGAATCACCTGTCCTGGCTATATTATGGGCAAGTGAACATCAGAATTCTTGGGTATAAATCTGGAATAATAATTTAGATCTACTGCAATGTCTTCTGGGAAGGATAAAGAATTCTGTAAAATCCATGTTTCCTTTAAATTGCTTTATAAATACTTGCGCTGAATCCTTGCTCAAGCTTGTTTGAACTTCAGGCAGCCCTACTGAAAGTGTCAGCTCATAGTACACAAATTTAAATACTCCAAGACATAAAGCTTATATTTACATATGCAAAGTTAAACTATAAATATGCATAGGTTGATTTCTGTTGGTTTTGTTATTAAGTAAAGATAGTGTGGGGGAGAAATATCTGGTAAATAATTCTCTTTGTTTTGCATGTAATCAGAGTCAACCATGGTCTTCACTCTCCCAGTACAGACCTCTGCCTCTGGCTTTCAGAATGCTGTTCTTCAACATAGTATCATACCTAAGCTGGCATCCCCTGAGAAAAGTGTATTTGGTCACCTCTCTATCCCCTGCTCAATCTGACGACAGCCTTTCATCAAATCCCCCATTTAACAGCAAAGAATTTCAGAGTCTATAAACATACATTCAAAAGCTCAAGTGAAAAAAACCAAAACCCCAAACACACACACACACACACACACACACACACACACACACAAGAATCTGTATCCCTTTACCTTCAAACAGTCACATTAACACATCTGGTACTTTGCTTCACCAATTTGGTAGCAGGAAGATTTTGAATACCAGAAAACCACAATGATCTCTCATTACTGAACTTACTGTTTTCTTCCCTATTTAGTACAGGGCTAGGATTCCATCTTGAGTCTGAAATAGCCCTGCGATGGCTTATGTAAGCACAAAAACACATTGTCATCATTTGCTTCGAAACTTCATTTGAACTGTTTTAAATCCTAGAAAATCAAGGAAGTGTCAGCAAAACCTAAATTTGGTACAGCATCTGAAAATCACAAGATGATAGAGTCTTCTATGGAAAAGGCGACTGAAAACATGGTTGTTCCGAGAAGCATGTGCTGTGAATGTGGTAAAAGATGCAGCTCAGGAGCTCAGCCCTGACGATGGGGCAGGAAACGTGAGACGTCAAAACGTCAAAACAACTCTGCACATGCCCGGAGCTGGTGAGGATTACCAGGGAGGATAGGCAAGTAATTGGAGTGCTGTTTGGGATCTGAGAGTATTAAGTACAATGAACAAGAATGGTTTTATTTTCTGTATTATTCTAGAAAAAGTGGGAGCTGGAGGGGGAAGCAGCTGAGTAAAACATACCGTGAACTTGGATTGAGGGCACTTCCATTGGAAACCGTTTGAGAGATGTGGTTTAATAGCCATTTGGGGAAAAAATATATCAATTATTTGGGGACTATTTTGCTTTCCCATCTTTGGAAAAGTAATTTCACAGAATCTCAGATCTATCTTTATTAGCAGAGCTACAAAGGTAAGGACTAATAACTTTTTCCTGGTCCATATATGGCTGGTATTTCCTGGTTTATATATGGCTAAAGCATGCTTCCAAAAAGATGTCAAACCACACAAAACTTCAACATAAACTTTTCTATATTGGTGGCAAAAGCATGTATGGTTATCATGTGTAGGTTCATGAATTCATTTGTGGCCAGTGTTTTCCAACCGCAAAAGCTTATTTCTTTCAACAGATGAATGGATAAAGAAACTATGGTATATAAAATATATACACAATGGAATATTATTCAGTCATGAAGAAGAAGAATATTATGGCATTTGCATATAAATGGATGAAATTGGAGAATATCATGCTAAGTGAAATAGCCAATCCCAAAACAACAAAGGCCAAATGTTTTCCCCGATAAGTGGATGATGATATATAATGGGGGTGGAGGTGGGGGTGAGAGAAGAATGTAGGAACTTTAGATTACATAGAAGGAAATGAGAGGGAAGAGGGAATATGAACATGGAATGAGACAGACATCATTACCCTATGTACACATATGATTACATGAATGTATGAATCTACATCGTGCACAACCATAGAAACAAAATGATGCACCCCATTTGTGTACAATGAATCAAAATGCATGTGTAAAAACTTAAAAGATAAATTAAAAAAAAGAAAAACATGTTCATACACACACACACACACACACACACACAGAAAGCTTGTTTGTCTCTGGCTTATTACAGTAAAAACGGACTGCCATCAAAGTCCTCACAGAAAGCTGCTGAGCACAACATGACACAGTGGAGAGTCTTGAGGTCTCTGTGTCTTGGAAAGAGGTTCCCTCCAAACACAATGGTTGAACAATTCCATTTACAAATGCCATTTTGAAACTTACCAGTCCTGGTTTGTCTGCATAGAGGCAAATATTAATCAGAATTCATTTGTTTATATTTCCCTATCAAGATCAATAGAGATATATTGAGCTCTGAGGAAGTTTTGTAGCAATAAAATGGACGATTTGTTTTAAATTGAAAAGAAATGCAAGCTCTATTGATGAGGCCAGTACATTGGAACTCAGTAGCCCAAGCTCACTCTATTAGCTAGAGGGACCACAGGGGCCATGACAGGACTAAGAAGATAGATGCTCACATTATAAAAACTTGCAGATTAAATAACAAAACAAAGAACTTACAAATGAAGAAAGGCTAAAAGCTATGAAAATGACACCTCACTATTGCAACGTCCTTAATGCTCTATGTCACCATGAAGGGCTCTACTAGGCAGCCTTTATAACAGTAGTCATGCATTTGAATTCAGTAATCTTTCTAACCCACAGAAGAAACATCACAATTCTCAGCCTTACCTAATATGCAAGAAAATGAAACAAAACAAAGTAAAACAAAAGTTTTCAAGCACTGTGTGTACAGACTTCCATTTCTTTATTCAAGGGAATTGGAACCCTCCCCCAACTCCCATTAGGAGAATAAACCAGAATGTAATTTGATGGAAAATCCATTTGGTTGTGAGAAAGAAAATGAAAGAGCCATTTCAAACCAATACGTGAAATTTTCCTCCGAGAATTTTTCCTTAAAAATAAAATATACAATTAGAATACAGAAGAAAATGTTTGGACTTCTTCAAACAAAACAGGAAGCAAGAGGCACACAGAAACACAGGCTTTATTAGTGTCCCAACTAAGAGTCTTGGCTTTGGAATGACACTATTTGGATTCAAAGCCTGACTTATTTACTCCGTGAAAATGGGCATATCACCTAACCTCTCTGCACCAAATTTTTTTCTTTGAAAAGGGGAGTAATATGAAAAATTAACTCAAAATCCACTCAAAAAATTAAGTGGCATGTGTAGAGTGGTCAGAATACTTCCTAAAGTGTTGCTAATAGTTCATTCATTCATTTGTTCAGCTCGTGTTTATTGAATACCTACCCTGTGCATGTCTTATCCTAGCTGCTTAGGTTACAATAATGAACTGAACAATGTCTGCCACTACAAAATTTATATTCTAGTAGAATTTAGCTATTATGATTAGTCTATTATTCAAAAACCTATTAAAGTCATTTTAAAATAAATTCAATTTGTATTGGGTGTCAAATGTCATAGACATAAGGCAAAGTTGAACACTCATTTCAAAGATGCACTAATTGAGCCTGAAGAAAAGGGGGAAGGACTAAAACAAATAAAAGCATGAGTGGAGATGCCTAAAAGCAATATTTCTTTAAATTTTGAGGCAGAAGGATCCCTTTGAGAACTTATTAAAAGCTACAGATCTGTTTCAAATGAAGTTAGAATATCTACCTGATGATCAAACAGTTACAGTCCCAGGTATTTCTTCCCAAAAATTAAAAGATATTTCCACAAAAAGGCATAAACAGAAATGTTAATAGAAACATTATTTATAACAACCAAAGAGGCAAAGTTCCATGAATATAAAAAAAGGATAGGCAAATTGTGATATATACATATAGAAGAAGATTATTGTGCAACAGCAAAGAGGAATTAAGTATTGATAGATGCAGTAGCATGATGAATTTCAAAAATATTATACATTAGACACACAAGTACATACTGTATGATTCCATGAAGACATGTTTCTAGAATAAGCAAGCATACTTTATAGAGATAAAAATCAGTAAGTCATTGTACTGAGTGGTGGATGGGAAATTGATTGGAAAAGGACCCAAGAGAACTTTGAGTGACAGGAAGTGTTTAAGTGGTAGCTACAGTAATGTATATAATTGTCAAAAATCTTAGAAGTCAACTTTTACAATCTATGCATTTTATTACATATTATAATCATTAATAAAAAAAGTCATTTAAAAAACTGTAGACACTTCCCAAGATAAATATTCACACATTTAGCATAAAATTTTAGATGATAAATGGACCCCAACGTAACATTTCCTGATACAAGAACTAGGGACTGAGTCGGTTAAATTTAAATGTCACTGTTAAAAATATGTATGCAGATAATTCAAGAAGAATATTCTAGAGAAAAAGCTTGGTCTAATTCTCTGACATTTCCCATATACCAATTTTATTTTGACATATCTTCTTTATGGATAGTCAAAATAGAATGTCGTGCTTGATCAGGACATATTTACCATAAAGGATTCCACCATTAATTTTGAAAGGCATGTATTTGGAGTTGTTAACTATTTCCTTTAAAAGGCAGGTAGGGCAAAAAGAAAGGTTGCTAAGTGCATTAGTTATGAAGATATCAATTTATATCAATGCTTAAACGTCATATTTTGCTTTGAGCAATATTTTAATATGTTCTAAAGAAATAAGTGCTTGGGCCCTTTAAAAAGAAGCAATTTTCTGTCAAGGGTCTGTGACCCAGGTCAAGCTATACATCTGCAAAAATGCCTATAGAGGCTAATAAGAAGCCCAATTGTATGTTAATTTCAAATTAGCTTTTATACTTGCTTCAGGCTTCAAAAGGAGCTGAGAGAAAAGAAGTAGTTATAGGGAAGAAAATTACTTGTGATTAGAAAAAGACCTTCCTGAGGGATTCAAATTTCTTTCTTACTTCTGATTGTAGCAAAGGCCATGTAGAAGAGAAAGACAGACTTTTGAGGGGGAAAAAGGCAATAGAAAGAAGAAAGCTAAATGTAAAAATGGCAGACAGAAGAAATGAAATGGTTCACATTGAAAGCCTGTACTCAAGACTTTTGGGGAAATTATTTAGGACTCTGCCTAAGAATGATTGAAGTTCAATGAGGAGATATCTAATCATACTGGTATGTTTATTTAAATATTTTCTACTTGAGTATTATAATGATTTCATTGATTAATAGTTCTGCTTGCTGTTTGAATAAAGAATTTTGTTTTTACAGAGAGCATGACATAACAGGATGAATGTTCTATCTAATACAGGCCTATGTTCAGTTTAGACATTTAATTACTTGGTCTAAGTTTACCAGCTACTGTCCTCCTGAAGAGGCTAGCCATTGTTACAGGGATAGAACCTATTTCTCTAACTCACGTTTAAAAAATATAACTAATATTTTACAACTTATATGAACCATTAATATGGGTTCAAACTTTTAAATCAAGATCCTCAGTAAGAGATATATTTTACAACTGTCTTAGTTGGTTCAAGTTGCTATAACAAAAATACCATAGACTGTATGGTTTAAAGAACATCCCATTTCTAGAGACAGGGAAGTTCAAAGCCTAGGTGCCAACAAATTCAATTCCTCAGGAAGACAAATTTCTTCTTGCTGTATCCTCACATAGTACAGAGATGTCAATATAAGAAAGGAAGGTTTTTCCCTATAGGAACCTAGTTTTCTTACAATACACTAATGCCACCATGGGGAAATTCACCTCAAAATCTCATCTAAACCTGGTTACCCTCCAAAGTCTCCACCTTCTGATACAATCTCATTGGAGTTTAGAGATTTCCACATAAACATTTTTAGGGGGACACAAAAATATAGTCCTTAATATTCTTCATCCTTTCCCCAAAAATTCATATCCTTCTTCTCTACAAAATATATTAATTTCTATCTCAACATCTCCAGAAATCTTTCTTCCAGCACTAAACCCTAAAGTCTCATCTAAATATAATTTAAATCAGATATGCATGAAACTCAAGGTATGATTCATCCTCAGGTAAAATTCTTCTCCAAGTGTGAAATTAAACAAGTTTTGTGCCTTTAAAATACAATGGTAAGAAAGGAGTACGACGGAGTCCCATTCCCAAAGGGAGAAATAGGAAGGAGTGATCAGTCCCTCTAAAGTCCATATCCTAACAAGGCAAATACCATAAAATCCTAAAGCTCAGACTGTCTTGTTGGATGATCCTCTCCACCATGTTGTGGTAACCCACAATGCCACTATCACCTTTCACCACAGCAGCCTTCCAAGGGGGCCCGCAGCCAAGCGCCACATCTTTATCAAAGGGGCCCACCCCACAGCTTCTGCTAGAGACTGAAAAGTCTGACACCCGACCTTCATTCCATTCCATCTCCTTCCCCTTCAGTTAAAGCAGGTAATTTTTCTGCAAGGGTGACTGATTAAGTCTGTGGTTCACACCTATCCTAATCTCTTTCTCAACTGTTTGCTTAGCCTCACTCTCAGGCCTTTTCCAAACAGGATTGTTCATTTTTTGCAGTATGAATAGGTGGAGAGTTTTCCAACTCTTTAAGTTCTGGTTTTCCTTTTGCTTAGAAATCCCTTCAACTCACTTCTTTCTTTTCCCATTTACTATGAGTAGTCAGGAGAAACCAAGATGCTCCTTCCATACTTTGCTTAGAATTTTCCTCAGCTAAAGATCCAACTTCATGGCTCACAAGTTTTACCTGTCACAGTGGACATGAATACAATTCAGCCGACTTCTTTGCCATTTAACAAGGATTGAGACTTATTTTCTCCGTTTTCCAGCAACATACCCCTCATTCTGCTTGAGTCCTCCTCAAGCTAATCCCAAACATCTATCTTTGTGCTAGCATTCATACATGATTGTTAATGTGTTCTCCAAGAAGATGGAGCTTCCTCTTCAGCTCTTCTCATTTCTTTCTGAGTCCTTATCAAAACTATCTTTAAAGGTCTTTCCTAAGTAATATTAGTTTCTTCTAACACCCTCATAGACACACTCAAAAATAATGTTTAACTTAATATCTGGGCCTCCTGTGCTTCAGTCAAATTGACACATAAAATTAACCATCACACATCATGACCCAGAACAGATGTCTGAATGTCACTGTCAAAAAAAAAAAAAAAAAAAAAAAAAAAAAATCCACAGAGAGATCTAATCCTTACTAAATGTGACTCATTGTATTATGTTTTTTCTACTGTTTTTAAACTGTGATCAACCAAAATGATTTCACTGATGCAGTTCAAGAGGTATATATTATCCAATTGTCTCCATGACTGATAAAGTGGCCACACGTGTTCTTTGATGACATGCTGGATACTGAGGTCTGTAAGACTGAGACATAGTCAAGGGGAAGAAGTCTTGGATTTCCAAAAGAGACCTCCAGAGAACTTGTTAAAGCAGATGAGAAACTTAGCAAGGTGTCTTTCCCCCATTTTCTCCACATTCTCATTTTATAGGATCATGTTCCACTCACGGTATCCCAGGGAAGAACTCAGCATCCGACTTTTTCTCACCTGGGTAATTTAATCCTTGGGAATTAAGATTTACTGCTCTAGCTGGCACAGTGGTGCATATCTGTAATTTCAGTGGCACTGGAGGCTGAGACAGGAGGACCACAAGTTCAAAGTCAGCCTCATCAATTTAGTGAGGTGCTAAGCAACTCAGTGAGACCCTGTCTCTAAATAAAATACAAAATAGGACTGGACATGGGGCTCAGTGGTCGAATGCCCCCTGAGTTCAATCCCTGGTACCCAAAAAAAATTTTTTTAAATTTAAAAAAAGATTTACTGCTTTAGTAAATGGATGGAACTGGAAAATATCATGGTAAGTAAAATAAGCCAATACCAAAGAACCAAAGGCCAAATGTTTTCTCTGATATGTGGATGCTATTTTACAATGGAGGGCATTGGGGTGTGCTAGGGAAAGACAGAGGTACTTTGGATTTGACAGAGGGAAGTAAAGGGAGGGGAGAGGGTATGGGGGTAGGAAGAATAGTAGGAAGAATCAGACATTATTAACCCAGGGGCATATATGATTACAGGACTGGTGTCACTCTACATCATGTACAACCCAGAATGAGAAATTATACTCCGTCTATGTACGATCTGTCAAAATGCATTCTACTGTCAAGTATAACTAATTAGAACAAATAAAAAATATTTACCAGAAAAAAACAAAGATTTACTGCTTTAACATAACTATGAATTTAATTAAATATTTGTGATGGTTTTTAGTTATTCAACAACTGATCTATTATTTTTGTTCACTGTCTTTCAGCCTCTAATCTTCATTACCATCTTGCTATAAAGGGTAAAGATGTCAGTATAAAAGAGGAAGGTATTTCCCTGTAGGAACCTATATGTTATGGTGCAGGGCCAAAGCACAGTCTCTGAGCTCAGCTTATGTCTCTAGAAGAACGTCTAAGGGAAGAAAGGTCAATCCCACAGCATGTTCACTTACGGCAGCCGAAGGATTTATGACAGTGGGAAATGTAGAAGGAGGGATAGGCCAACAACAAATTAGCTGATTGCTGGTGAAGCAATAGGATACCCTTTATGTGCACACGTTCCAGTCCAGTCAGTCCTTCGTGTAACGTGCAATAAAACCACCTTGAAGACTGTTTAAACCAAGCTTCATGGCCCAATGTGCTGCCCAATTCTAGCCCCTAACACTGAGTGGGAAGAGAGAGGGGAGTAAAAGCAAGGGAGCCCCAAAGGAGGACCATGCAATTCAAGTAAAGGTAGAGAAGGAATATATGGGTCACTCGCTATGGGTGTTTTCCCATCGAGACAGCTATTGCCATAAGATCACGTGGCTGAGGAATCACCACAAAGACCCCACAGAAAATGGTGGTACTGCAAGACTCTTACTTAAACACACAAGCATGGAAAACAGAGGAGAGGTACTCCAGAAGGCCTGACTTGATACTTACACAAACTACAGTGTTCATTGAAAACACGGTAACCTGACTTGTAGGGCTGCATTAGAGTCTGTGTGTGGAGTAAAGAGAAGTTCAGGAGGCATGAGTCCAGTTACACTATCATGCTCCTCATAGTAGCCCTATATTCAGTGCCATGATACATGATGCTGCAGTAGCACCCTAAATTATCACTAAATTATCTCAGTAATGCAGTCTCCGGTCCAGCTTCCCCAGAGGTCACGTGGTCTCACAGCACTGACCTGAAAACTTAATAGCCATTCATAATGTTTCTATGAAAAATATGTTCCAGGCTTCAAACAACATTCTTTCAGGCACACTTTCAGAGCACAGTCTGCTTAGGAACTGTCTCTACTGGTCTGTGATACATTTGTTTTGCACATGAAGTTTGTTTCAGACTCTCTCGCTACAAAGAAATTTTCTACTCTTGGAAGACGACTTCAAATAATAAATTGTCACCAAAAATGGACATGAAACTTTTAAAAAGCAGTTGGGAGGTGGAAAAGATGAACAAGCTGCAAACAAGTCCATTTTGGGAATGTTCTGAATGTCCTGGTTAAGACAGCTTTTCATTTTTAAGGAAAAAGCATTCATCTGATGTGAGTTTCTTTCTTAATGGCACTTAATATAGAATTCTACTGCGTGAAAACAGGAAGTCAGGTTTATATGACGTTAGCTTTAATGATACCACACTGCCTGGAAATAGTGTGTACTATTACAACTTTCAGACATTAAAAGAAAAGCTACAATACTTAACTCCCTGCTAAAGTTTTAAATGAGATCCCAGACTTTTTGGACATCTGAGAGCAAATCAGGGCAAATATAGGAAATGTAGAGTTCTATAATGAATTCAGGCATCTGAATTATATTAAAAAGTTGAAAAGATGCTCTGGCAGATTCATTCCCTCCCTGTTACATGTCATAAATTCCAAAGTGTTGGTGTCAAACTGTGTCAATTGCACCCATTTATTAATATTTGGAATCCTGTCAATTAACTTCCTAAATGTTATTATCCATTTCCTCATTTCCAGCAGTCTAGTACTAACATCACTAGCCACAGCATTCAGTCACCCGCTAAAACCATACATACTCTGCCTCAGGGAGGTTTGCTTAAGCCAGTTTCTGGGGAGAAGTGGAGGCAGGAAAGAGCAAATTGCAGGATCTGCTGATCTTGGATATAGGTCTCTCTGCAGGAGCTTCCAAATGTGTCTTTGTTTATGTTCTGGGCCCTGGCTTGTTGTGGGGCACAACAAGGAAGGAAGGAATTCCTAAGGAGGAAGGAACTTGTTGCCTCAATTAAAAAAAAAAAAAAAAAAATGTAATTAAGATGTGCAAGAAAGGCTAGGTGAAAGCAAAAACAAAAACTATCTCACTGTGTTCTAAAACAAATATTTACACATTTGTGAATTTAAACATCATCTTTTTTCTCTAATCTGGCTTTCATTCTTGGATATAATGGTTAATAAACCCCAACGATTTTACACAAAATAAAAAGAAGAAAAAGACGGTATGACAAATGACACACACAATCCAGACCCCAAAACTTCCCTGCAAAAAGCATCCATTACAATGATGCAGTGTTTCTTGGTTGGTAGCAAAGACCTTAATTCTCTTCTTGGTGGAACTTACTGTAAGTAGCTGCAACATCACTGGCTCTAAATCAGAAATCGCTTGATCCCAGCTTGGCCTCTGCCATGTCCTAGCCATGCACTGTGTGTAACAAAACTGACCTCTCTGAGACTCAGTTTCATTTTCTTGAAAATGGAAATTATAAGGAAATATTAAATGTGGTGATTATGTAAAAGAAAAAAATGCAGTTTCTGAAATGAAATTTCCTTCCTCTATGCCTTTCCCTCTTTAAGAGCTATATATGCATTTTTAATAAGAAAGTACATATTGATCAGAAAAATTATCCAGAAAGCATATTATTTCACTGCAGAGTGGGAGTGCACTGGGCATGGAAGAGTTAAGTGGGAACACCACTTTGGAATCCCAGTGGGAGGAAGGAGGAAAGAGAGGATTTAATAGACTCATACAAGTCTTGGTGTTGTGCAAAGCAATAGTATTTCTTCTCAGACTCCAACCAGCCAGGAAGTGATTCTCAAAGAAGTTTACATTGTGCCCAGCTCCCCTATATTGCTGCACAGCAGGAAACCCAGGATGCTGAATGCTCATAAGAAAGACGCTTGCATTTCCTGGAAGGATGGAAAGCAAATGAGCCTTATGCCACACATATATTATAAGGAAACAAACTTACTTACATTAAAAATAAGCTCAATTTATATTAAGCCTTACATGCTTGCATGTGTTAAGACTAAGAAAGTGATGCAAATAATATTAAAAAGCTCTAATTTCTGTCCTGCTCCTATTCATGTACCATGAAACATTTTGAGAATAATGCAAAGTGTCCCTGCTCGCTCAGCATCTCTCTCACACTTGCATACAATATATACACTCCCTGCACATGTCACACCTATTGGACAACATAAGAAAGGAAACTTAGGTTCCATCAGAACACAGTCCTGAATTACGCTGTGTTGTCACATGCTTAATGGAGAAAAGTAGGACGTTTCAGAACTTTCTAACAGAATATTCCAAATCTGTTACAATACATCATGTTTATCAGGTTTGTAACATGCAAATGATTCCCTTCTAGTCTTTCAATCAGTATTTTCTCTTAACTAGCCTAGGACATGGGCTTTGTCTGTATTGCTCACTTTTAGACTTGTCACTGCCAAGAATGTAGTAGGTACTTATTATTTGCTGACTGAATTAATGAACTTAGCAAGAACTAAAGGGAACACTGACATTTTTATACGTAATTACAATAAAATTTGTTAATTGAGTGAGAGTGGACACACAGAGAACAGGACAGACTAATGAGTAGCTAGAAATATTTCGTATTATGGATTATTTCCATTTAATCCTTTTTTGATTTTGTATAGTTACTAAAGATTTATTTTAGATTTCTGTTTATAAGAATATGTTTCCCTTTGATCACAGTCAAAATTTTTATACCCAAAGGTATTCAGGTTCTGAGGTTAGTGGTTTCCTTTTTTAGAATACTGTTTCATCCAAGGCTATTTTTATATGACTTGTTCTAGCTGAATGAGTCAAGGCATATTTTGCAGGTTAGGATGGTCACCTGTTGAGAGGTATCTATATGAAAGATAAAGACATTGGTTATTTTTTAATAGGTATCTACCTTCACTAGGGTATGGGTAACCAAATCCTTATCTTTCATGTACAAAAATAGATCAGTGATTTATGAATTCACTTAATCTTACACTAGTTTATGTTTCAGCCTGTTCTCTTTCCAGGTGATGCATTCTATGCCACCTTTCCTCTTCTTTTCAAAATAATGCCTTTTATTTTTCCTAGAATTAAGTACAAGCAGTTCAGCAAAATATCATTAACTCCCTCCTATAAAATAACATAATGCCAAAACTTTATCTTCATTCAGATAATGACTTTCTTTGTATAGTTTAAATTTTTTCTCTACTTCTTACCCCTTTGCATGTCCTTACAAGGAACCATGATGTCAAATTATTTCCTCTTACAGAAACCACATTTTCTTCCCTCTGAGGTCATTGCATGTTTAACCACTAAGTGACTGCTCATCATTACTTCCAGTGGGTGGTGCCAAGACCAGAGGGAGACTTGCCAGTTTGTAGTCATTGTCCATGGTCTACATTTTCCATGTGGAAAGGCATTTCATTAACGATCTTCCAACTTTCCTTTTATTTGTAACAAAAATATCCAAGGTAGTGCCTACACCCATACCATTTGTGTCATTAAAGCACATGCTGTCATGCCTTTGTCCAAACCTATATTATATGTAATATCAAGAGTGAACCCTAATGTGAACACTAATGTAAACTTTGGATCTTGGGGGATAGTGATGTGTCCGTGTAGGCTCCTGGATGGGAACAAATGTACCATCTGGTGGAGGAGGATGACAGTAGGGATGGACTGGATATGAGGGAGGACATGGGGTATATGAGAGCTCTATACTTCCATTCAATTTTCCACTTAACCTCAAACTGCTCTAAAAAAAGTCTATAAAAGAAAAATATTTGCATATAACATAAATACACGGCACTGTTCAAAGCATTTTGTGCATTTTATGAATATTAATATATGCAATCCTAATAACAAGATTGAGATATCGTTATAGACTTAGCAATATGGTTACATCCCAAGAAATCCATCATAAGTTGCAAACATTGTACCTCAAAAATGCACTTACCACCCCACCCTAATGTGCTCTGTGGTTGAGCATCATAGCATAATGTATAGTTTGGGTTTTTTCATGATCATGTGACCACCTGGGTGATTTCAGTAGCTGCTGCCACCAGGCATCACAAAACAGGAAGAACACTGCATATTACAAGGTTGGCATAAAGAACAAATATTGGAACTGAAAGTATAGTTTGTTCTGAATGTGTACAGCTTTTCTACCATCATAAAATCAAACAATTGCAAGTCGAATCATTGGAAGCCAGGGACCATGTGTATTATTATCTCCTTTGACTGACAAGATTTGAGCAGAAAAAGAATAAGTCATCAGACCCTGAATGTCACATCTTAAAAGTAGCAGTTGCTGGCCAGGCTATGATCTATGCCATCAGTATCCTATTTACCTACTATTCACTCCTGACGAACCAAGTATCTACTTACCCATTCCTCCCTTCCACCGAAGTACAGTTCTTCAAACTACCAGCTTTAGTTGTTTTCATAGAAGGATTACATATTTTACATGAAATGAACAAATATGTAGTTATATATTGATACCTCCAAGTGTGTCAATCCAAAGGATATTCTTCATCAGGAAAAGTAAAAGTAAAATAAGAAGTCACCTGAGTTTTTCAATTGCATCAAGATCAGCAAGTGTCACCACTAATTCTTGATATGTGCCTAATTCTGAAATATTCCACAAGTTCATACATTAATTTGGCAGTTTATTTTCCTAGTTATTCCAAGGTTACTTGAGAATGTTTTTATTTTCTTTTTTCCATTTTCTGTCTTATAAATTATCTGATTATGTATAATGTTTCTAAAAACAGAAAAGAATCAATATTTTTAAAAGTTTAATCAAGAAAAAGGCATCTAAATTGTTTAGGTAACTGTAGTGACATAGACCAGAGAAGTTCTCAAAGGACCTAGCTGTTTGTTCTCAAAGTTCAGATCCTTTCTGGGGAGTTACTTTAATGAAAATTATTATAACTACATACAAGCTTATGTTCTGAATATATCAGCTACCAAGAAAATGAGTTATTTTTTAGATGGAGTTGCCTGGATACAAGAATCTTAGAGAATACAAATGAACTTGGAGGAATTAGTAATACTTTCAAAACAATAGAGAAATGAAACTAAGAGTGAAAGAGGTAATTGAAATCTGTCTTTGATGGGAATAGTATCTAAAAGGAATATTTTAAGTATCTGCTGGCAGCTTTTAAAAATATTAACGATTACTGAAATGGAGAAATGTCAACAGTACTGGATGAATAAAAACTACCCCCCTAATGAGGTTTTATGAGGTGAATAATTGTTTTGTACATTTTCTAATCTTATTTTTCTATTTAAACTAAGAGTTTTTTTTTAAAGTGCAAAGAGTGTTTAAATGTTCACAGGAGACTTGTGGTAAATTCAGAATATGATATAATTGACCACTTAAAGAGAAATGCCTTCTTCAACCTTTTTTATTTTGCAATGCTAGGGATTGAACCCAGGGCCTTGTGCTTGCAAGGCAGGCACTCTACCAACTGAGCTATATCCCCAGCTCCACCTTCTTCAACCTTAAAAATGAATAGGGAAATAATAACTGGCATTCTCTATGGCATGTCTCTTTAAAATTAGAAAAAAAAAAAGTAGAATATTTACTTAAGATATAATCTTGGTCGTCAATGTTGCCATTTACAAAAGAGACAAATACAGACATAATGTGTTCAGAGAGAGTCCCTGATGCACACAGCGGGTGTAGTATGTTCTTCTGAGTTGCATAACTACTTTGAGAGAAGTTTTCTTTGTAATCACAAATGTTTTGGGCACTTCCAGGACACTCTATCATTTGGCGCTGTGATTTCTAGCATGCCTGGAGAAATGTGCCATTGGGGTGCTGTTTTTGAAGAGCATTCTGATTTCTGCTGGGTTACCCCCCTGGAATGGAAGACTCTGACCCACGAGTCACATTCCATCTGTCTGCATGTCCGTTTTTCACTTCAATCTCTTTTAATGGGAATGAGGTGAGTCACCTTGCATGTATGTCAGCTGACATTCGTGTCATGGAAACTTAAATGAATTGGGCTTGAAATTAAAAAGGTAAGTGTGATTTAATGAACTGTGTGTATACTGTTCTGTTTTTAGATTTTTCTCTCCTGTTTTTCTTGTTAGTAGATTCCTCGAGTGTTAAACTAAGTTCCATCTCTGATGCTTAGCCTCTCTTCTGTGAAGTACAGTTATTTGGGATGTACCCAACATCTGAACTCCCAACTGGCTCTGCCATGATCATTATTATGTGGCAGGTAGTATACAAAGTGTATACTAATATTAGCTCCTGGAAACAGCCTTATTAATTTGGAAATTCAGCTGAGAAGGGACATAGACTGACACAAATGCAGATACCATCACAAATACAAACAGGGTGTCTGAGAATAAAGGTCTGTCTCTTAACCATTCTGCTCTATTGGTCCTCAATCACAATTGAAAATACAAAAATCATTCTTTGAATCAATAAAGTAGAAATAAAACTAATTTTTCTTAGCTGATTTGATAATGACTAGTAGTCAAAATAGGTATTGAGCAGTTGTGGATGAAGCTAGTTTTTAATAATAGTTCCTCCCCTCCCTTTAAATGTAACAATAGATTCCTAATACCTAGATGGGCAAATAAAGAATAGAAAGGAAAATTACATGTTTTAGTCATTTCTGTTTATGGCCTCAGTTGAAATTTCCAGAAATCAATAGCTAATAAGTTATGAAACAATTCCAGTTGTTAGAGCAGCCTTGGGTGGCTAGACAAAGGTTAAATATTTCATGATTAAAAGCACCAAAAAAAAAAAAAAAAAAAAAAACCAAAGAATTTTCACTCAATATAAATGTTACCCAAAACATCACTATATATTTTAATTACATCTAATTAAAGAAATATTACTGAATATATTTTAAAGAGGTTTGTCATAAATCAAATTCATCTAAGGTCATTGTATTGAATTCCAACCCTTTTTCATATGGAAGAAGTAGAACTTTATTAAGATTAATATTAACATAAACATACAAAACTTCATTTTTAACTTAAGATATTTTGTCTTAGTTTGGATTATTTTATCAAAACAACACAGATTGGTTGATTTAAACAACAGACACTTATTTTCTCAGTTTCAAAGGTTGGAAAGTCTAAGATCAAGCTGCTGGCAGACTTGGTTCTTCATCCTGGCTGGTACACAGCTGTCTCCTTCCTATGTGCTCATATGGCCTTTCCTTGGTGCATGAGGATGGAGAGAGAAAGATCTGGTATCTTTTCCTATTTATATGAGAACACTAATCTCATCCTAAGGGCCCTACCCTCATGACCTTCTCTAAGCCTAATTAGCTCCCAAAGAAATCAGAACCACATACTATCATGTTGGAGATCAGACCTTCAATATACAAATTTGGGAGGACACACTCAGTGTATAACACACCCCTAGGAAAACTTTTTCACTTGGTGTAGATTTGTCTAGTACTAGTCAGATTATTCTATGATGAGAACTGATGGGGGAGTGGGCATGGGGAAGATTGTTCTTTCAGGCCTTGAGCTCACTTCTAGAAGACTCAGGAAATGATCCCCCTTGAAGGAAACCCAAGGACTGAAGAGCAACATGGTGTCTAAGGGTCAAGCATGAATTTCTTGAGGAGAAAAGTGGAAACACTCAGAGAGGGGGTGCAAGTAGAGAGAAGGGGAAGGAGGAACCGCATTTTGAGGTAGCAAAGGACACTGGGGAGGGTACAGAGCGGTGGCAGGTGAAGAAGGGATGAGAGAAATAGAAAAGGTCAAAGGAAGAGAGGGAAGAAGATGAAGGAAGAGAGCATAGTATTACTTTCTCAGCATTAGCATCCCAAACCCAACACTCTAAAAACAATACCTTTGATACCTGCCATGATATGGCAGGCTCTGGATTCCAATTACCAATGATTTCAATACTCTATCTTCCTCATGAACAAAATCCCCCTTCTTGATGAAACTGAATGAGCATTCATTGTGGATTCTACCTTCTCGGAATGTTCATCATCCCAAACTATAGATGTGATGGTTTGGATATTAGGTATCCTCCAAAACTCAGGCGAGACAATGCAAGAAGTTTCAAGGACAAATGATACGGTCATGAAAGTCTTAACCCAATCAGTGAATTGATACCCTGGTCGGGATTGATCAACTGGTAACTGAAGGTGAGTAGGTTTTGGTTGGAGGAGGTAGGCATTGGGGACATGGCTTTGGGCATATGTTTTATATCTGGCAAGTGGACTCTATCTCTGCTCCTTGATCTTCATGTGACCTGCTTCCCTCTGCCACACTCCTCTACCATAATGTTCTGCCTCACCTCAAGTCCAGAGGAATGGAGACCACTACCTATGGACTAAGATCTCTGAAACCATGAGCTCCCAAATAAACTTTTCCTCCTCTACATTTGTTCTGGTCAGGTCTTTTAGTCATGGTGGCAAAAAAAGCTCAATAAAACAATAGACATAAGCAAACTTGCACAGAGTCTAAGGACCGTTAAGCTGTGGCTCCTCACCTATAACCCAAGTTTACCAAATGTGAGTGAAAGCTAGGATAGTGGTTAGCAACCACTTGTGATCCTGAAATATTTATCAAAGAAACCACAACACAAATGCCTTATATAATTTAAGAGACAGTACATCTGAAATAGTGATATGATTTGGTATTACATAAACACTAAATGAAGAAAATTGGGTGACCACTGCATATGTGACATTCATTCCTGTACACATGTGTATCCGCCATTTAAAGAAAAAGATCCAGGGAGGAGACGTTGCCCTAACTCGGTGATGGCTGAAGAGCTGACTGTTGCTTTTACTATTGAAACAGTGTAAATACCAAAAGGAGAGATCTGCTCTGCTCTGGGGCTAGTGGGGGAAGCAGCAATTAGGTCTAATGGAATCAGTTGAGAAAAGGAACATTCGGCCTATTGGGAAAAACTTCCTCCCAGTGAAAACTATTAGATAATGGAATCATCTCCCAAGAGAAATGGTAGAAATTCTATCTTTGAGAATCATTAGAATTCAGCTGGACACTACAAGACATTCCATCATTTCAGATTTCATGCCCTTTTATATCTAAAGTGCTTCAGAATTTTATTTAATGAAATGTGTTCAAACATCTTCTACAGGGACTATGCATATAGGTATATATAATATAATAGCATAGTATATATAATACATACATATATGCACACATATACATGTATATAATGCATATATAATATATAATACATATGTATACATGCAGACATACATATACATACGTTAGTTTGTAGTCCATATATGTGTATATGTATATATGGAGATGGATTAAAAAAAAGACAAAAAGGGGGAAGCGAAAGAACCAGAATTTGATACTCAAGGTTGTTTTATATGTTTATTTTCAAACTTTCAGGTCATAAATGAAAACACTAAAAACTGTGGTTGATGAATATTAAAGAAATATGCTAAGAAAGCAAGCCCCTCCATTTTCCTTATTATACTAACAATACCCTCAAGAGACAGAAGTAATTCCTTTCAGTTAGTATTGGTTGCCTCTGAAAATAAGCCCAATAGTTTATCTAAAACTCCAATAAAAGCAACAAAAAATGGAGATGACAAATTTAAAATGTTCAGACTCTGTGAGAACTTAAGGTTCAATGACCTCACTAACTTTTTCTTGCGAGAGAAACAATCACTTTCAGAAAACCTATGCCCCATGGAATGACGCAGCTACTTCCTCCTAAACATAGATCACATTATCAGTGTTGCCAAATATATCAACAACCGCCTCACTGTTGAACACCATGTTTATCTAATGGACCATAACAGACGGGGAGAACAAGCACAGTTGGAGACAGCAATCTCTAAAAGTATTTTCCAAACCAGTACTGTTCCTTTTTCTTTCTTTCTTTCTTTCTTTTTTCCTTTTTCAATTAAGGAAAGGGGGTTATTAAGCAAGCCAGAACACTATTTAGATACCTCCACTGAAACAATTTCTTTCTGTTCGAATATAAAATAATTCTGGGAGTCACATTTTTGTATCTTTACAGAGAAACTAGGACAGAGAGGATGGAGGGACATGGAGTGAAGTTTATAAACATCCAATCAAATGTGTCTTGAATTGCACAGAGAAAATTCCTAAGGATCCCAGAAATAAATTATCAACTTTTTTCCTCTACATAATGAAACAATTCAAAGCTGACGATCAGGATGGGGCCAGAGAATATTTTATGTAGCTAATTATAAGAAAAATAATATAATTATTCAAAGTGTTTCATATGATTTAATTTCAGGAACAATACATATTTGTTGTAAAATGTTCTGAAAATGTAGCAAATAAAAAGTAGAAAATAAATCACATATAATCATACAAATACAAAAATAAATACTATTTAGATTTTGGTTTCAGTTTTCCAATTTGATATGTTCTGAAAATAGATATTTTAACAACAAAAATGGAATTATCTTCTGTATATAATTTTGCAAATTTGGGATCATAATTTTAATGCACACTATGTACATGTGTGAAAACTATTTTTCATAGCAGTATTTTTCTGTACCATTATAATTGCTCTATAGCATTGAAGTCCTTCACTTACCTATCCAGTCTCCTATTATTACCAAATGTTTGCAATTAACAGTTCTGTGATGTGTACTCTTACACTGTACTTTTATGCATCTCATAAATCTTTCCCTAGAATAATGTACTTGAAGTGTGCCAAAAGGTAAATAAATCCCATGGATTTGTGATATAGTTAAAATATCTTTCAGAATGTTAGTAATCATTTTCCCTTCTACCAGCAAATGTGTTTTAGTATGGCTTTAGACAGTTTCTTTTGGTTTGTTTCTTTTTTACTGAGTTGAACCTATCAATTCTGCTTTATGCTTGCTTTCTTAGATTCCTGTTAAGGAAAACATTGCTATCCAACATTTTCATTTCATGAAAGTGAAAAAAATTGTATAAATAAAAATTAAATAGTCATTTTTTTTTTCTTCAGTGCTAGGGATGGAACTCAGGGCCTCACACATGATAGGCCAGCATTCTACCACTAAACTACATCTTCAGCCCAACATTTATTTTCTTCCAGAGACTTTATAGACATTTAAGAAAAAAAAAAAAAGAAAAAATATATATATATGTCAACCACAATAACCAAGCTATGGAGCCAACATAGGTGCCCTTCAACAGACAAATGATTTTAAAAATGTGATTTATATACACAATAAAGTGATGAAGAAGAATGACTTTATGTCATTTGCTGGCAAATGAATGGAACTGGAGACTATCATGCTAAGTGAAAGAAACCATTCCCAAAAGACTAAAGGTCGAATATTTTCTCTGATATGCATAAGCTAATCCAAAATAAGTGTTGGGGAGATCTTAAAAAAAGAATAGAAGAAAGATCAATGGAGCGGAAAAGGGGAATGAAGGGAAGGGAGGAGAGATGGGTTAGGGAAAGAGAGTAGAATGAATCTGATCTAATTTTCCTCTATACATTTATGAAAACACCACAGTAAATCTTAACCATCCTGTACATCCACAAAACACTAATTTAAAAAAAGAAAAGCTATAATAGCAGAAAGATCAATAGAGTAGAGGGAAGGGAACAGAGGGAGGGAGGAGGAGAGGGGAAGGGAAAATTCTGGGGTCTGAATTAGAAAGAATTATATTCCATGCCTTTATAATTATGTTAAAATGAATCCAATTTGTTATGTATAACTAAAAAGAACTAACAAAAAATTTAAAAAATTAAAATATATCTATCTGCATCATTACTTTTAGAATTTACATTGACACAAAGTACAAGATAAAGTTGTTATCCAATTTTCTCAGTAATCTATTAAATAATCCACCTTGTCCTCACTAATTTGATGTGCTGACTCATAAAATTATTACATACACACTATTCTTTATTTAATTTATTCTGTAAAATTATTATAAGCACTTCTCTTGCATGTCTGTAAAGAACCCAGGAGTAGCAATTATTTCACCTGTGCAAGAAGTTGAGCAGCTTTTCATCTTCCATGTTTATGTATTCTACATTTTAAAAAAAAGAACTTTAAATATTAATCTTCCCTCAAAATCTTCATCCATGCACGAGTATAGAAATCAGCACATTCTAGCAAGAAAAAAATTATGCAGCAGCCCCACTAGAGTCGAGAGCAAAGTTGCAGGTGAGCATTTATATAAAGGACTGTACCTATAGGACTGTTCTCCCTGACCTCTTGTGGCATCTTGTTTAAAGTTATGGTTCTTGAGTGAGGTCTCCAGTCCGATAGCATCACCTGGGAACTTGTTACACATCTGGACATACAGATTGAACCTCGTAGGTGTGGGGCCAGCAACCTAGCCTCTAACAAGCCTCCCAGGCAGTGCTGATGCACACAGAAATCAAGAACATGGATAAAAAAATCATCAGAAAGAGTCTTAATACAACCCAATAGAACATCAGCTGAGTTATTATTCTAAAGCAATCCCTTATTGGTATACTTAAAAATTGTTATTTAGCTCCATCGTCCTTTCCCCATTTATTACGTACTCATTTATTGAACAGATTTATCTACCCATCTCAAGGATGACCACTGAGTGTGAACTTTGAATAAACCCAACCACTTGCCTTCAAAAACTAAACAACTTTAATTATTGTCGTTTTACCTTTCAGAAAACCCCAGAGAATTAGACTAGTAGTTTTCTCATTTATCAATTTGGTTTTTTTAAATAAATTAATTAAATAAATCCAACTACTCTGCTTCTCAAAATATAAGCTTTTTTGGTAGATAAAGCAATTCTGTGATAACTTCCAAGATAAGATCTTATAAAGATAATGCTAAAATTATTTTCCATTGGATTGGAAAATTAGAGGGCATCAGATATGGAGTCATTGTAAAAAATTCAGGAAGAAGCCCAAGGAAGGCAGTAGCTGTTGGAAAGAAGAGATGACTGATAAAGTAGCACCTAACAGTCCTCATTAAAAGATGGTGGTTATAATGAAGGATGATCAAATGTGATCAAGAGGTTTGTCTCTGGGAAGTGAGAAGGACTGGATGAAATATGAAAGTTAAAAAAAAAGAGCAACAATCTAGGAGATTTGAGGAGGTGGATATAAGTTTTGAAAACTGAAAGCAGGACGAACTTGTGTGTTCAAAACTCAAAAAGAAAAGAAAAAGATAATGTGTTAGTCAGCTTTTTGTCATGATGACCAAAATACCTGACAAGAACAACTTAAAGAAGGAAAAATTTATTTTGGCTCATGGTTCCAGGGGTTCAGTTCACGGTCAGCAGGCTCCCAGACAGAAGCATCATGGTTGAAGGACATGACAGAGGAAAACTGCTCTGCTCATGACAGTCAGGAAGCAGAGAGAGAGAGACAGGAAGAGGACAGGGACAGACATAGTCCCCAAGAGAACACCGCCAGTGACCTACCTCCTCCAGCCATGCCCACTGCCTACAGCTACCACCCAGAAGCCCAAATTATTAACTCATTGATGAAGTCATTGCCTTTGGTATCCAGTCATTTCCCAAAACCCCAACCCTGTACCTTGCTGCTTTGGGGACCATGCTTTGAGCACTTGAGTTTGGAAGGGTCCAGATTCAAACTAGAACAGATACAAATTACTGTTTTACCTAAAGAGGGGCAGGATGAACTCACTGATAAGTTTGGTTTGTACTAAGTATGTTATCTTAGTCTCTCTCCTCTCAGTCTATGACTCTTTCCTCAGTGAGTAAAGAGGGTACCTTTCCCTGATGCAGCATCACCATCTCCCCTCTGGACCCAATCCCCACCCTGACTACACAGTACTTCTGCATCTGTCACTCAAACAATTCTTAAAATAACTACAGGGACCTATGCTATTTTATAATCCAGTACAAACTTATGAATGACATCATGAGGTAAATCTACCCAGCTGGCTCCAAGGGCAAGAGGAGCTACAGAATGATACAGGAAGCTCCTGGACTCCAAAATATTCAGGGGAGAAATCCAAAAAGTATTTTTAAATCTCTGGAAAAAAAAAAAAGAAAAACAGTTCTTCACAACTCAAATCTGACCATATTCCCTTATCAGCTTATCCCTGTTCACCTGGACAACGCTGCTCGTTCTTCAGATAAAAGTTGTGCAACAAAATTGATTCTATTTGCTGGGACCATTCAAATTCTCCTCTGAGAGGCTCTCCTGGCTCCTGGTCTATTCTTTACAGCATTGACCACATTCATGACTTTACATCACATTTATGTGACTAACTTCCATCCCTTTACTCTCCTTGACTCCTCTCTGCTTTTCTGTTTTTGCTCATTTTTAAGTCATCAGTGCCTGCCCCACTGCTAGCACATGGTAGGAGCTTACAAAATATTTACATATTTGTTGAGTAAATACATAACCATTCAGATCCTTGAATAAGCAAAACAACCTCACTGCCCCTAACTTTAAGGTCTTTTTTGCCTTTATTGTCTTCTCTGTCTAGAAAAATTCTTCTCTTAAAATTCATGTCTTGTTCTCAAGTCTGTTAGCAGCATTTGTCCAATTACCAATGGACGACTTCCATCCTACTATCAAAAGCCACTTAGCCATAGCTACTTTTTTTTTTTTTTTTTTTTTCTTTTTCCTGTGGTGCTGGGGATTGAACCAAGGGCCTGGTGCATGCAAGGCAAGAACTCTACCAACTGAGCTACATCCCCAGCCCTGCCCATAGCTCTTATATGTTTACTACTTATTTTCCTCATAGTAGAATAAATCTCTGTGAGAACAATAACTATTTGCTTTAGCACTATCGTTCCAGATTCATTCAGTGGCTGAAAGAGTAAAAACAAGAAATGTTCACCTCTCTCATATTAGAACTGAAAGAGACCCCCACAGAGCTGAGGCACACCAGTCTACCAAGCTGATGGTGGGTGCCAAAATATAAGTATACTACCTATTTTGGAAAGGGAGTTACAAGAAGAGAACTGGCAGGAAGAGAGATCACTGGGAGCTGATAATGCTTACAAACTTAAGAATGGCTCATGTCATTGGCTATTGTAACCAAAATAGATGACATCCCGATTTAGGGAACTGAATAGCATGAGTGGTCAGTGCAAGAGAGACTTTTTCAAATATGAGCTAATAATGTAATGCTAATATGTATAGTTTACTCCTAGTTAAATGCAACAGGTTTCATAAGATTCAGGTAATTATGGTGGAATAAACAAAGAGGCTGCTTGGTTCCATATAAGTAAATCCAATTACTTCCCTCACCAAAGTAGGTTCATTATAAAAGTCACAAGGTCTCTTCTCTGTGAGAGTGATCAGCGTGGAGAGTATGGATATTGTGTACATTGTGGTGTTTGGTTTTGCCCTCCACTGTGACTAAACTGGGTTCCTCCAAAATTCGTATGTTGAAACACCATTACCTCAGATTGTGACTTTATTTAGGGATTGGATCTTTAAATATGTAATGAAGATTAGGTGAAGTGATTGGGATGGGCTCTAATTTTGTTTTACTGGTGTCATGTGAGGAGGGGATTAGGGCACACACTGTGATGAAAGAACAATATAAGCCCAGGGGAGACAGCTGAGAAGAAATCAGTTCTGCAGAAACCTTCATCTCAGATCTCCAGCCTCCAGAACTTTAAGACAATATATCTAGTCTGTGGTATTTTGTTATATCAACTATAAAAATCTAGTACATTCTCCATTTGAAAATGTTTTATTTTAAACTCACGAACTAAGTAAAGTACACAATATCCCAAAGCCTATTTGTTGACTTACTAATGAGAAAGGAAAAGATTGCCAAAGTTAAAAAAGACATCAGCAAACATTAACAACAAAGTAAAATGAACAAAATGTTTAAAATACATTTACTGGGGAAAACTCCATGAACAGAGAGAACCATGGTGCTCTAAGAAAACCCCATAGAAATTCCACCTCATGTGAACTGGCACCTGAGAGGATACATTTATTCACATTGATAAGAGACAAGATACAACTCGACACACAGAGGAACGTGTCTATTCCTGGTATCAGAGTGAGTCCTAAAACAATTGACAAGCAGTAGAGATTTGAGAAGTCAGAGTATCATAAATAAAACTGTCAAGAAGCTTTATATCATAAACATGATACTTTTTAAAGATAACTCATAGAAGTCTTAAAAAAAAAGAGAGACTAAAATATAAAGTGGAGGCAAGAAGCAAAGAAAAGAGAGAGAGTTATTACATAATGTCATTGATCCAAGCCAAGGGACCTCTTTTTAAAGGTCTAAAGAAATAGCTGAAGTTTTAACATAAAATGCATTGAACCCAAACATTTAAAAACAAAATTGTAAAATCAAATTTTTAAATATATGAGGATTTCCAAATTTTATTATGATGTTCTCCAGTCAACTGTATCTTCTATATATGAAGGCTGCTATGTGTCAATTTTATGTTATCTAGGTCAAAGAACATTTTAACATATTTGATATGATGCATGTGGTACATCCAAAAGAAAAGATCCCAAAGATGTTTAAAGATCTTAACTTGCTCCAGAAAAAAGGTGACAAAGCAATGAAGGAGAGGGTATGGCAGAGCCATGATAGCTTTGTGAGTTACAGAGTCATAGGTTTTCTAACAATTTATATAGGTATTGCCAGAGAGCCACCCCGAATAGAAAACCTTGAGGAATGTAATGCCCAAAGTTGAAAACTCAAAACACTGTGTAAGCTCCTTACTTTTTGGCATTACAATTCCTAAATTATAACCCAGAGGCATATTTTTGCATCAGCAATTTGTTGTTTTAAAAGTACAAGGTTATATCTAAATGATGGCAGATAAACAATTTCACACACTCAGTGAAAGAAATCTGCTACCAGAGGGAAGTAAAATCCTTCATCAGATGCTTGACATTATGAAGAGAGCACTTTTTCACTCTTTCAAGAGATTAAATCACTGCTTCCTTTAGAAAAGACCTAATAAAACATATCAAGTTGCTCACCTCAACATGAATCCATTGCTCAATAAAATATGGCCATACTTGACCATTAAAAAAGTGTTTCTGGGGAATGCAAATAAGTAGTCATGTTAGTATCTTCAGAGAAACTTCTTTAACATTTCAAATAGAATAAAAGTCTATTGATTAACACTTAATTAAAAAGATAAAGCAAGCCAATGTGATTTCACACTTGAAAGAAGAATTATGACAACTTAATTTAATGCCAAAATAAGAACTTTACTTTTAATAGAATAGTATGGGAATGTTAGGGAGGGCACATTGAGTAGTAAAAACCAGGATGTTTATCATATTGATAGACCATAATAAATTTTTACAACATTCTGCCAGCATGGGAAATCTGAAAATAAATTTGAGTAGAATATATAAAAGCCTGAGTTTCAGTTCACAGAGGAGGGAAATCGATTGTTTAAGTCATGCAAATTAAAACTATATTTTAAATTTCCCATCATTAAATATTCCACTGCCTAACAGTATAGATCTTGTGACATGTATTTAGGTATTTCTTATGCAGTACAACTGAGTAAATTCAGTATCCTTAGAGTTTTCAGATAATACATCAAATAAAGAGTTGTGCAATTAGTTTAATTATTAGACAAATAACTCATCTTCTTCCTTGAAACTGAAACAATCATTTGATCTAAACCTATTGCATTGAGTTGATATACTTTGAATGAAAGTATCATCATATTCCATCAATATAAAAGATATTAACCATGATGCTCTGATTCACAGATCAGCATTTGTGGGATAAAGGAACAGGGGTAGTGAACCTGCACTGCTACTGTAGGCAAAACTGCCAAAAAGTAACAATGACCCACCCGACTTTATTACTATTTGAAGATTGAACTCAGGGCCTTGCACATGCTAAACTATACTTAATTAGATTTCTAACTTTGCATCTTCAAACAGTGAATTTAAAAAAATAAATAAATGCAACCAATATACACATGTCAAACCTTAAAGATGATGCTATTTCAGCAGTTCCACAGGCTGAAATTCATCTTTGAATGTGTCTATTTCTGGTATCAGTGTAAGTATACTGAGTTGGATATTCAAATGCAAAACTGTAGTCCAACTTGTTGATTTAGAAGCTCTGGAACTCTAGTTAGTGACTGAACTCTTCAAAGCCAAGCTTCTTCATGTATAAAATGACCATAATTGTACTTCCCCTCCTCATCTCACAATAAGATAGAAACATCAGATAATAGTATTATGAGTAAAAATTCTGACTCGAATATGAACCAGATGCTCCTAATGGATATATTACATTGGGCTAATCATTTCATCTTTAGGGGCCTCAGTTTGGAAATAGCAAGAGCAATAGTAATAGCATTACACATGTGTTAGGCACTAACAGTCAGGCAGTGTGGCATGTGTTTCAAATAAATTAACCCATTCGGTTCTTAAAATGAACACTGTCCCCATTGCCTCTTAGATTTCCAGGTACATAGTAAACATTCTGTTGAATAAAAGTTGAGTACACAAAATGGAAAATAATGATTTGAAATGTAAGATTTGGTCATATTTCTCTGCAAGAGAAAATAACTGAATTTACTTCAATTACAAGGAAGAAAAAGAGGAAAATCTCTATATAAATAACACAAATGTGAAAGGGTGTGGTATATTTCTGACTTTCTTTTGAAAATGAATTAATAACAAAAGTATGTGAAAAACAGAAAAAATAAGAGAACAATAAATATGTGGAACAGTCCAGGCAGTTAGAATTTGCTATTAAAGTTGACCTAAAAATTAAAACAAAGTTTCATATGTGGTGATAGAAGTCTTTAAGTTAAAGGCTCCTTTCTAATTTTTTTCTTTAGCGATGTCTGGTTAATGATACTCTAGTTAAAGACACTCTAAAAATGGGCAGTGAACTGGAGGACAGATTGTACACTAATAACTTAAGGAGAACCATGATCCACTTTCAGGATTTAACATCAAGAGTGGCAAGAAGGAATAATTATACCGGAATACACACACACACATAAACACACCGAGATAGTTTGAAAACATTTAATGGTAGTGAAGAGTAAATTATTTAACTCTAACCAGGGATAAGAGCCTTTTGGTAGCTATCACTTACTGCTGTAAATCTGCTGAAGTTTGCATTTCCTGGCTGCTGGCTCTGTTTATTTAAAGTCATTCTAAATGCTCTGCTAGAAAGGATTTCAGTGGTGCTGCCAAATATTCACTAGATTAAAAATGTGCTCTGCTGATAATATTTTTATAAACATAGCAAACTGAGCAAGAGCAATGTTCTTTAGATATCAATTTGCTGCTCTTCCAGAGTCAGGCTTTCTACTAGGTCTTATCAATCAACAAATTTTATTCAATTTGGTTATTTCTGGTGAAATAGACTAAAAACCTTACATCAAATTCCCCTCATAGGTTAAGTGCTGAATTAAGCCTCTCTAACTCATAAAGCCATAAGGAGAATTCATCAGCGTGAATGTTGGAATATCTAAAGAGTTATTTAGAAATATCCATAAAGAAAAGAGAAGTAATAAATGACATAATATCAAATGTAACTGGTAGGAAAGGACCCAGATTTAAAATATCTTCTCTCAATTCTAACACTCAGGTAGAAGTTGCTTTCGCCATCAGTAAAGCAGTCCTAGTTAAGGAAGTCTTGGACTTTCCATTATCCCCTTAGCTGTGTCCTGGGATGTGAAAACCACAGGAGTTTCATAAACACAAATCTTGCTTACAATACGCTTCATTAGTGGAAGAGACCAATCTACACTGAAAACCAAGGAATAGCTTGAAAACAGGAATGGAGAGCATACAATAAGAAATGAAGAAAAGGCGATAGAAAATCAGGTAAGGTAAGGATGTCAAACCCAAGAGGATTAAAAGAAGTTCAACTTCAAAGTAGCAAAATAGATAAATGTGACACCATTGATAAATCCTCCCTCCTTTCTCCCAACCCCGGACTTTTTCAGGTACTTTCAAATGAGTTACCATGCCCCAAACTGTCATGGTTACAAATTTCATTTGGAGATAGGATGGAGAGTTTTAATATTATTTTATTTTTTTCTTTTTCACTTTATAAAATAAATATGAACCAATGTTATAAAGAGCAAAATTACCTGATTTTTTATACTAAATTTTAGACTTGTATAGGGTCACTTTATGCTTTCGCCCCAGGCTTTTGTCTTCATCCTTTCTAGTTAGAGCCACTTGGAATAGCATAGAAGAGTAATTATTTCAGTCACTGAAAAGGGAATGATATTTGAGAGTAAGTTCAAGAGAAGTTTCTTAATTCATTCCAGGTATTTAGACTTCCATCCAGTAACTGCTACTAACTTTTTAACAGGACCTCATTAGAATAGAACAGGCATGGCCTTTTGACTTGCAGCAAAGATAACTAAGATATCGAGTCATGTCTCAATTTATTAGAAAGAGAAAGAGAAAGATCGAGGGAAATATATTTAGAAAACAGATAAAATTAATTCCATTTTTCTAAATATAAAACTTGAGATATAAGAGGACAAACGATAAGAGTCAGTTCAGTTCAGGGCAGCACCATCTTCAGTTATATTTTTTCTAGATTTAGTTAATATGTTATATAATTTAACCCCATCCAGCCTAAGAATATTGACTATGGAATGTTTATAAGCAGACATGACCTAATTCCAGCCCCAAATTACCACCACCATAAACTACATTTTATGAAAGCTAAGCACCATCCTTACTTAGAAAAGAACTTCAATTGCATTATTGACTGGGGTTCAGGTTTATTTCACCAGAAGGAACCTAACAGAAGCCAAGTACCAAATACAGAAGGTGAAGGAAAAAAGGGTTGGGAGTTTCTGTCTAGCTTCAGGGAGCAAATTCATCATGAAAAATGAAGAAGCCTAAGCACATTGAGTTAGATGCTAGAATAGGGTCGGACAGTGGCAGGAGAGGATACAAATAGCTGTTATAAAAACCCTATTGTGTAGAGCCCTCTGGGGTGTAAGACTAGGTAGACTAAAGCTTAACAAAACTAATAACACTTTTAAACCCAAGCTGTGCTGCCGTGGAGACCCTCCGAAAGAGCCCAAATCAGCAGACAGAACTAATTCCCTACAAGTTGCCAGAGGGCAATGTGGAGCAGGCCCAAGCAGGGTATAGCTGCACTACCTCAGGTGGTGGCCAAGCAAAAGTAAGTAGAGTTCAGCCTCGGATAGCACGTCAAGTGATCATGGCAGCCCTGGGAAATGGTAGCGCTCAGCCTAACCAAGTGACAGAGTGACAGCAAGACTGTTGAGAGCTGCTTCCTTAGCAGACTAGACCAAAGGCATCAGAGAAGAGAGGAAATCGTGATATTTGCATGGATCCTGAGTCCTTGAAGTATGAAACATAAAAAATAGCCAGACAATAAAAGCCCAGCATGTGTATCCAGATATCATGGCACCCACACCTAGAAAATATCTGGGAGGTTCAGAAGGGAGAGATAAGAACAGATATGAGATATTGTCAAGGTGGAATTGAAAAGACTCAGGAAGCAGTAAGAGAATGGTGCCAAGAAAAAGGAACACTCAAAGATGACAGTGATGTCTTAAATTAGGCTCCTGTTGGAGGGTTGGTTGACTTATTTTTATAATTGGAAATATATATATAAATATATATATGAATATATAAATATGAATATATATATATATAAATTGGAAATATATATATATAAATGCTGGTTGATTTCAATGTCATCTGGTTTTCAGATTCGTACATAGAATACAATGTTTCAAAACTAATCTACTCTTTCATCTCAAGGTGCTTCCTTTGCGCTTATGTGCATTCTCTCTGAATGTGATTATCACATTAGAGCATTACTGTCATTTCAGACTAGTCCTGTCTCCTTGTCATTCATATCCAGTATCTGAACTCTCTAGATTCCGCCTTATCAGTGCCTGATATTTGTCCCCTTTTCTGCATTCTTATTGTCCACTTATAAAACATACACCATTCATACCTCTTGAGGGTTTTAAAATACCTTTTACTGGTCACCCCTTATTCATGGTTTTACCTTCCATTATGTTAGTTACTTGAGTCAACCTCAGTCTGAAAATATCATATGGAAATTTCCAGAAATAAGCAATTTAAAGTTTTCAATTGAATGCCATTCTGACTAATGTCCCACCCAGGATGTGAATAATACCTTCACCCTTTGTCCAGAGTATCCACATTGTATATGCAACTCATCCATTACTGACTTAATAGCAATCTTATTTATCAGATACACTGTGGCCTCGCATAATGCTTGTGTTCAAGTAATCTTTATTTTACTTAATAGAAGCCCCCCAAAACAAGAATAGTGAAGCTGGCAATTCAAATAAACCAAAGACAAGCCGTAAAGTTCTTCCTTTAAACAAAAAGGTAAAAGTAGAATAAGATATTTTGAAACATAAGACAGATAATTTTCACATAGATTTTATTACAGACTATTGTTATAATTGTCCTGTTATTAATCTCTTACTGTTCCTAATTTATAAGTTAATCTCTATCATGAGAGCATGTATATATAGGGAATGTTATGGTGTGATCTGGGACTATATCCCAAAAAGTTCTTATGTTAAGCAATGCATCAATGCTGAGGGGTGATTGGGATATGAAAGATGTAACCTCATCAGTGGATTAATCCATTTGATGAATTAATAATGTGAATGGACTACCTGGTAGCAACTTAGGCAGGTGGGTATGGAGTTAAGCCACATACCTTTGTGTTTCTGGCTCCCTGTCCTGCTTCCTGGTTACCCTGAGTTGACCAACTTTCATCTGCCACCTCCTTCTACCATGATGTTTCTACCTTAGAACCATCCTGTGAGAGAATAAACCATGGACCAAAATAAACTTTTCCAAGAATTGAAGTCAGCATTCTATAGCAATGCATGCAAATCCATGTTTGTATCTGCAGAGTTCACAATATCTAAATGATGGAATGAGCTTAGGCACCCATCAGTGGATGAATAAAGAAAATATAGTGTGTATACACACACACATACACACACACACACACACATATGCACGCGCGTGCACGTGCATAATGGAGTTTTATTCAGTCATAAAGAAAAATGAAAACATGTCATTTGCAGGAAAATGGATGGAACTTGAAAGCATTATGTTAAGTGAACTAACTCAAACTCAGAAAGTCAAGGATTGTATGTTTTCTCTCATATGTGGAAGCTCGAGAGGAAAACGGAAAATAAAAACAGTGTGGGACATTTGCATGAAAAGAGAAGGGAGACCAGCAGAGTAGAGGAGGGGGACCAGTAGGTGGGGAGGAAAGGAGGAGAAGGGGAGATTCTGGGGAATGAAATTGATCAATTTATATTGTCATGTTCTGTGCATGTATGAATACGTAACAACAGATCCCACTATCATGTATAATTAAAATACACTCATAAAAATTTTTTAAAAACTTTTCCTTTTCTAAGTTGTTCTTATCAGGTATTTTGGTCACAGTGACGAAAAACTGACAATACAGGAAAAAACGTTGCATATAGCATATACCGGGGCTTCTACAATTCATGATTTCGGGCATCTACTTGGAGTCTTGGGATTTATCTCCCACAGATAAGGTGGAGCTATGATATTTTGCTCATCATCCACAAACAAGCAGTAATCAAACTTCTTTTCTGATCTTCTAGAGCATAGTACTTTTTGGTTACCTCTTTTAAGGTCATCATTGCTTTATATTTATAATTTTTATAGACATCAGCTCCTCCATTAGCTTGTAAGTTTGTGGCAAGAATCTATAATAATTCATTCATTTTAAACAAATTCTATGGTAGCTACAGAATAAATATTTGTTTGACTTAAATGAGCAGATAAAAATGAATAAATGAAAATCTATATATAAGCCTATGTATTAATGTGCTAAAAAATAATCAATGTCCATTTTTAGTATAGTATCTTTAATTATTTACATTGACATTTATAGGGTCCTCATGTAAATATACATTGCCCTCTCATTCTCCTACCTACAGATGTTTAGGAGTATGTACTAGTCAACTCTTTGTCACTATAATGAAATAGTGAGATAGACTAACTAATGAAGAAAACAGGCTTATTTAGCTTTTGGTCCTGGAGGTTCAAAGTTCAAATGGCAGAGTATAGGCTCTGTGGCCCCTGCTGCCCCTTAGCTTCAACACTTCATGATGTATATATAGCAAGAGCAGGAAGATGATATCCAGAGCCTGGAAGCAAAGAGAGCTGGGTGGATCCAGGGTTGCTCCTTTTATAACAACCCTCTTATAAAAACTCAAGATGCTGCCCAAGAACTACCTTTGGAAAGCATACCCTAATGACCTGAGATCTTCTCATTAGACCCTACCTCTTAAAGTTTCCAAAGCACCTCCCAATAGCACATTTGGGCACCAAGCCTCCAATCACATGAGCCCTTGGGAGATACCCAAATTATATCCAAATCACAGCCAAAGATCTACATGCATATACTCACACATATGTATTTTGCTCTGCTGTTCCAATGAGTCAGCCTATAACAGTACTAGACTTCATCAAAAGACCTGAGCTTCAGTTTGACTTTGCCAGTTATGAGCCATGTAATCAGGCTAAGTTACTTTAGTTCTTTGGGTCTAAAGAACTTTTCTTGTGTAAATGATTTAATTTCTAGATTTGTCCTGAGGCTAAAATGATATGAGGAGTAAGATGGTGTTGTCTATTCAAACTAGATCCCCATACTTTGTCTGCTTAACAATTAATGTCTGCAAAGTGGAAATTGATTGCACATTTTCCTTTTACTTTTTATCTCTTCCTTTTATTGCTTTGTCCTTTCCTCCCACTCTCCTTCTTTCTATTTGCTCAAACTACTGTTTAATTTACTGTATTAGAAAAAAATATGGAGCTAGGAGCCAAAGATTTATGTGCTACAGTTTAATAGTTGAATGACCTTGTGAAGCACACTTAGTGTTTACAAATCTCAGTTTCCTTTTCGATATAATGAAAAATATGAAAACCATAAATATTTATTAATCTATATGGTTTTATTAAGTTAAAAAAATAACACGAGGTCACTATGACTGCCCCAGTTGTTCCTAATACTGTCTTCTGAGATCTTGCTCTTGACTTTGAGTATAATATAAACAGGATTTTTCACAGGTTGTATTTCTTCAGAAAAACCTAAACCTGAAGTTTTATTTTAAATTCACAAATACCCATATGAATCTATTGACTTAATGGAGTGGAGCATCGATTGGCAAGGGCAGTGTACAACAGCGTCAAAGCAATTGATATTTACCTCTGTAATGCTGGAGTAACTACTTGAACACTGATACAAATATATTACGGGGAATAAACAAAAATTCAGTCCCTGAATAATGAAAGCACCAAGGCAGAATGACTGAGGAAAAATAAGGTTTCCATTTTAACCATTTTATCCAGCTCTGAATCTTCCACAGTCCTCAGTCTTCTAGAAACAGGTGGACATGCTGGGCATTCGGCAGAAAAGCACCAGTCGATTGAGCCCTCCCTTCACACTGCCTCAGAATCAGTACAAATGCTTTCTACTCTTTGCGAATGCTCAGAGAAAACGAGATCGAATGAAAATTAGCAAAATGCTCCAAAGCACTTTATTATTTAGCGTATTTAGTTTCATCAATAAAATCTGAAAATAGGAGCTGTCAGATATGCAAATATTCAAGAATTGGCTAGTATTTTGCTTAGCTCTTCATCATAAAATTTTTGCATGTTCTGGCAAATCATCCTAGCTGAAAGAAAACTAATTTCCACAAACTGCTATTTGCTCTGTTCTTCCAAAAGTCTGTCATTACCACCTGTACACATTAGCTAATTATCTCCTGTCTGTTGTTTAAATAAATGTATTTTGTTTACATTTATCTGTACTGCTAAGAGATCTTCAAAAATAATTGATTATGGAAAACTCAGTTACAAAAAATAGAAACTTGTAGAAAGTAAATATAATTCAAGGAGACAATGGTAGCTTAAAGAATTGTGATAGTTTAAAGAATTGTGAGAAATAAAGGTGAAAAAGGAAGGACTATATAGGGAAGAGATATTCACATATTATCCATTTTTTTAAAAGGATTTAAATTTTGTTAATGAAGACATATTTTTGTGAGGTGGAAACAAACTCATAGGGAAAAGGAAAACTTACTTTTTTATACAAGTTATGTCCATTAAGAATTCCTTGAGAAGAGTATGTGATGCACTTCTGAAGGAAAGTCCTGGATTTGCACTAGACTGCTATGTAAGTGAGAATAATAATCTTATTGAATGAAGGCACTGAGATATCTTGGCTACTTTTTAACATAGCCATAATTAAGTACCCTGAAAAATACAATAATTAAATGTTAATTAATAAAGCAAAAATCATAAGTGCCATAGAAGTTTAAAACAAATGGAAATCTGTTAACACTTAAATATCATGAGCTCTAATACTCCATAGCGAACTACTTTTTCACACTGTTTTTAAATGGGTTAAAGCCATTTTCTAAAAAAAGAAAAAGAAAAAAATCTGGAAAAGAAAGAAATTGAGGTAGAGTTTGGAGGCGAGTATTTGTAAGTAAGTGGGTAAGGTTGGCATTGGTCTAATTATATTCTTTTGCTCTAAAGTAGAAGATTTTGACAAATATCATATCTTTACTTTGAAAGACACATATGCAAATCTGAAACCTGGGAATTATACTAGTTCTTTCGAGGTAAAACAAAGGCCAAGACATGCAGATTAAGAAGTTTGCTTAGATATTTTAGTGGCTACGAACTTAGCATATATATTTTAGTAAGTACATCTCAGACATTTCTCAACAACACTATTCCAAAATATAGAATTAGGACAAGTTCTGATCAATCATGGAAGACTAAGAACATGAAGAAAAAATTAATTGCTGGCAGCTGTCTGAAAATATCAGTCATTTATGACTTCTCCCATTCTGTTCAGATTGTTAAGTGACTTATTTACAAGAGCAATCAATGCTAACTTAAATCTTTAAAATTATTTCTTGGATCTGCCCACGTTCATAATCCGATTCTCAGACTCCTCTCTCCTCTCCCACCTTACCATCAGATTCTTTATTCCCCTTAATATTTTGAATATATATCTACCTTATAAACTATTTTTATAAACTTTTTATTGTAGTGTAAATGTATAAATCTTCAATGTGAAGTGTAAAGAATTTTTAAGTGAACGTAACACTGTGACACTACCTAGATCAAGCTGTAGAATATTGCCAGGACAAAGCCAAACAAAAACATCCTTCCTCATGCCCCCTGCCTCAGAAGTAGCCACTGTTCTGATGTCTATCACATGGGATTAGGTATGCCTTTGATCTTTATATGAACAGAATCACACAGAATATATTCTTGTGTGTCTGACTTCTTTCATACAATATTATGTGCTTGATATAAATCCATGAAGCCTATTGCATTGTATAATTTTACCAAAGATGTTCATCCATTCAACTGTTAAATGTCTGTTGGTACTGAGTCCAGTTTTCGGTCATTAGAAACGATACAGCCATGAATATCATTGTACATGTTTGTATAAATATGGACATATTTATATTGGAAATTGAGAGGTAAAAATATTAAGTCACAGGCTATGAGTATAACTAGCCTCAGCAGATAATGTAAAGGAATTTTTCAAAGTAGTTGCACCAATTTTAACTCCCACCATACATTAGAGTTTCAGTTTCTAAACAACCGTGCTTGTGTTTGGTGTTGTCTGAACTTTCTCTGTTTCAATTTCAACCATTACAGTGGGGAAACTGTAGTCTCAAGATGGATATTATCATGCATCTCTGATGGCTAATGATGTTAAAGAACTTATAATGTGCTTGATAGGCAAATTGGTGTCCTTTTATGCAATACATTTCCCAAATCTCTTGCTGATTTTTAATTGGGTTGCCTAACATCTCAACTCTTGGTATTTCTTAATATGTTCTATATAGTAGTGCTTTCTCAGATTTATGTATCGTAAACAGGTTTTCCCTCTCTGTGGTTTACCAGTTCATAGTCTTAATGAAGTTTTGTGATGAAATTGTCCTTGTCAATAATTCTTTTATGGTGTTTCAGGGCCTTTTTGTCCTCTACTGAAATTGTATCTCCAATAAGAATTTTTCTTACACCTTCTTCTACAAATAGTATTGATATACTATAAACATCTAGACTATAGCTGGTATGAAATTAATTTGAGGGTATGAGTTTTTTCATCCATGGGGATATCTAGGTGAAACTATATCTCTTACTTGAAACACTATCATTGACCTCTTATTTAAAACACTATCATTTTTTGTATTGCACTGCCATGGAAAATTTGTCATACACGAGATAACCATACATGTTTGGGTATGTTTATGCATTCATTACCACACTGCATTAAGTATTTTAATTTTACAAAGTTTAACATCAGGTCATGTAAATTCTCTAGATTTGGTCTTACTCTTGGTCTTAGGACTAGGCTACTTCTCTCTTCTCCTTTGCATCTTAATGTAAAATTTATAATACTTTTCTTTTCTCAAAAATTACCTGCTGAGGTTTTGAATGACTTCAATGAAACTATGGATCATTTTGGAGAGAATTGTTTCCTACAATAGTGAGCTATCCAGTATTTGACTATAGAATTTCCCTTATTTATTTAGGTACAGTAATTTTAAAGATTTTAATATAGAAATATTTCACTCCTTCAACAAAATATATTCCTAAATAGTAGGTGTTTTTGAAGATACTGTGAGTAATGCATTTTATTTTATTTAATTTTTATTAAAAATCATAAATTTACATAGGGCAATGTTGCTTGATTCATTCTGTTATTATTTCCCTTCCCCCCACCCTCCGACCCCTCTTTTCCCTCTATACAGTCCTTCCTTCCTCCATTCTTATCACCCTCCTTATCTCTAACGCTAAACCTAACCCTAACCCTAACGCTAACCCTTCCTACCCCCCATTATATGTCCTCATCCGCTTATCAGTGAGATCATTCGTCCTTTAGTTTTTTTGAGATTGGCTTATCTCACTTAGCATGATATCCTCCAATTTCATCCATTTGCCTGCAAATGCCATAATTTTATCATTCTTCATGGCAAAGTAATATTCCATTCTATATATATGCCACAGTTTCTTTATCCATTCATCAATTGAAGGGCATCTAGGTTGGTTCCACGATCTGGCTATTGTGAAATGAGCAGCTATGAACATTGATGTGGCTGTATCTCTGTAGTATGCTGATTTTAAGTCCTTTGGGTACAGGCCAAGGAGTGGGATAGCTGGGTCAAATGGTGGTTCCATTCCAAGCTTTCTGAAGAATCTCCATACTGCTTTCCAGAGTGGCTGCACTAATTTGCAACCCCACCAGCAATGTATGAGTGTACCTTTTTCCGCACATCCTTGCCAACACCTATTGTTGCTTGTGTTCTTGATAATCGCCATTGTAATTGGGGTGAGATGAAATCTTAGGGTAGTTTTGATTTGCATTTCTCTTATTACTAGAGATGTTGAACATTTTTTCATATATCTGTTAATTGCTTGTACATCTTCTGTGAAGTGTCTGTTCACTTCCTTAGCCCATTTGTTGATTGGATTATTTGTATTCTTGGTGTAGAGTTTTTTTGAGTTCTTTATAGATTCTGTAAATTGTGCTCTATCTGAAGTATGAGTGGCAAAGATATTCTCCCACTCTGTAGGCTGATAGTTTCCTTTGCTGAGAGATAGCTTTTTAGTTTGAATCTATCCCAGTTGTTGATTCTTGCTTTTATTCTTGGGTTATGGGAGTCCTCTTAAGGAAGTCTGACCCTAAGCCAAGAAGTTGAAGGTTTGGACCTACTTTTTCTTCTATAATTTGCAGGGTCTCTGGTCTGATTCTGAGGTCCTTGATCCATTTTGAGTTGAGTTTTGTGCAGGGTGAGAGATAGGGGTTTAATTTCATTCTGTTGCATATGGATTTCCAGTTTTCCCAGCACCATTTGTTGAAGAGGCTATCTTTTCTCCATTGCATATTTTTGGCCCCTTTGTCTAGTATGAGAAAATTGTATTCATTTGGGTTTGTGTCCGTGTCCTCTATTCTGTACCATTGATCTCCCTGTCTATTTTGGTACCAATACCATGCCATTTTTGTTACTATTGCTTTGTAATAGAGTTGAAGATCTGGTATTGCGATACCCCCAGCTTCACTCTTTCTATTGAGGATTGCTTTAGCTATTCTGTGTTTCTTATTCTTCCAGATGAATTTCATAATTGCTTGCTCTATTTCTGTAAGGTACGTCATTGGGATTTTAATTGGAATTGCATTGAATCTGTATAACACTTTTGGTAGTATGGCCATTTTGACAATATTAATTCTGCCTGTCCAAGAACATGGGAGATCTTTCCATCTTCTAAGGTTTTCTTTAATTTCTTTCTTTAGTGATCTGTAGTTCTCATTGTAGAGGTCTTTCAACTCTTTTGTGAGATTGATTCCTAAGTATTTTATTTTTTTCGATGCTCTTGTGAATGGGGTAGTTTTCCTAATTTCTTTTTCTGAAGATTCATCACTTATGTATAAAAATGCATTGGATTGATAAGCATTGATCTTGTAACCTGCCACTTTACTGAATTCACTTATGAGTTCTAAGAGTTTTCTGGTGGAATTTCCAGGTTCCTCTAAATATATAATCATGTCATCAGCAAACAGGGATAGTTTGAGTTCTTCTTTTCCAATTCGTATCCCTTTAATTTCTTTGGTTTGTCTAATTGCTCTGGCTAGAGTCTCAAGAATGATGTTTAATAGAAGTGGTGAAAGAGGGCATCCCTGCCTTGTTCGTTTTAGGGGGAATGCTTTCAGTTTTTCACCATTTAGAATGATATTGGCCATGGGCTTAGCATAGATGGCCTTTACAATGTTAAGGAATGTTCCCACAACCCCAATTTTCTCTAGTGTTTTGAGCATGAAGGGATGCTGTATTTTATTGAATGCTTTTTCTGCATCTATTGAAATAATCATGTGATTCTTAACTTTTAGTCTGTTGATATGGTGAATGACATTTATTGATTTCCGGATGTTGAACCAACCTTGCATCCCTGGGATAAAATCCACTTGATCGTGTTGCACTCTTTTTAATATATTTTTGTATGCAATTTGCTAAAATTTTGTTGAGAATTTTTGCATCGATATTCATTAAGGATATTGGTCTGAAATTTTCTTTCCTCGATGTGTCTCTGTCTGGTTCAGGTATCAGGGTGATATTGGCTTCATAGAATGCATTTGGGAGGGTTCCCTCCTCTTCTGTTTCATGGAATACTTTGAGGAGTATTGGAATGAGCTCTTCTTTAAAGGTTTTGTAGAACTCGGCTGAGAACCCATCTGGTCCCGGACTTCTCTTTGTTGGTAGGCTTTTGATGACCTCTTCTATTTCATTGCTTGAAATTGATTTATTTAAGTTGTGTATGTCCTCCCCATTCAGTTTAGGTAATTCATATGTCTCTAGAAACTTGTTGATGTCTTCAAGGTTTTCTGTTTTGTTGGAGTATAGATTTTCAAAATAGCTTCTAATTATGTTTTGTATTTCACTCGTGTCTGTTGTGATATTTCCTTGTTCATTCCGAATTTTAGTAATTTGAGTTTTCTCCCTCTTTCTCTTTGTTAGTGTGGCTAAGGGTTTATCAATTTTGTTTATTTTTTCAAAGAACCAACTATTTATTTTGTTAATTTTTCTGATTGTTTCTTTTGTTTCAATTTCGTTGATTTTGGCTCTGATTTTAACTATTTCCTGTCTTCTACTACTTTTGGTGTGGGTCTGCTCTTCTTTTTCTAGGCTTTGGGCTGTAGTGTTAAGTCGTTTATTTGTTGATTTCTACTTCTTTTGTTGAATGCACCCCATGAAATAAATCTTCCTCTAAATACTGCTTTCATAGTGTCCTAGAGATTTTGATATGATGTGTCTTTGTTCTCGTTTACTTCTAAGAATTTTTTAATTTCCCTCCTGATGTCTTCTGTTATTCATTCATCATATAATAGAGTATTATTTAATCTCCAAGTATTGGAGAAGTTTCTGTTGTTTATTCTGTCATTTATTTCTAATTTCAATCCATTATGATCTGATAGAGTACAAGGTAGTATCTCTATCTTCTTGTATTTGCTAACAGTAGCTTTGTGGCATAAAACATGGTCTATTTTAGAGAAGGATCCATGTGCTGCTGAGAAGAAAATGTATTCGTTCTTTGTTGGATGGTATATTCTATATAAGTCAGTTAAGTCTAAATTGTTGATTGTGTTATTGAGATCTATGGTTTCTTTATCAATTTTTGTTTGGACGATCTATCCAGCAGTGAGAGAGGTGTGTTAAAATCGCCTAGTATTACTGTGTTGTGGTCTATTTGATTTCTGGAATCGAGAAGGATTTGTTTGACATACATGGATGAGCCAATGTTCGGGGCATAGATATTTATGATTGTTGTCTTGCTGATTTATGCTTCCCTTAAGCAGTACGTAATGTCCTTCTTTATCCCTTCTGACTAGTTTTGGCTTGAAGTCCACATTATCTGAAATGAGGATGGATACTCCAGCTTTTTTGCTGTGTCCATGTGCATGGTATGTTTTTTCCCATCCTTTCACCTTTAGTCTATGGGTATCTCTTTCTATGAGATGAGTTTCTTGTAGGCAGCATATTGTTGGATTTTTCTTTTTAATCCAATCTGCCAGTCTATGTCTTTTGATTGATGAGTTGAGACCATTAACATTCAGGGTTATTATTGTGATATGATTTGTATTCCCGGTCATTGGACTCATTTTTGTTTTTTGACATGATTTGGTTTCTCCTTTATTTGGCTATTCCTTTAGGCTAGTTCCTCCCGTTGCTGATTTACATCATTGTTTTTCATCTCTTCCTCATGGAATATTTTGCTGAGAATGTTCTGTAATGCTGGCTTTCTTTTTGTAAATTCCTTTAGCTTTTGTTTATCATGGAAGGATCTTATTTCATTGTCAAATCTGAAAGTAAGTTTTGCTGGGTATAAGATTCTTGGTTGGCATCCGTTTTCTTTCAGGGCTTGGTAAATGTTGTTCCAGGTCCTTCTAGCTTTTAGGGTCTGGATTGAAAAATCTGCTGATATTCTTATTGGTTTCCCCCTGAATGTAATTTGATTCTTTTTCTCGCGGCCTTTAAAATTCTGTCTTTATTTTGTATGTTAGGTATTTTCATAATAATGTGCCTTGGTGTGGGTCTGTTGTAATTTTGTATATTTGGAGTCCTATAAGCCTCTTGTACTTGGTTTTCTATTTCATTCTTCAGATCTGGGAAATTTTCTGATATTATTTCATTGAATAAATTGTTCATTCCTTTGGTTTGTTTCTCTAAGCCTTCCTCAATCCCAATAATTCTTAAATTTGGCCTTTTCATGATATCCCATACTTCTTGTAGATTCTGTTCATGATTTCTTACCATCTTTTCTGTTTGGTCAACTTTGTTTTCAAGATTAAATATTTTGTCTTCAATGTCTGAGGTTCTGTCTTCCAGGTGTTCTATCCTATTGGTTATGCTTTCTATGGAGTTTTGTTTATTGTTTCCTTCATTTCAAGGATTTCTGTTTGGTTTTCTCTTTTTTTTTTTTTAGTATCTCTAACTCTTTATTGAAATGATCTCTTGCTTCCCGTATTTGCTCTTTTAACTGTTGATTGGTGCGATCATTTAATGCCTGCGTTTGCTCTTTCATCTCCTCCTTCAATGCCTCCATTTGCTCTTTCATCTCCTCGTTTGCTTCCCTGATTGTTTTAATTATGTACATTCTGAACTCCCTTTCTGACATTTCTTCTGCTGTGCTGACATTGGGTTTCTTTGATATAGTATCTAGGTTTGTTTGGGACATTTTCTTCCCTTGTTTTCTCATATTGGTCAGATGTCAGTGGGACTCTGTGATATTGCAGATTTCCTCTATTGGCTTATAGTGTCCCTGTAGTTTTCCAGTATATCACCTCCCAGCCTTCAGTAGCCTGAAGTCTTGGGGTAACTTGACAATGCAGTGCTTCCGAAGAAAGCTGCCCCAGCCCACTACTGGTTCCAGGGAGAGAGACCTGGAGAGGTCTCTGACTGCTCTTCCCTGGTCCCAGAGGTTGCTTGCGGGTTGGAGGTCTCCATTGGCTTGGGGACTTGTGGCTGGCTCTGTGTAGAAAGGCTCTCACTGGGCAGTCTGCTCCGAGAAGCTAGCCTAGAAAGCTAGAAAGGTGCTTCCCGCTGGAGGGAGCCGGGCTGCTTGGGGAAGTCCCTGTCTGCCCTGTCCTGGTCTCTGAAGCAACTTGAGGGTGGGGCGGGCCAGATCTCGCCTGCGTACTGGCCCAGAGACTTGGAGCTGGTTCTGGGCAAAAGGCTCTCACTGGGGGACCTGCTTCGAGAAGCTGGAGAAACTGGCCCTGTGGGAGGAACCCACCACTGGAGTGCTCAGGGCTGCCTGGAGGAGACTCTAGCTGCCCTGCCCTACTCTCATAAGCCACCCGATACTGGGCCTGCCGCCGGGGCCGAGCTTCACCCAGTGGGGGAGACTCACCCCGTGGTTCTATTTTAGTCCGAGTCTATTTTAGTGCCTCCCCTTCTTGAATCCTGGGTTCTGGAGTGACTGGAGATGCAGTCACCCTCTAGTCCACAGTAATGCATTTTAAAATAGCATTTTCAAATTGTTCACTGTGAATACGTAAAAATACCATTTTAAGATACATTTTCCAAAAATTATAATCAACTTTATTGAAGAGTTATTTACATAATATAAAGTATTCAAATATTGTGAGTACAGTTGGATGGATTTTGACATATGCTTATATCTGAGTGAACCCCACTACAATCAGATTGTCCATTGTGTCCCTAAGTCCCCCAATACTCCTTCTGGTTTCAGTTCTGACATATAAACTGACTAAATGTCTTCATTCCATCATTATAAAGAAAATCTGGAAAACCTGAACATAAATGCCTTTCTTTGAACTTTGGAGAATTGAAGTCACAGGACAAACAGTTACCCCAAAATCCGGAGCATCAGGTACATTCAAAACAACACAGCTGAGATCCCTCTACCTGAAACAGACACCTTCAAAACTACTTTGGCAGGCATATTGAGATGATAATTTTGAGCAATTAATTATTGGAGACTCAGTGTGGACTACCATGAGAGTGAGAAACTCTTGGAGCTGGCAGTCTTAGGGGGCCCCGATAATTTCATTGTCTTCACATCTGAGAATTCTACTGGTTACTCATGGTAAAGGTAAGAAAAATATGCTTGATAATTCTCACAGAGAGAAGGAAGAGTAATCATTATAAAATATACCCAGAGTCTTCTGAAAACAAAAACAGGCTCTCCAGGGGAAAAGATATTTTCAGACCTTTATCCTGGCTTGGGGAAGGAAATTCCTAAAACTCAAACCCTCTCCAGGGTCACTATATGTTGTCTACAAGTGTTTTAGTCAGCTCTTTTGCTGCTGTGACTAAAAGATCTGACCAGAACAATTTTAAAAGAGGAAAAGTTTATTTGAGGGCTCACAGTTTCAGAAGTCTTAGTCCATAGAAGGCTGACTCCATTTCTCTGGGCTCAAGGTGAGGCTGAACATCATGGCGAAAGAGTATGGTAGAGGGAAACAGCTCACATCATGGTGATCAGAAAGCAGAGAGAAAACTTCACTTCCAGATAGAAATATGTGCCCCAATGCCAAGCCCCAATTCCCACCTCCTCTGGCCATGCCCTATCATTTCAGTTACCACTGAGTTAATCCCTATCAGGGGATTAAATCACTGGTTGGGTTAAGACTCTTACAACCCAATCATTTCTCTGAACCTTCTTAGATTGTCTCACATGTCAGCTTCTGGGGGACAACCTCACATCGAAACCATAACAACAATAAACCCATTTAAAATACTTAAGCAAAGACAAGTTAAGAACAAATGGATGGAGAAAGACATACCATCCTACGAGTAATGAAAAGAAAGCTCTTGGACAAAGTAGATTTCAGAAGAAGAAAAATCATCAGGCCTAAAGAGCAGAATTACGAGGACAAACCAGTCAATTCTCCATGAAGACATGACAATAGTGAGTATGAAGTTCACTAGAGAACTGTAAAGGAAGCTGATAGAACTGAAAGGCAACATAGACCAGGCCACTATTATTCAGGGACTTTAACAGCCTTCTGTCAGATAGTGACAGATAAAGCCAGCAGAAAACCAGTAAGGACGACCAGAACAGCACCATCAATCAACTTGAATATTCCCTCCAAGAGCAAAATTGTGCACAGGGAATCCTCATGAGTTCACAAGAATGTTCACCAAGAGAGACCATAGGAAGGCCACAAGACACACATTAACACTTGTGAAAGTATAGAAAGAACACAACCTGTGTTGTCAGATAATGATGGTATTAAAGTAGAAATCAATAACAGACATATAGCTGGGTTGGAAATTTTTCAAATACTGGAGACTAAACATAAAAATGCCAAATACCCCATGGGTAAAGAAGAAGTCTCAACAGACATTAAAAAATGTTTTTAACTAAATGAAAACTTCCCAAAATTAGTGAACATGCAGCAAAATCAGTGCTCAGAGGAAAATATACATAATTAAATGAAAATATTAGGAAAGAAGAACAGTCTAACATCAATAAACTAAGCATTCATCTTAAAAACTAGAGAAAGAAAAACAATCTAGGCCTAAAGAGAGCAGAAGAAAAGATAATATGATAATTAGAGCAGGAATCATTGAAATTGCAATCAGAAAAACAACAGATTAAATCAACAAAACCAAAAGCTATTTACTTGACAAGATTAATAAAATTGATAAACCTATAACTGGGCAAACCAAGAAAAAAAAAAAACAAACCACCAATATCTAAAATGAATTCAATCTGTAAACAGTTGTACACAAGTTTTTGCAAAGATATATTGTCATTCTTTGGAGTATATATCTTAGAATAAAATTGCCAGATTTTATTCTAATAGTTCTGTTTAACTAAAAAGAAACTGCCAAAATGTAAGTTTGTACCACTTTACATTCTTGTTTCTAACAAAATAGAATTCTACGGCTTTGTGAACACTTGTTACTGTCAGTCTTAAAATTATGGCCATTAGAGTGAATGAGTTATGGTATTAACATGATTTGTATTAATTTAATTTTCCAGATAAAAATTTATGTTTGATATATCATTCTGTGCTTATTGGCTATTTGCACATCTTATGTTAGAAAGTATCCCTCAAATCGTTTTGCCCATTTTTTATTAAAATGAATTATTTTGCTTATTATTATGAGTTCTTCATATGTAATAAACACAAGCCTTCTGAAAATATACACACACATGCACATACATAGGCATGTTCACATATACGTACAGACATACACACACACACAACATATGTAGCTAAAATATTTTCTTTATCTCTTGCTACTTTTTGTAGATTAATATTTTACTTGTACAAACTATGTGGACGTTTTTTTAAAAAAAGACAAAAATTTGCTGTTTATTGTTCTATTGCACTGGCTAAGACCTCTAGTATATGGCTAGATAAAAACAGTGCGAATTTCCATTCTTCCCTGTTCTAGATACTAAGGAGAAAATATTCACTCTGTTAATATTAACTTTAACTGCACAATTCTTATAAAAGTCATTCTTTATATTCAGAAAGTTATTTTCCAGTCCCACTTTACCAAGAGGTCTCTCTCTCTCCTCTCTCTCTCTCTCTCTCTCTCTCTTTAAACAAATGTATGTTGAATTGCATCAAATATTTTTCCTGGATATAAGATAATTTTCTTACTTATTGTTCAATATAATCAAATTCAAATGTTGAATCCACTTTGAATTCCTACAATAAACTATATATAGTGATAATATTTTATCCTTTTATATATTTTACTGGATTTAATGTACTAAGATTTTTATTAAGTGTACATGTATTTATACTTATGAAGAACATTGATCTGTATCTTTCCCTTCCTGTGGAATGTGTTTTGGCTTTAGTATCAAAGTAATGCAGCTCTCATACAATGAGTTGGGACATGTTTCCTTCTCTGATTTTCTGAAAAAGTTAATGTATAATTGGTATGGATTTTTCATGAAATGTTCAATAGAATTCACCAATAAAGCTCTTTGGGTTTGGAAATTTTTTTTCTATAGAGGTTTTTAGCTATAAAAATGATTTTTAAATATATTTAGTTCAATTTGAATTTTCTCTTTTTCATCTTACACCATCTTTCAGAGTCTGTGTCTGTCAAGGGATTTGCTCCTTTTGGCTCTCGCTGTTTTTCCTCTTTCATCAAATGTATTGGGATCACTTCGTTCATGGTATTAGCTTATTCACTTATATGTATATACATGAATACACGAATATATATATATGTTTATATACATATATACATGAATAAGCTAATACCATTTATACATTAATATATATTTATACATGAATGTATATTTATATACATATATATTTATATGTAATTATCATGATGGTTCCCCTTCATTCCTTATATTGATAACTTTTATTTTTCCTCTTACTTTTTCTTGTTCTATCAATCTAGCTACTAAACATTAATCAAGGTCATTGATTTTGTTAATTTTTCTCTATTTTTTGTTTTCTATTTGGTTAATCTATGAATTTACTTTTATTATTTCTTTTTACTTAGTTTGAATTTCCTTTGTTGATTTTCTTTTTAAGGTGGGAAATTAATTTTTTTATTTGAAATATCTTTTTTCTTTTCAAATATAAGGATATAATGTATAAAATTGCCTGTAACTCTTATTCTATTTATAACCCACAATTTTTCACATATTATACTTGATTATCACTGTACTCAAAATGTCTTTTTTATATTTCTTTTTCTTTATCCTATCAGTTATTTATAAGTATGGCCTTTAATTTCTACATACTTAGATTTTTCCCAATTTTTGTTATTGATGTGTCAATTCTAAGTTTTAAAGGACTTTTTATTTGATTTACCATCTTCATAAATGTTCACTATGTACCATTAGAAGAATGTAATGGTACATACATTCCGCTGTTGGTTAAATATTCCAAAAAATGTCATTTAAATCCAAGTTGTTTGATAGTGTTGTTCCTATATCCTCTATCCTTACTAATTTTCTGTGTACTTATTCTATTAATATTGGGAGATGTGAGTTGAAATCTGTATAACAATGAATTTGCCCATTTTCTCAATTTGGGGTCATATTCTTCTTATGAAGGGCATGTACATTTGAGGTTGATGTATTTTTTATGATGAAATATGAAAAATACTTTTCATCCCTGCTAATATTCTTGTCCAGACTCTATATATTTTCTGATATTAACATAGTCACCTTTAGTAATATCTTTATATTTTTTTCATGATTGACCTCTTTTACTTCCTACCATTTTTCTTAATTATTGCAGCACTTCACTTTTAATCTAAGTTCCATCTTTCAATTCCCTCTCACAATCTTTTCAATGTATTTTCTTTAGGTCTTTTTACTTCTCAATGCTTTGCAAACCTTGAAATACCTTACTTTTATTTTTGTTTTAAGCCACTATATTTAAAACTTTAAGACTATGAGAGAAAATCCTCTCAATTTTTTCATTTAGGGCATTTTAAGATTATATTTTCTTTTTTTTTTTTTTTTTTTTTGCGGTACTGGGGATCGAATTCAGGGCCTTGTGCTTTCATGGCAAGCACTCTACCAGCTGAGCTATCTCCCCAGCCCCCTAAAATTATATTTTCTGAATCCAACATTCCACCTAGTATTATTTTCATTCTTTCTGAAGAACTAACATTAACATTTTTGTAGTACAGAATTTTTTTTGGCAATTCTCTGTTTTTGCTTTACTACAACAAATTTAAGTCTTCTAAAAATCATTTTTTAAATTCTTGATGGAAAATTATGGATTGGCAGTTTCGATTTTTTTTTAAAGATACTTTTGTTATATCTTTTGGTTATATTGGTCTTGATAAAACATCTTTGGTCATTCTCATCTTCATTCCACCATATGTAATGTGTCTGTTACAAATTTAAAAATTTTCTCTTCATGAAGATTTCCTTTTTTGTTTACATCAATGTGCTTATTATTTTATCTGTAGATTATTTTTAACTTTCTGTGTACACAATCATGAAATTGACAATCCTATGTTTTGCTTTACAATCCTTATTAATCTTTCTTCTTGATTAATTATAATGGATAAGATCTTCATTATAATGGTGAATAAATTGGTAACAGTTGGTCACTTTGATTTCTCTACCACTGAACCACATCACAAACCCTCTGTTTTATTTTGAAAGTGGGTCTCACTAAATTGCCCAAGTTGGCCTTTAACTGGTGATGCTCCTGCTTCAGTCTCCTGAATAGCTGAGATTACAGGTATGTGCCACCATGTCAGGTATGATTTCTAATTTTTTAAAGAAAATTTGGGATAGGAACCATCACAGTCCAAATAATGACCAGAGAGACAATCATATGATAGAGGCATGTTCAGTTCTTTGAAAGGAACAACCAAGGATATCTTTCTTCATTAAAAAAGCTGGGGATAATATTCTTATAATAGGCTGTGAGTGATGCAGACACCTCAATTTATCCATCAACTGTAATTATCTGTATTATAATAGAAAATTCACAGAGTAATTATCTAGTTCAACATCCTGCTAAAATGCTAACATCCCCTCTTCAACATGTCTCATAAGTTGATAGAAAAGTTTCACTTGAGTACTTCCGGAATAAGAAGCTGCATTTTATTTTTTAACGTTTCTTAAGAAATACCTTCATTAAATAACTCCAAAACCTGCATATTGTCCTCTCTTGTTCAAATAGGTAATTTTTTCATAGGCAGTCCTTCAACCACATTTATTTCTTACAATGATGTTAGGTTGAGAGAAAGAATTTGAGTGGAAGTTGGGGGACAGAGCAGTCATGTAAACAAAATAGAATTTTAGATTCCTCTCAACTAAATATCTGGCTAGGTGATCCAAAGCTGGTATGGTATTGGTCATTATAAGGAACTCAAGATCCATATTTCCAGGACTAGGGTTGTGGCTCTGTGGTAGAGCACTTGCCTAGCACATGTGAGGTACTGGATTCAATCCACAGCACCACATAAACATAAATAAATAAAATAAAAGTATTATGTTCATGTACAACTTACAAAAAACAAACAAACAAACAAACAAACAAAAAAAACCCTTATTTCTCATCATCCAAGGAAGCAAGGCCCCAATGGTCCAAATGCAGCATCTACCATGTAGGTAACTAGGCTGGAGAAGTCCATGAAGAGGCTGATATTTTACAAACCCTATCTTACAAGGAAGCATCCCAGAGGCAGTTGAATGACATTTCGGCTCCCTCACCTGCCCATACCTAATCACCCAGGTGCTTCGGAGCTGTGGCAACCACTTATTTAGTAGTGCTTTCCACCTGGTGATCTTTCTCCAAACTCCAGTGATTCACTGACATGATGACTTCTAAGTCTATCTTTTTCTCCTATGTCAGTTTCTACTGTTTTTGCTCCTTCTTACTTCTCTCTGCAATGGCTCCTGAGTACTCCTGGTGTCTATTGTCTGGTGATTTGGGAACTGTCTGTAGTTCTCTATCAGTATCACTGCCCATATCTCTCTTTATATTCTTCATATTAATACTTTCTAAGAAAGATGGTTTTCCATAGTTACCAGTGCAGTATACAGTGCCCCTTCTGGTCGAACGCTCTGCTAATTCATATCCCAGTGTCCTGGCCAGTCTGGAGAGAGCAGCTTGCAGCTTGGCATTCAGATTTCCTCAGGGCATAAAAACTGCTTTTATATTCCACATGCATTACAAAGGACGTATTAAGAAGGATGTGTAGTGTGAGTTTTGTTTAGTTTTCTAGACCACAGGTAATCTTCCTAATAGTTTTAGCATAGAAAATTGAAAAGAAAAAGACACTAATTTCAGCCTATTAAAAATCACTAGCCAGATGTTGTAAAAAGAACCACTAATGAAAGGTCTCTCTGGAGATTTTAAAAGTTTCTTTATATTCAACCTAATGCTCTTAAAAAGAATATCACATTTCATTGACATACAAGGCATTCAAGTTAAATTAAAAGGTTTGAAAAACACCCTTCTCTGAACTGAAGTCTAAGGCACTCTTTTTGAAGTTTACCTATTTTCCTAGGAGAACTCTCACTGCCCTCTACCATAAACTGAGTAATTTTTCCCAATTTGAATTGATGCCATTCAACCTTTTTAATTAGATCTATAGTTGGATGCTCTGTTCAGGTGAAGCTGAGTCAACAGTCACATTAAGTTTGTTAGGGGACCAGAAAGCAAGCAGTTAAGCCAGAAGTGAATCTAAAAGGCCAAATAAATGTTCTTTTGTTCAGAAATGAGGAGTAGGGATAAGGCAAAGCAATTAAAGATTTTAAGTGGTAGACTTCACAAAAATCAGTTGCCAGTCGTTTTCTATGTACTAGATTCAAGAAATAGTTTATGGATGTAATCTGGGGGAGACCAAATTTAAAAGAAGCGAGATATTCAACTTGATTTAGACACAGCATAGTTGTTACAACCCCAACTCCACAAGCAACTCTTTTTCCATTTTTTTCTAAAACCAACTAATTCGCAGTTAGAGTTTTCGTTCTAAACTATTGCCTGCAAAAACTCTCTTCCTGGGTATTCATAACAAAATAATTCCTCTCCCCGCCCCCAGCTGATTCTGATGTGATGAGGTAACTTTGAACAGTTATGTGCATAACTCATTTTCCTCACTGCTGGAGAAACATGAGTTGCTTGGGGGGAGGGGGCAATGCCTTTTAAAAAACTCAACACTCAGTCTTGCTGCACATTCTTACGTTAAAGGAAAATGAGGGAAGTTTTACAGTTTTCTTTCTCCTTTACTCCACTTTCATGTCCCAGTAAAGGGGAGGCTTAGTCACTTGTGGTAGTAAGAATAACTTCATAAGACTGCCTTTTTCATGCAGGCATTTGGGAGGAAAAAAAAAAGTTGGAGAGATTATAAAGATTCAGAATCTGACCAAGACAATAATCCTGCAGGTGCTAGAGAACTCGAAGTTGGAATCAAACAAAAAGAAACATGTAATTAATATCTAATGGTACATAAGGTATTGTTTCGGTAACATTTGCATCTGGGCAAGGAGATTCTGCTCAGGTTTTGAAAAATTCTTTCCTGGTTTCTACATTGTAGTTCCTGAACCTTAAAATGAGCTGTAGATAAAAATGATAGTAATTAAGATATTGAATAGGAATGAACCTTGCTGACAACTCTCACAGAGAAGATGTCCCATACCAGCCAAAGCCAGAAAGGTACATTGACCTATACACAGGAAATTGACACTTCTGTGACAGGCCTCTGCTGATGTCATAGAGAGAAAGTCACCAAGAGAACCAGGAAGTCCCAAACACATGTAAGTCCATATTTGTTTCTGGGAACACTTATCTTCTACCTGTGAACCATTATTCTTCCCTGTCTCTCTACCTCACACCCTGCCATGCCCTGTCACTCACAGGCTTGTTGATTTCACTTTGGCCTTTCTCTCCCTTCCCTGAGACTCTTTCTTGTCTATGGATATATCTCATCATCTTAGGTTTCCCATCTTCTTTATGTCTTTTTTGCTCAATAAATGTTTCAATGTTCATAAGTCATGCAAGGAGAAGAGAGCTTGGACTTATCAAGTAATCTAATTTGGTTTCTCTGATCCCCTCTGCCCAAATGACCCATACTGCACTTCCTTGACGTCATTAGACGCCTTCAAAGTGTCAACACACCTCCCATATCAGCAAGGGTGGCTCCTGGTGGCTGTGTCTGAAGACACCACTTTGTTATAAACTTTGGAAAAATGAAGGTTAAAAGAGCCACTTCAAAAAAATGCACATATCAAGAAAGTTAGCTGTCAATATGTCTTTCTCTTTTTTTAAAAAAAGTGGATAACTCTATAGCCGTGCTCATTTAGTCTAAAGAAATAGCATCTTTTCATGTAAATCCTGTAATCAGTAACACACACAACACAACCACCAAAACCTTCATAGGATGGTTTCAAAACACAGTTATTTTGTTCTCAATAAAATTCAACATTACTTTGCAATTCCAAATGTTCAAATTTCCTTTTAGGGTATTACATGCTAATAATCTTCATATGAAATATTTACAACTTTAATATAGTAGGTCATTACATTAGAGTATTATAGCATTGTCATAATATATATTTTTTACTAATTATTGCTCAACTCCTGTTTAAGAAAACTTTCCATAGCCTTGTCCCCCTAATAGAGCCATCTACTCTGTATAGTTTACTTTGCCCCACAGCAGCATAGTAATTATAGCTAGATATGCTAAAATAAAAATTATGTTTGGCCAAAATATCCCCAAGCCTTTTTTAACTTTATTTTATTTTTTTTTTTTAAACAAAGTGCTACCACCACTTCTGCCAAGGAGTTTGTAAAGAAAAGATGGTAAATAGGGGTGAAAACGAGAACGCAGGTTTCTAGACCAGAGTGTAGTCTCAGTGCACACAGCCTTAATTCAGATGCACAGTGTAAGTAGTATCTAGTAGCAACAGTGGTCAGGGTTGTACATGTTAAGGCCATGTGCTAAATTTAAACAAGTAAAGATTACCATAGTCGTGAGCAAAACAAAATTAGAGCATGGACAATGTCAGAATCCCTCCTATTAAAACCATGCTTCCCAATCGTGTTTGTAAAACCACTGTTGCGCCACAAGATGTAATTAAATATTTTGTGGGGTGAATAAAAAAACATCCATAATCAAAAGGTTTTTGGAAACACTCAGGGAAACAGAGCTCTTTACTCTAGAACTTCTTTGTGTCCTTAATGTGTCTGTCCATTTTGAATCACCAAAAGGGTGATAAAAACACAACTTTCCCAAACTAATTGGACTGTAAAACTCCTTGATTACAGAAAGCATACTAACAGTCCCTGCAACAGGAGTGTTCCAAAGAATGGTTTGGAAAGTGCTGTGTTTGAAGTTTAATAGTTATGGATATCAATATCTTTATTGAATAATAATGCTATTCATCAAAATGGGGAATTAGTGTAAGGAAGGGCTAAATATAAAAAGTCTAATTTAATCATAGATTTCCAAAAAAGTTTAATAAAAAAGCCAATAGAGCTCTTATTGTTTATTTGTACTCTGCAAATTAAATATGAGCATCTCAAAGTTCTAATCAATTTTAGAAGTATTTTGTTTAGGGGGATATCTTGCCTTTCTACATGCTTGCTTTTATAATAAAATGTGTTAACAATTAATTGACTAATTGTAAAGAATTTGTATCTTAATCCTTCTGACTCTCCTAATGCTTACAAAATATTTTAGATTTTTCTAGGTTGTTTTATTAATAAATGAGTAGATAAGTAGAATGGACCAAAATGAAAAGATTGTTTGGTGTCCAAATAATTATTAAGAAGCCACTCAGATTATTTCCTATACCACTTTTAAATCGGAGATTGAAAATTCATCTATGACTACAAGGAGCTTCTTTTTTGTCTCAGATGGCTAGAATCATTCCTTTCTGCATTCTTCTGCTTTATTGGCCTCCAATCTGAAAACTCTGGATCTCTTTCAGATGTAGAGCTGCTTTCCAAGCATTGAAGTTGCTGAAGCAGCTTATTCTTATACAATAAAGCCTACATACAACATGTGTCCTTCTATAACCCTCATGCTAATCCAAAATAAATAGAAATCATACATGAACTGAAACCTGACCTGCTCCTTGAAGCATAGCTCAATGGGAAAACAGCATGTTTTAAGACATTTACATTAAAAACAAAGGAAAAAATTTCTTTACCTTGGAAAACCCTAATTTTAAGAAGTTTTCAAGACAGTTAAATTTTATCCAGAACATTTTTTACATACAAAAGTATTGGTATCAAAAACACATATTTTTTAATTCGACAATCATGTGCTAATATCTGCAACTTTCTTTAAGGCTAAATAAACGAGGAAGCCATCTTGTTTTCCACATCACTGGCTCCAGCATGCTATAGAGGATCACCATGACAACAGGAGCGGGTTTGCCTGGTGTGAAGACAACAGTGTAGGCCTCATTTCCTAAATGCATGTTTCCACTAAAGTTGAATCACCAATTAAAAGACTCTTTTTCTGTCCTTGGGGGCTTCAGAGATGCAAATGGTGCTGGGAAGGCTGGCTGGTCAGCTGCTACACCTAGAAACTACTCCTGATGATCTGAAATAAAATGACTCCCGCTAAAATGTTTTTAAAAATACAAACATAGGTATTTCTACATCACACTGAGCTGAGAATTAATACTCGAAACCAGTAAATTTGCTTGAAATTATGAGTACTGTCTTTTTTATAACTTGCGATTATTCTTAAATCCTAAAAAAAAAAACTCTTCTGAATGTGTTTTTATGTCTTATTATCGTATTATGAGATACACAATAATGTTAACGCTTCCATTTGTGAACAAGAAACAGAATTCAAAAATATGAATTAAGGTAGGCTTTTTTTTTTTTAATTTAAAAATGTGTGATGATTCCATAAAAGAAAAATTTAAACATTAATCTGAATTTATTACTAAAGAATATCTTTATGATTTAAAGCAAGAAATACAAAGTAAGTATTTTTCAAAGGTTCAGACTCTCAGAAGTATTTTCTTCACATATAGGAACTCAACCTATAATTGTCACTCTAGTGAGTTTTAATTTTAAAAAGAGAAATGTGTGACTCTATCAGGGGCAAATAAGAACGTAGAAATTTCAACACAATTATTTTTGAATAAATATCACAATTTTTTTTAAAAAATCAGTATTATTCTTCAAAAACCAATAAATATTTTCCACCTATACCCCTAATATATGCTACTGTGTGAATTTCTACTTTCTACAGAAATACAGCAACTTAATAAATGCCTATTCCAGTTTTGACATTTTACTTTCGTTATTTACAAATGTAATATTAAAAATACCCAAATTATGTTACTCCATATATTGATGATTTTATATTTAAAAAGGGAAGACATATAAAGTGCAAAAAAATTAATTACAAAAGTAAAATTACACATTTCCATTAATAGGCATATGATAAAGACATATGCTGTTAAATGGTGCTATTTAGGAGTTATGTGCACAAAATTAATAATACACTCTAGCCAATTTTCTGTAATGTGTGTTTGTATGTTTAACTGTTTCTTTATATAGCTAATTAAATGTTTGTTGCAAAGTCTCATGGGAAGCTCATTTGCATATACCTTCTTATAATGACTATACACATTCTCACTAACTATTGCCTGATGAATAGATATTTCACAGATGCCTGCCATGGACACAACAACAAACTATGGACACATGTCATTATTACTGTATTTCATCAGCACATCTCTCTGGGTTCTATCTGCATGATTGGACTCATATAGGAATCACTCTCATGTTTATGAGTGGTAATTATGGTAGCATTACATTTTAATTTTTAATGCTTAATTAAAATAAAAATTTGTTCAGTTTTATATTTATTTAAATACACAGATATTTTAATATGAATTCACACCGATTCAGATTTTAGGGGAAAATGTTATATCAGAAAATGAATTGTCAAACTCAGAAACTGAAACAAAAATGAACAAAAACATAAATGGTAAAATTTCTTTATGCAGTTATGAGAATTATATGAGATAATCCACATAAATAAAATGCCAGTTGATACTAGGTTTAGAGTAAGCAGCAGTTTCTTTCCAGTTTTCTCTTTAGAATAAAACAATGTAGAGTGACCTAAAAAGAGCAGTAGATAACTTATGAAATTAATTATTCCAAGAGACTCCCAAGGCACGACAGCATGTATCTGAACAAAGACTGTTTAGTTTGGGTGTGATCTTAGTTTTGCAGCCAGGCAACATTATAAAAGCAGAAGTCATTACTCCTCCTTCCACTTCCTGTGAATAATTGGTGTGCTGATTAATAAGCCTTTAACACATTCAATTAAATTTTTTGCAATCTAAATATTGTTTTGCTACTTCTTTCACATATTTCTAAACTCTTTAAATATCTGTCCTCATGGATGTTCTTAACATCTCCAAATTTAGCATCATCAGTAAATTTAACTAAGTGCTTTTTTCATCCTTTCTTTGGATGACTAAAGGTATCTAAATTAGAGGCTGAGTTGGGGGTGTAGCTCAGTGGTACAGCTCTTGCCTAGCAATCCCTGGATTTGTCCCTCAGCTCCACACACACACAAAAGTACTCTAAATTAAACAATGACAGACCCCTCCAATAGCCCACAATGTCTTGTCATATTATGCACTTTAAGTCACAAAACACCAAAATCACCAATGATGCTTTTAAAAATGCAGGAGTTATGTGGCTATTTCATTTTTGCCAATGGAAAGAACCCAGAACGTTTCTTGCTGGAAAACATCTATAATGTGTAATAGCTATGGCAATCATAATTTTGATAGCTGATCAAATTTTATTAAAACAACTGAACTAAAATGACTATAGACACTTATAGCAACAGTTTTATGTGCAAATGTGTAAAACCATTTTGAACGTGCATATGTGAATCAATGTACATGTCGAAGCCATATGTCAGAGCAGACGCACCAACTGCTCAGAGTGGTCAAATGACTCTAGGGAATAAAATCATGGGAGAAAATTAGGGAGACTTGCATTTTTTCCCTCTATTTGCATGTTTTATTTGTACATTAAAAGTAATTGAGGGGCTGGGGTTGTGGCTCAGTAGTAGAGCTCTTGCCTAACATGTATAAGGCGCTGGGTTCAATTCTCAGTGCCACATATAAATAAATGAATAAAATAAATGTCCATCAACATCTAAAAAAAATTTTTTTAAAAGAAGTAGTTGAGTTCATTTATATATATTTTATGTCATACATATTATATAAAAATATGTGATATATTGTATATCATGATACATTATTATATGTAACATTGATATAACATTATATCTAATATAGATAACATATATCATAACTATAATATGTATAATATAACACAATATACACTTGCATATTCTGTTCTTATTACCTTAATGGATGCTCCCCCAAATGTGGCACATAGATTAGAATCCATGAAGTCCCTGAAAGAAGATGGTCACTTTTGCAAATTCAGGGGAATTTTAAAATAACAGCTTATCAGAAAATATATCTTGATACCATATTATGCACAGGGCACTTTGCTAGGGTACATGGAATGTAAGATTTTTTTGTCAGGAGACAGTATAGCTTCGTGGTTAAGATACAATAATATGGCCGTAATGGCTGCCAGTCCTATAGTTTTAAGCCCAATTGACCCCTCTGAGCATTAGTTTCCACAGCTTACAAACGGGTATCGTAATACTACCAACTGCAAATAATTGCTGTGAGGATTAAATCAGGTAATTTTTATAATTTTGTAAAGCATTTAGAACAGAACCTGGCATTAGTATTTCTTTTTAAGTGATGAATTCAATACAAAATTCTTGAGAGATGTTTCCAGCTGTCACATGTCCTTTTGGAACAAAGAGAGTTATAAGTAAGCTAATAAATAAAATATCATAAATGAATGTAAGTATATAAATAAATAAATGAGAGCTGCTGAATGAATTGTAATGAACATTCTCTTGATGTAGTTTATGTTTTGATTAAATGGAAAAATAAACCATGCAAGTTGTGGCCTCAGTGTACAGTGTTACAATGATCCTCTGAACGAAGCCATGTGGACATGGCCACTGATCAGTCCTACCTAGGAAGGCAGCAGAAATCCCAGAAGGCATGATATTCTTGCTCAAGACACAGGCCTTGAAAGCCAGGTCTTTCATGCATATTTTCCTCACCTTTATAGGTTCAAGTTCAAACTGAGTAGACATGAAATAAAATATTCTACATGTTCTGGCCCAAATAATCTTTTTCACTCCACCTTAACCCTCATTGTAATTTCTTCCCACATTCCCATAATACCTTGTCCATCAGTGGTAGAGACCACTTTTAGAATTCAGAATTCTTCAGATTTTTGAAAGATAACTTGGTGCTCAACTTTAGATTATCTATCAGAAGTTTGAGATGTACCATGTTAAACACATCAATATAGCTGCAATTAAGTCATTCATTTCCTGTCAGTTCCAGTGAAGTTTTTTTGACAACTGGGATCAGGTCAGATCAGGATCAATATGGAAGGAGTTAAGAAAGGACTTTTAGTTTTCACAACTGTATGCATTTTGGAAATGTGAATAAATGATTATTGGTCTGTGTCATCCTCTGTCAATCATTCCTCTCTTACTAATACCCTTGCCCCTTCCAAACAATTATCCTTCAAGGCCCAGCGCAGATATCTTCATTTTGATAGATTACCTCTGACAACCATGATAATATTTTCCTGGATCTCATTAATACTTTGATAATCTCAACCCGAGTATTGTGGCACTTGCCTGTAATCCCAGTAATTTGGGAGACTGAGACAGGAGGATTGTAAGTTCAAGACCAGCCTCAGCAATTTAGTGAGGCCCTAAGCAACTTAGCAAAACCCTGTCTCAAAATAAAAATTACAAAGGGCTGGGGCTGGGCTGAGGGGATTACAGATACAAAAAAAAAAAGAAAAGAAAGAAAGAAAAGAGAGAGAGACTCTCATTGTTTTGATAACATTGTACACTAATCATTTACTTAAATGTGTTACTACCTCTTAAGCATTAAAGGCAGGATTTTGTCTCACTCTTCTCTCTTCCATTTGTAATACTGTTTCAAGCATATGGTGAACACGCAGTATTTGTGGTTGTATTAGTCAGCTTTTCATCTCTGTGCCCAAATTACCTGACGAGAATACTTAGAAGAGAAAAAGGTTTATTTTGAGTTTCTGGTTCCTGTCCACATTTGGTGGACTCCATTGGTCTGGACCTCAAGTGCAGCAGAATTTCATGGTGGAAGGGGATGGCAGAGGGAAGTTTCTCAGCTCATGGCAGCCAGAAAGTGGGCGTGGGGAGGAAGTAGAGACAGACACAGTCCAAGGGCACACCCCAGTGACCTCCTTCTTCCAGTCATGCTCCACCTACAGTTACCACCCAGTAGTCCATTCAAATTATTAATCCATCAAATGGACCCATTCACTGATGAGGTTTCAGCTCTCACAATCTAATTATTTCCCCTCTCAACATTCCTGCTTTGCCTAGCACAAGAACTCTTTGGGGAACATTTTTGGATCCAAATTATAACAGTGGTAAAATAGGGCTAACCTTTAGCCACTTAGGAACATATGGTGAGTACACAAATATGCAAAAATTACCCATCAAGCTTTTAGTAATGAGAACTCTATGAAATGATTCAGACTAAAGTTTGTAAGACAATACTCAGAAACACTCTTACTCCTCATAAACAGATTGAGAAGAGTATTTAGGAGATATTAATTAAAGAAATATGTTTATGAAAGGAAATCCAGGCTTATGGAAGTGTCCAAGTGAGTTAGAGGGAATGATTCATGTAGGGAGCAAACAGGAGATAGGGCCACAAAAGAAGGACATCGCCAAATTGGAGCAAACTTGAAACTCTATAGTAACAGAGTCTGTTTTTATTCTCCTATATGTCAGACACCCATATTTTTTTGCTTTTGCAATGGACAAGGGAAAAACCAGTAGAGTGTAATTGAGCAATAAATCCTTCTATGCCGATATGTTATGTTTTGGTAGGCAAACAATTTATACTGACTAATAAGCAAAACAATTTTTAGGTGGATGGTTGATGAAGGAAATCATTGCTCATTCCTGCACAGTGAACCATGACAAACAAGTACAGGTAAGTTGATTTGACTGTGAGGCAGTAAAATCAATGGAAAAAAAAAAAAAAAAAGCTAATAGTTTTCTAAAGAAAAAAGGCATAATTGATGGATGAATTTAAAAATGCTTTTAGTACTTTATTTCAACTCTAGGAGAAAAACAAATACTTGCCAGTTTGGTGAAAATTAGAAAGCTGGTATACGATTTCCAAATAAAACAGGAAAGGCAATATACAATCGGGGGAATCTTGGCAGTGTTGACCCTCATTACAGAAATACTTCTTTAAAAAAAGTGCACGGCATTTTGTTAAAAATTAGGTTATGTATTTCTATCACCTTTTGTTTTTCAAAATATGTCGTTGCCTCCAACATTAATGATTTCCTGTTATTAAAAATTAGTTTAAAAAAAACACTTTTATATCCAGAATGATAAACTGAGCACAGGTCTGGGCACTTCTGTCATAGAACCTGCCCGCTCCAATGTCCTCCTTTGGTTTATCGTGTAGACTCAATATTGGCCATGAGGGACCATTCCATTGACTCTTGTAGGGATTTCATCTACTGGATTTTCTTATTCATTTGTGAATGTTCCCCAAAGGTAATCCTTTAAATTTGTGTTCCCTGCTATAGTGCCCATTCAGCCATACCCAGCTGCAAAGTGCAGGTAGTGAGAGAGACTGAGGCACTCCATTTAAATCAGGAGGTAAGAAGAGGGATTGTACTGTGAAGAAGGTAGGAGAGGAAGACTTCACTGCTGAAACTCCACTGTGTTCTGTTAAGTTACACACGTGTGAAAAGGCATTCTTCAAATGCCAGCCCCTTGCAGGACTTGACTTCACAGCAAACAGAGTTGACCCTCAGTTAATCATAAAGTAGCATAAACCAAAAGCATGGCTCTCCTAACCACAACTTGTAAGTTCTAGTCTTACCCTACCTGACCCTGTTGACTCTTTTAAATCACCCCTAACCTTTAGAAACCATTTCAGAATCTTAGGCAACACTTTAAGAGATTGTATTGTGGAGGTACTTAGCAAAAAGCATATACTAAATTCACAAAGTAAATTCTTTTCAACTGCAACAATAATAAACATGTTTAAGCAAATATTTGCATTAAATTAGTCAATCAGCAGAGGTGGTTCCCTATTGTAAGTAAAAGTTTATGCTAACCTTAAAAATAATAATACCAACAGGTTAAAGATCCATTGAAATTTTAGCTCTAATCCATATTAACTTTATTATTATTTAATTATATATGTTTAATTCATATTAAGTTCATATTACTGTAACTGCCCTAAATCCTCTTTGAAACAAAGAGGAATAAAACTAAGCAAATCTTGATTTACAAAATTTAATTGAAGCTACATTCAGAAAAATGTGATGTGTATATTAAAGTAATATTCTGGCAGATCTGTTCAGTTGCTTTCTTATTAACTAGTAAAAGGCCCTGAAACTTTTTAAGCAGAATTTGTACAGTTTCAAGAGTAAGAATGGGATCCTATGTATACTATGTCAAAATACACTCCACCAGATCTAAAAAGAAAAAATTAAGAAAAAAGAAAGAAAAAAAAAAGAGTAAATGTATTTTCATGGTGCCCCATATTACAAATTCATAGTTTTGTCATATTTTCTGTATATATTTAGCACAAGGTCATGCTCACCCTGGAGTCTGAATAATTTTATGATGATTACATGGTGAAAAGTAATCAAATAGAGTTTGTGAATCCTAGCAAAATCTCTCCCTTCCCCTGCCTCTTTCCAGCTCTCACCTGAACACAAAAACACATAATACACATACATAAGCACACACACACCTGCGAAGACATAATTCTGTTAACTCTTGTACGTCCTAACTTGACCTGACCCAAAAAGATTAAATGGTGACATTATTTTTAAAACACCTATTACAAGTGCAAAATTTTTCACAACAAAATAATAACCAAAAAACTTTTAAATGCTAAAGGAGAATCCAGTGGATGAATGTATGCACAAAATCCTACCTAAGGAACACTGCTGTTATTGGGCCAAGTTCAAGTTCATCATTTCCTAACAGCCAAAGCAGAGACAACATGATGGATTATAGACCTATCATTTTCTACAGAAAGCACACCAGTTCATCACCAGAGACAAACTTCCCCAGCCCTGAGTTCAAAGATGAATTTGTCAAAACGATCTTTATGTAAGGGACAGTGAGCTCCATAATGTCCCCCATAGCAATTTTACAAGCAATATAGATACGTTCCACATGGCTATTCCTTATATTGCTCTGACACTGAAGCCAAGTGCATTTTAGAAGTTGTATAAAGTCCTACAAAGGCAGTATGGGAAGTAAAGTCGGGGAATGGAAAGGGAAAGAGAAATTGGGCAGAGAGGAAAGGTTTATGTCTCAGCAATGGGGCTTAATACAGGTTTGAGTTTAGACAATAATGAAAACTGAAAAGTTAATATTTTCTTATACTATATTGCTCAAATATCAGTGTCTCCTCTGAGCTTCTGGGGGAAGTTTTTTGGCAAGTTATTTAGGTGTTCTAAATTGTAGTCATGCTGCCAGATACATAGATAATAAAGATAGTATATAATTACAAAAGTTACATTATTATATATTTGCAAAATCAGCCAGATTACATACACATAAACTAGTCTCTATACTGAATTCATTTTGTATTGTTTTGTGTTTCTCCAGAAAAACAACTCTGTATTTTGAATAAGCACTTGGTAGGGACATTCAAGTTCAGTTCTATAAACCATTATACCAGGCTATATGCATAGCTTGTGTGGACACTTAAATCCTGGCTTTACTGGTGTGTATAACTGGTTTCATGGAGATATTAAAACATTATAACTATGTTTCAAACATCTATAATTTGCCTAGAATAAATATAAGTTGGATGTGCAGCCTGTAAAGGTGAGTTAATTGCCTATCACTTAAAAAAGGAGCTATTAACTTGAGATTTGAAAGTGTCCTTTATAATAAATGTACCTGGACATTGTGAGAACTATGTAGTTAGACTTGGGATTATTCCGTGACAAACATTGGGCAAGTGACTTAATCTCTGTTAGCTTTGAAGGCTGTCTGGAGGATGAGAGGTCAAGGGAGTATGCACCAGGCCTGCAATACAGCACACATAATATTTAACCAATCAATCAATCAATAAGCCATAACTGTTACACATTTGAATATTACAATTTCAATTTCAGAATTGAGTCTTCCTTTTTTTCAGAGAATCAGGGGTTTCAGCTCATTTTACACACTATTTGTCAAAAGATTTGTGGTTCCTTAATGCCAACAATGATATAAAACATAATATGCTAATAAGAGGAGAAATTAAGTATCTTAGGTTGCAATCAAACTTCTCACTTTGGCCCATATGTGAACCATACAAATCATTTGTTTTATTCTATGCACAAACTATATAAGACCTGCACATTTTTTTTTTCAGATAGATTTGGATAAGTAGACTTTATGTATATGATGTAGAACAATTTCCAGAAAAGAAACTTTGCTTATATTTTTATGATAATTTTTGGGACAAAAAAACAGTATCATGAGTTAAATTTTTATTTAAACTGAAATCTTGTAAATGAGTTGATCCAGGGACTGCTGCCATGGATGGAATCCATTTATTTGCTGATGATTCTTAAGAGACCACTGCTTGACACCATTAGCTCTCTCTGCCATTAACAGGTGGAGCCTCAAGATGTAAATGAATATTATAATATATAAAGAAATATCATAGAAAGCCAAGGAAATACTAGGAGAAAAACACTTCGCAATGAATTTATCATGCAATTTTGCCAATTTCAAGTGTGTGTTGTGTATTTGAGTATTTGAGCCAAAGATACTTAATTTCTCCTCTTATTATCATTTTATATTTTACATAATCTCTCTTTCTCTTCTATATAGGTGAAAAGGACTCTAATTCTGCAAATCAGCTGTGTTTTTTCTTTTATCTTGTTTACTACTTCAAGAAGAGGATGGTATTATCCTTCATATGTCTGTTTATCTTTCCTCAAGTAAAAGCCAGGTGATATAGCCAAGAAACTGTGGTGTTTCAAATTAGAACGACCTATATTTTAATTCTGGTTTCTCTTATCTATTATTTGAGGAACTCCAAAAACACAGCTCACATATAAAACTCTTTAAACCTTCATGTGCACATATTATTGATAATAACCATCTCCTTGTTTAAAGTCAACTCTTCTGTTCTAGTAGATTAAAAGAACTTTTCCTTCTCCTTTTACATGAATGTCCCACTATGTAAAGAATTTCACAGGATGAATGAAAGCTCAAACAAGCTGTAAGGCCATCTTTTCCCTCCAACATTGAAAGGGAGGAATTTCAGTCAGGGAGGGATGTTAAGGGTTACCTGTCTTTACTGCTCCAGGCACTGATTCACCAATGGAAAAGGAGGACTGAGGTGTACGTTGACAGACATTTAGGCTTAGAAACTCTTTTCTCACAAGTTGAAGAAATAACTGTACTCTCAAGAAATCCCCAGAGAAATGCACAGCATACCAGTCCCAATGTGTGTCCAACAGCTCAGACCATCAGAGAGAAAGGCTCTGAGTAATCCCCCCAGCCGTACAGGTCCAATGGATCTGGGAGTAGTTGACTCTTCTGAGGCAGGTTGAGATAGGAGGCAGCCTGATCGTATCCAGAGTGAGGAGCCATTGAAGGGTAAAGCTTCTTACAGTGGCCTGGGAAGACCAGGCCTAAGGTTTTTCAGTCAATTTCAGCCAAACACACATTTTTAAATAATAGCAAAAATTCAATCCTAAATATACAGTGAATCCCAAATCACACTAGAGTGTCATAGTCAAATGTCTCAGGCATTTTTGCATCCAAATTCTGCAGCTTTTAAATTCCTTAGATACTAGTTTTCTGACTAAATAAAGCCACATTGCCAACTGGATTCTTTTTGGAAGAGTCTAGACCTCAGAAAGAAGTTGTCCCAGAAATTCATCCAACATGAGTCAAATGAAATGCTGTATGAAAAGTGTGTGGCCCATCCTAGAATATGCTAGTGCCTTTCCATGGTTAACTCACTTCTCCACTCTGAACAAAACAACAAAATGTCCATCAACTGTCTCCTCAGTGGCAAGTGCTGGGCTTGCTCCTGGAGCAGAGCAAAGATGGAGAAAGAAAAGTTCAGACTGTTTAGTCAGTTTTTTGCTGCTGTGATTTAAAGTTCCCACTAACTTTAGAGGAAGAAAAGTTTATTTAAGGACTTATGGTTTCAGAAGCCTCAATCCATAGACAGTCAGCTCCATTCCTCAGGGCTCTGAGGTGAGGCAGCATAACATGGCAGAAAGTGTGGCAGAGGGAAGTGGCTCACATGTTGATCAGAGAGCAGAGAGAGAGCTCTCCACCCTCCAGATACAAAATATATGCCCATGGCCTGCCCCCAATGAACCACTTACTCCAGCTACACCCCACCTGCCTCTAATTACCACTCAGTTAATCCTATCGGGGATTCATTCACTGATTTGGTTAAGGCTATAACCCAATCATTTCCCCTCCAAACCCTATTGCATTGTCTCACATGTGAGCTCTTGGAGAACATCAAATCTAAACCATAACAATAACGATGGAAACTCTGGGTTTGATTTTTGCTTTAAACTCTATCTTCCAGATATGGTCTTGGCAATGTGGTTTGTTAAAAAGAGCACTTTTAAGTTAAAAAAAAATATATGATTCTTTTTCTACCATTAATTAGTTATGATTTTGGAAAAGCTATATAATACTCCAGATGTCAGTTTCTGTAGAAAAAAGTGAACATTGGGCAGATAAATTCTAAAGCCCACCCTCTTTTTTCTGAGCTTAGGTAACCAGATGGTTATCAAACGTGTGACCTTGGATTTGTTTGTGCCATAGCTCAAACAAGCAAGTTCTCTCTCTTTTGAAAGTGCTACTTTTCTTGCCTGACCCAATCACCACTCTTGCTTTAAGTCGAGTTGGCTAATATTGGCACAAAGTTTCTTCCGGTCCACTTAAAGCCATTTTCCTGTGCCAGAACTGCCTGCAGATCAAAGTGACTAGTAAGACTTAGAGTGCAGCCATTGACAAACGGGTCTTGGGGCACTGTCTCCAGCAGTAGACAGCTGCTCAGAAGCTGTCTACACCATGATTTAACACTGTGAACCTGTTTTGAAACAGTTCTTTTCGACACCAGATGTCTAACAATGGCTATTTTCACAGGCTTTACACTGGTCCTGCAAAACTCACGCATGTCATCTTGCTCCAAAATGTGCTATATCAACTGCATGGCTCAACACCATCTCCAATCTCAGGTTTCCTGAGAAAAGGAAGGCACTGGAGTGAAGCAGAGGCTCCACTGGATTGATTGGTACATTTTGGCCTTATCTAGATTTCCCCATGTTTCAGGGTAGTTTTGTGCTCTTTGGTGATGCTGAGAACAGATTGATGCCAATAAGCCATTTGAGATAAGAACTAATTGGAAACAGAAGGTTGAAGAATGATTATGTTGGGAATGAGCGAAGGGGACAGACAAGTAATTATTCAGGCAGAATTTTTTTTTTGCACAAAAGGCAGATGGAAGAGGGAGCAAAATTCCAAAGTCCGTGGCAGAAGTAAGCAGCTGCACATTTCTTTTTTTTGTGTGTGTGTGGAAAAGCAAACAGAGTGATTCACTGGGTTGGTAATGGGCTCCAGGGATCCCTTGGGATTCACAACATGTTGGCATCCCACAGCATGTAAAATAACTCAGTGGTATCAATCTAGTTCACCTCTTCCACTGACTCTAAGTGTGAGACACATGACATGATATTTAAGGGAAAACTGAGGAGAAACAGCCTCTGGGTTCATACAGGAAACACAGAGGAGGTGTGTTGCAAAGATGACAGGAAACACAACTCACACACATTCCACATTCGTCACAAGCTGTCAATCAGATTTATCTGAACATTGCCATTCATTAGTGTGAACTCAGTATAAGAAGAAATCAGAGAAAGTAGAATTTTATAAACTATTCCTCTAAATTCTCATAGAGTCACCGGGCTGCAGCTAAGTAAAACTGTATGATATCAGAACTGTGATTTGTTTTGGAAAGACAAAGACAATAACAATTAGTAATCAGAATAGGAAACTAAGCCTCACAACATCCCCCAAAGCAAATCCATTAGCAGCAGCCTTATTCAGCAAGGCTAAAAAGCCATCTAACACTGTACTGCATCAAAAAACACAAATAAGGACAAAAAAAACTTTCTTCATTTTCCTCTCAAGCTCAAATTATCTATTTTGTGTGGGAAAGATATTTGTGATATATTCACTCAAGAGTGATTTAAGGACAAATTCATTGGAAACCCCTTCTAAAGGAATGGTAATCAAAAGGAACTCGAACTCCCTGTTGACTGTGAACATGAAACCAAATCTGACTTTACAGTGATGAGATAGGTATTCATATCTAGAAAACTATAGAGAAAAGAAAAAAGTAAAGAGATAAAAACCACATAGGAGATAAGAGCCATAATCTGATAATAAGGGATAAGATAAAAGATAAGCAGTACAATGATTAAAGGAAACAAAAAATGGCAATAAGAGATTTTAGAACAACAATAGATTTCAGAATAACAGATTTCAGAATGGGATTAGGTATGGACTTTTCCAGTGCTTGATTGGTTTAGGGTTTTTCAAATTTGATATTGAAGTGCATCCAATTACAACCTCTTTCCTATCCCCAACATGTTTCCCCTCTTCCCCTGAATTTTCTAAACTCCTTTCTGCTTCAGGACTATACCTTGAGTTCTTCTGTTGATCTGGCTCTCCGGGACATTTCCTTCTAGCTAAATCACATCAGTCTCTCAGGTTTTCTTGCACCTTATGTAATGAAATTTGCAGTTATTTATTTTATTTCTCATTGGTTAATGTCAGTCTTCCCCACTACATGGAAAGCTCCTTTTGAGAAGAAATTTGTATATTCATCATTTTTCTATCTAGTTTCCAGCCAGGAGCCTGGCACAGAGTGAGTGCCCAATAAAATTTCATATCTGAATTCATAAGCACTATCCTCAATGTCTTCCCTAGATCTCAGAGGGTAAGAAAATGGTCAAGTTAATAAAGCTAGATCAAGGGACTGGTATTACTGGACATGGTGGCACATGCCTATAATCCCAGTGGCTCAGGAGGCTGAAGCAGGATAGCAAGTTCAAAGCCAAACTCAGCATCTTAGCAAGGCCCTTAGCAACTTAGGAAGACCCTATCTCTAAAACAAATATTTTAAAAGAGCTGGGGATGTGGCTTAGTGATTAAGCCACATGGGTTCAATCCCTGGTGGAAAAAAAAAAAAGTGGGAGTCTGATACTTCGAAACAAAATAGTCAGATTTTAAAAAGGAAGTAAGCTGGGTGCGGTGGTGCATGCCTGTGATCCTAGCAATTCCAGAAGCCAAAGCCGAAGGAGCGCAAGTTCAAAACAAACCTCAGTAATTTAGAGAGTTGCTATATCAAAATAAAAAAATTTTAAAGGGCCAGTGATATAGTTTAGTAATAGTATGCCCCTGGGTTCAATCCCCAGTACTATAAAAATAAAATAATAAAATGAAATCAAATAAAATATTACTAAATTAACATATTGCTAAAGTGATAATAAAAATAATATCTGATTGCTGTATATATTATATGTGACCGTAACAACACTAATAATACCTAGGACTAACACAGCACATGGTCATGTGTCAGGTACCACCATGAAAATCATATTTACCTTAATCCATTTAATCCGCTTGACACCCAGTGGATGTAGTTTCTCTTATGACCTTCACCTTAGAAATGAAGGCACTGAGTCACAGAAAGTTAAATGACTTACTCAAAGTCATACAGCTATTAAGTGCTAGAAATTGCATTTGTCAGTTTCTCCAGAGAAACAGAACCAATGGGATGGAATATAAATAGATTTGTTTTAAGGAAATGGCTCACAGGATTGTGGGGGCAGAAAAGTTTGAAATCAGAATCAAGTAGGATGGAAATGCAGGAAAGAAGCGATATTGCAGTTCAAGTCCAAAGACAGTCCTCTGTCAGATCCCCTATTTCTCAGAGGAGGCCAGGTAGAGGTCTTCAACTGACTGGATGCGACCCATTCATGCTACACAGGTAATCTGCTTTAATTAAAGTCTACTGATTTAAATATTACATGTAAAATGTATTCACAGCAATATTGATTACAACTTGGTACCTTGACTCAGGTACCACAATTAGCCATCATAGAGTGAGGATACAAACTCAGTCTACTCTAACATCCAAATGCTTAATGAATATATTACCTAAGCATTTAGACGACAAAGATTAACTGAATCATTTCATCTAAATTTCACTGGCTGTATCAAGTCATTCTTAAAGTCAATTTTCCTTAGTTTTGCCAGTCAGTGTAATTGTTACTTCACTCTTATCATAGGAATTTGTGTTTGTGTGTGCCTGTGGCCGGGTAGGGCGGGGGTTGGTGTTTAAAATACAGGACCATTTTTCTTCAATGATTTTCACAGGTAAAAATAGTCCCTCATTGTACTGGGATACTATTGAGTATTAAGATGGCAAAAGGCACAGTGTAGGACTTTTATAATAACATTCTGCTCATTGTCTGTTTTCAAATGAGCTTCAAGCACTTCAAAGTCATTCATGCACCACAGTCCTCCAAAAAAGTGTTGTAACTAAATTATCTGGTATGTTTTCAAAGCAGAACAGTGAACAGAAGTGACAATCCCAGAGTTTGACTTGTGATCCTGCCATGAGTGATCTTTCAGCAGAGCCGGTCTTGGACATTCTGAATGCCCACACATCTCCCTATCGGCATCACCACCAACTTCTCTTCAAAGCGAATAGTCCAAGTTTCATGCTCCTGCCTTGCGGTGAAATACGACTGCATCTAGAACAACTTGGCTAAATATAACATGGGCCAACTATGGTAAATATAGTGGGCCATGGACATATGTTCACATAAGCAAAGTACAATTTGTCATTTATAAGCCACCATGGTGGAGCGCTTTGCACATCCATAAGAAGGGATAACATTTCCAGTTAGGTATGTTGACACATTATAGAATATTGGGAAATGCATTTTCAGAGACTCACTTCTGATAGTACAGCTTTTTCTTTAAAGTAGAGTCTGGCTTTGGAAAAGATGGCCACTAGAGAATTGGAGTAAATATTTACAAAGATTTTTTGAGAACTGAGGATATCAGAAGCTCTTTGCTCAGAACTTTTATCCATCATTAAAGTAGATGCCCTGGAGCCTGGCCGTGGCCAGAGCTCTCCTCTGCCCCCAACACACCCGCTGTTTGGAAAGAACCACAGCAGATCTGATGTGTCGGCACATCCAGAAAAATAAGACTCTGCAGGTCAGTTCCTCCAGGGCAGAGCATCCAACAGAATGACAGCTATATCAGTAGCCAGAAATAGACATCAGTGAATCTAAAGCAGTCAAGTTAAAGAGTCTAAATTGAGAAATCAAAATTTTATGTATAACTAGAGGCATGATAATTGATGATTTGGAACACCAGGAAACAATGTTTACATTTCAAACACAGAGAGCTTGATTTTCCTGGCATGAACACGAAAAAGACAAAGAGGATATGCACAGTTACACAGGCGGAAACATGTTTCCATGATGAACATTTCACTAAAAATGACAGAGAGCTTCTGGGAAAACCTGGAGTTCAAGAGCACTGAGAAGCAGGAAAGGGGTGGACACACAGAGATGAGGCTAAAGGGGCAGAGCCGCCCTTTAACACCCAGAGAGAATCACATTTTATTATTTTTCCCTTTGCCTGGTCCCTGCAGCAACTAACAGTAAGGAGGGGAAAGTCTATCTGCTATGTCCCCCCAAAAAAACAATGCCATGATAACACAATTCTATGGGGCTAAACACCAGAAGAAATGCAGATAAGGTCAAAGAGGATATTATGGAAAGGATGTGATAAATATATTGGGTCATGAGAGAACACTAGAGAGGAAGAGGTGAATTGTGAAGCTGGTCAATGGAAAAGGGGAAAAAACAGCAAAAAGCATTTGCCAAGGGTTTGTATAAACAAGAAGCGGAAGTGAAATGCTTTCCCAAACACTCAGTGAGATGTGGGAATAAACAGAGTCACTGGCCATCTGAACAGAAAAAGAAGTGGCAGGGAAAGGATGCTTTGGGAAGAAATACCAACAGCAAACTGTTTTACCCAGCACTCCCATGCTCCGGAGCATATTGACCTCGTTTGGTGTGCAGGTGGCCTCATCTGAGAAGCAAAAAAGTGTCAGGAGGAAAACAGAGTCGTGCAACAGGGCTTCCCCAGGACGCTGGAAGCTGGAGGGGTCATTAACATGCACAGCAGGTGGTAGCTGAGCCTCCTGAGTTAATAGAATCCCCAGGTAAAATAGCAGAAGGCCAAATGAGAAAGGCAAAAGAAGGGACAGGCGCTGAAAGAAATGCTAAAGTCACAAAAATAAGAATCAGATTATACAGTGGATTAGAAAGAGGAAGTATTAAATTTTAGTAGAAAGGGAAAGAAAAAAAAACCCTGAAAAATAAAATAGGAAATGGAGGAGAAGGAGCTCAACACAGAACACAATACTCAACTCAGTTCACAAAACTTCTGCAAACTGGAGACAATTCAATTATGTTGCTCCACAACTACCAAAGATGTTAGTGTTAACAAGACCTACCACTTCGGGCCTCCAGCACTTTCATTGTGTTTCCACCCCTGAGCTGCTAGGACAGGATCAACTTAGTCACAAGAGGAGCAAGAACACATTTCAAGCTTCAGGTGGTTCTGAAAGTCAGTAAAACATCTTTGCCTTCTACCATTCTACCAGGTCAGTGTCTGTGATCATCAGCAAGTTCGATCTACTCATCGCTATCATTTGGGTGTTTAAATATCTGAAGCCACTGAGATGAATTTTTCACAAGAGTATAGCCACTGCAGTAGAGTTAGTTTCCTTGGCTTTCAGTTTAAATTATTTTCATTTACATCCTTGTCTTCTTTTTTCCCAGTCTCACCTTGCTGGCAATGAGGGTATTCCCAGACATGTCCCTGTCTTCCACCTTCTTAACTTTTTGAAAAGACACATTGCCAGTTACCATAGTGTGTGTCTAACCATGTCTGAGCCAAAGGGCACCTATCTGGGCTTTTAATCCTTATTCAGAAAGCTGCTTTTTGAAATTATAAAAATATCTTTCTCCTTATTTTGTGACTTTTCCAGCATATGCATATATTCTCTGCCTCCCTACTTTCTCAAAATGAATAGTTTGAAAAAGTGTCATCCATCAGTCAGAAGCAGGTTGAAGGAAGAAGCATTTTTCCCTCTACTCTGCCCACTCCAATATTTTAAAAGTCTATTATTCTCCATGTTTGTGGAAAGGCGCCTGCCACCTTTCAATCCCCCCTGAATGGCTCAAGATTTTGCAATAGTTTATGGAGTCAACTGCATGCTAGAATTTAGCTTTTGTGGTATAGCCTCTGCGTGTGTGTGTGTGTGTGTGTGTGTGTGTGTGTGTCCTAAAAGGAAGGTGTTCTTTTCACCTCTTTGCTGCAGCAGAGAATAAAAGCCCCCACAGTTTACATTCGCTTTGTCAGCCCGTAAGCAACCATCTGTTTCAGCTGGGGAGTGCGATCTGTCAGTTTTGTTTTAGGTTGTGATGCAGTGGCAGGAGCTCCCTCATTGTTGTCTTCTTAGAGAACCGCAAAGTAATTAACCATTCCAGTACTGGCTACAAAAGAGATGGCCACTCTCAATGTTGGGCCAGATTTTTGCTTTCTCCAGTGCTGGAAGTACTACAAAAAACTGAATAGCTATTCATTGTGTTTCATTGTTCCCTAAAGAGGCAACATGCTCTTTGTTATAAAGGCAACCTTGATTTTCCAACATACCATTTCATTTCAATGTCCGGGTGCGGCAGACGGACAATCAAACCATGTTGGTGATGAACACCCTGAGAGGCCTTATTCACGCACACGTGATCATAAAATGTCTTTCCGGGTGATGGGAGGTGTGAGCTGAGGTTGGGGAGAAAATAGGGTAGGAGAGTGGATTTGATATGATTGGGATGGATGCTTTCCTGATTGAGTAAAAGTTCATGAGGCACAGTCCTTATAAATAAAGGACCCGTGGAGAGAGATAAGAGCCAACAGGTTTTATACCCCACTGTTTCTCAGATTGTTCCTCTTTATCTCTTTTTCTTTCTCTGTGGTCTTGGACATAATGTTTGGACTCTTTTCCCATCCATACACTGTGCCTAAATTAAATTCTGAATTAGCAGACATTGAAAACACCTCTAAAATGATACACAGAGTAGGTCTTAAACACGTTTGGAAGTGCTAAACCTATGAAGAGAAAATTCAGGAAAAATAAACAATTTATTGTTTTGTCTCTCACATAAGGATGTCTGAGACTGTAATAGACATTTATGAAGTTAATGGAGCTGATTAAGCATAAACTCTATCTCTATTTCCAATGATCTCTTCTCTCTTTACACCAAATTAAAAAGTTGGATGAAACCAACTATCAGATGAGATGAGAAGATACTTGCAGGGATGTGGACTAGGTATTCCACACCCACACCTGTTCTAGCCATGTACACAGTAGCAGGATTGGAGTAATTAGGTTCTTATCTTCCCAACATATCCTCTAAAAGTCATTTAGCCAATTTCCCTGACAGCTTACTAAATTTCTTGATTTTTCTAATTAACATTTATTATGCTTTAAGTAATAAATTCGCAAGATATTTTACTTTGCAATTAAAGCTACTCCTTATTCATTAATGAGAGTAATTAATCCATGTCCTCTTCTCAATGTTCCTTTCATAGTTCCTCAATGTTTCCATTCCTCCATTGAACATTTATTGGTTTTATTTTTCCTTATAGATGCTTAGTTACCTATGTTTTGGGTCCAGTCTTTTGATGGTTTCCTTTTTTAAAAGCTGTGCACATAAACAGTTTTGAGGTAATAACCAATACTCTGTGGAACAGGCATGTACATTTCCACTATTTTAGAAATAAGACTCTTTAAATTAGGAAAGTTACTATGTTTGAAGTTAATCGTTTGCTCAACTCACTTATTGCCCTTGTGATTCTCTATATGACTTTAAAACTTTTGGAGGCCTAGTATTTGTGTAATGAAAATTTTAATTAGAAATATGTGAAAGTTTCTGGTGCCTCATCTAAGTTCAATTTTAAAGAATCCTTTTGCTTCTTTCATAAGGAGAGAGTGTTCTGGATCTGCCCTTGAGCTATATCTAGATCTGTGTAGCCAGGTCTGGTGGGCAGTTTTATGCACATACTGACTCAACAGGTATCTTTATCCATCCCGCTGCCTGTATCCAAAATGACAGAATAATAGAAGTCAGTCTTACCAAGATACAGTCTTCTAGGAAACACTGAACCCCAGTAAAGACCAAGCTCTTGGAAAAATTGCAAAATAAGTATATTTTAACTTGTCTGTTTCTGAACTGTTCATTAAAATTCAACATCCTGGAAGGCAGGTTCAATATTTTATTCAACTTTGTAATTATTCCATTTCTTCCCCTTTCGCAGCCCCAGTGCTTCTGGTCACTAAGAAGATTCAAACAGAGTAGAAACCCACAAAAGGTCTAAGATACTTGACTGTACTCTATCTTTCCCCATTTCCCAATTCTTCTCCAGGATTCCCAAACAGATTTCCTCTGCAAATCTGCTCTTTCCAAGGACTCAGCATGTTTTCTTCTATCACATAAATAGTCAAAAAAAAAAAAAAAAGTCTTCTAAACTAATGTATCCTATACATTAAAATACATAATGGAACAAGGAAAAAAAATGTATATTCTTAAAGTGGAACATGTTTTTCATTGTTTCATTTACAGCTTCACAGTGTGTATCTCCATAAACCATTACAACTCCAAGAAAAGCCAGTTCTTTTTGTACAACAAAGTGATACATGAAAATCATGCTCTCATTCTTTACATCAAAAACCTAGGTTCCACAGGAAAGTGTCCACCATATATGTAGTGCTTAAAGGAGAAAAAAATTAATATCTCCTTTCAAGATAAGAAATACTTCAACATAATTTGGATTAGCAAAGGATTAAGTACACATATTCTACGAGGCCCAAGAAATACTATGAGATGAATATACAGTATCACCTTTGCTAAGTATTAAAATGAACAGGGGAGAGGAGATTCTAGACTCTTGAAGGAGAACCATCTTTGTTGATTTTCCTCCCTTGATCTTCAAATAAATTGAAACTATTACTATTTATTAGTCCTGCAAGTGTTAAACCAAGGTCTTAAAAAGAAGGAAGCATTTTCAACATTGTTCTCCCTAAGAAAAAGCATCAACACTGATAACGTGTTTTCTGAAAGAAAATCTTTTGTACTATCAATAAACAAGATGAAAATTATCTCAAACCTCTCCCAGTTTAGTTTCTATATTAATATATGAAATGTTGATTTGTGATATGAAAGCAGAGTCCCACAGGCTTTGAAGACTTGTACGGGAACAGTCTAGTGAAGAATTCACCAAACTATGACCCTCAGGTCAGTTGCCTGCTTTTTTAAATATAAAGTTTTATTGGAGCATGGCCATGCCCTTTGCTTACTTGTTTTTTCTTTTTTTAATTTGTTTTTTTTTTAAGTATACATGACATACTTAGAATATGTCATACTCTAAGATACAAAATACACTCAGTGTGTATTTTGACATATTATACATACACAGAATATAACTTTCCATTCTTGTGGTTGTACGTGATGTGGAGTTACCCTGGTCAGTATTGATAAATGAATATAGGAAAATTATGTCTGATTCATTCTACTGTCTTTCCCATTGTTTATAGCTGTTTTCCAGGTACAAAGGCCTCCCTGGATCTTCTACCAAATTAGGTAGTTGTTCCTAGCAGTCACTGGGTTTCCACTAGGTAGTGGAGGGAAGGAAGATGGGGCAGCTTGGAATGAGAATTCTCTGCGTAAATGTTCGGGATGGGAAGTGTTGATCTGAGTGCCCATTAGAAGGGACAAACTCATTAGAACAATTTTCAACAATGTCATTTCCATTTGTATCTGCCATAACTATTTACATTTAGATCTCCATTTTAAAAAAATAAGGTTTAAAAACAAAAATGAAAAGAAATTTACTGACCCAAATCATCTGCGACCAATGAATGTCTACATTTATCTGGTTAATGTCATCTCTGGATAAATGAGATTAGGGTACCCTGTTCCAGATCACAGATATTTTCTATCCAGGAAAACAGTTACTTAGTTCTTCTTCATCTTCCAAAAGATTACAAAAATGCCTGCCCTAGTTGTTTGTTTATTGTTTAGGCTTTTTTTCCTTGAGTGAGGGTTACTTGTTGGTTCTCTTTTCAATTGTGCTCAAATCTGTGGACCTGGCTGTAGCACAAACCCCCAAACAACTGGAACCTGGCAAAAGAAGGAACCTCAAAAGGAAAGTGCCAATTGCAACATATGAAATGAAAACAAGTAGTCACAGAAAATTATACCACAACCATTTTATCAGGTAGAAATCAAAATGGCAGGTTTTTACCTATTCAGTCGAGAAAACAAACAAACAAACAAAAAACAATAACAAAAAAAAACCCTGAATTTTGTTACATGATAGTATTTGTTTTTTTAGATTTTTCCATGAGCTATAGATTATTAATCTATAGGGAAAAGGTTTTCTTTCAATTCTAAATCACTTCAATGATTAGAAAAATACCTTGGTAACTGGCATTTTGAGATCATTGGATAAAGAAGATAGCAAACAACTCTGGTATTTACAGAAATGGTCTTTCTCATTAATACATCAAGCATTTATTGGCAAGTGTTTGTGACGGAATGTTGGAGGAATTCATAACACCACAGTGAAAACATGTGTGAGTTGTTTCAGCTCATAGGCTCACAAAAGACGAATGATCACCTGTAAATAAGTAGAGTTTTTCAATCCACTGGATAAGAACAGTAAGGTAAATGCATTGAACCTAAGGATTAGACATCTGGGGAAGGAACTGATCAAAATTTACAGATACATGGCATTGCCACTGCTGAACATTTCTGTAGAATCACATTGTTTTCCAAATACTTCTGTCTCTTCTCAAATGCTTCATGCTCGGCCTTCTGATTGACAGCTGATGAATCAGACCTCCTGCAACTATATCCTAATTTGTCTTAATCTGTCCACAGAAACAAGCAGAGGAAGAGGAGTCTGTTTGCAGTGAAATAGTCCAGCAGGGTTTGAAAATGCTTCGCTCACTGAGCAATGACTTCTGAAGAGTAACAAGGCTGCGGAACTACTTAAGTGATCTTTTTATACAAATGTAAAAAAATAAAGACAATTCTAAGAATTATATTATTCTGTCTAACTCAAAGTTTTAGCTAAAACTTAAATACTTTGTAAGGAAAACAATATCTAAATGGAAATATAAGACCAAAAGAGGGGTTTTCTTAGTTATTAATGTACCCACCATGGGAACACTGCTCTGGGAACATCCTGTGGAAACATTTTGAAAAGATAGATTCACTCATAGAAGATGTTGTTTACAGTCTTTGAAATTAAAATCTGAAGTTAATTGAATAAACAAGCCTATTCCTGTCTTATGGATTTTTCTGGGAAATACATAAAAACTAGAAGCTTCTAGGTAACCAAATCATTTTGAAATTCCATAGAGATGGTTGCTTCAAAGAATTCCACAACAATATACATCACACTTGACCAGAATTCAGTAGAGATGGAGCTAACAGAAGGCAGAAACCAGACAAACTGGGTACAAGTTTGAACCCAGCTTTGCAGATGTAGTAATTATGGCTATAAAAATAAACTATGGTTGGGACCAACTTTAAAAATCAGTGTAAATGTGTTAACAACTAAAAATTACAGGCGAAACTCAACATCTCTGGTATGTTCCATCATACCTCATATAGCAGAAAGTAAAATAATAGAAAAGAAGGTTTCTCTGATTAAAAAAAAAAAAGAAAGAAAGAAAAAAGAAAAAAAAAAGAGAGAGAGAGAGAGAGAAATCTTGCTTACTTGGACCAATCAATCCTAAGTCCTTTTTCTATTACAGTAGACTTAATAAAGCTTTCTCAGCAGGTTGGGGGATTTATATTGGTGATGATAAGAGTATAAACAGAATGTTAATATCAGAACGAATTAATAATAAGTGGAAATCAGTGTAAGAATATGGAATGAACATACACTTCTTAAACTATTTTTCACTATTTGACCCACAATTTTCCAGTTTTCCATGATGATATATTAACTCAAGTCTTTGCAAACATATTCTTAATTATAATGTTCCTTTGTTACTATCTGTTTGACATATTATTACATGTTTAATATATAAATATTAACAGGAAACAAAGGAAATAAATTTTAGTTCAACTGTTGTTTTCCTTTTTCTCTAGTTACTGCATTTATTTCACTGTTTCCTTGCTGAGAATGTGACAGATTTTCACACACACAAAAAAAAGAAAATTCAAAATTTTCCCTCACTATGAAACAGCTTCTCTTGTTTTAAAACTCTTTGGGTCTATCAAAGTTGCATATTTAGATCATTATTAATACAACACATGTTCTTATGATACTTAAAGTAATAAAAAATATCTATTACTAAGTGTATGCTATTTAATAATTGAATTACAAAATTAACCTCATGGGACATAGACTAAAAGACAGCAATTACCTATAACAAGCTATAATTCCATTGCAGTTTTTTTTTTTTAAATGAAATTAAATCTAAGTTGTACTCTTAAAACAAATAAAAAAACTTAATGGTTAGATTACAGTGTTAATACAGAAAAAGATTATTCACTTGATACATTGAATAATCATTGACAATGATTATTAAACAATGAATAAACATTGTTTATTTAGAAATATTGCTTTTTTATTTGTTTCTTCTCATAGGCTCTCGCGTCTATATTTTTGTCTATTGATGCCCACTTAAAGCCCTTTGTCTTTTGCTGTCTTAAGAACTTAATGTAATGGGAAGCAAATTTATTCTGTGATCACATAAGCGGTACTACCCATTCTCCAGTGGTGTGGGCAGTTAAGATTCACCATGAATACATTTGTAATGTTGAGCAACTTCTTGATATCTCCATGCCTCAGTTTCTGCATTTTCAAAATGAATTAGATACTTTTTAGCTTCTTTTTCAGTTCTGATACTGGGTGATTCTGTAAGGGTTGTTTAGCTTGCCAAAGTATTGATATTGGTGGTGTGCCAATAACAAGGTTGAAAATAACCTCACACAAAGAACTACCAACATGATAATTTTTATGAAAATCAGACAGCAGTAGCAGGAATACAGGGTATTTTTTGCATATAATAAAGCTTTTGTAAAATGGAAGGAAAAAAATGTAATGAGATGTACTTTGCCAGTGCTGTCAAAGCTGTTTGGGACGCACAACGCAATCTGACTCAAAGTGAATGTAATTAGCACTGTCATCATTATTGAAGGTCTTAATTTCTTAAAAAGCAAGACCATGACGATTTTTCTCTGTCACATCAGAATCTACAACAGAGTTCCTTATATAATAGGTGCTATGTGAATGTGTTTTTAATCAATTGGCAGAGGTTGTCTGAAGAAATACATTGACAAATTTGCACACAACTATTAAGTCACTGATAAACATAAGCAGGAACCCAACAAACCCAACAAGTAACATCTGTTTCCTTAATAAAAGGAATAAATGTGCTGGACTTGCAAGGTGGAAGAAATCATTGTGTCGAAATTAGCCTCTAGGTCAACAACCAAATGCTTATGACTTCGTCAGGAATAGAAGCTTAAGACGTAGAAGACAGCCGGAGTATTAGATGTCTATATTATTGTTGCAGATGACTCTAAGTGCCATTTTATAAGCCCATTAAAAACTGTCAGGTCTCCCATGACATATTATATTCTCATAAAATGACACAAATGCTAAATTAAGTTTGAATTTGAATTAGCAAAGAATAGAAAAATCAATTTAAGTGTTCCCAATGCAATCCCAACCTCTGCACCCTTGCTTTGCATCTGTGTATTTCATTAGTATATTTTGTTACATGATCATGTAATATTTATGCAGTAACATAATATGCTCTGTACATCTAAGATTAGAGAAAAAGTGCAGTTCCTTTCCATTATTTGGTGCCCTTCATCTGCTGAACACTATGTAACATTACCCGGGGTTTGGTGATTACGTAATGAGGGCTCCTATTGTAATACACCCTGCACAGTTGGAGAGTTGCTGTGGGAAACTTAACTCTACAAATCCTGAGTTTTGGGACAATTAAAGCCTGGGTTTTAATGTTATGTTCACCTCATTTTTTCCCCAAAAAATATTTTGGTTTCTTTCGCCCTGAAAACCCAGAAGTACTGCAGTACAAGAAATGTAACAAGAATTATGGGGAAAAGTTCCCCAGAAGATGAAATAACAACTGCCATCTGGTGCACAACAGATGTGTGTTCCACCAACTTTTTTTTTTTTTTTTTCTTTTTTTCTTTAGAGTTCTCCTCTCCAAGTCCTGGCCAGACCCAAACACTGTGCGGAGCTTATGAGATCTGACAACTTTACAGTCCTGGGCTGCTGGAAGACTGCAGGCCAGTGTTTTTCCTAGAATTCACTGAAGCCCCAGGGAATAAACTCACAGGTTCAAGAATGATATTCAAAAATTGTTCTCCCCGCAATGAGGACTGACCACAAAGTTCCTCTTAACAAATAAAGTCCGAGAGGATTTCAACAAAGGAGCAATAAAGATTCCCTGCCTTAGAAGAGAGACACTCAAGACGTGGCCACATGGGCAGATGCTCTCCTAGTCCCAGATAAAGCACTCTCCGGGAGGGTCACCTGGTCTCTTCCATTCAAGCAGAATTGCCACACACTGATTAGCCACTAAGGTTTGTGCAAGTACAGCTCTGTGGAAACTGAGGGAGCCACCTGCCCCAGGCACACCTAATCCTGAAATTTCTAGGACTGATGATTGCTATTAGATAACACGGAGACATGGAAAGTAAGTGGTTTATTGTGCCATCACTTTTGTGATTTTATAAGTTGGGACAGAATTATTTTTAAGGCTGATACCAAAATTAAAATGAGATAGTCATATTTTTAAGTGAGCCCATGGAAATGGTATATTCTTTATAATTTTTTACTTACTCCCAGAGCTCAAGTGCTGCTTAAAAATAACTCCCAGATTTGGTCAGGGTTCTTGTTTATTGGGTCACCTAAGACTATTCTGAATGCATTGTGATCATAATGTACTTGACATTCTCTTAGAGTTATAACAATCCAATTCCCCTCCCCCCTTCTCTGTGAATGTGACCCTTGTCTCTCTAGATTCCACCCACCTGGCACCAAAGAACCCAGTCAAGGAAATATGGGTGACAGTAAAATCTCTAGTTTTGAGATAACGTAAGTGTCTTTCCTGGATCTAGATCTCCTAGATCTCCTGAGCTGGGACTAGGGAGGTGTTCTTTCCCAGGGGATTCTTTGCTCATTAAATAGAATATTTAAATTGCCCTTTTCTAACACTCTTGTTCATCTCTGTCATGAGTCTACAAGAGAGAATCTATAAGGAATTGAGATACCTAGGCCAAGCAAATTCATCCCAAGGATCGAGGAGATCAGAAGATCATGTCAGACTGGCATGACCATGTCAGACTGTCATTTACCCTGTGTTTTTCACTTCTGTTAGTGTGGTCCTTCGGGTCTCAGCCATGAAGTTCTACACACTGCACTGAGGAGCTTCTAGATATTCTCAGCATTGGCAGGGGGCTGTCTCCTTACTGCCTTTCCATGGCTTCGGATGACATGGGTTCATGATGCAGTGTATGAAGCCATGCTCATAACCACTGTCACCACCTCAGTGCAGTTTTTCTACCCTGAATAGCCTGCTGTAATGGATCCCAGCCAGCACACTTGTCAGTGGGAAGAAACCTACAGAGTTAATTCAAAACGACTTGCTATTTGGGCATGCGGTTAATGTGTTTATAAAACACAAATGTGCATAAAAATCATTACTAAATGGAAAAGAGCCCATCATATTATGTATGTATATCAACCAATAAACACATTTAAAAGGGATAATTTAATTGGAAATCACTGGGATAGGCCAGTTATTGGCCTCCCAAACATGGTAGATTGGAGATCCAAGTCTTCACAAAAGCAAGACTTTATTGGCCTGTTCTAGCAGTCCTCACTCTCTGGAAACCTGAAACGGCTTTGAGAGGATAGGGAGGAAATGAGAGTGAAAACTGAAACCAACTAAGTTTCTGTCCTGTGTGAAATAATACTGAGAACAAAGAAAATTTCACTTCACTACTTTCTTCAGAATGTATTTGTCCCTTGAGGGTAAAACTGAACCAACTAAAATGATTACTTATCAAAACTAATAACTTGTTCATCAGAAATAGTTCAAAGACCCTGGATTCTCTCAGCCCATTAATCCAAATCTTTTGTGTAATAAACTCTTTTCAATCCCAATCTGTACTCTGTCTTGTACGATTTGGCTTTAAAATATCTTAGGTCCCAAAAGCTAATATGATATTATGCCCTGACTTCCACCTTCAGAAGCGCTACTAAGATTTGTTATGCTGGTTTTCTCTCCTGGGCAATAAACTTAGTGCTCCTTGATCAACAGGCATTTTTGGTGGACTTTCAAGGAGTCAGCAATTGACAAACCTACACGTCCCAACAAGACACAGTGAAAAATCCCATCATTGCTCTGTAGAAGACCTGGAGGTGTAGATTTTCTGAATCTCCTAGATCTCCTGAGCTGGGACTAGGGAGGTGTTCTCTCCCAAGGGATTCTTTGCTCATTAAATAGAATATTTAAATTGCCCTTTTCTAACACTCTTGTTCATCTCTGTCATGAGTCTACAAGAGAGAATCTATAGGGAAAGGAGATACCTAGGCCAAGCAAATTCATCCCAAGGATCGAGGCGATCAGAAGATCATGTCAGACTGGCATCTTTTGGACACAATGTACATAGGGTCAATTTTCCAAAATCTTATCTGTATGCTCTGAGTGGATTGTAGTTTATGATCATAATCTATACCTTACTACAGTTGACTTTAAATAAACACTCAAGCCAGGCGCTGTGGTGCATGCCTGTAATCCCAGCAGCTCAGGAGGCTAAGGCAGGAAGATTGCAAATTCAAAGCCAGGCTCAGCAAAAGTGAGATGCTAAGTAACTCAGTGAGACCCTGTCTCTAAATAAAACACAAAATAGGGCTGGGGATGTGGCTCAGTGGTTGAAAAAACTGAGTTCAATTCCTGGAACTCCCCCCAAAATAAAATAAAATAAACCTTACTACAGTTGATTTAAAATAAACACTCAAGGGCTTTCCTGAGTCTTTTCTAGGTGCCATCAGCCTAGAGGGTTCATTGGATCTCCAGCTGTCGACTGCTCATCTTGAGGCAAATTCTAGAAGTACAAAGCAGAACCATCTCTTCTTGATTTGCACTTTTTACACAGATCTCCTTTCTCCCTCTAAAATAATTCCACCCAGGACAACCTGAAGTTCCAGTGACCACTTTGGGAAACTTTTGACATTAAGAAGAATGCTTATGTGAAAGAAGCATTAAAACAAAAAGAGAGATTCCTGACTGGTCTGTCTCAAAGAGATCTCTTTCTTCAATAAGGGCAGCCCTCCCTCTTTCAAACACATACTTCAAAGATTGATGTTTAATTAAAAAGCTTTGATGGAGTAGTAAAAACCTGAGCTACTATTTAAATCAGCTATCATGATTTTCAATCTCTCTTTCTCTCTCTTTCTCTGTTGTTTGTGTACGGGTGTTGTGGGGCGGGGGGAGTTTTCTTTCCACACAGGACCAGGTAATGTTCCATCAGCAGTGATGATTCAATATCTGTCTCAAACTTGCTTCTTCTCACTTCCTCTCTATTTTTTTTTTTTTTTTTTTTGGTTGTTTTTTTGTTGTATGTTGGGTAATGTTAGAAATCAATTTATTAAAACCAAGTGTTTTGTCACTGTGTACACACTCTAGGAATACCTAACTCAGATACACAATCAGAAATATTCAAAAACAAGTTGCTCTATTTTTTCCTTTGCTTATATAATTATGTCGGACTGGACCCTAATATTATGCATAACTGAATTGAACTAATCAAAAAAAAAAGAAAGGAAGAAGAAAAAATTTACTTATGAGTTTGGATAATGGTATTGTTATTAGAAGAAAAAGTTAGGCATATACAGTCTTTGACATGAATATACCAATCTGAGTCCATCTTTCTGTTATAGAAGTAATTTGATATTTTTAATTTATGCAGTATAATTAGATGATAATTTAGAAAAATTAGTGATCAGTTTTCATGTAAAAGCAATTTTAATCATCTTACTAATATCATTACTAGAAAAACTACAGAACAAAAATTTTAATTTAAGACAAGATATGTTAATTTCTCAAGTTTTCAACTTTTAAAATTTACTACAATTTTTATGGGTCCATTAAATTATCATTATTTCCACAAATAAATTAGATTTTAAGTGTACCTTAAAGTGTGTTTGACTAAGTGAAATTGAACAGATATCTTGGTAATAATATATATTCTTGCAGTGTTATAAATTGTAAAGTTTTAATGTATCGGCTTTACTTGTAGTTTCCAGATTTGTACTCCATTTAAGCCAATATTAAACTGAATAAATTAATAAGTTATTTTTGGGTATACAAGTTATAAATAAGAAAAAATATTGAAAATACAGGTCACTAAACATTATTTTAATTAGCTCTTTTCCTGATATTTTAGATATAGGATGGGTATATATTCAACAAGCTGTATAAATCTCTTTACATTATATTAGACCCATGTTTATCCTATAATTTAAAATGTGTTAAACCTGTACAAAATATGTGTTCATGGAAAAAAGTAGCTAGGTAATTTTTGGTATACAGTGTTCTAGTTTTTCTATTGTCCATAAAAACAAAAGTTGACTCCTTTAGTTATAAATTACAATTAATATAAATGATAACAGAGAAACAGGAGTCAATACACAAAATAATAAAATAACATCCATTTTTAAGGAAAATTTTCTACTTTTTTGAAATAGGAATGTCAAAATAATATATACATACTGATTATGTAGAAGTGATTAATTATATTTAATAGATAAGATTAAAAGATTCAAATTTATCTTCTCTTTGCAAATATGTATAAATATACAAATACATAAAAGTATAGGAATATCTACTTACATTATATAAATATCTCCTAGGTATTTATATATGGCATAAAATCTATAATATATAATTTTACATAAATTTAATAAATATAAACTACATAAAAGATGTTAAGATTAACAGAAGGTTTCATAAATAATTGACAACTTTAATAGCATACTTTATGTGGCAAATATCCATGGTAAGAAAATTGTATTTATCTCTTAAGGGCATATAATACTGTTAGCTAACACAATGGTAAAAGTCTAAGGTGGTGTTTTTTGAGATCCATATTTCTCAATTGAAAACTCAAACATCATCTTTGAATCATGTTGTAAGAAACATTCTTAAAAATCCTCCCAAAGCAGATGACCTTTGGGAAGAAAGAGCTTCTACTCAAAACTTTTGGGTAAAGATGACTATCAACAGGTTCTGTACAAGACCCACAGACCAGAGCTGTGGGTTATTACACTCTGGTCTGCTCTACTGTTCGTCATTTACTCAGTCATTATCTTTCTTCTTGGCTGTTTTAATGTTAGACACTTGCTCCCTCTTAACTGTGATAACTTGTAAGGTTCCTGTGTGTAATTTTGCCTCTGGCATACTTCGTCACTCCTTAGTGAAAATTCAATGCCTGACTGCAGTTACTTATGATTTGGCAAAAACTGCCATCAAAATGACTAGTTGAGTTTGTGCTCACTTTCCCAGTAGGCACCTGGCTTACTTTTATAGTAGTTAGTAAGAATCTATTGATTTCTTTAGTTGTTGGACTAATACAATAAGCAACTATTTAGACTAAGAACAATGCACCTGACCAGATCAGATAGAAATCTAAAATCCCATGTCATGTTAAATCTAAAATGGGAAAGCTTCACAAGAGCAAGACTCTCTGGATAGCTGGCAACAGACGGCATGTATTTGAAGCTATCTCATTTTCACAGACCCCCCACCCATTGAAGGCATGCCACTCAGGCTGGCTCTAGCCCCTTTGAGTTTGGCACTACCTAATATCTCTACTATAATTTTCATTACCTGTTATACAATCATACCTGACTGAGTGGCACAAAAATATTATAATGCTATTTGAAAACCACACAGGTATATTTCGACAGACAACACATCATCAAGTGGCTTTCTGGTATGAGGAAAAATTTACCTAGGGCTTATGTTTTCAGAGGTTGGGTTCATGGCCAGCTGACTCCATTGATCTGCGCCTGTGGTGAGGCAGGAGAGTGTGAAGGAAAACTGCCTCAAGCCCAAGGCAACCAGGAAGCCAATCCAGAGATAGAAGCCAGGGACAGGATATAATCGTGAGGGCATGCCCTCAATGACCTACTTTCTGTAGCCAAATCCAACCCGCCTAATGCTACCACCCAGTAGCCCATTCAAAGTATTAGTCCATCAAATGAATTAATCCGTTGATGAGATTACAGCTCTCATGGCCAAGAATCTTTTCACCTCTGAACATTGCAATATTGGGGATCATATTTCCAACACATGAATTTTTGAGGAAACTCTTCATATCCAAAGCATAACACCTTTCTCCTACCTCCATATTTCAATTAAAAGGACATTTGTACTACACTGAGCCCTTCTGGAAAATCAAGAAAAACCTCGCCTCAAAGTCAGCAGATTAGCAACCTTAACTCTCATCTCTTACCTTTCATAAGATTATGTTACGTTGCCATGTAACATAGCATATTCACAGGATCCAGGAATTAAGAAGTGAACATCACTGGGTACATTATTCTTGCTACCACAAAATTAAACAGGCTCATGAAGTTGTACAAAGCTCAGTCTAAAATAAAGCCACTTTAAACACTGGGTTGTCAAGGAAAGAACATGGGAAGAATGTTACATTCGGATCCCCATTAATTTGTGAGGTTTATTACTAACAAGTGTTGGAAACAAATCTTGAAATAAGATAATTTGACTAATATTCCTTTCCTGACTTTGCAGTCTTTGGATTAGAAGTGGAATCTGTCTTTTGTTTTGATTTGGGAACTCCTGGTTCCTGGCTTAGAAATTTACTACAAATGTTTATTATAATCCTTCTAAAATTTACCTCTCAGTCATTCTTGACATGCCAATGTTCCACAGGGAACTAAAAGTTAGGTTCCCCAAAGGACAAAAGGCCATTGTGAAAGTGTGTTAGTTTAAAATAATATTATCCTGCAGTATACCATCTGCATTATAGTTCACTTGTATACATTTAAATGTGCATATAATGTTTAAAACAGTTTCTATAGCTAGGTGCCAAAACTGAAAAAGTTGTGCTGGATATGATGAATCATCTCTACTAATTTTAAAAGATACACAACTAACGCATACCAATCAACTTAACTTCCCAAGAACTACCTGATCTTACTAAAATACTTCCCAATATTTTTAATTCCTATAAAAAAGAATATACCTAACTGCTATAATTATGATATTATATCAGTTTTAGTGGAATGGCAATATCAAATTCATCATTTTATCAATTTTACTGAGAATCCGTGGGCCTGGTATTATGAATCAGTCAGCTGTCATACTGTGTATTTTCCCCTTCATATCATGGGTTCTATCATGACTAATAATGATGATTATCACTCAAATAACTCAGAACTTAATTCCTCCAAAATATAAAATTGGCTTAGTTTATTCAGGTTAAGAAAGCCCTAAATTAACACCATAAATTAGCACATAATTTGCAGATTAAAAAACTAACATGTTTTAAGCCCAGGATGAACTGTTAAATGTCCATAACCCTTGAACCAACCCTTTTCATACAATTCATAATTCAGCACAGTAAATTAAGTCAAATTCAGAGGAAAGATAGAGAAGCAACTTTAACAGTCTGGTTTTTTTCCATATGAAGATCAATATCCCAAGGCTTCATTATTTGAGTATGAAAACAGAGAAGTTAAAGAGCCCTAATCTCAAAAGAATATTTTAACAAATAAAATTTCAAGTGCTTACCACCTTGAGACCCATTGTCTTATTTTAGCTATTTCACCCCCTTGAAAACATTCTAATCCAACATCTTGGCTCAGATTCCAATTTTAGTTTACCCCATTGACTTTTGAGAAGTCCTTTTCCTTTGATAAACCTAAAATTATCTCACTTCATATTCAAATTAATTTGATGATAGAAAAGCAAATGCACAACATATTTTAAACCCTAGAGGGAGTGAAAAAAGAAATTCGAGGGATGGAGTATTTCTGGTTTGCAACAAAGACAAGTGGATCTTTCTTAGAATTCCACGCAAAATTCAATGATTAAATCTATCAATGTATGGCCAAACTTGCTTTGCAATGTGAGTGATAACGTGCTTCAAATTAGCTCCCATTGTGTATTCAAGCTATTTAAACACCTGTATGCTGCACTCCATTCCTGTGTGACTTTGTGCAAATCAACTCAGCCTCTCTGGGTCTCATCCATTTTATGTATTAATTGAACATAATACAGAAAATAATTATAAAAGTACTTGTTCTAGATTTTAAAATAAAGAATTAATATTAACCAAAGTGGAAAAAACTGTTGGAAATTTGATGTGATAGTTTTCAGCAGACTAACTAAATGATACCTTCACAACATGTCTCTGTATCAGTTTTGTAAAAGTTTCAAATCAATGTGTAATAACATTAATAAGTATTTTTTAAATGATAAATATTGGTCTGGAGATGTAGCTCATGGTAGAGTACTTGCTTAGAATCTACAAGATCATGGGTTCAATTCCCACAAAAACAACTTGATAATAAGAATAAATATTTATCATCTAAATGAAGAATAGATGATAAACCTTAAATTTAAGTATTATTTTTCTAAGGGAAACTTTCCTTACCAGCCCATGTTAGCGGAATACATTGCCCTAAGAGTCTAATCACACTGATGTGATTAAGCAAAGATATACTGTAGAAAGAAATACATGATTACAGAATAGTTCTGAGAGTGGTCAAGAACTGCATTTAACTCTCTAAACTACCTAAATCAAGTTTTAGTTACTAGCTCTGTAGCCTCACACTGTTTATAAAATTTTGCTTCATCTCTTTTTCCTTATCCATAAAAATGGAGCTGATCCCTGCTTCAGGAATTTCCTGAGAACTAAATATGGTGAATTCTAAGCACAGGACTAGCAAAGAGGAGTCATTCATACTTGGCAAATATGATGGTCTTTCTAAAAAGTATGTTAGCCAGAAGGTTGTCTTGAAAATTTTAAAGGTCACTCTCTAGGTCTTATGTTTCAACCCTAAAATCACATTAATATGGTCACATTATTCTAAAGTAGGTTCTTTCTGATCTTATCAGTGTCAAAAAACAAAGATTTTTGTTCAACTGTGTAATGGTTGCTACCTGAGTTAGAGCAATTGTAACATGCCAGAGATTATAAAATATCATAGATTATTTAATATACTATAGAGATGCTTCAGTTTTAAAATGTAAGTGAAATAAATAGCCTTAACCAATCATGATCCCTATGACTGAGTGTCTGGGAATCTGGTCCCAGACCCTCTTTCCAGACTTTTCTCTTTTCCCTTAACCCATTCACTTTCCTGCATCCACACGCCCTCAAACGCTCTCCTTCCTAATTAAAGTCCACCTTCTCTCAGCACATCTGTAATCCTCTGTTCTTATTAGGCTATACTTAACGCTTCCCACCGTGCATGGTGCTTCTGCTTCCTTCCGTTTTCTCTCCCTGTTGCAGTGCATACTCTGAAAGCACACTTGGTACTTATCCTTTTTCTATCCCCCATAGTGCTTTGTAAAGGATACAAACTTAATGTACGCTGTCTAATCAAATCAGTGAAACGATAGTAATTTTTTTTCACATTTCTATGAATGTTATTGCCAAGAATTTAAAATACAATCAATTACATATAGAAACTATTTAGCCTCAATAATTCTCATTTTATCCAGTTGTTCATTCAAAACAGGAATGTGAAACTAGAAATATCCCTCATCCTGTTTTTGATCACTGAAAATTGTTGCTTAGTTTAAGTCCTCCACACACTTTTTTGTTACCTTTTATTAGATACATCATCCTTAAAAATGAAAAACCAAAGAGACAGGGGGAAAGCCTGGAGATTCTACCTGTTTGCAAGTTGGCCTATTATTCTGACTCAGCTTCATGAATGCTGATAAGAGACATGAAATCCACAAGTCAAAAACACAGGAGTGTTTGTTATTCACTGCAATAGCAGATTATTATTATTGCACTAATTCCCCAGTCCTTACCATCCACTGGGTAGCACAAGGAGGGTTACATGACACCTGAATCCACAGTAGGTTGCACTGCAAGAAAGAAACTGAGTTTAGGGAACCAAATTTTTATACTGAGCAGTAAGCAAAGCTGATCATTGCTCTGGAAGAGAAATTCGTTCTCTGTCTTAGAAGGCTACAAGCAAACCTGGCCTTTGTTCCAGAGGGGAAAACCATCTCTAATTTCCAAGCTGTTTGCTGTACAAACATCCTTAAAAAAAACAATCTGAAACAAATATACTTTGTGCTTGGTCTCAGAAGATGAGAAGAAATTTGAGAGATTTATAGATCACTATCTCCCAACAAATGCCACTCATTGATTGATTCCTATCAAAGCAGAGCACACACTGCAAGGTGTTCTGGTCTGTCATATATTGAGCAAAATCAATTCTGCAATAGTGCAACATATGCATTCCTCAAAAGTACATGCTATGTGAAGTTATGCAATAAAAATCAGAACTTATAGAGAAAATACTCAAAGAATGTGTCAATAACTTAAATAATATATGAACCTAATAAAAAAAGTAGCATCAGTTTACACATGTTGAACAATTAACTACAGAGAAATAGTACAAGTATGGCATGTCTTCCTGGAGGGGGGAAAAAAAAAAACACTTGAAGTTGGCTTATGGAAGTGAATGTCATAAGTTTTGGTTTTGAGCTATTGTGAAGTGGTAAAAGGAGGGTTTCTGAAATCAGATGGAAAGTTATAACGACAGATGTAGAATGGTGTGACTCATGGTCCATGTGGTAGTTATTTGCAGTGTGTGTGTGTGTGTGTGTGTGTGTGTGTGTGTTGCATTTTCTTCATGACTCAAATGAGCTGAATATCATTCTTTGTATTTATCCCATGTTACTCATGGATGAAATCACACACAAAACAATATTTGTGTTACATTTAACTTATTCCCTATTGGATCACATTTTCAAGACAAGCATAGCAGAACTAACTTTATGTGATGATCTACTCACGAATAACACAATGTTATTTTTTCATTCATTCATTCAAGTTTTTTTTTTTTTTTTCCTGCAGACCACTATCAGTTAAAATTCCCTTTAACTTAAATTGAATTAATCTATGTACTTGAGAGTACATTCTTCTTATTGGTTTATTTTACCAAAATAAAACACAACTGTAAAAACCCAGAATAATTTCCAAACTCCTTCCATATCTTTCCTTCTTGCAGTCCTCTTTCTCTATGAGGAATTAACTATGAGGCACTTTACTGCCATCTTTCCAAATATCAACAGGTATTTGTTGTAATTTTCTACATATATGTAGATTATTTTTCCTTCTCTTTCCATCTGAGATCATTGAGTGCTCAGGTTTCTGAGACTCATCTTTTTCACTGAGAGTCAGCATGTTGCATGAGTATTCTTTGTTAGTACATCATTCTCACTATTATTCAATATTCCATGGTGTGAACACAACATTAGTTCCATGAGTTAACTTTTTCTCTGTCAACATTCTTGAAGTGGGGAGAAGAGGTATTGTGCTCACATCAAAATTTGCTGTGGAATAAATTCCTGGAAATAGCATTAATAGACAAAAGAGTACACAATTTTACATTTTGATGACTATTGGTAAAAATTGACAAAAATAAAGCACTATCAGATCATACTACTACTTTTTTCTCTATATCTTTGCCAAAACTAGATATCTTCCATCTTTTATAATTTTTGTCAATTTGATGAGGATTTATTTTCAATCTGCATTTAATATAATTTACCTGTAAGAGTGAGCGCTGTTGACACTTTTTTTGGCAATTGCATTTTACCTCTGAATTGTTTGTTGCTAGCTTTTGCCTGCTTCTGTCATCAAATTTTTTGTATGTTTTTCTAAAAGATTTATTTGAGAGGATTGTTTATATAGTATGGTTGACAATCTGTTGTCTCTTATATATGATGCAAATAATTATCTCAAAACTTTTATATTTTAACAATGGAATGATTAAGTACAAGAAAAAAGAAAAGAAAACTTTGTTTCTATGAAATACTCTGAAGTTTTTTTTAATTGTTTTCCTAATTTAAAGAAGAGTTCTCTAAATTACCAGGTGTTGGTAAGTGAAAAAAAAAAAAAAAAATTAAGTCAGTTAAGAAGGGAGTAGACATTTAGAGAACAAAAAGAAAGAACAAAGGAAAAATAGCAAACTGCAAGGCCCAAAAGGTACAAGATGTCAATGAGGACTGAGAAAGACACTTAAGCCCTCTGGTACTTTCTCTGGGTGAATCCTGTTAAGAGCACTGTGACTAAAGTAAAGCTCTTTATCTCGGGAAGAGAAAAGGATTCTAATAAAGAACGCAAGTCTATAAATAATACTAAGATGACTTTTACATATGTAAAGAAAATGTAAAGGGTAGTACTATTATTAGGTTTAATTATAATATCAATTAAATGGAAAGACTGCTTCAGATGGATACAGTATTATTTCATAAAGAGTTCCTTTGAAAATTTCTTCTATACTAGAAATAGTGCCAACCCAAGGTCAAATTCTATTTACTAGGTGCCCAAACCAAAGCCCCACAACTCCAAAGAAGGGTGGACTCCTAATAAGAAAGGAGGTCAAGATAAAACAAATAATACACAGGCTTTGCCTGGAAAAATATTCATAGAAAGGATAAAAGACAACTATTTGCCACTTTATTTCTTAACCTTGAAATAGTCAAATATATTTATAAGTGTTAGTAACAGCACTGTATGGAAGTAAATAATGCAATTTGAAAGGAATTTAAAAATTTTCCCCCGCGTGATCACCAGCATTTGCAAGGTCAGTGTAAAGAGGAAGCCAAGTTGTGACAACTCAGTGATATCTGCTTTCTCAGATTAAATGGAAAGCAATACACAACTCACAAGGGGCTGAAACATGTGGGGTGTGATTATAAGACTACTGTCCCTGGAGAACCTGGTAGAAATAAGATATGTATCTCTTGAGGCCATTCCAGAAATGAGAGAAATTCAGTGATTAAAAACAGACTGGGTGCCCACATTTCTCAGTTCTAAACACTGTGTTGAGCATAGCTGCGTTCCATTATTGCACTTAGGCTGAAGGGCAGTGATCTGGACCTCTTTGTTCTCCCCAGTAAGAACCGATGCATTTCAAGTCACTAATCAGCATTGTCTGTGCATTTGCTCAGCTAATCTTCTGGCAATGTGCGATGAACAATCTGCCTATTGACTGTCTCAGCAGTTGCTGGCCCCTCCACCCTCACCCCATGTTGATCCTCATCTCCTTTCTGCTGGCTGCTCTTTTTTCCTATAAAAGAAGGGTATAAAGAGCTGTCCATTCTCTTCCCCTCCCCCAAGATACGATTCTCATCCCCTAGCTGATTCTCTAGTCTCCTGTGCTCAGTGATTCCTTCTGGAATTTGAAAAATGCTGCCTAATTCTTAGCTGCCACTTGGATCCTTGCTGAATTTTAGCCACCTTGAGCTCCTAAACAAGAAGCGCATTTCTGTCTTTCATGGGTGTGTGTGTGTGTGTGTGTGTGTGTGTGTTTTGAGAAGAACTGATTTATAATCAATAGGGACTTTTTGGTGACATCTGTCATCACTTCATCCAGAAAATACTTGTGATTAACACTTTCTAAGAGGAGTGAGAGCGTGAGAGCAGGAGGCAGAGAGATATTGACCTTTGTATTACTTCAATAAATATGTGGATTTGCTGTTGGATCCTTTAAGAAGGGACTATGGAAAAGCTCTGGATTCTCTGTTTTACAACTTTACATCATTTGTCCTTTTTTAGGAATAAAATTATAACAAATTTGCTGAGACTCGGCATGAATTTACTTTTAAAGGAAGATGTAGAAGCTGTACTATGAAATGTACTTACGATTTTCCAAAGTTACTAGAAACAATACAAGATATGATTGTCTGAGACTACAAAATTTGACTACTGTTTGTGTTAAGTTGTTCACAATCAACTTCAAACATGGATTCATTTGTCAGGGACAAAATATGAAAGGAAATCAGATATTTCCCTATGTTTCTACTTTGACTTACCTTCTGGTCTCAACTACATAAAATTGTATATAATGAATCCAAAATAGGAAAATAAATCCTGCAGGCAGAACACAAACTGCAAAGGAGTGTTTCCACTCCTCACGCCCCTATCTCCCACACCCCTTTTCTTTGTTTCTGTAAAAGAAGCAAAAACACAAAAATATCACCATTGGAATTGAAAAGTTTAAAGATAAATATATTCCCCTGGCAATAGTAGGATCTTAGAAAAGCCACTGCTTAAACATGGAATTCTGGACATAGTGCATGGTTATATATAAGCCCAAAGTCTTCAGAGACGGATTCTGGATCATCAGTGCTTTTGTACAGCACAGACAGGAAACTGCTCCTGAATTTAGAGAGTGCATCAGGACTCCTTCCCTAGATAGGCTATGTGCTGTAGTTGCCACAAATTTCTGCTTAGTCCAAGAGCCTAAGACTCTCTTGGTACATGTATTAGAATCATATAAATTTTAAGGGACTGATGAAAGAAGTAACTCTGAATCAATAGGTGGTTAATGTAGTTCCTATACCCACTATGGGGCCATGGCAATGGGGCCCTCCTTTTGTGACAGCACTTGCTCATATTGTGTTGTCACTTCTCTGTAGCTGAGTCCATCCACTGGTGGTCTTTGATTCCTTACAGGGCAGCTTAAAGGTAGTTTTCATTCCTCTTATCTCCAGTCATTTGTGCAGTAAGGTAAATTGCACATCATGTATACACACACACACACACACACACACACCAAAAACTTTAGAGAATGATTCTAGATCACCTGTGCTTTTGTCCTGTGAGGATTTGGACAGGATAGAAATTTCCTCTGAATTTAAAAAAATAACATCGCTTCATATATATATATATATATATATATATATATATATATATATATACACATTATATATAATATATATTACATATATAATATATGTGCATTATATTTATGCTATGTGTGTATATTATATTTTGTATCCTAAGGGTCAAGCATAATGCCTGATAACTAGCAGATAGTCAACCACATTTGATTACAGGAACTAATTTCTGTATTAACATAGAGGAAGGAAGGAGACCTGCATATTCTGGTTTAAGCTTAGTTTTAATTCAGATCTTCCCTAGACCATAGTTTTATTTCCAGCCACTACCCCTTTTCCTCCTTCTCCTACCAAACATCTTCTAAGAAAAGTCTACACTTACTGTCTCTAAGCAGAAGTGCCCAAGACAATCGAAACAGGTCAACCGAGAGATTGAAAACCAGGCATTAAAAAATATTTTTAGATAATCTTATCATGAAGCATTGATATTTTACTTATAGAGGTAAGAAAATTAGAAAACTTAAAAGCTATCTTTAGAAGAGTCAAGTTGCCAGAAGATCTCACTGAGATATTTATCATATTTTCTTATTTTATTCTCGCTTACTAACAAATTCCAATAATAACATCTCTTGCTAATGATGGGTTTTTTAATGTCCTGTACTCTCTGGAGAAAAGGCTTTTGAGTACTCACTGTTCAGTCATTTTGGTTCTTGGTATGACTTCTTTTCAAATCTTTTACTTTCTGAATCTTTATCAGAACTTCAAATATGATTCGGTCTTCAGTTACTTTGTACCATTTGTGCTAAAAGATTTCAGTCCAGGAAAAGAAAGTAATCTATAGCACAGTTGCTCAGGATGCGCACACACACCCTTGATCACACTGGAACAGTTCTCTACCCAGTGGGTGGGTTTTAAATGAAGGGAGGCAACTCAACTGTATTATCACATTCAGTGAAGCTTCTGATTTTTTTGGTGTTTGGTTTTTTAAATAGACCTTTACTATGAAAACATTGAGGCTACTAAAGTCAACACAATTTTGCAAGGGCAAATCAAATGCTTTGTTTAGATTATTAGAGCAGAATTTAAGAAAAAATTCCACTTTAACATCATGACACCAGAGAGACTATAAATCATGACATCAGAGAAACTGAGGGTTATGTACTGAACATATTCATATGTTGAGGCTCTAATCCCAATGTGATATTTGGGGGTGAGGCCTTTGGCAGCCGATTGGGTTTAGATGAGAGTACAAGACTGGGCCTCTCATGATAGGATTAGGGCATAATGGGTACCAGAGAGTTCCCATTCCATCTCTCTTTGCCAGGTGAGGACACAACAATATGGCAACCATCTGCCAGTCAGGAAGAGATTCTCATTGGAGAGCCAAATCCGTCTGACACATTGGTCTTGGACTTCCAGACTCCAGAACTGTGAGAAATAAATTTCTGTTGGTTAACACTCTGTCTATGGTATTTTGTACCACAAGGTTATCATTGTGCCAGTCTTTAGATTTTTTTTTTTTTTTTTTTTTTTAGCACTGAATATTGAGAATATCTGACAGTAGAGTCAAATTCCCTAATCTGTTCTAAGAATAAGGCAAGAGCATGATGCTCACATTAAAACCCTTTTAGGTCCAAAAGTAAGTGTCCTCATAAACTTCATCTTCAAACACTAGCTCTTTTAAATGCAGAAGTTTTAATTCTAACGTTTTACGAACATGAGGAGGTTAAGTTACTTCCTTCTATTATCACAGACAATCCTGCTAATGCATGAATGCAGAAGTAAAAAATAAATAAACATAATCCTCTCAAACAGGGGTGAATAGTGAAGAAGAGACACCCACGCCAAAAAGTACAAGAATACCACACACCCCCAAAATCAGGAAAAATGCTAGACAAGGGAGGAAAACACAGATGTAATGTTGAAGGTGTATTTTGAAAACAGGATTTAAGACATATTTTTATTCATGATGCAAGCAAGTTTGCACTAAATGGAAGACAGATTTATACATACATGCTTGAAGGAGTTCTACAGACTCCTACAGCAACAACAAGGAAAGAAAGAAGAAAAAATTAGGTGCTTAGGAACTAAGTTAAATTCTATTTTATCTAAGTTCAAAGGTATAGTAAAATAATGGAACCAATTGGAGAAGTGGGAAAAGAAAGTTAAAGAACGCCAGAAAGTGAAGTAAGGAAATGAAGCTATAATTTAGAAATTATATCTGCACCAAACATTTTCAATATACTAAGGCCTTATTTATTTATTTATGGTTTGAATAAGAGAGGGAGTATAAGTATAAGCTAAGAGATGAACTCTGAACTCAGAATACCTGGGTTCAAATCCCAGCTCTGCTCTTACCTAGCTGTGTGATTTTCAGCTCATGACTTAACCTCTCTGTACCGCTTCCTCATCTGTATATTGAAGATTGTGATGAATGGCCAACCTGAAGATAAAAGTGAGTTTTATGTGCAATGCACTATGCCTGGCCTTCGGGGACTGTTTCTGTCTGCCTCATGTTTAGCACAGTGGAACTTCAATGTCATAGTTCTCAACTCAGGCTGATGATCACCTCGTGAGACTGAGGAGGTCTATGGAGCAGGAAACAGAGAAGCCACACTCTCATTTCTTTGTGTGTGTCTCTTAATATACAATGTCACACCTGAGAGTGTGGCCTGGTGTCCTTCAAATCAGATTGGTGTCAGGATGAGACCAAAGTACAATTCCACTTTCTTTCTTTTTTAAGTAATGAATTAACACAATTAGTCCTCACCAGTTTTAAATGCAGTTCTGTGAATATTAAGGTTTCTTTTCTCTTTTTAAAGGTATTTTATTGAAGGACACCCAACCCCCGCCCCAACCCAGTGGTCTGTTCCCTGAGCCCTGATTCTGAAGCTGCTCGGCCAAGACAACATCATCAATCAGTGAGAGAATGTGTCAGCAGGGGGCTTCACTTCTTTTTCCAAGGGTCTATGATGTTTGTTTCTCAACAGAAACTGAGCTCTAACTAAACACAAATTTTTATTTCGTAGTAAATGATTTTGAGTTCTACAGCACCTTTGTTTTCTGAGAATGTCAATTTTATTTTGGTTCCCGAGTTGACAGAAAAAGAAAGAAATCATTTAGAGAACTACATTTATTTCTTGCAACAAAATGGTCCAAAGAAATAGCCAAAATGTTCAGTAAAGCAAGGCATTTGCTAAATAAATGAAAATTCCACAAGCTGAATAATGAATATGAGCATGCATGCCCACGGAAGAAAGGGGGAAGGCAACAATAAACAAGTTATGCCAGGCTTAAATTTAAAAAGTGCTGTGCCATAATACATCTCTGTTAAGATCATAAAACAAAAACAGAAACAGATTTGGTCTCTGTTTCCCCAAAACCTTGGTTCAGGCTTGTGTTCCGCCTTCTGAAAAAAAGGAACTTGAAATTAAACAAGAAACACGGTCGTACTCAAATCCTGTGAAACCTACTTACTAGTGAAGTTCCAGGATGTTGACACGGGTAGCATTTCACAAACATGTGGGGAACAACTGAAGCACTTCTGATTACAGTTAGAGTAATCCCACTTGGTATTTTACTTGCTAATGTGACAACTGCTTCTAAGGATCAGAGACCTGAGACGCTCCTGTCTTCTATGGGCTGTGTCCTTTACAACGCGCCGTTCGCACAGTCTCCCTAAGTGTCTCCAAAGTTGTCTGCAAGCCGAAGTTTTAATGAACACAGTTTAAAGAGCCACAAAATCAAGTGGAAGGTTGGCAACCATCTGTTGAATCTGTTCTCCATAGATAGACAATCCCTACCATTTAGAAACTCGAGTGGATTGTTTTGCCCTGAATGGTGTGAATTTCCTCTCCAAGCCGTCCAAAAGCACAGAGAATAACCACGTTGTACTGAAGAGGCCTGGTCTAGGAGCTCTGAGACCAGAAATCAAATCATACATTGTATTCCTTCTGAAGGAGGTCAGCTTGCTTTATGCACACTACCTAATCAATTCTCAAAGCATTCCATTGAAATGAGGGAGAGGCAGCTACAATATTCGCTTTACAGATGGATAACCTGAGGCTCCGAAAGGTTAAGCAGTTTTTCAAGGTCACATTAGGCCAATTCCACACAACTGCAATTACCTGAGCAATGGAGGCAAAGAGCAACAAATAGACCGCAGACTGGTTTTGCTTAAATGGAGGTACAGTGCCTGAATCGCTAAAGAAAAACAAGGAGCGGGCCAGAGCTATCCAAATAAGCTGGCCTATATGCCCAGATTCGTCAGATGATTGACAATTTTCTATTCAACTTGAAACTGGAAACAGCTAGGCAGGGAGAGAACAGGAATGAGGTCACAGATCTGCTATTTATAGGATATCAGCCACCACACTCAGCTGCTTTTCAGTTAAGGTGAATATTGAATGTAATTTTCTTTCTCCAACTCCACACAGAGAAACTACTTTCAGAAAAGGAAATTATGGAATTTAATAATATTTCTTGTGACATGGTGATTTGCTTTGCGACATCTCAGCAACGTTTACCACATATTCATCTGAGCTTATTGACCATAAATAAAAATGCAGTCACATTCTTTCTTCCTCTACAGATTGTTTTTAATGAAGCAATAAAGATTCCCTGGGTTCCACCTCCCACCCCGGGCCTTACTTGCAAAATATTCATTGAATTTGCAGAGTTAGAATAAAACAGAACACCGGTGTAGACCAAAAAGAAAAAAGAAAAAAAAAAAAAAAAAGAAAGAAAGAAAAGAAAAGCATAACATGACCATTTCTGAGGCAACCTGATGTGCTTGTTTGGCTACAAGAGTTAATTCCTGTGAAAAATACACTTCCGCACATTTCCTATGGCTGGGCTTGGTCTGAGGCTTGTGAAGGCTTCAGACAGTGAGCGGGGGAGGGCCGGAAGCTTCTGGGCTTTTGATGTAGATTGATGCATGACAGTAGCCCCTGCCCGAAATATCAAGTTTTCTTTCTCTTCAGTATTTCCCCCAATTCATGAAAAGACATTCCTTTAGTCCAAGTGCACAGATAATACTCCTAGAGAACACCAAAAGTTACAGATAAAAATGCCTTGTGTTTTCTGTGACTCACCAACCGCAACCAAAACCAAAACAGCAAACTGAAACAGAAAGGTTTGAATGACATTGAAGATTAAAAATAAAAGGCAAAGAAACAGAAGACACTGCTCTGCTGGGGAGCATCTCCAAGCTGCTAATTTGGGAGGAAATTAGCAAGAAATAAGGGGCTGAGGACATTTTCCCTTTCCCTCAAGGAAAAGGCTCTGAGCTAACTGCCCCAGAGCCCTGGATCTCCCAACCAGCCTGGAGCTACTGCAGGACCCAGTCATTGGTGCTCACCTTGACCAGATCAGGGATTCTCACCCTCGTACAAGGGGAGCAATTGCTTAAAAATTGTTCAGCACAGATTTTCAGGCTCAACTCAAACTGACATTATTCTAGTCAGTTTAAAGTGAGGTCCAGGAATCTACATTTTTACCGGAACCGCACATATTCCTAGGACCTCACAGATGGGCTAAAAATTTTATTGACAATGCCCCCTGGAGTGTGTTTCCAAAACTGCCTGCAGACCCAGCTTGCCAGAGTACCACCTTAACCTTGCATTGGGGGCATATGGGCCCATCTATTTAACAGATAACTCACATAAAGGCCTAAGAAAAAATCAAGAAGATACCATTTAAATAAAGGCTTCTTTTCACCCCCGAAATGGCACAGAGGTGATATTTCTTGAAATGGTCATGAAAGTGACTGTTAATTTGAAAAGGAAAATTGGTTTTCTATGGAAAGATTTGGCAAAAAAGATCAGAGACATCTCACCCCGACTATTTGTTCACCTTTTTACATGCAAGAGCTTCTTCTGAAGAAGCAGCATGTGCGCCTTCCTTCCACTGTCCGGTATCTCTTGTGCCTTGCCCATCCCCCTCACACCATATGCCAGTCTTTCTTCCTGTGCCCTCACTGTTCCCTTTGTCTCATTTGACAGCCCCTCTTTGTCCTCTTTTTCCCATCATTCAGCTACTGCCGATACAATAAAGCTCCCAGAGAGGAGTGGTCACTGGTGAGACTGTTGACCACTTTATGGAGATGAGAATAAGAATCTCCAAAGCTGTAACTCAATTGTTAACATTTAAAAATTTACCAAGAGCCTTCACATTGTGTCATCTGACTTTCACTAAACCAAAAAACACCAGGACAGCACTGACACCCAGAGAGAAGTGACTTGTTCAAGGCCACTAGGTAGGAAAAGGCAGAGCCTGAGCGTGGACCAAGACTCTGGTTCCAGTTACACTATTCTTTAGCCATACAATTGGGAAGAAGAACTCTTAGAAGGACTCAGATTTTTTACATTATTGAAGTGTTCCAGTTTGAAACTCAGGCTTAAAAATTTTGATTACATAAAACCACTGGACTGTAAGCAGGACTCAATTTATCCTGAGGTAATTTATCCAATGGTGTGAAGAAAAGCACCTTTTGCATTTTTCTAGATGGGAGAAAGGAAATAGCATAGCAAAGAACAGTCATCCAGTAAACTTGGTTAAGGAGTGAATGCTCTGTATCCCAGACACTTAGTCATCCACTCTGGTCTACCAAATCAGTCCACTGAATCTCTGTTCATTTTAAGGTTGACCATTCCAATCAGCGAAAGGACAATATTCAACATCCTGTTTTAGTTGGAAAAACTCAGAATTAGCTGAAGCATACCAAGGACAATATGATGTTGCAATTCTTCCCTGAAATCAGTCCATGTAGCCCAGGTGACCTCTGAGAACTGATAATGTGTGGGCGAGCTCACCAGAGCCACGTAAAGACGTGCTCGGGAAGGCCCATTTTCTAAGTTAGCTAATAAGCCCGATCCAATCCATGAGACAAGAAGAAACTGGACTGTACTTTATAACTCTCAGACTCAAGATCTGAGGCCCAGAAGGATTTCCAAGTTGCGCTATTATTCTTGGGGCTTCAGACAACAAACGTGATCAGGAAAAGGTGCTGGACATTTAAGCGCTGTGCTGCCCTCTAGGTGCTGGACAGTGCCCTTAAAATTATAAGATTATTCTTAAAACACCCCCCTCCAAACCAATGGCAAGCTATTTTGAAGAAATTTAGTGCAATCTTAATTTGCATCCCTGATCACCGGAGTGTAAAACTTTGAACTTGCTAGGGACGTAATTCCAAGTAGACCAAAGGACAGAGTCTCCTCAAAAGTACAGACACCTTTGCCAGAAGGTAACATTTTTAAAGTTAGAATTCTTTCTTACATTTGTCCCCAAAGAAACTGATACCTCACATGGCTGGATTTCTTCTCTTTTCTTTCTTTCTTTCTTTTTTTTTTTTTTTCCTGGTTCCAAGTCTGCTCTTTCTCTAAGACCAATGCTTAAGGCTGAGGCAATCACCTCATTCTGCTGCTGTGGGCAGCAAAGATTCTGAAAACTCAGCAGCCACAGATATTTCCTGCTTATGGAGGTCAAGAGAAGCAGTGACTGTAAATCTGAGAGAAAAATGTGACCCAAAGGAGACACTTAATGACAGAGTGGCAATGCAAAGACTAAATGAACTTTACTTGGACTTTATATGCAGAGGATGCTAAATGAGTACTCATGTGAACTTAGAAAGAAATTGTACTGTGTGACTGACCTGCCCTAGCAGTCTTCTGACGAGCCCCACCAGCATATTCTGGAAGGTAAAATAACCACAGGCATGCCATCTAAATTTTTTTTTTCTAAAATACAATTGCAGATATGTCCAGATGTATATATTCTTGTCTTTTTATTGCTTTCACTTGTGAAACTGGCTATTCTACTATGCCCTGGGGCCCACCTCCACAGTATCATCAGGGGTTGCTCCTTCTTTGAAGACTCAGTAACATTGACTAACAAGAATTGGGTAAAAAGTCATCAGATATCAAAATCATTATACAGTTCAAAATTACCTTTGTTCTTCATTCCTGGCCTTTTGTGTTATTACAATCTCCCACCCAAAAGGCCCAAGTCCTAATTTCTGACCTATTTCTGCTTCACAGAAAATAATCTGATTTGATAAAATGAATTCCCATTAGGTAATTTATAACTTGATGTATCCCTTCATGCAAAAATTTACAGAAAGTAAACCCACTAATGATGGGATCTAGGGCATTTGCCAAAGGCTATTGAGTGCGTAGAAGGCTTTCTTCTACTGCCATGGAGATGACCAAAAACATCATCCTTTAATAAGCCTTGACTAGGAATGTAGAGAACTGTATATGTAGCCCTACAATTGAAATTCACCTAAGAAAGAAGGCAGACTGTCATCCCCTGCTCTTCTGGCTACTGAGGTAAATAACTTGCAAAAAATTGTTTTATAAAAATTGAAATTATGGCCCAAAAGTTAGTGAGATACCCAAATAACTACAGAAGGTAAGGAAATGATGATTTAGAAAATTCAGCTCCTATACCTAAAATGATTCCTATAATTTGAACAACAAAAAAAGACAAATTACTTGAAAGTTAAAATCGAGTATCTTTAAATTGATCCTATAAATGTTAACACTTCATTTCATCCTGTGGACACAGCAAGGGAACACTTAGTAGACTGTGATTTGAGACAAGGTGGTCATGCTGTATCAATACCACAAGAACTTTTAGAGAAGTTTAATGTTCTGTATCTAGATTTTAACTGTTCTGCCCTAACAATTCCCTAGGGACCACTTATAACAAAAGAGAACAAAAACATAAAGATAAAGAAAATGTTTGAAGTTCACTGCAAGGGGACCAAGTGCATTTGCATGGATGAGCATAAATATTTGCATGTAACATACACACACACACAAATGTGAGAGTGACGTGGCTATGACATCTGAAATCACTAGGTTTCCTGTGGAACCCCAAATTGGTCAGTTTAAGTTGGCCATCTCAATAAGTGCTCCCTCTCATCGGGATCCCTTAGAAATTCTGTATTTTGTCAAAGAGGAGTTCTTTGGTCATAGGATACTGGCTTACATACACAGGGCAAAGGATAGGACTTCTGGAAGACAAACAGAAGTATTGCTTTGTTTTGCGTATTTACAAATAGGTAATATTTTATTTTCAAACTTCAAAGATATATAAAGTACCTAAGATGAAGGAAAAAGGATCTGAAATGGAAATTGCAAATACACCCACCTCTTTAAATTGGCTTTATAAATAAATTCTTTTTCTTGCTTTTACATTATTACACAGCTTTTCTTACTGAATAATGGGGGGGGGTAATCAATTTACCATTACATGATCGAATTTGAAAATATTTTTGCACTGCACTTAGGATAGATTGTATAAAACCATTATTATATCCTAGTAATCAATATTTATAAATTCACAATAAATCAACAGGAAGAATAAATAATACTAAGGTCTTGCTTGAGGGCTGGGGATGTAGCTCAATGGTAGAGCCCTTGCCTATCATGTATGAGACTCTGGTTCAATCAGTACCACACACACACACAAAAAAAACAGTACCACACACACAAAAAAATGTCATGCTTGAGGGAGCATATTGCTATATCAAAAATTCTTGCAGGGGCTGGGGCTGTAGCTCAGTGGCAGAGTGCTGGCCTAGCACGTGTGAGACACTGGGTTTCATCCTCAGCACCACATAAAAAATAAATAATAAATAAAATAAAGGTATGCTGTCCATCTACAACCACAAAAAATTTTCAACAAATTTTTGCAAAATGTAGAAAGAGGACTGAAAACAAACAAAGCCAAAATTAACAATCTTATCCAATGACTAAATATCTGACTTAAACTGGTATGTATTCATTAAAGGTTTTTCTTACCTGGACAAAAAAGATGAAAGAAGAAAGAAAGAATAGGAAAGAAAAGAAGGCCGGAGGGAGACGGGAAGGGAAGAACCAAATGCAGAATGCAGAATATTCAGAGAGAATTGACTTTTGACAAAGGCAGGAAGAATATACATTAGAAAAATTTCTTCAATAAAATTATGCTGGGTCCAGGCGCCAGGGTGCACACCTGTAATCCCAGCAGCTCTCGAGGCTGAGGCAAGAAGTTCTCGAGTTCAAAGCCAGGCTCAGCAAAAGCGAGGCGCTAAGCACATCAGTGAGACCCTGTTTCTAAATAAAATACAAAATAGGACTGGGGATGTCACACAGTGGCAGAGTACTGCTGGGTTCATTCCCCCAATACCAAAAAAAAAATAATAAAATTAAAAAATAAATAAATAAAATTGTGCTGGGAAAACTGGATATCTTGATGCAGAGAAAAGAAACTAGACCTCTATCTCTCACTGTATACAATAATATAAATCAAAGACTTAAATGTGAAACTTGAAACTATGAAATTACTAGTAGAAAATACAGGGGAAATTTTTCAGGACACTGATCTGGGCAGTTTTTTGGATATGTCTCCAAAAGCACAGGCAATAAAAGCAAAATATTACAAATAATATTACATCAATCTAAAAACCTGTACAGCACAGGAAGCAGCCAATGGATGAAGGGACAACCCACAGAATGGGGAAAATATTTTTAAACAGTTAATCTGAAAAGAACTAATTTCTAGAACTCAAAAACCACCACAACAAAAACCCAAATAATTCTATTTAAAAAATGGCAAATGAACCAAATAGACATTTCTCAAAAATGGGCATATAAATAACTAACAATAATATGAAAAAAAAAAAATGTTCAACATTACTAATCACCAAGGAAAGCCAAATCAAAATTACAATGAGATATCATCGCATCCCAGTTGAAATGGTTATTATCATAAAGACAGAAAATAACAAAGGCTGGTAAGAATGTGAAGAATGGGGAAGTCTCATATACTATTAATGGGAGTGTAAATTAGTACAGCTGTTATGGAAAACAATACAGAGGTTCCTCAAAAAAACAGAAATAGAACAGCCATATGATCCAGCAATCCCACAGCTGGATCCAGAGCTGGGGCCAGAGGAACTTAAATGAGTAAGTTGAAGAGAGATCTGCACTTACATATAGCATTATGTACCTTATGTAACAGTATTCATAGTAGCCAAGATATAGAATCAACCTAGTAGGTGTCCGTCACATGATAAATAAAGAAACTGTGATACACACAGGTGTGCGTGCACATGCACATACAGACAGGAATATCATTCTGCCATAAAAATGAAGTTCTGCCATTTGCAGCAAAATGGATGGAACTAGAGGACATTGTAGTAAGTGAAATAAGTCAGGCACAGAAACAAGAATGTCATGTGTTTTCACTTGTACATAGAAGAAAATGATGATCTCAAGGAAGCAGAGAATAGAGTGGTTGCTCACTCTAGTTTGGATGTTGAATGTCCCCAAAAACCCATGCATTAAAGGCTGGGTTCCCAAGATGGCTATTTTGGAAGGTGGTGGAAAATTTAACAAGTGGGTCCTTGCATGAGGTGGTTAGGTCATTGTGGCCATACCCCTGAAGAGGAGTATGGGAACTGACTGGTCCTTTTTCTCTCTGCTGTGGTTCAAGATGTGAGTAATCTGCTCCAACTCACACTCCTCACCATTGCTCTCTGCCACTCTCAACAGAAATGAACCAATGCAGACTCTATACTTGAATTTCCAGAAACATGAGCCAAAATAAACTCTTTACTTTGTATAGCCTATCTCTAGTCTTTCATTGTAATTATGCAGAGTTAATGTATTACCAGAATCTGGGAAGGATATGGGGAAGAGAGAATGGGTACACAGGTACAGTTAAAAAGGAGGAGTAACTTCTAATGTTTACAGTACAGTAGGACAACTATGGTTGACAACAATTAGTCGGATATCTCAAACTAGCTAGTAAAGAGGATTTTGAATGTTCACAACATAAAGAAATTAAATAGGTATGAGGTGATAGATATACCAATTATGCTGATTTGATCATTACACATTGTATTTAAATGTCACACTGTACAAGCTAAGTATGTACCATTGCTATGTGTCAGTTAAAACTAAAAACATATCTTCTGGTTTGGATCTGGATTGTCACCCAAAGGCTCATGTGTTGAGAGCTTGTTCCCCTGTGTGGCAATGTTCAGAAATGAGGCTTTTGTGAATGATTGACTCATGACTCTGACTGCATCAGTGGATTAATCCATAGGTAGCTGAATGGTTTACTGGGAGATGACGGAGGCGGTGGAAGGTGGGACCTGGTTGAAGGGAGTGGGATCTTGGGGACATGCTCTCAGGGACCTCTCTCTGTTTCCTGCCTGCCGTGAAGTGAGCAGCCTTCCTCCACCCTGTGTTCTGCCAGAATGTTCTGTCTCATCTCCAAGGCAATGGAGCTGGCTGACTGGAATTAAACCTCTGAAACTGAGAGTCAAAGTAAATCTTTACGCTGTTAAATTGTTTTTTCTCAGGCATTATGTTTCAGTGACAAAAAGCTAACATAACATTTTAAATTTTTTCCATGAATAACGACCAAATGTCTACATAATGCAAATTTTCTAGTGTACATTTAAGATTTGATTATTTAGCAAATACATACTGAATTTATTAGGAGATTCTTAGCACATTAATTATCAAACTGATCTTCAATAGCAAAACTAGTGGAGAGATAGTGAATGACTACACTGGAAACTATGAAATTTATTCATATATAAAATGAATGTGCACCAAAAATAGAAGACGAATGATATGCAACCAGGAAAGTTTATTTTGGAAAGTTGAAAAACTAAAAGACTAAATTTAATTGAAGTTTCCTAAAAATGCTAGCACATAAAGAATAAGAATAGACTGCTTGGACAAAAAAATGTGGTTTAATGTTAATCGGTGACTCTCAAAAACAACACTTTAAAGTATGCTAGAAGTTTCATGCTGGGAGGAATAAAAGTGAGATGAAAACTAACCAGGATGCAACCAATGGGGGAAAAAAATCATCCTTCCTAAAAGATTGATCCTGCCAAGATGAACCAGTTGTGGAAACATCAAGTCCAAGGAGGTCAATGTTTTTATGGAAGGCAGACATGAGCTATTTGACTCAAGGGGCATGTCTTGCTTATCTGTATAGCTCCAGCAGTTGACAAAAGGAAAGAAGGATGGAAGGGAGAGTGAAAATGTAAGAAGGAGAAAAGAAGAAAGGGAGGCCAAAAGAAAGGGAGGGAGGGAGGGAGGACAGGAAAAGACCAATGAGACATAATTGTATATTTTATTGTTATAAGTGAGCTAAAATACTTAGAATCAAGCACATTATAGTCAAGCTTAAAGGAAATTGCCCTAATTCTCAGAAAAGGAAATAAGATGCATAAGATGCATTTGAAATTTATGAACTAGTAACACTAAAGTTGATCCCTATTTATTCTCTGCAAAACTTTGCTAAATTTAGAAAATAGTATAGTGAACACTAAGTGCCTATAGGATCAACTAAGGAAAAGTTACAATAAATTAACCTTCTGTTTATTTTTTATTGAATTACTGAATTGCAATTTCATAGGAATGCTTCCAGTATAGTCAGCTTAAATTTCAAAAGATCTTTGATATGGCCTCATGACATTCTTGGTTGTTTGTATGATTATATATACTCACAGTGGCTTGGATACATATCAATAGGTTTTTATCAACCAGAATGTTTCCTAATATCTTATCCCACAGTCAAGGCCTATTGTATATAAATTGGATAAGTTGACTAAAGACAGAAGGAATGTCCTAAAATCAGGAGAATTAACAATGAATTAAGGTTCAAAATTATCTTAATAGATCCAAAATCTAATCCTAGTTTTAAAAACTCAAAATTTTAGAGGAGGAATGTTAAATTTTGCTTGTAGGCTAATGAACCAATTGTACAAGGCTATCACTGGCATAAAAGTCCTAATAAATTTAGTTAACTGAATACTAAGGCTGAGCTTGTTAATTCACAATGGTCCAAGTGATCCATAGATAGAATTCAGGACATACCAAAACTTGAAGGGGTGGGGGGAAATACATTGCTATTTTCATTAAACTTTGATAGAAGTTTAAGGTTTCTTTCCATTATGAATGAAGTACCATATTGGTACTTAGCAATACCCATAACTTTGTAAAAAATAATAATCATATATATTTCCTTATTATATTATGTTTGTATATATCTCAAAATGGTATATATATGCATCACTACTTCAAAATTAAGATGATTATTGGACATATCACTCTCATCGTTAAAACATTAATACAGAAATATAAGCATTTACATGTACAGCCCTCAATCATACATTTCTTTTCAATATTTTAATAATTGGACACTAATGTAATTTAGGGGGTGGGCTGGGTGGCACCAGTCATCTCACACAGGCACAAATTACACTTGAAACTCACATTTTATTGGAGATACTGACAACTGAGGTAAGTTTGGGGTGGGTGTGGGGAGAAGCAATGACCAGCAAGACGAAACTCCAGAAATTGTACATGAGGAACATAGTTGTTCTAGAAGCAACTAGTTATAGTGCAAGACCCTAGAGAGGAACCAAGATGCATTAAAAATAGTCTGTGCTCCGATTTAGACAGAACTTCAGCATCTTCCACCCTACTGCTTACTGCCCTGTTATCCCAGGTGGTTAGTAAGCCCTCAGATTCTCAATTTTGGTGTCTAGATCTTGAAGGTGATACATACCATACGTGGTTGGAATGAGAGATAGAAAACAAAGTATTAGAAAAACTAACAATACACAGTATATAACAAAATCCTCCAAAACTATGTCATGGTTGGTATGGTCTTGCCAAAGGAAATGAAGTGGGAAAATTCATATCCTGAGTGTCCTCTACCTCAGCAAGGCTGGGAGTTTTATACAGGCTCTTCTGCCCTCAGGACTACTATATCAAAGTTGACCAGCTCTATTTAAGTTTATTCCAGAAAACAGGAATAGGACAAGCAGCACAAGACAGATTCGAGTTCACTGTAATGAAGAAGCACCTAGCAATCAAACTAGCCTTTGACAAGAATTGGTTGCTTTAAAAATAAAAAGACCCTAACTGCGCTCAAGCAGAGACACAATAACGGGGCACTCTGGATGTAGCAAAGGAAGAGCTTGCCATGGTGGGGAGGCTGACCACAGAGCCTCACAGGTGCAGAGCCTCCAACTGCAAGGCTTGGAGAGTTTCTAGCTTCAAACACAAGAGCTGACATAAATAATAGATCCAGCTATCGGACTTAACAAATGTTGTTTTTCCTCTGCTTCTGAAGACCATAGTCATCATTTAAATAAACAGATCATGGGTATGAGGATAGAATTCCCAGCCTTTGGTAAAAGGGACACACTATCGAACAGGGAACATTTGCATTTCAAATAGATACAATGACAGTCACCACTACAAGTTTCCAAAATGGACTTTTAGAGTTCAACGTTGTAATAATGACTAAATAAAATGACTGAAATGATAATGATAATGTATGTGAGTATGCTAGAATCAGTGGAATGCTTAAACAGACTACTGCTTTCTTTGAATTATGGTACTCCAGTCAGTTCCAAACGATACCAACAAGGCCCTTTAAGGAAAAGGTCCACCTCCAAAAGCAACCTAGTTCTAGGCTGAGAATTCCTACGCTTTCTTGCCAGATGCAATTCCCAGATGTAAGGACACTTTACGTTTAGCAAACAAGAAAAAGGCAGAGAGACAGGACAGCTGGTGGTCAATACGTGGGTTAAGCATTTGTTTTAATAAATATTTAAATATTTAAGATATTTATCATGCATTATATAGTTAACAGAATGAAGATTCTTTTTTCTTTTTCCTTCTCTTCTTTCCTTACTTTTCTCCCCCTTCTTCTCTTTTTTCTCTCCTGATCATTTCCTTTTCCCAAAGAGGCCCCTTGATTTGCTTAAAAACTCTCAAATTTCCTGGTTTCCACCCTTTAAAATGCCCTCCCTCTGCCACATTGCAACTCCATTATGCAAAATCTATTCTTCAAAAATAGAAATAACCTTTTCCAGAGAAAGTACATCCTGATAGAATCACAGTCAATGAAGACACTCATATTTCTAAATGTGCTAACCACAATGAAAAAAGAAGCAGGAGCAGAATCTCACACTATTTAGAACCATTTAGATGCACATAAAATTGACAATTATTTTGTTTTTATGCAGATTTAGAAAAAAAACTGTAAGGAAGAGATTTTAGCAAATATGTCAGCATTTAAAGATTTTCCACGTCAAGTGTCTTTACATTAAATTTCAGTTGAAAACACAGATTTTTGTTTTATTTTACTTAGCATGAAGAATAATTATTTAAATGTTTCCCATAAAGTGTCACGATGTACATGATGCATTAACTCAGAAATCTGAGTACTATAAATCATTGAACATCACAAATGATGTTATATGAACATTCCAAAAGAAAAAATATCATTGTCAATACAATACTAGCTTGAGATGTCCAGTTACAGACGAAAATGATCACCAAGGGTGAATTTCCTGCTCTGATGCACAGTCCCATGAACTTGACCCCTCCACTCTCCTAGAGTGAAGTTCATCTTCTTAAGAGTGAATCCATAGCATTCAGGTTCCCACAGAATGGTTATATAAACCTGATCCCAATTTATAAAGGCACAGTGATAGATATAACTGCTAAAGGAACCAGCACATTCTTTCTATAGACGTGAATCAGAGAGAGAAAGTGGGGGTTTAAGAGATAAAGAGGATGTATAATGTGACCGCCAGAGGAGTCCCTGTCAAGGTTGGGTCTATCATAACATCTCCATGGGCCAGTGTCCCAAACCAGGTTCCCATTCCTCTGGGGAGTGCTAGAATGGACACTATTTCATTTTTTCATAACTGACCAATATTTTTATCATTACATTTTTCTTTAAGTATGTAAATACTTTGAAAGCAAACAACCAAATATAGATACTCTGAGGTACAATTGGATATTTTGAAGATGATTTTCATTTCTTTGTTCTCCTGATTTGTTGATGGCAGTATTTTTCTCTAAGATGGTGAGGTGGAAATCTTTTTCTTTGAAATACAAATATTAAGAATGTATACCTGTTTGTATCATGAAATGTAGCCAAGAAAATTTTTACACAAAGACACCAAAAGTGATGAATTTGGAAGTTACTGCCCACAGAACAAGACTGGCTGCTGGTGCTACCATTTGCTGTGTGCATTGGGCGAATTATTGAATCTCTCAGATCCTCAATCTGATCATCTAATGCAGTAAGAAAAACACCTTTCAGGTTGTGTCATGCAGACTTTTTTTAAAATTTATTTTTATTGTAAACAAATGGGATACATCTTATTTCTGTTTGTACCTGAAGTAGAGGCATACCATTTGTGTAATCATACATTTACATAGGGTAATGGTGTTTGATTCATTCTGTTATTTTTTCCTTCCCCCCACCCCTCCCACCCCTCTTTTCCCTCTATACAGTCCCTCCTTCCTCCATTCTTGCCTCCCTCCCACCCCCCATTATGTGTCATCATCCGCTTATCAGTGAGATCACATCCTTTGGTGTTTTGAGATTGGCTTATCTCACTTAGCACAATATTCTTCAATTTCATCCATTTGCCTGCAAATGCCATAATTTTATTATTCTTTATGGCTGAGTCTATTCCATTTTAGATATATATATCTCACAGATTCTTTATCCATTGATCAACTGAAGGGCATCTAGTTTGGTTCCACAGTCTGGCTATTGTGAATTGAGCAGCTATGAACATTGATGTGACTGTATCTCTGTAGTATGCTGATTTTAAGTCCTTTGGGTATAGGCCAAGGAGTGGGATAGCTGGGTCAAATGGTGGTTCCATTCCAAGCTTTCTGAGGAATCTCCATACTGCTTTCCAGAGTGGCTGCACTAATTTGCAACCCCACAGCAATGTATGAGTGTACCTTTTCCCTCAAATCCTCACCAATCATGCAGACTTAAGTGGTTGAGTGATAAGAGTTTGATGCATGAAGGAGCCATGTTGGCACCTTCCTCCCTTGATTTCTTTTCCCTCCCTACTCAATTTGCTCTCCCCAAATAAGCCTTTGTGGCATTTTCCATTGTATCTCTAACAAGTCAAGTGATTTTATACGGGACTCATATGTCCTCCCACATCTGCAGGCCCACCACATCCTTTCCGTCAGATCATTTATGGAGGTAGCTCTCTGACCAGCATCAGCAAAGTCACCTTTAAGATTAACATCTTTCCGTCCAAGCATTATCCCCCCACAACCTTGCTTTCTCAGTCTGTCCTATGTCAATTTGCACTTGATGACACATGGTTTAGTTTCATCATTTCCTCTGTGGCTGGTCATGCTACTATTTTAACTTCTTGAGAGTAAAGACTTTGCTTTCCAGTTCTTTAAAACTGGTGCCCTCATTCACCTAATCCATATCCCCAGCCCTAGTGAATGCAGCAGTGGCTTTCATTTTGTGTTGACTGTCTGGCTAATGAGAAATTATTTTAGCACTACAGCAGGAACAGGTCTACAGAGGAACTATTAGTTATATCAAAGCAGCAGAATAAAGAGAGGAATCAAAGGTGAGGAAATTACATACTCTTCCCCTCTTCTAAAAAGTGAATGATTTATACAAGTACCTTCCCTGTGGCTGTGTCTACTTTCTACAAAAAAAGAGATAGCCGATAAGGTCAGAAATGTAAGTCTCAAAGCAGAAATAAACTATCCAAGAAAAAAAAAAAGAGCCATATTAAATCAATAGGCAATGAGAGTTACAAAGAAATTAAAGAATGTAAATGCAAACATTTTTCTCAAGTGTTTTATGCCACTATTTCTTAATTTTTTTTCTTTCTTTATTTTCTTCCTTTTTTTTTTTTTTCTTTCCATGCTGGGGATGAATCCTAGATCTTGTCCACACTACCACACTAGGTAAGTGCCCCACCAATGAGCTATATCTCCAGTTCCATTACCATTTTAAAACATTTACTATACAAAGCTATATTTAGAAAAAAATTGACATCTACAATGGCACATATAATTGACTATGTGTGACTGGAAATAGAAATAAAGCGCTCCATAACTTCTGAGCAAATTCTCTGTTAACAGAAGTGAAAACAAGTAACTTCATAATCAATATAAGGTGAAGTTCTGTACTGATTAAACTGGATTAAATGAGAAGAACCAAGGAATTCATACACAGTCATTATCTCTGGCTTTCTGTGCCATAAAAAACCCTAGAAGAACTTATTTGCTTCTACCATTTCCCAAAGGAGAGGACATTTATTCCAGGAATGTGCTTCCACCAAGAAGAAGAAGTGCTTTTTGTTACAAGTGAATTACAACTAGGAAGGAATGTTTAAATTGTGGAGAGATTTGGAGGTGAATTAGTAAATAGGATGCAAATCAGAGCAAAATCAAATCATAACAGACAAATGGGAAAAACAAATCCCATCTGGATGTGTGGCAGAGTCAGATTTTTACTAACCATAAAAATGAGGAAACAGCTTCAAGATTTAAATCTCATTTAAATGCGCTCCATTAAAACTTTATAATTCTGAGTGAATGCAATAACTTTAATATTGTATAACCTATATAGGATTTTGATTAACATGACTTGACAGATGGGAAAGAATTTTCCCTTAAAAAATACTTCAGAATGTTTATAAAAAGTAGCTACTTAAAGTTAGACATTGAAATTATTTTTAAATATTATATTATAATAAGAAAGAGCTTTTGGGGAATTACTTATTTAATTTTATAATACTTCTAAAAAGCATCCTGGAAAACATTCCTTATTAACATTAAAGTGAATTTATGTTGATGTTTTGAAATTTGAAAGGACTTCAAGACACTCTGATATAATTTCTGGACACTTGGGTGTCACAAAACATATGTATCTTTTATCTGAGAAAAGACTACAATACCCTTCAATTACGAGAAACTTAAATGAATACAGATAATTCCGAAGCATGGAAAACTCTAAATGTGTAACATATTTGAATTAGAGGAAGTCCTTGGACTGGACAAATGTTTACAAAAGTGTTCATAGATTCAAATGCAAGTTTCTGTCAAAGCTTTCAGTGTGTAAGAAAGGACACACTGAAAGGCATGAGAGTAGACTAGAGTGTCTTGGAATAAGATCTGTGGGATAAAGTAGGTCAAAGAGATTGTCAATTTGGAGTTAGTCCAAGATTAAGGTATGATACATTTGTCATAAATGAGGAAACTTTGATGAGAAGTTATTGGGGAAAATAATCTATGCCAAAGTGGGAGAGTGGGTGTGTATATGTTCTGTCTATTTGAATGACAAGAGACATATATCTTGATGCATGCAGCTTAAATATAATACCTCTCTTCAGGAACTAGATACAAGATCTACAATATAGATTAATAGTTGAAGTCAGTTAAGATCCAATAGAAGACCACAGATCCATGTTCCCGTTTGGCAAAAGGAAAGGAGGAAAATTAATAGAAACCAAAGAACTGAGTGGAATAAAAGAAGGAAACGAAGGGAAAAAAGAATAGTTTGTAGTCCCTAGGATTATTATATTATGGCTGTTAACTGAATTCTTAATTATGAGTATGGGGGTGGAAAAGAGGAAGAGGAGACTGAGACAAAACCTGGAGCAGAGGAGAAGCTAATGAAGACAGACTATAGATTTTTGCATATTTTTTCCCAGAAATCTCTCTCTCATTTGAGAGTTAGTTTAGGCCAGTTCCATTGATTGTCATAGGTTAAATTTATTGAAAGCTTCTTGAGAGATTTCCAAGTTAAAGATGACTAACTTCTAGAACCATTTCAATGCCAATTCCCTCCTAAATTCTTTACATACATTACTACCCTGAAGCTCATAAAAGCCTTAGAATGAAGGTCCTATTTTTTTCATTTTTTTTTTTTTTTAAAGAAGAGGCTATTGTAGTTTAGTAACATGTCCCAGGTCACACAGGTGGCAAGTAAGGATGTGGAATATGAACTTGGATCTGTCTGATTTTCAGATCCACTTACTGAAATTTGTGATGGCAGCACATCATTACATTATCACTCTTCTGTGACATCAGTCATTCTGTACATTAAGTGAATAAACAAAATTTTTAATTAAGGTTACTGAAATTATTTTGTGGTGCTAGGGATTGAACCCAGGGCCTTGTGCTTGGGAGGCAAGCACTCTACCAACTGAGCTATATCCCCAGCACCTACTGGAAATTTTTAAGTAATTTTAGTACCTTCTTCTACTTTGCCAATGTCAGATTTTTAGGTTCTGTGTGCTGTATATAATGCAAATTCTACAAATAACAATGACTTAAACAATTCGTTTCTCTTGCATATAAAAAAGTACAAAAGGAGAGTATCCAAGGCAGACATGGCAGCTTTATGATTCAATGAAGAAATATCCAATCACTGGTCTTCAGTTGTCATTCTACCATCTCAGCATGTGGCTTACATCCTTAAGACCATTCTGTGATGGACCAAAATGGTTTCTAGAGCTACAGGCACAAGATTCACATTCTAAGTACCAGGAAATAAAGAGGGGCATCCCCTTTTAAGGATACACTTTCAAGGAGTCGTTTCAGAAATATGCAAAGCTCTTTAATTTTCAGTGGGCATAATCTAACAAATAGCCATACTCACATACAAAAAAAATTAGGAAGTGTCCTCTATTAGCTGAGTAGTATTGTGCCAACCTAAGACTACCAGAATTTTTAAACTAAAAAGAAATGGAAAAATCAATGACATTTGATTTCTCATAGAATTTTCTGATAGAAGAATTAGGCTAATTTTGTGCCTACATTTGACATCAAACATACTTAGCAGTCAGGGTATTATCAAGGGATTCTTCCTATTTGTTTAGCATTTTCATTTATAAGCAATAGAGAACCATCCAAAAATTGGGACTGTTCTTGGAGATTAAATTGAAAAATATGTATGTTGTGTAAACATACATGTTTACATTCTCATATATAATTGACATGGAACATGATAAAACCCTACTCATGGTGAAAAATGTTATCATCACAAGAAATTTAGTACCATAAGTTGTTGCTGAAATAACATTTATTGTTTAGATGATATTTACCATACATACTTAAAACTGATAATAAAGAAATTATCCCAAACACTATAGTTCTAATATGGATCTTTAACCAAAACTTAAACTGAAGCAAATTTGAAAGTTTGCAAAGAAATTAAGTACTTTCTCCATACCTATAAACTTCTTGAATTCAGTTAGCACTAGACATAACATTACAAGAAAGGCTGTTGTTTTGCTGTTTACAGCCCAAAAAGTACTGGATATCTCCCAGGAAATTCCAGACTTAAGAGGATTCCAACAAACATGAAGAACTGAGTGGTTCAGATTTAAACACAGATTGAAATCAGAATGTGAACTTTATTCCAAGTCTAATGTGTCTGATTTTTGAGATTTAGTCTCTGTTCATGCAAGCTCTGACAGCAAGACATTTAAAATAAACCTGCAGATAAAATAAAGTTGATATATCAATATATAATCTTCTTTACTAGCATAATAAAATCAAAATGTACCACTTCACATAAAATATAGTACACTGAATTTTCATGATTTTATTCTAAAATAGTTAGACAGTAGTTGCTTGTGATATTTTTTTTAAATGCTGACCCAAATTATGCAAAGAGGACTATAAAGAAATGCTTAGTCTTGAGTAATGCAAATGTTATAAGACCGCATATATCCACCAAGATCCACTTACATTCATAGAATTAGTTGTTCTACATATGTTAAAATGGACTTTGGTAATTTTTCAAGTATTATTTAGCAAAATTTCATTGTAATCTACATTAAAAGCATTTATTTAATAAAGGACTTAGGGCTCTCAAATCAAGTAATACACACTGAGCCATATATTAGTGGATTATGTCTGTAATATCATTAATTGCTCATATAAAATAGATCTCTGCCTCTTTTTACTCTATGCCTTTAGTCTCCTAATTTCCTTATCTAGAAAAATATCCTGCACATGGAAGGTATTCAATAAATGAGGTTAAGTGATAGGTAGGTCAATGGTAATATTAGAATTACCTTTATACAAGAGATGCATTAAGAAGCAATGTAGGTCAGTCCTGCAGAGCCTGACTAACTGGTTCTGACACTGGCAAACAGTTCACTTTGACTAATCCTAAAGATTACTTATTACCCACACATACAATTTTAATTACTGGAGTCACTATTAGACAAAAAGATGAGAAAATGATTCAATCAATATTCCTAGCCTTAAATCACTGAGTAGAGACAAAACATTTTGATTTCCAGAAGGTCACAGAAACCCCATGCCCAATAATTAGAACAATCTATTAACAAGTAAAAGTAATCACCAACTCAGTGTTGCTTTGCAGTTAGTCATTGATGCAAATGGGGAAGATTGCCTGGATTAACTGATTTCATTTGACAATTTATATACCTGCTCCTAAATAATCCATGATCTCGTAAGAAAAATGAACTTGAAACGTTTGGTAGTTAGTTCATTTTCTTCCTGGTACACAATATGTTTACCCTTCTCAACACTTTCTTCCAATCCAGCAAGATATATTTGCCTTGTCTCCAGGATTTGATAGGTATATTTTCAATTCCACTATGCTATTCCATGATCAGAAAGAAGGAAAATAGAAAAAATTAATAGAAAGAAAAAAGTGTATTTATTTATGTGTATATAGATACAATATACATGTACATTTTTTTATTTAATTAAAATTTAAATAATTAACCTGAAATCAAGGAACAGAGATGAGAAGAATGAGATTCTTATTGTAGCTCTGTCCTTACTTTCTGTTTGGCATGGAAATAAATTAATTACTTTCTTGAGCAAGAAAATTCTGCCTCTAACAAAAAGATGTTGATGCTCACATTTTCTTTCCTGGCAGCATTATAACAATCACACAATACAAAACTTATTTTGTAGAAGAATAAGAATAAACTTAGAAATACAATAGAAAAAACTTTAAGAGCATTAAAAATTATATAGTAATACATTGGTTTATTAAAAACCAATCCAAAACATGAATGCCATGTTCCTCAAAGAGATAGAGTAGGTCCTTCAGATGTTATTGGCACCAGGTGCTGTGGCACACTCCTATAATTCCAGTGGCTCAAGAGGTTGCGGTAGGAGGATCGTAAGTTTAAAGCCAACCTCAGCCAAAATGGAGGCACTAAGCAACTCAGTGAGACTCTGCCTCTAAATAAAATATAAAACAGGGCAACAGATGTGACTCAGTGGTCCAGTGCCTTTGAGTTCAATTGGTACTCCCCGCCCCCACAAAAGATGCTATGGCATTCCAAAATGATTATTTGCTTTATAAAGAAATTTGCCACAGGACTAGCATTTTCATATAAGTGAAAAGATGAAAGAGGAAAAAAAGAGAAATCCCCAAAATTCTGGACATCTCTAAGTATAATTATTACTTGATTTCTTGGATGTTGGTATAAAATGTTTAGTAGGAGAATTTCTTTGAATTTCTCGTATTATACTAGAAAGTAGGTCTCATTTTAGTACCAACATGAGTTTCACACCACTGCATCCAACCAAAAACACACACAGGTACTTTCCCAGTGTAACATGGTTCCCCAAGCACTGGACGATTCCACAGGTCACCTTTGCACTGCTATCTTCTGTGAATAGAGACTCTAGAAGTCACCTCTTATCCAGCCTTGAGCAAGGAAACTGAGCCTATTGCTAACACATTGGTACTACGTCATGACCCCAAGACAAATGATCAAGCCAAAACTCTAACATGTGCAAAGGTATAAATCCTGACCCCCAAATTTGAGAAGGGAGAACCTTTCCTACCTTGAGACCTGCCAACATGCTTGGTCAATAGGCCACTCATTTAATTATGGCGGATCTTACCAGAAACCCAGTTTTTGCAGAAAGGAGGGTGGTTGCGCTCCCTTCGTGTATGTACGCCAGAAAGCTAATACCTGGGTATTTTCCAAGCGGAACCCCAGTTTTTAGATGCACTTCACATTTCCATCATTCCAGCTTCTTATATTCTCAGCTTTCATCCATCTACTTTCAATTTTAAAAAAAAAAAAATGTGGTGGCTTTGAGCAGGTGGAACTGTCTGAGTCTTGCTGTAAATGCATGGTGCATGTGTGTCTTAAGACACAGATGACTCAGTTGCCTCTTTTCGTTCCTTTCTAATGTGTTTTTCTCCTTTGGGATAATTTGTTCCTGGCTAGAATGAAAAGGCAATAAAACATTCACTTCACATCCAATGTCATCATTAGCTAAGGATCTTGCAAAGTAAAATGAAATGCAAACCGAACTCAGAATTAAAATTTTCCTAATATCTTCTAAATGATTCATTTTTGTTTGCCTTTGATAATATCAGGTTCCAGCCTTTATCCCCCTTCAGCATAGCAGGGTTTAAAACAGAGAAGTTTCTGGGTCCCTTCTTTCTGCTCCCCTCCCCAGTCACACACTGACATCCTGGGATTAGTCAAGAAGGTCAGTTAGCTGGTAAAGTACCCTCACCTCACACTGCTCACACAGAGACACTCACACATGCATCCCTATCTCTTAGGCCTGTGCACACACATTGATACACACTTTAGGCATACGTGCTCCTAAGGAGGTCACTGAATATTGCAATCATTCTTCTGGAAATAATCCTTAGCAATAAATGAGCAAAAGAAGTAGACAGTTTTCAACCCTATTTTTTCTTTTCTTTATTTCTTTCCTCTTTCATTTCCTTTCTCCTTTCATTTCCTTTCTTCTTTCCTTTCCTTTCCTATTTTATTTTTGCCCTGGAGAGTTTCTGAAGTTCAACAGTGATTTCTTAATTAAGGAGAAAAAAAAAAAAAAAAAAAAAAAAAAAACACCAGAGAACAAGAAGGAATAGTAAACAGTTCCCTCCACTGCCTAAGGGGTTAGTTACAAAATACACATTTCATAGACTGGGGCCACATCTCCTATAATGAGACAGCTCTGGTTCTGGCTAGTGAGACTGCAACTGAAGTCCCCCATTAAGGGCATTCTCGCATGGAAAAATTAAGTGACCCACTTGTGTTGACTAAAGAGATGCTCACAGAGGGCTTTTTGCAACCACCTTACAGCATTTTTTTGACAATCCGCCCTGCGCCACCAATGCCTTTGCTGAAGGCTCTCTCTGCTGCATTTTGTTCTAATGGTTCAGCTTTCTCACTGGTGATTCAAAGTCCAAGCTTTTCTTCTTAAGCTTCCATATAAACTAAAATCCCTTAACCCAGAGAAAAGCAGAGGTAATTAGGGTGTTCGGTTTGATATTTGGTGGAATATACAGAGACAGGAAATTAGTATTACATTTTTTTTTCCTTTTCCAAACCAAAACATACAGACAAAAGAAGATTGTTCACATTTGCAAAATTTGCCTTAAGCTTCTTGGAGGAAAGATGCTATGTAAAACCTAAGAATAAGTAATGATTAAAATGCCTTAGAACAAAAACAGAGCATTCTAGTAATAACCTCAGAGATAATATCATCAGTTCCAGAAATGAAGGGAGAAGTTACAAAAGAAAATTATTTGCAATCTAGGGACATGCTATATATCAAAAAATCACAATCTATCAAAATCAGAACACAAATGCTAAAGTAATGAATATACAAATCATTGATGAACATGAATTGTTATTTCCATTGAATTAATGAGAAGATAGGAGTAAGGAACTCAACTGGCCAAAGTTACTGGAATAATAACTGAATTTTAGCTCAGAGTTTCCAAGCAAGAGAAACTCAGCAGGGTCATATTTTATAACATTAAAGATGAAAGGAGACAAAAATCTAAACCATCCATTTATTTGCTTTACAAGCTACAATTAAGGGTTGTTAATTTATGAAGGTGTTTGTTCACTTGTCAGCGAGCTCAGCAGTACAAACTGAAACCTGTAATTCACTTCCAGGTCTCTCCTATCCTCTCCATCTATTTTTTGACCTGCTCACAAAATGCATTTTCTACTATATCAAATAATTGCTTTCTGCTTTCTGTTTTGACCATTGTATTCAGAAGCAAAGAAAAAACAACCAAATAAATTTGCCTCCATGACATGTGAAAACACACACACTGTGAAGTGTTGCTTTAAAAATAATTTTTTAGCTACAGGTCTGGGGAGTGAATAAGAAAGTCCAAGACATCAAGTGTCTCCGTTTACTCCAAGAATGGCCAAGTCTTCCTTGCTATCCATTTACATCTACTTGCTGTCAGGTCTTTTCTTTCTTCAGCTTTGCCACCTCCCCACCCTGCCATTCACAACCTTGCTAAGTGGCACTTTTATTTTCCTTCAGGAATCTTTGAAACAACTTTGAATTGTCCCTTCTCTGAATGTTCATGCAGCTACATTTCATATTGTCTTCTTAAGAACTTGGATTTTTTTTTTTTCATTCACCCATTCAGTGCACAAATATTTATTGAATACCTACTATGTGCCAGGCAGAGCTCCAACTGCTGGATTTCCAGTAGTAAACTTACCAGATAGAGTTCAGCTCTAATTGGAGCTTACATTCTACTAGGAGTTGCAGCCAATAAACAACATAAATAAGTTATAAAGGTAGGTAGTGATCGTCTCGGAAGAAAAACTAATGCAGAGACGGGAGATGAAATTGCATAATGAAGATGTATGGGTGGAGTGTATATATGTGAGTAGAGTTTTTTTATTTCATTTTGCTGAGGACTGCTGAAAATTTCCTTATGAATTAGCATAAGAAAAGGCTCTGGCAACCCACTGCTACATAGTTCTTGACACAGTGATGGACATAATACAAGTATCAATAAATGCTCAGTAATTAATTCTTTCAGTTCTCTGCTACTGCTTTGCTTTACAATTATAGCCAACCTGTTTTTACCTCTGACTCTTACTCTCTGATGAGGAGGAAAGTAAGAAATCTTAGCTCTCTATTTTCAAAACAACTATAGGGTTTTGAAGTCTGAAGTCCTGAAGTTTGAATTCACCCCTAACATTCATTAACTGAGCAATGCTGGCCCAAACAATTTTTCTCCGCATCTTTTTCATTACTTGTAAAATAGCAATAATTACACCTGCTTCACAGAATGAGGACGAATGAATTCAAACATGTGACAGTATTTATAAGCTGTTCTACATTATACCACTGGCCCCTATTACTATTATTAATGAGAAGTTTGGAGGAAAAAAAATGACTAGAACATCCAGTTAGGGGAGTGTGTATTAAAGGAGTCTTAGGCTGCAGAGAGTTGAGACTATAAAGCTTCAGGAACATATTCATAAACTATCACAAGCCAATATTTTTAAATTTGCCCAAGGGCTTTAACTAATAAAAGTTGAAGTTGCCACAGCCTAGATGAAATAAATATCAGGAAGCTTCACAGTATCTGTTCCTTGGAATTTATCCTCGACTGGAGAAAACCAAATATACACACAGAGAAATGCCAGTTTAATCATCCCTGAAGTCACTACCAGGAACTTAAGGCAAGCCACATACTTTGGTCTCAATAACTAACCAAACACGTGCTTTACTCCCGTCTCCCCTTGATACCTTTATGGCTTGTAATTAACTCTGCTGGTTAAAGGTCCCACTAGTTCCCTGACTGTGGTCTCTGCCACCATTGTGAAGTTTCTCCACCCAGTCCCAACCCTTTCTTTACGTTAGCCATAGCCACATTTTGCATTCTACTTCAGTACTTAAGAAATAGTGTCTCCAGAAGCTTTGGAAAAACATCCTGAGTAGCCACTGATGAGTTGTCTGTTTATTCTGGTGGCTCTTTGCTTTATGTCTAACTAAAGAACATAAAAATGCGAAAATCGGACACAGGCTATCAAATGAGTCTACTTGAATCACTCAACCATTTCTGAAGAAAAAAATAAGTTGAATTGTTTAGATTTCATTCAGAGGCATACAGAGTAGTAAACATCTGAAACTAAGTATATGGATTAAAGAGTCTTTAAAGGAGGGAAAACCAACACCAATGTTGTGTTTGTAACAAGGTCCAAAGGAAGGTCTCTCTCTGTTTTCTCACGGCATTAGGGGAGCAGGCTCTCCAGCACAATTTGTGCAGCCCAGCTGTGCAGTCACAGGGACACTGCTGCCCAAATCCTTTTGGTATTCTTGGTGATAACTACTCTAAGTTGGATTTTTTTTTTTTTTTTTTTTTTTTTTCCCAAAGCGGTCTCTTTTCAAGCCCAACGCATTCTTCAGTGGACCCTTGGAATAGTGAGTGTTCAGTGAACCACACAATTGCTACAGGGATAAGTATTCCAGATGTTGGGAATCAGAGGTTAAACTAGATTTTGTTTGCATTACTAACAGACACCTTTCTGCTTAAATCAGAAAGACTCATGGGCCCTCAGGAAGTGACACACAACCTCAGAGGTGTTTACTGTCCACAGTCTGTAACAGCATCTCGCTGCATGCCCAGTTATAACTGCAGAGAGTTCTTGGACATGTGTTCCCAGCCTTAAGTAATCTCCATAAACTTAGCCATAAATCTAACTACAGCTAAACGTGAGAGTTTCTGTTTTGTTATTATAGATCTTAATCCTCCGTGTGGAACATCGTTCATTCCTCTAGAAAAAGGAGAAAAAAACTCTGAACAATAAAGTTAGCAATGTGTCTCCCCAAATCATGAAATAGTTAAAAATGAGCTCCATTGAAAGTAAGTACAACCAGAAAGTGAAACAAAGCCCCTCTCAAGCCAATCATAAAACTGCTCTGGTCAGGCTGCCTCTGTTTAGTAGTCAGGTCTCTTGTTGGTGAAACGGTTGTAAATGCATAGGAATGTGTGGCCTTGCGTGAGACTGTTAGTGGCCTGCAGGCAAGCAAGGAGAGGATTTTTAAAAGTTCAGATGGACTCTTTTTTATCACTATCTAAAAGTTGGGAGGATCCTCTATAAAACTGTATAGATGGATGCTAGACCCATAACTAATTTTTCTTATCCAGTGATAGAATACAAATCATTATAGTAATAAAAATAATATAATATAATACTCAATCACCCTCACTTTATAACAATTCCTTAAGTCAGGAAAACAGGCAAAAAATTATTCACCAAAGTTGATAGAAATAATCGATTTTATCTTTAAGCCTGGTCTTGATGTATGTGCATACATACTAAATCAAAATGTGGCAGACTAGAAGTTACAGATCAACACAGAGGTATGAACACATATTGTTTACCAGGGTTTCCTTCCAAAATTGGCAGTAATAGGATTTCAAAAGCAGAAAAACAGCACAATATTCAAGAGATCAATGAAAAAGAAAGACAATGGGATTTTTTTTTTTAAGAAGAAGAAGAAGAAGGAAAGCAAAAAGCAGAAAATAATTGAAATGGCAAAATCTCCATCCTGTTTGAAGGAAATCCCAAAAGTGAGTCAAATTATACTAGAATCCTGGAGAGCTTTGAACTATGGAAGTGTCAGATCCTTCCATAAGTAGAGTGTGCAGTTAAAAGTCCACAGGTACTAACTAAAACTCTGTTTAAGAAACAAATAAAGACCTGAATGCCAGCTGCCTAGAGAGAGTCCTTCCCCACTCCTGGCAAAACCATAGGATTTTACTTTCTAGGGACACTGTAACAGAAGCCCTAGATGGGGAAAAAAAAAAAAAAAAAAAATAAGTCCAGAAGAAGGCTGTGATCTTCCTTCCTTCCTTCCTTAATTCATTCCTTTCTTTCTTTCTATCTTTCTTTCTTTCTTTTTGCAGTGCTACGGATCAAACCCTGAACTCCCATGCTAAGCAAGCTAAACTCCCAGCCTTATTCATCTCTCAAGGGAGGAATATTAAGTGAAAGTCTATGGTTTGAACATTCCATCAACTTCTTGCTTAGCAAATTTCTAGAAAGAATTGCTCTGAGGCTTATACCTGCCAAACAGAAGATGGGACAATTACTCTGGACAAAAACATCCTACAAAGCATGCCACTAAGGGACCCCCAGTGAAGATTTCTAACACTATAACACTATAGGGAGTCTAGCATTTAGCAAATTCTATTCATGAATGCAGAACTTCTAAGCAACTTCTTAATACTTCCTTAATAAAGGCACACAGTATACTAACTAGCCAATGACATCTGACGACATATTCAAAATAAATAACTGAAAAAAGAAACTTGGAAGACATGAGTGCAAATAAGAGACTAGACCTATGAATTCTACAAACAGTATATTTATAATAAAAAACATTAAAACATTACATTGATGTAATTAAAAGTCAGTACTTTTCCCAAAAGAGAGAACCGAAACATCAATTTAAAACAAACAAAAAAATGTGCTATAAGAAATGAAAATTCCCTATAGCAGCTGGAAGAGAACTTTGTTGAGGCTCTCTATACTAGAACAAAATAAGAAAGGAGGAAAAAAAAAAAGAGGTGAAGAACAGGAGATAAAAGGTAATAAAAATAGAAGATCATAGGGGTCCAACATCTGAATAATAGGAGTTCTTGAAGAGAAAATTGGAAAGAAATTACTCAAGTCAACTTTCCAGAACTAAAGGACATGAGTTTTCAGATCAAAATGCCCCACCAATTACCCAACATAATCAACGAAATAAAGACCTACAACAAGGCAAAATTTTGTGAAATGCAGAATCACCAGAGACATAATGAAAATCCTAAAAAGTTTCATATTTGAAAAAAATGTTTAAACAAACCACAAAACCAGATGGTAGATGACAAAGAATCTGTTTACTCAGTGGCATAGATTTTCTCAAATATGCCATTGGAAGACAGAATGACTTCAAAATTCTGAATGAAAATGACTTCCAACCTAGAATTCTACTCTCAGAAAACTATCAGATAAGTGTGAGAATAAAATAGAAGTATCTTAATGCATGCAAATTTTCAGAAAATTGAACTCCTATGATCCTTTCTTAGTGTGTTTGTAAAATAAGATAAGGAACTTTGGGATTAGAAAACAGAGGACCAACCAAAAGAGAGATACCAGGTGATGTTCCTTCAGAAGGATGGAGGAATACATGAGGAAAAGAGGTGATGTGTAGAACTACGGGAAAATTGGCCCAGATTGAAGAAACAGGGTGGAGAATTCTAGAAAGGATATTTCCCAGAGTAAAGAAAAATCTGATGGATTTGAATGATGCGTCTAGTGAAGAATTTTGGGAGAATTCAGTGGTAAATACACAGAAAATTCAGCTTGTTAATTTCAAGTTAACAAAAGACTATATGAGCAAGAAACGTAGTCATAGTACATTATGTAATTAACTTATAAACAGTAGTTAATATAGCCATGACAATGTAAGTACTGAATGTTGATTTGACCTAAACATTGATTTTGTTGGGAGGATGTGGAAAACATTGGAGGCTGGACAGTACTAAGGGGAGGAAATTGTAGTACAGACCAAATATGCATCATTCTGAATAGGAAGTTTTTAAAAAAATGTTAAAAATAAAAAAAATAATAGTTTCAGCAGATCATTTAGAAATATAGAAATAACTAGATGAAACTGCAAAAAAAAAAAAAAAAAAAGCCCAAAGTAGCAACTTCAGAGAAGATGAAACTAAAAATAGGGAAAAAAGAAGGAATAAATCATTTTTGTTTAACCTGACAGGACCAGTTGACAGTGACAATCTTGTGCATGTATAGCTGATAAAAAAATTTTTAAATTCCATTGAAAAGAAAAAGAGCTGGTAAACTAAGTGCCATGATATCGTTTATGATTATGCTACATCCAGCCACTAATTAACTAGGGAGATGTACACAGAGGACTGCTACTATGAAGTTTACCAAAAGGAAATAATGGAGATGGGCATTCCTGGTAGAGCGTACACCAGGACAAGACACAGAAGCAGGAAAGGGAAGGGTGCATTCTGGAGTCACGTGAAATGGTCACAGATGGCAGTAGTCTGGGAGGATGTTGGTAAGAATGTGTCCAAATGGACTTTGGAATCTTGAAATCCACACCAGGGAGTTTGAACCTTTTCCTATGGGCTGCAGGGAGCTCTTTGCAGATTCAAGACTGAGAAATAACAGAACAAATTTCCAGTTTTGGAAAAGTTTCTGTCAGTTTTATGTTAAGTGAATGTAGAAACCTGAGACAGCAAGGCAGAGACCATTTAGGGGGCTACTGCAACAGTTCAAGCAGAAACAAACAAGGGTCAAGGTAAAAATGAACTTAGAAGCATGAGAATGTCAGGTACTATCAATGTGGGAAACTGGCCCTCAGAAGAGAGTGGATGAAAATCTTCCCAGCTACCTCTGGAAGACACACCATCCCTGTCTACGTTACTTGCTTCTTGTCAAGAAACAATGAAAGAAACAACTAGTAAATGGAATAAACCTAGGTCCTCCTGAGTTGAAATCTCAGGTTCTCCAGACTGGATTTGGCTGAGACAAAACTTTATTTATGTATAAAATGATAAAGGACCTAACTCAGATGATCATTTGGGGGGATAAAATGAGAATATATTAAATTTGTTTTTTAACCTCAGAAAAAAGACACATATGTTCATAGTTAAAATAACTTTGCCCGATGTCTCCTGCTCCCAGACCTCTTCATTCATTATGTCCACTCACTTGGTGCTCTTATGTTAAGATTTGACAAATATTTAATTTTAACACAAACTATCATTTCATGCAGTTGTACATTTCTGATGTCATCCTATCTTTCTGGGGGAAAAAAAAAAAGACCCATTGGTTCCAACCCCAAGTTCCCCCGAAACCAGGAGGGGCTCTTAGATGCTTCACATAGTCTACTCAATATTTTTAATCCACTCAAATACATACTAACCCTTTGAATTAAGGCCCTCTCCCGATGTCTCTGAACGACCATGCAGAATTACAATGTGCCCTTCTTTCCCTACTGATGGGGAGGGCAGTGAAACACGAAGCCGGGGAGATTTTTTTAGTCATAATCATGCGCACTTGCAGGTTAGGTTAATAAAGCTCAAGGGCACAGAATCTGTCGGAAACAAAAACACAAAGGTCTTATCTCTGATAGGCTCAGAGGTCTCCGAGATTTTTATTATTTCTGTTTCAGTGTGACACACATTGTCTGAGAGGAGGAGAAGGAGGGGCTCTGCTGGCAGCACCATTATCTATGGCTCATTGTTAGCCTGGGGAGAAGATATCATTTGCTCTGCCACCTTTGTGTCTCTTGGAGAATCAGATAACCTACTTATGCTTTCTAACCAGTTGAGCAATCTGGACCCTCCAAAGATGCTGTAACTCCTTGGCACTGATTTCTCATGCTAAGCTGTTCAGTCTTTGAAACTGTATACTCACTACTTCACAGAAATCCTGAAGGCAAAAGCCTCGTAAAATAAGGATTTGCTATTACGTGTGGGGGGTTGCTATGTTTGTGTTTCTAGGACTTTGTCAATCACTCTCTATTCAATATGCTCTGTCCTAATTTTCCTCTGCGATTGAATTGGGTTTATCGTTCCAGTAAATATCTGCAGAGAGGTACTGAACCCCCAAGGGATCCTCAGCCAGGATGATATCACCTGACTGCTTGGACCTCTATCACAACAAGAACATTCCTGAGGATTCAGATGTATTGTTGGTGCTAATCCCAGGCTAGTGATAGCAGAGAAAACTAAAAGGGGGTGTGCATTTTATATAATTGGAAGGGTAAGGAGTGAAGACAGAATTCTAAGGAGGTGGGAAAAGAAGAGAGTCACAGCTCTCTCAGATGCATTCTTAGGGGAAATAAATGGGAAACCACACTGTGCTTACACCTCTGCCGGAAACAGTCAAAATCAAGGACACATCATCAAGATGAATAGTCATATTATTACAAATAAAATTGCATTATTCATTGGTTTTTATTGTATCATGACTGTATTATAATGCTTAATTATTCATTACTATTTTTCTCCATTATTGCTATTATTAATGATACGGCTTAAAAAAAAAAAACCTGTAATAAAGCCACTTCCCTTAATCAGTCACTGTTTATTTTCTGTATTTCTGTCTCCATGGTGCAAGGGACATAATTGTTTTTCATTTTCGGCAGGCAGCCAAAAGGATGGGGAGAGAGGGAAGGTACAGGGAAAGGAAGATTGTCCAAGTGCCTCGCACACCATGCACGACCAGGCTATTCTCACAGACATCACACTTTCACCCAGCTTGCTCACACACTTAGAATGTGGCATGTGTCCCAGAGAAGAGGAACTTAACCTACAGGAAAAAATAGCCCAATAAGACCATTAAGCTGTTACAAGTCCTTAAAATGCCCCTGCCCAGTAGTGAGCCATAAAACCCATAAGATAAAGTAGTTAAGAGTATGTTACTTTCCTGGAAATATTTCTACCTCTCTATTCCTGTTTAAACTTAGCTTGCTATCACTTGAAACAGTTTTTCTTATAATAACAACCTGTGAAATCTAATGAAAGCCTAAAAAGTCAAACAATCACATGGTTCGATACATCCATCTTACAGATGGCAATCTTGAGGCTTAAAAGGTCAGATGACCTACCAAAGGTCACACAACCAGTGAGGGGCAGAAAGAGAAACCACAGTTGCTGGATTCCAGTCAGATTCTCCTCCTTGAACCATGCATGTATCCCTCAGTATGATTTTCCAAAACTGACATTGATGAAAAGTAGATTGTAAAATGACTTATAAACAATGAGTAAAGTCTACTCTTGCCAACAACTACGATAACAAAAGTTTTGTTTCTACCCCTAAAATCTGATCTCTAAGGAGAATTATGTATACTGCACCATTCCTGGTTATTATTTACTATCAATATATTGCATTAATCCTCAAACTAACTGTGGTAATTCAGACATCTGTATTATTCTGATTCACATTCTACCATACACTGAGAATGAACTATGTGTGAAATACTGTGTTAGAAATCCTGTGGACAAAGGAAAACATCCCTTAGAGTTCATAATGGCAGTGAGACTGGCCTTCATCTCCTCCAGCTCCTCTTCCAAACTTCTAGGCAAAGTCTACCTGCTTCTCAAGAATCCTTACCTCTGCTTGTGGGAGGAGCCCAAGGGAGAGCCCATTTCTCAGTTCATGTCCTCCCTATCTGAGTCCATCATTCCACCTGAAATCTTATCCCAGGTCTGTAGCAGGCTGACTGGTGATTAGGTAGTTGAGACAAGGGAATGACCACTTCAGGACCCAGGAGATGCACAGTGAGGAGGAGACCCCTCCTGCTGAATTAGAGTGAATTCATTGTTGCATTATTGGGGCAAGCGCCCACCCCACCTTTTTGTGTGTCCTTACCTTTTGACAAGTTACCTTGGCCTCAAGGTTGTGGGAGGAACTTTCTCCCACAAAAGGAAGTAAGCACTTGCCTGGCCTCTGACTTTGTGCTTCTCTATGTGGTGTGCTTTGTCCTGCAGGATACAAGAAGCAGCATCATTGAGCCAATTTCAAGCTTCGGTCATAAAAGATTTTATGTGTTTCGGCTAGCTTCCTTATGCTGATGCCATGACCATGAGGAGAACTGTCCCTAAGTAGCTGCTGCCTGTTCTGCCTGGGCCCCTGGATGAACATATGTGGGGCAAGTCAATATATAGCAAGGGCCAAGTCCAGCTAGCTCCACGGCCTGAAGAACAGCCCCCAGCGGAGCTCAGCCACCCTCAGCCTGCCTACAAGTACAATATGAGAAATAAATGCAGTTGCTTTATGCGAGTGGAATTTGGTGACTGTTTGTTAATGCAGCAACAGCTACATGATAAAGATGCTGTTTTGGTGGTGGTGGTGGTAGTGGTAGAATAGACCACAGGAAGGATGGAACTTCTTTATAACTTAATAGCCATTTTCTTATTGACATAAAAGTCTGTCAATGTCCATTCTAATAATGCTCTTCTAAATTCTCACCAAGTGCTGTTGGCTCTGAGGCTTCATTTAAGGAAAAGGAGGATGGTCTGTGCTCACAGTTATGTTTTACTTCTGAAAACAATCAGTAGAATGTTGTTTGGAATACAGCATTCCTGGGAGGGGAAAAACTTGGGAGGAACTAAAAGGATGTAGATTTTCTAAGGGTGCAGCTGAATTTGTTTTGTGAGAAGTTACATCATTTATCCATTCCATGAATATGCAACAATGACACACTGACAAAGGACAAGAACACAGGAAAGAAGGAGCAGATTGAATTGACATTTTTTAGCTTGCATTACCAGGAGGATGGGGAAGATAATAACAGAAACATAAAAGTGCAAAGAAGAGTTTTGATGAGGAAAGAAGGCAGCCTAGGAGAAACCTTGGGGTACTCTAATATTTAATGGTTGATAGAGAAGAAATCAGAAAAGGAAAACTAGAGAGGTAGGATGAACAGAAATACTGTGGTAACTAGTGTGCTGAGCAGGCTGTGCCCTGATTACTCCATGCTCTGATTACTCCATGTTGTGAGGAATCTCAGTGCCGAGACTTGAGTGTCTCCATCTTGTAGAGTTTGCCAAGAGTTCCGTTTTGAGGACAAGTGTTAAGGCAGAATGACTTAGTAACTTGCCCAGGCAGGTAGATAATCACCAGATGTTGGACATACAGAATTTATCAAAAAGAATAATCTCCAGCTGTTCAATATAATCATAAGGCACAAATATAAAAAAATTAATCATGCTAATTAAAATATGATGTTTTAGTCAGCTTTTTCACTTTTGTGACTAAAAGATCTAAACAGAACAATGTTAGGGGAGGAAACATTTATTTGGGGGTTCACAGTTTCAGAGTTCTTGGTCCATATAAGGCCAGCTCAATTCCTCAGGGCTTGAGGTGAGGCAGATATCATGGTGGAAGAGTCTGGCAGAGGGAAGCAGCTCACATGATGATCAGAAAGTGGAGAGAAAGACTCTACTTTCCAGATACAAAATATATACCCTGTGCTTCACCCCCAATGAACCACTTCCTCCAATCACACCCCACCTACCTCTAGTTACCACCAGTTAATCCCATCAGGGATCAATTCACTGATTATATTAATGTTATAACCCAATCATTTCTCCACCAGACCTTCTTGCACTGTCTCACACAGGAGATTATGGGGGACACCATATCTAAACCATAACAAAGACCACCTGGGAACTTACTGAATTCAATCAGAAGCACATGGATGTATGGCATAGAAAACCCATGTCAGAGAGACCAGCCCTGTAAGCTTATCAAACAGGCCACACCACTGAATGATGTGACCCCCTCACCTGAAACACATAGAGAGAGAGGCACCAAAGAGGGTGGTACAGTTACACACACACACACCATCTTATCAGACCAGTCATCGAATGCATCAGGAGGTTGGAAAGCAGCTGACTCCCTGCTCTGTCCCTGGGGCTTCATCTAAGCTGATCTCCCCGCTCAAAGTGGCCCATTTTGAAACTGCCCAAACTCTGTCCTCTGGATTTAGCAACAGCTCGGTGCCCTGAACAGCTATGAGCCATAAACAAGTTCTTGGACTGGTTCCTAATCTTGTCTGACCACCTACAGTGACTTTTTTGCATTTATATCTGCTTTTTGCTTATGCCCTGGGTTCAGCCTCTTAAAGCCCTGTGACCACTGTTAACTGACTCTCTCTTAACTCTTCTGTAACCTATATATCATTGTATTCAGTGTGATGTACGACTTGAGTGTTATAAATATTAGTGATTAAGATTGAAATAGAAAAAAAGAAACTGATTGCTCTGCTTATGGCTACCAAGTGAACCAAGTGTATGTGGTGAATTAATGCGGATGGAATTATGTATCGGTGACTTTATTATAATTCAATAAATTCTGACACTGTGAAAAGACACAGTGGTCTATGTTAATGGCATAACTCACTCATTATACAAAGCAAAAAGATATTTCAAAAAAGTCAGAAGATGTCAACAGTGTTCACTACTACTGAAAGAGTCAATAAGAGGACTGGCAGAGAAAACTTCATTGAGTTTGCCTATATCAAGATGTATGTGAGAGGATAAATAGTCATCAGTACTCAGTTTTTAAAAGGGAGACTAGTGAAGTGGACATAATAGAGGAACAAGAAAAGGATCATGGGACGCAGGGGAGTATTCATTGATCAATTTTAAAAAGGTAGATATGAGTTGGCACTTTTTCTACTACACAGCCTTTAGTGAAAACGCGAGAAAGCAACATAAAATGACAGATTCCTCAAAAAAACAGAAATAGAACAGCCTATGATCCAGCAATCCCACAGCTGGATCCAGAGCTGGGCCAGGGAACTTAAATGAGTAAGTTGAAGAGAGTCTGTACTTACATTAGCATTATGTACCTTAGTAACAGTATTCATATAGCCAAGATATAGAATCACCTAGTAGGTGTCCGTCACATGATAAATAAAGAAACTGTGATACACACAGGTGCGTGCACATGCACATACTACAGAATATCATTCTGCCATAAAAATGAAGTTCTGCCATTTGCAGCAAAAGGATGGAACTAGAGGACATTGTAGTAAGTGAAATAAGTCAGGCACAGAAACAAGAATGTCATGTGTTTTCACTTGTACATAGAAGAAAATGATGATCTCAAGGAAGCAGAGAATAGAGTGGTTGCTCACTCTAGTTTGGATGTTGAATGTCCCCAAAAACCCATGCATTAAAGGCTGGGTTCCCAAGATGGCTATTTTGGAAGGTGGTGGAAAATTTAACAAGTGGGTCCTTGCATGAGGTGGTTAGGTCATTGTGGCCATACCCCTGAAGAGGAGTATGGGAACTGACTGGTCCTTTTTCTCTCTGCTGTTCAAGATGTGAGTAATCTGCTCCAACTCACACTCCTCACCATTGCTCTCTGCCACTCTCAACAGAAATGAACCAATGCAGACTCTATACTTGAATTTCCAGAAACATGAGCCAAAATAAACTCTTTACTTTGTATAGCCTATCTCTAGTCTTTCATTGTAATTATGCAGAGTAATGTATTACCAGAATCTGGGAAGGATATGGGGAAGAGAGAATGGGTACACAGGTACAGTTAAAAAGGAGGAGTAACTTCTAATGTTTACAGTACAGTAGGACAACTATGGTTGACAACAATTAGTCGGATATCTCAAACTAGCTAGTAAAGAGGATTTTGAATGTTCACAACATAAAGAAATTAAATAGGTATGAGGTGATAGATATACCAATTATGCTGATTTGATCATTACACATTGTATTTAAATGTCACACTGTACAAGCTAAGTATGTACCATTGCTATGTGTCAGTTAAAACTAAAAACATATCTTCTGGTTTGGATCTGGATTGTCACCCAAAGGCTCATGTGTTGAGAGCTTGTTCCCCTGTGTGGCAATGTTCAGAAATGAGGCTTTTGTGAATGATTGACTCATGACTCTGACTGCATCAGTGGATTAATCCATAGGTAGCTGAATGGTTTACTGGGAGATGACGGAGGCGGTGGAAGGTGGGACCTGGTTGAAGGGAGTGGGATCTTGGGGACATGCTCTCAGGGACCTCTCTCTGTTTCCTGCCTGCCGTGAAGTGAGCAGCCTTCCTCCACCCTGTGTTCTGCCAGAATGTTCTGTCTCATCTCCAAGGCAATGGAGCTGGCTGACTGGAATTAAACCTCTGAAACTGAGAGTCAAAGTAAATCTTTACGCTGTTAAATTGTTTTTTCTCAGGCATTATGTTTCAGTGACAAAAAGCTAACATAACATTTTAAATTTTTTCCATGAATAACGACCAAATGTCTACATAATGCAAATTTTCTAGTGTACATTTAAGATTTGATTATTTAGCAAATACATACTGAATTTATTAGGAGATTCTTAGCACATTAATTATCAAACTGATCTTCAATAGCAAAACTAGTGGAGAGATAGTGAATGACTACACTGGAAAACTATGAATTATTCATATATAAAATGAATGTGCACCAAAAATAGAAGACGAATGATATGCAAACCAGGAAAGTTATTTTGGAAAGTTGAAAACTAAAAGACTAAATTTAATTGAAGTTTCCTAAAAATGCTAGCACATAAAGAATAAGAATAGACTGCTTGGACAAAAAAATGTGGTTTAATGTTAATCGGTGACTCTAAAAACAACACTTTAAAGTATGCTAGAAGTTTCATGCTGGGAGGAATAAAAGTGAGATGAAAACTAACCAGGATGCAACCAATGGGGGAAAAAAATCATCCTTCCTAAAAGATTGATCCTGCCAAGATGAACCAGTTGTGGAAACATCAAGTCCAAGGAGGTCAATGTTTTATGGAAGGCAGACATGAGCTATTTGACTCAAGGGCATGTCTTGCTTATCTGTATAGCTCCAGCAGTTGACAAAAGGAAAGAAGGATGGAAGGGAGAGTGAAAATGTAAGAAGGAGAAAAGAAGAAAGGGAGGCCAAAAGAAAGGGAGGGAGGGAGGGAGGACAGGAACAGACCAATGAGACATAATTGTATATTTTATTGTTATAAGTGAGCTAAAATACTTAGAATCAAGCACATTATAGTCAAGCTTAAAGGAAATTGCCCTAATTCTCAGAAAAGGAAATAAGATGCATAAGATGCATTTGAAATTTATGAACTAGTAACACTAAAGTTGATCCTATTTATTCTCTTCAAAACTTTGCTAAATTTAGAAAATAGTATAGTGAACACTAAGTGCCTATAGGATCAACTAAGGAAAAGTTACAATAAATTAACCTTCTGTTTATTTTTTATTGAATTACTGAATTGCAATTTCATAGGAATGCTTCCAGTATAGTCAGCTTAAAATTTCAAAAGATCTTTGATATGGCCTCATGACATTCTTGGTTGTTTGTATGATTATATATACTCACAGTGGCTTGGATACATATCAATAGGTTTTATCAACCAGAATGTTTCCTAATATCTTATCCCACAGTCAAGGCCTATTGTATATAAATTGGATAAGTTGACTAAAGACAGAAGGAATGTCCTAAAATCAGGAGAATTAACAATGAATTAAGGTTCAAAATTATCTTAATAGATCCAAAATCTAATCCTAGTTTTAAAAACTCAAAATTTTAGAGGAGGAATGTTAAATTTGCTTGTAGGCTAATGAACCAATTGTACAAGGCTATCACTGGCATAAAAGTCCTAATAAATTTAGTTAACTGAATACTAAGGCTGAGCTTGTTAATTCACAATGGTCCAAGTGATCATAGATAGAATTCAGGACATACCAAAACTTGAGGGGTGGGGGGAAATACATTGCTATTTTCATAAACTTTGATAGAAGTTTAAGGTTTCTTTCCATTATGAATGAAGTACCATATTGGTACTTAGCAATACCCATAACTTTGTAAAAAATAATAATCATATATATTTCCTTATTATATTATGTTTGTATATATCTCAAAATGGTATATATATGCATCACTACTTCAAAATTAAGATGATTATTGGACATATCACTCTCATCGTTAAAACATTAATACAGAAATATAAGCATTTACATGTACAGCCCTCAATCATACATTTCTTTTCAATATTTTAATAATTGGACACTAATGTAATTTAGGGGGGTGGGCTGGGTGGCACCAGTCATCTCACACAGGCACAAATTACACTGAAACTCACATTTTATTGGAGATACTGACAACTGAGGTAAGTTTGGGGTGGGTGTGGGGAGAAGCAATGACCAGCAAGACGAAACTCCAGAAATTGTACATGAGGAACATAGTTGTTCTAGAAGCAACTAGTTATAGTGCAAGACCCTAGAGAGGAACCAGATGCATTAAAAATAGTCTGTGCTCCGATTTAGACAGAACTTCAGCATCTTCCACCCTACTGCTTACTGCCCTGTTATCCCAGGTGGTTAGTAAGCCCTCAGATTCTCAATTTTGGTGTCTAGATCTTGAAGGTGATACATACCATACGTGGGTTGGAATGAGAGATAGAAACAAAGTATTAGAAAAACTAACAATACACAGTACATAACAAAATCCTCCAAAACTATGTCATGGTTGGTATGGTCTTGCCAAAGGAAATGAAGTGGGAAAATTCATATCCTGAGTGTCCTCTACCTCAGCAAGGCTGGGAGTTTATACAGGCTCTTCTGCCCTCAGGACTACTATATCAAAGTGACCAGCTCTATTTAAGTTTATTCCAGAAAACAGGAATAGGACAAGCAGCACAAGACAGATTCGAGTTCACTGTAATGAAGAAGCACCTAGCAATCAAACTAGCCTTTGACAAGAATTGGTTGCTTTAAAAATAAAAAGACCCTAACTGCGCTCAAGCAGAGACACAATAACGGGGCACTCTGGATGTAGCAAAGGAAGAGCTTGCCATGGTGGGGAGGCTGACCACAGAGCCTCACAGGTGCAGAGCCTCCAACTGCAAGGCTTGGAGAGTTTCTAGCTTCAAACACAAGAGCTGACATAAATAATAGATCCAGCTATCGGACTTAACAAATGTTGTTTTTCCTCTGCTTCTGAAGACCATAGTCATCATTTAAATAAACAGATCATGGGTATGAGGATAGAATTCCCAGCCTTTGGTAAAAGGGACACACTATCGAACAGGGAACATTGCATTTCAAATAGATACAATGACAGTCACCACTACAAGTTTCCAAAATGGACTTTTAGAGTTCAACGTTGTAATAATGACTAAATAAATGACTGAAATGATAATGATAATGTATGTGAGTATGCTAGAATCAGTGGAATGCTTAAACAGACTACTGCTTTCTTTGAATTATGGTACTCCAGTCAGTTCCAAACGATACCAACAAGGCCCTTTAAGGAAAAGGTCCACCTCCAAAAGCAACCTAGTTCTAGGCTGAGATTCCTACGCTTTCTTGCCAGATGCAATTCCCAGATGTAAGGACACTTTACGTTTAGCAAACAAGAAAAAGGCAGAGAGACAGGACAGCTGGTGGTCAATACGTGGGTTAAGCATTTGTTTTAATAAATATTTAAATATTTAAGATATTTATCATGCATTATATAGTTAACAGAATGAAGATTCTTTTTTCTTTTCCTTCTCTTCTTTCCTTACTTTTCTCTCCCCTTCTTCTCTTTTTTCTCTCCTGATCATTTCCTTTTCCCAAAGAGGCCCCTTGATTTGCTTAAAAACTCTCAAATTTCCTGGTTTCCACCCTTTAAAATGCCCTCCCTCTGCCACATTGCAACTCCATTATGCAAAATCTATTCTTCAAAAATAGAAATAACCTTTTCCAGAGAAAGTACATCCTGATAGAATCACAGTCAATGAAGACACTCATATTTCTAAATGTGCTAACCACAATGAAAAAAGAAGCAGGAGCAGAATTCTCACACTATTTAGAACCATTTAGATGCACATAAAATTGACAATTATTTTGTTTTTATGCAGATTTAGAAAAAAAAAAAACTGTAAGGAAGAGATTTTAGCAAATATGTCAGCATTTAAAGATTTTCCACGTCAAGTGTCTTTACATTAAATTTCAGTTGAAAACACAGATTTTTGTTTTATTTTACTTAGCATGAAGAATAATTATTTAAATGTTTCCCATAAAGTGTCACGATGTACATGATGCATTAACTCAGAAATCTGAGTACTATAAATCATTGAACATCACAAATGATGTTATATGAACATTCCAAAAGAAAAAAATATCATGTCAATACAATACTAGCTTGAGATGTCCAGTTACAGACGAAAATGATCACCAAGGGTGAATTTCCTGCTCTGATGCACAGTCCCATGAACTTGACCCCTCCACTCTCCTAGAGTGAAGTTCATCTTCTTAAGAGTGAATCCATAGCATTCAGGTTCCCACAGAATGGTTATATAAACCTGATCCCAATTTATAAAGGCACAGTGATAGATATAACTGCTAAAGGAACCAGCACATTCTTTCTATAGACGTGAATCAGAGAGAGAAAGTGGGGGTTTAAGAGATAAAGAGGATGTATAATGTGACCGCCAGAGGAGTCCCTGTCAAGGTTGGGTCTATCATAACATCTCCATGGGCCAGTGTCCCAAACCAGGTTCCCATTCCTCTGGGGAGTGCTAGAATGGACACTATTTCATTTTTTCATAACTGACCAATATTTTTATCATTACATTTTTCTTTAAGTATGTAAATACTTTGAAAGCAAACAACCAAATATAGATACTCTGAGGTACAATTGGATATTTTGAAGATGATTTTCATTTCTTTGTTCTCCTGATTTGTTGATGGCAGTATTTTTCTCTAAGATGGTGAGGTGGAAATCTTTTTCTTTGAAATACAAATATTAAGAATGTATACCTGTTTGTATCATGAAATGTAGCCAAGAAAATTTTTACACAAAGACACCAAAAGTGATGAATTTGGAAGTTACTGCCCACAGAACAAGACTGGCTGCTGGTGCTACCATTTGCTGTGTGCATTGGGCGAATTATTGAATCTCTCAGATCCTCAATCTGATCATCTAATGCAGTAAGAAAAACACCTTTCAGGTTGTGTCATGCAGACTTTTTTTAAAATTTATTTTTATTGTAAACAAATGGGATACATCTTATTCTGTTTGTACCTGAAGTAGAGGCATACCATTTGTGTAATCATACATTTACATAGGGTAATGGTGTTTGATTCATTCTGTTATTTTTTCCTTCCCCCCACCCCTCCCACCCCTCTTTTCCCTCTATACAGTCCCTCCTTCCTCCATTCTTGCCTCCCCCCCACCCCCCATTATGTGTCATCATCCGCTTATCAGTGAGATCACATCCTTTGGTGTTTTGAGATTGGCTTATCTCACTTAGCACAATATTCTTCAATTTCATCCATTTGCCTGCAAATGCCATAATTTATTATTCTTTATGGCTGAGTCTATTCCATTTTAGATATATATATCTCACAGATTCTTTATCCATTGATCAACTGAAGGGCATCTAGTTTGGTTCCACAGTCTGGCTATTGTGAATTGAGCAGCTATGAACATTGATGTGACTGTATCTCTGTAGTATGCTGATTTTAAGTCCTTTGGGTATAGGCCAAGGAGTGGGATAGCTGGGTCAAATGGTGGTTCCATTCCAAGCTTTCTGAGGAATCTCCATACTGCTTTCCAGAGTGGCTGCACTAATTTGCAACCCCACCAGCAATGTATGAGTGTACCTTTTCCCTCAAATCCTCACCAATCATGCAGACTTAAGTGGTTGAGTGATAAGAGTTTGATGCATGAAGGAGCCATGTGGCACCTTCCTCCCTTGATTTCTTTTCCCTCCCTACTCAATTTGCTCTCCCCAAATAAGCCTTTGTGGCATTTTCCATTGTATCTCTAACAAGTCAAGTGATTTTATACGGGACTCATATGTCCTCCCACATCTGCAGGCCCACCACATCCTTTCCGTCAGATCATTTATGGAGGTAGCTCTCTGACCAGCATCAGCAAAGTCACCTTTAAGATTAACATCTTTCCGTCCAAGCATTATCCCCCCACAACCTTGCTTTCTCAGTCTGTCCTATGTCAATTTGCACTTGATGACACATGGTTTAGTTTCATCATTTCCTCTGTGGCTGGTCATGCTACTATTTTAACTTCTTGAGAGTAAAGACTTTGCTTTCCAGTTCTTTAAAACTGGTGCCCTCATTCACCTAATCCATATCCCCAGCCCTAGTGAATGCAGCAGTGGCTTTCATTTTGTGTTGACTGTCTGGCTAATGAGAAATTATTTTAGCACTACAGCAGGAACAGGTCTACAGAGGAACTATTAGTTATATCAAAGCAGCAGAATAAAGAGAGGAATCAAAGGTGAGGAAATTACCTACTCTTCCCCTCTTCTAAAAAGTGAATGATTTATACAAGTACCTTCCCTGTGGCTGTGTCTACTTTCTACAAAAAAAGAGATAGCCGATAAGGTCAGAAATGTAAGTCTCAAAGCAGAAATAAACTATCCAAGAAAAAAAAAAAGAGCCATATTAAATCAATAGGCAATGAGAGTTACAAAGAAATTAAAGAATGTAAATGCAAACATTTTTCTCAAGTGTTTTATGCCACTATTTCTTAATTTTTTTTCTTTCTTTATTTTCTTCCTTTTTTTTTTTTTCTTTCCATGCTGGGGATGAATCCTAGATCTTGTCCACACTACCACACTAGGTAAGTGCCCCACCAATGAGCTATATCTCCAGTTCCATTACCATTTTAAAACATTTACTATACAAAGCTATATTTAGAAAAAAATTGACATCTACAATGGCACATATAATTGACTATGTGTGACTGGAAATAGAAATAAAGCGCTCCATAACTTCTGAGCAAATTCTCTGTTAACAGAAGTGAAAACAAGTAACTTCATAATCAATATAAGGTGAAGTTCTGTACTGATTAAACTGGATTAAATGAGAAGAACCAAGGAATTCAATACACAGTCATTATCTCTGGCTTTCTGTGCCATAAAAACCCTAGAAGAACTTATTTGCTTCTACCATTTCCCAAAGGAGAGACATTTATTCCAGGAATGTGCTTCCACCAAGAAGAAGAAGTGCATTTTTGTTACAAGTGAATTACAACTAGGAAGGAATGTTTAAATTGTGGAGAGATTTGGAGGTGAATTAGTAAATAGGATGCAAATCAGAGCAAAATCAAATCATAACAGACAAATGGGAAAACAAATCCCATCTGGATGTGTGGCAGAGTCAGATTTTTACTAACCATAAAAATGAGGAAACAGCTTCAAGATTTAAATCTCATTTAAATGCAGCTCCATTAAAACTTTATAATTCTGAGTGAATGCAATAACTTTAATATTGTATAACCTATATAGGATTTTGATTAACATGACTTGACAGATGGGAAAGAATTTTCCCTTAAAAATACTTCAGAATGTTTATAAAAAGTAGCTACTTTAAAGTTAGACATTGAAATTATTTTTAAATATTATATTATAATAAGAAAGAGCTTTTGGGGAATTACTTATTTAATTTTATAATACTTCTAAAAAGCATCCTGGAAAACATTCCTTATTAACATTAAAGTGAATTTATGTTGATGTTTTGAAATTTTAAAGGACTTCAAGACACTCTGATATAATTCTGGACACTTGGGTGTCACAAAACATATGTATCTTTTATCTGAGAAAAGACTACAATACCCTTCAATTACGAGAAACTTAAAATGAATACAGATAATTCCGAAGCATGAAAAACTCTAAATGTGTAACATATTTGAATTAGAGGAAGTCCTTGGACTGGACAAATGTTTACAAAAGTGTTCATAGATTCAAATGCAAGTTTCTGTCAAAGTTTTCAGTGTGTAAGAAAGGACACACTGAAAGGCATGAGAGTAGACTAGAGTGTCTTGGAATAAGATCTGTGGGAATAAAGTAGGTCAAAGAGATTGTCAATTTGGAGTTAGTCCAAGATTAAGGTATGATACATTTGTCATAAATGAGGAAACTTTGATGAGAAGTTATTGGGGAAAATAATCTATGCCAAAGTGGGAGAGTGGGTGTGTATATGTTCTGTCTATTTGAATGACAAGAGACATATATCTTGATGCATGCAGCTTAAATATAATACCTCTCTTCAGGAACTAGATACAAGATCTACAATATAGATTAATAGTTGGAAGTCAGTTAAGATCCAATAGAAGACCACAGATCCATGTTCCCGTTTGGCAAAAGGAAAGGAGGAAAATTAATAGAAACCAAAGAACTGAGTGGAATAAAAGAAGGAAACGAAGGGAAAAAAGAATAGTTTGTAGTCCCTAGGATTATTATATTATGGCTGTTAACTGAATTCTTAATTATGAGTATGGGGGTGGAAAAGAGGAAGAGGAGACTGAGACAAAACCTGGAGCAGAGGAGAAAGCTAATGAAGACAGACTATAGATTTTTGCATATTTTTCCCAGAAATCTCTCTCTCATTTGAGAGTTAGTTTAGGCCAGTTCCATTGATTTGTCATAGGTTAAATTTATTGAAAGCTTCTTGAGAGATTTCCAAGTTAAAGATGACTAACTTCTAGAACCATTTCAATGCCAATTCCCTCCTAAATTCTTTACATACATTACTACCCTGAAGCTCATAAAAGCCTTAGAATGAAGGTCCTATTTTTTTCATTTTTTTTTTTTTTTAAAGAAGAGGCTATTGTAGTTTAGTAACATGTCCCAGGTCACACAGGTGGCAAGTAAGGATGTGGAATATGAACTTGGATCTGTCTGATTTTCAGATCCACTTACTGAAATTTGTGATGGCAGCACATCATTACATTATCACTCTTCTGTGACATCAGTCATTCTGTACATTAAGTGAATAAACAAAATTTTTAATTAAGGTTACTGAAATTATTTTGTGGTGCTAGGGATTGAACCCAGGGCCTTGTGCTTGGGAGGCAAGCACTCTACCAACTGAGCTATATCCCCAGCACCTACTGGAAATTTTTAAGTAATTTTAGTACCTTCTTCTACTTTGCCAATGTCAGATTTTTAGGTTCTGTGTGCTGTATATAATGCAAATTCTACAAATAACAATGACTTAAACAATTCGTTTCTCTTGCATATAAAAAAGTACAAAAGGAGAGTATCCAAGGCAGACATGGCAGCTTTATGATTCAATGAAGAAATATCCAATCACTGGTCTTCAGTTGTCATTCTACCATCTCAGCATGTGGCTTACATCCTTAAGACCATTCTGTGATGGACCAAAATGGTTTCTAGAGCTACAGGCACAAGATTCACATTCTAAGTACCAGGAAAATAAAGAGGGGCATCCCCTTTTAAGGATACACTTTCAAGGAGTCGTTTCAGAAATATGCAAAGCTCTTTAATTTTCAGTGGGCATAATCTAACAAATAGCCATACTCACATACAAAAAAAATTAGGAAGTGTCCTCTATTAGCTGAGTAGTATTGTGCCAACCTAAGACTACCAGAATTTTAACTAAAAAGAAATGGAAAAATCAATGACATTTGATTTCTCATAGAATTTTCTGATAGAAGAATTAGGCTAATTTTGTGCCTACATTTGACATCAAACATACTTAGCAGTCAGGGTATTATCAAGGGATTTCTTCCTATTTGTTTAGCATTTTCATTTATAAGCAATAGAGAAACATCCAAAAATTGGGACTGTTCTTGGAGATTAAATTGAAAAATATGTATGTTGTGTAAACATACATGTTTACATTCTCATATATAATTGACATGGAACATGATAAAACCCTACTCATGGTGAAAAATGTTATCATCACAAGAAATTTAGTACCATAAGTTGTTGCTTGAAATAACATTTATTGTTTAGATGATATTTACCATACATACTTAAAACTGATAATAAAGAAATTATCCCCAAACACTATATTTCTAATATGGATCTTTAACCAAAACTTAAACTGAAGCAAATTTGAAAGTTTGCAAAGAAATTAAGTTACTTTCTCCATACCTATAAACTTCTTGAATTCAGTTAGCACTAGACATAACATTACAAGAAAGGCTGTTTGTTTTGCTGTTTACAGCCCAAAAAGTACTGGATATCTCCCAGGAAATTCCAGACTTAAGAGGATTCCAACAAACATGAAGAACTGAGTGGTTCAGATTTAAACACAGATTGAAATCAGAATGTGAACTTTATTCCAAGTCTAATGTGTCTGATTTTTGAGATTTAGTCTCTGTTCATGCAAGCTCTGACAGCAAGACATTTAAAATAAAACCTGCAGATAAAATAAAGTTGATATATCAATATATAATCTTCTTTACTAGCATAATAAAAATCAAAATGTACCACTTCACATAAAATATAGTACACTGAATTTTCATGATTTTATTCTAAAATAGTTAGACAGTAGTTGCTTGTGATATTTTTTTAAATGCTGACCCAAATTATGCAAAGAGACTATAAAGAAATGCTTAGTCTTGAGTAATGCAAATGTTATAAGACCGCATATATCCACCAAGATCCACTTACATTCATAGAATTAGTTGTTCTTACATATGTTTAAAATGGACTTTGGTAATTTTTCAAGTATTATTTAGCAAAATTTCATTGTAATCTACATTAAAAGCATTTATTTAATAAAGGGACTTAGGGCTCTCAAATCAAGTAATACACACTGAGCCATATATTAGTGGATTATGTCTGTAATATCATTAATTGCTCATATAAAATAGATCTCTGCCTCTTTTTACTCTATGCCTTTAGTCTCCTAATTTCCTTATCTAGAAAAATATCCTGCACATGGAAGGTATTCAATAAATGAGGTTAAGTGATAGGTAGGTCAATGGTAATATTAGAATTACCTTTATACAAAGAGATGCATTAAGAAGCAATGTAGGTCAGTCCTGCAGAGCCTGACTAACTGGTTCTGACACTGGCAAACAGTTCACTTTGACTAATCCTAAAGATTACTTATTACCCACACATACAATTTTAATTTACTGGAGTCACTATTAGACAAAAAGATGAGAAAATGATTCAATCAATATTCCTAGCCTTAAATCACTGAGTAGAGACAAAACATTTTGATTTCCAGAAGTCACAGAAACCCCATGCCCAATAATTAGAACAATCTATTAACAAGTAAAAGTAATCACCAACTCAGTGTTGCTTTGCAGTTAGTCATTGATGCAAATGGGGAAGATTGCCTGGATTAACTGATTTCATTTGACAATTTATATACCTGCTCCTAAATAATCCATGATCTCGTAAGAAAAATGAACTTGAAACGTTTGGTAGTTAGTTCATTTTCTTCCTGGTACACAATATGTTTACCCTTCTCAACACTTTCTTCCAATCCAGCAAGATATATTTGCCTTGTCTCCAGGATTTGATAGGTATATTTTCAATTCCACTATGCTATTCCATGATCAGAAAGAAGGAAAATAGAAAAAAATTAATAGAAAGAAAAAAGTGTATTTATTTATGTGTATATAGATACATATATACATGTACATTTTTTATTTAATTAAAATTTAAATAATTAACCTGAAATCAAGGAACAGAGATGAGAAGAATGAGATTCTTATTGTAGCTCTGTCCTTACTTTCTGTTTGGCATGGAATAAATTAATTACTTTCTTGAGCAAGAAAATTCATGCCTCTAACAAAAAAGATGTTGATGCTCACATTTTCTTTCCTGGCAGCATTATAACAATCACACAATACAAAACTTATTTTGTAGAAATAAGAAATAAACTTAGAAATACAATAGAAAAAACTTTAAGAGCATTAAAAATTATATAGTAATACATTGGTTTATTAAAAACCAATCCAAAACATGAATGCCATGTTCCTCAAAGAGATAGAGTAGGTCCTTCAGATGTTATTGGCACCAGGTGCTGTGGCACACTCCTATAATTCCAGTGGCTCAAGAGGTTGCGGTAGGAGGATCGTAAGTTTAAAGCCAACCTCAGCAAAATGGAGGCACTAAGCAACTCAGTGAGACTCTGCCTCTAAATAAAATATAAAACAGGGCAACAGATGTGACTCAGTGGTCCAGTGCCTTTGAGTTCAATTGGTACTCCCCGCCCCCACAAAAGATGCTATTGGCATTCCAAAATGATTATTTGCTTTATAAAGAAATTTGCCACAGGACTAGCATTTTCATATAAGTGAAAAGATGAAAGAGGAAAAAAAGAGAAATCCCCAAAATTCTGGACATCTCTAAGTATAAATTATTACTTGATTTCTTGGATGTTGGTATAAAATGTTTAGTAGGAGAATTTCTTTGAATTTCTCGTATTATACTAGAAAGTAGGTCTCATTTTAGTACCAACATGAGTTTCACACCACTGCATCCAACCAAAAACACACACAGGTACTTTCCCAGTGTAACATGGTTCCCCAAGCACTGGACGATTCCACAGGTCACCTTTGCACTGCTATCTTCTGTGAATAGAGACTCTAGAAGTCACCTCTTATCCAGCCTTGAGCAAGGAAAACTGAGCCTATTGCTAACACATTGGTACTACGTCAATGACCCCAAGACAAATGATCAAGCCAAAACTCTTAACATGTGCAAAGGTATAAATCCTGACCCCCAAATTTGAGAAGGGAGAACCTTTCCTACCTTGAGACCTGCCAACATGCTGGTCAATAGGCCACTCATTTAATTATGGCGGATCTTACCAGAAACCCAGTTTTTGCAGAAAGGAAGGGTGGTTGCGCTCCCTTCGTGTATGTACGCCAGAAAGCTAATACCTGGGTATTTTCCAAATCGGAACCCCAGTTTTTAGATGCACTTCACATTTCCATCATTCTCAGCTTCTTATATTCTCAGCTTTCATCCATCTACTTTCAATATTTAAAAAAAAAAAAATGTTGGTGGCTTTGAGCAGGTGGAACTGTCTGAGTCTTGCTGTAAATGCATGGTGCATGTGTGTCTTAAGATCACAGATGACTCAGTTGCCTCTTTTCGTTCCTTTCTAATGTGTTTTTCTCCTTTGGGATAATTTGTTCCTGGCTAGAATGAAAAGGCAATAAAACATTCACTTCACATACAATGTCATCATTAGCTAAGGATCTTGCAAAGTAAAATGAAATGCAAACCGAACTCAGAATTAAAATTTTCCTAATATCTTCTAAATGATTCATTTTTGTTTGCCTTTGATAATATCAGGTTCCAGCCTTTATCCCCCTTCAGCATAGCAGGGTTTAAAACAGAGAAGTTTCTGGGTCCCTTCTTTCTGCTCCCCTCCCCAGTCACACACTGACATCCTGGGATTAGTCAAGAAGGTCAGTTAGCTGGTAAAGTACCCTCACCTCACACTGCTCACACAGAGACACTCACACATGCATCCCTACTTCTTAGGCCTGTGCACACACATTGATACACACATTTAGGCATACGTGCTCCTAAGGAGGTCACTGAATATTGCAATCATTCTTCTGGAAATAATCCTTAGCAATAAATGAGCAAAAGAAGTAGACAGTTTTCAACCCTATTTTTTCTTTTCTTTATTTCTTTCCTCTTTCATTTCCTTTCTCCTTTCATTTCCTTTCTTCTTTCCTTTCCTTTCCTATTTTATTTTTGCCCTGGAGAGGTTTCTGAAGTTCAACAGTGATTTCTTTAATTAAGGAGAAAAAAAAAAAAAAAAAAAAAAAAAACACCAGAGAACAAGAAGGAATAGTAAACAGTTCCCTCCACTGCCTAAGGGGTTAGTTACAAAATAAACATTTCATAGACTGGGCCACATCTCCTATAATGAGACAGCTCTGGTTCTGGCTAGTGAGACTGCAACTGAAGTCCCCCATTAAGGGCATTCGCATGGAAAAATTAAGTGACCCACTTGTGTTGACTAAAGAGATGCTCACAGAGGGCTTTTTTGCAACCACCTACAGCATTTTTTGACAATCCGCCCTGCGCCACCAATGCCTTTGCTGAAGGCTCTCTCTGCTGCATTTTGTTCTAATGGTTCAGCTTTCTCACTGGTGATTCAAAGTCCAAGCTTTTCTTCTTAAGCTTCCATATAAACTAAAATCCCTTAACCCAGAGAAAAGCAGAGGTAATTAGGGTGTTCGGTTTGATATTTGGTGGAATATACAGAGACAGGAAATTAGTATTACATTTTTTTTTCCTTTTCCAAACCAAAACATACAGACAAAAGAAGATTGTTCACATTTGCAAAATTTGCCTTAAGCTTCTTGGAGGAAAGATGCTATGTAAAACCTAAGAATAAGTAATGATTAAAATGCCTTAGAACAAAAACAGAGCATTCTAGTAATAACCTCAGAGATAATATCATCAGTTCCAGAAATGAAGGGAGAAGTTACAAAAGAAAATTATTTGCAATCTAGGGACATGCTATATATCAAAAAATCACAATCTATCAAAATCAGAACACAAATGCTAAAGTAATGAATATATACAAATCATTGATGAACATGAATTGTTATTTCCATTGAATTAATGAGAAGATAGGAGTAAGGAACTCAACTGGCCAAAGTTACTGGAATAATAACTGAATTTTAGCTCAGAGTTTCCAAGCAAGAGAAACTCAGCAGGGTCATATTTTATAACATTAAAGATGAAAGGAGACAAAAATCTAAACCATCCATTTATTTGCTTTACAAGCTACAATTAAGGGTTGTTAATTTATGAAGGTGTTTGTTCACTTGTCAGCGAGCTCAGCAGTACAAACTGAAACCTGTAATTCACTTCCAGGTCTCTCCTATCCTCTCCATCTATTTTTTTGACCTGCTCACAAAATGCATTTTCTACTATATCAAATAATTGCTTTCTGCTTTCTGTTTTGACCATTGTATTCAGAAGCAAAGAAAAAACAACCAAATAAATTTGCCTCCATGACATGTGAAAACACACACACTGTGAAGTGTTGCTTTAAAAATAATTTTTTAGCTACAGGTCTGGGGAGTGAATAAGAAAGTCCAAGACATCAAGTGTCTCCGTTTACTCCAAGAATGGCCAAGTCTTCCTTGCTATCCATTTACATCTACTTGCTGTCAGGTCTTTTCTTTCTTCAGCTTTGCCACCTCCCCACCCTGCCATTCACAACCTTGCTAAGTGGCACTTTTATTTTCCTTCAGGAATCTTTGAAACAACTTTGAATTGTCCCCTTCTCTGAATGTTCATGCAGCTACATTTCATATTGTCTTCTTAAGAACTTGGATTTTTTTTTTTTCATTCACCCATTCAGTGCACAAATATTTATTGAATACCTACTATGTGCCAGGCAGAGCTCCAACTGCTGGATTTCCAGTAGTAAACTTACCAGATAGAGTTCAGCTCTAATTGGAGCTTACATTCTACTAGGAGTTGCAGCCAATAAACAACATAAATAAGTTATAAAGGTAGGTAGTGATCGTCTCGGAAGAAAAACTAATGCAGAGACGGGAGATGAAATTGCATAATGAAGATGTATGGGTGGAGTGTATATATGTGAGTAGAGTTTTTATTTATTTCATTTTGCTGAGGACTGCTGAAAATTTCCTTATGAATTAGCATAAGAAAAGGCTCTGGCAACCCACTGCTACATAGTTCTTGACACAGTGATGGACATAATACAAGTATCAATAAATGCTCAGTAATTAATTCTTTCAGTTCTCTGCTACTGCTTTGCTTTACAATTATAGCCAACCTGTTTTTACCTCTGACTCTTACTCTCTGATGAGGAGGAAAGTAAGAAATCTTAGCTCTCTATTTTCAAAACAACTATAGGGTTTTGAAGTCTGAAGTCCTGAAGTTTGAATTCACCCCTAACATTCATTAACTGAGCAATGCTGGCCCAAACAATTTTTCTCCGCATCTTTTTCATTACTTGTAAAATAGCAATAATTACACCTGCTTCACAGAATGAGGACGAATGAATTCAAACATGTGACAGTATTTATAAGCTGTTCTACATTATACCACTGGCCCCTATTACTATTATTAATGAGAAGTTTGGAGGAAAAAAAATGACTAGAACATCCAGTTAGGGGAGTGTGTATTAAAGGAGTCTTAGGCTGCAGAGAGTTGAGACTATAAAGCTTCAGGAACATATTCATAAACTATCACAAGCCAATATTTTTAAATTTGCCCAAGGGCTTTAACTAATAAAAGTTGAAGTTGCCACAGCCTAGATGAAATAAATATCAGGAAGCTTCACAGTATCTGTTCCTTGGAATTTATCCTCGACTGGAGAAAACCAAATATACACACAGAGAAATGCCAGTTTAATCATCCCTGAAGTCACTACCAGGAACTTAAGGCAAGCCACATACTTTGGTCTCAATAACTAACCAAACACGTGCTTTACTCCCGTCTCCTCCTTGATACCTTTATGGCTTGTAATTAACTCTGCTGGTTAAAGGTCCCACTAGTTCCCTGACTGTGGTCTCTGCCACCATTGTGAAGTTTCTCCACCCAGTCCCAACCCTTTCTTTACGTTAGCCATAGCCACATTTTGCATTCTACTTCAGTACTTAAGAAATAGTGTCTCCAGAAGCTTTGGAAAAACATCCTGAGTAGCCACTGATGAGTTGTCTGTTTATTCTGGTGGCTCTTTGCTTTATGTCTAACTAAAGAACATAAAAATGCGAAAATCGGACACAGGCTATCAAATGAGTCTACTTGAATCACTCAACCATTTCTGAAGAAAAAAATAAGTTGAATTGTTTAGATTTCATTCAGAGGCATACAGAGTAGTAAACATCTGAAACTAAGTATATGGATTAAAGAGTCTTTAAAGGAGGGAAAACCAACACCAATGTTGTGTTTGTAACAAGGTCCAAAGGAAGGTCTCTCTCTGTTTTCTCACGGCATTAGGGGAGCAGGCTCTCCAGCACAATTTGTGCAGCCCAGCTGTGCAGTCACAGGGACACTGCCTGCCCAAATCCTTTTGGTATTCTTGGTGATAACTACTCTAAGTTGGATTTTTTTTTTTTTTTTTTTTTTTTTTTCCCAAAGCGGTCTCTTTTCAAGCCCAAAGCATTCTTCAGTGGACCCTTGGAATAGTGAGTGTTCAGTGAACCACACAATTGCTACAGGGATAAGTATTCCAGATGTTGGGAATCAGAGGTTAAACTAGATTTTGTTTGCATTACTAACAGACACCTTTCTGCTTAAATCAGAAAGACTCATGGGCCCTCAGGAAGTGACACACAACCTCAGAGGTGTTTACTGTCCACAGTCTGTAACAGCATCTCGCTGCATGCCCAGTTATAACTGCAGAGAGTTCTTGGACATGTGTTCCCAGCCTTAAGTAATCTCCATAAACTTAGCCATAAATCTAACTACAGCTAAACGTGAGAGTTTCTGTTTTGTTATTATAGATCTTAATCCTCCGTGTGGAACATCGTTCATTCCTCTAGAAAAAGGAGAAGAAAAACTCTGAACAATAAAGTTAGCAATGTGTCTCCCCAAATCATGAAATAGTTAAAAATGAGCTCCATTGAAAGTAAGTACAACCAGAAAGTGAAACAAAGCCCCTCTCAAGCCAATCATAAAACTGCTCTGGTCAGGCTGCCTCTGTTTAGTAGTCAGGTCTCTTGTTGGTGAAACGGTTGTAAATGCATAGGAATGTGTGGCCTTGCGTGAGACTGTTAGTGGCCTGCAGGCAAGCAAGGAGAGGATTTTTAAAAGTTCAGATGGACTCTTTTTTATATCACTATCTAAAAGTTGGGAGGATCCTCTATAAAACTGTATAGATGGATGCTAGACCCATAACTAATTTTTCTTATCCAGTGATAGAATACAAATCATTATAGTAATAAAAATTATAATACTCAATCACCCTCACTTTTATAACAATTCCTTAAGTCAGGAAAACAGGCAAAAAATTATTCACCAAAGTTGATAGAAATAATCGATTTTATCTTTAAGCCTGGTCTTGATGTATGTGCATACATACTAAATCAAAATGTGGCAGACTAGAAGTTACAGATCAACACAGAGGTATGAACACATATTGTTTACCAGGGTTTCCTTCCAAAATTGGCAGTAATAGGATTTCAAAAGCAGAAAAACAGCACAATATTCAAGAGATCAATGAAAAAGAAAGACAATGGGATTTTTTTTTTTAAGAAGAAGAAGAAGAAGGAAAGCAAAAAGCAGAAAATAATTGAAATGGCAAAATCTCCATCCTGTTTGAAGGAAATCCCAAAAGTGAGTCAAATTATACTAGAATCCTGGAGAGCTTTGAACTATGGAAGTGTCAGATCCTTCCATAAGTAGAGTGTGCAGTTAAAAGTCCACAGGTACTAACTAAAACTCTGTTTAAGAAACAAATAAAGAACTGAATGCCAGCTGCCTAGAGAGAGTCCTTCCCCACTCCTGGCAAAACCATAGGATTTTACTTTCTAGGGACACTGTAACAGAAGCCCTAGATGGGGAAAAAAAAAAAAAAAAAAATTAAGTCCAGAAGAAGGCTGTGATCTTCCTTCCTTCCTTCCTTAATTCATTCCTTTCTTTCTTTCTATCTTTCTTTCTCTTTCCTTTTGCAGTGCTACGGATCAAACCCTGAACTCCCATGCTAAGCAAGCTAAACTCCCAGCCTTATTCATCTCTCAAGGGAGGAATATTAAGTGAAAGTCTATGGTTTGAACATTCCATCAACTTCTTGCTTAGCAAATTTCTAGAAAGAATTGCTCTGAGGCTTATACCTGCCAAACAGAAGATGGGACAATTACTCTGGACAAAAACATCCTACAAAGCATGCCACTAAGGGACCCCCAGTGAAGATTTCTAACACTATAACACTATAGGGAGTCTAGCATTTAGCAAATTCTATTCATGAATGCAGAACTTCTAAGCAACTTCTTAATACTTCCTTAATAAAGGCACACAGTATACTAACTAGCCAATGACATCTGACGACATATTCAAAATAAATAACTGAAAAAAGAAACTTGGAAGACATGAGTGCAAATAAGAGAACTAGACCTATGAATTCTACAAACAGTATATTTATAATAAAAAACATTAAAACATTACATTGATGTAATTAAAAGTCAGTACTTTTCCCAAAAGAGAGAACCGAAACATCAATTTAAAACAAACAAAAAAATGTGCTATAAGAAATGAAAATTCCCTATAGCAGCTGGAAGAGAACTTTGTTGAGGCTCTCTATACTAGAACAAAATAAGAAAGGAGGAAAAAAAGAAAAAGAGGTGAAGAACAGGAGATAAAAGGTAATAAAAATAGAAGATCATAGGGGTCCAACATCTGAATAATAGGAGTTCTTGAAGAGAAAATTGGAAAGAAATTACTCAAGTCAACTTTCCAGAACTAAAGGACATGAGTTTTCAGATCAAAATGCCCCACCAATTACCCAACATAATCAACGAAATAAAGACCTACAACAAGGCAAAATTTTGTGAAATGCAGAATCACCAGAGACATAATGAAAATCCTAAAAAGTTTCATATTTGAAAAAAATGTTTAAACAAACCACAAAACCAGATGGTAGATGACAAAGAATCTGTTTACTCAGTGGCATAGATTTTCTCAAATATGCCATTGGAAGACAGAATGACTTCAAAATTCTGAATGAAAATGACTTCCAACCTAGAATTCTACTCTCAGAAAACTATCAGATAAGTGTGAGAATAAAATAGAAGTATCTTAATGCATGCAAATTTTCAGAAAATTGAACTCCTATGATCCTTTCTTAGTGTGTTTGTAAAATAAGATAAGGAACTTTGGGATTAGAAAACAGAGGACCAACCAAAAGAGAGATACCAGGTGATGTTCCTTCAGAAGGATGGAGGAATACATGAGGAAAAGAGGTGATGTGTAGAACTACGGGAAAATTGGCCCAGATTGAAGAAACAGGGTGGAGAATTCTAGAAAGGATATTTCCCAGAGTAAAGAAAAATCTGATGGATTTGAATGATGCGTCTAGTGAAGAATTTTGGGAGAATTCAGTGGTAAATACACAGAAAATTCAGCTTGTTAATTTCAAGTTAACAAAAGACTATATGAGCAAGAAACGTAGTCATAGTACATTATGTAATTAACTTATAAACAGTAGTTAATATAGCCATGACAATGTAAGTACTGAATGTTGATTTGACCTAAACATTGATTTTGTTGGGAGGATGTGGAAAACATTGGAGGCTGGACAGTACTAAGGGGAGGAAATTGTAGTACAGACCAAATATGCATCATTCTGAATAGGAAGTTTTTAAAAAAATGTTAAAAATAAAAAAAATAATAGTTTCAGCAGATCATTTAGAAATATAGAAATAACTAGATGAAACTGCAAAAAAAAAAAAAAAAAAAAGCCCAAAGTAGCAACTTCAGAGAAGATGAAACTAAAAATAGGGAAAAAAGAAGGAATAAATCATTTTTGTTTAGCCTGACAGGACCAGTTGACAGTGACAATCTTGTGCATGTATAGCTGATAAAAATAATTTTTAAATTCCATTGAAAAGAAAAAAGAGCTGGAAAACTAAGTGCCATGATATCGTTTATGATTATGCTACATCCAGCCACTAATTAACTAGGGAGATGTACACAGAGGACTGCTACTATGAAGTTTACCAAAAGGAAATAATGGAGATGGGCATTCCTGGTAGAGCGTACACCAGGACAAGACACAGAAGCAGGAAAGGGAAGGGTGCATTCTGGAGTCACGTGAAATGGTCACAGATGGCAGTAGTCTGGGAGGATGTTGGTAAGAATGTGTCCAAATGGACTTTGGAATCTTGAAATCCACACCAGGGAGTTTGAACCTTTTCCTATGGGCTGCAGGGAGCTCTTTGCAGATTCAAGACTGAGAAATAACAGAACAAATTTCCAGTTTTGGAAAAGTTTCTGTCAGTTTTATGTTAAGTGAATGTAGAAACCTGAGACAGAAGGCAGAGACCATTTAGGGGGCTACTGCAACAGTTCAAGCAGAAACAAACAAGGGTCAAGGTAAAAATGAACTTAGAAGCATGAGAATGTCAGGTACTATCAATGTGGGAAACTGGCCCTCAGAAGAGAGTGGATGAAAATCTTCCCAGCTACCTCTGGAAGACACACCATCCCTGTCTACGTTACTTGCTTCTTGTCAAGAAACAATGAAAGAAACAACTAGTAAATGGAATAAACCTAGGTCCTCCTGAGTTGAAATCTCAGGTTCTCCAGACTGGATTTGGCTGAGACAAAACTTTATTTATGTATAAAATGATAAAGGACCTAACTCAGATGATCATTTGGGGGGATAAAATGAGAATATATATAAATTTGTTTTTTAACCTCAGAAAAAAGACACATATGTTCATAGTTAAAATAACTTTGCCCGATGTCTCCTGCTCCCAGACCTCTTCATTCATTATGTCCACTCACTTGGTGCTCTTATGTTAAGATTTGACAAATATTTAATTTTAACACAAACTATCATTTCATGCAGTTGTACATTTCTGATGTCATCCTATCTTTCTGGGGGAAAAAAAAAAAAGACCCATTGGTTCCAACCCCAAGTTCCCCCGAAACCAGGAGGGGCTCTTAGATGCTTCACATAGTCTACTCAATATTTTTTAATCCACTCAAATACATACTAACCCTTTGAATTAAGGCCCTCTCCCGATGTCTCTGAACGACCATGCAGAATTACAATGTGCCCTTCTTTCCCTACTGATGGGGAGGGCATAGTGAAACACGAAGCCGGGGAGATTTTTTTAGTCATAATCATGCGCACTTGCAGGTTAGGTTAATAAAGCTCAAGGGCACAGAATCTGTCGGAAACAAAAACACAAAGGTCTTATCTCTGATAGGCTCAGAGGTCTCCGAGATTTTTATTATTTCTGTTTCAGTGTGACACACATTGTCTGAGAGGAGGAGAAGGAGGGGCTCTGCTGGCAGCACCATTATCTATGGCTCATTGTTAGCCTGGGGAGAAGATATCATTTGCTCTGCCACCTTTGTGTCTCTTGGAGAATCAGATAACCTACTTATGCTTTCTAACCAGTTGAGCAATCTGGACCCTCCAAAGATGCTGTAACTCCTTGGCACTGATTTCTCATGCTAAGCTGTTCAGTCTTTGAAACTGTATACTCACTACTTCACAGAAATCCTGAAGGCAAAAGCCTCGTAAAATAAGGATTTGCTATTACGTGTGGGGGGTTGCTATGTTTGTGTTTCTAGGACTTTGTCAATCACTCTCTATTCAATATGCTCTGTCCTAATTTTCCTCTGCGATTGAATTGGGTTTATCGTTCCAGTAAATATCTGCAGAGAGGTACTGAACCCCCAAGGGATCCTCAGCCAGGATGATATCACCTGACTGCTTGGACCTCTATCACAACAAGAACATTCCTGAGGATTCAGATGTATTGTTGGTGCTAATCCCAGGCTAGTGATAGCAGAGAAAACTAAAAGGGGGTGTGCATTTTATATAATTGGAAGGGTAAGGAGTGAAGACAGAATTCTAAGGAGGTGGGAAAAGAAGAGAGTCACAGCTCTCTCAGATGCATTCTTAGGGGAAATAAATGGGAAACCACACTGTGCTTACACCTCTGCCGGAAACAGTCAAAATCAAGGACACATCATCAAGATGAATAGTCATATTATTACAAATAAAATTGCATTATTCATTGGTTTTTATTGTATCATGACTGTATTATAATGCTTAATTATTCATTACTATTTTTCTCCATTATTGCTATTATTAATGATACGGCTTAAAAAAAAAAAAACCTGTAATAAAGCCACTTCCCTTAATCAGTCACTGTTTATTTTCTGTATTTCTGTCTCCATGGTGCAAGGGACATAATTGTTTTTCATTTTCGGCAGGCAGCCAAAAGGATGGGGAGAGAGGGAAGGTACAGGGAAAGGAAGATTCTCCAAGTGCCTCGCACACCATGCACAACCAGGCTGTTCTCACAGACATCACACTTTCACCCAGCTTGCTCACACACTTAGAATGTGGCATGTGTCCCAGAGAAGAGGAACTTAACCTACAGGAAAAAATAGCCCAATAGGACCATTAAGCTGTTACAAGTCCTTAAAATGCCCCTGCCCAGTAGTGAGCCATAAAACCCATAAGATAAAGTAGTTAAGAGTATGTTACTTTCCTGGAAATATTTCTACCTCTCTATTCCTGTTTAAACTTAACTTGCTATCACTTGAAACAGTTTTTCTTATAATAACAACCTGTGAAATCTAATGAAAGCCTAAAAAGTCAAACAATCACATGGTTCGATACATCCATCTTACAGATGGCAATCTTGAGGCTTAAAGAGGTCAGATGACCTACCAAAGGTCACACAACCAGTGAGGGGCAGAAAGAGAAACCACAGTTGCTGGATTCCAGTCAGATTCTCCCTCCTTGAACCATGCATGTATCCCTCAGTATGATTTTCCAAAACTGACATTGATGAAAAGTAGATTGTAAAATGACTTATAAACAATGAGTAAAGTCTACTCTTGCCAACAACTACGATAACAAAAGTTTTGTTTCTACCCCTAAAATCTGATCTCTAAGGAGAATTTATGTATACTGCACCATTCCTGGTTATTATTTACTATCAATATATTGCATTAATCCTCAAACTAACTGTGGTAATTCAGACATCTGTATTATTCTGATTCACATTCTACCATACACTGAGAATGAACTATGTGTGAAATACTGTGTTAGAAATCCTGTGGACAAAGGAAAACATCCCTTAGAGTTCATAATGGCAGTGAGACTGGCCTTCATCTCCTCCAGCTCCTCTTCCAAACTTCTAGGCAAAGTCTACCTGCTTCTCAAGAATCCTTACCTCTGCTTGTGGGAGGAGCCCAAGGGAGAGCCCATTTCTCAGTTCATGTCCTCCCTATCTGAGTCCATCATTCCACCTGAAATCTTATCCCAGGTCTGTAGCAGGCTGACTGGTGATTAGGTAGTTGAGACAAGGGAATGACCACTTCAGGACCCAGGAGATGCACAGTGAGGAGGAGACCCCTCCTGCTGAATTAGAGTGAATTCATTGTTGCATTATTGTGGAGCAAGCGCCCACCCCACCTTTTTGTGTGTCCTTACCTTTTGACAAGTTACCTTGGCCTCAAGGTTGTGGGAGGAACTTTCTCCCACAAAAGGAAGTAAGCACTTGCCTGGCCTCTGACTTTGTGCTTCTCTATGTGGTGTGCTTTGTCCTGCAGGATACAAGAAGCAGCATCATTGAGCCAATTTCAAGCTTCGGTCATAAAAGATTTTATGTGTTTCGGCTAGCTTCCTTATGCTGATGCCATGACCATGAGGAGAACTGTCCCTAAGTAGCTGCTGCCTGTTCTGCCTGGGCCCCTGGATGAACATATGTGGGGCAAGTCAATATATAGCAAGGGCCAAGTCCAGCTAGCTCCACGGCCTGAAGAACAGCCCCCAGCGGAGCTCAGCCACCCTCAGCCTGCCTACAAGTACAATATGAGAAATAAATGCAGTTGCTTTATGCGAGTGGAATTTGGTGACTGTTTGTTAATGCAGCAACAGCTACATGATAAAGATGCTGTTTTGGTGGTGGTGATAGTGGTAGAATAGACCACAGGAAGGATAGAACTTCTTTATAACTTAATAGCCATTTTCTTATTGACATAAAAGTCTGTCAATGTCCATTCTAATAATGCTCTTTTAAATTCTCACCAAGTGCTGTTGGCTCTGAGGCTTCATTTAAGGAAAAGGAGGATGGTCTGTGCTCACAGTTATGTTTTACTTCTGAAAACAATCAGTAGAATGTTGTTTGGAATACAGCATTCCTGGGAGGGGAAAAACTTGGGAGGAACTAAAAGGATGTAGATTTTCTAAGGGTGCAGCTGAATTTGTTTTGTGAGAAGTTACATCATTTATCCATTCCATGAATATGCAACAATGACACACTGACAAAGGACAAGAACACAGGAAAGAAGGAGCAGATTGAATTGACATTTTTTAGCTTGCATTACCAGGAGGATGGGGAAGATAATAACAGAAACATAAAAGTGCAAAGAAGAGTTTTGATGAGGAAAGAAGGCAGCCTAGGAGAAACCTTGGGGTACTCTAATATTTAATGGTTGATAGAGAAGAAATCAGAAAAGGAAAACTAGAGAGGTAGGATGAACAGAAATACTGTGGTAACTAGTGTGCTGAGCAGGCTGTGCCCTGATTACTCCATGCTCTGATTACTCCATGTTGTGAGGAATCTCAGTGCCGAGACTTGAGTGTCTCCATCTTGTAGAGTTTGCCAAGAGTTCCGTTTTGAGGACAAGTGTTAAGGCAGAATGACTTAGTAACTTGCCCAGGCAGGTAGATAATCACCAGATGTTGGACATACAGAATTTATCAAAAAGAATAATCTCCAGCTGTTCAATATAATCATAAGGCACAAATATAAAAAAATTAATCATGCTAATTAAAATATGATGTTTTAGTCAGCTTTTTCACTTTTGTGACTAAAAGATCTAAACAGAACAATGTTAGGGGAGGAAACATTTATTTGGGGGTTCACAGTTTCAGAGTTCTTGGTCCATATAAGGCCAGCTCAATTCCTCAGGGCTTGAGGTGAGGCAGATATCATGGTGGAAGAGTCTGGCAGAGGGAAGCAGCTCACATGATGATCAGAAAGTGGAGAGAAAGACTCTACTTTCCAGATACAAAATATATACCCTGTGCTTCACCCCCAATGAACCACTTCCTCCAATCACACCCCACCTACCTCTAGTTACCACCAGTTAATCCCATCAGGGATCAATTCACTGATTATATTAATGTTATAACCCAATCATTTCTCCACCAGACCTTCTTGCACTGTCTCACACAGGAGATTATGGGGGACACCATATCTAAACCATAACAAAGACCACCTGGGAACTTACTGAATTCAATCAGAAGCACATGGATGTATGGCATAGAAAACCCATGTCAGAGAGACCAGCCCTGTAAGCTTATCAAACAGGCCACACCACTGAATGATGTGACCCCCTCACCTGAAACACATAGAGAGAGAGGCACCAAAGAGGGTGGTACAGTTACACACACACACACCATCTTATCAGACCAGTCATCGAATGCATCAGGAGGTTGGAAAGCAGCTGACTCCCTGCTCTGTCCCTGGGGCTTCATCTAAGCTGATCTCCCCGCTCAAAGTGGCCCATTTTGAAACTGCCCAAACTCTGTCCTCTGGATTTAGCAACAGCTCGGTGCCCTGAACAGCTATGAGCCATAAACAAGTTCTTGGACTGGTTCCTAATCTTGTCTGACCACCTACAGTGACTTTTTTGCATTTATATCTGCTTTTTGCTTATGCCCTGGGTTCAGCCTCTTAAAGCCCTGTGACCACTGTTAACTGACTCTCTCTTAACTCTTCTGTAACCTATATATCATTGTATTCAGTGTGATGTACGACTTGAGTGTTATAAATATTAGTGATTAAGATTGAAATAGAAAAAAAGAAACTGATTGCTCTGCTTATGGCTACCAAGTGAACCAAGTGTATGTGGTGAATTAATGCGGATGGAATTATGTATCGGTGACTTTATTATAATTCAATAAATTCTGACACTGTGAAAAGACACAGTGGTCTATGTTAATGGCATAACTCACTCATTATACAAAGCAAAAAGATATTTCAAAAAAGTCAGAAGATGTCAACAGTGTTCACTACTACTGAAAGAGTCAATAAGAGGACTGGCAGAGAAAACTTCATTGAGTTTGCCTATATCAAGATGTATGTGAGAGGATAAATAGTCATCAGTACTCAGTTTTTAAAAGGGAGACTAGTGAAGTGGACATAATAGAGGAACAAGAAAAGGATCATGGGACGCAGGGGAGTATTCATTGATCAATTTTAAAAAGGTAGATATGAGTTGGCACTTTTTCTACTACACAGCCTTTAGTGAAAACGCGAGAAAGCAACATAAAATGACAGAAGTGACCAGAATGGACAACAGCAGGAAGAAAGGTTTTAAGCTGAATAAAAAGGTATACTTGGAGAACCCATATAGAGAAGACTTTGCTTTCTCAGTATTTAAGGTCTTATTTTTCATTTACCAGGTACTTTTTGGAATTTTATATATGATTCTTATTTAACACACACTTAGGGTTACAATATTACTATGGACTAGGCATGTTTCTAAATATATTATATATATATGAATTCACAGATAACGTCTGTACAATGTTGGCAATCATATTTCCTTTTTAAAAATAAGAATAATGAAAGCAGCCAGAAGGGTTAAGTAATTTGCTAGAGTCACAAACTAATAAGTAGCACATCTGGGATTCAAATTCCTGACTCCAAAGTCCATGTTACTTTCACCATCTAATGTTACCTGGTTTAAATGAGGAAGAGAAGCAAAACAGAACAAGGAAATGAAATCAGAAATAACTGCCAAAATGTTTAAACTTAATTAATGAAACAACTGCATTTGGGCTTAGATATAGCTTTGTCATAAATAGCTTTGTTGAAATATTGGTTAAGAGGTAGGGGTTTCTGCTGAAAGAAAATGAAAGAGAAAGGCTGTGACCTTGTGTCCATGACCATGAGCGAGAAAAGTGTCTCTCCTTCAATTTGCTTAAGTGATGGAGATTATTTAAAGCACTGGGAGTCATGGATCTTAACTCCATTTTCTCATCTGTTTTCCCCAGTGCTTTGAAATTTATCTGCATAACTTTTACCCTCAGCAACACTCACTGGATATTAGCTTGTTGTCTAAGGAAGAACAATTGTATAGAATCCTTACAAGTAATGTAACTCTAAGTCTCTTAACAGTGTGTGTTTTTCTGATTTGCAGCTAGTTTCCACTATGAGTACCAGACGGATTCATGGTCAAACTTCAATAAGACAATACATGTATTAATACTTTTTAGAACATGATGGATATAGAAATGGCATATATCATTATTCTTCTGAACATTTAGATTTCTGCAAACTCCTTGACTCTTAGTTCTTCTTCTCAACCTTCTCTAACTCATGCCTGGCTCTCAGCATTTCCCAGAAGAACAGACTCTATGCTCAACAGTGGGATTGTCAAAGGCTAAATGGCAAAGCATCCTAGGGATACATTATTAATGTTAAAACTCAGGGAAATCCAAAAGATCCAGTATTCTGTGACACTGAACTAACAGCACATTTCAAATTTGCATGTATGTATTTCTACATTCTAACATTGCTGAAAATCTGGGTGCACCTCGTAATTAATATAAGAAATCATAATGTTCTGCAGATTAAATCTAGCTCACCACCTACTTTTGAATGTCTCTAGACCTAAATTTGGTTTTCACATTTTAAAAAGGTTTTAAATATATATATATATATATATAAAGTTTCATAACATATGAAAGTTATATGAAATTTGAATTCCAGTGTTCATAAGTATAGTTTAATCAAAACACATTCACACCCTTTTTTTTATCTATTGTCTGTGATCAAGGCAGAATTCAGTCACTGTGGTGAAGACTTTATTGAACTTAAGGTCTAAAATATCTAGCTATTTACAGAAAAAGTTTGCGATATTTATCATACTTTGACAACATTTTGTCTTTCTTGGTGGTTTTATTATACTCCTTTAAAGAAACAGAAATAATTATCACACACACACACACACACACACATACACACAATTAGGAAGAATTGGTTTATGCAATTATGGAAGATAAGAAGTCCCATGATCTGCCATCTGCCAACTGGGAACCCAGGAAAGTGAGTGGTAGTGCAACACAAGTTCAAATGCCTGCGAACCAGGGGAGCAACTAACGTACATCTCATTCTGAGATGACCAGTATTTCAGTTCTAACATTCAACAGAGTGAATTAAACCTTCCTCTACTTCTTTGCTCTATTCAGTCCCTTAATGAATTAGATGAAGGCCACCCACAATAGGGAAAGCAATCTACTTTACTGAATTACCAGGTCAATTCACATGATCAACTCATCCAGAATCACCCTCATAGACATACTCAGAAATGAAGTTTAACCAAATATCTAAGCATCCTATTATCTAGTCAACTTTTAAGATTACATGACCGTATCCATCACTGTGGTAAATATGACAATGGTATACTTTATAGCTGATGGACCTAGTCAGTGAAATATGGTTGATTCTCAGTAGCTTTTGCTACTAGGGGTAGTACTAAATGGTTTGCTCGCATGAGGAAATTAAAAAAAAAAAAACAAAACAAAACTGAGCCTGATTAAACCCAATCCACAACCCTTTTAACGTAAGTAGTACAGTAGTAATATCATAAAATTTATCTTCTAGGCATCATCAAAGCATAATAGATAACTTCATTTGCTTTAGTTCCTTATAGTTTCTATTCAAATGAGTATGTGTGTGTTTGTAAATATATTTATATATGTTTACATGTATTTACATACATATACACACATATATACATACACATTTGGTGTGTTCATGTTTGTGTGTGTATTCCACATACTAAGAGAAGAAAAATTGATCTTTGTAGTCAGAGATAAAGGCTTGAATTCCAGCCTTATCCCTGATGAGCTAAGTGACTAACAAATTAACCTTCTGAGTCTCATTTCCTTCCTCTGTAAATGGAATTATTCAGAGTTGCTTAGAGATAAAATGAGGTATATAGGATACTGCATAGGAAATTGCTTAGCATGGAACATGCTTCATATTTGGGAATCAATTTATATTTGTTCTCTTCCCACCTTGATCCCACCAAAGTTGATCTCTAACCCATTTGGACCCATTTTAATGAATTCATAGTATGCCAAATAGATATAACTAATCTATTCTTCTGTTGTTAGATTGTTGTAAGATGAAAAATACTTGCTAGCAAAAAAGTGGAGTTTAATACTAGTAAAGAAATATATAACCCACAAGAATCTGAGTTTGTAGTCAAACTGAAAACTAGACCCCTATGGGACAGAAGTAGTCAATTACTTGTCTTCACTGATACCTCTTTAAACCGAGTGTTCCATATAGGTGGTTGAATAAGAAGTCTTCATAAACTCCTGGAAATAGACTCATTTCTTAACTGCTCACATTTCCCCTCAGGGGAAATGTAAGAAAGAACCTGGCATAAGATACTCATTTCTGCAATGGGCCCTGGAGTTTGGGGTAAAGTGCAAAGACAGGATTCGCATGTCAGCTCAACCCATATCAACCTAGGCTACTTCACCTAGCTTCTCCAAGAAAATAAAAAAGTAAACTAGATATTTTCTCATTAAATGAGGACTCAAGCCTCCTGGCTACTGAGCACCATTCTGTGAGTATAACAGCCTCATTGATTGCTAAAGACAGAACAGTCACAGCCTCAGGATAGACACTTCAGAGGCTAGACAGGACTCTTCAAATCTGGCTCTTTTAGTCTGATTTCCTTCTCTCAGCTTTCTCTCCTCAAGCTTTACAGTGGCTTCTTGCTTTCCAGGTACTTCTCCCTTCTGGTTAAGATTAGGAAAATCTCAGAGGAATCCTCTGATTGGCTGGTTTAAGTCACAGTCTCACTTCCTGGACTAATCTGCAGGTGAGGAGATAAGTTTCTGATTGACCCTGCAGAGGTCCCACATTGACTCTTATACCAGCCACTGTTGCTCACCAGACAGTATAGGTAATGGAACTCCCATCTGGCAAAGTGGGGAGCAGCTAAAGGAGGAAGAATGAAGTTCCCCAAAAGGGAAGGCAGCTCAGACATAGCCATGGGGAAGCCCTGAGTCAGACAGCCTCCCTACTTCCTGAGCTGCTCCAGGTCTAACATCAAAGTCCATGTTCATAACAATGGGATATTTTAAAAATTTACGATGATGTTCCCATCTTCCACTTCACTACTAATAACATGGTAAAAATGGCAAGTGTGAAATATCTACGCTGTAGAGTAACAGCTTCTGCCACCTTAATCTTATTTCAGGTATGGAAAAAAGACTTAGGATTCAACCACTAAAAACGTATTCATCAATGCATGTATACTTTTATTAAGATAAATTTACAAATTACAGAAGGGAGATTGAACAGAAAAATAATGTGCTATCAGTTTGGTTGCTGCTCATGATTCAGATTCCCTGATGTTCACCAACTCGCAGACACAGTCTCTAAGTTCTGTCCATGAGAATTAAGTACCCACCCTTATATAAAAAGCAGGGGATTTTAATGGACATCAAAAGGCCCAAATGAAATGTCATAGGATCAGACAGGGGAGGTTCAGGAGTGCTTCAGTTCTCCATTTATGTGAAGGAGAGTTGCTTTGGGGCATGTGAGACATAGTGAGGGTCTCTCTGGACTTTGAGGTCCTGGCCAAGGTGGAACCCATCCCTAGAATCTCTCCTTCTCTCAGCTCTTTGCTTAGAAAACATGTCCTCCTCATGCATGAGTGTTTCACACAAGATTCATTTCTTAACTGCTCAGATACAATTTTTTTTTCTTTCTCATTTTCTTCTAGAGTCTAAATTCTTCTCAACATATTTCCCTCTAATCCTCTTTATTTTTAGTTTCAATGCCTTAATTTTTTCCTACTTAGTGATTAATTCCTACTAATCCTTAGTTTTATCTATTTTTACATTTAAACTTTTTATCTTATGGGCTTAAGCATTTTATCTTACTCTTTAATCATCTATAGTTTTACAATTTTAATGATCCACACTTTTATCTTTATTTTAAAACTCATTTGTTTAATCTTATTTTCAAACTCAACATTTTATTCTACTGGAATTTTAATTCTCTTCCATCCAGTTTTACTTTTCCCTCTTTTCTTTTATTCTCAACTTCTGTAATTTTTTTCCCTCCAAACCAGTACTGTCTTGAGTTTCTTCTTCTTTCTCTCTTTAATTTTTTTTTTTAAATACATTTTTAGAATGGCTGATAACGTGAATGTCATAGTGATGGTGGTGGTGAGGATGATTAAGAAATCGATAACACAGGTCAAGTATCTCTTATCCAAAATTCTTGGCACTAGAAGTATTTTGGACTTGTTTGGATTTTAGAATATTTGCATATATATAACTAGATACCTTGGAAATGGGACCCAAGTTTAAACACAAAATTTATTTGTTTCATGTATATCTTATACATGCAACATGAACACAATTTGGTACAGTATTTTCAGCACACTTGCATTTTGACTGCAACCCATTCCATGCTGACAGGTGTGGAATTTTCCACTTATTGTTGTCACACTGGTGCTCAAAAAGTTTCAGATTTCAAAACATTTCTGGACCTCAGATTTTTGGATTAGGGATGCTCAACCTGTAATAATCATAGCAGAGGAGAAAGGCTGAAGCACTTCTTTCTCTACATGGCTCTTTGTGCCTCTTCTTTTCTCCCCAGATGAGGCCTCAGTCCTCCTCAAGGATAGTTTTCTCCTTCTAAAGTCTAATATTGGTTTTAGCAGATATGGCCAAATTCTAATAATTATCCCCAGGATTACTATTTTTTCTACACATAAAGATCAGCTCATTTATTGAGATGTTTTCTTTTTTTTTCCTGACAACTTGGACCACATTAGCTCTGGCAGTTTGTAGGTATCAGCAGGCAGAAGGGATTGGCTGGTAAGAGAACTTTCCTGAAGTTCTGCCACCAAGCAATAACCTGAGTACTTTACAAACAATTGGTGAGCATTGAACCTTCCTCTCACCACACATGTAAAGAGACCCAGTAGATAATTGATAGCTGGGTTTCCATCTCTGCTTGAACATTGGATTCCCTTAGAAATAGAAGAGACTACCTCATAGACTTTTGGGAGAATTAAAAGAGTTGACATTTATGAAATCTTTAGAACTATACCTGAGATGTAGTAAATGCTATATGCTAATTAAGTGAAAATGTGTGCAGAGCTAAGTTAATTCATACTTTTATTAATGTCCTAGAAGAATCCTCTTGAGTTTCAATAGACCTTAGCCTTATTTTCTCTCAGTGAATATTCAGGAAAAACTAATCAGGGTAAGTTATTCAGAAGAGTTAGATTATTGTTGTTGTTTGTTTTATTTGTTAGTAGGGTCATCTGGCTTCTCTGGACAAACTTCACAGCTTGCCAGAGTCCATTTTATTTGAATCTGATACTTCTGGTTTTTCTATCTTATTTCTCTTGGGCACAAATAAGTGCCTGAGATAGGTTTCTTTAAGGGTCTCTCCCTCTCTTTAAGGGCAGATAATAGGGGAAAATTAATAAATCCTCAATCATTGCCCAATACTCTTCCCTTGGCTAATCACCAATAAACCCCACCTCAATACAGATGGCCTGCCCTTGAACACATCTAGTCCTCATTCTAGAGGTTTCTATTGTGTATGTATGAATTGTCAGGTCTAGATGAACCTTCTCTAATTAAGGCAGTGGTTTTAACTGGTAAAATTGACAGATATGCCTGAAATTTTTCTCTAAAAGGTAACATTTTTTTAGTTGTTGAATTTTGTTTTTTCTACTTATTTTATTTTTCTCCTAAGACTCAAGGCCTAGGACCTCATAGATTTATGTATTGCAGTAAAATGTTTCTTTGAAAGATGACTAAATTTTAGAGCATTCATCAACTCCTATACAAATATTTAAGATCATTCCTCTTTCTGGCAGACATTTCTTAATACTTATGTTTATGTTGTTATAAGCATACCCTAATCAAAACTCATTCTGTGTGGATATAGGATAGTTGTTTAACACTCAACTAGTTCTTTTTATTTATGGCAGCATTAATTATTCTTGGATATGAACACCTAGATTTCTGGTGAACTACCAGGGTCATTGGAAAGAAGATGTATTATTGCTCCATGGACTACCATTTAATATGAATGGGAAAAATTAAAATCACTAAAAGTATTTATGATCAGAATACTAGTGGTGCTAACTGGTAACACATGGTAATAAGGCCAGAGTTCAAGTGTTTGACCCATATGTATAACATCAGTAGAGGGTCATCAATATCACAAGAATCACCAATATCTCTCTAGATAGATCATCAGCTCTCAGATTCCAAATATGAACATGGGAAAATGTGATAATTTCCTCCAAGTTTTAATACCTGGAATGGCTCTTATGCAGTGTATCTGTCATCCTGGTTGGAATGGGGAAGTAAGGAGACTAAAAAGTGAAAACTTTAGATGACAGCTACTCTCTGAGCAATGTTTAAAACTTTACACTGATACTCTAAGTTCTTCTCCTATTGTCTAATATAAAAATATAGACAATAGAATAATAATAATAATATAGAATAACATACTGTTCACATGAAAATAACAGAGGTGATAAAAAATATTTTTCCCCTTTTAGAATATTTAGTTTAAGGAAGTAACAGTCTCTAATCCAGAAAACATTTTAATAGATTATTTAGGGCTATCAGTTGTTCAACCTGAGCAACTAGGTTCAAGAGTCAAGGCACCACATTCTTAGTTCAACTACTCTGCATGAGACAATTGAGGAATTTATTTTTAACCCTAAGAGGTGGTAGGAGAGAAGAGACAGAATAAGTGGAGAGTGATTAAACCCTGTCACAGAGCAAGGAGTCAAGGAAAATTCTCTGGTGACATATGGTGGCTTGCAGATAGCTGCTATAATTTAACTTCCATGAAGGCAGGGAACTAGATATTTTTGTTCACTGATAAACCCCCAAACACCTCAAACTATACAGGGCACAATGTAGACACAACTCCTTTTTTGTTCAGTACTGGGGATCAAACCTAGGGCTTCCTAAATGCTAGGCAAGCTATAACCCCAGCCCAATAATTATTTTTGGTAGAAAAGAATAAGTAAATGAATAAATAAGTAGGGACTTCTAATGTTCAACTTGACATAGCTTATTGTTGGAATGCAAAACCAAAAAGAGCCTGATTGGGCTGGGGTTGTGGCTCAGTGGTAGAGCACTTGCCTGGCATGTGTGAGACCCTGGGTTTGATACTCAGCACCACATATAAATTAATTAATTAATTAATTAATTAAAGGTCCACTAAAGGGCAACAAAAATAAAAAATAAAAAAAGAGTATGATTGAATTTACTCTATTCACAAAGTTCTCTATGACTTTGGGGTTTATCTGAGGAAACAGAGGTGATGCTGAGTAGAATATGTGGAAGAGTAGGATGATCCCTTAACTCAACTAACTCAGTGAACCATCATCCTGTGGTGAACCATCAGTGAATTATCAACCTGTGGTGACCATGAAAAATAAAGTCTGACTCCACGTGCAGAAAGGAGGAGGAAAGTTTTGGACCTCCAAGATGCACAGAACGGGGCTTCAAGATGATCTTTTCTAGACACTAAGGGACATTAGTTCCCATATGATGTTCACATTCCATCTATGGATGTCCCACTACATGCAAGACTTTGCTTCCAGGTATTAGATCAGGACTTCAAGGAATAACAACAGGAAAACACATACCACACAATCACACATACACACGCACACACACACACACACACACACCATATCAATAAAAATCCCTAATAAGATCAGTGTACTGTAGTATTAAAGGAAAGGTTTAGAAGAGTTGATTACCCCTGAGTAAGCTTTGTATTTGGGCCATGCTAGAAAAAAAAAAAAAAAAAAAAAAAAAAAAAAAGAGAGAGAGAGAGAGAGAGAGATTGTGGGCTGAGGAACTGAGGTTGGGGCCGAGGGGCGAGGCAGGGGAGCAGAGAGGAGAGCCATCTCTCACGCAGGGTCGCAGCTCTGCAGTCCTGGCTCTGATCAAGCTGCACACTCGTGGTGATGCCACCCACAGACAGAGGCAGTGCTCTGTGACTGGCACTACCTTTGCTTGTGAGCTGCTTCCTGTGTGGTCACAACACACCTCTGAGCCACAGACTCTGACCATACCAGGGTCACTATCACTAATTCACCCATCACTTCCAAACTCTCTAGAGGGGACAGACCATTGTGTCTCTGCTGTCACTGCCCAACGTTTCTCTCAGCATATTTCATGGTCTCTGATGTTCACCTCTCACTTTTCTTATGCTTGCCCTTTAGAAAAAGCACCAATACCAAACAAATAATAATAATGATTTTTTTAAGACCAAATATTTTATTGGACTCTATGATACTCAGCAACCTGTCTTGGAGTCCAGTTTTAGTTTTGCATAATGTTTCTATAACCCATTTAGGGTTTCTATAACTCATTCTCAGGCACAAAAAATTTCTTACAAAGGTACATGCAAAGGGGAAACTGAGGCTATGGGTTTCCCCTTATATACAACTTATTTGTAATGGGAATATTTGCCTGACTGTTCACATGAAACACAAATTGTACCTCATCCCAGGCTTTGTCACATTTTTATATCTTCTTTTTCTTTGCCCCCTCCATCACTTATTATCAATTTGTTATCTAGCTATCTTGAATATGTATTTTGTGTTATTTAGTTATTTCCAAAACAACATGGTATGAAATTAAACAAACATAAATGGACAGGTGTGTGTTCATGCCCAATGAGCCCAGGCATTTCACTGGACCACTAAGGAACTTTGGAGTATCATCTTGGCTCCAATTTCACCCCAGGTTCATCATTTAGTCTTGACTAAGTTGATTCCCTCTTTGTTTTCGTTTACTTTGGCATAAAGAAGTATTAGAGCAGTTAACCTATCTCTGGGGTGCGTTCAGGTTTAATGAATGAATGCATATAATGCTTCGGAGCGCCTCACGTGAGATGCGCAGTAACTGCACATTATTAGTGCCGCTATTACAGTACCACCTCGGGACCCTCAGCCTTTAAGCCGGCTCGAGACAGGAAGTCTCAGGAATAATAACAACTCTTCTCCCAGCGTGCTTTTCTCCCTGAAACCTCAGCGAACTTAAAGGCATTACCTTATTAATGTACAGCTCAGCAGGAGATGGATGGGAATGACTACTGAATATTTCCTGTTTGCAGGTGGGAGACATTAGGAAACACTTCTGCATTTACTCAGGGCGCACCTGTAATGTGAGCACTTGCCATCATCATTGTTCATGTAAGACACAAACCCTACCTCACCGCTGCTCCGCAGAGGCACAGCGTGGGGTCCTGCCGCTGGGAGGAGTGTGCTCGGTGGCTTTACTGAAGTGTCTCAAGATAGTAAGGAGAGGATCAAACCACATTAATATATTAAAGCCTAATGGTGATCATGTATTTCTATTCAGCAATGATTTGTCTTCAGAAGTTAGCTAAAGTAATCATCACATTTCTCTTTTTTTTTTTTTTTTCTTTTTCTTGTTTTTCCCAGTGATCTCAACTGAAGTCTTTATTTTTAGTTATATAGGTTACTGATTGATTTTAAATGACTGACACATGGGTGATTGATGGACACCATTTGGTGGTCGAACTATTTCAAATTATAAGACTGTTAAGAGATAAGAAATCATTGGCTGACAACTGCAGTGTATTTGCCCATAGCCCCATCGTTGGAAGGATGAGGAAGCCCTTGATTAAAACAATTATGGCATCAGCCTGCTTAAAAGTAATTCAGCTATACTTGTAAAAACGATTCTATAAACCAGGCAACCTTTTCCAACAATTAGTCTGAATTGGGAAGCACTAATTGTATGACATTCAGGCTCAGTATTATGCTGTCCTTGACACCTGGTATGATATAACCTATTGAGTCTAACACCCTATAAAATTTTCTTTCAGCTCTTCCATAATAAAGTCTTCTTTTATTATTAACACATAGTAATTGTACAAATTAATGGGCTTCACTGTGAGATTCCCATGCACACATACGTCATGCATTGATCACATCCATCCATCTTTCTACCCTTGGCTGCATTCCTTTTCCTTCTCCTCCCAACCTCAGCACTCTTCCCTATTTCTATCCCTCTGCTACTTTCAGGTCAACTTTTTTTTTTTTTTTTTTCATTTTTTATTGGTTCATGTTAGCTATACATTACATTAGGATTCATTCTGACACAATTATAAATATATGGAATATAATTTGCTCCAATTCAGTCCCCATTTCTTATCCTTACCCTCTCCCTTTCGCTCCCTTTGTTCCCTTTCCTCGACTCTACTATCTTTCTGCTATTTGCTTTCATTTTTTAATGAGTGTCTTGTGCATATACATAATGGTGAGATTCACTGTTTTATACACACACATACATACACACAGAACATACACACACACATATACATACACACATACAGACACACACACATACACATGCATACACACAGACACAAACACACATACACACAGACACATATACACACACATACGCACACAGAGACACATACACACACACATAGGAAAGTTAGATCAAATTCATTCCACTGTTCTACCCTTACTTCATCCCTCCTCCATTCCTCTGAATGCCTTTCTTCTACTTCGTTATCTTTCTTTTATTTTGATGGAATTCCCACCCTCAGATTTCTTTTCTCTAGTTCTATTTTTCCCCTTTATTTTAGACTACCTTCAACATGTCAGAGAAAACATTCAACCTTTGACTTTCTGGGCCTGGCTAATTTCACTTAGTATTGTAGTCTCCAGTTCCATTCATTTATAAGCAAATGACATAATTTCTTTCTTCTTTAAGGTTAAGTAATATTCCATTGTGTATATGTAATACATATTTTTAATCCATTCAGCTATAGAAGGCACCTAGCTTAACTATTGTGAATTGTGATGCTATAAATATTGATGTGGCTACAACCTTACAGTATGCCAGTTTAAGGTTTTTTAGATAGAAACTGAGGAGTGTGATAGCTAGGTCATATGGTGGTTCCATTCCTAGTGTTTTGAGGAATCTCCATGCCTTCCAGGGTAGTTTACTAATTTGCAGTCCTACCAACAATGTATGAGTATACATCTTTCTCCACATCCTCATCAACACTTATTATTATTTGTATTCTTGATAATTGCCATTCTGACATGAATAAGATGAAATTTCAATGTGGTTTTGATTTTCGCTTCCCTAATTGCTAGAAATGTTGAACATTATTTATATATTTGTTGACCATTTGTATTTCTTCTTTTGAGAAGTATCTGTTGAATTCTTTGGCCCATTTGTTAATTGTATTTTTCTTTTTTTATATGTTTTATGAGTTCTTCATGCATTCTGAATATTAATGTTCTATCTGAGGAGCAGATGGCAAAGATTTTTCTCCCATTCTGTGGCCTTTCTCTTCATGCTCTTAATCATTTCCTTTGCTGTGCGAAGTTTTTTTTTTAATTTGTTGGCTTCCCACCTATTGATTTTCTATTTATTTCTTTCATTTTAGGGGTCTTGTTCAGGAAGTTGGTTCCCGTGCTGATATGTTGGAGTGTTGCGCCTAGTTTTCTTATAACTGTTGCAGTTTCTGGCCTAATTCCTACGTCTTTGATCCACTTTGAGATGACTATTGTGGTCTTGGAGAGGTAGGGGTCCAGTTTCATTCTTCTATATATAAATATCCAGTTTTCCTGCCACCATTTGTTAAAAAGACCATCTTTTCTCCAACATAGGTTTCTGTACCTTTGTCTAGTATCACGTAACTGTATTTATAAGGGTCTGTCCTGGTGTCTTTGTTCCATTGGTCTTCATGTTTGTTTCATGCTGATTTTATTACTGTAGCTCTGTACTATAAGTTTAGGTCTGGTATTGTGCCGTCTTCAGCGTCACTCATCCTTGCTCAGCTATTCTGGGTCTCTTATTTTTCTAGATGAATTTTAGAACTGCTTTTTCTTGTTCTGTGAAGATCGTCATTGGTATTTTGATGGGGATTACATTGAATCCGTATAATGCTTTTGGTCGTATGGCCATTTCAGTGATATAAATTCTGCCTATCCAAGAACATGGGAGGTCTTTCCATCTTCTAAGGTCTTTTTCAATTATTTTCTTCAATGTTCTAACGTCTTTTTTGTAGAGGTCCTTTATTCAATTTTTTTTCTTCAGCATTCTAAATTCTTTATTGTAGAGGTTCTTTTCCTCCTTCATAGATTAATTCTCAGGGTTGGATTTTTTTTTTTTTTTTTTTGAGGTTATTTGAATGGAATAGTTTTTTTTTTTAAATATCTATTTCAGCAGATTTATTATTGAAGTATGGAAAAGTGATTAATTTATGTATGTTGACTTTATATACTGCTATTTTGCTAAATTTGTTTATAAACTCTTGAAGTATTCTGGTAAAGTTTTTTTTATTTATTTATTTTTTTGGTCTTCTAAATATGGGTTCATGTCATCAGCAAACTCAGATAATTTGACCTCTTCTTTTCCTGTTTATATTCCTTTAATCACCTCTTGCCTAATTGTTCTGGCTAGTTTCAAGGACCACGTTGAAGAGGAGGTGAGAGTGGGCATCCTTATCTTGTTCCTGTTTTTAGAGAAAATACTTTCAGTATTTCTCCATTCAGTATGATGTTGGCCTTGAGTTTGTCATATATAGCCTTTACAAAGCTGAGGTAAGTTCCTTCTATCCTTAGTTCCTCTTGTGTTTTAAATATGAATTGGGTGCTGTACTTTGTCAAATGTTTTTTTCTGCATCTATTAATATAATCATGTGATACTTGCACTTAACTCTATTTTTGTGATGAATTATATTTATTGATTTCTATATGTTGAAGCAACTTTGCATCCCTGGGATGAAACACACTTGATTATGGTGCACTCTTTTTTAAATGTTATTTTGTATGTCATTTGCTAATATTTTATTAAGAATTTTTACACCTATGTTCATGAGGGGTATTTGTCTAATGTTTTCTTTCCTTGAAGTATTTTTGGCTGGTTTTGGTATCAGGGTGATACTGGCTTCATAGAATGAATTTAGCAGTGTTCCTCTCTTTTCCAATTCATGGAATAATTTGAAGGGTATAGGTATTAATTCTTACTTAAAGTTCTGGTAGAACTTGGTTGAGAATCCATCCAGTCCTGGCCTTCTCTTTTTTGGAAAGACTTTGATAATTGCTTCAATTTCATTGTATAATATTCATTTGTTTAAGTTTTCTATATCCTCATGGTTTAATTTGGGTAGGTCATATGTCTCTAGAAACTTGTCAGTATCTTAAGATTTTCTAGCTTACTGGAGTGTAGATTTTCAAAGTGGTTTATAATGATTTCTGTAGATCTGTGGTGACATTTCCTTATTCATCTCTAATTTTGTTCATTTGAGCCTTCTCTCTTTCTTTTGGTTAATTTGAGTAAGGGTTTAACAATCTTATTTATTCTTTAACACATCAACTTTCAGTTTCATTGATTATTCATATATTTTTTTTATTGTCAATTTCATTGATTTCAGCTCTGATTTTAATCATTTCCTGCCTTCTGCTGATTTGGATGCTAGTTTATTGTTCTTTTTCTAGGGCTTGAAGTGTAATTTTAGGTTTTTCATTTCATATATTTCCATTTTGTTACTGTATGAACTCAGTGCTATAAACTTTCCTCTTTGAACTGCCTTCATACTGTCCCAGAGGTTTTGATATGTCATATCACTGTTCTTATTTGTTTCCAAGAATTTTTTTTATTTTGCTATGATTTCTTCTGCCATCCATTCATTATTTAAAAACATATCATTTAATTTCCAGGTTTTGGAGTGGTTTCTATATATCTTGTCACTGGTTTCTAATTTCATTTCATTGTGGTCTGTCAGAATACAAAGAATTATCTATACTTTTTCTTATTGTATTTGCTAAAACTTGCTTTGTGAGATAAATATGGTCATTTAAAAAAATGTTCCACATACTGCTGAGAAGAAATTAAATGTAGTCATTAATGAAGGTAATATTCTAAAGATGTCTCATAGGTCCATTTGATTAATAGTATTTTTTTGATTCAGAAGAATCTTTGCTTAGTTTATGTCTGAATGATCAATCTGTGGTGATAAAAGTGTGTTGAAATCAACTGGTATTGTTGTATGGTGGTCTATTTGATTCTTAGCACTGAGAAGTGTTTGTTGTTGTTGTTGTTGTTGTTGTTTTGTACATAGATGCACAATTATTTGGGGTATAAATATTTACAAGCATTATTTCTTCCTTTTGGATTATTTCCTTAGCCTGTATGAAGTGACTATAAACTTCTTTGTCTCTTCTGATTAATTTTGACTTGAAGTCCACTTTGTTTGATATGAGAATAGCTGTTCCCACTTGCTTTCAACTACCATTTGCATGGTATATTTTTTACCATTCTTTCACCTTCAGTCTGTGAATATCTTTGGAAGTCAAGTCTCTTGTAAACAGCAAATTGTTGGGTCCTGTTTTTTAAACCAACCAGTTAATCTGTTTTGATTGAAGATTATCAAAGAATTTACCGTTTACAATGTGATTATAGAGGTGATTTTTATTCCCTGCCATTTTGATTTATTTCTAATGTTTAATTTAGACTTAATTCTCCTTTACTACTGTAATCCATTCCTATGCTGATTTTCATTTTTATTCTTTATTTCTTACTCATGAAATATTTCACTGAGTATGTTTATAGTGCAGGCTTTGTGGTTATGAATTCTTTCAGTTTCTGTTTATCCTGGAAGGTCTTTAATTCCTTTTAAATTCTGAAGGATAAATTTTGCTCAGTATAGTAATCTTAGTTGACACCCACTTTCTTTCAGAGCCCCCTTGGCTTTTAAGGTCTGTGTTGAGAAATCAATTAAAATCTTAATCGATTTACCTCTAAATGTGACTTGCCATTTTGCTCTTACAGCTTTTAAAATTCTATCCTTAGTTTGTATATTAGGCATATTCATTATTATGTGTCTTGAAAAAGATCTATTTTGATTATCCTTGGAGTTCTGTATGCCTCTTGAGTTTGAATTTTCACCTCATTCCTAAGATATGGAAAATTTTCTAGTATTAATTTATTGGAAAGGTTATTTATCCATTTAGTTTATATTTCATAAACTTCATCTATCCCAGTAACTCTTAAATTTGGTCTCTTGATGTTATCCCAAATTTCTTGAATATTCTGGTCATGGTCTCTTAACATCTTTTCTTTGTGGTCAACTTTATTTTCAAGATTATATACTTTGTCTTCAAGGCCTGAAAATTTATCTTCAAAGTGGTATAATCTATTGGTGATGCTTTCCATTGAATTCTTAATTTGGTTCACGGAGTCTTTCATTTCTAGGATTTCTGTTGAGTTTTTGTTGTTGTTGCAATTTGTTTGTTTTCAGGATTGAAGTTATCTTTCATTTCCTGTATTTTCTCTCTAATTTTACTCCTTACATCTTTTAGTTCCTTGAACATTTTAACTGTGAACCTTCTAAATTTCTTCTCTGACATTTCCTCCACTGAGGCATCAATGGAATCAGTAGTTTAAGTGTTATGGGCTGTTTGAGGTGGCTCGTTCCCTTGCTTTTTCATATTGCTTATATATTTACCCATCTATTGAAATGGTTATCACTTTGTCTTTTAAGTAAGGAACTATTTTGTGACCTTCTTTCTTGTAGGAGCCCTGGATTGGGAAATATCCAGATACTGACACTCTAACTCAATGCATACCCACTGCTGGTCCCAGTATCAGAAACAGCTTGAGAGAAGCCACTGAACTCCCTTTACTACAATCACTTCAGAACCATGCCATGTAAAATTCAATCTTATGAAAATCAAAAAACTAGTTGATATTGTTGTCATCAGTTCCTATAATCCAGATATAAACTTGTCGTAAAGTTCTGGAATAGGTCGAAATAACTAGTGTATATAGTAAAATTACTATAGCATTTTAAGGGGATTGAGAGGGATAAGAGAAAGATTAGGCAAAAAGAAGAGAAGGAAAGATGGAAAAGAGCAATTCACACTGAGATAAAAAGAAGGAAAAGATGGATGAGGGATTTGAGGCAGGAGCACATAGTTTAAGAGGGAGAATAGAAAGAGGAACAAGTATAAACCAGAGCTGAGAAAACAAAGATAAAATGAATAATTTCAACTAGTGTTTTATACCATTGGAAGAAGTACGTCAAATGGGTTGAAGATACAGTGTTGGCTTTTAGGGTAATGACTATCAATCAAGATAAAGAGTGATATGTATGATCAAAGTTGACATTACAGTTATTTATAGTAAACCATGCCAAGGTGAAGATATTTCTTGTTGAACCTAGATTGGTATTTCATTAGAATTTGGGACATTCAGAAGATGTCCATCATTCTTTGGTTTTGGATCCCTCTAGAGGTGCTGGAGCACAGGAACCACTCCCCTCGTTATTATGGGCCTCCCACCAGCCAGGACTAGTTTGTCAGCTCCGGGGCCTATGGCTGACTGCTTTGCGTACAGTGTTGTGTCTATTGGTTGTTATTATTGTGTGCCAGAGATCAGGATGCAGAGCTCTGAGTTACTGTTATAATTGGTACAGGTCGCTATGTACCCGCTCCTCTCTACAGGATCCTTTTCAAGGTAGCATAGAGCCTGGTGGCTGTCTACAAGCATAGATCCTGTATTTGTGGGTGCTCTACTGGTAATCTGTGGTGCAGAAGTGTACCCCTGGCCAATGCAGCTCACTGGGCTACTGTCCTTTCTACTGAGTAAGGTGACTCAGCTGACTCACCGGGGTTCTATCTTTCTTTGCCCCAAGTTGTGAATGGTGGTAACTGTTTCCTTCTGCTAAGTGTGACTGAAGCGGGGTCCAAAAGTGCCTGGTCACTCACCAGTCACTCACCAGTTGTGATTACAGATCAGGTTTGTGTTGTCACTAACTGCTTCCGTGGATCTGACTGATCCCCCCTCTCCCCCCCAACACTGGTTATGATCATGATCCAGGCACCTTCCCTTTAAGCCTCCTGGGATTCAGGCAGTTTCTAGTCCCAACTTTCTGCTGACTGCTGCCATGATCCATGGACAGTCCTTCTGTGCCACTGGATATCAGGCAGCTGACCTCCAGGATGGGCCCCATGCAAACTGTGGGCACAATCAGGGGGACAGTCCCTTTAGGCTTCTTAGAACTCAGTTTCCTGCTGTGTCTCTCCCCGGTGTCAGTGGTCAGTGTGAACAACTTTCCTGAGCGTTTCCCTTTCCTCTGAGTGGGACCAAAGCTGCCTTCCCACTTGGATCTGAGCTTTTGCTTCCTGCCTTCATGACATGTGGAAGACTGCTCTGTCTCTGCCTCGGTAGACTCTTGCTGATGCTGCACAGGTTGCCTGGTGCACTCCTCCTCTGTCCAGGGTCCCTGGGACGCCCCACATAGCATTCCTCCTCTGGCGAGCCTCCAAGGCATGCTCCATGGAAGGCTACTTCTCCACCTGGGCTCTGTGCATCCTGCACCACCCTACTCCCCTCCTTCACACTGTTGGGGAGTGGTTTCAGAGACTTTCACCTAGTTGTGATCAATCCCCCTGTAAGTTCTTTCTAGACAGATTCTTAAGCAATGTCACCGCAGAGGTGTTCCCTGTGGCTCGATTTGCTGGTGTCTGGAAGTGGGAAGATACCGTGATGATCCAGTGTGACTGGTTATTTGGGTGCTGGAGAATCCAGCAACTTTCTATTCATGATTTGGTTTTAATCTGCTTGAACCGGCTGGAGGACACCCTGTGGCTCCTATCACATGTTAATATGGCCTATTTTTCTTTCCAAATGGTGTTCAGGGAGTGAGCTTATGTGCTTTTGGACTCCCTGTTTCTCTCTGCATTGTCCTCCCCCTCCCTCCCCATGATTCATGGTTGAGGCATTCTGTGCTTCTTTTCTATACCTTAACCTATCTTCTCTCACAGGTTTCAGACTTTGTAATACGGGCTCTTAGAGCATTTATTTTCTCACTCACCTCTCAGTCTGCTGTTCTTTCATTATCTTCTTTCTGTATTGTGAGGAGATCAGGAATTACTGTCTATTTCCTTCCCACCATCTTACCTTCTCCTCGGATCAACTTTTAATAAGTTCCCTTTACACTGAGCTCCAAATGGGTCTAGTTATACTGAAGGTTTCAAGAGCATAACTCCTATTACTTTAGGTGTTTGCAATGTTGAACCTCTTTCACCTTAAATTTCCTCCAGCAGTTTTATAAGTGATTTTAAAAGTAAACTTCATAATTCCACTGCAGAAAAACTGGCATTGCATACTGAGATGATGGGAATTTTACTGAGTTGCCTGCTCACATAAATATGTATTACAAATAGAATGGACCCTGGGCTCTCTGTCACTTGGTTAAACCTTGGGCATTTAGCTGACATCATTCTTTGGCATTTGTCTTTCTTCTCTCACTCTTTTACCAGTGGGTAATGGAAATTCAGTTGTCAGCTTAAAATTATCCAACTATGAGAAATCTGACTCCTTATAGCATTCTGCTCTCCCATCCAGGTCCCACCCGGTCCTGCACAGCCCTAGCACCTCTATTCTTTAGTTAATGGGAAGAGAGCCCAGACAATCTCCATGTCAGACATTTAACTTAGTCTTAGGCCATTTGCAGTGACCAATTTCTCATGCTTCATGTGAAGGCAGAAAGAGACGGTAATTTGCCTGGGCTAGTTTATAATGATATATGTAATGGAAAGATTCCTCCCAGACACCTGCAGCAACTAGCTTAGGCTTTGAAGCATGAGATTTGATTTCTCCATTTTAGCATGCAAGCTTACAAATATTGTTATTGATCATAAAATTATCCAGTCTTTTAAGAATACAGCTACAGTACTTGATTGAAGTACTTTCTACTGAAATTTACAGACTGATTCCCTTTCAGTGCAGAATTTTCTTTCCACTTGGTTTTTTAAAGTGTCTGTCATTAATATCCTTGAGCAATTCTTTAGTCCCATGACAGTGAATGGCTTAAGAGGGAGGAATTGGCAGGTTCATTTTACTCTTAGCTTAGCAGGATACTAAATTGTCACCTCTAGAAAAACACAGTTTTACCACTCTCTAACTTTCCGGAGAAAAGTGCATCCTTCTCATGACCTGGAATTAGGAAAAAAGCATGTTGTGATTGGACTTGGTCTCATCACTCATTCAAGTGCTGACATTTCTCATACCTCCCTGGGATTGCGTACTATACTCTTCCCCTAGGTCAAAGAATCATTTCATCCAATGGGTCTATAGATTACCTACACATAGCATAGAGGAATCATCTTCGGTAGCTGGGAGCCAATTTGGTATTTGTGTTACAAATCAGTTCGATCCCTGACTCACAGCTTCAAAGAAAGGAGGAGGCCAGTGTATTATAGAATGCAGATTGGATTTTCCCAACTACTAAACTCCAGTCACCATTAACCAAAACAGAGCACTCAGACTATTTTTATATCTCACTGAAACAATTAGAACAATTTCCTAGTAATTTGAGTCCAAAGATATGACTTCCCTGGGAATATTGTGAAAGTCAGTTTTTAGCATCAATTATTAGGGTAAATTTATTGTTTTTTTTTTCACTTTGCTATTTTAGATTTGGCCTTAGGAAATCCTTTGGAAACTCGCCCTTGAAAAAAAAAAAAAATTCACTCAGAGCTAGCAATCAATCACAATTTCAGCGTGCTTGATTACCAAAAAGACCAAGAAAGAATAACTTATCATCACTCTTCATGTTAGCGCGTGTCAACGCCAACAGCGATTGCTACCTGTGTTATGGGGTGGTTGAAAAGATAAATTTGGTAACAATGTTTTTTTCCCCATGTTTTCAACACTGAAAAATGGCCTTTGATTTGTGGCTATAGATCTTAGTTGATGGTCCTTGTATTGCTTTCAATGAAAAAGGAGTAGTTAGTAATAATCAATATAATTTTAAGTCCCTGTGTTTTTATTTTTCCTGGAGATCAATATCTCTATAGGAGCACTCCCTTCAATCAAAGACACTACGGAGAAATTCTGTTCATCATCTTAACTATATCCATTTCTCAGCACCAATGATTAAATAACTTCAGCATGTATGAATTTGTTTGGGGTGTTCTTAAAGTAGGCTAATTTCGTTCCAGTTGAATGTCCTTGATTACATGGTACTCAGACAGAAGGAGATTACAAAACACTAGAAACTATTCAAATGTCTTTGTGTTAATTAAATTGCCAGAAATTTTATCATGAGGCTGTAATGATTCCAAGGCCCTGGCAAGATGTGGCTCCTTTAAAAGGAGCAACACTCTGGAACACAGCCCCTTTTGCTGAGTTAGCAGGCTTGCAATGAACTGCCTGCTAGGGCCCCTGGGGGCTGGGCAAAGCAACCCTGGGGTGCTAAGTGGATGGATGGAGGTTTTGCAAGGAAATTTAAGAATTGTGTGCAGTAGCTCAGACCTTGAATCTGCTCAAATCAGAAGGTTTTCCACCTTTTTAATTTCAAAGTCCAGCACTGCTGTTAACACTTGGAAATGCAACTTCTCTTTACCTTCACAGCCTGCTAGAACTCATTTCACAAACAGTATTTTAGGGATTTTTCCCTTGATTCTTATCATTACACTTTCTTTCCCACTCTTTGGAACTTGATAGGAAATGTCCTGTGCATTCTTCTCTCTCCTGTGAACTTTGAAAATCCCTCAGGAGAGTCCTTTCCCCCAGCTTGGCTTTGAATGTGGGAACCTTATGATACAATGTGATAATGAACAATGTGAAATTGTTGAAGTAGTGATAGCAGCCAGGTTCATTGAAAGCTCCTGCCTGTTCTGAAAGAGCCTGGATGCATTGCAATAAATGTGTCTCCCTGGAGGTTTTATTCTTAGCCTCTTCTAATAAGTTATCCAAAATCAGAAACTGGAATTTGTCTCCATATTACAAGGAGTTGTCTTGATCGGACTGTGGAGGAAACATTTTACACTTGAAATTCGAAGCCAGGGAAAATTTTCACATTTCTTTTGGAATCCGAAACTACCCAGTTAACTAAGAGATTCGCCAAGATTTGAGGAACCTTCCTGTGAACCTAGGGAAATTTCACGCTAGGACTGAACCGGAAACTAGGTACACTTCACTGGGTGTCATATTTCCTTCTGGTCAGCTTGCCGCGCTCTCTCCCCCCAGGTTGTATTAATTATTTCCTGCCTCCAGATGAGGGAGAAGATTAACTGGCTTCACACAGTACCAAATAAAATATTTCCAAGGAAAAAGGAGCCTGACCAAACACACATCTGAAGAAATCAGTCCCACCGCATCATGTCTCCTTCATCCGGACTCATTATTTGACCAGTGGCTTTGCCCTTCCAGAGATAGTGATCTCTGCTAAGGAGGAAGCACAAACAGGGATTAAAACTGTATTGTGCATCATGAAAATAACAAGACCCACAATGATAGCTTCAAAGGAAAAAGAAGGAAGAATAAAGAACTAGAGAAGGTGTTCCTAGATTGATAAATTTACCTGTGTATTGGCTGGCTCAGTGATTCCAAACACAGACATGCTGCTTAGAGTACTTTGCAAACTGAGGACAATAAGCTGAGCAATGTTGTGTCATTCTCTTCCCTTCTTTTCAAATGAATGAGGTCTTTATGTGCTTATATGAATGATACCTCTTTGTTAGATGTTTACATAAGCCAGGTGTCCTCAACTTTGGCACTCTGGACATTTTGGGCTGGATAATTTACGGGGGGTGTGGTCTCCATCCTATGTATTGTAGGATGATGTTTAGCAGAGTTCTTGCCCTGTCTTCACTAGATGCAGCCACACCCCAACTCCAGCCATGACAATCCAGTCATCTCTCACATTGCCAGATGCCCCCTGTGAAGCAAAAATTACCCCACTTGAGAAGTATTTGATTAAATCTCATGGTTTATGTCTCCAAATACCTCAAAATTCTGTAATTCATACATCAGTGTATTTTTTCTGGAGTTCAGAGTTATAGATATATGTGTATAAATAATATATATAAAACACGTATATATACACAGGCATACATATGTGTGTATATATACATACACACAAAATATATAACATATATTTTATTTTTATTAAGTATACATACATACAGTATATATTCTTGTGTATATAGATGTAAGCATCAACTCCAAAGAACATCTAGAAACAACAAAAATCTATAAGTTGGGAAGGACCTTAGGGGGAAAAAAGAGGTTTAAAACAATAATGGCAGCCACAGTAGCTACAAAATAAATCAAACATATTAATAAATAATAAATCAAACATATTAATGAGGACACAGAAAATGTCCAAAAGTACCCACAAAAAGAAAATAAAATTGCTGGCTTATTCTGCAAAATACTAGAATTGCATTGAGTATTGCTATATTACAATATAGTATAATATATATACTATATTTAGTAGGCACTAGCCACTTGTGATTACCTAAGTTTAAATTTAAATTAAATAAAATTTAAAATTCTGTTCAATGAGTCACTAGTACTCAAAGCTATATGTGACTAGTGGCCACCCTGTTGGACAGTGTAGATATGGGCCATTTTCACTGTGGAAAAATATTCTACTCTCTGGAGTACTGAAGCAATACTAGAAATTATAGTGAGATGAATTTTCACTTATCAGAAGAAAAAAATCATTTAAAAAATTAAGGCTTTGCAGCAGTTATCCTCTCAAATAACTTTTAAGCAGATTCCAAGAAAGAATTCTTGCTGGGTAGGCTGCTGCACTGAATGAACAGAATTCTCTGACCTAGACTCAAAAGGGCCTATGTGTGAGTTTTTATGATTTTTTATGCAATAAACTTTTTATAATTTCTAAACACAACCCCATGAAATTGGAAGAAACATTGCATAACTTTCAGATCAAAACAATATTTACAAAATGTAGACTGCTGATTTAAAATTTTCCTCTGTGGGAAGACCTGTTCGCACCTTATCTGCCTTGAGAAAAATGTTTATATTATGTCAATATTCTCAAGTGAATTCTAGCCACTTATAAAATATGAACCTTGGTCATATGCCATTTCTGATCATACAATATCCAAATTCAAGATTTAGTCCTATATTATTGAGAATAAAAAATAAGGGGGCTTAGGATGCTCAGAGCATGAGAGGGTAATGAGAAAGAAAATTAAATGCTACACCACCTTGACAGGGAGGACATTGCTCTTACACGTAGCCAAACAACTTCTGGTTAAAGGATAACGTGTATTTGACATTTGAAATTCAGATGATAGCCAAGGATAAATCATCCTCAAAAGAACAACCAAAAAAGTTGGATATACTCCTCTCCTTATCTATGATGCTGTGTTAGTCAGTCATTACTGCAACAAATATTTGAGATAAATCAATGTATTTTAAAAATTGTATATTTCAGCTCTCCGTTTTAGAGGTTTTAGTCTGTGGCCAGACAGACTCATTCCTTCTAGGCCGCCAGTGGTGGTGCCAGATGGCAATGACAGGGAGCCTGTGACCAACAGTTCACCTCATGACCAGGATACAAAAGAAGAGAGAAGAAGCAACTGGTATCCCACAATCCCCTTTTAGAACACACCCCCAATGACCTAAAACCTCCAGTAGGCCTCATTTCTTTAAATTTCTACCACCTCTTAACAGAGCCAAGCTGGAGGCTGAGCCATGAACCCACGGATATTGCAGACATTTTAGATGCAAACTATAGCAACCCTTTGTTCCCAAAGTGCAAAATCCAGTCACAAAGTACACATGCACATACAATGTACAAAGCCAATTCATTGAATTTCAGAGACTCACCTAATATTTATTAAAAGCTTTATTTTGCTTTATTTATGTTCTTTATTGTGCTTTGTACTTAGGTATTTATTGTTCTTTTTGGTAAGACAAAAAGAAGACAAAGTACCTGGGGGAGGGAAAAGGGGAAGGAAAGGCAAGGTACTGGAGAACAAAACTGACTAAATCACATTGCTATATTTGTGCATGTACAAATATGTAACAAGTCCCACCATTACATGTAACTACAAATGCACCAAAAAAAAAAAAATTTTTTTTTTTTTTAAATAAGCCCCTGCCCTCTAGAAAGCCTAATGGTTTAGGTGACTACAGTGGAACTCAAATGCAATGAGAGAATGCTACAGGTAATGCTAATTATGAGGATATTTTGTGTTTATTGTGAAGACATTGCTATAGCAGTCAACAGAGACCTTACAGAAGACACAAGAAAACGGAAAGGAATGAATGCAAACTGGATGAAAAACAAAACGTACACAAGCAAAGTGATATCCTTATGTGGGCAGAAAAGCATGGGTTGGAAGTATGACAGGGGAATTATGGGTGAGTAGCGGAGCAGGGTCCAATGAGGGGGAGTCTATCTTTTTTTATTTATTTATTTATTTTTTTGAGAAAAAGGGAAAAGAAGGTTTATTGTTTTCCTAGCAAAGGAGAAACACAGGGGATTCCTGTCCCAGAGGCTGTGATTCTGCCCATCAGTAGGAACAGGGCTGGGGTCCGAGGTGGCAGGGAGCAGCTTTTAAAGAGGGGATTCAAAGACTACATTCCAGGTGTTTTCTGTTGGAGTTGTAATTCACTTGCTAAGTTGGGACATAGTCATTTCTGAGACCTTCCAGTACCATCCCTAAAGTCTGGATTATTTCCTTCCTAAGGTGGATGGTACTCAAGGACAGATAAATCTGCCCAGGATAGGGAAGAAAGGTAATCCTGCTTCTCCTGAGATTAGGGAGGAGGAGAGATTAGGAAGGAGCAGGGAGAGAGGAAGAGAAAGAAACATGTCCTTTTTAAAATGAAGTTGCAGTGGCAGACCAGCAAGGGCGACATTCAAAGCATAAAGTGAATTACTGTTACTTTTCCCCACTGTTGATTTCTACATTCCATTTCTATGGAAAAATGGGCGACAACATCTCCAAGCTGCTTCCTGCTCAAAGAGGGCAAAGTTAGGAGAAGTAACTCAAAGTCCTTGAACTCTTATCAGGTGGGGTGTAGACAGTTAAATGTATTCAGCGTCAGAGCAGTTCAAAGGTCCACAGTGTCAGATGACAGGTGACTGGACAAGGTATACCGAGGGCAATGATCATACTAAGACAAAAATAAACACGACAGCAAAGCATTACATATTTGTAAACAATTAGCACAAAAGCAATTAGTATTTTAGCCAGTTTCTGAAAACAGTAACTCATAATCATATCAGTGAAAACCAGATCAAGTTTGTCAATGTAAGAGGTTAGGAAGATTTGTAGGTCTGTAAAGATCAGGCTCAAATTAACTCAGCACGAACTTGTGACTCCAGAGTCCTTGTGATCATTAATGTTAGACACTCCCACACAAGAACCCTTCCTTTATAGCCTCCAGTCTTACGTTTGGTAGGGCTGACGCTGGTGTACATCTTAAGTTACATTAAAAAAAATTGTTTTTCCTTTTAAATGTCCATGTTGAACTGTGCTTAGACTATACTCTCCTGCCTGGGGTGGGGGTGGGGTCTTAAAATCTAGGCAGAAGATCGTAGACCTGACATGCTGGGAAACAGGAAGTCTTTACACAATTAATTGGCACAATGAAATACTACCTCAGGAAGGTTACTGGGTATAGACTGCAGAATAAATTGAAGGGTGGGCAGGAGGAGGTTCATTAATGAAAAAAGCATAGTCAGAAAGTTGAAACAAGGACTGAGCATGACACGGTGAGTGCTAAAATTTCTTTGTGGATAATGGTGAAGAATAGGCAGGACAGCCCTGGGTGCCTGTCATCTCAGCATCTCAGCTACCCAGGAGGCTGAGGCAGGAGGATCACAAGTTCCAGGTCAGCCTGGGAAACTTAAGGACACCCTGTCTCAAAATAAAATTTTAAAAAGGGATGAGGATGTAGCTCAGTGGGAGAATACTTGCCTAGCATGCACAAGGCCCTGGTTCAATCCCCAGTGCTTAAAAAAAAAAAAAAAAAAAAAAAAAAAAACAGAAAAGAAAGAATAAGGAAGGGCATTCTAGTGATGTTGAATATTAAACAAATTGGTATGCATTAGTCAGGAGCATGACATCTCTACTGGATAAGCTCACATACAGACTTCCCTAAAAGGAGGATAGTAGGCTGCCAGTGTCTCAGAAAATCTTTCAGCTCCATGGTGCTCTGATCCTCAGCAAAGGAGAATCACAGAGAAATTAGGTTGTTTCTTTTCTTGATCTTTATTCTGCCATTCCTTGCTGAGCTGCTGTAGGGGGAGAGCAGATCACACACTTTCTCTGTACCTCAGTTTTAGTATCTATAAAATATAAATTGGTTTGTTACCCATCTCACAGCAATGCTGCAGAGCTTGTGAAATATTGGACCCTAGGAAATACTGGGCATTTGGGAGGAAAAAATCTTGTGATAAATAGGAGATGGAGACCACCTAAAACTGGATAGAGACTTTTACCTTTGAGAGCTGCATATTTCTTGTCCACCAGGCAACCAGATTCCATCATCAACAAACATATTCACACACAAATTCTAAACAGTATAGAATATTAAAGTCCACAAATCTCTTAAAGTTCCAGAGTTGCAATCGTGAGTTATAAATGTGAATGCTTAAAAAAATCTGTTCAAGCAAAGTGATTTTTCTGTGCAGTTAATACTCTAGAAAGGAATATGTGAAATGCATTTAAGACAAAATGAAGGATATTCATGAGCTGTTGTCAGTAGATGAGAAGGAATAAATCATTCTCTTATGACCAACATCACTGAAAACCAATTGCCATTTCTTGGTCATCAAGCACAATGCTGCCAACCAAGGGGAAGACTACGGGTGGACTAAAACCACACAGGAAGTATCTTACTCATGATTAGAATAAGCTAATGTCAAAATAGGAAAATTTCTCAGGGAACATCTAGTTCAACTCCTTCACTTAAGTGGGTGACAAATCTCATGACTAAGTGCCAAGTTCAAGGTCACAGGGTAATTAGTGTGAGAGATAGAACTGGAACTCTGGGTGCAGGGACACACTGCTCACTTTTTGCGGAACAGTATTGGTCTTGGTGCCATGTAGCATAATCAGGGATGTACCATGCCTGGGAGAAGATATTATTTTTTCTTTCTCTGTAGTTCCAGCCTTGACAGATGAGTAAAACTGAATAGTGGCACCAAAGGGATGAGAAAGTAAGAGTAAGAAAGATTTGTAACATTCAGATCAAAGGTCCCTTTCGAGGAGGTCTGGGTTATCAGCGCTACATATCCTCATTACAAACATCTAGTCTTGAAGGCCCACAGGAAGGAATCGAAGAGTTACATTATAATTTGAATTAGAGATAACATATCTATTAGAGAGGAGATTAAAACATGGAAAGGGGATTTTCCCTTTTGACAAATTAGAAAATACGAAGTGTAGTTACCGAAAAGGGAGAAATAAAGACAAAAAGAAGAAGGAGGAGGAGGAGGAGGAGGAAACTGAAGGAAGTGATTAATGTCAAGACCTTTAAAGAATAAAGAGTATCACAAGAGTAGGAAAACCTCATCGATCCATATACTGGGCATGGAGAACTTTCCAAAAATAAGGTGAATTTGGATCTTCTAAAGAAATGAGTTGCTGGCTTCACTGAATATCAAGAAGGCTCCACAAGCTCAGGATATCCTTGAAGGGATATGATGTCCCCATTGTCCAATAGTGATGAGTGACACTTAAGAAGTCCAGAGTTCTCATGTCTTCTCTTCACATAGCAGTAAAATAAGAGTATAATAATACATAACATTTGAGGAGACTGCTTCCTCAGTATTCTCCATTTATCCATGATTTCACTTTGTGCAGTTTTAGCTATTCAGGGTCAAATGAAAATATTATATGGAAAATTCCAGAAATAAACAATTCATAAGGATTAAACACTGTTCTGAGCAGTAAGATGAAATCTCATGCTATCCTGCTCTGTTCCACTTGGACATGAATTATCCCTTGGTCCAGCATATACATACTGCACATGCCACCAGCCCTCAGTCACCTAGTGGTCCTCTAGATTACAGCCTGACTGTGGTATTCAGTGTTTGTGGTCACATAGCTCTGATGTAATAACCTAGTGCTGTGTCAACAATGCCCATGTCATTTATCTCACCTCATCTTACCATGTAAACTTCGTGTTTAACCACAGCATCTCATGAAGAAGGTTGAGTACAGTACCATAGTCACATGACTTTTATTTGCAATATATTGTTATAATTGTTCTGGTTTTATTATTAGTTATTGTTATTATTCTCTTTGTGTGCTGGATGTGCAATTAAAATTTATCATAGGTATGTGTATATAGAAAAAGATCATAGCATCTGTAGGACTCAGGACTATCAGTGGATTTAGGTTTTCACTGTGGGTCTTGGAACATACTTTCTGTGGATAATAGGGGTCTACTGTTCTTCCTGAAATCACCAGCCTTTACCAGTTTACTTATTCATTTGAACAAAGGTATAAAAGGGATAAATAAGCTTGTCACCCACAGGGACAAGCATGACAACTGTGGAAACATATGTACTATTTGAAAATTTCCTTCAACTTTTTTCTCACATCCTAACCAGACAGTATTCAGAAGATGTTAAATACCCACTTCTTTTCTCAAAAGCTTATAACCTAGCACATAAAAGTAGACAAAGGGGCAGGTAATGTTGTTTATATAATTATAGACTGAATGACCTGACCAAAAAATTATTAAGTAAAATTTGAGAGAGAATAATTACTGAGATTAATTGATATAGCTGAGACTAATCAAAAGCAGCAGATAATATATCTGGGAATCATCAAGTCAAGAGAAATACAGCATGGAATAGCACAAGGGTAGTATTAGCAGTCTTTTATGGTTTGAATATGAGGTGTCCCCCCAAATCACCTGTAATGAAGGAATATTCAAAAAACGAAAATGATTGTGTTATGAAAACTATAACCAAATCAGTCTGTTAGGGTTTGGATGTGAGGTGTTCTCCAAAAATTCATGTGTGAGACAATGCAAGAAGGTTCAGAGGAGAAATGATTGGGTTGTGAGATTTTTAATCCAATCAGTGACTTAATCCCCTGATAGGGATTAACTGAGTGGTAACTGAAGTAGTGGGGTGTGGCTAGAGGAGGTGGAAATTGGGGGCATAGCTTTCGGGTATATATTTGTATTTGGCAAGTGGGGTCTCTCTGCTTCCTGACCATGATGTGAGCTGCTTCCCTCCACCACACTCTTCTGCCCTGATGTTCAGCCTCACCTCAAGCCCTGAGGGACGGAGCCAGCCTTCTATGGACTGAGATCTCTGAAACTGTGAGCCCCCAATAAACTTTTCCTCCTTTAAAATTGTTCTGGCCAGATCTTTTAGTGTCAGCAGCAAAATAGCTGACTAAACCACAGTCTCAAGGTACTATATAATAATGTACTGAAAATGCTTCGATAAATCAAGATTAAACTTTTTACAAAAGAGACTACCTAACCTTTATATGGTAAAGAGATTTTAGATATTAGCAATGAAAACTGTGGTTATCAAAAGCACACCTTTTGGAAGTCGTAAGAATATAGTATAATAAAATAAGATTAACACAATTGCATAAGATTCCTTCATCTACTACGGTAAAGGCTGTTGACGTGAAATTTTTAAAAAGAGGCAAGATAGAATATAACAGAATGGGTAGACACTTTTAATGTGGGAGGTCTAGTTGTCTTATCTTCTTGATCTCATTTTTATCTGTTTTCCATGTGTAATTGCTAATTACACATCTTCTATTCTCAGAAGTGCCCTAGTTTGAGTACAAAGCATGTGGTACTCCTATTGAAGGTAAATATAGACTGAAAATTTAAATTGCATTTATAAATACGTAGTGTTCAGATTTAAAACATACTGTGTTCAGGCTCAGTTCCTATAAGCTTTTTTTAAAAAGACTAACAAACTAGAGTAACCTAGGTTAGTAAAGAGCTGTAAATTATATCATATGAGAATCAATTCAGGAACTAAAGCCAGAAAAGATTTAAGTCTGGCATGATATTGTCTTCATCCTTCCAATAAGTGTTTCATGAAATAATGATGATTCAACTTCATCTTTAACATTTTAGTAGGAATATCTATGATTCATGGACAAATTTATGGAAAGGAAGATTTCAACGGATTGTAAGCAAGCTTTCCTCACAGCACAAGAGCTGTTGTTAAAAGGAATGAACCACTTTGACAACTTATGAGCATCCTGTCCCTTGTTGGATTCTATTAGAGTTTGGATTTCTGCCAGTCTTAGATGATACAGAAGGGAATCTTTTTCCTGGGAGTCTAGATTCTAGTACTCTCAAGATTTTATGTATCCACAGTTAAGTCTTCAGCAATGAATAGTATGCCTCTTCATTGAACTCTCTGTGTCTCTGTAAAGGCGCACAGCCAATATCCTCTTAAAGATTCATAAATAAATAATATTTGTTGTTTATAAATTTATAACCAAATAATGTTTATTAAGCATCCACTTTATAGCTGAGATGTTCACATATAATGCTAAATTTAATCTTCCTAATAATCCCATGGGAAAGTCACTGTTAGTCCTTCCTAACAGAAAAGGGAGATAAGGTTCAGAAGGCTTTTGATGTGCCCAAAGAAATTGGGTTAAAAACTGGGAGAACTGGGATTCTCCCAAATCCCCAATGAAACCCATCTATTCAAACTGATTTTTATTTTGCTCTTCTAACATCAGCAGTGTGCCCTCCTGGAAGGAGGCTGAAGTGCTGTCTCTTTCCCCTACTTTCTATACTTTTAAAATCAGTACAGCCTAACTCTCTGCAGAAAATTAAATACCAGACGATACCAGAGGAATGTGCTCTTGAGTATCTTTCTCTCCCTTTCGGTGTGTATGACCTATTTTGTATGACATATCTCTCTTCTCCCTCCTACAGCTAAAATTAAACCAGTGGAAAATGTTTGCCTCAAAGTACGAGTTCTCTTCATGAAACACAACTAGGCTGAAAGGTCAATAGATTAACAAGAGAGAGTCACTGTTCCTTATCTGGTAGGCAGAGAGACAGTGCCAGCATTGGCATTTGGGAAAGAAGAGAGAGAGGAGTTTGAGGGTTACATTGACCAGGAACAATAGCCTCAAAAGAGATGAGAGGAAAATGAGGACTAGATGGACCAAGCAAGGGAAATGTTTGGAGGTCACATTCAAGCTAATGGCAATCCAGGGACCAGTAATGATATGGTGAAGAAACCATTTGCCCTGGACTCACTGCAAAATAATAAATAAGATCAAACTTCACATGTGTGCAGCATTATGCTTGATAGGACATGTTCACTTGCATTACCTCATTGAATTGTGATGATATTTGTGGAAAACAGGCAAAATTGTCCTGGTTTTACCAAAGAGGGAACTGGACTCCAGAGACATGAGTGACTCACCAACATCCATAAATCAGAAGCAGTCCACTGACATTATTTTTCCAGAATATTTATCTCATTTCACACATACAAAATCTGCTTCTTTGCAGAGCATTTTGTCTACCCGATATAAAATTGCATGTGAAATCAAAAGCTTTGACTCTTCATAAAAATTCTAAACCCAAAGATGTTTATTAAAGGACCTAGATGCCAACTCTGCTTTTACACCACACTATTTCTTAGTTGATGTTTCTTTTACTCTATGTATGGTTATTCTGGATGAATAATTTCATTTGGTGATTTTAGACTAAAATCTTAAAGACTCTCTAATGAAAAGAATTTGAAAAGAGGTGGAGAATTATCTTCTAGTCAGGCTCTTGACCCACTAATTCCAAGCTGATCTATTTCTAGGCTGCCAAACCAATCTTTACTGGTTTTGATTTTTGCTATTGAATCATGTCATCTGAAGTATGCCACACCAGGGATCAATGAAAGATACACTTTCCTTGTCAAGATCAGCTATACAGAATAAAAAGACAGTTGGACTGCTTTTATAACCAAGAAATTATTTATCTGCCAGACAGTGTGATTCACTGAATTGAGCCATATGATTTCCAGCAATATTTTTTAAGATATTCTTTTATTCTTAAAACATCCTGAAAAAATCAAAATTAATAGCAATATACATAGGAAAATGTTAATAGGAATTTCCAGCTGTTTCTTTGCAAAGGAAAAAGAAAATGGAATCATTAGCTTACACATTGACGAAGAGAAATGCCATAAAGGACTTGGAGAGAGTTCAGTTTCCTTTCAAAATATGTTCAGTTTCCTTTCAAGTACATGTTGTCAAATTAGAATGTTCTTATGTTGTGTTGTGATTTTCTCTGAGTTTTTACCATTATGTAGGGTGCTTTCTTATGCCCTTACCATGGAATCTTCCAAGAATCAGCAAAGTTTACCAAACTGGCTTATATTTTAACGAGAGCCTTGGAAGTATTAATTTGCTTTACGACTGCTTCCAGGGGACACTGGGGCCGGGCATGATAGATGTAGCTTTATTTTGGCATAATCCTGTATTGGTCTTTCCACATGCAGGGGTGTAGTACAAGCAAACATATAAACACTCCTTCTCATATCATATTGATTCAGAGATTATGGAGGAAGCTGTAAATTGCCTACTGAAATATATTATCCCCTTCTTCCATAAAATTATCGTGGGTTGCATTGCTATACTGTGTTCCTTGGCCTCCTGTGCAGTTAGATACAGTCACAAGATATAGTTCTCACAAATGGACTGTAAGGGAGGTGATGTCTGCCATGTCCAGGTATGAATTTCTAAAAATCAATGTGACTTCTCTTTCTTCTCTTCCTCCTACTTGCTGGCTGGAACTCGGGATGTGACAGCATATTGGATTTAACCATGCAGACATGGAAAATGCCCAGATGATTGCAGATCTGCCCCTGTCACCTAAACTGGTCACTTATCACTTGGAAGCAAAATGAAGCTTTATTTTCTTTCAACCACTGAATTTGAAGCCATTCTATTAAAGCATTGTAACCTTTATCCTAATAGAAACAGAAGCTGACTCAAAGCTCATCAGTTACCTGTTAATATCTCCATAAAAGAAAATGACCTGGTTATATAATGGCAAAGATTTACAGCAGCAATAGTATCCCCAGCTTAATTTTCAGAAATCAGTCTTCAAAGTAATAATGGGATGAATATCTCTTGTCCAAAATGCTTGCAATCATAAGTATTTTGGATTCCAGAGTTTTTTCCAAGTTTGGCATACTTACATATACAGAATGAGAAATTCTAGGGGTGAGACCCAGGTCTAGATGGAAAATTTGTCTCAAATAAACTTCATATACATTGTCTGAAGAAAAATTTATACAATACTTTTAGTTCTGATCGTGACCCATCACAAAAGATCAGGTCTGAAACTTGTCACTTGTAGCACCACATTGGTACTCAAAATGTTTTGGGTTTTGGAGCACCCTGGATTTTGAATTTGGGGGCTAAGAATGATTAAACTGATATTGAGTCATCTCCATTCTTTGTAGAATTGATGCTTCTCCCTTTTTAGTCTTCTAGAACTATGTCCACTTTGAAACACAGTGTACCCTCCATTCCCAGGAGTGGGGACATGGCCACCTAGTCTTAAACTATGTGTTGTATTTTGCCAAATACTAGAAATAGCACCATGACCCTGTCTTCAATGGAGACATTAAATTGAAGCTGATGGCAGAGATCATTATTTTATAATGAGCTTTCTTTAAATGAGAATGTGCCAGGTATTTTTTTAGTAGAAGCAGAGGATGCCTTGGAGTTAGAATAGTGCTGAGGTTCTTTCCTTGTGCATAAGGCCTGACAAGTCATTCCTTGTGCTCTAAATTGCTTCAGACAAGCCAATTCAACAGTTTGCAGTCATTTTCTAAGTGTTGAGCACTATGTTAGGTGCTATAGGAATACATGGATGAATAAAACATAAATTTTCTTGAAAACTTTTTTATATTTATTTACAAATATACATGTATTATATGTGTGTGTGTGTGTGTGTGTGTGTGTGTAAAACACAACTATGCATAGCAGAGTCATATGTCAATCACCATTTCCCAACTGACATCAAAATCTGATCCATCAACTTGGAAGGCTGAGGCAGGAGGATTCCAAGTTCAAAGCTGTCCTCAGCAACTTATCAAGGCCCAAAGCAACTTAGTGAGACCCTGTCTCAAAATGACAAAATGAAAAGGGCTGGGAATGTGACTTAGTGGTTGAGTGCTCCTGGGTTCAATCCCTGGTACAAACAAAACAAAACAAAAAAAAAAAACCTGATCCCTGTTGCCCTACTCTGTATTTTTGTTCTCCGCAGCACTTTTTACCTTTTAACACATCGTGTAATTTATTGTCATATTTATGGCTTTATTTCTTCCCTACCACGATCACTAGAATTTAACCTCCAGAAAGACATACTTGGTTTTGTTCACCAAGGCATCTTGAGAAGCTGAAACAGAGCCTGAAGCACAGTAAACACTCAACAAATATTGGTAGAAGGCATTATTCAGGGTTCTCCAGAGGAGCAGAACCAATAGACTACAGATATATAATAAGAGGAAGGATTTGTTAGATTGGCTTCCATGCTCAGTCTGGATAGTTGCACAATGACTGTCTGCAGGCTGGAGACCCAGGGAAACCAGTAGCTGTCACTACAAAAAGCTGAAAGCCCCCAAACAGTAGTGACAAATGATGCAGGCCTGGTCTGAGGCTGGAAGCCTGCAAGCTCCCTGGAGAGATGGACACTGGTATAAGCTCACATCCTCTGAGGCCTGTGGGTGATGGTAGAAGCAAAAGAACACTCCCACTCAAGAGTCAAGTGTGCACATGCTTGAGCTTCCCCCTCCGCTTTTTTGTTCCTGGGGGCTCTCAACTTCTTGGATGGTGCCACCCACATTTAGGGTGGTCTTCCTTACTTGTTTTGCTGACACACACACCATTTGTTTGAAAAACAGTCTCAATGACACACCTGGAAATATGCTTTACCAATTTTCTAGGCTCCTCTCAATTCAGTCGAGTTGAAAATAAGATTGACCATGACATAGAATAAATGTCACCCAAAAAGGTCACATCTTCAAATACTGGTACATGGTAAGGATGTCAGATTTATTAGCAGGCTGGAGAATGCAAGCAGAGAAGTGGCTCAGAACTTCCTGAGCCAACCCTAGGTCAAGCTTCCAAAAGCACGCAACGTATGAATCCTCAGAGCTGTCTCAACCGCCTCTCAAGAGGTCAAAAGCAAACAAATGCTAAATCAAAGAATGAATTCGATCCTCATAATCTACTGATGCGTGGGCAATAGTTTTCTGTCGACTATAGGGTCTGCTTGAGGGAAACAAAGAGAGTTAAGAAATGCCAACCGCCACCTGTTTCCCAGCCCCAAAATGAAGATCGGCTGCCCTTTATACCATCATGGACTATCCAGTTGCTGTTTGTGGAAAATGTCCCATTTCACTACCAGGATAACAAGTACCCAGGACTTAGTGCTTCTCTTAGAGAAGTAGCAAAATGAGTGTGCTGACAGCCACGCTGCTCTCTTTCTCTCTCTCTTTTTCATTCTAGAGACTTTAGTGATATGCCAGTGTAACCAGAAAGGTAGCAGGGACTTTATTGGAAGATATTATAATATCAGATCAAAGAAGAAATGTGACCTATGTAAAAATAAGATGAAAAGGAATGAATTTCATTTTGACTTTCAGAAATCAAGGAATAAAATATCAACTGAAGTCCATTAATGATGTTCAATGACTTTCAAACCAGTATTGGATATACAGATAAAAAAATTATTTCTCTTGCTTTTACTAATATCAAATCCCAATTTTACTTTTAAAATCCCTTTCTTATGGGTTTCTCATTTCAATCTTCACCATTAAATTTTCTGTTATGATTGCATCAAACAGAGCAAAGTGCCCATATTATTAAAAATTCTGTAAATAGGGTTTTCACTCAAGGGGTAACAAGGTGTACTTTGAGGAAGGAGGATTTTTATTTTTTGTTGTTGTTTGGTTTGGTTTGTGTTAAAAATAATTCAGTGAACCTACTTTAGTGAGAAAAATAAATCCCCTTCCCAGGAAACGATCTGGGAAGCAGATTTTTAAGACAATAAGATAATCAAGTTGAGAAAACTAAATTCGTGTTTGCAACACAATGAAAAAATAAGGAGCATATGATCCTCACAGATGTGAGAAGGGGCTCCAGAAAGAGCAATAAATGAAGCAGCCAGTGGGGGGTATGTGACCAGTGAGAAAGTCTCTGTGACATGAGATGGTCAATGCATTCTAATACACTAGTGTCTGACATTGATTTTGAAAATAGCTTCTGCTATATTGATTCAATAGCCTCGCTATCCACAAACCTTTATTAAAAACAAAGTTCTACACCAAATTATTTGTAATGGTGGTAAACTATCAGCTGCTCTGTGTTGTCATTACAATCTACTATCTTCAAGTTTTCAGAAAGGTGTTCTGTACCCTACATCTTGGAGTAATGGTGGATAAAAACAATGAAAAAAGATGAATGGTATGGCAAGGAGGCCTACATGGAGAGGGATCATCAAGTATCAGGGATGCAATGATGAGAAATTAGTAAGATTTCTTATGGAGATGTGATTCATCTTGTTGCCTATGAAAGTCAAAAGCAACCCCTGGGGGTCAGGATCACCTGGCTTTTCTGAGTTATACCTGGGCGTCTCATCTGGGACTGCCAGGAGTGCAGGGGCATACTAACATCCTGAACCAATCAGTACCCAAGACCTGAGCCAGAAGTGCATCCTCACTGTGGTTACAAATGGTAGCTGAATAGGTCCCACAGCAGTCTTGGAACAAAGGCTACAGCCCCTCTTCCCTTTGACATTAGGATGTCACTGTAGGAATTGTTCCTGAGAACTTAATCTACAACTCCTAACTCCAGTCTAATCAGTGATTTCATGTGCAATATTTCTTGTACAACCAGGTAGAGTAGATTCTGCTGTTTCCATGTAGGAATCTTGACAAATGCATCATGCAAACCCTGAACTCTGCATAAGATAAAACTATTTGGTTGAAGCCTGTCCTTAGGCCTTTGATGTAGGCAGTAGCCTGGGTCATTGGATTTCTAATATAGGCAGATCCTATGGAAACTATTATAGATCCACAGGTAAAAATCTTTTGAATTCTACACAAAAGAGACAGAGAAACTTACCTGATGTGCTAATATTAGAACAAATTCTGTCCCAGGCTTTTTTTTTTTTTCCCTCCACCAAATTCACCATATTTTATTTATGGAGTCCACTTTTTAAAAAATTGTAAAATGACCACTTTTAAAAGCTTTTTCTCCATATGCTACTTCCTACATTTTCTCATCACTCTGCTTTTTATTAGTTATAAACTTTCTAAAATTTCATGGTGTAAAATTTTCATATTTGATTCCCTAAGTACAATTCCCATGGTTTTTCATCATTATTTTAATGTTTAAAGAGACTCATTCCTCACTATGATTCCATTTATCTTGACTTTTAAATTCATATTTTGGTTGGCAAAAGTCTGCCCTCTGGTAGTTTTTACAAGAATGTTTATGGAAACAATATTTCTTGATTTCTAATATGTTTGAAAATATTTTCCTTGGTTTTTATTATTGCACAGTGGTATAGCTGGACATAAAACATGATGATGTTCCTTTCTTTTAAAACTTTGTAGATTTTGTTCTACAGTTGCTAATATTGGATGTGGTTCTGGAGAAGTTTAAATCCAAACTTCTTACTGTTTTTCTTCTTGAACATCAGATTCTTTTTTCCTTCCCCCTCTGCCTGGAGACTCACAGTAATGTTCTGATATAGTTATAGCCAACAAATTTTCTCCACAAAGCCTTGCAGTTAATCAATCTGTGCCAGTTTTCCAGGGACATGATCTGCTCTCAACTGTTAGATTATCTTCCATTAATACAGGAACGTTTTCTTTAAATGTATTGGTGGAAATTCGTCTTCTTACATTAGGTTTATACCTGCTGATGTTTTATAGTTCTTCACATTTTCAAACTCAATCTTCAAAACTTGATTTCTACTTAATTTTTCTCATTTTATCAAATGTCTGCTGTCCTGATTTTGTGCTAAGTTGCATTTTTTATCTGCTTCCAAAATATACTTTGTTTCCATAGTGATTTTATTTGTCACTTACATTTTTATTTTGATGGTCATCCTAATTGGTTATGATTTTTATGTTTACTTTTTGAATATGTAATACACAAATAATCTCAAATTTTGAGCAACAAAAAGTGTACACTTCTGAGCCCTGATTTTAGTTTGTTCCCAATAGACAATGAATGACCTTTGTGTCTTCCTAGACATAAACAATAAAAAGATTTATTTTCCCTCTTTATACAAATGGTATTATATACTATTCTGAATTTTTATTTCGTGCCATATTTTCAATACATCTTGGAAAGCATCCCATCTTGACATATAAATAGCTTCTCTTTTCCTCTTTTTCTTTCCTTGTTCTTATTTTTCCATTCACAGTTGTGTATGGCATTTCTTTTGTATTATAATTTATTCAGCTTCCTACAGACAGACATGAAAGTTGTTTTTATTCTTTTGTTATTATAAACAATGCTGTACTGAATAACTTTGTAGGTATATCGTTCACAGGTGTGCATATATATTTATTGACTAGATTCTTAAAAGTGTATTCATAGACCTAAAAGGCATTTTCATTTGTAATTTGTCTAAATATTGCCAAGTTGATAACAACAAAAACTGTCCTTTTGATTCCACTAGTAACATAAAAATTTTCTTGCACCCATGCTAACATCTTAGGTTTTGAAATATTTACTCATCAAAATTCTAACAAATTGAAAACACAAACAGAATTGTAAACTATGACCATATAAAGTTTGTCCCATGAATGCAAAATTGTTTCAATGTAGAAAATTAGTTTAAAAAATACCATATTAATAGAAAAGAACAAAAATCACATGATTTAAAAGAGGGTAATAGCTTCCAATAGTAATTTAATGCAATCCCTATTAAAATTTCAGCCATACTTACTGTGAAAATGGATAAGCAGATCCCAAAATTTATACAAAAATACAAGGAATCTATAATAACCAAAACAATCGTAAAAAAATTAGAATAAAATCAGAAGATTAACACTTTCCTGATTTCAAGACCTACTATAAAGCAGTAGTAATAAGACAGCGTGTAGGTAGAATTGAGAATCCAGAAACAAGCCAACCAAAAGCCTTTACATGATGGGGAAATTGACTCTTGACAAGGGTGCTGAGATAATTCATAGGAGAAAGTACAGCCTTTTCAACAAGTGCTTCTGTGAATAATGAATTTCCACATGCAAAATACTGCAACTGGAACCCCAGGTCATGCTATATACAGATATGGAGTCCAGAGGAAGATGCACCAAAGATCTAAAAGTGTATGACTGAAATTATACAAATCTTAGAAGAAGATATAGTCATAAATCTTTGTGATCTTGGATTAGACAAATGATTTTATTTAGATAAGGCACCAAAATTATAAGCAACAAAAGAAAACTGATGCATTGATCTTCAAGAAAATTAAAACCTTTGTGCTTCAAAGGGCATATCAAAAAAGTGAAAAGACAACCCACAGAATGGGAGAAACTATTTTCAAATCACGTATCTGATAATTGAATATTATCTAAAAATGTATAAACAACTCATACAACCAACAATTTAAAAAAACACAAATCTTAAAATAAGCAAAGGATTTGAACACTTCTCCAGAGAAGACAGATACCCATGACCAAGAAGCACATGAAAAGAGAAAAAGGAAAATCAAGAGCATAATGAGATGCTGCCTTGGGGGAATGCAAAATGACATATGCGCTTTGGAAAACAGATTGACAATTTGCTCCAAAAGTCAAATATAGAGTTACCGAAAGATCCAGAAATCCTGCTGCTAGATGTATATGAGAAAGAATTTAAAACATATCCATGCAAAAACTTGTACACATAGCAGTATGATTCATAATAGAAAAACAGTGAAAACAACTTAAATGTCCACTCACTGATGAAAGGATTAAGAAACATGGTGTATCTATATGACAGAATATCATTTGAATGTATCATATCATGAAAATGAAAAACTGATCCATATTACAACATGGATGGATTCTGAAAACATGCTAAGTGAAATAGTCCTGACATAAAAGGTCACACATTATATGATTTAATTTACATAAAATGTCAAGAACAGGCAAATCCCTATAGGCAGAAAGTGGATGAATGACAGTGGCGATGGGGGATGATGGCTGAGGGGCATGTGTTACTTTCTGGTGCCAAAAATATTCTAGAATTAGGTAGCAGTAAGGGTGGCACAACTTTATGAATATGCTAAAAACCATTGAATTATGAATAGAATAAAGGGGGATTTTATAGCATATGAATTATATTGCAAGAGGAAAAAAACGTAAGGGTATGTTGCCTCTTAGGAGAATCCCGGGCTCTGCATTTCTGCCCTCAGCCTTCTGTGATGTCCCTGTCTCTCCTCCAGTCTTCATCCACATTTTATTCACTTAGCTGTCCATCATGTGATATAGTTCAGAATTTTAGGTATGCCATCATTTGGTGAGTACAGAGATTCCATTTCTGCCTCTGACTATGAGTTTTCGATTGATTTTTGAAGAAAAGTGGAAAATAATTTATGATTTTCATCTCTTGACTTCTAACAAATAGCTGAACTTTCATCTAATAGTCTAAGACAGCTGTTCTCAATTTTTTTTGGTCTCACAACCCCCTTTGTGCTCTTAAAATTTACTGAGGACTCCAGAGGACATTCTGTGCGTGTGTTATATACTATGTTTACCATAGTAGAAATTAAAACTGAGATTGTAAGAAATGATTAACTTATTTAAAAATAGCTATAAACACATTGTTAGTATATTTTAATAAAACAACTATATTTTTTAAAAAACAAAAAATACTGAGAAAATGGGATTGTTTTACATGTCTGCAAATATCTTAAATGTTCTGTTTTCTTTCTGTTGTAATATCAAACATCTTGTCCCATAATTGGAAAATTCCATTTGGTAAGAAAATGAATGAAAAGGGGTCAGTAACATGCTAGTATTATTACAAAAAATAATTTTGACATTATAGAGTCCTCAAAATGATCTTGAAGATTGTCCTAGTTCATTTTGTCCTTCTAAAACAGAATACCAGAGACTGGGTAATGTATGATGAACAGAAATTTATTGGTTCATAGTTCTGGAGACTGGAAAGTCCAATATCATGATACCAGCATCTAGCCGGGGCCTCCTTGCTGCATCACCCCATAGAGCAAGGCAAAAAGAGAGAGAGGACACTTAAAATGGGCAGAACTCACTCCTCCCATAAAGAACCCACTCCCATGGCAATGGCATTAGTCCATTCATGAGCTCGGAGCTCTCACAGCCCAACCAACTCTCAAAGATTCCCTTCTATTACTGTCACAAAGACAATCAAATTCCAGCATGAGTTTGGGAGGAAATAAACATTCAAACCGTAGCAAAGACCTCCAGGCAACTCTGGAAATTATGACTCTAAGCTATATTTATTACACAAAAAATTTTTTCCAATCCTATAAATTCTCCTTCTCAAAATTCAAAGAATCTATGCCTCTCCCTTCTGATTCCACACAGCATGTTTTCCCTCTCTCCTTGGACAACACATATAAGCAGGGGAAGGAAGTAGCTCCCAAGAGAGAAATTCTCATTGTGTAATCAATCTTCTTAGCCGACGAAGACATTTTGTCACCAATGCAACCTCAATATTAGAAACAGTCTTGAAAACAACAGGAACCTAAGTTACCTTGAAGAATTTCCCGAGAGGCAGAGGCATCCTTACACACTGCCTGGCTTAGGTCCTCACCAGCTCATGAGATAATATGCCAGACTGTCTGATATACCTGCCTTGCACAGCCTTCCCAAAATATTTGGAAACAAACAAACAAACAAAATAAACCTGTAAGAGAAAATAACATCAACTGCCATCTGATCTGCGGGCTATACATAGTTGTTAAGTATCTCATTCTCTTCAGTTCTCTTTCCAGTGCACCATGGATATGACCACTACTGCTGGAAATAGAGAAAAATGTCCGTCTTTCTCCTTGTTCTGTCCACCTAGAGCATTGTGTGATGCCCTCTGCCTGGTCTTCCGCTCCAAACATTCTCTGCCTTCAAATCCAGCCTTACTTTTGACTCATCTTTTTCTTCCTACATAGCATCAATTTCTAGTCATCTTTAATGTCTACACTTTTCCTGTTTTCTCAAATGCACCCTTGCCTCTAATTTTCTGAGTCTATTACACCACTATTTGTTGATCTCCATCCTGGAGCCTCGGCCCTGCCCAAATACACAGAAGAAAAAATAAAACATCCCCAAAGGTATCCTCAGAAAGTTAATTTAAAAGGTCTAAAGATTTATTTTGCTTTACAATTTCAGAGGTTTCAGTCCATGGTGGCTTGGACTTGTCACATTTGGGTCGATGACATATATGTGCATCATGGAGGGGAGCATGTGGCAGAGGATAGACATTTCATGGTGGCCAGGAAATAAAAAAGAGAGAGAGGTAGGGGCTGGGAACCCAAAAGCCACTTCAAGGGCATGCTCCTGAAGACCTAACTTCCTTGCACTAGGCCCTACCCCCTAAAGTTTCCAGTACCTCCCAAAGTGCCAGCAACAGGGGATCAAGCCTTCAATACATGAGCCTTTGGGGAACACTTAAGATACAAACCATAAGGCTCAAAATCTACCAAGATTGTCGTTTGGTCTAGTTATTTATAATATGGAAATAACAATGGCAACTTCAGTTTATAGCTAGTACACATGGGCAAACACATGCTTGATTTTGATAGCATTATGTTTGCATTTGAAAGTAATGAAATATAGCAGAAATAGGTCAAGAGAACTTTGAATCTGAGGCCTGACTTTCATCTTGACTCTATGTTACCACCTCTGCAAAATTAGGCAATTTATTCAGTACCCTGTTTCTCAATTTCAATTGTAAAATAAGTGTTAGAGTCATAATGAGGGGTTTGATGGAGAAAGAAAAGGAGAACGGGCCATGTAAACTATAAAGCACCTTATGGTGTGCACCTCCTGCCGTTGTAATGGGGTGAGGTTCACGTAAGCAGTGAACTCTCCTGTTAATGTTCCAGGATGAGGAAGAATTGCATTAGAATTCTTGCTGTGCCATTTATTTAAATTCTTTAAGTTTTACTTCCCATTTACAGCATGAAGAAAATAATAATATTTAATTCATAAGTTTTTATGATAAATAAGTGAAATAATGCATATAAAAGATAGTGATTGGTACATAATCTTAACCACTGGGGATTTTGCTATTAGAGCATTTCTAAGCACCATACTTATATCACTGCCAATTCTTTCCTATTCACATTTTTTGAAAAAGACAGGAAAAAGTAAGAAGCCAACAAATCCACCTTGTTTTATTCTGCAATTGGATTAGTCCCAAATCTGGTACTTTATTCTCTTAAAAATTATCCAGATACCTTTTGATCAACTTTTATACATCAGAACATCTGCCTGTGAGCACCTGGTGGCCCCCAATTTTTATGCCTTTGACTGATGAAAAAGCCAAGGAATTATTGAAATGTTCCCAAGTTTTATCTGTAGAAGTAAATAAATAAAAATAAAGCTATAATTAAATGGGGTTTCACCATATTTTAACATTTAACATGGTTTAACATTAAAACATGAAAGGGCTGAGAAGCAATATCTTTCAGAAAATTTCCAAATGACTGGAACCATAACCAATTAATTTATGTCATAAAAATCCTAACACAGCTGTAGGCAGGGGGAATACCTAATCAGTGTTGCTTGATGGTAGTTTGATGGAACAAGGTGAGGTGAGAACAAAAATAGGAACATGAAAATTAGAGGTGATGAAATCTGACCTAGATGTCTTCTCTAGTAAGTATTATGCCTCTCTAAAATTTTGAATTCTTGATTGAAACAGCCTCCACCTAAACTTCTCCAATTTAGAATTATGATTATGTGGTCAAGGTGCTGCTAATGGATCAGTGGACAGATGCTTAACCAAATACTAATTTTCCCGGTAGGAGATTATGATACACATGAGGTCAGCAGCCAGTCTGCTGTCGTAGATCATTGTAGGTAGATGGTTGCTACAACCACAAAACATGTTTCTTTGAATAAAGTTAAAAGTAAAAAGAGGAAAATCAAGAAAAGTGCTAGAATTTTTCTACAGGTCTCAGTAATTCATTTAACTAAATGATCCTCTATATATTTATATTTCAAATTAATTCTACAAATATCATTGAAATTGAAATTCACCATTTCTCTCCCCCATACTCCACAAGCTGTATGATAATCAGGTGGGGAACAGGAAGTTTACTAGAGCTTAAGGAACTGGTCAACTCATGGGTCAACCCAAGACAAACTGGAGGACAGAGTGAGAAAGAAAAAAAAAAAAAAAAAAAAAAAGCAAAGGGTCAAAGTGGAGTCAAAGACTTGACTAAGTTATCTAAGCTCCCTCTTAACTTACAGTGAATTTTTGTGCTTTGTCCAACTGTTATTTTCAAGAGTCAAAACTTTTGAAAAGTGGCCAGAATTGAATGAAATTCTGAATCAACAGAACCAAAGTCTTTTCATCTCTGTCAAAAAAAAAAATTCACTTTGCTAAATGAGAACAGACAAAATGTCATCAAAATATAATGTTTTTCTTCTATCAGCTGACTTGACACAGGAATTATCTCATTTACAACTCACAACAATTCTGCCAATATGGATTAATAGCATGCCATCTTGTACATCAAAGGCAAAGAATCAAGTGCCTAAGTAACACGTTTCATAGGTTTCAGAGCTGAGATTTGAACCTAGACAAGCCCATAAGTACACTTTTGCCTTTAGTCACTATATCTATACATCTTCCATGAAAAGAGTGCTGAACAACAGGCTTTTCAGGAGCACATATACCTATTTGTGTCCTACCATAACCTAAGACAGGTTTGGAACGCTTGGAAATTTTATGCAGATATTTTATATATATATACATGGGGTGTATATACATATATATAAACATATATACATGGACGTATATATACACATACACATACATACACATACATATACATACATATATATACACACATATGTGTAGATACTTTCTTGTTGGAAATAAAAGCTCCATATTTGATTTCTTTCTTTTTTTTTTCCTCCATCTGCTCTACTTATATCTAGAATAAATAGTCTAATGGAAAGGGTAAGAGGGAAAGACAATACAAGGTAAGGAGAAAAGTGAGTTTAATTCAAGACTGGAAGCTAAAGGTCAGAGTTTGACCTCCTGCCTTTTGCACATGCTGTCAAGTAACAGTATGGATATGACAGCTTGAGTATAATGACTGGAACGATCCAGAATATCATGCCAAATCGATGACTAATATTCTGAATCATCATGTAATTAAATGTTGATTTGAATAATAAATTAAAAAGCCATCTCAATCTTAGGGAAAGATCGATATTAGAATCTTTCTGTCATAAGTAGAAATTAAGCTGAAATTTAAAATTGTGATGAATATTAAGAAAGGCAGACAAAACTGGGGATGGTTACTCAAAGTAAAAAAATGATACTGTGAAGAAAGACAAGGGGTCCTAAATTAGCCTGGAATGTTCATAAGATGGTAAAGAGAAACCATGTAATCTCAGAACGGGAAGACAAATTTTCAATATAAGTATTTTGCACTTTCTTTGCATAGGCAACATTTGATGCCAGTTGAGTTGGTATTGGGAGAAACCAGATGGAGATCCAGTTAGAAAACACTTGTATATTAATGACCTGAGGTAAGAAAGGTTTTAAATACAGTGGTCACAAGGGATGTTAGTCTATTGAGAGACAATGCAGGTGTGAAATTTTAAAAGAATTTGCAAGGTTTCTGAACAGGTAGACATGGACACTGAAGAAATGTAAGACGTCAACAAAAACCTCAAAGCTAAGAACCTTAAAATGTGGTAAAAATATGATAGTGCCTTGGGTAGACCATAGGAAACAGCAAGAAAGAGCATTGGGTTGGAAGGCAGATAAAGTATCACAAATGCCAACTTTGACAAGAAAGGAAGAAATTCATGTGTAATTGATCAATCCAGATTTGGAAATCTGACAGTATGCCTAAAAGAGAGGTCGTAGATTGAGATTCATCTTTGAACCTTCATAAATGTAAGTATTGTACTTGTATGAATTAGCAATCCTTCAAGGACAGTCAAGAATTCTGTTTCTGACCATGATGAATTAACAGGGTCAAGATTTACCTCCTATCTTAAACAACTAAAAAGTATGAAACAAAAGTTTTGAATTATTCACCAGTGAGTATGATCCCCAAGAGAGAAAACAAATGAACTGAGTCTTGTTATTATTTCACACTACCACCTGCAGATCAGTCATTCTAATCAGCCACAGTGACTGGAATTTATTCGGCAGAATATCACAGTGGGGTACAAGAAACTATGCTACAGAAAACTACAGGACACTCATCTAAGGATCCCTCACATATGAGCATGGATCTGCACATGCATGAACAGAAACTAACTAAGGGTAAAGAAAAAAAACTACCGGAAAACAGTAGACTAAACATCTAAAACGCACAGCAAACTAGAACTAATTCATGTCCCCAACAGCCAAAAAGGCACAGAGCATTAGTACAGTTCTAAAAAGTCTAGGATCTCAGTAGTGGAATTATGTTGGGCAAACACAATTGGCAGCTCTAGAGCATACCCCTCAAGAAACTTAAAAAGAACCCTAAAACCCATCTAATGAATTCCAAGCAAATGTTCACCAGGAAAAATTGAAAACATGTTTTTTAAAACTGCACAGTATCTATCGACATAACATTTGCAATGTCCACTAACCAATCAAAAATTATTAGACCTGGAATTGAAAGTCAGGAAAAATAAGACTCAAAACCAGGAGGAAAAAAATCAATAGGGCATATGTAGATATGAGCCAGATAATAAAATTAATAGGCACAAAATGAAAGGAAATATATATGTAATATACATCAAATACATATACATGCACATACCATATATTAAAGAAAGTGAAGAAATATGAAAGTAATAAGCAAAATAGAAAGATTTTTAATAATAAAGCCTAAACTTACAAAGTATAAAAATAAAATATCTGAAAAATAAATATTACATTTATTTTAATGTAAAAAGACTCAGGATTAAAGGTCTTGACAAATGCAGCAAAGTAAGAAAATGAAATAAAGGACCTAGAGATTGGAAAGAAATATGCAAGACTATCTTTATTCACATATAGCATGGTCATTTACACTGGATTCTGGTTTTAAAAACCATCTAGAACTAATAAATAATTTCTTTAAGGTTGTGGGATACAAGATCAACACACAAAAGTCAACGGCATTTCTATGTACTGACATAGCAATCAGAAATCAAAATTTTAAAAACTACTATTTAAGATAGCATCCAATATCATGAATACTTAGGAATAAATTTACCAAAATAGATGAAAATACTGTGTTCTGAAACTTTTAACCACTGATAGAAAAATTGGAAAGGCATAACGTATGCAAAGTTTAACATGTTCATGCTTTTAAAAACTCATGATTGTTAAAATGATGAGTTTCCCAAATCATTCTATAGAATCAAGGTAGGTCACTTTGTAGAGATTGCAATTCAATTCTAAAATTTTATATGGAAGAATAAAGTTGGAAGACATACCAACTGATTTCAAGCTTTATTATAAAGTTACAAGAAGCAAGCGGATGTGGTTTTAGATTAATGAGAGACATATAGATCAGTGAAACTGAATAGAGACAGGAAATACACCCATATTTATATGGGGCAGTTGTAAAAAAAAAAAGCCAAGGTAAATCAATGTTGGAAAGAGAATCTCTATAACAGATGGTGCTATAACAGTTGACTACACACACACACACACACACACACACACACACACACACACCTCAATCTTTATCTTTCATCATATATAAAAATCAACTCAAAAGGAATGATAAACCTAAATATAAAAACTGAAACCATATAAGTCCTAGAAAAATACAGGATAAAATCTTTGTCATCTTAGGATAGGCTAAATTTTCATATAAGATACAAAAAGCATGAAACATAAAAAGAAAATAAATAAGGAATAGGACTTTATCAATATAAAAATTAAATCCTTTAAAATACTGCAAAGAAGAAAAAACAAGGCACAGTTGACTGAAAATATTTTCAACACAGGTATACATCTACCTCATATGCGACTTATATCAAGTGACTATAAAAAACTCATGCAACTCAATAAGAAGATAAACAATCAGTTGTAGAATGAAAAGAAAAAAGTTTGAACCAACAATTCTCAGAAAATAAACTGAAAATGAATACATAAACTCATGCTCAGCATCAGGAGTCATTAGAGAAATGTGAATTAAAACCACTATGAAATCCTATTACAAACCCACCGGAATGACTAAAGTTAAAGGAAAAATCTGACAATATCAAGAGTTGGTGAAGATACAGAATAATTGAAACTCATACATTGCTGATGTGAGTATAAAAAAGTACATCCACTTTGAAAAATATTTCGACTGGTTATCATGATACATACTGCTTCATATATTCCAATGATACCTTCGCAGACACTCGGTATCATGATTTGGATGAGAGTTGCATGGTTATATACTTGAACCATAAATTGCACACTGAAAATTGGTAAATTATTTTGTATATAAATGCTATATCAATAAAACAGAGAGAGAAACAGCTATAAAGGTTTAAGAACCATGCCTTGAAGAATGTACACAGTTGAGAGTGCCTGAGAGAAAGGAGACAATAACCCACCAGAGGAAAAGGATGGAGAGTGAAAGAAGTTAGCCATGTGAGCTACAGAGGAGATCATGGGAAAGACAGTTCTTAAGAGGTGCAGAGGCATTTCTGAAATTTTTGGTTGACACCAACACTGAAGGATGTTTTTACACTGCCTATGGGAGGAGGGAGGTAGAAGGAAATGTTAGACATCATGCAATGTATGAGACAGTCCCACATAATGGAGGATTGTCTTCCCTCGAGCAGATGTTGAATGATTCAAGGACACTCATTTGTGTAAAGAAAACATGTGAAAAGGTATTTCATCAAGCCTCACTTAGTTTATAAGAATACAAGTATTTTTGCATGTTTGAAAATATGCTAAATCTTCCAGAAATGCGACTACTATGTAGTTCTTTAATTTGCTTTTTTGAATTTCTACCAAACCTCATTCATCTGTTCCAAAATTCAAGTTATTGATGGTAGCACTGTTCATGATATTTGAATCACATTTGAATCAATTTGTATCTATTATATTAAGGTGATTCTATGTATCAATGCATATTGTTTTATTATAAATGATTTTAATTCTTACCTACAGTTAAGGCATTATGCTGAGCTGTTAATATAAAGAGGAAAACTCTATTACCAAATACATTTCATTTCAGCATGATAAGGCAACATTTTAAGCATTGATTTTTTAAAAAGATTGAAGGTCTGATAGAATTGAGAATAATTATTCTAGAGGAAGGGATTGTTAGAAAGAGTCCAATTTTAAAGATGGCATTAACAAGAATAAGAATTTAGGATATTGCCTCAGCAAGTTTTGTTGATTTGAAATTACTCATATGAAGGAATGCACAGGCCTTGAGAAACAGACAGAGGGTAGGTTGAATGTGCACTTGAAAGCATAGGCAGTAACAGAAAGGAGGGAAATGCTACTGCAAGTACTGGCACCTGAATCAGATAAAGACCGGTCCGGTTTCAGGAGCTTGTGCATCCTGGAAAGTCAAAGGCGAGATATTCCTAAAGAGGAAGGAAATAGAGATGGAGAAAGCTAGAGAAAGCGCCAGATAGCCACGAGAACGGGGCACATCCTGCACTAAATTGGGTGGAAAATTTAACTCTGGGTGACTCTAAGTTGGGCTGTATGTGCATAGACAGAGAACCTGACCCACTACCCAAGGTCAAGTGATTTGAGAACCGCCGCCCCCAAAATGCCTTCGTCCTTTTCAACATCGTCTGTCCCTGAATCATGAATATGTTTCTCCGGCACGTGGACTCTTCCTCCTATTGAAACGATAGATGAAGCTCCTCAGCTGAGGAAAAATGCCATTGAGACGGAGATTTTTACAGTTCCATGTTTATTAGTTTCTTCTCCAAGTTCAGATTTTGATTGAAAGATGTCATGGTGAGATATGGATTCCTGGGGCTTCCGAGATGGAATGGATGAAATCTTGAGGGCTCAAAAGGACAAAAGCCCCAAAGGCAAGTCTCACTACCATACCCTGAAGGAAAGTCAGCAAGGAGCAGCTTACCTAACACTGGGCAGAGTACTAGGGCAGGGGTGCAGAGCCAAGTTGGAGCTATTACTGAGGTGAAAATGAGGTGCAGCCTGTCAGATGATGCCAGTGTTCTCAGTAAGATACAGGATGAGATCATTTACCAATTGCATTGAGAACTGGAAACGAGAGAGTGGTTCCTGGGAGACTGGAGAGGGCTGACCAGCACAGGCAGCAGGCAGATGTGGCTGCTCAGCTGTAATGGGAACCCCCGAAGTTGCAGATGGCCAGGGCTCCGTGGTTCTCCGTCTTCCTTTGTGTTTCCTCTATAAAGCAAAAAGAAAACCAGGTAGTAGGGTGTGAGTGGGGTGGGGGACACAGCTGCTTGGTAGGTCTCACAAACTCAATGTTGCTGATCAGCATGGAGGGGAGAAAGGCTGTGGAAGCTGTCAGAACACTGGGTGGGCCTGGAGAGAGTGCTGTCTCAGTCTACAGTTCATAACGTATTTGACCTTAGACAGGTCTCCAGGAAGGTCTCTTCTAGAAATAGTTTTTATTACTGATCTGACTGATCTATCCCGGGAAGGAAACCTAACTACACAGAAAGGGGCTGATAATTCAATTGGAACAGAAACAGACAAGGGTCTGAAATTTTCAGTGGGAAAGAGAGAACTCAGAAAGAGGAAAGGGAAGAGATGCCACTTTGGTTGTTTCCTCAGAGACCCCTTTTATTTATTTGCCAGCAGGTTACAGATACGGTTAAAAATAATAGTTGGGGAGCTTAAGTTCCTGCCCTGCCTCTTTCTAACTACCTGATCTGGGCAAATCACTTATCTGTCTGGGTTTCAGTTTCTTTACCAATAAAATGGTCATGATGCTACAACTATATACACACCCTTACATAACACGATGTTGTACGTATAAGATTCCTAAAAGTGCTTAGTAGTTTAAACACTATTGTACTTTGAAAAAAAAGTGAACTCAAAGTTCCCTTTTACTGATTCCTACATACACGTTATTTGCGCTTTCACATTTAGTCATTTAACAAAGTGCTCTGTAGCTTCTGTTCCAGAAAGCCTGTACATATAGGGATGTCTGTCTTGTCTCCTTAATGAGACCACAAGCTTTTGGAGAACAGAAAAGGGTGTGTTAGATTCCTTATGTATCCCTTTCAGTTTCTAGAATGTACTTTCAATAGCACTCAGCATATACAAATGAGGTTGTGAGACCTCAATGCAAAACTTCCCTATGTTCCCTATCAATTACACAGCTTAGGAAGAAGCAGGTGGAGAATAATTTAGCTAGATGCTGGGTGTTTGTGTTTGTTTCCAGTTGGTCTGTGACTATACATAGATTCAATCATAATGAAGCTGACAAAGGAGAGATGACATTTTGGAAGCAGAAAAGGAATTTTGGATATTACAGACTAACATTTGTCACCTCCCTGGCTGATAGCAGCACACGTTCGTTCCCTTTGGCTAAATTTGGATCAAATGCTGGCTGAGTGCACTAAGCAAGCCAGAACGGCATTGTACCTCTATTTTGTGACATATGAGCTCCCCGCTTTAATCTCCCCTCTACTGTATAAAAGAGGATCTGAGGCTGTTAGACTTCAATCCGGTGATTCATGCAGCTGGCACACAATAGATTCCACCTCTCTCCTCACTGCTGCACAATATCAAGCTAAACAAAATGTCTTAGAAAGCTTCAGTACATGTAGTTAGCCTGTCACAGAGCCCTCCCCCACCCCCACCCCACACACTCCTTTTTTTCTTCTACTGAGCAAAAGAGTCCAAATGCCCAGCACCTGCCTTTTTACTGACATTTCCACAAAGGTAAAGGAATGAACCTTTTGTCAATTCCAACCAAACGATCTGTTTTGAAACAATGAGATGAAAAGCCTGGGCCCCTCTCCTTGCTACTGGATTACAGTGCAGGGGATTAAAATAAAAGACACTTGATTTTATTGATTTAATGAGGGATGGAGGCTTTTGCCGAAGCATCCCTCGTGGCAAAGGAACAAGTCTTGTTGGCAGGTACCTCCGTGGAGGCCCTTCTTTTCCATTTGTTTGGTTTTGCAGTGGGGCTTGTTTATGGGTTTGGCTGTTAAGATGACCCACCGTGTTCCTTCCTGTGCTGCATGAAGCAGTCAAATGCCTGCAGTGATTTCAGAGTGTGTCTCAAGACAGGGAGAAAGAGAGAGAGCCACAGAGGGGAGGCTGCAAAGTACTGCAGGATGAAGAGCTGCAGGAAGAGGTGACAGGGGAAAGCACACTTTGAATAAAGAAGGGGAATCAAAGAGAGCAGACTGGAAAAGAAATAGCACTTCCACCTGCAAGAGAGATCGTCTGCAGAACCTATTATTTCTCGGCAGCATCTATTTCAGCGAGGTGTCTAAACCCCCTTTCCTGCACACCATTCTGTTCCCTTCCCCAGCCCTTCCCCCTCCTTGTCCATCACCCAAGTTGAGCAATGAAGAAAGTAACTAAGGGGGTTCAGGCACCGAGCTAGCTGTGGACCCGTCTGGGCACAGCTCCATAATCTTTTTGCTTTTGTTCTCCTCTTCTTTGGGGTTCTCATGATATTATTATTGACATTTTCATATGGTAATTTTTTATTATATGTGCATCTTCTTTTATATTTGCCCTATTTTTTTCATACAGTCTGACTTCATTGTCCACTGAGCCATGTGAAAGGGACACTGCCAGTCACCTGCTGACCAAATTTTAAGCAGTGATCTACTTTTCATACCGAAGTGGACTGTGTGCTTGTTAATAGCCGTGTTCAGCCAGGATTCCTGTTAATATGAGCATATGTCTCGATACACTGTGTACATTTATTTAAATGTATTTATGCAGTCCACCCATAGATTAAACACCCCCAATTCCCTCTGGTGTTACTGTCTCTCTGATTGCTAGCTTAAAGAGAAACAGTTCCTAAGAGCATATGGTTTCCAAAACACAGCCCTTCCCCCCTCCCTTTCAGTTCACACAAAATGAGCGGCCACCCCTCCCCCACTGCTTCTCTGCTCTCTGCCAAAGCGAGTCTGAAACCAGGGGGCAAAAACATTAGTTCCCAATTACCTTAAGCCATGCAAGATAACCTCTCTCAAGGGCTGTTGGTAAAATATGCACACGGTTCCAATGTCTAGACAGTTATGAAATATAGGTGTAGGCTCCGCCACTGAAGAACATCGATGCATCTTAAATGAAGTGCTTTTATTAAAGAAGTATAATCACCAGGATAACTAATTACGTCAATACCACATAGTTAATTAAACCCATTATAGTTACTATTCCCATGGAGAGGAGGTCAAATAAAGCGACCATCTTCCTGATCCTCCTATGCCAACAAAAGAAGGAGAAATTAAATAAAATACAACACAGACCTCTTCATTTTGTGCCTTTTTAGAAAAGAAAAACATTTAATAACTACCTAACCTATCATCCAAGAAGGTCCTCAAATGTAATTCATATCCAAAGATTGCTGGGTTGTTCAAAACACCACCTCAGAACTCACCTGTACTTCAATTAAGGGATTACCAACTGTTTGCTTGATTGGTGCAAGAAGTAACGACAGGGAGAAGCGGAAGGCACACTGAACAGCCACTGGGTTTTTATTAATATCTTGCAGTGAAACATGATGGAGGGCAGGGCTTATGTTTCAGTTCAGTCTGGCTTCGTGACTAATGCCAGGAATGTGGCCCTGGGTACCCCCTAGACCTTAGCAGGGACTGTGAGAGTGACCCACTGAGGTTAAAGCTCATTTACCAGCAGAAGGCACACAGATTACAGCACCAACAAAACCTTCATGCACTGACACCAAAATATAAAGGATAATTCGGATATGAGTGTGGTAACAGAATTCAAGACCTCCATTGCCTGGTGACATTGTCTTCTGAAAGAATTTGGACAAACACACACACAGGCCCAAGCATGTGTATACACACACACACACACACACACACACACACACACACATACACACACACCTCTCAAATACTAATCTCTGGAAAATAAAACCAAGATATTTTGATCCTTCTTGTCTGAAAATTCACCAGGTCATTATATCACTGTCACACCTTCTTCTCAAAGCAGTTCATTGTACATAGGGAGGATTTGCATTTACTTCTCCCGATTAACAAAGAAAACTTTGTATAAAAGGGGCTATGCACTGAGACGTGCAAATGTGGCCAGTCTGACCCCCTGCAGGAGAAGGCAGACAAGCAGGAGGGAGAAGAGGTAGATGAGGAAGGAGAAAGAATGCTTTGATCCCAGTGCAGCACACACAAGGGGCAAGCAGCGCGCTCCCAGCCAGCCCTGACCCTGAAGTTTGGCATGGAGTCAAAGAATGGAAGCAATATAATGAGTGTCGTCTCATGCCGTGGCGGACAGGAGGCTGCAAAACCCCTGTTCTTGCTGCGTTTTGTTGTCGTGGTTGTTGGGGTTGTTGCTGATGTTATTGTTAGTGTTGTTGTTATTTTCCAACTCAGAAAATTATAGTATTGCTTCAACAGCAAGATAGGCCTAATTATTTTAATACACACTGAAAGCAAAAGACAGCATGAAAAATCACACAGACCCCATGAAAAACAAAAGGTCAGGTGTTAAGTCCTTTATTTGTCCAGTGGTTTAAGCTGACATGAAGCATTTAATTTAGATGTAAAGCAACTCCTGGACTCAGCCTTTTTTTTTCTTTGTAAATCATCTACAGCCCTCACCTCCACCCCAAACTCTCCTTCTCAGATTTCTTTGTTCTCCTCTTGAAGCTACGAAGCTTTGAGTCATCTAGACAGAACCACAGGGGAAAGGGGCTTTCTTTTATAACTTTGTCTCCTTTGCCCCTTTATGAAACCAATTGCCATGTCCCCAAGATCCCTTGCCATTAACGGCCTCCTTTGAGTCTCTTTTCCATTACAACTTTTCTCACATCTTTCCCTGTCCTCCCTGTTTAGTTACCCTCCTCTTTCAATCCCTGTCACACAACCCACCTCCAGATTAGGCTAAGTATCCTTCCCATCTGGTGACTCTGCTTCAAAAACACACATGGATCCGCCAGAATTGCCTTACAGAATAATCTATAAATTCTTCATCTATGTTGGGCATGATGGCACACATTGGTAAGCCCAACACTTTGCTTTCCCAGAGCATGTTTTTATATATACTGTATGACCGATATCATACTCCACCTATAATAATCTTCAGTATTGATTTTATCATTTATTCAGATTTTAAACTCTGGAAAACAAACTCAGATACCACGTCCTACTAATCTCTGTAAGAGTTCAATTAAATATCTGTCTCCTGGAATTGAATTCAAATGTCATAAGACTTTGGAGTATTCTTAAACCCAGGTTCAACATCTATTTACTTGGAAAAGATTTTGCTATCATATTTCAAGAGAGTAAATGAAATAAATACCTTCAGATACTTCCATCACCATCATTAACGATATAAAGAAAATGAGCTTCATTATTGCTATGGTTTGAATATGATAGTATCCCCCCAAAGTTCAGGTGGTAAAGATTTAGTCTCTAGAGTGGTGCTATTGGGAGGTAGGGTCTATTGGGAAGCATGTCCTCGAAGATGATTATGGAACCTCAGTATTTTAATCTGTTTCATAATGTGAGTAATTTATCGTCTACCACACGATGTTTGTCATGGTGTAATAGTCTCCCTAGAGACCACAGGCAAATGGGATTGCCCAGCCTTACACTAAAATTTCACAATCATGAGCTGCAGTAAGCCTTTTTTCTGTATAGTTAATTGTCCCAGGCATTTCATTATAGTAACAAAGAGCTAACCAATACAATTAATGTAGTTAATCTACAAAAGAATTTGGTGGGCCAACCAATACCATAGTTATCCAAAAAGTATCATGACCCAATAAAATACTTTGTAATTTCATTTAAAATTTGTGTTAAAAAGTTATGATTTGTGTGTTGATGCCCAAGCAAGCACAAATACCCACCTTATAACTACAAAATTTTATTGCTATCCACCTGCCCTGATCTGTGCCTTTGTAAAGTTCATAATGGACTAGATTTGACGACCTGAAATTATTTTACTTAACTTTCAGAGAACAAGGCAATTGATTGGTATATTAATTATATGAAGGGGAGAGTAATAGAGAGGAAAGGACTCCTAAGATCTGAGTTCAGACTTTGCCTATTTGCCAGTTGGGTGAAGCAATGAAATCAAAGCACTTCCCCTCATGCACGTACATACCTGCACACATGTACACACGTACACACATTGGCACACATCCCCCCAGCCACACTGCTGAATTTCATATAATTTAAAAGGAAAATTGAAGAATATGTTTAATTTATTAAAATAAGCAAATTAAAAATAAATATTCATAATTTTAAATTGTATGATATTGTAATTTCATGTTATTTTGATGGAGAATAAAATTTTCTGCTCACTTGATGTTATAATGCAATGTGACTAATTCAAAGGAAAGAGACAAAATAAAATTAGGCATAAATAACTGCAATACAAACTTGGAACAATGCAAAACAAAACAAAAACACAACATAAAACGTCACATAAACTCAGAACAATAACTAAGTCACCACCACCACATGCCTGTGCTGTAGAAACACTTGGAGTAATAACAAAATAAACCAAAGACTAACATTCTGGGTGAATACATAATTGTAGTAATGCAAGTACAAGCAATTTTGAAGAAACACATAAAAAAATCATTGGCATTTCAAGATTTTAATGCTTACTGAATTTCTTTGGTTTACTGGTAGAGAAAACTAATTTTGAGATTGAAAATGATTCTATTGTTTGAAAATGAGTTTCTCTTCCATTGAATAAATAAATAAAAGCTACTGGACTATAACAAACTGAGTCAAGAAGCTTAAAACTTGACTGTTTTGGGCTGGAATGAGCCCAGATAATTCATGGTTTCCCAGTAGACTCTTCTCAATGGATAATGAGTGGATATTACACCATCTTCATTCAAAAAGATCAAACAGAAGAAAATGAAAATATAGAATCAGATTCTGCACTAAAGGGGAAAAAGGAAGGAAGAGAAGAAAGCAAAGAAGGAAGAGGGAGAAAAAGGAAGGGAGGAGAGATGGAAGAAAGAGGAAGAGAGAAAGAAGAAAAGAAACAGTAAAAGAAAATTCCTGGAAGATGAGAGGCTGATAAGTCTGGAAAATATAACTAATTTCCCCCTTATTTCTCTCAGAATCTCCAAAATCTCTGCACTACATGTATTTTTGACATCTCACTCTTATTACAGTGTCATTAGGAAAATGATAGTACGCAGCTGAGATGTAGCCATGAATAAAAAGAAATGAGAACCCTAAACTTAGCAGTAATGAAAAGTTTTCCCATGAATGTCCAACAAACAAATATACCCAGTCTACACAGGAAAATGCTCAAGATGCTAAATGTTTAAGGCATCAATTCCATGTACACATAAATATTTCCCTATATGATCCACGATCCATGAGACTGTCCAAAAGTCAGGTATGCTTAACTCAACATCTTTTGTAACATCTTCATTCACACAGTATTTTGCAGTAAAACCAAAGGACCTATCATTTCCTTTGGTTGTTTGCCAGAGAACAAAGGAGTGGTGATCATTTCAGGAAGGATGCATGTTGACTCAGAGGCACAGAATATTTGTCTTCTGTGGCGCCTCCCCTGACCTGGTAAACTGGACATTCCTTCCACCAAAACCCCTCTAACCTGTAACCATCTTCTCTTAGAGACCTGACCTCACTCTTCTGGACTTCTCATTTACATTTATGCCTTCTGTACTAAATTGGAAGTTCAGAGAGAGTCAGGATATTTCATCAATTTTGAAGTAGAAAACCCTAATAATGTGTCTGAGACATGTTAATAACAATAATAGTTAATAGATCCATCAGGCATTCAGAGTAATTCTGCAATTATGAAAATTGTACTGAACTCTAATAAGAATTCCTTACATTTATAAAATACTTCATTGTTAAAAAAGCACTTTCACAAACATTATCATATTTTATCATTAGGTCTGTGAAGACATTCTTACCCTGGACTGCAAATTGAAAGAAGTGTTAATAGATCAGATTAACTAGTCATATTAACCAACTAGATTAACGAGTTGTAGAATTTTAGAGAAGTTAATTAACTTCTTTAGGCTTTGGTTTTTCTATTGGTTAAATAAAAATATTTTATGTGAGTCTCTTTAAAGTACCTTGGCCTCTTTAGCATGAGGAAAAATGGAAAATTATAAGCTACCAAAATTGCCTTGTATCAGTAAAAAGAAGAAGGATCAGACAAGCCCACAGAACAGAAAATGGTCACAATCTGTAGGAGTTAGCTGTTGGCTCTTTCTGCAAATCCTCAGATGCCAAAGACAAGAAAGTCTTTTAGATTTCAGAGATAATCCCAGCAATTTAGTTGTTTGAGGTAGGAGGATCTCACGGGTTCAAAGTCAGCCTCAGCAACTTAGCAAGGCACTAAGCAACTTGGTGAGAACCTGTCTCTAAATAAAATACCAAATAGGGCTGAGGAAGTGGTTCAGTGGTCAAACACCCATGCGTTTAATCCCCGGTGCCCCCTAAAATAATAACAATACATTAAATTTTTTTAAAGCCGACATTTCCTGTTACTGAAAACTTGTAAAACTTATTATAAAAATTTAAATTGTTAAACATTTGTAGTGAAATCACAATGAAAACTTACAGATCAAGTTCTGGAAAACATACTAAGAAGAAATTTTTAAAATGGTTATCGAAAACTAAGAAGGATTTAAAGAAACAAGTGACTACTCAAAGCACTTGTAAAATGCTGACTAGGTAAACCAAAGAAATTAAAAGGAAATAATAAAAGATAACAGCAGGGATTTTCAGTGGAAAATAAAGGACTGGATGTGTGCCTTTTAATCCACCCCTCCAGAAAACCCATAAAACAATGGTGAAAAGATCTATTAAAGCATATACCTATAAGGTATATGAGAACAGAGGATGGGAGAATAGCAATAAAACTTCAGAAGATGAAAAACAGAAGGAGGGGTATTAAATCACTTAGCAAACTAAGAAAGAGAAACTAAACTGCTAAACTGGTAGCACAGAACTGAGAAACTATTCTATTTGGCAAAACCTGCCTAAAGTTGAGATACTTTCAGCACGGGGCACCTCTGAAAGGGGACAAAGGGAAATCAACAAATAGGTATGAAGGCTGGTTAAAAGCCTGTCTATGAGACATATCTCCATGCACCCTCCTCCATTCTGTGCCAGCACCCATACTGCACCCAATAGAACTGGAAGTGTATTCTCCAGAGTCAGGGAAACAGTGACTCCTGCACTTGGGGGACACCACATCTAGCAGAAAAAACAATGACATCCTGAAGATAGGAGAACTAAGGGAGACTTCACAGCTGGAATTTTGAGATCTCCATTCCTCTTTCTCATTCATTACTAGGTGCTAGCCAGCCTTAATGGTGTCCAAACTGGAGATTAGAAGATTATTCTCTGGAAACAGGAGAAGTCAAAAGACGGTGGCATGACAGGCTCTCAAGCATCCTAGCTGGTTCACAGTCAGGCCTGCTCTAGTTTTCAAACCTCCACCCTAAAAATGACCAGGTATTGGTGATGGGGGAGCTAAGAAGCAAGTCAGAGGAAAGGGAGACTCCCTAAGAGGAAAATCAAATACAGAAACAAGAGTATTATTAATATTTTTAGAGAGATAAGAGAATATGTTGCATCCACGAATCAAGAACAAGAAGCTGTTACAAAGGAATGATCGGGAAATGCGATAAAGTCCTTGGATGTTAAAATTGTAACAGCATAAAAAATACTGCAGAAGATCTATAGTGCACTATGGAGAAAATCTACCACAATACAGCAAACAGTGAGGGATAGGAGAGAAATTAAAATTGGAAGATGGGTTGCTAAATATTAACTAAAATCTATTTTTAAAATTGTGAAAACCAATAAATATCTAAAACAATCTTGGGGAGAGAAACAAAACCATGGAGTTTCATGATAGCTGTGCAGGAGTGAAGGCCAATGGAAGAGAAGATAGAACCCAAGAACAACCTTGTGTTTATGCAGACCTGGTGTTTAATACGGTGGAAACCACTAATTTAGTTATGGAAGGATTCATACATATTCATAAAACATTGTATTTTTTTCTGTTATATACATATAATTAATAACAAATGAGAGTTGGAAAGGCATGCTAGTTTGAATCACATGAAATTGCTAATATTCAACCTTCTGACCTACATCAATGTCAGTTTCACAAAGTTCAACCTCATACATTAAATTATTAATATCAAACTATGTAAGGAGGAGAATAGATGCAGAGGTACAAATTGAAAAATATAATTTTTTTTAAAAGATCTTTTCTGGATATACCATGAGCTCTGAACTGGAAAGAAGAATAACTCAGTTCTATGCACCAATTTGTGTTGATAATGAAAGGTTTGTAGACAAGATTACAAAATCGTAACAGATGGGAAAATTACCACCAGAGAGCCCGAAGTTGTGATGTTAAGAAAGTTGGCAAAAATCTAAAAGAAAGAAGACAGTCGAAATAAGAAATTAAAATAAAGCTATCTTGGAAGACAAAGAAGTATTTAAAGGTGGATACTTACAGCTATGAGAAAAGGTAAACAGCTAAATATGGTTTCAGAGGACAAAAAAAAAAAGAGAGAAAACATAAGACTTTAAAGACAAAATGAAAGTTTAAAAAAATTTTAATAATAATTTGTGATATTTCCTAAACAGAAGAGAAAGACTGCAATGCTTTCCTCAATGAAACAGAGTCAATAGTGAAGGCAAGGTAGATGTCCATCAGGGTTCACACCTCCTACACCTCTGCCAGCACCTTCAGACTGGTGCCAGACACATGCTAGTTCCACAAAATGTGCTCCAAGGAGTGTAGTTGGAGAGGGTGATCCTCTTCAGAGAGATTTTGCCCTTAGATTGCACAATTTCTTAAGCTCCACATTAAAAAAAAAAAAAAGAAAAAAGACAGAGGTTTCACATATTTTTCTGATAAGGATCATCATTCTTGCCCTCTTCAACAGACACTATGACAGTGAGAATTAAGCCTGTAAATTATATATATTAGACTTGACCATGACATGATACATCTTCTACTTATAATTTAGGTGATCTTATATAATGTGCTAGACAGTAATGTTATCATTATTTACAGAACCTCGAATGGAACAGTAATCATCAATCTAAATGACCATGCATTATTTTAACAGAGAAGAACAGTGAACTATTTCAGGTTAATGCACGTTAAGTGGGATGGGGGATGAAATTGGGAGGTAGAAGTAGAGATTTCTCTACAGCTGCGATAAGGATCTCCATGCACTCTCATTCTCCCCACCCCTCTATGAAGCTAACTTCCTCAAATATCAATTTACTGTTAATTCTTCACAATTTTTTTGTGAATGAAGTAAAAAAAAAAAAGTGCTGTAAATTAGCAAAGGCATGAATTGTGCCTTAAAATGTTTGCACATCATATACAATAATCTTTCAAATAAAGATTCGATAGCTGTGCTTGCACTGACCTGTACCGAAAATTCTTTTTCCATTTTAATTGGTTTTAACATTTAATTTGCTCAAATTGTTACTTTGTTGATATAAATAGATTGTTTACTTACTCTAGCCTCACAATAACTAGAAGAGGAAGCCAAAATAATTACATTCTGTAGTAAGAATCTATGAATCATCGCATAATAATTGAGGCAAGTGTCTTCCATCAATCTCTAAGTTGCTGTCCATTTTCAGCATGAGACCAAAACGAAGAAGCTAGGCAGCTCTCGTAGGCACTTCAGTGTATAAACTGGGTTGTTTTAATTGAACTCCTAGAGTATCTGACCTCCCTGAATGTCAATTCATGTTCAAAACCACTCTCCAGTTATGATAGGAAATGCAGGTCCTCCATAAATTATATGTGGATGGAATCAGCTGAGTCTACCAATTTAAATTATTTATACCATTTTGCTCTCCTTAACCACACAGACTCTTGCACACCCTTCCTTATTTTTAAGCTAATAATAATTCCTGAAAGTACTGTGAATTATCTGAGAATCTGCTACAGACATAATAAGCAAAATATAAATGAATTTATGATTTTTCATTACTTGAGAATTTCCATGTCATTTCTTCTCAAATATGTCAATAAGCTTTTTACGTGTACAAGTAAGATAATTAGGCTCTAGATGTACAAATTTGCAAATTACAAAATGGTGTTCTAACTACCTTCAGAGTCAGAGGGTTAAAAAAAAAAAAGTGGGAACAGAAGTCCAATAACTAGAAAGATATTAAATATACATTTTAAAAAGTTTTTCAATGACGTTCTCAGAATATGTATGTATATAAATATATTCAGGCTCTACTAATTATTAGTTGTATAATGCTGATTCTTGACAGTGTACTTAATCTCTTTGAACTTTATTATCTTGGCCTATAAAATAAAGATAAAAACAATTACTTTATGGAGTTGTAGTAAAGTTCAAAGGGAAAAAAATGGATAAAAAAGTAATTTGTTAATTTTAAAGTCCTATGTAAATGAAATTAGTATTTGTCCACCACCAACTTTGGGCCTGAGATTAGTTGTTGAATTTGGAAAGAATATAAGAGGAATACAGGTATGTTTTCTTCCCACGACAAACTTTATATCCACTTAGGAGACCAGGAAATATTTAGAAAATGAGATGAGCCTGCATACAACCAAGTTGCATAGCCCAGGTTATGCATGCAGTAACAATTCTAAGAACGGAGAGTTTAAAATGGACTGGAAATTATGACCATTTTCTTTCCAAAGGGAACAGGCTAAGCTTTGCCTGAACAAAGAAGCAAAGATATCTAACAGCTGCTTACCACTTTCTGTTGCTTAAAATATCGGAGGAGTATGAGGTTTAGGCAGCTCTGAGTCATCTTCCTCCTAACTTGGTATTTATTCAGGACACAGCTCTAGCCCTGATGACAACAGCATTCCTGACCTCTGAGCTGCTCCAATGCTAGGATGGACTGAAGGTGAAATGGACACCTCATCCAGATTTCTCTGCGGTCAGTTCCCAGCCCCACTCATGCTTCTGCTGCCTCCTTGTTTATCACGAATTTTGTTCTCCATGAGAGAAGTCTGCACAGCTGAAGAGGAACTGAAGCAAAATAAGAAATATCCTAGATTTCCTTCTTATGATAATGCTCAAGACTCACAGCTGAGGCAATTACAGAAAGGACTGGAGCCTGGGCCCTTACCACTCAGCCTCTGTAGGTTGGATACTACCAAGTTCGATCAATTCAACTCAGTTGGTCAAGATCCATGAGGGCCTATTTTGAGTCAAGCCCTGTAAGTGCTGGGTATGCAAAATATAACAAGGGAAGATAATAAAAGATGTGTAATGTGACAATTATACACGTCCTTTCTGTTTTCATCTAATCCACTAGTGTCTGCATACTAAGCTGTGTTATTAGTTTTATAGGAGGAGGAAAGGGAGCAGCTAGGTTCCATAACTTCCCAAGTTCACATAATTTACAAGCTGCAAACTGAAAATTCAACTCCAGAACATCCTGGCCCTAAAGCCTGTGCCCTTTATGCTTACATTGTCAGAGGAGAAATATGAACAAACACACAGAAGTAATTTTAAAAGGAAGGAGGGCGAAGGGAGTGGAGTATTCTCCGTATTCTAGATGATGGGTATTTTCACAAATGGGTGAGTTGTGGAGAAATAGCTAACAGAAGGTTGAGACCATGTTATGAAGAACTCTGTTAAGGGGTCATACTTTGTACCCAGTCACCAGTGGCTGACCAGTGGCTGACCAAGTATGGAGGTGCTAGGAGTTCAGGGTACAGGCAATAGGGGGTGCTCTGTCTATAGAGAATTTTAAAGCTATAATAAGAACCTGTCATTCTGATTCTAATCATCACCTCCTGCCTACGATTCTAAACAATAAAGTGATAAAATATTCCTCCTCAGGAAAAAAAAAAACTCTTTTGTAGGTCTTAGTTTTGAACAGTTACCATTATATGGAGTTTTAAAAATACATCTTAAGGTTGAATTAACACGTGTTTATTATTTGTCCTTACTAAACACTGTGTTCCACTTGGAAATTAATTCAGGGAACCCCAGTTATAGAGTTGTCCCCCAACACACCCACAACTCAGCTGCAATCTTTCAACAGTGAACTGGGAATCCTTGTACTTACCTTGAGCACAACAAGACAGAACTTGAGTTACAGAACTTGGATCACTGGAGATTTTTATTTTTCTTTAAATGCAAAGTGAAAGTGTAATATTTTTTATTTGATAAGTGGAAATTTTAGTTCATATGTAAAATAGTCTGAATTTGAGCACTATTTAAAATCATAATCATTTCCTTTTATGTGTTATTTTAGAGTAAAAGATTAAACACTTACATTGTTTATCAATTACTACATGTAAATAGTTTCATCACATGGAGGGAGGGAGGCCATTGTAAAAACAATCTAGTTAAGGTGTCAAAAATGCTAGGAATTGCCAGGCACGTGGTGCATGCCTGTATTTCTAGCGGCTTGAGAGGCTGAAGCAGGAGGATCAAGAGTTCAAGGCCAGTCTCAACAATTTATCAAGGTATTAAGCAACTCAGTGAGACCCTATCTCTAAATAAAATACAAAATAGGACTGGAGATGTGGCTCAGTGATCAAATGCCCCTGAGTTCAATTGCTGGTACCCGCCCCCCCAAAATGCTAGGAATGCCACTGGAAGTCACTGACTATTTTGAAAGGAGGAGTCAAAAACAAAACAAAACAAAAACATGATGAATCATGAAAGAATTATTATGCCAATATATGGTTGTATATATGTCTAGTTACCAGAATGTTCTAACTAGAGAAGAACAAAAGTGAGGTACAACTTATTGCAGGCAATAAAATGTTTTAATTTACAGGAACTATTCTGGCACAAGGCCTTGATAGGCCGATGTGTTTTCATGGAAGAATATCCATCTTACCCCCTGGCTGGTCGGTCTGTCCATGAAAGCAGATAGTTCTCATTTTCAATCACCAGCAGAGAACACTGCACTTCAGGAAGTCTGTAGGAAATAATGCAATTTAGAGGTTTTTGTCACCCAATATCTTGGGAAATGTCAGCTGAGAAAATCATTCTTTAGGGTTTTTTGTTAAGGAAGCCTGGTTGTCACAACCTATATTGTTGTTTATGATATTGAGAGCACTTCCCTGTGGGAAAAACTGCGCATCTGCCTTTACAGAAGACTGCCCTGGTCTGATGATCGCCTTGCTTCAGCCAGTGAAAGGTCAGCAAATGTGATGAGTGTGCTGGACAAAAGTTTTAAAAGCCAGTGCATGATTTGCCATGTTCCTTCTCTAGTCTCTGTGATCATGAAAGCACAAAGTCTCTACTCACTCAGGTTCCTAGGTGACTGTAATGAACAAAACCTTTTTTTTTTTTTTCAATTTATGATGAACATGTTGCATAAACAAGAAATAAACATTCTAGTTTTAAGGCACTGAGATTTTTCTGGTGTTTTGGTATCACAGCAAAAATCAGCCCAACATAACTGATAGGGTAGTCTTTCCATTTGGGCAGATTCTCAGATCTATCCCCAAACTTAACCAGATCATGGACTCCTTGTATAGATATCGGTTGATGTGAGGATAAATTGTCACAGCTCTTGATGTGAAGATCATTGGTACTGGAACACATGGTAAGCACACCTCATGAAACTCATCCTGGTCCACTCTTAGAGAACTTGCTGTGGTTGAGGGGCATTATATAGTCACAACTTCATAAACACCCAAGAGGTCTTTGCCTGGATTTCATGCTAAGAGTGGTTATAGTTCTTGTTTCGGTTTAAATATGAGGTGCCCCCAAAAGCTCACGTGTGAGACAATGCAAGAAAGTTTAGAAGTGAAATGATTGGGTTATGAAAGTTTTAACCTAATCAGTGCATTAATCCCCTGATAAGGATGAGTGCTAACTGTAGGCATACGCTGGAAGAGGGGATCCTGGGGGACATGCCTTTGGGGTGTATATTTTATTCTTGATAGTGAAACTTTCTACTTCCTGTTGTCATGTTTCTGAGCTGCTTTCCTCCATCATGCTCTTGACTTCCATGATGTTCTGGGTCACCTTGGGCACAGAGCAATAGAATCAGCCTTCTATCGACTGAGACTTCTGAAACCATGAGTGACAAAATTTCCTCCTCTAAAATTGTACTTGTCAGGTATTTTGGTCATGGTAACAAAAAGGTAACTAACAAAGTTCTCAGGAGAAAAAAGTAGACTATTTTGTCTCTTAAACACTATGTGCTATATACCTGATCAAGTACCTAAACTATTTCCATTGGTTGCCAGGAAGATTAGACCCAAGTTTTTGGCAAGTGTGTAAGCCTTTGCAGGATCCATTTTTTATTTAGTCTTCATTTTTACTCTATTATAGGTATCTACTTTTGTGTTATTTTTTTTACAATTTTTATTTGGTATATTTTATTTAATCTTAACGTTCATTTTCAAACCCTTAAAAGAACAAATTGTGGATAGAAGTAAAGAAAGAAAGAAAGAAAGAAAGAAAGAAATATTATATATTAATATTGTTGCCATGTCACTGTTTCTAAATATGTAAATGTTATGACCTATGTCGTGTTACAAAAATTGCTCCTAATGAATATTTTTGTTTCTTTGAATCAATGATTAGCCCATTAGAAGAAGTTCTCTTAAACCTGCACTCTGACTCGTTCACAGCTCAGTCAAATTGAAGAAATACTTGCCTGGGAACAGTTCTACCAGTTGTATTTGCTTTACCAGGTTTTTTGGTTTCCAGGAAGCCTTTGAGGTTCAAAATGAACAACCTAATTCTTTTAATGAATTAATCTAATACTTTAACTCAATTGAGCTTGTCCTTCATTCTGAGTACAATATTTAGCATTATTAAATCACATAAAGGCATGGTAAGTATATTCCTAGATTTCTGGAAGTTCTCCTGGTCTACCTGGGGAATTCAATTTGGTGACTAAAGCAACAAGCATAAACAACCTAAAATAGACAAAATGTCTTCGGGCCAACTACAGACCTAGTAACTGAGGAACTCAAAATCAAATGATGGTCACTGTGAGATGAGAATGAACTGGGGAAGACTTTCTGAAGGAGGTAAGACTTGCATCAGGTCTATTCTTCACTATTCCTTCCAAGTTCCCCTTATCACTGTTCCCTCCTCCTCCTCCCTCAAACATTAAAAAAAAAAAAAAAAAAAAAAAAAAAAAACTCTGCTAATTAAAATGTCTGGCCCAGGGAGACTGAGCCTCCGCCCTGCTTTAGGGGCCATCTAGAGTTGGGCCTCAGGACCCCTATGGCTATTTTCTGGCTTAGGTGCAGATCTGCCAGTTGTAGACAGACCCTTTCCCAGCACCAAGTATGTTGGGGTCACTGGGAAAGAGGAAACTTATGAATAAATTTGAAAGGGGTCTGAAAATTTAGAATAATGCCAAGAGAGTCCTTTGTGACTAAAATTAAGCAGTCATTGCCACAGAGGACAAATATTTTCTTAAAGGACTCTGGCCCACAACAGCCTCCTGAGGCTTCTTCCAGGAGGCGGAGGCATGAGTCTGAGCTAAATGGCTTAATTTTCTTAATCAACTATTTCATTGTGAGTTTTTAATTTCATTCCCATGCCTTTTTTTTTTTTTTTTCATTTTCCCATAATACAGCTCTAAATACCGTGGCAAACATTTGACAGTTTACTCAGCAGGTGCTGGGCTCTGCGGAGCTTGCCGAGCTCTCTACCTCTTATTAATTGGGTTTCAAAATGTGTTCTTGTGTGAACAGAAGCTAAGATGGGACTATTGTACCTGTCAACATGAAGCTGGGAGAAATAAAATATTGGAATGTGTTTTTAAAATAACTCATGTGAGTTTGATCGGTAGAGAATTTAAAGCAGAAATATTCTTTAATGTTGAAATAAATAATCATGCAATCAAAACAGTAATAAAAATTAAAGAAACGATGGAATGTGTTCAAGGTCCTTCAGTATTTGGTAACAAAGAGAACATTTTCTGTGTGCACAACAGGTTATACACTGATGAGATACTTCCAAAACATCATCTTAAAATACCTAGAAGGCCTGGGGAGGTAGGAACAATTTTGAAAACCAACAAATAAGGCTCTCTAATGCTTCTGAGTGTTTCTAATTTAATTTTTGTCTCCATTGGGAAGAGTTTTGGTTTTTTTTCCCCCATATCAAGAAAAGGTCTAGATTTGAAATTTCACATTCCGGCTTGGAAAAGCTCTGCCCAACCTCGACCCTCTGAGGAATATATCTCTCTTTTGCTGAAGCAGAAGTCTCTTTGTGACTCTTTTCTTTTTTTATATACGTGCTTCAAGTTAAATGAACTTTAATGACATACATTCTAAAACCCCCTCCTAGGGCAGGAGATCAAAGGGAGGTGAGGAGAGAGCAGTCCGAGTCGAGGGAAAGCTCAGAGCCCTGTCAGGCCCTCTCTTGTCATTACCACTGTCACTACCATCATTAACTGCTCAACTATGAAATAGTGAATTTAGTCTGTGTCCTCCTGAGGGACCATCTAGGCAGTTCCCCTAGAAAAGTAAAAATGTCTTGTGTTAAAGAGTGTACTATTATTATAAAATCTTGAAGAATTGTAGAAATGGACAGAGCGAAAAAGCAAAAAATCTCAGAAATTCTACTGTCAGAGATGGTCACCATTAACAGTTTGGTCTTTCACCTAACTAAACGTTTTTGCATGAGTGCATCTTCTCTCTCTCTCTCTTTCTCTCTCTCTCTCTCAAATATAGAGCCACATTAAATAATGTGTTTCAACTTGCTTTTGTGCATTTGTCACTCTATCAAGGATAATATTTTTATTTGATGCATAGAACTGCCATATCTTTTTAAATATCGGTTCAGTACTTCCCCAAATGGATGGAAAGTTTTTTAACCCAATTCCCAAGGAAAACGTTTATGATATTTTTGAAATATCCATGTTACAATCATATAGGTGAATATTTTTGGAGAATAAAATAGAAGTATAAAGTCAAAAATTTTAAATGGCGCTGCATATTTCTGAGTGACTGCCAAAAAAAAATGTTGAAAATTCACATTCCTATTAGATGTTTAAGAAAATATGCCCTTCCACATATTTTATGTTTTGCTAAACTGAAAGATGGAATTTATCTCATTGCTGTTTAGATTTGCATTTTTAGCTATACTAGGTTATTTACATGTTTACTTGGGATTTTTATACCATTAAGTCATCTCACCAAGGGATACAAACAGCTCTGCATTTATGAAGTTCTGCTTTATATTTTTCAGTATTTTCTTGATAAGATCACTTACAAAGTTCTTATTAAATTTCTGTGTAGAATTCTTTATTGCTGATGAGTTATTTTTGTCATCATATTTTCAAGTGACTTTACTAATATAAATAATATCTATTGATGTTTGAATTTGTTTTATATCTAGTCACTTTCTAGTGGTTTAGTGGTGTTTCCGTTGGTGTCAGCTACATTTTATTTAGTTTTTGGGTGGATTATCAGAATGCTGCAGATCATAAGTTGTGCTTTCTATTTCCCACTACATATGTAATAAATCTGATAATCTTTTCATCCCTAATTTCATTATTCAGTGAGAATGGCTTTAGTTTTCAGTGGTCATGGTAGTTTTACTTTATCAACTATTTGGGGCCTTTGATCACTTTAAGAACCAAATTGGAGGCCCTTCTTCCCCACCCTCCCATGTTTACATGCTGCACAAACAAGCAAATTTTTCATATATTTTTAGTTAATTCATGCACCCTCTGAGGCTGATGAACATACCCAAAACATACCCCGGCACAGCCTTAACTGACATAAGTAAAGTTGAGTCAACAGGACTGGCCAAAAGGAAAGTTTCCAAGTAGGTGAAGGGTGTCACCTTCATGCTTCAAGCATTTGTTGAGCTCTCTCTCATTAGGGGTTCTAGTTACCCAACAGAAGGGTTAGCTTTCCAGTGCAATTAAAAACAGATCCTCTGCAGGGTCCTGGCTTGTAAACTCTCCTCAAATTACTCTCAGTCTATCCAGAAAGAGAGGCAGAGAAGTAAACAGAACAACATGAAAGTGATATTAAAGATGTGTGCTTTCTGGATGAGAATATACCTGGATGCTGTCTTTCATCAAGTGCAGGAAGTTTTACTGAGAATACACCTTTCAGAATGAGATTTAAAAGATGGCATTTTACAAACAGTATTGAAGAGGCATGAAAAGAAACAAGACTGAAGCTGGTTTTGCCCAGTATATATATATATATATATATGATGATAGGCAGGCCCCTGTGATCGGAACACAGAAAAAGTGCAAAGATTTTCATTGCACTGTCTGAAAAGTCTTCACTTTTTTACAGTAGCCTTGGTCAAAATAGCATAGTGTTATAAATCTTTCAAAATAAAGATTCCTCAGAAACCTCACACAAATTGCATAATTCTTCCACTATTTTCTTTGGGAGTAAAACCTTCATAGACATTCGCAGGCTTACCTTTGGCTTACCAATTTAGTCCTTTTGTTCCTTTCTTATTAATACATCCAGAATATCGTGAATATTCTCTGCTGAGAATGCCTGAGGGCTTTCTTTGTCTGGTATCAATCTCAGAGACCTCTGGCTGAATGCAGAGTGGAAATCGTTAGCAATTGCTAGAAATTTGGTGTGAAAAAGCCAGCTTTGGGGGATATCAACCCAGAAATACCAATTATCCATTTTACTACGACCATACAAGGAAAGACTATGTCTCTTGGGAATTTTTACTTACCTTCTATTTATCTCAATTAAATTCCTTGGATATGTTTGTTCATGGACAGCTCAACTCACTCCCTGTTGTTTCTATCAATTCATTCTTTTTCTTGTCTTGGGGTCCCCTGTATATTATAATTTTCTCCATGGTTTTCCCTTCTTCAGTATTCACAAGCAGGACTTCAACACGTCATCAGAATACTTCGTAAATCAAAAATCTATTCTTCCATATTTTGTTTTGTCCTCCCTTCTCAACTGAATCAAAATATGGAGGGCAGGGGTATTGCAGAGAGGGAGTTTGTGATTGACATGAATATTTTTAAAGCTTCTAAAGTGATTTTCAAGCACAGTCAGAACTGAGAACCACTAGGACCGACAGCATCTCACCACTCACCTCCCTACTTCCACCACCCACCGTGGAACTGCCTCTATCATTCAATCTCACTTTTTCCTGAAAAATAATCAGTAGTTTGGGAAATGACCCCTATTCATCACAATTTTTTAAATAGTTTTAAATATCCATGAATTTCCAAAATGGAAATGCTGCAAGCACACACAAAAAAGGAAAAAGATCTTCAATAAAATATAGTTTCATCTTTACCCAACTTGATCTCACCCAATGCAAATCTACTGAGTTTCTGAGCCTTATCCATTGACAATTTTTTTTTTCTTTTAACTTGTGGGTCCCTACATATTCATGTAGTATGATAAAGATGGCAATGGTATGTGAATTTTGATGCTCAAAATACATTAGGGAGCAAAAAAAAAAAAAGGAAAAATAAGTCACAATAATGCTAAGGAACTCCTAAAAGAATTTCTCAGTTCTTTAGAACATGCTGGAATCTAAATATTGCCCAGAGTATTCCATCGTGAAAATGCTTAGATATTCTGTGGATAAAATTGTATCTATTCTCCTCTTATTTCCTTAGCTTTAGCTGTACCCTTTAAATCACTGTTGCATTAGTAAACTCTTTGTTAGTATTTGCCAAATTATTCTTAGATTTAGCTACCTTCTGTTTTGTTATTATTGTAGTTTTATCCTCAAAGCTTATTTGTATTACTATCTTCACAGATGATCCTAAAACAAGCTGTTTATTAAGCATATAATTATAGCCTATACAGTTGAAAATTTATTTTCAGAAAAATGCCAAGTAGCTTGTGAGACTGCTGGAGAATGCTGAAGGATATAATACAAAAGACATCACAAACTTGCTCTTTTTTCTTCTCAACTTGTTCTTCTTGGTTTATTCCTCTCTGACTCCTTATTCACCAAGCATTACATAATAGGTGACAAGGGGACTCATGGTTCGCATGACAGTAGAATTCAACTTGTGTGTGTTGACTTCATCAAATGCCCTTTTTCTCCCAGTACATTGCTAATTTCATTGCATTGAGTTCCAATTAAGTGATAGGCTTTAAGGGCATATGTTCCCCCAAACCAAAATGTCTATTATATGCTTTAAAGCAATTTAAAATAATTAAAAAATTATAGCAGGTCAAAAACAATTTTCCTAATCTCAATTGATAGCACCTCCACAAATAGCAATAAATTCATTTCCTGCAAAAGTTCTACTATTTTGTACTAAAAACTATTTTTGTCTTAGCACTGATTTCCTGCTCTAAGTCTGGTAGTTTCCACATTGTGTGAAACAAACAACTAGAGGAAAAAAAAACTGTTGTGTCCTTGGTGCCTAAGGACCTCAGGAATTAATGAGTTAATAATTACACGAAGCACATTTTCCTTAGGGGGAAATAGCTTCATAACACACCACCAGTATAAAGTTAACATAACTAATGATGACAGAAGTAGCAAACCTCCATTTATTTTGTGATGTGTATGGCATTTTGATTCTTCAAATTCTGCCTAACATGTGGTACTATTTAGGCCAATACTCCTAATAATATTTATAAGTAGATTGAGAATTAGCTTTGCAAGTGCAATTCAGGAAGTTTGTTTTGATGATTTGTTTTTCATGTTCTGTGAAATGAATCGCATTAGAGGTCACAGAAAGTGCCTTAAAGGGCACTTCTTTAATATTTAAAGTGAAGCCGATCTAGTTGAATGTTCTAATAAGATACACACGCCTGGCACCTCCCCTGAGACTCAAACTCTGTAACTTTTCTGCCTGGTTGTCAAATTGTTGCATAATACACGAAAGACAGCAAAGGCAGAGAAATTGTCTCTGTGTTTATTGTTTTTCATTTTTAGCCATGGAAAAGAAAGTAAACAAACTACTATATGTGAAGACAAAGCAGGAATTGGGACTTAACCTCAGAGCTGGCTAAACCCTAGGTTTATTGCAATACCAATGAAACTCCAACAAAGTATATTTAATTTGATCCTGCAAACCCTTAACCTTTTTAGTGATTAAACAGAAGAAGATAAGAAAGAAAAATAACTGTTGTCAGCCAAACTGAAGGCAGTCAGATCTCAAGGTTGACATCACTCCCCAAATACATCCCTGAATACACACCTCCAAATTTCAGTTTCCTCCTCCTACAACCCACCCCTCATATTCCAACTACCCCATCAAACAGAGAGAGAGAGAGAGAGAGAGAGAGAGAGAGAGAGAGAGAGAGAGAGAGAGAAGAAGAGGAACCATGTAACTATTCCAACAATGTTGGTAAAAGTTAACAGCTTAAAGAAAGGAAAAAAATGTAGAAAAGGTCTAAGAGGAATCACTTCAATACAGTAACTTTTTGAAAAAGAATACATATTTACATCTACTTTTCTAAGTCGCTTCTCTAAGTGATCACTTTGCAAAACTTGTATTTGAAAAGAAAGACGATTTACTTTATAGGTTTGTCAACTTCAGTCACCATTTGAACTTGTTTTGAATTTTAAAATAGTTAAAGTTCATCTGACTTAGTAAAGGAGCTTCCTGGATCAGAAATAAGAGAAGAGGGATGTGTGTGAAGTCTATAGCACACCGCAGACGTCCTGGCCTCGTGGGATTTTAGATGAAGTTTTCTCATAAAGAAAAGACAATGCTATATAAGTATAAATAAGTCAGAAACACATTAGATTTTCATTTCCTCACCAAAGAGGAAAACTTTTAATTCAAGTAACTAAGCATTTTCTTTTACTTCAGCAAGAGATTTCATGGATCCTCCCATACCTGTCAAGAGAGTGAGATTTTACACCACTCTATTAAGCAATCATTTGTCCCTAACTTTCATCTAACTTATTTTTTCTGCCACTGACGTTTGGTTTAACTATCCCATTTTAAAAGTGTAAGCAGAAACATAAGCACGTGATCCTTTTAAACCTACTGTAACTGAAGACAGCTGAATTAACATCAAAACAAAACGCACACCCTAATATTTAGGTGCCACCTTCAAGTATTCATTTTCCCAACAGGGACACCTTGTACTTACACTATGGCCACCGAGGAACACACGGGAGTATGCCCATACACTTCACATGCTAAGAGTCAGTATTGTGATTACATTGGTTTTATTCTCCCCAGGGTATCAAAGTGCTTGGATATTAGTGGCAGAGGTTTGTAGATACCAAGGAAATTCTCCATAAAGACTCTGCTGTGATCTGAAGGCAGATAATTTTTGCCCCTGCATTACATAAGTAAATAAGGCCTGAAGGCAACAGAAATAGCTTTTCTGACATCCAGACGACAGTAAAGCCCATTTACTTCATAAAGCATTTTTCTCCTTTTTCACAAAATTTTAAGAATGTTAGCTATGTACTTTCTAGACCATAGCAGATTAGAAGCTGCAAAGGAAAACTAATAGAACCGAGTAATAGAGCAGGCACCCCCAAATGACAAAGATTAATAGCTAGCAGAAAAACTACCAAAGGCAGACAAATAAAATGTAGTAATTTGAGATAATATAGAGATTTATAGAAGGGGAAAACTTCTCCATACTTTTAATGGGCCATAAGTGCATTGGTACATTTATATTTATAGTTATACCTGAATCATAAAAATAGTTATGTTTAATGTGCTCTTTTAAGATGTTTAAGAAAGCAGAGATTTCAAATATAATTTTGTTTCCAGTCAGAATAATTCTATTTTTAAAAGGTTTGATGTTAAACAGTGTATAACTTTCAGGTAGTATTTAGAAAATTTGATTTTACAGGATATCCTCTTCCCTGACAATCACAAAATGAAATGGGTTTTGATGTTAATATACTTGTAAAGTTCAAATTAGAATTTTATTGAAGTAAAATTATCAAGAGTTCAAGTAAAAGACCAGGAGAAGTTTTATTTATAAGAGAATGAGCCTATTGTCACATGAAGAATGTTATGTTGGTCACCAGATGAACGCAATGAGTAAGGATTTTGTTGGCTATTCTGGTTTTATTATATTCTAACGGATTAGCAATGCTTACAGAGAGAGAGAGAACAATAGTTGAGTGAACCCCAAAGGTGTGGGGGTTATTAGAAGAGGGTGTCTTACTACTAACTTCACTTCTGGGTTTGGCTTGATCCTGCATTTTTCTGGTCCTAGGAGGTTCTTCATTTGAAAAAAAAAAAACCTCTTGAATTTTTTTTTAGATGATTCTCTCATACATAAATGCATGCCTGCTGATATGGAAGTGTAAACCATTCCTGATAATATGTTTTTGCCAGGGGCAGGGAAGAGGGAAATTGGGCAGGATGGTGGTGTCTAGCTCAGGCATTTTAGAAGGCAGACAAACAGGCTAACTATGAGTTTTTTGAGCATAGCAATTGGGGAAAATAATTTATGAGCTGATAAACCTACTCCATGGTAAACATTCCCTAGTTAAGTGATTAATTTGACCTTTTTTATTTTTTTCTTCAGATGAGATGCCCTGGCTACAGATCACCATTATCCCATTATCCCATTATCCCACCGCTATACCATATTGTATATATTCAATCCCATCATGCAAATTAATATCACAAAATAAAATAATGTAACACTAATGTCTGTGGCTCAAATAAGTGGAGAATTCACTTATTGAATCCCACTTACATCTGATCCAGATGTCTGAAGTCATTTATAGACAATTCTCTAGTCTAGACAATTAGTACTAACATTGAAGCAATTGACTTACCTGCTGACAGTCTGAATCAACAGATAATTTATGACTTGAACTTCCATAATTATTTTAATAGTCTTTTGGTACCTCTTCCATTCTATTTATCATGATGTGAACATTTAAAATGAGAACACCTCACTAAAGGAACAGGAATGCGAAGTTCATAAAAGAAATATTTAAGAAATCAGAGACCTGTCCATTTAAGAAGAACCATATTAAACAATTCTTCTTTTCCCCTTTTGGCTCACTAGTTTGGAAGCACATGAGATGCCTTTTCACCATTTTGAATTATTATTCTCTCTTCTATTGCAACTTGTTCATTGCCTGTATTAAGACGAACCTCCAAAATCTCAAAGATCAGCTTGCTCTTCATTGTCTTGCTATTTTTAACAATGGGAGCTGAGAGATGTGCCATTTCTTTAAGTTCAAATTTCCCACCACTAATCAGGCCAAGGATTCTTCACTCCGGGTTCAGGTTTGCAGCCAAAACAGTGCCCGCCTATGAACACTCTGTTTCCATTCACTGCCCATTGCAGGAGGGAATTCCCTACATCGCCAACGTGGACAACAGGCAAATGTCACGACTGCACAGCAGAGGACCAAGGAAGAATGCAGAAAGAGGCCAGATTTTGTGAGGGGAAAAACAAAAATAAATTATTTCGATCCACCTAGCGAACTAAAGAAACTATAGCTCGATATTAAACTGCTATACTTTACAACATACCACAGAGAATACCAAAGAAAATATTGCCTGGGGAGATACATGTTCAAACCTTCCCATCCGCAGCTGCTATCAATTATTCTGCCCTAATGTGACCAGAAATCTCCGTTTTCAATAGAGCAATATGAGTTGTAAAAGAATCCTTATTGGCCACCCCTGCATTCCCCTCTCCACCCCCACCTCCTGATTCTGTTTTGCTTTTCCAGCGTTTGAATGTCCAAGTACTTTGTATTCTAGCCCACTGGGAAGTTAGAAAAGCAAACATAGCTAGTTTGAGGGTACAGGAGAGATTTTGTGGCTTTCCGAGGATCTCCATTGAATTACAAAAGCTCATAAGAGGGTACTGTCGCCCTAAATGTTATATAAACAGAGCTCTGTCTCTGTGTGTGATTTACACCCTTACTGAAGATCTTGAATCTTCCTTCTCTCCATGCTGAAAGATAAGTGAAGGACAAAAAAACTATTTAGAACAGTTAACCTGATCATTTTTTAAAAGACGTGTTCAAATCATTGAGGCTGGGATCCCGTTTGTCAACCAAATTGTCAGGAAATAATTTATTACTGACAAGAACAAAGTGTGCAGCTGGATATCCCAAACAACCAGCATGCTAATGAGCCAGAGACTTGTTAAATATCTTCCCCAGGACAGCATTTCCTATAGTCTAAAACTATTTTAAAAGCAGCATGGTGAAATAGAAAACAGCGTAGTACAGGGCATCTGGATATTGGCATTTTCTTTTGCCTGTTCTAGTAACTAGTTGTGCTATCTTCTCACCTCCTGATTGAAAAATAAATAAATAAATGAGAGCATGTACTGGATGATCTCTGAATTTCTTTCAAACTCAAAAATTCTGTACTGACAACATTGATGTCCTATACAAGGACACAAGCTGCCCAAATGTTATACAAATTAATCTAGGCTCATTCAAAAGAAAAGAAAACAGAATTTAGAGAAAAAAAGAGCTACCATAAAATAGACTTTTGATTTTTGGGTGAATTATACAATCAAGAAATTATCCTTCCAGCACAGTTAGTATGGCAACTTGGAAAGGCAAAGATGTTAATAACGAATCAAAGAGACAAAGCAATTAGGAATTAGGACTTCACTTTAAAAAACAAGTTCTGAGAAAGAAAGATAATCAGCCAAATCTCTCTTCTGCAGAAGCGTCTTTTGCCTCTGTTGCAATCCACTGTGTACAGCCCTGTGCACACGCCTCCTCTAGACCGTAAGCTCCTGTGTGTCAGAGGCCATATTTTTTCATATTTATATTCTTCATAGTGCTTTGCCAAGAAAGGTGCTTAGTAAATCCATACTGAATTAAATCCTGTTTTCAATGTATTGGATAAGTGTGGTAAATACTTAACTAGTGTAATCAAAGCCTTTCGTAAATCTGAATTTTAGAGAATCCCCAAACTTCTGTCCGAATGTCCAACAAACAAATATACCCAGTCTACACAGGAAAATGCTCAAGATGCTAAATGTTTAAGGCATCAATTCCATGTACACATAAATATTTCCCTATATGATCCACGATCCATGAGACTGTCCAAAAGTCAGGTATGCTTAACTCAACATCTTTTGTAACATCTTCATTCACACAGTATTTTGCAGTAAAACCAAAGGACCTATCATTTCCTTTGGTTGTTTGCCAGAGAACAAAGGAGTGGTGATCATTTCAGGAAGGATGCATGTTGACTCAGAGGCACAGAATATTTGTCTTCTGAGGCGCCTCCCCTGACCTGGTAAACTGGACATTCCTTCCACCAAAACCCCTCTAACCTGTAACCATCTTCTCTTAGAGACCTGACCTCACTCTTCTGGACTTCTCATTTACATTTATGCCTTCTGTACTAAATTGGAAGTTCAGAGAGAGTCAGGATATTTCATCAATTTTGAAGTAGAAAACCCTAATAATGTGTCTGAGACATGTTAATAACAATAATAGTTAATAGATCCATCAGGCATTCAGAGTAATTCTGCAATTATGAAAATTGTACTGAACTCTAATAAGAATTCCTTACATTTTAAAATACTTCATTGTTAAAAAAGCACTTTCACAAACATTATCATATTTTATCATTAGGTCTGTGAAGACATTCTTACCCTGGACTGCAAATTGAAAGAAGTGTTAATAGATCAGATTAACTAGTCATATTAACCAACTAGATTAACGAGTTGTAGAATTTTAGAGAAGTTAATTAACTTCTTTAGGCTTTGGTTTTTCTATTGGTTAAATAAAAATATTTTATGTGAGTCTCTTTAAAGTACCTTGGCCTCTTTAGCATGAGGAAAAATGGAAAATTATAAGCTACCAAAATTGCCTTGTATCAGTAAAAAAAGAAGGATCAGACAAGCCCACAGAACAGAAAATGGTCACAATCTGTAGGAGTTAGCTGTTGGCTCTTTCTGCAAATCCTCAGATGCCAAAGACAAGAAAGTCTTTTAGATTTCAGAGATAATCCCAGCAATTTAGTTGTTTGAGGTAGGAGGATCTCACGGGTTCAAAGTCAGCCTCAGCAACTTAGCAAGGCACTAAGCAACTTGGTGAGAACCTGTCTCTAAATAAAATACCAAATAGGGCTGAGGAAGTGGTTCAGTGGTCAAACACCCATGCGTTTAATCCCCGGTGCCCCCTAAAATAATAAATACATTAAATTTTTTTAAAGCCGACATTTCCTGTTACTGAAAACTTGTAAAACTTATTATAAAAATTTAAATTGTTAAACATTTGTAGTGAAATCACAATGAAAACTTACAGATCAAGTTCTGGAAAACATACTAAGAAGAAATTTTTAAAATGGTTATCGAAAACTAAGAAGGATTTAAAGAAACAAGTGACTACTCAAAGCACTTGTAAAATGCTGACTAGGTAAACCAAAGAAATTAAAAGGAAATAATAAAAGATAACAGCAGGGATTTTCAGTGGAAAATAAAGGACTGGATGTGTGCCTTTTAATCCACCCCTCCAGAAAACCCATAAAACAATGGTGAAAAGATCTATTAAAGCATATACCTATAAGGTATATGAGAACAGAGGATGGGAGAATAGCAATAAAACTTCAGAAGATGAAAAACAGAAGAGGGGTATTAAATCACTTAGCAAACTAAGAAAGAGAAACTAAACTGCTAAACTGGTAGCACAGAACTGAGAAACTATTCTATTTGGCAAAACCTGCCTAAAGTTGAGATACTTTCAGCACGGGGCACCTCTGAAAGGGGACAAAGGGAAATCAACAAATAGGTATGAAGGCTGGTTTTAAAAGCCTGTCTATGAGACATATCTCCATGCACCCTCCTCCATTCTGTGCCAGCACCCATACTGCACCCAATAGAACTGGAAGTGTATTCTCCAGAGTCAGGGAAACAGTGACTCCTGCACTTGGGGGACACCACATCTAGCAGAAAAAACAATGACATCCTGAAGATAGGAGAACTAAGGGAGACTTCACAGCTGGAATTTTGAGATCTCCATTCCTCTTTCTCATTCATTACTAGGTGCTAGCCAGCCTTAATGGTGTCCAAACTGGAGATTAGAAGATTATTCTCTGGAAACAGGAGAAGTCAAAAGACGGTGGCATGACAGGCTCTCAAGCATCCTAGCTGGTTCACAGTCAGGCCTGCTCTAGTTTTCAAACCTCCCACCCTAAAATGACCAGGTATTGGTGATGGGGGAGCTAAGAAGCAAGTCAGAGGAAAGGGAGACTCCCTAAGAGGAAAATCAAATACAGAAACAAGAGTATTATTAATATTTTTAGAGAGATAAGAGAATATGTTGCATCCACGAATCAAGAACAAGAAGCTGTTACAAAGGAATGATCGGGAAATGCGATAAAGTCCTTGGATGTTAAAATTGTAACAGCATAAAAATACTGCAGAAGATCTATAGTGCACTATGGAGAAAATCTACCACAATACAGCAAACAGTGAGGGATAGGAGAGAAATTAAAATTGGAAGATGGTTGCTAAATATTAACTAAAATCTATTTTTAAAATTGTGAAAACCAATAAATATCTAAAACAATCTTGGGGAGAGAAACAAACCATGGAGTTTCATGATAGCTGTGCAGGAGTGAAGGCCAATGGAAGAGAAGATAGAACCCAAGAACAACCTTGTGTTTTATGCAGACCTGGTGTTTAATACGGTGGAAACCACTAATTTAGTTATGGAAGGATTCATACATATTCATAAAACATTGTATTTTTTTCTGTTATATACATATAATTAATAACAAATGAGAGTTGGAAGGCATGCTAGTTTGAATCACATGAAATTGCTAATATTCAACCTTCTGACCTACATCAATGTCAGTTTCACAAAGTTCAACCTCATACATTAAATTATTAATATCAAACTATGTAAGGAGGAGAATAGATGCAGAGGTACAAATTGAAAAATATAATTTTTTTTAAAAGATCTTTTCTGGATATACCATGAGCTCTGAACTGGAAAGAAGAATAACTCAGTCTATGCACCAATTTGTGTTGATAATGAAAGGTTTGTAGACAAGATTACAAAATCGTAACAGATGGGAAAATTACCACCAGAGAGCCCGAAGTTGTGATGTTAAGAAAGTTGGCAAAAATCTAAAAGAAAGAAGACAGTCGAAATAAGAAATTAAATAAAGCTATCTTGGAAGACAAAGAAGTATTTAAAGGGGATACTTACAGCTATGAGAAAAGGTAAACAGCTAAATATGGTTTCAGAGGACAAAAAAAAAAAGAGAGAAACATAAGACTTTAAAGACAAAATGAAAGTTTAAAAAATTTTAATAATAATTTGTGATATTCCTAAACAGAAGAGAAAGACTGCAATGCTTTCCTCAATGAAACAGAGTCAATAGTGAGGCAAGGTAGATGTCCATCAGGGTTCACACCTCCTACACCTCTGCCAGCACCTTCAGATGGTGCCAGACACATGCTAGTTCCACAAATGTGCTCCAAGGAATGTAGTGGAGAGGGTGATCCTCTTCAGAGAGATTTTGCCCTTAGATTGCACAATTTCTTAAGCTCCACATTAAAAAAAAAAAAAGAAAAAAGACAGAGGTTTCACATATTTTTCTGATAAGGATCATCATTCTTGCCCTCTTCAACAGACACTATGACAGTGAGAATTAAGCCTGTAAATTATATATATTAGACTTGACCATGACATGATACATCTTCTACTTATAATTTAGGTGATCTTATATAATGTGCTAGACAGTAATGTTATCATTATTTACAGAACCTCGAATGGAACAGTAATCATCAATCTAAATGACCATGCATTATTTTTAACAGAGAAGAACAGTGAACTATTTCAGGTTAATGCACGTTAAGTGGGATGGGGGATGAAATTGGGAGGTAGAAGTAGAGATTTCTCTACAGCTGCGATAAGGATCTCCATGCACTCTCATTCTCCCCACCCCTCTATGAAGCTAACTTCCTCAAATATCAATTTACTGTTAATTCTTCACAATTTTTTTGTGAATGAAGTAAAAAAAAAAAGTGCTGTAAATTACCAAAGGCATGAATTGTGCCTTAAAATGTTTGCACATCATATACAATAATCTTTCAAATAAAGATTCGATAGCTGTGCTTGCACTGACCTGTACCGAAAATTCTTTTTCCATTTAATTGGTTTTAACATTTAATTTGCTCAAATTGTTACTTTGTTGATATAAATAGATTGTTTACTTACTCTAGCCTCACAATAACTAGAAGAGGAAGCCAAATAATTACATTCTGTAGTAAGAATCTATGAATCATCGCATAATAATTGAGGCACGTGTCTTCCATCAATCTCTAAGTTGCTGTCCATTTTCAGCATGAGACCAAAACGAAGAAGCTAGGCAGCTCTCGTAGGCACTTCAGTGTATAAACTGGGTTGTTTTAATTGAACTCCTAGAGTATCTGACCTCCCTGAATGTCAATTCATGTTCAAAACCACTCTCCAGTTATGATAGGAAATGCAGGTCCTCCATAAATTATATGTGGATGGAATCAGCTGAGTCTACCAATTTAAATTATTTATACCATTTTGCTCTCCTTAACCACACAGACTCTTGCACACCCTTCCTTATTTTTAAGCTAATAATAATTCCTGAAAGTACTGTGAATTATCTGAGAATCTGCTACAGACATAATAAGCAAAATATAAATGAATTTATGATTTTTCATTACTTGAGAATTTCCATGTCATTCTTCTCAAATATGTCAATAAGCTTTTTACGTGTACAAGTAAGATAATTAGGCTCTAGATGTACAAATTTGCAAATTACAAAATGGTGTTCTAACTACCTTCAGAGTCAGAGGGTTAAAAAAAAAAGTGGGAACAGAAGTCCAATAACTAGAAGATATTAAATATACATTTTAAAAAGTTTTTCAATGACGTTCTCAGAATATGTATGTATATAAATATATTCAGGCCTCTACTAATTATTAGTTGTATAATGCTGATTCTTGACAGTGTACTTAATCTCTTTGAACTTTATTATCTTGGCCTATAAATAAAGATAAAAACAATTACTTTATGGAGTTGTAGTAAAGTTCAAAGGGAAAAAATGGATAAAAAAGTAATTTGTTAATTTTAAAGTCCTATGTAAATGAAATTAGTATTTGTCCACCACCAACTTTGGGCCTGAGATTAGTTGTTGAATTTGGAAAGAATATAAGAGGAATACAGGTATGTTTTCTTCCCACGACAAACTTTATATCCACTTAGGAGACCAGGAAATATTTAGAAAATGAGATGAGCCTGCATACAACCAAGTTGCATAGCCCAGGTTATGCATGCAGTAACAATTCTAAGAACGGAGAGTTTAAAATGGACTGGAAATTATGACCATTTTCTTTCCAAGGGAACAGGCTAAGCTTTGCCTGAACAAAGAAGCAAAGATATCTAACAGCTGCTTACCACTTTCTGTTGCTTAAAATATCGGAGGAGTATGAGGTTTAGGCAGCTCTGAGTCATCTTCCTCCTAACTTGGTATTTATTCAGGACACAGCTCTAGCCCTGATGACAACAGCATTCCTGACCTCTGAGCTGCTCCAATGCTAGGATGGACTGAAGGTGAAATGGACACCTCATCCAGATTTCTCTGCGGTCAGTTCCCAGCCCCACTCATGCTTCTGCTGCCTCCTTGTTTATCACGAATTTTGTTCTCCATGAGAGAAGTCTGCACAGCTGAAGAGGAACTGAAGCAAAATAAGAAATATCCTAGATTTCTTCTTATGATAATGCTCAAGACTCACAGCTGAGGCAATTACAGAAAGGACTGGAGCCTGGGCTCCTTACCACATCAGCCTCTGTAGGTTGGATACTACCAAGTTCGATCAATTCAACTCAGTTGGTCAAGATCCATGAGGGCCTATTTTGAGTCAAGCCCTGTAAGTGCTGGGTATGCAAAATATAACAAGGGAAGATAATAAAAGATGTGTAATGTGACAATTATACACGTCCTTTCTGTTTTCATCTAATCCACTAGTGTCTGCATACTAAGCTGTGTTATTAGTTTTATAGGAGGAGGAAAGGGAGCAGCTAGGTTCCATAACTTCCCAAGTTCACATAATTTACAAGCTGCAAACTGAAAATTCAACTCCAGAACATCCTGGCCCTAAAGCCTGTGCCCTTTATGCTTACATTGTCAGAGGAGAAATATGAACAAACACACAGAAGTAATTTTAAAAGGAAGGAGGGCGAAGGGAGTAGAGTATTCTCAGTATTCTAGATGATGGGTATTTTCACAAATGGGTGAATTGTGGAGAAATAGCTAACAGAAGGTTGAGACCATGTTATGAAGAACTCTGTTAAGGGGTCATACTTTGTACCCAGTCACCAGTGGCTGACCAGTGGCTGACCAAGTATGGAGGTGCTAGGAGTTCAGGGTACAGGCAATAGGGGGTGCTCTGTCTATAGAGAATTTTAAAGCTATAATAAGAACCTGTCATTCTGATTCTAATCATCACCTCCTGCCTACGATTCTAAACAATAAAGTGATAAAATATTCCTCCTCAGGAAAAAAAAAAACTCTTTTGTAGGTCTTAGTTTTGAACAGTTACCATTATATGGAGTTTTAAAATACATCTTAAGGTTGAATTAACCGTGTTTATTATTTGTCCTTACTAAACACTGTGTTCCACTTGGAAATTAATTCAGGGAACCCCAGTTATAGAGTTGTCCCCCAACACACCCACAACTCAGCTGCAATCTTTCAACAGTGAACTGGGAATCCTTGTACTTACCCTTGAGCACAACAAGACAGAACTTGAGTTACAGAACTTGGATCACTGGAGATTTTTATTTTTCTTTAAATGCAAAGTGAAAGTGTAATATTTTTTATTTGATAAGTGGAAATTTTAGTTCATATGTAAAATAGTCTGAATTTGAGCACTATTTAAATCATAATCATTTCCTTTTATGTGTTATTTTAGAGTAAAAGATTAAACACTTACATTGTTTATCAATTACTACATGTAAATAGTTTCATCACATGGAGGGAGGGAGGCCATTGTAAAAACAATCTAGTTAAGGTGTCAAAAATGCTAGGAATTGCCAGGCACGTGGTGCATGCCTGTATTTCTAGCGGCTTGAGAGGCTGAAGCAGGAGGATCAAGAGTTCAAGGCCAGTCTCAACAATTTATCAAGGTATTAAGCAACTCAGTGAGACCCTATCTCTAAATAAAATACAAAATAGGACTGGAGATGTGGCTCAGTGATCAAATGCCCCTGAGTTCAATTGCTGGTACCCGCCCCCCCAAAATGCTAGGAATGCCACTGGAAGTCACTGACTATTTTGAAAGGAGGAGTCAAAAACAAAACAAACAAAAACATGATGAATCATGAAAGAATTATTATGCCAATATATGGTTGTATATATGTCTAGTTACCAGAATGTTCTAACTAGAGAAGAACAAAAGTGAGGTACAACTTATTGCAGGCAATAAAATGTTTTAATTTACAGGAACTATTCTGGCACAAGGCCTTGATAGGCCGATGTGTTTTCATGGAAGAATATCCATCTTACCCCCTGGCTGGTCGGTCTGTCCATGAAAGCAGATAGTTCTCATTTTCAATCACCAGCAGAGAACACTGCACTTCAGGAAGTCTGTAGGAAATAATGCAATTTAGAGGTTTTTGTCACCCAATATCTTGGGAAATGTCAGCTGAGAAAATCATTCTTTAGGGTTTTTTGTTAAGGAAGCCTGGTTGTCACAACCTATATTGTTGTTTATGATATTGAGAGCACTTCCCTGTGGGAAAACTGCGCATCTGCCTTTACAGAAGACTGCCCTGGTCTGATGATCGCCTTGCTTCAGCCAGTGAAAGGTCAGCAAATGTGATGAGTGTGCTGGACAAAAGTTTTAAAAGCCAGTGCATGATTTGCCATGTTCCTTCTCTAGTCTCTGTGATCATGAAAGCACAAAGTCTCTACTCACTCAGGTTCCTAGGTGACTGTAATGAACAAAACCTTTTTTTTTTTTTTCAATTTATGATGAACATGTTGCATAAACAAGAAATAAACATTCTAGTTTTAAGGCACTGAGATTTTTCTGGTGTTTTGGTATCACAGCAAAAATCAGCCCAACATAACTGATAGGGTAGTCTTTCCATTTGGGCAGATTCTCAGATCTATCCCCAAACTTAACCAGATCATGGACTCCTTGTATAGATATCGGTTGATGTGAGGATAAATTGTCACAGCTCTTGATGTGAAGATCATTGGTACTGGAACACATGGTAAGCACACCTCATGAAACTCATCCTGGTCCACTCTTAGAGAACTTGCTGTGGTTGAGGGGCATTATATAGTCACAACTTCATAAACACCCAAGAGGTCTTTGCCTGGATTTCATGCTAAGAGTGGTTATAGTTCTTGTTTCGGTTTAAATATGAGGTGCCCCCAAAAGCTCACGTGTGAGACAATGCAAGAAAGTTTAGAAGTGAAATGATTGGGTTATGAAAGTTTTAACCTAATCAGTGCATTAATCCCCTGATAAGGATGAGTGCTAACTGTAGGCATACGCTGGAAGAGGGGATCCTGGGGGACATGCCTTTGGGGTGTATATTTTATTCTTGATAAGTGAAACTTTCTACTTCCTGTTGTCATGTTCTGAGCTGCTTTCCTCCATCATGCTCTTGACTTCCATGATGTTCTGGGTCACCTTGGGCACAGAGCAATAGAATCAGCCTTCTATCGACTGAGACTTCTGAAACCATGAGTGACAAAATTTCCTCCTCTAAAATTGTACTTGTCAGGTATTTTGGTCATGGTAACAAAAAGGTAACTAACAAAGTTCTCAGGAGAAAAAAGTAGACTATTTTGTCTCTTAAACACTATGTGCTATATACCTGATCAAGTACCTAAACTATTTCCATTGGTTGCCAGGAAGATTAGACCCAAGTTTTTGGCAAGTGTGTAAGCCTTTGCAGGATCCATTTTTTATTTAGTCTTCATTTTTACTCTATTATAGGTATCTACTTTTGTGTTATTTTTTTTACAATTTTTATTTGGTATATTTTATTTAATCTTAACGTTCATTTTCAAACCCTTAAAAGAACAAATTGTGGATAGAAGTAAAGAAAGAAAGAAAGAAAGAAAGAAAGAAAGAAATATTATATATTAATATTGTTGCCATGTCACTGTTTCTAAATATGTAAATGTTATGACCTATGTCGTGTTACAAAAATTGCTCCTAATGAATATTTTTGTTTCTTTGAATCAATGATTAGCCCATTAGAAGAAGTTCTCTTAAACCTGCACTCTGACTCGTTCACAGCTCAGTCAAATTGAAGAAATACTTGCCTGGGAACAGTTCTACCAGTTGTATTTGCTTTACCAGGTTTTTTGGTTTCCAGGAAGCCTTTGAGGTTCAAAATGAACAACCTAATTCTTTTAATGAATTAATCTAATACTTTAACTCAATTGAGCTGTCCTTCATTCTGAGTACAATATTTAGCATTATTAAATCACATAAAGGCATGGTAAGTATATTCCTAGATTTCTGGAAGTTCTCCTGGTCTACCTGGGGAATTCAATTTGGTGACTAAAGCAACAAGCATAAACAACCTAAAATAGACAAAATGTCTTCGGGCCAACTACAGACCTAGTAACTGAGGAACTCAAAATCAAATGATGGTCACTGTGAGATGAGAATGAACTGGGGAAGACTTTCTGAAGGAGGTAAGACTTGCATCAGGTCTATTCTTCACTATTCCTTCCAAGTTCCCCTTATCACTGTTCCCTCCTCCTCCTCCCTCAAACATTAAAAAAAAAAAAAAAAAAAAAAAAAAAACTCTGCTAATTAAAATGTCTGGCCCAGGGAGACTGAGCCTCCGCCCTGCTTTAGGGGCCATCTAGAGTTGGGCCTCAGGACCCCTATGGCTATTTTCTGGCTTAGGTGCAGATCTGCCAGTTGTAGACAGACCCTTTCCCAGCACCAAGTATGTTGGGGTCACTGGGAAAGAGGAAACTTATGAATAAATTTGAAAGGGGTCTGAAAATTTAGAATAATGCCAAGAGAGTCCTTTGTGACTAAAATTAAGCAGTCATTGCCACAGAGGACAAATATTTTCTTAAAGGACTCTGGCCCACAACAGCCTCCTGAGGCTTCTTCCAGGAGGCGGAGGCATGAGTCTGAGCTAAATGGCTTAATTTTCTTAATCAACTATTTCATTGTGAGTTTTTAATTTCATTCCCATGCCTTTTTTTTTTTTTTTTCATTTTCCCATAATACAGCTCTAAATACCGTGGCAAACATTTGACAGTTTACTCAGCAGGTGCTGGGCTCTGCGGAGCTTGCCGAGCTCTCTACCTCTTATTAATTGGGTTTCAAAATGTGTTCTTGTGTGAACAGAAGCTAAGATGGGACTATTGTACCTGTCAACATGAAGCTGGGAGAAATAAAATATTTGGAATGTGTTTTAAAATAACTCATTGTGAGTTTGATCGGTAGAGAATTTAAAGCAGAAATATTCTTTAATGTTGAAATAAATAATCATGCAATCAAAACAGTAATAAAAATTAAAGAAACGATGGAATGTGTTCAAGGTCCTTCAGTATTTGGTAACAAAGAGAACATTTTCTGTGTGCACAACAGGTTATACACTGATGAGATACTTCCAAAACATCATCTTAAAATACCTAGAAGGCCTGGGGAGGTAGGAACAATTTTGAAAACCAACAAATAAGGCTCTCTAAATGCTTCTGAGTGTTTCTAATTTAATTTTTGTCTCCATTGGGAAGAGTTTTGGTTTTTTTCCCCCATATCAAGAAAAGGTCTAGATTTGAAATTTCACATTCCGGCTTGGAAAAGCTCTGCCCAACCTCGACCCTCTGAGGAATATATCTCTCTTTTGCTGAAGCAGAAGTCTCTTTGTGACTCTTTTCTTTTTTTATATACGTGCTTCAAGTTAAATGAACTTTAATGACATACATTCTAAAACCCCCTCCTAGGGCAGGAGATCAAAGGGAGGTGAGGAGAGAGCAGTCCGAGTCGAGGGAAAGCTCAGAGCCCTGTCAGGCCCTCTCTTGTCATTACCACTGTCACTACCATCATTAACTGCTCAACTATGAAATAGTGAATTTAGTCTGTGTCCTCCTGAGGGACCATCTAGGCAGTTCCCCTAGAAAAGTAAAAATGTCTTGTGTTAAAGAGTGTACTATTATTATAAAAATCTTGAAGAATTGTAGAAATGGACAGAGCGAAAAAGCAAAAAATCTCAGAAATTCTACTGTCAGAGATGGTCACCATTAACAGTTTGGTCTTTCACCTAACTAAACGTTTTTGCATGAGTGCATCTTCTCTCTCTCTCTCTCTCTCTCTCTCTCTCAAATATAGAGCCACATTAAATAATGTGTTTCAACTTGCTTTTGTGCATTTGTCACTCTATCAAGGATAATATTTTTATTTGATGCATAGAACTGCCATATCTTTTTAAATATCGGTTCAGTACTTCCCCAAATGGATGGAAAGTTTTTTAACCCAATTCCCAAGGAAAACGTTTATGATATTTTTGAAATATCCATGTTACAATCATATAGGTGAATATTTTTGGAGAATAAAATAGAAGTATAAAGTCAAAAATTTTAAATGGCGCTGCATATTTCTGAGTGACTGCCAAAAAAAAATGTTGAAAATTCACATTCCTATTAGATGTTTAAGAAAATATGCCCTTCCACATATTTTATGTTTTGCTAAACTGAAAGATGGAATTTATCTCATTGCTGTTTAGATTTGCATTTTTAGCTATACTAGGTTATTTACATGTTTACTTGGGATTTTTATACCATTAAGTCATCTCACCAAGGGATACAAACAGCTCTGCATTTATGAAGTTCTGCTTTATATTTTTCAGTATTTTCTTGATAAGATCACTTACAAAGTTCTTATTAAATTTCTGTGTAGAATTCTTTTATTGCTGATGAGTTATTTTTGTCATCATATTTTCAAGTGACTTTACTAATATAAATAATATCTATTGATGTTTGAATTTGTTTTATATCTAGTCACTTTCTAGTGGTTTAGTGGTGTTTCCGTTGGTGTCAGCTACATTTTATTTAGTTTTTGGGTGGATTATCAGAATGCTGCAGATCATAAGTTGTGCTTTCTATTTCCCACTACATATGTAATAAATCTGATAATCTTTTCATCCCTAATTTCATTATTCAGTGAGAATGGCTTTAGTTTTTCAGTGGTCATGGTAGTTTTACTTTATCAACTATTTGGGGCCTTTGATCACTTTAAGAACCAAATTGGAGGCCCTTCTTCCCCACCCTCCCATGTTTACATGCTGCACAAACAAGCAAATTTTTCATATATTTTTAGTTAATTCATGCACCCTCTGAGGCTGATGAACATACCCAAAACATACCCCGGCACAGCCTTAACTGACATAAGTAAAGTTGAGTCAACAGGACTGGCCAAAAGGAAAGTTTCCAAGTAGGTGAAGGGTGTCACCTTCATGCTTCAAGCATTTGTTGAGCTCTCTCTCATTAGGGGTTCTAGTTACCCAACAGAAGGGTTAGCTTTCCAGTGCAATTAAAAACAGATCCTCTGCAGGGTCCTGGCTTGTAAACTCTCCTCAAATTACTCTCAGTCTATCCAGAAAGAGAGGCAGAGAAGTAAACAGAACAACATGAAAGTGATATTAAAGATGTGTGCTTTCTGGATGAGAATATACCTGGATGCTGTCTTTCATCAAGTGCAGGAAGTTTTACTGAGAATACACCTTTCAGAATGAGATTTAAAAGATGGCATTTTACAAACAGTATTGAAGAGGCATGAAAAGAAACAAGACTGAAGCTGGTTTTGCCCAGTATATATATATATATATATATATGATGATAGGCAGGCCCCTGTGATCGGAACACAGAAAAAGTGCAAAGATTTTCATTGCACTGTCTGAAAAGTCTTCACTTTTTTACAGTAGCCTTGGTCAAAATAGCATAGTGTTATAAATCTTTCAAAATAAAGATTCCTCAGAAACCTCACACAAATTGCATAATTCTTCCACTATTTTCTTTGGGAGTAAAACCTTCATAGACATTCGCAGGCTTACCTTTGGCTTACCAATTTAGTCCTTTTGTTCCTTTCTTATTTAATACATCCAGAATATCGTGAATATTCTCTGCTGAGAATGCCTGAGGGCTTTCTTTGTCTGGTATCAATCTCAGAGACCTCTGGCTGAATGCAGAGTGGAAATCGTTAGCAATTGCTAGAAATTTGGTGTGAAAAAGCCAGCTTTGGGGGATATCAACCCAGAAATACCAATTATCCATTTTACTACGACCATACAAAGGAAAGACTATGTCTCTTGGGAATTTTTACTTACCTTCTATTTATCTCAATTAAATTCCTTGGATATGTTTGTTCATGGACAGCTCAACTCACTCCCTGTTGTTTCTATCAATTCATTCTTTTTCTTGTCTTGGGGTCCCCTGTATATTATAATTTTCTCCATGGTTTTCCCTTCTTCAGTATTCACAAGCAGACTTCAACACGTCATCAGAATACTTCGTAAATCAAAAATCTATTCTTCCATATTTTGTTTGTCCTCCCTTCTCAACTGAATCAAAATATGGAGGGCAGGGGTATTGCAGAGAGGGAGTTGTGATTGACATGAATATTTTTTAAAGCTTCTAAAGTGATTTTCAAGCACAGTCAGAACTGAGAACCACTAGGACCGACAGCATCTCACCACTCACCTCCCTACTTCCACCACCCACCGTGGAACTGCCTCTATCATTCAATCTCACTTTTTCCTGAAAAATAATCAGTAGTTTGGAAATGACCCCTATTTCATCACAATTTTTTAAATAGTTTTAAATATCCATGAATTTCCAAAATGGAAATGCTGCAAGCACACACAAAAAGGAAAAAGATCTTCAATAAAATATAGTTTCATCTTTTACCCAACTTGATCTCACCAATGCAAATCTACTGAGTTTCTGAGCCTTATCCATTGACAATTTTTTTTTTCTTTTAACTTGTGGGTCCCTACATATTCATGTAGTATGATAAAGATGGCAATGGTATGTGAATTTTGATGCTCAAAATACATTAGGGAGCAAAAAAAAAAAGGAAAAATAAGTCACAATAATGCTAAGGAACTCCTAAAAGAATTTCTCAGTTCTTTAGAACATGCTGGAATCTAAATATTGCCCAGAGTATTCCATCGTGAAAATGCTTAGATATTCTGTGGATAAAATTGTATCTATTCTCCTCTTATTTCCTTAGCTTTAGCTGTACCCTTTAAATCACTGTTGCATTAGTAAACTCTTTGTTAGTATTTGCCAAATTATTCTTAGATTTAGCTACCTTCTGTTTTGTTATTATTGTAGTTTTATCCTCAAAGCTTATTTGTATTACTATCTTCACAGATGATCCTAAAACAAGCTGTTTATTAAGCATATAATTATAGCCTATACAGTTGAAAATTTATTTTCAGAAAAATGCCAAGTAGCTTGTGAGACTGCTGGAGAATGCTGAAGGATATAATACAAAAGACATCACAAACTTGCTCTTTTTTCTTCTCAACTTGTTCTTCTTGGTTTTATTCCTCTCTGACTCCTTATTCACCAAGCATTACATAATAGGTGACAAGGGGACTCATGGTTCGCATGACAGTAGAATCAACTTGTGTGTGTTGACTTCATCAAATGCCCTTTTTCTCCCAGTACATTGCTAATTTCATTGCATTGAGTTCCAATTAAGTGATAGTGCTTTAAGGGCATATGTTCCCCCAAACCAAAATGTCATATTTATGCTTTAAAGCAATTTAAAATAATTAAAAATTATAGCAGGTCAAAAACAATTTTCCTAATCTCAATTGATAGCACCTCCACAAATAGCATAAATTCATTTCCCTGCAAAAGTTCTACTATTTTGTACTAAAAACTATTTTTGTCTTAGCACTGATTTCCTGCTCTAAGTCTGGTAGTTTCCACATTTGTGAAACAACAACTAGAGAAAAATAAAACTGTTGTGTCCTTGGTGCCTAAGGACCTCAGGAATTAATGAGTTAATAATTTACACGAAGCACATTTTCCTTAGGGGGAAATAGCCTTCATAACACACCACCAGTATAAAGTTAACATAACTAATGATGACAGAAGTAGCAAACTCCATTTATTTTGTGATGTGTATGGCATTTTGATTCTTCAAATTCTGCCCTAACATGTGGTACTATTTAGCCAATACTCCTAATAATATTTATAAGTAGATTGAGAATTAGCTTGCAAGTGCAATTCAGGAAGTTTGTTTTGATGATTTGTTTTTCATGTTCTGTGAAATGAATCGCATTAGAGGTCACAGAAAGTGCCTTAAAGGGCACTTCTTTAATATTTAAAGTGAAGCCGATCTAGTTGAATGTTCTAATAAGATACACACGCCTGGCACCTCCCCTGAGACTCAAACTCTGTAACTTTCTGCCTGGTTTGTCAAATTGTTGCATAATACACAGAAAGACAGCAAAAGGCAGAGAAAATTGTCTCTGTGTTTATTGTTTTTCATTTTTAGCCATGGAAAAGAAGTAAACAAACTACTATATGTGAAGACAAAGCAGGAATTGGGACTTAACCTCAGAGCTGGCTAAACCCTAGTTTATTGCAATACCAATGAAACTCCAACAAAGTATATTTAATTTGATCCTGCAAACCCTTAACCTTTTTAGTGATTTAAACAGAAGAAGATAAGAAAGAAAAATAACTGTTGTCAGCCAAACTGAAGGCAGTCAGATCTCAAGGTTGACATCAACTCCCCAAATACATCCCTGAATACACACCTCCAAATTTCAGTTTCCTCCTCCACAACCCACCCCTCATATTCCAACTACCCCATCACCAACAGAGAGAGAGAGAGAGAGAGAGAGAGAGAGAGAGAGAGAGAGAGAAAGAAGAGGAACCATGTAACTATTCCAACAATGTTGGTAAAAGTTAACAGCTTAAAGAAAGGAAAAAAATGTAGAAAAGGTCTAAGAGGAATCACTTCAATACAGTAACTTTTTGAAAAAGAAATACATATTTACATCTACTTTTCTAAGTCGCTTCTCTAAGTAATCACTTTGCAAAACTTGTATTTGAAAAGAAAGACGATTTACTTTATAGGTTTGTCAACTTCAGTCACCATTTGAACTTGTTTTGAATTTTAAAATAGTTAAAGTTCATCTATGACTTAGTAAAGGAGCTTCCTGGATCAGAAATAAGAGAAGAGGGATGTGTGTGAAGTCTATAGCACACCGCAGACGTCCTGGCCTCGTGGGATTTTTAGATGAAGTTTTCTCATAAAGAAAAGACAATGCTATATAAGTATAAATAAGTCAGAAACACATTAGATTTTTCATTTCCTCACCAAAGAGGAAAACTTTTAATTCAAGTAACTAAGCATTTTCTTTTACTTCAGCAAGAGATTTCATGGATTCCTCCCATACCTGTCAAGAGAGTGAGATTTTACACCACTCTATTAAGCAATCATTTGTCCCTAACTTTCATCTAACTTATTTTTTCTGCCACTGACGTTTGGTTTAACTATCCCATTTTAAAAGTGTAAGCAGAAACATAAGCACGTGATCCTTTTAAACCTACTGTAACTGAAGACAGCTGAATTAACATCAAAACAAAACGCACACCCTAATATTTAGGTGCCACCTTCAAGTATTCATTTTCCCAACAGGGACACCTTGTACTTACACTATGGCCACCGAGGAACACACGGGAGTATGCCCATACACTTCACATGCTAAGAGTCAGTATTGTGATTACATTGGTTTTATTCTCCCCAGGGTATCAAAGTGCTTGGATATTAGTGGCAGAGGTTTGTAGATACCAAGGAAATTCTCCATAAAGACTCTGCTGTGATCTGAAGGCAGATAATTTTTGCCCCTGCATTACATAAGTAAATAAGGCCTGAAGGCAACAGAAATAGCTTTTCTGACATCCAGACGACAGTAAAGCCCATTTACTTCATAAAGCATTTTTCTCCTTTTTCACAAAATTTTAAGAATGTTAGCTATGTACTTTCTAGACCATAGCAGATTAGAAGCTGCAAAGGAAAACTAATAGAACCGAGTAATAGAGCAGGCACCCCCAAATGACAAAGATTAATAGCTAGCAGAAAAACTACCAAAGGCAGACAAATAAAATGTAGTAATTTGAGATAATATAGAGATTTATAGAAGGGGAAAACTTCTCCATACTTTTAATGGGCCATAAGTGCATTGGTACATTTATATTTATAGTTATACCTGAATCATAAAAATAGTTATGTTTAATGTGCTCTTTTAAGATGTTTAAGAAAGCAGAGATTTCAAATATAATTTTGTTTCCAGTCAGAATAATTCTATTTTTAAAAGGTTTGATGTTAAACAGTGTATAACTTTCAGGTAGTATTTAGAAAATTTGATTTTACAGGATATCCTCTTCCCTGACAATCACAAAATGAAATGGGTTTTGATGTTAATATACTTGTAAAGTTCAAATTAGAATTTTATTGAAGTAAAATTATCAAGAGTTCAAGTAAAAGACCAGGAGAAGTTTTATTTATAAGAGAATGAGCCTATTGTCACATGAAGAATGTTATGTTGGTCACCAGATGAACGCAATGAGTAAGGATTTTGTTGGCTATTCTGGTTTTATTATATTCTAACGGATTAGCAATGCTTACAGAGAGAGAGAGAACAATAGTTGAGTGAACCCCAAAGGTGTGGGGGTTATTAGAAGAGGGTGTCTTACTACTAACTTCACTTCTGGGTTTGGCTTGATCCTGCATTTTTCTGGTCCTAGGAGGTTCTTCATTTGAAAAAAAAAAAAACCTCTTGAATTTTTTTTTAGATGATTCTCTCATACATAAATGCATGCCTGCTGATATGGAAGTGTAAACCATTCCTGATAATATGTTTTTGCCAGGGGCAGGGAAGAGGGAAATTGGGCAGGATGGTGGTGTCTAGCTCAGGCATTTTAGAAGGCAGACAAAACAGGCTAACTATGAGTTTTTTGAGCATAGCAATTGGGGAAAATAATTTATGAGCTGATAAACCTACTCCATGGTAAACATTCCCTAGTTAAGTGATTAATTTGACCTTTTTTATTTTTTTCTTCAGATGAGATGCCCTGGCTACAGATCACCATTATCCCATTTTCCCATTATCCCACCGCTATACCATATTGTATATATTCAATCCCATCATGCAAATTAATATCACAAAATAAAATAATGTAACACTAATGTCTGTGGCTCAAATAAGTGGAGAATTCACTTATTGAATCCCACTTACATCTGATCCAGATGTCTGAAGTCATTTATAGACAATTCTCTAGTCTAGACAATTAGTACTAACATTGAAGCAATTGACTTACCTGCTGACAGTCTGAATCAACAGATAATTTATGACTTGAACTTCCATAATTATTTTAATAGTCTTTTGGTACCTCTTCCATTCTATTTATCATGATGTGAACATTTAAAATGAGAACACCTCACTAAAGGAACAGGAATGCGAAGTTCATAAAAGAAATATTTAAGAAATCAGAGACCTGTCCATTTAAGAAGAACCATATTAAACAATTCTTCTTTTTCCCCTTTTGGCTCACTAGTTTGGAAGCACATGAGATGCCTTTTCACCATTTTGAATTATTATTCTCTCTTCTATTGCAACTTGTTCATTGCCTGTATTAAGACGAACCTCCAAAATCTCAAAGATCAGCTTGCTCTTCATTGTCTTGCTATTTTTAACAATGGGAGCTGAGAGATGTGCCATTTCTTTAAGTTCAAATTTCCCACCACTAATCAGGCCAAGGATTCTTCACTCCGGGTTCAGGTTTGCAGCCAAAACAGTGCCCGCCTATGAACACTCTGTTTCCATTCACTGCCCATTGCAGGAGGGAATTCCCTACATCGCCAACGTGGACAACAGGCAAATGTCACGACTGCACAGCAGAGGACCAAGGAAGAATGCAGAAAGAGGCCAGATTTTGTGAGGGGAAAAACAAAAATAAATTATTTCGATCCACCTAGCGAACTAAAGAAACTATAGCTCGATATTAAACTGCTATACTTTACAACATACCACAGAGAATACCAAAGAAAATATTGCCTGGGGAGATACATGTTCAAACCTTCCCATCCGCAGCTGCTATCAATTATTCTGCCCTAATGTGACCAGAAATCTCCGTTTTCAATAGAGCAATATGAGTTGTAAAAGAATCCTTATTGGCCACCCCTGCATTCCCCTCTCCACCCCCACCTCCTGATTCTGTTTTGCTTTTCCAGCGTTTGAATGTCCAAGTACTTTGTATTCTAGCCCACTGGGAAGTTAGAAAAGCAAACATAGCTAGTTTGAGGGTACAGGAGAGATTTTGTGGCTTTCCGAGGATCTCCATTGAATTACAAAAGCTCATAAGAGGGTACTGTCGCCCTAAATGTTATATAAACAGAGCTCTGTCTCTGTGTGTGATTTACACCCTTACTGAAGATCTTGAATCTTCCTTCTCTCCATGCTGAAAGATAAGTGAAGGACAAAAAAACTATTTAGAACAGTTAACCTGATCATTTTTTAAAAGACGTGTTCAAATCATTGAGGCTGGGATCCCGTTTGTCAACCAAATTGTCAGGAAATAATTTATTACTGACAAGAACAAAGTGTGCAGCTGGATATCCCAAACAACAGCATGCTAAATGAGCCAGAGACTTGTTATAAATATCTTCCCCAGGACAGCATTTCCTATAGTCTAAAACTATTTTAAAAGCAGCATGGTGAAATAGAAAACAGCGTAGTACAGGGCATCTGGATATTGGCATTTTCTTTTGCCTGTTCTAGTAACTAGTTGTGCTATCTTCTCACCTCCTGATTGAAAAATAAATAAATAAATGAGAGCATGTACTGGATGATCTCTGAATTTCTTTCAAACTCAAAAATTCTGTACTGACAACATTGATGTCCTATACAAGGACACAAGCTGCCCAAATGTTATACAAATTAATCTAGGCTCATTCAAAAGAAAAGAAAACAGAATTTAGAGAAAAAAAGAGCTACCATAAAATAGACTTTTGATTTTTGGGTGAATTATACAATCAAGAAATTATCCTTCCAGCACAGTTAGTATGGCAACTTGGAAAGGCAAAGATGTTAATAACGAATCAAAGAGACAAAGCAATTAGGAATTAGGACTTCACTTTAAAAAACAAGTTCTGAGAAAGAAAGATAATCAGCCAAATCTCTCTTCTGCAGAAGCGTCTTTTGCCTCTGTTGCAATCCACTGTGTACAGCCCTGTGCACACGCCTCCTCTAGACCGTAAGCTCCTGTGTGTCAGAGGCCATATTTTTTCATATTTATATTCTTCATAGTGCTTTGCCAAGAAAGGTGCTTAGTAAATCCATACTGAATTAAATCCTGTTTTCAATGTATTGGATAAGTGTGGTAAATACTTAACTAGTGTAATCAAAGCCTTTCGTAAATCTGAATTTTAGAGAATCCCCAAACTTCTGTCCCTATAAATGACTTGGAAGATCATGATTGTCTATAGAACCTGTGAAAAATGAATGAATCAGAGGGTGTTTTAGTTTTTCACTACCATGAAAGAAAGAAAAACTTAAGTATGAGGTCTTATTCTTTATTAGAATCATGTCAGATTCTCCAAACCTCTGATTATACAACTATGGATAAGACACAGTTCCTGACTTCAACAGCAGAGTGTTCATAGTCTACAGAGAGAGAAGGTCAATGATAATACAGCAGATCACTGTGGCAATAGTGATATGGGCACGATTTGCTGGTTGGAGTGTGTAAGTGGGTACCTGGGTCAATAAGGATCTTGTGAGCCTTCTTGGAGAAGTCAATGGCTAAGGTAATTCAGTCAGAGCAAGGATCCTGTAGATGTGTAGACAAAGGTGGTAGCATTTTATATTTATTTAAGAAACTTTATATAGCAATTACATACCAGACATTTTTTGAAGCACTTTAAAATAGTAACTCCTTTTATATAGCAACCATAAGAGGGAACTCTTACCATTACCATTTCACAGATGAGGAAACCAAGGCATCGAGAGGAGAAGTAACTTTACAGGTTGAATAGCAAGCAGGTAGCAGAGCTAGGATTAGAACCCAGACACCCCAGGGGCAGAGTTCATAGTTTTGACCTTCTAGCTACATGCTACTGTTCTAAGACCAGGAGGTTAGAGAACCTAACTCCTCTCCCTTCTCCTTTTCCTTATTTAGTCCTTGCCTCAACATCCTATGCATTGATTATTTATCATGTACTCAGGAGTCATCTGTCTTCCTTACAACATTACAAATTCTGTATGGCCAAGAACCCTGAGAACCCACTGGGGTTGAAAGCAGTAGAGTCATGTGTTCATACTTTAGGGTGAATGCTCAACGTCTCAGAAGAAAGTGGAGCTTTTGCTAACTGCACAGGGCCTAGGGGGTGGGGAAGGCACAGCCTAAGCGGGAAAGTGTTGCTGAGAGACCCTCACTAACTTGGGGTGGATGTGGGGAGGAGGGTCTTCTGAGAACCATGAAAGCACCCATGGCAGAACAAGCCCACTCACCCACCTGCCAAATCCAGAGAGAGGACGATGCTGGATCACCGGAGAATGCCAGGCAATGGGACTTTGCAGACACCTCTTTTTCAGACACCTCTTTTTCTCCGTCTTCCACCATCTTCAGATTTGGGAAGATTCGAAATCCCGAAGTTAGCCAAAGGAGGGAGAAATAATGCAGGAATGAGTGACAAAGTTGACCTTACTCTTCTTTTCTAATATCAGGGGAAGCATTTTATTTGGGACTTCATGATTCAAATGTAGCCGCTTGTTGTGATGTAAAGGTAGATAGCCCCCACACATTACCTTTTTTCAAAATCTAAATATAGTCAGAGAATTTCATGAGAGCGTCCAATAACCATAAGTAAAAGAGCTTCCTCCAAGAAATCAGTTAAAAGGGATATTGGAGGGACAGAGGTAAAGATGCTCTGTGGTCACATAACAATCACGACTGGCATTTGTTGGAAACTACAGATATACCTAATGTATGAGGACCCCACCCAATCAAGAGCCAGAACCAGAGCTTCAGAAATTCTGGTCACCCCAAAACTTTCCAGGGAATCTCTGGTGCTACTCTGGATTACCCACAGAGCATACGTGCAATCCCAGGGGCTCAGGAGGCTGAGGCAGGAAGATCCCAAGTTCAAAGCCAACCTCAGCAAAGGCGAGGCACTAAGCAACTCAGTGAGACCCTGTCTCAAATAATATACAAAATAGGGCTGGCTCAGTGGTTAAGTGCCCCTAGCTTAATCCCTGTGACCCCACCACACCAAAAAAGCATATATGCTTACATCTGATGGTTTCCTGTGGTAAATAACTCCATCCGTGCAACTTGCCGGCTTGAAGCCTCAGGGTCCTTTCCAGTCACAGTTGCCCAACATGACAAAGCAGGCTTCCCCGGGAGGTTACTCCTGAGAGCTGAGGACACTCACACTGTTCGCTGGTCTGTGCACCAACAGGATTTAAGCCACACACTGCTGGACTGCTGCATCCTTGCCAGGACTGCTTGCATCTCACCTCATCTCTTGCCACATGTTTTCTGGCTTTGCTCCTACAATACAATTCCTAGTTACTCACAGTTCCCTCAGCAGAGAGAGTTTCAGCTCCTCAACAGCCTTTTCTATTGCTGCCCCTTCATCTAGAACTCCCTGCGCTTGCACCTGCCTTTTATCTGGAAGCTGAGTGTGTGATTTAGAGCATGACTCTAGAACAAAACATCCTGGTTTTGAATCTGACATCCTCTACTAAGTATCTTTCTGACCTCGGATAAGCCAGTTAGTCTAACCTCAACTTCCTCATTGGGAGATGAAGATAATATTATTATCTCATAAGGTTGTGGTGAGGATTAAATGACTTAATGAACAAAAGTATTTAGCCTGTAGCCTGAAGTACTCAATAAATACTTGCTAAACAAATTGAACAAGTGGGCAAGCGAATCCTGATATACCGAGTGGCTCAGATTAGAAAGCTATTCTCTACACTACTAAGGTAAACATTTTTTTTAGTTGTACATGGACACAATATCTTTATTTTATTTAATTGTATGTGGTGCTGAGGATGGAACCAAGAACTTCACACATGCAAGGCAAGCACCTCACCACTGAGCCACAACTGCAGCCCAAGATAAACTTTTAATGGCCTGCAAAACCTCAACCAAGTGACTGGGTCCATTACAGAGAATGACCTATGACTGTATAGATGCCTTGATTTCCAGGATGCACTGGAAACTGAGAAAACCATGCATTTTGGCACCTTTTGTCAAGGAAAATCACCATATTGACTTTTGTGTAGAAAGAAGGGGAAAAAAATATGTTTATGCAGGTATTTCTGTTAAGTGGAAATACTGAAAGAATAAACTAGAAATTGCTAGTAGTGATTTGCATTTGGCCTTACTAAAGAATAAGGTCCTCTTCCACCATGCATAAAAGTGATATGGATATTTGTACACTGGGAAACATTGTTTAAGACTGCAATTCTGTGTGAAAATCACTAGTTGACTCAAATTCCTTCTTAAAACTCATTTTACAAGAAGGGGAGGAGGAGAAAGAGAGGAAAACAGACTTTGTACTGTGCCAGGCATCCAGTTAAGCACTTTATACATGAACTCACATGATCTTCCCAGTACAGCCTGCCACTATTGTGCACATAAGAAAACTGGAGATCAAGGTTCAGCCAGCTAGTAAGTATGACACTGGGCTTCAGACTCTGAGTCCTGAGCCCTGCATTCTTCCACACAGCATGGCCTCTATGTATCAACCAGTTTGGTAGCCAACATGGAACGATGAAGCAGAAGAACACTACGTCATCATTAAACTTGTGGATGAAGACATCCAACAGCACCACTGCAGTGCAGAGCTTTGTTCCACTTTAGTAGAGATCCTTCTCACTGGGGCCTGAATTATTTCACGGTGGTCCTTGAACACAACACTTCAGCCAGTCATGAATTCGCATGCACTTGCTGCCCTTTGACTTCATTTGCACATATGTCTACATGTATAACCCCATACTTCATTAAATTCTACATTGAAGACTATATGGAAATCCATTGAGCTTATTTTGGTATGGATTATCTTAGTAAGTCAATATTGATTCCTAATTACCACTACTTTCTATGCTTAATACAATATTGGAAAATGATCTGATAAGCTTTATGTGGTTTTCTAGAAAGTTTTTAGAAAATTATGTTAAGATCACCAGCTTCTCTTTTTTCCCAAAGGTCTACTATTTAAAAAATAAAAACTGAGACAAATATTAGTTTGGATCTATTTTTCACAGGGTAAAGGGTATATAGTTTCCATTTCTGTTGTATTCCATATTAGATTTTACAAGCAAATATACAAAAATTGTGTGTTCTACCAATGAAAACTTTTGAGCTTAGATATTTCACACAGGTTTAAGAAATACTTCCTTACCATCGTTCAACCACTCTTGAGCTTCACTCCACCATAATGGTGATGTCCCTTGGTGGATAAAACTTAAATAGCATCAGAGTCAGTAGTCACACATACACTGTGTCCTTGTTGTTCTGTGCCAGGCCCAGGTCTCCATGACTCTTCTTTCTCTGAATATTTTTTTTAAAGTCGTTTTTGTCTTGACTAGTCTGATTTTCAAATCTCAGCTCAGTTTCAGCTTGAACCTGTTAACTGTTTTGAGCAGCTTTTGTTGATGCTGTTGCAGTTGGTCAGTGATCTTATGTCCTTCTTCCCATCTTATTTACACACCCTCTGAACTCTGGCATCAGGAGCAAGTGAAGTCACACAAGTGAAAATATTTCCATAAGCCAATGTTATTGCAGTCTTAAATTTAAATGACACAATATGATTGGTAGAAGGACCCAGGGCTTGAAAATATTGCTAAAACATCATAACATTAGCACATCCTTCTCTGCTTTCCTTCCTCCTGTTTTTCATTCCCTGTAATTCATGAATGATGATGTTGAGAATTAATCTTCCAAACACAGCCTATCAACACAAACATTACAGTGGGAAGAGGGTATCTCTGTTTCCATAACCTAGACGCTCACTCATCAGATGCATGCAGACAGGGCCACTCTTTAATTGTCAGATGAAAAGCCAGGATTCTTTTTTTTGGGGGGGGGCGGGGGGGTACTAATTATTTGTTTTGGAAATCAGATTTTGAAGAGTCAAACATAGAGCAGAAGTAAAACATTTGCAGGGCGGGGAAGATTATTTGCTCCCCTGGGGCCACTGTTATTTGCCTGTCCTTCATCTTCCTGTGTCATCCGGGACTCAGTTCATCTTTTTCTCTTGTGCAGTCTGTATTGAAATTGCAGTGTAAAGGGAGATCAGTAGGAACTCAGCAGATTTAAACCCAGAAAGTCATAGATTTGCTCATTGAAGTTGATTCAGGTCACTTTACTTTTAGAAAAGAAGTAAATAATAAAAAGAATTGCAAGAGGACATATTTCCTAGACTGAACCTAAATGAAAAACTCATTTTAACTTCTTAATAGCAGACAATTCTCTTTGCTGTGGCTCATCCAAGCAGCCACATGTTCTGTCTCAGCTGAGACATCATCAGCTCTGTATTGGCTTGTCTTACAACCAAGCAAGTATTTGCAAAAGGATTAAGAGTATTCGAGACATTACAAGAAGCATAGGCCGCTCTCCTGACACAGGCATTGACTTTGACACCCAGTTCCCCAGATGGGGCTCTTACAAGTGCTGCTTTCTCAAAAATTCTTCCCTACCTCATGTGCAGGTAGAAAGGGAAGCAAAGTCTCATGTCATTTCCATTTCTTCCTCCCTGTGAAGCCTCTCCTCTATTCTTTAGTCTCAGAGTTAAATAGAAGTCTCCCAAGGAGTAAAAAACTCATTAGCAGAGAAAATACCTATTTCCAAGACAGTCTGTTTATTTCAGCAGATAAGTAATTGATAGTAGTAGTACCTGGTAGCAAGTTTGTTTCACCAATACTCACCAATGGGCCATGCTTGACTGGTGTACAGTGTCTTCAGGAAATTAATTCCTTGTTTTGATTTATTTTGTTCCTACAGGAAAAAAAAAATGAAGAGGTATTGACAAGATCTTTCTAAAACTCAGACACACAAAAAAATAAGATTACCTTCTGTCACCTAAATGCAAAAGTCAGCAAAACAGGCCACAACAAACATATTTAAATTTTCCAGTGGCTCACCACCTTGAAAATCTGGTCCTAGCTTTCTAGCAGAACGCAATTTTGAAGAGTTCATGTAAGTTATTTAAGACTTTCTCTCCCTATCTGTAAAATTAAGAGGTTAATCTGAGATATCTCTTAAACTGCTTCCTAGTTCAAACACCAAATATGTGAAGCAACCCCCATAAATGCTTTGACTAGCATTGCCCAGCAGCAACTTTTATAAGAAATCTGTTCCTTTGAGGGGAATAGATGTCAGAATTGCTGGGTCTCATACATTTCAGAGTACTATACTTCCTACCTCAGGGGCACAATAATCTTTTCTACTATTGTCCATATATGCCTTCCCTCCCTTTGATAGCATCTGGTTATTTTTATGAATCAATTAAAGAGGCAAAGTGGTAAAGTGACCTATCCAAAGTCACACAAAATGCCTAGAAACAAGGTCTAGATTTTTGTTTTGTTTTCTTTGTCAGGTTTCTCTTTGTGATAAACATGTCCTTACTTAATGGTGTCATATTTATCACCATGACAGGACTTTTTGGTTTCCTGCTGGGTACACAGCAAGTTACCAGACCCCATGGGAGTTTATGTGGCTCACAAAAGGCATGACTCCCACACATGCACTTTCAATCTGAAGTGATCCCATCTGTTTGACCTTTTGAGTATAGTACATAAACATCTCTTTGTCCTTCACTAAGTAAATAATACCACTATGGTTCAATTTAAATGGTGCTTACAGATGAAGAAACAAAGATTCAAAAAAAAGTCAATAAATTTGTCCACAACCATATGTCTAGAAATTAGTAGGACTAGAAATAGAATGGGATCTTTTTTCTTGCTCAATTTATTTTGATCTAAACCATTTTAATTCTGAGTTATGTAGTACAGAAAAAAAATGTCAAAATCCTACAGGAGACAAAAATTTTTCTCTTACATATTAAAACTGGACTTCCCAAGTCTTGGAAATCATTGCAAAACATTTTAAATCAGCACAATCTGTTCTGGATGAAACAGTGGGTCCCAACGATTAGCTGAGCATCTTCTACAGTTGGGCAAGAGCTGGAATCCCTGAAAACCAAAGCACAGTGTAAACGGTGAGCCCTGCCTTCCACTTGGAGAGGCAGGAAAAATGAACTCTCAAAAAGATACCCTGCAGTGTGAGGTGGTAAAAGAATGGAAAGTGACAATTCCCTGGGTTCACTTATTCCCTGGTATGTTTATTAAGCATCCTCTGTATTTAAGTTCCTATGTGTACCAATGGCTGCTAAACATCTTTTCCCAAAGTTAAATAATCCTTAAGAAAGACATGAAGAATCAAATGAGTTCTTGACAAAGGAGCATTATGTAGTGTTCTCTAAATCTATTTGTGCACATGTGACATTTGTTGTTTCTTTCCACCCTCGCCACTCTCATTTATTTATTCTGACATGTACACGAACATAGTAGTAGAATTTCCCAGAAAGCATTGAAACATCATGGATGAGAGGGACCTTATTGGATACTTAGTCTGCACTTCTACCATTCCTTCTTGTGGATTTATCTCTAGGATCCCTCACATGAGTGTTGAAGCTCTGTGTATTTCCATTGAAAGAAGGTCATTCTTTATTGAGTTTCCTTATTGAGAGGCCAACTCTAGTATTAAAACTTTTTCTTTGAGTATCAACATTCTAAATTTCAGAACCTGATCAATTGCAACCTCACAGTTCAAATGTATCTGACAAGTCAGTGGAGGTAGTAGGATTGAGCAACCAACAGAAGACAGATTCAAGAAAGATATTTGAATCAAAGACAATAAGATGGTGTCAAGGGAGAGTCCATTTTCAACATACCACATTGTCAGTCTTCTGTATTTCCCATCAGCCCCCATCAGTTCACTACTGAGTCTTGGGAAGCTGCATGTATACTGAAGAGAAGAAAATTTGGAACAAATCTATATAAGCCATAGAATCACAGGGTAATCCTAAGTGAACCTAAGACATTAGGGTTACAGGGCAATCCTGACTGAATCCCAGGGTGAAGACACAAGTCAACTACTAGCAGCATATCAGGGCTAGGATTCTTTCTTGAGCAAAGAAAAGAACTGGCCCACAGCTGGGGGAGTTGGAATGAAGGAAGCAGGATCATCAGGCTGCTCCATGATTCTGACCAATCAATGACCTCAACCATAGATATTTCCAGAGTGAAATATTGCTAGAAAGGAATACTAGAACTCAGAGGGTAGCTGAGAAGCGTCTTCTACACATGAGACTCTGTCCAGAGGAAAGTCAGAACCATCTGAGAAACTAGACATCCTCTAGAGAAAATGGGAATCCAAGTAAAAACCTGTTTAACTAATCCACTGTGGTCCTATTTTTCCATGAGGCTGAATACTGGTAAGCAGGAGCCTCAAAGAATGAGTATCTATCATCACATCAGGTTCCTCATGTGCTCTCCCCTTAATGACCATCACAACACTGTGAAGCTGGCATTACTGTTGTGAACGTACAGAGGGAACTAGGTCTCAGAGTGCTAAGTAATGGGCCCCAAATCCATGTGAAACCAGAATTTGAAAATAGGTCCGACTCTTTTCAGTACAACATGCTATCTCCTGGAGTAACATGAAAAAACATGGATTGCATAAATATTAAATCAGAGTCTGCCTTCCTAAATTTTCCACCCACTGACTTGAGTTCTATGTTTTAAAAAATAAAATACTATCTGTGTTAATCCTTCTTCCACAATCCTCAGGGATTAGAAAGTACATGTCACCAAACTGGTCTTAGTTCTCTGGAAGTTTAGTTAATGAATGACTCTCTCACTGTAAGATGTTCTCTGATTTCTGCTAAAAGTGTTTTCCACCAGAGCATGGTGCTTTCCTGAGGTTTCAGGACTCATACACAATTCGACAGCCCCTCATTTTGGTTTGACAAGAGACACCGTCTCAACATCACCCACCAGAACCGCTAAGAAGGTGGACAAGGTCCCTAAAGCCCAACAGGTCACATGAATTAATTCTCTGGAGCCCAGCCTACTACCATCCTAATGTAAATGTTATGATAAAATATTAAACTGTATGTATAATTGATGCTTGCTTTATAGCAATTCAGGGTCTTGCTTGTTTGAATAAAATTCATTATTTACCATTTTCTACTAGAAGTGATTTCTCTTTGTTGATGTCTCTTCTTAATTGCTTGAACTGCATGACACATTTTCCTAGGCAGCATTGAAATAATTATCATATTCCTCTTAGTTTAGAGTTAGCATCTACATCTGTGATAGATAGTATTATAAATGCCCTTTTCGCACAATGAAAAATGTCTGAACTTGATTATTCAGGGATATTTATAAATAGATATATTCAGCCTATGTGATGCCCTATCCATATGAGTAAGAAATCTGCATTGTGGACCACACATATCTGAACTCAACCACCACTTGCTTAGAGCTATTAAAGACTGTGGTCTCTGTTTGTAGACAAAAGAGTATATGCAAGGACATATCTTAATCTATTAAAAACTTGACCATAATTGAAATTTTTTACATCATTCCCGTTGAAAACTAATATAAAGGTTGGACACCAACATACCCTTGGACACAAATGTATCCTTGGTGTCCCTGCCCTTGTGATGTAGGAGTAAACTGACATAATCTGGAAAAGTTTCCATGCTATCCACTCAGGGAAGAAAAAGTCCTTAAGCAGACCCCCTTGGTTCCTCATTGCAGTGTTATGTAAACTCCCTTGCAGAAAAGAAGAGAGGAGGAAGCTGATTATTCCTCATTCAGAAGTACACGCGGTTCCCAGATATAAGAAAAGGGCCTCCTGCCTACTGCTCTGTGAGTTCTTTTCAACCATTCATCAGCCAAGTAAAGAGCCAAAGTTTTTTTTTTTTTTTTTAACTTCTATTTACTTATGTGGTACGTAGCCCAATGATTAATAAAGACTAACAGCCACACAAAGAAACATGCATTTAAGACAAGACATCAAATTTTCTGACCTTTATTCAACTACAAGTCAATTGTGAAATTACTTAAAATAGTGAAAAGTCTTCTAAATAAATTCTTACATTCATGTATGTGGAAGATATAATCACTAAGTCACTTATTGTTTTTCTGAATAAAAATTTTTTAAATAGCACATCATGTAATTATATAAAAAATTACATCCGAATCGTTTTGTACCTTATTTTCCCAATATATTTTTAATTTCAGTGAAAAAAGCTGCTCCTGCAGCATTAATCACATGCTACCATTTATTTAACAAGCATATTGAACCATGTGACATCTATTGGTGTCTCTTTTTTAGTTTTTAAATATGTACCATTAATTAGTTTTTTTATCACAATTATTTCTAAGATCTTTAAGAGCAAATACCATTTATCATATTACTTTCTCTTTCCAGAGGGCCTAAAATCATGTCTTTGGTTCACTCACTTATTCATTCAACTCTCTACACCTTCACCACACGTCAGGAGCTGAAGATGTCATCTCTTCCCTCAGAAAGCTCATGGTAGATCATCCTCTCTAAAACCAGCACAAGGTACCCTGTCCCAGATTGCCTGGCACAGAAGGGGAGAAAGACAGAAGAAAGTCAGGAAGCCTACATGGAAAAGGGGGTGTTTGACTCTTTGGGGGACCAAATAAGTAGAAATCTGCCAATGAAGGCAGGTGGGAAACTGATGTACAGGGGCATTAAACATAGTAGGAACTCAATAAAAAACAAAGTAGACAATTGTCTACTTGTTCTGGAATAAGTGGTATTGACCTGAAATCAGTGACCTCCCAACCCTAACAATCTATGGGTCTCTGACTTTTTTTAAGCCATTAGAGGTCCATTTATTAAGTCAATGCTTCAGGCTTTCTTTCACCAAAGAGTGTTTCTCTTCACTCATAGAACAGAAAACAGGACTTCCTTTTTTAGAAAAGGGGGAAAAACCCTTAGGCTTGATGTCCATATGTCTATTCTAAAGGTAATAAACACTAATTTGACATATTTTTTAAATGAAGAAAAGGAAAAGAAGAAAATTATCATACATCCCACCACATCAGCCATTGTTAATAAAATGGTGCATTTCTTTCCAGTTGTTTTTTATTTCGCAAAGATTTTGGTCTATTATTTTTACATAGTTGCAATGGTATTAATTAACAGTGCATATTTAAAATTAAACCTCACAGTACTAGATATCATGTGGCACAATGTGCTGAATTGTTAATTAAATGGTACCATGTTATTAATGTTTTAGGAGTTGTTTCTTTCATGGGAAACCAAGTTAGCCTTTATATTAACATTTTAACAAAGCACCATTGTAAGTAGCAGTTTTGTTGACCCATATCCCCTGAAGACTTCATAAGATGCACACAATTTAATCAATGATCCTATCTTTGGACATTTAGGTAATTTCCAAGTTTTCTGTGTTCTTGATAATTCTGCAATGATTGTGTTTGTATACAATTCCCTTCCTCCATTTTGGATTCATTATAGGATTAAATCTTAGAATGAGTGAATCAAAAGATAGAATGATTTCAAGGCTCATAATGCATATTGCCAATATGTTTTTGAAAAAGATGATACCAATTTATCATGAGAATGGTTTTTGGCTGTTATCAGCACTGAATATCATCATATATTTGTTTATTTGATTCCTTTAAAATGTTGTTCAAATTTGCATTTATTTTATCACAATGAAGTTGAATATTTTCCCCTGTCTCAGATGATTGTGTTTATTTTGAGGACCTAAAGTCATATTGATGTTAGTTAAAAATCCATAGCTCTATCTGCATATAGAATCTATCTATTTGCATGTAGAATACCATGAAGGCTTCTGGGTTTCTTCTAATGATTACATCATTGCTCTTTGTGAAAATTAAAATAATCTCTTTGACAACAAATTTACAATAAAAATACTTCTCGGGTACTATACCATGTTTCAGAAGAACGCTGGACCAGGTGTCCCAGGTTTGGAGGCCATTTGCACTAGAATCTGTTATAGTTTTCTGAACTTCCAATCCATTAGAGTCATGTATTTACCCTATTTTTTAAAAGACGAATTTTCTGCAAGCGTCTGTACTCCATGAAGGCCAGAGCTTGGCAGTTGTGCTTGCTATCACGTTCCCATTGCTTACCCCCAAGCCTGGGAGACAACACTTCCTCTGTTAGTCCCACTTGGTGTGATGGGGAGGATGGGTCAGTCTGAAATACAAAGAGGAGTATCTCTAGAGAGACCAAGGTTCTGAGTTCTGCCTCCCCTGTAGCCATACCCTGCGACAGCTTCTGCTACATTTCCACTGCTGGGAGCACTTTTGTCCTTCCTTGACAAGGTATTTTAACATGCTGAATGATCATCTCTATTTGTCTGTAAATTCTACTTGACCCTCCTAATCACAGGCACAAAACAATCATCTCTGTGCTTCTGTTCAAGACATGGGATAATTAGCAAAGAGAAATTCCTCCTGCCAGCATGTACTATGAATAGAAAGCTTGAATTTGACTTCTGGGTTTTATCCAATTGTGATACAGTTTGCATCCCAACTTCATGAAAATTCATAAACAATACATGATTTTGATCTCAGATTTATATAGAATGTACTACTTGGGGGAAATGCACTGGTGATAGCAAAAGAAACTATTTCCAGTTTCAATAAATACTGTCATCCTTTGTGCTTTTCTAGTGGACTGCTCATGAAATTACCTCTTGGGAAGATCTATTCTAGCAAACTAGTCATATATGTCGATGATTCAGCTGACATTTAGCCAGCTTTTGTGCATGCTTTTCACCACACTACTGACTCTCACTTGCTATTACATTCAACTCTTACATAAACCATATTAGATAAATATTATTTTCCCATTTATTTCAGACGTAGTTTAATGACTTATCCAACCTCATCCAGCCAGACAGTATCCAAGACAGAATGTAAACAAAGAATTCCTAATCTTTAGTCCTTTTCTTTTTTTCTGACCTAAGCATGACTTGTCTCTGTGTGTCTTTGACTGGTGATATCCCTACACCATTTGCCACAGCATACCTATCAGGCTGAAACTGCTACATTTCTTTCCTATCTCCCCGACCCCCCACCCCACCCCACCTCCCTGTGGGCTATAAGTCCATTGAAAGAAGAAATCATGTTCTATTTGATTTTGTACCACTAGAGCCCAGAAGACTGCCTAGAATTAGTAGGTGATCAATATTATTTTTAATTAATGCATAATTAAATCAATAAGCCACTCAGCAAATTGATGGAGATGGTGATATTTGGATTTTGTGCTGCTGTTTTGCACATACAAATAAAAATAACTTATAGTTCACTTTGCTTCGCCTACATAAAACTTATTTTAATTGAGTATTTATAAGCTAAAACATAGTTCCAACCTCTGTATCTTGCTTGGCCTTGGTTAATTCCATTCTCCAACAAGTTGTAGAATATTGCTCTGAGTTCCCTATTGTCTTAATCATTTAGTTTTGCTAAAACAGAATACCACAGACAGAGTCATTTACAAAGAAAAGAAGTTGACTTCCTACAATCTGGAGGCTGGGAAGTCAAAAATCAAGGGTCCATATCTGCTGAGGACCTACCTTTTTGCTGTGTCATAATGTGATGGAAGGTGTCCCATTATGAGATACCAGAGCATGACAGCTCAGGTCTTTCCTCCTTTTTTAATGAAGTCACTAAAGCCATCACGGGATCCTCACCTTTATGTCATCTAACCTTGAAAAACCTCTCAAAGACCCAACCTCCAGTTATCATCAACATATTAATTTGGAAATTAAGTTTCCAACCCATGAACTTTGGGAGACACATGCATACCCCAGTACATATTTTAGTTTTGCGTTGTTTTTCCATTGCTTTATGGGAACTATTACCAAAACAACTGATTCATTTCTATAGAACAAAGTACAATGACAGAATTTTTCAATATTCTGCCATCTTTCTTTCCTTTTATCCCCAATCTTAAATTGTAAAGGAATTCTAAAACCTTACTAACCCTTCAAATACTCAACTAGATTTCACTCAATAATTTCCCATCCAAGTGAATTTCTAGCATGTACTGAAATGTTTCCAATATCAGGAAACCCTCCTTCTCTTGATGAACTTTATTTTAAATGTACAATTCTCTAGATAGAAACTGGAAATTAATAGAATAGTGAAAATTGACAAAAGTATGAATTGGTTCAAACTTAATAGTATAAAGTCTGAACCTTCAAAGCATGCACATATTTCCAGTAAGTAATCCTAAAAATCTGCTTGAAAGAAATTACCAGAGATATACAACAGGATGTATGTTCAAGGATGTTCTTTGCAGTGCCATTTATAGTAGTATAAAAGAAGGAAAATTGAAGAGCACATGATAGCCCAACTATATATAAAATGGTTTTATTAAATGATGACTCACGTATATGGTAAAGTACTGAAATCATTAAAAATTAATGCTCTGTATACTCTATCATGAAATGAGGAAATATTCATGGAATATAGGTAAGTGAAAAAGTGAAGTTACAGAACAGTATAATAATATCTGCATAGCAGGAAACAGTCTTTTATGTATATTTGCATGCATAGGAAAATGTATGGAAAAATAGAGAAAAATGTTGAGCTGTGGGATTATTAGTTGTGCATTCTTTGTTACTTCATTCTCTTACTGAGCATCTAAAAGAGACATTTGTTACTACTATCATCTGAGGAAAAGCTTACATAGTCAGTTCCTTTCTTGAACTGAAAATTTCTTTCATTTTTAATAACTTCAGCATATTTGTACTTGAAGATAGAAAAGAAAAATACACTACCTAGCCATAAAATGTCTTAATGCATTTGAAGCAACTGCAGTGCACCCTCTCTCTTCCCAGGCCTTCTCTTACCAGCTGAGCATCATAATTTCTTCAATTTCTACCCTCCAACCACATACCGTCCGCACAGGGGCTGGAGTGATCCTGTGTGACAGATCCACCATCTCCTTTAAATCTTTCAGTGCAAAAGCAGTACCCATATCAGGGCCTACACTGCTCTCACTCATCCAAAAACCATGATGATTTCTCAGTTCATTTTGGCCTCAAAGTTCTATGGGTCCCATGTCCCCACCTCAGGACTTCTCATTTGCTGCTTCTTCTACCTGGAATCCACCTCCTCCAGATATCCCATGACTTGTTCCCTCCTTCCATTGGAATCTCCATTTCAATATCCCTTCCCCAGAGTGGTCTTCTTTGAACACTCTCAAAACTAGCTCCCCTGTGACTTTCCTTGCCTTACCATATATCTCTTCCTAGCACCTAGCATTTATTTCTATACAATTACTTCTTCTTTGTCTAATTGTTTATGATTATCTTTCCAACCAGAATCTAAGTTCCATAAAGTCCATAAAGGGGCTTCTGTTTTGTTTTCTTTTCTCCACTGCTGTAATTCCTACTGCCTAGAGAAGACACGGATTAGAGATTTAATACACATGTCTAAATAAATGAAGGAAGTGGTTTCAAGTCTCCTGACCCAGCTGCTGAAGTCAAGGAATGCCCAGAAAAGACCACCATGTTCCACGCCTGGTCTGACCAAAAGGAATAAGGGGCCCCAGCTTCCTCGTCCTTCCTCCTCCTCCTTATTCTTCACTGAGCTCCCTAATGTGCTTCTAAATTCAAATGACATCTCTGGCTGCCACACTGCACTTCTCACTCCCAGGGAGCATCTAATGAGCTCACTGCTGAGAAGCAGGTATGAACCACAACTCCCAATTAATATTTATTCACTCCAGCAACAAATGAAGAGAACTGCAAATAACATGTTATTTTAAGAGAAAATTTACACACAGAGAGTTTTCTTTTTAGAGAATTATAGGAAAGAAATTCTCTCTGGGGTCAAAAACACTTAAAACAGAACAGTGAAGAAAAGAGTAGAATTGAATAATACCTGAAGCTTGCAGCAGCTTCAAGTCCTGGCCCTACTGACAGATTAAACAATGAAAGACTTGTTTGTGCACCCTCTTGGCAAAAACACACAGCTGGAGAAGGCATGACTCACAGAACAAGGAACAGGACATGCAACAGCTATTCAGGCAGATCCACCCAGGCAGGAGGACCAGCACTCAAGTCTGTAGTATTTTGTCAATGATAAACAGGTAGAGGGAGATGAAACCACAATAGGAAACAAAATATGCCCTAATTATAGGACTCGCTAAAATAAGTTTGATTCCATGAAAGTGCTGTCACAGAAGGGAAAAACCTCAGTGATGGTAACTATGGCTCTGTCTTTCATAAGATCTTAAAATGCCCCTTTTTAAGAAAAATGAGGCAGACAACAAAGTAATGTGAACATAAAAATGGATTCAATTGATGATCATCTGTGAAGGTAAGCCATTAAGAATGGAGATGTTAACCACTATTACAAATGGGATTCCTTGATAAGTTTATTTTTTTCTTTTCTCTTTTGGCCATGCTGGGGATCAAACCCAGTGCCTCCTACATGCCAAGCAAGAGCTCTACCACAAACCTACACCCCAGTCACAAGAGATTTAACTTCGATCAGCATGGCCTACCTCTCTCATGAAAGCTACAGTGTCATTCAAGGTTATAGTGCCAACTTGTCTCTACTAAAGTCTACCATAAAAGACCAAACAAGCCTGAGGGGGAAAGGAAGATTGGGAGGCAGATGATATTTTCATTTGTATTCCATTAACTTCAAGACACAATTTAATGGTGGTTTAAAAAAAAGCCAAATAGCATAATGTTTACTGTTTTAGCCATTTTAAAGTGTGCAGTTCAGTACTGATAAATATGTTCACATTGTTGTACAACCAATCTCCAGAATGCTTTTCATCTTGCAAAACCAAAACTCTACCTCTGAAAAACCAACTATTCCATTAGCTCTTGTGAGATCAGAATTTCTAACAATTAGAATATGGTCTTATGATAAAAAATACAAAGGAAAATCTTGAATTCACATTTATTTAACATTTATTTAATTCATCTCGTGTGTTTATTCGTTTGGCCCTGGGGATTGAACCCAGAGGCAATCTACAACTGGACTACATCTTCCACACTTATATTTTTTATTTTGAAACAGGGTCTCACTAGGTTGCTAAGGCTGGCCTCAAACTTGTGATCCTCCTGCCTTGGCCTCCCAAGTTAATGGAATTACAGGCATGTACCAAAGCACTAGGCTTTTAATTCATCACTGCATGGGAAATCCAATCCTGAAATAAAGTCATTAATAAATCCTGGAAGAAAAAAATAAACAAATTTTTAAAAATTGGTTCCATAAATTTATCTACCAACTAGAAGTTACCTGAATGTCTAAAAATATTTAAACTACAAATTCATAAGCAGAATAAATACTAAGCAGTTGTTCCATTCTTCAAATGCAGTGCCAAATCTGTCTCCCTGTTACTAGCTATTTCCATTGACGACATTTACACTCAGACAGATATTTGAATAAAAGCCTATTACTAGTAGTAACTTGAGCTTTAGAACCAAATGCAGCAAAGCCAGAGGCATGGTAGTCAAAAAATCTCCTCCCAGTCATACACAAACTCTGAAAGCACATCTACCTATCAGAGTTGGGCTTGGGGGTCCAAGGACTATCAATGGGCCTCGGTTCAAATACCTATGGATAGATTTTTCCTCTGATACTCAATTTGCCTGGAATTTCCCCAAATACTGAATAGTCATTTTCTTATTGCATTATCTCTGTCAGACTCTGCATTCACAGTGATATCACTTTATTAGGATGGGGGAAGACTGGAATATATAAATGCAGCCCTACAATTCAGCCATTTTCTTATCTATTCAACATGTCATTTCAGTACTTAAATCCACAGTTAGACCATGTTATTGATAAAAATTCATTTTCCACTGTTCCCTTTTCTCTTACCTGAAAAGAGCACTTGGATAATAAAACTTTTGCATTTCCTCTGTGGCTGACTGGGAGGAGAGGAGTGTGGCTGGGGAGGGGGCACTTCATTAACAGCTGCCTGAGCTTTTACACCTCAAAGATAATCATACATTGCATCCCCATCTAATTAACAATGTCTCGTTACCAAAATTAAATGATAAAAATTTTCTTAAACTCCACGAGCACTTCCCACTCAGTTAATCCCAGGAACTCTTAGTTTAATTTGCAATTAACAAAAATAAAAATAGCACTTCATATTTATATAGGGCTTTAGATTTTTCACAGTGCTTTGATGAACATTATTTCTTTTTGATCTTCAGGACTATTCAGGGTGCTGGATATTGTTATTTCTATCTTGCAGACCAGGAAATTAAGATGCTATTTAAGTAAATTGTCCCTAGATTATGTGTCAAACATGTGCAGAGCCAGGACTTAAACCCGGGTCTCCAAGTAACAATTTCTAGCTCTTTATCACAACACTAGTCTTTTTTGTGAGTCCAACCATTATGTTCATTTTTGGCAAATGTCAACACCATTATTAATAGGAAAAATATAGATTTTTTTTCCCCCTTAGACTAATTTGTCCCATTCACCTACAGAGATCAGATTTACAAAATGAATGGCATAGATTAAAGAAATTTATTATTCCATTAATACTTCTTTGGCTTTGGCTTTTTTTACTGATTTATGTAGATGTTGTGATTTTATAATCTCTTGCAATTAGTTTGAAATGTCAAAGAGCTTTGATATTTTAGGTTTTACACTTCATGTATTTCTCCTTGTGTGTTATGGTTTCTGCCAAGCACCAAATTTAGCAGCCTCTTGGAGCTTTTTCTAGCCTGCCCCAAACAAGAAGCGCTAGAAATTACTGAAGACAAGTTGGCCTTGTGAGATTTCCAAACTAGTTTCTAAACCAAAGAAATTGAGTGAGATAAATTTAGAACACTTGGGAGCTTTGAAAGTCTATTTGGATACATTTCAGTTACTGCCAATGAGAAAATCTGTCTTAGAACCAGGAAGGGTAATCAAAGTCTCACCTCTGAATAACATTTGTACCTGATAAAACCAGATGCAAGGGCAAACTGTGCTTTGTTGGGAAATGATAACATTTTCTTTTTTCAGAAACCAAAGCACATTTAGATTTTTGGTTGGGAAGAGGATTTTTGTCTTTGCTGTCTTTGTTACTGTTTTGGTTATTTTGCTTGTTTTTCAAACAATTGATATTTTCCTGAGGTTTTGCCCAGACCCACAATTAGATCAATATTTGAAAATTATTATTATTATGGTAAGTAACTGTTTTGTGGATTACAGGTTGGATAAAGAATTTACTGCACTGAATCATTTATGGTAGTGAATTCATTACAAGGTGATCGATAAAGTACTATATCTGTGGCCCATCAATCAAAGGCAGGAAATCTTTTCAATGAAGTAAACTGTTTGCAGAATACCAGAAATGCCATGGGTATTTCTGGAAAGCAAAATGTCAATATGCTAAGAATTCTTGCCTTTTGGTCCAATAATGAATTCTAGAAATCCCTTGTAATATATTATCCATAAATACAAGCAATAGCATACACTCCAAAGATGTCCTCAAAGGCAGTATTTATAAGAGTGACAAGTTGTAAATAGTCAAAATATTCAGTAACAAGGGAATATGTAAGTAAATTATGGTTTAGTCACACTCTGAAATATTATTATGTAGCAATTAAATATCATTATGAAGCTTTTAAAAGTTGTAAAGATGTACTTGAGAGTCCAACAGACTTGAGTTTGAATCTTGATACTAACCTTTTTTTTTTCAGTTTTATAAAAATAATCTCAGGTTTTTAGCTTATAATGACAGTTATAAAAGTGTAGTAATTTAGAAATAATATATAGAGAATGTAGTACAAAGTCCAGCACATTCCACTCAGTCAAATATAATTATTATAGAATATTAAGGGGGAAAAAAGAATACACAACCATGTAAATATTGCAAACTACCTATATATAAATGCATATGAATGTCAGAAAAAGACTGGAGGGAAATATTAATATTCCAAAAAGACAATTGAAATGGTCTCCAGAAAGAGACCATGTGTGAATGTATATATTTTATTTCTGTATTTTTTGGATTTTTTTATATAGTATTAATTTCTTTTATAAGAATAAAGAGATGCTGTAGTCACTTAAAGAAATACGTGCACTTAACTATTTGTATTTCAAATTAACATAAAGTATATATTTTTTAAATTTCCAACTTCAGACTTCCACACTACAACCACATTTTGCTTACAAAATACTTTCTGCACATGCTTATTTAGTCTTCTGTACCTTTCCTTTCATTCTCTTCATGATAAATCCCTACCTGTTCTTTGAACTCAGCTGAAATGTGGTCTCTACTATGAAACTCTTTTTAATTTCCTTAAGCAGTACAAGTCCTTCTGCCTCTGTGATCCAGAGTGTTCTGCTTGGTGCACTGCTAACTCAGGGCATGATCATCATCACCATAACAACATATTAAACATGTATTGAGGTTTCACTGTCTAATATGTACACCATATTATTAAATCCTCATAGAAACCCCATGAATCAGATACTGTCATTATCCTCATTTAAAAGAGGAAGAACTGACACTCAAGGAGAGTTGAAATATTCTGATCCCAAATTTCATGCTTAATCACAATGCTATAAGCTTCCACTCTATATTTGCCCTTAAACTTGATATTTTAGCACTTAGAAGAGATTACAAACTCCTCCAAAATCAGAGATAGGTAAATAATGCTGGTTTACCTTAGTGAGATTTTTACTTGTGTACACCTCCATCATCTCTGTCCCTTAAAACCTTTATGTCTATTTATTACTTTCTTTAAATATATATTTTTTAAATCTCCTTCATGCTGTGTGCTGGAGAAACAGTGATAAGAAAGAATAACCCAAGTGCTGGTCCTCAAAGAAATGACAATATGTCCAAGTGGTACAGATATTAATTAGAGTCACACAAATTCAGAATTGCACATGAGGAATGCTATGAAGGCTAGGAATGGAATTCAATATAAAACAATTATGGAGAAATTTTCCCTTGAGGAAGTGAAGATAAAATGGAGGTCCAGAGGGGAAGGGAAGGCAAGACAATCAGGAATTGAGTTTTGCATTCATAAGAGTGAAGTTATTATTTATTGTTGAGAAGGTAAATGGATATGAGCTAAAAATATAAATTGAGGAATGATCAGCATTTGATGCTAAACTGGATGAGCTATCAATAGAAATGAGTATAGGAAAAAAGAGAGACCCACAGACTGAATTCTGTAGCAGTTCAGTGTTTAGATATTAAGCAATAAAGTAAAATCAGCAAAAGAAACTAAGCAGAGAGCAGTGCCATCAACTGAAAACAGGAGAGCAAAGTCTACTGGTAACAAGTCTTTTAAAAATAATGAGTGATCAAGTGGGTCAAATGCTGCCAATAGGTCCAATGAGACAGGCACAGAGAATTGACCATTTCATTTAGCAACATGACAATCATTGATGACTTTCACCATTTCAATGGAATGGTGGGGTCAAAGGCCTGATTGAATTGAGTTCAAGAGTGAATGAGTAGAGATAAATTGGTGGTGTGAATGTAGAAGAAAAGTGGGGTAGTGGTTTACAGGAAAAAATAAGGGAAAGAAAGGATTTTTTTCCTTAGGGATAAGAGAAATAATAGCATGTTTGCATATGGATAAGAATACCCAATAGAGAAATTAACAGTGACAATGTGATCCAGAGAAGGGAGATACTGGAGAAGTATCTTTGGCTTGGCAAACACACATGGGATCAATCAACTACAGAGGAAAATGCCAGACCCATCATTGGAGTTCAGACAGGTCATCAAGAGCAACAGAAGACAAAATGAAGAAATAATCATAAACACAGTAAGAGGGTAGATGGCATGGCAAAACTTGTAGAAGTTCTCTTCTGATTGTTACTATTTTCAAAGGACACTATGAAGCAGAATCATCAACTGTGAATAAAGATAAGGGGAAAGTTTCTTAGATTTGAGGAGAAAATAATTAAAATAATAATAACAACAATGCACGATACAGTCATTTAGGAGAGAGAAAAAATAGATGTACTAAGGAAACTTACCCAGATTGTCTAGCAGAAAAGTTGAGTTTAATATAAAATGATGGGGTGATTTTCTCAACCCTGTAAAAAGAAAGTACACAAGAGAATAATGGATTGTGTAAAAGGTGGATTATAAATCCTCGTAAGTCCTTCCCATAGAATATTGGAGAAAGTGAGAAGGAATGGGGGAGATAGTCATTGGAGGATAGGATACTTGAAATGGTGACTATGGAATGCTTAGAAGTATTAACATGACAAAATCTAGAGAGCAACCCTGAGAGCCAGTTATGAAAGTGGGAAGGTGGACAAGGAACTGACAACTCAGGAACTGAAAGATCATGGAGGTGGTACAGAAGCCACAAGAAGTTGTGATGGAAGCAATACTAGAGCAACTATTGGAATAAACTACACCCCTCAAAGAAAATATGAATGCAAACAGAGATTCTACAGACGATTATGACTAGGAATGGAAGCAGATGGATTGTTCAAACAACTTAAAATTCAAAGAAGTGATTTTAGGAGAAGGTACAGGGATAATGACTTGGAAATTGGAGTGAGGGGCAAGGAGGATGCCTCTCCTACAGAGACTGGGAGTACAGAGGTGAAGAGAAGAAATTATGGTCCTTGCTTTGAAGTCCTAAATCAATTTAATGTTTCAAGCTCAAGTGGACACTGATAATCAAGTGAGCTAAAAAGGCACTCTCTTGTCAATTTTGCAAAAGAAAAAAGAAATTAAAACAGAATGATGGTTTTAAAAGACTCTAAAATTGGGAGTGAATGCCTTGGTATGCTGATAAGCCACAATATATCACAAATGAAAATGTAAAGACAATCAAAAGAATGTTAACTATCATTCGTCAAACAAGTCAGAGGCTACAAGCAGAATCCTTTTTAAGAAGCTTGGGAAGGATATGGGGGAAAAACATGAATATATTCATTATTTGTAAATTATTGACAGTGGAAGTCAAAATAATGGACCAGAGCTGGCAGAATTTTCTGTTCCCAAGAAGTCAAGAAAACAAGCCATATGAAGACAATGCTTTCAGTTACTATTTCCTTTACTTCTTTCCCAATCTCAATCATTCCTTTCTATGCCCAGAAGAAGGAGCTCTGTGATATTCTCTAGAGCAGGGCAATACAATAGAACTTTCTGTGCTGATGGAAAAGCGTAGTCCAGCACGGTATCCGCTGGACACATGAGGGACATTGAGTCCCTGAAATGTGGCTAATGTGCTGGAGGAACTGAATTACAGATGTATTTAATTTTAATTAATCTAAGTTTAAGTAGCCTCAGACTGGCTTCCCTACTGGACAGAATGTTCGAGAGCTTTCCAGCCACAGGATACAAAGTAGGTTGGGAGGGTAGGGAGCAAGACAATTTTAGGCAGATAAAGGTGACTATCCTCCAACCCTGCCTCTTCATTCAGGCTTCTGTGTGGACCATTTGAGCTGTGAAGTTCCAGGTCTCCACAGTACTTAATCGCAATCTGGTTTATCCAACAAAGTTGTTATATGACCTTACTTCAGTTCATTAAACACCATTGTCCCAGATGTTGGACACCTATAAAAACTTCAATTGCACAACAAATATACCACTTATGGTAACTTTAGAAATGAATTTTGTGTTTGCAGAGTTCCATTCGTTGGAACAAAGCAATAGGTGAATGATGAAAGCATTTGAAAAATTATTTATATAGTTTCAATGTAACTGTGAAAAAATGCATAAAGCATGTATAAATTTGGGGTTATAATTTCTAGCCTATTTTAATATACCAGTGTCAGTTTTGTTGTTGGCAGAATTGAAAACTTGGAAGTTAATAAGTTAAACTAAGTTACTCCTAAGCTAAAAAAAAAAGTCCAAAATGAATTGAGAAAGGAAAGAGTTAAAATTTCACAGAAATATTATTTTACAAGCCAAGTTATTAGAAAAATATTGTAGCTTGACCAGGAGTAGTAGAAAGTCATTTTTAATGATGGAACTGGAAGAAAAAAATATACAGATTTTTTTTTTAAATGAGAGTTTATTTGATTTTCCTTTTGCATAAATGGATTTCATGTACTGAAAAAGTAGCTAATTTTGATAGATATGCCTGGAATTGGTTTTACAACTGATGGCTATTGGAGCCAGCTTTCTCATTCTAATTTCTTTTCTGAAACTTCCAATTGAAGATGACATCAATATTTATGTGAACTGGGAAAAAGAAACGAGGCACAAGGTACATAAAACTGATTAATGTAAACTGGAGAGGAAAACCCTAAAACCAAATCTAATGATCCATCAAACAACAGTCACTCTTCTTCTTAACAATGTGAATGCTGCCAATTTAAAGTAACAATTTAAATCACGTAAGATAGGAGAGGATAGCAAATACATTGCTCTTAAGAAATGAAGTAGAAAAGCTTATTAAAATCAAAGAGCAAGAGAATAGTGAATGCTTAGGACAAAACTGGCATCATTCTCCAATTAGCTGAAGACCTTAGAGAGGACTGTGCCTGTGTGCCATATTTAAATAAGCTTTACTTGTAAAATTGCTATATGCCACATTTCCAAATGTAGCTGAGAAATCACCCTTTTTGCCGTACAGATGATAACCTAATTCCAACTATTTTTATCTACTTTGTAATTCAAGTGATGCATGCTATATATTATTTCCCTAAGAGTCAAATTATATTTAGAATTAAAATTGGTTTTATGTAGTTCAAGTTATTGCACCCAAAAGCAATGAGTCATGCACCAGAAGTACACAGATTTGGGAGGCAAATGCAGAACCATTAACTGCTCAGCAAGAGCTTGCTCAGCCCCTTAGCTTGAAAAATAAGCTTTAAAAATACTGTACAGTTAATGTGGGCTGGAACAACAAGGTCACCTCTGTTTCTTTTCAACGGTGCCATGGGCTTTTTGTCTTCCTTCTTAAGGCCATGGGAGAGAATCAGGGTCGAAGAAAGATTTAAATGTCTTGTAATTATGTTCTGCAGTATACTTCATGTATAAAAGTAACTCAGTTATTTTTCCTTGTGGTACAGATGTGTATTCAATGTTTCAGACATCTGTGTTGTTCTATTACCTCATAACTATGATGAAGATGAGAGAGAGAGACTGGAAGATTTTTCACCCACGACCTTGTTCTCATTATCACATTGTTCTAAACAATTGAACCAACCATCCCGACATCAAAGAGCCTGTGACATTGCGCTTTGCACAAATCTCACTTTTCTCTATCACACTTGCACTCAACAAAGAGGTGAATTCATGTTCATCAAGACTGCTTGATGCCATACCTGAGCCCATTTCTTTTTATAGGTCTCTCATTTAATTCTCACAAAAGTCCTATGAGGGATGATCACTTCACGAATGTGAAAAATATAAGTCTGAGCAACTAAGAATTTTTTCCAAGATCACATGACTGCTAGGAAGAGGCCAGAATTTGAACACAGGCTAGAATGATCATACATAAAGCCCCTGTTCTATCATTGTGTGTTTGTGTGTGTGTGTGTGTGTGTGTGTGTGTGTGTGTGTGTGCGCGCGCGCGCGCATTCCCTCCATTTATGTGACTCTCAGCATTACTTGATAAAAAAGGAAACATGATATGTGGAGCCATTTTTTGGACACAAATCTATGAAAACTGTATGAAGAGTTGTACTGGACATAGCTTTCCTATGTTCATATATGAATACACCACAGTGAATCTCCACATCATGTACAACCATAAGAATGGAATTCTAATTTAGAATAAGTTATACTCCACATATGTGTCATATGTCAAAATACACTCTACTATCATGTGTATCTAAAATGAACAGAAAAAGAAAATAAATTAGAAGAGTCTAGAAATCAGAAGGGCTCAGTAAAATCATATGTAATTTTGGGAATTCAAAGCAACTGACTCCCTACCCTAGCTCCAAAGTGTCTTTATTTTCAGATATGCCACAACTATAAATCAGATGCCCCAATGTTTGATCATTAAAATCAAATAGCATAACAAAATGCTTAACTATTGCCAATTGACAAGAACCAAGGAAAGGAAAAATAGAAATACAATGAGGTAAAGTTACATTTAAGATCATGAAGATGGAATCAGAAACAGCCCTTGAAAGAAGTCAGTCTGAGAAACTCTACTTCCAACTGCTATCAAGCACCTTCTTAGAATAATCCTCCTGTCCTGAACAAACCAATTTCCTGATTCAAGAAACAGGTAAAATTAGAGTAAAAAATGTTTGGAAAGCATCAGAGATTCACCAAGTCACAGGGACTTAAGTGGTCAGTATTCTAGAGAGAAAAGAGATACATAAGGTGAGAATGTTCTTCTCTGTTGCTTTGCTTCTTAAAATATTTCTCTTTATTAATGAGTAACAGGAAGTTTGGAAACCAAAAAGAAAATGACAGCTCAGAGGTTTAAACAAATTCACAAAACTATAGAGACAAAAATGAATTATAGGGCTGGGGTTGTGACTCAGTGGTAGCACGCTTGCCAAGCACACAAGAGGACCTGGGTTCAATCCTCAGCACCACTTAAACATCAAATAAAAGTATTGTGTCCACCTGCAATTAAAAATACATATATATATTAAAAAATGAATTATAAGCCTACTAAATTGGCCAAAAGCAGGGACTAACACTCTGATGACAAGAAAATCACAGAGAAGCAAGTTCAACATTTTAATATTCTGCAACACATTTTCTCCCTTCCCATTTAAAAATACTAAGCTACCTCAGATGGGAATCTGAGAACCCAAGTGGACATCCATAGCTAAGTGGCTAAAAAGGTAATTTCAGTTTTCTGTAACAGTACTATGGAAAGAGTCAAAACCAAAAGAATACATCAAACCATGGAGAAAAGGCACTGGAAAATTCCCTCAATTTTGAGTTGAGATAATGAAGGATAGATCTAGGAGCACGAGCAAACCAGAAATACAGTAGTACAAAAGCACTCAAACATGACCTCGAACCATCTCAATCCTTGATTGAATCAGGATGTTTTTTCACTCTTCTAACTACCTGGAAGTTGTAAAGTCAATGCTCTATGGAAGAAAAAAATAATAATCTAGACACATAACATCTGGTATTTAGTCTAAAATTACCAGGTGTACCAGCAGACAGGGCCAAAGCCAAAATCTAAAGTAAAAGCATAGACAAAAGTCATATTGTTAATAAAGATAAAATTGGAATTAATCAGACACTGATTTTAAAATAATGGTGGTTATGTTATTCAAGAAGATGGATAAGATAAATCAAATAAAAATAAATCCAATTGAAATTTTAGAAGTAAAAAAACAACTGAAGTTAACAATTAACCAAAGGACTTCACAACAAATTATATACAACAGAAATAAACTGGTAAACTGGAAAATAGACTGGGAAAATACATGCAACAGGAAAAAGAATGGAAAATACAAAAAAAGAGGATATAGGGCATGATGGGTATAGCACCTCTGTAATTGTGATGCCAGAAGGAGATGATAGAGAAAATGGAGCGGAAACAATGTTTGAAGAAATACTTACCAAAATTACATATTGTATCATCAATTCATAGATTCATGCTACTCCAAAATAGAAAACAGGCAAAGAAAACCCAAAATTAAGCACATAAGGATGAAATGATTAACACTGAGGGAAAAGAATATCTTGAGAGCAGTCATAGAAAAAGATACATCACTTGAAAGGAGAGATAATAAAACTGACAGTTGACCTTTCAACAGAAACTAAGTGAAAGAGGGGACATAAAAGAATTAACAACTTTAAAATGTTGAAATAAATTAACTGCCAACCTAGAATTCTATACGAGCAAAAATGAGGGCCATATTTGCAGACTAAACCAAAAAAAAAAAAAAAAAAAAAAAAAAATTCATCTCTTGCAAACCTCAATAAAAAGTAGAAAATACAGACAGCAGTGAAGGCCAATGAAAAAGGGAAATAAGTGGGTAAGTATAAATGAATATTGATTGTATAAAACATTATTAATGCTTTGTGGAATTTAAAATATATAGAGTTGCATACTTGAAAAATAGTCCAAATGTAGAAGGAAATAAGTGACTTGAAAAATGAATTAAGGAAATTGTTTTTACTGGTAAATGGCAAAAGTACAAAATTATAGGAGACTGCAATAATTAAAGGAAGCCTTCTTTCTCTCTAAAGTAGCCAATACAATGATTGTTTAAAAAAAATAAGTAAAATATGCAAACTAACTAATAAAGAGGGAAATGTGAAATATGTGGAACTAACTACTAAGGAGGAAATGCAATCAAAATTTTTGATTAGTACAAAAAACAAACAAGGAAAGAGGGGGAAGAAAGATAAACAAGAAAAAAATTGATTTATTTTTGTGGATTTACACTTCTATTTTATCCATTTTCTTATATAACATAACCATCATTATTATCAAATACAAATGGGACAAATGGGTAAGAAATAGTAAGGGGGCTAATTTAGACATAAATACATCAAATTATATAATGTGTGAGTAAACTAAAAAGTCCAATTAAAATACAAAGATTATCAGACCAGAATTTTAATTTTTCAAATCCATTTATGTGCTATTTACAAGAGGCATACTGTAAATATGACACAAAATATTGAATATAAAAATATGAAGAAATACCATGAACACATTGATCAAAACTAACATTTACTTTTATCAACCAAATTATACTTTAAGGTAAAAATTACTGGAGACAGAGACACATGCCATGAAATCAAAATGTTAGATCCACCTAAAAGATTTAACAATCCTAAAAATGTATTCATACAGATTCAAAATACATAAAGCAAAATATTAATAGTACTGAGAGAGAAAATAAAAACTGCAGAAAATATTTGAAGGATTTAGTATTCTCTTTCAGTACATGATAGAACAAGACACACATGGGGGTGGGGGAGAAAAAGAAGATCTGAATATCAAACCTGACCTTGTCCACCTATATTGAATACCATTCAAAACAATTCTGGAATACACCCCACAACCCCACAAATCCACATGGAACATTTGCCAAAGTGAACTATATGCTGAGGAAAAAGGAAAAAAAAAATGTTCTTTACCTATTTAGAATGATATAAATCATACATACAGACTATATTTACCAACCAGAATAAACAATTGAATATTCTCAAATGTTTGAAAGTTTATCAATACTTCTCAAGAACAATGTAAGATAAAGAAAAAAATTTGAGAAACTTAGAAAGTATTTTTGAATTAACACACTACCCAAAAAGCCACATATCAAAACTTTCAAGATACAAGTAAAGTAGTTTTGGATGGAGGTTTACAACAATAAAGAAAGTAAAAATTCAATGATCCAGTGTCCATTAAATAAAGTAGAAAAGGAATGTAAATTAAATTTAGATAAAGTATGAATAACAAATTATAAAGATAAAAGCACAAATGAATAAACTATAAAATAAATATGCAAGAAAAAAATCAATAAAAGTCAAAGTTACTTTGTTGTAAAGATAAACAACTTTAGCAGAACTGCACAGGGAAAAGAAAGAGAATGCAAATTACCCAATTGCAGGAATAAAAAGGAAAATATCACTACATGCTATAAAGATGTTAAAAATAATAGAAAGGATATTACAAATAATCTAATGTCAATGCATTTGAATAATTAGAAAAACAAGAAAAAATTATTTAGGAAACACAATTTACAAATTCTGTATCATAGAAAAGAAAGAAAATATCTGAGTAGTCCATTAAATAAAATAAAACCATAAGTTTAAAACTTCTTATAAAAAATATTTAAGGTGCAGGTATCTTTACTGTTGAATTATTTCCAATGTTAACCCCCCCCAAAAAAAAGAAAGAAAGAAAGGAAAGAAAAAACACCCACCACCAATCTTATACAAACACATGAAGAGAATTTAAAAAAAGCAGAACATTTCCCAACTTGTTTTATTAGACCTGTATGACCTTGACTTCAACACCTGGCAAGGACATTAAAGAAAGGCAAAATTATAGGCTAATTCCTCTCATGAATGGGGGTGAAAAAGTCTTAAACATAATACTGGCAAAACGAATCCAGATATATATTGAAAGAATTATAAATCATTGTAATGTTACAGAATGCTATTTTTTAATTTTCAAAAATTCAATCAACATTCACACATTAACACAGTAAAGGAGAAAAAATGATCATCAAAAATGACACAACTCAACTGATAAAATTTGACATGTTCATGACAAAAATGTGTAGTAAATTGAGAATAAAAGGAAGTCTTTTAATTTGACAAAGTATATCTCTGAAACTCGTACTGCAAAAATCACAACTAAATATTGAAAGCTATATTTTCTTCCATTGGGGTACAAGAATAATGATGCTTCTACCAACTTCTATAAATTATGTAACTGAGGTTCCTAATGACACAACAAAGTGAAAAAAAGGAATAAAATGTATCTTGAAAAGGAAGCAAAATTATTACTATTTATGATGACACACTTGTGTATTTAGAAAACCCAATGAATCTTCAGAAAACTCTGAAAAATCACTGTGAATTTAGCAACTTCACCAAATTATATCCATAGCAAGTTCACTTTTGTATACATAAGCAAAATTAATTACAAAATGAGATTTGAAATTGATATTATTTGCCCTAGCATTAAAATATGAAATACTTAAAAGTCAATCTGTCAAAATATGAGAAATCCATTGCATTAAAAATAGCAAGACATCACTGAAGGAAACTGAGAAGTCTTAATTAAATGGAGATATGTATCATACTTGAGATACCATTCTGTATTGTAACAATGTCAATTTTCCCCAAGGTAACTTGTACATTCATTAAAAATGCAACAAAAATCCAACGAGGATTTGTGTGTGTGCGTGTTTATGAATGTTTGTGTAAATCAACAAGCCCATTATAAAATTTATGAAAATGCAAAGAGCCAAAAAAAAGAGACAATTTTGAAGAAGAAAAACTTGAGAGAATTGAAGCTACTAGATATCAAGATTAATTATAAAGCTCTTGTAATTAAGATAGTAAACAGTGTGGTTATTAGAACAAGGAAACACATTAGACACATGAATCAGAACAGAGTCAAACCAGACTTGATTTATGGCAATATTGCCTTTGAATTAGAGTGTGGAGAAAAGATAATCTGTTCAAAAATTAGGACAAAAGTAATAACCTCTACAATACTCTGTAGGCAAAAATCAATTCCAGATGATTATGGTCCTACATTTCACTTTTTGAAGCAAAATAATAAACCTTTTAGTAAAAAAATAACATTTCATCATCTTGGGCTAAATGACAATTTCTTCAACATGACACAGTCATCACTATAACTATAAAGGAAAAGACCTATAAATTAGACTTCATTAAAATTAAGAACTTCTATTCATCCAAGTTATTATTAATGAAAAGACAAGCCACAGAAATGAGGGAGGTATTTATAATGCATGTACTCAACAGTCTTGCCAGACCTAAACCTATAGGCAAACAAGCATGTGTGGACAGACATGTTCTTTCTCAACAGAATAAGAAAAATACAAAAAACTGAATTCTCTTACTCTATGACTTATAAATTTCTTTCTTATACATATGGATGTCATAGATGGATACATATATCTGCCCAAAAGAGTGTTCATGGCTGTATTATTCTTTCTAGTCCAAAACTAGAAACAACCCAAAAGTCAATCAACAGGGATGTATAGATAAGATAACCTCATGTGACAGTTAAAACAGATAAAGTATTCTTTTATACAACAACAATAAGTGAATCTCACTGGTATAATATCAAACAGAAAGGGGCATGTAGCATATGCTTACACATAGGCAAAATTCAAACAGGCAAAACCAAATATTTGGTGGTAGTAGCCAAAAGGATAGACACCTTCAGTGAAGGAAGACTGGTAGAGTGACAAGGAAATTTCTGGGGTGCAGAAACTCCTTGGTTCTTGACATTTGTAGTGTTTGCTGTAAAAATTTGTTGAACTGTTAACCTACTCTGCGTAATTTGCTGAATGCATGTATGCCTCACTAAAAAGAGTACTTGTATAAAACCACTTGTATATTAACATGGTTGCACATAACTACATATACAAAAATAAATAAATAACGCTTTCTGGAATGTTTTGCAATAATTTATTTACATTAATGGTTGGCTGAGTAATCCCAATTATCAATGTATATGGTAAGAATGATAATATCTGTATAAAGCGGGGCTTTTCTCTTCAACCCCATTGCCTTCCATTATCATTTACTTCATTTGATCCTTACACCAAAACCTTTGAAGTAAGTACCACGGTTATTTTTTTTTTCTTGTCAGAGATGAATAAGAGTAAACAGAAGTATAGGAGTTGAAGTAATTTGCACAGGACCACAGTCACGAACTGGTGAAGCTAGGATTTAAGAAGAGATGAAAAGTCATTCAGTCAACCTTATGAGGCAAGTCCGGTGTCTTGTGCAGAGACCTGCTTGCTGAAGAAGTGTCTCTGAATCAATAGTCCATAATACCCAGTAATTGAAGATCTATTGTTGTTGACCTTTAGATGAGGGAAAAGCAACAGGTATTTACTGGATTTATATTATGAAGTATGAAGGATTCTACCAGATCCTGAGAGCTCAAAACTAAATAAGATATTATCTTTATCTTCAAATGGCTCACAGATACAGAAGAGAAAACACACACACACATATAAATCAAAGTTCAAAATCACTGTGGCCATTTTAAAACATTGCCTTTGATTTTTTAAAACCTCTCCCATTGCAAGGTGAGATCTGAGTCCCATACCTGAATCTGGGTGGCTTGGCTCATTTGAGTCTGAGCAAAGTGAAGAGAGGTCATAAATGGCCATATAGCTTGTCCCTTTTGAATGCTTTTTGAATGTCCCCTCTCAGAACTGAGCTCTTTCTTGACAGTCTCACTTATATCCAGTCTTCAAGTCACTCTTGGCCTAAGAGCCAAGTGCATGAGAGAGAAAGCCACAACCCTAACACCAGAGATCATACAACCCATCTATTCCAGCCCTCAACTGTTCAAATCACCCCAGACATCCACATCTTCCTCATCTTCCTTGTCTTCCTTGCTGGGACCCCAGGCACCGTAGAGTATGACCAAGTCATTCCTGCTCTCTTGTGCAAATTCCTGACCTTCAGAATTCATAAAGACTTGTTTTTTTGTATCTCAAAGTGGTTTGTTTTGTGCCCCTGAGGATGTTTGGTTAAGCAACAATAGATAACTGGAAGGGTCAGTTTCCTCAAAGTTTGCTCCTATGCACCTGAGTCGCAATCACCTGGAATACCTGTAGAAACAGAAAGTTTCTAGATCCCCCCTGGTTACTTTTGAATAAGAATTTCTGGGAATGGGTTCCAGGAATTTGGATATTATCTGACACCTGGACAATTCTTAAATTTGAACCTCACTGACATAGAGCAAGCTACAGAGACCAGCTCAGATAAACGTTGAGCTTTGAAATTCTCAGTGATCCTCAGACACAAGGGCCTAAAACAGGAAAAAAACACTGATTCACAAATTGTATATGAAAAAGTAAACCTGTAGAAATCCACAGACCTGCAAACAATTGGTAATATAATGTGTTATAAGGAGCGTGGAGGAGGTACCTAAAAGGGTAGTATGTCTTCCTGTTGGGTCAGGAAAGTCTTTAGAGAATGAGTGATATTATTTGGAGGCATAAAACATGTGTATGTATTTGTTCTTCAAGAGAGCAAGGCCCAGAAAGTTTCCAAGTAGAAATAGATTCAGTAGACTTAAGTGTGCAAGAGCGATGTAGTGACAGGGTGCACATGCCACCAGACCACAGAAGAGACTAGAAAAGGGAGGTCATGACGGGACCAAGCCTCTTAAGGGTTCTAAATTAGGAAAACTGATCAGATTTGATTTTGCAAAACCTCTGTGGTAACTGTGTGGAGGAAAGAATTCAACAAAACAGTAAAAAGCCTATTGTAATAGCTCGGGCAAGAAAGTAAACTAGGAGTGGAAGTACAGAAAGATAATGAAATGATACAAGTCAAAGAGGGAACTCCAAGACACTTCGTTTCTGATTGGATGAGGAGCACTGACCCAAGTCTACAATGACTTCTAGGTTTCTATCATAAGACTAAAAAAGAAAAAACAAGAGCCATCGATCCCCCCTCCTAGGGACTGTGAAAGAACCAGGTAAACTCACTCTTCCAAAAATACGAAGTAGAAAACGTTTACTAATACTGATGTTGCTATTCCACAACTTGCCCCCTTAGACTTTTCTGGAGAATTTTTGACATAACTGGAAGCAGTGGTTTTTTCTGTTTTGTTTTCTTTTGTTTTTACTGCTAAGTTTAATGGAATTCATTTCCTCTGCAGAAAGAATTTAAAATTAGAAAAAGAAGTAAATATTCTAACTTTGGATGGCTCCATTTAGCTGTTCCTCCAGCTGATGCATTCTAACTGTGGAAAACTGGGTGACACAGAGCTGCCCTTAAAATTGCACAACAAGAAAGATGTGATGAAATACATATCGTTCTTGATTGGGCTGTCCACTCAGATAGCTAAAGACAGGATATGTGTGATAATAAAATCTTAAATCTGTGAAAGTAATTGCATCTGACATCTCCAACTAGGCAGCAGACTGCCCAAACAGGGTTGTTCAGTCACAAATTCTAAGCCTAATGAAGTGAGAAGAACACAGTGTAGATACAAATTAAAATCTACTTACTAAGAACAGGCAGTATTTTTTTTCATTCTTTTTTTGTATACTTCCTGGTTTTATGTGAAGAAGAAAATATCTGTTGGTAATAATCACCCTTTTATGTTTTAAGTCAACACAGTAGACCTGTTATTAACCACAAGAAATGGCCATCCAGTAATTCTAATCTGTTATTGAAACCTTTGGCTTCTAAAGGACTATTTTTAGATGTTTTTAATGATTATTGTTAAGCAGGTGAAATGCAGTTGCAAGAGAAAGGAACCTGCTTAAAATAATGACTGTTTATCCAACTGCCTTGTGAGGTTTTTTTTGTTTTATTTTTACCTTAGTCTCCAGCACAGTCAAAATCTTTGAAGACCCAAATTTCCCCTCAACCCTAAGACAACTGATACTGAGAAGAGATGGAACTTCAGAATGAGGATTTCATAGAACTGAATTGCAATGAAGTCTGATGTGAATAACCAAATATTATGGATTCACTTTCCAATGATTATTATATTTTGCTTCTCATGTGAATTGTGAGTAACTTTGTTAGCTTCAGGAAAAAAAAATGGTCAGAAAACCTCCAATAATCTGTTACTCAACCCCCCAAAATGACTCACATTCTTTTATGTTACCTTTTAATGTTACCTTTGAGTAAAATAATAAAATGCATCTTCTGTGACACAGAGCCTTCAATAAGAAAACAAAGGATTATTAAACATATTACAGCAATAAGTCATCTATCATTCAATGACCAATTATACTTTGGCAGCTCTAATGTAGAGGTCTGTGGCCCAAGTAAGTCTCTCTGTTTTTGAGAAATCAGATGAAAAGTCATATAAACAATTCTGCTCATGCTGGAGCAAGTAAGGGAATTCTTCTATGAGCGTCTCCCAAAACGTGGATGCAACACTATGTATACGTATGTTTTCCAAATATAAATTTGATTATTTTATTGAGAGTATGAAAAATAGCTTGACTTAATATGGACAAAACGGGATTAGAGCCGGATGAGTTAAATTTGAATCGTCACTTCACTACTTCCTTAGTTACTCTAAAAAGTCAAATTACCCTCTAGTATAAGTTGTCTCATCCTTAAAATGAGGAAAAATAATGTCTACCAAAATAGACATATGAAAATCAAGTGAATCAAGGGTACAAATATAATCTGGTACCAAATTTGCCCTTAAATGTTAATATCAATGTGATAAGCTTATGAGATTCTAAGACAGAAAACAAACCAAGGAATTTTAAATAAATATGAACTTTAGTTAATAATAATGTATTAATATTGGTTCACCAATTTTGATAAAACTACAATATTAATGTAAGAGGTTAGTAACAAGGGGAACCAAGTGCAGGGTTCAGGTGGAAGTTCTCTGTGCTGTCTTTTCAACTTTTTTCTAAGTTTAAGTCTGTTCTAAAAATAAGTTCTTAAATAAGCTTTTAAAATTATTTTAAAAGTTAAACCACTACCATCTGCCCCTTGTCTGTGTTAACCTCTTAAAGGCTAGCTTTTCTTCAGTCACTAGTAGTGTGATACACGTACATTTAATTCAGTTCTATGAAGAAAATGTGCTGCATATGGTTCCATATGAAAACCAAAGGGTCTCTGCCATTTCTCCTATTGTGGAGAGAAACTTTGGGGAATTGAGGAAACTGACCAATGATAAGCATCCATTTAACCAAGGAGGCTTCTTTTGTCTCTCCAAGGAATCCAACATTGGACTTGGAATCCCATGCTGTCTTTCCTATCCACTTAGTGCCAAACACAGATGTGCCGCAGGTCCTTTGTCTTCAAGGTCACCCTCTTTTCAAGTCCTTTCTCGCTCCCACTCCACACCACAAACACTGCCACAGAATGCTGATTATGTGAACACATGGCTCAATTTCAGTCAGGATCTTTTTAATAACTATGAAGTTCCAAAGATAGACAGCCTAGAAGTGCATATTGTCCCTCGGGCAAATAATTAAGATCCATGAAGTGTTCTTATTAACTAGTAAGGAAAGAACAAAGAGAAAGAACATTGGTTGGAGAACTCTATGCCTACCTGCCTTTGAGTCTTTTAGTTGGATGGCTGTCAAAGTACTTAGGACACATAGAATCAAATTTTTAAGAAAACTTGGAAGATAAAGAGACTTTAAGTAATCTTGTAGTGTATTGTTTTACATTCTGTGACTTTATACCAGACATAAAGAAAAAGTAGGTCTTGGTCAGATCATCAACAAAGAAGAAGTGACTGGTGTAATAGGGCTGAGTGGAATGACTCCAAAAGAAAGTGCAACCTTCACGTGTACTTATGGACTACCTGCTATGTCCTTGCCTTTTTTTTTGGCATGAGGAAGGAAAGGCAAGCTGAGCTATGATTTCTGCTTTAATAACTTTGCAGTTCATTTAGACAGATCGAACAAACAGGGTAAATAACACCATAGAAGAGTTATTGAGCTCTTCCTACTTCTTAGGATAAGGGCATGGAATGAATTATGTCTTCTAACATAACATGCAGCAGTCTATAAAAGAAAGTCTTGTTCTACCTGTTTTACATATTCGTAAACTGAGTTTCAGAGAGATAGAGAGAGACTGACTACAGGTCCACAGACCTAGTAAGTGACAGGTCTGGATTCAAACTCAGGATTGTGACACTAAAGTCCATGCCCATAACCACTACACCATGGAAACCCATTTTAAAAAGTCAAAGTCAAGCACTTTTTTTTTTTTAATTACAAAATTATAGTAGCTTTCCTGAAATTAAAACAAGAATATTGGCATTTTTTTGCAGTATACCTCAGTAGCAGTGAGAGAATTTACTCAAAGAGGGGAAATAGGAGCTATAGAGCCTTGTTAGCTAACATCTCAAGCTGCCCTTGAAAGCGATCTGGTCGTGAATGTCAGTTCTGCAACATATGTGGTATAACAGTCTTCTGGCGACTGACCCAGTGGGCTGGTAACAGGAGCCCAGCAGACTTGAAACTGCTGTGGCCTTCAAGCTCCTCAAGCATTCTGCACATTCCTGAAGCGTTGCCATGATAAAGTGTTCACTGATGCACAGATAACAGCAAAGCCAGCAAGGGGGAAACATGACTTTTAGAACAACATTTCAAGGTCAAATGTTACCCAACTGTGCAAGACCACGTTCAACTCTTGAATTATAAAAGTACAGACCCAGTTTTTCAAGGTCACTGACATAAAGTTCAAATTAGTTTGTTTAAGAGAGGGCTCTTATCGGTTTTACAAGCAGCTTTCTCTAGAAGTTAGCCAGCTCATTTGATAACATTAGGCAAGAGGAATTTTCCAGCAATAGAATCAGAGACCAAAGAGCGACAATCTAAGAGCTAGGCTCTGTTCTGATACAGATTTAACATTTATCCCAGGAAGCTTTCCTCTAAGATGTTTAGAATATATAATTGCCTCTGGGACTCATTCCAAACCCATTGAAGATTCCCCTGAAGTGCCTCACCAACCTTTATCCTCTCTGAGTGTTAATATAGAGTAAAGAGGGCATTGGTTGGTACTCCCTAAAGGAACTTTGCCCAGAGTAATGAATGGGTGTGGTCAAGCAATATTTAAGAAGATCTACACATGCTCCTTAACAACTGAACTTCCCCTGGGCTGGAGTTAAACTGAATAGGACTAGTGACCCATACTGGCATCTCCTTGCCAAGAGTGTTCACTTTTACTGAGTGGTGGGTGAATATTTTGAGGTAATAATTTAGGTTTTGTTTATCCCTGCATTTTGTTTTGTTTTACTTTGTTTTGTTTTTGGTACCAGGGATTGAACCCAGGGGTGCTTACCCACTGAGTCACATCCCCAGCCATTTTTTATTTTTTATTTTGAGACAAAGTCTCATTAAGTTGCAGAGGGTCTCACTAAGTTACTGAAGTTGACTTTAAATATACAATCCTCCTGCCTCAGTCTCCTGAGCTGCTGGGATTACAGGCATGCACCACAGCGTCCAGCTATCCCTGCATTTTTAAAGTGTGTTTTGTTCTTCCCAAACCCATTCCAAAAAGACAGTCGGTCCCTCTGTGCTGCTGACCTCAGAGAACTTTTTTTGTTGTTGTTTAAGATATTAACTGAAAACATCCTTGTCCTCACTCTCACTTTTGTATTCAGAACACCTGGACTCCTTAAGAAGATTAAGATTCATGAGCACACAAGGCAAGAAGTGATTTGGATGGGAAAGGTGTGAAGCAGTGGTGGGAAGCCAGACATTGCTCTAGAAAGGGAACAAGGTGGACAGACTAATCAGTGGTGATTTGAGGTCCAACATCTATGATTTAACATCTGTGGTGTCAACGAAGGATCAAAAATTTCCAGAAAAAAATATTGCATCTGTATTGAACTTATGTACTTTTTTCTTGTCATTATTTCATATTGTATAGCGTAACAACTACTTAGACATAGCATTTACATTGAACTAGGTGTTATAAGAAATCTAGAAATGATGTAAAACATATGGGGAATGTATAAAAGTTATATGCAAGAGCCACACATGATGGCACATGCCTGTAAGCCCAGCAGTTCAGGAGGCTGAGGCAGGAGGATCATGAGTTCAAAGCCAGTCTCAGCACAATCGAGGCGCTAAGCAATTCAGTGAGACCCTATTCCTAAATAAAATACAAAATAGGGCTGGGGATGTGGTTCAGTGGTCCAGTGCCCTTGAGTTCAATCCCCGGTACCAAAAGGAAAAAAAAAAAATGTTACATGCAAATGCCAGAGCATTTTATATAAGGAACTTGAGCATCCTTGGATCCTCCAGGATACCTGTACTTTGAAAGGTAACTAAACTTCCAGATGAAATGGTTGCCTCATGAATCTAGAAGGTTGGATGCCAGGAAGTGGAGTTCCTGGCTCAAGCAAACACCATCATCACTTACTTGGCCTTGGCACTACAGACCATCCACATTCAAAGACCAGTAGGGTATGGATGGTGAGGATATTAGAATTGCTTTTCCCAATTTTTCAGGGACATTTTTAGCTTTATAAACCTAGAGTCCGAAATGACAGATAGCACCTCCTGTCAAGTTAAAAGGAGACTTAGTTTGAATTACAGAGTGTGACTTCTCAGGACTTTCTTCCAGTTCTAACCATAATTGGAACTTGAGTGCTCCTCTGATTCTACTCTGTACCTACTCCTCCCCATTGCCTCTGCCTTCCTGATTCCTCTCTGATTCCTCTATTTTCCTACTTCACATACACAGTCACACATAGATACATCCCATCCCTTTTTTTTTTTTTTGTACATGATAAATGGATTTTAAATTTCCAGTAACAGGGAATAGCCACTCATAACTCAACTATGAAAATCATGAAGATTTGTCTTCACTTAAATATGCAACTAGAAATGCCAAATAATTTGCCAATTCATTACCTTTTAAAGAATATTCTGGAAAATTTAAGCTAAAATTAAATGAAACTTTTGCCAAAAGGAACATTTGAATTTTGCTTTATTGAGCTATTAAACTAATATATTCTCTTCTTTAAAGTTTCTGCGTGGTATGTTTGATTCAAAGCAATCTTCCAATTGTTTCACCATTAGCTTGAAGCAAAGGAAAATGAAAAGCATGACAAGGCATAAAATTGGTCTTAGCAATATCTAAACTTGGTTCAGCCGTGACCATTATCCTCAATGCTCTTACAGTCTGAGCAAAACAGCCATAAAATCAGGTTATTGTTTTTAATTTTACAACCCATGATTTATTTTGTTTAACTTTAGTGACAGCCTGTGATCCCAGTAAGAGTCTTCAGTTAGGAAATGCAAGCAGGAAATCAAGGCCCAGAAGTCATTAGTTGTAGCATGGACTCATCTCATTTATCTTCCTGTGTAACCACCAGAGTGTGATCCATGTGATTCCTATTACATAAACTAACAATGGCAACACTGAAATAAGAATAGCTCATAGAATGAAACAGATCTTACATTGTTGACTTAGATCACCCTGACATTCTTACTCCGAGTCAGGCAACTGAAACCTACACTGTATATTTTAAATTCAAGGCATTTCTGAAGCAGAATTTTTACCTAAGGAGGTAAGGCAGATCACTGCTCACCAGGAGAAGCTTGTAGTCAGGAAGGCACAACCTTATAATAGCTTTGAGATCTTGAATCAATCTATTTAACTCGTTGAACCTCAGTTTTCTCATCCAAAAAAAGGGCATAATAATACTATCTGCATCAGTATTGTTATAAAGAATAAATGGGACACTGTATGCAACGTACCTGATATAAGAAGCTCTCAGTGTTTGTCATTATTATTCACTTTTTGTGATGATGATGATGATGATGATGATGATGATGATGAATGAACTTATCTTCCTCTGATAATATCAAATGAGAGTTATTTAATAGAAAGGACTTTCTCTTTCCACATTGCACTGCTAGTATTTCTTGGCATCATATAGGATTATGACCTAAAAGTTTCCATAATATTATTTTAAACTTGCTCTAAATAAATAAAGGAGAAAAGTATAGATTAATTTATTCATCTTTATAACCTAGTATGTAAGTGTCTACCAGTATATAACAAATCACTCATACTTAGTGGTTAAAAACAACAATATTCATTTAATCATGTTTTGTGGTTTCTCTGGGTTGGAAGTAGCTCAGTTGGACAGTACGGATCAAAATTTCTTCTTCTTCTAACTTTATTTTATTTATTTATTCTGTATGTGGTGCTGAGGATTGAACCCAGTGCCTCACATGTGTTAGGCAAGCGCTGTACCACTGAGCCACAACCCCAGCCCTGGATCAAAGTTTCTCATGAGGTTGGAGTCAGGTCAGCTGGAGCTGTAGTTTCTCAAAAAAAAAAAAATGGAGAACGATTTTCATTGTGGCCCACAAGGTGGGCAAGTTGGTGTTGGTGAGTCCTCCTGTGTGGGCCTCTCCACATGGGCTGTGTTTTAGTCAGTTTTTGCACTGCTGCCACTATAAGACCAAACCAGAACAATTGTAGAGGAGGAAAGGTTTATTTGAGGGTTCATGGCTTCAGAGGTCTCAGTCCATAGACAGCCAGGTCCTTCATGGTGGACAAGTGTGGCAGAGGAAAGCAGCTCACACGATGATGGGGAAGCAGAGAGAGAGAGAGACTCTCCTCTCCAGATACAAAGTATATACCCCATAACCACACCCCCAATGATCCACTTCCTCCAGCCATACCCCATCTGCCTCCCGTTACCACTCTGTTAATCCCATCAGAGATTAATTCACGGGTAATGTTAAAGTTATAACTCAATCATTTCTTCTCCAAACCTTCTTGAGTTTTTTCACATGCGAGCTTTTGGGGGACACCACATCTAAACAATAACAGGTTACTTGAATATAATTACATAACATGGCTACTTCCACAGATGTGCCTTTATGATCTAGCATCTGCAGACTCACGCCATCATTTCTACCACAATTTGTTGGCCACACAGGCCAACCCTCATCCAGTGTGAAAGGGGGACTGGATACCAGGAGTTAAGGATCATCAGCAGTTCACTCATAGGCTAGCTACCACCACTCACTCTCTGATTCCCAGGATACATATAAAACAACAATCACCCCTACTCATGGTCGATAAAATTCTCTTCCATAACAGCACCAGTTCAGGCTCAAAGTCTAACACCTTAAAGACCAGGTGAGGTCCAGTACAGATAAGGATCAGGAGGTATAGTTCTTTAAACAGTTTTCCTCAAACGGGGTTCCTTTTAATCCGAAAACCTATGAACTGAAGAAGAAAATTATCTACTGCATATAAACCAAGATAAAATAGTAGGGTAGGCATAAGATAACCACTATGGATACTTTTACTCCAAAGTGGTGAAACAAGAAGGACACAAACTCATGATTCACCACAGCAGTTCTGAAACACAACCAGGAGTCTAGCATGGTGGTACATGTCTGTAATCCCAGCAGCTCAGGAGCCTGAGGCAGGAGGATCACAAGTTCAAAGCCAACCTCAGGAACCTAGCGAGGCCCTAAGCAACTTATCAAGACCCTGTTTTAAAATAATTTTTTTTTTTTTTAAAAGGGCTGGGGATGTGATTCAGTGGTTGAGTGCCCCTGGATTTAATCCCCAAAATCCAAAAAATAAAAAAGAAAGAAATACAGCTAGGAACATGTTGCCAACTCTTAAGTAAGACTAAGTACTACTTCTTTCTGGGAATGATTTTTTCATAGTGGTTGCTTCTTCCCTCTGGTCTTGTTGTTACACCATCTTTCCATCTCAAAGTACAAAACTCTGTATTAGTTATCTATTGCTGTATAACAGATCATCCCCAAAACTTGGTGACTAAGGACTAAGGATGTAGCTAAGAGATAGAGTACTTGCCTAGCATGCCTGAGACCATGGGTTTGATCCTTAGTCCCCCCAAACACAAAACAACAAAAATCTTGATGGCTTAAAATGACAGTATTTATTATCTCTTATAGCTTCTGGAGGTCACAAATTAAAGAGCAGATTGACTCAGTCGTGCTAAACCAAATGTACCCAGGAAGTTGCAATTTGATGTTGATTGGTGTTACAGGAACCTAAAAGCTTGACCAGGGCTAGAGGATTTGTTTCAAAAGTAGCTCAATCACATATCTTACAGGTAAATTCTTTTCCATCTAAGCCTCTCCACAACACTGTTTGAGGATCCTTACAGTATGGTGGCTGATTTTGTCAGACAGACTGATCCAAGAGGGCCAGGTATAAACTGCAGTGCATTTTATGAGTTTGTCATGAGAGTCACAAGTGATCATTTCTACCATGTTTGCTTTATCACACAGACCAGTCTTCATTCACCTGAAAGGAGATGACAAAAAAATACAGATACTGAGGATCACTGGAGGCTAGCTAGCCCTATCCCTTCCCAAAAGAGAAAATTTAGTAAGCCTTTTCCCTAAATTAAAATATAACTATGCATTTATGTTTTATATTACAGAAATCGCTATTAACAAATCAAATTTCTGTACATAGTAGAAACTTTATATCAGGAAAGGGATTTTTGCCCCTAATCAAATGCATAAACTGGATGAAGAAAGATAGGCTACAAGGTCCTTGTCCCTGGAGAGGCTTGTTGACCAGCTGGGAGTCACAAGGTTGACATTGAATTGCAAATTCACCAGCTTGGGGCCTGATTATTAATCTATAAGGTACAGAAATTAAATCTGATGGCCCATTAAGAAATAATTCACCTTTCAAGGATAGACTTACATTAACTGAGTTTCCAGATTCTGTTATAAAAATCTACAATACCAATTTGTTTAAAATGAGGCCCAAAATTCTAACAGAGGTTATCTGACTGTGCTGAATACAATCCAAACCATGGATAGATTCAGGTGAGAATTAAAATATTACTCAAAAAAAGAAACAGGCTATATGTGTAATTGTGATATATAGAGAGGCATAAGGACATTCAAAGGAAAAAGAAACCAAATTATTTAAAATCAAAAAGATTAATTCATGAATTATTATGGATGAAAAGATCTTAAACTATATAAAGAGGAAATATGTCAAATGTCAAGATGCTAAGGAAATGGCTAAGTTCAAAGAGGCTTTATCCAATGATTAGTGAGGATTAGAAACATTCTAACATTCTGGATGTTGTTATCCAATTAAAGATGTTACAGAAAATTACTTGATCATGGGAAGCTATCTAAACTCATCTGAAATTTAGAAAATGGCTTATTTTTATGTTAGCATCTGGGGATGAAAATTGTCAATACAAGGAGATACTAGATGCCTGAAAAAAGTCAAAGTGAAACTTCCATGTTGAATATCATTAAAAGAGTACACATAATGTGACAAAAGTATTACTTAAAGAACTGCTGTTATTGTTGGCCATGGACTCACACACAGCAGGGGACTTATTGGAGTATCATCAAGCTCCCAGAGCTGTACACGTTCATCTCCACAATTTCGCATCACCTTACCCTATAAGAGCTTACACTTTCTTCTATTCCTCAACTTCTTCAATATTTCCACAGATAACCAACTTTCATCATTTTATTTCTTTATATATATATATTACCTTTCACCATATTATAGATAAACCTGTAGCCATTCGGTCACTGGAAGATGGGATTCCCAATGTTTTCTATTTTATTTTGTTTTTTCTCACCTCAGCATACATAAGAGGAATGACCCATTGCCACCAATACCTGGGCTAAATGAGTAGGGAATCTGAGCAGAGCTGGGGCGGGGGTAATTAAAAATCAAGATGATTCTGTTATAATCTTGATTAAGTGAAAAGCCCACTATTGCCCCCAAGAATTACAGTTTAATTAAGAATTACAGTTTAAGGTAAGTTTGCATGTTTCTAGATTCATTAAATGTGTTATCAACTTAACTCTCAGGGTTAGTTCTCTGTGTTTCAGTTTTAATTTGATCTATCAGTTTAGCTCCTAATCCTGCTTATGCATCCCAACTTTTTGTTTGAGCTCAGAAAAAGGCATGTATTTTATTCACATTGTCCTGAATTATGCAATGGTCAGACGTGCAGCTTTATAGGCAGAAAAAGTTATTGGCTCTGCCTTAGAAACTCTGCTTTTTCATTTCACTGACTTGGGGTCTCCCATGAACTTGCTCTCACCATCTATAACTCACCCACTTCGTGGTCTTGGGAGCTATGTCATCTTGTTAACCCTTTTCTGTTAAAAATCAGACCAGCTACAGACAATCCTCTCTCTAGTTTCCAAGCAGAGTCTGAAGCCATCTAATTCCCCATGTTTTCTGGAGTTTCCATTCCTCACACTTGGCATCCTTTTCTGCTTTCCAATTGAATGTCAAGCAAAAGCGATCCCTGGCCTTATACATTTATGAGAGTTCTGGTATCTTTCAAACACTCAATATAATTGGTCTTAAAATTGTGAAATCGCAGTAACATTACCTTGGCACTTTCCTCCTTCTTCTTAAAAATTTTAAATGTGTGATTTTAAGAATGTGTGTGTGTGTGTGTGTGTGTGTGTGTGTGTGTGTTGCCATTGACTTTTCCACCTTTCCAATTACATTGATTTTTTTTTTTTGACCCACATAATCGTCTCTTATTTTGAATAGCCACAAAAATAACAATTTTACAACTGGATAAAGATCAAGGCTACCAAAAGTTCCTAGGAAAGCTATATAAGTTCACCTAATGTCCATTAAGAGGAGACTCCAAATTTTTGACTACTAGGTGTTGTCTCATTTAGGAAATACCCACATGTTTGTTTGCATGCTTCCTAGTTTTAAGGTAAATTTCTAAGCACCTCTATAGCAGTACTAAATCCTGCTTGTGTTTCCTGGGTAAGGTGTTTAACTCAAGGAACTACTTTCAGGAAGCACATTTGCATGTAGCCACATAGCATCATAAATTCATTCACCAGGGAATATCAATTCTATTTTAAATAAACATGTAGAGTTCACCCTGAAGCTCTGTCCAGTCATTAGCCACACAATTATGAAACTCTCTCCAGGCAAAAGTCCCCACTTTGCCATTTTCCAAACGGCTAAGGGTCAGATCTCAGCACATCCGATGCAGCAGTACCTCACTGGGATCACAGTCAGCTAGGTCGATGCCAGTTGTTCAAAAACAGATTTGATGTGGGGCTAGATGAAAATTGACATAGAAGAAATTTTCCCGAGATTAGAAAAGAACTCCCTAGCACCACCAGTTGTCAAGAATGGTGGTGTCTTTTATGTTAAATGACTTGCATAAAATGTCCATAAAACAATAAAATGTTAAAATTCAGCCAACCCATTTCATCCATTCCATTCTGACGAGAAAGTCTCCTCTTTGCACTATGAAGCTGAAGCTCCATGGTGGGCTTTGCCTAAACACTGAATGGGATTTATTATTAACCTCATGTGAAGGTTCAGTTTTCACAAATGAAGTTGAGATTAGAAGACCACTCACCCTCATTTATCTCATCTAACCTTCTTTCTTTCAATCCTTTTGGATTTTTCCAGGGATTTCCATGGGAATCAGAGTTTCCTAAGTGCTCACAACAATTGTGCTGCTTGCCACTTCCCTCAGAACGGCATCCAGCCCTTGATGGTAGCTTCCAAGAGCCCTCAGGGCAGACCTGTTTTCTTGATGGTAGTGGAGGGGGACAGCTTGTGTATGTGGTATGGGGTGTGTATGAGTTATATGCTTGTTGTGTCTGGTTACTCATGTGTGGTATGTGTGTGCAGAATGAGAACAGGGTATGTGTGTGTGTGTGCATGTGATGCATGTATGGTATGCATGGTATGTATGGGATATATGTAGTGAGTACATGTTGTGTGTCCATAAAGTGTGTGTGTGTGTGGTGTCTGTATTTGTGGTGCATAAGACATGTATATATGTGTACGTGTGCATGGTAAGAGTCCCTGTTCCCCCTAGCTACATCACATGCTCCTTGAGCCCTAAGACTTGGATGAAATTGCCATTACCCCTTAATCTACCCAGGCTCCAGGCCACTCCCTCAGGTCCAGCTGAGGAGGAAGGGGATGATCTTTTTCTAACCCACTAGATCCCCATTGCTTTATTTCTCTCTTAGGTGGCCTTCTTCCCCACCATCAAACTGTTCACTACTTCTTTAGCTAAAGACGAGGAGCCCCCAAATATATCAGTAGATACAATCAGTAGGGCTGGGTAAGAGGGTAGCCCAACATTAGATATATTTAAGTTTAGTTTCTCACCCAGCTAGGACCTTTGTTATATCAATCTTATCTGTTAAGAGAGTAATTTAATTTCTCAATAAATAATCTTGATCTCTTAACATGTGCTCAACAATGAACTAGTAGCTAGGGACACAATCATAAATAAGATAAATGAGATATGTCTGTGGGTACTGAACTTACTTTAATGGGAGACGCACACGAGGAATAGGCGATTACAATGCCATGTCATGGGCACTTGGCTGTAGGAGACAGAGTCCTAATGGAGGGTCATTAGGGACTTCAGCAAAGGCTGCCTTGGGAAGGGATGTCCCAGTAAAAATCTGTTTGGTCCATAAAGATTTAGCAGAGAGATTTGAGAAGCCCTAGTATGTAGCTGGATATGGTAACACATGCCTGTTATTCCAGATACTTTGGAACCTGAGGCAGGAGGATCACAAGTTCAAGGCCAACCTAGACAGTTTAGAGGAGTCCCAGTGTGTGTGAAAGTCAAGAACACTAAAAAGTCTAAATAAACTGATGTAAATCCTGAGAGTAAAGTGTAAGGGAAGAGTGCAAGAGATTGAACCTTATAAGAAAATTGGAAAGAGGTTGGTTTCCTCAAAATGTGGTCCAAACGCCACTTGAAACACAGTGACAAACTGTTTTTTGCCAAAAGGTGCAACTCTCTAGAATCATTCCTTCTGAACCAGGGGTGCAGGAATCTGCATTTTAAACTAATTCTCAAGGTGATTCTTACCAGAGTAAAGTTTGAAAATCAATGAACTAAATCAAATATGGCCAGATAAGCCAGTTTCAAGAGTCTGGACTTGGTCCTGAAATGACTGGGAAGCCATATTATGCAATGCAGTGATAGGATTAAGATGTGTGTTTTTGATAGTTCACTATAACAGTAATTTAGAGAACAGGCAAGTTGAGCAACAGAGAAATCTTTCTGCCCATTTTTAGCTTTGCTCATTAAGTTGAAGTCCAAGATTTCAGCATATTTAAATATAGAGATTACCAAGTTATACACTCAGCTAAAATCATATCCAGACACATTCTCAATTTATGCCATTCTGCTTCAGGGTGACCAACTGTCCCATTTGTCCTGAGCTGAGGGATTTCCTATAATGCATTAATGCTAAAGCCACAAAAGTCTCAGGCAATTTGGGATGAGTTGGTCACCCTATGCTGATTATAATGATTGCCAAGAATAATCCCTGTCATAATCAATTGAGTTACATACAATTTTCAGTATAGGTCTTTGAAAAATATCTGAGATTAAAATGACTTTTTAAAGTAAAAAAGACAAAGAGAATTATAAAGTGAGAATAGAATCCAAGCAATTATTTGGGTTTAAAAAATTAAATTCCAACCACACTATTGCTTGAATGCAAATTTAAAGCAGAAACAAATATTCTGGCAGTGCCTTTTAATTTGTAAGAGCAGAGCTCTCAAGCATGGTGTTGCAATCAGTAGAGGGGCGTGTTGCAAGGAAATTGTTTTTTACTACTCATAATTAAAGGACTCAGTTGGTAAATGATTTACTCTTAAAAATACAGAAAATCAAGGTTAGTTCACTTGCATTCTGCCATACTTTCTTCAACAAGAGGGATCACGCTGAAGTTACAGCAAACCTGCCTAGAATAACCAAAATCCAGAACTGGCTCAGAAGTTTGCACTGGACAGAAAGATATCCCTTATTTTTATATGGAGGAATAAAGTCTGAGGAATTCTATTTGTGTAGTATCTTTATACGTCATTCAATATCCAGACTGTAAAAGAGAAAGAAGCAGAGAAAGAGGGAAAAAAATTGAAAATATTTTACCCATTTAGGATAAATCAGTTGTTTTACTGGGATGGTTTTTAACATTACTGTAGTTAATGTTAGGCGGAACCAGAATAGAACATTTTAAATTTTATGCATTCTACTTACTAAGTAATAGAATAATATACAAAGTTAGTACACCAAGCCTGTGATTTCATGGATATTGTTGCTTAAGATAAGGTTAAGTATTAAAATAAGTTAATGTTTTTGAATAGCAAGTAAATAATAATGTACGTGACAGACAGCAAAAATGTATACAGTGGTATGGGGATGACTCAAAAGTGGGAAATAATATATTTGTCTAAGTGACAACAGGAAAGAAACCCATGTCTTTATCTTTTTCCAGGCAAAGAGTAACAGAAATTTTATACTTCAAAGTTGAGTCACTCAACTTGAACACATAGGAACTTCAGGTCATCTATTTCTACCAGTTTAAGTTGTTATCTGAGGTAGATATTTCCAGATCAACTGGCCAAATGAAAAAAGAAGAGATCAAAATAAAAGAAAGCAAAATACCTCGACAACTGAACATTTTAATTGTGATTTTAACATCAATCAAATCACAGAGATTCTAATATTCAAGCAACTATGTCACGGTCAACATACAATAGCAGCTCAGATTTTTAGATTGATTATGTAAGTGAGTATCAACCATCTAGTTAGGGCCAGAAGAAAAATTCTTTTAAACGGAAAGGGAAAAAAATTCTTCAAAGATTGAAGTGTTTCAACTATTTGTAGTTCATCTATTTCACAAATGTTAAAACTCAGAATTTATTTGGAAAATAAAACCCATGGATTCAGTAATAACTAGGACTTAGATTGTTCCTGATATTTTTCCAACTATCTTTTAAGTTTTTCCAAACTACATTGCAAAACTCTATAATGCAAAAAATAAGCTTCAAAATGTCTCCTGTACAATGATATTTTCTCTCCTGTACAATCTAATTTTTTATCATGAGACCACATTTTTTCATTGAACTCACTCCTTTATGATTCTATGGTTGAATAAGTACAGTTCTCTTGGTTTTGAGAAAAATACATCAGACTGGATTCATATGCTCAAAAATGTGTTTTCTTAAGTTAACTGAATTTTTTTTCCTGGAGAAAATACAATTTCTTGTAAAATTTTAAATTAAAACATAAGGTATTGCAATTCAACCTCAAATTTTGTTCTCTAACTGATCCTGCTTGTTATTATTCGGATTAGAAACCATGTTTTCAATACCCTATAGGAAGTGAGCAGTTAAATAGTGATTCTGAATCCCTTTTTAGTTAGTCACATCCAATAAAGTAGAAATCTTCCTTTTAATTTTAATTTTAATTTCAATTTTAATTTTTCAGTGTGATTCCCCAGACATCAATGTTCCTATAAAGTCACAAAGTTTTGATATCGCATAATCACAAAAAGGGATCTGAAAGTGTCCTTGGGTGTCAAGTTTTACACAGACAATAATACCATAAGTAAAACCTCTAGGCACTCCCACACACGGAGGTTGGCCTCTGGCGCTGAGCCCACCCCAACACCAAAGGCAGAGGCCGGTAGCTGAGCCTGCCCGCCTGTCCCCAAACTGCTGAGGGACACTGCGCCTGCCTCCGTGCTGACTCAGCACACCCTCACTGGGGCTCCCTGGCTTCTTTGGAGTCTGGTGCAGGCATTTTGAATTATTCCTGAGGGCGTGGCCATCATTGTTGGAAGGGCGGCTCCCTTCCTAAGACTCCTACAGGAGACTGGAGGCCCTTTGACAGGTGCCTCTATTTACTCACTTACATCCTACACCTTCCCCATCCTCTTGTTCACAACTAGAAATACTGTAAATAGTAATCAAACTGATCCTGTTCATTGCAATGATGTTAAAGTCTTATAGGGGCTCTCTGGTTCAGGGCTGTATTTTCTGTACTGAGTGTGACTAGTATTGATATCCCCTTCAAAGGAGAAGTAGTGGAAAACTGCAGGGTCATAATAAGCCTGTGAGGGAACTTCAGTATCTCTGATCTTCACTGCTAGAGGGTAATATATAGAAACAATATGAAAAAACAGGGGAAGAGTCCCTAACAAACCAAGATGCTATTGTGATAGAACCCAATGACAGTATGGCAGTAGAAATGACAAAAAAAGAGGTTAGAATCTGCATACTTAAAATGATCCATGAAGAAAAGACGAGATAAGACAGCAAATGGAGGCAATGCATGACCATTCCAGTAAACAGTTAAAAAAACAAATGCAGGAAGCAAAAGAACACTTCAATAAAGAGATAGAGATTCTGGAAAAAAAAAACAGTAACAACAACAAAAAAATACTTGAAATGAAAGAAATGATAAACCAAATTAAAAACTCAATAGAAAGTATCACCAACAGAATAGATCTCATGGAAGACAGAATCTCAGACAATGAAGACAAAATATTTAATCTTGAAATAAAGTTGAACAAACTGAGAAGATGTTAAGAAGTCATGAATGGAAACTCCAAGAATTATGGGATATCATGAAAAGACTGAATTTAAGAATTATTGGGATTGAGGAAGGCACAGAGATACAAACAAAAGGCATGAACAACCTGTTCAATGAAATAAGATCAGAAAATTTCCCAAACCTGAAAAATGAAATGGAAAATCAAGTACAAGAGGCTTACAGAACACCAGGTGCACAAAATTACAACAGATCCACACCAAGACACATTATAATGAAAATACCTCACATACAAAATAAAGATAGGATTTTAAAGGCTGCAAGAAAAAAATGTCAGATTAAATATAAGGGGAAACCAATATGGATATCAGCAGATTTCTCAGCCCAGACTCTAAAAGCAAGAAGGGCCTGGAACAATATATTTCAAGCTCTGAAAGAACACGAATGCCAACCAAGAATCCTATACTCAGCAAAACTAACCTTCAGATTTGATGATGAAATAAAATCTTTCCACAATAAACAAAAGTTAAAAGAATTTACAAATAGAAAGCCTGCCCTACAGAACATTTTCAGCAAAATATTTCATGAGAAGGAAGTGAAAAGCAACAATACAAGTCAGCAAAGGGAGGAACTAACCTAAAGGAAAAGCCAATCAAAGGAGAAACCAAGTCAAGTTAAAAAACAACAATAAGCCAAAATGACCAGGAATACAAATCATATCACAATAATAATCCTGAATGTCAATGGCCTAAACTCAATAATCAAAAGACATAGACTGGCAGATTGTTTTAAAAAGAAGGACCCAACAATATGCTGCCTTCAAGAGACTCATCTCATAGTAAAAGACATCCACAGACTAAAGGTGAAAGGATGGGAAAAAACATACTATGCACATGGACCCAGTAAAAAAGCAGGGGTCTCCATCCTCATATCAGATAAAGTGGACTTCAGACCTAAGTTAGTCAGAAGGGATAAAGAAGGGCATTTCGTACTGCTTAAGGGAAGCATAAAACAGCAAAATATAACAATTTTAAATATTTATGGCCCAAACAATGGAGCATCTATGTATATCAAACAAACCCTTCTCAATTTTAAGAATCAAATAGGCCAAAACACATTAATAGTGGGGGACTTTAACACACCGCGCTCACCACTGGATATATCCTCCAAACAAAAACTGAACAAACAAACTATAGAACTAAATAATACAATCAATGATATAGACTTAATGGATATTTACAGAGTATTTCATCCATCATCGAGTGAATATACTTTCTTCTCAGCAGCTCATGGATGCTTCTCCAAAATAGACCATATGCTGTGCCACAAAGAAGCTATTAATAAATACAAAAAACTAGAGATCCTACCCTGTATCCTATCAGACCATAATGGAATACAATTAGAAATGAACAATAAAATAACAAACAAAAACTACTCATACACCTGGAGACTAAATAATATGCTATTGAATGATGCAGTGATAACAGAAGATATCAGGGAAGAAATAAAAAAATTCTTAGAGATAAATGAGAACAAGGACACAACATATCAAAATCTCTGGGACACTCTGAAAGCAGTACTAAAAGGAAAGTTCATTGCATTGAGTTCATACATTAAAAAAAGTAAAAAGTTAACAACTAAATGACCTAACATTACATCTCAAAGCCCTAGAAAAAGAAGAACAGATCAACATCAAAAATAGTAAAAGACAGGAAATAATTAAAATCAGAGCTGAAATCAATGAAATTGAAACAAGAGAAACAATTCAAAAGTTGGCCAAACAAAAAGTTGGTTCTTTGAAAAAGTAAACAAAATTGATAAACCCCTAGCCACACTAACGAAGAGGAGAGAGAAAACTCAAATTACTAGAATTCATGATGAAAAAGGAAAGATCATGACGGACTAAGCCAACCCCAAAAAACCAAAGGCTGAATGTTTTCCCTGATAACTGGAGAAAGATATATAATGGGGGTGGGGAGGGTGGGAAGGGAGAGAAGAATGGGGGAACTTTAGATTACGTAGAAAGAAATGAGAGGGAGGGGGTATAAAAAATGGTGGAATGAGACAGCCATCATTACCCTATGTACATGTATGATTACACAAATGGTATGAATCTACATCTTGTACAACCATAGAAACGAAATGATGTACCCCATTTGTGTACAATGAATCAAAATGCAGTCTGTAAGATATTAAAAGGTAAATTTTTAAAAATGCAAAAAAAAGATATGATCTACCCTAATCCACAACGGTTGGATAAATCAAAATAAACAAGGCTAAGAATAAGTGCTACAAAATTCAAGAGTAAAATCACAACAATAATTCAATGTTTTAACCTATTTGATGTTTATATATCATAATTAAAACAAGTAATATCATTCTACTCCTAAATAATTAATGTTAATTTTCAGTGATTAATTATTAATTCTTAAGGAAAAAAAAAAAAGACCTCTAAGAAATATTTTACTTCCAGTAACTAAAACTGTCTGCCTGCTTTTAGAAAAGAATAGGATGTCACAGTAGTAACAATACCGAAGGCCAGAAGCAGATGCTTTGGTTTGAATGCCATCTCTTCTCCCTACTCACTATTGCCTTGAGGCTATTTACTTAAGTCTCACTATCTTCATCAGTAAAATAAGGATTATTATGGTACCTGCCTCATAAGGTTGTCATGAGGATTAAAGCATTAATGCACATGAAGCACTTTAAAAAACGGTCTACCACATAGTTTACTTAGTAAATTAGCTCCTATCATAACCATTAGCCCATCATTCACCATCCTGGTGCAAACTGGCAAGAACTTATCTGGAATCTCCATTTTCAAAGACTCAATTGCCTCGGAAATATACTGACAGGAAGTTCTCATTTAAGGCCGTCTGTGATCATCAACAGTATGATGATAGATGACTCTGGAATTCTTCTCAACTTTGACATGAAATTAACATGGGGTGTTGTATAAAGGAGAATACAAGGATTTCTCTTTTTCTGATTTCCAGCACCTGACCATTCTTAATCTCACATTACCAGCCCTGTATTTTTACCATGACTAGTCTTCCTTGAGACGGGGAGGGAGGTGGGTACCCAGGAAGGTCCCCAGGAAGGTCCCCAGAAATGAGACTGAAGATTACAGCAACCAAGATTGCTTCCATTTCTCATCAACAAACAGACCCACGTTAGCCAAGGTCTTAGAAATGCATAAAAAACAGAGGGACTAAAAGATTTAAAATATTAGAAAATTTATTAACATAATCCATGACATCAGTAAACTGAGAATGATGTGTAGAAAGAACTCAATTTCAGTTTATGTATTTCCCAATTCTTGGTGAGTCATTATTTTTTAGTAAATGGGGACAAACAGCTTATTTTGAAGATGACTCCATGCAAAAACAAACAACCAACATCACTTCATGTTTTTGTGCTGAATTTAGAGAAAACATATGGGGATTTTGTTAGTTAAATAAAAAGGAGATTTAAAAATAAAACTTCAGATGGTATTGCTGGACTTTTATTAAGGCATTATCAGTACTAAGCACATATTTAACACTTTGTGCTCTGAAGTGAATTGTTCTCACAAGTATTTATTGTCTCTCTCTTTTTTTTTTTTTTTTTTTTTCATTTATCTCCAGTCAGAGATTACCATACACCTGGGAATCTTATAGTTATAATAACCAGAATCTCTTAGTGTTTTCACCTTGTCAGGGTATCCTCTGTACTACATCCTAAGGATAGCAAAACATATATTATAATGAGTTCTCATGGCATGCTGCTCCTTTATTGGAGTATAAAGTAAAGAAAGGAAATACTCCTTTTACTCTAGTGCCCTTTGAAATGAGGACTGTTGCTCCAAAGGGCTTTTCCTACTATGTGAAAAGTTTAAATAAAGAAAAAAAAAATGTTCTCATACATTCCACATTGACACAACAATAGAAATAAAAATAATTCTATCCTGTCAGGGCCTTTCAGAGTCTCCAGCCTTTGATTCAGTGTAAACCTAATCTTGGTGCCAAGAGATTTCAGGCTCCAGTGGAAAGAGAATCAGAGTCCATCATTGGTTCTGGGCAGTCTGAATAATTTGGATGAGGTTCAAAGTATTCAACTGGATGTAGGATTGGAATATAGAATTATACAGCCAATATTTTTGCTTTAAAGCAATTTTTAAAAAATAATTCCATAAATTCCCTTCTTATAGTTTTCAGGAAAATTCCCATCAGGCAGCCCAAGCACTCGCTGGCCAGGAGCTGAGGTTCCCATCACAGTGCTGTGTTGCCTGGATTTTCCTCTGAAAATGAAGACATTAAAGTTGCAATGATACTTGTAAATTATCCAGAGAAAACAGACAAAAACTGTGCTTTGTCCTCAATTAGCTAAATAATTCAAAATAAAGACTCACTTTCACCTGAAGTAGTGGAGATAATTAGAGCCTAAAATAGGTTTGGCTTCAATTATCTAGATAATCTACTTGTGTGTTTATTTAGTCCGAAATTAGAAGCTTAAAAATGAATCAACTTTCAAGGGAAAGCTAAAGGACTTTGAAAATTCACTTATAGGAGAGTTTTACTTTAAAATGACCTCTCTGGGTGGGCTATTTGTAAATATACTTAAGAAACATCCATCTTATTTACTTTATGTTTGTACTTCAAAACTTGGAAATATGAAATTCAAAAGCACCTTCTTAACCTGCCTATCACTAATCCCCCACTTCTTCAATCAAGAATCTCCCAGGAGTTGCATAACTTCACACATGCACACACACACACAACATATGCTTCATATTCGTACCCACATTGGTCTCATTCTCAGAGGAATCCTAACAAAAGACCTACAATATGTAGAACTACAGGAATATTTTGACTGTATGTTGGAATCACCTGAGAAGCTAAGACTTCAGCCACGTGGATCTCCAATGACAGTCTCTACAAATGAGACCCAGTCTTTATGTTTATAAAACCACCTAGGAGATCCAATATAAAACCCACTGTTTTAGACATTGGATAAGTTTTCTGCAAAATGATCCAAAAAGGACAGAATTAAAAGCACCCAATTTCCTTCACACCCTCACTCTTAGTTGGTCTCCTTTGGTTGACTTACCCCATAGTATGCTTTAACTGATTTCAATCATTCTAGAAGTAGAAAAGCCAAAACCCATATCGTTTCAGTGTTCTGTCATTTATGTAGTCAACAACTAATGTTTTCTAAATATATACTACATAAATTCTAAGCTTTATAAGAATTTATTAAAGTGTAAATCTTTCCTTAAGGAAAAACACAATAGGGAAAGATGATCAGAAACTAAATTAATTACAGCACTGGGTGATAAGTGCTAAAACAGGTACAGAGGTGGCATAAAAAGCTACTTTCCTTGTAGGCATCAGGGACTGCTTTACAGGAAAATTGCATTTGAATTGGACAGGAAGGAGGAGTAGTGCCCTAAGCAAGCAGGGGGAGAGAAAGCAAAAGAAACAGCACTCCATATAATATCTAAGATGAATTGGGCCAGAAACTAGCCCTTGAGGCTAGTATGTAAATGTACTGCATGTTTTACAAACTCCTCTGACCTTTAAGAAACTGGATTATTGTTGGATCTCTATCAGTCTGATGAATATTTCGGAATACATTTCATTTTTAAATTAATTGTGTGTGTGTGTGTGTGTGTGTAATTATGCCACTAGTATGAAAAACAAAGACAGGGAATACTTGTCAGAAATTAGGTAACGTCTGAATTTAGATTTCCAAGCAAATTAGAAAGTAGAAAGTGAGATTTTAAAAAAATCACCTCCTTGTAGAGTCTGGGTGAACTGCCTCTGGTCTTAGATCAAAAGAGATTATCATAAATCCCGTCGTGCTCACGGAGAAGACATGATAACACCGCATTTGTAGTATCCTGCACATAAAGGATGCATGTGCATGAACAGCTGAACTATTTAAAGTTCCTATGTGTTCCCCATGAGACCTCATCTCACTGCTGACCTGACATCTATTTATACTAACCTCATCCATTTCCTCACGTGGAAATGTCTTGCTGCCCAAATGCCTACTCCCTAGCAAGTTTCCTCATTCCTGCCCTGTGGTACACGCTGATGTTCAACCAGCAACCATTTATCTGTATTTTTCCCACCTCTTACAGCAATAACATATGACTGTGTTCTATTCTTCCTTTAGGGCAGGGTCTAATTTTTTAAAATAGACATTTATTAAGAGTCTGATAGCATTCATGTATGTTATCTCCTTACCAACTCACTTAACAGAAATAACGTAGAAGTCATTGTCCAAATAATCAGATGAGGAAATTGAAGCTCAAAAGGTTAAATGAATCCCCCAAGATTGTACAACTAGCAAGTATACTAAGCTCAAAGTCAAGTTTGGAAATAGGTTCTCTCATCCCATCTACTGTGCACATATCTTTTCTCTTACTGACTGAAAGACTCCAGCATCAAATTTTGAAGAGAAAATATGTGTTTAACTAATAACTTCTATCTTCTTCCACTATATTTATGTAAAGGAATTTCTAAACATGCACAAACATCCATACTCATTCCAGAAGGATTTATACAATGCACAGACAATTCCCAGTGTATACATTTTTAAATGTTTGTTTATAAGTTATTTGTTTGAGATGCAAAATACTTTTTTCAACAGAAACAACGTCATACCAAGAAGGTACGATGTCACATGATATGTCATTTCGTTTTCTCCTAAGTCAGGTGCTGGGACTTCCCATTGCCTCCCCAATTTATGAAGACGTAAGGATGAGGATCTTTCCAGGATATGTAGATTCTCCAGATATATTACAAGCCATAAATGCATAGTACATGACGCATGTGACATGACACCTGGCACATAAGCTCTAAGAGGGCAGAGATTCTTGTTTCTTCCACTGATAAATCCCAAATCCCTAGAACAGTCCCTGACAAGTAGTAGGCACTTAATAAATATTTTTAAATAAGAAAAATGAGTGCTTCCTGGACCTTGTTATCAGCTTACACCCTTGTCATACTTTCAGACAAAAGTAAGTAGCTAAAACACTGGGTGTGGTCATTCCCAAATGCAGTCTAAAAAAGGAAAGGTACATTTTTCTGGCTTATACTAGAGGTAAAACACAAAAAGTATTCTACATTTGGTCAACAGTATTCAGACCATTCATGACCACATTGGACCATATTCAAGACTATCCTGGACTTTACAATTTAAAGAGGGGACAGGAGACAGAATTCTAAAAGACCCATTAACTTTTTTTTAATGAGATGATTTTGTCTAGTTGAGAGCTGACCTGGCATACCTATTAAATCTACAAGTCGTATTTGTACTGAGGGGGCTGACCAACAAGTCTTGTTCCCTCTGGAGTTCTAGATTGAAGTTGTCAGATAGGGAGGAAAAGATTGATGTAACTTGGATGGAAAGATGTGTTTTGAGGTAAAGAGCATGTTCTTACAGCATTTATGTTCCCAAAGTAAATTGCAGAGTTTTTAAAATAGCAGAAATGCTCTTTTTGAATTATTTAAGCATCACACACACCAGAGGCAAGGGCTGGAAGAGGTGATCTTTCAGGTCATTCACTAGCCCATGAAGCTAGGAATAAAGCCAAGTTTTGATGAAGTCTCCTACAGCTTTGTTCTCATTTCCCTGGAATCAATATGTTAAATAAGTGAAAACCTGCATATAGGTGGTGTCTTATCAATGAAGAGATCTGAAATAATTTCTCAAGAGAACAAATAGCATTTCACTGAGTTCCTGGAGCAACAGGAAGTGAATACACATAAAAACAATTACCAGATTGAAAAGCCATTCCCCTAACCTCTCGTAAACCCCAAGTAGTACTTAAGATGAAAATGTTCTTGCAGTTCTCCAAAAGGATGTATTATTTACCTGCTGGGGAAAAATTAACTGGACATGAAAATAGATTTCCAATTAAAGAACTCCAACTGACTCTTCGTTTGTATCTCATATTTCGTTACCCTATCGTTGTAAAGAAATTAGTATAAACACAGCAATGTCATCAAGACAGACCCTGGCATTCTTCTGTACCCAGGGCTAACTGTAATGGGGTTCAGGATTCAGGAAAAATCACAGTGGAAAAAAACCTTCTCTCCAATGCTTTTGGCTTATGATAAATTGAGGGAGAATAGCTTAATTTAAAAAGAACACCTGACTTGGAATTGAAGGTCCTGTGTTCAAGTTGTAGCTCCATAACACACGGCAGTATAACTAGGGTTAAGTCACCACCTGTCTAAACTTCATTTTCTTGATCTCTAAAGTAAAGGAAATATTAACTATACCCAAAAGTTATTAAAATAACTTTCAAATTTGTGTATATTTGTACCTACCTGAACAGGTACTCAATGTTGCTTGAGTATTGTTGGAAGTTAGTTTTTTTTGTTTTTTTTTTTTTTATTTATTACTTTGCTATTAAAATCACACCTTCTTTAATAACAAAAGTAAAAGAGAGATAGCATTCTGCCAGTATTTTGTGGACGTTTCATGCAATGAGGTTGGGGAAAGAGCAAATTTAAAACTGAATAGAAACAGCCAAATTCATGAGTCCATGTCTGTACCCCGTGCCCTCATGAGCCATGGCCCATGCACCATATCTGAGGTAGTGTGAAGTCCGGTGAGTATGTCTGGCTTGTTCTACAGGTAGAAACAGCTCTGAGCCAATGACAACCAAGGCAACCCCAAGTTCTCCAGGCTTGTAATGGAACTGTTTAATATCTAAAGATACTGACTCCAGTTCCCATTCCTGGTACTGTGGAAATCTTGGTGCCTTCTTTAATGTGTCTCAGAATTTCTGAGGCATGGGATGAGGGGTGTACTCAGTTTTCATTACTGCTCATTGAGAACTTCTGCTCCCACCCCAACTCCCTGCTTTCTGCTCCCCATCTCTTCTTGAAACTGCTCTTACCTTTCTGATCTGAGTCTCCCCAACATGGATGTGTTCTCTTTTCTCCTATTTCCCTTGAGGAACACTAACACAAAGCGGTTTTGCATAACAGATTTTACTAAAAGTTGGGGGATAAGAGGAAAAATTACAACACAGAGCTAAAAACATCTTCATACTGAATTTCAGATGTTTCTTTCCCTAGAATCTTGTGAACCCTCAGTGCATAGAAATTACTATGAAAAGACGGGTTCTCGACTCCAGTCAGGTTGCTGAGATCTGTTTTTCCTAGCTCTTCTTAGACTTTCCTCTCCTCTTTTCCAGAGCCACCTGCAGAGATGCCCCAAGATTCTGCTACAGTAAGAGTTTTCCTTCTTTGTCACATTCCCTCAAATGACACCAGGGCCTTTCACCTACGTTTCACAGTCAGCAGAATCATGAAGGCATATTCCCAGAGGGAAAAACAAAGTTCTTCCAAATGACAATTAATTCTCCTGCAACAAACAGCTCAAACAGTTTGTATATGTAAACACATGTACACACAGTTCTTCCCACTTCATGTAATTTAGGGTAATTTTGTGTCCTATCATCAAATATGGGTAGAAGCTGCCTCACTGATGGCAAATCAGATGCCTCATTGTCAGGAAGGCACAATTGAAAGGTTGCAGGGAAATCTTTTCTTTAGCTTTTGTTTTACACAGAGGGAGAAAGTTCTCCAAGATTTTGTATCAACACCAAATTCTTCAACACTTGAGGTTATAAGGAGCTCACAGCCTAAGCCTAATCTAGGCAGCAATGGTCAGAATAGATAAGAGATCCCAGAAAACAGAAGGAGCCAGCAAGTGTCCTCCAGAGGGTTGCTTCCTGTATTGCTACCCGGGCCCCCATTGGCTTAAATCTCCCCATGTCTAGAGCCAACCAACATGAACAAGACGAAAACAGTTGAAAAGGACTGTTTTGGAGAAATTCTTCTATTTCCTATACTATTAGAAATCCCAACCTGGGATAGAAAATGGTTCCACTCAAGAGTAGGAGTTGCTAATATAATTGCCTTTATGGCATACACACAAACCTTTCCAGATACTTTAAAAAAAAATAATCTGATCACTCCCTGAGCTCTGGAAATCTGACCCCTTTGTGAGACTTCCACCGATACCTTTCTAGTTCAAGTCGTTATGAACTTCTCCCTGGAGTTTTGCAATCATCTTTCATCTACCCACATCCAAACTGACCTCCTTCCACCATGTTTTCCAATCTACAGCCTGTGTGATCTTTCCAAATTTTAACTATGATAATATAATCTCAGCCCTCACCCCACCCTCTGCTAAAACACCATTGCTTATAATCTTCAATAACTTTGTGTTCCACTTATACTAAAGACAGATCACCATGACATGGCCACAAGTCCACGGCTGGTCTAGACTCTGCCTTTCTTTGGAACCTCATGCAACCATGCTCCTCGGGTCGTCCTAGGATAGAGACCCTGTTTGGTCTTTCTGATGCATGGTACTTCAACCTGCCACAGGTCCCTCTTCTGGAACATTTACCACCTCTCTTTTCTTCATCAATTCCTGCTATCCCTTGGTATAGCAGCTGAGATACCACGTGATCAGGGAAGACATAACTACCCTCCTTGAAGGGCCTAACATCACAGTGACAATTTTACATCTATTTGAATATTTGTTTGATTAAGTTATAAGCTTCTTGAAGATATGACTATTTCTATATTTTTATCAATATATTTTCCTTGTTAATTGAATGAATAAAAAATGATTAAAGTAGTTCATTAATCAACATTTTTCTGTAGTTGAAAAATTAAGAACTTTTTCAATCGACTTAATCATTTTTCATATATCCATAATGTCTTAAAGCCCTTTGTAATGAATAAAGAGTGATCTTAGTACAAAGATTTGCTATTATTGGGTTTATTACTATTATCATCATCATAACTGGTTTGTTGTCATTATCATTTCCTTCATAATTCAGCATTTTATAACTGTTTTATTCCTTAATTAGATTTTATACCTCCATTATTTATGAAGTGTTTCTTATAAAAGTCAAATCCCAACGAAAAGAAAATATACTAAGACTCTCCAGAAGTACCTACTGTGGCTACAGAGTAATGTTTAAACTAAGGGTTACCTACGGATTTGCTTTATGAGTATTTCCAAGCAGTTCAAGCCATTTGGAAAATTAAGACCTTGAGAAAGATCAAAGCCACATTTATAGACACTTAAGGAACAGACTTTTCTAATGATAAACTTGTCACATTAGACTTGGGTGGGACCTTAAAGGTCATTTACCCACATGTTTTATTTCACATATGATAAAACTAAGCCTTGACTTCCATAAAGATCACACATCCAAGGCAAAACCTGCATCTTTTTAATTTATTCATTTATTTTTGTGGTGTTGGAGACCAAACTGAGGGCCTCGCATGTGTTAGGCAAGCACTCTACTGCTGAGCCACACCTCCAGCTGTATTTTTATTCAACTTGTCTAAAACTATCATACATCAAATCCACAAAAAAAAAAAAAAAAGCTATCAAAACTGAGGGTCTTAGCGTTCATATCCCATCATTATAGAGCCAGCTGGAAGGACTGGTATTTCATATGGATTGTTACAGTTTGGATGTGAGGTGTTCCCCAATAGCTCACATGTGAAACAAGGCAAGAAGGTTCAGAGAAGTGGTTGACATCTAAGAGTCTTAACCCAATCAGTGATTTAATCCCCTGTTGGGAGTTAACTGAGTGGTAACTGAAGTGTAGGGTTTGGCTGGAGGAGGTGGGAATTGGGGTGCGATTTGGGGTATATATTTGTTTCTGGCCAGTGGACTCTCCCTCTGCATTCTGATTATGTGCACTGTTTCCCTCTGCCACACTCTTCCACCATGATGTTCAACCTCACCTCCAGTTCTGAAGAATAGAGCCAGCTTTCTAGGGACTAAAGACCTACGAAACCGTGAGCCCCTAAATAAACTTTTCCTCCACTATAATTGTGCTGGTCAGATCTTTTTAGTCACAGCAGCCAAAAAACTGACTAAAACATGGATGGACACTCATTTTAATTTTTTATTTAATGCCTGTCTATATTATAAACCAGCTCTGCTATGTAATTTTGAAGATGAAGAATAGATAGTTCAAGACCATTTATATAAGTCATGTTCTCAAAAAAGCTTTCTACCTTAAAAAAAAAAAAAAATGCTCTGCCTCTAAGAGGCAAGTTCTAGTGTGAGCCCAAGGTCAGCTGAACACCTCTCCCAAGGTCAGCTCCTGTATCAGCTGTTTTCACCACAAGATTCCATGCCTACTTGACTTCATCCAAAAGGATGCATTTACTCAAATGTTAATAGGCAGTGTGGCCTTTACTGAAGATAAGTAGGGGAGGAAGAAGGTGGAGTTAATCCTCAGTAATGTCAGCTAACAAGTTGAAACCTTATCAGGTTTTGATACTTCCCTGTTCAGTCAAGTTGCACCTAAGGTTTTGATTTTTTCCTTTTCCCTATTAAGTATACAACCTCATTTCTTCTCTTCTTCCAAGATTTCTCTTTCTTCAGGAGTGTTCATTCTTTTCTGACCCACACCCTATTTTTTCAGAGCAATAAATCAGTGTAGCAGCTATCTCTCATAGTCAGCCAATCAAGTAATTCCCATCAACCTGGTTTATAGTTCTTACTTTCTTAGAAGATCATTTCCATCTTTTGATACTCGAATCTATGTGTTTTGGTTTTGGTTTTGGTTTTGGTTGCTTTATCCAAATACATATGCAATTTTCCCCTAGAGGAATTGGAGTCATTGAAATTTTCCCCATCCTATTTCCTACTAAAAGAAAACTTTTCTATAGTGACCTGAGCTGATTCCTCTTAGAATATTTTATTATCATGAAAGAGTTTTCTATACTACTTTCATTTTTAATAAAAATGTTAAAATTTCTTAAAAGGGGAACATAAAACAGAAAATTTCTCTACTTTTTTCCCAGGTTTTCAGATTCCTAGGAATTAGTGGCCCTTAAAAAACAATTCATCAGACCACATAACTGAAACATGAAAAAAGCAATGGCCTCTTCAGAAAACTTGGTCTTACGATGTGATTATTAAAATGGAGACACAGGTGCCTACAATGCAGAGGAGGATCTGTTCCTAGTTGTTTTAACTTTCTCCCTTAATAAAATGAAAATGGACTGATTAGCCAAAGATCTTATACACCTCTTTGTAAGTGGCACAAATACCAGCTGCCTTTACCTTATCACTATATGACTTTCAGATGCCCACACTCTCGTTAGTGACATCATTAATTCATAGAAAGTTCACAGGAAACTCTGAAGGAGGAAGATTCCTCACAATCAAATGGTATTCTGACATTGCAGTCCAAGGACCTACCGCAATAAGTGCCAGCACAAAAAGAATAGCAAATACTAAATAATTTAGAGAAATAATTGATTTAGAGAAATAATTGATTTTCATTTCTCTTTTGATGGATTTTCAAGTTTTAAAATTTTTCACTAAAAGCAAAGATATATGGGGGGATTCCCTTCACAAGATGTGAGGAGTACCATAAGTATCACTGTTTTCAAAAGTAGAGGGTAGTACCAAAAGTAAGTAAAGCTGAAGGCTATAAAGGAAGGGTCCTCATGTGAGAGTGCCTAATAATAATGATCACAAAAGTCACAGATTTGTCCTGAGTTAATTTGAGTGTGATTTCATAGACATACAAATCTTCCTCACCTCCTACATTGATGAACTTGATCTGGTTTTCACTGATTAGATTATGAGTTACTGTCTTCATGGTTTTCAGAAACTGGCTGAAATACTAATTGCCTTTGTGCTCATTATTTACAAAATTATAATGCTTTGTAGTCTTTATTGTTGTCTTAGCATGATCCCTGCCCTTTGTATTGCCTTGTCCAGTCACCCGCCCTCTGCCACTGTGAACCTCTGGATTGCTCTGATGCTGAATACCCTTCATTGTCCCCACCCCAACTGATAGAGAACAAGGACTTTGGGTCACTTCCCCCAACTTTGCCCCATTTCAGCAGGAAGCAGTTTGGAGATGTCATCACCCGTTTTTCCATAGAAGTAGAATGTAGAAATTGACAGTGGGGCAATGTAACAGTGGTCCACTTTATGCTTTGAATATAACCCTTGCTGCTCTGTCACTACAATTATTTTTAAAATGGACCTGTTTTTTCTTTTCTCTCCCTGCTCCTCCCTAATCTGCCCCCCTCCTCTTTAATCTCAGGGGAAACAGGAATACCTTTCTTCCCCATCCTGGGAAGATTTATCTGTCCCTGAGTATACCCACCTTAGGTGACTCATTACTCACCTCTTTAAAAGCCCCCTGTTCCTGCTGATGAGCAGAATCACAACCTTTGGGACAAGAGACCCCTGTGCTTCTCCTTTGCTAGCAAAGCAATAAACCTTCCTTTTCCTTCTCAGAAAAAAAAAGGTAGAGTACAGTTCTCGTGAAGTTGGAGAAAATGGTAGAAAAATGTGGGCTTGTTGAATAAAAATCACAGGCCCTATTTCATGCTACTCTTTTCCAAAATATTTTCAAATATAATGTTAGACTATAAATGAAATGAACAAAATAATAATAAGGTAAGAATAAGATCTATTTCTAATTTACCTTGTAGAATAGAATTTTATATATGGGAATATTTATGTATGTTCTCAGATTTTTTTTAATTTTAGGATTATCAAGACTTCAAAACAAACACTCATGTGCTTTTGCTAATATTTTAGTGATAGTATCTTAGCTATAAGTGAATGTGTTATCTTATATGTAGAAAAGTATTTTTAAAGCTTATTTTTCCTTCTTCAAAATGTAAAAGAAGAACATGTATAATTTCTTAAATTTCAAAATACAAAATTTCTAAGTAAGTATATTTCATCTATTTTTAACTCTCAAAAGTAATAATAGTTTACATGACTTTGAAGTAGTCCATTATATTATGACATTCTTTCACAGTACCAAAAAACCTGAATGGGCCAAATTTGTTAATCAAGCAGAAGAGCTAATTTGAAATGAGTCCTAAAGGCTTCAATATCCTATCCTCTATAGCAACATAGAGTCATTCCTATTTAATTAGGTAAGTCAATGTATTTGCAAAACAATTAAGAATGCAATTTAATTTGGGGGTTTGGTAAACATCTAGGGATTCATTCATTATGACCTCCACACTGAGTTTACTTTGTAAAGCAGCATAAAACTAATCACTTAGAACTATAAAATGTAAGACCCTTTTTTTCAGTCCATAGCCTAGATGTGTCTGGTCTTATGCATTGACTGTTCCCTCTATTTGTAGACATTGACTCTGTTTGTTTTATTGCCTTACAAAACTACAGTTTGAGTAAATTAGCTGAATTACAGCAGCAATGGCCAGTAATGACTGACAAGCCCCAAGTGGCTGTGTGCAGGAAGGTGGGGGAGACCCCAGGCAGCCCTCAAGTACAGCTGTCAGCATGTCCCCACTGTCACTAATCTGTAACCCACCTGCTGACCCGGTGCTGGGATTTTCCTCAGGAGAGACAACCACCATGTGACTTGAATCAAACTATTTAAAATATGTGTTGTTTTAAACCAGAGAAGAGGACAAAAAGCCAGCCCACCATAAACATTCAATGTCCTGGACTCATTTTGAGACAAGATGTTTATGTAAACTCCCAGGTCAAGACGCTAACTCCTGCTGAATTAACCTATGATGCCACACAGGCCCTCATATTGATTAGTCATTATTTTTACCCAGTGAAATGAGACTACAGGTCCAGAGGCCACGCACTTTCTTACTCTGAGAAAATTCAAGTGTCCTTTTGCTCTCAAATGCTTCCCTGACTACTATTAGTGTCAGGACATTGTGAAAAAGCGTTGCTTCCAAATCACAACTGAAATGGACGTTGCAAATCTGCTCATGACTCTGAACCAGGTAACAGTATTAGGATGACAATCCACGATGGTGCCCTTTGAATTTAAAAGCAAGATGACTTAATGAATGCTATTAGACAGTTAAATACCACAAGTATAGATTCTGTCATCCTGTATGAAAGGACATGTTTTATTTCTTTGTTTCTTTCTATTGAGTTTAAACCTACAAAGATAGATGAAAATAAATATTTTTTGGAAATAAATAACTAGCTAAGAAGAATAGAATAAAGACTCAGAAGCTGGAGTATCCTACTGATCCACCCACCCCAACACCAGTGATCAATGGCCAAGATGTTTAGTAAAGAAAGTCTTAGGTTGTCCTAGCAATACAATGTCAAACACCCCAGATGATCAGTTTAAGACCTGAAGAGCTGGGTATCACTCCTAAAATTTTGCAAGTCAACTTTAAAAATACCACCTACCTTGCCTACTGATACTATATATTCCCTTGGTATACTTGGAAGGAAACTGAATGTCATCAAGAAAAGAAAGTTTAGGGCTGAGGGTATAGCTCAGTGACAGAGGATTTAACCAGCACGCACAAGGTATTGTTCCTATACCCCAGTACAAAGAAGAGAATGGAAGGGGAGGAAAGGAAAGAGAGAAAAGAAAGCTTATATTTTTTGCTTTACTTCCAACTATTGTTTGATAAGCCTATAGCAAACATGATCCAGGATGTAGACTCTGTTCAATGGTACAATAGCATTATGCCTTCATGCAGCATCATTATCAGGTCTGTCAGCAATTACTAATTATCTAACAAGTATGCACATAAAGTAGACACCTATGTGACTGCAGAACTTTTATTTTCACATGAACACATTGGAATGAGTGTTAAGTATTTTCATGTGTACAGAAATAATTCACTTACCAAAATTGCCCTTATGAAGGTTACTTATTTATTTAGCATAAGAGTCAAGATTCCAGATAGATGCCACTAGATTTTAAGTTACCAAAGTTCAGGGACTTTGTCTTATTCTTTATTGCTGTATTTATAGAACACAGAATAGAGTCTGACATGTGATCAGAGGTTGCTAAATATCTGTTAAATAAATGAATGTTACATTGCTTATACACAAAAGGTCACACAATTTGTTCACAGGAGTGCCCTAGGCCCAAATCTGGAGTCTGCCTGTCTTATGCAATAGTCAACAAGCTTAGTTCTCTTATTTCCTAGGCCACCAAAAATAAAAAGCAGCAAATTACAGGGGCATGGGAGAGTACTGCCAGAAGCATGCATACTCAACATAACAAAAAATGAAAACTGACATCTTACAGCCAGAAAAATAAAACCTATGAAACTTAGCTACAAGTCCTCAACAACAAAAAATAAAAATCCCAAAAAGTATGTTGATTTAAAATTTGAGTGCCTCATGTTCCAGCAATTTTATCATGTGTATATGTGTTCAAAGACAACATACATTTACTTCGATGTGTTTCTGGATATTCTGTAAATGGCATCATATTTGATGATGTCTTCTGAGATTGACTTTGAGCAAAGTTGATTTTGAGATTTATCTATTTGCATGTAAATAATTTGTTCACTTTCTCTATTTATGAATAGATCACAATCTTTCCTCTTAACTGTCAATACACATTTAGAATATTTTCAAGTCTTTGCTATTATAACAAATAAAGAGATGAACACTTCCATATAGCATGGCACATATATGTGGTACAAGCCCCTGCCTGCGAATGTGCCTGTATGTGGTGAATAGGTTCTGTGAGGTTTATATCTCAAACTGGAGTTGCTGAACTGTGGGAGAAACAGCTTCAGCTTTACCAAGTATTATGGAATTGATTTTCTAAATGAATGTACCCATTTATACTCACACCACAGGTGAGTTCCCCAACTCATTTTCCTGTTAACAGTTTTATAATTATTTGATTTTAAATTTTACCCATCTTACAAATATGACATGGCATCTCATAGTGTGTGAAGTTTTATGGTGTGAGAGATTTTCAAGTTTGTTTTTTCTAAAGAATAGTTTTGGCCAATGCCACTGATGCTAACAACACTGCTACTGAGACCGATCTGCCACCCGATGCCACCAACTGGCCACCACTGCTTCTGTACAGTAGTTCATTACCAGGGTGCCTGCAGGTTTGGTTGCCTACAGCCACCTCCATCTTGGAATGCCAGTCAGGGCCTGGGGGGCCAGGGTACCTGCATGTTCACCACCACTGCCATCTGGGGCAAAGCTATCTCTGTCTAAGGACATTGACCAGGACCTCGAGGTCCGATGTCGGGGTGCCTGCAGGTGTGGCTGTACCTGAGGTCTTCCTGCTGGGAATGCCAGTGGCTGCCATCTTGCTGCTTCTTCTTGGGGTTGCTCCTTTGTATAAGTGAATCCCTAGTGGTCTCTTTGCAAGCTAGAATGGCATTGAGATCTCAGGAATACAACATGGCTGAGCCTGGGGTATTTGAAGCCCAGATTCATCAAATAGTGATTGAGTCTATGTGGGCTGATCTGGACCTGGCAATCTCATGAAATGTCAGAGACCAGGGGCATTTTTCCCAGGGGGAGCACAGGTTGGAGAAGCTGGGGAGAGACAGCCAGGCTATCCCCAGCTCCATGAATTCTGAAGTACACAGGGACAATTGGGGCTGGCTAAATCAAGTCTGAAAGGTTGGAAGAGGGTGTAAGGGCATCTAGGTTTCACCTGGCCAGCCGGTCTGGCACCCAACAGACTGGAATTACCATCAAGCTCCAGAGATCCCCACCTAACAATGGAGAAGGGAAGCTGAGAAACTTTTGAATGCCAAAGGAAATAATTGTTCAATTTTCCATCCATATTTCCCCCCTCACTAACATCTGTATCATATTTGAAACCAAGTATTTTTCATGCATCAGTTTATAGAGGACTGTGATGTATGAATAGTATTTTACAATTTTGCTATGTATTCCTGTATTTTTACTTTTCTTTCTTTGTATATATGTTTTACTCTCATCTACCTGTTTCCCTGGATTCTCCTTCTCTCTTTTTTCCTGCTAACAGCCAATCTATAATGATTCCTCTTCCACTCTTTCTATAAATTTTTACTTCTAGCTTCTCTCCTCCTGCCTCATAAATATCATATCCTACACCACATCTGTTGTCTCTTTATCCACCATTTAAATTGTAAACCCTTTTAGCAATATTACTGTTTATACCGTAGACCATGATTGAACATATCATTTGTTTATTGTGACAAAGTCTTAATAGGAGATATTACATTTAAGGCTGTATATTGCTTACATGGGGTTCTGTTAATATTGGTCTCCCCCTTAAAGATGAGGTACTGGAAGTCTTCAGGAACACTATAAGTCTACAGGGTAGAACCTGTAGTGCCTCAGATTCATACTGCTAGATGGGAAAACAAACTAACAACATGAGAAAAACAAGGGAAAAAAACACCCCAAACAAACCAAGATACTCCAATAATAGAATCCATTGACAACACAGTAGAAGAAATGTCAGAGAATGTCAGCCTTACATAGTTAGGCTGATCTGTGAAGTAAAGGATGGTATAAGGAGTGAAATCAGAGAAAAAAATACAGGTTTAATACACAGGAATCAATAAACATAATTCATCACATCAGTAAACTTAAAAACAAGAACAAGATGATCATCTCAATAGATTCAGAAAAAGCATTTGATGATATATAGCACCGCTTCATGTTCAAACACTAGAAAAACTAGGAATAGAAAGAACATACCTCAACATTGTAAAAACTATCTATGCTAAACCCAAGGCCAACATCATTCAAAATGGAGAAAAATTGAAAACATTCCCTCTAAAAACTGGAACAAGACAAGGATACCCTCTTTAACCACTTCTATTCAATATCATCCTTGAAACTCCAGTCAGAGCAATTAGACAGGAGAAGCAAATTAAAGGGATATGACTAGGAAAAGAATAACTCAAACTATCACTATTTGCCAATGACATGGTTCTATATTTAGAAGATCCAAAAAATTCCACCAGAAAACTTCTAGAACTAATAAATTAATTCAGCAAAGTAGCAGGATATAAAATCAACACCAATAAATCAAATACATTCTTATACAACAGTGATAAATCTACTAAAAGAGATATTAGGAAAAAATACCCCATCCACAAAATCCTCAAAAAAAAAAAAAAAAAAACTTGGAACTCAATCTAACAAAGGCAGTGAAAGACCTCTACAATGAAAACTACAGAACACTAAAAAATAAATTGAAGAAGACTTTAGAAGATGGAAAAACCTCCCATGCTCCTGGATAGGCAGGATTAATATTGTCAAAATGGCCATACCACCAAAAGCATTATACAGATTTAATGCTATTCCTGTTAAAAACCCAGTGATATTCTTCATAGAAATAGAAAAAAGCAATCATGAAATTCATTTGGAAAAATAAGAAACCCAGAATAGCCAAAGTAATCCTTAGCAAGAAGAATGAAGCAGGGTACGTCACAGTACCAGAACTTAAGCTATATTACAGAGCCATAGTAACAAAAATGGCACGGTGTCAGCACCGAAACAGACCAAGGGCACAGAATAGCAGACACAGAGACAAACCCACATGAATATAATTATCTCACACTATACAAAGGCGCCAAAAACATTCATTGGAGGAAAGATAACCCATTCAACAAATAGTGCTGGGAAAATTGGAAATCATATGCAACATAATGAAATTAAACCCCAGCTGTCACCCTGCACAAAACTCAATTCAAAGTGAATCTAAGACTTAAGCACTAGAACAGAGACCCTGAACCCAATAGAAGAAAAAATAGGCCCAAATCTTCACCATGTCAACCTAGGATCTGACTTCCTTAACAAGATTCCTAAAGTGCAAGAAGTAAAATCAAGAATCAATAAATGGGAGGAATTCAAACTAAAAAGCATCTTCTCAGCAAAGGAAACAATAATGTGAAGAGAGAACCTACAGAATGGGAGAAAAATCTTACAACATGTACTTCACATACAGAATTAATCTCCAAGCTATATAAAAAACTTAACACCAAAAAATCAAATAACCCAATCAATAAATGGGCTAAGGAATTGAACAGACGCTTCACAGAAGAAGAAATACAATCAATCAACAAATATATGAAAAAATGTTCAACATCTCTAGCAATTAGAGAAATGCAAATCAAAACTAAGATTTCATCTCACTCCAGTCACAATGGCAATTATCAAGAATACAAGCAATGATAAATGTTGGCAAGGATGTGGGGACAAACATATTCATACGTTGCTGGTGAAACTGCAAATTGGTGCAACCACTCTGGAAAGTAATATGAAGATTCCTTAGAAAACTTGGAATGGAACCACCATTTGACCCAGCTATCCACTCCTTGACCCAAAAGACTTAAAATTAGCATACTACAATGATGCAGCCACATCAATGTTTATAACAGCTCAACTCACAATTGCTAAACTATGGAACCAACCTAGATGCCCTTTAACGGATAAATGGGTAAAGAAAATGTGGTATATATACACAATGGATTATTACTCAGCCTTAAAGAAGAATGAAATGATGGCATTTGTGGGTAAATTAATGGAGCTGGAGAATATCATGTTAAGTGAAATAAGTCAATCCAAAAAAAAAAAAAAAAAAACAAAGGTTTTCTCTGATATGTGGATGCTAATTCACAATAAAGTGGGTGGGGGTAGGGAAGAATAGAGTTGCTTTGGATTAGGTAGAGGAGAGTGAACAGAGGGGAGGGGTATGAAGGAAGAAAAGATAGTAGAATGAATCAGGTATTATTACCCTATGTACATACATGACTACCTGACCAGTGTGATTCTACATCATGTACAACCAGAAGAATGAGAAATTATACTCCATATATGTATAATGTGTCAAAGTGCATTCAACTGTCATATATAATAAATTAGAACAAATTTTTTTGAAAAGTTTTGATTTTACAAGGAGACTTCACAGTCAGTACAGAGAGTTCTCATATACTCCATACGCAGTTCTCATATGATTAAAATATTCCATTAGTAAGGTATTTTTTCACAAATTAACCAATATTAATATTTATGATTAATTGAACTCGGTGTTTTATTCAGATTTATTTGCTCTTTATCCAATATCTGTTTTCTGTTCCAGAATGCTATTGAAGTTGGGGCATTACTTTTATTTTCATGTCACAGTCTGAGGGTTGTGTCAGGCAAGTTGTAGAGTGTACCTCAGTTTTGATAGGTACAGTGTTTTTGACACGATTGGTCTGGGGTTTGTGGGTTTGGCACGGAAGACCTCAGAGGCAGAGTGGCATTCTTATCACATCACATCCAGAGTCCATACTATCAGCAAGATTTGTCACCACGGATAACCTTGATCACCTGACTGAGATGGTGTTTGTCAGTTTCATAGACTATGAAGTTTTTCTTTCTTCCTCCTTTGCATGCCCATTACCTAGTTCATGGTGCCTGTTGCTGCATCATCCCATGGTGGAAAGGGCAAGGGGTCACTTTAAGGCCTCTTAAAGGAACTATCCATCCATGAAGGCTCCTTTCCATTGGAAGAAAATCACCAGGTGTGCAGACCACACTTAAATAGTGGAAGTTATGCTCCACCTCCCTAATGGAGAACTAGCTCTAAAAACTGTTCAGAATTCCACTTTCTCCTTTTCATGTATTTACTCAGCATTTATTTCTATCAGTATGTATTCAAGCACATTTTATCTTATACTTTGAGGAATGCATCACCTAATGCTGGGGATACATTCTGAGAAATATGTTATTAGGTAATTTTCTCATTATGCAGAGTGTACCTAGTATATCATAGTGTACCTCTACAAATCTAGATGGCACAGGTCTGTCACTTGATGCAGCCTCTTGATTCAATCAAGAAACACTGCCATTTTATACCTCACCAACAATGCACAATGGTTTACATTTTTTCCAGAACCTCTCGAACACATCTAATTTTATGTTTCATGATAGCAGCCAGGCAACAGAAATGAGGTGACACCATATCATGGTTTTGATTTGCACTCCCCCAGTGCTTGGTAATGTTGATCATATTTTCATGTGCTTGTTTTTCGTCTGTATATCTTCTTTGGAGAGGTAGAAAAATGTCTATTTAATTCCATTGCTCATTTTTAAATTGAATTGCTTATTTTTGTTTTTGTTTTTTTTTTGATTTGTAAGAGTTCTTTATGTTTTCTGAATATTATTAACCACTTATTAGTATATGACTTGCAAATATTTTGTTCTATTCCAGAGATTGCATTTTTCACTCTGTCAATTTCTTCCTTCCTCTGCTGCATAGAAGTTTTTCAGCTTGATGAAGTCTTATTTGTCTACTCTTGCCTCTGTTGCATTTTGGCATCATATCTGAGAAAGCATTACTAAATCCAATGGCATGAAGTTTCCCCTGTGTTCTTCTAGGGTTTTATAGATTCTGGTCTTAGTCTGAGGTCACTAATCTATTTTAAGTTAATTTTTGAATGTTATAAGTACAGGTCTAATTCATTCTTTCGCATGTGGGTTTTCACTTTTCCTAACACTATTTGTTGAAGACCACCCTTTCCCCATTGGATGGCCTTGGCACCTTTGTTAAATATCACTTCATCCTGTATATGGGGGGGGGTATTTATTCTGTCTCATTGGTCTTTATGTCTGCTTTATGCTAGTAGCATACTAGGTTTGAGCACTGTAGCTTTGTAAAGTGTTTTAAAATCAGCAAGGGTGAGAACTCCAACTCTGTTCCTTCTTTTTTTTTTAGCTATGTGGGATCCCTTGAAATTCTACATGAATTTTTAGATTTTGTTTTTGTCAATTTCTATAAAAAAAAAAATACCACTGGCATTTTGATAGGGACTATATTGAACTGATAGATCACTTTGGGTAAGGAGAACATTTAACAATATTAAGTCTTCCAATGCATGAACATGAGATTTTTTTTATTTATGTCTTTTTAAATTTCTTTCAGCAAAGTTTTGTGATCTTCAGTATACAAGTCTTTCCCCTCCTTAGTTTAAAGCTCATTTCTAAGTATTTTATTCTGTTAGATGCTATTACAAATTGGATTGTTTTCCTAATTTACTTTTCTGATTGTTCATTGTTAGTATATAGAAAAACAACCAATTTTGCATGGTGATTTTATATCCTTCAACCATGCAGAATTTGTTTATTAGTTTTAACAGTTCTTTTATGGAATCTTTAGAGTTTCTATATATAAGATATCATCTGCAAACAGAGAGAATCCAACTTTTTTCTTTATAATTTATATGTCTTTAATTTCTTCTTCTTGCCTAAGTAGTCTGACTAGGACTTCCAGTAATATGTTGTATATTCACTCTTGCTTTACTCCCAAGCTTAGACATAAAGCATTCAAATATTCAGTTGTTTATCATAGAATATAATTATTAACCGTGGATTTTTCCTACACAGCCTTTATTATGTTAATTCCCTTCCTTTCCTAGTCTATTAAGTGTTATCATGAAATAATGTTGTCTTTTGAAAATAAGTTTCCAACAATTGAGATGATCATGTGGTTTTTGTCTTTCCTTCTTTTTTTTTTTTTTTTTCCTGTTGTTGTTTTTTGGTGATACTGGGGATCAAACCCAGGGTCTTAAAAATACTAGGCAAAATACTGAGCTACATTCCACTCTCTTTCATTCTATTAACATGGTATGTTATATTGATAGATTTTCATATGTTGAACTATCCTTGAACTCTAACATGATAAATGCAACTTGGTCATGATGTATAATGTGTTGTTGAATCTGGTTATGGTCTGTAGTTTCCTTGGAGTATCTTTGTCTAATTGTGGTGTCGGGGGATACTGGACTCACAGAAAAAGTTTTGAGGTGTCCCACTCAACTTTCCATTTTTTGGAGGAGTTTATAAGAGACGATGTTAATTCTTTAAATTTTCAGAATTCCCCAGTGAAGCCATATGGTCCCTGAATGGTTTTATTTGTTTTGTTTGTTTTGTTTTGTTTTGTTTTTGTTGGGAGGTTTTGATTACTAGTTTAATGTCCTTCCTAGTTTTAAGTCTATTCATACTTTTTATTTCTTCATGATAAATTGTATATTTCTAGAAATTTCTACATTTCTTTTAGATGATCCAATTTGTTATCATACTTGCATCAGCTCTTAAAACCAATCTCCTGCTACTGGAAATATGAGACTGATTCTTATCAACATTGTATCTTATAATTTTTTACAAATTTTAATTGATGGAAAAATTGTAACTTGTGGCAATTTTTTTTTTACTTGAGTAATGCGAACATTTTTTTTCCTACACACCGTTTGTCAAATGCCCTAAGTGTAGACCAACCCTTCAAATAAAAGTGAGAAAAAGTGGTATGACATACTAGGTGATAGCTTTTGAAACATTTTTAGAAAATATTTTCTTTGGACACCAAATATTTCCTGAGTTAGCATCACCAGGTTTACTTTCCCAAGAATACCTTTCCAAGTGAGAAATAAAGCAGAAAAAGTTGCTTTTTGATAGTTAAAAAGTGACTTATGTATTGTGTAACAGACTACATAAATCAAATTAAGCAAACAAATTTTATTTGCTGTTAAATGAGAGACATTTATAAATTTATACACATTGAAGTTTTTGTCTTCATCTGCAATGCATTTTTGTTAGGATCTTTTTGTCAGAACCAAGGGACTGAATTAGGTAATAATAACAGCAAGAGTGTCACTGAGGGTCATATACAAAGTAACTAACTGATCCACAGATGGTTTCAAAGACCAGTTTACATACATAAATAAAAATGCATACACATATGAAGGAAAAGAAGAAGAAAAGCAGAAAGCACATCATAAAATGTACATATCTTACAAATTAAAAACACATCTTCAGGACTATGTGAAATTTCTAGGCGTGGTGACATAAAAATGTCAGAAAATCTTCTCTACATAAAGCAAGTATAAAACTGGACAAAATGGTCATAAACAACCATGTCTAAGGTCTGGAATGTGACCAAAGGCAGACCACAAATGGAGAAGCATTTATTCTTGAAAATTGCTGGAGCTGAGGGTAAAAACAGCAGTAGTCTCTGACCTCCTTGCCTGGGGATATTCCCCTCCATGTCCCTTCTCCCATTTGTTTGATGACCAAAACAGAGTGGGACAAAGAAAATCAACATTTTTGCTATCAGAGGAGAAAGATTTGCTTTGGGATATGGGTACAAAAACATTGCTTTTGCAAATATCATTGAGAATAAATGAGAAAAATCCACACTTTACTAGTTTGAGGTTGTGGTCTTGTTTGGGGCAAGCAAAGCACAATTCCATGAGGAGATCATGGAAAAGACAGCATCATTTGCAAGCTAGATAAGTGGCTCACTTCCCCTCGGTTGGCTGGGAAACTATGGGTATGCCCAAGGGAAACTTGAGAGAGCTAGTTAGCAGTTAAAGCCAAATGCAACTTGAAGACCAGCCGGAATTTGAACGTGATCTTCAGACCACATAGGGAAAAGGTGGAAGCCTTATACCTTGCAGATGTTCAAGCATTCCCTCTACCCAAATCAGGAGCGGGTCCCTAACTTACGAAAATATAGAGGCAACCCTTAGTAAGACAGGCTAAATGTAAGATTAGAAATAAAAAATTAGGCAGAGACATCAGCAGTGGCCCACTCAAAGAGAAAATTTTGTATTTTAAGCTCAGACAAGGCACAAAAAGAAAATAAAAGGGAAAAAATGCAGTTGGTACAATATATTATCAATTACAGTATAGAAAATGTTTTATTTTCAACCAAAAATTACAATAAAATAAAAAAATGTGACCCAAACATGGGAGAAAAAAGTCTGTGGAGTCTAATTCTGAGTAGACACAGTGAGTTTATGTTCAGTGAATTCAAATATCACAGCAGTGACACTGCAAATAGAGAACCATAGTAGAGAAACATATACTATAAAATAGAGGCAAATGTAAATTCTACATTGATAATATAATAATCAAATTGTTATGTTGACAATAAAATAATTTAAATGAACAATGCCCAATGTAGGCTAAATAGCAATTGGAGAGGAGAGAAGAAAGAATCAAAGAACTTGAAGACAGGTTAACTTTTAAAACACAGAATAAAATACACTGAAGACAAATGAACACTCACTCAGACTTGTCGGTCAAGTCAAAGGCAACAACATTCGTGTAGTGGGATTCTTGAAAGAATAGGAGGAAAGGAAAAAGGCCTACCAACATCCTCATCGGTTTATTAAAGAAAATGACAAGCCGATCTTTAAAATTAAATGAAAATCCAAAGATCTGTAACAACCCAACCCATTTTTTAAAACAACAACATTGAAGGACTTACACTAAAAGATTTTGAAATTTTAATAAATCTATAATAATCAAGACTGTGGGGTATTGTCCTAAGGACAGATATATTAATTAACACAACTGAATACAGGGTCCAGAAATAAAATCTTACTTTTATAGCCAATTGATTTCAACAACAACAACAAAAAAAGAATTTAGTGAATAAAGGGTAGTCTTTTCAACAAATGATATTGAATTTAATGCCCATGTGTTAAAAAATGAATTTAGACCTTTAAGTCATCCTATATACAAAAATTACCCCAAAATATGAGTTAAAATTATAAACCTCCTAGAATAAAACACAGGAGATAATTTTTGTGGTCTTTCATTAGGCAAAGATTTCTTAGGTATGATACCAAAAGCATGAGCCATAAAGGAAAACGTAATAAATTGCAACATCAACAATAAAAACTTTTTTCAAAAAACAACATTAACAAAGTGAAAAGATACACAGACTTAGAGAAAATATTTGAAAATCAAGTCTTATAAAAGACTTGAATATACATAGGACATAAAAAGAACTCTTTCAACTCAATAATACAAGAAAAGGAAAAACCCAAAACAATTTTAAAAAGATTTGAATAGATAGATATTTAAACAAAGAAGATATTCAACTGGATAATTAGCTTATGAAAAGATATTCAACATCATTAGTCATTGGAGAAATGCAAATTAAAGCCACAATGAAATGCACTACACATCTACTAGAATGGCTGTAGTCCAACAGACTAATAATAACAAGTTTTGATGAGATGTGGAAAAACAGGAGCCCTTGTGCATTGCCTGTGGTGATGTAAAATGGCACAGACACTTTGGAAAATAATTAGATAATTTCTTAAACACATTTATCATATAACCTAGCAATTCCCCTCCTACATACCCAAGAGAATTGAGCATTCACATATAAGTTCTATTGATAATAACCCCAAACTGTAGACAATCCAAATGTTCATCATTTGGTGCACAGATAACAAAGCATGGTATATCTATGCAGTGGAATAGTATACAGCAACAAAAATAAGTTACTTCTACATCTACAATATAAGAAAATTTTTAAAACATCATGCTAATTAAAAGTAATCATACACACAAAAACATATTGTAAATTTCTTTTTGTATGACATTTCTAGGAAAAGCAAGATTCTAGAGATGGAAAGCAGGTAATTTCTTGGGGCTAAATTTGAGAGTGCATATTGACTACAAAAGGACCCAAGAAAACTTCTTGCAGTGATAGAAATGTTTTAAAACTGGATTATTTTGATGATTACACAATCTGTAAAATTTCTAAACATCACTAAATTGTGTTTAGAATGGATTAATCTGTAGTTGGTTTTTATAAAACTGAATGCAATCTGCATTATTTATTATATATTATATATACATAACATGTTAAATACACTACATATTAAATTATATATGCGTTCATAATTTACTACCAACCTTTCCATTTTCAGTTTATTTCAAGGTAAATCAAAAACATTCTATGTCCTACAATTCTAATTCTGTGTATCAATTCCCTTGAAAAAAATCATGGGAGTAACAATCACCATCATTTCCCTATTGACTGATCCACTTTAAAGTTGGGAAATTTCTCTTTCAGGATACTTTCAGGAAATTTCTCTTTCAGGTTCTAGGGGGATTCCCTAAGTACCAAGGCAGGGAAAAGAGGAGAGAGAAAGGGGAAGAATTTGGGAATAAAGTTGACCAAATAATGCTGTGTGCATGTATGAATATATCACAATTCTTTCCAATTGTATATGTAACTGTAAAGCACCAATTAAAAACATTTAAATAAATAAGTAGAAAGAAGACTAATAGACTAAGGAAAGGGGGCCCGTGAGAGGGAGGAGGGTAGGTAAGGAGGAAGTACTAGGGATTGAAATAAAGAGAGAGCTATGTTACATGATATATGAATATCAAGATGCACCCCCCGTACTTATAACTAAAATGCACTAATTAACCATTTTTTTAAAAGGAGGATTATCCTATGAGTTGAGTGCCAATTTAATTAATTAATATTTTTCAGGTATTTCTGATATTCATAAGGTGGTCCTCTCATCACAGATTTGATGTTTCTTTAGAACGTTGCCCAGTCTAATCTGTACACGACAGTACTGCCAGTGAGTGGTGGAGGTTATAGCAAAGCCCTGTCTGTCTCACTTTAGACTTCTTGCCTTAACCAATAGCTTATACACCTCATTGAGTTACTCCTTTCCATGTTCCACCAAAGCAAAGGAGATGTGGGAGAAAATTTTTTAAATCCAGAAACCAACAATTCTGTGCCCCAGTACCTGAAAAGAATAGGAAATACCCACAAGCTCTTATTTTTCAATATAATTGAATTAAAATATCAAATATGGAGGTTATTTGCTCCAGATTCCAAGTTTTAACCTGGATGAATGAGTTAATAATTCAAAGTAATTTCCAAACATCACAAACTGAGTGGAACATCAGTGAAAATTAAGAAAGACAAGGACAGCATTTCACTAATTTATGTATTTGTGTTTCATATTTTTTAAATTTTTAAATTTTATTTGTTCTACTTAGTTGTACATGACAGTAGAATGCATTTATACATTTTGATCGATCATACAAAGTAGAGTATACTCCCTCGTTTTTCTGATTATATATATTGCAGGATCACATGGGTCATGCAGTCATACATGTACATGAGGTCATACTGTCTGCTTCACTCTATTATTATTCCTTCCGCCATACCCCTTCCTCTCCCTTCACTCCCCTCTACATAATATAAAGTAACTCTATTCTTCCCTACCCCCCCTTGTGAATTAACTTCCGCATCCCAGAGAAAACATTCATCCTTTGGTTTTTTGGGTTTGGCTTATTTCACTTAGCATGATATTATCTAACTCCATCCATTTACCAGCAAATGCCAGCATACAAAAGAACTTCTCACATGAATTTATTGATTTTTCACAAGAGTCCTATGAAGTGGATATAATCCGACTTCTTTTACAAAATGGCAAAATTAATAGGTTTAACATTTTATACAAAGATACCTGAAAGTAAATGGTAGATTTCTGTTCCAACTAAAAAGTCACTTTTTAAAATATTTAATAATTGAACTAATTCAAGTTTTCTCATTGAAGAGGTAGATAAAAAAATGACTTCTTTTCTACTAGGAGGTGAAACATCATTCTTCTACACTTCAACTCCAAGCTTTGACAGGAGAGAGGCTGTTTATACTGGAACACTTATTAAAATGTATGTTTGGGATCCCTCGTGCACAGCAGCATAATCGACGGAGACCCAACAGTATCAGGTTGCTCTGAGTGGACCATATTGAGCAAATCTTATCATCTTGATGAATCCGTGAAGGCTTCTTTCCCAACACAAAATTACAGCACTACTGTAAGTACAATGGGCCTTTGGGGAATGCCATTCATCTTCAATGAATTTTAAGGATGAAATTTAGCATTATTGTACTTTCTTATTAAGAACAAATACAAGTCAACTCTTTCAAATACAAAGAATAACCAGCAAATTTAGTAATCACAACTTGTTCTGGGGTTAATTATTTGATTGTTTCCCCTAATATTCTAGTCTTCTTTAGAGATACTCCCTATTGTATATAAGATTTCATAAGTATGTGCAAATGTATGTGTCTTCTCCAGTGTGGTGGCCAGTTTGCACTTTACAGTTTGAAGACCTATACAGTCTATTCTTTGATTTTATCCTTTCAGGAGAAATGGCCATGACAAAATGCAGTCACAGAAGTAGACTCTCTTCTTGGATTAGGAAACTGTTTTAGTCAGCTTTTGCATTGCTGTGACTAAAGGATCTGACCAGAACAATTTTAGAGGAGGAAAAGTTTATTTGGGGCTCACAATTTCAGAGGTCTCCATCTATTGACAGCAGGCTCCATTTCTTGGGGTTTGAGGTGAGACAGAACATCAGGGCAGGAGAGTGTGGCACAGGTAACCAGCTTGCATAATAATCACAAAGCAGAGAGACAGACTCCATGCTCCAGATACAAAATATATACCCCATAGCCACGTCCCCAATGAACCACTTCCTCCAGCCACACCCCACCTGCCTCGTTACCACTCAGGGATTAATTAATCCCACCAGGGATTAATTCGCTGATTATGTTAAGGCTATAACCCAATCATTTCTCCTCCAAACCTTCTTGCGTTGTCTCACACATGAGCTTTTGGGAGACACCACATCTAAACCATAACAGAAATTCAGGTCAAGAAATTGGTTTTTTACTCAAGTGCTTACATTTCTCAAAAGAAACATAGATTAATAAAGTTTTCACTTCATAGTTATTACAAAATGATGTATTACCTAAACTAGCAAATGATTATCCTATAAAATAAAAATTGAATCAGGACATTGAATAATGAAGCTGAAAGCCAGTTTTTCTTGCTATGGACATTATTTTAATTATTTGCTTTATTTATTTATTATTATTAAGAGCTCTATTAATTGAGAGATTGATATGTACCAAACATTTCATTATGCATTCTACAAGCATTATCTCACATAAATTAATTCTCCTATGAAGGTTCACTTATCCCCATTTTAAATATGAGTTACTTAACATTTAGCAAGGGGCTTGCCCCAAATCACCCAACAAATAAAATAGTAAGGTCAGGATTAGATTTCAAGTGTTTCAGATTCCAATAAACTTATTTCTAACCAATAAATTGTAATATACCAGATGCCAAATTTTAAAACACCACACATTTGTGCACATCAGATAAATATATTCATATCTCATCCATATAGGTTTGTGCACACATACATGTGCACATCTAAATAACATGTCAGTTGTTATATATGCAAAATGTCTTTTATTCTTGGTGTTTTTTCCCCAAACAGGCATAGCTGTTTTGGAATTATAATGGTTCTGCTCTAAGAGAGCCAGGATACAAGGGACTGCAAAGACTCTAAAGGAGTTATTTCATTCCATTGGGACAGTATTATGCATGTTATGAATGTTTAAGATAGAGTGCGCAGTCTGTCATGTCAACTCCCATCTACTTCAATGACAGATTATTTTTCTTCTAGCACTAGTGGTTTGAATATATCAGCTACCAAAAAAGGGGACATTTTTCTTGGAGTTCAAATACACACACACACACGCACAAAAAAAAAAAAAAAATGATGATACCACAAAACAGAATTCAAGTAGCATTAGAATTCTGACTTAAACCCACAAAAACAAAGAAATGTACCATTTAGTCAAACAATTCAGTGAGCACTGAAGTCCTTAATTCACCCTGGATCGTATCCACTGCATACAAAATACAGAAACTCAACATTTATTGAGTCTTATGTGCAAGAAACTATGCTAAATGTTACACATGAATTATATCTCATTTACTGTTCACCACCACCCTGTGAGATAGCAATGATTATTATTTCCTTTTACAATATGAGAAAATCGAAGTTAAGAAAGGTCAAATTAACTTGTTCAAGGGGACTCAACTAGAAAGAAACAGAGCTGGGGTTTCAAATCAGACCTCAGAAACTGAGATCATAACCTCTATGTATATGTACACATATAATGTATTTGCATTTAGGCTGAGAAACCAAATTTCAGCCCCAGGGAAATTCAAATTTACATTGTGCAAACATTAGAATGTCCAGAAGTCAATTTGTCTGACAAAATATTCAAAAGATGATATCCATTCATGAAACATATTCAGTCTTCTAAAAAAACCTTTGGTAGACTCTCAATTCAATAGAATATGACTTCAAATAGCATTTATCTATTTTTGCTTGAGGCTTTTGCTGAGCCAGAAACATGGGGGGCAATGTTTGAAAAGGAGAAAGAAAGTGCATTTTCTAGTTTAATTTTACCTTTTTTAAATGGAAAGTCCTGGTCTATCCATTTGTGTCCTAGATTTGTGTTGGCAGATAGCTCTCATCGCTTGAGCCAACTCTATCCAATATATGTACCTTGAAACAAATCCCAAGATCATGCCCAGAGAGCGGTGATTGATTAGCATTGTCTGTCATGGCAGGGGTGTGGCAGCATGCATGACTTGTATTTGACAACGCTGCCCTAGACAAACAAATCCACACCTCCTACAATATACCACAAAGGATTCTGTATCTACAAAGAGCCAAGGCAGGAGATGGGAGGGAAGGAGGGAAGGAGGGAAGGAGGGAAGGAAGGGAGGAAGGGAGGAAGGGAGGGAGGGAGAGAGGGAAAGAGGGAAAGAGGGAGGGAGGGAAACAAAGGTGGGGGGGGAGAACGGGAAGGGAGGAAGGGAGGAAGGGAGGGAGGGAGAGAGGGAAAGAGGGAAAGAGGGAGGGAGGGAAACAAAGGTGGGGGGGAGAGAACGGGAAGGAGAAGAGAAGGAAGGGAGACTTAGGACAATTACCTTGATAATTGGTTAAAAGATAAAGGAGTAGATATTGACCTGAAATGTCCAGGTTGATTAATAACATGGATAAAACCAATTAACAATTGTTGAGCTTTGCACATATTTTGTTTTTGTATCTGCCTGTCCATCAATTGTCTCCTTCCTATCCCAAAGCAGCATATCCATCCTTGCCAAAGTAACTTTGGTCCGACTATTTCCCCATTGGTATTCCCATTCTTCTTCCCCTCTATCTAGCGAGAGTCTCCGGATCCAAATCCCGCCTCCTTGGTGAATCCTGGCTCAGGCACTCAGGGCAGAATTTTAAAGGCTGTTACACCAGAGAGGCTGTGCTGACAGTGGTTTCACCACAATCCTCAGGAGGGGTCTTGAAGCTCTCCAGATGAGAACGCTACAAGTCACATGGCTGGTCAGTGACAGAATGCACATTTTCATTGTGCCAGACTACTGTCTCCCAATGAGAGCAATATAATCCTTCACCAACAAGTGGAAAACTAGGTTCAGTCTCTAATAAATCCCTGTCATTTCTCTTTCTCTTTATTGCATTTGAATAAGTTGTCTTCCCAGTGAAACTCTGGGGGCTGAATTCCTGGAGGAGCAACCTGCAGCTAAGGAAGGAAACCAGAATTAGCTGTCAGAAAATCAAGCTTCTGGTTCTAGTTCCACTCCATACTAGCCAGGTCACTTGGTGAAGTCATTTCTCTAGAACTGAGTTTCTTCATTCATAAAATGGGGTGAATAATTATCTCATTCCATTGCTCAGGGTTAGTGTAATGATCAAGAAGATTTTATGTTTGTAGATAGTATGTAATTTATTCAATGCTGTATATTTCGAGGCAATCTGTTTCCTACATCCCTCCCTAGTCTTAGTTTCCTGGAAGGGGCAGATCTCCACATCCTGGACTTCTGTCCTTCACCTGGCAACAGCTATTCCCACCCATTACCCCTGCCTAGTCTGGGCTTTTTCCCTCTGGACCTAGTCCCAGCGTTCTCACCCAAAAAACCTCTTCACAACGTCAACATGGCCATTGATATGGTATCTGCGAGGGATTGACTTTGTTTTCCAGCCTTTGTCAATGTTTACCTTCATAAGGAAGAAGGATCATTTCAATACTTACTGACTACTGTGTGGCATATGATGAAACTCTATTGCTGTCCTGCATAACTTTATTCTGAAGAAAATGTAGTCCCAACCTGCCAACATTTGAAAGCTATAAATAGTGAGAAAAATAGAGAAGCCTTAAAAGTCCATTGAAATGTATTGGATTTGGAGAGTTTCTTGGATGGCCAGAGTGGAAAAATATTTTGCTAAAAAATAGGGAGTGTTGGTAGGACTGGCATACAGGCAGACAGTTTAGTTTTGTATTTACTCAGCCTGTGGTGAGGGAACACTCAGCTGTTTATTTCAGTGGAGGGGATGTTGGGAGATGTTTGTCTAGTCAGAAATGCCCTTTGAGACTGCAAGGCTACCTGTGACCAATTTTCAACTAAATTTATCTTTGGACTTTGTGTAAGTAATCCAACTTTAACCAAATCCTTTTGGTCTATACAGCCATGTCACAGAATCCTTACCAAAAATCTCCTGGCTCTGGCCCACAATGATGGCTTCTCATTATTCAACCAAAGCTAAATGTGAGACTCAAATGTGAGTTCTGGATAAATAGACCGAGTTTTGTTTAACGTAGGAAATAACTATCACTTATTAAATAAAATAGGCTGATATTTAACCAGTCATTTTCAAACATCTCTGCCCCTTGGTCCGCAGTAGAATAAATAACACATGCTATTGACTATTAATCGTTGTAACCAGTTTCATTTCATGAAAGCAATTTATGTTTTATTTCATTCCTTACTTGAAAGCACAGCTAAGGTTTTAATAACTACTTTCACTGCCATTCTGACACTGACATAGTGAATACTTGAAAAATGTATTATTTTTTGCTCTCAAGCATTTTGAATATATGTTCTTTGGATGAAACGCAATAGTTTAAAGGATAGAATGGTCTTAATAAAGTGCAAAAATATGTTTTCCCAAATTGTGACTAGTGATTGCTGTTTGTTCATCAGCTCTATTTATTTTTGTTGGCATTAATTTCCATGTGTAATCCCACAGTTTTTGGTTTGTTTGATTTTGTTTCCTTGGCCATTCTACCAGGTTGCTTAATTTGAAGGACAGTTCCTTTGCAGCTGGCAAGGTACTGAGCCTAGCCTATATCTCCATAATAGTTCATAAATGTTTAAGCAGGGAAAAAATCAAGCAAAAGAGATTTGGGGAGCGGGGCCTCACTGGAGGGGACTTTCACCCATTGTTTTGTTTCTATTTCCCTGTTTATTTTCACATCTTTGTTTTTGCACCATTAACCATTCAGTCTTTTCAAAAATCCTGTGAATAGTTATTATTCTCCCACGTTAGAGATGATAAAATTCCAGTTGGGAGAAACAAGAATCCTAGCACAGTAAGTTGCACGGTCACAATCTACGCTAGCATGAGTGTGAATCTTGGGCCTGGGCTCTTCCTGCAGAGCCTCTGAGTCTCATGAGGGCAGGAATCTGCAGCCCAAGCTTCCTGTCAAGTTGACAAATGTGTTAAATTCAAAGATAAAAGCCTCCATGTTAGGCTGTCAAGGGGTCAGTTCGCCGGAGCCTTAACGTCCTTCTTAACTCTATTCCCACACAGCAGCCCTCCTTGAGCTCGTTGCTGCAGCAACATAGTTCAAATGTGTGTTTCTAGGGGTGGGGGAAGTTCAACTACAAAGATTTTGGCAGTGGGACTAAAGCATACGTAGGATGGCCTCTGCTCATGCAAGTCCCAGGAAGCTGAGTTTAATTTATATAGGTTTGCAAACCCAAGTATCAAGGCCTCCAAGAGAAGAGCAACCACCTGGTGAATCATGCACAGGGAAACTACTACTTGGAATTAAACCAGGAAAAGAATTGAGAATTCCACCTGAAAAGACAGTGCACAGTGCAAGTTAAGGAAACTCAGACCCAACTGGCTGAGAAAAGTACTGATTCACAGGCTTTTCCTACTAATTTGTTGTTCAATTGTCTCCTGTTACTTGTTCAATTATCTCCTGTTACTGTCTTCATGAAAGTCTCATAGTGTAAGTTTAATATTTTAAAAGAATAATGTTTAAAGGCTTAATCTTAAGATTTTTTTTCTAGACAGGCAACACTGGAAGATTTAAAAGTATAATTTAATACCTCTTCAGCTATGTCAAAGAACAGTCATAATTATAACTAATGCTCCTGCTATCCAGGAGTCGGCCCTCTATTTCTTTACCCTCAGATGTCAATACCAGGAACTAAATAAAAGTCAAATATATGAGGAAATGCCACTGTTGTCCAAGTCGAGGAAAGAAATGTGGAAATATACAGAAGGAAAGGGGAAAAAATTGAGGACCTGAGTCTTCACAATCAAAGCATGAGAAAGCAGCAGGACATGACCAAAAGTTTTGGGCTTTGGGACCAAACAGATCTAAGCTCAAATTCCAGCACAGAGACATGCAAGATCTGGGTTATTCATCAGATCATTTAACCTGTCTGAAAATCAATGTCTTTGTTGATAAAAATAAAATTCATCCTATGGAGATATTGTGTGTAATAAAAAATAGTAAAAGTGGTAAGTTTAATAATTGTCCCTTCCGGCCCAGACAGAAACATTCGGCATCACCTTCTCCAACTCTCCGACTCCTCTCTGACATCATGACTGTCAGAGAAAGGCCACCTGCTGAATGTGGAGCTCACAATCTAGCAAAATGGCCATCATTCTCTTCTTAGCTGCATTTTTTAAAATTTATTTTATTTATTTTTTGGTACCAGGGATTGAACCCAGGGGCACTCAACCACTCAGCCATATCCCCAGCCCTTTTTATATTTTTATTTAGAGGCAATGTCCTGCTAAGTTGCTTAGGGCCTCACTAAATTGCTGAGGCTGGCTTTGAACCTGTGATCCTCCTGTCTCAGCCTCCTGAGCCTCTGGAATTACAGGTGTGTGCTACTGCACCCATCTTTAGCTATATTTTTTAGAAATGTATTCTTAACATTAAGCCAGTGCTTACATCACACTAACTTCAAAATAAGCTTCTTAAAACATGAGATGAAACCAGTGCATGCTACACCTTTGGGGACCAATTCAACCTGTTCAGGGTCTGTGGTCCACGTTTCAGATACTCTTACCCTGAGACTAAAATCAACCTAGTCCCTGAATCTTTCCTAACAAGAAAAGCTCACAGGTTGTCCCACCTGGTCCTTTAAGCGTGCAATTGATTTGTGTGTTTGTTTTCTTATACAAGAGCCCTACGTAGTCAAAGCAGCACGATTTTTAAAATTTAGGGGGAAAGCCTATAATTTCAATTCAACTATTAACATCTTAATGTATGTCCTTCTGGTGTTTTTCTTCCACACATGAATACACATTTTTCATCAAAATAGTATCATGCTACAAATGTCATTTTGTAACCTCCTTACTAGGTTCAATTAACTAGAAGATAGAGATTATAGAGCTCAAGGGCTCATCAGCCTCCAGGATAATGTGACAGAGACAGACTAGTAAAGAAGTGAATGAATTAGACACCCCCTGTATAATCAAACAGGATTATACAGGCTTGTTAATTTGGGGATTCAGTCTTCTGACTATGAATCTTCATTATCATTTGTAATCTTAAGAATGTTTTAAATCTTAAAATATTGGGAGTTGTTTAGGTTTATTTAATTAGATAATCATTAATGTCAAAAAGGCATAATTCCATATTCATCTATAATATTCACAGAAAATACCACAAATAGTTGTCATATGTTCTACTGAAATGTAGAGACACTGCATCTCTGTAACATACCTAGAAATGTTTGTCGAATAGTTCTCTCCATAAAAGGGAATCGGGTTAGTTTTGTAATTTCAGGATTATCAGCACATCTTGGTTATTTGTTCACAATAAGACAAGGTTATGTGGATCAGCAGGTCCAAGAATACAGCCCAGCACCTGGATGTGAAGACCCCAGGGAGAATCTGGCTCTCAGAAGTTTAGCAGGACAGATGAGCTGAAGCATCTCTAATCCCTGCTCAGACAAAACAGCCCAACCCTGTGGGGAGAGGCCTGTGAGAATCATCTCTGTGTTCTCATAGCCTCTCTCAGAGAATGGCATGTCACAACAACTCTGCATGGTTTGAATTTCAAATGTCCTCCAAAGGCCTTGAGTTAAAGGCTTAATCACCAGTCTGTAGCACCTTCAGTGGAAAGACTTAGGTCACTGGGGACATACCCTTGAAAGGGATATTGGGACTCTCGCCTCTCCTCTCTTTCTTAGCTTCCTGGCCATGATAAAGTGAGAAACTTCCTCTGCCACATGCTTTTGCCATGATATACTGCCTAGACAGAGCCCCAAAAGCAACCAAGGACTGAAACCTATGAATCCATGAGCCAAAATAAACTTCTTTGTATAAGTCAGTTTTCTCAGGTATTTTGTCATAGTAATGAAAAGTTGACTAATACAACTTTTAATAAGTTATTGCTACCTTTTCTGTTCTTCACTCTGTTCTAGACCTATACAATCCCATTTAACTCTCACAAAATCTCAGTGAGATTAGAATTGACAACCACATTGTAAAGATAAAAAACTAATTTTAAGCTCACAGAAATAGTTCATTACCATGCATACAAAATAAAATAGAATATATGGAGCAAGGATTCATTCATTCAAACACTTATTGAGTACCTACTATATACCAGGAACTGTCTGGGTGCTAAAAATAGAATGCCTGCTCTCATGAAGATAAGGAAACCAAGTAAACACATTAAGTAAATCTAGAGAAAATTAAGTGTCTTGAAGATAAGACAGCATAATAACATGCCATAGACTAACTGAAAGGAAATGAATTTCAGACAGGATAGTCAGGAAAACTACCTGGAAATTTTCAGCTGAAATTTGCATGAAAGAAAAAGATACAAAAATGTGAAGATATCGGGAAAGAGAATAAGCAAGTACAAAGGCCCTGAGGCAGGAACAGACTTGGCATGTCTGAAAAAGAGAAAGAGAAACTGGCTCCAGAGCATATTAAAAAAAAAAAAAAAAAAAAAAAAAGTCACTAAGATTGCAGTGATGACAGGTTGACAGTGACCAGGGCAGGCTGGCCCACAAAGATCGTTGTAAAGAACTGTGATTTCAAAGTGTGATGAAAAACTTTTGGAAGATTTGAAGCAAGAGAGAAATATGATCTGACATATTTTTCTGGAAATAAAAATCCAGTCTTACCTAAAGCCATGCTTTTAACCCTAGGGCCATACAGTGCTTCAAGTAAGGTTCAATTAGTGTAGAAGAAAGGGTAGCAATGACATGGTTCAAGAGACAGCTGTGGGCCTGTGGGGTGAGGCGAGAGCTGGAACACAAAACAAGAGCAGCCCATCAAGGCAGCCCACAATGAGGGGCCAATTGCTCCGGGTTCCTGGTCCCACTTACCAATCAAGGCAGCAGACCCTCAGAAAAGTCATCTGACTCAAGCAAGCCCTCAGCCAGTTCTCGGATGGGCAAATGCATGGGGCCACCTGAAAGCAGAGCAGGAACAAGGTAAAGTAGGCAAGGCAGGAGCCCAGGACTGTGGGTTTGAAAGAGGAGAGAAGAGGAGAGGGGAGGAGGCCGGAGGATGAGGGACTTGAAGGACAGAAAATGCCATGTGGGGGCAGAGAGGCCAACACCCTGACGGGTACCGCCTGTTCTCCTGGCAGCTAGCCGCAGCCACACTTGGTTTGATGTGGGTGGTGCTGGGTCTTCAGTTGAAATAAGAGTGAATTCCACTCTGGGGAAATGAGGAAAGACAGGCACGGGAAGTCGTAAGGAAGTTCCCTGTTCAGCATGCTTTTTCCTTAATTGACCTTCTTGAGTTCTTACCGATCATCTTTGTCTTCTCAAGGTACATGTCATGTTTGTTTAATAGGTCATTCTGAAATTTGCAGGATTATTGAAGTCATAACTATAGGCAAATTCATTTGTGTGTACTCTGTAAACTTAAGGTGATTTTCAAAAATCGAATTAGCCTCCTATTCTCCTTTCTCCATCTTTTCTGCTGTTCTCTCCCTCCCTCCCTCCCTCCCTCCCTCCCTCCTTCATCTTTTCCCTCCCACTTCATTCCTCCTTCATATATATTGTATATTCATATATGGATAGGAAAAATAAAATACAAAAACATTTGCAGGGAGTCAATCTCAACTTGTATTTTCTGTGAATTTATCTTTGATATTTCTTTGAATATGAGAGCAATATTTTTCTTTCTCCAGGCTTGGGGCACATTAATATGATACAGTTTCTTTTTCAAAACTTATGGAAAATCATTTCTCCTCAGTGATTCATCGGTCTTTTCTGCCAGTTCTCTCATTATCAGGGTGCAGTTCACTTGGAAGACATGAAGTCACTTAAGTCAGCCAAGGGTCTTCTCGCTATCTCTTTCATTGACTTGTGTTTCAATTTCCTCTTAATGATGTTTCTTTTATGCTGTTTAGTTTGAAGAGCCTTGCTGGAGAACTGTAAAAGGAAAACGAGAGGAGAAGTTCTGCTTTCTGTGTGTCCTCTGTTAACATTGCACCATCTGCCCCAGGCAACCAGGCTATTCCTTCCCTGTTTTTCTGGGTAGTAAACAGATTAACTCAAAGGAAAAAAGAAAGGGGAAAACAAGTGTGTGTGACTCCAGAGGTGGGGGATGGGAGCTGAGTGACACACTCGGGTGCTAGATCAGGAGTTGCCCCAAGTCCCCCTGCTCGCATCCACACCTGCTCAGGTCTCTCCCTAGAGCTCCCATCGAACCTCTTAGAGGACATCGGGTAACCCTGGACGGTAGTTGCCTCTCTGTGAATGTCTTCTCCTCCCCTGCAGCCTGCCATGGAGAGTCACCAGGCTTCATCACCTTCTGCTTTCAAACCCTAGTCAGGAAACTCCGCGGTTACTCAGCCTCCTTGGAGCTGCATCCCCACCTGTAAGCGCCTCCCTCGCAGAGCGCAGGCGATCCTTAGACTCTGTGCTGCAACTGAAGATGGCACAGGGCCTACCTCTATCGTCAGACTCGTTGCCCTGTAACAGATGACGTTGTCTGTCTGTCCTGGTTGACGGGGCTTAGTACATTAACTTGCCGAGGTTGCTGTAACAAATTAGAGACTGTAAGTCATTAAACATCAGAAAGGAACTGTCTCCCAGTTCTGGAGGCCATGAGTCTGAGGTCAAGGCGTCAGCAGGGTTGGTTCTCTCTGAGGGCAGTGGGGGACCATCCCTTTCATCTCTGCCAACTGCTGGCAATCTTAGGTTTCGAGGCCTCACCTGGCTCTGCGCCATCATGTTCCCGTGACATTCTCCCCATGCGCATGTCTCTTCCGATGGCACTCTTCTCAAGAGTATTACCTCATCTTAACCAATTATAGCCCTGATGACCTTACTTCCAAAATAAGGTCCCATTCAGAGATACGAGAGCTTACAATTTCACTTCCATCTTTCTTCAGTAGGATTTTAATGTGGTTACTTTGGTATCAAGTAGCTAAGGGTGGATCTGAATCCCAGTTGGACCTCCTGGCACCCTCCCTTACCCCTTCATCTTGCTATTTCCCCTCCTCTCCCTGTGGCCCATTGATCTCCTCTAAACATCCCAGGCGCTCCGCCCCAGAACTGAACTCTGCACGTTGTTATGCACAGATCGTTCCTATTCTGCTCACCCCTGCATTACTGTTCTTTGCAATGTTTTTTCTCTTACTTTTTTTTTTCTTTTTAAGTTTGCAAGTGAACAAACGAGGGCATGTGCCACATTCTATGGAGTCTGCACACACGAGGTGTGACTACAAAGCACTGGCAAGCCTTGTGTCTTACTCGTGGATTAAGCCCCATTTTCTGCAAACATATCTTAAGCACATGTGGAGTTTACTATTGCAATCAAAACTTACGACAAAGGCAATCTGATATAAATGTAATGACATGTATAATGAGTATTATGTTGCTATGTGTTCATAAACCATAAGCAGCTCAAATAAATGCCATTTAATACTTGATTTCTTCATAGGCAACATAAACATGGAGTTTTTAAGCTCCTTGTACAGAGGCTATAATTAATATTCAGACAAGCCAACAGTTCCCCAACCACACACAATTTAAACAACAAAGTTCCTAGATTTTACTCCCTAGTAATTATTTTCCGACTACATTTGAGAGCTTGTTTTATGTCAAGCACTGTGCCAGGTGTTGCAGACACAGGAAAAGTGTCAGCATAATCTCCATCGTCAACCAACCTGGGTTCCCTGAGTCTCGCTCCCAGCCTAGAGCACCGAGGACTGCTGATTCCTGGCCACTACTCCTGCCTCCCCAGCTCCCCAGCTCTCTGATTGCCAGGTTTTGCCTATCAGCATAGAAGTCCCTGCATAGTACTGTCCACAGAATCCAGCCTCAGGGTTCAAGTCTGTGAAAACCTAGCCTGTACACCCCATAGGTTATCGTTTAAATAAAGCGAGGTGTCAAAAGAATTGTTTCCATGTGGTCTCAGAATAGAGTGCATACCTCCCCCTCCAAAAAAAAAAAAAAAATACAGACAAGACACAGTAAAACAGGCTGCAGATCCTTAGAGATCAAAAGTACAGGGGGAGACAGGTCAGGGCTAGAAGAAGAGCAAAGAGTAGGGATGAAGCTGGAGAAGCTGAATTTGCCCAATAGACAAGGGCTTTGGCAAATCCATCCAGGCCTGGGAGCTGCCCTTACTGGCCTGGGACTAAGCTGGTTCCTCTCAGCATAACCGAAAAGAATCTCAGGGTGAGGGCAGAGGATAAAAGAAATAGTAGTGCATATTAGGAGCTTGCTCTAAGCCAGGATCCAAGCTAGGCCCTAAATTCACTTTTTCTTAGTCTTTGTAGTCATTATTTGAAGTGCTATTTAGCAGATGAAAAATACTATTTATTTAAATACCCAAAATCAAACAGTTACTGTGTGGCAAAACAAGTTTGAAATCAGGGTCTTTCCAAATTCAAACCTATTGTTCTTAAGTGTTCCACTCTACTGCATTCTTAAAAGATACCTACAGTGTTACTTAAACTTGCATCAAATGGTAGCGCGATTATAGACATGAAGAAATGACACCCCTTTCCTCATTCCTTGCTTTCTGGTTCTTATAATAAAGTTAAACAAAATATCTTTGAAAATAAAAGGGGTTGGAGAAAAGTAAAATGTCAATATATGTGATATTTGGTCCAAATATAAACAGTGAGGGGGAAGGTCACTGAAATCAAAGGGAGGCCCTCTCTGGTGAAAGGAGTCAGAAAGCGGACTGACAATATCCAAGACGCAAGTCGCTGAGATGACCCTTTTACCAAGTCTGGTTTTATTGATGTACAGCCAAACACAAGGAAATGGAGGTTGGATCCATGGGCTCTACACACTCCGTCTCAGTCCCTGAGTGCTGCCCAGGACCTTAGCTGTCAACCATGAGGTCGGCTGTCAGAGCTCCAGCTCAGCTTGAGGGCAGGGGTTAAGGTTCAAAAGTCACTCTTTGTCCTTTACCATGTTAACAACAGTCCATAGAGGAGGTACTAATGGGACTAATGAGCCTGAGAAGTGAATTTCTAAATGCCACTACCCAAATTCCTTCTCTCTTATGTTGTGAGACAGAAATGGTGACTTGGACTTCACATACAACCATCCTTTTAGATCAGAAAGATTCAGAACATTGCCTCAGTTAAGTAACCAACCTGTTTAATGGATAGTAGATGGGCATTAACTCAAAAGTTCAAATAAAAATTTTGGCTCAGTGCTTGTGCCTCCCTCACAAGGTCTTCATTCATCATCCTGGTGAATTTATCAAGGTTCAGAACATAGCTGGGAACCTAGCCAGCTCAGATATATGAATTGTCAGCACTTTTCTTTAGGAACAACTCACATTTACCAAGTTCATAGGGTAGATATATAAACACGATGCCAATATATTATGTGTGAAGAGCAATGGCCATCGTAAGGACTGCAGGCCTTCAGTTCACATTGCCAATACTTGTCTTGTGGAGAGCACACCTTCATGTGTGCCAGATCACATTGCAAAGAATGCTTGGTGGCCTGTAAATCATACCAAGAGTTAAAGAGCAAATGTGCAATTGCATCAGGTTGAGAGGACCAGCGGGGACCATCCCACAGAACGCAGGTACATTGATGTTTTAGTCAGTGTTTTCTCTGCTGTGACTATAAGATCTGACCAGAACAATTGTAGAGGAGGAAGAGTTTGTTTAGGGACTCACAGTTTCAGAGGTTTCAGTCCATGGACAGCAGGCTCCATTCCTTGGGGTTTGGGGTGAGACAGAACACATAGTGGAACAGTGTGGCAAAGGGAATCAGCTCACATAATGATCAGGAAGCAAAGAGAGAGAGACTGCACGTGTCAGGTACAAAAAATGTACCCCAAAGCCTGCCCCCAATGCCCACCTTCTCCTGTCACATCCTACCTGCCCTCAGTTACCAGTTAATCCCATCAGGGGATGAACTCACTGACTGGGTTAAGACTCTCACAACCCAATCATTTCTCCTCTGAACCTTCTTGCATTGTCTCACAGGTGAGCTTTTGGAGGACACCTCACAACCAAACCATAAGAGTTGGCTGAGGTTTCTCCTCCCAGGATGCATAGGGTTGGGGATCTGTGGATGGGCATTGACAAAGTCACAGCCAAAATATGACCAATTGTTTTAATCAGCTTTTCACAGCTGTGATCAAAAGACCTGACAAGAACAATTTCAAAGGAGGAAAAGTTTATTTGGTGCTCATGGTTTCAGAGGTCTCAATCCATAGATGGCTAAAGGCAGGACATTATGGTGGAAGAGTGTGGTGGAGGAAAGCAGCTCAGAGCAAGGCCACCAAGAAGCAGAGAGATCTCCCCTTGCCAATGACAAGATATTGGCAATGACAAGATATTAACAAGATATATGGCAATATTGGCAATGACCCCAAAGGCACATATTCTCCAGCCATACCCTACTTTCTATAGTTACCACCCAGTTAATCCCTAACAAGGGATTAATGAGCTGGTTAGGTTAAGGCTCTCATAACCCAATCATTTCACCTCTAAACTCCCTTACATTGTGTCACACCTGAGCTTTTGAGGGACACCTCATATCTAAATCATAACTCCAATGCTTTTACTTGTCTCGCCCCCCTTAAATATGATAATATATTTTATCTGATTTTAATCAAATCTTGTAGACCTAAGAGCCACTCGGTCTTTCTAAAGTAACTTCAAGTTTTTATCTATCATGTATTTATCTTAAATTCTCTGGTAATCTTATTTCCCTCTTACAGAAAGACCTTTCAAGCCATAGGGAAAGCACGTATACTCCCAGGTCATAGCAACAGTGTGATGTTAACATCATCGGAGAAGAGTGTGAGAGGCAGAATATTAAGACCAAACAACTCTCCCTGGCAAATCAAGAAGAATTCAGTACTGGTAGACTCTGTCTATATTTTATCATTCATTCATTCATTCCTTCTTTCATTCCATAGGCATCTCTTAAGAACCTACTATTGGCTGGAAATAGTCTAGACATAGAGAAACAGGAATGAACCAGCTTCCATGAGCATAAAATTCAAGTGGAAGGCCTGGAGACAGACCACAAACAAAACAGAATAGCAGGTAGTGGCAAACCTAATAAAAATAAAACACATCTAATGGAATTATTGAGGAGGGCAGTCAGAAAGGTCTTCTCCAAGGTGACAGTGTGTAAACCGAGACTCACATAACAGGAAAGAAATGGCATATATAAGTCATGGAAAACAGCATTCCATACCGACGATGTATCTGGTACAAGACTGTATGTCTCTGAATAGCTGAACACGGTAAATGTCTCTCACTTCTGAGAATCTCACAAAGATTTCTCTAGATAGCGGTCACATTATGGATATTATCTAGAACACTGGGAGGATAGGGCCTAAATTTTAAATGTCTGTCAATTCCAGGAATACCCCTAGAAACTGTAAACTGTGGAGACAGAGCCATTTTCTCATTTTATTTACCCCACCATTAAGCAGGTGGTAGATGATTAAGATAGTAAATGAGAACCACATGCGGTTGGGTTGAGATCCTGCTGTTTAACTCCTCCCTTCTCCACCAATACCTTTAAAGCCTGGTGTAATACCAGTTCACTGCTCAAGCCTCTACCGAAGCCATGGCATTGGCCATTGGATTCTCTCGTATATGCTCATGGTTTCAGAGGTCTCAATCCATAGATGGCTGAAGGCAGGACATCATGGCAGAAGAGTGTGGTGGAGGAAAGCAGCTCAGAGCATGGCCACAAAGAAACAGAGAGACTTGCAAATCTTGGTCCCCCTGGCAGCAACAAAAAGAAGCAATAGCCATCAGGTTTGTGGGCTCTACTGAAATGGGTGGTCTTTATCCAGATTCCAGCCTCTGGTTTTCAATTACTGGGGTCACATTTGATTCTCATTTCTCACAAAGAATTAGAGTAGACAAGGAAGAAAAACAACAACTAGGAAAACAGCAGATACATTTTTAGTGCCCTGAGTATTTCATGTCAATAATATTTAGTATTGAGCCAAAAGCAGGTTTTGTGAGGGGATAGGGAGGGAGTATTTTGTCTAGGTCAGTCCACAGAGTAACAACGTCTCAACTTGTGGTTTGTGGGTTTCCTTTGGTGTTTTCTGTCCCCCTAGATACTTTGCTCTTGTTTCCTAATTTAAAACTCACCATTTCAAAATGCTCAATGTTTTCCTTCTCAGTATCAGAAAATACTCAAAACGTTCTAGTTTAATAGAAATTTGTTATAAAAGCATGCAAACTCATAAGGGTAGGAACTTATCTCACAGACATACAACCTACATGTCACTTAACAGTCAATTTTTAGGACATTGTTCCTATTGTTTCGATGTGTGATGGAATTCAGCATATTCAAATCTCTCCAAGTGCCTACATAAGTGATGTTCCAATGGGAATTAGTCACCACCATCAGAATGAGCAAAACATTCTGAAATTCTGTTGCCAGATATAACCCACAGGCTTCCAAGTCCTTCCTGCACTCATCCTTTACTTCCTTTACTCTTACATGACAAATGTAACTTTGTTTTCTCGTTAGAGCTTCAGCCACAGTGCACTGAAATTGTACTAGGCCTACACTCGGGTTTCCTTCAGTTATATAAGTCCCCCTTCCCTACATATGTGCTTCTCTGACTTCTCCTTTACCAGCTAAGCATGTGGTATGCAGTGACCAAGGGTTTCAGAAGTTAAGCTGGAAGTTCTTAGAACTGGACGTTATATAAGAAGTAACAGTGTCTTGAATATTCTTTCCAGAGAACTTCAGAGGAAGTACATAATACTTTTTGTACAGCATTGAAATAATCAGAATACCACTCCAAATAATTCAATTCTAGATTTATCAATTAAATAAAAATCTTGAAACCTAAAATCTCCAAATGTACCTCTTTCATCAATCGGACTTTGAATCTTCAAAAACTAGGTTGTTTTTAAAAAAATATCTGAATTTCCTGCATAGGGTGGAGGAACAAAGATTTTATTACTAGAAACTTTTGAAGGCAACGTGAAAATTGTTAACGAAATGTATAAAGTGAATATGCAAATTAGAAATCAAAAAACACTGGAGTATCTACAAAGCTTCATTATCTCCTTTTTAGAAATTTAAAAACTATGGTGATATTGCATTAACTTTCCTGTGCTTCAACTGATTTACCAAGACCTTGGGCAAGTCAGTTTCCTTCTGAATACCTCAGCTTCTTTCCATTTATGAAATAAGAATGGGAACATCTCTAAACAGATCTCTCCAGAAAGCCCTGAAATTGCTTCAAGTGAAGGAGTTACATAACCAGGAAGCACCTCTGTTGTTATTTTTCTTAGATGACTTTACAGAAGTACTTTCAATGGTCACACTTCAGTCCCCTGTGGGACCCTGGAAAATCCTACCAACCCAACTGAATGTTAAGATCTATTCTGGGTAGATGGCCCTCATTTGCTGCTAGAGTTATCAAAGCATTGCTTAGGGAAGCAAATCAACTCTTTTAAAGTGATGTATTGAACAGGAATTCAATAACCCACACAAGTGTGCGCCCTCTTTTAGGCACCTCACCTCAGCAAATAAAAAACAAAGAAAACCATGAAGCCCCTAACAACAATTTATGCCTAATGCCAGGTGGCTTGCCTTTGATACCAAGCTATTTGCTGTAGTTCCTAACTAAACTTTACCTAGAACTCTGTGCTGGCTTCTACCCCCAAAATTGCTCAAAATTCCCAGATGTGTGAAGGCACTTTACATACTCTACTCTGCTCAAAACCTTGACAAACCATAACTTTGTGTATCAAAATTGTTTTTATTTGACATATAAAGCTTATTTTGATTAAAACTGTACATCACTGTGCTCCCAGTACATAAGAATGCCGTACATGTTAACAGATATTAATGGAGATGTATACTAAGCGTATACCATCATAGAATAAGGTCATCTCCCTCTTGTGTGTTGTCCACTAACTCTCTATATCCTTCAAGTGGAATTGATTTTATTCTGCCTTATCCACTGAATGTTATAGAGGGCAGAATTATAAAACCATCCAAGTGCCCCTCACTGTAATGTAGTCCCCTCTCCTGGAGTGTGGAAGGACCTATGACTACTGGGGAAGAGCACTCAGGTCACATTAAATGTCCTCGTTGACCCGGCCTTACCTAGTCAGAGAAGTCTAAAATGAACAGAGCTCTTTCTGATGAAAGGAATTTGAAGGGTGGGAGGGTTTTGATACAAAAGGGAATTTCTGAGGCTGGCTTTGAAAATAGAGGGGACACATGGCAAGGACATGAGAGTGTCCTCTAGGAGCCGAGAAGCCCCTGCAACCAGCAAGAAAATAGGGACTCCGTCCTAAAATTACATGGAACTAGCGAGGACCCCAAACCTCCAGAGAAGACCCTACGCAGAGGATAAAAGTTTGAGTCGTGCCTAGACTTGCAAATTACACACCTCTGATAAATGGGTGTTGGTTTAAGTCAATAATTTATGTTAATTTGTTACACAGAAAAGAAAATTCATATAAGTGCCTCATTCCAGTGCTAAATGGTAAACTACCTGAAAACCAAACTTTTATACATTTCTGTGTGTCCCATATTTCTTCATGTACCCCAAGTACCTTTAGAAAACAATGACATTCCAGTGAGAAAAGTTGCTGTTTCCTTAATTGACTTATTATATATGGGACATTTAAATAAGTCCTACTCATGTAAGACTCATTGATTTTAGACCTGGGTTCTTGTTCTGGTCCTGGAGAGAGATGGCTCAATGTTTTCAAGAATAAGAGATGATTCGTGCTTCCAAGTACCATGAGATGAGCAGTAGGTCAGAGACGAGGAATTGGATGCTTTTCTGAAGTTCTCACTCCTTCCTCATTGTTGTTTTATTGTTCACTCCCTGTCCCAGTCCTAACACTGTATTGTAGGAACATCTAACCGGGTCTGTGAAGACTTGGGAGTTAATTGGATGTAGGAGTCAGCCAAATGGAAGTTAGCCAGGAGCAAAGAAGGGACAAACATTCCACAGCATTCCAAACTAAAAGGATGTTGTGTAAAATATCTGGGGAAAGAGGAGAACTGGCTGTCCAAGAACTCCTGTTCCTTCAGTGTGACTCAAGTCTAGCATAAAGAGGGTGGGGCAGACCCTCCTACAAGGGAAATAAACAGGAACTAGAGACTAACTTGGCCTCTCCCTCTGGACTTCAGACCACCTTTTGGTGTGGGGCACCAGGAAGGCCTAGAGTCATCCAAAGCCCAGTGGGATGTCCACTCTGGTACCAGATAAAAGCTAGTGAGCTTGAGGTCTTCATGGGTAGCTTGTTGGTACAGAAGCTTTCTTGGGCTTTTGATGGCTTCAGGATAAGGTCTTACTTGTGTCCAAATAGCATTTATCAAAACCCCAGAGAACTCCCAGATGAAGCCCTTTCATGACTGCTTTCTAATCCTAATAATTTACACAAAATCTTCCAGAAGTACAAAAGTAGTAACAGGCCTCGATCTTCCCAGGCCTAGAAGAATAGGAACATGGAGCAGGAGAGCTTCTTTGCATCCAACTGAGTTACCCATAATTCTGTGGCATGAGCGAGCCGGAGACAGTCCCCAGATGTGAGACAAGTGAAAGTGTGCTCAGTCCTCCTATGTAAGTCCTGTTAAGACTGTCATGAATTTGCCCAGTGGTCTCAGCATCTCCACTTTCTTTAGAAAAATTTACAGTTTCACTCAGGAATGTTTCTTATTCCTATGTTTATTGAAAGGGATAGCGATCACTCCTTCTTATGACAAGTTGATATTTTCAAGGGCAATTAAATTGCTCTCATCCTGCACAGAAAGAAGCTGGCTTTCTCTGTGGTTTCAGTTTCTAAGTCGGGTTCCGCTTCTGGCTGTAGCTATTGTGGAACAAGGCTGGGAAGGATGGAGTTAAGGTGAGCTGGGTGAAAAAGACAGAGGTTAGAAGAGAAAGAGGCCTTCTCTACAGAGCAGTCTTTGACATGGAAATGCAGCTCCTGCAGATAATGGGGAGGGTGGAACCCTGCTGCTGCAGGAGCTGAGGAAGATGAGACCAAAAAACAAATGCCACATATCTCCCAGAAAAGAATAAAGAATCAACTGTTGTGCTCCTGGCCACCTCCTCAGAGGACAGAGAAGGTGACAGGGCACTCGTTCTGCCTGAGGTTCTTCAGAAAAGAGATTTGAAGCTACACTCTCAAATGACAGCAACCCACACACAATTAGCACAGTGTAAAGTTTGGCTAAGTTGGGTTTCTTACTTTTCACATTCAGACTGTGAATAAAAGGGACCCTCACAGGGGGAAAAATAGACTTCTGTTATTTTATCAATGGGTAATCAGTGAAATTCTAGAAAGAGTTTCCCACACTTCGTTCTACCTCAGTTAGGATTTTCTTGCTTTGAACAGCACCTTGTCACTGTCGTTCAAAGTAGAATGCAACCTGTCGTTTCTTTCCTTCTTGAGAAGGTGCCCAGATAATGTCGGTTGATGAGCAAACAGACTGAGGTTTCCTCATCTTCTCTTGTGTAAGTGTAACTGCTGCTTTGAGTGTTCGTTTAAAAGTCAGCTTTGCAAAGAGAGAACTGTTGGGATCAGAGCACCTGTCTCACAAAGCCAGGGAAGGGGAGAGCTTGGAAGCTGACCCCACACTAAGACCCCATTGATTGAAAGCGCTTAGATAGAACATGGTATGTGCTAAAGACAAGTTCTTCCAGCAGGCCCCACCTCCACCAGCAGTTCCCCTGACACAATGAGCAACATAGTGGGAAGGGGAACCCTTCCCACTATGTATTAGGAGTTCAGCCCATTTTCCTCTTCCTGCTAAAGGGACATCAGCAAGAAATTGGGGAGGGATACTTTATGCAGGAAGCAAATGGACACCTGCAAGTATGGAGAGGCGTCCTCAACCATTGCTTCAGTGACCCACACTCCAGGATCCTTGTTAGGGAAGGAGAAGGCTGCTACTCCATGCTTTCTGTGTTTCAAAACAGAGAGAGAAAGAGAGAGAGAGAGAGAGAGAGAGGAAGAGGAAGAGAGAAGAGACTACAATAGAAAGCAAAGGGGAAATGGGAACTGTATTACTCTTCAGAGGCCCCTAGAGAGGTCACATCAGTTAGCCAGAGTTATGGCCTAATGTCTTCCTTATTATGACAACTAAAAATGATTTTATTGATAGGAAAAAGTTAAATGCATTTACACATGCACATTCATATGTAGCACACCTCATGTCTTAGTCTGTTTTCTGCTGCTATAACACAATACCTGAGGCTGGATAATTTATAAGGAAAAGGGTTTCATTTGGTTTATAGTTATAGATAGTGAGGAGTTCAAGAGCATGACACCAGCATCTGACTGGCTTCTGGTGAGAGCTTCATACTGCTTCAACTCATGGTGGAAAGCAGAAGGGCATGCCAACACGTGAGGAAGAGAGAATGTGAGGGGCAGGCTTGCTTTGTTAACCGATTGGTGGTAGCTAATCCAGTCCCACAAGAATGAGAACTCAAGTACTCCCACTACTGGCATTAATCCATTTCTGAGGGCTCTGCCACTGTGATCCAACCTGCCACTAGGTTTCACCTTATAACACCTGCTGTCAAAGAATTAATGTTCCAACATATAAACTTTAAGAGGATGCACTCAAACCATAGCCCACCAGAGGTGGCCATGGTTAGACTTGGTTAAGCCTCCCTATGAGCACTTGTGGATATATATCATTAACTTACTCAGTTTGGCTCACAATTAGAGAGCACACTGTACATAATGTTATTACAAGCCTTTCACACTTAGCATTTCATGAACAAATTTCCCTGCCAGTAAATATTCGTCTACATTTATTTTTAAAGGTTGCATGTAAGTTGATTCTTTTTCTGAAGCTGGACAACCCCTCCTTAGCAGAGCTGAGAAAACAGCATCAAAGGCAGATCTTAATGCAGTAATTGCTTTAGGTCTGCTGTTGACTCACCTGAATCAAGAGTATGTTCAGGGTGAGAACTAAGGTAAGTCTCTGCTCTTTCAACTTCAACCTCCATCAGAGGTGAAAAAGGAAGGCAGCCTTATGTTTATGGCTACAGAAAGGCCCCTAAGACAGGAACACCTAAGGGTGCCCACAGAAAGAGTCGATGAACCCTCCACTACAAGAACACCCATGCTTGTCTTCCCAGAGAGGGGCTTTGGCTGACCACGGTGGCCTTGGTCATCTCACTGTGGCTTCTTTCTTAGGTCCTAGATGATTGTTGAAGCCCAAAGAAAATCAAGATAAATATTTTACAGTTAGATGTTGGCACGGATGTCTCTGTTATCACGAACTTCACATTTTCAATGTGGTCTAGACCATAGATAAGTCCACTTCAAACTCAGATGGGACCGGAAACTGTGAGGGAAAACTGCTTATCTCCTCCTGTTTTCCTCTTTTCTTCATTCCTGCCAAAAAGAGCTGCTGCATGGTCTTCTCCCATTCAGCCTTATTCTGCCTTTTCCCTTTTTCCCAAGATCCCACAGGAAGGAGCCTAACAGAGCCAGGCAGAGGAATTGGAGGAGACTGCAGGACTCCCCTCACGGCTTCTGGGTAACATCTCTGGGATGTTAGCTCCCTCCATTTGGTAGCAATGATCTATGTCATGAGGGTGGGACAGAGGAAGAAAGAAAAGTGTGCAGGGATTGCTGGAACTGTCAGTATGAGTTTCAATTAATATAACTTCCCCTGCCTCCCACAGGATATGAGGGTTACATGATTATATCTACAAAGGATCTTTACTATCTCATAGGTTAGAAAGTAAAAATAAATAAATAAAAATCCATACATATATATTAAATAGATATGGATAGGTAAATACAGATGATTGATAGATAACAGATAGATAGATACCAGATAGATAGATAGATAGATAGATAGATAGATAGATAGATAGATAGATAAATAGATAGATAGAAGAGCTCAATTACAACTGACCACTTACCTCAAAGAGCCCTATCACATTTTCAAGCTCCTTTTTAAAATTAATATATGTCAGGAGCAACCATATATTATTTCAAAATCTGATAAATATTCTAGAAGAAATCAGTCACAAGAAATAAATGAAATGTAATAAGTGCTATGGTAACAACTTGATTTCTTGCTTTGCTTACTAAATGACAAAATTATGTTTAATAGGCAAATAGCTGAAAATAACTCCATAATAAATAATGACATAATTATATAGTAGAATGACTTTCAAATCCACTCTTCATTGTCTCTTCTTACCACTGCCATTCTAATAACTGACAACATCTGGAGTGCTTGCTATTTGTTAGATACAGATCTAAGTGTTTTATACCTGTTCCTGCATTTAATCCTCTTGATTTTATGAAATAACTACTATTCTGATCCTTGATTTAGAGAGAAGGAACCTGAGGCATAGAAGAGTTATGTGACCCCTTCAAGGTCAAGGCCTGTCCGATGCAAGTGTAGGATTCTCAGTGAGGCCCTCTAGCTCTGTGGTTTCACTTATAACCCCTGGCTCATCTGGGACTCTCACCAAGCTTTGACACTCATTCCTCCTCCTCTTTCCTGATTGGTCTCTCTGCCTCCAACCTCTCTGATCCTCCAGGACATACTTAACAGTGCTTTTATTCGTACACATAATTATTCACGTTATCACCCCTATTTGAAATCTATCAACGATTGCCTTCTGCCTGCAGGGCAAAGTCCAACCCGCTGTGAGCGAATCCCAGGGTGTTCACGTTTCATATTCTCATCTGAAGTAGATACCACTGTCCTCCTGTTACTACAAGTCTCCGCTGCGTTTCTTATACTTCCCCTTTTACATAGCTTTGTTGCTATTTAGAATTCAGATGAAATTCTAGGTTCCCTGAAGTCTTCCTCACCCTTATAGCAAAAAATAACTTCTGGCTTCTCCGAGATCCCACTGTACTTTATACTGTTTTCACAAACTTTATTAATTTTTATGTATTTTTTTCTCCCTCTAGTATGGATTTTTATGTGTTTCTCCAGATTATAGGTCGTAAATATTAACGACCCTGGTCTATGCAACTTTAAACTCAATTATTCCTTACAGTATTCTGTTTATCGTAGGTGCTCAATAGATGCTTGTTGAATTGAGTGGAAATTCTGTTCGATTTTGTATTTGGGTTAGAATGTCATATGTTTTTAACTTATGTCTTTTTTAGCCTCCAGAGAAGAATGGGAGTTTTCTGTAGGCATGTGGGCGGAATGCTCTCCAGGGTTGGGAAGACCATGAGTCATGATATAACGTCACTGGGTTATCACTTGTGGTCTCATATACCTACTGTAGGAGTAAGAAGGGATTCCACTCCAAAGAACTCAGGCTTTTTCCTTCAACTTCCTGTTTACTATTCTTTCCAAGGCTCCATTATGACTAGGCCTGACTGACCACTACAAAATGGTCCCCTATTCCACAAAGGGCAACATCGGATGCTGCAGAAAACACAGATTGATTCATGGTCTGCTCCCTCTTCTGCTCCCTGTACAAAATCCTCTTCGCTCCCATAAAGGTATTGTCTACAAAGGTGGCAAGTAGAATGTGATTAGAAAGACATGAATGATACAGGTGTTTAAATATTAGAAAAATTAAAAGCAAAAGACAAAAATACGAGACATAAAGCATTAAAAGTGTTGGACAAGGAAATGAAGAAACAAAAAGTGTATAACAAAAAGTGATAAAAAGAAAATGGAGAAGAATGGGACACATCTAAGGAAAAAAAGAGAAACTCACTTTTTCTCTTAGAATAGTACTTCAGCCTCTGCTGTGATCTAGACTCTTCCATCCACATGTACTCCCTAACCCTGGTTTTCTCAGATGTGGCTATATAATAAAAACTGATGTCCCTCTCCCAAATGAAGGAAACTACTTGCCTCCAAAGGACCAAGAAGCCTCAAGACTTCACCTAACACTTACTTAAGTTTCTACTTTAAACTGCTTGTTCATGGTCATCTGTACATGGACATTGTCCAGATTCACTTAAGAATAGCACTCCTGGCATATGGACCATATACCTGGGCCTTATCCTTTCTCCACTCCCTCTTCACCAGTGTAACACGTTCCCTCATTTTCTCTTGCTAACCCTCAGGAACAGTAGACTCTAGCATACGTATAAAATTTAGGTCAGTCAAATAATACTGAGATAATCATAGATAAAATGTAGAAAATCACAATCATCCTGGTGCAAGTTCCAAATATCAATGGCTCTTTCCAGCAATTCTTTGTCATCACTTCATTTATAGCCTAGGGACTCTCTACATACTTGTTCCAGACCCTTCAGATCAGTACATTCCTTTTGAAGACTTTTATTTCACATTTTTTTCTGATTACCACCACCATATGTTCCCTCTGTAGCATAAACTTGATAAATCTTTCCTGAGCCCTGTTCCTAAGATTCTGATGCTCTCTTCCTTGATTCTGGATACTTCCTAAAATCTGTTCTCCCACTATGAATTAGCTAATCCTTGTTGAAATCTAACCAATTTTAAAAATTAAAAATCTTGCAATAAGAAAGAAAAATTCACAAATACAAGTTAAGATACAAAGATTATACTTATACAAGTAAGGAATATTTGAATCCTTTGGAGGCAATTTGACAGGTCACTATATAATAAGTCAGATAAAAAGAAATATGGTCTTATGCTATCCACATAAGAACATTAAGAATAGATTATAAAGGAGAATATTCTGCTTTCCTCTGTAGTTTTTAGAATTTACCTGAAATATTATCTTCTGAACTAGGAAACATATTGAAAGACAAGCTAGAGAATTTCCAGAGCACAGAAATGACAAGTAAGAAAAAACAGAAACTTTTATTCTGACCAAAATGAAGTAACAAGAACTTTGCCATCCCTGCCTAAAAATAAACAAGGAAAAAAACCTGGATAAAATATAGAAAACAAAAATTTTCAAGGCCCTGAACAGCAGGCAGCAAAGGAATGATTCCTGAGACAGATTACAAACAAAGTATATTTTATGATCATTCCAGGTTACCATCTGAGAGATGTCAGGTAGTGATACCAGGAAGCAGGTGGGACCTGGTGGATTTCCTGACTAGAGTTGACAGAGCTGAGAGTCCAAGGAGAGGAGGCAGCTGGAGTTCACAGAGCAGAGCCCTGGAGAGGAGAGGAATGGACACAGGAGACAGCTCAGAGGAGGGCCCTCAAACATTCAACAGTGTTGATTCGATTACGCATGTGTGGAAACTACTTGATATTGGGTAAAGAACCAAGTGAAAGGATTATAGGAAACAGTACCCAAAGTTCACACTGCACTGGGAATATTTCTGTTCCCATGAGACAGATCAGAAAAACCTCAAAATTCCTGGAGCATGGGTGAATTCAGACCTTCACTCAACTGTAGGGAAAAAGCAGCCCCAGAGTCAATGCTGTTCTGGTTTTGACTAATCTCAAAAGAAGAACCAGAAAGATGCAAACTGTTTTCAAGTTACTTAGCTGTATCCCAGTAGAAAGCTCAGAATATTTTTAGTAACACAAAATATCCAGCACCAGCAAGTTAGATTGACAATGTTAAAAGATGAACAAAGATTATCAAAGATTAATAGGCATGCAAAGAAGGAAAATATGCCACCAAATGAGGAGGAAATTAATAGAAACAGACCCAGAACTGATGAGATGTTAAAATTAACACAGACATTAAAAGTATTTATATTGCATTTGAAATGTTTTTAAAAATTATATGGAAGCATGATCAAACTTTGAGAGATGAAGATTCTACTGTTTTAGATGAAAACATAATGACTGACATTAATAACAGATTAAATTCTAAACCCTGAAAAAATTGTTACCAGCAGAACCAAACTAAAAAAAAAAAAAAAAAAAAAAAAATTAAAGGAAGTCCTCTAGGCAGAAAGAAAATTGTAAGATGGAAATACGTATATGGTCACTACCTGAACAAAACAGATGGCAAAATAGAAAATAAAAACCAGGATAGCCTTAATCCCAGAAATATCAATAATTATATTAAACATGATTGGTATGAACACTTTGAGTTTAAAAACATATAATCAGATTGTGCCAAAAAGATTACGTCTAATTATATGATACTTACAAAAATATCCTTTAACGATACAAAGGGTTTATAAATATAGAAATAAAAGAAATATATGAGGTGTTACCATTAATCAAACAAAAGTAAAGTAGCTATAGTACTATCAAAGTACTATCAAAGAAGATAACAAATCAAACAATATTTCTAGGGATAGAAGCATTTGTTTCATAGCGATATGAGTTGATTCATCCAGAGGACATAACAATGCTAAACATTTATGCATCTTATAACAGAGCTTCAAAATATAGGAAGGATATAAAACCTAATAGAAGTATAAGAAGAAACAGATAAATTCACAATTATAATTGAAGATGCAAATACTCCTGTCTCAATATTTGACAGAACAAGTAGACAAAATAATCCAGAACATACAATACTTGAGCAGCACTATCAAGTAAAATTAACCTAATTTACATCTATAAAATAATCCACCCAACAACAGAATACCCATTATTTTCAAGTGCACATGGAACATTTATCAAAATAGACAATATCATGAACCATAAAACCAATCTCAATAAATTTAATAAAATTTTAGTCAATTCCACCACAGAGGAATGATATTAGAAATCTATAACAAGATCTTTGGAAACTAAAAAACAGATTTCTACAAACTAGAAAAAGAAGAGCAAGTTAAACCTAAAGCATAAAGGAAAAAATAATAATAATAAGGATCAAAGCAGAATTTGTTAACATTTTAAGAACATAAAGTGAATACAGAAAGCTATGGTTGTTTCAGGAAAACAAAACAAAACACAACACAACTACCAAAGTGATTAACCTCTAGCCAGACTCATCAGAAAACACAAATTATCAATATGAGAAATGATGGGGTGATGTCACTCCAGATCCTACAGAAAATAGGAAAATAAGAAAATAACAAGAACTTTATATTAATAATTTGGACAACTTATGAAATGGATAAATGTCTTGAAAAACATAAGTGAAGCAGGCAATCTGAGAATCCAATATCTATTAAAGAAAATTAATTTGTAACTACAAAACTTCTCACAAAGAAAATCCCATGATTTCACTGGATAATTTTCCAAAATTTAAGTAACAAATAATAATAATTCTATATAAATTTCTACAGAAAATTGAAAAGGAAAGAATTTTCCCTTTGAAGTCTATAAGGTTAGCAGTATCCTGATACTATAATCAAGGACATTAAGATAAGAAAGCTATATACTAATATCCTGTATGAACAAAACTGAAAAAATATTTTTTAAACTATCAAATAAAGTCCAACAATTTATAGAAAGGATAATACATCATGAAAGAATGGAGTTTATCCAACAAAAGCAATGTTGGTGAAATTTTGATATAACATTTGAAAATCAATCAGTTTTATCTTATTAACATATTAGAAAATGAAAAACATATAATCATCTCAATAGAAGAAAGAGATGCATTTGATAAATCCAACATCTATTCCTGATTTTAAAAAACTACCAAATGAGATAGAAGGGAACTTTCTCAACCTGATAAAAGGCAGCTATAAAATGTTCAGCTAACAGCATGCTTCATAATGAAAGATTATTTCACCCTAAGGATCAAGCAAAACACAAGGATATCTAAACTTCTATCTTTTTAACATTGTACTGAAGGGATAGTTAGTAAAATAAGGAAAGAAAAGACATCAGATTGGAAAGGAAGAAGTAACACTATTGTCAAACAGCTCAATTGTGCAACAAAATCCCATGGCACCTACAAAAAATCTTGTAAGACCAGATAGTGACTTTATCAAGTGTCTTAGTCTATTTAAGTGGCTAGAGGAAAACACCATAAACTGAGCAGCTAATAAATAACAGAAATTTATTTCTCACGGATATGGAGCCTGGGAAGTCCAATATCAAAGAATCAGCAGATTCCTTATCTGGTGAGGACCTGCTTTCGCATTCATAGATGGTGCTTTCTCGAAGAGTCCTCACATACACATAGTAAAGGGGCAACTAAACTTCCTTGAACTTCATTTATAAAGAGACTAATACCAGTCAGGGAGCCTCCACTCTAAGACCTAATTACCTACCAAAAGCACCACTTTTTAATACCAACACCTTGGGTACTGGGATTCTGACACAAGAATTCTGGGGGAATACAAACATTAAGGCCATAGCATCAAAGTCACAGAAAGTAATATAAAAAGCAAGTCTTATATCTATAAGCTGGCAAAGCAAATCTGGAAATTGAAAAATTTTAAGTACCAATTTAAATATTTTTTAGAATATGGATTACTTAGAATAAATTTGACAATAGATGTGCAAAACCATTCATGAATATCTGCAAAATGCTGTTAACTAAATGGAGAAGTAACAATCCTCTACTGAGATATCAGCATCCCCTAAATTGACCTAGGACTCAATTCAATCCCCATCAAAATTCCAGTAGAAATTCCTTGTTTGGTTGGAACTGACAAACTGATTCCCAAACTCATATGGAAAGCATAGTACTTAGAATAGTTGCAACAACTTGGATTAGGTTGAATGAAGCTGAAGAACTAATTCAACCTGATTTCCAGACTTAAAGAATTACAGTGATGATACATAAAAATAGACAGATCAATGAAATAGAATCAAGGAATAGACCAATACATACATTAAAAACTTAATGCTCTCAACGAGTGACACTGAAGCAATTGGATATCTATATAAAGTAAGTTAAATTTCATCTTATTTAAAACATCAACAAAAAATTAAGCTGAAATTGATTCTAGATCTAAATGTAAAATCTAAAACTATAAAACTTTAAAAAAAAAACAGAAGTATTTCTTTGGGAACTTGGATTAGACAAAGATGTCTTGGTATAATACTAAAAGTCTGACTTGATCATGGATTAACTGGACTTCATCAAAATTAAAAATTGCTTTTGAAAGACCATTACGACAATGAAAAGAGAGCCATAAACCGAGAGAAAATATTTTAAACTCACTTGCCTGAGAAAGAAACTGTATCCAGAGAATAAAAGGAACTCTCAAAAGAAAGAAAGTAATGTAAAAAGATGGGTAGAAGACTGAAACAGATTTTCACCAATGTATACAAATGGCAAATAAGCACATTAAAAGGTACTCAACATTATTAGTCATTAAAGAAATGCAAATTAAAACCACAATGCAATATTACTACACATCTATTATTATGACTAAAATGAAAAAGATAGCCCCTACCCAGTGTTGGTGAGAATACAGAAATAGTAGAACTCTCACATACTGTTGGTGGAATCTTAACATAGTGCAACCACTTTGTAAAATAACTTCACAGTTCTGGTTTCCTTTCTGAGTCAAACTGACTTGCATTTGATCTAATCATTCCAATCCTAGTTAATTGATCCAAAAAAAATTGAATCTCATGTCTTTACAGGCTTGTAAACATAACAGCTTTGTTTGTAACATCTAACAGCTGGTAAATGACCAAATGTCTATCAATAAGTTCATAAGTGAACATAGTGAGGTATATCCGTACTATGGAATATTATTCAGCAATGGAAGGAATGAACTACTGGTATTCTCAACAATAAGGAGACATCTCAAAATAATTGTTTCAAATGAAAGAAGCCATACTGTGCTCTGCACCTTTCAAACAATAGCATATACTGTATTATTCTATTTATTTGAAACTCCAGAAAATGGAACTAATACATAGTGATAGAAAGCAGGTCGGTAGTCCCTTGGGTTTGGAAAAAGGTAGAAGGAGAAAGTAAAAAAGAACCACCAAGGGTCCAAGGGTCACAAGAAAAGTCTTGGAGTCACACATGTTCTTCATCTTGACTATGGTAGTGGTTTTGTGGGTATACACAGATGTCAAAGCTTGATCAACAGTGTACTTTTAATATGGTCACTTTATTCCGTGTCTACTTCAATGCATGAGCCATTTCTAAGTATTCAAAGTTTTCACATGTCAAGATTTTCTGTTGAGAACAGTGTGCTCTGAAAAATCTAGCAACTTTTAATAGACTCAATAAACTTTTTTAAAAAGGAAGAAAAGAAATAGCTGATAGAGTCAGAAATATTTTATCAGGAAAGAGGAAAATTAAAGGGAATAAGATACACATCATTAAATACTGTCAAGGCTATAAGTGGACCAGATTGTTCTAGAACTGTACAGGAAGAACAATTATGGTCATATAGAAATATATGGAACCCACTAAATCCACGATCTATGTGATCTGTGTGATCTGCTGCAGTCACCAAGGGACACAGTCCAGCTAGTAACAAGTTAACACAAGAATAATGGAACTCCCTCCCTTGCATTACTTAAATGACATAACGTATGTAGTTTCCAGCAGCAGCCCCTAAAATTTCCCTTTCCCTTCCAATATTTTTCTCCTACTATAGGTTTTCCACCACATTCTACAGAAATGTCTGCCCCTGACCTATTTGCTTTTTATTCTTTCCCTTACCATTCCTGATTCTGCATCACAAAAATCTAAACAATGTTTATGGCAGCTCAGTTCACAGTAGCTAGATTTTGTAACCAACCTAGATGCCCTTCAACAGATGAATGGATAAAGGAACTGTGATATATATACACAATGGAATATTATTCAGCCATAAAGAAGAATAAATATTAAGACAATTGCAGATAAATGGATGGAACTGGAGAATATCATGCTAAGTGAAATACACCAATCCCAAAAAACCGAAGGCCGAATGTTTTCTCTGATAAGTGGATGACATATGATGAGGGTGGAGGGATCGGGGGTGAGAGAAGAAAGGAGGAACTTTAGATTACATAGAGGGAAATGAGGGGGGAGGGAGGAGTGGATGGAGGTGTGAAAAATGGTGGAATAGACATACATCATTACCCTATGTATATGTATGATTACACGAATGGTATGAATCTACAACATGCACAACCGTAAAAATGAAAAGATATACCCCATTTGTGTACAATGAATCAAAATGCAGTCTGTAAAATAAAATAATAATTTAAAAAATTCTAATACTCTTGCAATAGCACATCTGTCCTAGGAAGTCAAAGGAAGAGAAGAAACTGAGTAGGAGACGCTAATCCCCTTGACTAGTCAAGGGTTAAGGAAAGGCTTGGAACATTCATGCAATGTCTTAATGACACTGAAGTCATTAAGAGCATGGATTTTAGAGCTGGAATTTTGGGGTCCTGTTTCCTGTTCTACTTTGATTACCTCTGTGACAGATAAATGTATGTAACCTCTCTGAACATCATTTGTCTCATCTGTAAAGCAGAAAAAATAATTCCCTAAGATGATTCTTTGAGCTTTAAATGATTTAATACATGTGACATACTTAGAAACATACCTGGACACAGGAAGCTCCCTATAAGTACTCACTCTTCCTTTGTAAATAGCAATTTTTTACCTCTTCACACAAAGATATTTTTGAGGACTCAGAATGGAATGGGCAGCTTCAAGGGGCAGGGAGCTTCCTATCTATAGACATGATCAAACTGATACCAGCTGGCTACATCACGGGGAAATTGCACATCAGATTAACTCATTTGATATTGACTGCACCAGGGGCCACTGAAGTCCCTTTCATAGATGAGTGTCTGTATTTCCATGCATCTTTTTTTCTGTCTTGGTTATTTGTCTCCTGCTTCTCTCGTTCATTCATCCACCCTAGATCAGAGCATGTTGAATTCTCTTGATCCCAGACTTTTTTTTTTTCTTTAGCTTGAAGGTGTTTCATAAAAAGCCTTCTTTCAGATGACAAAACTGACAATTCATAAAAGAGGGAAATAAAAATATGAAAAATGTTAACCTCACAGGAAATCAAATATTTGATAATATAAAGAATGTCCCTGCCTTATGTACACACATGCTTTTAAAGCACTCAGAATTTAGTTTTTTAAAAAAATGTAAAATGTTTTCAGCCAGCTGATACCCACACAAAGCAAGTCTTTCTGCAAGATGGATGAAACAGAAAAACTAATTTGAAGTTAATATCTTCCAAATAGAGAATTATCAGGTATTTAACTATAAAATTCATGTCTCTGTTTTCTTCTTGCCCTACTTATTTTTCATTCAAAAAGAAATTTAAGTAAACAGTTTTTTTTTTTACCCCAGCATTCAAAGGAAGATCTACCTCTAATCAGTGCTATCAGAGACAATGGGAGCTTATCCTCAAATCTAATTTTACCTCCTTTAGTCTGTCAAAGGCTACTCCCACCTTCTCTGAGAACTTGTCATCCTCAGCCTCTACCATGAATCCTCCTCATCTTTCCAACTTTCCCCTTTCAACCTGCAAATATGTGCACATCCTTCATATTCACTAAAACCTTCCCTTTGACCTTGGATCCATTTCCACCTACCAACCAAACAAACTAGTGCTTCTGCGTCTTCCATATCTTGTCTTCCCCACTACCTCGCTCCTCCACCTTCTGTTGACCTTTGCTGGTTCTTTTAGATTTGCTCAGATATCATCTGTCTGCTGTGACATCATTCTTACCCCCAAGTCCCAAAAAGAGGAGTAGGTATCCCTCAAGGGCTAACATAATACTCCAGAATAATCTATTGGAATTACCAGTTTTCTCAGTAGCCTTGAGAGAGGGGCCATTAGGTTTGACTTGGAGTAAAGAAAGAGATATACGTTTACTCCTTAAGGAATGAATGAATGTGAAGGACATGGACAATAAGTCCCTGGGTGGGAAATTCTCTTACTGTTCCCCTACCTGCCCTCCTGCCCCACTCTAAATTAACCCACCACCAAAACTCCTCTCATGACTTGGCCCTGCCCACCCAAAGGCCCACCTAAAGTAACTCACTCCTCCCATGACCTGGCTCTGCTAAAACCCTGTAAAACCCAGACCCTTGTGGTTTCCCACCACCATTTTCCTCCCCAGAGGCTGTGCCCCTGCGGTGCTGAAGAAAGCATGGCTGCTCCGTGTGGTCTGTCTCCATCTTGTTTTTCTTTTTGTATTCTTCTTCACATGCTTCCCAGATGATTCAGAAAAAGGCGCATGAAAAGAAATCAGTGGAAAAATGCTCTAACCTTGATATCAACCTGTTGTCGTTGAACTTCAAGTTTTTCAGACCAATTAGACCAGTGGTCAGTAATCTCTTCTACCTGAATTCTATCTGTATATGCAGAATGTGTAAGCTCCAGTCTAGAACAAGTTGTCATTTGATTGGTGCCCTCCAATCAGTAATACCATGGTGAATGCATACATTTTCAGAGGCCATTTGGTCTCTATGATCTACATAATTTCTCCTGACCTTTTTCAAGACTATACTCCAGAGATGGCATCCATGGGCATCCCTGAGATCATTAGTTAGTTCCTGGCTGGCATAGATAGAACAGACTGTAATACAGACTTTCACACTCAATATCATAGAATTGGAGACACAGGTGACCAAAAAAAAAAAAAAGTAAACTTGGTATATTTAAGATCACATAATTTGGTGATTGATTTTTATTTGAGAGACTTTTTAAAAGTTTAACATCCTTAGTTTTGTCTGTTTTCTAAATTTCCCTTCATTCAGGTTATTGTGGGTTACAATTATATTAAAATCTCACCTTGTATTTTTTTCATTCTGTCTTTATAACAATTCTAGCAACTTCACACTAGAATTACAAATTTTACCCCTATCTTATAGCTAAGAAGACTGAGGGGTAGACAGTTTTGCCGTATAGTTAGTAAGGTTTTAGAGTCATGGCGGGCTATTTCTCTATTTCTAGAGTCTGCATTCTGAGCTAGAATTCTATTCTACATCAGGGCAAACCTAGGAAAAGTTACTCAGAGGAAAAACTGACTATGCAGACTTCAGAGACAGAGAAATATATTTCCTTATTATTAATAGAGTATGTAGGGTTTTTTTATTTTTTTATTTTTTTAATAGAGAATGATAACACTTGGGTCTAAAGAGATTCTTCTAAGCAAGTGGGTCGCTCCTGGGCCAATAGTCAAGGATGTAGATTTTTCTTTTGACTATTAATTAGCAAGTAAAACAGTAACTTACAGATTTTGTTAATCATTGTTCTCTTGGTGAGTGAATTTTTCACTTGTTTTTTTTTAAAACAGTCAAGTAATAAAAGAACCAAAAAATCCTAAGCCAATTTGGATGGGAGAGGAGAATGCTCAAACATTTGTGCTGACATCATTGTTTACCTAGTCAAGACCCTCCTAATATTCTAAGAAAAATAACTCCTTGAGGAAGGTTTCTGTTCTCAGAAAAAACATTCCTTTATAATTAAGAAGAAAATGCAAGACCCAAGAGACACTGTCCTATCAACAAAGTCATCCCAAACATATATAACTTGATGATCTAAAATAATCAATAGAGAGGACATTTTAAATTTAAACAAATGGAGGGGATTTCCTATTACATGAACCCCTCTCTATCCTGTCTTTGAATGAATCACCATCAAATTGCACTAAATCAGAGATGGCAGGGCCTGTGGCTAGTTGGATACCAGTGTTTCTCATTTTGGGGTTATACTGTAGATGTCTTCAGAATGAGCTTGGTCTGAAAGATTTTTAAACAGCAACTCTCTTGAACTTCTAAACAGCAGAAGTTTTTGTGGGTTTTGTTTTGTTGTTTTGTTTTTTGTTGTTTGGGCAAGAGATGGAGGATGGAGGGAGGCATATGTATTGTGCATGATATATATTTTTTCCTTAAATTAAAAATAAGATAATATCAAGACTCTCTCTCTCTCTCTTTCTCTCTCTCTCTCTCTCTCTCTCTCTCACACACACACACACACACACACACACACACACACTCTTCCCCTCATAACTCTTCTGCTATTGGAAATTCTAAGAGAATTGGGAAAGAGGAAAATGGGATGAGGAGAAGGGACATTTATGTTCTTTACTCTCTGCTTCTTTAACCATGTTCCTATTGTATTTTCAAGCAAAAAATAACTTTTTTGAACCTTGAGCACAATAAAAAGGCAAAAAGACACACACACACACACACAGAGTTGTGTAATAAAGCAGGCAGAAGGGAATGGGACGCAAAGTGTTCCAAGATGGCAGTGTCCTAAGTGTTATTCTTTGGCTGAAAGACGAAGGTTCTCCTGGGGGTTTAGGTTGTTTTCCCTAGCTATGGGTTAGGGCAAGGGATAAGGAAGGTAGATTTGTGTCTGTAGCTGATTGGCAGTTTCTGTGAGAAATTATCCACTCCAATAAGCTTTGTTATTTTGGCGATTTCTTTCTCGGAATTTATGATGCCCTTTACTTTCAGGCGGGGGATGGTATGGGGAACGGTCTGTTGTTTCTAGCGGCTGCTAGGAGGGAGGAGGGGACAGCCAGAGGCTGAAAAGGTTCTGGGAGAATGGAATGTTGTTGTTTCTCTGTTTTTGAAGCCTCTCTTCTTTTTGATCATGTTTATGCTTTAAAATTTCACACCAGTGGTCAAAGTAGGCAAGGTATAATTTAACATGTTCCCTGTAAACATAGCACTTGCTTGCTTGTGTGCACACATTTTTTATGGGCATTTAAGATGGAGAAAAAAAATTTTAATTAATAATCAAAACCTGACACTCGAGGATTTCAGACACAGTCTATTTTTTGTTTTCCTGTGAGTTTTCCTATCTATTTTCTGGAGAACACATATAAACCCAGGTGCTATATTTCTTTCTTCCTCAGCTATAATTTAGGAATTTACACTGAAGAAGAAAGTTGTAAATAAGATAAAATTAAAATATATATTTCAGATCAAGCATTTTACTGTGACATAAAAAAGTGAGCTTTAAGTTTACTGAAAAAGAATATTTCAGCAATTACCACAAGATTCCACAGCTGTTAAACTAGAGAAACTATTTTTCATTCTTGGATTCTAACTCATCAACTCTCACAATTACCTCATAACTAATCAAGGCTTTTATGAAAACGTTAGTAGCCAAAAGAGCTACTTTGATTGCCTTCGTTCCATTGACATACTATTTACAGGCATGTTTACTGCCGCTAATAACTTTCTTTTTTAATTTTAAAATTTGTTCACTTGAAATGTGCTTTAACAACAACAATAAAATATGGTCTAAAATATGCACATAGGATTTCGATAGAGCATCAATTTTCTTAAGCATTTCTTTACAACATGTAATAAAAATGTACTCAGGGAAAAGAAAAAGGACACAGTGGTTGATGTTGGTAACTGCTGCATGCAGGTTTGTTTGAATCTCTTCTCATTACTTGAGGGCACCTGCTTGGAAGAACTGTTGTAGGAATAGATGTCTGACTTAAAGACACTAGATAATCAGTCATGCCCAAATTAGATGTGTCCAGACATGCACTCATATATTCACCAAGTATTTGTCCAAACTTTATGCTAGATTTTGCTAATACGACTATGTATCAGACATTAATACTGTTCTTGATTTGCATATAGTCCACTAAGGATATATAAACATCTTAGTGGATTACAAGAGTCTACATTTACCTCTTGCCCAGATATCTGTAGATCACATTCAGTTGATATAGGCTAGGCTCAATTTGGCTTAACCCAAACTTTGAATTGGGTCTAGTTCTACTAATTCTTCCATGAACCAGAAGCTGTCTAAGTCATGTGCTTTTCAAAGCAAAAGGAAAGAGCACAGAAGTGCAAGTTCTATTGTGCATTTCAAACACGTATTCCTATAACACCAGCTAGCAACTCATTGGGGAAAATAAGGCACATGTACCAGCCAACCACCTTTGCGAACCAATGGGACAGGGAATTATACTCCATCCCTAGGAAATTAGCATGGTAGTAAAAGAAAGAAAAGAGTGAACCCTTGCTGGACAACATACAATCTCCCCAAACTTTTTTCTCTTTTCATACCATTCTTTCTCTAGGAAAGCTCATCAAATACAGAGATTTTCTTCCTACCCATGCATGGATTATTCTGTAGCTTATATTTCTAGCTCAAAATTCTTTTCTTAATTTTATAGTTTTACCACCAAAGAATTACTCTATAACTATACTTATATATTTAAGATATTCCCAACGTATTATGTCTTAAATAAAAACTCATGATTGTCCCCACTACCTCCCATGGACCAAAAGTAGTATTCTCCTTGTCACTGAATGCTAAAATATTCATCTATACAAACTAGAAATCTATGGTATTCCCTCTCTTTCAACTTCCAAATCTATTGATCCCTGAGATCAATCTTACCTTCCAAATATATCTTGAACCCTTCATTTTTCTTCATCTTCTCCAGAATGCCCCCTCACACTTTCAGCATCTCACACCTGGATCACTGTAATATCTGTTGGCCAGTGTATTCATTTCCGTACTGGCTTTATTTGATTTCCTTCATATCTATGATGATGACTAGGACAGAAATGATAATCACAAAAAAAATGCTGAATAAATGAATAGATATATGAATGTAAGTTGTGCTCAGGCAACAATTGGCAAGCTCAGAGTGAAAAACTGGAAGACTGTGCAAATAACTATAAAGACAGATTGTCAAATTTGCCTTTTATCAATGCAAGTCTTCTGCCTCTGTCCTTCTCCTTCAAAAGTAGCCTTCTCCTTTCTGCTTGGCTCACTTTAAAAGTTTCCAGAAACCCTTCTCAATAACTGACTGGCAACAAAGGGTCAAATAAAATCATTCACACTGAGGTGCTTATTATCTGCAGGAAATCCCACTCTGTTGGAAAGAGCTGGAGGCAAGTATGAACAGCAGCAATGAGCTGGCAAGGGTGAGACCCCCAAGACAGAAGCAAAGTCCAGGTAAGAGCTGGCAATGCTCAAGTAAATCTAGAGCAGGGGATGGGAGATGAAGGCCACAGGGAGGACAACAGGGCTAGTCAGACCAAGACCCAGCAGCACTACGAATCCAAATGGATTTAATCTAAGAAACATGGCATGGATACAGCTTGCCAGCAATGGAGTGTCCCTTGCAGAGCTAGATCTTGCCTAGGAACGTTTGTCTGAGATGAATGAGCTAACGAACAGGAGACAAGGTCTGGCATTGCGAAAAGAGGCCTGCAGGAAAATGGCAGGATAAAAAGACTCTAAATATCAAATTTTAGTAAGAGACTAGTCACCCTCTAGTCTCCAGAAAGTTAGAAGAAGCAGAAACTCTGGATGACAGAAAAAAGGGCCATTCTATCTCAGGGTTCTAGGACCTATAAGTTCACTACCTCCATGGGTTTCTTCCCTCTGGCAGAGAGCACGGACAGTAGTTCCTAGTACCAGAGGCAGCTCACGACCAGAGGCTGCTCTCTCTATCCTGTCCAGAGATCTTTCTATGGCAACTATAGATGGTCAGTGTTCTGGTTTGGATATGAGGTGTCTCCCAAAATTTCCTGTGTTCATGCAGGATTCAGAGAGGTGGTAACTGTAGCTTGCTGGGGCATGGCTGGAGAAGGTAGAGAACAGGGACATGCCCTGAAAAGGTCCATCTTCCCTGTGTCCCCACTTTGCTTCCTAGCTGTCATGAGTTGAGCAACTTTTTTCCATCACACTCTTCTGCCATGATGTTCTGCCTCACCTCAAGCCCAGAGCAATGGAGTCAACCCACCATGAAATGAACCTCTGAAACCATGAGTCAAAATAAACTTTTCCTCCTTTAAGTTTTTCTTGTCAAGTATTCAATCACAGCAATTCAAAGCTGACTGATACAGGTTTCCCCATCCATTGGTGGGCTAAGGCTTGGGACTGGCTCAGAGGTATATACATATTTTGCTGAAATGGGACTACATCCTGGTAAAACCATCATAAGTTGAAAATATCATAAGTCAAAAACACATTTAATATACCTAAGCTGTTGAACAACAAAGCTTAGCAGCAGTATACTGCAGGCAATCAGTGTTTCCAGTTGTGATTGCATGGCTGACCAGGAGCTGTGGCTCCCTGCTTCTCCTCTGAATCATAAAACATGATCATACCAAATAGGTTTAGCCCAAATAAAGAAAAAAATTCAAAATTCGAAGTATGATTTTTACTGAGTGCATAATGCTTTCGCACCATGATAAAGTCAAAAGATCATAAATGAGACCATCGTAAGTGGGAGAGTGCCTTACACTAAGAAGGCTCAGTCTATTGTTTTGCTTTGTTTTGACTTCAAGAGCATGTTTAAGTTAAATGAATAGTATTGATTATGCACTTCTGAACACAATAGCCAAGAAGAGCACTGTAGCATGCCTCAAGAGCACACATAGGCTCAATGACCTTAGCTGATACTTCCAGGGAAATAGCTGCTCTCCTTCAGCAGCTCCTGTTCCTGCTCCTAGGGAGCACTTGAAGTCAAGCTGACTATGGTCACCATCCCACAACATTCAGTGAAAATTCTGAGATGGCAAGTTGTTTTAGTCAGTGTTTTCGCTGCTGTGACTAAAAGGTCTGACCAGAAAAATTTTAAAAGAGGAAAAGTTTATTTAGGGGCTCACGGTTTTAGAGATCTCAGTCCATAAGAGGCTGGCTCCATTCCTTGGGGCTCAGGGTGAGGGAGCACATCGTGGTGGAAGAGTGTGGCAGAGGGAAGCAGCTCACATGGTGATCAGGAAGCAGAGAGAGAGAGAGATTCCACTAGCCAGATACAAATATATACCCCAAAGCCAAGCCCCAATTCCCACCTCCTCTTGACACACCCTACCACTTCAGTTACCACTCAGTTAACCTCTATCAAGGGATTAATTTACTAATTGGGTTCAGGCTATAACCCAATCATTTCTCCTCCAAACCTTCTTGCATTGTCTAACACATGTCTTTTGGGGGACACCTCACCTCCAAACCATAACACAAGTCGATTTAAGAAGACAAAATTTTGAGATATGCATAGTGAACTCATTCCTACTGTTTATTCAGTGAGCTCTTAATGACTTTAGTATAATTAGAAATATCAGTGGCATCTCAGAGACTAAAACAAGTGGTCCAAATTGATCTGGGGTTTCTAATTTATAGTTGATAATAGGAAATTATTAGCAAACTATTTCCTCTGTCGACTATTATTGAATGAGTGGTCAATAGTAATAATTTAAAATTCTAAATTATTAAATGGTTTTTCAAAAGTTTATTCTGTTGTGTTGGATAGACATGCTCACTCCAACCTACAGCATTCAGGGAATATTACCCTACCCAGCATGCCTGTAATATTCTCATTACCTAGGCCTACAGATTCCAGAATACACCATACTCCATCCCAACTACCACCACTCCTAACCTAATGGATAAATTACTCAGCTACATCCCAGTCGCTTGTTCTGTTGGAATTCAAAAGGCTTTCAGAAGAACTGCCATAATACCATCACACTTGCCTTCTAAGCCATAAATAAAAGTTGAATTCAACCATGCTTTCTCTTTCTTAAAGTTCGAAAAGTGTAAGGAAGTTCTGGTTATCACAGTTTATGTGACTGGTGACACCTAGGACCATCAAAAATAAAATGGCAGACTCAGATTTATTTTCCATAACTTGGTCCTGAAGTAATGCATTAAAAAGACAAATTCTCTTACCTTGGGAATAGGAAAGCTCCTCAAGGATGTCTTTGGCAAGTTTTTCAACAAGCCATGGTCAACTGCAATGAATCAATGCACCCATCACAATCTATTTGCATTCTGTCAAATATAAAGTGAACTAGCTATAAGTTTCCAAAATATCTGTTTTTAAATAAATTACATCAGATTTATGTTGTCCATACAATAATGTCACTCATTTGCATGCTAATGTGTTTCCTTAAGAAAGGAGAAAAATATATCATTACAGTAGTGAGGAGTGACCTACCAATCACAGCTGCCAAAGATCTTTCTTCTCTTCTTGCACCCTCTCCAGGAAAGCTTCCTCCTCTAAGAAATGTGTGTTTGAGCACCTTATTTGGGTGCCCCCACAGTGGTGTTTTCTTATGATAGCACCATCAATCATGTGCCTCTCGAGAGAAAAAAATAAAGGGATTTCAGCATTAGGTCTTATATGAATTTTGAAGAGTATCTGGAAAGAGTGGGCTGTCTTCAGCTGAGTTGGTACCTTGAACAAAGGCAGGCTTACAGTCATTTCCCTCTTGTTCCTACTCCCTTCACATTACAGTAGTCATTTTATTTGATTGTAACAATTTATTCATGTCTGTCTCCTAAGACTACTAGACCTCCTCTGCAGGATACTAGTCTTGAGAGTATGGCTGTGTATTTTTATCTTTATATTCAGAGTCCAGGATAGTGTCTAGCACATAAGTACATAATACTTGAATGACCAAAGGAAAGGGTTGGAAGGATGGGTAGATGAATGGATGGATGGACAGACAGATGGGCAGCCAGAGGTATGCTATGTAGAATAAATATGGAGTTTAATGTCACCTAAACCACAAATGCTGCCTTCTTTTATTGAACTTTAAAAATCCTGACAATGTTTTGAGAACAAAGGTTATGTTTTGACAAAACTAATTTGGTGTTTTGCAAAGCATAATTTTGGAGTCCAAATGACTATGTTTGACAGCCTCTCTCTAAGCAGGCCTGCATTTTGTTTAGACCAGGGCATCATGACTGACAAGTTATATTTTTTTCTTTGTTTGAAGGTTTTTGCACCAGCTATGGATTCTTTCTGGTTTCTGCTGCCATATAACCCCTGACAGAAAGGACTTGCTTCCAGGAATACGACTTAGCAGATTTCCCAGAATCCTTAAAATGTGATAAGATCAATAGCATTCTAAGGGACATCGGAGTTCCACTACAATGACTTTGAAAACATGACTTCTTAAAAATTTGTTTAAGAAAGAAAGTAGTGTCTTCAGGAGGCTGGTGTGTTTTCTTTGAGGAAGGGGATTAATTCATAAGGAATTTCACTAAACTCAATTTAGAGTCTCAAACCATATGACTTTGCAAATTTGTCTAAGAATTGAATCATTTGCTCTAATTTAGCATTTCAGACTTTCTGAGAATCGTATTTCCAAGAACACCCAGGAGAATTCAAAGTGTGAATAATCCCAGATTTGTCTCCCTTCTTGCAAATAAAAAAAATTTTTTAGATAATAAAAGACCAATTAAAACATTTTAATTTTATGGTTTAATGCAGACTGGCCTACACAGATTGATTAGTTAGTAGCAAATGATAACTTCAGACATTTTTGAAAAATCGACTCCCACTTTAAAAAAAGATGTTGCAAGTAAATGGAAAGCAGAATTTAGCTTCCTTGTTGGCTTGGCTTCTTTTCCCTGTGCTATCTTTATAAAGTCTGTAAGTAGCAACTTAGAAAATACTGGAGAGGTTTTAAGTTTTGTCTTCTTGTTTTTTCTTTGTATTCTTTTGTTTTTAAAAGAAGGTTTTTGGCCTGAAACTCAGTTATTTGCATAGAGTAGGATCTTGACATATCCTGGGCTTTATCTTGTCCGCATTGTAAAAAAATGTGAATATGAACATTAGAATTTAAAACAAATCAACAGTTGCTGAACGCTGCATTGGAAATGTATTCATTCCAAACAGAATGATCATCGTTAGTATGTTCTCCTTTCTAAATCTTAAAAAACTGAAAAAATGGTAATACAAACCACATGGTTGCTTCATTCCACCACCATTCTTGGCAGAATAAGTGCTGCCTGGCAACCTAGCTGTCAGCTGGGCCATGGTAATCAGAGCAGTATTGCCCTGTAGTTAAGTCTAATGCTTTTTTTCTGAGAACTTCTCAGTGGATGCTGTTTCTTCTTAACAGTCTTCTTGGTAATGTTTGAACAGGGCTTCCATGCATGAGGAGCTCATGTCCTCGTAGAGGGAGATGCTGAAATAGTGAAAAACAAAACAAAATAAAATGCCCTAATGACTCTGCAAGGAAAATTCCTGCAAGGACTGTGCTTGCCTGTTGATTTGGACTTTGGCCCCAGAGAGGTCTGGGACCCAGACTGAATCTGTTTGGGAGGCTCCAATTTCTTCCCTCGGCCCTGGGGAGCCTCCCTTCCCATGGAAACGTTCACAGCAAGCATCAAATGTATGGAATTAAGAAACCAGAATCTAAAAGCTTAAAACATGACCGACCTTCTTGTAGTTTGACCTTGGCAACAATGACAATATTTTAATTCCAACATATTTAGGAGGAAAATGTATATTTGGAACAAATCCCGATGACAACATCCTTTGAAGTAGTTCTAACTAGAACTGAGATGACACAAATTTGTTATGATAATTGAGCATTCGAAAACCGAAACTTCCAGGAAAAGAGAGATCACTGAGGCAGCCACAGCCACGGGGATGATTTCTAACGCAATACCAAAGTCAAGAGGAAATTGGAATTCACCCTGCAGAAATTTACTTTATAGCCAAATTCCATCAACAAGGACATTATTGAGCTCTTCCTATTCCCTGCTAATTACACAAAACTGATAGGATATAAAGTGCCCGGCAGAGTTCCTGCACATGCTGGCACATAATACATATTAGTTTGCTCCTCTCTGGTCAAAAAAGATCTGTTTTAAGATCCCTTGATCTTGAGCCCCCCTAAAACCCATATGATGTTCACCAAAGCTCTGCAGGGCCTCTTCCTTCCTCAGACACTTTCCATTGCTTCATCCTCTTTCCTGAGACCTACAATGACAAGAAGAAGAATCTGAAAAGGAGCTGATGAATCTAGAACAGTAGCTCCAGCTGTATTTTGGAGGCAGAAGCCTAGTAAAGTAAGCTCACTCCATGATCCTTGCTCTCTGAATTCTGGAATCAAAGACATCTGGTCCATTTTACTTAAAAGTTGAGAATACTGTGCCCGAGAAAGAGTACATAAATATTTCAGTCACATAACCAAAGGACAGCCTATTCCTAATCTTAGCTCATTTTCTATGATCATTAGAGGTGCTTTGTGAAAGGACAAGAAATTATAGAAGTATCTGGAATCATCAGGAGGTACACACTGAAAATTGTATCATAATTAAAACAATTACATATTTTAAACTTTCATTATAGTGGACAGAAAAAAATTTGGGCCACAGTTGATGCTCTTATCCTGGCCTTTCCTCTCACAAGCCCTGAAATCCTTTGAAGTCCAGCAACTGAGTGAATTTGCACACTGGACATCCACATTTTCCATCTTCCCTCACTGCCCACGTCCCTTCAACTAGCCAGGAAGAAGGGTAAATCATGTCTCCATACTTCTCAAAGTCATTCTCCATGTTTCAGTTCATAGATTTAACTTTCAGGGAAACCACTTGCCACTCTGATAAGTAAAATTGCTTATATTTGCATATGTGCTATAGTTTTCCAAGAGTTTTACACTTGTTATCTTACTTGTGATTTCTGTGAAGCAGATAGGGATACATATAGATATTTTTGACCTTGTTCTAGTGATAAAGGGACTGAGATAGAGGTGCAAAAATGTCTTATGGAAATATACTTGAAGTCAATCGTCACCAGGTGGTGGAAGGCAGATTCTTTATAAACTGAGATTCCTGTGATAGAAACAAATGGGCCAAGGTTAAAGGAATTTGTTTTAGTCAGCTTTTTCACACTGCTATGACTAAAGGATCTGACCAGAATAATTTTAAAGGAGGAAAAGTCTATTTGGGGGCTCACAGTTTCCGAGGTCTTAGTCCAAAGAAGGCTGGCTCCATTCCTCAGGGCTCGAGGTGAGGCAGAACATCATGGCGGAAGAAGGTGGCAGAGGGAAGCAGCTTGCATCTTCAGGAAGCAGAGAGAGAGAGAAACTCCACTATCCATATACAAAATGTATACCCCATAGCCACACCCCCAAGTAACCACTCCCTCCAGCCACACCCCACCTGCCTCCAGTTTCCAATTAATCCCATCACAGATTAATTCATTGATTAGGCTAATATTCTCACAACCCAAGCATTTCTCCTCTGAACCTTCTTGCATTGTCTCACACATGAGCTTTTGGAGGACACCTCACATCCAAGCCATAAAAATTTAAAATGTATTATCTCATGTTTCTGTTCTAGTATATTTGAATAATCTTTAAAGAGCACAAAGTTGAATTTATCACAAGGACCTTTCTTAGAAAACTGTTATTTATTTATCACCATTTAAACCAATCTTGGTCTTCCTCCCATATTTGATTTAGGCTACTTTCTAGATCCTCACTTTGTCCACTGCCTTGAAGCCACACTCTTAAGCTTATCTTCAGGTGTACCTCTCTTCATCAGTATGTGGCCTCTCTTCCCTTATTAGCTTTCTAGTAGCAATTACACTAGCAGCCCCTGTGCACTAGTGCAAAGAATGTTCTGTCTTGAACTGTCTGTCCCAACATAGCCAAAGCACAAACTAATCAATGATTCAGGACACCCTTCTAAATCGAGACCCGGCTCAGTCCAAGAAAGTTTTCTCCCAGCATCATTTTTTTCCAGAATATGAGGGAAAGCGCCCCCACCGCCCACTTTTTTTTTTTTTTTTTTTTTTTTTCTTAACTCCATCTCTGAATAGCAGCTGCAAGCTAGGTATAATGATTTTCAACTACAAAATATCTTGGAAGCCTGTTGCTATCAGTAACACAACATACAACCTTGAAACGACTCTCATCTGATACAAGCTGTTCTAGCCAAAGAGTTCTTCTGAACTGATTTCTTAAAGAGGTGTTCTTTCAGAACAAAACATTTTATGCTCAGTTTTTTTATGGTGATTTTAAATCATTTCATGACCCATTTATCTTTAAAAGTTCAACTTTTTTCTTCCTGTACGAGCAATTAAGTAAATATTTCCAGCATTAGGTGACAGTGTCAGTGTTTCCTGTTGTTTCCAAAAAGCTCACAGTGTTTGTGGGCTTGGTATTGGAAATGCCCACAGGGTCCTTTTTAAATTTTCATTATAATGGACAGAAAAAAGATTTGGGAAAGAGTTAATAATGGTCATTCTTTTTTGTGTGTGAATTTTAGCTTTATTAAAATTCATCAACCTATTTCCGAGAATGTTGTGTAAATGCCAGGTACCCCACGTTTTCCCTATTAAAATGACATTCATTTGGAACTCAGTTACTTCTACCTTCAGTTGCAAAATGTGTAAGCAATTAATTATTTTCGTCAGGCTCTATCTGTTTACCTTCTTTATATTTCATTTAGCCTGTCTCTCTGCCCACCCCACCAAACTTGTACTGTCCAATTTAGTGACTTTGTTTGGCTATTTAAATTTAAATTTTAATTAATCAAATTAAGTAAAACTAAAATTTTGGCTGTTTGGTTCACTAGACACATCTAGCACATAAGTGCTCGATGTTCATCTAGCACATAAGTGCTAGAGGCTATAAACACCAAACACACAGATCATTTCCATCATTGCTGAAAGTTCTATTGAACAGCATTGCTGTAGACCGTATGACCCATCAGGATAGGGATTGTATCTGTCCTTTCTATAGTTATACTGGACCTTGAGTATTTAGCACATAGTAATGCACAACAATCTTTTTTTTAATAAGGAACCAGAACAGGTGAATCTCTCCTTATTCACAATGGGAGAAGTCAGAGAACAGAGCTTTAAAAAAAAAAAAAAAACAAAACAAAACAAAAAACCCTCACTTGGAAAGATGGTGAGTGTTTAACTAAATAAAAGTGGGCAGGAAGAATAGACATAAATCAAACAGAAGCATCTGCCTATTTAGTAACTGTAAAGAAATTAACAGTTAATAATGAGTTAAATTTCCTTTCAGCACTGAAGTCCCAAAATAAATTTTATACCTGGCTACTTTGTCAAAGCTGTGTGTGTGTGTGTCATAATATATATATATATGACAGTGCACACAGTTCATTCAATACTTGCTTGAGTTCAATATTGAAAGGATGAAAGATAAGAAAATGGGGCCATCTTACTGAGGCACCCAACACACAGTAACATATTTACACAAAGGCAGCCTAATAAGAAAATGCATTTGACTTATAGATTGGCTTAAAATTGTTTGTTAAGATAAACATTTCAATAGGAACAATGACCTAGGACCTGAGGCCGCAGGGGCAGTCTTCCCAAGTCCGTGTCACCCATCCCATAGTCAAAATTCTAATCCAGGGTTCCTGAATCTTCCCACAGGAATGCCTCACCTATCCATCCTAGCTTGCCTTAAGACTGGATGGGCGATGGGGTTTGTGTGGCCTTAGACACAAAGGGCAAGAGGCTGGTGGGTAGAAACATGGCAGGTAGGGTCGGGGACCCTGACTGAGGAGCGCGAAGGCCAAGGGCGAGAGGCAGATGCAGGGCAGGAGGTGACGCCGCGGTGAAAGCACAGTGGGGAGAGAGCAGAAGTGGGGGCTTCCCCTTGGTGCTGTTGAACCGCTCTGACGCCCTCTCCCTCGCAGCACCCGCGACACCCTCACGTGGCTTCCCAGTTCTCTTAAGACACAGCCACAGGCCCCACTTTGATCTCAAGTCCCATTTGTCTGGCTCCTCTCCCCTTCAGTTGTCACCAGGCTGCCCTTGGCCTGGTCTCCCCAGCCACTCTGGCCTTCTCCCTATTGTTTGCAAGCCACCTCAGGTCTTGAAACACGCTATTTAACCCAGAAATTTCTACATTTCCTCCTTGAGTAAACCAACTCCTGTTTGTCCATATTTCAGCATTTATCGCTTCCTCAGAAAAATCCACCTTGAACCCTTGCATTAGTTTAAATCTCCTATTATCTGCACACTTACATCATGATGTGCTTATCCCTCATTTGCATTTATCCAGAGCTGTGATTTTGCATCTATTCATGTAATTATTTGCTTAAAGGATACATTTTCTTCCAGAGTCTAGACGCTAAGATCCGGGAGGCCTGTTCCAATCTATTTCTTCTCCCTTCTGTGTTCTTTTTTTGGGGGGCAGGGTGGGAGAGGTTACCAGGGACTGAACTCAGGGGCACCCGATCATTGAACCACATCCCCAGCCCTATTTTGTATTTTATTTAGAGACAGGGTCTCACAGAGTTGCTTAGCACCTCACTTCAACTGAGGCTGGCTTTGAACTTATGATCCTCCTGCCTCAGCCTTTAAAGCCACTGAGATTACAGGTGTGCGCCACCACACCTGGTCCTTCTGTGTTCTTGATGTCTTGCCTAATACATGACACACATCGGTGTTCACTAAACCTGGTTGAATGAATGAATGAATGAATGATAAGAGAGGGAGTTCTTAGAAGTTAAACGAAGGGCTCTGGGTTCAGCCCTGAGTATGGAGGGAAGGACCAAGGAGGACAATGTTTACACTTAGCCCTTCACAAATAATAAGGCTGACCACAAGTGAGGAATGGCCCATATTCATTTGAAAGCTGAAGTGTTTATGCAAACCAGTGTATTTTTCCACTCTTTCTCTCCAGCTATCCTCCTTTCCTTTCACAGGTGATTTATTCTAAGAGCCTTGGACTGAATTTTTTAGTGTAATTGAGAAGACAGGAGGTTCTGTCCTCTAATAGAACACACTTTCTCTCCTTAAAAAAGAAAAATACTTTAGAAAACTAAACTGTTCACAGAACACTCGATTTAGAAGTGTCAGGGAAAAAAAGAATGAAATCAGAAAGGAGCCTCTTTGCCTTACTTTCGTGGTTACAATTAAATAACGGCCAATCAAGAAAATAAATGTGCTTAATTGTAAAGTTGGTAGACCTTGAGGGGTTCTGTGACCCCCTAAATGGGTTTACTCTAATGGGGTTAGTCTCCTAAAACACCCTAATTTCTACGCTTTGTTCTTCTGACCCAAAGGGGTTAAAATGGAGTGTCACAACTTTTTCAGTATTCACGTTGTTGTGTCCTGCTAAAGTCAAAAAGAATTACTTGTAAGGGCAGAAAATGTCATCATTTTTGCACTTGCCCTGACCCCAGCATCTAAAAATACGAAATGCTGGAATTTCAAGAGCAGGTGACTTGAAAGGAAAAAAAAAAAAAAAAAAACTTAAAGAGAGCTAATTGTTTAAGGTCCAAATGTAGCCCACAGACAAAAATAAAGAGTTGTCTCTCCACGTGACCCAGCTTGGGTAAAACCAGGCACACAATTCACTTGAAGGACTTTTTGTCTCTGCATTTTCCCTCCAGGTTTAGAGAACAGCATTTCTTTTGCAGCATAATGGATAACAGTGTCATCTTGGCAACCTTCTGTCTACAAGTGCTGTTAATTTTAGCCTGATCCTCATGTTGAGCACATGCAAGAATTTCTATTAGTCACCAACCTTTGCTAGAAGCCTAAGATAGCCTCTCAGTCTCTGAGAAAGTATGTCCTGTTTGATGAGATTCTCCTGTCACACAACACAGTCAGAGAAGGTGGCTGTGAACTTGGACAAGGCTGCACCTGTCATTGTATGTACTGCTGTTCTGACTTTGCATTCTCCTTTCACAGTTTAACTTTTCCTTCCCCTTTGATATGTACTCTACTTCTTAGTTTAAATACACATTTCAAAACGCTTCCTTTAAGTTCTCCTGTAAAGGAAATTGATCATTCTTTAAATGTATGTTTCTAATTGACTTCCTCCCTCCTGACGGGGAAGTTAACTTTTAGCCTTTTCTTATTTGATCTGTTAAACAGGGTATGTGACACCTTTCAGACAACAAGATTTAATGAGACCTTATACACCGAAGACGGTATCTGACAGAGGCTCTCCATTCCCATGTAACTTTTAAAGATATAGCAATCAAACTTACAATTGAATTCTAGCTGCAAAGCATATTGATTGACGTCACCGTCCATTACATATTGAAACATCCAGTCTCTTCTCTTTCTCGGCCAGTTAGTTGCAAGGCACTCTTTAAAAATCAATTGTTTTCTCCCTGTGCAGAATTGCCAGAAGTGGGTATCTGATGCCAGAACTATGAAAGTATTTATTCATTTTTAGTCTCTTATCAGTTGTTTTTACTTCTATTGAAATTGAAATGTAACGTTTGAACTGAAAAGAATCAATAACATCTGAGAACAACTATGCCCGAATATTTCACAGCTCATTGTAAGAGGTTATTGTTCATGCTGGTTGTTTGCCAAACTGCCACCTGGGCAACCAGGTTGGTGACCAAACAGGTGATAATGTTCTCACAGTCACAGAGAAAACACACCCAACACTAACAGTGCCACATTGCGGTTCCTTGACTTCAGGTGCCTTATGGAGTTTTCTGGGTTTTATGTGGGTATAGTCCAGACCTGGTGTGGAAAACAAGCTCTAGAATCCCAGACTTCCTCTTAGAGAGGTAGGGTTTTCTTCTCAGAATGAAACAGACCTCCAGTTCCCAGAATGTTGGAAGTTATGACCTCCAGGAAATCCTGTGATCTACAATACACTCTTTTCCTTCGAAGAAAATTTTCTAAATTTTTTTTCTGGAGATATTCCTTACTGCAGGGTAATTTTTCTGATCAGACCCCCTGATGTCTCCATAATGGTGTTTTAACCAGTAACAGAAAAACATTTGGAGATGCTGCACATGCACATAACTCTACACACAGGTACTCTGATGTCCACCAAAAACAGGATTTTTCATGAAAATAAACTTTTTCTTAATAATTCATTTTCTTGGACTGCATTAAATTAGGCATTATTCTCTTCCTCAAATATTTTCATTTGCTTTTTTTTCTCTTGCCAGCATTCTGTCCTATTGCTGTTTTAAAACACAGTGATTTACACCTCCAACTTTTTCCTACCTTTTTTCTAGTCATTATTTCATTATTGCTTTCATCTTTCACATCATGTATTTGCATTTGGTTTTTAAATAGATCTTTTTATATCTTTGTAATAAAGGTCATTTGGACAGCAGAATCAGGGAGAAATGGAGCCTTGTCCTGTTTATAAAAAGAAAGGATGAAGCCAAATGAAAGTTGCAAGATCTTACTTTATTACATCCATAATTTCCCCCTGACTGAGTGTAATACTTCCAACTTTTTCCCTCCCTGGTTCACATTGAAGTGATACACTACAGGTGCCACAGTGTAGATTTAACAATGAAAAAAGTCCATTCCTTTTCTAGTTCAGCAACAAAGACATCACAAAAGATAGAGTTATCATGAGCTAATTACAGTCCTTGAAAATTACCTTTGTGCTTAGCAAATATGCATTTTTTTTCTGTACTGGTGATGAAGAAGTTGGCAGTTTAAATAAAAAACACTATTTAAAGTAACAGAGTACAGTTATATAACCTTTTCACATAAATCACACAATAACTCTTTGTGCTTTGTTAAAAAAAAAAAAAAAGAAAGAAAGAAAGAAAGAAAAAAGAAAAAAGAACTGCAGTGCTTGTTCAGAAGATTTATTTATATAATAATCTATGCAAAGGGTTTCTTTTTCCTTTTATAAAAAGTGGGGTGTTCTCTTTTTTAACCTCTAGAAGTTGCAGACTAGACTAGAGCAGGAACATGCTCCAATCACAGATTTAAGTCATGCAAATTCAGTACTCAAGACTCCAGTTAGAGTTTGATGTTACTACCCATGTCTTTATTTCTAAGCACACAGAGTGAAAACTTAATAAGAGAATAGTCTCTGCTAAATAGATAAAGAAAGAACATCAAATTTCAATCTAGTATAAAGAGTCTTTTGCATCTAAAAATTGCATCATAATTTGAGATCATTTTTCTCAGCTTTGCAAAACACGATTTCTTCAAGCTTATTTTATTAGTGATGGGGTGGGGAAATCCATGGGATGATGGAAGACTTATGGTTGCTCCACTGATTGTCCATAGAGTTCTTCCATCAAGCCCTTATTCCCCCACTCACCTTCCTGCCCATCTTTCATGAGCTCTCCTTAAGCTTATTCCTTGATTTAAACTGAGAAGTAATAAGTAGTAGCCTTTCATTACTCATAACATTGCCCTTACCATATAAAAGATATCATCTGTATAAACTGTCCTGACACCAGATTGATTGTATCACTTACCAGTCCACCCTAAAGGGTCTCAGAACTGGAGAGCCAAGGCCATTGCTAAGTTGCTAAATACTAAGCTTGGCTCAGAGGATCATCCCAGGAAGAGTGATCATTTCATGAAGATAAAGCTGGCAGAAGCATTTCATTGGCCAAATATATCTGTTCTGATCCGTATTGAACAGTGCAGGTTCTGAAGACAGGGAAACCCACAAGGGCTTTCTTGTGTGTCCTTATCTTTCATTGAGATGCTGACCCAACTTTTAAAAGTTATCTCCATGGAAAATTCTGGGCTGCACTCCAAAACCAACCAGTAGGAGGTGGCTTTCTTAATCAGTGGCTATGTTCCGTCTTTATATAAACAGGTTAAGCCAGCTGCCAGCGCCTCTGTGACCAATTCCAGCTCACATTACCCTTGGCTGGAAAGATGGGCCAATCAAAGCTACATTATGAAAGCAGAGAACTCTACCTCTCGCAGGTCATAGCAAAAGACCTGGCTGCCGTATATGATGACCAGAGCCATCAGAAATCTTACTCTTGTTCCCCAAACAGTGAATAAAGTGTGGCACACACTCATTGCCAGAAGGGGTAAGATTTCACTAACCTGCCAATTGGGGGTAATGACTCAAAAAGGAAAAAAGAAATGTGTTAATTCTGACCGATACACTGTCATTGGGCTACACGTTTCCCTGTCACAGTGGGAAAATAAGAGAAGTAGAATAACTCTTTACTTATTTATACGGGGAATGGAGCGACTGTCATGATGCAATCTGATTAACTGGAGAAACCTCCTGCCATCAGTTAATACGCGAAGGGTTATCTATCACTGCCCAGAATGGAACTCAGACTGCCAGTTGAAGGAATCAACAGGCATGTCTAATCTGGAAAAGACATCGCCAAAAAGATTGGGTATTTTACTCAGACTACCATTCCTCTCCTATGACCCTGAGAATGTTCCTCGAAATGATGTTAGCTCACAGTAGCAGCAACATGTGGAAAACAACATAAATAAATGAAATAATAAAGCAGGTTTCTGAACTGAGACATGTTGGCCAAAGATAATCAAGACAGAAGAGGTGAACACATATATCCATTTTCCCCCAAAAGTTGAAACTTGCTTTTGGCTTAGTTAATACAGCAGGAATAAAAGAAGCAAAGCAAGTAAACAAAAAATTTCCCATGCAGCAGGTTCTTGTTATATATTAGTGAAGAATATTCTGCTCTACATTAATTGTTATAATAGTACTAATTAGTAATTCTGGTCCTCACTTCAGAAGGAAATGCTTTCCCAGAGAAAGCATTTTAACATGATAGAGCACTGATTTAAAATCACAGAATTAAAGTCACTAGTTTATAGGTCAAGCCATATTTGAATAGCTTAGAATAACTTTTTCTTCTTTTGCTGAAGAATTGAATGCAAAGTGAGTAGGGCCCTTATGCTGATCTTATTTTCAAGCACATGAACTAGCTATTGCAATTCCTGTAGGATTCTTCTGTTTTTTTATTTTGACAGCATAACACTACACCCATGGGAGCTGAGCTTTTCAGGTGTTAAAGAGGATTTGTTATAAGAAAATGATTATAATAGGATTTAATGTAATTGAAAGTCAAGGTACAGTAGCCATCCAGTGTATCAGAGAGAGTGTCAAAACTTGCAGGGAGGGTGGAGTGCCTTTTGTTAAGTAAACAACAAAAGTGGAGAGAGAAGAAAATATTCTGTGCACAACAGGATCTACAAGATTGGCCGACCTGATAAGCCTGCCCCACCACAGTGGGTATCAAACCCACAGGTGCCAGAGGGGCCATGAATAGCTGCAACCTTCCCACCCCACAAGAAAGTTTTGAAAACAAGTTATATAATAACCTGAATTCATGTCTAGAACTTGCCAGGCAACAATCCTAGGCCTTCACAGGCTCCAGGCAATAAAGTCCATCCCTCAGCCATTACCCTGACCTTTCCAGGACCATAACCTGGTGTCACTCTGACTTCTTTCCCACCTTTGCTGAGTCTTAATGTAGTGACCACAACAACATGTGCATGCACACACACACACACACACACACACACACACACACACATGCCCTGGGTAAAGACTGTCTGACTCCCTAAGTGTCTCACCCCTTTTCTTGGAAAAGTCAATCATTCTCTAAGGAAAGCATGTTTATCAAACAGTAAAACACTTTTCCATAGAGACAGGATCATGAAGAACGCAGGCACCATCACCATCTCGGGCACCATAGAATCAATATCAGCTTCCGAGATTACAAGAAGGAGGAAGAGGACAACTGGAGTGTACTCTCTGTCATCAGGACTTTTCTCTTCTCCTGACTTTGCTTCTATTAGTGGATATTTTGTGGGTGGTTTTTCATTACTAACTATAGTTCTGCAGATGGTAGAAGTAGGACCTGAGGTCTAGGGCCATATTCATCTTAGACACACAGCTGGAGGACATTCTTTCCAATCATTAATTCCAGGCTTTTATTGCTGTGGAATCGCTAACAGTCTTGGCAGCAGAGACACATTAGTGCAGGCAATACCAGGAACTTACTATCATTGAGATTAGCTTCAATATTGTTTGTGCATATATTGCATTTTTCAAGCATGAAAGTGATGTATGAAATGACCCATGACGTCAAATGACACACATGGACTTGTAAGTCAGATCTATTGAGGTGCTCTTTCTCCACACCAAATTCATTTTACCTGCATTCCCAATATCTCTTAGACATTTAAGATTCTCTCCATATTTTTTAAATATCAAGTTTTTCCCCACCTAATTTTGACTGCCCCCAATCATGAAAAGTCATTTCATAAGATTCATATCACACTGAAGGAATTTTCTCTCCTCCTTTCAACTTTGATTGTATGCTAGTCAATTCTCTAAGCACAACAATATAAAGAACAATAGTGAAAAAAATCTAATATGCAGATAAATGCAAACCATAACCAGACATATATGTATACATTAATATATGTTTCTCTGTGTGTGTATTTAAAGTTACATTTTTCATATTGAAAATGGTTTTACCTTTGCATCTGAATGTATTTTTGGTGATTTGGGAGTTGGTAATATTTTACCCTAAATCATGATGTCATTCTATTAAAAGAAACAATAAAACCACTCCATTTCAGACTCCCAGACTGATGATAGGATACCACATTAAAGTAAAATTGTTGATACCTTTATGAAGCAGATAATTAACTCATTACATGTTCTGATGAAACGCTCTCTCTCCTGTAGAATTTTATTCTGCTGGGTGGAAGTGAACTGCATAACAACAATCTCAATAAGTACCACTGGCAAAACCAATTTATGTGAACCAACATAGAAATGAGAGTATCCGTTGTACTTTCTCCACAGCCTTTCCAGTTGTTTGTCCCAGCTCTTCCAATCTAGGCACATTTCTTTCATTCCAAACTTGTTTACCCATGTAGGATCCTCTACATTAAACACAAATGTGACTCCCACTTCAGAGTCCATAGTGAAGAATTTCTGTCATAAACCACTTGCTCTTTTGATCACAGCTCTACCTGTGTTCTTTCATGCTCCATGAACTTTAACCTCAATAAATTTTGCTTCATTCCTTTTACACATTCTCACTGCTAAGAATTCTTACCTGCCGGTTCTATTACTGGAAACCCACCAATCAACACCTGCCAAATATCCTCCTTCTCTTCCTTCACCAACTCCAGGAAAACTTCCTCTTCTGAGAAATATGCATGGTCAAATCCAAAATCAACTTGAGGTTACTGATTGTTTTGCGTTTTAGAATGGTCACTACTTGGAATTATCATGTCTATTATATTAATAGTCTCTAATTTTTAAAATGAGCATGCTGAAGATGTTAAATTTATGAAGATCCGCTTGTCACAAATATTTGAGATACACTCCTTTTGGTCACAAGAATTACCATTCTCCACACCTCTCCACCCCTGGTGAACCCAAGCCTAACCATGCGACCTGCATTAGCCAAGGAAATGTGATGCAGGAACAATGTGAAGTTTGCTGAAGCCACTTTTCTCTCCCTCAGTGATGCTGGGAGCATGGGTCTAGGTGGAGTTCCAGGCTGGGGTCCCTCAGTGAGTATGATGAGCTAGTTCTCTGCCAACCTACATTGACTTGCCACACGTGTGAATCTGTGGGGTTTTTGTTACTACAGCATAACCTATATCTTCCTAAGTAACCTAGAGAAAGTAATTTGTCCCTTCACTTGGTGTCACTGCAGGACTCATCATAATAACTCTGCTGCCATGTTCCAAAGTGTGTCTAACATACATTATCACTCATTTTCACTGATTTTTTTTTATATTATTGTTGTTGCTGTTTTCTAATTTATCTATGTCTCAAATGGAAGGCCTTAGAAACAAAGATGGAAAATGATTCCATCACCCTTTTCTTAGTAGCCACTTCTACATGCAAACTTAGAACACATCTGATGTCTAGCTAGTGCTTTCTCCTCTGAATCAGAAATCATCAAAAAATCCAAGTTCTAATACCAGTTAGAGAGAAAGTCATATAGGCACAAAATATTAAAGCTGGAAGAGCTTCCGAGCTCATCTGGTATAGGCACCTGATTTTAGAGCAGGATTCCAAGACGACTGAGCTTTTAAGTGAGCATCCTGGCTAGGACCACAAACCAAGTTCAGGATTGACAAGGACACAAATTTAGATCCCTTATGCCAGTGTTTTTCAACCTTAATAATATTTGTATCCTCAATAAAGAAAACTTCCTGAGGATTCTGAGACCATGTAGCCATAATTTTAGACAAGTAAGAAATTTAATCTTTGAATATGTCTTTCAGATGTGAGTTATTGCTATAAAAATTTACCTTTATAAATAGTAAAGTGACTATTAAAAATTAATTACTGAAACAAAAGCATAAAAGTTAGAGATCTTCCAACCCTTGAAATCCCTGAGAATCCTTGGATTCTAATGGAGAAATACTAGTCTATCTCACTCTGCAATGTAATATTAGATTCTTTCATGTTTATATCTAAAGCATACAACCAAGTGCCCAGAACAGCATAGGTATAAATAAGAATTTTTGGAATAGATGCTCCCTTGTGACACGCACAAGGAAGTGTTCTCCTTTCAGGACAACCTGTTGAAGTTAGTAACAAATGGACGATGAGTCTATTAACTAGTCACCTCGATAACAATACAATGAGTTGTCACTTCACCAGACTAACTGAATTCTGTACAGATAGTCCCATGAGACACTAAAAAAAAAGGAGAAAATAAAGTCTCCAACGTATTTCTAACAGGTCAAAGTAAAAGTTCATCATCTTCAGTAAGTGTAAATACCCTCCCCTCCTCATTACATTCGCTCTCCAATTCCCAAACCATCCATCTCCACTAACACTGGACTTTAAGTCATTATCAAAAGTCACATTCTCATATTCCAGTACAGTTAATCACTACCCAAGATGAAACTGTCTCAGGATGAGGAAATAGGTGTGATGTGTCAGACACTGTGTATGCACTGGTCTGATCATGACTCTGTGTCCCCAGTTACAGAGAAAGAAACAGGTAACAAAGCTAGATGTAAGTGATTTCCCCAATCCCCCTCTTGAGAACACAGTGAAGTGGGGATTTCAGCCCAAATGTAAGAGCAGCATAAAATGGCAGAATTACCCCCACTACAACTGGTTCTGTTCCACTGCAAAGCAGTCTCACTTTATGTCTCCTAATTGTGGTTCTTTGGAGGAATCATCACAGGACCACTGCCCCTAATCCAAGAGGAAGACTTGGACGCTACGATCATTATTTGCACTTCCCTTCCCCTCCCACCCAGTCAATGGGGAAGGAAGAACATGGAAGAAAATGACTCTAATGTCAAAGCATCAGAAAGCCAGAAACTCATCCTCCTGGCTCTAATCATGTAATTCCTGTGTGGGCGAAGTTAAACTCAGCAGTTAACCTAATGAGAATGCAGACTTTTGCTGTTCCGGGCCTATTTAAGGATTGCTTTCTGGTTTCTGCAGTAAAGTACCTTAATGTCCTACTTCAAACTATAAGTTGAATTGCCAGCAAAATAACTGAGGGGTTATCAGTCTTCCGATCCAACTTTGCCAAGCAGATGAGAAGCTTAGAGGCATTAATGAACAAGATTGGAAACTGGTTTTCCAAACTTTCAAATGATTCACCCTGCACCATTTCCCCAGGAGAACTTCCAACACTCAAAAAAAAAAAAAGGCAGGGTGGGGGCAACTCGATCCAGAATGAGGCTCGAGTGAGGTGGTGGCAGCTTCCTCTAGCATCCTGCTTCCTCCTGTTCAGTCTACCTTTCTGTTTCTCAACACAGAAGTGAAGGGAGTGGCCTTGTGTGATAGGAGACGGGGCTAGAATTTACTAGTACTTTAATCACATCAACCAAAGTATCCTACTTAAAGAAGAAGTAGTAAAAATCGAAGTATTCCAAACCGAATGTTTAGACTTAAAAAATAATGTACATAAAGAAAACGAGCCATTTCTCCCCTTGCTACTAAGGAGAAAATGAAAGAATCACATGGGCTCCAAACCATTCCTGCAGACAAGGTATTTCCACTTGTTCACGGCTTAATCTCTGCGGCAGTAAGAAAGCACTTCACTGCCATACCCTCTTCTTCAGCAATCTTATTGTCCTAGCACTTCCTCCTAATGGATTTCTGCACAACAAGTTCATCAAGACATTTTAACCCAGGTTTCCTTTCATGTGGTGAGATGGAGAGACCCTTAAGAGAAAAGAATGGCCAGGAAGCAAACAGATTTAAGCTAGAACAAGCAAAAGGCAAAGGACTAGGAAGAAATTCAGGAGACCAGGATGTTGAGTAGCCCCTCAACAGCCAGCCACAGGGCTGTGAGTTCAGTAAGGAAGGGCAGCAGCAACATCATGCTGTCCTCCCATATGCCAGGTTTTGTGTTAGCCTCGCTCTATAAACCCATGATCACATATGAACAGGTCTTACTATTATAATACCTGTAGTGTGGTTTGGATCTGTAATGTCCCCCAAAAGCTCAAGTGTTGGAAGCTTGATTCCTAATGCAGCGATGTTCAGAGGTGGGGGAAGCAATTGAATCATGAAGGGTCTGACCTCCTCAGTGGATTACTCCGTTGATAGCTGAATAGATGACTGGTAGGTGGTGGAAACTGTAAGTAGATGGGCATGTTTAGAGGAAGTGGGTCACTGGGGGCATGCCCTAAGAGACAATACCTTGTCCTTGGGCCCCACCCCATTGCCACTTCCCAGCTTCCCTGAGCTGTGCAGCTTTCCTCTGCCAAGTCCTTACTCCGTGTTCTGCCTCACCTCAGGCCGAAAGCAATGAAGCCAGACAACCATGAACTGAACCCTTGAAAACAATGAGCCAAAATAAATCTTTCTTCCTTTAGGTTATTACTGTCAGGTATTTTGGTCACAGCAATGAAATGCTGACTAACACAACCTAGTTCACCTATCAGGAAACTGGGGCTTAGGAACCTTCCATGCTTGCTTGTGCTCAAACAGCTAGTAAGTGGAAAGCAGGATGAAAATAAACCTTAATTTGTCTGAACATTATTCATATGCTTAATCAATAACCTATACTACCTAACTGAAAATTCATCCCACCCTCAGCTGCAGAGACTAATTTAAGGAGTGCATAAATCCTTTGAAACTATATAGGAAATATTATGTGTAGCTTTGCTTTACAGGGAAAAGATTTTGTAGCCCTTATCAGATTCTCAAATGGGTTTGTGGTCCAAAATGAGTCTGCAGCCTCTCCCAGCTTCTCCCTAAGCTATATGATTTGCCCTGGCAGCGGATACCTCTGAATCTTCAGTGCACGTTTCTCTCTCATCTTCAAAATATAATGGTTGTGTTATCCAAATGTTCCTAAGAACATCAAAAGAAATGTGATAAACTTTCCTACTGCCCTGTGTAACCCTTTCCCTTCCCACCCTAAGTTCCCACGTTTAGATGTAGGCCCCTACCGTCTCGCTGTTTTATCACTCCTACGACCTAACAGAAAAGCTCCAATTGCCATGCGCACTCTTCATAGCCTCTCCGACTCTGGTTATATGACGCATGGAGCATGAGTCAGGCTTGGGGAGAGGGCCTCTTCTTAAAGTTTATATGTAACTGTGAGAGTATTCAAGCATGTGCTGGCATGCCAGCCCTGTGTGTTAGAAAAAGAGGGGGGGGGGGGCGGGAAGAGAAAGAGAGAGAAAGAAAAAAGAAAAGATGTTAGCAGTAATTATTAAAATGTTTTTCAGAGACATCAGAGTCCTTGAAAGTGGTGTGTGGAATAGGGAAGGGAGGGGTTGCTGGGAGGGCAGTGGGAGCATTATCACCCCAACCACTTCTCCACCTTATGTTTCTGCTACAGAAAGCTTCTCCAGCTTCGTTCCCCTCCGAAGTCGAAAGCTCCAGTTGAAATTCCTTACTTGGAAGGTCATTTATTCTCTCATAGCCAAAAAGCCTGTTTGCTTTTGTCTTCCCACTTGCTTTCAAATGAAAATATCAGATCACAGACCATCTTGCTTGCCTGATTCAAAAATTAATTACATCATGTCCAGAAGTGAAGGTTGTTGAAAGTTATTAATGTATTTGTTGGGAACACTCTGCATTCCGAATGCTTTTACATGAATACACAGATGTGTGTTCTCCACCTGGCCCCATCGGCAGTTCTGGATGGTGGGGGCCAAAAACCATGGTCACATATTGTCCATTTCAGTCCCTCACTGTGATCATTCAAAAGCACACGTCAAGTGCATTTTTATCATGGTAAAGTGTATCTATTTATTTCTCATTGTTTGTCAACATCTCCCAGAAGCTTTCAGAATAAGACTTCTTAACCTGCCAATTCCGACCATTTCTATCTATCAACCATTATTTCTACTGCCTTGTGTTTCTAACAGACCTTGCAATTAGCACTGCGCTTTGCTGTGTGCAGCGTTCTTACCAGTGGTGGTGCATCAGCTGGAGGGTTAGTCAGAGTCATATGTGGTCTGGTATCCACCCATGCCACTCTGGGCAGAGGTCCAGCCCCAGGCCTGGCAATCCCATGAGTCACCAAGCTGCCACTTTAGAAAGATGAAATAAAGTCCCAATTGTTGGGACAGAGCTCTGCAGATGTGGGGGTAATGGTGTAAACTGAAGCACTTTTAGGTAACTGTTTAGAAATACAGATTAGGCACCTGTCTGGGTGCATAATTACTCAATATTTAAGATGAGACAGAGGCAAAGAGGCATGGATCAATGATTATTCAGGATTCTCTGTTCTTCTACCTAGAGCCCACCCAGACAAAAGGGGCAAGCTTAGGACTTCAGAGAGGCTATTTCTCCAGCAGAAGATAAGAGCCACAGCACTGGCATAGCATGACAGAATAAAAATTCTCAACTTGCTTCTTCACCACCGACTGGGCACTTTAGAGAGGTGAACTTCTCACAGGTATGCAGGGAGTATTGCCTACGTATCACTAGGAGTCATTGTGGTTAGAGGAACTAAACTATGGTGATAATGGGGTGGAGTTTGGGGACGGAAGGGCCTGGTTTGACCTCCAGTCCTCCCAAGCATGGACTGGCATCACTTCCCTCCTCCAGACTTTCATCATGTAACTTTTCATGGGATTTTTCTCAGTGGTCCAGGCATGCCTTTCAGGTTCTTCTGACACTCCATGTGTTCCTGTAGTCATTGCTGCCCAACACACTCCCCATGTCTGTTTACTTCATTGCACTTTTCTGTGGCTACCTGCCATCTTTTCTCCCCCATTGGATTCCAAGCTTGATAAATGGTAGAACTTTGCCCATTTCTGTGACCATTACATCACTAGCACCTGCCACCAATCAGCTTTTAAGAAATAGTTGTTGAGTGAGCAGATATTATCTAAGTCTATATTATCTGAAAAATAGAGATAATCATGGTACCTACCTCAAGTGTTTTTGCATGCCTTAAATAATGTAGCACGTGTAAAATCCTCAGAGTATCACTTGGAACGTAGCAACCACTCCAGCTGACATTAATATTTAAAATATTAGTTCATAGCCTGTGATCCTGTCTTCATATTGTGCAGTTACCTGAATTACCTAAACTTATATGTGTACACATACATTTTCCTGGGAGGAGGGTCTTCCATAGTCTTCAAATCCTCAAGTGGAGATTATTGCTCCACATTCTAAAAAAATTAGAATAATTGCTATAGAGGTTGATACTATTAGGCTATAGAGAATATTAAACCAGAGAGAACACAATAACCTACCTTACCAAAGAGTTTGGAGATCATATATTCTAATTCTCAACCAGACTTAATTGCTTTAATGCTCACCTAATCACAGAGCACTGAATCAGGAACCAGGGGACATGGTCTCTTACCCAAGTCCTCTCACTCCAATTGTGGTTAATTTATCTACTTTCTTTTTATATAAATTTTTCTGCCCAGGATCAAGCAGAGCTAAAACAAGGAAGAATAACTTTGTTAAAACTCCAAAGATACAAAATATGAAATACATGAGAAATAAAAGGTTTGTAAGTGAGGAAATAACTTGCTCAGAGAATTCTTTTTCCTAATTTGTAAAATAAGCGAGTTAAATTAGATGACATTTAAGATATTTTCTAACTGCTCACCATAATCCAAAGATTTGAAATATAAATAGCTTCTGTTCTGGGGATTTGTTTCCTATTTGAATCATCACAGAACTGTCTTACTCCCTTGCCCACATTAAGGACATCGTTTTAACTGACCTATTTGTAAAACTGGGGTAGTGGCAATATCTTGGTCTATCCAGGCTGCCATAACAAAGCAGTATCTTAGACTGGATATGCATAAGCAATAAAAATTTATATCTTCTAGCTCTGGAGGTTGGGAGTTCCAGATGAAGGTACCAGAAGGTTCAGAGCCTGGTGAAAACTCTGCTTCATAAATGGTGCCTTGTCACTGTATCATCAGAAACAGAAAAGGAGTAAAGGAATTTTCATAATCCTCTGTTATAAAGGCCCTAAACCTACTAATTAGGGGTCAGCCCTATGATAAGATCACTTCCCAAAGACCTCACTCTTAAAACTATCTCATCATATATTAGGTTCCAACATTTGAATTGGAATGGAGAGTGGGATCAGACCATAGCAGGTAGGAAATGAAGAGGTATACTCTCCTCCTGATGATTCTGAACGCATATATTTGTCATTGTGGTAGGTTTCTTAGACTTGAACTAAATTAAGCTAGCCAGAGAAATATAAGACTTCGTGAAACCAAAGGCACCAAAATTCCAGATTCAAAATGCCTTCTCCATTCAGCCTAGCAGACCACCAATGGGAGATAAACCTAATTCCTCTCTGGAGTAGGAATTCTGGGCCCTCCTCACCCATTTCTTATGAATCTTTTTGTTTGTTTGTTTTTGTGGTGCTGGCTATGAAACATAGGGCTTCATGCATGCTAAGCAAGCACTCTATCAGTGAGCTATATCCTCAGCCTTCCCCTGCCCATGAATATTTGAGTTTTGCACAGAGTTAGCAATTTTTTTTTTCATTGAAGTGAAGGTCTATCTCAGAAATGTGAGTTTGGAAAGAGAAAATGAAGAACCAAGTAGACAGTATTAACTTTCAATTAAAGGACACTCAGTAAAGTTTCACACAGGAATTAAAAGATTTGAATAGCAGAGAGCATGACCCTGCTGGTCCATTGGCAGGTAAGGGATCTAATAATTGAATGAAATATAAGGTGGACTAGACCTGAATCAGACGTGGAGAGCTGTCTTGAAGGACTGAAAACGTAAGCTTGCTCTGGCCAGCTGGGGCTTCCAGATAGAATCCAGACTAATGAATCTAGTCACATCCAGATCCATTTCTGTAGTTCTGCTCACTGTCACTTCTTTCAGATCCTTCTTTGAATCCCATTATTTGAGGGCACATGAATAAATCTATTATTATCTGAGGTAATGACACCCAACTTCCTGGCCTTGGAGATAATTTTCTTCATTCTACTCTGATTTGATTCCTCTGGAATATCTTTGCTGACAGTCCCTTTCCTCAGTGAAGATTCTACTCTGATCCAGAGTTGGGCCTGAAGTGCAATGAAATCATATTGTCTATAACTCACACAGTCTCACTGACCTGGTTTCTATAAATAGATAAATTCATCAAGGAAAAACACAGGATCAAAATCTAAAAGCCATCTCATGAAATTATCCGTTTCAGACGTTTGCCTGAGGTCAAATTAAAATTTTAACCATCCTTAAAACCCATGTCTGCCTGTTATTTTAAGATAGAGATTTAGATTAAATAAGCTTCCTGGATGACTTCTAACATATGATCAATTTTTCTGTCATATATATTCTTTTTTATGATGGTGGTAGCACAGATGAGAACTGGATAAATCTTCCAGACTGCAGGAGATGTCATTTTACAAATGACAACACTGAAGACTAGGGAAAAAATAGATGACTTTCCTGAGGTAACATATATTCATTTATTCTTCCATTTATTCATTCATTCAACATTCACTCAAAAAATATTTATTGACTGCCTACTCTATCTAGTCACAGTTGTAGATATAGCAGAATGTTAGTTTTCTAGGGCTGCCATAACAAAATACTACAAACTGGGTGGCTTAAACAACAGAAATATATTGTCTCACTTCTGAAGGCCAGAAGCCTGAGATCAAGGAGTCAGGAGGGTTGACTTCTTCAGAGAGCTGTAAGGGACAATCTGTTCCATGTCTTTGCCCCTATATTTGTCTATCAGTCCCTAGTCCTTTCCTTTCCCTATCAAAGATTGATTTCAAATATTTTTCAAATATATAAATATTTTTAACATCTACTATATTCTACAAAGTATCTTTTAACATCTACTATATTCTACATAGTGGTTGGAGAAAAGTAAAAATCCGAAGCAGAATCACCCTTGTCTTCTTTGCAGTAAGCTTTTATACTATCCCATAACATTATATTAGGCAAGTCATAAAAACTCATTATAATTTTACTTTTCAACTGACTTCTAAGAGATAGAAAGACCATCCAGACTCTTCAGGAATTCTCTCATGATGGGTCACTGAAATTTCACAAGGCTCATTCCATTGGGAAATGCTCATTTGGAGCTGTCCTGCATGCTAAGCTCAAATCTGACTTTCTGCTACACCTGTTAGACCTAGATCAACCCATAATAAACACTTCCTCTTCCAAATGATAATTTTTAAATTTTTGAAGAAGATTAGAACTTCTATTCATTTCTTCATTGTCTTTCACAATCATATGCAGCCCATGATCTTTTCAGTAGTTACCTGTCTCTCCGTATTCTCTACTTATTCCAAGTTTTTTACTAAATGCTGAGCCCAGGGAATATGGTCCTACGTGTGCTTGAACAGTGCTGTGCTCAGAATGGGAGTATTGATATAGATACTATAATTTCATTAAATTCATCTCAGTATTAAATTAGCATTATTAGTAATCATAATGCAATGTTGGTTTATGTTAAATATACAAATAAACATACTTTCTTCTTCAAAATTAGACTTTATGTTCACCATCTTCACATTTCATCTTACTGGTTTCGATCTTGCAATTGCATGTCTTGATATTTTTCCTAATCATGACTCCATATCCACTGCAGTGTGACAGAAAACAGAAGTCCTCAGATTATTCACCATATGACTCCCAATGGGTCACCTGATTTCCCTGAACCTCAGTTCGGCTCACTGTGAAAAACAAAAAAACAAATAGGGGATTGGGGTTTAGTAATAAGTCTCCTCTGGAGAGTTGTGAGAATCAGATGTGACAAGCTGGGTGGAAGTATTCCGCAAAATGGGAAACACGATGCAAATGTTAGTCACAAGTAGTCAGAGGATTGGTCTTTCTTCTTGAATTTTTTCAACTGCAGAGGTGATAGAAAGTTTTCAACATCTTTGGCCAATTCATTGATTCAAGTGCCAAGCACACTAAGACCAAAATACAACTCAACATGCTCTAAGTTTGTTTATAACCTGTTGTGACTCTATCTAAAAATACTATGACCCAACCTGTGTATCCTTAGCTTGCCTAAGCTGCAAAGACCTCATAAACCTGGCTGTGTGTCAACATACTGTGATGTCGTAGTTATCATCAACAGCTTTGAGGCAAGTTTGGCTTCAATTTCAGCTCAGTCCTTTGCATAATTACTTGATCTCCTTGATTCTGTTTCTTATCTTTAAAAGGCAGATAAACAAGGTACCTACCTATTAGACCTATGGTGGGGTGAATGAAATAAGGCAAATGGAACCCACTTGTTGAACAGACACCATCAAGCATTCAGCCAGTGGTGGCTGTTTTTGTTAAGTGGTTAATACTGTGAAAATTAAGTTTTCACAGTATCATTGATCCTTCAATCTTATACGGTGGCTCCATTTCCAGAAAATAAATTACACTAGCATAACATAACTCATAACTCATTCATTTCCTTGTAAACCTATGCTCATGCCTTATAACCATCACCTTTCTTCATTAATGCTCACGAACCATTAGCTTAACCATTCATTCTTGCCTTTTTCTGATCTCACCATTGGAGAAGAGCTGGCCTCTTTGTGGATTGTGGAATCATCTATCCTCCTTTTTTGAAAAATGTCTTAACACTTTCCTTATCCAGTTATCTTTTGGTCTCTGGATTAATCCTCAGTTCACGTTCAGTGATTCAAGAAGAAGGATTTGAGCGTCCAATATTTGACCCCACGCTCCAGTTTTCTGAGTAGCTGGCATAACTGGCGCCCAGTGCTGGCAGCTAGCACTCATTTATAATAGCCGGGCTTTGTCTTACTGTCCATTCATCTACTGCAAGCTGCAGTCGCCTCCCTGTTTGCATTGTTTGTGCATGTGGACAAGCCATTTAATGCTGAGTCACAATTTCCTCCCCAGCAAAGTAGGATAATAATAACACTATGACTACCTTGCAGGGGGAAAATAAATGAGACAAGGTGTTAAAATAAAAACAAAAGAACAAAGCACACTCACAAAAAACATTCAAAGTCTTATTTGTTCTTACCCTTTCTGCAGACCACTTTCCTTGCTGCAGAACTTGAAAGCAAAATATCAATTAAATGGTTCTGTTATCTGTTATCATTACACCATCTGCCCCAGAGAGCTTGGCCATCACTTCCTTCTTCTAGTTTCAAACACAGATGAAAACATGTTTTTGTTGTCTTTAACATTTTCAACAAGCCCACGTTGAATCATTTATTTGTTATTTATGCCTGTTTGGTATACTATATAAAGACACAAGTACAATCAGATCCAACAAAGCCCGAAAAAGATGAAGAGAACAAGAATGAAAGAAAGAGAGGGTTGGGTAAGAAGACCTAAGCTGAATAGTATCTGTACAACTGGGCATACACTTAGCTTCATGTTTGGAAACAAAGATAAAAAAGATTAGACTGGTGGGTAGCATGGGAGGGGTGACATTAAACTCTCATGTTAATAACAGGAAACATAACAAGAGATACTTCTGATGTCCCACTGAACTCTAAGAGGGTCCACACACAGAGCTTTACATAAAGGACATAAAACAATCTAATAGAAAGCATCATCAACAGAAATTTGGCAAAGGAGGAAATATGTTGTCCAAATGTCATTTTACATATAATTCTTAAGAAAAGATGAAGGTGTGGTGTCAAATTGTCATTGCATGGGGATACTTTCAGAGCAGGAAAGGTAATGATGTACATGTATAGATATTCTTACTAACATGGCTTAATAAGAGCTGAACATGTAGAAATCTCAAGTGACAAATCATAATACACATTATGTCTTTTTTCTCTGTTTCAGCCAGACTTTGACGCATAGCCAGGATGCTCATCCATACAGGTTACAAGAACCAAGAATACAGGTTTTCTGTGTTATTGATAAATTGTAGAACTCCATTCTTCAGATAAATGATATGCAGATGGCAATAATCTATTTCATAAACTAAGGTCTTCTTGCCAAAAAGGGGGGGCCTTCCCATCATATTCAGGGGTGTAGGCTGTCAAGTCAAACTTTCCCTTAGAAAATAGGTTTGGATATAATTAAACTTCAAGCAAAAACTGGAAACCCCATAGTTCTACAACATAGACTAAGGCTGGCAAACTGCACATTAGGGGCAAATTAATTTACCACTTATTTTTGTAAATTAAGCTTTATTGGAACAAGGCTGCACTCATTAATTTATGAATTGTCTATTTGTAGACATTGTATTACGATGGCAGAGTTGAATAACTATGACAGTGAGCATATGGCCCAAAAGCCCAAAATGTTTACTGCCTGACCTCTTACAGAAAGTTTACCAACCTCTGCCACAGAGCAGAGAGAGATCATTAAAGTCTACAGGCATTTGAGAACCATAGTTCCTTCCCCATCAATCATCACTATAAAGTAACTTAATACAGTCTTCGTCAACTTTTTAGTTTTTTATTTTAAGCATCACAACTTTGTTAAGGGCTCAGGACAATGAATTAGTTGCAAACTTCACACCCAAAATGTGAAGTGAATTAGTGCTCAGGTAGTGACTTCAGTGAAGTAAAAACAGAAACATATATTCAGACCACTCTTTTTCCTTTTTATTGGAATCTTTACAATTTAACGACGCTTCTCTAGAAATCAAATGCCTTTCCCTCTGTCCTAAAGAGAAAAAAAAAAAAAAATATATATATATATATATGTGCATTATAAGCAGACACTCAAACAATTGCCTTGACTGGAGAGTGGTTTCAGGTCAAGTTTGTCCTGAAAAGTGCCTAAAAGGACAGCAGATGAATGGTTCTGAAACCAAACTCATCTCACTTTGGCAGACATCCTCGTTGGCTTATCTGTTTTCTAGTTAATCATCCAGTGCAATTAGTTAATCATCAGTTCTGTAAATACAAATTTTATGGCTAGTGTATTAGACAGTAGATCAGAAAGTTTCATTGATCCTTTATTGAATTTTCTTTTTTTGAACATGGGCTAAAACGAGTGCCATCATACTCAGTATGAAGATCTCCAAGACCTTCATTTCCCATAGCCAGTGCTCTGGGAAGATGCAAATTGCTTCCAAAAGAGGATGTTGTGGGGGACAGTGACTTAGAGCCCTTTTTGTGTGAATAGCAAGAAAGCTTAGAGACACACTCTAAGCCAGCCCTGGTAAGCACACAAGAGCTAACAGATCACAATGAGTCTAACCCACTCCTGGCTTTATTTATTTTTCTGAGTCTCATCTTCCTGTTGTCCTACTTTCCTCACCCACTTATTTTTCGCTTTATTTTATCTTGTGTGGTATTAATAGGTAATCCACCTTAAATCCTTCTGGAACAAGGCAGGGTATAAGTAAACAAGTTAAAATGAACTGGCCTGTTGAATAGAGTTATTTAGTATTGTCTATCTGAACACTGAAGAGAAAAAAAAAAAAAAAAAAAACATCTGCCAAAAACAACTATTTTGTCTTGGCATCCGTGGCTGCTGAGGTTTTCTTTCAAACAGAAATTGCTCAACAGGTTCATGGGCTTCTTGTTGCTCCTACAGGCATATGACTTCAGAACTGTACAGCTAGAGACAGGAAGATGCTATTTCTTCCATCTACAATGGCAAGAAAGTGGGCAGCTCAATGCCACTGCAGCTACAGCAGAGTAGTTAGAGCTAACGAAATAACTCATGCATCACTGAGTGTGATGGCTGCTGCAGACATCCTTTCTTCATCTCTCTTAGTGGGAAAAATATCTTAGCAATTAGCATTTGAATAGTGCTCTAGAAATTGAAAAAAAAAGTTTACACATATGGCATATTGCTCAGTTCTCATAAATACTCTGGAAATTTGGTGTATGACTGGTTTTCAGTTGAGGAACTGAGACTTAGAAAAGATGAGCAGAGTTAGCAGAACCAGGATTCTAACTTAGACTGTGAAACCATGTCATCATTTCCCTGTGCTGTCCCTGGCCCTTCAGTTTGTTTCCAATCATCTGAAGTGAGCATTGTACATCTAGAGGCCTGCTAGAGACCTCTTCTCTGTGGACTTGAATGGGTCATGTCACAAAGATTTTGAAGTCAAGAAGGCACTGAAGTTATACCTAAGGTTAAGTATGAGATTTTCACTTTCTAGAAGTTACCTTAGGTCCCTGTATAGTTTTCTATGATTACCACACACTGGGTGACTTAAAACAACAGAAATGTATTCATCACAGTTCTGGAGGCCAGAAGTCTAAAATCAAAATGTTGACAGGACCACAGTTCCTCCAAAGGCTCTAGGGGGAAACCTGTTCTTTGCTCCTTCCAGCTTCCAGTAGTCCCAGGGAGTCCTTGGCTTGTGACTACATCACTCTATCTCTTCTGTGGTCACCTTACCTGTACCTCTTATCCACATACCTTCTCCTCTATGTGCCTGTCTTATAAAAATATGTATGAATGCATTTAGGACCAAATTAGAAAAAACTTCTCTTCTTGAGTACTATAACTTATACATTTTTGGCCACATAAGGCAATATTCACAGGTTCTGGGAATTCAGGTATGGACACATCTTTTTGGAAGCCACCACTCAATCCACTAAAGTCACCAAGCCTCAGTCATGCCTCACTGTCCTTAAATATTATAATAATATCACTTCTCAGAAGGGCAAACATTAAATAAGTAAACACATTCAACCAGTGCTCAGTAAAAGGGTTTTGCCCCTTATCAAGAGAGCTTTGAGTACAACTACGTTGTTTTGAGATAGTTCTCCTCAGTCGGCCCATCCGAATCATTCTCAATAGTTACTCAGATTCCCAATCTCCTTCATTTGCTCTTTAGATTTCCTCTTCCTGATAAGCTTTATTCATTTTCAGGACACACAACAACAAAGTTTTTAAGTTCTGTTTTATCATGAAGCAGAAGGGTGCTTCTAAAAGTCTCTGTAGTGAGTAGTTTTAATTTTACTAAATAAAATAAAAATGTTGCAGTGATAAAAATTACTGCAAAAGCTTCCAACACTTAATTTTTCACCTTGTTTCAAAACAATAGCAATTTATGGAGCCACCCTATCCCAGGACCTCATTTTGAGACAAACTGGACCAGGGCACACAATGTGGCCTTCAGAATAGTCTAAACTCCAAGGTTCTCATCTCTCTCACCCTCTTTCCCCTTAGAATATCCATGTTGACATTTACTTTTCTTGTATTCTCTTTCTTTTCCAGATATTAAAAATGTCAACACAGAGTTAGGCATTTATCAACTACAACCATTTTAGCAAAATTATTTTCCAGAAGGCAGTCGTTTCTCCCATTTCTATAAAGCATTACTTCATACCAAGATTTAACATCAAAAACACAATAACCATATCCTTCCTCTTCCTGAGAGGTCTGAAATGCATAACCATAGCAATATAATTAATTTTTTACTTTATCTTTTTTCATCTTTATTTACCCTACCTTTGTTTCCATCTATATGTACATCTTAATTATACCTCACACTATTCTATTTTTTTCCCCTATTGAATAAGCTTTTGAATAAAGTATCTCTTTCTCTTGATATTTTTTAAACTGAGCTTTATCTCAGTAAGTTGTGGTGCTCACCACCACATTATATTAACTTCTTGCTTTAAAACTTTTTTATTTTGTCACCACCCATTCTGTTTTGACATGTATAGTTTCCTAAGGTCATAAATATTCTTAGTGAAATTCTGTTATTTGTTGAATGAACCAAAGAATAATTACTGGGGACCACACATCCACTATACAAATTTATTGTCTGTCATGCCCGCTGTCCCTATTACCTAGCTAGCAGTTAGTCTTGATTTTTCTCCCTCACCTTCATCTATTTATCCTTGTTCACATCCTCCTGACATTCCTGTCATGATCCAGAAGACCAGTTTTTTCTTTGGTTGCCTTCTACATAACCAGTCATTGGCTTCCTTTCTCTTCCACAGTCATGACCACAGACAATCCCACCTGTTCTTCCAATGTTCCAACTTTTCTAGTCCTAGAGAGGCACTGCATATTCTTTATGACTATGGCATTTGTTCCCCTGTGACTCATCAGAGTAGTGGAATCAGTGCATCTAATGAATCTTGTCAAGTTTTCTCTCATAACCAGAAGTAAATCATATCATATATCTGATAAAGCAGTACAGAGACCAAAGACTTCAAGATGTTTATGCATGGCAACCTTCACCCAGTCAGCAGAGATAGAACACATCTTCAGGAAGTACATGTTTCTATTGGTTGAGATAGCACAGGTCATCACTTGAATGTTTAGACTCCCTTAGGAGCTCTTGGAAGCTGAGGTTAGGATTCTTGAGCATGTCTGGTATCACCCTCCAGAAGAATCTTATAAAGACTCCATGTGGCCTAATTTCCTCTTGCTCATTCCCAGCTGTGTCAAAAACCACCAAACTACTCTCTGTGACAGTCTTGAAGTCACTTCACAGTCCCATGGCAACTTTTCTGCCTCTGTGTAACCCCTAGATATTTAACCTTAAAAAAAATCAAGCTGTCCTCTTCTACTCTGAATCCTGTGATTCATTTCTTTTCAAGGTAGGCTTTCCACAGGGCAGACTGCAGAATACAATATGGTTCTCCCACTCCAGGATTTCTTTCTAATACCCCAGAACAAGAATGCAGGCCCTTCCATTATAAGATAACATAGAGAATCAGATGAAGCTAAAGACAATAAACCTGAAAGTTTCCCCCCCAAATGAAGTCATCTATGAGTTTTTCTAGTTATTTTCCTTGGCATATAATTTACTGACTTCCTTTTTATCTAATATACTCAGGAGCCAGGGCGAATTCTCCTGGATTTCTAATGTTGTCTACAAACTTCATTATAATTCCTATCCCCCGTGCCAAGCTTCCAGGTTGACTAATGTGGGGTTCCCAGGGGGCCATATTTGGAAACAAACAGTAAGAATACCTAAAGATCACTGTCTGCATTTCAGACTATTCCACTCTGAAGTTGCAGGGACGTCCTCACTCTTCCTGAGACTATCCAGTCTCCTGACCCTGTAAATTTTCTTTTTTCTCTTCAACCTCAGAGGGAAAGAGGCATTCCTTATTTGCTCCCTAAAGATTCTTCAGCAAGAGCCCTGACCTCCCCTAGCAGTCAGTTCTGTAATCCTCTTTTCTAAGAAATGGGCCCTCCACAGTGCCTACAGCACATGCGCCAGCCAGGTAGGGCACATTCCACTTGCAGCCAACTCGAACTTTCTCACCCACTGTTCTGAGACACTGTCTGGTATGGTTTCTCTGATCTCGGTCCCTGTGGCTCCCAACATCTCATGAAAAGCCAGACTAGTCACAAAATCCACGTGACTAGTGCAAAATGTAAACATGGGGACCCTAAGTAGTCAGAGAATTAAGAATTCCACGATAGCAATAGTATGGCACTAAGTCGTGTCCAGGGCCCTCTGAGAATAGGAGTCTAGGTGACTGCACAGGTTCTTTCAACAGTCTTTAACTTCATGTGATCTTTCTTGGCTCCAGATACCCTCTTTGGCTGTCTTTACCATATTTGTGTTTTGATATCTAGCCCTAATTAATAATCTAGTCTTACTCAGGTTAAGTCGTTGGTTCCACTATGTCCTAAATTCTCTGAGATGACACAGAAGGGTGTCTGGGTGTCTGTCTCATGCCCAGGGAAGCGATCCTTCCAGAATCAAAATCTTATAATATGAAAATAATTTCAGCTTTTCAACAATCAAGTTTTGGCAATTTGTTCTTTGCCCAGAATCATTCATGATGCTAAGGACACATAAAGAAAGAAGGTGTAGTCTAGCATAGCAAGTGTCATCAGTCTTAAAGAAGTAATTTTTTTTTTTTTTTTTTTTTTTTTTGGTACCAGGGATTGAACCCAGGGGCACTTAACCACTAAGCTGCATCCCCAGCCTTCTTAAAAAATGTTTTATTTAAAGACAGGGTCTCCCTGAGTTACTTGGGTCCTTACTAAATTGCTGAGGATGGCTTTGAACTCACCATCCTCCTGCCTCAGCCTCCAGAGCTGCTGGGATTACAGGCGTGTGCCACTGCACCATAAGAGAAGTAATTATAAAACATGGGAAAAACAGGGAAAGGAGGGGAAGGAAAAAGAAAAGAACTATGAACTATGAATATGTTTAATTTCTACCAGTTAAAAAAGATATTTAGTTCCTTACACCTATTTGTGGGCATGGATTTCTCTTCTTTTCTGCCGTATTTTTTTCATCTGTCTTATTCTCTGTTCATGTTCTCCAGAACATCACTCAAGCAGATTAGAATATATTGAAGTGTTTCTCAAACCCTTGTACCGTGTCCTCTAGAGAAAGACCAGCTACAATTGCCACAAACACCCTTGGCCAGTCCCTCAGGCACAAAAGAAACATATCCTCTCCAGTCCTGCTGCAGATCACAGCTTCCAGTATTTCTTGAGTCTTTAGACAAACCAGCAGTGTTTCTGAATTTCTTTTCTTTTCTTTTCTTTTTTTTTTTTTTTTTAAGAATTTCTTTTCTGCAAAATGTTTCTCTAGACCATGGATATCAACTGGTGATGTCCTTCTGCCCTAGGTGAATATTTGCTATATGTAAAGGGACAGGCGGATTGCTGACACTGCAAAGAACCTCTAAAATCAGCTGTGCAAACTTTAGCCTTCATAGAAAGCTCCCCTTAAACAATAGACATGGAAATAGTTTTAGCAAAACTGTGTCAGGTCTGTGGGCACAACTGCTGATCAATGGACTGGTTTTTTTGTTGGGAGTTTTAGGTGGTTTTTTTTAAATGCACTATATTTTTAGGCTATTTTTAGACTGTTTTAAACTATCAGTCTTTATAATCACTCTTTTGTCTCGTGAAAGCATCTTTGCCTAAGAGTCAATGTTTAAATGAATAATTTTGTTCTTCCTCTATGAGACTGAGAATACAACCACAGGGAAGGAAATATTCCCCACCTGCAACCCTCCTGCTTGGCTTAATGGGAACATCGGAGTTGTAGTAGAGTGACTTCGAGGTGACAAAGAAACAAAGTGCCAGCAAGGGAATGCCTGCTGCTTTGTGTTGGTGGATTGGTTTTTGTTTTTTTCCAGAGGCACCCTATGATCAAGCACCCTCCAGCCATCAACTTTAGTCTTCCATCTCTGCCCAGGATCAGCCTTAACCATCAGTCCCACAATGCACGGTCACCTATGTCCTATGTCTTCTGCTGTTTAGAGATTTCATTCTCAGGGGCCTGCCTTGATTCCTGAAATTCCACCACTGGAGTCATTGCTGCAAGAGATGAAGTAATCGATTAGATCCTCTCCAGGTGATACCTCACCAAGGCAGACTGAGATGTGGGAAAGCAGAGAAAACAGGGAGCTCCAAGACGCTCGAGGAAAGAAGACATAGCAGAGACAAAAGTTCTGAAGTGGAAGCATAGATCCCAGAAAATGAGTGTTTTTATTTTACAGTTGAACATAGAGTAGCCAATCACTCTCATCCCTTCATGAGCTTTTTCTAATCTTGTCAGTTGAGGTTTTTGAACTTTTAAGGACCAGTGGAAAGGCCACAAACTGAAGGTCATAGAAAACCTCAGGCTGATATATACTTTGCAGGGTTTGGATATGAGGTGCCCCCCAAAAGCACACGTGTGAAACAATGCAAAAAATTTCAGAGGAGAAATGACTGGGGGTGATAGTCTTAACCCAATCAGTGAATTAATCCCCTGACAGGGATTAACTGAGTGAGAACTAAAGGTGGGTGGTGAGAGGAGGTGGGCACTGCGGGCATGGCTTTGGGGGATATATATATATATATATATATATATATATATATATATATATTTATATATTTTATCTATTTATATATTATATATATATATATTTTGTATCTGGCGAGTAGAGTCTCTCTCTGCTTCCTGATCATCATGTGAGCTGTTACCCTCTGCCACACTCTTCTGCCATCATGTTCTGCCTCACTTCAAGCCCCAGCTGTCTATGGACTGAGACCTCTGAAACCGTGAGCCCCCAAATAAATTTTTCCTCCTCTACAATTGTTCTGGTCAGATTTTTTAATCACAGCAGCGAAAAAGCTGACTAAAACACACTTTTTCTACTATACCTGTTACCACAGTGCCAATATCTGCTTGATCATCTCATCTCCAATACTTTGCCATTAACTGGCATTTTAGAATGGTCTCTCTCAGCTTCCCATTTCCCTTGGACAACTCAGTGAGGTGGATGAGACCCTGCTCATTCTTCAAATTCCTGAAGAGATGGGTTAGCAAAAGCACTGGACCTCCTCACTTCTTATTGGCAGACAGACCATTGAAAAAGATGGTCTGTAAAATTTACTTGTGTAGGTTGGCAGGATTGGTAGATATCAAATAAACCTTTTCACTCATCAGAAAAGAGTTAAAATGGAAAAGAAAATGGATTTAGAGTTGCGTAGACCTTCCCAGAGCTGCTTCTTGTAGCATTTTTGACATTGGTTTGCTCACCTAGCCATCTTAGCCTCCTTTCTTCATTTGTGAAATGGGGATGATGATCCTCTTACAGGGCTATAGACAAAATATATAGGGGGCCTGGCACACAGGTGACTTTCAACCAATGCATTCTCTTTCCCTATTAGTTCCCTACTTGAATGGAGCACATAAATTGAAATGTTTTGCATTATTAAAGTTGTTAATCCCAACACCAAAAATGAAGAATATTTTAAATTCTTACTTACACCCTAAATAATCTGGCTCAACTCTGTACAGCTAGACCAAGAACTATGTTCCCCAACATCAGAGAGTGGGTTTGGAGCCCCTATTGCACAACATGAGCTTTTGATTTCTGTGCACAAAGGAAAATGGAGCTCTCTTCTCATGAAATTCAAAATGTGGGTTTGTCATGATAAATATTTACTTAGATTCCTTGAATCAATTATTCTATTTATTCCTAGAATTACCAACAAATGAATTTGAACAATTTTTCAACCACTTACGTACTGCTTTAAGAACACCATAAAAATAAAATACTCTCAATTTATTGTGTGAACACGCAAATAATACTTAATGTCTCAGAACACACAAATGTCAAGTGTCCCTGGCAATGAGACTACAGAGGACTTTCCCAAAATGGTCTCATTTATCCATGCAGCCCCAACAATAAAAATTTGGGGCTATAACATAAGCCTTGAAGGTTTTTTCAAAACAAAAATCAATAGCCTGAACTCAAAGACATAAAAGGACTTACCACAGGCTTCAAATTCCTGAGGTGGGAGTTTTCCATAGATCAGAGCAAGCTGATCATGCTTAGAGGAGCTGATGCAGCAAGAGAGCTGCTAAGGAAAGAGGAGCTAGACATGAAGAAGGAGAAAAGAAAGAAGAAAAAGCATTTGGGCATATTTAATTTTTGTGAAAGAATTTTCTAATTTCTCAACCCCAGGTGAAGATTCAATCTTAAAATTACCTTGGGAAAATTTTTCAAACCCTGAATACTAGCGGAGTTGGGCAAAAAAGCATTTGTTTGGGGCCCTCAATGGGAAATAATAAATTCTTGGTGATTAATGACACTTTGTGTGCTGTTGGCCATGAAAAAACATTTTCTATTCTTGAGTCACAACGGAAGCTACAACTTGAATTTTATTGTTCAATTTGCTTTTTTCTTTCCTGGGTGAAACAGCAGTGGATTTCAAACATTTATAGAGTTAGCAGGACCTCAAGGGACTAAGAGCTAAGCCAAGCCAGTGAGGAGAGTGCCAGAGATTATCTACCCTCAGTGAAAATGCAGGGTTCAGAAAGAAAAAGAAAGAAGAGTGATTATAAAGAATGACAGTCTGCAACTTAGACAAAATTTCTTGGCGAAGTTGGTCAGTCTCCTTTAAAAAATAAAATAAAATAAAATAAACAAACAAAAAGTTTCCTGTTTGACAGTTGCTAAAACTCTTCCTTTTTCCATTTTCAGCACATTGTTGAAAGGATAAACTGGAGTAGACATCTTCAGAGAGGACACATCAGCTTGGGGTTTCGGAAGACGGTTGGAGTGAGGAGCCCAGAGGGGTGGAGAGGAGATCTCTGCTCAATAAATGGTAGGTTTTGTGGGTGTTGATAGTCTTTTTTTCCTCATGTCCTTAAAGAAGTTCTCTAACTTGGACCTTGGGCTTTCCTAAAATGATACAAAATTTTTGTGATCTTTTTTCCAAGCACATTTTAGTTACACTTGGAAACCCAGACTTGTCATTCTATATCCAGTCTTGGCAGTAACTGAAAATAGAGCAGAATAAAAGACTCTCAGGGTAACCTTGGATCTTACTGAAATCTAATATGGCCATCGCCAACCCCGTGCATATTTCTTTTCCGATCTGCAAAAGGGAGAGAGCACCTCGAGGTTCATAAAGACATTGGATACAAGGCACCAGATTTACACAGACAGCTACCATTTTTCAGGAATCTGAAAGAAACAAAAACGAAGTAAGCCAGCAAACAAAAATGCCCCAAGGGAGAGGGCATTAGGGTCCCCACTCTCTCACAGGTTGTGACACTGCATCCAGGAGTTTCTTCTCCTTTTGACCCAGAAATGCAGGCAAAACTTCTCCTGCTGGGAAGCTCTACTAAAAATCTGGGTAAATTCCTCTCTATGTTTCTCTGCCTCTCAATTTCCTGTAAACGATAAAACTGTAAAACAAAGAGTAATAAGATCCGAATCTTCCTGCTGGGGACTTGATGAAGATGAATTAGACATTGACAGTCAGGAAAAGATGGAAGGCGCTCCATGACAGAGGCCAAACTAATTCAAAATGAAAACCATCAGTTTGACTGTGCTCATATGTTACTTAAAAATCAATGAAGAAACAAAGTGAGGAACCCCGAAGCCATTTCAGCACCCCCTGATTTTTGCACTCAGTACTAACTTAGTAGCCTTGAAATGTCTTGGCTCTGAAAACCCAGTCAATCATCATTAATAATGATATTTTTATAGCACTTTAAAAATTGGAATTTCCAGAGCCATTTTGATAGATGTCCTGACACTACCTTGCCATTTGCGTAATTTTTTTCTGGGTTGTTTTTTAGCTCCTTTCCACACACCACCCCCCCATCCATTTAAAGAATTTTTTAAACAGAAAATGGGAGGAAATTCTTTTGATGGAAAAATTCTTGAGAGATGGCACAGCCTGCCCTGTGTTAAGGATCCCTTACTATGAAGGGGGCTATCTAGTAAATGGGACAAGAACTTTCAACTTTAATGGTTCTAAAACTTCAGTTTTTCTTAAGGATCTAAAAACAAATGCCTCTGCTGCCTTTAGATCTGGAGCAAGAGGTCACTGAGCTTGCACAAAGATGGGAAAGATTAGAAGCCAAGGTTGGGTGGTGGTTGTCTCCGCTGCACAAACATCTCAAGCAACTTTCCTCTTTGTTGATCTCACTCCAAACCTGAGCAATTACTACCTCTATTGTGACCTTCCAGAATGTTCCAAAACACTCATTCAAAAGTTTCAATTCATTAAACTAGAATTAAATGTTCATCTACTTCTGGATTGCTCTCTCCCCACCACTGAGAATTCCTTGCCTTTGGAAATGCAGATGCAGATGAAATTTTTTATTTCCGTTGCAACCTTCACAAAGCCATTGGAGCTCATGAGATACCTTGCAAATGCCAGCTTTGAAAGGGAACTCTAACAATTCTTTGTTTAACCTCTGAGCCCATCCCCTCAAACCAAAAAAAAAAAAAAAAAATTCTGAATTTTTTGAACATTTGTATTTGTTCAGTTGTTTTTTGTTTTGTTTTGTTTTCTTGTGGTTTTTCTCCCCTCTTGCAGCCTACTTTATTCTGTGCCGCCAAAGACCGCACAGGAATTTTTATCACCATTGGGGGCCTCATACTGGTGGCAAAAAAGCAAGTTCCTGTCCTGCTGCTGAACTAAAAAGGTATAAATGTCTTGGTTGTATCAAGTTTCTTTGTCAAGCAAACAAAAATAAAGGAATCGAGTTTACTGGAATAGTTGCAGTGCTCATTAAAATTGATGACTTCGAAGATTCTGAGCCTCTCTTCCTTTCACCAGGGCCCTCAGCCAAGAATCTGCTGTGCTGTTAAAGACATCATGTTATTGGGGTGTTGTAAAACAGACCACTGCTGTTGTCTCTGCTCACCCTTCAGGTCTCAGTGTAACAGTGGAGAGGCTTGGAGGAACTAGAGGGTGATGGGCGAAGCCATTTGGCCAAGGGACATCCATGGAACAGACCTAATATGCAGCCTGGTATTTTATATCCATAAACATCAAGTTCAAAAAAGAAAGAAAAGGAGCTAGATTAGCACGGGGCGGAGTTCGGTTTTTCTTAGAAATGTGCGACTCTGCAGAAGTGTGCCTTTATTTTTGGCACAAATTGCTACAGCAAATTACATAGCTTATCAGATGTGGTTTTTTGGGCTCAGTGGAGAAACCACTGCAGGGACTTATTCCCTTTGTTCTTTGTTCCCAATTGGGAATTTTGGATAAATCAATGTCCCTTTACAATTCAGGAACAGGCTTGAATGATAAGTGCTAACAATATTCGTGATTCAATGAAATTCACATTATTTCAACTCAACAAAGTAGACCTTGGTCCTAAAAGACATTTCCATTCTGCCCTAAGAGCTGTGAGATATGAAGTTTGAGCCTCCATTTTGACGAATATAAACCCAGGAGAAAAGGAAGAGGGCAGAACAAGAGATGAAATCAATCGCAGTGAATAAGGAGTTTCCCAGGAAACATTCCCATGGTTTCTTACCAATCCTCTCCCTTATATTTTGGCCATCTATGTGGACTCACTCTGATATGACAGGGAAACCAAATAGAACATAATACTGATTGTTTCTATTTATTTCATTGCTGACCATGGAGATGGATAGATTTTAAAGATAATTTTATAAACAGGAATTTTTCCATCAGTTGAAAGAACCACAGAGTATTTATGTGTTCATCAGTGTGTTCATTTATTTATGCAAAGATGAAGCACTGTAGGGAATGCAAAAGAAATTTTAAAAACAAGGCTCAAGGAGGCAAATGTAGTAGAAGTAGAATAAGTGTCAGTATCTAAGCAGGCACATCTCACTCTAGAGACTGCAGGTAGGGGAGCAAAGGCAGTATGGAGGGAGGGAGGAGGCAGGGAATCTTCATGAGTAACTTCAATGACACAGAGATTTTCAAGGGGTGTTTGCCCAAGACCTGTCCTCAGGTGAAATCATACGTGGAAATCCAGTGCAGAGAGCGCTGAGAGCTGAGCGCACCCCTCATCCCACCAGTGTGCCCTGTTATCCCCTTCTCTCCAAATGTTTGCGGTTTGGAAGTCACTGAAACAAAGAAGGTTCTGGGTACAGAAGGGAAGGAAGGCAGCATTCTGAGTGCAGAGAGCAGCATGTGCACAGCTGGCCAAGGAGCTGATGCTAGATTTTCAATCAACACAATTCAAGTATTTAGGCAAGGTAATCTGATATCCCGAAGTTGATTCAATGGGCCTCGGGGACCACTGAAGAGTCTTAAGTTGAGGAGTGATGTGATTAAAATGAACATAGACATGGCAGCCATGTACTGATGACCCAGAGGATCCAAATGGAATAACCCAAACATCAGAAATGGAGGGCACCGGACAGAACTGCACACGTTAAATGGAGGTGCAGCTATTCAATAGGGCTTAGTGGTGGAAGACACACACTAAGGAGAGTTAAAGGAAATCCGTCTAGAAGGAACTTTTTTATTTGTTCTTTTTTAGGTGCAGATGACAGTAGGGTATATTTTTACATTATACATACGTGGAGTATAACTTAGAATCCCATTCTTGTGGTTGTATGTGATGCACTGGTCACATATTCATAGGTGAACAGAGGAAAGTTACGTTCAATTCATTCTACTATCTTTCCTATTCCTATCCCCACTCCCTTCCCTTCATACCTCTTTGTCTAATCCACTGAACTTTTATTCTTCCTTCCTCCTACCCCACTCACCACCTTATTGTGTTAGCATCCACATATCAGAGAGAACATTTGGCCTCTGGTTTTGGGGAATTGGCTTACTTCACTTAGCATGATAATCTCCAGTTCCATCCATTTACCAGCAAATGCCATGATTTCATTCTTCGTTGTGTATATATACCACATTTTCTTCACTCATTCATCTGTTGAAGGGCACCTGAGTTGGTTCCATAGCTTAACTATTGCAAATTGAGCTGCTATAAACATTTATGTGGCTGTGTCACTTCAGTATGTTGACTTTAAGTCCTTTGGGTATATGCTGAGGAGTGGGATAGCTGGGTCAAATGGTAGTTCCATTCCAAGTTTTCTGAGGAATATCCATACTGCTTTCCAGAGTTGTTGTACCAATTTGCAGTCCCACCAGCAATGTCTGAGTGTACCTTTAGAAAATGAATTTTGACCATCAGAATAACTAAGTAACAATTTATATCATACCTTTGCGTAATCTGCGTTATGGCCATGGCCATTATCGGTGAAACATCATATGATTGTGTGATTATTTTTCTACCCCCTATCTGCTCTTAGACTATGAAATCCCAGGAGAGTCAGGACTCTGCCTGTTTGGTCTCCATTGTATCACTACAATTTAGCATAATAGATATATAATAGGTAATCTAATATTCATGAAATTTAAGAAATTCAACAAATGATAGCATCACTGATATTGCAAAAGAGAAATAGATGAGTTCACCTTTTATCATATTTTTCTTAAATAAGGAAAACATATTTCCCACTCCATAGACATTGGACTAGGCATAATTGAAATGTCAGCAACAGGTATAAAAACGAGAAAAACTGAAGCCACACGAATTAAATAGTTCACCTGGCAGAGTGAGTTTAGAAGCAGAAGAGCAGAACTCGCTGAGGATTCGTATGCAAAAGTCAAATGGAGAACCAGAACAGTCCAAAAGTGAAGAATGTTTCCTTGAGGGTAAATTTGGAATGGTTTGCTATACACCCACACTTTGAGACATTTATAAACTGTAACAGGAAGAAATCTTCTTTCAAACAAAAAGTTTAAAACATTAGGAATTTTGGAAGTGGAAATAAAATGTACAATTAATCAGGGGAGGTTTAACCCATATTAAGTCCCTATCAGAATTCTTCATTGTATTTATAAAATGTGGTTAACCACTTATCCCAAATGGTAACAGTGCCCTGCTAGGAAACACTGACATAGAGTCTTTTCTTTCTTTTTTTCTTCTTTTTTCTTCTATCTCCCACTTTCCCTTAATAGCAATACATAAAACATCTTTTCTAGAATTATATAATCCATATGGAGTTCCAAAATCTCATTGGCTGATCTAATTTTTGTACCATCCCACCTAAATTTTCTTGTTCATTGTTTATTAATGATGCTATTGTTGTACTTGTTTTGGCTTGTTTGTTTGTTTTTGCAATACAGAGGATTGAACCCGGGGATGCTCTACCACTGAGCTACATCCCCAGTCCTCTTTATTTTGAAACAGGGTCTCATTAAGTTGCTGAGACTGATCTTGAACTTGTGATCCTCCTGCCTCAGTCTCCTGAGTCACTGGGATTACAAGTATGCATTACTGTTTAAGTATTTGTTCTTTTTTTTTTTTTTTTTTTGAGCTTTTGTTTTGTTTTGTTCTGTTCTTTAGTTATTAGAAAAGAAAGAGGAAAAAAACAATTGAATGACATGAAGTACGATCCTTGTGTTGTCAGGAAGACGTCTGCATCCATGATATGTTCTTACTGGGACCATAAGAGAAATACAGACTTCTTTCTTTTTTTTTTTTTTTTTTTCCTTAAAAATAAGGGCAGAACTTAGGACATTATTATTATGACAAAATTACAATGTGGATTTTCATCTATATAATATTTTCTTCTATTTAGCCCTGTGAGAAATTATGTGTATTTTATTTAGAAAGTGGATAGGTATGGATTTTGAATGCTTATGTGTTAAATGCTATAATTTACATATAAAATTTAAACACTGAAATTCTAAAGGTATTTTAAAATTAAATGTAATACTAGTGACAAGAGGTCTAAGAAAAGAAAACTCTAGGAACAGAAACCATCAATACAACCACCAATAATATTTCTTCAGGAAACCTGCACAGGTACTTACTGATCTCATGCTTCAAATAGTGGTTTTTATTCCAAAGAAAACACAAAATTATTAAAACCTGCAATCAATCCGCAGATAATATAGTGGCACAATGATGCTCTGCTACACCTGGAAACTAAGCCTCAAAAGATTCGGGTTCTGCTAGAAGCTACTTTTTTTCCATGAAACCCTCTAGTAGTTTGTTCATTTATTTCTGTACACAAAGCTCTAGGTGAATATTTACAGTGTGTCCGGCACTGTACTGAACCAGAAGAATAAGGGACACAGTCACTTCTCTCAAGGAACTCAAGCTGGTAGGAGCGCTCACCTTAGGTTCCTAGAGACTTGGCAGGTATCTGACCAGAAGCAGTTGGTTCCTTTTGTTTCTATCAGCTGTGTTTATGAGACAGAAAAACCTTAAATGGTTATGATTTAACTTCATTTTCCAAGAGTAACACCATCTTTTTAGTATCCAAATTTATATTTCCCCAGTGTAGTTCTAAATTGCAGCTACAGTAAACTTGCCCATCGAGGTTTTGCTGACCCCAACACTCAGCAAGAAGCAGGGAACATCCAGGGGTTGTCTTCTAGAACTTTCTAAAGGTTTTGACAAGAAAGAATTGTCAGCAAGTAAGAGAGAAATAGTTCAACTTATATCAAGATTGTTCAACTTATACTAAGAGTCAGGTTGTACAGGAATAAGTGTAGCGCATCACCCATGAATAAAAAAGAAAATGAGGAAGAGGATTAAGCAAATAGCACTGAACACATCATCACTGCTTTGATGGAGCAAGATCAAAATCTGATGGGCAACCTAACAGGCAAACAGGAAATACTGTGGTACACTGGCTGCTCCCCAGGGCTAAGAGGGCCTCGGGTGCATCAGGCGAAGCACAGTCAAATCATGACTTCAGGTTTTCCAAACCCTGCTCTGCACTCACACTACCCTCACAACAACCTCACCTTCATCAATGAAGGGCATGTCACACTTTTCTATTTATATCATGCTGGGTTTTGTTCTGCGTTAAAGTGTGCGGCTCTTTTATTCTATATTTATTCTATTTACATAGGCAATTTATCCTTTGCTGTTAGGATGACCTTTTCCTGGACAGATATCTTGCATGGTGCCTACATTCTTCATAAGCACCCTTGATGCCTAGCACACCAAAACATTCCAGTAGATGTCCATCGACAGGTAATTCTTTACAAAGAGAAAGAGCAATCCTGCTTTTTATCGGCAGTTAATGGAGTGTCCCCAGGCATTGAAAGAATTCCTCAGCAGGGACTGATAACCCCTATCAGTGTTGGAGCCGATGGCAGCACTCATGAGAAGAATTCCTGACCTACCCTGCTATCCAGCCTTGTCCCTGATGGCCATTCCAGCCAGAGTCGGCTTCTTCCTCCTTCTTTGGCATGCCACTGCTCTTGTTCCTACACCTCGAATTTCTTCCCCAACTCAAAACAAAGTCATTCTCCATGACACCGCACAGGAAGTGCAACCTCTGTGAATTTTTCAGGTTTTAAGGAATTCATACTCCTTTCAGCATCCAGAGTCAATCCTGGTCTGGACTTGGTATCTTCACTGATTGAGCCTCTGCCTTCCTCCTGTCTTCCGTAGCCTCACCTTTTGTTTCTTGACTAGATTCTAAGCACCTTGACAGTGCACTGCCTTGCAGGAGTGTTGTGCTTTTCATGTGATCAGTGGATGATCCGTGGAATGCATAGCCAATGAACAGAGCAGAAATCGGTGTAATAAAAGCACACCCATGCTCACGCGCACTCAGGTTTGTACAAAAACATAACATCATCATCATGCTAGTTATTTTGTGCGTTATCTCATATAACTCACACAACTCTGTGAGGTAGGTGCCATTCTCAAGTCTATTTAATTGATGAGGAAACTTCAGGGAAGGTACCTAAATTGTCCCAGTGAAGTCAGTGATAGTATTAGACCATACATTATATTGTGTTCTAATTCAGGAAGGTGTCTCCCATCTGTCATTAGAACAATGCCATAGTCCATGCTCTTTTATAAAATCTTGCAGAAGTGTAACCTGTCTCTCCCACCCACTCTTTCTCTAGCTCTCTGAACCCTGGAATATTGGCCATTCCCCACATATAGACACTATCTGGATGCCAGGTCTAAGCCATAAAATGTGGCTGTGAAAAATCAGAACAGGATCCACTTCTCCAGTGCTTGCTAGTGTGAAAACAACCACACACCATATTTTCCAGCCAATGTGTCCCTGCAGGTCATTCCACTCGCTGGCATGTGGACTTGTTCTTCCAGTCTCCTGAGTCAGTCAGGACTGGAACATGTGAGTGGATGCGAGTCAATCTCCTGGGAAGGAAAGATGTCAACACAAACAACCCCAATAGTTTAAACTATAAGGTTCACAGCCTGTCCACGAGGATTATGTCACTTGATTCTGACACCTCTGAGATGCAAATAAGACAAATAGTGTGACTACCCTGATTGACAGGCTGAGGGAAGTTCAATGATTTACCCAGGGCTAATAAGTTAGCGAGTTATAGAGCTTTTACCAGAATCCAGATTTTTTTTTTTTTTTTTTCGAATTATGATCTCTTCCCCTTATGCTGGGAGAAGAGGAATCAAGAGAAAAGAAATTGTTCACTTGACAGCCTGGACAAGGGTACACATGCTCAGTATACCAAGAGCCCTCAGCAGTGTGGGGAGAAGCCCCCTTCATGAGAGAAGGAGACTCCTAACACATCTGGAGGATACAGGGAGGAGGGACAAGGAAGAGGAGACACCTGCAGCCTGGGAGTTGGCAGGAGAAACTGTTCTCCAACGTTCCCGGTCAGAAAGTAAATGTATTTGAAATGCTGAGGACTCCACATATATTCTGTTAATAATTTACCAACTGAAACCATTAAAGATGTTGACAAAAGCTTTTCCATTTACTATGGGTGTCTATGGGTGATTTGAAACCACTCATTACCTTTAGACACTCCTGGGTTATTTCTGAGTGTCCCAGCACATCTTCAACAGCAAAGGCAGCCTGGGCTGGCAGCGAAGGGAGCTTGGGTTTGAACACACAACTAGGCTAATTCTGCACGCAGGTGTGTTGCCCCTGATTCACCAAAAGACTGTTGGTCCAGGCCTCTCCAGGCAAATTATATTTGCTTATAGATGAAAGTTATAGTATAACTAGATATCCCTGGATGGGAGGTTTAATATTAAAAAGTAAATATGTATTCCCTGAAAACCATCAAGATATCACTAGAGTTGAACACTCAGTGGAAGTGAGGAAGCAGAACATTCTAACAATCAAATAATTGTACTCTCTCAGAGCCTACTAAGTGTTCAGGGCCTAAACCTCCAGAAGGAAAAGAAAGAAACTGCCCTTACTGAGCAAGAGGAATAAATTCTCTTAAGTCATTATTTGCAAATAAGAACCAGGCAGTACACTAACCTAATATTTTAAAGTTCTGGATTCTTGTTCCGTTTCTGCTACCCTTCACTTCTCTGTATATCCATTAAGATGAGTTTAGCTAAAAATGACAGGAAATGCAACTACAGTTTGCTTAAAGAATGAAGGCCTTTACTATTTTGCATAGAATGAAGCCCTGAGTTTTGGAAGATCTGGTATGATTAAATTGTCAGCTTCATGACTCGTAACCATCTTTCTCTTCTCCCACACCTTGCGGACAGGTTGTCCTTCAACACAACCTTCTTCAATGGCCCTCAGGTGGTCACTGAAGTGTCCATGCCACATGGAGATGATGAGGTCCAGAGCTCGGAAGGGAACATCTACCAGTTATGGTTTATTGTAAAGGGAAAGAAACTTTCCAAAACAGCTTGTTCAGACCATGTCACAAGCCAAAGCATGAACCCAATCACTTAGTAAGATAGGTGGGTGGAATCTTCATAACTGATTCACCTAGTCAGGTTGCACTCCCTGGGGCTGAAAAGGGGTCTAGCCTGTCCTCAAGCATGTGGGCACTCACAAGAGGGTAAACAAATCAAAGGAAAGGGGGAAAGGTCAGCTTTGCAAGCAACAGGGATTATCTGCCACATCAAGGAATCTATTGTTTTTCTCATGGCTCACCTCCCCATGTCACTGGGTAAGAACTAGACTAGAGGTCCCCTCTCAGATCCCTTCTCCTGCTAAAATTCCATGATGCAAAGATAACAGTATTTCCCCCACTTAATGAAAAAATCTACAAGAAAATCACAGTACATTCCCCAACTGCACTCCAAGAGTTCAAGGAGGAGAACTCTGATTTTGTCCATATCATGTAGTCATGGGCAGGTGATCATGTCTGTAACAGCAGCCTCCAAATTGGAGTGTGCCATCCACATAGTGTGTGGGAATGATCTCTTCAGACTTGGGAAGAAAATACTGGAATTTATATTTATTTTTTAATCATGCTCTTTTAATTTTATGTGTAATTCTATAATGCACATGATACATCAGTATAGAAGTCCACGTGTATAACTGACAGCGATGTAGAAAGAGAAGCTGGGGGTGGTGAATTTTCCACTTACAAGATGCTCAGTTAAGAGTTTTCAAAGCATAATCAGGCCCTGGTTTCAACCCCTCCCAGCACATAATAAAAATAACAAAAAAAAAAAAAAAAAAAAAAACTTTCACAGGGACAAGCATAGAACATACTAGAATTTTGGTGGCTTCAACTCTATCACAAAACTTAAACAAAAAAAAAAATACGTGAAGAAACTGACACAACTGGATTTGTGATTTCCCAATACTGATAGAAGCTGGGCAGCACTGGATCCGGGCTTTAAATACTCAATTTGCAGCAAAGCAGAGAGTCCCAGCATGGTTTTAATTTGTTGATCCTTTCAGGCTCTTACTTTTGTTTGTCAGAAGAGGACTTCTATCACTGTTTTCCTCCCCCACTCCCGCCTCCAAGCCCTTCAAAGCGTCTCCTATTTTGAGAAGTAAGTGTGAGGCTTGGCCTATCTGGAGCAACACAAATGCAGCTTACAGGGCAATCAGGAAGTCAGACCGCTGTGTGGGTTCCCACAGTTTTTGCTCATTCAATTAACAATCGTGCCTCTAAGTGCTAGACAGGATGCTAGAAAGAGATTCCAAGACTGCTGGAGTCCAGGGTCTAGAAGGAAGACTCCCCAGTCTAAAGAGATACTGATGAGAAAGTGGTAAAATGAGCATTTGAGGTTACAGTGGAAGAAAAGCAGCTCATTTAGGGGTAAGTCAGAAAATCAAAAAGGAGTCCACTTAGGGGTTAGTTGGAAAATCTGAGTTGGATAGGAGCGAGTGCCAAGAACCGCTCTAGGAAGAAATGGCTCTCAAACCTTCACTGAATCTTGAAGGAGACAGGAGCAGGTCAAGTATGGTGTTTCTTTCATCATAAGGGAAAAAAAGATGGCAAGACCCTGGATCTCTACCTGAGGAAGGAGACGCCGGTGGGCAGAGGAGAGGGGTCTTTTTCCTTCGATGTACTTTATCTCTTTCTCCCTCCAGTTCAAGTGACGCTGAAGGTGTGTTCTGGGTGTGAGCCTTATACTCAGTGGAATGCTGCTTTCCCTGGACACACCAGCTGCCCATCCCAGTGCACCTAAGGACAAGGGAATGTACACTCCCACAGCTGCCCAGGAGCTTAAAGGCAATTGTGTTTAAGGGGGCTTTGCAAATGGAGAAATAATATGGTAATGGTTTGATGGATATGGAGGAGTAGGTCATGAAAATGTAGACTTCCATCCTGTTTAACCCCATGTAGATGTCACTTAGGCTTAAAAGGGGTTCTTCAGTGAATATAATCACAAAATCTGCTATAAGCAAATTGTAACCTAACCTAAATTCATTTCAGAGTCCACACACTTTTAAGCTGTACTCTGGAAGAAAGACTGAAGTTTTTGCTCAGAAACAGTTGTTTTCCTTCTCCCCTCTTCCTTTCTCCCACACTTCTTTCTTCCCAGGGCTTAGACCCAGGCTTTCTTCCTGAATTCATTATGTTCTGGGCAGTGCAGAAAGGGTATCTATGTCGTGACTCAGCATAAGGGCTCTCTAAGCCATTGTTTTGCTACTTTCTGAAGAAGCATGGCAAGATTGCTTAATCGTTCCTTTCCAAAGCGGTGAAGCAAAGGAAGCAAGGACTCAAGAGATAGAAGGGCAAGATTAGAGTGCTGTTAGAAACAGAGAAAATAACTTTTTGTAAGAAAAACAACGATTTCACCATCAAAATAGGAACTCCTTCAAAACACTGCGATGATGAGTCCTTGTCAGTTAAGACAGAGGAAGAGAAGGGATGGAATGGGACAGGAGTTAATCTATATCCAGAATTCTTTAATTAGATGATTAACAACAAAGCAAAACAAAACAAAAGAAAGAAAGAGGCTTAACAGCCAACTTTTGTGTGTTGTTCAAGTTGAGCAAGGAAACTGGAATTTGAACTTAAGTCGCAGGGGCCAGCACACCCTCCCAAACTTGGTGCACTCTGAGGGTGACAGCCAGGGGCCATTCTAGAACCTTCCTTCACTGTACACATTAGCAATTTTATCTTCTCCAAAATTTTATTTTTTAGTGAATGTACAAGTTTTAAGACAAATTTACCTCCATTTACAAAGGTGTTTGTCCATTCTGTAGAACCTGCATTATTTACAAAAGTCTAGATTCACACCTCTGAATGGACAGCTCCTCTACCTTCTTATGGGTTTCCCCTCTTTCTCCTGCAAATATGCTTCTAAACCAACTTTTAAAAGGCAAAGATAGCCAGGCCTCGTGGAACACACCTGTAATTCCAGTGGCCTGGGAGGCTGAGGCAGGAGGATCGCAAATTCAAAGCCAACCTCAGCAACATAGCAAGGCCCTAAGAACTTACTGAGATTCTATCTCAAAATAAAAAATAAAAAGGTATGGGGATTGGTTCAGTGGTTAAGCAACCCTGGGTTCCAACCCCAGTACTAAAATAAAAAAAAAATAAAAAAAAGGCAAAGTAAATGCAAAGAAAACAGTACCAGGGGCCACTTTGGCAATTTCTTTGATAATTGCAAATAATAAGGAAAAAATAAACACATGTACTACAAAATGCAGAGGGAACAGCATGTAAGGTACCCTCTGAAAGCTTGGGACATCGCAGCCTCCATCATGCCTCTCTCTCAAAAAAACACAGTTTCATCTGCTGCTAAAACTCTGTGACTTACTTACCTGGTTGATGAAAAATATCTTTTTTTTTTTTTTCTTCTTTTTTAATCTAAAAGCAAACATGAATGTTGACTGCCTCTCTGAGGAGAATCCATCTCGGCAACCAGTGCTGAGAGAGACGGGCAGGAACAACAATTCAAAGGAGTCCCCATCCCTGGAGACCCAGGCTCCCTTCGATGACATCTCATGTCCCTCACCAAGTTTTAAAGATTAAATGAGACCATGTTGTTCTTCAATGACCTTCCATTCATTTCTCTGACGATAGCCAAAAAAATGTGAAGTTGATGTCAAAAAGAAAAGGGGACGGGGTAAGCCCATTGTCAATGTGTTTTCAATTTTATACATCTCTTCAAGGCTATGTCTTTAAGGTGGACTTTAGTTTACAAACATAAACAAGCGATACTCATAAGATAGGATTTTAATCAACTCTTTTCTTTCCGTTGTAAATTTTTTTTTTCAAATTATTGCTCTTTATTTCTTTGACACTATAAATATAATGGAAGTGGAAATATGTAAATTTCAAAGTTCTGGGCAATTTTTCTCTTCCTGTTTCTCCCTTAGACCAATCTTTCACCTTTTTCTCACTGTAGTCTCTGAAAAACGGTCGCTGATTTAAAAAGGCTAATTAAAAAAAGAAATAAACTGTCATTGCCCAGAAATGAAGAAAGTTAAACTTGAGGAAATTGTTTTTTAAATTGTAGTCTTCTGTGCACTGTTACAACTGAATTCACCAGGATGTAACTCTCCAGCTCTGACTGCTGACCTTGTTTCGGCAAAATGCTCCTCAGTCTCTCACTCTGTCTTTATGGCCAGACCACCTGACATGTTGGATTTAAACAAGATGGGCAGAAACTCTGAAATTCTAGGCAACATGTGACTCAAAGCAAACGCATTCTAGTGTGTCTTTTTATTCAGCCTGTCACTTCCATTGCAGAAGGTTTGAGGATTGTCATTGTGGAGTCGTCATGGCTTATGGTACATTTGGTCCCTGCACTCAGGTGTTCTTAACCCAGGAGATAAGAAAGGTCCAAAAGAAACCCACTCTCAGAAACACGTGATGTCCATCTCCCTTTCTGTCAGAGGCACAAAGGGATCATCAGAAACAAACCAAGCCTCCAAAAACCCCAATTCAAAAGAGAGAAATTGGAGATCACTATAGAATTGTAAGGTATGAAGAAAAGGTTATCAAGAAGTAAAATGTAAGCTACTGCAAAAGTGTGAGTTTTCTGAAGATCAAGGTTGCAGAACTTTCTCCTCATGTATCTAGAGATAGAAACACAAGTTCAGAGTTGAGCTGGAGAACTACAGTTACAGATCAGGGTAAAATAAAATTGAAACTCTGACATCTTTCAACCTAGCGGAAGGGAGGTGCTTTTTTGAGCACATCAAGCAGACATTCATGGGGTCGTCTTAATTATAATAGCAGCCAACATTTTTGGAGTACCAACTACGTGCCAGGCCAATTTGTCCAGTGAAGTATTATCTGAAGTTGGCAGGAAACAAAACTGCAGCTCAGGGGGATTAAGTAACTATTCAGTGAACTGTACAACTGGAATTTGAACCTGGGTCTGACTTCAAAGCCACCTTGGACTACTTCAGTATGCTCTCCCTAAAAAAAAAAAAAAACTTGGCTGGGTGAGGCTCATGACTACCGTCCCTTGCTAACATCTCTCTTGTGCTCTTGTGGGTTGGATCCATCTCTCTTTAGGAGTTGTTAATAATCATTCTTAATAATTTGCTACAAACTGAGAAAGGTATTCTGTATCCTACCACATTTTCTCTTAAGGTACTTAGACCATGGGTTTGTTACTAAATGAGTTCAGCTCTATCATCTTTTTGTATACTAAAGTTTCTTTGTTAATTTATTCCATGGATCATAATGCAGGTGTAAGTACATTCTAATTATAAACCAATAGGACAGTGTCGGTTTGGGTTTTTCTAAACCCTTCCTGGTGCTTCTTTTTTATTTGTTTTCTTTTCTCCTGGAAGAGTTCCCTCACTGAGCAATGTTCCCTCACTAGCGATGTTCTAGATCTTTAAGTGTCTTACTTGGTTTTTATTCCCTTCATCCTCATGAATTTGATGAGACCACATAGGGAGTAGTAAAGCACAAGTTCTGAGTCAGACACCCTAGATTTAAATCCAGCTCCACCATTTACTATTTGGACTAGTTATCCTCTCACCATCTCAGTTTCATCCTTAATGAAATGAAAATAATAATGCACTGATTTCATACAATGCTTATGAGGCTAAGTAAAATAATAGTTACCAAGCACTTAGAATGGCAGCTGAAACAGGGTAAGCTCTTACTAAACATTAGTTTTTGCTGTTACCTGAAACTTCTGAAGTGTTCTAGTTGCTATTTTTATCCCCAATTATACAGATTTATTAATTTCCTGCATTTATCATCTTAGCTTGCTTTTCAACCACCATCCCCCCAGAAAAAAAAAAAAATTGTGTCACTCACAAATTTAGGGAGTTTGCTCTATATTTTATCCTAGAATGAAAATCACTTATAAAGAACATGGTTAAAACCAGAACTTGAACACTGTTGCCTTTTTATTTCTCCATAGTGAAATTGTCTATTTACTATTCCCTTCATTTCCTGTTTTTAAGTTGGATTCTCCAATTGTGACTAATCATCTCCTTTCCCCGGTGAGAAAAATTATTAGGATGCTCCATGGAAAATTGAATTATTGAGTACATTATGCAAATCTTCATATAATCTACCCATAGTTTTCTCTGAATCTGCTTACAAATTTATATCAAAAGGCAAGGTAATTATTTAGGGATCATAATTGCCTATTAAAGAAATCTTTTCTCCCACTTTTCCACATATCAGCTTTTGATGATTCTAGTTTTATAGTCTGCCTAAACAGGAAAGCCTGAGATGATCACCTCTTGGGTCTGTGTTAGATTTCTTCTGTTCTGAATCAGAATCATTGGTATAAATTCTAATTTATTTGGGATTACAGATCTGGCCAAGCAGTTCTTGAATTCCTTCAGATCTCTGGCGAGCCCCTTTTGCTAATTCGGGCTTCTCATCACGATCAGTTGATAGAGATCAGTTTAAGGCAGAGCAAGGAAAGTCGTTTGATAGCATCGAGACAAAGAAAAGAGGGATGGAAGAGACACCCTGAGACAAACATCATCCAAAGAGTTTCTTAACTTTCTAAAAAAAAATCCTGTTTTAGAGAAGCCTTAAGTTTATGGCAAAATTGAGAGGAAAGTACAGAGATTCCCTGTGTCCCCTGCCCCCGCACATGCAAAGCACCCGCCTCCGTTATCAACATCCTCTGCCAGACTGTTCCATGTTTTACAACTGACCAACTACCTGGATGCCTCATTATGGCCCAGAGTCCATAGTTCACATTAGGGTTCACGAGGCAGTGTACATTCTGTGGGCTTGGACATTGAATAATGACCTGCATCCGCTGTCACAGTATCATACAGAGTATTTTCACTGCTTTAAAAATCCTCTGTGCTCTACCTGGTCATTTCTCACTATCCTCTAAGCCCTGGGAACCATTCATCTTTTTACTGTCTCCATAGTTTACTTTTTCCAGAATGTTGTATAGTGAGAATCATACAGAATGTAGCCTTTTAGATTCCCTTCTTTCACATAGTAGTTTGCATTTAAGCCCTTCATATCCTTTCATGGCTGGATGGTACATTTTAAAAAGAAAATTTTTTTTAATTTATTCTAATTAGTTATACATGACAGTAGAATGCATTTATGCATTTTGATAAATCATACATAAGTGGAGTATGATTTCTTATTTTTCTGATTGTACATGTTGTAGGATCACATCAGTCATGCTGCCATATATGTACATGAGGTATTAATGTCAGTATCACTATACTATCCTTCCTACCCCTATACCCATTTCCCTCTCTTCACTACCCTCTACCTAATCTAGAGTAACTATTCTTCCCTAGCGCCCTCCCTCCTTATTGTGAATTCACATCCACATATCAGAGAAAACATTCAGCCTTTGGTTTTTTGAGTTTGGTTTATTTCACTTAGCATGATTCTCCAACTCCAACAATTTACCAACAGATGCCATAATTTCATTTTTCTTTAAATCTGAGTAATATTCCATTGTGTGTATATATCACATTTTCTTTGTCCATTCATCTGTTTAAGGACACCTAGGTTGGTTCCACAGTTTAGCTATTGAGTTGAGCTGCTATAAACATTGATGTGGTTGCATCACTATAGTATGCTGATTTTAAGTCCTTTGGGTATAAACTGAGGAGTGGGATAGCTGGGTCAAATGATGGATCCATTCCAAGTTTTCTGAGGAATCTCCATACTGCTTTCCATAATGGTTGCACCAATTTGCATTCCCACCAGCAATGTATGAGTGGACCTTTTTCCCCACAGATGGTTCATTTCTTTTTAGCACTGAATGATATTCTGTTGTCTGGATGTGCCACAGTGCCTCCATTCATCTACTGAAGGACCTCTTGGCTGCTTCCCAACTGGGCAGTTATAAAGCTACTGTGAACATCTGCTTGCAGATTCCTATTTGAGCATTCCTTAGCTCTTTTCAGGGACCAAGCTAGCAATGAATTTGAGATCCTCTTACATACTAACCTTTATCACACCCCACAAATTTTGCTTAGTCATTCACTCGGCACCTATTGGGGCTGGATGCAGTGCTAGGGGCTGAAGATTCAGAAAGGAAAGAAAATGCCAACTTTCACAGAGCTCAAATTCCAGTGGAGAAGCACAGACAAGAGAGAAGAAATGAAATAATTTTAAGAGAGTGTTGATGATTAATTGCAATGAATAACTATTCAGAAAAATAATACCAAAAGCCAAATATTCCTATATGTGGAAATCTACCATCAGTGTTGAACTTGAAAATGTTTGGAGAAGTATCTCCACTGATCACCAAAGGACTTTTGACCCCACAGGCTCTCTAGATCATAATACAAAGACCAGCAACATTGAGTAAAAGACTTAAATGATAAGTTAAAATCTCTGTGACTGAACAACATTAGAATATGCAATTATCTAGTCAGCTCTGGCTGCCATAACAAAATACCATTATCCCAGTGTCTTGAAAAACAGGAATGTATTTCTCACAATTCTGGAGACTGGAAAGCCCAAGATCAAGATGACTGCCAATTCAGTTCCCTAGCAGGGTCCTTTCCTGGCTTGTGAATAGTTATCTTCTTGCTATGGCTTCCCATGGGAGAGAGAGTGAAAGTCCTGATCTCTCTTCCCCTTCTCAATAGGACATTAATCTCATCATGAAGGGCCCACTCTTGTGACTGCATTTAGGTCTAGTTACCTCCCAAAAACCCACTTTCAAATACCATCACATTGGGCTGGGGATGTAGCTCAGTTGGTAGAGTGCTTGCCTTGCAAGCATAAGGCCCTTGGGTTCGATCCCCAGTACCACAAAAAAATAAAATAAAAAAAAATAAAAAATACCATCACATTGCAGGTTAGAATTTGCACATGTGAATTGGGGGAGGGGAGGGACAAACATTCAGTTCCTAACAGTAGATGTGGATCTCCTGCCAGAACAGGCTTAGAAATGTTTTGTCCCATGTGCAGAGGTCAAAGCTTTTACACCACCGTCAATGGTCTACTTCCAGCGGTGAAGGCCATCTTTGCCTGTCCCCCAAGACTTCTCCTATGGAAGCACACAGATGTATCTCCTGTGTTGCCCAGTCCTGACTACCAATGTAGTATAGTCCCAAATTTCTATGAAAAATTCTTTGTCACATTCAGGCATATGAGTTAATACACATGATTTCTCTTTTAATATTGCAAATAAGGAATATTACTCTCAAAAATATTCATTACATGACTAGAAAAGAAAATATTTAATAGTGTATTTCAATGAACTTTGATACAATTGCAAAGCAATTCAAATGCCTATTCATGCTAATCCTAAAAAATACTAATCTGGGTCAGACACATTTCTGCACTTTTAATATAATAAGGGAAAAAAGCAAAACCTACATATATTGATATTTATGGACTTTGATCTGTAGGTGCCTACAGAGTTGTGAGGAATGTTTTAGTGCTGCAGATCAGCTGTAAATGGCAGAACATTCATTCTTTGTGAACCCTGATGGATGATAAGCTCATGCTCAGAAAGAATGCCCTTTAAAAGAATACTCATCATTGGACATAATGTCACACAACTGTAATCGCAGTTAGTACTGAGGAGGCTAAGGCCGGAGGATTGTATATTCAAAGGCAGCTTCAGCAATTAGTGAGACTTTGTCTCAAAATAAAAATAAAAAGGGTTAGAGATGCAGCTCAGTGATGGAGTACCTCTGAGTTCAGTACCCAGTATTTACCCCCAAAAAGAAAAGTCTACTTTTTCTCCTTTGGTAATTTTCAGAACTATGGATATGGAATAAAAATAGTGCTAAAATTATTGCTCTTGGAGACTGAATTGATGGTAGCATATGGATGATGTAGGCCAGTTATTAATGACAATCCTATATGACATGGTGTTACAAATGGGAAATAATATATCCTCCTGTCTAAAGCTTCAGAGACTTTTGATGATCTGTATGAAAAAGGTGATTCTAAAATAGATGCTATAAGTCTGTCATGGTCAAATTAAAAGAATTGAACCATATACAACCAAATCAAGATGTGCACAAAAAAGAAAACTCAAGTAAAATGCAACTGGTAATTGATAGATCACGTGACAACCTCTGATGCCTCGTACCTCATGATAGAGCAATTATCCAATGACATGGGATGCATTTGGGGGTAGAGGACAAAGATGGCAAAAAAACTGTAGATATAAGCCAGTAATGATGATGACCAATTGTCAAACTCTTCCAGCAAGTCTACCTTGAATCACCTCCTTTTTAAATTACCATGGCTGAGTAGAAGAAACAAATCCCAACCTTCTTCATAAGAGAATGTATTTATGAATTCTGGCAACCATTAAACCTGACATCAGAGTTGGGCAGGAAGACATGAGGAAGTCACAAAGGGTCATGGGCCTGTGTGTTTCTGTATTCATGGACCAAAAGTTTTGTTGGAACTCTGGATATTGCTGACACAATACTCAAGGTTTGAGGCTCTAAGCTATTTGGGAGCATAATTTCAAAACAGGAAAACCAATCTATACTCATACTGGAACCTTCCAGCAGGTGCCAGAGAAACCCTGTGGTTGAATACCCCCACGTGGTGAAGAGTGGGACAAGGGCTCTGTTTCCAGGGGCTGTAGGGAATCCTGGCTCCCCCTGGAACTACCTGACTGATCAGGCAGATCACACATTCACCTGGAATCACAATTTTCCCCATGTGGAAAATGAAGTTAGCTCTACATGCCTTTTGGGGTTGTTCTAAAGAAAATCTGAGCTTGTGCTCTTTCTTCTTGCTCAAAAGAAGCCAAACAGCTTTCCTTGGCAGGAAATACTGAGTTTTCATGGCCTGATGTTACTGAAAGATTAAGAGAGTTTTTAAAAAAGAAGTGTCTGATATACTATCATTGGAACAATAAGATAACACTATAAGGATGATTTATTTGAGGAGAAGAGCTAGATGGTTGTGGAAAGGAGACTGAAGGAAAATCGAATTCTCATGGGTATTTTTTTGAATTGCGTACCATGTGTATGTTTACGTAGGCAATAAAAGTAAAACGTAATTTTCTAAAATAACTTTCAAAAGCCATCCCACTTTGTGTATTTATCTTTGTCACTGGAGTAATAGTGACTTAGGACTTTACTCTGTTCCTTGGTCATTATTCACTGAGAAAGACAACCCATATGAACATTAGGAGACTCAGGTTCCTATTTGAAAGAAGGAATCAGATTCCACAATTATTAAAATGTTTCTGAATAGAAATCATGGAACATATTAAGGTGAAATTATGACACAGTAGCACCCCTTATGTGAAAGGAGATCCCACAGCGGATGCTTGAAACCAAAAACAGCACCAAACCCTACAAATGTTTTCTTATACATGCATACCTTAGATTAGGTTTAATTTATAAATCAGGCACAGCAAAAGAGTAATGCCAATAATAAAATCAAACAATTACAACAATATACCATAATAAAAGTTTTGTGAATGTAATCTCTCTTTTTCTCAAAATATCATATTGGGTTGCACTCATCCTTCTTGTAAGGCTGTGAGAGGAGGCAATGCCCATGTGAGGAGATGAAGGGAGGCAGATGAGAGGTACTGGGGTTAAACCTAACGGCGACTTGCATACAAGCACGGAGACACCTCAACCATCCATCTGACAACTGAGATGGCCACTAAGTGACTCCTGGGCAGAGCGGGTATGCAGCCTGGGTACACCTGACCAAAGGATGATCCACATCCTGGACATGAGGGAGTGAGGTGATGCAAGATTTCACGGTATTACTCAGAACAGCCTGAAATTTAAAACATGAATTATTTCTGGAATTTTCCATTTAATGTTTTCAGATGGCAGTTGACTGCAAGTAAATGAAACTGCAGAATGTGAAACCACACATGAAGGGGACTACTGTATTTTATAATTGGTCCATCACACCCTAAAAGAAAAAACACTTAATGTGAACTTTCCTGTCTCCCTTTCCCAGTCAGCTCTGTTTTCTCCAATCAGCAGTAGCTTTTTTTTTCCCCTCAATGAAAAGTACAGTCATATACTTCCTCTCCTCATCACCAAATGCTAATTTGCAACAGAAAAAAAAAAAAAGAATCAGTGTCAGAGGACAGAGGATAAAAAGGTAAACTTTTAGTTTCCTTTGCTTGGAAAAGCAAAATAAAATTACTATTCAGTCTTTTAGACTCTAGGTTCTCTGAGGAAAAATCATTTTAATTTTCTTCGGCTCTTAAATATTATCAAGTCTGCCCTATGTTTGAAAATAAACCTAATTTGACAATAATGTCATTTTGTTGTTGCTTACATGACTGGGAAGCAAAGTTATGCAACCACTAATCTCACAGTAAAGCAAAGCTCTCGCCCCGGTTTTGTAGAACTCACACCGTCAATGCATCCCTGGGCTCACCACCGCCACATGCACAGTGTGTCACTCTGGGGCAGTCCTGCTGCTACAGGGTGATCTTAGTGCATGGTGAGCACCTGTCGCAGCCATGCTCCCAACCACAGCGCCCTCCTCACTGAACACCAGCAGTTCTCCTCACCTGGTTATTGAAATATTTCCCTCCGGGGAAATGACATTCCTCAACCCTTCCTTCTTTTCTCTTTTCCATATTTACTTCTGCGTGTCTTAATCAGTCTATTAATACTCTAGAAACCTGAGAAGATCCCCTCAGGAAGATGAGAAGGAACACCTCTTTTCTATGTTTTAGAGATAAGACCATTTGTTAATGTAATGTGCTGTGCTCCGGGTGCAGAGGCCTCCATGCTGGAAGCTTGTGGAAGGCAGAGAGCTTTGGGGAGGAAATCTCTTAATTCTAACAATAAGGGCTGCCTTGAGGTAATTATGTTAAGGAAGCGGAGTTTTAGTGATTCATGTTTAAATGAAACCACTATTTTCAAGATCCTGCCAAAAACTTACCACAACTCATTCAATGTGATTTTATTACAAATTAAGATTCTCGTAATTGTGAAAGAAAGACATACAGTTCAAGGTCTCTTGGGAAGGGAAGACCTGTGCTTCAGAGCAATGAACCGCCCTGAAAAATGGAAAAATCTTGTGACAATTCTGGCGAGTAGGGGGTCAGGGTGACCCCCCTTGGCATTCTGCGGTGGTTCAAAAGAGGAGTCCATGAACCACAGTGTGCCTGAGGAACAGGGCCAAAGACTATAGGAATTTACTTAAGCTGGGAGGAGCAGCAGGGGCCGGGGCAGGTAACAAAGATTTAAAGGTTCACTGTTTGTTGTTGTTAGTTAATAAACTGGTCAACTGCCTCCATTGCCTTGTCCCTGAAAGAAATAGGAAATAAGATATAAGATCAAGAAAGGACTCCTCACAATATTTTTTTGCCCTGTCAGGAACAGAGGTGTTATCTGAATTCGAGACAGGAACTTCTGGAACTTTCTTAGGATGAGTGCAAATGGGAACAAGAGGATGAAGGAGAAGAAAGAGCAACCTCTCTCTGACGATGAGCCCAGAGCACAGCTGCTACACTCCCATGGCTCACAAAGGCACCAACTTAACGTCCATCCTGCCTCCACCTCCCGCCCATCTTCACTCTTTCTTCCCCGCAACAAATACTTGACTTCACGTTTACTTTCCTTGGCTCACTGAAGCCTAGAGGGCAGGTCATCGATGGTTTAGAACTATGTAAGAGAATAAGTTTTCAGGTTTTAGGGGCTGGGGATGTGGCTCAGTGGTAAAGTGCTCACCTAGGACAGGTGAGGCCCTGAGTTCAATCCCCAGCACTGCCACAAAAAAAAAAAAAAAAAGTGCCTTGCCACTTTACACTGTTCCATATACACAAGCACACGTTGATTCTGCCTACAAGAACACATCTGCAACCACAAAGGTATCAATCAAGTACTGGGACGATGTCTATTCAGATAAGCAAACCCTGAGAGCCATCCCTCAGTGCGTCCCAGCCTTGCATTATTTCCAGGACTGAGCTGATGTAGGTAGCACTGTCCCCTGAAAAGGGCTGGAGCCTGGGACACCAATGGCCTGGGTTTACAATCCTCAGCCATCTAATCTAAAATAAGTCAAGGTCACTTATTGTTCCTTATTTTAAAAAAGAAGTCTCAGTTCCTTCCGGCTCTCGGCTTAAAATTCTACATATCCATATGAATAAGTCTGAATAAAATATGAATCCCTAAATTGTGCTATGAATTATTAGCAGAAATGACTGCAACAAAGTGACAAAAATATCACTGCAATAATCCTTCCCTGTGAAATTTGTAATTATGGCAACATCACTAAAATTTAGTTTTAGATTTCCCAATACTCCACATATCAGAAGGATATTTTTCCATTACATATCAATATATATTGTCATTATTTACAAGTTCCCATTATACATATATATTCGTTATATATTTCCATCACATATATTACACACACACATACAAAGAGATGTCATACCCTTACATATATATATATAACCTTATGTATGAGGGGGTGATTTCTCTGAAGTTTGGAGTAGACTTAGCATTCTGGAAAATCGTTTATCTTTATCCATACTCCATAACCCATGAGGTAAACTGTGCACTTACTTCCACTTCTAACCCATGGCAGGTAGTTGGGTAAAAGTCCATGAAAAAATTGTTTAAACACCATACCCACGTTTTCAGTTCGTTCACAACAAAGACATGACTTAAGATTTCACCAACTTCAGCATCCCACTGTGTTTTCCCATGACCTACAGAACCTGGATTACAGCAAGGCACAGTCTGTGACTATGAAAGAATATGTCATCATCAACAAAAAAAGTATCAAGTCATAATCAAACTTGCTGCTTGCACTCGGAGTACTGCCCAATACTGAGCACGATTTTCCGAGCCAGCGTGATGGAGAATGCAGATGGCAAAAGACAACAGTAGGCTGATCCAGAAGGCATGGATTTCCATACAAAGGTGAGCAGTAAGGAGGGAGCAGGGCTCCAGAGGAGAGCCATTAACATAAAGGTTAACATGGAGGTTTAGGAAAGTTGAGATAAAATAAAACAAAAGTCTGTGTTCTTTTCAGTCTGGAAAGACTTTGGAACTGTTGGGAATTTTTGCCAGGAAATGTAATGTTGGTTGGGCTGGGAGTTTGAAACAGCCTCCTAAGAACAGTGGAGTAATCAACAGGGGGTAGGGGGTCTCTCATGTCACACTCTCCTTAGGGAAGGTCTGCAGATTTACCTGGGACACCAGATATGCCACATAATCTCTGGAATACAGATGCTCATAGAAGACAGAAAGTATGACCAGGACACAAAGAGTGGTTCTGATAAAAGGAAGGATAGTAGACGGAATCAGACATTAGTACCCTATGTGCATATGTGATTATAGGACTGGTGTCCCTCTTCATCATGTACAACCAGAAGAACGAGAAGTTATACTCCATCTATGTATGATGTGTCCAAATGTATTCTACTGTCACATATAACTCATTAGAACAAATGAAAGAAAGAGAGAGGAAGGAAGGAAGGAAGGGAGGGAGGGAGGGAGGGAGGGAGGGAAAGAAAACAAAATTCCATCCAGGCAGAGACGGCAAGAGAAAGCAGTGCATTCTGAAGGTGTTGGAAAGGAAGGCACCCCCTCTGGCAGCTGATGACCCGCCGTGAGCCTCGCCTGCACCACACACCATTGCTCTCACATGACATCATGCTGCTGAGTGGCTTAGAATTTGGTATCTGAGAACAGTGACCCATTTACCTCTATTGTCTGAAAATGCTGAAACTTACCGCAAACTTGGTACGTTGAAGTTTCTGTGGGATGTTATTGTGAAATGCTGCACATCCCTGAACCATTCCTTCTCAACTGTTCCTCAAAAGCTTAAAAATAGCACTTAACTCAGAGTGATTCAACTGGCTTAAAATAATTCACAAACATCTTCCTAAAAGGAAGTACAAGGAAAGATAGGAGGTGGAATGCAAATCAGTAACAGGTTTTGTGAACACAAAAAGAGGTGAAGAGATTGGAACTCACAGATCCACTGAAGTCTGGAATTAACACTGAGGTTGATGTCATCTGGACTGTGGCTTACTTGTTGGATTTAGAGAGGGTGAAGAGGTTAACAAGGTTAAGGAAGTCTGGTGTGTGGGCAATAAACTAGGTAGATTAGGGAGGTGATAGTCAAGGCAGAAATTTCTTCTTATTCCTATTAAGCCATGTCTACATGGACTTGATGGTCAATAGAATTTCTGTATCTATATATTCACAGTTGCTTTCCCAGTGCCCTGGGATGGGCGCTAGACAGGTGTTGTTTGGAGAAAGTACTGAGAAGAGGAAGAGCGTGGGTTAGTTGCCCAACACCACAGAATAACATTCTTTCACTCTAGAGCCTTATTCTGTAAGCTTGCAAATTAATTCATTAATTCAGCAGAAATTTATTTTGCACTCATCATTCATCAGGCACTGGGCCAGACCCCGAGGATACAAAAGTGAATAAATAATATAATTAATCATAATAATAGCTTCAATTATTGGGCGCCTAGCATGTGCCAGGAACTCAACTTCCATTACACAATGGAATGTCCACAACGAAGTTCTGAAGGAGGCATTATGTTCCCATTGGCCGATGAAAACGTTAAGATGGAGACACGAAATATCTTTGAGAGGCTCCGAAATGGGGAGTCTCTCTCCAGGAACTCCGGTGCAGGGAGGAGATAAGGAAACCAGTGTTTGCATGGGAGATGCTAGAAGAGAGATTACAGAGAAAAGGAGGGGCTCCCCACTCAACTGGGGGAAGGGAGATAGGAGAGGATAATGAGGAGTGGAAGGAGTGTGTGTGTGTGTGTGTGTGTGTGTGTGTGTGTGTGTGTGTGCCTGTGTGTAAGTGGGTGGGTATGCCTTTATGTGTGCTTGGGCCTAGGTGTGTGTCTTTGTGCACGTGTCTGTGTGTGTATGGATGGGTGCCCATGACCATGTGTGTCTGCCTCTGTGTGTGTGTCCGGGGTGAAGGGAGAGGGGCCCAGCGCACAAATGTAAACAGTCCAGGAAAAGAAAGAGGGCAATACGATCTGTTTTTCACCCATACCACAAAGTTTCCCTCCATGTTTCTGCAAGGTGAAGAATGTTGCAAAGAGAAAGCGACCGGGCTGTGTGCAGAGTTTCAGGGATGACACAGGAGGCTCTGACTAGACACTTTTTATCTGCCTGAAGAAGAGGGGGCATTTATCATGACAGACTAATTGCTTGCTTTGAGTAAGATATCATTCCATCTATCTGTGTACCCAACGCAGCTATATAGTAATGACAGGTTTTTAAACAAACAAACCAAAGTGTATACGTCCAAATAAATGCTCCAAAGTAGTCATCTTAAGTTTAAATGCTTATTTCAGTATCCCTTCCAGCGCTCAAGGGTACATCTCCTTTGAAACTGCCTTCAGAGCTGGCAGTGTGTTCTTCTGAATATCCTTAATGGTGACAAATCTTTACCCATTAAAGGGCAATATTTTTGTTTTTGTTTTCAGGCAAAAATCATTTGGGGCTAGGTCTATGACAAAATATTAAATTGGGTAAAAATAATTGAAAATACCAATTAAATGCCAGCTGTTTTTATAAATCTAATCTCATCTCTCACCTCAGATCTATAAAGTCATTATTAATGTCCCCTATTGAATATTTTCCTAATAATATAGAGCTAGTACATACCATTGAAGGATGTTTGGGAATACGTAGAAGAGCAGAGACTAAACCTCCCTGAGAGGTCTCACCAGGCAGATCAAGTCAGTGTTGCTCTGACTTGCTTATCTGTCCAGACATTCTTCTGTAAGTTTATAAACGTGGTTTTTCATCCAAATTAATCACAGTCTCCACAACTTGCTAACTTTTCACTTCATATCATATTCTGAACCACTTTAATATCATTAAATTTCTTCCACAAAAATCTTTTCTCACCATTTGGTATTCCCTTACATAGATTTACCACAATCTACTCAAACAATGCCAATATTTTAATGCTATGAGGGCACATTCCTCATAGCTAGGTTTTGGTGGACTTCTACTATCATTTCTTTGAGATCATTTCCTAGAAGTAGAATCACTGGGTCCAGGATGTGCATATTTCTGGAGGCTGTTACAATTTTCCCATTTTTTAGATGAAGAAATGAAAACTCAAAATACTTTCCAAGGTCATAAACCCAGAATGTAACAGAAGCTGGAGTTGACCCAGGTCTGTGACACTCTAAACACTATGAGTTTTTTTTTTTTTTTTTTTTTTTCCCACTAAAATAAATTAATTTTGAAGGAAAATGAGAAATATAATTTTTAAAAGAATTTTAGTGGATTCAACCAAAAGTATTCCTGAATATTTTTTAAAAGCGTTAAAAACACTTCAGATTATTCTTATTTCCCTAAAAGAGTCTTTAAAGAATTGACTTCTGAGTTTGTTAAATTCATTTTTTAAACACTCACTTTATTTCATTGTTACATTCTTAGGTGATTTCAGTCCTATGCTTTATGAATTTACAATGTTATTAATATTCTGGCCTAAGAACTGGGTTTCTGCTGGAACTGCCAAAAAGCGCAAACTCTCTGGCATTTAGGCAACCTACTGGGGACAAACTTGGTCACAATTCAGGCAAGCCACAGGCAGGTGGGGGGTGCACACCCGCGTGTTTAGAATGCCGAATGACTAATAGATAACCAGTCTTCTTTAAGTCTGGCTACATTCTGATAACAGGGAAAAAAAAACATTTCCCACCCAAAGTTCTACTGGTTTGTTATAAACACATAGCCTGTTCTCCTGGAAGGATGAGTGGAATTAGCAATACAAGTACAACCAGGTCTCTCCTTGCACAGCCGTCTCTGGAATGTAGTTCAAAATGGATTCGAGAAAACCAGCGTGGCAGAGAGGTGCACTGGAAGCGGTGGGTGGGGATGTTGTACTGAAGTCATATTTTTACGACTCAGGCGTTCCTCTTTAGGGGTAGGAGGGACAAATCACAGAGGATTTTAAAGATCAGGTGGAAGACGAAGTTGATGGAGGAATCTAGACTCAGGCTTTCCAATTTTTGTTAAGGACATTCTCGCTTCTCCCCAGTGTTCTGTTTATTGATCAACCGATCAATAAACCAACTAATCAATAAACAGTCCTGTAGTCTCCCCCACAGCACTGAGCTCAACCTGCGGGTTTCACCAACATCTCAGGTGGAACTTAACCCACAGAACACAGGCTTCTTGCAGCCGATGCCACCCCTCCTACAGCCCTCCACGTCAGCCAACGGCACCTGCACAGACAAGTGCCTGAAAGTTTGCTTTTTCTTCCATGTCCCTTGCCATCACCCCAGTGCCCGCCTGGAGTTTTTTCTAGAATACTGTGTCCCTTGACAATGTTTCATTCAGATAATAATCAGAGCAACATTTCAAAACAAGTCAGGCCAGTGGCCTACTTCAAGCCCTGAAATGGCTTCTTGTCTCAGCAGTCCAGTCTCCTTATGACAGTCCTTTAAACCAGATTGAGAGGACTCTGCCTTCAACACCTACCAGGTGCCTCCTGCCGGGACACCCTCCTTAGGCCCAGTTCACCAACAAAGGGTCCCGCATACCCCTAGCTCAGTAGTGCCTCCCCAGGCTCTTCATTTTTGCCATTCATTTGCCAATGCTCCAGCACTGTTTCCTTAGAAGGCTCCCCTGAACCCCTACCCCAGCCCACCCCATAGTCTTTCCTTTAACATCTTGAGGGACATCATCTTCTGTTTGCCTATGTAATTGTTCATTATTCTGTCTCCCTCACTAAAGCATAAGCCCCTGAAAGAAGGGCATGTCTAACTTACACAATATTCCATAGCAGCACATAAACCAATGCCTAGCTCGGAATAGGCATTTAATTTAAAAGTGTCAAATAAAAGAATCAACAAATGACTGAGAGACGAGAAAGTGGAGCCCATTCCCCTATTGATGCCATTAATTCCTCAGGGAAACACGAGTCCAGTGCTTTTTAGATTCAAGCAAAGGCACTATATTGCGTTAGGCTCAACCACTACATAACCTACTCTGAGTTATAAATTAGACACTTTAAATAGCTGCATTGGTTCTTAGGCTATTAGTACACTAATGTATTAGTGGCCTGGAAGAACTGACAAAGCTTCCAGGGTAGCTTTCCTGTAACTCACAAGTTGCTGATAATAGAATTTAGCGCATTGTGTTTTATACAGATAACTCCTGTTTTCTTCTAGGATTTTAAGCCTAATGCTCTTTCCCTAAAGAACTCTCAATTTGAAAAGTAGTTTCTTAAACTTATCTGACCATAGTCTTACTTTATATCAAAATGCTTAAATATTTGATGAAAGTCAAAATATTTGTCTTGTCCTCTAGGAAAAAATATGCCTTTGCCTCCAAAACATAGATGGATATACACACACACACACACACATATAAATGCACATGCATAAGAATATGTTAAGCGTTAACGAGCCTGCTGTATGCAAGAGACATTCTGCATTATATAATGCATGAGAGGCAAAATAGGTCAAATGGTGGGAACCTGCACATCTTTGAAATCTTTATGAATACAATACTGTCCCCATATCGCTTCTCGCCTAAGTGCTTCAAAATAGAGCCTTGTGAGGAATAGAAAGCAAAATAAAAATCCCAGCCCTGCGAGGCACATGGAAGCTACACCACACTCTGGAGCTCTGGTGTCATGTTCACAGGGACACATTCTTGTGACTAAAACAGTGCTTCTGGGTCCTCCTGAAAAAGGATTTTCCACATGTGTTTTCACAATGAGCGTTAGGATCTGGTTACGTATTTTATCCAAACTGTGAAAAGTCAATGGTAGCAATTCCATGTTCCAGCAATGATCTAAGCAACGTGCTAATGTTTTTCATAGACACATCCAGGGGGACACTCTTCAAGCCACTCCCTTGAGGCTGTGCTTATTCTTTATTTCAGAGTCTGTTTCCACAGACCTTCCCCCAATGTGAGCACAGCTCCTTCCCCCGCCTCCCCTCATTTCAGGGAAGCTGTGTCCCCGTCAGACAATAAGAAAACCAGGGTATTGCTGGTAAAGGAATAGAGATAATTTGTGCCAGAATAATTGTGGTGGCTCGGATGTTCCCTAAATAACTTTCAGAAGAGTGGACATTTTGTTTCTTCGAGTCCCTAATAAAAATGTTAGCAACCATAGGGCTCATCTTTCTCAGATTTACCTCCTCTCTCCCAGGTCATTTTGTGCTTTTAAAAACCTGATTTCCCTGGCCGTGTCTGTAGCAGATGTTGCTTTATTGTTTGCTAACATTATGCTAACATTACACTCACAAAACAGCCTGCCGAGCCTGACTTCTGTCAACACAGTCTAGTTACAGCACAAGCCAGAGATTTTTTCCCAGCCTTCGTCAATGACTCCCTTTAGGCAAATTGCTTAACATTGTCAGTTTCCACATGTATAAATTGGGATCCATAATAATATATATCTGAGGTCTTTGGAGGAAAGGCCACATTCCTTATTTCTCAAACTATCTCCTCACAGGGACCAGTCTTCAGACTTATCAGACAAGAGAAAGACCCATCATTTAAAATGATCATCCTAAAAAAAAAATTAAACAAATTAAAATAATAAAGTGATCATCCTTTTTTCAATGGCTCAAGCATTTTCAGATCCTTACTTTTTAAATATGCCTTTATTGCTCAAATAGATGACTGCCTCTGGAAATGTTTAAGTACTTTCAAAAATGTGATATATATACACCCAAATACAGATTGTCAAGATATATTTGTGAAGACAGAATCTATTATCAATTTGTCTTACTATTGCATATGTAATTTATTGTTCCACGTGAACCATGCTTGCCAAGTTGAGCAAAATGACTGACTGTCATATTTATGAGTCTCTTCCATTTTCTTCCCAAGGACAGGAGAAGTTGGGAAGGGGCAAGAGGATATCATGGGTGTGGGGGAGGAAAGAGAAGAAACATGAGACCATGGCACAGAGGAAGATGAAACCCCAGGCCCACTTCAAAGCTTTTTCTCCTCTTTTCTCCTGGAGTCAGATTCTCTTGGTCAAAGCCATTCTTTGGAACTCTAACTCTTCCCACTAAGATAATTTATGTCAACTGGCAACTTCTCCCCCAGTGGTACTGCCTAGGGAGAATCTAGCAGAAGGAGGAGAAATCTCAGGCCTGGAAATTGGTGGAAAAGCATTTGATTAGAAAGAAATGTAGTCATAGCTCACTGTTCCACCAAGGTATCACACAAAACAATGCCATGTTTCCCCTGTCTTTGTTTCACTCCAGCAAAACGATTACACCAAGGGAATTTTCCAGGTAAATAATTGGGTCATTGATGGCACTTTGTGCTCAACTGAATGTGTTAAGGAGTTGAAGGGCAGATGTTTGGGATATGTATTGAGGACATATTTAGAAATTATTCCTCATTTATCTTAAATTTAAATTCAGCTAAAACTTCTGTTTTTATTTGCTAAATCTGGCAACTCTAAATAAGAGGCCATTCAATTTGGAAATGACAAGGTCACTGTGACCTTTGAAAGTTTCTAAGTGAGTAGCAGGGGAAGCCAGGAAAGAAATAAGTGACTTTAAGAAAGAGAGGACAAGTATAGGCTACTTTTCCCAGAAATTAGATGCTGAAAGGAAAGAATCTATTTGATGTTTTACAGATTTGGGGGGGGGGGGGGGGGGTCTGTCTGAAAGGATGACAGGATTCAGTCAAATAAATAAAGGAATCCATTTGTTTCAGACTAGATATCATTATCTCACCAGATTGTGAATCTGTCAGGAAATATATCTTTGCCCATTTGCCTTTTAAAATAACACAAATATCCATTTCTGATTCTCATCTTTGAATAAAAATTCTGAATCATATAATTAATCCAGTTTTATTTCTTTAATACTAAACTGAGAATATTTGTTTACCTGAGTTGAAATTTTAAAGCAACAGCAAACTATGCAAAAGAAATTGAAAAGATAATATGGGAGAGATGTTTGAAAACCCCATAACCAAAAAAAAAAAAAAAATTGTATCTAGAATATATAATGAGCTCCTAAAAACAGACAAGAAACAAATCAACAGCTCAATAACAAAATGTGCAAACAAAACAGACATTTAACCAAAAGAGAAACATCAATAACCAATAAACACATAATCAGAAGCTCAACCTTTTTAGTAACTAGGGAAAATCATACTAACTCAACAAGACACCATTTCACGTGCACTGAATTAGCAAGTTTTGAAAGTCTAACTATTGCAAAGTTTCAAGAATTGTAGAATAATGGGAACCTTGACCCACTGTTGGTGGGAGTGTGAATTGGAAAACACTTCCACACAATCTAGTAAAGCTGCAGATGTGCACATCATACCAACAAGCAACTCCATTTTCTACATCCTAAAGAAAGTCTGTGTGAACAACAAAGAGATTTATTCAAGAATGTCCCTGATGGCCTAGAAACAAACTGGTTGTCAGTCAAAAGATGAGTAAATAGATAACGTGTGGTGTATTTAAACAACTGAAGACAGTTGGCCCAGCATATCTGTGGGTTCCACACCTGTGGATTCAACCAATTGTGGATGGAAAGTATTAGGAAAAGCAACTGTGTCTGATCACGTACAGATTTTTTCCTGTTATTATTCCCTAAACAACACAGTACAACAACTATGTAAATAGCATTTACATTGTATTAGGTATATAAGTAATCTAGAAATGATTTAAGGTATACTTGGGGACTATACATAGGTTCTATGCAAATACCACATCATTTTCACAAGGGACCTGTCTACCCACAGATTTTGGCACCTGCAGGGGTCCTAGAACCAACCTTCTAGAAATACTGAGGGACAAATGTACTTTTCTCTCTACAACAGAGAAATGTGATCAGTTACATGAATGTGAATGAATCTCAAAATTCTGAACAAGTAAGCAAATCACAGAAGAAGGTATAAAACATATACCTTTCATTTATAACTTTGAAAAACTTATAAAACTAACACTACTTCCTTCTGAAGTGAAGAAGAGTGAGAAATAATTCATAGGAAGGGTCAAAGGGATTTTAAAAGTCTTCTTTCTTTCTTCGGTGGAAAACAGGTATGCATTTTATTGTTTTATATGCTTACTTTATATTTATTATTTTATTTGTGTAAGTATTCATAATTTTTAAAAAACTAATGAAGAAATATGCATCAATTCTATTATCACATAACTTTAACAAAAACTGAGTTTATTTGGATAAAGAGTCAAAATGTGCACATGACATGTTAGTATGATACACACTATTTAGCCCTGTTCTGTCAACATGTGGTGAAAGATGTATCAACCAGCAAGGGTTTAGAGCATTCCTAGCACTCTGCATGTTCAGCATAGCTGTGAAGTTGTTGCATCAATACTAATCACTGGTCTTACAGCTCTGCTTTGTGTTTAAGACTGAGCCTTTTAGAAATCACTCCACCCAGAATGTTACACAGACTCTCCAAAACATGTTTTTCAAGTGCTATGAAAGCCAAAACTTATTTGGCACAATGACAAATGATCCAATGAACACCATGTCCAAAATATTCTGTGTTCTTAAAGGCTCAAGTACAAGATTGCAGAGAGGGTGTGATCAAGATTTTTCCTTGGAATATGTTTATATGTGGTCATAAAGGAGATAATCAAACTGAAACCTTTTTCATCTTTACTTCATACCAAATAGATTTTTTGAAAATGTAGATCCTGAAACTTTCTAAGAGATAATTAATAGGACTCTGGCTGGCACCCTTTCTCCTGTGCAGGGCGGGTCCTGCCCTCCATAAGGCCTTCACGCCTCCTTCTCTAGTGAGGCTCACCTCTATTATTATCACCAGTTGTTTCTGTCAACAGATCATTAGCAGCAATGTCAGACCTTCTGATGATTTTCACAGGACCTGCGTGTATCTCACTCACTGATTGGCTAAAACTCCACACATAAGTAAAAGATATCCATTCCCTTTTGGAGGGAATGAAGAGCTCTTTATTTTCTGAGATATGTTGCTTCAGGGACTCCTTTTCTTTAACCACTTCTGGTAGTCTTTAAAATAGAGTTACAAAAGTATTATCCATATAAATATACAAAGCATACCTGAATTCTAATTGAATCACCATAAATATTATTAGCATATCAAATTAACCTTGCATATTTACTGCTACCTTTGGTTCCTTCTCTCAGATCTGTGCAAGGGAAAGAATATCTCCCAGACTACTGTGATAGAGAACTAGAAATGGCTTCAATAACTATTCTGTTATCATCTAAATGGACTTTTTTCCCTGAGAATATTCAAAATCCTTCATAAAATCTTAATGCCCATATCAGACTGCATTTTAGAACCCTCCCTGCTCGGTCAATTGCCCTTTCTCACTGATGTCAGCACTGTCCTGCTATGACTTGCCTTAGTGCTGTACTCAACAAAGCAAGGTTCATGGGCTTTGTGACATACAAGCCCAGGGCTAGTGTTGGTTTCAATAGGGATTGTAACTGTACTCCTGGTAGGTTAGAGGACTGAAAATCTATAGGGTAAAACAAATAAATCCCTGGAGGATTACTACAGAAATAGAGATTTGGTGAAAGTTTACAGAATGAACCAGAATATTATGAATATCTTATAATACAGAATGTTTGTGAAAGTTTCTATGTGATAACTCTTTCACAGTCACTAAAAGAAAAATTACAATGACATAATATCATAATAAGGATATGTCATTTACGCAAGCATAGTTACAGCATTAGAAATTAAAAGGCTAGGTAGGTCCTATTTGCATGGTGACATAGATCACTGACAGGTAAATATGAAGCTCAAGCCCCCTCTTTTCCAATTTCTCCATTAATTAAATGGGGACAATAACTCCATTCACCTCCTAAGAATATTGGAGGGATTCATGAGGCAATGTTATGAAGCACTCAAAGTTCTTTCGATGAGAGATTCTACAAAAACACAGCCCTGTACGGTTCTATCCAACCATAATCTTACTCTGCTTGTTGAGAATACCATCTCATACCCCCAAAATGAGAAGTTATATTTCTAGTACTATACTATTTACAGTTTACTCTGAGATGCAGAATAACATAAATAGGCATATATAATTTTAAATATATCTTGAGGTATATGATATCCCTTTCAAGTTCTTTATCCACAGATTGTACACATAACTATTATTTTATAAAGTTTATTTTTAATTAGTGCCCTCTTTCCAAAGTCTCTAATTGGAATGATATGGGTAATATCAAAGATAAATCAAGAGTGTCTTGGAAAACACTGTTATTCTAATTTGATGGGAAAAAAGATATTAATTAATGAAATGAGCTTAAAGTACATGGAAAAAGGAAAGATATTATCTTGTGATATGGGTGAAGTCCTATGTACAGAATAAGGAAGCTAAAACTCACATCTCCTCCATTGTAAGGCGGAAAAATTAGATAAAGAAACATATGGTTGGTTCCAGATTCCTGCCCCACAGCTGTGTTTTGTGTTGCACCATGGATATGATTTCACATCATCTGATTACCTGGTCCTATGGTTCTTCTCTCCACCCTCAGGAATTCCTGACAGTTCCTGCCTGTCTCACAGGACATGGCCATTCCCTTATGGGGCCTCAATCCATCCCTAGTTTTAGAAACTTTCTAAAGGAATTTTAAGACCCTTCTTCCATGAAAACTGTACTAGAAAAGATTGGTTTATAAATATGATTTCATCAAAATTTAAAATATTGTTCTACCTTTGGCAAATTCTCCTGCCTCCCCAAACTTAAGAAACTGGAAAGATGAAAAGCATTTAAGCAAATGTCAAATTGACAGCTTACATTCAATTGAATTGATATAATAGTTTACTGAACAATATTAAGAATGAAGCTTGTTACTTCAAGTGATACAAAGAGGATTTAGGTAAAACCTTGCTCTACCAGTTTGGGTAGCAGGATGGGAAGGAGAAGTAAAAAGGAGAAATAAGAACACAGAAAACAGAATCAAGTGGAATCAAGGAGAAGTATGAAATGCATTGGGATGACCAATGAAGAAGAGGTGACATTAGATTGAAGTATCAGGAAAATCTTCATGGAGAAAGTCTGTTTGAAGAAGACATTGAAACATGGTATGAGTTTTATAAAGAAGAGCTAGTCAGTCTAGGAACATAGCTCAGAGGCAAAGTATTTGCCTAGCATGCAGCAGGCCCTGGGTTCAATCCCTGGTATCACAAAAAATAAAAATAGAAAGAGAGAGAATATAACAGAGAAATTTTGAGACAAATATAGGAAGGAGAAATTTTTACAGTAGATTTGGAAGCCAGCAAATAGTCAAGTCTAAGTGGAGTGTGGGATTCTTCCACTGGAATAGAGGATGAGAGATGGGAAGAGTAGGAGCTACGTTAGGACAGCCTGGAAGGTCACAATAAGGAGTAAGAGCCCATTTAAACAGCCTGGGAAGCAGGATGTTAGAGAGAAAACAGCCTAATTAGAACTATCCTGTAGGCCAAATTTTTTCTTCACCCTTGTGATTATAGAAGGGGAGTCAGTGAGCAGATAGATCAGTTATAAAGATTTTGCAATACTTCAAGTAAGAAATAACACTAACGATAAGCATGAAAAGGAGATGTCATGGGCTGGATCTCCAGACATCATCCTCTGAGAGTCAGATGTCTGTGCAGGAGCATTCTCAGAAACCTCTTTCAGGCAGTGAGGAAGTGAGGACCAGGTAGAAGGAGAAGTTTGACTGACATGCCACTGTAGCAGAGGACATAGCCATCCCATGTGCGATTCTGAAGTTAGCAGACTCCTCTGAAGTCTCCAACTGAAGCAATGCACCTGGGCCTTTGTACCCACCGAGCAGGCTACTCATGACATAGGGAAAAGGGAAAAAGAAAGTGAAATCTGTATGAATTAGCAATTGATAGGACCAAAAGGATGGAGGAGAAGAGTCAGCTAAAACTAAGGTGTAGGAATACCCTGGAAAGACCTAGAAATGAGGTGGAAGACCTGGTTTGGAGGTGAGGAAGACAACATTTGTTGTTGTTGTTGTTTTTAGATACACCTGACAACAGAGTGTATTTTGACACATTCTACATACATGGTATATAACTTACTCTAATTAAGATCCTTTTCTTGCAGTTACACATGATGTGGACTCTCACTGGTCATGTATTCATATACGAACAAAGGAATATAGGAACAGGAGGCAACTTCTATTGGGATATATTGGTGAATTCCTATTTTTTAGGTAATGCTGCCACCAAAACCACACCTGGGTGTTGTCAAGTCTGTGGAAGATCATACTTGAATTCATTCTGACACCATAATGAAAAGGAAAATACAAAGGTAGCTTGAGAATCATATTAACGGCAGGGCAGCATTGGACAGTGCGAAGGTTAGGAGGGAATTCCAACAGACATAAAAATGGAAAATCAAGAATTAAAGCTATTTGTAGGTAATATGTTGGAATCCCTGGGAAAACCTTAGCCATTCAGTGATAAAAAGCAGTCATTCTGTAAGCTATTAGGATGCATATAAAAATCAATAGTTTTCAAATATATAGGTCACAATGAGAAGTCATAATTTCTTTACAAAAGTCACTGAAATGATAAAATAATTAGAAATAAACTAAAGAAGAAAATATAAAATTTACATGAGGAAGAAGACAAACCTCTGAAATGCTCCTGAAAGACCCTGAAGTAGACTTCAAAGGGAAAGACTTCCCTTTCTCTTGAATAGGATGGCTCAACATTACAAAGATGTCAATCATTTCTCCTTCAGTAAATGTATAAATTGAATGCAATCCCAACAAAAACCCAATAAATCTCTGCAAGAGTTAGTCGATTCTAAAAGTCATATAAAGGGTTTCAAGATGGCGGCCTAGAGAGTGGCTGCATTTTATGTTGCTCCAGGACTCAGGATTCAAAAGAGGAGATATTGAGACACTTGGGACCAACTCAAAGCAGCCGGGTGACTCTCACCTGTTGGGAAGGCGTCCCAGATGGGACGGTGGTCCCAGAACGCAGGAAACTTTGTGAGGTAGAGCTGCCGGCGAGACACCCCTCCCCCCGCTGAAGCAGTGAACTCAGACAACTGGGAGCGCCGTAAAGGAGGCCGCCCAGCACAGCGCTGGGACTCGGAGCAACCACTGGGGCTCCGGCGGCTGCCCAGGGGAGGAGTGGCGAAGAGAGCTGTGTGGACTCAGGACACCGGGGCCTGCCCTGAGGAGGAGGAGGAGGAACGTGGCCGCAGGGATTCGGAGTGACTGCAGCAGAGCTACAGGCGGTTGCCAGAGGAGAAGCTCCGCGGCGAGCTGTTTGGACTCAGAACAACGCTTCTGAACCCCAGGGCCTGCCCTGAGGACGAGGAGGAGGAAGAGGAGCGCGGGCGCTTGGATTCAGAGTGACTACACCAGAGCTACAGGCAGTTGCCAGAGGAGGGGCTGCGTGCCTAGCTGTTTGGACTCAGACCACTTCTGAACACCAGGGCCTGCCCGGAGGAGTAGGAGTAGGAGGAGGAGGAGCGCAGCGGGTCGTGTGGACTCACAGTGACTGCATTAGCGCTCCAGGCGGCTGCTCAGAGGAGAAGGCGAGTGGTGAGTTGTTTGGACTTAAAGTGACAGCGCCTGAACACAGGGGGGCTGCCTGGAGGAGAAGCGTGGTGGGTCGCTTGGTCTTGAGTGGCCGCAACAGAGCTCCGGGCAGTTGCCCAGAGGACCCGTGCTGCGGGTCACGTGGATTCAGAGCCACTCAGAGCCACCGCTCCTGAACACTCGGGGGGTTATCTGGAGAAGGAGGAGGAACGGGGAGGGTCACTTTGACTCGGAGTGATTGATTGCCCAGGGCTACGGGTGGTTGGTGGGAGGAGGAGGCACGCAGTGAGTTTCTTGGACTCCTAGTGACCGCACCGGAATACTGGGCAGCTGTCTGGAGGAAGAGGCGTGTGGCGGGTCTCTGGGACTCAGAGCGATTGTATGGGGCCCCAGGTGGCTGCTCAGAGGAGGGGCCGCATAGCCAGGCGATTAGGTGCAGAGCAGGGTCCCAGGATCTAGGAGGCTTCTGGGTGGAAGAGCCGCACAGAGACAGGCTTAGGGCGGAGCGAAGGTTCCAGGCCTGCGGGCAGATTCTCTGAGGAGGGGCAGCCTAAGGAGATTCATCTGTGAAGGGTGAGGCTCCCAGGCCCAGGAGGTAGGGCCAGGCCCCTGGGAACTTTGCAGAGGAAGGCAGCCCAGCCCAGGCGGTAGCTGTAAATTGAGGGGAACCTCTAGGAGGGTACTGACCAGCGAGACCTCCCCACCGGGTGAGTCTTCCCTGCCGGGTGAGGTTTCCCCACAAGGACGGTAAACTAGAGACTCAGGCCCAAACAGGCCTTGCCTCAGCCCGCAGCCTAGGTCCCCTTTGGATGACCATTGGTCAACAAGTGGAGGCACCTCTGCCCACTAGCAGGGATTATACCCCACCTGAAGGCCACCACTCCTAGAGAGGCAGCTTCCTTGTGGAGCACCGCATTATCAACTTCCTCCAAGACTTCAGCCTACTGAAGGCTAAGGGGGGATATATAGAGAAATCTTCAGGGACATTGTAAGTCAATAGAGGAAATCTGCAATATCTCAGCAGTCCACTGATACCTGAACAATATGAGAAAACAAGGAAAGAAAATGCTGCAAACAAATCTAGATGTTACATCAATAAAACCCAATGACAGCATGGCAGAAGAAATGACAGAAAAGGAGTTCAGAATGTACATAATTAAAATGATCAGAGAAGCAAACGATGAGATGAAAGAGCAAATGCAAGCATTGAATGATCGCACCAATCGACAGTTAAAAGAGCAAATACAGGAAGCAAAAGATCATTTCAATAAAGAGTGAGAGATATTGAAAAAAAACCAAACAGAAATCCTTGACATGAAGGAAACAATAAACCAAATTAAGAACTCCACAGAAAGCATATCCAATAGGATAGAACACCTGGAAGACAGAACCTCAGACATTGAAGACAAAATATTTAACCTTGAAAACAAAGTTGAACAAACAGAGAAGATGGTAAGAAATCATGAACAGAATCTACAAGAACTATGGGATATCATGAAAAGGCCAAATTTAAGAATTATTGGGATTGAGGAAGGCCTAGAGAAACAAGCCAAAGGAATGAACAATTTATTCAATGAAATAATATCAGAAAATTTCCCAAATCTGAAGAATGAAATGGAAAATCAAGTTCAAGAGGCTTATAGGACTCCAAATACACAAAATTACAACAGACCCACACCAAGGCACATTATAATGAAAATACTTAACATACAAAATAAAGACAGAATTTTAAAGGCTGTGAGAGAAAAGAATCAAATTACATTCAGGGGGAAGCCAATACGGATATCAGCAGACTTTTCAATCCAGACCCTAAAAGCTAGAAGGGCCTGGAACAACATTTTTCAAGCCCTGAAAGAAAATGGATGCCAACCAAGAATCTTATACCCAGCAAAACTTACCTTCAAATTTGACAATGAAATAAAATCCTTCCATGATAAACAAAAGCTAAAAGAATTTACAAAAAGAAAGCCAGCATTACAGAACATTCTCAGCAAAATATTCCATGAGGAAGAGATGAAAAACAAAGAAGCAAATCAGCAAAGGGAGGAATTATCCTAAAGGAATTGTCAAATAAAGGAGGAAATAAGTTGTGTCAAACAAATAAATAAATAAAATTTAAAAAATGAACCAAATGACCGGGAAACCAAATCATATCTCTATAATAACCCTGAATGTTAATGGCCTGAATTCATCAATCAAAAGACATAGACTGGCAGATTGGATTAAAAAGAAAGATCCAACAATATGTTGCCTGCAAGAGACTCCCTCATAGAAAAAGATACCCATAGACTAAAGGTGAAAGGATGGGGAAAAACATACCATGCGCATGGACTCAGCAAAAAAGCTGGAGTATCCATCCTCATTTCCGATAATGTGGACTTCAAGCCAAAGTTAGTCAGAAGGGATAAAGAAGGTCATTTCATACTGCTTAAGGGAAGCATAAATCAGCAAGATATAACAATCATAAACATCTATGCCCCAAACAGTGGCTCATCCATGTATGTCAAACAAATCCTTCTCAATTTCAGAAACCAAATAGACCATAACACAATAATACTAGGTGATTTTAACACGCCTCTCTCACCACTGGACAGATCTTCCAGACAAAAATTGAACAAAGAAACCATAGATCTCAATAACACAATCAATAATTTAGACTTAACGGACATTTATAGAATATACCATCCAACCAAGAGCGAATACACTTTCTTCTCAGCAGCACATGGATCCTTCTCTAAAATAGACCATATATTATGCCACAAAGCTAATGTTAGCAAATACAAGAAGATAGAGACACTACCATGTATTCTATCAGATCATAATGGATTGAAGTTAGAAATAAATGAAAGAGTAAAACACAGAAACTATTCCAACATCTGGAGATTAAACAATATGCTCTTATATGATGAATGGATAACAGAAGATATTAGGAAGGAAATTAAAAAATTCTTAGACGTAAATGAGAACAAAGAAACATCATATCAAAATCTCTGGGACACTATGAAAGCAGTACTTAGAGGGAAATTTATTTCATGGAGCGCATTTAATAAAAGAAGTAAAACTCAACAAATAAACGACCTAACACTACAGCTCAAAGCCCTACAAAAAGAAGAACAGAACAGCACCAAAAGTAGTAGAAGACAGGAAATAGTTAAACTCAGAGCTGAAATCAATGAAATTGAAACAAAAGAAACAATACAAAAAATTGACAAAATAAATAGTTGGTTCTTCGAAAAAATAAACAAAATTCATAAACCTTTAGCCACACTAACAAAGAGAAGACGAGAGAAAACCCAAATCACTAAAATTCGGAATGAACAAGGAAATATCACAACAGACAGGATTGAAATACAAAACATAATTAGAAGCTATTTTGAAAATCTATACTCCAACAAAATAGAAAATTTCAAAGACATCAACAGGTTTCTAGAGACATATGAATTGCCTAAACTGAACGAGGAGGACATAAACAATTTAAATAGACCAATTTCAAGTACTGAAATAGAAGAAGTCATCAAAAGCCTACCAACAAAGAAAAGTCTGGGACCAGATGGGTTCTCAGCCGAGTTCTACAAAACCTTTAAAGAAGAGCTCATTCCAATACTTCTCAAAGTATTCCATAAAATAGAAGAGGAGGGAACCCTCCCAAACTCATTCTATGAAGCCAATATCACACTGATACCTAAACCAGACAGAGACTCATCAAGGAAAGAAAATTTCAGACCAATATCCTTAATGAACATCGATGCAAAAATTCTCAACAAAATTTTATCAAATCGCATACAAAAACATATTAAAAAGATAGTGCACCATGATCAAGTGGGTTTTATCCCAGGGATGCAAGGTTGGTTCAACATCAGGAAATCAATAAACGTAATTCACCATATTAATAGACTTAAAGTCAAGAATCGCATGATTATTTCAATAGATGCAGAAAAAACATTTGATAAAATACAGCACCCCTTCATGCTCAAAACACTAGAAAAAATAGGGATAGTGGGAACATTCCTTAACATTGTAAAGGCCATCTATGCTAAGCCCATGGCTAATATCATTCTAAATGGTGAAAAACTGAAAGCATTCCCCCTAAAAACTGGAACAAGGCAGGGATGCCCTCTTTCACCACTTCTATTCAACATCGTTCTTGAGACTCTGGCCAGAGCAATTAGACAAACCAAAGAAATTAAAGGGATACGAATTGGAAAAGAAGAACTCAAACTATCCCTGTTCGCTGATGACATGATTATATATTTAGAGGAACCTGGAAATTCCACCAGAAAACTCTTAGAACTCTTAAGTGAATTCAGTAAAGTAGCAGGTTACAAGATCAATGCCCATAAATCCAACGCATTTTTATACATAAGTGATGAATCTTCAGAAAGAGAAATTAGGAAAACTACCCCATTCACAATAGCCTCGAAAAAAATAAAATACTTGGGAATCAATCTCACAAAAGAGGTGAAAGACCTCTACAATGAGAACTACAGAACACTAAAGAAAGAAATTAAAGAACACCTTAGAAGATGGAAAGATCTTCCATGTTCTTGGATAGGAAGAATTAATATTGTCAAAATGGCCATACTACCTAAAGTGCTATACAAATTCAATGCAATTCCAATTAAAATTCCAACGACATACCTTACAGAAATAGAGCAAGCAATTATGAAATTCATCTGGAAGAATAAGAAACCCAGAATAGCTAAAGCAATCCTTAGCAGGAAGAGTGAAACAGGGGGTATTGCAATACCAGATCTTCAACTCTACTACAAAGCAATAGTAACAAAAACGGCATGGTATTGGTACCAAAATAGAAAGGTAGATCAATGGTACAGAATAGAGGACATGGACACAAACCCAAATAAATACAATTTTCTCATACTAGACAAAGGGGTCAAAAATATGCAATGGAGAAAAGATAGCCTCTTCAACAAATGGTGAAATTGGAAATCCATATGCAACAGAATGAAACTAAACCCATATGTCTCACCATGCACGAAACTAAACTCAAAATGGATTAAGGACCTCGGAATCAGACCAGAGACCCTGCAGATTATAGAAGAAAAAGTAGGTCCAAATCTTCACCTTGTTGGTCTAGGATCAGACTTCCTTAACAGGATTCCCATAGCACAAGAAATAAAAGCTAGAATCAACCACTGGGATAGATTCAACCTAAAAAGCTTTCTCTCAGCAAAGGAAACTATCAGCAATGTGAAGAAAGAGCCTACAGAGTGGGAGAATATCTTTGCCAATCATACTTCAGATAGAGCACTAATCTCCAGAATCTATAAAGAACTCAAAAAACTCTACTCCAAGAATTCAAATAATCCAGTCGACAAATGGTCTAAGGAAATGAATAGACACTTCACAGAAGAAGATCTACAAGCAATCAACAAACATATGGAAAAATGTTCAACATCTCTAGTAATAAGAGAAATGCAAATCAAAACCACCCTAAGATTCCATCTCACCCCAATTAGAATGGCGATTATCAAGAATACGAGCAACAACAGGTGTTGGTGAGGATGTGGGGAGAAAGGTACACTCATACATTGCTGGTGGGGCTGCAAATTAGTGCAGCCACTCTGGAAAGCAGTGTGGAGATTCCTTAGAAAACTTGGAATGGACCCTCCATTTGACCCAGCTATCCCACTCCTTGGCCTATACCCAAAGGACTTAAAATCAGCATACTACAGAGATACAGCCACATCAATGTTCATAGCTGCTCAATTCACAATAGCCAGACTGTGGAACCAACCTAGATGCCCTTCAATTGATGAGTGGATAAAGAAACTGTTGTATATATATACAATGGAATATTACTCAGCCATAAAGAATGATAAAATTATGGCATTTGCAGGGAAATGGATGAAATTGGAGAATATCATGCTAAGTGAGATAAGTCAATCTCAAAAAGCCAAAGGACGAATGATATCGCTAATAAGTGGAGGATGACACATAATGGGGGGGAGGGAAGGGTTAGTGTTAGGGTTAGAGTTAGGGTTAGGGAGGGGGGCAAGTAGGGAGGAAGGAAGTACTGTATAGAGGATAAAGAGGGGTGGGAGGGGTGGGGGGAAGGGAAAAAATAACAGAATGAATCAAACAACATTACTCTATGTAAATTTATGATTACACAAATGGTATGCCTTTACGCCATGTACAAACAGAGAAACAACATGTATCCCATTTGTTTACAATAAAAAAATAGAAAAATAAAAAAATTAAAAATAAATAAAAAATAAAAGTCATATAAAAATCAAATGTGCAAGAATAACTAGCAAAAACCTAAAAAAAAAAAAAAAGAGTAGAAATGGAAGAACCAGCTTCACCAAATATAAAAACATACTCTACAGCTCCGTGATTGAAAATCATGAAGTTCTAATAAAAATGGATCGACCATAGAATAGAATAGAGCAGGGAGTCAAACTGAAGGTGAGGGTGATGCTTCAATTCACAGGAAGAGGAAAGACTAATTAATGGCATTGAGGCAAACATAACCCTATCCAAAAGAAAGATGAAGTTAGATCCATGCACCAGAATAAATTCCAAATACATTAGAGATTTAAATGTGAAACACAAAACCATTCAAAGAGTGGAAGAAAACATGGTTGAGTATATTTAAAACCTGGTATGGGGAAAATCTAACTGTGATTCAAATCCAGATATGGAATAATATAATGATAAGCATATGTATATTTTTTAGATTTTAAAAAGTACACTCGGCATAGAAAAACAGTCATGTGTAAAATTAAAAGACAAATGATAACCTGAGAGAAAATATTTGAAACCTTTATCACAGATAAAAGCTTCATCTACTCAATATATTAATGTCTCTAAAAGTTTCTGGAGAGAAGTAACCAAAAATGTGATGGGAAAATAAGAAAAGACATGTACATACAGTTTACACACACACACACACACACACACACACACACACACACACACTACAAAAAGATACAAACATATGTAAAGATGTTAACTCTATTCATAATTAGAAAAATGCAAGTCAAAACTACACTAACCCTATACTGAGATATTTTTCTTTTCTCTTATCAGATTGGCACAAATTCATAGCTTAACATCACATTCTGTCATGTCTTGCTGGTAAAAACAGACAATGGTGCAAACTCCATCCATGGTGGTACCAAAACTACATTCGCATTTACCCTTTGATCCAACAATCCTATTTCTAGACATTTACCTGGAAGACCTCACAAATCATCCTCACAAATCCAAAACAACATAGGGACCAAGTTATACACTATGGAAATATCTGTAGTATTAGCAAAATATAGGAAATGACCTAAATGCCCCATTCCTAAAAGATAATGGAATCAACTATGAAATAGTCACACAGAGGAGTATCAAGCAGTTGCAATAAAGTCAGGAAAATTTCTTTGAATTGTTTTCAAGTGGTTTCCCGCATATATTTTTAAATAGAGAAATCAAGGTCCAAAGAGAATCGATAGTATCCTAGGTTGTGTGTAAGACAGATAAGCTATAAATTCATGAAAATAGTTATCTGTAGATAGTAGATTGAAACCATTGGCAGGGATAGGGATGGAAATGAGATTTTACTGAGTGAAGTAAGTCGGGGTTTTTTGTTTGTTTGTTTTGAACCATGCAGATGTTTTATTTATTTAGAAAATAGAATTTATTTTACAAATGATCAAAGAAAAGCAAATTCTAAGGTTGAATACAAACAAATAAATTAATCTAACTAAATATTAAGTCGATAATTTAAAGAAGACAGTAAAATCAATAAATTCAAGTAGCTTTTGAAAATAGGAGTCAGTATGTATGTACCCTCTTAGTATAACGGTTTTTAACAGAGGGAGATTTTGCTCCCCACTTCCCACCAGTACCCAAGGCACATGTGACATGTTTTCACACATTTTGATTGTCAAAACAGGAGGAAGCAGGTACTAGCATGTATCTAGAGACCAAGATGCTGTTAAATATTCTATGATGCACAGGACAGCCCCCACACAACAAAGAATTATCCAACCTAAAATGTCAATAGAGGCAGGGTTGAGAAACCCTATCTTTATGGAAGATAATCTAAGGACCAAAATACAAAAATTAAAAATAAATTTTAAATTTTAGATTGGGGATTGAACCCAGAAAGTGCTTAACCACTGAGCCACATCTCCAGTCCCTTTTATTTTTTATTTCGAGACAAGATCTTGCTGAGTTGCTTAGGACCTCACCAAGTTGTGGAGACTGACCTTGAATTTGTGATCCTCCTGCCTCAACTTCCAGAGTCACTGGGATTACAGGAATGCACCACCACGTCAGGCTAATTTTGGATTTTTTTTTTTTTAAATATATAGATGTAATAATTCTGAAAAACTTTTGTATATATGATGGAAAAGAAAATGAACAAATTTATTAATATTGTTGAGAACCAAGGTCCTAACCACAAGAGAAGGAAGATATAAAAACAGACTCAGAGGTCGCAAGGACCCCCATGATTGCTGAGTGTGAACCCATGATTTAACAAAAAGAACAAAAAATATCTCCTAGCTTTTCCCACTGAAAGAGTCTATAGTAACAATACCTCAGCAGTTCAATAAGCACACTTAGTCCCCAATCATGGTTTCTAAATATCTTTACTTACAAAAAATAAATAAATAATTTTAAAAAATATATATTTTTAACTTTTTTTAATTTTTAAAAAAGAAAAAATTAAATATAAAAAGTTTAAAACTGATTCTTTTTTATTACTTCAGTTATTTCTTCTTTGAAATATTAAAATTGTGACTACTAAAGCCAAAAGGTGAAATAAAATTGCAATGAATACCAAATATTTATATTAAAAATTTTGAAATAAAGAAAAAAAGAGGGAACCAAGTCTCCTTGGGAAGCAACTGATTCAAGTACTAAGGGACAAGGTGGGACAGAATATCTAGCTGTGCCAGAAAGCAAGGAAGCACCCAGAAACCAATGAAGGCATCCTAAGAGAATATAAGGATCATTTAGAAGAAGTGCACATTGGCCAAATTTGGAATAATATGAATATCAAAAACAATAATGATGATAACGGATTTCAATACATGGAATCAAAAAAGAATCCATGAGTCCATATTGTTACTCCAAAACATGGAGTGGTAGGGAAAGCTCTTATTCACAGAAAAATATCAGCTATAGATAACTAGTATTAGGAAATCACCATTTTACACTACTGATGCAATAATTGATTCAGACAAGATCAGAAGTGGATGTTAACACTTTTGAGAGCTATAAAGTTCAAAGATCTCAATGTATCCCACACATGCTTAGTACTTACCAAAGGGAAGAGTTCCCTTTGTTACTGCAAAATTTGGCAGACTTCAACTTAACCAAAGAATCAAACTTTACATCACCAATATTGGGACAAACCAACATGATGCAACAGTAGGTAACCTGCCTCACCTGTGCAACATACACAGACCTTCCTCCAGGCAGAGTCCTGGAAGGTTATAAGCTCCGCCTCAGGTCAACCTCCGTTCCTATCCCAGCAAGAGGAAATAACCAAAAAAGTAAAATATGGACACGATGAGCTATTCTGCCTGACTCTTCGTGGAACTTAAAAAAAAAAAAAAATGGTTTCAAAAGAAGCAGTGTGATATGGATTAATTATTGTTACTTTACATTAAAATTATTTCTTGCGATAATAGCATTGTGATCATGTAGAAAATTTCCTGACTCTTAGGAAATAAATGCTTAAGTATTTAGGAATAAACTGAAGTATTTTGGAATAAACTGTCATGAGATCTGCAACTTACTTTCAGGTGATCATACACATATATTTAGAGAAAGCAGATGTGGCAGAATTTTAACGAGTGATGCATTTAGTTAAGGGCACATTCTGCCAACTTTTCTACAGATTTGGAGTGTCCCATTTAAAATGAAAGTGAGGGGCAGTTTGAATCCATGAATTGATAGGAAACCATACACCATTTCAAAATTCATAAAGGGATGGAATGGAGCATTTGTTGTCTTCCCTAACAGAACTGTAATTCAGAGGAATCAAAAAATTGAGTAGGGAAGCTTGTCTATGTAGACATTTCCTATATAGAAACAGAGTAGCACCACTTATAATCCCCGATGAATTAATGGGCCTAGGCCTAATCAGCAATGACTGACAATATGCTATAAAAAAGAACATCTGGACACTCATGCTTTCTGATGGGAAAGGACAATACCACCTATGAAGTAGTCTTCCCAAGACAAAATTGATATGACCAAGCTTCTACCAAACACAGGACAGGGTGGAACCCAGGAACGGGCTAAACATTACACTGGGGATGTAATTATCTACTCTGGGGAAGAATTTCCTGGGAGACTACAGGACAAATGTCCTTCTTCTTTCCCAATTAAATTACTAGAGGAAAAAGAGTGGAGAAGAAGAGTGATAGCTTAAAAGGAACTTAAAAGACACAGCAATGTATTGCAATGTCTGGACTTCATTTGTAGTCCTAATTCATACAAAAATACTTGGGGGTGGAAACGTGTGAGGAACAATTGGGAAATGTAAACATGGAAGGGATATTTGATGATGGTAAGAACCACTGTGAGTCATTTTTAGACATAATTGGCTTGGGTAGGGGTTTCTGGTTTGTTTATTTTTATTTGTGGTGCTGGGGAAAATTAAAAAAAGATTAATTGAAAAAATAAAGTCAGCCTTGGAGAAGAAAAGGAGGAAGGTTTTCTGCCTTTTCCCCCTGCGTTTATTGAGCTCCTCTGGATGACCTCCTGCTAAAGTCTTTGACTATTTATCCCATTCAATCCTACAAAGTCCTAGCATCACATAGTGAATATTACAGAGACTAAGTTGTCAGAACCCCTGGGTTCAAATCTCAGGACTGCCACTGCCTGTAGAGCAAATTAACCTCAATTTCCTTATCTCTAAAATGAGGATGACAATAATATTCTCTACTTCATAGGGTTGTAGTGAGGATTAAACAATAAAGTATGTTAATTGTTCAGGACACCCCCTGCCATGTAATGATACAATGTAACTATTAGGACTTATTATAAATAAGTGGCTGGAATGGGATATGATCTAAGGTTTGCTAACCCAGAACTCATTACCCTGTCTTATACTGAGGAATGTGAGTATATATATATTGAAGCTTGATTATATTGTGAGTATATATACATATATATATATATACCTCACTCGCGCACACACACACACATATATATATTTAGATAGATGCATGTGTGTACATATATAGATATATATATGTATGTATACACATTACTTTCTTAGTACTCTCCACAAAAACTACTACATTCACTCTGTTGGTAATGTGATAAATTTTGTTTAAGTATCAGCAACAAGGTTTAGGACATGCCAAGGTTTAGGAGATTTCAGTGTTCATAGAATCTTAAACAATAACTTAATTAAGTACTCATTCATTTATTCATTCAGTACACGTTTACTAAGCTTTGATCTGCAGTAGATACTAGCTGGCATAGATGAAGTCATTTCCAATGACATTCACTAATCAGAGGTCATGTTTGGAGTTCTACCACACAGCTGACTGGGAGGCAAAGGATATCAAGTGAGGCCTGATGCTGATGGGGGCTAAACAGACAGAAAGATCCATCCCCCAGTCTCTGAACTATCCAGCAATGACAACTAGGCAGTATATCCAGAATCTAACCCACTCAAACATGATTCTGGAAATCACCCACACTGTTCCAAATCAGCAGGTAGGCCCCAGTCATGGAGACTCTAGGCAACAGCCAAATGTGAAAGAACAAGTCAAGGAACAAAAGTATTTCCTGGAACTCTTTCCATGCATGGCAAAATTTTTCTAAGAGGTTGGGGAATGGAAGAGAAGATTCTAATTTAAGGAACAGGGAGTGGCAAGTGTAAGAAAGAATATTGGGACCAAATCATACCAGCAGGGTCCTAGATCTTAGAGATCTGTGGTCCCAGTCAAGAAAAGTAGGGAAACCACAGCATTACCTAGGTCAGAGCATGTCGGGGTCTTAAGCCCCCTTGCTCTTCTCAACCAGCGACAAGGGAAGGGGACACTCCCCAACAAGGTCAGACCAGGATAGGTAAGGCTGACTGACCACCCACTCCCCACTCCCCTCTCCTTGCGGAGGACAATCAGACGCGTCAGGGAGACCGGTCACAGCAGGAATTCATTTATTGAGGAAATCACACATCTTTTATGTAGGGTGGGGCTAGGCGGGAACCAATCAGCTTAAAGGTCAGCGAGGCATGGGGCGTTCACGCAGGCGAGAGTCCCATAGGACTACATGGCAAGCACGAGCTGATCATGTTCGCGGAAGTATTGTTAACCAATCCCTGACGGTGGTCCGATTCATCATCATTAACTATTGAAACCGCCTTTGAGGCCTTGATCTTGCTCACTCGCCAGGGAGTAAGGAGTCAGCCTGAGTTAGTTAACATGTCATTAGTCCCAACAAGAGCAGAGCTCTGATGCCTTCAGCAGAGACCCTGAAAGATGGGGACATGCAATCCTGCACCATAGGTGCTATGGGATGCTCACTATAGCCCTTTCTCTCAAACCAGTTTCCCCGATTTGGACCCTCTGGCAAGAATTCATGTGTAGCTGACCTATTAAGAATTTTTCCCAGGAGAGGCCAAGAAGGGAATGAAGGAAAGACAAACAGGGAAAAGGAAGGAGGAAAAGGAGGAAGAAAAAGGAGCCAAATAAGGGTACAATCTCTGGCAGAGTCTTGGAGGGTAGCTTCATCTGAATCCTATAGAACTCCTGGAGTATATACTTTGTTTCAGAGTTTGTCCCAACAGGACACAAGAAAACGGACATTTTCTGTTCTACATATGATTGTCTCCGGATGCTCATGATTGCTCCTGAGAAACCTAAGCTCCCATTTCTAGCTCTTTACACATGTGGCCAAAATGGCTCAGGTAGTTCCAGAACTGGCCTCAGAAGAGTGCCTCAGGTGCATAAGCTTGCCAAGGCAGAGAGTGCACACAGAAGCCAGTTGAGAAGCACACAACCACTGAAGAGCTTTGGGCTGGGTACCAGTCATGTCTACTCACACCCGTACTCCAGATTCTGCACTTCACTGTCAGTAAAGAATAATTTGAGGGGGTGCCAATTGGCCCAGCCATTATGAATATGGTGCAGATCATCAGTGTACACATTGCAATTTAATTTCAACTTTAAAATATAATAGATGCTAAACAACTATTATGCTTAGGGACTCTGTGAGAACCGTCTTTACAATGGGTAACACTGAGCCAACAGGTGCAGGGCAAGCTCTCACCCAAAGCTTCTAGGTGTGCTGCTGCAGAGTGTTCCTCTAGCCGTAGAGTCACTGGGAGCCCAGGTGGGCAGACTTTCAGCATCCTGCTCTCTCCACCTCTCTACAATATTCCCAACCAGCAAATGAGGTTGAGAAACATGTCCCTTGGGTGAATGCTAAAAAGTTTATAGAACCCTAAACATTTGAACAGAATTGGCATAGAGTTTTCTAAACTTGACTCCAGTCAGTAAGAAAAGAGGCAGAGAGTTGTTCTTCTTCCTTTATCTCTTGGATGTCCATTCACTATTTGATCTCAGTCCTGGGCACTAGATGATCCCAGACCTCTTCCTCAGATACTCAGATCTCTCCTCATTCCTTCCAGATCCATCCATTCCCTGATACTGGACACTAATCTTGAGCACCATTGCATCATATTAAATCAGAGGTCCCCCACATTAGACATTTGGACTTTTATATCAGAAGTTGGAAGAATTTGTGATAGCAAAGGAATGAGAATGTGCTGGTTGGTGTGTATTTGATGAAGGGTCGTGAGTGGGGGTGGCAGTTCTCATCCTGGAAGGCAAAGGGAAAAAGATTGTCTGATTTAAGAGTTGTCCACCAGAAGGGTTAGAGATGGACTGGGCAATAACACCTCAGGCTTGTACAGGGTGAAGGGGACATGGAGAATCTGGGAACTGGAATTCTGAGTCCAAAATTTATACTCATGAAAGCTCCTACAAGTCAGAGAGGAGATCTCATGGACACTTATCAAAAATCATCCCTTGCACCCTTATCAGTTTTTCTTACCCAGGGACACACATGCAGTACTTTCTTTTACCATAGAATCAGTCATCTATAAGGCATAACTTCAATCCCTTATCCCCAACATTGATCAGCATAAGATTTGATTGTTCCAGTAGGACCCCAATTCACCAATGACTCAAAATGACATCATATAACTTACATGTACTGCCAAAATCCTAGGGTTGGAATTCCTGTGGTCAGTAATGCTATTTCCTAAAAAATCATGGTCAGGGTATAAGCATTTTTTGAGGTTCATCTCCACAAATGCAAACTTAGATTTACCTGTTTTTTATATTCATTGTTCCACATGGATTATTTAATAAATCACTTATATCTGGCCTTTGACTTCATGTTGGTAAACAATTAAATTTATTTAAGACTATTATAATAAAGCTCCTGATGTGTGTGATTATATCTAAGATATAGTCTGGTTTAAAAATAAAAGGGTTAACTCTTATTCTCATCAAGTCTCCAATTCTAGTTGCCAATTGATAGAAAATCTAGTGATCAAAGGAACATATTAAGTTATATCTGATGAATGTGTGGTGGAGAGACTACATAATGGTGGTCTGCTGTACATCTTTTCCCAACTTCACTTTCCGTGACCTCATGCTGGCAGTTTGAAATTGGTCGTGTTAGGAGTAAATACATCATAGAAATTATAGATGATACAAACTAGAGTTTTTATATCCTGAAAGTCAATTGTTAAACAATTTCCAGCATACCACTGCTTGGACCAATTTTCAAAAATGCTCATGGCCAACATCACCGAGTATAAGGGAAAGGACAGCCAGAGAGGAAGTTAAAGAGGAAAGAGAAGGTAACCTTAACCAATTGCAGTTAAAATATTTTACTCTGCAATTTTACAAAGAATCCCTCCCAGGGCTACAGGCCAGGGTAAGCATTCTGGAGGCATGGTCTATATTAGCACTATACTCTGATTGACTGCTTCTTTCAAGTCATTCAAATCTTGTGTAAATGCCAACTCATCAGAAAGGCCATCCACAACCTCTATACCGAATTGCCCTCTTGATCATTCTTTACTCCTTAAATTGTTTCTTTTTCTTCAGAGCACTTACCACTATCTAGCGACATCTTATATACTAACAATGCGCTTAAGTTCTATGAACACATGTTCTGTCTTGTTTTGTTTAATGCAGTGTCCTAGAACTAAACATAGTGCCTGGTAGGTGCTCAACAAATATGGAATGAACAAACGAAAGTCCAAATACAATAATAAGGAATGATGTCCATAAATTATTGCTGAGTAGGGAAAAAAATATTATAGAAAGATACACAGCTGATCCTCATTATCCATGGATTATATAGTTGTGCATTTGTCTGTTCACCAAATCAATACTCATGATGCCTTCTCCCAGTCATTCATAAATATGTACATTCCTATCTAAGACTGAAGAACAAGGTGGCACTCTGCCATCTTGTTTCAGTGCTCATATTATCCTTTTCATGGTCTGTATAGTGCCACATATTTGTATTTGATTTAACTTTTTATAATGGTCCCAAACATAGTGAAGTGCTGTCTAATGTTTTTAAATGCAAGTCTGTGATGTGCCTTGCAGAGAAAATACTTACATTAGGTAAGATTTATTTAAGCTTGTGTTACAGTGCTGTTGGTTATGAGTTCAATGTTAATGAATTACCCATATATATTAAATAAGGAGTCTTTAAACGGAATTATGCATAATACAAAGTATTATGCACATATTGATTGGTTGGTGAAAATGTTGTGACCAGAGGTTCAAAGGAACCCAACTCTGCCTTTTCCCTAGGAACACTGGTTCAGTATTCACTAATTTAGTGCTCATAGCAACTTTATAAAACATAATTGCAGTGAATAATGAGAACCAACAGTATACAGTGTGCTACATTTGCTAAAACTATGGATATGATTGATAGAGGCAGAGATATAGACACAGATATATAAATCTGTAGAATCAAAGAAAAGTATTTGAAACTAACAAATTATTAACAGTGGTTACCTCTGGGGAGTAGGATTAGGGGCATGTAAGAAAAGTTTTATTTTTTGCTTTTTTATGCTTTTCTGTTTTTGACAAAATTTTCAACAAGTAATTACTATTTTGCTTGTATTTCAAACCATGTTTTTAACAAACTAAAACTATAAATTCTCCTTTTGAAAATAAAAACAAAAACTTAAGCAAGACCGAGTAAAAGACATCATATAATCTTTGGATATTTTAAAAGAAACATTAACAAGAACGTGCAGGTCTATAAAGAAATAAAATAAAAATAGATCAGATAAGTGATTGAAGGGGCAACATAGTATTGTGAAAACAATATTGCTTAACCAAATTGCTGAAGTACATAGATCAACAGCAAGTATATGTGGTTAGGAGGTTGCCTCTAGCCAGCAACAATGCAAATGAAAAAGTCCATGAAAGAAAAGAGAAAAGTCTTCAGGTTTGTCATGAGTGGAAAGAACCAACATAGAAGAACAAAATAAAATACAAAAGCCAGAAGCAAACAAAACTGCCCAACATTCCGTACAGCAAGATAAAATAGGCTTAGAACAAAGGAAGGATTTGGGGTTTGACTTTTAAGCATCTTACATTTAAGCAACTAGAATTTTTTTAAGTAGCATTCAATTAGTCAATCTTTTCCTAAATGTGGCCCCTCAACAGAAAATGTGTTGTTGCTGTTATTGTTGTTGTTTTCCTCGAAAGAAGGAAAGTGACCATGTTAGCTGGATTATTCTCCATAAGAGCAGGCTACTTTTCATTCAGCGTTGGTTACTGGTAAAGATAAGAATTGTTGTTCATTTAATCCAGCATAAGAGACATGGGGACATGCACAGGTAGATGGAAAAACAAGATTTAGCATTCATTTCTAGCCTACGGGATGAGAAATAAGACTGTTTTCAGAGTTAAAATCATTATTCTTGTTTCATGAACAGAAAGTCTTGAAGTAAGAATTCACAAGATGTTTCCGTCTTTCCCAGATAGCAGTAGTACAGCATAGCACCAGTTGGCCTTACAGTCAGCAAAAGTTTAGCACTCCTCTCCCCACCTCTTGACACCACAACCACCCTCATGAGTTCCTTCGTCCATGGTTCTCCCTAGAAAATGTCTTGTGTAGAAGAAGGACTCCACATAACCCACGCATAAGGAAATCTAGACAAGCAAATGCGCCATCTTGGAGCTTTTCCCCTGGAAGAAAAAGAGAAGTTGGAGGGATAGGACTCCACAGGAAACCCCTGGAGCATGATGGTGTCACTCGGGAAGGTGGTCATATAAGATGTCAGATCAGTGTTTTATACCGCCACAAACTTGACCAGCATGGTTTGCAATCATCAATGAAAAAATCCATACCGCTGCACTTTTCCCTTCAGAGTCAAGCATAGCAATAAGACCTTACAGAATAGAAATTAGGAATCTTCATATGGGGGGTTCACCCCAAAAGAGCTATAGGTAGCATGATGCCTGATCAACAGGCTTGAAACTGTACTTTATTTCTTCCTGGATGCATTTTTGTTTCCTCAAATAAGGAAAATTTTCATTTTAAAAAAGCTTCCAGGGCACTTATTGATCTTGCAGCATGAACATTTATATATTAGTGACTGAGAAAAAATTTTGAGCATTTAAGAGAAGGGGAAAAGCACTATGCAAGTTAATCTCATGCCCAGCCTGCAGCCAATCTAATTGAATTTTAAGGATGGTCACAGGTTCTTCCTTCCTCCCACCTCTAATATATTTTGCTGAATTTAGAAATAATTTTTTCACTATATATTTAAAAACTCATTAATAGACAACATTATGACTCACAGATGAACTAAGGAGAGGCTTCTCCTGGGGTTTTGTTCCTCTTATTACTTTCTTAGTCTACAAGAAGGGAAAAGGAGGACCTTAATTAAAATCTGGACTTGACCATTCTTAGCGCAGGGAAATTCTAGGAAAATCTTCTACAAGATATCACTAATATTCAGTAAAATAAATGCATTTTAGAAGCTCAGAGTTAACTTCCTCTAATGAGCCTATAATGAAATTTTTTTCCAAGGACTGTTTGCCTGAGGGATTTGGGCTTTGTTATTGGAACATAAGAAATTCTAGACTCTGAGAAAGGCCACTTGGCTAAGTGTGGCTGATACTTTCAAATTCCCTGATTCCAGCTCCCTATGGTTTCTCAATTTACAAACTCATCTCTTCATGTTTGAAAAAAAACTAAAATGATGCTCCTCGTTTCTATAGCTTTTTTTGGCAAGTGCTTACTTGTGACATTTATCATCGAGTTAAGAGCTTTCAGCAACAGCATCTTTCTTCTACTGTCCTGTTGGTATAAGGTCAGGTGAGTCTCTATACTATGAGTATGAAGAGCGGTAATTGGAACAATAGTATTGTCCTTCACGATTTACAGAAATATGTTTGGCCTCTATGAAGTTTCATTTTCCTCAAAGAGAATAGGCCGCTTCCTTATTAAGCCCTTTGAAAAAAACAGAAATAGTTCTTTTGAACCCCTTGGTCTTAGCAAGGCATTCTACTGTGCTGCTCTAAAAGCAAAAGAACAGAAGAGAGACGATGGATTGAAATTTTATTCTAAAACAACATCCAAAAGTGAAAACCTAAAAAAAATCATTGGCTCAGTTTTGAATTGGTAGATTTCACAGGAAGTGTTCCATTGAACCCACATAGGAAAAGATTTGGTCTATAAGAAAATAGAACCCACCACCATGTGATCTTGCATGAATCTGTCAAGGTCCTTTGAATCATAAACACAACAGCCTCACCCATTCCTATGACTTCATCTCCCTTTTATGCAAAGCTGGCACACATTCCAGGCAACCACCTCTCTTGGATCTCTTCCCTTCAGAGTTTTAGCTGGAAAAACTACAGCCAGAAATCCCACCTTCTGAAGCTCAAAATGAGTGGAACCACTGGCTTCCTTTTATCCCTTTGCTTTTGTTCAAATTCTTCTTTTTCATGTCTATTATTCACCTTCACCTCAACATTGGAATCAATTGCCATGCCCCCAAGTACTAGAACTTCCTTCCTTTCCCATCTTCTTGTCTCAAAAGTCTACCTTTCTCAGCCTTTTGGTCCTCAGTCCATCTAGCTGTTTTTCCCAACCTCTTGTCCTGTTCTGGGTGCACAGAATCTTGTCATTTCTTACTCAGTGATGTTTACTTCTTCCTCTATGTCCCCACAGCCACTATCAAACTTAGGTGCTCTTTACCACATTGCATTTCATGACTAGGAAATACTAATTATTGGTACAATATTTACCTGCATCTACCTTTCCTTTTTCAGTTCATCGTATACCATGCAGTCATCTCTAGTTTCCTAAAATGCCATTTTCTATTTGGTCTCTGTTCCCATATTCTCCAGACATCCTCATCCTACCTTAAACAACAGCACCGACTAGCTCAGTACCTGCTAAAATCATAATAGGTGCTATATGAAGTGCTTTTTATGTTACATATAGTCCTCACTGCTCCCTAACAGTTAAGTTTGGTTATTCCCACTTTAAAACAGAGAAAACAGAGCCTTAAGATGAATAAGCAACTTTCCCAATAATGATTAGAACTGAAATTAGAATTCTCATCAGCTTGACTTCCAAATCATGCTTATTTCTGAATATGAAGACAATCAGTTGCCCAACAGATCTATCAAAACTCTCCCGGGTGGGTCAACACCTTAGCCCACCTCATCTCCCACGTGACCACAAAGCTTATGCTCCAAAAGATGGTGGCTGAGCTCACACACTTTGGGTTCAGATCCTAGTTCAGTGGTTTACCAGCTAAATGAGCCCCAGCAAGAGCTTTACCTCTCTGCATCTCAAATTTCTCATAAGTCCTAATAACAGCACTTATCTTCAAGAAATGCTGGAAGTGAGACAATGCCTCTCTTCACACTGATTTCTACCTGTCCCTTCGCTCAATAATTATTTTCCCTCTTTTTGCAATTCATGAAGATGCAACACAAAACAACACAAACTTTTGATGGTTAATTTCATCTCACCAGAAAATTTTCTGTAGTAAATTTTCCTAACTTCATACTCTTACAAATATATTGATAATATGCCACACTGTCTTGCTCTTGGTTACATATTATATTCCTTTTTTATTCTTTCATTTTTCCTTGTATAGTGTTTTTCTTCTTCCAAAACTATGACAAATTTCCAAAGGATGCACACATCATTTCCTGTATGTCTCGCAATAAGAATTTAATACTGTACTCAGCACAAAATGTTTTGCCCCCAAGCTGAGACTCTCAGATTTGCATTTCATCAATTATTGTTTATTAACTATGATGTCAGTTACCTTTCACTCCCTACTCTTTACTATGGCCAAATTCCTCTTTAGATTCTCATCATCTCCAGCCAAGATCCTAACATACCACCCAACTGCCTGCACCCTTAGCAATTGACTCACTCATTTATGGCCAATAGAAGCTGAAGGAAAGCCAGCATGCCTGAAATAGGAGAAGGTGAGAGGACACAGAAGAAGACTAAGCCCAAGAGGAAGGCAACACCAGCACATGCAGAGCCCATCTGTTTTCCTCGTCCTGTTTGAGACAGAGCACAGTGGCTGAGAACATGCCTTCTGGACCTAGATTCCTTAGGTCTGAATCCTGACTGTGTGACTGAGCTGATTACACTTCCTTCATGTCTAGTTTCCTTACCTGTACAATGGGAATAATAAGAAGGTTGGTGTCATTGATATGATTCCCCAGGAAACAGATTCTGAGATAGAAATTAGGACAGGTGAGCTGTCAGAAAAAGTCCCAGAAGCCAAAGAAAGAAGAAAGATGGAGAAGAGGAAGAAGTTGAAGCATGAAGCAGTGGCAACAGAGGCTTCAGCTGATTCCACAAAGCTCTGAAGCTGAAATAGCCCCAGCTATTCCAGATGGAGATAGTGACCAGTCTTGGATACAGGCTGTCTCTGGATAGAATGCAACCTTGGACAGGGTGCTCCTTACTGCCAAGGACAATTTCTAGGAAAGGATTTAGCTATTAGCTGTCAGCAGACAACACTTCAGGAGAGCAAGTAGTGTGGATACCTCGGTCCTGGAAGGAGTTAACTCTGTGACACACTACAGCATTCACTACAGCTAGTTTAAGTACTAAATGCATTAATACTAATAAATCACTTAGGATTTACCTGGCATATTTTAACTCAAAATAAAAGTTTGTCATCATATCAGTTTCATTGCCTAGAAGGTCCCTTTACCTGAGGGCTTCCTGGTTAAAATTTGAAGAGTGTCAGTATTTCTTTTTATTTCAATGCTGCCTGATGCAGTTAAACTCTGTAAATATTTATGCATTCATTTGATTATTTATGTGTTTGCTTTTTTACCTATTACATAATTCCTTGGCTTGTTGTACTTTCAAGTGTTTATTTCCATACTGCCTATTGCAGCTTAAAGCAAACAGAGGAGAACAGTGTCTTCCTGACTAAACGTGACCATCACTGAGCCCATGCCAGAGCAACTGCTGGTGATTTAAAGAGTGATCAATATAAAGAGTCTTGGAGAGGAAAATGAATTTTTTAAAAACAAGACCAAACTTAGGGGTATACTTAAATGCCACCCGGACTAGTCCTTGGCAAATTCCTGAATAGAATATCTTTTCCACATATCCTCTGGGCAACATTCCTAAAGCACTGACTTCTTCATCCTCAGTCCTAGCTACTCACCAACCAAAACTTGGGTACCTGGAGGCTATTTTTGCAAGAGATCTGATCTATGTACGTACCTACCCACTTTATGTTCTTGTTGGTCAAAAAATTCAAAATATCAGTTAGGGGGAGTAACTTCAAGAGATGACTATGGTGTCTGTAGTTAGTTACAGCATGTTTTATTTTTGAAAATCACTAAGAGGGTAGATTTTAAGTGTACCCACCATGAAAAAAAAGAAGTATATGAGGTACATATAAAGTCACATAGCTTGATTTAGCCATTTCACAAAGTGTACATATTTCAAAAACATGTTGAATGTGATAAATGTATACAATTTTAGTCAGTTAAAAATAAAATTAGAAAAAAATTAATAGTCTGTTTCTCTCACCATATATACCACTATCCCTCAAAATAATGTAATAGTGTGATTAGCGATGCGTAAATTCATTTAATAGCATTAGTGAATAAATGTATACTTTTCTCTCATGAGTTTCCTTAATCAATGTTTAATAAATACACAAATATGATATAGGTTGTAGTAAGGGAGCAGTCTCATACTCAGCCTCTGGATCTTTAACATTAAATGTCTTTTTCCTGCTGAAGGTATCAGAGACATCAACCATCCTCTTAAGGTTAGAGACAAGTGTCTTATTCATCTGTGTTTCCTAGAGTATCTTTTACATAATAGAAAAAGAGAAAAGAAAAATAATAGCTTTCCAAATATTTTGCACAAACTTGGTTCAGGCCAGATAACTGTACTAGGTGCTAGAAATATAATACTGGACCAAACATAACTTCTCCACTCACATGTAGCTTACAATTTAGTGGAAAAGACAACCCTTAAAAAAGAGACCTATACTTTGAATAAGTGATGTGAAGGAGAAAGTGTGCTTGTTTCGGGAGAAGTTGCTTCAGGTGGGGTGAGCAGGAGGGCAGATGGATACACTAGGAAGGGCAGCATCTTTCGAAGGGTGAGTAGCTGTTCACCAGGGAGGCTGATTGGTGGGGAGTTCCAGGTAGAGGGTCTATCTTGCAAAATCAGAGAGAGGAATCTTCGGTGCTACCGTTATAGATGGATAGGTCTAGTTGCAAGTTACAAGAATGAAATTCAGAGATCAAATCATTTGAAAGCTTAACATGCAAGGTTTTTTAAGTTGCTTAAAAACACATTTTTTTGGTTTGGCGGTGAAATCCTTGTTCTGCTAAGTATCAACCATCATCATAGAGGTCAAAAATGCTGGGTGAGCAAGACAGAGTCCTCCAGGAGCTTACAGTTCAGGCCAGAGGGGAGGTTGGCAGACAATTACTAAAAGGAAGGGCAAGTGCTGAGAAGGGGACTTGTACAAAGACGGAAGACAGCCCCGGAAGTTAACTTCAAAGAAGGCCTCCTGCTGGAAGTAGCATCTAATTGGAGATGTGCTCTAGCGTCTAGAGGTACAAAAACAGCCCAGTAAAAAGCTTCATGACCGCTGATGGGAGAGGATTACTTTGTCTGCAAATGTTGGGGAGCCTCGAAAGAGTCCTTAACTCAGAAAAGGGGCCCTGAAAGAGGTCAGAGCATGAGAAAATATATGAAGGGGATGTAAAGCAGGTGATCCTTTAAACCTTAGTATTTTCTTAGAAAACAAGTGGTTAAAAAAAAAAAAAAACCCAAATTTCACTTAAAATTGAATTCATACATCAAAAAACAATTCCCTACCACTTGAAAAACAAATCCAACGGTACAGGCTAAACTATATTGTTATGTTGTCTGCAGGTATGAATTTGTAGCAGCAAACCCCACCATTACATTTAACTGTACTGTTCCAATAAAATATATGGAAAAAGAAAAATAAATAAATAAAAGCGAATTCAAGTTGAGTACTCTTTCATTTAACGTTTTACACCTCTTTTTTTCTCAACATGGTGAAGGTGTGTGCCCTTTCAATTTACTCAAGGTTTCCATTTCAATCAAACTTCTTAAATTTAGATCTCATGAGAAAGCCAGTTTTACATATGGACCTTATCATGGACAACCCATCCTTTTTTTTTTTTTTTTTTTTTTTTCATAAAACTGACACTAATAATGGAAGCCACACCATCTCAGCACTTCCTGCATGTGCTGGCTTTGATAGGAGGCTCTTTTCAAGATCTCAGGCCTCCTAGGAGAACACATTCATCTGGGGGTTTTGTTTGCTATCTCTTCAGACATGCCCCTCAGTGCCCACTCTTCTTTAATTAGTTAAACTGTTGAATGGCAAAAGCCTCTTTTCCTTGGGGATGAGAATGTTGCCATATGATCCTTCTGCAAGTTCCAACAAAAGACTGTCACCTGACTCCCACTGCTTCTTTGGGCCCTAAGTGTTTGAATTTAAATTCTGATTCCTTCACATATGTAAGTATGTAAAGAAGAGCAAGAAGACAGGCAGAGAACCAGAGGGAGGAAGCAAGAGGTCAGGAAAGAACAAAAGTTGGAACAGTTTAGGACAGAAAGCAGTCCTTTTCAAGTAGGTTACCAGAGTTTCTAAAATAAGTAGTCTTAGCAGTTAGTTATTTCATTATAATTTTGGCCACATTTTATAATGATCGAATAGTCCCAGGAGTCTAAATGCCTTGCATTTTTTAGTAACTCAGTTCAGTTCTGATCACAGTTCCAAATATACTGGCATACTCCACAAAAATTACCCAGTGAGCTTGTACTAAAAGAAAGGTGTTTCCCCCTTGAACTCTGTCCATTTTCACAATGCTTAATCAATATATAAGATAAAGAGAAAGGATAGAAATTACTTTGGTCTGCACTTAGCATTCATGGAAAGTGAGACAAAAATTATTCTACTGCCTACATTTAAGCAGTCAATCAAGGGCAATGCCAAGCTCAAATGCCATGCCCCACCCTGTGGATTCCACCTGCCACCCTCAATGTGTCACAATGGATTACAAATTTAAACAAAGTCATCCTTTAGCATAAAACAAACAAAATGAGGGTTCTTTGGTGGTGGGAATATTTTTTTTCCTTAAAAACACACCCTTTTAAGAAGGAACATATTTATTCTAAACAAAACAGAATGTCATAAAACCCTGTCTCTTAGTTTCAGGGCCATTAATTGCATGTGTGATGTTCTTTCATTTATAACATCTCTCTAAGCTTCCTTCTGCTGACAGTGAGACCCTGAACCACACTTATGCATTGTACAGTAGAGGAACCATCAGCCTCCACCAGGGAGATTACCTAATGTTTATGTGCAAAACTATTTTTATTTGGACTCATGTTCATTTCATGCTTTCAGTAGATCTGTACCTGACAAAGCAGAGTCATGATGCAGAAATGACTGCAGATGCTCCTGCTGCATTTGCCTCTGGTAAAACCACTCAACTTTTGTATTTTGGATGTGGTCTCCTAGCCTAAAATGTTCTTGGGGACCCTGAACAATATATGAGCTCCTGCTACTGTTCACAACCGCACAGCAGTGGCTTTCAAATGGAGTCGTTCAGTGAAATCCGAGCATAACAATGAGAAGTGGTGGATCCACTCTCCAGCTGGTGTTAAATTGTGCAAGGTATTATCAAATCCTTTTCCCAAAGCTGGCATCTTTCCTCTGTTCAGTAAATCTTTCTACAGAATCCAAATACTTCAGGTGGACAGTTGCTTGGTAAGGAGTGACAACGTCCAATACTTTCTACAAAGAATGTGCACGTGCAAAGTTCTAGTAAGTCAAAGTTTTCTGCAATTTAGACAATATCCACTAAAACTTCTGCTTCTCTTCAACAATCCAACTGGATAATAACATTTATCACCATCCTGCAACACAACGTGAGACAGTTTGACTTTATAGAATCATCTATAAATGGCCAAAAAAGGAGCCTAGAAATCAAAACTCAGTGTTCTACAAATGAGAGCAGAGATTCTAAGAGCTAAAGTTGCTTGTCCAGTGTTACATCGACAAATAGCAACACAGCCAGGACTTGACCCCTGATGTCCTGGCTCCCCCTGCCTCTGCCTGTATCATATGTCCTACACTGTAAGATGCAGGACTGCAGGGACCACGCCCCATTCATTTGTCACTTCATATCCAGCTTCTAGCACAGTGTCTAACGCATAGCACAGAGAGAAGGAAAGAACGAAGAAATAGTTAATAGTTGAATCCTGGATCTAACTCACTTTTTGTCCTAAATATTTTTGCCTCTATATCTAGGAGCGGGATTATGGTGGAGAAAAAAAATAGAGAAAAGAGTCAGTGAACACATGAGGAATAGATTATGGGGTTTGCAGAAAACGGAGGAGGTTAGTCAGAAACACCAGAAACATACAACTGAAGAAGTAAGCGACAAGGCAAAATGTCTAGCCCCAAAGTGTGACTCTCTGAAAACACATGTCAAGTTGCTTGGATGAGTTTGACAGAGACACATGGGATCTGAGTAGCACAGCTGTACATTCCTCTTTCCTCCCAAGACAGCAGCCCAGAGCATGGGGGACTGAAACTTTCTATAGTTGTTGCCAAATTCTGACCCATGCCCTCCTGCCAGGATACCCTGTTCTCCTCGAAGCACTAATTCTAAAAGCCTACTGTACAAGTCTCCTGGCCTCCTTTCAGGGCCATCACCTAGAGCCCAACTTACATCACATTCTACTGCAGGATGTGAAGAGGTGCAATGCAAGCGGAAGTTCACCTCATGAGGATCCAAGTTCCCCCAAAGTCACACCTGCTCTCCCAGTTCTTCCCTGCTTCTCTGTCCTCATACCATCTATGTACCCTGTAAATAATCTCTTAGGCCCCGAAATGATCTCCTCCACCCTCAATGTTTCAGCCTTTTAAATGCTAACGTATCTCAAATATCTATTTTCTGGCTCAGTATCTCTCCTTTCATTCTAAAACATGCCAACTAGCTGCATCTGTTAAAGGCACACCAAAGCCAAATTTCCCAAGTGAATACAGTGGATCCTTATTATTTGTAGATCCTATATTTGCAGATTTCCCAATTCCATAAAGATTGTTTGTAATCCCAAAATCAAAACTCATGATATTTCCTAGTTGTTGGTAAACAAGAGCAAAGAGATCAAAAAATTCAAGCTGACAGTTGATAGCACAGGAAGTAGAACAAAGCCATGCTCTTTAAGAGATGCAATCAGTCTTTGCTCATATTTGTAGTATGTGTGACTTTGCCTACTCAATAAAATGTATTTGTAACCCCAAAATAATACTCCAATGCTTTTGCAGTCATTCATGAACACATGCGAGGCTGCAAAATGTTCAAGCCGGCAGCGGCTCAACCCACACATTTAGCTGAGGTGGAACAAGGTGACAATTAACCTTCTTGTTTCAGTTCTCCTACAGCAAAGTGCCTTCTATGCAGTTGACTTATTGCTACATTTTTCACATTTTGGTGCACTGGAGGGAGAGGGTCACTTGTTAAAATGCCACACCAATTGTAGTGCTCAAGTGTTATCTAGTGTTCCCAAGCACACGAAAACTGTGATGTGATTTACAGAGAAAATACCCATGTTAGTTAAGTTTTGTTTGGGCGTGAGCTATGGTGCTGCTAGCTGTGATTTCAATATTAATGCATCAACCATGTGTATCAATAGGTGTCTTTAAACAGAAGCATACATAAAGCAATTTTTATATCTGTCAATTGATGAAAACATTGTGACCAGAAACTCAAAGGAACCTAACCCTGTATTTCCCCTAGCAGCGATAGTTCCATAGTCTATAATTCAGTATATTTGAGGCAACTTTATAGAAATAACCACTGCAAATGATAAGAATCAACTGTGATTATTTGTCTATCCCATCTGAAATCTCCACCTGAATCCACAAGTTCAAGTAATGTCAGTGTCACAGAAACCTGAAAGGTATCTTAGTCTTCTTCTCCATCCATACCCAATCTGTCCTCAGCCCAAATAAACACATTTTCCTGCCCCATCCTCACCACCTTGAATCAGACCTTTATTACCCAGCATCAAAACAACCACCATGGACTCCTAACCTTTCTCCTTCCTTCCCTCTTTTCCCCTCCCAGCTCATTCTCTGCCCATGTGAACCGATTGGGACTCTACTGGCTTTGTGATCTCACCAGGCCTGAATCTACACCTCAACTCCGAACTCCACGGGGGGTACTCTTGAAGCCCCATGGACATCTATCCAGGTCTCCGCATTTGTCAATCTTCTCACCTCCACTCCTTTACATATGTTGATCTCCCTGCTTGGTACGCCTTTTCTTACCCTTTTAAGTTGGCAAGTACCTATTCTTCCTTTGAAACAGCTCACCCTACTCTTCCAAACTGAAGTTTCCTTGATTCAAATACAGGAAGAGGCAGGAGTTCCCTGTATAGGATTTTGCTCCTGGAATATAATTTCCTAGTTGCCTTGATCATATTCAATAGTGACATACATTAATAGTATTTTTATTTTCCAATTCCTTTGCCTACTAGACTGAACTCTCAGAATATAAGTGCAGTCTTTCAATATCACAAGAAATATTCTACAGAAATTCAGTTTTAAGTTTCTGGTCAGAATATGATATTCAATAAAAAGTGATAAAAAAATGAATGAGAGAATGAATAAATGATACTATCTCCAGGGACAACACTGACTTGCTGTCTTGTCATCAGTGAATCTCACTTTTGGTCCTGGGTTTCTACTCATTTAAAGTCATTATAATTTAGGAACTACCTACTCGGACAAGGGGGAAGAAGTTTCTGGGCTAAACTATACCAATAGATTTTGACTGTTGAGAGCATATAATTAAAACTAAGTAGGTATGAGAGAAGCACAAGAGCAGTACAAATAATGAGTGAGAATTAATTCTCTGGGATCCAAATGCACTTCTGATCTGGTGACTTTCTATCTGGGAAAACTTAATTATTGAATCTATTTGTGCCTTGGTTTCCTCATTTGTAAAGTAGACCAATGATAGTACATACCTTATAGGTCTTTGTCATGACTAAAAGAGGTAATGCATATTATTCACTTAGCAAATTCTTTACCACAACACCTGGGCCACCCACATGCCCATTACAGTTGTCCTGTGGGGTGTTGGTTGCAGGACTCCTACTAATACCAAAATCCATGGATATTCAGGTTCCTCGTTTTAAATGGGATGTTATTTGCAAAGAGTATCCTAAATGACCTTAAGTTATTTCTAGATTACTTACAATATCTACTACAAGGTAATTGCTGTGTAAATAGTTCTTGTACTGTATTGCTGTACTGTTTAGGGAATAATTACAAGGAAAAAAGTCTATGTATGTTCAATATGGATGCAATTTTTTTCCCTGAATTCCTTCAATCCAAGATTCATTGAATTCACAGATGCAGAACCTATTTCCAGAGGTCCAACCTCATAATTGGCTATTATTAATCTATCTTGATAGATAAGAAAAGTGATGCTAGAGAATTACTTATCATGGCTTGTTTAAAGGTGAGGTTGAAGCAGGAAAAACTAAAGGGATTTCAAGTGCTAAAATGACAAAGGTAACTCGAGAGTGACAAATATGTGCTGACTCTAAGAGGAGATTCTGAGACAGCCCTGCTGGATCACACCTGGTCAAGCAAAAAGTGCATGGACAGAGGCCTCTTGAGTGAAGTTTTTCCGAGTGCAGGAGGCTTGGGAAAAGGAATGAGCAGCAGAAAAAAGGTAGGTACATTCTAGAACAGAAGCCAAGGGGCCATTGGCTTAGATAAGGCACAGTGGCTGCATTCCAGCATTTCAGGAGTTCATGACAATGTTTAATATTTACTTAAAATCAGAAGGAAAAAAAGACAAAATTATGAATATATAAAAGTGTCACTTAGCAAATTATATTCATTCTATACCAACGTGGTTATAAAATGTAATGACTGTTATTTTTAAGGGACTCAGGAAGGCAAAATCCAAGTGAATCACTTACCAGATAAGGCACAATGGTGCTAATTTGGCCCTACCGATCCTGTGAGTTGGAATTCAGTGAGCAAAGAAAAACCTTAGAAAGAAATAGAGAATGTTCAGAAGGCTAGGGCCACATGTTTGGGGAAAAAAAATCTCTCTCCTTCTCAATTTTCCTTCTTCTTGTGGTACTGGGTACTCTATCACAGAGCTACATCCCCCGAACTTTATATTTTTTTATTTTGAGATAGGGACTCCTTAAATTGCTAAAGCTGGCCTTGAATCTGTGATCCTCCAGCTTCAGCCTCCCAGTTGCTAGGATTACAGGTGGACAACCTCGCTCCCAGCTAAAATCTCTCTTGTAAGTGAGGAAAAGAAGTCTCGATTCCCTGTCTACTTGCCTACTCCCACCCCAGCAACAATGCAACTCATAAAACACTTTATGCACCTTCACATTAATTATGCCTATGGGACCCACTCACTCATTTGTATGCAACATTAAAGATCACCCAAATACTTTGGCATTCACATTTCTATCATTTGGTCAAACTGTTCCTCACCATGAGCCTAGTCCATTGATGATGCTTTAAAATGTTTAAAGAACGACAATATCTATTTCCTCTATGTTTTGAGCTCTTGAATCATAAATTTCAAAGAATGGAATTTTCATGCTGTGTTCTATAACCCATACATCCATCCTTATGAAATATTAAGATCAATGAAGAACAGCTCCTATCACTGAAATATTTAAATGAGTAAAATAGAAAAAGAACTATTCCTTCCTCTTCTTTTGCACTAAACCCAGTTCCTTGGGGTTTATAAATACACTTTATCAAATCCCTCTGTGCAAGTAGTCCTGAGTGTTCCCCCACCAACCCTGCACCATGAGAGAATGAATAAATGAATATCTAACAGGGCCCACACAATACCCACGAGATAATCGGCATTCTGAAAGTGTCTGAAGATATCATGTATGATAGACACCAGAGAGTGACCCTGTGCATATTACTCCTGAATTACTGGTTGGCAGAAAGGACTGAGCAACACAAACAGATCGGAAAAGGACGCAACAGATAAATTCAAAAAACCAGATCAGCATGATTAGTAGATGTCAGAAATGATACTTTTCTATCCCTTGTGATTTATGCAGGACAGAGTTTCTGATTTCCTTTGTTTTTCAATTCCAATATATTCTGGCTCCAGTTATTCACTACAAATGGCCACACTGTTTCCTGAAGGCTGATGTGTAGCTGTTGAAGGAAGAAGGGACATAAGCAATGTCCAACCCCAGAAGCCCATTCCCCAACCCCTTTGGAGTTCCAGACTCCCAGAGAGTAAAGACAAAGGTTGATCTCCAAATTGAGTTCCTGCAAGGCCAGCTTACAGAGGCCTCACAATCAAAGAGGACACCGAAGGAGCCTGCCAATGACAGACAGCCACACTGAAAATAACTATTCAGATCCACGAACACAGCAAAGCTATGAGAATGGTCTTATGAGCAAGGTCTGCTTTAATAGAAACATAAGTGTTATGCATTGCAGTCTATTATAAATTGGTTGTAATTTTCTCCTGACAGTTTCTGAATTAAACTAGTTAGTATACAAAATAATAATAACAATAATAATAACAAATGCCACAAAGCAAAAAGCAAACTCAGTGTCTGAAGGTTAATGATTGCTCATGAAAGCCACAGAAATAAATTATCTGCCTAGGGACACTGTCACATGATCAGCACAAAAGCTGTAGCAGCCAAAAATGTTTATGTAGAGGAAAAAAACACTGTCAGCGTCACAGCACCCTTCCCCCCACAGCTAAATTCCAGTCCCGAGCAGCCAGCTGCTCCTGACTGCTTACATTAAACTAATTTGTGCTGCTACATTGCAGCTGCTTAATTTTTAGTCTGAACTTTATCACCAATAAGTGTTACAATAACAAGCGATATGATGGTATCTCTGAAGAAATATCCATCAACCTCCAAACAATGACAGCTTCACTCGAGTGGATTGCAGAAAAACAAATTTTCAAGAAAGAAAGAAGAAAAAGAAGAGGAAAGAATGAAAGAAAAGAGAAGAAAGAAAATTACCCCCGCACTGCCTCTTTAAAAGGGGGGGAGGGGCGAACTTTTAGTGGGAAAGCCTTTAAAATGCTGCTTTGTTCCAAAGGCCATTCTGCAATGATGAAGGGGATGATTGAAAAGGTTAGCGAGCAGGGGAAGAGTTAACAAGTAAGATGTGCTTTTGCGAAGAGGGGGTGATTTGCAAGGTGAGAGTCTAGGATGGGAGAAGGCAATTTCCTCACAACAATGCAATCTGTGCTTACAGTATTCCAAACGTTCTGCAAACCCAAACTGCAGCTTGGGCGGTAATTCCTGAGTTGCTCCAAACGTTGTTCTTTGGCCAGCCTGGCATTGGAGCTTACAATATTAGTTGTTGTTCTCATGTTTTCCTGTGTTATTTTCCTAGCCCAGTGTAAATGCACAAACTCTTCTTTGGGCAGAAAACAGACACTGGCCTGAACTGGTTTAAATTCCTGCCAAATATGCAGGCCCTGTTTTTGCTACATTTTGGAATTTGGCTGAGACCATATGTCAGGCATTTATTTGTACTCAAAACTAGAATAGAGACCTAACAACTTAAAAAAAGAACACTTTTTTTAAAAAGCATTCGGAATGCCCTGAAACGTTTCCATTATTAATTAATCGGTATATGACTAATGTTTTTAGTTGAGATATCTCATTACACACTATCCTGTTTACTGCTGAGGACAGTTCAACTTTACCCTGCTCAGTAATTACAAAAACAATTCCTTTGAAAGCAGGGGAAGAACACCCATGTCAGCTATTTACTGCATTTTTTAAATTCTGTGGTTTTCAGAATTAAGGTTCAAAGTGAGTGTTATTAACGTTGAGTAATAAAGTAGTTTTTCTTGCACAAAGATATCCTAAATTTAAAAAGAAATGTTTACCCTGGAATGATTTTCTCAGGGTGGGAGGGGGGAGAGGGAGAGGGAGGTAGAGATTTAGACCCACCCTTGTTTTTTCAACCTGACACCTTCACACCTAATGGTCACAGTCCAGGTCCTAGCAGTATTTTCTTTTGCAGACAGCTGGTAAATCATGCCACAGGCCCGAGTCGGGGTGCCACAGGGCATGGCCCTGTTTCTGTGGGCTTCTGCTGAGGACCCTCGACTGTGCCACTGTGATTGTGTTTGCACGGGCCCTCCACGGGACAATCCCAGGGGAAGTGGATGCGGACTCCCTAAAGCCCATCAGGATTACTCTCCCCAGTGCCAAATGGGTCACGGTTGCACAATGAAGGACTTTCTCTTCACGGAGCTCAGCATGATGTCTCCTCTGCTGTTGGCCTGGGTTTAAGACTGCTGGGAACTCAGACAGAAAGCATCCTCCGGCCTGGGGGTGTGGCAGGGTGTAACTTGAAGGAGAGTAACTTTGTAAAAGGCACCTAACCATAGGCAGGCAGGGCAGGGATCTGGATGAAAGGGCAGCAGCAGGGAGGGTCTCTGAAAAGCAGCTCACTTGTCTTAAAGGATAGAATGGGCAACTGCGTTTGGTTGACCTTGAACAGAGACCTTTCTTACATTTGGAGGCCAGAGGTCCTGTCAAAACTTCAATTGTGAAATTGAGAATGAATTGATGGGATGTATCAGTCTGTCTTGCCTGTTTCTTCAAAGCTGGACTAAACTGGTCTGACTGGGACACATGAAGGCCTGTGAATAAGATCAGAAGATTGCTGAAAGCCAGGTAGAAAGGGGGGGGGGGGGGTGTTCTCTAGGGACTATCAGCACAACATGAAGCACACAGATGAGCTCAGAAGAGGTAGGTGTGTGGAGAATCTTCACCCTCAGAAAGATGACAGAAAGGACTCCTACCAGCCAGGAATGATCTCACAGGGTTGAGCAGTTTGAATTGGCTACTTTCCTTAAAATCTCTAGAAACAAAACCTTTTCAACATGGCCTTTTCCAGAACAGCATCAAATCAGAATCGACGGCAAATCCTGAATTAGGATCATAATTCAGGAAAGTGGTCATTTGTACCCTTGGGGGCTTCGAAAGCAGCAAAGCACTCTGGTCTCGGGTTCCTTCATCACATCTCTGAACTTCCTTCAAACTAGCTTTGCTTTTTAGCTAGAAATGATGCCTTTTTGGCTTTTAATTGTGGGAGAAGTGGAAACAGTTAATGAGGTATGCAATGAGGTATGTTGTAATTTCCAACTCACAGCATTAACACTAGTACTCATAAGCTTGAAATGTATCATTTTTCACAAGGGCAAAGTATGGAAAGTAATATATATGACTAAGGAGTACAAATTTTGTTTTCCATTTTTTTGCCAACATATTAGAACATAGGCCAAGTTAAAAAGTGACATAAAAATACAGCTTATTTTTCTCAATATTTTTCTTAAGAAAATTATAAATCACAATTTACCTAAAATTAAAGTCACTATTACTACCTTTGTACAAGTAAATTATAAAATACTTTTCCTCTTAAGGTCTTAAATGACTTTATAGCTTATAAAAAGAGTAATGTAGATGAAAGTGTTTTTACAAACTGTGGTTGCTACTTAAATATAAATATTTCCACTACTATTACATCCATCTTCAAATTTGTACCAGCCATCCATTCTTTCATCTGCAACTTAGTAAAGAAAGGTATATGTGAAGAAAGGTTTCAAACTAATCTTCCAAAAACCAAAACTAAAGACAAGAGTCTTATCACATGTCTTCACTGGACCAAAATTCACTGCATTTTTACTGTATGCAGAGTGAGGGGCCACTCTGATGCATGTGACTTAAGAATAGAATAACTTTTTCCTGCTTAAGTTATGCATCTCCACCAATATGAAATCCGATCCCCATTCAAACACTGAGAATCAGACAACTAAACAAGAAGCCAATGTCACTACTGTCCCTCAGTTGGCATGCATTTGGCTATACTGAATCCAAAGTGCTGAATGACAGGGAAGATTTGGATAGACACAGCCAGAAGCAAGCCAACATACCTGTCAGGCACACCTGGCACCATGTGCAGAGCTCATGATACCTTTAAGTGCCCATGGAAATATTTCAATTTCTTTTAAAATCAGAAAAAGGGGTTTTTTGATCAAAGAAAATATTTTGTATATAATATTAATATATTCATATTTATTCAACACAATCGTAAAATACAAGTTGGTGACTTCATTATCATGTAGTCGTGGTAGTCAGCAGTCCAAAGTGGGTCCAGAATCAAGATGTGGACAAAGGCTGCTTATCCCACCACAGAGAGTGAGAGTTGGGGTTATTCATCCTGTTAAGGGACAGAGCACTGCAGATGTCCCCTTCCTTAGCCCTCTCTATCCTCTTCCCTATGCCGCTTATTTTCTTAATGGAGTTAGTGACGGTCCACATTGGGAAACTCGGTTTCTGCACCATGTGATGGCAGACTATGAAAAATGCTGCCCCCAACCATGGCACCTGAACCAGACACAAGGACCCCACAGCTCATTCACTTCAGAATAAGTTTTCTGAAGCTGATACCAGTGGTCACAGGCAAATGGGACAGGATTGTCAAGATACCTCCACTCTGTAGGTTGGATGCTGTCTACGGATAGACTCTTTTGTTCCAAACCTCATTCTCTAAAGTCACAGCAGTATGTATCACATCTTGAGGTGATCATCGAGAATCTGATGGGCACATTATCAGGATTGGAACTGAGGCTACAAGAAGAAAGTGGAAGATAGGTGTTCCTGGCACCGTACAGCCAGGAGAGTGAGGTTTATGAGTAAAAATTTGAGTTGTGCGATGATCCAGTGGATTTCATTCTGCAAGAGAAGACCATTGAGCCAGTGGGACCCACAGTTTCCTTACTATAAGGGAATTTTCTCTCCATAATATTAAGCACTTGATTCACATCTTCTCATTTTTCCTTTACAAACCCAGACACAGCTTCAGAGATAAGTCCCCAGATATTTCACTTTTATCTGATATTTGGCACATAGAGACAAATTTGCAGCATGCAGTTCAAACTAAACAATGGTCTGGGACACTTTCACGATTGAAGGTTATAATTTCAACTCCCTGGTAATCCATTCCTCTGTATTACCATCTATAAAATGGATATAGCAATAATAAACCAAGTCATGAAATTATTTATGAGGATTAACCACTGACGGGATTGTATGGCACATTACACATAAAATCCTGAGTAGTCCAAGCAATAAAAAGTAACATTTCCCAGTGACATCTCCTTGAAATTCTGAACAAGCACAAACTTTCCAGAGATGCCTAACCTATACCACTGTACAGACAGACATGAAGTGTAGATGCAAGAGAAAGAGAAATGGAACTGAACCTGAATTTGAAAACTGGAGTTTTATCACAAACATAATTATACCTCACACTTCATCTTTCTCTTCACTGTATACTGTTTTACTTACCACCACGAAGAAAAAAAAAAAAATCACACAAAAAATTTATTTTAAAGACAGGCCTAGAACACTTGCTGAGTTTTCTGGGGAGATTGAGTTATCAAAATAATTTGCCAAGAGAAACTCTGAAGTGTTTATACTGCCATTTGCCATTCCTGTTTGTTGTTTGTTTTTGTTTTTGGTGCTGAGAATTGAACCTAGGTTCTTGTGCCTACTAAGCATATGCTCTACCCCTGTGCTACATCTCCAAACCCAGTTTGGATTTTGATGATTTGCACTATTTTTAAATATCTTTATTCTCTAAGACCTAATACTAGGATGCACAATTGTGGCAGACAATTTAATAAATGAAAGAAAACTAACAATGTCAGTGTAAAATACTTATGGTGTCCTGACTTGAAGAGAATTGAAATGGGAGAATGTGGCTAATAAAGAACAAAGGGAACTGAAATTTTGGGCAGTTTTAATTTTGAGGGTAAAAAAAAAAAAAATTCTCTACCATTGATGTGTAATCTATACAAAGTCAAGGTTTAAAAAAGGAGAAAATGCCAAGTCAGGAAGATCAGTGTGTTCGAGACGATTTCTGCAGAGAAATTATATAACAATACTTTGGGGGAAAAAAGACTTAGGTGAAATTGAAATAATGACATCCCAAATATTGTTTGGCCACAAACAGTAGCAATTTCTCTCTTGGAATGCCTTCCACCTCATCACTGCAAAGCAAGATAGGGACCAGAACAAACTCTCAATGGCAGAGTACTGCATCCAAACAATAACAGCAGAGAAGAGAAAAGAAACCAAGATGTGGGGTGTTAGATTATTCCAAAAATATTCTCTGACATTCCCTAGGGTTTTTTATTTTTTTTATTTTCCTACTGTACTTGCCCAACCATGCTGGGGAGTTATGCTATTTTAGACATGAGTTAACAGGTCTGTTACATACACACATTTCCACATTCCAAAGAGACCTATTATATCCTTTTGCTCCCTACCCCACCCTCGCCACACACACGCACACACCACACTCTCTCCTCCACCCACACAGCACCCTCCCTCCCCATTCATTTTTCCTTGTTGTTTAACACTTCACAATTACTGAATGTTTCCAAGACTATGCAAACCCACATGCACCAGTCAGCTTTGCTACCATGTGACATGGTTAATCCTGCAAAATGCCTACAACCAGAAAGCAGGTACAACAGAATGAATGGCAAGGGAAAGGAGGACTTTTGACTCGACTGTTAATGAGAGGGTGGGAATAGACCTTAAGGAATCTCATAGTCCTTGATACTCACCATGCAATCCATGGGCCCACAGCATCAGCTGGGATCCTCTCAGAAATGCAGAATTGCAGGGTCCACTTTGCATCAGACCTACAGATGTCCATAATTTCAATATTTATATCTAAGGGGAAGGAGACTCCCATCTTCCCTTGGCACATATTCAGAGAACTATTAGTAAGCAATCTCACCCTTCACTCATCATCCCTTCCACGATTTACTAGGTCGCCATTACTCTACCCACTGACTCTCTTTCTCTCAACTCCCAGCAAAGGAAGAGAACTACAGTCACATAATAGGCTTTGGAACAAAGATCTAAGGCCCCAATACCCTCTATGCACTTGGATACTACACAGGCGTTGGGTGCTTCATCCTTCATTGCTCCCAGAGGAGGCGACTTACAGAGAAGGAAAAAGGAGACTATGTTACCCACTCCGGAGACACTTTCACACACCTCAAAGGAATTACTGGACCTATAATATTTGTGAAAGAAAATGAAAATTCATTTCTTCCTTTTCATGTTAGGAAGTTGTGCTGGAAGACATTCAGGGTAGACAGGGATCTTCTTTATAAGGAGTCTTGCCCTAACTACACTGGAGGAGAGTTATGTTTTGGCATCATATAATGATTCATGGGAAAGGGTCTCCTAGGAGTTGGAAATAATGGAAAAACAAGTGAAGGATCAGTGAGAAATTATGCAAATTGGTCTTAATAGAGAGATAATTCTCTATGGAAGAATAAGTCAACTTGAAAGGGGTTCATTGCCATGGAAGGAGCATAAGGGAAGAATCTCAGGATCTAACATGTCAGGGCCCATTCAAGCACTCTGGGGAAGGCCCTCTCCACCACGACACTTGAGATTCAGCATTTCCAGTTCCATTAAAGACGCATTCTTCTGGTTGAGGCAGAACATGTGGCCACAGACTTTATTGGCAAGATCATTCTTATTATGATTTGGATGTTTTAAGCCAACTTAACCTGAAGCCATGATACATCCAATTCATCTAAATCCTACTTTTCAGTTTCCACCCTACAAAAAAAAAAGATGAATTATGATTTCACTTTTTGTAAAACTTGATTATAGCAAGTAAAGGGCTAATCATGCAGGTTTCAGTATTTTGGTGCTTAATGCCACAACTTCTTATGGTGAATGAATTAGTTGACTTTCTAAATTACACATCAATCTTAAAAGTTGGGTTAATGTGATGTACCCCTGAGAAAGGGACACTAACCCAAGACGTTAACAAATCAGGTTCTTGGGTTGACCAGCCTAGGAGTTATAGAGAGACCATGATAAATTAATCAAGGCTCAAATGGTCACTCTAACAAACTTGTCCAGAGATAGTCCTGGGTCTTTCACTTATGGTAACCAAAAATGGGATTACAATTAATCTCCAAAGTCTCTGGTTTGTGAAATTTTTAGGACTCTTCAGAGATATTTACTCACTACCTCATATAATACTGGGAATACCATGGAGATATCACAGAGCAATCATAAAAGTCATCAAGAGGGAACTCCACTACCTCTTTTTCAACAAATACTTTCTGTATTTCTCCCATGTTCCTGGCACTGTGAATAACGTTGGGAACACATAATGGAAAATGGACAAACTAGAATTCACAATACAATGTGCTACTGCTATAATGGAAATAAGTGAGAAATGCAGAGTACATAGGAAAAGAGGTATCCAAGCCTTCCTGGGGACTTCAGGTCAGTTTTATAAGCAAATTTGTATTTGAGCTGAAAGTTGGGGGAGGAGGGAATAGAATTTGGTCAACTAGGTAATCTGGAGAGCGAATCTGACTGATGTATAAAATAAAATGGTAGAAGTCATAAAGTCGTAAAAAAAAATGGCAAAGAGGATAAAACTGTGACTCCTCTGGTGACTATGACCCTTTCCACTAAAGTATGATCAGTGGACCAGAAGCATCAGCTGGGATCTTAGTAGAAAAAGATTCTTGGACATCATCTGAATCAGAATTTGCCTTTTAGCATATTTGGAGAACTACATGTATTTCCATATAGTTAAATGTAAAGCCATTAAGGAATGGCAGGAGACCCATATAAGGTAGTGCTACATAGTCAAGGTTTTATTTGCCATACAAAATAGAAAGTTTAAGAAATTGAGACTGGAGAGAGATTGCATATTCAACATGTCTCAAATAGCAGGATGGAGAATGGATTAGATCTAAGACAAATTTACTAGTTATGGCAGAAAATGAACAAAAAGTCTAAACTAACACAAAGGTAGTGTCAGTAGGACATAGAAATTGAGAAGTTTTTGAAGAGGCAGATGGCACAAGAATGGAAAACTGATTGGTCTGAGGAGTAGGGGAGAACAGGAAAAGACTATCTTTCTCAAGCATCTGACTTGGGATACCTAATTGGATGATGGTGTCATTCCTACAGATGAAGAAAAAGGGAGGGAAAGATAGGTTTGGGAGGCAGGATTAGCTTTTCTAGACCTGTTAGGAGCTTTGTAATAAGTATATGGAAATACCTACTAGTAGTTGTACATTTGAACCCAAGCTAAGAAGAAAGTAAAAAATTACAGATCTGGAAGTTATCAACATGGAGGATAATTGATGCCCTGAACAAAGATTATTTTCCAATGAGATTGTGTAAAGTGAGAAGAGAATGTTTCTTCTGTTATCTCTCCACAAGTCCCCTTGTCCTTGCCTCCCTGTCCCACCATAAAATTTCAGAACATTGTTGTCATCACTGGTAAATGTACAAGTTCTAGGTTCTGGAATATTTTGTGACATTTCTAATCATTTCCATTATACATCTGTCCAAAATTTCACTGATTTATGGCTCTACCTTGGACCAAATGATTGCACATGAATCTGATTTTAAAATGCACAGTAATGATTTGTAAAAATCAACTTATTCCCGATCCTAAGAATTACTTGCATTTTAAAAGATCATTTACCTGGTACCTGTGTTTAGTGCATGTCACCAAAGTATATATAATTCACTGATTATTTCCAAAACAATGGCTCACCAAAACCAGGCAATCTTGGGAAAGAGGTAAACATTGTGTCAAACCTCCTATTATTACAAAATAGAAAGCTACCATTTCTTTTTCTCCTCTTCCTCCAAACAAAAGGCTGTTAAAACCAAGAATGAAGTGATATATGATCTCTAGGGGTTGTCTATAAAATAATCCAGTGGAGCTCACAGACCAAAAAGGGAAATTAAAGGAATTATGTATAAAAATGAGACTAGTTATGAGTTGATCACTGCTGAAACTGGATTAGCAGTACTAAGAGTTACTTAGGTATATGCTTGACATTTCCATAACAAGCTTTAAAAAATATCAGATTGATCATTCTTGCTCTGGACAAGTCATATTTCTAAGGACAGGGCAGGACACAAAGTAAATAACAGTTTTATCTTTGGATTTGCCAATAGTCTCAAACTATAACTCTTTGCTTAAGGCATTTTTGTCATTCCAATTAATCTAACATCATTCAACACACTCATTAACACTATACTTACTACATCTTCCAAATCATAATTAATAGAAATAAGACCAAGTATTTTATGGTGGTATAAATCACTGGGAAAACCTTCTCAATTATATAGTCGATGAAAAGCAATAAATGATAATAATTCTGCAAATTCACCTCAAGATGATCCTCAACAGATCCATAAGTTTCATTCATTTCATTTAAATTCCTACACATCACTAATATTTCAAAGGCCAAAGTCTAAAAGAAAATGTAAAATGATTGTTATATCTAATTTGGTCTACAATTTATTGGGGCAGGGGGATTGTTCACAAGAAAAGCTTACAAATAACAGCTTCGAAGTCTCTCTCTTGGTTTACCATTTAGAAATAAATCAGAAAAAAAATCTTAAATATTTAATTTTTTAGCAAAAATACAAAAATTCCTAACCTCACTAGGTGCACGCCTGTCACCCCAGCAACTCCAGAGGCTTAGGCAAGGAGGATCATGAGTTCAAAACCAGCCTCAGCAACAGCAAAAATGGCAAAGTGCTAAGCAACTTAGTGAGACCCTGTCTCTAAAATAGGACTGGGAATGTGGCTCAGTGGTTGAGTGCCCCTGAGTTCATCCCTGGTACCAAAAAGAATTTTTTTTTTTTTAATTTTAAAAAAGTTGCTAACCTCAAGTAAGCAAATAAATGTTTATTTTTCATGCCATATGTTGCTGAAATAATATAGGAAAAAGAATTAATCACTTGATTGATGATGCATTGACATGAAAAGGATTCCTGAGTCTGAAAATATTGAGAAAGAATGCTATGCCACAATCCATGCTGATATTCTTGTGTAAATATACCTGAATACATGTTACATAAATTAATATTTCTAAGTATGCCTAAAATATTTTATATGAAATTTGACAGCTGCATGAATAAAGCATTGTTTCCTCCATTAAACCCTTTGTTCAGGTCTTTCACCTGTTTACTCTCAAAATCATTTCTCATTGTTCCTCTGGGTCTACACCAGGTGTCAGGGACAAACTCTGTAAACTACATTTCCCAGGATCCCTTTCACACCTACTTCCTGTTGGGTTTGGCCAATGGAAGGTACTAGGGGGAGATTTGAGGGTGGTGAGTTGGTAGCCAGAGTGTTTCCTCCTCTCTTTCTACTTTGGGTAGTGTCTATATCTCCTTGTTAGGCCATTTTCTGGCAGAGAGACTCTCCCTTTGTCATTCTAGCCCCCTCCCTTGTGTCTCTGGATGTGGTCCCAGTTCCTACCCATTGGTCTGGGCTTCAGGGCTCTGGTAACACTGCCTCCTCCCTGGGTTCCTCCAGCCCCACAAAAGATAGAGCCTTCCTACTATTGTTAATGGCTGGGTTGCCTTCCTTCCCCCTAGGGTTTTTAAGCTTGCCCTCGCCTTTGCAATTATTTACTCATATAAATGTGCTTAACTAAAATACATCTAATAGTCAGTTTTCCTGAATGGAACCTAATAGGCTCTCCTCCTCTTCAATATTTCATTTTTATAGTATTTTTTTAAAGTTATTTTGCATGTTGGCATAACTTTTTAGTGTAAGTCTAGCATACTTTATCCAAGTAATACTTTATCCAAGTAATCAACTGAATATCACTGAATATCACCAAGATGATTCTACTTATTATTTATAATCAATTGCTTCTTAAATACTTGGAAGCATTCTTCTCAGCAATTCTCTTATTTCACTGAGTATTGATGAATGTTTCCAGAAATTTCAAAGGATTTTTTTAATTTTAAAAATTGGTATGTTGTTTTGTTTTGCCTAGACAGTCGACAATTGCATATTCATTTCATACCATATGTGAAATACTAAAAATAGATTTTTTTAAATATGCATCATTCTGAAGAAAAACTTTCTATCTTGCTATAAAATATTGGGCACAGGTGTTGAAAAAGACCATGGGAGATTAATAAATATTTATTTTCATTATTACAACTATATATATAATAGTTGTAATAGTTGTGTTCCTGAAAAGCCTAATGTAAAGCAAGTTAATATTTTTCATTAAGTAAACAAAAGTGTGAACAATATAGAAGCTAATAACATTGATATTCACCATTTTACGTCCTTCTTCTTCAATTCTCTTCTAGCTTTGCTAGTTATAATCCCCAGAGGTGAGTACTATTAACAATTTGGTGTATATTCTTCTAGATACTTTTCAATACACATATTAGCTCATTTACTCGTTTAGCAAACCTTTATAAAGGTGTACCATAGACCATGCACTTTCTAGACCCTGAAGAAGTAGCAGGTGGTGAAGGAGACCATACCATTACACAGCTTATATTCTAACAGGGAAGATGAGGACAAACAATAAACACATAAATACATAGTATGCAGGGAGTGATAGAGGCTAAGAAGGAAATAAGGCAGAGTAACCAAGATGAAGAGATAGAGGCTTTCTAGTTTGGTGATTTCTTATGACCATGTTGCTCCACAGGTTCTAGGAGGTTTTCTTTTAGATAAAAATGTTTGAATGGTTGACATTCACCTGCTTTAGTTTTTAAGGGTAGGAAATTGTCTAAGTAAACTCTTAAAGTTCCTTTCTGCCCTCACTTTATTATCAACAACTGCAAAATTAACGCACACTATCAAAAACTCTATCTTTAGAAATTGGTTCACAATGTAAAATTTATAAAATTCTAACCGTTTCATGGTTCATCTCCTGCATTATCTTTCCATGCAAACAGACAGGTTCTTTCCCTGTTTCTTGATTCACCAGCCACACGAATTATTGACATGCATCACATAGGCATTCAATGTGGAAAAATCAATAATGTATTTATACCAGAAAAGCTATGCAAATCCTCTGACAGTTTCACTACACCCTTCCCAGATGCTCAGAGTGCCCGACACATCCAGAATTTCCTGCAGAAACTCCAGACACAGCACAATCTGGCCACAAATTAATAACGGGGGTCAGCTCCTGAGTCAAGAGCAACTGACTACAGACTGGTCATCAGCTCATGTAGATACCAGCACCAAACCTGAGCCCTGAACCAATTGCCTTAAACCAGGTCCCATAAGATGCTATCTCATGAGGAATATGAATCTGAAACTTGTACATATAGCAGCAAACAGAGCAACTACAGAAAGCAGTGAAGGTCGTGAAGCAATAGAAATGGAGCATAATAAGAATCCCATGCTATGGAGAAGGAAGGTCGGGGGGAGGAAGATACTATTGAGGAGAAGCAAGAATGACCTCCTCAGAGAGATGGTGTTGGGTTACCAGGTGTTCCACCAGCCTCTTTGAGCATCACTGTCCCCCAGATGTCAGGAACTTTCTGGCCTGTGCATGAGCTGAGCCAGACTTGGGTCCTCCTTACTTCTCCAAGGTTTAGCCTTACTTGAAAGTGTATTTGCTGAGGTCACCTGACAGTTATAAAGGATAATTAAAACTGCATTTAAGGAAACTTACCAATATCATTTATGGAACAAGTTGACCTTCTTGGCCTGAGTGGTGAGGCCAGTTATCAATAACATATCCCAAAGGCCTACTGTATGCAGAGAGCTCCAGCAAATATAGATGATATGAGGACATTATGACTCAACAACAGGGAAGCTAAAGAATACTAATGCTCAGGATAAGGTTTTACAGGAAATTTAGCATGAAGAGTTGCATCACCGCACTGTAGTCATGATTAAGAGTACAGAACTCGGGACCTATGCAGCAGGGCTTGGTTCCCAGACCTCCTGCTTAGGAGGTGCTTAACCCTGGGTGTATGATGATTAAATGAATTAGTATATGTAAAATGCTTATTGTTGTGCTAATATTTATAGCTTATGACAGTAAAAATTATGGACTGTACAAATACAAATATTGATAATATAAGAAGAAAAAATGATTTCAATTATATATTTATCTTTTACACATGTACTAGTGTTTTGCCGTGCATGAACGGTCACCAACAAGACTGTAAGTTCTAGAAGCTCTGGACCATTTTTAATTTGCATATCATTATCTCCCAGCAACTGTAGTTTCTCGTAGATGCTCTGCAGTATTTGTTAAATTAATAAATGGATAATCTAAATCCACACCTATATCCTATCATCAATATATTCAACTAATATGTTAGTTCTGTACCACTCTTTTTTAACTTTACATATTTCCCACAAAGATTCTATTTACCTTATTTCTTCATCTATCTCTTGATGTATAGCTTTCCATAACAAAGGTAACAAAAGGGATCCAAATTTGTTGGGACCATATTCCTGCTTGATAAATATTTTTTTTTCCTTTTCCTTTACCAGTCTTTCCATCTATTCTTTCATACAATTTATTAGATCTATTGTTCAATCTAGATTCCTCCGGAAACAGAGTAGTATCACCCAGTCTGTCCCAAGGTCCTCCATCAATGGGCTCCGAATCTGTACAATCAATCAACTTACCAGGACCTGTGAACAGGCATGAAATTCTTCCTGGCATACTTAGCTCTTTTTTGCCATATTCTTTGCCCTGCTACTAAATGAAGCCAACCATCCCTCCTCTGGTCTGTGCCACAGATGTCTTCCACATCAATACCATCTGTGATCCCAATAGAAAAGATGGTTGAAATTTGTTGCATCTGTTATTGGACCTGTCTTTGTAGTAGGAGTAATGGAATTTGGCTTCCAAGCTAATTCATCTTTACAAAGATAGACCAAACGAACCTGCAATTAGGTAGACACAACTGGGAGATACAAATGAAAGTAGAAATAAGGTAGTTCTTTTTCAATGAAGAAACACAGTGATTTTGGAAAACATCAACTCTAAGAACTAAGCTATGCTGGTAGAAAATAAAATTATGGAAAAATTGCATTTTCTTCGTTGATTGGAACTGTGGAAATGAATAGTGTGTGATAATCTGAAATATGCTCTTTCTAAAGCAATAATTTTGTGGTGGAGCGGGGAGGTCATTGTTGTTATTTTAATTGTTTTTGACATGGAGTAGAGAGAAGGAAGATAAATGAGATTGCAGTCAATGTACATGTAGAAGAATCAATTAAATTTATTTTTCAAAGGAGCATCAGAATGACACTCCTATTACTCAAAATTGAAGATGTTTGATGCAGATAGTAAATTGAAAATTTTTAAGATCTTTAAATGGTGATTTTATATTGATTAAATAAGATGTTAAGAGATTTTGAGGGGCCAAAAAGCTTAATAACCTTCATGGATACCAAGATAATATTTTTGCAATTTCTGAATTATGTTAACATCTTAATCATGTAGATAATAAACTAGCCCTAGAGGAAACTCAGTCCTATTTTACTTAATTTGACATTCTCTTTTCACACATAAGAGCACTCTCCTATTTTTCCAGCGGCCACACGTGTGACTGGTGAGACACTGGACCAGAACAATCCCCATGCTCTAGGGAGGACTCTGTGAGTCCACGGCTCTACACTCAAGAGAAGAAAGACAGTTTAACCAGACCAGGAAAATTGCCGGAGGGTGAACTACTCAAAGGGCATGGTGAACATTTACTCTGCCCCAAGAAATATTTTGCTCTGAACAAAAATAAAGAAGTTTGCAAAACAAAGATTTAAAAGATAATGAAAGTTATGCTAGTTAGGTAAGACTAAAAAGATTACTTCATAAAACACTGTTAGGGTCATTTCATTAAGAAGAATTAAAAGTTCAATCTTGAGAAGTGTAAACAAGAACAAAAACTCTATGCTATTCCAGAGAAGCATGCTATGAGTTTTGCCCCAGTCTATTGCTTGTACCACATTGCACAGGCATAAAACAGGATTAAAATTTCATTTAAAGAAGTTTGCCAGAGTGACTTATACCATAACAGGGCCATCTATGGAAGGGAATATAACATGAATTGCAAATCATCACATGCACTGTGAATACTTCAGAAGATACTGTGAGATGCTGCAAAGGAAAAATCCAATTTCTTACAAAGATTATGACGTAAAAAAGAAAGAAAAGTACAAATATGTGATAAAAACAAAAATATGAATGGCATAAAAATCTAGATTATACATGCTAATTATTATTATATTTACTTTTATCCTTGGATGATCAATAAATTAGTAAATTATGCCTATATTGACCCTCAGCACAATTTTTTTTAGAACAGGTAACTTCAAAATTCTAATAAACTCTTGATCCAAAGAAATTATTTAAAAACAACCATTGATTACTTAGCATCATAAAGCCCACCTTTTTCAAATCAAATATCTGTCCACAAAACACTGTGACATTCTCTTTCTTTTTTATTATAATTATATAGGGGGATTCATTATGCCATGTTCATACACACACAAAATTGGGTTATTCTCATTCCTCAGCACCTTCCCCTTCCAACCCACCCTCCCTCCCTGCTGATTTGCTTGCTCTATTCTACTGATCTCCCTTCTATTCTTACGAGACACACCCTTTAAAAAGAGTTGGGGGCAGTGGTACAGGCCTGTCATCCCAGCTTCCTGAAAGACTGAGGCAGGAGGATTGCTTGAGTCCAGGAATTCAAGGCCAGCTTGGGCAACATGGTGAGACCCCCATTTCTAAAAAACAAAATGTCCACATTGTGAATCTTGTTCTACGCATTATGCAATAAGCTATAAAAAGTATAGCTGTTATTATTTATAAGTGCTATGGTCTACTTAAAGTTTTCAAAACATAAATCGAAAGTTTAACATAAGAAGAAAGTTTATGAATATGGAAAACTAAGAAAGCATGAAAAAAAATAAGTAACTTCCTGAAATAATGCCAACGATAAAGGGACATGTAAGGATAAAAAAAAATTTTTTTCACATTTGCAATAAGAAAATGTTAAACATCTAAAAATAACTCAAGAAAGGGTGGGACTTTAACCCCATACCCCTCCTTTCACCCACCCCAAATCTACAACAATTTAGAGAGATTAAAAAAAAAAAAAAACTCAAAGTTTATTCACCATACTAGTAGGTGGGAAATTAAATATTATTTCTAAAAATCTACTTTCCATGAATTAATTAATTTTCATAATTTTCAGTAAAGTATAATAAAAACATCAGTGAAGTTTCCTCAAAGTTGGCAAAGTGATTGTGATAGACTCTGTGAGGAGGAAGGCAGATTTTATTTGGATTTTTAAAAGAAAAGATGTCTTAGTGTTTATCTAAGCTTATGGGGTGAGGATCATGCACATATATGTGCATAGGAAAAGCCTGGAAGAAAACGACTTTAGAAATGTTTTTCTCTAAGCGATTGAATTATGGATGGATTTGAATTTTCCAGTTGTCCTCCTATATTTGTACAAGTCTTTACAATAGCTACTTATTAATTTTAGAATCAGAGGTGATACACATTTTTAATAGAAAATGGGGGATAAGAAAGAAATAGCTTGGACTTTGGAAGCAAAAGTGAACTCCAACAAAAACGATGAGGTCGCCATGCTCAATAAAAACTGTAATGATATACTGAAAATCCACTTAGGAGGCCTGTAAGCATACACTTATTAGGAAATCCTGTGTTGAGTCTAGGCAACCATATAGTTATAATCTATTTTACTTGTTAATTATTAACTTGCTCATATATGCTTGTTGACTATTAGCCTGTTAACTATTGATTTTATAAAATAAAAGATTTAATGCCATATGCCTAAATTTGGCCTGCAAGCAGAAGAAAAGGATCATGGGATGAAAAAAGCAGCAACGTTTTCCAGAGTGAAGATGTCTTTCCCGGAGAGCATGCAGGGTGGATGGGTCAGGAGAGTGGAGGAACGAGATTCGAAGCGGCTGCCGGTGAGGACAAGTAGATTTTGTGGATTCTGTGCTGGCCGTGGGTCAAGATTCCTGAGGCTACTTACTCAATTTGATGCCATTTACAAGGCTTGAGGGAAGTCTCCTGTGAACTCCACACACCATTAGATGCTGCTGTCACTACACAAGCAGTGTAAAACATGGCCCTTGATGTCTGGGACCTTTCAAGCTGGTTGTGGAGGCAAGATAATACATGAGCAATCTGAGAACAAGACAAAAGAATAAATAGATTAATTGCCCATATGAGAGGTTCAGAAAATTGGTGTGATAGAAGGCCATTGAAGGATAAAATCTGGGGCTGGAGTAGAAAGACTTCATGCTCCGGGAAACATGTCATGACTTGTAAGTTCATCCCTACATCCTCCATTCCTTCTTTGATGTTGCACAAGAATCACAAGTCCCACAGGCAAGCCTGTCTCCGGATTAGAAGTCAGTCCCTGGAAGTTTAGCTAGCCCATCTCTTGAACAATAGCTTTGCTTCTAATTACATTTTTCTTTTTATCACATCAAGGATTAATCAGAGCACTTTTCTCTGCACACCCTCTTGTTTCCTAAAATTATGAAGTTGATGAACCAAGCTTGATAGATCAAGATGTTTTTCCACCAAAGTGAATTTACCCAAGCTGTGACAGTCCAAGGGACTTGAGAAAAAACCTTGTTCTAAACAGCTTTGAATCACATACAAAAAAACAATGTGGGCAATGATCCAGCAGGAGAACATGCTTTTCACTAGACTACTCTTGAGATCCATGTCAACATCAGATTGCATCAAAATTTCAAAGGGAATTGAATTATTCTGTTGCCTTTGATTGGAATTCAGAGGCAAAGGGAATTCAGGGTGAGATCTGAAGAGATAAAACCTTTGTTTTTGAAGGGATACCAGAGCCTTAAAGTGGTCAGAGATCACTTCAATAGAGAGGGGTTCAAATTACGGAGGAATTTTGTCTAACACACTTAACTGCATTGGCTCCCACAGAGCCATGGGTGGTAGGTTGACCTAATAAGATCACAATACAACCCATTACCCCACGCTTTCATTATGCTATATGGGAGTAAAATCTTTAGAATTGGTGCATCCATGAATTAATTTAATGATCCAGGATATTTCTGAAACATGATGCAATCTCACTCAGAGTTTGAATTTAATCATTCCCTGGATGAAGATACTTGGTCTCACATTCTGTCCTTGTGTCAGGCAATAACACTGAACATAAAACACACTCGAAGTGCACTTCAGTTTCTTTGGTAGAATTTCTTTGACACCTGTTAAATTTTAAACAGCTCCATGAAAAGCATTTTCTTAACTATTCAACGGGCTCTTGATTCATTTATGTGCATAGAAATGCTCGGAAAGCTTAAAATTGAAAGTACTCTCCAGTACTTACCAGAATTTTTCTCTGGTCTTCATTCTCATCCTTCTTGTTGCAGCTACTCTTAAGTAGTTGGCCTGTTTGGAATCCGCATGGGCTGAACTCATGCAAATCTGATACTGCTGTCCTGAATTGTACAAGTCAATTATTTGGATGAGTAAATATGATTGGACCACATTGTGCATTTGTGACAAATTTCACCTGAAATCCATAATAATTTCAATCCAATTCTAAAATAGATGAAATCAAATCTTAAGGCTATATCTGTATTAGTGAAATGACCATATTTTCATCTGCTCCAATATTTCAACCATGTTAGCCGCTGATGTGTATCACTGAGCAATTGTGTACAAAAAAATTCATAAAACCCATATTATCAAAACAATGATGCCTCAGAAGAATAGATAGCTCACAGAGAGATCTTATGCCCATACACACTGACTGCGGTTCTCTCCAGTGGGCTACACTCTTCACATCCCCTTCTGAAATGCTCTGCTCTTCCTCACCAACAGATCCCTTTGGGAGACACCACCTCCAGAATGTCCTCTCTGATTGAAGATGCAGAGATCAAGGTCCTGAACAGTTTCCATGCCACCATACACCATAAGCAAGCACTCTTGAAAAACCAAGAAACGGATTCAAATCCTGACTTGATTGTTTGCTAACTTATTTTTTCAACTTTAGTTTCCTCCTAAGTAAAAAAAGGGTAATAACAGTGCTTGCCTTACAAAACTATTGTCAAGATTAAAGGAAATCATGCATTTAGAAAACAGTTGAGGAGCCTGGCACAGAGCAGTGTTAAATACAGATTAGTCCATGGATAGTGAGTCAGACCCACCATTTTCCTATAACATATTTAAGCTATTTATTGAGGTTAGGGATTTTTTGTTGATATTTTGCATGTAATTTTGTATACTATTAATACATTTCTCAGAAACTCATGCAATCTAAATATGTAATCTAAATGCACTCAATAAACTGTTGAAAATGATTTTATAATGAATGGGGTCAAATTGTTATTCCAGACCAGCTCATCTCCAATTTTATCAAGAAAATGAGTGAGAATATAGGCTTTGGGACACAGAAAGCAGATTTTCCTCCCTCAGGAATACATCGATTCTATAATCTAAATTTCTTATGCCTGACTGTAAGCAACTAAATAGCCTTTATGACCAGAAAGAAAGGAAGCATATATTATTTCTAGATATTCAAGTCTATTCAGGAGCAGAAAATACAATGATTAGTCATGATAAGCTATAATCAAATAATATAGCTATTGAGAAGATTTTTTTTAAATCATGGACATGAACATTTTATTTCTCCTTTGCTCTTTATTGTTTTGTTTTGTTTTTTAAAGAAGCAAGCGAGAAAAAATAGTAAAAGAAAATTCAGAATTTCATTGCTATGAGAATTCAGGAGCTGAGAATCTTATTTTTTTTTTTTTTTCTGAAAGTAGCTGACAAATTGCAGAGCCAGAAAATTTTAAAAGCAAACAAACAAAAAACATACATAAATCTTGGTGAGATAATTGAAATTCCAAGGACAGAGAGAAAAATCAACTCTTCTAAGGAGAAAAACAATGAGTGACCTGAAAGAACAAAAAGCAGTTTGCCATCGTATTTTGTATCAACAAGACTGAGTACTCAAGAATAATAGAGAAATGATGTCAAAAAAACTAAGAAAAAAATTATCTTGGACCTGGAATTCTGTAATAAAATAAAATAAAATATTAACATAGAACTAGTAAAAAATAAGAACATTGTTATACATGCAATGATCTATAAACCTGACCATCTGTTTGTAAATAGAAAAAATCAAAAAACTTTTTATGTTGGAGGAATTTTAAAAAGAATGTTATGACACAAAAGGATGGGGTGACATGGTTTAATCTAAATTGTTTGGTACAATGTAGGTATAAAGCTCAATGCAATTATTACAACAGACATTATTACCTCATGTACACGTATGACTGCATGACTGATGTGATCCTGCAATATGTATAATCAGAAAAATGGGAGATTACACTCCATTTATGTATGATCTATCAAAATGTATAAACACATTCTACTGTCATGTACAACCAATTAGAACAAATAAAATTTAAAAAAAAATTTTTTTAAAAGAAATGAGTTACAAGAAACAGGGGAATAGGATTTAAAGATGAGTAACAACCAAGACAATTCCAAATGATATAATCAATCAAAGAAAGTAGAAGAGGAGAGACAAAGTACAGGCATGCTAACAACCTAGTAGTGTTCAAGGGGGAAAGGAAGTAATAGATTCAGATTTATCCTCGGGGCTGGGGAGATAGCTCAGTTGGTAGAGTGCTTGCCTTGTAAGCAAAAGGCCCTGGGTTCGATCCCCAGCACCAAAAAAAAAAAAAAAAAACAGATTCATCCTCAATGTTGATTACAATATATAAGTTTAACTACATTTATTAAAGTTTTTAAGACAGATAACTCAGACTCCCTGTGGAAAGGGCCCACATGAGGATGGGCATGTGAAAGGTGTGGTTGGTGGAGATGTCAGCAAGGAAAGTTCATCAGAATCTGCACGTGCACTTCCTGAAGGAGCAACTTGAATTCTGGGAATTCAGCTACAGAAAGCTTGCGTGCGTGCAAAGATAGGTGTGTGTTTACCATCATGTTCTTCCAAATGGATTTGGTTTATAAGGTATTGGTTATAAGGTATATATGTATAAACATATATATGTGTATATATATATATACACATGTGTACACATATATATGCACATATATATACATACACACATATGTGTTATATATGGTATATATTCATGTGATCATTAAAAAGAATTAAGTAGATCTATTAATACAGACATGGAAAGATATACTGTAATAGGAGAAATACGCTGAAGAATGTCCATGTAATGTAATTTAAATTTATGATATTTTACAACTCAATATGTGTGTGTGTACACTTGTGTTTATAATGTATAGGGAACAAAGGCTTGCAAGCAAAGCAAGTAGAGAAATAGAATTGGACATATATGGTAAAGAGAGACTTCAAATTTTACTGGATATAAGTATGTATTTTGGATCTTTTCTATAAAATAATGCATTACTTTCATAATTCTATAAACAAAATAGTAAGAAAAATGACTAGATATATTGTACTTTACTAGGCATAGCATTGCATTTTATGGTTTAAAAACCATAAAACCAAACTGTTGGAGACAAAGTGAAGAGACAGAGATTTTATTTTTAGAAATAGAATTCGTATTAGATCTTATGTGACAACATCAGCAGACAGTGAAACCTAGCTATTAGGGAAAGAAGGAGGGAAGGGAGGGAGGGTTGGAGGGAGGGAAAAATGGGCAGATGTAGTCTTACTCAATCTAAAATGTCCTCTTTCAAGCTATGATGTGACTGCAGTTTGTGGTAGGCATATATTTTGTGAAATGTGGTATTTGTCTCTGAATAGATTAAGGGTCTCTTCAACTAAACTTTCCATCTGGACACAACAGCTGAAAACTACTGTAGGAATTGAGGAACAAATACAGACAGTCAAGATAGTCATTATTTTACCTTTGGGAACTGAAACTATTTTTACTCAAAAAGAAAATTTGCAGAAGCAGTATTTTCATGTTTTGCTTCACAATGCTGCACATAAAAATGATTTCCTATGGAAAACATATACATTGGGTGCCTATCAGTTGCCCTAGAAAAAGACCCAAAGAAAACAATAGCCAAATGTTTATTAGTCTCTCTTCCCTTTATATTTATGGAACTTGCATTGTGACAAGATAAAAGGGATTAAAAAGTTGGAAATGACATCACCTGCGCCCTCAAGAAGAGCAAAAGATGAAGGCACCTAAGTGGTTAATTATAGAGCAATTTGGGAATCTCTGTAATTTGTGTAAATAACACAAAGCACATTCCAACTTAGCTACTTTGTGAGCTGTGCAGTTCTGAGCAAGTTACTTAAACTATCCATGCCTCAGTTTTCTCATTCATAAAATAGGTATTATGATTATACCATTTTCTAAGAGTTTCCTAGGGGTCAAATAGGTTAACATGCAGAAAATTTACACACAAAGTAAGCAGTCAGTAAAAGTTAGCTACTATTACTTGGAAAGTCAGCATAAGATGATTATGATTTATAGCATGAACTCTGGACTCAGGCTGCCTGGGTTTGAAACTTTATTGTAAGACCTTCAGCAAATTATTATGTACAGTCTTAGGTTCTTCCTCCAAAATCAGTAGATGATAAGAACCACTGAGCTACTGTGCAGGCTAAATATCTACGTGAAGGACTTAGATCTACCACTGACACAACAGAATTCCATTACTATCAGTCATTATCAAAATCCTTCAAAAGTAAGAAGGAAATAACAGCTAACTCTTCTTAAAGGTGACAGAAAACATATAGAAAAGCCATTCTTGAATGCTCCAAGCCAGGATGGTGGAGGAAGGAAAGAGTAAACCAAAAAAATATTATTGGAAAATGCATGGGGAATTTAAAAATGAGGACCACAAATAATGTTAATAATAATAATATAGTCTTTAAAAAAAAGAGAGAGAGAGAGAAGATATCAAAAAAAACCCTAAGAAATAAGATTAGAGTTCAGCTGAGAAGTCACGAGGCAGAGAGCTTCATCAATGCATATGGAGTGAGCGAAGAAATGAGAAGAGAGCAAGAGAAGGCAATGTGAGCAGCCCATAAACAGATCCCCTAAAAAACAAGATCAAAGGGCAAGAGGGACCAGCCAAGGAAGCCCAGGAAGGAAACTCAGAAAGGCAGGAGCCGGTGAAATAAAAGAAGCTGAGAAAGGAAAGAGTTTGAATAAGGAGGAGCTGGTCAACCGTGTCCAATGTTGCGAAAGTGTCAAGTAGGATGACAAGGGAGAGTGGGACCACTGAGGGGGCCGATTGAGAGGCTGCTGGCAAGAGAGGATTTTTAATTGAGTGGTGTTTGTGGAAGCCAGAATGTAATGGGTTGAGGAATTAATGAGATGTGAAGACCTTGAGCATAGACCTCTCTCAAGAAGTTTAGTAAGTTAAAAAGAAAGAAAGAAAGAAAGAAAGAAAGAAAGAAAAGTGAAAGAAGTCAGCCTACTACAGTGATACAGCAGTCACAGCAATGTTTATGGCAGTGCATCTTATAATACCCAAGCTATGGAACCAGCCCAGGTGCCCATCAATAGATGAGTGGATTAAGAAAATGTGGGATAGGGCTGGGTTGTGGCTCAGTGGTAGAATGCTAGCCTGCCGTGTGGGACACCCAGGCTTTGTCCTCAGCACTGCATATAAATAAATATGTGATAAATAAATGTCCATTGACAACTAAAAAATTTTCAAAAAAAAGAAAGAAGAAAATGTGGGATATATATACAATGGAGTTTTACTCAGTCATCGAGAAGAATGAAATTGTGGCATTTGCTGACAACTGAATGGAACTGAAGAAGATCGTGCTTGGTGAAATAAGTCAGCCTCAGAAAATCAAGGGTTGAATGTTATGATAAGAAAAACCTAGAGCAAATGATATCCTACCTCCTATCCTGGAGGTAGGATATCATAAAGATATAGGGAAGATCAGTGGAGTAGAAGGAAAGGAAGGAGGGATGGTAAAAGGGAGGAAATGCAGAACAAAATCACACTATGTGCATGTATAAATATGCCAGAGTGAATCCCACCTTCACGAGGATCTGTAAAGCACCCATTTATTTACTTGTCTATAAATAAATGAATGAAAGGAAGACCAGTAGAGTAGATTAGGGGGAAAGGGTGGGGTGGAGGGAAGGAGGGGACACCAGGGACTGAAATGGAGTAAGTTAAATTCCATGCATGCATGACTATGTCAAAATGAACCCCACTATTCTGCAGAGCTACAATACATTCATAAAAGCATAAATAAATATGGAGAACTTGGGGGCTGGGAAAAAAGTCTCATAGAAGAAACTGGAAGATGTTAATTTTCACATCTCCAAAATTCACATTTGGTAAAAAGAATAAATTTCCCAAGACATCTCAAAAAGCTAAAGGGAGAAAATAGAAAAGGGAAAGGAAACTCAGCACTTGGCTTAAATGGGATTAGGGGACTAAGGTAAAGGTAGTCATTGGGCAAAAAGTTGGGAAAGAACAACTTAAAATGACTAGAAATTAAGATTCTGAAAAAGAGGAAAGAGAAGAGAACGAGGACCATCTTGTGGATTTTTTGGAAGAGTAAAAGGCAAGTTCAGACTGCTACAAAAGAATGTGGTCAAAACAAAAAAGCGCACCCCTCTGTCCCTCAGTTCAGGTGGGACACCATGAGCCAGAAAGTATGTCCTGGTTGGAATTCTGACTGTCGGCGGCACCTAGGCTTATTCCGGCAGACCTGGTGGCGTATCTCCAGCTGGAGGTTAGGTCCCCTTTGACCAGGTCCTCTCTTGGAACATTTGCCTGAGGCAGTCTGCCAAAAAGTACACCTGTCCTGAACAAGTCAGCAGGAAAAATGTGAGAAATATAGGAAGACTGCCAGGCAATACGAATGACTGGATTTTGGAATAAAAGAATATTGGATTATTGTTTTTTCTGGAATATCTAAAAAAAATCTGCCTAGGAATGTTTCAGTCTGCTCTTGGACAGTAGATCAATGTTTTTAGAAAACAGGTCAGTGTGGGGTCTGTGTGGTTCTCAGTTCCCACACCTGCCGAATAAGGACAGGGAGGGGAGATTAATTCTTCCGCCTCTGCACATTACCGGTCATTTTCATGAGAATATGTGTCCCTTGTTCAAGCTGAAGTCCTATCTTCGTTACCATATTGTTAACCCCAATTTTTGTTTTGGTTTCCCTTCTTTCATCTGAAAGAAGTTAGAAAATGTGTCAAAAGATAAGAAAGTTAGAGGACGCCCTGGGCGAGGCCAGTTCTTATCCAATGGCGGGCTTTTACATGGAAAACAGCCTTCAGCCAAGCTGAGCCTACCTGTCTGAAATGAACATTTTGATGAAATGTTCTGGAAAGAAGAACTGGTTCTTACACGAAGAAATGAATGCCTATACCCTAGTGCCACAGTCAATTCCCCTCTTATTAAGTAAACAGCCTAAGTGGGTTAGTTAGAGATAATTACTAATATTCTGTTAACCTAGTGACTTGGGAAGGATAAATGGAGATGGGAATTATTAAGAGCAGGTAGGCAGTGGGAGAAGGGACAGTTTACATTCAAAAACCAAATGTATTTTTTATTGAACAGAGACTAAGTAATTGCTTTTATACCTGGTTTCTGTTTCTAGTTCTATTATTCTGGTTACTAAGTGGAAAGATGATTTCTCAGGGTCTCTTTGAGTACCGCTGTGGGTATATGTGCCTATATATATTTTTTGGGGGTGGGTGGGGGGCTACTGGGAACTTAACCCAGAGTGCTCTATCACTGAGCTACATACCCTGACCTACCTTTATTTTTATTTTAAAACAAGCTGAAGCTGGCCTCAAATTTGCAATCCTCATGGCTCAGCCTCCCAAGTCGCTCACCTCCCACCGCACTTAGTTCAAAATACATTTTGTACCTTGAAAGTAATTGTGGACAAAAACACATTTCTAAGTTATAATTGCCATTTAAATTGCAATACATGAATTTTCAGATGTCAGGGCATTTTTCCCTTTCAGTACATTCTCCACCTATTCTCACCACATTTTAATTTGCTAGCCTTTTTTTAATAGAACTAGGACAAAGGATTTTGCTGTGGATCAAACTCATTTGCAAAGGAATATAAGGACTTATCTAGGAACTCACAAAATGGCAAAGTATATCTGATTTTGGAGTTGGTTGAATGGCAGATATATGTGTTTCTGGTTCGAAACATCACGAGACCTAGTGTTTCAAACTCAAGGGCTAGGATGAACTCTCCTATTCCTAAGAAAAGGGTCTAGCAGGATATGCCATGTCTTCTGCCATTTAACCACCTGGAAAACTCAGGGATTGGCACTATTCATGATCAAAGTTCATTTGGAGTTCCAAGTTCCACCCTTTCAGGAAAAATTTCATGTTTAACAAGCACTACAGGTTAAAAAACAAAAGAGAAGCGAAGAACAGAGGCAGTCAGAAAGAGGGCATTGCTCTAACAAACCCACAGAATTTTAAATTCTGGCCAAGATTCTATTGTTTGTTTTGCCTCTGACCTGCTGGGAGACCTTTAGCCACCAGCAGAACAGCTTGGTGACTTAGTTTACCTCTCCATGAAAACATTTGCCTACTCCTTGAGATTGTGAAATAAAAAGTCCACAGGGTTTTATGAACTTCCATGTTTGCATAATCTTTTCTCTAGCATTTAGCTTGTTGAGCTAATCCAGATGGAGACATGCAGCAAAACCAGAATTCAAATGAACCAGGTGGAAGCAAGTCACCATGATTGTGTTATGAAGGAGGCTGCACCAAACTAAGTGATGTTAGCAAAGAATAGCAGCCTGCACCAGTTTTCTGAACCACTGCAGTTTTTGGTGTGAATCTTTGTTTGTTATTCTTGTTATTCTTGTGTATCCTTACCAGAATACACTTGGGAGAATAAATGTGAGATAAAGCAGGTTTCATCTTTACTTTTTCTTATATCCTGATTAGGGAAAATAGTTTGAATCCAAAAGGATGTCACTGAGTGCAAACACAATCCTGGAACGGGGCCCGCTGGGCGTGCATCTCAGGGGCTATTAATCTACAACCTTCAATTTGTAAATATGCAGGAGACTGAGTCAGTAGAAAAAAAATAATTTTCAACATCTGTGGTATTCTTTCTGTTCCAGATTAATTACACTGCTTGTTTGTTGATACTGACCAGAATTTTCAATCCTCTGATGCTATGCTTGGAACACCATAAGTATTTTTCTACGTGTTTATCACTTATGTCCCATGCAACTTTATCTCTGTCACAGTCTGTCTTTCTTCATATATTTTGGGTCCCAATTTTGTTCTTGTGCTCGCTTGCCTTAGATTTCTTGGTTTTCCTATGATACTGAGTGAGGTGTGGCTCTTTCTCATCAGTATTTATTTTACTTTTGAGATACCTTCTTAATACATAATCCCTGCACACACACACATCATTCAATCAAAATGATGATATAAATGAAAATCCAAACGTGCTATTTAATCATCTAGAGAGGTTGATAATTATTTTCAATCAGCTAGGATTGCTCTGCTAGTTCAAAGAATTATTAATGAGACCCAAATTTGCTAATAAATTGCAAGCAGCCCTTTTTTGTGAGTGAGGGCAGATATCAAGGAAGGCCATTTGAGAAGCTGCCATCCGGTTTTTACATCAACCTAATGAAGCCCATACCCTCCGTCTTAGTGAGCCAAGTAACTGCTAAAATCTCTGTCCTAAAATCCAAAAAGATTTCTTTAGTTGGATCCTTGGCAGCTCTAAAGAGAGGGGAGCCACCAAGGTATTCCTTCCCCAAATGACCCACGTTGGGAGTGGGAAGTGTGCCAACCCCTGTGCAACAGGCAAAGTAGCGGCAATGCCATCCCCAACCCAGTCAGTCCTGGAGTCACTGTCCCTTCTCTTGTTCTCCAAACTCCACTCCTCACCACTGTCCTCTGGAGGCCCTCAAAAGGCCAGAGAGCTCCTGTTTGGGGACTCTCATTCACTTCCCTCTTTTGGTTCCAAGAACTTTCTTTCAAAGGCCAGCTGCTTCCATAGTCTTTGCTCTCTGCCAGACACCAGCCATGTCGGCCAGCTTTGGCTTTCTTTTTAACCTTGCTACAATCTACTTAATTCCCTGGAGTCCCCTCTCCAGGCGAAGAGGGTGAGGCGCACTCTATGCCACAACTCACTTCCTTCCTCCTCTGCATGATAAGCGCACGAGGGCTTTTTTGTTTTGTGGGTTTTTCTGAGAATTGCCAAGGAGAAAAATAACTAAATAATTCATGTGGGAGAGATGTGACTGTACCAGAACCCTTATGAAATTGCTAGATTCAAGAATGAACATTTATTGATCACTTCCTACACATCCATCACCGCCCTCCGATCTCAGTTATTGTTCCTGGGCTACATTTCTTGGATGATCTTGGAAATACCATTGGCCACTCTGTTCTTGGCAAATAGCTCACTAATCTCTTCTGTCAATAATGAGGACAAAATAAAGAGCAGGCAGTGCTCTCTCTTTGGCTCATTCGAATGTCTCTACGGCTCCAGACACATGGGAACATATGTATTAAAGTTCTTCTACTTTTGTAGACATTAAGATATCATAAATTGAATTAAGATACACGTTCAAGATCTGACTCTAGCAATAATAGAATTATTTGACATTGAGATTATTTTAAAAGTTCAATGTCTACTCAGTTTCTCATGCTCACTCTACCTGCTGAGGGTTTCCTGGTAGAATCTGATCATTTAGCATCTATCTCGCGATGTGCTCCTAAAGTCACTCTCTGACAAGAAAAAATAAGCAAACAAACAGAAAAGCCTTGATTCATAGCTTTTGCTGATTTCTGTGATGTAAATGGTCAGTTTCCTTGTTGGAATGATTAACAACCCACTGGCAAGAGCTTTTGCAAGTCAGTCAGAATCAGTTCTAACAAACTCCTCATCCTTCAAGTCTTTTCCTTACCAAACCATGATACCAAGTCCTTGTTCTCCAAGAGACTCCTTTCAGATAGACTTTCACTTGGAGAGTCAATTATATTGGAAAACCAACATAGTCAGCAAATTCCAGCTTTGTTAATGACTGCCAGATGTGCCAGGGAATCGGCCTGGAGAAGGGCCTCTACTCAATGGGAGAAATTCAGTGTCAAAACTATGGCTAAGGGCACACTCCTCAGTGACAGTGACAAGAGGGACAGAAGAAAGCACAGGCTAAATGCCAGTAGGACACAAAGTCACTGAGAGCACAGAGTCTTAAGTCAGTGTGTAAGTTTTGTGATATTGGACAGGTTACTTCACCTCTTTGAGCTTTAGTCTTTCATTTGTAACATTGGGAGATTTTTATTTCATTTCATGAAATCTAAGCTAGCCTCTATGGTAAAACATACCATTATTTTATGCTCCATGAAGAAATTTTAGAATGATGCCAATTAAACCATGACGCACCATCAAAAGCAAGACCCATTCCATTTTTGCAAAAGCCAAAGTGTGAGAGAAAACATATTTTAGAATCACTGAATTATGATACTCATCCCACACAGGGTTTTTCAAAAGTACAATTGGGTTTCTATATGTGAAGTGCTTCACACAGCTGGCACATTGTAGAAGTGATGGAAGGTTTTGCTATTATAATATCATTATTATTATCAAGAGATTAATGAAGACTAAAAAATGCAAGATATCTGACTCACAAATTAAATGTTCAGATTTCCTTATAAGACCTATGTGTGATCCCAAGTGGTTCTAAACTAACATTTTTCAAGCTATTTTTCTGATAACTGCATGAGCCTCAGGGACTGCAGTTCTAATAAGTAGAGATGAGGGGTCCGGGTGAGGTGAAGGCCAAGCACATAAAATTCTGTCACCTCATCCAGAACTCAACCAAAGCAGCTCCATTCTTATCAACTGCGAGCCCTGGAATTCGATGTAAGATTTCATTGTAATTGTGTTCTTATGCTTAAAACATGTACGTAGTAGGCTTTACCCAGCCAGCCTTTACAAAACACATACACCAGGTAGAGAGACAGCTTGACATCTCCACAGGAACCATCTTTCCTAGTGGTAAATCAGTTCTCACTCAAAGTCACAGATCCCAGAATCCCATGCTCTTGTTGGTCATGGGGTGTGAGAAGCTTCCTTCTCTTCCCTCTGGCAGCTGCGATATTGTCCCTGACAATGCCCTCTGCCAGACCATGTCCATCATCCTTAGGACATTTCTGTCTTCACTGGAGCTGTTCAGATTTCAAGTCCAGTCAGCAAAGACTGTGACAAGAACTTTAAATGCAATAGCAAAGTTTATACCCTAAATGTTTGTCCAGCAGTTTCCTTGGCAACAGCTCTCATTTCTGACCACTCACCTTGGCTACGCTCTACCAGAGCTATCGTTTGTCACACCCATTCCCAAAACAGCTCAGGTGCCTCTCAGGACCCAACATTCCAAGAAGGAGCTGAAGTTGAAAACATAACGCATTTTTGAATACAGGTTTAAAATCTCCATAAGAGTAGTCATAGCCTCTTTTGAGATCCAGGTCAATGAAAAAAAAAAATAGCAAAATTATGAAGATACTAGACTCTGATGCATTGTGATTCCAGCTATATAACAAGCGGAATACCACTGAGCAGCCACAGTGTCTATAATCCCACAGACTTGGAAAGCTCACAAGTTCAAAGCCAGTCTTGCAAATACTGAGACCCTGTCTCAAAATAAAAAACTAAAAAGGGATGGTGATGTGGGTTTATTCCCCAGTACATACCCCCCCTAAAAAACAACAAAAACAAAAACAAAAACAAAAAAACAGGAAAGGAATGCTATCTAAAAATGAAAATAACTATATTGGGGTATAATAAAAAAATGGAGATTAAAAATAATTTTATGTTCTTGTTTGATATTATTATATTTGTTTTTATTTAAAATGTCAAAATACCTCTCATGTTTTCTTCATTCAACAAACATTTATTATACACATAATTTGTGTTTATCTTTATTTACTCCACCCTACCCTCATCTTTTTTTTCACCTCTTTTATGTCCTCAGGTGTTTAATCAGTCCATTAATATCTGCACCTGTGTGCACATGCTTGCCCTCTCTAATCAGACTCTTTGATGGCTAAGGACTATTTTTGCCCTGTAAGCCTTAGTTACTGACCGTCTGTGGATAATATACTTGAATTACATAAAACAAGTTCAAGTTTACATCTTCAATTAATATACCAGATAAATTATAGGAATGAAACTGTGCCCAAGACAGTATAAGTAACATCTGAATTCCAGGGCCCCTGCTTTGAAAGGGATGCTGGAATTCATTGAGGATAAGAATAGGTATATGGAGCAAGGATAAATTAGAGGGGAAAAAAAAAAAAAAAAAAAAAAAAACCCTTGAGTGATGAAAAATAAGGATTCATTATGGGGCTAGAACTTACACAAAGGGGGAGCCAGAACGCTGATGGAAGATCTGTGGTCTCCAGAACTGGTACTAGGCTTGAAGTTGCTCTGGGCCTGAATCAGCAGTCAGGAAGGAAAGCAGGGCATGAAGTAGAAGAGAAAGGGACAAGACAGAACCTGAGAGAATAAAATGGAACCCACAAAGACAAGTTGGTGATGTGGTCATCACCTTCAGCCTCAGTGATCAGTAGCCTGCATGGTAAAGTCAACACACTTCACCATGTGTTGTATCTACATATGGTTCTGGACTCAGAGAAGTCAAAGGAGAATCTGGTGGTTACTGGAGGTACCATGGTCCACCAGGAAAGATAGCAGATTAACATTAACATGTTGTGTTAGAGCTCCATGCCCACCTTCAGAAGGAAAAATACAACTGCCACTTCACCTGCACCCTCCAGATCTTATTCAAGTCTCTTTTGTGTTCAGACATTACTTGAAGCCGTACAACTAAAGGGATTCTGAGAAATTGAGTTCTACTTTAGCTAAAAGACATGGTACAAAAGTCACACAACAGAACCCTCCACTTCTCTCACTGGAGTAAGTTCGTAGAAACAACAACTATACGCAGGGTGCCATTTCATCCTAGGCTTGGCATCAAATCTTAAGCTTCCATGATTCCTACTTGACTTTTTTAAGGGCCTAAAGTTAGAGATGAGTCAGCCCAACAGGAGATCCTTACAGAAAAAGGATAAAAATCAAGGATCAGAAACTGGAAACTACTTGAAAGTACACAAATGTTCATGTCTTCTATTGAATCAAAAATAACTACTGGTAATGTAGAAAGGAATTTTCCAAATTCCTTAATTCTTTCTGTTCCCCCAAAATAAAAAAGATGAAAGTAGGGGGGAAGGAGTAGGATGTTCTGTGCATGAAGAAGCCATTCATGTATTCATTAATAAAAAGCAGTCAAACATTCAGAGTACCTAACCAGCTCCCCCTTGGGCCAGGCACCATGGTAATACAGTTTCCTACCTGAGGACTGTCTTGGGAGAGACCAGGACAAGGGTCAGAATCAGTTCTCAGCGTGTTTGGATAGAATGTTGCTATGCAACAGTCTTACACCTAGTCAGAATACTGGCCACTGGACCCAAGTCTAGGCATGACCAAGGGCAGGTAGAGGCAACTGATACAAGGAATATTCTCTCAGAGATAAGAGAGCCCCTGGAAACCCCACTTCTAAGTATACTTTGAGATTCTTAGATAAAAAAAATCGATGTACAGATATCCATCAACAAGTTAGAAAACCCCCAACTAAAAACATCATCATCTCACTTATTGTCATCATCCTCATGTCTCCTCCTACCTTCACAATATGCAAATAGTAGGACTTTATCCCTATAGATATGGAGTCGGACCAAATATCTCAGTGGCCTAGAGCCACTGCAGATCATGGACTCAGTCAACATAAGTTGAGTGATTGGATGAAAGCCAGAAAATTCTCCACTTTTATTTCTCCCACTCTGTGGAATAAGAACACAGTGCTGCATTGGTCAATAATGATGCTCAACACTGTGCTTCTTCCCCTTTCAAAAGGCAGGCTGAACATCATTATTTTGGAAACAAGGCATTTTTTACATTCACGAGTTGGGTTGGGTTTTGTTTTGCTGTTGCTGTTCCCTGTGTAATGATTATTCACATACACCTGACTAACCAGCTGTCAAATTAAAAGTCAAAGGCCTCCCATCAGGAATTTTGAGGATTTATTTTCTCCACATGGTGGCCTCATCAGGAGTGACCTGTTGGAACCAGCTGGATGACCACAGCTGACTCACACCCCATGGTCTACTAAATCTGAGTCCAGGTGGGTCCCAGGGAACTCTGATCCCCTTATGTGGTATTTGGCTGAACTAAGTTGAAAGAATAGTGTCCTTCCCTCCTCCTTCTTGGGTGCAGAATATCACAATAACTTCCATCCTACTGATTCCAGGAAGGTTTATGTAACTGTAGTTGCTTTTATTCTGAAACAGCTAGTCAGAGGCTTGAACTACTGTGGGTCACAAATTTTCCTATGCAAGTTAGCTGGTAATGCCAAAAATATGCTTTTATAATGGATTTTTACCAGAAATAAAGAAATATAATCAAGTAAGAGGAACCATGTTGAAACATTCAAGTAAACTCTGGTAAATGCATTTGGTTTCACAGTCATTTCTCCAGGGTGAACCAATAGGTATTAAATGTATATATGTTAAGTGGTAACAATTCTTCAAGTTAAGTGACAACTCCAGTCATTTTAATATTTCACCAACCTACAAGCAGTTAAATTTTAAATTCACCTAATTTTTATTAATAATCAGGATAGTGTATTAAACCATGCTTATCAGAACAAAATAGATTCGTTTAGCTCATCAGTATTTTAAACATTTATAAATTTTATGCGGTATAAGTACCCATTTCACAGCATTTTATGCTATGCTTACAACAAAATAAAATTTTATTTTGACATACATTTGATTATTGGTCCTTTCCTCTAATCTCATAATTCTCTTTAAAACAAAAAAAAAAAAGATCACCTTCAAAAATAACACATAAATATTCAGCATTTGAAAACATGTAAATGTAAAATGTATCACATCTACATTTATTAAACATAATAAAAATGTACTATCTACCATCACTAAGAAATGATGCCATTTGCTGCGCTAAGCACATTATGTGGGGTGTCTCTCAATCCTCCTAGCACTCATAGGTGTGAGTGCTATTAGCATTAGACTCCTTTCATACACAAATAACATAAGGTGTAGAGAGGTCAAGTAGATATATAAGGCCACCCAGAGGGTCAGTGACAGAACTTGGGTTTCAGTCATAGTCCTTCTTATACTACAGTCTGAGTTCTGGCCTCAGCAATGAATGACCTTTAACCTCAGGAGAGGTTGGTTACAGATAACTCTGAGAAGGTGGTTAAAGACCCTCTCCCCAAAAGTATCCCTCCGCCCAACACACACACACACACACACAGACACACACGCTTTTACCACACACAGTTTTAAAGGGTTTCCTGACTTCCCTGAAGACCACCCACAGCTTCCCTGGGGTTCATAAACCCTAAATTAAGGACCATCTATTTAGATATGTCCTTAAGTATCAAAGTGTGGGAATTTGATTGTTGACTTGCTAAGGAGCTGTACTATGCAAATGAAAATGTGACAAGAATGGGGAGAAGAGTGACCCAGATACTAGGACACCTGCATGCCCTGCCTATGGCCAGAGCCAGTGAGTCACAAAATAAGGGGCCCTGCCCTATGGAGTCACATTAGGCTCTTTGAATTACCATAAGAAATGAGGAAGGAATGGTTATTGTAAGAAGTCAGCTAAAAGAAAGAACCTCAGAGGAAGAACAGGAATTGAGGTAGGACCAGACCTTCCTGAGCATGAAGTTGGATCAGAAGAATGTGCTGGTCCGGACACAACTCTCTAGATGCAGTACCAGGGCCATGTGCAACCCCTGTGATCTGTCTTTGCTTGTCCACCCTGTTCTCCTTTCTGGTCTACTTATTCTTACTCCAGACTGGATTTCTTATACCTCAGAGGCTCCTCTGAGTAAGCGCTACCTCCAAACTTTTACAAACTCAGATTTCTACTTCTTCAGAACTTCAGTTACCATGGCACCCCACATTTCTTACTTTACCTCTGAGCTTCTCTCTTTTCTTTTCTGCTACCGTTTCCTCCACGAACTAAGGGGGTTAATTGTCCCATTCCCTCAGTATTTCCCAGTTCAAAAGCCTGACTATAGCTGTAGCTGTTTTCTGCCTTAGGTCAAGACACAGGATTTTAACCAGCCTATTGTTTGGCTGTGTTTAGATGCCATCTCTAGTCCAGTCAGAGGTAACTGGTGGCAGAGAGAGTAGAAGATTTTTTTCTGTGGAAATGAACATGGCCCTGTGCTAGACTGTTCTAGGGGGCAATTTCCTCATTAGAAGATGTGGGTCAGGGAATTTCCTATAGACAGGTACAGTGATAAAATTACTGGTCGAGACCCTTGGGATAGGCTAGCTATGGGAAATATCTGTATCACCTTACATACTTAAAACTGGTTCCACCTAATGTCAGGTCCCCGGCAACTAACTGGGTGTTGAGATGGGAGCTAAGTGGCAATAGGAATCCTCACTACTGATGAAAGTTAAGAATTGGGGGAAACATCTGGATCTGAGACCAGCCAGGTGTGCCCATCAGTGGCCTACCATTTAAGATGTCTGTGCCAAAGGATTTTTGTGTCAAGTTTCAGAACACACAAGTTTCTCATACATTTCACTGGTTGTTCACTGAGCCTTTTAAGGATGAAGCAGCTTAAAGGGCACTGTGACACACACACTGTGACAGAATTACAAAGTAAAACAAAACTTCAAACATCAGGTAATCTACCCCTACACGTTATGGAGAGGGAGACAGAACCTGAGAGTAGATAATGCTAAAAGGAAAGCACACACAGAATTGTCAGCGGACCCCAATTTTCAGTCCATTTCTTCCTTCATCAGCCACATTTGCTCTTTATTCCCTACTGTCATTGAGCGACGCCACTCTGTAGCAAAACAGAAAAAGAGGAAATACTGTAAAGCAGTATCTCAAGCGATCAGTGTTCAATTCCAATGTGTGTGTATCTGCAGGGTGTTTTTAAGCATAGAATATTTGGAGGGGGGAATAATCCTAGATCATAGACACCCTGTGTCACTCAGTTATGTGTATAAATCCCCAGTCCTTCACCTGAAAAGTGGACTCATCACGTACCCTTCATTTATCTAGCAAACATTAACTGAATATCTGCTATATTTCAGGCTCTGAATGCAAAACGAAGTATAACAATTCTCATGCCTCAAAGAGCTTTTATACTCTAGTAGAGGGTGTAAGTGCTACACTCCAGGGATTATGGAGGAAAATAAAGAAGAAACAGCCAGGCACAGTGGCACACACCTATGATCCCAGCAGTTCAGAAGGCTGAGACAGGAGGATTGCAAGTTCAAGTTCAGTCTCAGCAGCTTAGGGAGTCCCTAAGCAACTTGTGAGACCCTGTGTCAAAATAAAAAATAAAAAGGGCCAGGGATGTGATGCGGTTCAGTGGTAAGCACCCTGGTCCAATCCCCAGTACCAAAAAAAAAAAAAAAAAAAAAGAGAGAGAGAGAGAGAGAAAAGAGAGGGAGAGAGAGAAGAAGGGGGGGAGGAGGGGGAGGAAGGAGGGAGAGAAGGAAGCAGAGACAACGAACTCTAGCAGTGCACCTACAGTGCAGAGATCAATGGGAAGGCAGAGTGCGACTGGCAGGAGATGAGGCCAGGTAGCAAAGAGCATCACATACCTTCCCTGTCGAGTAATACAGGCAAACTTTTGGTTTTGGATAATTGTTCTAATAACTGTATAGAGACCTTAGTTCTAGCAGCATGAAGACAAGTTAGGAGCCTGTTTTAGTGGTAGTGAGACCAGAGAGAAGTGGGCACCTTCTAGAGATCGTATAACTCAAAGGGCTTGGAAGTTGATTGTGAGCCGTGGGGAGTGGGGATGTGAGGGGGAAAGAATCAGTGAAGAATTTAACCAAGTTCATGGTTGGGTGGAAATAACCGAAACCAGTAAATTTGGTTTGGGAAATTTGAGTGAGTTGTAGAGAATCAATCAAGCCTAAAGTTCCTGTAGAACCCTGGTCCACAGATCAAGAGTTCAGCAAAGGCATCAGCTAAGAATGCAAGCGTCAGCCTCGACACAGGAGGAGGGAGGGCTATCAGAATCACTTGTGGAACTTCCTGCAACTTCACACACCATTCCTTTTAAATTCTCCAATGCCTTCCCTCCCCACCCCTAAGCCCACACCCTTCCAATTCTTGAGCATCAACCATCAGCAGAGTAAATCATTAGCACCATGATGGAGTGAAGGAGAGGACAGCAGGGGACAGTGTCCTCAGGGACACTGACAGTTAAGGCATGAGGTAAAAGAAACAAGTGATAATACAGCCTGAAGACCTGCTACTACAGCAAAATAACATAAATTCAGGGGCTTAAAACAACGGAAATTCTTTTTTCACAGTGTTAAAGAGGCTGAAAAGCCTAAGATAGAGGCAGATTCAGTGTCTGATGGTGAAGACCCACATCTTCATAGACATGAAGGGCACTAATCCCATTCATGAGGGCTCAGCCCATGACCTAATCGCTTCCCAAAGTCCCCACCTCCTAATGCCATCTCCATACTTGGAGATGCCAGTTTCAACATATGAATTTTGAGACACACAAATATTTAAATCATAGCATTAAGAACTATTGGCCCAAAGTGTAACAGGAACCAGGAAAGGGTGGCAGGTGCTTTCTGAATACAAAATATTACACATGAGCAGTGAGGATTATTAGCACTTAAGGCTTCGTCTATTTTGCAAGACCCTCCCTGTCCCCTCCAGACCACTCTCCCAGTGTTCCAGGGCATCAGGTGGTACCCCAGGGCAGAGGCTGTGAGTACTTGGCCTGTGCTCAGCCCCAGAACGGCACCTGACTGGCAGGAGGCAGAAACAGGGTTGGAGGAATGAGTGGATGATTACGATTGCGTCACTGCATTCCTGGGTCTCTGCAGCACAGAAAATATCCAGATTGTTTTTTTAAACTGAACCTAATGTGTTTATTTCTTTTTCTTGGCATATCTTTGTTTCTGTTATATTTTGTGCCCTCACAGTTTAGGAAAAACTAATCAGCTCCCTCTAGATATCAAAAAAAAATACATAAAGAAGTATTTCCTGTAGAGAACTTTGTCCTTCTCCTCCTATCTCCTTTCCTCTGGGCACCTTGTATCTCCCCAGAGCCCAGGTTTGTTGTCTGATTTCCAGCATGTTCATATCCAAATCAATCTGAACTAATTTTGCAAGTCAAATGTTTTGAGAGCTCACCCTAAGTGCTTTCTAAAATTCTAAACATTTAACATCTGCTTGGCTGGACTCAATTCCTAGTCTTGTAAGTCTACTTACATCCACCAATTTGGCTTGTCATGATTTATCACTTCAAAATCTATATTATTTATTGCCTTTGATTGCATTATCACAGGTGTTCTGTGCTACTGATGCTACCCTCAGTTTCTCTGAGAGTCTCTGGTGGAATCATCACTTCTAATTTACCAGGAAGTCATTTCTATGCACTCTTTTTCCAGCTTTTGTAAACTTATTCCTGAGTCTCCCCCTTGCTCTAGGGTACATTTTTAAGGATGATAAATTCAGGAAGTTTATTTTCCAGACTTGCAGATTTGGCAAGGCATTTACATTTCAGAGTCCTAGTTTTTCACAAGCAGATATTTTTACAAGGTGTTTCTACTAATCACAGATTCTTTATTCTCAGGTGCTTGTGCCATTTTGCCAAGGCTGAGATGAGCTTTATGGCCCTTGGAGTGCGCATGTGCACACACACACACACACACACACACACACACTCACTCTGTATTCCTTATGTACACACTCTTGCTTCTGCAGTGTGCTGGTGAACCTCTTCCTCCTTCCATAACCAACAGGGAGCCAGGAAGAGAAAAGCCTCACCCACAACCTTTGGTCCCAGCCATCTATTGCATTCAGCCTCAGTTCAGATATTGCCCCACGGGGTTTCAGGCCTGGCAGCAACAGCAGACAGGGAAGAGGAGGCAGAAGTTGCTCGGTAAAAATCCTGGTAACATGAACAGGTATAGGATCCCCTCCTGGGCCTCTGGGCCCACCCCACAACTCACAAAGATGGAAATAATTTCTGTCTCTGTGGACAGGAAAGTTCAAGGCAGAAAAGGGATTGGAACAGTAGAAGAGGGATAGGAACAGGGAAAATATCTGACCATACCTTGCTCAGATCAAGCTTTGTGAACTACAGGAAGCATCGGGGCCTCCACAGAGACAAAGAGAACAACACTTCTCAGACATCTTGGGAGCAGGTAGTCTAGGTCACTCTTGCATGCTATGAGTTAACTTGGCACCTAGACCTTCCAATCATGTGTCTTTCAGTGCCAAACTTGTAGGAAAGAAGTTTACTTATTTGACTTGGGCCAGTGATTTCTGGACATGTCAGCTAATAGGAACAAAGCATTAATACAGACACAGATATCGGGAAAATTGCTGTCAACCCTGCAGACATCCTAATTTGCATGCATTGCATTCCAGAATAACAGCTTGCTCTTAAAGAAAATATTTGTGCCCATACTTCCACATCTATGAGGGTCTCAGTCCTCCTGACTAAGATTTTCTCTAGCAAACTGTTTCTTTTCTTTTCAGTACTGGGAATCAAACCCAGGGAAGTTTTACCCCTGAGTTATATCCTCAGCCCTTTTAAATTTTTTTTTTTTTATTTTGAGACAGGATCTTGCTAAGTTGCTTAGGGCCTCACTAAATTGCTGAGGCTGATCTCGAACTGGCAATCCTCCTGCCTCAGTCTCCCAAATCACTGGGATTACAAGCATACACCACACCACCGAGTCTGGCGAACATCTTAAAAAAAATTTTCCTGTTCAAAAAAAGTGGAAATAAAAACTGTTGAAAAGTTTCATTTTTTTCAGTTTTTGGAAAAACAAAGGAATAGACCAGTTTGGAAAAGCCATCAGTTAGAATACTGGTATACAAGTAAAATAAATAACATCCCTTACACCTCATTTTAGTTATTTATGAAGTGGTAATAATAAGATCTATGTTGTAGGATTCTTGCAAAGACAGAATATTTCATATAAAGAATCTCAAGCTCAATAGAAATGAACTATGCACCTATTTATGCACGTGCACATGTTATCTTTTTAAAGATGTAGTGCCATGGGCTAGGGCTATAGCTCAGTGGTAGTGCTTGCCTAGTATGCATGAGGCCCTGGGTTTGCTTCCCAGTACCACAAAATAAATTTTTGTTAAATAAAGATTTATTGCCTAACTAGAAAATTGACCAGCAAGATCACCCTAACCTCAGTAGTTAAACAGATGGAATTTCAATGAACTCACCACCCTTCACACTATGGATCAGATCAGTATGTGCAGCAGCCCCAGGGCCTGCATGTTGCTTAGGTATCTGACTAGTTAGAACCTTGTTTCATCTATCTTTCTGGATTCTTTGGCCCACTCAAGGTCCTTTCCTGCACCCTTGGTCCCCTCTCTTCTTCTACAGCTGGTACCCAAACATCCACAATGACTAAGCAACTTATTTGCTCCTGAATCTCATCTGAGGGCATTCTACAAAACCAAGGGAGGCTGCCCCCCCCAACCCCCGGCAGAGGTGCTCCGACTGTGGAAAATTACTGATCCACACTGAACTACACAAAAAACATTCTTAAAAGTCCTAAGAAGAGCAAACACTTCCCCTGGCAAGTTTTCCAGCAGGGTCCTTGGAGTAACCACCCTCCCTAGGCACCAACCAAAAGCCTGGTCCTGAGCAGTGACAAATCTGGAATCCTCTGGCACACGCCAATCCAGTGCCTACTGCACAAAGGGGGCCCTTCTTACAAACTCAGCACTGAATCTGCACACACATAGCATTACTTTTTGGCTGAAAGGGAAAGTCGATGTGGAAAATATAATCTGATGGCTAGGGCTTGAAATGAAAGACATAATATGGCACAAGCTCTCAGGGCCTAAACTCTTACCCTGCGGAAGCATAAACACTTTTTGGAAGCTAAGACTAGGACACAATATGATACTGCAGCAAAAACTCAAGAGTAGCAAAGGGTTTAAACATTAACACACTGGCTCCAATTTACTAACTATGAATCACTAGAATCTAAATAGAGAGGAAAATGTGGACCAGCCAGCATTTTACCTCGTATCCCCTGTGCAGAAAAACTCTCCTAGTGCTTGGAGCCCTGGGAGACTCTGTCACAAAGGACTCTCTTACAGAGATGAAAAAGACAAGTTCTGGCCCTTGAGGAGTCTGTAGCTGGTGAGGGAGGTTGGCAGGTATCTAAAACACAAGGCTCCGTATGGGAGGTGCCAAAATCTGAGTCACTGCAAAAGACAGGAGGATAACTCAACCTCAGGAGTGGAAGAGGGTTCCCCAAAGGGAGGTCAACCTATCCAGGTCTTGGAAAGACAAGCAGGATTTTGAAAGGAAAATCTCAGGCAGAGGGAGCCGCAGGAACAGAGGCAGCTCAGAGGCAGGGAGAGGGTGTGGCCAGGCGCTGGGCTCACCTGGGCTGTGGCAGGAACTGAGCCAAGTGGGGGTTGGGTGGGGAGGCCGTGACCTCCAGAAAGGGTGGCCTTGACTCCCGGGGCCTTTCCAGCATTTCAGATCTGCCTTTGAAATGAAAGGCAGCTAGCTCCTGTGTGTCAAGAATGAAGCAGTTTGGAATCAGGGAGAGAGTTGAAACATGAATTCGTATATATGTATTTCTTTTTCTTCTTCTGCTATTTGAAAAAATGATAACACTTGCAAATCAACAATTGGCCCCTCACTCTGTCCAGCAGGTACTTACTTAACCCTGAGCATAGATTTACTCTCTTCAGTAGCAATGTTCTGCTGAGGGGGTCCTGCCACCCCTGCTCTGTGGGACCCTATCAGACCAGACCACTTTTGTCTCAGAGATTTTATTGCCTATGTGTTCACAGCACATTGAAAGCTAAATTTAACTGCAAAAGGGTCATTAGTATCATCACAGGTGCACAAGTCCTCAAAATTAACTATAATTTTGTTTCTGTTTTGTGTCATTTGCTGGATTTCCTATGCATATTCTGGATGCAAATAGAATTTAAGTAATAATGCTAAGGGGATGCTAAGTGCTTCGTCTTTTTACGATCATAAGAACACAATTGCATGACATGTTGATAAAGTCAAAACTTCACTGACGACAATTGAGACAGGAAATATCCAGCAGAGATGAACTATGATTATTTATGAAAGGCTCTAGCAAGAAATTATTCACTTCTTTGGGCAATTTCCACTTTGCTTCTGATTTAAATCCTCAGAGTGTATTTCATCTAGTTAGTCACACAAAGTTAATGGAGCTTACCATGTTTTTGATAGTACAGCATGTTGAAGCTGACTCCCATCTTCTTTTTCCTAATTATTTGTAGGCTTTCCTCACCTCAGTTTTATTTCTTTAACAGAGTCATTCTTTATTTCAGCAGGGAAGCAGTGTGTGGAGTGTTAGATGTAGTTCTGGAATGTTCTCTAATGCTGGAGACCCTGTTTTGAACCAGGTGCTGACTGTCAGATTAATTATATTAATCACCTGGAGAAGTCTTGTCTAGAGAGGTCAGAGATATCCTTTTCCCTAATTCAGAGCAAAGAGGTGGGAGATCTTGGGACTGTGATTCCTTCGTAAAGTGGCCTCCAGTCCTCCATACTGTGGTTTCGACTCCTCAATGCTGAAATCGTTGTGATTTTCCAGGCATCAAATGAAGAGAGAAGTAGTTAACTACAGGATGTGTTGATTCTTAGAAACTTGCCTGTGGTGGAAAGTTCTAGCACCAGTGTTTCAGGAGAAGGAACAAGTTTATGAGAGACTAAGCCAGAAGAGGATCAGTTATTTTTCCAGCACATTTTCTAATTATATGGGTCTACCCGATCTCCTAGTCAATGGATTTTAAAGGGCAAACAGTCACACCACAAGACTGACGACCAACTCACAGGGCAGACTGTCGTTTTTAGCCACAGGGTTCAGAAATGGTGAAGAGATAAAGAGGTTGCATTTTCCACCACAGCACACATGGGAGCCCACATTTCCAGGATGCCCCGCAAACTGTTCTCAGGCTGTATGAAGTCCTAATGGAGAAATAAACCTGTCACATAAAAACTTCACTACCAAGAGGACTTTATTAATAACCTGGGGGGAGAGGGCAGTGGATAATGAAACTAAAATTTTCTGAGTAGGTATATGCTATGCAGATTCCAGTCACTCTCTATTATCCTTTGAAATCCCTAAAGATAATTCTAAGAGGCATTTTCCTTCCATTTTGCAAAAACTAAGATTCAGAGAAATAAACTCAATAAGCTAAAATCACACAATTAATAAAATGTCAAGACTCCCATATGTGAAAGTCCATCTTCCCTCCAAGGAAACACTTTGCCTAATTTTAACCTATAGTAATTCAGGTTCACATTCTTAAAAAAAAAAAAAAGAACTGTAAAGACACCAAGATAGAAATTCCCAGTTTTTCACATTAATTGTTAAGAACAGGATTTTAGATTACTTTGGATCAGATACAAAAAAGGCATCTACATTTGCTGTTAGAATATACCTTATATTGTTATTTTTGCAATATCAACAGAAGTAAGCTTACCTTTCTTAATATTCCCCTGTAGGACCAAAACTGAAATCAGGATGCAGTGCTCAGCATAGCCCCTGATGAAAAGGCTCCCATGAGCTTATAAAGAGAGGATCAACCTGGAGGCAAAAGCTTTGCCATAGGTTGCTATGGTAGGGGAAAAGTGCCCGGTAGGGAGGTGGGTGTGGAGAAACAAAAAGATTCCAAGATAAAAATTCATCTTTAGAGCTTGTCAAATTACGTACAGAAGTCTCCCCTTGTCCACAGTGGATGTGTTCCAAGACCCCCAGGAGATGCCTAAACTCTGTGGATAGTGCCAACCCCTACATATGCTATGTTAATTTTAATTATACATACTTACCTATAATAAAATTCAATTTATAAAATAGTCCCAGAAAGAGATTCACAATAATAAAATATAATAATCTTATAATAATGAAAGTTATGTGAATGTGATCTCTTTTTCTCAAAATACATTGTTCTGTGCTCATACTTTTCAGATGGCAGTTGACCATAGACAACTGAAACCTGGGAACTTGAAACCATAGATAAAGGGGACCACTGAACTCTGAGAGCTCACAGGCATACTCCCCAGAGATTTTAGGGAGTCCATTTGTCCCTTAAAGAAAACTTATCTTAGATTACATTCAAGGATGGGAACTGTTTCCAGAAGATGCAGTTGATGTTAAATCCCAGAAGGTAGGCAGCAAGAGAGTAGAACAGAACCCACTAGTCCTCAAGGTTCATGAGAGTCTAAGAAGAAGCAAAAAAGAGAGATTGCACTTGACCAATTTTGTACTGTAGGAAAATTTCCCCATCATTATGAGAGGGGTTGGTTGTTCACTCTCTAAGGAAATCTGTGGCCTGCGAGTTTAACCTGGATCAGGAGCCACAGTGGTGAAGATCTAGTACACATCTAGGTAAAAATGTTTTAAACTATCATTTTCCCAGAACAGGAAATATCCCATCAGGTAAGTACCTGCAGGAGATGACATTAATAGCCAGGTTTGTTTCATAGATTTGAAGGCCATTGTTTGAAATTTCTAACACTTTTTCCCACAGAGAAATTGCCAAAAATATTTCCTACATAAATTACACTGAGAAAAGGTCAAGACACTCCAGTTTTTCTAAGACCTTCTAAACTTCAGATTCTTCATCTATACCACAGGAGTAAGGATACCTCTCTCTGCCAACCTCACAGAAGAACTGGAAGGAAAATTTAGGAACTGTGTCACTGAACAGATGCAAGCCATTTTAACACTACACAATTCATTCAAATATTAAAAGATAGCACGAAATTATTTTGAAAGTACACTAGTCTTGTCAACAGTTAAAAAACTAAACAATGAGCAATTTTAATAAGGAAAAAATATTTTGTGTAACTGGAGGAAAAGGAAACAAGGAAGAAGAACAGTAGCTTTTCTTTCCTTTTCTAAATTCTTTTACCTTCTAACATGACATTTCACTTGCTTATTGTCTTTATCGTATCATATGCCTGCCTTCTCTGTGAGCAAGGATCTTGGATGGTTTTCTCACTGGTGGAGCCAAACATCTAGCACAGTGCCTGGCACGTAGTAATGACTGAGCAAACATTTTTGGACAAGCTGATTTATGCTTTGATGATGACGCAAGGCACCAGTGCAGCAGCAGGGACACTGCTGGAATGAATCTCAGAGTCATTTCCTGAAGCACAGGTTCCTTCGAAAACCCAGTGGCTGCTTGCTTTCCACCAGGGATTTATGATCAGGGAGCAAATGGGGATTGCTCTGGAGACGCAGGTCCTAAGGAGCTGGGATTTGACTTTCTGATGGTGCCAGACCACGGTTCATTGTGCAGAGTGAGCACACTTGAGCCACCCCTTTGACCAACTCACCTGTTCCCCTCCCCACTCCAGGGAGTGTTTCCAGGCAACATATATGTATATATACAACACACATGACACTGCTTACACCCTCTCTGTGCCCCTTTGAACAAAGAACAGCCACCTCCACACAGGTCTTCCTCCCTCCAGCCCTGGGCCTGAGCAAGTAGCTTCCTCAGCAAGGTTCCACCCAGTTTCCTAGAACTGCTGCCTTTTATCACAGGGCACTGGAACTGGGGGCAGGGAGCAGGCTGTGTATACGGCCCTCAGGGGAGGGGGGGTGGGAAGAGCCCAGGGGTTTGCCCACTCGGTGGGGCCACTTCTGGGATCCGGCTTCACAGCCTTGGTGAAGAAGCATGCATTCCAATACCATGTTCCTAACCAAGGTTTCTGATTCAACTCACTGGATTTTAGAGTCACCAGAGAGCTCAGAAGTCAAATTAAATTCCCTCATTTTAGAAATAAGGAAAGTGAAGCTCAGGGAGAGCACATGGACTTGCCTGAGGTTACATGAGACCAGCAAGTGGAAAGAAGAAGCCTTTGTCACCTTGACCACACTTGTACCTGTAACATCAGGAATGTCTAGGGAAGTCAACCTTGGACCTCGTGAGAATGAACACTAGCAGTGCAGTGAGAGTTTCAGCAGAAGTCTGCATGCATTTGTAGAAATAAATCAGATTTTCATCATTTTTGAAATGCTATATCCAGACAAATCCAGTAATGGTTACTTGATTTATTTTTTTTAAAAAAGCATTCCTCTTTCCAAAAGGATTTCCCAGCAAATTACTTTAAATAGCTTATTCTCCCTAGAGTATTTGAAATATGGTTTCATTTGCACACTTTGCTGCTTAATCTCAATACACAAGGGTACTCTTCTAAGGTGTGAATAAACTGAAAACTTCTTAGGTAATTGTTTTGACAAAATTATTGTCTTTTTCAAGAAATGTGCCTACGTTTTTCCAAATTCTCATTTATGGGTTGATAAAGTTAGGCTCAGGGAATACGGGGAGTTGCAGATGAAATAAAGTAAATAGATCAACCCTAAACAACATTTTTGCAAAAGCAGGTATAGGCTGGTTACAGAGTGCAGGGTTTCTTCTACAATCTGAATTGACAGATTAAAGCCAAGAAAAATAAGAACATTCTGACCATAATATTTGAGAGCTAAAAGGAGCCATGAAGATGTATTATCTAGTCCAACTATTTCACAGTGTGGATAAGAAAACAAGAGCCCAGGGCAGGGACTGATTGATTCAAGGTCAACAAAGTCTGCTGCTTCCCAGTGGGTTCTCTTTCTATAACCCTTGCACTGGGTGGAAGGGAGTAATAATAAATAGGAGCAAGACCAGAGAAGAGCATGGAATTCTCTGGAAAGGTCATAAGCTCTTCCCCACCAATAGGGAAGCTCTCAAAGTGTTTCTGTCAACCCCAGCTAGTTCTGGCAAAAGAGATTAAATGGATCTTTCAGAATCACTGGTATAAAGCATAAGCTAAGGCTGGGTAAGCAAGCTAGCCTCCTTGGAGAATTTATTTCCAGGAATCATGGCCTCTGCCCCAGATGGGGAGTGACTGTCCATGAGAGGAAGAGGGAGATTTGTCAAAGTCTCTATTAGAAACCAGAATTATATTCCTAAGGGCCTTGCTTCTCGGTCTGTGGTTGCAAACCTGGAAATTTGGGGCGATGTCTGAGAATACATGGGGTTGGCACAACGAGGGAGGAGGGTGCTTCTCACATCTAGTTCACAGAAACCGGGGAGACTGTGGAAAATCAGTCTTCCATTCTACCAAAAAGTATGCTGCCCAACAGTTAGTAGCACCAAGACTGAAAAAGAAACATGGTTCTACCTACCTACCGTCAGTGCTCAGCTCAGATTCAATACTGCTAAGCTAAATGCTTCCTTCAGAACACAGAAATCAAATTCTAAAGATTCCCCTCTCTCTCTTTAGGTCTTTAGATTTTTAACACCCCACCCCCACCCCCACCAAGATAAAATCCACATGAAGAGGAGGTAAGCAGAAGAACTGGAGGCAACAATTTCAATAAAAATACTTAGTGCTGAAAATACATGCGTAGGAGAGACTATTTTCCATGCACTTATATTTTTCCTGCTCTTTGTTGTCATTCCACCATTCTTGGTAAATTTGTTTTCATTTTAAGTGTTACAAGCAGTTATTATGTATTCCAGGCAGGGCTCCCAAGCTGTGACAATTTAAATGAGGGAGACTTTTTTTGTAGGAAAAACAAATGATAAAAGTATAAATGGTTAGTTGAAACACTGAAGAAAAGCTTGCCTCAGAGAGCAAAATGCTTTTTTATGTAGTCCTAATATTAATCCGAAATGAAAATGTCCTTCACTTCAAAAGGGTAAGATTTGGCAGATAGAAGATAGAAGAGGGCAAGGATATGTCCCCTCCACATTTAGAACTGCATACCTCCTGAAAAGACTTTGAAATAAATAGTATATAAGAAGCTACAAGTAATTTTTAAAATGGCTTAAAGCTTTTACACCTTCAGCTCAAAGGAACAGAATGGCTCACAATGACAGCATGGAAGAATAAAAGGGACTCCAGATGAAGAATCTAAAAATTTGGATTCTGGTCCAGGGTCTTTAACATACTCCCTGACCTGAGGCAAATGATGTACCTCATATGTGTAGTTTATGATGATATAATAATAACAACAACATTTACAGTCCTCAAGGGTTGCTATGAGGTTCAAAGGGTATGTAAATGTCAATGTATAGCCTCCTCTATTAGCTTCCCATTGCTATAGAAAATACCTACAGTGGCAGGGATGTAGCTCAGTTGGTAGAGTGCTTGCTTTGCATGCACAAGGACCTGGGTTCAATCCCCAGTACCACCAGAAAAAACAAACAAACAAAAAAACAAAACCAAAAAAAACCTGCAGCTGAGAACCTTATAAAGAAAAGAAGTTTATTTACCTCAGTTTTGGAGGCTGAAGTCCACATATCATGGTGCTGGCTCTGGTAAGGGTCCCCTGGTTATATCACTTCATGGTGAAGGGCATCATGGCAGGAATGTGTGCTAAAGGGAAAGATCACAAAGACAGGAAGCTAGAGAGAGTCAGGGGATCAAGCTCGCTCTTTAATGACAACTCACTCTTATGAGAATTAACAGGGGTCCCTTTAGAACTACCTAATCTCTTTTGAGGGCAGTGCCCACAATGGCCTAACCGCTTCTCACCAGGCCCCACCTCTTCAAAGTTCCATCACCTCAACACAATCACATGGAGGATGAGCTTCCAGCACATGAACCCATAGAAGACAAATCACATCCAAACTACAGCACCTCCTCACGGTGTTTCTTCACATTCCCTACATAATGCCAATGTGATCATCGCCCTTATCAGCATCACTGACAAACAACCTCAGGTCAAACCTGGAATTATGACAGAGGAGATTTTTTTTTCCATACTGGACTTGAACCCAGGGTGCTCTATCACTGAGCTAAACCCCCACTCTTTTGTTTTTTTATTTTTTGCGACAGTGTCTCTCTTGGTTGCCCAGGCTGGCCTTGAACTTGCAATCTTCCTACCTCAGCCTCCCAAATCACTGGGACTGCAGGTGTGCACCACCATGCCCAACTAAAAGCATCACTTATAATATACTTTCAAATGTCCTTCCTTTAAACCCATCTTTTTTCTGCTTAAGGTGAGGGATCATCAGGGTAGAGTGACTATGTTCCAAATAAATAAGTGAATAAATATCTTCCCAGAAAAAAGTCATCATGGCCACATGCGGTGGCACATGCCTATAATCCCAGCCATTCAGGAGGCTGAGGCAGGAAGATCACGAGTTCAAAGCCAGCCTCAGCAAAAGCGAGGCATTAAGCAACTCAGTGAGACCTTGTCTCTAAATAAAATACAAAATAGGGCTGGGGATGTGGCTCAGTGGTTGAGGGCCCCTGAGTTCAATCCCTGGCGCAAAAAAAAAAAAAAAAAAAAAAATGTCATCACAAAGTATCATGCGCATAAAAGCAAAATATTGGAGCATTAGCTACCAAAGAGAAGACTTCCTTTCTTGAAATTTTTGAAAAGCTGGAGAATGAGTGAAAAGTCATAAGGCAGGACTAGGATTCAGAAGTGACCAAACAGTAAAATTTATTTACTTGTAGAGTAATTCAAAAATTTAATCAGTTATGTTACAGCAGTAATATAAGGCAGAGAAATAATCTTTAGTCTATTGTTGTTTCGTGACTCTCAGGTTGATGGAAACAAAATTAACATTAAGGGGGTAAAAAGGAGCACTAGATGATAAATCAGCAGATTTTTTAAAAAAGGAAAACATTTGGAAGTTGTTATTTTCTTTATGTGCCTTTGGTATTTTTAATGCAGAATTTTTATGGGGGCAACAAAATAGTGGATAAAGGGAAACTAGTGAATGTAATTTACTTAGACTCTCAAGGGCTTTTGATACAGTCCTACACAAGAGGCTATTAAGGAAACTTGGCAGCCACTGGGTAAGAGGTAAAGGGCTGTCAATCATGGGTTAACTGTGGGTTAAGAGATAGAGGGGTAACGAAAGAATAAATGACGTGCTCTCAGCCTGGAAAAGAGTTAATAGTGGGGTGTCAGCAATCGATACAAGAGGAATGCTCGCCAGGATATTTATTAACACCCTTGAAAATGGACTAAATAATAAGGTGCTGAAATTTGCTGACTCTAGGAAACTATTTTGGTTCCCCAAGTCTACACAGATGGATATGAGAAACATAGAATCCAAACTCAGTAATTGGGCAAAACAGTAGCAGATGAAGCACAGAGCAGACAAGCGCAAAGTAATGCACATTGGAAGTAGCAACTTAAATTACTCATCCACTCGGGTGAGTTCTGAATTAATGCTAACCTTACCAGGAAAAGATACAGGCTCACAGAAGACATCTTAATGAAGATGTATGCAAGATGCTCAATAGCGTTTAAAAAAAAAAAAAAAAAAAGCAAATAGCAAATACACTTACATTTCAATAAGAATGAAAGGGAACATATTCCAATGCCATTATAGAAATCGATGGCACATCCTTGTCCTACTTTGTCTCCCCAAACATATAGCTGACAGGCAACTGTGGTTACTAAAGTCCGACGGTGATCAATCCCCAGGTCCCCAAAGAGTGACATTTAACATTCAGTTAAAATCACTGTATTTTCAGAGAAGATGGTAAAAATAGAAACAACTGATAACATCCAGGAAAATAATTAGAAGCTGTGGGAGGGGATAGGCGAAATGTCATAGGGGAAGTTTCAAGGTTAATAATTAATCATTTGAACATAGGAAAGATAAACATAAAGCATCACACAGGTTTTGCATAAAAGTAAAAAGCTATATTAATATTTTGGCAATTTATGATGTAGGTAGACTAGAAATGATCTGTAAGTGGTGTTAACGATAAACTGAATTTTCCTGTGATATGAGATGCTCTCAGATGCAATCTATTTTCTTACCTATGATAGCTATTTTTCATTAGCATTAAGATTGGAAGTAAATATATATATATAAAAAATAACGTTTCATAAATATTATTTCTAATGCCATTTATAATTTTTTTCTCTTCTTCCAAGCCCAGAAAGATGCACCAAGATACTGACGATGTGTATCAACAGGTAAGTCACTGCATTCTCCTGACCCGGTTAGCTCTGGGATACACAAATCAGTGCACTCTTGTTCCCTCCTGCCCAAGGGGAGATCTCCCCACCTTCTGCTTCTTCCTTCTTTCCAAATGTGCAGCTGAGATAGGTGACGGTGGTTACTGAAGTCAGGAGGTAATCAATTCCCAGGCTTCCAGAGATCAAGCATCCGCTGATGGAGGTCAGACAGGAATCCTCTCCCGCAATGCCAAAGTACTTTATATTGACCCAGTACTTGTTGAGAAAATGACATATCACATTTGAGAGGAGGCCTGCACAACTGGCAGGTGCACAGAGAGCAGGGGAAACCCTGGGGAAAGCTACTGACTAAGTCTTTTTGGAGTATTTAGTCCTCACCAGAGGACAGGAGCCACGAGATTGGGCTCTTGGGTGTTCAATTGATGTAGTGTGGAACTTCAGAAGTACTTTCCCTTGTTTGTTTTTCTTCCTGCAATCTAATCCTTCAGCACTGTGGTAAACAAAAATAAACTAAGAATGACTAGCAATAAAGTACGAGAAAAAACCAAATGCTAATGTAAAAATAGCATTAATAGGCACTAAAAATTGAATTGCACCACATAAGAGAAACAGTGTAGCTTTTTAAAAATCTTGCAAGTAGTGCGTAAGAATTCTGAGGGGAATCGGCTTACCCTTAAGCAATGACTTATTTTTTCCAGGCGGACCTTTGGGTGTTTCATAGAACATTTTAAGTGACATAGTTATGTTTCCTCTCCAGATATGTAGAGTCTAAGAGGACAAGTGGTAACCTTTTCAGAGCAATTCTGCAAAGTAAGAGATGCAGACCATATTGCTAGGTGTTGAAGCATTGCATCAGGTGGAAAGTTACGGGCATGGGTCAGTGTTTATGTCAGCGTCCTCAGTTCTCCCATCTTTGTTTTTAAAATATAAATAAATGAAATTACACAGCATTTGAGTAGTTTGATACTTTCAGGGACCGCTAGGCATTATTCCTCTTCCATTCTACCAATGAGGATTTATAAACATCAGTATTGCCAACTGAGCCCTCCATTTCCCCTCTCCAGTCTCTACAGAAGACAGAGACTAAAGTATCTCCCGTGAACTGCAGCACCACCATGACTGTCATACCACACTGTTAAACCTACACACACAAGACGAGAGAGACAGAGACAGAGAGAGGAGCACTTACTCAGTACCCTAGAATTGGTCATCGAAAGGGACAATTAAAATTATTATGAATAACAGATTCAGAAGGACATCATCTAAGCAATCACCCACCTACTCTTCTGGACTTCCATGTGAATGGATCACGATCTTTTGTAACGGGCTTCTTTCTCTTGGCATGACGTGTTCAAGGCTTTCATCTTGTAGCATATTTGCTTTTCTTTCCTTTTTATTGACCAAATGACAATCCTTTGTAAGGAGAGTCTTCATTTTGGCTATCCATTTGTGAGTGGATGAACATTTAGACTGTTTCCTCTTTGGAGCTGTTAAAATAATGCTACTGTAAATACTCTTGTGTATATTTCTACGTGCACATATGCTTTCTCTTCTCTTGGACGTATACCTGAGTGGAATTACTGGTCATATGCTAATTCTATATTTAATTGTTGAACAAACTGCCAGACTATTCTCCAAAGTAATTGCACCATTTTACTTTCTACCAACAGAGATGAAGGTTTTGATTCATCCACATTCTTGTTAACACTTAACATTAATGAACTTTACGATTGAAGTCATCTTGGTGGGCATGAAATAGTATCTCATTTCGATTTTGATTTGCATTTCCCTGATGATAAATGATGTCAAACATCTTTTCATGTGCTTATGGACCATTTGCATATTCCATGGAGAACTGTCCATTCACATCCTTTGCCCATTTTTTAATTGGGAGCCAGTTACATTTACTTTTTACATAATTTCAATAGCTGATTTTTCTTCTAACGAATGAGAAATAGCTCATAATAAGTTAGGAGGAACCATTAAAGACAGGCATATGAGCTGACCCAAGATAATAATAAGAGAAGGAAAAAATTGTAAAAAGCTAACATAAACCCTCAAAGAGCAGAATATTCACCATGCCATAAGATGGTAGCAACAGTTTCCATAGGCCCTGACAGTTTTTCTGTGTTACACTATGGAAAGTGATTGAAGTTTACTGTGATTACTTTAAATCTTCTTTATAGGATCACTTTAACTTCTATATGGTTTGTTTAAAAAGGCCAGAAGATTCACAGTGTAATTTGGAGCTGTGGCAAGGGGAAATACTACTTATTATGGAAGGGTGTGCTCCTAAATGTGTTACAGTCAACTCTCCAAGGAGAAGGAAAAGTTTGGTTTGTGTTTGTACTGTTGCTGATTCAGTGTACCAAAGTTATATCAACCTGCACAAGAGCTACCTGAAAATTTGACAACTGGATTCCAAACAAATAGAAGCCAACTTGGACACACCACTGCTTGATGTGACTATTTAACCCAGGCACTGTCTTAGTCTCTTTATATGTTTTTCTAGTTTAAGTGATTGTGTCCCTCCAAAATCCATGTCAAAGTTTAATCCCCAATGCAATAGTATTATGAGGTGTGACCTTTGAGAGGTGATTAATGCTTTTATAAAAGCATTTGGAGGGTACTAGCTACACCCTTTTCCACCCTTCTATTCCTTCTGCAACCTTTAAGGCACCATGTCAAAACAGACACCAAACCTGCAGGCAACTTGATCTTAAGCTGCCCAGCCTCCAGAACTGTGAGAAAATATTTTTTTTTTCTTTTGTGATGGGTATTGAACCTAGAGGCACCTTGCAACTAAGCTACATCCTCAGCCCTTTTTATTTTTTTAATTTTCAGACAGTTTCTTGCTAAGTTGCTTAGGTACTCACTAAGTTGCTGAGACTGGCTTCAAACTTGAGATCTTCCTGCCTTAGTCTCCCAAGTCACTAGGGTTACAGGCATGTGCCACTGTACCTGGCAGTTTCTGTTCTTTATAAATAATCCAGTCACATGCATTTTGTTATCACAGCAGGAAAAGAATATATGCAATGTCTCAGTTAATGATCTGAATAAGCTCAAAAAAGAAATAAATGGATTCTTTCCCCTTTTGTGCCAAAATAAACTGAGGCTCAGAGATATTTTATAAATTTATCCAGGGACACACAACTAGGAAGTGCCATGCTGAACTCTCTAAAGACTGCACTCTTCCTGGTACACTAAATCCACTTCTCATTTTTAAAAGTGTGTAAAAACAATTCTTAAATTGGGCTGAAAGGTACTTTTGAAGAAATGTCATCCATTATTCTGAAATTATACTCTTGTGGAATCTCACAGGCCCTGACATCAACAAGCAAGTGAAGTGTTAATACATAGGTATTTAGAATCTGAAATAGCTAACTGCAGCTTCACCAGAGAAAAATGGGCAGAGGCCTGCTCAGTGGTAAGGCCAAACTCAAAGAGGAATTTGATAATATTAAGTGTCAATGCAGTGTATGCATAAGCGGTACCCACAAGCAATGTAGAAAGTGACTTTAAGTGACCTACTAGAGATCCCCATTCCAGCTTCATATTCCGCTGTGACTCCTGCCAAGACTAGTCCCTGTCAGGGTAGGCGTGGGACCCTCATGCACCAGCTCAAGCGCCCCGAGTTTGTGCATGCACACATGCAGAGTCAGCACATCAACACACCTTAACAACCTCATGGCAAAAAGCAAGACATTTCTTTTCAGCATATGGTATGTATTCCCCGCTACTTGTGTTGCACATTAAAAAGCAAGGTAGCACCTAACCTCACTTTGGGGAAGCAGAGTGAGAATATCTGGGGACTGAACATTAGCAAGATTCTACTCAAATAAAACCCCAAATTCTTCACCCAGAAGTTAAGGATCACTATACTTAAAAATCTGTAATTAGATAAATTGTATGGAAGGAATCACTTATGCAATCAGAGGCAAGTTTCAACCTCTGTTTTCAGCCAGTATCAAAGAGGTGCGTTGATCTGCCACAGGATAACACATTCCCCTTGCCCTTGCTGGCACCAGCTATGGAATAGATTACTCCATTAGAGAAGCTGCTATTGTGTGCTTGTTAGGTAAGTAGGATTTGTAATTCAGCAACCAAGCTTTGGTAATTATCCCTATACTAGCCAAGGTTCAAACCTCACCACATACCGATGTCCGCAAGGCTTCAGTACTACATAAAACCTAAGAAGATATCAGTCAAGGCTTGGGAAGATCTACTTCTGATTTATGGCAAGAACACAGGGCTAGAGTTTCTCAATATCTTCAAGAAACTGGGACCATTCATGTACAATACTCTTCATTGTGTTTTGCACTGCTCTATATTAAAACCTGAATGAGCTGGATTCTTTAAAAAAAAGCACTTTTTTTTTAACCTTGCACCAACAAAGAATACAATAAACAGTAGCCTCATTCAGAGATCTTTGGTTTAAAGCAGAGTGTTTTTGACACTTAATATTGTCATTATTGTAGGCTTAATAGTAGATGCGTAGGAATAAGAGGAGAAAAGACAAGACAAAGGCAGTGATGGAGAAAGTTTGGGCATCTCCCAGCCTTCCCTGCTCCCAGCCTATCTCCTTGGCACCCATTTCCACCCACTATGGATGGCCCATTCATGGCGAGGACAGCTTTCTGCTCATCCCCACATCCTGACCCCACTTTCATCAGGCCATGCTTTCTTTGTCCCGCCTCCCCTTCCCTCATGCTCCACTTTACAGGTTAGACGTCTGGAATCTCATTTCCTCAGGGGCAGATTTGGTTGTCAGGAAGTACAATAAACAAGTCCTGTGAGCCAATGGGAAAGAGTCAAGCCGAGGGCACCACTCATTCCACTGCCTCCTGCAGGTACGAACCGCTACCAGTGGCCTCCTGGAGGTAATGGTCACTCTTCATCTGACTTACTCCAGAGCAACCCCAGGGGTGAGGGTCTCAGCCCAGGCTATAAGGAAAGACCCAATCACATCAGGTGTCATCCTTGGTCACTGGGATGGAGAGAGCTCAATGAGGGTGGATGAGGCCAGATCACAGGACTAGGTGTGGCTCACCAGGATGCACGCTCCTTAACAGTATGCAGATGGCACAGCAGACATCCCACCTCTGCAGATTACCCATGGTCAACACTTGACTCACAGCTCCCAACAAACATGGATGGCTTATAGAAAACAACCATTTACAATCCAAGCACCAGAAACACCAGGTTTAGCAAGTCCTCATCATAACCAAGATGTGGGGAGTTGTGCAACTGATTTTGTGTGGCTAGAAGGTTCTTTTGTTTGGCAGCCAGGTAAAACAGGGCTGACTCCTTTAAACAGTCTCCCTTCCCCTCCATACCCATCATGCACAGAATTCCTTTGGAAGCCACTGGAAATCCCTTTTGCAGGACAGAGAGATGAGAACAATCTGTTTGTTTTTGTATGAACCTATGCTCTCTCTCCCTCCAACTATCCTAGCAAGTTCCCTTTTCTTTTTCAGGCCTCTTCTCAAAACTCCCACATTCCACATTCCCAGGAAGGCTTTTCCTACAATGGTCTCCTCTAAATCAAAATGGCTGCGGTCCAAAGGTTGTGCCAAAGAAAAATTCAGCCAGCTGCCAGCGAAGTCTCAGCAGTATGATTGACCTTTCCTTCCTCCATGTTTTTCTTTCTTAATTGCCATGTCTATCCCAGCTAAGTGACAAACATGAGGTAGGAATTGCTTTTATCCTTGTGTTTTCGCAGTGCTTCAGATGATGAGTCCACTCAATAAATTAAAAATCATTATTATACACAAATGCACATGCTTATGTGTGACCGGTAAGCTCGGATGGCAGAATGAATAAACAATTACTGGCAAACACAGGGGTATGGCATTTCAATGAAGTCATCACAGAATCACTAGCAATTATCTCTGCAAACCTAAGGTGAGGTGTCTGTGGACTGAAAGAGACATGCACACTTGTGTTTAAAAAGAGAAATAGGTACATTTAAAAAATCAGACTCAACACCTTAACATTAAGATCCAGAAGTATATTGTAATCTTATACACACACACACACACACACACACACACACACACACACTAGCATGTTTGGAAAAAATCAAGACACACACACATTTGTCTATCACTTTAGTGAAATTCTTGCCCTCAGCAGCATACTCTGATAAAAACCAAGTCAAAGGCACAGATGTTAAATCACTGTGACTGTTGTGTAGTTTTAAGTTTTGTCTTGCTTGCCATGGGGCAATTAGAGGACTGCATCCTGAAATCACGCTCTCAGCAGGTGAATTCACAAGTGATTAGAAGGCCTTTCCCCATAAGTAATTATTATAGTCCGACGTCAACCCAGAGATGCATACCTCATGGGATTCCAAAGAGGTTGGTCTTAATCTAGTGCTATTTTTAGTAGTGACTTAGATGATGGGAGAGAATATGGTTATTAAGTTCAGTGATGACATCAAACTGGGTGTGGTACATTCCACTTTGGAAAACTGGATAGAAGTGCAAATACCTTGATAAGTTAGAGAAGTGGGCGGACATAAACAGATTGAGGTTCTGTAGTATCATTCACATGGGAAGAAAAACAAACCACACAATTGCAGGATTCATTCTGGGATGTCATAAAGAAAATGATCTGGAGGTCATCGCCAACACAAGCTACTGATGTTCATTCTTTAGCTTTAAAAGCATGCTTGATTTAGTAAAACAAAATTAGGTGGTCTTTCCTTAATGTTCGGTCTAGCTACAAGCAATCCCATAATATAAAATTCTATGCCATCTTTAGGCTCACGTGTTAAAGTAGAATATAGAGAATGTGGGGGCATTTAAGAAAAAAATCAATTTTTTTGTTAATTACATGCTTGGGAAACAGCCCTTAGAAAAACAACTAAAACCATAAATCTATTTGTTCTAAACAAATTTTTTTGAGGAAGAGACTTCAGCATTTTCAAGGCTGGAAAGAGGGGAAAAGGTGAGAGGAAAAAAATTTCAATGATATTGGGCAATGGGGGGAAAAAAAAAGCTATAGAAATTTACAGTGTGTTGCAACAGAAAACAGATGCCCTTTGCTGGAAACTTCAAACTGGACCAAATTTGGTAACTGCTTTAGGTATAGACAAAAAATTAAACAACACATGTAAAAGTAAAACTAAAATAAAATCTTTGTGTTTCCTGTGTATCTGGTTTATCGCCCATTTTATTTGTAGAGGCAAGCACTAGAAAGGAAGGAAGTAGAAGAAATGTCCATAGTATTTCAGAAGGTTTATGGCCCCCGTGGGACTTGGGGACAACTCAAGCCCCAAGGCCCTCCCATGCCTCCCCAGGTAACAATGCACATTGTTTGATTCTTCACCATGTAATTTCACAGGTGATCTTCCCAGGTAATGCTGAGATCTAAAGAAACTAGAAACCCCAGCCCTTTGCCACCTCTGACACAGGACGCAGCCTGAGTCCCTAACATTTCCCCTTGCTGGTTCCCACTGCGGGGCTTTGGTGCAAACCCTGGGGCCTGGTCTAGAATGAGCTAGTGAGGACTTCCCGCCTGCCAGGCCAGGTGCGGTGCCCCTCTGATGGACCTTGTCTAGCCCTCCTCCCCACAGCAACTTCCCCTTCTCGGGAACTCCGGGCATGTGTTTACTATCAGCAGCATTCTCCTGATACACAGTCACACACAGCCTTGTGACATTTCAGGCACTGGTGAGTCATTCATCATCAACTGCAGGTCCCCACTACACTCCCACCTGGGCCCTGAGCTCACTGAAGGAGAGGATCGCATGCTAACCTGCTCAGTATTCCCCACAGCAAGGACTGTGATCACAATAGGGACTACCTGGATATTCTATGGATGGATGCATGGATGGATGGATGAATGAATGAATGAATGAATGAATGAATGAATGACTAAGGAAAACATTGGTCTGGTCTCCTGGAAAGGCTGCTTTCTACCTTGGAAACTACTTCTGAAAGGAGACCTTTTCATGACAAAATTTAAAAAACAATTACAGAGAAACCTCTAACATTTTAAAACACTCCTCCTAAGGGGAAAAATAGATGTCGACACTACAAAGCAATCAATACTTCTTTACATGTAGAAATGTTAAATTACAGAGTCCCTAAAATGGTAGATTATAAAAATTATTAAATTATTGATATTTGTCCGAATAGAACATTTCTTACCAGTGCATGCAATCATAAAAGCAAAAAATAAACCACTGTATATGTGCATTTGACTGACGATGATTTGGTCTTACAAAATTTGAATACTTTTATTATTTTAAGATTTAAGATTTTCTGTTCATTTTACCCATCTCACTATGACTGGTCTTTCTGCTCAGATTGCAAACAAAGTGTCAAAGGTGGTGACCATATTTATGATCTAATATCTTAGATTCTGAGTTAGAACACTGGTTCATTTTGCAGAGACAAATATCCTGCAGTTGTCACTAATGTGGGCTGCATTTGAACTTACAACCTGGAACCCAAAGCACCATATCCATAGCACTTGTTCAAAAACCTCAACATGAAGCTTTGTTGCTGTATGTGCTACTTAGTTATTGGTCATCAAAATATCATAGTTAGATATTCAGGGCTTTGGAAAACACTAAGGTGGAATCCAGGTGTATGTTGGTAAAGGAGACAGCTTGGCATGCTAGGACAAGTTTTTCTTTGCTTTAGCTATACTTGGAGTAATTTCCCAGGAACCTGTTGACTACTATAATAATACAGAATATCCCTTAAATTTCCAAAATAATTCAGGATGTCCAAGGCTCTATAAAAGCAAGTGGAAGAGGTGGAGAAAAAGAACTATGGGTTTAAGAATCAGTTTAAAAAAAAAAAAAAAAAAACAATAATTTCTGTCAACATTAACATTAACTATTTTCTAAGTTAATGCAAATTAGACATCTGGAATACCCTTAATATCTGAGACTGTAACAGAAGGCTGTTTCTATACTAAATATTATGAAATTTCCATTGAAAGGTGGCTGCCAACCCCCATGATTCAGTCCCATAAATTTGTGGGTGAAGCTGTGTTTTTGACTTAAAGACTGTTAGCTGGGTATAATGGAAAACCTGCATCAAGTCAACTGTAGCTGGACAGCAGAAGAGGGGACAAAGAGTTACAGTAACTCTCAAACCCTCTTCCCTGTTGGCACATCACCTACTGAGTGTTCCTAAAAGTCTTCACTCTTGAGTCCTCCTAGGAGCGTTCAATAAGGGACACATTCAAAGATGAGGGCAGGGAAGTAGAGAAGCTTTTAGATACAGATTCTGTGTCAGTTTCAACGAGGTTACTGCCCGATAAACTCATCAGGAGTTTAAAATACTGTAAGTTAAAATGCATTTAACACACCCAACCTACCAAACACCCCAGCTCGGCAACGCAGCACACCATTAAGCACCAGTTGTTTACCTTCCTTCTTGTGGCTGACTGGGAGCCGTGGCTCACTGCCACTGCCCAGCATCTTCAGAGCACGCTACCACGTATTGCTTGCCCAGGAAAAAGGCAAAATTCAAAACTCAAAGTAAAGTTCATACTGAACGTGTTTCCACACAACCTGAAGTCAAAAAATTGCAAGTTGAACTATCCTGAGTGGGTGACCATCTGTATCTTCCCTCATGTGGAGGCAAGAGGAGATACAGATCAACTGAGAAATGAGTAATGACTGAGAAACTGGCTGTACAGCCAGACAGATCCGGCTCTGACATCAGTCCTCTTAAAAGACATCTCTCAGTTTTTTTGTGTTTTGTTTTTTTTCCAAATTGAATCTTTACCTTGGATTGACAAAAGGACTAAATGAAAGAATAGTCGCACATGCTGAGCACAGCACCTACCACAGACCCTCTCTTCACGGACAGAGCATCATGAGGTGGGCTCAGCTATTCGGGCTAAGTCACTCCTAAAGCACCCAGGGCAGCCAGGAGAGCCTGCATGGGAACCACCTACACTGGGACAGTGCGCCATGGAGCCTATCAACAGCCAGGTGGTCTGATAAACAGGTTCCAAGCAGGGGCTTATCTTTCGGCCATTTTCTCAGTGCCTCAGGCTCTGGCCTGGACTGGATGAGTGTTTCCCAACTATTTACTGAGTAAACCCAATGAAAGAACAAAGCAAAGGCATGCGGCAGGAGCACAGGCCACATCCTGAAGAATTTGAGGGACTGTCACAAAAGCAATTACAAACCAAAGTTCTGGAGCTTTCTTTCAAATCTAATACTCATTCTCTTTGAGTATATTATCCTGACACGTTTTTTCCCCCCCTCCCCTACTCTTCATCCTCTGGCCAAGGTCTGTGAATGCTACAGGGCTCAACCAAAAGTAATTCATTACACCAGTTCCTAAGTTATGTTTCATTCCTCTTTCATTCGACATTCATCAGCAAGTTAGAGCCCTTCATCCACAGTGCTAGGTGATAGAGATTGTGACTGGTTTCAGAAAGTCTCCGTCACCCTACAGGTCTGTTCCCACAGGCTGGGAAAAACCACCAGGCGAAAGAAGGCAGGCAGACAAGCCCATGCGTTGCTCTCTTGTAGCCTTCTTGGGGCCTGGTGTTTCTCCACTGTTTCTCTGGTAGGCCAAGGTGTCATTTCCTGGTCATGGACTGCAGTGAGAGAAGAGGAGAAAACAGCCAATACAGATGTCTTTCAGGGGGGAAGGAAGGTATATGGATTTGATTTGCAAACTCTCATTTAACTTGAATGAAGATTTAAAAAAAAAAAAAAGAAAGAAAGAAAAGAGGAAGGAGTATGTCTTGCCCTTGAGATAGAAAAAAGGAACTCTGCACTTCACCCCACACTCACTTTCTCAAGTGGTCAGGATTTAAAAAGGCTGGCTAAAATTAAGCCAAGAAGAGACTGAGAATGATTATAAGGTAAGGAGAAGTTTCATTTTGTTTTCTTCTTGAGTCACTCGTGAATACAAAATTTTCCCCAAATTCCCAAAATATTTCATGTGCGATTGACATTCCTCAAAACAATTTGATCCTGGACATCCCCTCAAAATTGTTTCAAAATCACAATGCTAGCGAAAGGATTATAGGCCCAAAAAAAAAAAAAAAAAAAAAAAATGGGGAAGTCTCCATAAACATGCAGTTACCTTTAAAATCAAATCACTTTTATTTTTTCCCAGTATTAGGAGCTGAATTCAGGGGTGATTTACCACTGAGCTACATCCCTAGCTCTTTTTATTTTGAGTTTTGAGACAGGGTCAGGCTAAGTTGCCCAGGCTGAATTTGAACTTGGGACCCACCTTCCTCGGCCTCCTGAGTCTCTGGGACTACAAGCATGTGCATGGCTCCTGGCTCAAATAAAATCATAGTCTGATATTTAATATCGTATTTTTTCATTTCAACAAGCAGTAACTTACTATTTATTAAAGTAAAACAGTCAATTCCAATTCCAGAAGTATATGTTCAATTATTAGTGAAGGAGGATATATTTAAAAATTTAATGAATTCAGCGACTAGAAACTATGACAATTTCAAATTTATGCTGAATGCAGTTAGTTGACATTTGATGAAACAGGAATCAGAGATGAACGAGACTCATTCCTGACCTCATGGACCTCCAGCTGACCCTGCTGTGCAAGGAGGGGTGAGTGAGTGCACGGTGTAATGCGCAGCAGTGCAGGCATAGCATGGGAGGCATCCCACGAGAAGGCTCTGATCCATTCTGGAGGTGAGAAAGGGAAGCTCCCCTGGAGAACTATGCCCTCGAGAATCCTGAGCAGTTTCAAAGGTGGTCATGCCAGAGGGGTAAAGATGAAAGAGGCCGGCATGGAATCCAAGGCAGTTCAGTGAGACTACACGAAACATCCAGACTGAGTGGGTGCTAGGGAAAGAGGCTGGGTAAAGAGGAAACTGGAAACCCAACCTCTGTCCTCCAGAGCTCATGGGTACGGAAGGGACAAACATGGAAAGAGCTAATTGTGCTAGAAATCAAAATATGACGTATGCTATAGTACAAGAATGAGTAAACATTGCCGGAGGAGATGATATTCGACAGGACTTGGGAAGATGAGTGGGAATCGAATAGGGATATGAGACCATGGCAGGCATAAGTGGCCATGCCTTATTCTAAAAGGCAAGCAGCCCAGCCCAGGGGTAGAAGGAAGAGAACTTCTGAGGCTCCGGTGGCAGTTGAAGGTGAAAAGTTAGCCTTGAAGGCAAATTATCAAGGATCTACAATATCACGAGGAGGAATTTGGAGTTGATAATGTTAGCAATGAGGACACCTCAATGAGTTCTAATCAGGGGACCTAGGAGACCCAATCTGGCTATTGAACAGATAACTCCAGCCTGTCTGTGGAGGACAAACTAGAGCAAGGAGATAATGGCTGCACTTCAGATAGAATGGAATTCAGCTCTGCAGATGTCACAGTCTGATTACTACGCCTGTGAAGCTTGACCGTGACACTGCTGATTCCAGAAATGAAGAAAAGAGTAGTCTTACATACAAATGATGGCAAGCAAGAAGTGGAAGAATATTTACAGCCCTAGCAGGACGTGCCAGCCAAACAGTACAGGAGACTGAGGACACATTACAAAAAATTTGACAAGCATGCTACTTGAAAGGTTATGGCGATGTTTGCACACTATGAATTTTACAATAAATCATGAGGTCAAATGAACCCATGGAAAGGTTTGTGACAGAGCCAGAACTGCTAATGAAGGACCTTTTGCCTTCACTGACAAGGATGAAATCATTTATAATAATGGTATATTCCAAAGCAAGTCTGTGAGAAATCTGACAAATTGGGATTTGGAATTTATTTCAATAAAATAGCCTGCTGGCGTTCTTCATAATCAAAATATCCTGGCCAGAAGCCACAGAAAGGACAGAGGAAAACTCATTTGTCTGCTTTGCTCTCTTCCCTGTTATTTTGCTTTTCTTTTTTTGTGGGTAAAAAGTAACAATGAAAAGAACGTAAATTTCACTCAATAAGCTATGTTAAATCTGATGATCAACGGATGGCAGATAAAGAAACCAGGTTATTCTCAGATCCAATTGTCAATGAGAGGTTAAAAAAGGAGTTCAATAGAACAGCCATACTTGCCCAATCACAAGACCATTTCCTCAGAGTTTTGAAAAGGGTATTGTGAGATTAGAAGGTTTGTGGCTAATAAAAGTGATCCTTCATAATATAAACATTGGGAAGTCCATTAATTAAGGCAGAAACTCCCCCATATTTATACCATGAAGGGTTACTTTTATTGAGATTTTCCCCTGTGATTCCAAACTTTGAAACATTTCTTCCACCAAACAAGTGGTATTCAAGTAACAGATAATTTATTTTCTTATTGTTTTATTAATCACACAAAGTCCTTGCTGCCAGTCTGAATTTCCGATCATGAGAAGAGAATCTCTGTTTCCACACCAGGTTGTTATGACTTGAGCCAAAAGCAAAGAAACTTGACATTTTATTTAGCCTGTAGGGACTAATCTCAGGAAAATGTAATGGTTTCTGTTAGCCTTTTTGAAATATTGAAAATAGCTCAAGGAGTCCATTACAATCTTCAAGGACCCGAGGGATGTAGAAACCATATACAGGGAACTTCAGCACCAGAGAATAGACAAGAATCTATTAAGAAAAGCAAACCTTGTGCACATTACCTCCCCAAACACTCCTTCTTGCATCCATTCTGCATGACAGGAATTGGTTAGCATCAACTAGTCATGTGGTGGGCACTGCAGTAGATATTGGGGATAGATACATTACCTTGTCCCCCCAAAACTCACAGTCTAATAAGGGAAACAGATGCAAAGGAGCCAATAGACTGTAATAAGTGCTTGATCACAAGGGCTTTGGTTTCAGAGACCTTGTTCCTAACTCTGCCTTGAGGAGCCTGAGAAGGTTTCCAAAAAAGTTAACCATTGAGTTGAGTCCTTAGGGCAGAGAAGGAGCCAGTTAGTTGAATGATGGAATAGGACTCTGCAGGAAATCCATAAAAAGGGACTCAGCTCCACCACTGGGAAACTGGTGACTTCCCACAGGGTATCTAACCTTAGCCTCTATTTCCCCTATCTATAAAATGGGAATGTTAACAGCATCTACTTCTTGGAGCCATCGAGGACAAGCACACTTAAAGCATTAACCTTTGGTTTGGTCCTTAGTCACTAGTGGGCTTGTTCATGTGGATCTATTGCTCCTAGAAAGTTTGCTCATTGTGGGTCAGTACAGCTGGACAGGTTGGTGGGGGCCGGGGCATGAAGGATTTCTCTGCCATGCTAAAAAGTCAGAATTGCCTTTTGTGGATTCTTGAAGAATTTTAAGCTAACAAGTAGGGAATAAGATGGTATGGCTTTAGGTTAGAAAGATCTCTTTGGCTGTGGTGCGTGGGATGAATTGCATCAACAGGAGCCCGGAGGCATTGACACCAAACATGCTTAGTGCCACTCAACGATACCAGTTGCAATTACAATTACCATGATTGAATCTGCTAAGGGAAGGAAAATATTATTCAATCCAGTCACCAGGTCTACGATATTCAGTGAAAATTTCTCTTCCTGATGCGTTTGTTTTTCTCTTTAGAGCAACAAAGCATCCTTTGAATTAGCACAGCAACCAATGTGGGAACCTCATTGTCAGCTCCACACCGGAGAATGTATAGAAAGTTCTTCCTAAAGAGTTCCACACCTGTAGAAAGCCTCTTTGCCAAACTAATGGGATAAATAAATCCTCTTTGAAATGTAAAAGTGGCTTAGAAGGAGCCTCCAGGAAGTCGTATTTGATATGCACATGCATCTTGAAAAACAGTCCCCTTCCCCCCTTGGAGAATGGTGGGAGACCAATCAGTCATGCCAGGCAAGAACCCCAAGAGAGCGGTGTCTTCACAGCTTTGTCTCTACCCCTGCCCCCGCCCCCACCCCCCAGCAGCTGGACTTTCAGAAGAATCCCTGTTGCAAACTGTCTTTTGCCAGAATTCTCTTACTTCAGGTTAACAGGGAACTGACAAGGGAGGTGGGGAACTGGAGAGCCGTAGGCCAGAGAAAGGAGACCACCCAACTAGGGGTCCCTGAGGGGGTGATCTAAAGGGATTCTGTCATATCCAGTCCTCCCTTCAAGCAAATGGGTGAACTACCAAAAATAAATAAGTAATTGTGCTGGATATATACCTCGAAAGAGAAAGCTCAACAGCTGTAAGGAAAAGCTTTTAGCAGGGACGTGGGGGATGAGAGTCAGAGAGGGAAGAAGTCCCTGGAGCCTACAGCACAGCGCCATATCTGACCAAATGGTTTCTTCACAGCCTGTTACCAACTGAGACTCTTTTTCCATCCCAAAGACCACCCAGATGTGAGAATCTGGTAGTGGACTCATCTTTCTGGCATTTATAAAGGCAGCTGCCTGCAGCCCAGGGAGTTAGAAACAACCCACAGAGCAATTGCAATCAAATGCAAGTTCAAGGTACTTGGCCTTGTAAGCAGTGCTGCCAGAGATATATATATGTATCTCCCCCTACCCCCAATTCCCTCTTGAGTCCTTGGAAAGTCACTCTGAAAAGTGCTCTCAGAAATATTTTTAATGTCATACTTAAGGAACCTGAGAATTTTCATCTCCCTTTTTAAATATCTCTTTGTTTTTTCCCTGAAAGTTATTTTTCTATAATAGACCAAAATTTCACTCTTCCATAATGTGTTTGCATCTGTCACTTTCAACACAATCATATGACATTTATTAGAAATCAGCTGTAAACTTATTTGTGTTGTTACAACTGCCCCCTTGTCTTCTTGAAAACTTTTTATTATAAAGTTTACATACCAAAGTAAAATGCTAGAAGTACACAAAATCTGTGGATGCAAAAACTGTCCTCAAAGTACACGTAGAAATGCAACTGAAGAGTTGCAATTTATAGGACAAATTTAGAGAAAAATAAATAGTATTAGATTTCTAACAAGGATGGGAAGGGAGAAATGCCTTGTTCAAGTCCAAAATTAAGGACTCAGTGGGAAGTTTCAATTTCTATTCTTTTTTTTTTGGTACCAAGGCCACTTAACCACTGAACCACATCCCCAGCCCTTTTTATATTTTTATTTAGAGACAAGGTCTCCCTAAAATGCTTAGGACCTAGCCAAGTTGCTGAGGCTGGCTTTGAACTTGCAATCCTCCTGCCTCAGCCTCCTGAGTCACTGGGACTATAGCCATGAGCTGCCACAGCCAGTGGAGGTTTTGAAACCAGGAATAAAGTAGACAGAAAGAGGTCTCTTAGGTCTAGATCTGAGCTTTACTAAGCAGACAAATGCATCAGTGGAGCATAGACCAGAGGTTCCAGCTGAATGGGCAACACGATCACGACTTCGATGGTTGCATTTTTCCCAAGTACATATTAATAAGGGATTTTCTGACGCATAAAACACTAAAAATCTTGTCCCTGTGGAAAGAACCTATATGGTGTGTGTGTGTGTGTGTGTGTGTGTGTGTGTGTGTGTATTCTATACAAAGTGTATGGAACCTCTTCTCACTCAGTAATTTTCCATCCAAAATGTGGCAACACAGAAAAAAAAAAAAAAATGGGGTGGGGGGGAATCTATGAAGGAAGGAAGGAAGGAAGGAAGGAAGGAAGGAAGGAAGGAAGGAAGGAAGGAAGGAAGGAAGGAAGGAAGGAAGGAGGGAGGGAGGGAAGGAGGGAGGGAGGGAGGGAGGGAGGGAGGAAGGAAGAAGAGGGAGGGAGGAAGAAAGGAGGGAGGGAGAAAAGAGAAGAGAAGAAAAGAAGAAAAGAAAAAAGAAAAGGAAAGGAAAGGCTGTGGGAAACACAGAATGCTACAGAAGGAGGCAAATGAAGACCTTCAAAGGAAAACATTTTTTGATGAATATGTCAAAAGTTACTGCGTCAAACTGAACAAACAACCAGAACATAAAAATGTATCCTTTTGCCAGAGTTGTTTATCAAAGTCAACTCTGTAATGCACAAAAATAATTGTTTTCTCTTTTTTCTTTTCCTTTCTTTCTTCCTTCCTTCCTTCCTTCCTTCCTTCCTTCCTTTCTTTTTCTTTCTTTCTCTTTTACATTAAACTGTTCTCTAGTATTTTCTTGCTTATGTCCCTTCAAGATAACTCACCAGATAAATTTCTCTACCACAAAAGAGAAAAAAAATGTTTATTTTTCCTAATAAACGAGTTGTCCTTCCTTTATTTGACAATGAAAGCCATCTAACAAGACATGTTTCTCCCTTTGCCTTGGCTACCAGGAAGCTCTGAGAAAATCTGCATCCTCCAAGGTTTACTGAAAACATTACCCATTGTTTCTACTCTTTTGTAGTCTATTTTGCTATTTTATTTTGTGTCGAGATTCTTTTATCTGTGCATATGTATATATTTTAAGATAAGCTTATTTTATCCAAAGTTTCAAGAAAGAGAGTAGGAGGAAGAAGGGGGATGAGTATTTTCCTTGTTTCCATCTAGAATAATATCAATTACTATGTCTTTTTCTTAAAATAGAGAAAGGAGATATAAAGGGGTAAAAAGCTTGGGAGCAGTTTCTCTGAATTTGGAGAAATAATAAAACAATTCTTGTCTGCAAACCTTAACTTTGGTCTGGAGTCATATCCCACCTGCTTGTCCTTTAAAGCAATATACAATAATAGAAAACATTTCAACTTTGAAGTCAGCACATTCTATCTGAAACGTCAGCTCTGCACACTTGGCAGCTGGGTGACTTCAGTGAAGTCACTTAACCTTTCTGGGCCTCAGGTAATAACAATACCTTTTCAGCAAAACTGATGTTGAGATTCAATAAGACAAATATATATGAAAGCAAATGATGTACTATATAGCACACACCAGGCATTTAGCAAGTGTAGTCTCTCTCCTCCTTTTCTTTCTTTACTTTCCGCCAAGTGCACACTGTTTTTTCGTAGGTGAGTCATTAGACATTGTTGCCTAAGTAGGGTAATCCAGTGAGGTAGGTGATGACAGCTAAAAGCCATCACTACAGATCCCTCACATTTTTCCCCTTAAATCTTGTGTTTTGGGGGGGAAATCCCTGGCCAATCATATTAATTAATAAGTTTCTTATTCATTAAAACAATATAGAATTGTCAGTTCAAATTCTGGAGGTTCCTGTTCTTGCCAAAATCAGCTGAAATAATTAAGTCAAAAGCAAAACTACTTAGCATTTAAGTAGACGGAACAGCCTGACGGCTTCAGGCCTCCCAGCTTCGAAAGAAACTGGAAAGCTTCTCCTTCTCCTTCGACTTTCCATGGGGCACCGCCACCATGGTGGCTCATGCGACAGCTATTTCTGAGAAGATCTACCTGGCTTGAGGTGCGATGACTCATGGCATCTGAAGAGGAAGCAGTGGTCTTCACAGAGCATGAACTGTCTCTCTCTGCCCTCAGGAGACCCCACTGCACATCAGGTGGAAATACTTCAGCCAGTTCACCATGTTGCAAAATACGATTCTCAGCTCTCAGGGGCAGACACTCAATTTTTAAAATATTTTTGGAACTGAGGATTAAACCCAGGGGCACTTTACAACTTAGTTATATTCCCAGCCCTTTTTTTTTTTTTTTTTCCTTTTAAATTTTAAAACAGTCTCACTAAGTTGCTGAAGACTAGCCTCAAAATTACCGTCCTCCTGCCTCAGCCTCCTGAGCCAGTGGGACTATCAGTGTGCGCCACCATTCCCAGTTACAAACTCAATTTTTAAAAATTCATAGTCTAGCTCATCCTAGCCCAAATTAAGGTGAAATATATATTCATCCCTAAATGTGTTCATTTTTAATGAGAAAGAGACATGCTTTTTCAGCAACTAAAATATTCATGGCCACCAAAGAGAATGTCTCCTCCCATTGGTCACCCTAGCCTGATTCCTACAGGTTGAATTATTTATCAGAATTTCCTTGGTGGACATGGAATCAGAGCAGGAAGAAGAGCTGACTACTGGGCGAAGTCACGGAGCATGGCTCACACAGAGTGAGGACGCTTCTCAAGGAAGCTCAGCTTTCATCTTTTTGGCCAAGGCAGATGAATACTACCAAATTCTTGCTCTTCAGATTCCATTTAACAAAGATGTCAGTGTGCCCTAGGCTAACACCTCTTTCTTCAGACAATCCTTGGACTTCAGCTCTCGTTAGTGAAGATTCTAACCCTTCTCTGTGGGTTTTCGGCTTTTCCAAAGTGGCTTCATTTCTGTTGTCATGACAGCACCTCACTGAGTGAGACTCAGCCTGGTGGCCCTGATTAGATATGGGTGCCCCCTATTCTTCCAGACACATGTGTACACACAGTCTCTTGCGCTCTTTCTCGAGATAGCTTATCTTCCGCGTGTGGTCTTCCCACTCACACTCTCTTTCACAGGGTGAATCTATTGAAGTGCAAAATTCCAGTGAATCCTTACCTTGCCTCCGTATTCTAAAAATTAAAAGAACCTGTAGCACCTGGTGGGGTTTAAAGAGAAAGGGGATCAGGTGGTCTCTCTGGCACTGATAACAGAGGTACAACTAAGCTAAGGGAAAGACCTTGTTAGAAAAATCCATATTAGGCACTTTCCTTTTTCAGACTCTCCAACCAAAGAGCAGTCTCCTCTGGGTCTGAATTGTAATGGTGCCCCAGGTGCTCAGATTCCTCACTGGGACCCTGATTTCCCCTCTGTATCACCACTTTCCCTTCCCAGTATTTTTCAAACCATGGCTTCTGCCCATCATAAAAACTTTTCATGAAATAATGTGAAAACAACACATCAAAATCTTGACCACAAACAGGGTCTATGCTCTTGGCAGAATAAAGGTCCTTAACCTTTGTCTCTCCAAGCACACTGCCAGCCACCAGAGTGACCTACACACAAAGCCCACTTGAAGTTCTGATATGGAGCTGGCTTTTCAGGGAGTTGGAGAACTAAGAGTACTGACCATTTTCCTAACTCCCAGCCCTCCTCATGGTGGTCTTTGGTCTCTACTGCAAGTGAAGTCTGGCTCCACGTAGGTTTTCTCTAGTGGCAGCTGGTGCACAGTTGATCCCTTCAGACTCGTCAGCAGGACATAAACAACAGAGCATGAACTCCACAGACAGTTTGTATAATCTGCAACTCCCTTAGGTTTTGTTTTTGATCCCCTCTGTGACCTTGGGCAAGTCACTTCATCTCCCTTTGCCTGAATTTCTGTAACCTGTAAATCAAGTGTGTTGGACTAGATGGTATATGTTGTCCCTTCCATCAGTAACTTACTACGACTCCATGATTCTTATGAATCTTCTTCAAACACTCTGTCATCAGCATGCATGGTGTGGCTAGAATCAGGCACAGTTCACGTGTGCTTCTGAAATCTTTTCCATGATTTTATAGTCCAACTCTGTGAACCAGCTACTACATAAACTCCTCAAAGAGTTTTGACAGTATTTGTAACTTGATGAGTTTAAAGAAAGTGGAAAACTTTCTAGCTCTAGCTGCCCAGGTCCTTTCGCTTTTAGGTGCTACATCAATAAATGGAACTGCTATCATTACGATTCAGGTGTGCAGTCTCAATAGCAAAGAAGGCCTCCAACACAGAATCATCAATGCTGGTCATCAGAGAAAAACAGATCCCCACACAGACTAGAACCTCAGTGAACTTCTGTAAAATCCAGGCATACTCAGTAACTGGGAAGACCCCCACTCCCACCAAAAAAAATAAATTAATAAATACTTTCAAAGAGTTTTGTAAAGCCAATGAATGCACTTTGCTGCCCACCAAATGGACTGAGTATCAGCTCCATTTGTATTTCTGACTTCCATTTCAATTTAATTGGGCCACATATAAAGGGATAAAATGGTTTCTGATCTCTTATTGAACTTATATTTATTTCCTGAGTTAACTTTGTCAAAATCTGCTTTTCCTGAACTAATCTCCCTCTATAAGTCAAGTGCCATGAAAAAGAAAAGGGCTGAGAATATATACGGACCATGCTCTAAATTCCTACTGTGCTGTGTTAGGACATTAAAATAAGTGACAGTCCCCAGCCAGGAGGAGACTGCAGTGGCAGCAGTGGGGGTGGGGCAAGACTGATATGTAGGAAAGCTATTCTCTGTTGGAGCAAACCCAGTGAGTTCTCTCTGTGGGTTCTGGTCAAGCACCTTTATCTACTCTGAGATCTCAGGCAGCAGAGTTCATCAGGGCTTATGAATTCTGGACCTTTCTCTTCACATTTGCATTAGTTTATTCTCTCTCCTTTCTAAGGAGGGCTCCCTGATAAGCAGCAAAGCTCATGAAAAGGACTACTTGTTGGTGTTTTATGTTCCGGAATTTCTATCTGTATTATCGGTTCATAAAGGGCATCATTACACTCCACTCATACCAGATCATTTGGGAACACATGAATCCACGGGGGTCAGAGGGAAGTACAGATGGTTCACCTTCCACTGAGTCTACTTCCATAATATCCTGTGAAATGTGGAAAGGAATGGGTGTAAGTGTTCCTTATCTCCAGACCAAGAACTGATTCTCTCTCAGAATTCTCTTCCTCTTTATGATGCTCCAAGAAGGCACCAAAGCCAACACAAAAATAGTGGCTCAAACAAGAGTTCAAATGACTGCAAAGGATTTGGAATCTTGACTGGGTGATGAAGGAAAGAAAGACTGAAAAAGATTGCAAATACAAACAATAATCAGTTTTATAAATGATCTTCCTAAATTATTTAGCTAGATTTGCATTTAGGGAGAAAATTTTGAGGGTCCACACCATGGCAAGCCAGAAGGTTGGAAAACGTTTTTTGTTTTTTTGTTTTTTTTAATGTGTTTTGAAAGGGGGTTTAAAAGAAGATCTCAATTGCTTGAATTGTAAGGGTTAGAGGAATTTGAATTTTTAGTTTCATACTCTCCTACCCTGAGTCAGGTACTGTTTTTGTACAGGGATTAGATAATGTGAAACTCAGGATAAGACAAAAACCTTCTCCCTGCCATCATGGGGACATTAATTAAGGAGTCACAACAAATGTTGAAGTATACATTAAGAGAGGAACTATGAAGGAAAATCACAAGATATTACAGTCACATACCACAAAATGACATTTCAGGCAACAATGGAACACATATACAACAGTGGTCCCAAAAGATCATGTAGTTTAGTGATATCTCACCTGTCTTAGTTTATGTAAGAACATTCTCTGATGTTCATACGATGATAAAGTTTCCTAACAATGCATCAATGCATCTCTCAGAACACATTGCCATAGCTATAAGACCCATGACTATATATATATATATATATATAATGGGCAAGAATGGGGACCTGACCTGTCTAAAGCAAAATCACTGTACAACTTCACAGAATGACAAAGCATTATAAGATATCAGTAAGTAGGATACTAACAATTCAAACTTTAAGATTATTCCAACAGATGCACTGCAATTGTAACACAGAGAAAACAATAAGGGAGGGAGGCCAAAGATCAGTCACTGTCCCTGTGCCTTTTCTTAAGTAATGCCACCAAAACCAAGGCCCGGCTTCAGTTCTGCGGTCCATCCATCCAGAGCTGAACTAGCTTTCACACTCATGAAATTCCCAAGGGCAGTTGATTCATTTACTATTGGGGATAGGTCTTTCTGGTGCCTGGAACTCTCATAGCTACACCTCCCAAGGTACACGAGAGGCCAGGAAGCCGGGATTTTTCTGCTAAAGATGCTGATCTTATCTTGTACATGTTTATACTCCTTTATTTCACTCACAGAAGATAATCTTATCTTGAAGTGCTGAGGGTCTTTCTCCAGTGTCCCCACACACAGATTCCAGAAACCAGATTGCATGTCAAATTAGCCTAGAAATCCCTTGCTCATAACAAGTAAGGGTGTAAACAAGATTGTGTAAAATACTTAAAAGAACTGAAGTGCTTATAAGGACTCCAGAAAATACCATCTAAAATCCAAGTAATTTATATACTAATACAAATATAATTCTTAGCCACTTTTTACCAGACCACAAAAGGATTTCTGAAGAACTGGTATTTGAATGAATGGAAGAAACTAAGGAGTCAGTGATTTAAAAAAAAAAAAAATATGAACTCAAAGACAATTTGGGTTCCTATATTTATTTGACATAGGAAAGAACCCTTTATTTTTAAAAGGAATTGAATAATGTCAGACTTTCCAATAATTTAACCTTTCCACAGCTTTCCACTTATATTATTGATTATAATAAATAGTTATATGATCCAAAATATTTATACTGGCTACCACCAAAATTAGTGTTTATTTCATTGGAGTTCATGGACCCTTCACCATCCTTAATATTCTATGGGAATTCTCTTTTTCTCTTCAAGAATTCTTTAATTTTATATTTTCATTTTGTGATTTTTTTTTAGTACATGTGATATTATTTTCTGGGTTTTTTTTTCTTTTTAGTTATACATGATAATAGAATGTATTTTGATAGTTGATAATTTTAAACAAATTATTAGAAGCATATTATATATCATTCAGATGATCATCCTCCAATATTTAGATTTATGATTCTAATTGTGATGATGCTAAGCAGCACTATTTTAAATATTGAACATTAATAAGAAAAGAAAAAAAGTGGCTCTGATATATGTGCTATATGTACCCCACATGAAGATCAAATGAAGTCATGGCTAATTGTATACAAGTTTTTGTTGTATGACACACTATAGCATCAGCAGGCTAAACTCAGTAGGAAAAAAATGTATGCTGTAGTTGTTGTTGCTAGATTCATAGTGCAAAGGGGTAAGTTAATTTGGACAAAATCTACCATGTAAATGTTGTTAATTTCAAATGTTATTACTTCAGCAGTTTCATTCTTATTTAACATGGAAATATGCTCTACTATTATAGTTTTATAAGAGCTATAAGTATAAAGCTATCACATTATTTTCTATTTTTATACCTGTAAGAAATATAATAAAAATAATTTAATAAACACTTAAGAACTTAAAGGGTTTTTTTTTTTTTTTTCCTTTTGAGAAAGATTTATATATTACTCTTGAGAAATACTGACTGGAACCAGTATTTTTCAACATTTCTGTCTTGTGAGTCCTCTTCCTTATTGTCTCCTGAACCACTTAGGCATTTTTAAGTTATTTAAAAAATTTTTTTGTCTGAAACATAAAAATAAGGGAGTTCACATAAAACATTATAACTTAGAAATAAATGTTATTGAAGTTTGTTCTGAAGTGTATTTTAACCTAATTTTAATAATATTCACTACAAAAAACATAAACCTATTTTAATGTAGTAGACATTTATGATTTATGACAATTTATTTTAACTTAAGTATATAAAGAAAAACATAACCTCTTGACAAATTCAAAATTGAGAATATATTCTCTTTGAATTTTGGAGTAAATAAGCATTTAGGAATGTATTGAGATATAACTACATATTATATCAAAAAACAAAATATTTTCATCTCCTGATGTTCTTTAGTTCTACAATTTTATACTTAAAAAAATCAAGTGGGAAAATAAAATCCACGGGGATTTTTAAAAACAGTATTTGTGCTTTATTTATAAATAATGAGATCAAATGAATAGTTTCAGATTATTATTTATAAACATACTTCCACAATTATTTGTGTGTATCGGGGGAGCTGTTGAATCATTATTTCTAATACATTGAAAGCCAAATTGGGTGTAATCATCACTGTTTTGAGCATTGATTTTTGAGTCCTAGAGTTATATATTTGTGAAATATGGGAATTTTCATTATGCAAATACAAACTCTGGATAAGGTAAGCAACATCATAAGTCATTTGCAGAATAATTATCATGTTTACATTTCTCACTGATTTATTTTATTCAGAACCAGTAGTCTTCTATCTTTAAAAAAAAAATTCACATTTGAAAACGAATTAAAAACAACTTAAAAGTTGTAAAACATTAGTCCCAACACTTTAACAGGGATATTCGGCTGAGAATAACTGTGTTAGGTATCTGCTCCTCAGATCTCTGTAACACACTCACTAGGGACACACTACGCACACACTCTCAGTCGTCCAGTTTGAACTGGGAAAATACTTTCAAGCAATTTTACTTCTACTTTTTAGTCGATATAGATTCTGCAACTATCTTCTACAACCCACTCCCCTACAATATAGAACTCCAGTTGGGAACTGCTGATGCAAACCACTCAATACATCCTTACCCTATTTCACTGAATTCTTGGAAAGACAATGTCCTCTGATAATCTGCACTGGTGTTTTAAAATCCTGAGGTTTAGGAAGTCTTTTCTGAGCAAGTCACTTAACCTCTGAAAACCTCTGATTTCTCATCCAGAGAATGAAGGAGTTGGGATGAATGGTTATTTTTAAAGTCTCATCCGGGAGTAGAATTCTAATTTTTATGTATCATCCAAAGTATTAGTTTTCATAACTGTTTAACATCAGAACAATGTTTTCAAACTAAATAAAACAGAAACCCTTAAGATATATAGAACATAAAATGAAGTTGAGAATACTCAAGGTCTGCAGAACACAATTTGGGAACCACTGATCGAAAGCTCTTTTTTAAAAATGCTTTCCTTTTTTCTTTGTCTCAGTGGAAAAAGAAAACATCTGGAAAGGATCCACCATATTAGTTTTCCTGTGTGTACACCAGAACATATGTATTAAGTCACCTGACAGCCTTTTCTTCTCCAGATTACATAGCCATTATAAGTCCCATTTCCCATCCCTTTAAAATATATTTCCTTAAAAAAAAAAAAAAAAAAAAAAAAAAAAAAAAACCTTCTTTGGTTTCTGTAACTCTTTATTAAAATGTAAAGTTACAAACCAACCATGATCTCTAAGAAGAGCCAAGTGTAGCAAAAGGATTACTTCCAGCTCTATCATGTGCTGGTCTTACTTTTCATACACTTCGAGTTGTTTCCTTTCTAATAATAGAATTTCACTGCTGCCTGATTCAACCAACCAATAGCACAGAATGATACATAATTTTTTTCTTTCATTGGCTGAACTTGTTATGACTACTCAGTAATTGCCTCCACAATACTCACATAATTTGTTATTGTCATTGTGGAACCAGTGGAGTTTTTTTTATTGAATATAAATCTTGTTTTTGATGGAGTCTTCCTCCAATTACTTCAAGTCTCTGAAATTTTCTTCCGCCTTCCAACACACCTCTTAGTCAACTTCAAAACCAATGTGAATGTCCCCTAGTATAACTGTTAAAAGTTGTAAATAAAATGTCCATTAATTTTTAAAAAATCTGTACAACCAGTAACAGGCTGAATGGTGGGCACCTCAAATTCCTATGCTGAAGTGCTAACTTCCAGACCCTCGGAATGTAACTATATTTGGAGGTAAGGTCTTTAAAGAGGTGATTACATTAAATGAGGTCACCAGGGTGGGGGTCCTCATCTAATCTGACCAGTGTCTTTATAAAAAGAGGAAGTATGCACACACAGAAGAAACCTCAGATGTCCTGCATGCAGAGAAAAGACCCTGTGAGGACAGAGTAAGAAAGGGGACAACTGGAAGCCAAGAAGAGAGACTTCGGAAGATGCTAGATGGCTGACACATTGATCTTAGACTTACAGCCTCTAAAATTGTGAGAAAATAAATTTCTGTGGTTTCAACCATGCAGTCTGATTTTCTTATCCAGCTCTAGCAAACTAACACAAGATCAACCCTGTTCTATTCATGACACTGTGCAGCCCGGTGGGTCTCATCAAAGAACCTCTACCATTACAGAAAAGGACACAGGAAGACACAAATACCCATAACTCAAGCCAGAATGGATTGTAAAGGAAGATCTGAGCAGAATGCCCTGGAAGCAGCAAAGATTTCATAATTCTTTCCATCTGGGAGATTGGGGAAGCCTGGAAAGAGGAGAAGACATCTGAGTTAGACCTAAAGAATGGGCAAAATTACAGTTATGGGCAGGAGGGGTGGAACAGGTGGCAATTCAGGGGAAGGGACATTATGAGCACAAACCTACTACACTCACAACTCTGACAAGAACCCCTGTTGTCGTCCATCTGTAGACAAGACTGGTGGTTTGCAAAGCTAACTTAACCTCAGGACCAACTGTGCTTTCAAAAAAAAACGACACAGATCCTCAGGCCCCACTTTTCAGGATCACAAGGGCTAATGTTCCAGAATGTTTATTTTAAGCAACTTCTCAGGCAAAATACTATCAACATCATCAGCTTAAAGATCCCTTTTTAATATAAACATTTCACTGTTTACCACATGATGACAGTCTGATTTCTATTGAACGAGAAAATTTATAAGAACAGAAAATCTATTGTCAGTTTAGTAATGATTCCAAGCAAATTTGTATTGATTAGAATCAAATCCACAAGTTTTAAAGTGAGACACAGACCTGGCATGGTGGTCCACACCTGTAATTTCAGTGACTCAGGATGCTGAGGCAGGAGGATCACAAGTTCAAGGATAGCCTGGGCAACTCAATGAGACCCTGTCTCAAAAATAAAAGATTAAAAATGGGGATTGGAGGATATAGCTCAGTAGTAGAGTGCCTCTGGGTTCAATCCCCAGTACCACACACAAAGAAAAGTGATATGCATACATTATTTTGATACATACACCACACACACACATAAATGTTATTTATTCAACTTGCAGATAGCGCCAGGTTGCTTACAGAGATTCTGCCTGTATTAACCACATGTTCATAGGCTCTCTCTCTTTCTCTTCCCTCTTCCTTATTCCTCTCCCTCTAAGAAGGTAGCCACTCATTTCTTTGTTATTACTTTAAGGGTTTTTGTTTTTGTTTTTGTTTTTTCCTTTCTTTCTCATTTTTCAAAACTCTCTGAAACTCAGAGTCCTCCTTACTAATATGATGGAGTAATCCCTGCTTGTTAAGGATTAAGTGAGTTGATTTAGATAAAGTGCGAAACACAGGCATAGGTTCTACCCTACTCCCACCCCCACACCACCACACAAGCTCTTGTCGAAGGACAAGCTCTTGTCACACGTTGTTTGAAGTTGGCTCTTCAGTTGGCCTTTACTCAAAATAGGCTGAGGTTGTGGCTCAGTGGCAGAGCACTTACCTCACATGCATGTGGCACTGGGTTCGATTCTCAGCACCACATATAAATAAATGAATAAATGTCCATCAACAACTAAAAAAATTAAAATTAAAAAATTAAAAAAAATAGGTTTTAGCTAAAGCTGGAGGCTCACCTCTCAAAGTTCCATTTCAGTTAAAAGTTCATACTAATGGGACCTTCCTCCATCACCCAGCCAGCAATGATCCCCAGGTGCACCTTCTTCCCAAACCCATAAAAGTTTTGCCCAAGTGAACGATAGGCCACAATGCACACGGTGGCCGGCAGCTGTCCTCCTTTTCTACTAGATTTTTCCACTTCCAACCTTGAGAATATCCACCAGCAATCTTTCCCTGACCCTTCATTTGGGTTCCCTTGGTACCTGGGTGGTATTTCACTCACTCACCATTATCAGGGAAAGTCTAATCCACGCCAACACTTGTTTTAGATACAGAACAAAATAATCTGGGTCTCTGCTCTCCTGGCACTGCCATTCTAGTGGGGAGGGAGTAAATGGTCAATTTACTGTGCAACAGTCAGGTGGGACCAGGTCATAAGAAGAAAAATAAAGCAGAGCAAGGGAACAGAGAGGGATATTGCTATTTGTGTAGGACACTGAGGGAGACCTGATTGAGGCAGAATTTGTGCAGAAACAGGAAGAAATGAGAACATGGGACAGCAGGCATCTGGGAAGGGAATTCTACTCAGTTTCTCCTTCAGCAGCCAGGGCTTCACCTCATTTCTTCACCAGGGTTACAGGTTGAACTGTGTCTGCAAAAAGGATACACTGTACTCCTAACCCCTAGGACCTAGGAATTGTCATCTGATTTGACAGGAACTGTGTCCCCCTAAAAAGATACATTGTATTCCTAACCCTTAATATCTAGGAATTGTGTCTGATTTGATAGGATCTTTACAGAGGTGATCAAGTTGAAATGAAGTCATTAGGATAGGCTCTAACCCGATACAACCAACACCGCCTACGGGGGAAATGCCAAGTGAAGATGAAGGCAGCGACCAGAGTGACACATTTACAAAAGCAAACTTCAAAGACTCCCAGGAAACCACACAGAATTACAAGAGAGAGCCATAGGACAGATTTACCGGCACAGCCTTCAGAACTACCCTGCCAAAACCTTGATCTGCCATTTCTGACCCCAGAACTTTAGCCGTTTAAGTATAACATTCTGTTATGCCAGTTCTAGGAAATTAACACACCCATTGGGCATTGGAAGGATCAGAGAGGTCACTGCCTTACCCAGGTTCACAGGATAAACCCCTGGTTACACAGGGCTTCCTGTATCCCATCTACTACAACTACCCCCTCACTGGACTCCCTGTTTCCAGTCTTGACACCATTCTTCCACAATACCATCTCATGGTTTCACATACTACCAAACGCCTCTCAGTCTTGCAGACACAATCCAAATCTCTCAGCATGGGGACACAAAGCCGTTAGGAACCAACTGCAGTGTACCTCTCCACTCTGTTCTGTCATCTTTGCTTTAATTCCTTGGCCAAGGCTTTCCAACTCCTGTTCTGGTGGGGACAGTCTTCTGTTCATCCTTGGGCTTCAACTTTGTCACCATTTCCCCCTTGGAAACCTCCTCGAGCTCTCAAGACAGGTTTGATGCCCCCTCCTGTATGTGCTAGGAAGCCCTTGCATCCAAGCTGTTGTGGCATTTATCACAAGGGTCTATTTGTCTGACTCTTCCTTGTGACCATGACTTCCTATCTTGTTTGTATATCCAGGTACTAAGAAAGTGCCAGCTCCTGGGGAACATTCATTGGAGAAAGGAAAGTAAATGAGAAAGCATGCCATATTCCAACCAGCTGGTCCCAGAAGTGTTTTTCCCCCTTTAAGGGGTGGGGGATGGGCAGATAATCTTACCAGGGATTTCCCAATAGTTTGTAGAACTACTGGGGCTGGATGGTGCTGTGCCTTTCCTAAATGGTTACAAGAGGAATTTAGATTAGACACTCAAAAGCTGTTCTTGTGTCGCAAGACACTGCAGAAGAAAGAAAGAAGTAAACAATCTGTCCAGCAATTTTTTAATCTGGCCCCCAAAACTTTTGATGTTTAAGCATGGCATTCTGTTATGTGAGTCGTAGGAAGCGAATACACCCATCTGGATTGACGAATAGGTGTCGGTCATTATCTGGAGCTGACCAACATTTGAGATTCTATTTTTTGATAGGAAGTGGTCCCTTCAGGTCTCTTCCAAGCCTCTGATTCTGTAATTGTACTTCCATTACCTACCGGCAAAGGTCGTGGGTGGACAGAATAAGGAATTTTTGCAACCAACAATGCAGTGTACTCTGTACTTCTGTCATCAAAAAATAAATATTTTTGAGATTTCAAAAGTATTTGCATACCTGGTTATAAATGCTGGAGAGCCTGGAAAAGGAAGGAAAGGAAGGCAGAAAGAAACTATATATATCCGAATTTACAGCCCCTCAAAAATAGAACCTAAAAAAGTCCTGGGAGCTAAAAAGGAGAAAAGGGGGGGCTGGCTCTTCGCAGCAGGAAGTCTTCAATGGCTATTGAGTCATAAGAAACAACTCTACACAGAAGTCCTTATTCAGAACGCTAAACTCGATTTTACCACATGAAGAGCAGTATAAAAGCTTGGAGTAGCCTCATCATGGTATCGGGGACATAACTCGACTTCTCCATGTGAGAAAGCAAGAGATCTCCGACTGGGTAGTGGCCCAGACCTGTGTTAGGGGTTTTATTTGCAAGTCAATGAGCCAAATGGGCGACCCGGCTCGTTGTGCCGCGTTCTGCAAGCAGGGTTATTATTATCGCCTATTGCTCCACTGAACAATTTCACTGAAAAGGAAGAGTCCCAGCAGTGTGTGTGCACACACCATGCCATACGGGACGTGCCGCTACGTGCCCACCTCCAGAACGACTTTATTTACAAAGCGATTACCATGTTATCTATTTGTTTTCCTTTTCCAGCAACAGCAGCCCGACTCAGCCCTCGAATTTCTTAATTACAAACCCATTTGCTTCTAAATCAACCCCAAACCGTCAGGCAGAGCCCAGAGGGAGGCTGTGCAAGTTTGCACACACCCCCACCTCCCGGATCAAGGGCAATAGCAGAAGCAAGTAACTGTGTATGTGCAAAAAGGTGGATCTGGGGACGAGGATCGCTGAGTTTGTTTACAGAGCTGAGACGCCTCAGCTCGGATGCCAAAGCTACCAAGAGCTGCAAACGCAAACTTAGCAGAAGCACACGTACCCCGGGAGCGCTGAGCGGGTCCCAAAGTGCGGAACGGATCCCCGCGCGCGGAAGTGGAGGCAACAGGGCCTGCGAGCGCGCTCGGTTCACCTGCAGCCGCTGCATCTCCCCGCCCCCAGTTCCTGTCCTTGGGGTGGGGGAAATGCATCTACTCGCAGAACAAATCTAGATTAGGTTTATCTGCTGCCCCTATTAAAAACACAAAAGCACGGCTCAGGAAAGCGCGCTCAGGGAGAGGGCATTATTTGTCCGGAGCTTTAAAAACACAACTCGGGGAAGCACAACCATTCTTCGCAGCCTGGAGAGGTTTTTGCAGCTTCGAGGAGTCAAAAGGCACTCTGGAGGGCGGGGACGCTGAGAGGGGAAAAAAAAACAAAAACCTTTTCCTGTAGAAGACAGGCCGTATCACTAGGTGAATCGGGCCCCCGGGTTGGGGAGATCCGGTCAAAGGTACATGGTGAGTTTTCCTCGCTCCTCTCCGGGTAGGCATTATCATCAGGCTGGGAGGCCAGGAAAATGAAACCCGCTGCCCCAGAGTTGACAGAGCTGGCCCTAGCGTTTAGGGAAGAGGAAACCAGAATCGGGGGACACCCGGGCGGCGCCTGGGCGCGCAGCCTCTGCGCACGTGCCGCTGGCGGCAGGGACGCGGATCCCCGACCCGGTTCAGTGTGCCCTAAATTCCGGAATCCACGTCTTTGCGCCGCCCGCCGGGGAGGCTCTCGCTCCGCCCTTCTGAAAATCCCTTATATTAACTGTGGCCAAAGCCCTAAGAAACACAGCTCATTGTTGGCAGCTGCCGGGCGGTCCTGCCGAGCTGTGAGGGCAGCAGAGGGGAAATAAAAGGGAACGGCTCCGAATCTGCCCCATCCACCGCTGCGAGACCTCGGCGTCGACATCGCGACAGCGAGCACCCGGCACTCCAGGAAAGCCCCCTCTATGTGCTGCTGAGCCGGTCCTGGACCCGACGATCCCGCCCTCGGTCTTCGGAGCAGAAATCGCAAAGACGGAAGGTAAGCGCGGCGGGTGAAGCTGGCTGGGGCTCTTGCCAGCCCAGTCCTCCGAGGGCAGGGTTTGCCCGGAGGAAGAGCGTGAGGCGGAGCTGGGGAATAACAACAGGATGTGCAACAACAGGATGAGGAGGGCTGATTTAATGCCTGAAGTTCGCGGCAGGGCTACGGGGCACTTCCTTTATTAGGCCACTTCAGGGAACACAGGGGGGTGTGGGCTCGGACACCCCCCACCACTCGGATCGCAGGGGAAGGGGCTGTTTGTGCAGCGCCTAGCTCTGCTGGGTGGCAGGTCCGCCGAGGTGGCGAGCTCGGGTGCACAGGCTACTAGTGGGAAACTGGGGGGTGATTCGCAGCTGACGTGCGCCGGGGGAGCCTGGGGAGCAGAGGCAAGGAAAGGGGTGCTCTTTGGTGGGCAGCACGTGTGGTGCTGGTTTTACTGTCTGCCCTTTTCACTTTCAGGACTAGAGATGGCAGACCATATGATGGCCATGAACCACGGGCGCTTCCCCGACGGCACCAACGGGCTGCACCACCACCCTGCCCACCGCATGGGCATGGGGCAGTTCCCGAGCCCCCATCACCATCAGCAGCAGCAGCCCCAACACCCCTTCAACCCCCTGATGGGCGACCACATACACTACGGCGCGGGCAACATGAATGCCACGAGCGGCATCAGGCACGCGATGGGGCCGGGGACTGTGAATGGAGGGCACCCCCCGAGCGCACTGGCCCCCGCGGCCAGGTTTAACAACTCCCAGTTCATGGGCCCCCCGGTGGCCAGCCAGGGAGGCTCCCTGCCTGCCAGCATGCAGCTGCAGAAGCTCAACAACCAGTATTTCAACCATCACCCCTACCCCCACAACCACTACATGCCGGATTTGCACCCTGCTGCAGGCCACCAGATGAACGGGACAAACCAGCACTTCCGAGATTGCAACCCCAAGCACAGCGGCGGTAGCAGCACCCCAGGCGGCTCGGGAGGCAGCAGCACCCCTGGCGGCTCCGGCGGCACCTCGGGCGGCGGCGCGGGCAGCAGCAGCAGCACCGGCGGCGGCGGCAGCGGAGGCAGTGGCAGCAACATGCCCGCCTCCGTGGCCCACGTCCCTGCTGCAATGCTGCCGCCCAATGTCATAGACACTGATTTCATCGACGAGGAAGTGCTTATGTCCTTAGTGATAGAAATGGGTTTGGACCGCATCAAGGAGCTGCCTGAACTCTGGCTGGGGCAAAACGAGTTTGATTTTATGACGGACTTCGTGTGCAAACAGCAGCCCAGCAGAGTAAGCTGTTGACTCGATCGAAACCCGGGCAAAAGAAATCAAACCCCCAACTTCTTCGGTGTGAATTAAAAAAACATTCCCTTAGACACAGTATCTCACTTTTCAGATCCTGAAAGGTTTGAGAACTTGGAAACAAAGTAAACTATAAACTTGTACAAATTGGTTTAAAAAAAAATTGCTGCCACTTTTTTTTTTTTTTTCTGTTTTTGTTTCGTTTTTGTAGCCTTGACATTCACCTCCCTTATGTAGTTGAAATATCTAGCTAACTTGGTCCTTTTCGTTGTTTGTTTTTTACTCCTTATTTCCTCACTTTCCTCCAGTGCTCAACTGTTAGATATTAATCTTGGCAAACTGCTTAATCTTGTGGATTTGTAGGTGGTTTCAAATGACTGAACTGCATTCAGATTTAGGAGTGAAAGGAAAAAAAATTGCATTAGTTGGTTGCATGAACTTTGAAGGGCAGATATTACTGCACAAACTGCCATCTCGCTTCATTTTTTAAACTATGCATATAAGTACAGACTAATTTCTTAAATATGCTAAACTGGAAGATTAAACAGATGTGGGCCAAACCGTTCTGGATCAGGAAAAGTCATACTGTTCACTTTCAAGTTGGCTGTCCCCCCTCCCCCATATGTACAGACAATAATAGGGTGTGGAATGTCGTCAGTGGCAAACATTTCACAGATTTTTATTTTGTTTCTGTCTTCAACATTTTTGACACTGTGCTAATAGTTATATTCAGTACATGAAAAGATACTACTGTGTTGAAAGCTTTTTAGGAAATTTTGACAGTATTTTTGTACAAAACATTTTTTTGAAAAAATACTTGTTAATTTATTCTATTTTAATTTGCCAATGTCAATAAAAAGTTAAGAAATACTTGTTTTCTAGAAGTTATTTGGGGTGGTTTGTTTCCTTTGGTGCTCCCCTCCCCTGTCTGTAAGGTGAACACTTTATTGATGAGAGTAAGCATTCCAAAGGATAAGTTACAGGACACTAAAACAGGTCATGATGAGCTTAAGCAGAGAGCAGGATTTAACATAATTGGCATAATGCTTCATTGTTATTGTAACATGCCTCTTGGTGTGGTTTAATCAAAAGCTGCAAAGTTGTCAAAGTGCTTTTTTCCCCTTAATTGCCATCATATTTGAGTGTAGAGTTAGAAAGGTTTGCAATGCTAAACATAAATATCTCATGGGAGAGGGGGATCAAGTGTTTCTGGTTATACCTGATTCAACTACTTAAATGGAGATAGGCTGGAATAATATACTGAGTGATTGATGGGGGTGGCATTAAATATAAATCTACCTTTATCTCTAGTGACGAATTTTATTTCTCAGCAAAAAGTGCTAAGGATAGGCACACATTTCTAGCTTAATCTCTGAAATAGCTTTTGACTGGTTTATAGTTCTGTGAGGAAGAGGGGGCGGAATTCCACCTTGAGGCTTGCTATTTTATTCTCCTATAATATTTAAAATTTACTCAGCTAGGTTGATTCAAAGGTCAAATTACAATCTTCACAAGATGTTCCCTCTCAAGCCTGCCCTGTTTTCCAGAATTCTGCCCTGTTTTCCAGAATTTTGCATGCATTGGGAGCAATACACATAGGATAAGATCATTTTAACTTTGACTGGATGAGTACCAAGGAGACCATAACTGCAATTAAATGGGTGTCAAGTTTTAGTCTCATAAAATCAAGTAAAAGGAAAAGGATTGTTAAAGTCTCAAATTATCCCAAATAGAATGAGAAGGAATTTTGTTTTCCCTTTCATGTTACCATGGTTTATCCTACGTTTATAAGAGCAACACACCTACATTCAAGAAAATAATAGACTTGTACTTAAGCTACTGGGGGAGTAAAGAAATGTAGGTTGAGAAAAATTTTACAAATAATGCTTTCAAAGGGCATTTCATTTAGACTTGGATTCTCATCTTAAATCCCACATAATAAATCAGGAAAGGTGGACATATAAAAGTGTTACATTAAAGTCTGGCATAAAGACCAGTGTAATTCACATCACCTACATTCTACATAATACTATTTCCAAGGCAGGACATGTAAAATTAAGATGCACATTCCACTGGACTTTTTAGACTTCTCTAATTGATTCTTTCATATTAAAAATTAGGTTCTGAATAATTTCTCTGAGAATACACTATCATCCAAAACTTTCACCCCGTCTTAAAGACCAATCCAGATTTCCACCTTAATAGTTAAAGCCTAAGTTTTCTTCAGCTAAGACATGTCAATACTAAAGCTGTAATCAGCAGTAAATCTTCCTGGCTAAGCATTTTCACAGTAAGTTTTTCTTTCCCTTTTTCTTCTTGTTTCTTTCTTTTTTTTTTTTCCAGAAGCTCAAGTGAAAAAATATGTTTGCATACATATTAATACAGCAATTCCAATTCTTTTTCACTTGTGCCAGGAAAAAAAAAAAAAAGGAACGCTATTGGAGACATTGTTTTTTTGCATAAAGAAAGAAGTAAAAGAATTGTCTTGCCACTGCCCTTCACCATCTATTCTGCCAGGGAATAAGCCACAGCACCTGCTCTGTCACTGAATTCCTCCTGCTGCTCAAATGCCGGAACACGTATGTGGAGATGCAGAAACTAAGGAACTATTATTAGATCTTGGGCCCATCCCTGCCAGAACAGAGGCCTCAAACAGAGGAGCTTGCTAAAAGCACAATTTATCCTCAGTACAAATACAAACCCCACCCTACCCCACCCCACTCCCCCACTCTCCCTCTCCACCCTACCCCATTTACTTCAGTGATCCCTGTTTCCTTCAAACTTTCTTGATCAACAATAGAGCAGATTCTACGTGATATTTGCAGGTCTCTTAAGCACAGAAAAATAAGTCCTTGTTTGAACAATCTGATTAATGAAACCTGTACAGTGACCTAGATCACCCGGCTACTGGCAGACATTTGCAAAACCTTCTGTGGTCTTGCTTCCTACTAAGTTGCTTATAGTGTATGGGGAAATTTGACCTCTGTACCTTGGCTGTTTGTCAAAAAGTTCTACTATGGTATAAGAGAGCTTCTGTTCTTTAAGCTTTGCCCACAAATCGACACACCATGCTTGATTTTCAAGAGGAGATCAATGATAAGCAACAGCATAACCTCATAGACACACGTCAGAAGAATAAGTCTCCATTAATAAAAAACGTGTACCTCTACCATAAGCCTGATAACATCCTGGTAGCAGCATCCTCACTGGAGCTGATAAAGACATGAGCGCTGTGGATGGGTCTTTGAAGAACAGTTACCTAATCGCCACTGTTTATGGGGTGCTGGGCTACAGCACTAGCTCCAGAGGCTGACATCTATTGTGAAGTTTACGGTCTCCGTGACTTTTACTACTGTAAACGCCTGGGATGGCTATAAATTGATGTCAACATTAAAGGCCAGGTCCTTTAGAGAAAAATATTAATCCACTAATCTATTATGGGTGGTTGGCTTTGAAATACAAACTTTGCAGCCCCGGATCATTAGGTGTTTTCGCCCCCTTGTGGAACTTATTTAGAAGGTCAAAGAAAAGCTGTTCCTCAAGAGGTTTTTTGTTTTTTGTTTTTTGGGGTTTTGTTTTGTTTTGGTCATCGCTCAAGATTTGCATTTTTTTTTTTTTTGAAGCAAATAGCATATTTCTGTGCAAGAATTTTTTTCCAAAGAAGATTCCAGAATAAACACTTTATGAAAACGAGTATTTTACCTACTAAAGAACTTAACCTGTGATTAAGTGTGCATAATTGAGATTTGCCTCATGTTTGAAAATATGCATTGGGTAAGGGATTTTCTCTTTGAAAGTGTAAGGAGTAGTGGTTTGGGCTAACGCTGTAGCTTCCCCACCATGTGGGGGCAGAAACACCTGCACCCCCACAGCAGGGCCATGATTGGTATTAAGTGTGAATAGCATTGCATTTGAAGGTATGAGGTTGGAAAGGTAGAGGGAAATATCCAGGAATGCAGAAGGCAATTATCCTCCTTGGAATGTGACCAAGCCACTGGTTCTAATCTTGTGAAAAGAGTCAGAGAATCTTTAATGAGAGTAAATGTTGCTGCCTAACTGAATCGGTAACATTTACAACATAGACCTGGCAGATAACATTGTCTCCAAAAGAATAAATAAATTTAGAATTCAAGGAATTTAGGAACCCAGTCATTGGCAATCTTTACCTTTCCAATGGTATTGCTTTGTTAGCACAGGAGAGGTGTTATATGGGGCTTCAGAGATGGTATTTATCATTTTGGTACTGTACCACTATCATCAAAATCAGAGCTCCTGGGAAGGTTGAGGCTAAGCCTCAGCAAAAGAACAATAGCACATCAAATGACTTAGCCAATGAACCCCTATTATCTATCATGTGTGCTGTTTGTCTTTTCCCCCCAGAATAGAAGGAACAATGGCAATGTCAGAATTTTAATTGCAATGGACTGGCTTAAATTACTTGACCTATTTTTATGCAGCAAGGAAAGAAATGATTCTTTTTTCCTGGTGGCCGTGCTTATAATTTAAACTGAAAAAGGAAATAAAAGGACATTTTCTATCAACTAGGGTACTCTTGATAAACAATTTTAGTTTGCCTTATAATATAGTTGCCCACCTATATTTTTGAAAAAGTATTAAGACACCTGAAATAGAGAAAGTTTTCTTCACAGGAGGGAATGAAACTCATAAGTCATGCTAAATAACGACTATTAAATATTCTAAAGACTGGAGGTGTAGATTTCTATCATGTGATACCTTGTAAACACAATAAACGCAAAGTAAAGAAAAATCGGTCTGCTGTGTTAAAGAACAGAATTCATGATCCTTGGGAAACAGAGAATATCAGACCAAGTTCCTTCCATAGCTTTCTATGAACAAATAAATGATGGTGTTTTGGCAGCCAAATCCTTATCAGTTACTTTTCCCCCAAGATGAGTACTAAATGTTAGAAGCAGCCCCAGGAGACAGTTGGTGGTACTTTCTGAGAATATTGCTTGGCTCAACTAGGACCTGCAGAGTGATCTAAGGCAGATGAAAGATGGACGATGAGTATTATTACTTTCTTTATATGCTGTTGATTTTCATTAGGCTGAACTAATCTGCAAGATTAGTGAGGCAGGGGCCCAACGTGGGGTGAGCACCGTGGTTCACAGGATTCTTGGAATTTTCCCATGGCGTCGCCATTGTGCTAAGCTCTGAAATCCTTCCCTTTCTTCACTCTACAGTAGAGTGGTTACTTGATTACATTTGGGGTTGCTGAACAAAGCCCACATGGGATCCGTCTCCTATGGGGCTGCAGTCAGGCAAGGTTAGTGTGGTGTGCTTTGCAGGAGATATGCAAATAGGCAAGTGGCTTTTGAAAAGTTAACAGTGCTAAAAGAACCCTGCCAGTCCATTATTGAAAGCTGGGTAGGAGGCAAAATGTAGGCTTAAGTAAAAGTCAAACTAGCATAAAATCAGAAAAAGTCAGCCAACTCCAGGTTGTTGATATTGCTTTAAGAACATCTGAAGAGGTCAGCATGCCAAAGTGACAGAAATGTGATTGGCGGCCACTGAAGTCTTTTCTCTTTGTATTTGTACCTCCCTAAGAACCCACATGAAATTTGGCCTTGTGATCTCTTTGATTCATTTGGCCACAGAGCTTTTTAAAATTTTTCTAGTAACCCACTGTTTGGGGTTTGATTGGGTTTGGTTTTTTGACTCCATGATAATTGTTATCTCCATGCTAACAAATACATAGTATTGAATTATGCAGACAAATCCTTAGGTCGCCTTGCAAATATTGCCCTGTTATATTTATTTTGGAGAACTCTTTGAAGAAGGATAAGCAGAATGACAGCCGTGCCATATTTCTCTTTATCTGATATGCTGAACAAATATATGGATGGCGAGCCCAGTAGGTGAAAAGTGATAGAACTGACTACTAGGTTGCCAAAATGAACCTAAAATAAATATCTCAATGTTTCTAAGATCTGCCACCATTTTTTGGTTCAATGATTCTCAGCTGGGTGGAACGAGCCCTCTAAGAGGCAGATCAGAATAGGAAAAGGAGAGAAGGCAGTAACTTAAAAAAAGCATTCCATGCTATAATTGAAAAGCATTTAAATAAATATTAGTTTAGTAAAACAAAATTTAGAAAGACTTTTCAAAATCTTCTGGGATGATGGGACATAGAGTTTTAAATGCTGAAAAACACTGTTTAGACTGCATGGGACCAAATTAGAGAAATTTACCCTTCATTCAACATTTGTTAACAAATTATTTTGTTGCCACTGAATTCCTTGTGGCTGATTTGGTTGAGCACCAATAATGTGTCAGGCATTGTGATGGACATTTTACATACATAATCCCATTTCATGCTTATAATATTCCTGCAAGACACATGTTATTATTTCAATTTTAGATTAGAAAATTGACATTTAGAAAGGAGGTAAATTGCCCTAGTAGGAGGCAGATGCAGAGAGGCTTCACAACTCTAAAACCATTCTTCCTAAAAACATTACCCTGCTGAATCCTATTCATGATCAATTTAATAATATGATTGTAGAAAAAACTCTATGTTACATTATCATAAAGTACAAAATAGATTGACACAACTATAACTTGGATCCATCCAGACAATTTTACACCTAATTTCTTGGGATTCACAAGATTTGGGTCTACACTTTTTCAAACCCAGTCTAAATATTCTTCCAAAGTAAGTTTAGTCCTAAAAGTGCATGACTTGCATCATGGTAGGTAGCCTGGCACCTTCGAATCTTGACCTCATTAGCACTTCAAGTCAAATGAAAGAATATCAGTAGTTGAAACTGTAATTTGGGAGATTATTTTCTTAATTGAATTCCATGTTGCTGGAGAGTAAATAGTTTCTTTCAGAAAATAAGCCAATACCTTAGCTTTGCCAATTTTAGAACCTATTAAATGAAAACACTCAGGCTAGTTCTCACTTGTAAAGATGGCCACCTCATAGCTTGCCCAACTGCCTGGAGGCAACTATGTATTAACATTGATTATAAGATTCAGGCTGGTTTCAGGATGGGAAGATGTGGAAAATGTACATCTCAGAGAAAAGGAAATACAGAATTTAGTTAGTTTGCACTTAAATAATCTTTCTGTATCTACCCAAACTTTCTTGATGCAGGTATGAACCCACTTTCTCTTGCTCTGGTCTTCTAAGGAAACAGAACTCTTCCATTAGTAGTTTTGCTGAAAGGAATTACTATCAGAAATAAAAACACAGGTTGTAGTCTTAGCTCTGCAACTAAATAGCTGTGAAATTTAATCACTGTCAGCTCAAGTTTCTCCATCAGTAAAATGAAGATGTTTAATTAATACATCTTGTATTCAGGATCTCATGAAGGAAACATAAGCTCATTCCTATCATTTTTCTCCTTCTAGAAAGATGGAGTACAATATTATAAGCTTCCTTCAAACCCTGTTGTGTATTTCTTACCATTCTTTTCCCAAGTTAATTGTAATCCTGGGGATGTGCATAGACTTGACCCAGAAAGGACCAGAATCATCTCTGAAAACAGTTTCCTTCTTTGCCACAATAATTACAAATGTTAACTATTGAGATTTATCAACGTGCAAGCAAATGCCAAAAATGTACCACCCATGAGACGTTTTTAATATATGACACAAAGATGCAGGTGACTAGATAATATTCTTTGTTGGGACAGTGGTTTAAATTATATGTACTGAAAATAATTTGATTGACTCTTCATCCCAAGTTCTGTCCTATTTTCTTACAAATTACCTTCACTTTTTAAACCTCTTAAATAACAAGCAGTCAAAAAATATTTTGAGCCCTCTTCCCTTTCAACAACTCTTTCTGGGTCAAAATCATCATCATTATCATCGTTGCTGTTATTACTTAATTCATCAAGGATAAAATTCTACATACAGTGCTAAAGCAGAGGCAGTTAGCAGATGTTAAACACCATAAGCTGGTACTTCAGAGTTTTCAGACAGTTAAGAGGCACTTTTCTATGTCCATTCATCTATTTCTCCTTCTCCAACTTCCCAGAACCACATTACTCAAGTTTAAGGAATCAATTATTTACCTAACAGATTAGTTGGAAGTAGTTACACAACACAAATTCTGTATCCAGATGCATAACTACCCAGGAAACAATTCTTAACTGACATGTAAAAGTTAATGCAGCTAAAGAGCAGAGATAAAGTGGTACAATATTTGTTCATTTCACTAATCAGCCACTAGGTGGAGCTAAAAGCCTGCACCATCATATTTGCACTGGAGCAGCTGCCAAGATTAGACTATCACTTGCTTAAAGAACTGTCCCACGCCTCTATTTTATTGAAACATAAATTATTCCATATGACTTATTATAACCTTCAAAATAGAGCTAAATCAAGGACACCTAAACACACTCTTCCCAGAAACCATTTCAAACTACCGTCTAATAAAAATTAGAAACTGATAAAGGTCTCCTTTCCCTTCCTTATCTCTTCCCTTTTTGAAGTGCTCTCCTCCTACCTTCCATTCATTCAGGTGTCAGTGGCTCAATTTTCTGCCCTGCTGGGGACATCTATCTAAAAAGAGAAACTCTAGAGAAACTAAAGGAAGATATTTCAAGTGGTAGTATTTTGTGCATGAGTCAGAAAGGTATTGAAAGGTTTCTAGCACTTTCTCTGCCTTTGTCTGACCCTGAAATCATACCTCTTTCCTGTTTTTCCTCCTACCTTTCAAGCCAGCCTGTTCCAGTGTCAAACTAGACCCTCTGCTCTTACCTTAAATATTGGACCATCCCTTGCTAGCAAATTCCACCCATTCCCTAAGGTTCTAATACCAACTAAACACTTAAGGGTTTCAAAGCTCAGATCTTCCCACTAATCTCTAATAATAACCCCTGTCCCAGCTCTGCCTACTACTGAAAGAACACACCCACCCACACATACACACACACACACACACACACACACACACACTGAATTCTGATACCTCTTTAAGTAGTGTATGTCAACATACTCTACTTCAGGCCTCTTTTCCTCACCAGAAGTCTACAAATCTCAGTTTCTTCCATCTTCTTCACCACCAGCTCCCACCAAGTTAATTGGCACTACATTGTAGAAGTTCATTGCTTTTGCTGTTCCTTTGCCTAAAATGTGTGCTCTTTCCAAACCTCCTCTAGGTCTTTGTCGGTATTTGCTTCCCCAGTGGCCACACCAAAATGGAATCTACCTCCAGCTCTTCCCACTGGAACTCCTTGTCTCCTCAACCTTGTTCAGTTTTTCTCCAGAGCACCTCAGTGGCTTTTAAAAGTGCCTGTAAATTCTTTGACCCTCATCAATCAGTGACATTAGGTTGCTTTTCTTAATGTGAGATTCACTTACGGACTCTCCTACCATGTAACTTCTAAAGCAAAGGCAGAAAAAAGATCACCCAGCTTCCTCCTGGTTCTCACAGGACACACAACTTTACAGCCCTGAGCTGCAGTGTGAATCCAATTACCTGGAGACTGCCGTGATGTGAGGAAGCCAGGAAGGTTTTATAGAGGTGTTGCCACTAACAGCACTCAACGAGTTCCCCGTCGACAGCTAGTGTCAACCTCCAAATGTATGAATGAAGATACCTACAGGTACTTCCGGTTTTCAGCTATTGAGTTATCTTCCACTGCTGATTCTACCTAGGAGAGACTCCAGATATCAAACACTATGGAACAGAAAAATCATGCTCCTTGTACCTTCTGTGAATTAGCGTGCCACAGAATCCATGAGCATAAAATGGTAAGTATTAGTATTTATACTAATAATTTCTGAATAAAATGTATTTTACTCACATAAAATGTATTTTACTTGTTTGTTGATTATTGTTTGCTATGAGGTGTCCACTAAAAGCTCCTGTGTTAATGCAGGAATGCATGTTCGGAGGTGCAGTCATTAGGCTGTGAGGACTACAACCTAATCAGCCCATCCTAGTCTGAATGGACTAACTGGGTGGTGACTAGACAGGTGGGGTGTGGCTGAAGGAGGCGGGTCCCTGGAGCATGCCCTAGAATGGTTGTTCTTCTCTGCAGCCCACCCTCACACCCCACTCCTGCTTCCGGGCCACCACGATTGGAGTAGTGCTTCTCCACCACACCATGTCTGCCTCATCTTGGGCCCAGAGCAATGGAGTTAGCCCACCATGGACTGAACCTCTGATGCTGCGCGCCAAAGTAAACTTTTCCCCCTCAGGTATTTTGGTCAGTGATGACTAACACACTGTCCTTGCTTTAAAATATAAACTCCATGAGAACAGAAAATTTTGCCTTTGTTCTTTGTACATGTGCCTAGAAGAATACTGATACATGGTAGGTGCTTTTGTGAAATTCATCAATTGTATTCATTTATTTATTGCATAAATGATTAAATGAGTGAGTGAATTAATTTAAAATTTTTTAATCATTCTTTTCCTCTCTATGCCACCCCTGTTCTTAGTTCAGAAATTAGGGTTGCTTCTTACCTAGACTGCAATAACTTCCTATCTGGTCTTATTCCCCCCATCTTACCCCCTACTATCTATGCTTCATACTTCAGGAAGAGTTTCTAAAAATACAGATTTGATCCTACTGCTCAGGTCAACGGAAATGGTGAATCTGGTCAGCCAGGTTTATACCATAACCATGGAGATTGAACATATTGGATCGCGGGCAAGTGGCTGTCAGCGGTTGGGAGTGAGAGCTAGCACATGACTCCCAGGAAAATTCCAATGAAGACAAAGAAAAACTATATATCATTTCCTGGTGTTTAAACTGAAATTATGTAGAGTTGAGGTTGGCATGTCTTGGAGGCCATAGATTCATACTGAAGAGCAAATAAACCAGCTTGCACAAGTCAAAACTCAAGCAGAATCACAGAAAACAAAGCAATACTAAGGGACCACATGACCCCAAACAAAGACAGAGGGAGAGAGAAGGCATATTTGTCTTTGACAGTTCTCTAATTTCTTGAGTCAATACCCATCAGTCCATAGTTCCTGTGAGATGTCCCCAGACCATTTTTTACTAGTTCTAACGTGATTGATTGTGACAACACATAGTTTATTACTCTTTGCTTTTACATATGTTGTTCCCTCTGCCTGGAACGCTATCCTCATCTTCATCCCCTTGGAGTGTCCAAGAGTACCCATCTCAATCATCTTCTCTGAAAAACCTCCCCATGTGACTCCCTACTTTGTTTTGCCACTACACACTATAAATACCTCTACTGTTTGTATTGATCACATAGTCCTACAATTATGTGATAATACTCTCCTCTCTTCTACTTTAAATTCTATGCATTAGAAATTTTCAGTTGCTAGTTACAGGAACCCTGATTCTATTAAACCATTAGGAAATATATTTTCTGTTATTAGCCAATGGAAAGTTAGTCTCTGGGATTGATTAACTTGATGACTCAATTATGTCAACAGGGATACAGGTTTTTCTCCTCTCTAGTGGGCTGTCCTCAGCTTTGACCAGATAGGAAGTTATTGCAGTCTAGGTAAGAAATGATGAATTTCTGAACTAAGAGAACAGGGGTGACATAGAGAGGAAAAAAATAATACAAAAAAGTAAAATTAATTCATTGACTCATTTATTCATTTATCCAATAAGTAAATGAATACATTTGATGAATTTCACTAAAGCACGTATTGAGTGTCTACCACGTACTAGTATTCTGCTGGTAATAGGTGGCATTAAGAGAGTTCACATAATATTTAGGAAAGAGAAAACTTCTAGCAGAATCATCTCTTTATTTGTGAATAGCCCAGACCCATTTCTGAATCAACTAGCCACTGGGATTGTTTTGCCATAGAATGGAATTGTTACATTGACTTCAACTAATCACCTGGGGTTGGAATGGATCTGGGGTCTGCAACTCCACTACCAGAGGAATCAATAGCCAGGCATACCCTTTCGGAAATTTTTGTTTTAAAGCATAGGATTTTTTAAAGCTGGAATTGAAAGGGACTATTTTCAAAGATTTTATATTTTCAAGTCTTCCTCATATAAGAAAGATTTATAACTAATAAAATTATATTATAAATCACTCAAGCACTTGATAGAGGTTGAAATGTGTTTTACAAAGTGACATTTGTTAATAAAAATAAATGTTCTCTTAAAAAGAAGTATACAGTCATTATGTCTTCATTTCTAGCCCTTCAAAAATTCCCCTATTAATATGATTAATAAATAGCTTCTCTGAACCAAGAAAATCATGTACATATTGGCTGGTGATTAATCTCAGTGCAAGATGAACAGAACCTAATACTTATGAACACTTATTTCTTTCATGAAACATACTGGTCCATATGCCAAAGCCAAAAAAGAATATAAATTTAATCCAGCCAGATCCCAACAGGGGAGATAAGAGTAATCCAACATGTAGCAGTGAAAGTGTTCTGTCCACTCATTGCTTGGCCTACCCTTCCACAAAATGCCTCTTCTCTCCTTCAGTCGCACGTGCCCATGGGTGAAAATTCTCATACTCCTATAAGCCCTGCTTCCTGCCACACTGGTTAAGGTTGCCCAAGGAGCCCCAGCTGAAGAAATTGCACCTTACTCTCCAGGCTATAGTCGATCTATCCATTGTAGCATATGACCCTATTAAAATATATACTATATAACAGGTATATAATATGTAATATATATTATATACATATATAATATGTAATATGCATATTACATATTATTTATTTCATTGGGAGTTTTTAACTTGTGACAACAGAGAGATCTTATTTTAAACCCTAGTTGGTGAAATTAAGAGCCTGGAAACTACTGTTAGCCAAATTTCCAACTGTATGGAAGAAACAAATCTGGAAAAGTAAAGATGATATGAAGAAGAGATGCTAAGGCAAAAAAGGATTCAATAGTACCTGAATCCCTGCGATTTGGTTGTAACATCTTTCACCTTTCCTGAAGCTGGGTTACATGAGACAGTAAAATTTCCTGCTCCCAAACTAATCAAATTGGGTTCAATACCATGGAACAAAATCATCTTTACTAGAATAAACTAATAAACACAAATTTCATCTCTGCTGTTACTTTGCTTTTTAATATTTCACTAAAATACATGTTTGGGGAAAATTTCTATTTTGTATCCACAGTTGTGAGTGACTTAAAAAGTATTCATTCAGTAAAGAACATGAGGCATATGACAGATCAGTATCAAACATCACTTTTTTCCTTCTCCTGGCATCCTCTTGCACCAGTTTTATGATGGATACATGGCCACTGTGATGTGCTGCCCAGATCCCCCTTCAGGACTAAAGAATTTATCTCCTCAGTTGCTGGGAAATCTGCCAGCAGACAGCCCTCGAAGGACACCTTCTTTCAGAATTTCCTCATGGCCTTGCTCAAGGTCACACCTCCTTCCCAAGGCAGCCTGCCTCAATGACTCATCAGTGTCTGGATAAGGCCTGGTTCCCTCTTCTGGCTAGGAAAGGCCAACCTAGCTTCAGAACTTCTCCTGGGGTAGACTGAGGACTTTAGAGAGACTGTGACCCACTGTATCCTTTCTTGCCCCCAAATTTCCCTTCATCTACATTCCATAGCCAATGCTGCCAAGACCACTAAGCAGTCAACTTCCGACATTCTAGTTCCATCTCAGAGGCCACTCCCTATAAAACCCAAACTGCAGTGTAACACTTATAAAAATCATCAAACTGTGAAAAAATTTTGTGCCCTTTCTAGAAAAAAAAATCAATAAAGATTTAATGAGTCCTTAAATTTTTCTAGCACTCTGTTAAGCATTAGAGGACACAGTAGAAGTACGAGGTATATCTCCTATCTGTAAGGAACTCAGTCTCATTCGAGATGTATAGCTTAAGCAGGTGACTTTGCACAGCTCAGCAATATGCTCAGAAGAGGAAGACCAAAAAGAAGTCAAAATTAGTACACAGTAGGTGGTGCACAAATATTGAATGAATAAATGAATGCACTAATTAATTAAGAGAAAGAGATAAGTGTGAGCTAGGATACATAATAAATTTATGAGGCCAAACCACATTTACCACCACCATCTTTCTTTTACTCATTAACTTATGACAGGATATTTTCCCCAGGGGCCTTGGACCAACCCAATAGTTCCCTCTCACTCACATGTAGCTCTCAAGAATAACTGTACAATGCACTGAGAGTATAACACCCTGATGCAAGGAAGGGACTGGACAAAACAGCCCAGGCTTTTTTCTACTTCCACCTTGAACTAGGAAGTGCTTCAATGCTTTGGCCCATCAACTCACATCCCCTGAGCTATAAAATTCAAGGTGGACTGCTTTCCAAGACTCCTTAGCTATGGTGCAAGCATGTGTCTGAGTAGCTTTCCTGAGCCTTGAAGAACTTGCTCACCTTGAACCCTAGGCTTCTGTAAATAATAAACACATCTCTTATGACTTGTTGTGTGTGTGAATGATCTGTCTCGCCAGACTCAGGCAAGCAGCGAAAGTGCATCCCAAGATACAGTGGGCTAAGGTATAAACCAGGGCACAGTGAACCTGCTTCATGTCCAATTCACCACATCCTACTTTTCTCAACAAAAAAATATAATTAACCCTTAGAAATACACAAGACCCTACTGTGGCCTGCTTTGAGACAGGTCTCAGGGAAAAGAGTCTGCCCTTTTCCCACATGCCAGCAGCTAATCTCTCACACTCTGAGTTGCCAAAGTGAATCAAACATGTTCCCACTTAACAAATAACCTGTGGGAAAATAAGGCTATTCTATAGTCAGTAGTGATTGGAACCACATCAACAGCAATATCTTACGTCAGTATAGTTTTATTATACTCAAACTTCACCTTAATTGATCTCCACATCATTCTCAGAGGTAGGAAAAATAAGTCGTGTTGTAGTCCTCTTTTATAGATAGACAAACTGAGGTTTTGAGCTCCCGCATGTTAGAGCTGAGATTAAAATTGAGTTCTTCTTAATTGAACTACAACTCTGCAATTCCTGGTTTTACACAGACTATTTGTGAGGTCCTACCATCTATAGCTGCCAATTGAGAGTTACAGTTTATATGGTCGACAATAAGGGAATTAATATTTTTGATTCTGGTAATTTGGGAGTCATTAAGAGTCAAGCAAGCTTGAAAAAATAGAATTTGTACTATTGTATACATCACTAGGAAATGATGCATTTGAATATAAATCTTGACTTAGAAAACAGAGAGAAGCTTGTACAATTGATTACACCCATATTTGAACAAATAGGTATATTATATTCCATATAATAAATATCTTTAATGCCTGTCAAGGGTACTTTTTACAATTACACAATTCTCCAAGAGACAAAAACTAGATTGTATTAGAAACCCTTTTCATTTTCTGCTCCATTGTACAGCATAGCATTCTAACCTTAACTGAGATACACTTATTTTGGATGTCTACATTGGCAGGTCCCTTGCAGGGTGGGAGTGGGGGTGGGGTGAAAATTGATGGGAAAAGAAATTGGGCTGTCAGCTCCTGCAATGTGCCTTCAACTCAAATTGGCTCACTATTTCCTCCACATGTCTTCAGCCAGCATATGGCAAAACTACAGTTTGCTTTCTCTTCCCTTCATGAGTGAATTGAGGTCATCTCCTGCACAGTCATTATTTTGTAAGGATTGTTCTGTAGGATGATTTGATTTCCTAGTCTCTTGTCTACTCTTGTTTCCACCTATATTTACATCTCATTGATTCTCGGGAATAATGTCTTACTCAGCTCCATTCCATCTGCTCGTGTATATAATGAAGATTCTGTTTCTAATGTGTTCTATTCCTGAATCTGAGACTCATCCCAGCAGCCCCACTTGTGAATGATATGACCTTGGCCAAGACAATTACCTATTGCTGGTTTATCTTCCTTCCCCTTCACAAACAGGACAATTATAACTGTCCTGCTTATTAATGTGCTTTGAAAAATCACTGTGGATCCTTGGAATGTGTGGATTTAATGTTCATGATTATGCATTCACACACAATCTTAGAAGACCTTGACATACAGAGGAGCTTGTCATTGTAAAGTTGTGGGTGCTAAGGAAGGAACCTGAGATAGTCACGCAGCTGGTGTCTGAGCCCTTGTACTGCCCAATAACTGCATTCAGGCATTGCAGTTTCCTTCTTATCAGTGAAAATGCACACTGAGAAATACAAACTTTGTTACTTTATTGAACAGGATCCCCAAAGCACACCAGCTGCAAGTGATGTTAGGCAAGGTTAAGAGAAAATGAAACAGCATAAGAAGATAATCATTATTAGTCAGAATAATTCAGTTCTAAATAAGCAAGAGTAAAATGCTGAATTGAGCAGCATCTAGACTTTGTGAATGATTCTGCCATATTTATTCAATATGGAAGGAAAAGAGATTGAAGATATTGTTTCCATGAAAATTTCAGTCAATGTGAACATAGAAACTTATAAGGGAAACCATGTGCTAAAGCAGTTTTATAACTTGAAAGATTCCAAATGGGTTCAGATATTTTTCTCTTAGATAAGAACCTGATACATAAGTCAGTGTATAAATGCTGGCATGTTATAGTTGACCCATCCAATGAAATAACGTTGATCGTGTAGAAGCTACTTTTTAAAAAAATACCTGTATAACTAACTGCCTTCTGTTATTATCCAAAGTAGTTATTCATTTACAAATATTGGACAAATTAGATACAAGGTACTACACATGTTAGGGGCTGGGAAGCAAGATAGAATTGGTAATATAGAATTTGTAGTCTTATAGGAGAGTTAAATATGAAACAAATAATTATTTAGCATGAATCCAAGAAGATGTAGCCAAGACAAACCAAGATCAAGTCAAGCTGAAGTGTAAGTCAGGCACGTGGCAGGATACGTAACAGTTCTGGAGGCAAGAAGATCAGTACATGGTGTTCTCCAAGAGCCAGTTCTCCTTCCCTTGCCTATTCATTGAGGACTCCATTGCTCAGACCCCTTGTAGTTGGACAGTAATGTGTTCCCTAAAATGTGAGCCTCAGACAACATACAGAATTTCCAGTTTAAGATAGTTGTTTGCTCCCCTAATCTATAACTGAGGGGTTCATGTTTTCCAGAGGGTGTAGGCTATACTATCATACCTAGATCACTGAGTCACCATGTGTATAGAAGTTGTCCTGGACATGCAGCCTACCTTGTATGGACAATACATAAATCTGTTATGTTCAGCTGCAGAGAATTTGGGGTTGTTTCTAGCATAACCCTGACTCTACCGTCTTAGGCAAGAATTTAAAAATCAATAAAATATGACTGAATCAAGTAGGTGTGCCTAATGTTGCAGCAGGGATGTGCATTGACAAATGAAAGTGTGACTGCATCAGCTGTGGCTGGCATCTTGACAACACAGTTCCTGTGCAGATGCATTCCCCAGCATTGTTAGCTGGTACTCACCCTCCTGTTCTTAAATCCACCCATTACATGCCTCTGGAACATGTTTTTCTCATGTTCAATTTCTGGTCATTTTTCCCAGGTTGCAGTTATGAATATAATAGTCTTGCTAATAGATGGCCACCAGTCCCACCAGTTTTTGCCTGCCTATTTCCACAGCTGTCTTTGAACTCTCCTCTAGTTAATGTAAAAATTGCATTTTAATATCTAGCATGAGGCTTCTTTACTTCACTTTTCTTGAACTCTGTCATCAAATCTGTTTTCCTAGCACAAAATAAAGAACATAAAAAGAAGCCACAGAAGAGAAAGCTACCATGTTGCAATGCAGAGTCAACCGGACTCAGAATACTACAGAGGAGAGCATCTGCAACATGCCAAATGCCGGCTGCCATGTGTGCAGAGGAGACTACAGTCTGCTGAGCTACTTCTCCCTATCTGCACGTATAATAATAGCTAACATCACACATGGCTTACCATATGCTAATGGGTGAGAACCAGAATAGCCACTTCCAACAATCATACAAAATCAAGAACGGAAGAGTTACTTACAAGTTCAACTTGGAATGTTCCTTCTGCATTTGGAAGCTCACATTGCTCACATCAACCCTCACTCTAAGAAACTGATCCATCAAAAGTCTTTTCCCACTCTGATACCCCAAGACCAAGCAATGAACAATAAAAATCGTAGCATCCTTTCACCCAAGGAGGTGTTATTTAATCAATTTATTATTTTTTGTTTTGTTTTGTTTTGTCTTTTGCAATACTGGGGATCAAACCCAGGGCCTCAGTCTAGGCAAATGCTAAACCACTGAGCTACATCCCAAGGCCTTTTGATCTTTATTTTTGAGACTGGTCTGGAAATTTTGATCCTCTTGCCTCAGTTTCCTGGGTACCTAGAGTACCTAGGATTAACAAGCATGAACCACTGTGTGAGGCAAGAAATGCTATTTTAGAATTAAAATGTTTTTCTTGTTTTTGTGAGGTTATAAAGTTCATTTGTTTATATCCTAACAGGTTTTGTTTATTTGAAGAGGTTTTCTACATTTTGGAGAACCCACTAAGATTCAGTTCTCACCCTCTTGCAATGGAGCAGGACCCCTGAGCCACACAACTTCATGCATTCCTCAAAGCCCTGTGTGTCTCTTGCTCAAGGTTCCTGGCCCATAGTGGAGAGATGACTCATATACTGGGACTGAGATATGATTTTATTGAAACCTCCAAGCATTTAATTTGATTTTTTTTCCCGAGAAAATTATATTTTACTCATTAATATCATGAACTTTCTGATTAGACTGTCTCTCAGTGTTGTTAGTAATATTGTGGTCTCTCCACCTAACTTCAACTTTATCTTGTTCCATCTTCTCATAAATTTATTTGGCAAAAAAATAAAAATTAAGTTTAATGACCAACAGATAGAGTTCCATGGTCCTCAGAACTTCTAGCCCCCAAGAACTTCTGGTCCCCAGAACTTCTACTTATGACCAAGATGGAGTAACAGGGATAGATTAACCCTCTTTCCTGAAATAAACAAAACAAATAAACAAAATATATTAAACAACCATTTTCAAGTTACTGGGTATTGGGCAACAAAGAAATTTGATTGGTGAAAGATGGGAACCAATCAAGACAAGCTCTGACTGTCCCCACTTGCAGTATTATGAATTTCCAGGCCACAACACAGAAAAGGGGAACAAAGGAGGACTGGTAGACTCCTTGAGTTTAGGATATGAGGCTAATAATCTTGAAAAACAAGATGGCTATAATTCATTGGTCAGACCACCAGTGATTACTGCTAGAAAGAACCACTCAAAGAATTAGAGTGAACAATGGTGAGTACCCATTCAATACCAGAAACAGTACCCATTTCTACTAGCCATACTGCAAAACCTCAAATTCACGAAGCATTTGGTAAATGCCTTGCCTCAGTGATGGGTAATAAGTAAATCTAAACTCAATACTGCCTTGGGACTGCTGATTGAATCTGAAAAGTAAGATATAAAAGGATAAAATTATTTCCAAGTAACTTAACTGCAACCCAGAAAAAATGCCCAAGAATATTTTAGGAATATTAAAATAATCCACACTGAAGAAAAAAATCTACAATGCCCAGCATCCAATCAAAGATTACCAGGCATGCAAAGAAGCAAAATAAAACCTTTAATGAAAAGGAAAATCAGTCAACTGAAAACAGACAAGGACATTAAACACATATAACTCCCATATAAACAAAAGTTAAGACACAGATGATGTGGAAAAGTCCTAAATCAAACTTCTTATGATGAACACTTTAGTGATAAGATGAAAACCACACTGGATGGAATTAATAGTAGATAAGATTTTCACAACAACATGAATATACTTAACACTACTAAACTGTATAGTTAAAAATGGCTAAGATGGTAAATTTTGGATTTTGCGAAAATAAAAAATAATATAGATTAGAAATTACAGGGAATATTAGTGTATTTGAAGATATAGCAATAGAAACTACCCAAAATACAATATAGAAAAAGAATTAAAATTACTTTTAAAAAGTGTGTCAGTAGTGCTGGCCATATAGCCCGTCGCGTAGAGTGCCCAACTCTCATGCTGGAGGCCCAGGTTCAAGTCCCCAGCCCTCTGGGATTGTGCAAATACCAAAAGTGTATCAGTGAGCTGTGACAACTTCAAGGTGCCTAATAGACATGTAACAAGTCTGTGAAAGAGGGAAGGTGACAGAAAAAAATTTGAAGAAGAAATAGCCAACATTTTTTTCCAAATTTAATGGAAAGTATAAGTTGACATATCCAAGACTCAAGAAATATGGAGGTCAGGCACAGTGGTACACAACTGTCATCCCAGCAACTTGGAACACTGAGACAGGAAGCTTTCACGCAAGTTTGGGGCCAACCTGGGAAACTTATAAAGACTCTGTCACAACATAAAAAATTTTGAAAAGGACTGGGGATGTAATTCAGTGGTAGGGTGCTCCTGGGTTTGATACACAGTACTTCCCATTCCCTACAGACCCCCAAAAGATACATGAACAAAACTACACCAACTACAAATTTTTCTAAGCCAATGATAGAAAATTGTAAAAACAGAAAAACAAAGATCACATAAAGAAAAAGAAAGATATGGATGACAACAGATTTCTTGAAAGGAAAATAAAAACTCAAGTGAGAAGATGATGACATAATATCTTTAATGTACTGAGAGGGAGAAAACTGTCAACCTAGAACTCCATATGAAACAAAAATTTCTTTCAAGAACCAAAGTGAAATAAAGACTTTTACAGATATAAAAAAAACCAAAGAACAAAATAATTAATCACAGACTTGCTGTTTAAGCAATATTAAAAGAAATTCTTTAACCAAAAACATGAGGAAAGTGGGGGGAAAGAACAAATAAACAGAAAGTTGATAGACTTATCTCTAATTACCAACAATCACATTAAATGTAAATTGTCAAAATAACCAATTAAAAGGCAGAGAAAGATATTTCATGCTAATGTCAGTTAAAAAAAATCAGACTATATTAATATCAAACACATGAGTTTCACTTTCTAATGCTAAAAAATTCCCTTTATTTCTTCAGACCATCTCACAAATTCAGAAATATTTCCTTTATTTTCACTCAATTTAAAAGACTTTCAGTTTCTCTTTTGTTGTATTTGTTGCATGGGTTATTAAGAAGTGTGTGATTTAGTTTCCAAATATTTGAAGATGTTCTAGAGAACATCATTAATGTTCTTAATGTTAATTAATTAATGTTCTTCTAGTCATTAATGTTTAGTGATTCAATTCAAGTCAGAGATCATCCTTTGAATGACTTCTTTTAAATTTGTTGAGACACTTTTTGTGGCCCAAAATATGGTCTGTCTTGGTAAATGTTCCACGTGTACTTGAAAAGAATATGCATTCTACTGTTACTTTAGGACATTCTATAAATTTCAATTAAGTTGAGTAGTCTGATTATGTTGTTGAGTCTTCTATGTCGCTAAAGATTTTCTACTTGTTCTATCTATGTTTGAGGGAGGAGTAATTAAATTTCCAACCATAATAATAGACTTGTCCACATCTCCTACAGTTCTGTCAGTTTTTCCTTTATGTACTTTGTCATTAGGTCCATAAATATTTGAGTTTGTTTAGACCCTATTAATCAATTAACCGCTTACTCATTATGAGATAAACAAAAATTTCCTCATAATATTCTATGCTTTGCAATGCAGGGGCTGGGGGTATTGCTCAATGCTAAAGCACTTGCCTAGCATGCATGAGTCCCTAGTTTCAACCCCAAGCAACACATCCCACCCCCAAAAAAAAAAAAAAAAAAAAAACATATTTAAAAAGTGAAACTTGGGTAACAGAAGAAGGAGAGGATGAAATCAGATCAGAAAGTGGTGAAATAGAAACACAAAACCCAGAGGGAAAATCAATAAAACCAAAAGCTGCTTCCTTGAGAAGATTTAAAAAAAAAAAAAGGTAAATCTCTAGACACTCATGGGAGTGGAGGGAGAAGAAATCAATAACTGAATAACTTTATACCTATCAAAAAATTGAAATTGGAATTAAAAAGCTTTCTCATGTCCACATTTTTACTGATCAAAATTGCAGACATCTATGAAAGAAATAATACTAATTACATAAAAAATATCAGAGAAAATTAAAAAGAAGGAACACTTTCCAATTCATTCAATGAAGCAAGCACGGCTTTATACTAATACTAGTTTTTTTTTTCTCTGTTTGTTGCTTGTATATAGAACCTCAGTTGAGTTTTGTGTCTTGTATCTTGAATCTTGCTAAACAGTTTCAGTAGTTTTTAAATATGTTCCATAGGATTTTTTACATGGACGATCATATTACCTACAAATAGAGTTTTACTTCCTCCTTTCCAATCTGTCTTCTTTTCTTTTCTTTCTTTCTTTTTTTCTTTTTTCTTTTTTTTTTTTTTGCACTAACTAGAATCCAAATGTTGAATAACAGTGGTGAGTGGTGAGAATAGGCATTCTTGTCCTATTTGTGATCTTAGAGGGAAAGAATTTGTCCTTTCATACTTGACAATGATGTTAGCTGTTGGTTTTTTGTAGATGTTATTTTCCCCTTTATTGGGTTGAGAAAGTTCTCTTGCTGAGAATGGAAGGTCAATTTTGTTAAATGTATCTACAGAATTATATTTAGATTATGATGTGGTTTTCTATTTTGTTGATGTGATGAATTACATGAATTGATTTTTAAGTATTAAATCATTTTTACATTCATAAATTTCCTTTTGTCATGATGTCCCTTTAATATATTTTTACCCAAAGGAAAACCAAGCAAATATTTCCTATAATGGCTTTCATATAAATATTCAAAATAGCCTCATCTATGATAGCTGAAACTTGAAAACAAAATCCAATGTTCATGAGCAGGTAGTGGACAGAAAACTGGTGGCATACCCATAAAAGGAATACATATCAATCATGAATATGAATTAACTGTTGACACACAGCTGGGATGAATCACAAAATAATTATGCTGAGTAGAAGACATTAGGAAACAAAAAAATACATACTATATTCATTTATATAAAATTTTAGAAAATATCTATTAATGTACAGTGATAGAAAACAGATCAGTGGTCATGTGGGTCCCTGGGAGTGGGAAGAACAGGGAGAAGATAGGAGATATTACCCAGAAGCACCAAGGAACCTTTTGAAAGTGATGGGTATTTTCATTGTTTTGGTTATGGTAATGGTTTCACAGGTTTATACATGTCAAAACATCAAATTTTATACTTCATATGCATCTTATTGTATTAAAATACCCATCTTATTATATTACAATTAATCACAAAAACTTTTTAAAGTTTTTGTCAAGCTGATGTTCCCCAGTGACTGAAGTTTATTTTGTATCACCAATCAAAAACCTTACAAGTTCTATTTTCTTCCACTCTTGTGTTCATAACCCTGAAATTTAATATGGAAAAAAATATGTCCAGAAATTCTATCTGCCAAGGGTCTCAAATGATCAAGTCTGTTATCAACCATTGGTTCGGGACTTAGGGAATGAGACATAGAATCATCAGGTTAGAATGACCATGACACTTCCTCAGGGGTCATCTCAGTCCAGGTTTGCATTCTGCCAGTCTAGATGATTGCTTCTTCATTCTCACTCGAACACTTGTATGCACCTCACAAAATGGTTCAATGGCACCAATGATAATTTGGAACTACAGCAGATACTCTGGGAAATCTCTAGATATTTCCGAAACTATACAGCTTCCAACGTTCTTGGAGAACATGAGCAGTAAATACCTAATGTTGAATGAACTGTCCTTTTGATTAACATAAAGAGCATTGTAAACCAAGTTCCAATTCTGTGATAGCTTTAATTCAAAGAAAGCACCAAAACCCCATAGCTTATTATAGTCTTTCTTCCAAAGCCGTGACAAAGACCTACCTTGCTTCCAGGCTGTAGCAGCTACTGTCAAATTCATGACAGCTTTTGCCAGCTAAGTTTCAGGGTCTTCCTTATAGCTAATGTTTTTGGCACTTAACTGAAAATACATAACATTTCTGGCAAACTGGCTTACATCCTGTAACACTGTCTTACTAAATCCTTTGCAAATCCTTAGCCAGTGTTATAACATTTTTTACCTTTCTACTTCCATTCTCAGAGAAAGAAGAAATGCATCCAACCTGTGGTTACATAATCTACTGCACCTTCTTAGAATTAGATGCCACTTGGGCAAAATTGAAATTCAAGGAAAAAAGTTTAAATTAAATATGTTTACTCTGAAATAGAGCTTTTTAAATCCTGATTTGACTAGGTTAAATCTCGATTGGAAAAAATAAAATTTTCATTGCCAGGTAGAAATTAACATTTATGATAGAAATTAAATTTGATTATAGAAAAATGTTTAAAGCTGTATATTATGCAAAATTATGAATTGATATCTTTGCACTGGGGACGAGCTAGATTCCTGGACTCTCTCATTTGAATATTGATGGAATGACTCATAGAAGCTCCCAGGGAAGGGTTTCAAGCTAGAATTAATTCCACTGCAAGGATAAAGGAGTCTCTGGAATAGAACCGTTGAAAGCTTGGGCATAGCAATGGAGAACTTAAGTCAGAAGCCACACCCAAGTTTATGTGAATCAAACTCACGTTCTTTTGTTCTTTCATCTTCTGATGAGATGGTTCAGGGTTTGAGTTCCAACTAGTCAGCTTGGTGTCTGGGCATCATGGCTCTTATACAAATAGGGATTATCGGGATCTCAAAGCATGAGGTACATCTGTAAAGCCAAACATTAGTGTTTAAAGCAGTTGATTTTAAATTATAACTATTTGTGTAGCAAAATGCCAGTAATAGGTGGAGTATCTGAGGAACCAAGCAAAAAAGAGGCTTAAATAGCAAATGATCAGTTTTCTGGTCAAGGAGAATTTCAGTTCAAACTGGTAAGAGACAGCAGCAGGGGTTTTGAGCTGCCTGGACATGATGAGGTTAGAGTCAGAAGGAATTGAAGAGTATTTATCCTCACTTTCCCAGTTCTTCTGCACAGGGTTCATCTCTGCAGAAAACTTGCAGGGGCTTTGTTCAGACCAGTTCTAAATGCCTGCAGATATATGGCCCCACCTTTTGGAGACTGTTATTTCACCTACCTCTGTTGGGAAAGAAGCCAATAGAACTTCTCCTAAAGTATTTCTGGGGCAGGGTTGTAGCTCAGGGTAGAGCGCATGTTTAGTTAGACCCTAGGTTCTATCCTGGGCACCACAAAAATAGAATATTTCTGCATGCAAAATTTACTCGTTTTCTTCTATAGTCTGATTCCATTTCTTTTTATAGTCACCAATGTTGGATAATTTCACTTTGATTTATTTTTACTTTATACCTTGACTCTTGCTTTCAGGCTTTCACCATGCAACTGTTCTCAACTCTTGGCCTCTCTCTCCCCCAACCCCTGCAAAAATAAACCTCAAAAAAAAAAAAAAAAACATTTTGAGAGTATATTTCTAAGTAACAGACTTACCTGTATGCTACAGTCTCTGGGATTATAAAATCAATACAAATATTTTTCTTTTGAGACAGATTTCATCATCACAGCAGGGAAAGAAACACAAGATGATTTTTGGTGTTGATGTTTTGAAGATAAAGATGCCTAGGGAGAGGCCTGTTTGATGGAACATGAGTCACATTTTTTGGCAAAGGTTTAAATGAAACAGCGAGTTTGATGAATCTGTCCAAGTCTTAAGAATATTCAGACACCTTTTCTTCCCAAGAAAATCCCCACGGATATCTCAAGGAACAAAGGCTTCTCCACAATGATTCCAAGTGATTCAGACATAACTTCCCGCCCGTTGCCACCAAAGGGATTTCTTTACTTTTAGTAAAACCATTAGCAGGCTTGCCAAATTCTTTAGCATAACGAAATTATAGGCCAGTTTTTCTCTTGGGCATGCTGAAATGGTGAAAATTGCCTGGAGAAAATTGAAACCCTGATAATTGATTTTCTTGCTGTTTTCAAAAGGCTCAAACCTTTTCACGATTGAATGGAAACTTTCAGGACGAACACAATCAAAACCGTGGGGAAATGCCTCTACATTCTTAGAGCAGTTTCCCAATTAAAACTTATATGTGACATTTCTTCAGACACAGATTTAGAATTAAATTATTTTTCTAAAATAGCATGCTCTTCTTTGAGCTTCTGCAGAATCAACTAATTTGATGACTTGATTAACTTTGTCCTTGTGACCTGTGACCTAAAAATTAAAGATGGAAAAGAAACAAGAGGGAAATACTGGCCGTGAATCGTGCTTCATGTCATAAACTTGATACTGAGAAATAAATCTCTCTCCTCATTAGTGAATTGCTTGAGTTAGATATTTTGTTGACAAAACGGGCTGAAATGTGGAACTTCTATCTTCTTCATAAAAATATATTTCCCAATGATTAGGTAATATTTTTTAATATGCATGTGCTGTATATCTATTTTGAAATAAAGATGCTTTGTGGTTGTCCACAAGACAAGCATTACCTGAACAGACATGTGAAAACATGTTGTTCAACAGTGGAAGGAAAGTTTACATTTGAAAAGTCCTTCTCACGGATGCCCTTGATGACCTTTTCCAGAATATCTCCTGTACTTCACAAGAATGTTTGGACTATAAAGACAAGTTCTTTGAATTATTCATTTCCTGAATATGATTATATTCTGCTCAGGCTGCTGTAATAAAATACTCTATCGACTGAGAAACTAGAAACATGTATTTATAAATATTTATTTATTTATCTGTAGACTAAACTAGAAGCATTTATTTATTACCCACAGTTCAGGAAACTGGGAAGCACAAGATGAGTGTTCTAGTAGAGTCAGGGCCAGTTTCTTAGCTTGTGAGCAACTTCCTTCTCTCTATGTCCTATCTTTCTCTCTCTTTCTTTCTTTCACTCTCTCCCCCACCCCACCGCCACCGCCTTCTTAAACAGACACCAAGCCCATCAGGATGGCCCTACTCTCATGACCTCATCTAACCCTAATACCTCCCCCAAATCCCAGCTCCACATTTCATCATACTAGGAGTAATGCCTTCAACACAGAGATTTGGAGGGCAAAATTTAGTCCACAGCAATGATACAATACCGTTTAATACCTCAACTAATATTATACCCTTCTTTTCTGAAGTCCTTGATCAGAAGGAAGGGTTTCATTAAGAGGCCCACAGTCTCAGGCCTCTCTGCCAGCAAAACACCTGTTTTCTACCTTAGAGTGGATATTTGCTCTTTTCATCTGGAACATACACTCCCCTCTATGATGGCAATGTTACCTTAATTCTGCTCTGGGTGAACAGCTCCATCCTCACTCCTGAATCCACTCTATGTTGGGCGGGGCTTAAGCCAAGGAGCTCATTGTACCATCATCCTCCATACCCAGCATGGCCCTCAGCCACAGTGATGGGTTGAAAGATGGAGTGAACACATTGACCCAATTTGGACCAGAGGGAATATGTGTGAAACCCAAGATTACAAAGCTGAAGGAAGTGATTCTCTCTCTGCAGAACTTGAAAATAGAATCATACAAATCTGAATTTTTTATATACCACAGTGAAGGCCCTGGAAATGCACCTTAGTGGCTCGTTGGAGCATAGAATCAAGCAGTTCCTAAAATTAGCTCCATTCCTGGATGGTTTTATTTCATCAAAAGTAATCAAACACTAGGCCATAGTTCAATTTTCAAGAATGTATTTGCAAAAAAAAAAAAAAAAAAGGCTAATTGGCATTTGAGCTATTTTTCACTATTCAAGGGACAGCCTGTTCATTTTATATCTTAATTAAATCATTGTCAGAGGTCAGAGGTAAGTTTTCCAAAAAAACTCTCAAAAAGAAAACAACTTAAAATGTTGATAGCTATATTTATAATTTATAATGTATATACATAGCTATGAATTTCATACTTAAATTGAAGTTATGAAATTTAAATATTTAATTTTTTAAAAACTAGAATGGTCTTGGATATAACTAATAGAACCAATAATGAGTATAGAGTTGAGATATGGTTGCCCATGGGATTGCTTTTACAAGGGCACCACAAAAGCACAAGATCCAATTCTGAGGAACTGAGCTGTTTCAGTGAGATTTGTAGCCTTACAACAATTGTTCTCTTCTATAGGTCAAAGGACTCTCCCTGGTGAATAATTTATTAGAGCAAACATTTATTGCTGATATCTATTCAGTCACCTCAAGAGGAGTAGATAATCAAGAGACAATCTTTTTCTTATAGAATCTTTTATTTTTTTGGTTATCAGATGATCCTTTATTAAAATATTTTCCCATGTACTTCTTAACTAGCTGGGCATTCCATTGTACCACTGTTGATGTCATCTATGATGTCATGAGGGTGATGGCCATGGACAGTACATCCCACAGACTGGGCAGTCCCCAGAATAACCTTAATGGTTCCAGAAAGTTCTCTAGCTAAAGATCTATGACACATCTGTCGGGAAATGTTGACAATTTCATTGAAAGTGATATTTCCCCAGTGTTTCATCTTTTTCTGTTTCTTGGTGGCTCCTTGAGGGCTTTTATGATCAGAGCAGACACAGAAGGTACCACCTCAGTCCTGGCCTGTCTATTCTGAAGGGTCAGTTTAACTGTAATCCTCAGACCCTTCTAATTGCTAGTTGCTTTAGCAATGTCATCAGCAACCTTTTTTGGACACAGACCCCGGGGGCCTATCTTGGGGGCCAGGGCAGATCTGCCACCGATCTTGCCACCAGTGCACCTCAGGTACACGACTTTGATCTCTTTGGGGTGGAACTTGGGCGGCATGGTGGAGGTAGCTGGTGTTGGACGAACCCGGATTCCCGACGACCCACAAAAGTTGCACCTTAACCTCCTCCAAGCAGAAAGCAGAATCTTTTAAATCTATCCTAAATATTAATTTCAATCCTTGTCATTGGCTTACCCTCAGTGATACCTCATGCCTAGTCTCTTCAGATTAGACTTGGTGTGCAATAAATCATCTATGAAAAAGAGAACTCTGTTGTTACTCTAAGTTACAAGTGCTTCAGTCTGTCCTCTCCTCCTCTGAAAGAGTAGGACAGATTATGGACTCTGGGTCTGGGTTCCTCTTTTGAAAGAGGATAAAAGACATAACACAACCATATTTTAGTTTTCCTTTCAGCCTTGAAGTAGTAAGATAAATGTCTGAATTATACCAGCATTCATTACAAATTTACTGGCTTTCTTTCTATTTGTATGTCTTGGCATAGAAACTGAACTTTTAATTCTTTTCTAGTTGGTATTGAATATTCTGGCAGAATTATAATGAAAAAGAGTGACTTTCTGACAGTTTTCATTTTAATGTTTTAGAATCAAGTATAATTTAGTACTTTCAATTTGAACATGCATAGGTATGTGTAAAGAATATTACAATAGTCTATCCCTTATCTGTGAGAGATGTAATTCTAGGTCCATTCCAGTGGATACTTGAACTACAGATAGTAATGAATCCTATGTATACTTTTTTTTTCTAAGCACATGTACCTATGATAAATTTAATTATAAATTGGGCACAGTAAAAGATTAACAACCACAATAAAATAGAAAAATGTTAACAATGTACTGTAATAAAACTATATGTACGTATTCTCTCTCTTTCTTGAAAGAATGTTCTCAGATTGGAGTTGGCCATGGATAACTGAACCCTACGGAAAGAGAAATTATAGCTAAGAGGGACCGTTGCACTTAGATCTTAGTCACTATAAATATTCCCACCTTCTGAAGAAGCTTTTTCAGTTAGATGTCCCCATTGCATATAACAGAAAAATGAACCTAAATTATCCTAACCAAAAAGTAAAATAAAATAAATAAATTATCCTAAGCAAAAAGACTATTTTTCTAAATATGTCTGAATTCAGGGCTCAAGCTATCCTCAAGTCATCTCTCTATTCATATTTACACCATGTAGCTCATCATCTTTCGCTCTTTTTGGTAGCAAGTTAGGGCAGCAGCTTTGAGCCTTTCATTTCATGGCACTTCCTGTCCAACTGGAAGACAACCCTCTTACCCAGAAATCAGCAAATGTCAATATACTTCCTTGACCCAGATTGGGTGTCTATACAACCTCTGAAGCAAGCAGGGAAAAAAATGTGCATAAATTCCTGTTCCAAAATGGTGAATGGATGATAGGAAGTCAGACAACAACTATCTTCTATGAAGAGTCTTATCATAGGTGACAAGAATTATCTTTAGGGACTGAGGTTGTGGCTCAGTGGTAGAGCACTTGTCTAGCATGTATGAGGCACTGTGTTAGATTCTCAGCACCACATATAAATAAATGAATAAAATAAAAGTCTATCAACATCTAAAAATATTTTTAAAAGAATTCTTTAATTCTTAAAATATTTGTATAAAAATTCACAAGAACAGTTAGAAAACAGCTGGATTTACTAATTATGGTAAAAAAAATCAGCTTAGGCTGAACTATGCTAAATAGTTTTGGAAGCTATTGCAAATCAAAATGGACAATTAAAAATAATAATAAAATCTCCACTTTAACAGGTCAGGTTATCCTGCAGGTAATGTACATTTGCAAATAATTCTCAGAATGTAATTATAACAAATTTAGATTTAGAGTAATATATTATTTAACCCAGGAATTCAGGATGGAAACTTGGGTAAGAGGCACAGAGGAAAGTAAGTTTTTCTCCTTTAGTTTATAGGCTTATTAGAAGCAATATTTTTTAAAAAATATTGACCTCTACTTATCTCTTTCTTAGTAAATTTTGCCTTATAGTAGTTCATCAAAAAGCAACATACCTATATTACCTTCACTCCTCACTGAAATCTTTGTGAAATTTTAATATGACCCTCTTAGAATCTATCAAATATTGATATAAGAACTGGTCATTCATAGACTTTTTTGATTCTTCTACAAAATGGTATTTGAAGGTATTGCTCACTGAATTATCAATTGCTCCTTTATATAGATCTATGCAAGGAATTATTTCTGAAACATAATTCCTGCCTAGAACATAATGTTGTGTTTTTTCTGGTTGAATACATATATTTCTTTTATAATATATCTAAAGAGACCTCCAGAACCCATTATGTTTCCTTTATGATCTTGTATATCAGGAGATGAGAGATGGATAGATAGTTACCTCCAGCCGTTTTAACACAGGGAGCTATGAAGGAGGAAGGGAATACTTCAGTCACTTACTAATTCTTTCCACAAGTAAATATTGAACACCTGTGGGTATTAAGGACTAATGGAGGAAATAGGTATTAAACTGAGGGGGAGAAATGTCAGATAAATATATCATTATATAAAATGATAAGGGCTATGCACAGTTCAAAAACAGAATCTTAGGTCTATATCAGGGGTTCAGAGAGCACAACTTTGAGGAAATGACATTTATGCTGGCCTTTGAAAGAACAGCAAGTTAGCCAAATCACAGAGAGCAAGATGGAGAAAATCCCAGGCTGAGGAAAATGCAGTAGAAGGACCACAGGCAGGAAAAGAACCTGCTGCATTTGAGGAACTGAAAAACCAGCATAGATGCAGCTTGAGAAGTGAGGGGAGAGCATCAGAAGCAAGATGCAAAAATGAACACCTGTTGAAACTGTTGGATCAATCAAATAAAGCAGCAGTGTGGCAGAGAACAATAATATGGTGGATGGATTGCCCTTAGACTCTCATTGTTAGACTATTAGATTAGATTAGAAGCTAATATATGTGCACTGATTTCTTAGAAAGTGAAAAAAACTTTTTTTTTTAAAAGACAAAAAGGGCACGGCTGCTTGTTGCTGATCCCTACTGAGTGATCCTCTCGTTAGCTAATATGTATTAGCGTCTGCACTGTGCTAGGGTTGTGGATACAAAGGTGAATAGGGTAGATGCCTCCCCTGCCCTAGTGCGACCTGCATGTCTAGAGACGTTCAAGGAAGCCAATCCAGCAGCCACCTGGGACTCAGATCAGCAAAAGTGGAGATGGCCACTCCATGGAGGGAGGAGGTAAGAAGGAAATGATGAACAAAGGTCACAAAGGCATGAGGAAAGCAGTTGTGAAGATTGGGCAGGAGAGTCCAGGCTCTGGTGGCAAAGAAATACTCCCAACCAAGAAATCAGCACAAAGAACCCTCTCCACTTTAGCCTAGGTATGGTCAGGTAGGGGGCTGTTTGGGCACCATAGTCTCATCATTGCCCAGAGCAATTCTGTCCTAGTTCTTGATGATTCAGGGACTCTTCAATTTATTCCCCTCATAAAACAGAGGGACTACATAACTGAGGATGAAAACTAGGCAGAGTTTGAAGGGTGTCTTGTTTTATTTTGTTTTTGAAGTAATTTATAATCTACAACTACCAGATAAAGTATTTGACAATTAAATGTTCAGTTACTTGACTCTGTGTGTTTGCATTTGGGGGAAACTGTGGTTATAAGCACGCATAAAATAAACACCCCTTGAAAAATGAGGAAGTAGCTCTTGCAGTTAATATGTTGTTTCGATCTCTAACCACAGAAGCAGAGGCCAGCAACAAATTTGATTTACAAAGTAAATATAATTTCTACAGTTGGGCTCAGTCTGTTGTTTTCTTAAAGGAAATATATTTTCATTTGCACTGTGAAAAACTCAGATTAGCATTTTTCAGAACATTAGGAATCAAACACAGTGTTATAAAAGCATAGGAAAAAAAGGAGCTAATTTTATCTCCCAGATACAGATGATGTTCCGAATCAAAATGACATGTGACTAATAGTCAGATATCAAATTTGTGGGGCTTTGTTCTTTTCCACATATTTCTCCATATCTGTTTCTATATGACAGCAGAAGACAAGACTACAGTGTAGGAGGGAAAAGAGTGTTATCTTTCCTTACCCATCATAAGGGTATAGCTGAAACCTCATAACAAAAGGCAGAAAAATGAGACAAAAGTATAAAAGTTTTATTTAACCAAAGTTTTATGTGAAATGGGAGCCTTAAGATTGAAGATTTCAAAAACCAAAGGAAAGCCATTAATTTTTATGCTTAGATTCAGTTAAGAATAGACAGTTGTGTAAAAAAGGGATTGGACAAACAGGTATGTATCAACGTAATAGACAGCATCTCCACAAGGCCTTCCTGTTCAGATTCTTCTTGAACCTCTCTGCATAGCATCCCTTCCTCCTAGAGCAGGACACTTCTAGAATGAGAATCTTATGATCTACTATCAGACAAGTTTGGTCAGAGAATTTCTTAATGGTCAGCTTTTACACAGAAGGCAAAGGAAAGCCAGATTAATATGTTTATGTTTTATGACCTTACTTTGAGAGAAAGGGATTCTAGTTTCTATGATCTGCATTGGGGAAGAAAAATTCAGGTTTCTATGTCTTCAGGGGAGAAAGAGGAGTAAGAAGTAGGAGGGCAGAGAAAGGTCAGAGACCTTGATATAAGGCTATTTTTCAGTCTCTCCAGTGTCATTGAGCTGAAAGTACTCAGCATGCCAAAGAACCATGGACCCAGCATTAGCAATGGATCAGCTGTGCCATGGAAATATGAATATCCCGGAATTTTCTCTATGCCATCTAATCAAGATCAACAGTTTCTTAATATTACCTGATTCTAAAAAGTATTCACATACATTTGAATTAAATTCAGGATTTTTTTGAAAGTAACCCTTACCTTTAAAAAAAATTCAATATGCAAATCAAAACAATTTTAATAGAACTTTTCTTCCTAGGAATAATAATGCAACAAACCAAGGCATTTTATAAAATGTAATCCTGAATCAGAAAACAAAATAAGCACCAAATGCCTTAAAATATCTGTCTACTCTCTGACCTTCAGGCTTGGAAGGAAGCTGAAGGAAACTCTAGAAATTTTGGGCAGGAGTTTCCAAAACAGTTAAGATCAAGCATTAGGACTACATGTTTACCATTTGATGCTAGGATAAGGTGAAGATGGGGATCATAAGTCAACATTAGTGTTCCAGAGCACTCTTCAAAGTCAAAAGTGGAATCATAAGAGTTAAACAAATAGCAATCCAAAGGAACAGGAACTCATTTGTATGACGCTGACAATGGAGGGTCAGGGAGGAACTCCCATCTACCCACCTTCCTCAAAGCTTCTGGGGCATGTTAAGGTTTATAGGACCCTTTGCAAACTCTGACCACAGCAGATGAACATGGGGTAGACACTAACCAGAACAGTCTGCAGACTTCTTCCTATTGGAACCAAGGCTAGGCAAATTTTGAGAAACAGAGGTTGAACTAGTCAGAAGTGGGGGATGGGAGCTGACTTAAACGGAAGCCCTAAGATAGACTATGGCCCTTGCAAACTGAAGAGGAAACAAATTATGAGTAAGCTCCGGAAATTGGTAAGCCTCCAGAAGAAAATGGAGCAGATGTGCAGAGAGAAGATGCTGAGAGACAAACGGGGCCTCATGACTCTGGGGACTTTCCTGTTCATCCCCAACTCAGATCTACATGTGTCCTTATTATTTAAGTAAATAAAAAGATAAACAGACGCTATTCTATAATAAATCTCTAGAGGTTCCTTAGGAACAAAGGAGTCCTAACCACACACTGATCCACAGCCCTACTTCATCTTGTGCTGACCAAAATGTCAGCACTGAGAAAATGATTTCCTGTGTCTTAAAGTAAAGAAAACATAGTTGTTTACTGAAAAGAATTGAAACTTTTTCTCCCCTCTCACAGAAATCTCATGTAGCAATTTAAAAATGAGGAAAGGTCCAACGGAGAGAAAGACAGATAAAGAGATAAAAGGCTTAAGGAAAATAGACTTTTAAAAAGGGATTGTCACAAGGATCTCTATCCTAGGATCGGTACTTCAATCAGTAAATATTTATGGAGGATTTTGCAGGGGGAGAAACTGACAAAAATTCTTGCCCCTGTGGAATATAAGGACTAAAAGAGAATACATAAAATAAACAAAGCAAGTAAGTACATTTAAATGTGTTTTTCTAAAGAGAAAAAAAAAAAATAAAAATAAACAGTTGAGCTGAAAGGCACTGATGTTTTAGGAGGGAATGACCAGGGGAACAATTGCTACAAAGATAACTTCATTATGAAGAACTGCAGGAAGGAGATGCAAGATGGCGGACTAGAGGGAGTCTGCATTCCTTGTCGCTCCAAAACTCGGGGTTCAAGCAGAGGAAATACTGTTTCTGTCCCAGGCAGTTGTGGCTGCCCAGCGATCCCCTGCAGTTTACCCCATTTGTCGGTCGCAATCACCTGCCATCTGCCAGCATATCGACTACCTTTTGAGTGTGGATTTCTCACTGACTGCTGCCTATCTTCCGCTTGTTTGCCTGACCATCACCTGCCTTTCATCTACCCATCATCCACCCACTGACATCTACCTGACAATCATCCACCATTAGCCTGCAAACCACCCGTGGACCGCCAGTGGATCACCAGCTGCCCACTGTTGCCTGGAAGTCCATTGTCACGGTACCCACAGGTTTGGTTGCTGCAGCTGCCGCCATCTTGGGGCAACAGCCAGGACTTGCAGGTTTTTGTCACCATAGCCACCTCCATCTGGGGGCTCAGGCCAGGGCCTGGAGATACACTGGGGTAACTGGGAGGTTGTTTGCACCTAAGGTCTTTCTGCTCAGTGTGGTAGGTTGCACTCCTGTGTGTGGGCACATCCCTGGTGGTCTCTCTGCAAGTTGAAAGGGCTTTGAGATCTTGGGACTGCAGCAAGACAGGGCCCAGGGAAGCTGAAACCCAGGTCCATCAGATTGCAACTGGATCCGTGTAGGCCAGTCTGGGTCTGGCAAGCCTGTGGAAAGCCAGAGATGAGGGGCAGTTCCCTGGGGGGATCAGAGGTTGAAGAAACTGGAGGAAACTGGGCTCTCTGCTCTCTCTAGCTCAATGAATCCTGAAGTGTTCAGGAATGGAAGGGACCAGCTACAATGGATGGGAAGACTGTAAGAGGGTGTGAGGGCATCTTGCTATTGGCTCACCCACCCAACCAGTCCAGTACCCACTGGACTGGAGCTAACATCAAACTTCAGACAATCCCACCTATTGGTGGAGAAGGGAAACTGAGAAAATTTTTGAAAGCCAATGAAAGCAATCATTCAATTTTCCATGGAGACATTCCTCCTTTTTTTTTTTTTTTAATTTTTTTATTCTCTCTCTCACACCTCTACTATCTTTGAATCCAGATATTTTTCATGCGTCAATTTATTGAGGAATGGATGTCTGAATAGTATATGACAGTTTTTTGTAGTGTATTCTTATATTTTTACATTTTAAAAAAATCTGTACATATTTTTTTTCTTTTCACCTGTCTCCCTGGATTCTCTTTCTCACTTCTCTCATACTAACAGCCAACCTCTCTTAATTCCTCCCTTGCTCTTACTATAATTTTTTACCTCTATCTTCTCTCCCTCTCCCTCATAAGCATCACATCTTATACTACTTCTGTTCCCTCATTTTCCATCATTTGAAACAGCAAACCCTTTTAGCAAACTTACTGTTTATACAGTAGACAATAATTGAACAATTCATTTCTTTTATGACCAAACTGTAAAGGCCTTAATAGGACCCATTTGATTTAAGGTGATAGGTATTCATTTGCATTGCGTACTGTTAATATTGGTCTCCCCCTTGAAGGTGAGGTACTAGAAGCCATCAGGGACATTAAAAAACTACAGGGTAGAATCTGTACTGCCTCAGCTCCATACCAATAGATGAGAAGGCACACAAACAACATGAAAAAACAAGGGAACAAAGTGCTTAAATAAACCAAGATGTTCCAACAACAGAATCCACACAGTAGAAGAAATGTCAGAGAAGGAGTTTAGAAATGCGTAGTTAGATTGATTTTTGAAATAAAAGTTGGTATTGGAGAGAAAATTCAGGAAGTGAAAGATCACTTCAACAAAGAAGCAGAGATTATAAAAAGGAATCAAGCAGAAATCCTCAAAATGAAGGAAACAATAAACCAAATTAAAAATTCAATGGAAAGTCTCACCAACAGACTAGACCACTTGAAAGACAGAATCTCAGACAATGAAGAGAAAATATATACTCTTGAAAAGAAAGTTGACCACACAGAAAAGATGGTAAGAAACCATGAACAGAACATCCAAGAAATCTGAGATAATACGAAAAGACCAAATTTAAGATTTATTGGAATAGATGGAGTGGAGATACAAACCAAAGGAATGCACAATCTCTTCAATGACATAATAACAGAAATCTTCCCAAATCTAAAGAATGAAATGGAAAATCAACTACAAGAGGCTTACAGGACCCCAAATATACAAAATTACAGCAGACCCACACCAAGGCACATTATAATAAGAATGACTAACATACATAAGAATAGAATTTTAAAGACTGTCAGAGAAAAAAATCAAATTACATATCAGGGGAAACCAATTCTGATATCAGCTGATTTCTCAACCCAGACGCTCAATGCCAAGAGGTCCTAGAATAACATATATCAAACTCAGAAAGAAAAGGATGCCAACTGAGAATTTTATATCCAGCAAAATTAAGCTTCAGATTTGAAGATGAAATAAAAACCTTCCATGATAAACAAAAATTTAAAGAATTCACAACTAGATATCCTGCACTACAAAACATTCTGTGCAAAATATTCCATGAGAAAGAAGTGAAAAAAAAAAAAAATCAGCAAAGGGAGGAACTACACTAAAGGAAAGGTCAATCAAAGGAGAAATCAAGTTAAGTTAAAAACCAAAAATAAACAAAATGATCTAGAACATAAATCATATCTCAATAGTAACCCTGAATATTAATGGCTTAAACTCATCAATCAAAAGACATACTGGATTGGATTTTTTAAAAGAGATTGGATTTTTTAAAAAGAAAACAATATGCTGCCTTTAAGAGACTCACCTCCTAGGAAAAGATATCCACAGACTGAAGATGAAGTGTTGGGAAAAAACGTATCATTCACATGGATTGTGTAAACAATCAGGGGTTTCCATCCTCATATTAGACAAAGTGAACTTCAAACCAAAGTCAGAGGGGATAAAGAAGGACATTTCATACGGCTTAAGGGAATCATACACCAACAAGACATAACAATCGTAAATATATATGCCCCAAACAATGGAACATCTACATACATCAAACAAAATCTCAATCAAACAGACCACAACCCAATAACAGTGGATGACTTTAACACACCTCTCTCACCACTGGATAGATGTTCCAAACAAAAACTAAAGAAACTATAGACTTAAATACTACAATCAATGATTTAGACTTAATGAACACATGTAGAGTATTTCATTCATCATCAAGAGAATACACTTTCTTCTCAGCTGCACATAAATCCTTCTCTAAAATGGATTACATGTTAGGTCACAAAGCAACTCTCAACAAATACAAAAAAAAAAAAAAATAGAAATCCTACCCTGCATTCTATCAGATCATAATGGAATGAAACTAGAAATCAATGATAAAAAAAAAAAAAAGAAGCTACTCCAACACCTGAAGACTAAATAGCATACTATTGGATGATGAATGGATAAAAGAAGAAATCAAGGAGGAAATAAAAAAAGTACTTAGATGTGAATAAGAACATTAATACAATGTATCAAAATCTCTGGGATGCTATGAAGGCAGTGCTAAGAGGAAAGTTCATTGCATTAAGCTCATACATTAAAAGAATAAAAAAATCAACAAATAAATAACCTAACATTACATCTCAAAGCCCTAGGAAAAAATGAACAGAACAACACCAAAAGTAGTAGAATACAGGAAATAATAAAAGTCTGAGCTGAAATCAATGAAATTGAAACAAAACAATTCAAAAAATTGAAAAAACAAAAAGTTGGTTCTTTGAAAAAATAAGAAAATTGATAAACCCTTAGCCATACCAACAAAGAGGAGAGAGAAATCTCAGATTACTAAAACTCATGATGAAAAAGGAAATACCAGAACAGATACTACTGAAATAAAGAAGATAATTAGAGACTATTTTGAAAATTTATACTCAAATAAAATAAAAAAAAACTTGAAGACATGTACAAATTTCTAGAGACATTCAATCTACCCAAACTGATGAAGGAGGACACACAATTTAAACAGATCAATTTCAAGCAGTGAAATAAAAGATGCCATCAAACCCTAGCACCCAAGAAAAGCCCAGGACTTGACGAATTCTCAGCCAAGTTCTACAAGGTCTTCAAAGAAGAATTAACACCAATACTCCTCAAATTAGTCCATGAAATAGAAAAGGAGGGAACCCTTGAAGCTAGTATCACCCTGATATCAAAACCAGACAAAGACACATTAAGGAAAGAAAACTTCAGACCAATATCCCTCATAACCATAGATGCAAAAATTCTTAACAAAATTCTGGCAAATTACATACAAAAACATATTAAAAAGAGAGTACACCACGATCAAGTGCAGTTCATCATTAGAATGCAAGGTTGGTTCAACATACAGAAATCAATAAACATAATACATCACATCAATAGACTTAGAGACAAGAATCATATGATTATTTCAATAGATGCAGAAAAAGAATTTGACAAAATACAACACCTCTTCATGTTCAAAACACTAGAAAAGCTAGGGCTAGTGGGAACATACCTCAACATTGTAAAAGCTATCTATGTTAAACCCAAGGTCAACATAATTCTAAATGGAGAAAAATTGAATTTCCTCTAAGAACTGGAACAAGAGAGGGATGCCCTCTTTCACCAATTCTATTCAACATTGTCCTTGAAACTCTAGCCAGAGAAATTAGACAGACCAAAGAAAGTAAAGGGATACAAATGAGAAAAGAAGAACTCAAACTGTCACCATTTGCTGACGACTATTGAGAGGATCCAAAAATTCTACCAAAAACTTCTAGGACTAATAAATGAATTCAGCAAAGTAAAATCAATACCCATAAATCAAATGCACTTCTACTGCAAGAGAAATTAGGAAAACTACCCCATTCACAATAGCCTCAACAAAAATAAAATACTGGGGAATCAATTTAACAAAAGAGGTAAAAGACCTCTATCTGTTTCCTTGGAGTCTCTTTCTTCCTTTTCTCATACTAACAACCAACTTCTTTTATTTCCACTTTCACTCTTCTTATGATCTACTACCTCCATATACTCACTTCTTATCTCATCAACATTACATCCTACACCCCTCCCCATCCTCCTTGTCCACCATTAGAAGTTGTGGACCTTATTGAAAACCTATTGTTTATGCTGTAGATAATAATCAAACTGACAATCTGTTTATAATGATAATCATAATATGGGCTACTTGGTTTAAGGCTGCATATTGTTTGTATTGTGTGCTGCTAATATCGATAGCCCCCTTTAAAGTGAGGTATTGGAAACCTGCCAGGACACTATAAACCTATATGGGGGAACCTTGGATCTGCAATGCTAGAGGGGAAGACACACAAACAGCATGAAAGAACAAGAGAAGAAAGCACCCAAACAAACCAAGATGCTATATTAATAGAATCCATTGGCAGCATGGTAGAAGAAATGTCAGAAAGGGAATTCAGAATTACATAATTAAAATGATCCAATTTGTCTGCTGTGATCACCTGCAGTCTGCCAGCATATCGACACCTTTTTTGAGTGCAGATTGCTCACTGTCAGGCGTCTATCATCCACCATTTGCCTGCCTCTCACCTGTCCATCGCCTGCCTTACACCTATCCATCACCCAACACACGAGGTTCACCTCCCGATTGTCCGACAACAGTCACCAAACTGATCGACGACCTCCAGTGGAGCACCAGCTGCCTACTGTTGCCTGGAAATTCACTGTTATAGTACCTGCAGGTTTGATTACACGTGGCTTGCCGCCATTTTGAGACAACAGCCAGGGCCCATAGGACCCCTGGCCGGACTGACTGAGCCCCATCTCCAGGAGCCCTCAGTCTGACTGATCACTCCTTGCCTCTGGGGCCCTCACATCCACTGACTGCTCCCTGCCACCAGGACCCCCAGACCAACTGACTGCACCCTATCACCGGAACTCCAGACCGACTGATTGCAACCGGCCTCCAGGATCCCACAACCACACCAAACACACTCGACCTCCAGGACCCCTGCCTGACCAACCGCATCCCACCTCCAGGACCTCCTGCTGACCATGGCCACACCCTGAGCTGCAGCTCCCCATTTGCCAACACATTTCGAAGCCAGAGTGGCCATCTTGGATAATTCTGGAAGCCATAGCTTCAATCTTTAGGTGGGGCAAATCCCATCCTGAGACACCTGCTAGAGGCTTGAAGTTCATTGTCAGGTACTCTCATGCATCAAGCTACTGAATTCTGGGAGGTTTCATTACTATATGACTGTTATACTGTAGATTTTCTTTTTTCACCTTATTGAAAAAATTTAAGTTTTTATTTCTTTACTTTTCTTGCTCTCTTTTCCTTTTGTTTACCTGTTCACTCAGAGTCTCTTTCTCCCCTTTTTGTGTGCTAACATCCAATTTCTTTTGATTACACTCTCACCCTTTCTATTATCTAGAACTTCTGTATATTCTTTTCTTATTCCATTAACAGCCACATTCTACATCCCTCTGCATCCTCTTTGTCCTTCATTTGAAACTGCATACCTTATTGCAAATCTGTTTGTTTTACTGAAGATAATATTTGAATTCATTCTGTTTATTATGACAATTTTGTTATTGTCCTCATAGGGGCTATTTGGTCTAGGACTGCATAGTGTCTGAATTGGGTACTGCTAATATTGATCTCCCAATAAAGAAAGGGTTTTGGGAACCTACAGGGCCACTATAAGCCTATAGAGGAAAATCTGCAATACCCCAGACCTGCACTGCTAGAGGGGAAGATACATGAACAACATGCAAAAACAAGGGAAGAAAATGATCCAAACAAATCTAGATTCTATATTAATAGAATCCAATGACAGTATGTTAGAAAAAATGTCAGAAAAGGACTTCAGATTATACATGATTAAGATGATTCGTGAAGCAAAAGATGAGATAAGAAAGCAATTGCAGGCAATGAATGATAATACCAATAAGCTGAACGAGCACCTGCAGGAAGCAAAAGATCATTTCAACAAAGCAATAGAGATTCTCAAAAAAAGAAAGAAAGAAATGGAAATCCTTGAAATGAAGGAAACAATAAACCAAATAAAAAACTCAATGGAAAGCATCACCAACAGACTAGACCACTTGGAAGACAGAACCTCAGACAATGAAGACAAAATATTTAATCTTGAAAATATAGTTGACCACACAGAGAAGATGGTAAGATATAATGAACAGAACCTTCAGGAATTATGGGATAACATGAAAAGACCAAATTTAAGAATTAATGGGATTGAGGAAGGCACAGAGATACAAACCAAAGGACTGAACAATCTATTCAATGAAATAATATCAAATAATTTCCCAAACCTGAAGAATGAAATGGAAAATCAAATACAAGAGGTTTATAGGACACGAAATGCACAAAATAAAACAGAGCCACACCAAGGCACATTATAATGAACATGCACAACACACAAAATAAAGATAGAATCTTTTTTTAATTTATTTTTATTGTACACAAATGGGATACATACTATTTCTCTGTACATGAAGTAAAGGCACGCCATTTCTGTAGTCATACTTTTACAAAGGATAATAGTGTTTAATTCATTCTGTTATTTTTTTCCTTTCCCCCACCCTTACCACCCCTCTTTTCCCTCTATACAGTTCCTTTTTCCTCCATTCTTACCTCCTTCCCACCTCTCACTATGTGTCATCATCCACTGATTACGGAGATCATTCGCCTTTGGATTTTTGAGATTGGCTTATCTCACTTAGCATGATATTCTCCAATTTCATCCATTTGCTTGCAAATGCCATAATTTTATTATTCTTTATGGCTGAGTAATATTCCATTGTATATATACCACAGATTCTTTATCCATTCATCAATTGAGGGGCACCTAGGTTGGTTCCACAATCTGGCTATTGTGAATTGAGCAGCTATGAACATTGATGTGGCTGTATCTCTGTAGCATGCTGATTTTAAGTCCTTTGGGTACAGGCTGAGGAGTGGGATAGCTGGGTCAAATTGTGGTTCCATTTCAAGCTTCCTAAGGAATCTCCACACTGCTTTCCAGAGTTACTGCACTAATTTGCAGCCCCACCAGCAATGTATGAGTGTACCTTTTTCTCCACATCCTCGCCAACACCTGTTGTTGCTTGTATTCTTGATAATCGCCATTCTAATTGGGGTGAGATGAAATCTTAGGGTGGTTTTGATTTGCATTTCTCTTATTACTAGAGATGTTGAACATTTTTTCATTTATCTGTTGATTGTAGATCTTCTGTGAAGTGTCTGTTCATTTCCTTAGCCCATTTGTTGATTGGGTTATTTGTATTCTTGGTGTAGAGTTTTTTCTGTTCTTTATAGATTCTGGAGATTAGTGCTCTATCTGAAGTATGAGTGGCAAAGATATTCTCCCACATTGTAGGCTCTGTCTTCACATTGCTGATAGTTTCCTTTGCTGAGAGAAAGCTATTTAGTTTGAATCTATCCCAGTGATTGATTCTTGCTTTTATTTCTTGTGCTATGGGAGTCCTGTTGAGGAAGTCTGATCCTAAGCCAACATGGTGAAGATGTGGACCTACTTTTTCTTCTATAAGATGCAGGGTCTCTGGTCTGATTCCGAGGTCCTTGATCCATTTTGAGTTGAGTTTTGTGCAGGGTGAGAGACAGGGGTTTAGTTTCATTCTGAAACTATGCATATGGATTTCCAGTTTTCCCAGCACCATTTATTGAAGAGGCTATCTTTTCTCCATTGCATAATTTTGACACCTTTGTTTAGTATGAAAAAACTGTATTTATTTGGGTTTGTGTCCATGTCCTCTATTCTGTACCATTGATCTACCTATTTTGGTGCTAATACCATGCTGTTTTTGTTACTATTGCTTTGTAGTACAGTTGAATTACTGGTATTGCGATACCCCCTGCTTTATTTTTCCTGTGAAGGATTGCTTTAGCTATTCTGGGTTTCTTATTCTTCCAGATGAATTTCATAATTGCTTGCTCTATTTCTGTAAGGTATGTCATTGGGATTTTAATTGGATTGCATTGAGTCTGTATAGCACTTTTGGTAGTATGGCCATTTTTACAATGATTCTGCCTATCCAAGAACATGGAAGATCATTCCATCTTCTAAGGTTTTCTTTAATTTCTTTATTGTTCTGTAGTTCTCATTGTAGAGGTCTTTCACCTCTTTTGTTAGATTGATTCCCAAGTATTTTATTATTTTCGAGGCTATTGTGAATGGGGTAGTTTTCCTAATTTCTCTTTCTGAAGTTTCATCACTTATGTATAAAAATGTGTTGGATTTATGAGCATTGATCTTGTAACCTGCTACTTTACTGAACTCACTCATGAGTTCTAAAAGTTTTCTGGTGGGATTTCCTGGTTCCTCTAAGTATAGAATCATGTCATCGGCAAATAGGGATAGTTTGAGTTCTTTTCCTATTCATATTCCTTTAATTTCTTTGGTCTTTCTAATTGCTCTGGCTAGAGTTTCAAGAACAATGTTGAATAGAAGTGGTGAAAGAGGGCATCCCTGCCTTGTTCCAGTTTTTAGGGGGGAATGCTTTTAGTTTTTCACCATTTAGAATGATATTAGCCATGGGCTTAGCATAGATAGCCTTTAAAATGTTAAGGAATGTTCCCACTATCCCTATTTTTTCTAGTGTCTTGAGCATGAAGGGGTGCTATATTTTATCAAATGCTGTTTCTGCATCTATTGAAATAGTCATGTGATTCTTGACTTTAAGTCGGTTGATATGGTGAATTACGTTTATTGATTTCCAAATATTGAACCAACCTTGCATCCCTGGGATAAAACCCACTTGATCGTGGTGCACTATCTTTTTAATATATTTTTGGATGCAATTTGCTAAAATTTTTTTGAGAATGTTTGCATTGATGTTCATTAAGGGTATTGGTCTGAAATTTTCTTTCCTCGATGTGTCTCTGTCTGGTTTAGGTATCAGGGTAACATTGGCTTCATAGAATGAGTTTGGGAGGGTTCCCTCTTCTTCTATTTCATGGAATACTTCGAGCAGTATTGGAATGAGCTCTTCTTTAAAGGTTTTGTAGAACTCGGCTGAGAACACATCTGATCCCGGACTTTTCTTTGTTGGTAGGCTTTTGATGATTTCTTTTATTTCATTACTTGAAATTGATCTATTTAAATTGTGTATCTCCTCCTGATTCAGTTTAGGTAATTCATGTCTCTAGAAACCTATTGATGTCTTCGAGATTTTCTATTTTGTTGGAGTAGAGATTTTCAAAATAGCTTCTAATTATGTTTTGTATTTCACTCATGTCTGTTGTGATAGTTCCTTGTTCATTCCGAATTTTAGTAATTTGAGTTTTCTCCCTCCTTCTCTTTGTTAGTGTGGCTAAGGGTTTATCAATTTTGTTTATTTTTTCAAAGAACCAACTTTTTATTTTGTCAATTTTTTCAATTGTTTCTTTTGTTTCAATTTCGTTGATTTCGGCTCTGATTTTAACTATTTCCTGTTTTCTACTTTTGTTGTTGCTCTGTTCTTTCTCTAGGGCTTTGAGCTGTAGTGTTACGTAGTTTATTTGTTGATTTTTTTCTTCTTTTACTGAATGCGCTCCATGAAATAAATTTTCCTCTAAGTACTGCTTTCATAGTGTCCCAAAGATTTTGCTATGATGTATCTTTGTTCTCATTTACCTCTAAGAATTTTTTAAATTTCCTTCCTGATATCTTCTGTTATCCATTCATCATACAATAGCATATTATTTAATCTCCAGGTGTTGGAGTAGTTTCTGTTTTTTACTCTGTTGTTTATTTCTAATTTCAATCCATTATGATGTGATAGAATACAAGGTAGTATCTCTGTCTTCTTGTACTTGCTAACATTAGCTTTGTGGCATAATATATGGTCTATTTTAGAGAAGGATCCATGTGCTGCTGAGAAGAAAGTGTATTCACTCTTGGTTGGATGGTATATTCTATAAATGTCCATTAAGTCTAAATTATTGAATGTGTTATTGAGATCTATGGTTTCTTTGTTCAATTTTTGTTTGGAAGAGCTGTCCAATGGTGAGAGATGTGTGTTAAAATCACCTCATATTATTGTGTTGTGGTCTATTTGGTTTCTGAAATTGAGAAGGATTTATTTGACATACATGGATGAGCCAGTGTTTAGGGCATAGATACTTATGATTGTTATGTCTTGATGATTTATGCTTCCCTTAAGCAGTATGAAATGTCCTTCTTTATCCTTTCTGACTAACTTTGGCTTGAAGTCCACATTATGTGAAATGAGGATGGATACCCCAGCTTTTTTGCTGAGTTCATGTGCATGGTATGTTTTTCCCCATCCTTTCACCTTTAGTCTGTGGGTATCTCTTTCTATGAGGTGAGTCTCTTGACGGCAACATATTGTTGGATCTTTCTTTTTAATCCAATCTGCCAGTCTATGTCTTTTGATTGATGAATTCAGGCCATTAACATTCAGGGTTATTATTGACATATGATTTGTATTCCCGATCATTTGGCTCATTTTTATTTTTTTTGACATGACTTGGTTTCTCCTTTATTTGACTATTCCTTTAGGATAGTTCCTCCCTTTGCTGATTTGCATTGTTGTTTTTCATCTCTTCCTCATGGAATATTTTGCTGAGAATGTTCTGTAATGCCGGCTTTCTTTTTGTAAATTCTTTTAGATTTTGTATATCATGGAAGGGTTTTATTTCATCATCAAACCTGAAGGTAAGTTTTGCTGGGTGTAAGATTCTTGGTTGGCATCCATTTTCCTCAGGGCTTGAAAAATGTTGTTCCAGGCCCTTCTAGCTTTTAGGGTCTGGATTGAAAAATCTGCTGATATCCGTATTGGTTTCCCCCTGAATGTAATTTGGTTCTTTACTCTCACAGCCTTTAAAATTCTGTCTTTATTTTGTATGTTAGGCATTTTCATTATAATGTGCCTTGATGTGGGTCTGTTGTAATTTTGTGTATTTGGAGTCCTATAAGCCTCTTGTATCTGGTTTTCCATTTCATTCTTCAGATTTGGAAAATTTTCTGATATTATTTCATTGAATAGATTGTTCATTCCTTTGGTTTGTTTCTCTAAGCCTTCCTCAATCCAAATAATTCTTAAATTTGGCCTTTTCATGATATCCCATAATTCTTGTAGATTCTGTTCATGATTTCTTACCATCTTCTCTGTTTGTTCAACTTTGTTTTCAAGGTTAAATATTTTGTCTTCAATGTCTGAGGTTCTGTCTTCCAGGTGTTCTATCCTACTGGATATGCTTTCTATGGAGTTCTTAATTTGGTTTATTATTTCTTTCATTTCAAGGATTTCTGTTTGTTTTTTTTTTTCAATATCTCTAACTCTCTATTGAAATGATCTTTTGCTTCCTGTATTTGCTCTTTTAACTATCCATAGGTGCAATCATTCAATGCATGCATTTGCTCTTTCATCTCATCACTCAATGCCTGCATTTGTTCTTTCATCTCATTGTTTGCTTCCCTGATCATTTTAATTATGTACCTTCTGAACTCCCTTTCTGTCATTTTTTCTGCCATGCTGTCATTGGATTTTATTGATGTAACATCTAGATTTCTTTGGGGCATTTTCTTCCCTTGTTTTCTCATATTGTTCAGGTATCAGTGGATCACTGAGATATTGCAGATTTCCTCTAGTGACTTATAGTGTCCCTGAAGATTTCTAGTATATCACCTCCTAGCCTTCAGTAGCCTGAAGTCTTGGAGGCAGTTGATAATGCAGTGCTCCACAAGGAAGCTGCCTCTCTAGGGGTGGTGGCCTTCAGGCAGGGTATATTCCCTGCTAGTGGGCAGAGGTGCCTCCACTTGTTGACCAATGGTCATCCAAAGGGGAACTAGGCTGTGGGCTGAGGCAAGGCCTGTTTGGGCCTGTGTCTCTGGTTTTACCATCCTTGTGGGAAAACCTCGCCCAGCAGGGAAGACTCACCCAGTGGGGATGTCTCGCTGGTAAATTCCCCTCAATCCACAGCTACCGCCTGGGCAGCCTTCCTCTGCAACGTTCCCAGGGGCCTGGACCTACCTCCTGGGACTGGGAGCCTCGCCCTGTACCGAAGAGTCTCTTTAGGCTGCCCCTCCTCAGAGAAGCTGCCCGCAGTCCTGGAACCTTCACTCCACCCCTAAGCGTCTCTCTGTGTGGCTCCTCCACCAAGAAGCCGCCTAGGTCCTGGGACTGTGCACTGAGTGGACACTTCACAGAAGAAGATATACAAGTGATCAACAGATATAGGAAAAAAATGTTCGACATCTCTAGTAATAAAAGAAATGCACATCGAACCTACCCTAAGATTTCATCTCGCCCCAATTAGAATGGCTATTATCAAGAATACTAGCAACAATATATGTTGGTAAGGATGTAGGGGAAAGGGTACACTCATAAATGGCTGGTGGGATTGCAAATTGGTGCAGCCACTGTGTAAAGCAAGAATCAATAACTGGGGATAGATTCAAACTAAAAAGCTTTCTCTCAGCAAAGGAAACTCTCAGCAATGCAAAGAAAGAGCCTACAGAGTGGGAGAAAATCTTTGCCAATCGTACTTCAGATAGAGCACTAATCTCCAGAATCTATAAAGAACTCAAAAAACTCTACATCAAGAATGCAAATAACCCAATCAACAAATGGGCTAAGGAAATGAACAGACACTTCACAGAAGATCTACAAGCAATCAACAAACATATGAAAAAATGTTCAACATCTCTAGTAATAAGAGAAATGCAAATCAAAACCACCCTAAGATTCCATCTCACCCCAATTAGAATGGCGATTATCAAGAATACAAGCAACAACAGGTGTTGGCGAGGAAGTGGGGAGAAAGGTACACTCATACATTGCTGGTGGGGCTGCAAATTAGTGCAGCCACTATGGAAAGCAGTGTGGAGATTCCTTAGAAAACTTGGAATGGAACCACCATTTGACCCAGCTATCCCACTCCTTGGCCTATACCCAAAGGACTTAAAATCAGCATACTACCGTGATGCAGCCACATCAATGTTTATAGCAGTTCAATTCACAATAGCTAGGTTGTGGAACCAAACTTGATGCCCTTTAAAAGATGAATGGATAAAGAAACTGTGGTATATATATACAATAGAATATTAGTCATAAAGAAGAATAAAATTATGACATTTGCAGGTAAATGGATGAGGTTGGAGAAAATCATGCTAAGTGAAATAAGTCAATTCCTAAAAACCAAAGGCAGAATGTTTTTTCTGATAAGTGGATGATGATACATAACCCGGGTGTGGGGACAGGGTAAGAGAAGAATGGAGGAATTTTGGATTGTGTACCAGGAAACAAGAGGTGGGGAGGAGACAGGGGGAAGGAAAAATAATGGGGTGAGACAAACATCATTGCCTATGTACATGTATGATTACACAAACATTGTGACTCTACTTTGTGTATAATGAGAGAAATGAAAAGATATACCCCATTTTTGTACAATGAATTAAAAATAAAATAAAAGTAGAAACCTAAAAGAAGAACAATTTAGTCCTCAAAACTGATAATATTGACAAGGATCTGATCTAATTTTATACTCCTAAATTGATGTATAAATTATAGAGTATTTTAGAAAACATAACTGCAGACTTAATTGCCAGACAAAAGATTTTACTCAGGTAACTTTTACTGAAGGGAGAAAGAAGGCACTAATATTTATTTAATAACAGATTTTAATAATTTTAATTTAAACAAAAGACTTAAAACACTATATTTGGTAAATACTATGAAGTATAAAACCTCCATTACCTTATTTGGTCATAAATAGAATATTGAGAAAAGAAGTAGAAATATATCTTAAAGGAAAATCTTTTGAATTTTTACCTATTTTAATTTCTTGCATACTGCTAAGTCTTTCTAAATTTCTTCCATTGTTTCCTGTTATAATTTCTAGTTAAAGCTGCAAATAAACTTATTCATAAATTAAGGAGATGTACTCATTTATAAAGATTTGTTTGTTCTCAGGTTGCCCCTTTTGAAAAGGCAGGAAGCCATTCTAATACATTCTGAACAAAGTTTTACTTTCTTAAATTCCAAAAAATGTGAATTCATCATTTTAGTCTACCCACTTATATAAATTCATATTTGTGAACACATCTACATCAATTAATCTTAATTTGGTTTTACTGGCAACAGATACAATCATTTTGTCTGTCTGGAAAAAAAAAATGTCTTTACCTTCATTTCAAAGAATATCTTTACAGCTTATAGAATCCCAAATTGGTTTCATACTAAAAATCTCATTCCATTGTCATCTAGCTTTCATCACTTTTTCTCTTGAGAAATGATGTGCTTTGTCCTCTGGATGCTTTTAACCTTCTTTGATTTTAAGCAATTTTACTCTAATGTGCTTGGGTGTGTTTGGGTTTTGCAGAGATTCCTGAATCTTTGGTTTAATATTTTCATTAGTTTTGAAAACTTCTCAGTCACGATCTTACCCCTTTTCTCTCCCTCTTTTACTTTTGGGGCTCTAGTCACACATATGCAAGAACTTGTCACTATTTGTCATACATCTGCAGTTCCCCTGCATTTTTCTTTTCTTTTTTTTTTTTTTTTGTCATCTCACCCACTTACTAGTTCCTCTATTGTCTAATGTGCTGCCAATTTCATCTGATGAGATCCTAATTTTGTTTATTCATGTTTATCAATTATAATTTCCAGTGGACTATTTTTAAAAGTTCCAGTTCTCTGGAAAAACTGTAAATTTAAAATTAATTTTCTTAACTCTTTTAATCACTATTATTTAAAAGTATTGTCTGATAACTCTAATGTAGAGATTATTTATTACTTTTGCATTTTTAAAATTTTTAAAATTATTTATTTTTTATTTTTTTTACAGACTGCACTTTGATTCATTATACACAAATGGAGTACACCGTTTCGTTTCTATGGTTGTATACGATGTAGATTCATACCATTCATGTAGTCATACATGTACATAGGGTAAGGATGTCTGTCTCATTCCACCATTTTTCATACCCCTCTCCCTCTCATTTCCTTCTATACAAAGTTCCCCCATTCTCTCACTCCCCACAATCCCACCCCCATTCTCCACTTATCAGGCCGAATGTTTTCCCTGGTAAGTGGAGAATGATAAAATTATTTATTTATTTATTATTGTTTATTATCTTTCCCTGTCTCCTGGAATGCCTGGTGATTTCTTTTTTATTTAATGCCAGCATTGTGTATAGTCACTTATAAGGGCTTTGGATGATCTTTCCTCTAGGGGAATTTTTTTCCCCTGAAAGAGAGAAGCTACACACCATCTTGATCCATCTAGAAATTGAGATGATTAAAAGAGGTTCTTAGAAATGTCTGAATTTTGTTTTTTAATCTCTCAAACACTGTAAAACTGTCTCAAGTTCTTTTTAGCATTTTAGCTTCTACTTTCTGCTTTATTGCTTAAATTTATTGCTTATATTCTTACATTGTGCTGTTTAGAAATCACCCAATGCCCCTGGGGACAGAGTGACAAGTTCAGTTCCACTTCTCTACAACTCCTTCTTTTCAAGTCCTAGCTACCCAGTAGCAGTGAACTCCAGCTTCTGTGAGCCTCAAAGTTTCCCTTTCCTGCTGCTTTTCCTCATACTTCTATACCTTGTGTATTGGAAAATGGTTTGAGGAGACACCAATAAAGAATGTCAGTTTTATGCCAATGCATTTCTCTTGCCTCCAGGATTTGTCTGTCTCTAATCATAAAAGCCTTGGTTCTCAGATTTCTTAAAAGCTGTTCTTTTAAAAATATATTTGACTAGCTTTTTTGTTGTTGTTTTGTGTTAAAAAAAAAATGTACTCAATGATATTTGTTACAGCACTATTCCGTAGCGCATTCAGTACCATTAAGATAGGTATCCACACCACAGCAACAGGACTCCTAATGTGCAAGATTGGACTGAACTTCAAAGGCAGCATGGGCAAGTGGGAATTTATGGTCAAGAAGCAAGGAGGCAGGATAGATAGGAAATTACCTGAAACCTTCCAGGTTAAGGGAATTCTGGCTAAACTGACCTAACAGGACTTTTGCTGAAGAAAGCACAGAGTGCTCAGATATCCCCTGGGGCTGGGGTGAGTATAAGAAACCTGATCAGACATCCAGGGTGATCAAATATCCGGGGTGAGGGGTTCTTGCCAAACTGACTTAGCAGGATTCTTTACTAAAGCTAGATTCTACAAGGACGTATACAGATGGACCTTGCAGGTGGATTAGAAGCCTAACTAAGGTTTGATCAAGTAAAGAATCTTTGTTACTTGTCAGTGGAAGGGAGTTAGTCTGATACCAGCTACAGTGCACTAGTTAGAAGGGAAAACCTAGTAACCATTGGGACTTAATTAGCAAGGGTGGAGTCTTCGTGATGAGATGATTAGTGCCTTCACAAGAACAGAGACTAGATCTGTCTCCCTTGTGAGAATTCTGCAAGATAGTTATCTATAAATTCAGGAAGAGGGCCTTCAAGAAACTGGTAATCCTGCCCTCCTGACCTCAAACTTTGTCTTCAGAACTGAGAACTAAAAGTTCACTTCTTAAGCGACTCACTCTATGATACTGAGACGGCGCAAAGGACAGGTACCTGACTATCAAAGAAAAGGAAATGGGTAGTGTGGGAAGCAGCCAATAAACTGCCGGTGTGTCTGAGCCAACTCTAAAGCAGAGGTAGGCCCTGCGGGGCGCAATTTCACCAGTCCGGGACTGCTCGCTTGCTTTGGCAGACATCCTGCTCCGAGAGAATTCTGTGATACCTCAGGATTTACTGGTTGAGAGAGCCCTAGGTTAAACGCAACTCCCTAGAGGTGGAGAGATACCAGTGCCCCAGCTAGCATTGTAGCGCCAGCTGCCTGGAGGAGGAAGAATCACCACACAAGTGCCAAGTCCCCAGTCAGGCCAACTTCTACACAGTCTCACGATTCTTATTTACCGTGAAGAGCCCTCCTCACAACAAATTCCTTGGGTGTGTTCCACTATAAATAATGCATCTGCGGGCTTTTTCCTTTTGTTGGGATCAGACCCATCAGGTCTGTTCCACTCATCAAGCCCCTGCTTTTAATATAAATACAGTTTTGATCTTTTGTGTTTATTTCTTCCGGGGGGGGGGGGGCGGTAAAAAGGAATGAGCTCAGGGTCACTCAACCACTGAGGCACATCCCCAGCCCTATTTTGTATTTTATTAGAGACAGGGTCACACTGAGTTGTTTAGGGTCTTGCTAAATTGCTGAGGCTGGCTTTGAACTCTAGGTTCTCCTGCCTCATCCTCCGAAGCCACTGGGATTAAGGTTCCCACCATGGCACCATGCTCCACACCCAATTTAGGGGCATGGCTTGGGTTTAAGGAAACGTTGCAATTTGTATCACAAAACAGAATACTCTGCAACAATGTTCCACATGGAGATCCACCCACAAGTTCTTGATTTACATTTGTATAACTAGATTATCCATTCAGGAGGTTTTATGCAAAATAAAAGAACAGTATGGCTCAGAGATAAACTGATATCTATTTTAGCAAGTGAAATTGCTTGCCACTTTTTGAACAATTTCTTCAGCTTCTACTGATCAAGATTTCAAAATGCATTAAGATCTACTGATCAAGATTCAAAATGCCACATCATCAACCAGCATTCCCAGTGAGTGACACAGATGCAGCATGGTGGTGGTGGGGGGTAGATGCTGGAAAACTTATGTTTGCGTTAAGTCTCAATTAATGGATATTTAAATCGTTATTGCATCAATTATTATATATTAGTACTTAAATACCAATACAGAAGTTAAGAATGGTATGGTCTTAAAACAAAGTAACATGTTAGTTTCCATGCAATATTGAATTTTATCCAAAGAGACAAGTACTTGTTCCTTTTAATAATGAAAACTCTTCTTCATTAGATAGCTGGGTACTCTGAGATTAGTCTGAGGTATCATTAGAGAGGTAGAATGGCTATGCTTAAGAAATTTACCACTGATGAATTGACTCACAGGAATGGGAATTTCTATTTAAGGTAGATAGCTCTGGGGAAGAGGTACTGCTTTAGGAAGCACATCAAAGTCAAGAATCTAACCACTGCCCTCTAGACTGTGCTGCACATGATAAAAACGTTCTGGATGCAAAGTTTCCATCTGAGAGGGTACAGGCTCTGTTTAACAACGTTAAAGATTGCTCCATACGAAGTAGTGGTTTTTTTTTGTTGTTGTTGTTGTTTTGTTTTTTTTGCTTTTATTTTTTTTTAACCAGGGATTGAACCCAGGGGTGCTTGACCACTAGGCCACATCCCCAGCCCTTTTTATTTATTTATTTATTTATTTTATTTTGAGATAGGTTCTTACTAAGTAGCCGAGGGCCTTGCTAAATTGCAGAGGCTGGCTTTGACCTTTGATCCTCTTGCCTCCGCCTCCCAAGTAGCTGGGATTATGGGCATGTGCCGCTGCACCCAGCTCAAAGTAGTGCTTCCTTAATGAAGGATATCTTTAAGGAAAAAGTCAGCTTTTCCCACCTGACAAGAAAAAGGCAGGGCACAGAACCTGGGTAGGACAGGAAAAGCATAAGGCCCTGAGTCAAGGACTAGAGTGGCAGGGACACACCTGCTCATCCTCTGCCTGGACCACCCTGCCTGGCACTTCATGTAACCAATCCTAGAAAACCATTCAGGTTTTAGCTCAAATGTCTCCTCCACAGCATAAACTTGCTTCATATGTTCTGACCTGTGAATGGCAGCCTCTCAGATGCTTTCTAATGGTTAAAATCTTCAAGGAATGAAAGGAACAAAATTTTAAAGGCATCACTGAAGTGGGGAAATGGATCATGGCTACAAGTTTTCTCTTCTCCTTTGTGAAGAGAAGCACCATTTTGCATCATAGTTATTCTTAGAAATTGATGTCTTTAAGAAAAACTTAATGAAGGAATTCATGAACTGTTATTAGGTAGAAATAAACATTTAATTCTTCCTACTACCTAAGTATATAAATGTTTGTAACCAAAGAACTATATCACTGATTCTGTTTTCAATTTGCTTGCTAGGGCCTTTTTGTATTTTTGTAAGGTGTAGAAACTTTGAGGAACTAGCAATTAATTCCATTTTACTAATTGTATACTTTGGACAAGAGGCAATATTGACTGCTTGTTTGCACAAGGTAGCATGCTTTTGGAAGGTGTTAGTGAAGAGAAGTAAGTCTCTAAAGGGGCATTTATTGCAACTAGGAAAGAGAGGAAAAGAAAAAGAAAATCCTTGATGTGGATCCCTGTGGTATATATTTGTATGTTGTAGTATTCAATGATCTTGCTGCAGACAAACTTGAAATGAGCACATTTTTTTAAAGGGGGAATTCATAACTAGCCTACTGAGTCCAAGAAATCTAGAGAACTAGGTTTGGAAAATGGTGAGAAATCAAGGAAATTTAAACAGAAGAGGCTTGGCCCAGAAATATTTCAATTAACATTGTGCTGTTGAAACCTCTTCTAGTAGTTTTAAGATATGAAAATCTCCACCTAACTGTCATTCACCACCATCACAGGAAATAACCTTTGATTGAACAAGGCAAGGTCATGTGGTCTCTCCAAGCTGTCAGAGAGGAACTAGAACATATTCTCTCTTTACCTTTCTTAGTGGTAAGCAGAATCCTGCCATCACCAAGATTTAACCATTATTAGAGGTTTAAATGGAAGGAAGATATGGATGCTGAGAAGCCAACAATAGGGCATGCAATCGCTGTTGCACAAGATCTTGACTTCCAACTCCTGCGTTCACCACTGTATGGTACAATGGGACATCAACAAACACAATGCAAGCAAAGGCTTGGCATGTTAAAAAGAAACATCTGCAATGTTAAAATCAGTGCTCCTACTAACAGAGTACTCATCACATGATGAAATTTTACTTATCTCGCCTAAGGGAAATGACCTAAAGTTTCAACAGTTTCTACATTTCAACTCTAAGATCTCTAGGTGATATTCATTCCTCCTCCAGTGTGATGATACAATCCCATCTTTACATAATGTAACTAAAGACTAAATTGTAAACTATTAATAACACAATCCATACATGATAGTGTGGTTGGAAAGACAGCATGGGTTTGTTTTGTTTTTTTAAAAAATGGGATTAATGAAAACTAGCAAAACAAAGAAGCCCAGTAAGTAGAGCCTACCCTAGTCAAACCTAACAACTTTTCACAAGGTACTTAATACTTCCTTCAGCCACTTTTCCCTTTGCCTTCAGACAGCACCTTAGTGGATCAGGGTTTGACTTTGGAGATCCTTGTAATATAAAAATGAAGGGGACAATACACTAATGGAAAATATTCTTTAAACATTAGATTGGTTAAAGATCTACTTATACTGAAATTTTAAATTTCAGCTTTTTATACTTATCCAATACTCAGTTTTTCTTTCACAAAAAGTCTCCAATATTACATATTAAGTAACATTTTATAGCAATATTCTCTCTAAAGCTAATTATTAAGGAAACAAATTATAAAGCATTTTACACTAAGTCCTAAATTTGTATTTGCTGTTGTTACATTAATTTCCCCCAATAAGTCTCAATTCCTGGTATCCATTCTTGGGTTGTCCTCCTCCACATTGACGCTGGATATGGCCATGTGACTGTTTTTGACCAATGGTACATCACAAATATGATGAACCAGGAGCTTGATATGAGCTTGCACAGAGTTTTCTTCTACTGATGTGTACCTACTGCCATGTGAAGTCCTAGATACTCACCTTAAAGACAAAACCACATAGAAGAAGAAAACCACCCATTCCAGTTGTCTCAACTGAGACCAGTGCCCAGACACTCCATTAACTACATGCAACCACATGAATGAACTCAGGTGACTCCAGGTGAACTGACTAGCGTACCAACAGAATTTTCAAAAATAAATTGTCATTGTTTTAAGACTCCTTAAGTTTTGAGTGGTCATTTATGTAGCATTAGATATCTAATAGAGCATACTAAAAATGTTTATGTTATTAATATTGAACGCTATGTTGTAGAAGAATGAATGGATAAAAAAATGAATGGGAATAATAAGGTTGTACCAGAAATCTCTAGAAAGGAGAGACAACTAACACTTGGGAAAGTATATCACATCATCTTATGACATTAACCAATAGAGCACAAGCTCACCCAAATATGGTACTGTAGACCATGTCTATTATGGGCTCTCCTTTCAATCTGTCTTGGTTGGTGTTTTCAGTGACTTGGATGAAGATGTGGTAGTAGGGTTATCAAAAGTACAGACAGCAAGTGGAATAATGGATCAAATCTACCAATTAGGTCTTAGCTTAAAATAGCAACTACACAAATACGGAATCAGAGAATCATGTTTTCTAAGCTTCACATGAAAAAACAGCAACATGAAACAAAATGCAGGGGCTTGGTAAGAGTCAAGGCATGAGAAGGTTGCCAAGCAGGTAACAGCATCTTGGCTGCAGTGGAAATGTCCAGCCCTGAAGACGGGCATCAGTGCTCTCTGCTCTGGTCTGACTCTATCCACATACTGTGCTCACTTCTGGGTCTTCACAATAATGCTTAGGAGAAATGAGGACAAACTAGAGGAGCAAAACCAGGAAAGGAAAAGTTTGAAGTCTGTGCCATAGGAGGAACAATTGAAGAGAACAGGAATGCTTGGATTAAAGCCTGCCTTGGATAAAAGGCAGCCATTGAATGGGCTGCCATGAAGAAGAGACTTGAAATTTATTATCTGTGGCTCCTAATAAATGCTTAGCCAGGGTCTGAAAGGAAAATTGTCTTCATGCTTCAGCCATGTGCCATTCAAGCCCAGGTTCTGGCAGGCACATTGTGTATGGCACTTCCTTTCATAGAGAATTTCACAGAGATGTCTCTGGAGCATCCCAGATATTTGACCCTTTCCATCTGTAAGCATGCCCTCGACCAGACATCAATAACATCAGAGGAGTACTTTCTCTCTTTCTACTGTATCCTGAAATGGCTGTAGGAGGAAGCCTTCAAAATGGGAGCAGCTCGGTAGTACTAGAAAGAGACAGAATTTTCTTTGATCGCTTTGGAAGAAGATACTGATGAGAACTAATGTTGCTACAACCTTAAGGACCTCATTTATTTATTCACAAATATTCACTGAGCACTGACTATGGGTCAGGCACTCTGTTGAGAATGCTGAGATAAAAGTCACCCCTTGTTCACAAGGAACTCAGAGTCTCATAGGGACATAGGCAAATAGGTCACTGTAATGGAACTTGATGAAAGGCTATTTCAAGGCTATTTTCCTAGGCAGAGCTTATAGTTTCCCTACTTAACACAAATAACAATTGTTTTTGATTCTTGTAAATTTTTCTATACTTAATTTCAAATCTTCTGGGGATTAAAAGATGCATATTTATTAAGGAAGATGAATGCCTTCCTAATTAATTAGGATTATTTACTATCAGAGACAGATGGAAGATCTGGATCCTTTCCCAAGACTAATAATACATGCGAAACTCTACTTATAGTCATTATGTTAACAATCTACAACTCTGGTAGAAATTATTGCTCAGTCTACTTCCTTGGATTTACATTATACACAACACCTAATTATTCCATCGTCTACAGAAATCTGCTCCTATCCAAGATGATCTGTTCAATGTGTTTGGGATTTTTATGATGAAAAATTTTTTGACCCTAATGACTTTAAACATATAAACATAAAAATATCTAAATGTCTTTCTACTTTGGTTTCTCAAAATTGAAACTTTGTTCCATGTTCAGTCTACAGGTGATATTCAGCTCTTTATAAATAATTAATACAAATACCAGAAATTTTAAAATGCATATAGGAATAATTCCTCACAATTTTCCCAGTGACTTTCTATCTTAAATTTGTGAGCAAGCTGTCCTTAATAGATTACTATAAATACCAGTATTTTTAAATATTGATAAACTGTTAGACCCCATTTGTCATACATACATATCATATGCTCATACTTTTCCAATCTTTTACAACACATTGATAACGTAACAAAGAAAACTGGAATACCACTGCCAAAGATATCACAGTTGTAATGGGAGAACTAGGAACAAGGAGCAGACTTTTGGGGTACAACCATTCTACTTAAAACTGAGTGAAAAGGGCAAATAATTTAAAATACTTAAGTCATATTGAATATAGGATTATGCCTTCAAAATGCAGGCTGCTAATACTGCCCTTCTGCAGCTGACGGGATGTCGAGTTACCACACAAGACAGTCATGTCACCTCTTAAAAAAAGAAAAGAAAAAAAAAAAAAAAGTATTTGCACACAAGAAAAGCATCTGCTTAAGTTCTTTAATAAAATTAAGTAGGACCTTTCTTCTTTAATCTGTCCTTCTGGAGCTACCAAAAACTTGCCTTTATTAAAGAGTGAATAGAAATGCCTCTGGATTAACAAGGGGAGATACATGAGGAGCACTGATGAGACTTGTTATATGACACTAATTGACTTGGCTTCCTTCCCACTTGCTTCATCAGAGGATGGACTCCCCACGTTATTAGTTTCTCTAGTTTCTGCAGAGGCGTCTTCTCAGTTTCTTGGTTAGCCATCGCTGCCTGGTTTTCTTTGGTTTTCCTTTTCTCTTTTGTCTGCATGTTTTTGTCTCATATTTGTCCTGTCCTGTTGCCTTTTGTGGCTTTGTTTCAATTCGCAGGAGCATGCTTAGCAGACAGCCTCACTCAGCAACTTGAACTCTTCTTGCTCTTTCAGTTGAATTGACCTCCTTTGTGTATCCTGGTGGTGAAGGCCTTTGCCACTTAACTTTAAAAATACCTGAACAAGATACATTCTTTCCGATTCCTTGCATCATTTAAAAACTGATACAATTGAATTTTCCATACTTCCCATGACTTTTGTCTGACTCCGTAGTCACAAGCCTTTCTACTGAAGTTCCCACCTGATTTAAGAAAAAAGTCTTCTATTATTTAGTCCTAGCTCCTTCTGTATTATTTATTGGCATATTAAATGAGCCAATAATGCCAAATAAATGACAAGGATCGGCAGTAATAAATCCTTAGTTTCTTCATATTAAATATTTCATATTTTTTTTTCTTTTTGTTCATTAGGAAATCAGGACTTTGTCATAGATTAAATGATTTCAGCTGACTAGAGGATTTATTGTAAATCTTAATGTCACAACTTGGTTTAGTGATAGCTTCTTTTTAGGCAGGTTCCTATGTCTTTTGATAGGATTTTTGTAAATCTCTGAATGCTTTCTTGCTCTCTGACACAAGATGACTTATGCTATCCTGAACATTACTGAGCCAGGCATTGACGTGATCTTTCTCCATGGATACTTAGTTTCTTTTAGTGAAAAAAGGAGAGAAGAACAAAGTAAGAAGGGTGTGGCATGGGGAAATATTGTCAAAACTACACAATTTTAAAGTTCATACTGATATTCTAATGCTGCTCTAAAATCACAATGTCACTCCTTAACTTGAGGAATTCTGTAATTGTAGTACATTTTTTCTTATTTAAGTAATTCCTTTAATTGACTAAGAGTTCCAAGATTCCAACACCAATGTCAGCATGAACAGAAAAGTTTGGAATGAAGTTCAACAAGTTGTATGTAGGCACTCTTGTTTTTAGATCCCAGAAAGGATATTCATTCCAACCACCTGGTTCTAGTTTCATTCTTCAGACCTCTTTCTCTGAGGCTATGTAAGTGCTGATTTGATAGATGGTTTGTTTAAGTTATTTCAATTGGTTGTGAGTTTGAGGTCATTGTCATCCTCTCAGCCACAAGTTTTTCCATTCTAATTAAGTGGAGATGTTGGGTTGCTACTACTCCTTTCTAGTGCTAATAACTACTGGAAGAGAGTCTAAGGGCTTGGCTAGTACATTTCCAGAGGATAGAAAGTTTGTGGCTCACAATTACTAATTGCACAATTTAAAGTATAAATTCACTGAGGTACATTGATGCCAGGCAAATTGATTCTTCCTACTCCTTTTTAATTTCTAATAATTTCTACTTCACACTTTCAGTTAAATTTTAGCTCTTTTAAATTTTGTTCTTATGTTAAAAATTTTAATGTATCTTGCAGCCTTTCCTGAGCCAAGCAACATTTCCTTATTCAATTAGCAGCCTAATATATCATGGAACATTTTACTTGTATTTTATGAACTTAAGTGATTTCACTCAGTCAGTACTATGTTCACCCCTATTCAAAATGTCTGATTTTCTACAGGAAGATCAAAGAAAGATTTAGAATGCAAATAACATGTAAACACAAGCTTTCCAGGCATAGACAGAAAGTCTTTCTTTTGACCCATGATCCGAACTCACATATTTTGAATATATCATCTTATTTACTTTTATTTACCTGAAACACATTGTTAATTTAATTACAGAACTTCAATTTCTCAGAGTTCTTTGGATAAATAAAAATATCCATTATTTTAATAATTTCTGAATTCAAATTTCAAAAACTACTTTATAGTATCTGAAAATAAACATAATGTATAAAGATAATACAGTTTAAGAGAACTATTATCTACATTTACATAAAGTAATTGTGTATTTCCATGTCAGTTTTTATGCAGAAATCTAAATTTATGTCACTTATCTAGAAAAATGCAAAGCTAAATTTTGTAGTTTTATTATCCAATATAGATGTGGCTACCTTTTGAAATTTAATAGGGTTTTAATATTAAATCACTCAGTTTTTGTATAAATATTGTAGAAAATCCACTAGATTAATTTTTTTATTGCTACTGTGCAACCCTGACTTACTAGAACTGGGGCTTTTGCTAAAACAAATGTAAAATAGCCGATTCCCACCCGCACCCGCCCCCCTCAGACCTTTACTTGGGCCCAAGCTTCTTATCTCTTATCGTTATTTTCTTCTTACTAACACAATGGTAAGTTTCTTCTTTTGACCTTAAAGCTCTGACATAAAAAATATTAGTTTAAAAGTTTAATTTAATTCATATAATTTTTAACTTTGCATATAGACATGTATATTACTGCTATGTTTGTCCCCCAAAGGCTCATGTGTACGAATCTTAAATCCCAAAGTGACAATGCTGAGGTGTGTGGAACTTTTAAGAAGTGGTACCTAGTGTGAGGTGATGAGTTCTTTAAGGAGGATTAATGATTTTCTTAGGGAAGTTTTTTCTCACCCTCCTGGAGGTCGCACAAGGGCAGGTTGTTACAAGACAACTTGGCAGCTCCCCTGAATCCTTCTTTCTTCTGGTCTCCCTATGTGATCTCTTCCACACACACTCCTACTATTGTAATCCCATTGTCATGAGCTCTCACCAAAGCCAAGGAGATGCCAGTGCCTCTTGATCCTTTGTAACTGTGAGTTGAAGTACCCAGCCTTGGGTAGTTTGTTGTAGCAACACAAAACAAACTAATATGACTATCATCCTACATTTTAACTAAACATACATAAATTCATTCATGGAAAATATTTAAAGTCAAATTCTTTACATCATATGCTTTTACCCAATAAAATTTCTTAGTTTCAATTGTGTGTAATTTTTGATTGTTGTTGTCATCTCCCAAAAGATACATTCTTTGGATCTTAATATTTCCAAATTTTATTTTTTAATTAAATTTACTTTTAAATAAAAACACACATAAAAACACACAAATTAATGGGGTAACATGAGCTTTTGATATAAGCTTATATTGTGCAGTGTTTAAATTGGCTAAACATATCTATATCCTCAAACATTTATCATTTCTTTATGATGAACACTTTCAAATCCCTTCATTCTAGCTTCTGAAATGCACAGTACATTGTTATTATGTGTAATCATTCTAGGGTTCAATAGCACACCAGAACTTCTCACTCCCATATACCAGTACCTCAGTACCTACCAATCAACATTTCTCACCTCCCTATCTCCCACCTCTTCTCCTTGGTCTCTATTCTCAACCTCTATGAAGGAATCTCTGAATTTTAAATTTTTAAAATTTATGTTAGTAAACTGGTTGCTTTGTTTTGGGAAGGGGGACAAGTTCTCTTTTTCTAATGTACACAGAGCTGTTCATAATTTTACATATTTAAATACTTCAGTATATAGCCTGGAGGAGGATTAGTTTATTAGTTTATTTTTATCTCTGTGAAGCTACTGTAAAAGTTAAGTGCAGGAGGTGGAAGCACTGATTTCTGTGAGCAGACTCTGGTGAGAACTCTTAGTCCCATTCAGTGTGAGACACTGAGTACAGCACTTCCTTGGGCAAGAACTCAGAGTATTCCAAACCCAGTACTTCTAACCCATGAGCGATCTGGTGATTACACCTCAGGGACTGACTCTCATCTCAGATTTCCTGGCATCCCTACAGGAGGGACATATGGAGGCGTATGGTTACTTTGGGGGAAGGTAAATTTGGGGCTCAGAGCAACAATGGATGTTGCAGAGGCTTGCTCAGGCACTTGTCCCCAGAAGCAGATATCATTACTTTTAATAAAGGTTGTATTACCCATTCCCTACAGGGTCCTCTAAGGTATTGTCTTTTATACTAGGTAGCTCTATACAGACACCTGAGAGGATTCCCCTACCATTTACCCTTCATGTTTTTAATGATTTCTCTCTTGGGTGTCTGTGTGGAAGGCAATAGGAGTTTATCTTTCCCACAGATACCACGATTCTATCTGCCCACAGTTCCTAAGATCAAGGTCCCAGGTTGAATCTAGGACTACCATGTTGTATAAACCCACATCTATTTTGTTTAAAGTGTTACCCAGAGAGTTAGATAGTAAGAATTCAATTACAGTCTAGGTTCATAACTGGTAAAATTCCAAATTTACACAGAATGGATACAATAAATGGTTTAAAGGTGAATAGATGTGGTGCTTCTTAGTCCTTGAGATTGAATTAAGGAGCCACATGGTAAATTAATCTAACCTAAGGATGAACCAGTCAAATGGGAGGTATTAGGAGCAGGAAAGGCTCTCCAAGTTTGGACAGGCAGATAGACAGGCTCACTAATGATCTGTTTCTAAGATAACAAAGCCTATCGATGGGCACAGTTACACTAGGCATCCTTTCACATGGAGGAAAAAAGGCAAAGAAGACATATAGTGAGGAAGATGAAGAGGTAAGGTATTCATCTAGAAGCAGTTCCCATCCTACTGAACACCTGTGTCATTCTCAGGGTCTATGTTGTCCTAGCTCCTATCAAAACCATACCAAATTACTATAGAGTAAAAAACACTTGAGGATTTTAAATAAAATCACACTCTTTGATAAAATTGTGTTGCAATAAGGAGGGAGAAGAGTAGTCACAAACTCATAAACTAGGTGGCCACCATATCCCTATTTTTAACACATCAAATGATGAACTTTTCTTTATACACCAGTTTTACTTTAGACCCCTTCTGAGAATTGCTTTGTGACCAGCAGTGGAGGAAGGGTTTCATGAACTCAAGTAGGAGAGAGAAGAACTCATGACTCTTGGGGAGGAAACCAAAGAAGTTATGATTCTAAACAGAGAAAAGAAAGAGAAACTTAGTAGTCATTAGTTATAAATCCTCAAGTGGATTATTTGAAATTAATCCCTTTATCAAACCTTTGAAAGGAGTGAAAGTTCTCGTATGCAAAATACTATCTTAGGTAGACTTTATTTCTGTATTCAATTATTGCAAGCAGGGTTGTCTTATTAGGGAAGGATGATTATTTTCATCAAATATCATCTAACTAAAGGTGGATTAAGGTGGTTTTCGACAAGACCCTGTGGTTATGTTAAAAGTATTCAAACACCAGTAGATCTTTCCTGCCCACTTGTAGCAATAGGCACATCCCTTCCCAAAGGAGCAGCCTGGAACATTCCCAGGCAAGCCACTGATAACAAATGTTTTCAAAAGGACCAAGAAGAGAAATGTCTCCATACTTCAGTCATGTGGTCTTCAAGTCTTCTTGCTGGCATTCAGGAGTTGGAACAGTAGAGACTCTTCCAGGGAAATGTCATTGCTATAGTACATAGCAGCCATTAAAATTCAGCTTTGCCCTCCGGATGGTAAGTTGACACACGGTCTCATCCCCTTGAGTCTTTACCACATCCAGCAATGGTGTGAGAAGGGATTCTTCAAAAATGGAGGGGTCCAATATTTCTGCAGCATGACAGACTTTATTGTGATCTTCCTCGGAGAAAATACTAATATAAGCCAACCCTCCCCTGTAGAATGTGTGCTGCAGAATCTTAATTCAGATTAAATAGAGAATCAATTTAAAGGAGCTTAGCCTAAAATTTACTTGCATTATTTATAAGATGTCCATGTTAAATTGTTACCATGAAAAATTTAAACATAATTTAATAAAGTTATTTAAGAGGTAGAGTTTCTAAGTACATAAAAGTATAGCACCAAATATTTATGCAAATTTTAAACTATTGATTTTATTTATGAAAACCAGTCCACTTTACCTTTTACTAGAAATAACCTTTGCTTGATTCTAGCTTTGTAGTAACAAGACCAAATTCTTTTCACGAGATATGAATCATACTTTTTACATCTAGAGATCAACTGCACACAACTAGTACAAATTAAAGATTTGTCACCATAGGAATTGAATATTAGAACTCAATGCTTATTTAACTAAAAAAATAATCTCAGCTTAGCCACAAGCCCACATTTCCCTCCATTTTAGAAAGACAGAGTGATGCCTTCCAGTAGGAACAGAGTGTTTAAAGATTTGCCTCGTTACTTCAAGCCATCTAACTCAGGTCAAATTTATATATAAAATGACCAAGACATGATGAAATGGATGCTCAGATTTCAGCTTTGTTCTAGCAATTACAGTTTGAAATGCCATTAGTATATAAACATTAATTTCCATTCACAGGTTTGTTTTAATTTTATGATTCATAATATTTGTACCTCTTTAGGGGTACAGTATGGTAATTCAACACATGGATAAAATATGTAATAATCAAGTAATAAGCATTTTTTCCAATATCAATCATTTTTTATATGTTGGGAATTTCATACTCTTCTAGTCATTAAGAAATACATCACGAATTTTTTTTTTCTGTAAAACCAATAGTTGCCCTAACTGTGCTAAAGAAGATCAGAAGTAATTTTTTATATGTTGAGAATTTCACACTCTTCTAGTCATTTGTTTGTTGGTTGGTTGGTGTTCCGTTTGAACTTGTTGAGTTCCTTGTATATTCTGGATATCAATCCCTTGTTGAATGAATAGTTTGCAAATATTTTCTCCTGGTCTGTGAGCTGCCTCTTAATTCTGTTGTTTACTTCTCTTGCTGTGTAGAAGCTTCTTAGTTTGATATAATCACATTTGTCTATTTTTACTTCTGTTGCTTCACAAGCTTAAATACACAATTATTAAATTAGCTACCATAGATTATGTGTTCATATTATATCACATTTTCTGTGTTAGTCTTATAGCAAGGATATAACATATGGTCCCCATTTTGTTGCAGAAAATTGAAGCTAAAAAACGATAATCTGGAAATTCATATGAAGTCACCAATTATAAAACTTATAATTCATTATTATATTATTTCTACTTATACTCAGCACATGGTAGAAAAGTACAGAACTCATAAACTTGTATTTGAAAGAGATATTAAGTGAGTCATTTAATTTAATTATCTACCTTTCCCCACTATACAGAGGTTTCTTCTTTAGTATTCCTGAAACAAAAAACAACCAGGATCTGTTGGATAATTCTACTTCTAATACTTCTTATTTGGGGGGATAGTTTATCCCATTCCTCGACCACTACAATGGTTAAACAGATCTTCCTGACTCCAAAATGGCAGGGTAAAGATATTTTCAACCTTTGTCTGCTAAAATTCATCACCAAGAAGCACGAAAAACAAGAAGCAGAAAAAGAAACTCTTAACATAGGGAAACCAGAATTGAATACACAAACCCCAACCACAATGAATAAGAACTAGAACAAAAGATAAATGGTAAATGATTCAACAGAAAAATAGTGTGCTTCACAGGGAAGGAGTTGAGTGGTGGTGGGAAAGGCTGCAAGTGAGAGGCAAGCTCATTTGCCTGGTAGTCTAAAAACATGAAGAAATTTGAGATCAGGACTCAGCAAGTGGAGACACTGTTGAAAGTGATGGTAAGGCAGGATACGGTACCTGGGAGAATGATTTAATGTCTGTTGGGCTGTTTGTTTTAAGTAGGATAAGGAACACTGGGAATTAGGAATGAAAGGTCCCAAATCCCACGTCACAAAAACAAATTCCTTTCACAATAGTTGGGGAGCATTCTCTGGAGAAGCTTAACCAGAAAGGTTCTGGACTCAGGGATATGAGGCCCAGAGGAGGATTAGGAACAATGACAACAGGAGACGGTGATTAAAGAAATGAGCCTCCAGATTAAAAACCCATTAGAGGTATCTAACATAATAAGTGAAAAAAGGTTCACATCATATTTTATCATTGTGAAACTTCAGAACATCAGGGATGAAGATCCTAAAAGGATCCAGAGTACAAAAAAGAAATAGATCATATGCAAAGGATCAATAATTTGAATGATCTTGCATATTTAAGAGAAAAATTGAGAATGGAAAGATATTACTTATTCTGATCATAATTATTTTTATAGAAATCATTTTCAACCTAAAATCTTACATTCAGTCAAATTAGGAATCAAGAATAAGGGTAGTAGGGGCTGGAGTTGTAGCTCAGTGGTAGAGTGTGAGGCACTGGGTTTGATCCTCAGCACCACATAAAAATAAATAAATAAAATAAAGGTATCATGTCCATCTACAACTAAAAACAATTTTTTTTTAATAAAAGAATAAGGGTAGCACAAGCATTTCAGACACACAAAGTCTCACATATATGCTTTCTCAGAAAGCCACCAGAGGATACCAGCAAATGAGGAAGTAAGGTAAGAAAGAGGAAGAATGGGAACCAGGAAACAGGGCAGAGGTAAAGGGAATTCCCAGGATGTCATCAGGGGAGGCACTGAGCACCCAACTGTACCACAGGCCTTGAAGACCATCAGCCCAGACTGGAGGAGGAGGGCAAGACTCTGAGACTATTTGGATAAGAGGATGAAATTGCCAAGAAAATATCAGAATGTATAAATTATCTGACAGATTTGATCTTAGGGAAAATTACACAGAGAGATATTTTATAGGGTTCTTATGCAGTTTAGGAAGACGGAGTAATCTCAATACTAAGCAAATGAAAGAACAGTAATCATTAACTTCAGGAAAAACAAAGTTGCACAAGAACGGAACTATAATCACAGTGTTCTGCTTAGTTTAGCAGTGAACACTATGTCAATAATGAAAACATAAAACATAATCTACAATTTGAAATGGGAAAAGGGAGTTTAAATAATAAAATCTTCATCTATTACTATGTCAAAAATTGATATGCTGACACCAATACAGTTGGCCCTCCATATCCATCAGTTCTAAATCCACAATAGGGCATTTCAGAAAAAAAAAAATTTAATAAATCTGAGAGCTTGGAGTACAGCTCAGAGATACCTACCATTCATGAGGCCCTGAATTTGATCCGCAGCATCTCAAAGAATAAAAAACTCATCTGTGTTAAACATGTACAGGGTTTTTCTCTTGTCCTTATCCCTAAATAATTCAGTATAACAACTATATGCATAGCATTTATATTGTATTAGATACTAAAAGTAAACTACAGATGATTTAAAGTACATAGGACTATATGTACAGGGCATATACAAATACTATACCACTTTATATAAGGGCCTTGAGCATCAACAGATTTTGGTTGTGTCCTTTTGGAGTATCCTAGAATCGTCCTCCAAGTATACCAAAGGATGACTGAATAAACATTTTATTTACAAATGAGAAAGTGAGTGCCAGAAGAAATATCTACAACAGTTTAATATTACTTCCTCTGGAAAGTGGTGGGACAAGCTTGTTGTTTTTTCTTATGACAAGCTTTTTAGCATCATTTGACTCTTTAAACATATTATCCTATAATATTTGTATTGAAATTAAAATGTTATTTTCAAAAACATTCATTTCTTCCTTATAATATCTCAAAGGCTTAGAAATATAATTTGTGCTCTCTTAAGGTTGGCTTCATAATATATCTCTGAGTTTTATTAATTTGTCTTCTTTATCAGTCTCCTCCAGATCTGGGGTCCCTATCAGGCCATAGATGGATTCTTAGGAGGCACAATTTTGTAAACTTGTATTTATTTTATTTATAATTTAAAAGGCATGAGCTTATTCTGGATCATCTGGGTAGCTGCCATGTAACTACCATTTGGTCTTAGTCTTTTCAGGCTGCTATAACAAAATACCATAAGTAGGGTGATTTATGAGCAATGGAAAATTTTTTCTCATAGTTCTGAAATCTGGGAAGTTCAAGGTCAAGGTGCAGGCAAATTTAGGGTCTAATGTTGGCCCATCTCCTCATCTTCTCATTGCAATCTCAGGTGGGGGAAGAGGCAAGGGTTTTCTCTCTGACTTCTTTTATAACAGCACTGATTCCTGTCATGAGTGCTCCACCCAGAAGGACTACTTCCTAATAGCATGACTTTGGGGAAACACACACAATCAGATTATAGCTAGTAGTAATGATATATTAATGTCAATGAAATCCAAATGAAAGCATAACAAGTCATATGAATAAAACTTATGTAATCACTTAAATGAACTGAAAGCTGAGGAAACTGAATCACTTCCCAAGTCACACTGTAGAAAAATAACATGAACTCCAAAGGACTAGCAGTCAGTATCATATTCATGTTCCAAGTAGCAATTTGTGTTTAGCAAAAGATCATCTGTCTTATAAAAGTAGTTATGTCCATTTGAATCATATTTTTGGTTTCATAGGGTTTTTAAACAATAAGTACTTAAAATATATACATATAACAACTACAAGCACAAGAAAGGTATGCCTATTTTCATATTAGTACATATTGGTACAAATAATAATTTAGTTCCCTTACAGTCAGACATTAATCCTTTAAATTAATTTCAACATTATTTTGCAAAAATGATCTGTACATTACTTAAATTTGAGAAGCACTGCTTATTATTTGTGTTTACTTTAGAGATCTGATTGGGTCAGTTGCTATAATCTACTATGGAACGCCCCCAATTTGTGGTGCTCATCAAGTACTCATTAACTTAGAAGGGAGTACTATCTCCTTAGAAGGGAGTACTATCTCCTTGAAAGGAGATATCCAGAATCACCTGGACGATTCTGGATAATTCCCTCATCTCAAGATCCATAATCACATCTGCAAAGGCCCTTTACAGTAACAATCACAGGTTGCAGAAATTAGGACAGACATCTCCGTGGTGGCGTTATTCTTCCTACCACAAGGGGTGCTACTGTGCCCAGACTATCCCCAGAGGAAAAACCAGAAAAGAGTAGAAAAACATTCTCCAGAAACAGAAAGAAAAGCAGGGTGGACATATATTAAGAGAAAGCAATTTTAGGTCAATGGGAATGAGGATCACTTTCTGAGGAAGCTTAGGTAACACACTGAGGGCTTGAAAAGGGTGGGAAATCTGATGTGGACAGTGAAAGAGTCACCATTCAAGGAGCACATGGTGGAATGCTTCCTTCAGGATTCTTCAGAGATAGGAACACAGTAACCAGAGGAAGATCTGAAATCTTTCCAATTTCCATGCATATCAAGGTTACACGAAACTCAGAGCCAAAACAGCCATCTAAATTTTTATTTCAAACTCTGCAAATACACCACTGACACCTGAATTCAAGTGGCTCTGACGCTTTCGTTTTATTATGCCATTGTTTTTCTCTCTCCATGGTTCTGTAAGAAACCTGACACTAATTAGGCTAGCCCAAGAAGGAGAAAAAAAAAAAAAAAATGATGAATCATAAACCACACTGGAGATAAACCAAGAAATTAAAAAAAAAAAAAAAAAATTGATCTCTATCCAAAAGAATGACAATGTGAAAAACTGCACTCATCAGGACTTAAATTTTTTAAAAGGACAAAACATGGAGAGTCTGATAAGGTCTACCAGCTGCTCCTATTCTCTCTCACTGTGTCATTTGATGTTCATGTTCCCTGCCCCACCCCCCTCCTGCTGCCTCCTTGTACTTGTGGGCCCTGTGTGTGTGTGTGTGTGTGTGTGTGTGTGTGTGGTTTCTCTCTGTCCTGTAAGAAGGCAGCCCGCCGGCCTACTCCTGCTGTTGCTGCGGCTCTGACTTGCTTTTTGCTGCCTCTTTCCTATCCTCTCTTCCTGCTTAGCTCCTTGCCTTCTGGTAAGTGTGACAAACCCTCCCCCCGGCCCTGTAAGAAGATAGATGAAGGGTGCGGTTTGTGGTGTTCCAAACTTGCAGCTTTGAGACTGCCGGTGAACTGTAGAAGAACTTTCCATTGTTGTATTTATAATTAAAATGTGTTGCTCAGGAAGGCATGGTGTGTGGGATAGTCTGCTGGGACTGCCTGTACAAGTGAAAAATTCTTTCTCAGAGGAGGGTGGGAACCCATAAGGGTTATATAAGATAAAATTTAGAAATCTATTTTTTATTGCTGTAAAATAAGTGACTATAAAAAGGATCATTTAAAAGTAACAAAGTTCTTTGACTATGTGTTTTCACAAAGGCCTTTTTTTAGGAATTAAGTTGTCCTGTGTCTTACAATGACTCAAGTATTCTGTTTTAAAATACATGTGGAACAGGAGTTTAAAGAATAGCCACAGAACTAAGTATTAAAAACCTCAATGACTGTGGCATGTGGTGAATGAATAAATCAAATACAAACAAAACACTCTCATGTAGTCTAATCACAGTAAAACTTGTATGGACAGTTTTAAATTAATTGCCTTAAACTTTGATTTGGTTTATTTTAGTTTTATCTCATCCTAGAATTATCTCCCCAATACTTAAAACTCCACATATGGATTTAAACTAGCAAATGTTTACTATTTCCAATTGATTTAAAAATCATTCTCTTGGTTTTCAAGGATGAAGTGCTAAATGCCATGACTCATTTTTAGAAGAACTTAAAATAGCTCTGACTGGACAGCAGGTGCTATGTGTCTCTCTGAGTTTAGGAGATACAAGTTATATATAGATGAATATGCATAGTAAGTGGAGGTCAAGATTAAAAAAAATTCCAGTGATGAAGACAATGAAGCTGTTTACTACATAATTTGATAATCAAGTTGCTGAATTAAATTGTCGAACTTGCTTCCTTCTAAGTTAATGAGTATTTAGTGAGAGCCATAGGTGGATGGTAATGTCTGTACATTGGAATTTCCCCTCCTGTTAGCATCCAAGCATTTGATGTCTACTGACCTGAGAGTGGGAGAAGGAAGCTGTGCTGTTGGAGAACAGTATGATTTTTTTTTTTTTATTTTCATGCCAACACAACAGCAAAACTTGTGAATTATGAGAATTATATTTTTATGCTGCTAATTATCAACATCACTATTGAATATTATTTACAAATAAAATACACTATAGCTTAAAGGACTAAGTTAAATTTATTGCAACCCTAAAAATGGCAATGGCCAGACACCCCAGAATCTTCAGCCTATCCTTTCACCCCTGTTCCCTAATAACCCATATTATATCTGAATTATTTTCCTAGTTCATCTCCTCCCTGTTTATCATACATTGCTATTTCTTAAAAATTATTAATTTTCCTAGAGCTTTATGACTTAGTAGAGAAAGTTCATTTATTTTCTTCTTTAAAAAAAAAAGTCAAATTTTTAGAGTGGAACAAAAGTGTAGAAATGTAAGGAATTAACAATATAAGCATCACATGTTTCCATATTATTTGGTTTATATATACATTCCCTCATTCCCTGTCTTATTCCAAAAACGATGCTAGCTCGATCCTCAGAAAAAGTGTTTTGTTAATTGATAACTTCATGCTGCTCATCTGGGGAAAAGAATATACTAGAAAAGCAAGAAATATCTCCTATATTAGCACAGTAATACATTTACATGAAAGCATACTAATCAAATCTTGACATGAATCAAAATAGAGGTTAGGGATATTATTATTATTAATGATTTTAGTAAGTACAATGGCTCTTGAATTAAATATTTTGACTTTGAAAGAAAACATATATACCCTGTACCTTCAAGGATTGTAATTCTATACAGAATTACATAAGAAGATCATGAAACAAATTGACCTAAGCAAAATGTCAAATAATACTCACAAAAATCAATAGCACAAATTAATCAGTTAACATCAATAATAAGCTATGCTACAGAAAATTGCAGATCAAACAAAAAATATGTGGGTAATGTGACTTGATTTGAAAACGGTCTTCCCATTGTAATATCAATAATTTATGAAAGTACATTCTATCTTAGAAACCATAATTAGTTAGTACCTATTTGGGAAGTATCCTTCCTCTAATATGTAACTGGGTTAATATATAAAACCTAACTGTGCTTGCTACTAGACACTACTCCCAGTATGGAGACTAATCACTCTGAACAGCTCTCAGCAGAAGAGTCAACTCCCCCAGGAGACAGTTCATCACCACCCAATCAAAATGGCCTGGAGAAGCAACACAGTAAGGATTCCTCAACCTCACTCCACGAACCAGAGCAGACAACAAGTGTGTACCCTGTAAAGGGAGCTCATGACATCTCTGAAGAGTTGAGTCGACAACTGGAAGACATCATTAACATGTATGGGTCTGCTGCCAGCACAGTAGGAAAAGAGGGTCCTCCCAAGAAGCAGGAGCAGCCTGAAAATGCAGAGGCACCTGACAATGAGGATGGTGACTGTGAAGAAACCACAGAAGAGGCTGAAAGAGAACCCCTTACTTCTGGGGAACCATCCACAGTCAAAGAACCTGTTGGCAATAAAGAGCAAAAATTGGAAAAGAAAATCCTAAAAGGATTAGGCAAGTAGTTATTTTCTTTTTATTTTGATTCATTGTACACAAATGGGGTACAACTTTTCTTTCTCTAGTTGTACACAAAGTAGAGTTCCGCCATTTGCGTAATCAGACATGTACATAGGGTAATGATGTTTGTCTCATTCTATTATTTTTCCTTCCTCCTACCCCCTCTCCACAAGTAGTTATTTTCTAACACATGACTTTTATTTATTCATAAGGGTACCAAACCTTTACTAAAAGCCACATTTCATATTTGGATTAGTATAATAGCCTTCCTCAGAGTTTCCCTGAAGTTTCTCTTACTCTATTTGGCCCTACTCCCTTCCCTTCAATAGAGCACAAGTGAATTTTTCAACATATTACCTATCATTCTCTGTCCCAATGGCTTCCTATTGCTTGTAGAGAGAAAACTAAAAATTACATCACATTTTTTAAGGCCCTAATTGTTTAACCCCAAGCAGTCTCAACTTTATCTCATATCCCTCTGCTCCTCTTCAGCATCCTCTTCCTGAACATTGTGACCCTGTTACCACCATCCCTGCAGTCATTCTGATCTTCTCTTTCAATTCTTTGAAAATGCTATGCTCTATTTCCCAAGGGACTACACATATCCCACTTTTCTTTACCTAAAAATCTCTACACATTCTTCACTGCTACCCCAATTCAACCATTTGGGCACTTAACACATACTCATCATTCAGTTCACCACTGCAACAGCATTTCCTTAGCCTAGCCCTAGATAAAGTCTTCATTGTTTGGGGTCTTTACAGTACTATATATATTTCCATCACAGATTTCATCAGTGTTTGAAATTATAATTATTTCTGAAATTATCTGCTTAATGGATGTCTTCCTTACTAGATCCTTGTCTCAAGAGCAGTGTCTCAAGAGGATGTATGTGCATTTGGATGTCATTAATGCCTATTGCTTAGGACAGGGGATGACACATTCTAAGTTCAATAGATACTTGTTGTAAGAATGAATAAATGAATGATAAATTGTTTAAAGCAAAACTAGTAGAGCTTAGATATAAGCAAAATATAAAAATATGGGTAGGTTTGTATGTAAAATGAGTGTCAATTAGATCACTTAGCAGTATGTGTTCCAATACTATATAAAATATTTTTGACTAAGTAGAATTCACTAGAAATGTATCAATTGTATTTGTCAACAACTGCAAAAAATATATACTTGCACTCTCATTAATTCATTTGTTCAATGAATATTTCTTAATGCCGAGTCTTTATGAGGCACAGCGAGAAGTGCATACAAACATATAAGCCATGGCCTTTTGGTCAAGGATCCTTAGGTATAGAGAGGAAAGCAGACTAATTATTACACAGGACGAGTGGGGAAGTGGGGAGAGGAACATAGTTTTTGAAGAGCGTGAGGGATTGATAGTACCTAAGATAACTGTGAAAGAAGAATAAGAATGCTAATTTTATAGCTATGACTGAAAGAATGTTACCGCACATAGAAAATCCCTCTCTCTACCTGTCTTCCCTGGTGGCTTTCACTGGAACACTTACTACAAATGCCAGCTCCTATGTGATTCTTCCTTGTCATGCCCAAGTAGAGAGTCTCACTTTCCTTAATTTGCCACTAAATTTGCTGCAGTAATTACCTGCTTATACATCTGCTTTCTATACTAGATGGATAACCTATCAAGGGAGGTGATGATATCATATTCATTTCTAGAAGACAGTGTGTGTACAATGAAAGAATGTAGACACTGGAGTTAGAGATAGGTTCAAACTCCAGTAACAGATTATTATCTATAAACTCAAAAGTAAGTCTCCACTAGAGTAGGATCTCCTTGAGGATTAAACTCATTGTTGCAAAGCTTTCAAGAAGTACTAAAATACACATTCTAATAACATACTTGATCCACTCAGCATTAAGATGAAAATCATCCAGGAAATATCTTTAAAATATCTTTGAGTTCCAAAGTACAAGTTTGAAAGCATTCCAGTGTCTTTAGAACATAGGGAAATACAATAAATTTACACTGAGATACAAAGCAATTTTTTGCTTTCTCTAATCAGAACATCTTAGACATATCCTTTTGCATTAGTCATTATTAAAGTTTCCATAAAACCATATCCAAAATCTCATCCAAGAGGTGAACAATTCAAGTGTTCCTAAACAGAATGGGTCTTAGCCATTTGCCTTGTTACATAGGAATCCATGTGTGTATTGTATTGAGGGAAAAACATGAAGAAAATAGGAATAAAATTCAAGGTAACCAATTTTGGCTTCTATGTTCTATTCCATAAGTTATTTCATAATCCTGTTAAGCTTACAATCACCAAATAATCAGAATGCTTTTGTTTCTTATTTTTAGTATAAGAAAAATTCCACTTCTCTAGTACTGCCACTGTCTGCAAGTTATCAAGTTCCAAATGAATGTGTTTGACTAGAATCAATGTCTGTGACTCAGAGACCCACTCTAATCACCCATGCACGGCTAAGGATGTTTTTGTGCCACCCCAGTCAACATCATTTGCATGTTCTTTCAAACACAGTACTATTTTTGCTACATTGTAAATTCAGACATTTTTAGGTAAACATACTTATAATAGCCACTTTAAACTTATTTCAGTTATCTACTTTAGGATATCTACTTTTGTCTTGACTCAATTAAATGACACTGCATTTTTTCGACACCACTGGTCTTCAAACTTTGCATTAGAACCAAATGCAGAATTTGTCAAAAATGTTGTTCCTGAGTTTGAGAACTGGTAGGTCCAACATGGGGCCAAGGCACCATGACAATTTTCACACAAGTAGACTATAGAAGCAAGTTTGCTGTGGCTTCAGAAAGTGCTTCTTCTACCCTACTGGAAAAAACAAAGTTCTGGCTGTGGTCTTCCTCTAGAAACTTTTTATTAAAAATTCTTTTTAATAAGTCATTCAACCCATACATAAGATCTATTCCCAACTTTGCTTTCACTCTTAAAGTCTTTACCTATTGTATTTATCAGATATTAGGTGCTTTACTGATAGTTTTGACATGCTATAATGTCCTGATTCCATAATTCAAAATTTTCCAAAGCATATTCTTGGGGATATTTGAGGTTTCAGACAAAATTAAACAGTTCCTTACTGCCAGAATTTTCTAATCTCGGATAAACACACACAATGAAAATATCAAATAGTAATAAACATAGATTCTATCATTTCCTAAAATTTTTTGGACAGCAAGACTTTTTTTTCCCCAGGACACCGTAAATAAGTGGGAAATGTATGTAAATCCAAACATAAAGAACTTGTTTTTCCCATAGAGGATGCATATTCTCCCACAGTCAGTGTACCCACAACTGAGCAGTTGGGGAGCATTTAAAAACTCCTTTAGCTGATAGAATTTCTTTCCCCCTGGCATCTGAAGAAAAAGAAACATTAAAGACTCCCCATTATATGGAACCATGACATGTCCTGTTAAATCTAAAGTATCCCCCATGCTTCCCCACCCCCATCCTTCAGGGTCATAGTGATTTAATAATCATTTCTTTGACAACCTTAGAGGGACTGTAAAAACACCACAGAATAACAAGCATAAGACAATCAGAATATATAAGATACTTCTAATACTTTGGTTATAACTGACTGACTAGGAAGTCGCAGGTTTGAAGCACAAGCCTAGGAGAGAAACAAAGCTGATACACAGGTCTATTCTGAGCTCAGAATCCATCTAGTCAACTAATTTTACACACGAGGAAATTAAAATGCAGGGAGTTTAAGAGTATGGCAGAAAAGATTACTCCATGACTTTCAATTACCATTCAGTGTTGTTGTTTTTGCTATTATTTTAAATCAAGTTATAAATAAAGATATTTCAGTTGTGTGTTCACCAAATCTTAAAGGCTAAACTCAGAATCCAGTGAGTCAACCCACTAATTTTAAACACAAGAAAATTGAGGGGGTAAAAAGTGCAAAGAAAGGTTGCCCAACAATGGCAGATTCAGTTTTAGAACTCATGTCTCCTCTTTTTAGTCCATTGTGAATTTAACTACATCATCCTTCCTATTCTCTAGATATATGAAGCTTATTTCCCTGAAAAGATATGCATAGATGTTAGGTGATTATTTGTCTCACACATGTTATTTTTAAAATTATATTATTAGGGAAAAATTAAAATTGAAATAGGAATCAGGGTCTAACATTTAAAAGGACATTTATAATCTTTTCCTGTTGTAAGTTTTGATCATAACATATGGAAACCAGGAAGGGAATAAAAAGGTACACAAATATGTATTCAAGACAAAATTTTGGTTCCAATGATCTAAAAAAAAAATTTTGGAAAAGACAAGCCTTAGTTTTAGAAGTTTTGAACACATCAAATCTACATAAGTTGTCACCATATTTAGTATAAACAATCATTACTATGCTAAAAGTTCGAGACAGATTCTGGTCCACATTGCTACATTTAAGATTTTAATTTATTTGATGTGAAAATAATCCCTTCATACTCCAGTACAACTGTATCACTGACCATAGCCACATGTGACACTCTTGTTGCACACATGGTTCAACTTTCATGTAGACTTCTATCCAACCTAGCATTTTCTTTGTTAGGATTTTCCTACTCTTTAATTTTAATTTTTATGTTTCCTCTTGGTACATATTAACTACATAGAATAGTGGGTTTCACTGTGGCAAAACTGAGCCTTTTGCAGTGTTTCCCCAGCTTTAATGGGGAAGAAGTAAAGCCTGCTGTGGAATAATATATTAGAGAGAAGGCAGGCGATCCCCTCCTGATAAAATGTTTCAGAGTCAAGTCAGTTGTTTTTGCTCTCGTATCTAACTATGTCAGCAAATGACCCTGTTTCCATGGGAATGTAATTATGGCTTTTCTTAAGAGGATGAGCACGGATCTAGTAGCTACTCCTCTCTTCCACCATTATCCACACAGCATCATAGTCCAACAAAAACAATGGAAGTTTAAAACCTCAGGTCTCTGATGACACAAATTTACAAATTCTGAACACACCCTAGCTCCAATTTCTTGGATTTTTTGTTTTTGTTAAGGAAAGAATAATTTTTGAAGGTGTATTGATGGGTCTGAATGTTAACCTTCTATACAAAAGAATGACCCAGAGCAGAAAGGGACCTCTGTGAGTAGGAAGATTAAACAAACTTCAGCAACAACAGCCTTTCTGTTCAGGTACTGAAAACAAAACCTAAGGAGAGAGATTCTTAGTTTGGGGAGACAGAACCACTGGACTCACTCAACTGTTTCTAATGCCACCAAACAAGACAAGTAATGATTCCATATGTCAGTACTCACGATGAGAAATATCCCAGCACACACTGAAAGTCGCAGGTAAGAATAAGACTGGTCTTTCCTCTAGTGGACCAGGACAGTGTCCATTTGATACCATAGAGCGCTTTATTTTATTCTATTATTATCAATATTTATTGAGCACTTGCCATTGGCCAAACACTGCTGGGCCTGATCCACAGTAGTCTCTTGCCTTTAATGGGCAACACTAACCCAGGACAGTAGTTGTTCAATTTCCTGGTCTAAAGTCAAGGGTGCAAGGATGGCATAAGCAATTCAGATCATCTCAGCTGCTAGAGGAGTAACTGAAAGCATGCATCCAGTAAGGGTGGGGCAGCAGTGACTATATGCAAAGGAAAGCATTATGCCACAGACCATAAAAGGGGAGATGAGAGGTCCTACTCCACATCCCCCTTCTCCCTTGTATTAGGCTATATCTCTAATCTGAACTGAGTCACTGGGCAAAGAAGACAAAACTAACTGCTGGGGATGCGGTCACTTTTTTTTCAAAAGAATTTTATTTCTCTTGGTTTCCCTAGAATCCAAATTCCACATGGGAGTGTAGTGATTTAGAACAAGAAGAGTAACCTTGGACTAAGCCTTGGCCATGCCAGCATTAATTATGTAACTTTGGTCTTTTTGGGGTCTTAGATACTTTATCTATAAAAGTAAACCAGTTAGTCTGGATACTCTTTTGAAGTTTCTTCTAGACCAAAATTTCTTAAATTCCATGTAAGTTTTCCAGATTGAGTAAATAAAAATAAAGGATGCCCAATAAACTTTGAATTTCAGGTTAACAGTGAATAATTTTTTTAGTACAAGTATGTTCCATGCCCGTATTTCCTTTTGGCAACCCTAATTCCATCACACATCTGCCTGTCCAGTATGGAAGCACATATTCTAGCCAACGAGAAATGTCTGTTTTTGAGGAATAGGTTGTGAATGTTGGTTAACAGTCTGCAGTGGGTTGTGTCAGGAAATGTGGGCTCAGGTGGTTTGACCTCCCTACTTTGATTAGAGAGAATTGTTATATATAGGTGAGGACAGGAAAAATCCTCCATCTTGACTGGATTGCTTGAAAAGATATAATTAGTGGTAAATGTGTGCCTCATCATCCCACTCCTCCCTCCCAACACTCAGCCCAATGGTGGCTTGAAGACAAGATTTTCAGGTACTACAGAAAAGCAAAGCTGAAGGAGATAAAAGGTGAGATAGTGGGGAAAGAAAGGGAAAACCCTGAGAACCCCTGTTAAATAATCATGAACAGATTAGTTTTTAAATGTAGCACAAAAATAAATAAATAAAATGTAGCACCAAATCCAATTGTGACCAGAAAATTAAACTGTCATCAGAGATTAAGGTCTGGGTGGGAAAATCATGGAGACACAAAAAGAACTATAGAAAAGTCCTTCCATGTTTTGACTGTGTTCCTTCTATATTGATTTTATTATGTTTGGTGGGATATCTGATCACAGTTTGCATTATATGTGATAGGATATATGATCATAGAATGGATTTGTGGACAAACGAGGAGAAAGGGATACTTAAAGAATGTTGGCAGTGCAGTGGCGGGGGGCAGAATGGACACACTACACTGTCAAGTTTCTCTACTTTTAGCTGTAATTTTAGCTATTCCATATATTGACATTGGCCTTTTCATGCTGGTCAGGAATTTTGACTAGTTGTTTTGCTTCTTTCTTATGAAAGTGGGAAAATGGGTGATTTATTCTTTCATAAAGTCAGTGTTTTAATGTATAATGTATCTTTTGAATATTAAGAATACAAGAGAGAAAATAACAGGAATGAATTCTTAAGATGAAAAGGCATTACTCATAGCAGACATTATATGAGAGTTTACCATGACATGAACTTGTAGTACACATTGTCATAAACTTCTCAGCTAATCCTCACTCTATAAGGTAGGTGTCATCCTTTTTTTATAGGAAAAGAAAGTTGCACCTGAGGCTCAGATAGGTTAGTAACTTGGTAAAGGTCGGTTGTAATCAATCTGAGATACCAGTCCACATAGCATGACTACAAGCTCAACACTTATTTTTAAAGTAACACCCCCACCTCTTTTTAAGGCAAAGAAGCCAACTTGCTAATGCAAACTCTGAACAAGCTGCAGACACCTGAAGAAAAGCTTGATTTTTTACTCAAGAAGTATGCTGAATTGGTAAGATCTTTGATTAGCTCTTTTTTGTTTTTTTTGGTCAGAAATATCAAAACTCATAAAAGAAGAATTTTTTAAGGAAAAAAACCCTGATAAACAACAATAAAAAGAAGAAAGAGAACAGAATCAAAATCTACTATTTTTTTTTTTAAGTGTTTTCTTTTTTTTTTTTTTATTGTAAACAAATGGGATACATGTTGTTTCTCTGTTTGTACATGGCGTAAAGGCATACCATTTGTGTAATCATAAATTTACATACAGCAATGTTGTTTGATTCATTCTGTTATTTTTTCCCTTCCCCCCACCCCTCCCACCCCTCTTTACCCTCTATACAGTAGTTCCTTCCTCCATACTTGCCCTAACCCTTGCCCTTGCTCCCTAACCCTAACTCTAACCCTTCCCTCCCCCCCATTATGTGTCAACTTCCACTTATTAGCGATATCATTCGTCCTTTGGCTTTTTGAGATTGGCTTATCTCACTTAGCATGATATTCTCCAATTTCATCCATTTGCCTGCAAATGTCATAATTTTATCATTCTTTATGGCTGAGTAATATTCCATAGTATATATATACCACAGTTTCTTTATCCACTCATCAATTGAAGGGCATCTAGGTTGGTTCCACAGTCTGGCTATTGTGAATTGAGCAGCTATGAACATTGATGTGGCTGTATTTCTGTAGTATGCAGATTTTAAGTCCTTTGGGTATAGGCCAAGGAGTGGGATAGCTGGGTCAAATGGTGGTTCCATTCCAAGTTTTCTAAGGAATCTCCACACTGCTTTCCATAGTGGCTGCACTAATTTGCAGCCCCACCAGCAGTGTATGAGTGTACCTTTCTCCCCACATCCTCGCCAACACCTGTTGTTGCTGGTATTCTTGATAATCGCCATTCTAATTGGGGTGAGATGGAATCTTAGGGTGGTTTTGATTTGCATTTCTCTTATTACTAGAGATGTTGAACATTTTTCCATATGTTTGTTGATTGCTTGTAGATCTTCTTCTGTGAAGTGTCTATTCATTTCCTTAGCCCATTTGTTGACTGGACTGTTTGAATTCTTGGAGTAGAGTTTTTTGAGTTCTTTATAGATTCTGGAGATTAGTGCTCTATCTGAAGTATGATTGGCAAAGATATTCTCCCACTCTGTAGGCTCTTTCTTCGCATTGCTGATAGTTTCCTTTGCTGAGAGAAAGCTTTTTAGTTTGAATCTATCCCAGTGGTTGATTCTAGCTTTTATTTCTTGTGCTATGGGAGTCCTGTTAAGGAAGTCTGGTCCTAGACCAACAAGGTGAAGATTTGGACCTAATTTTTCTTCTATAATCTGCAGGGTCTCTGGTCTGATTCCGAGGTCCTTAATCCATTTTGAGTTTAGTTTCGTGCATGGTGAGAGATATGGGTTTAGTTTCATTCTGTTGCATATGGATTTCCAATTCTCCCAGCACCATTTGTTGAAGAGGCTATCTTTTCTCCATTGCATATTTTTGGCCCCTTTGTCTAGTATGAGAAAATTGTATTTATTTGGGTTTGTGTCCGTGTCCTCTATTCTGTACCATTGATCTACCTTTCTATTTTGGTACCAATACCATGCCGTTTTTGTTACTATTGCTTTGTAGTAGAGTTGAAGATCTGGTATTGCAATACCCCCTGTTTCACTCTTCCTGCTAAGGATTGCTTTAGCTATTCTGGGTTTCTTATTCTTCCAGATGAATTTCATAATTGCCTGCTCTATTTCTGTAAGGTACGTCATTGGGATTTTAATTGGAATTGCATTGAATTTGTATAGCACTTTAGGTAGTATGGCCATTTTGACAATATTAATTCTTCCTATCCAAGAACATGGAAGATCTTTCCATCTTCTAAGGTGTTCTTTAATTTCTTTCTTTAGTGTTGTATAGTTCTCATTGTAGAGGTCTTTCACCTCTTTTGTGAGATTGATTCCCAAGTATTTTATTTTTTTCGAGGCTATTGTGAATGGGGTAGTTTTCCTAATTTCTCTTTCTGAAGATTCATCACTTATGTATAAAAATGCGTTGGATTTATGGGCATTGATCTTGTAACCTGCTACTTTACTGAATTCACTTATGAGTTCTAAGAGTTTTCTGGTGGAATTTCCAGGTTCCTCTAAATATATAATCATGTCATCAGCGAACAGGGATAGTTTGAGTTCTTCTTTTCCAATTCGTATCCCTTTAATTTCTTTGGTTTGTCTAATTGCTCTGGCCAGAGTCTCAAGAACGATGTTGAATAGAAGTGGTGAAAGAGGGCATCCCTGCCTTGTTCCAGTTTTTAGGGGGAATGCTTTCAGTTTTTCACCATTTAGAATGATATTAGCCATGGGCTTAGCATAAATGGCCTTTACAATATTAAGGAATGTTCCCACTATCCCTATTTTTTCTAGTGTTTTGAGCATGAAGGGGTGCTGTATTTTATCAAATGCTTTTTCTGCATCTATTGAAATAATCATGTGATTCTTGACTTTAAGTCTATTAATATGGTGAATTACGTTTATTGATTTCCTGATATTGAACCAACCTTGCAACCCTGGGATGAAACCCACTTGATCATGGTGCACTATCTTTTTAATATGTTTTTGTATGCGATTTGCTAAAATTTTGTTGAGAATTTTTGCGTCGATGTTCATTAAGGATATAGGTCTGAAATTTTCTTTCCTTGATGAGTCTCTGTCTGGTTTAGGTATCAGTGTGATATTGGCTTCATAGAATGAGTTTGGGAGGGTTCCCTCCTCTTCTATTTTATGGAATACTTTGAGAAGTATTGGAATGAGCTCTTCCTTAAAGGTTTTGCAGAACTCGGCTGAGAACCCATCTGGTCCCGGACTTTTCTTTGTTGGTAGGCTTTTGATGACTTCTTCTATTTCAGTACTTGAAATTGGTCTATTTAAATTGTTTATGTCCTCCTCATTCAGTTTAGGCAATTCATATGTCTCTAGAAACCTGTTGATGTCTTCGAAATTTTCTATTTTGTTGGAGTATAGATTTTCAAAATAGCTTCTAATTATGTTTTGTATTTCCATCCTGTCTGTTGTGATATTTCCTTGTTCATTCCGAATTTTAGTGATTTGGGTTTTCTCTCGTCTTCTCTTTGTTAGTGTGGCTAAAGGTTTATCAATTTTGTTTATTTTTTCGAGGAACCAACTATTTATTTTGTCAATTTTTTGTATTGTTTCTTTTGTTTCAATTTCATTGATTTCAGCTCTGAGTTTAACTATTTCCTGTCTTCTACTACTTTTGGTGCTGTTCTGTTCTTCTTTTTCTAAGGCTTTGAGCTGTAGTGTTAGGTTGTTTATTTGTTGAGTTTTACTTCTTTTATTAAATGCGCTCCATGAAATAAATTTCCCTCTAAGTACTGCTTTCATAGTGTCCCAGAGATTTTGATATGATGTTTCTTTGTTCTCATTTACCTCTAAGAATTTTTTAATTTCCTTCCTAATATCTTCTGTTATCCATTCATCATATAATAGCATATTGTTTAATCTCCAGATGTTGGAATAGTTTCTGTGTTTTACTCTTTCATTTATTTCTAACTTCAATCCATTATGATCTGATAGAATACATGCTAGTGTCTCTATCTTCTTGTATTTGCTAACATTAGCTTTGTGGCATAATATATGGTCTATTTTAGAGAAGGATCCATGTGCTGCTGAGAAGAAAGTGTATTCGCTCTTGGTTGGATGGAATATTCTATAAATGTCCGTTAAGTCTAAATTATTGATTGTGTTGTTGAGATCTATGGTTTCTTTGCTCAATTTTTGTCTGGAAGATCTGTCCAGTGGTGAGAGCGGCGTGTTAAAATCACCTAGTATTATTGTGTTGTGGTCTATTTGGTTTCTGAAATTGAGAAGGATTTGTTTGACATACATAGATGAGCCACTGTTTGGGGCATAGATGTTTATGATTGTTATATCTTGCTGATTTATGCTTCCCTTAAGCAGTATGAAATGACCTTCTTTATCCCTTCTGACTAACTTTGGCTTGAAGTCCACATTATCGGAAATGAGGATGGATACTCCAGCTTTTTTGCTGAGTCCATGTGCATGGTATGTTTTTCCCCATCCTTTCACCTTTAGTCTATGGGTATCTTTTTCTATGAGGTGAGTCTCTTGCAGGCAACATATTGTTGGATCTTTCTTTTTAATCCAGTCTGCCAGTCTATGTCTTTTGATTGATGAATTCAGGCCATTAACATTCAGGGTTATTATAGAGAAATGATTTGGTTTCCCGGTCATTTGGTTCATTTTTAAAATTTTGTTTATTTATTTGTTTGACACAACTTGGTTCCTCCTTTATTTGACAATTCCTTTAGGATAATTCCTCCCTTTGCTGATTTGCTTCTTTGTTTTTCATCTCTTCCTCATGGAATATTTTGTTGAGAATGTTCTGTAATGCTGGCTTTCTTTTTGTAAATTCTTTTAGCTTTTGTTTATCATGGAAGGATTTTATTTCATCGTCAAATTTGAAGGTAAGTTTTGCTGGGTATAAGATTCTTGGTTGGCATCCATTTTCTTTCAGGGCTTGAAAAATGTTGTTCCAGGCCCTTCTAGCTTTTAGGGTCTGGATTGAAAAATCTGCTGATATGCGTATTGGTCTCCCCCTGAATGTAATTTGGTTCTTTTCTCTCACAGCCTTTAAAATTCTGTCTTTATTTTGTATGTTAGGTATTTTCATTATAATGTGCCTTGGTGTGGGTCTGTTGTAATTTTGTGTATTTGGAGTCCTGTAAGCCTCTTGAACTTGATTTTCCATTTCATTCTTCAGATTTGGGAAATTTTCTGATATTATTTCATTGAATAGGTTGTTCATTCCTTTGGTTTGTTTCTCTAGGCCTTCCTCAATCCCAATAATTCTTAAATTTGGCCTTTTCATGTTATCCCATAGTTCTTGTAGATTCTGTTCATGATTTCTTACCATCTTCTCTGTTTGTTCAGCTTTGTTTTCAAGGTTAAATATTTTGTCTTCAATGTCTGAGGTTCTGTCTTCCAGGTGTTCTATCCTATTAGATATGCTTTCTATGGAGTTCTTAATTTGGTTTATTGTTTCCTTCATGTCAAGGATTTCTGTTTGGTTTTTTTTCAATATCTCTAACTCTTTATTGAAATGATCTTTTGCTTCCTGTATTTGCTCTTTTAACTGTCGATTGGTGCGATCAATCAATGCTTGCATTTGCTCTTTCATCTCATCATTCAATGCTTGCATTTGCTCTTTCATCTCCTCGTTTGCTTCTCTGATCATTTTAATTATGTACATTCTGAACTCCTTTTCTGTCATTTCTTCTGCCATGCTGTCATTGGGTTTTATTGATGTAACATCTAGATTTGTTTGCAGCCTTTTCTTTCCTTGTTTTCTCATGTTGTTCAGATATCAGTGGACCGCTGAGATATTGCAGATTTCCTCTGTTGATTTACAATGACCCTGAAGATTTCTATATATATCCCCTCTTAGCCTTCAGTAGGCTGAAGTCTTGGAGGAGGTTGATAATGCGGTGCTCCACAAGGAAGCTGCCTCTCTAGGAGTGGTGGCCTTCAGGTGGGGTATATTCCCTGTTAGTGGGCAGAGGTGCCTCCACTTGTTGACCAATGGTCATCCAAAGGGGACCTAGGCTGTGGGCTGAGGCAAGGCCTGTTTGGGCCTGTGTCTCTGGTTTTACCGTCCTTGTGGGGAAACCTCACCAGGCAGGGAAGACTCACCCAGTGGGGAGGTCTCGCTGGTCAGTTTCCTCCTAGAGGTTCCCCTCAATTTACAGCTACTGCCTGGGCTGGGCTGCCTTCCTCTGCAAAGTTTCCAGGGGCCCGGCCCTACCTCCTGGGCCTGGGAGCCTCACCCTTCGCAGATGAATCTCCTTAGGCTGCCCCTCCTCAGAGAATTTGCCCATAGGCCTGGAACCTTCGCTCCGCCCTAAGCCTGTCTCTGTGCGGCTCTTCCACCCAGAAGCCTCCTAGATCCTGGGACCCTGTTCTGCACCTAATCGCCTGGCTGCGTGGCCCCTCCTCTGAGCAGCCACCTGTGGCCCCGAACAATCGCCCTGAGTCCCAGAGACCCGCCACAGGCCTCTTCCTCCAGACAGCCGCCCAGTATGCCGGTGCGGTCACTAGGAGTCCAAGAAACTCGCTTCGTGCCTCCTCCTCCCACCAACCACCCGTAGCCCGGGGCAATCAATCACTCCGAGTCGAAGTGACCCTCCCCGTTCCTCCTCCTTCTCCAGATAACCCCCCGGGTGTTCAGGAGCAGTCCCTCTGAGTGGCTCTGAATCCACGTGACCCGCTGCACGGGTCCTCTGGGCACCGCCCGGAGCTCTGGTGTGGCCCCTCAAGACCAAGCGTCCCACCACACTTCTCCTCCAGGCAGCCCCCCTGTGTTCAGGAGCTGTCACTTTAAGACCAAACAACTCACCACTCGCCTTCTCCTCTGAGCAGCCGCCTGGAGCGCTAATGCAGTCACTGCGAGTCCAAAGGACCCGCCGCGCTCCTTCTCCTCCTTCTCCTCCTCCTCCGGGCAGGCCCCGGGGTTCAGAAGTGGTCAGAGTCCAAACAGCTCGCCACGCAACCCCTTCTCTGGCAACCGCCTGTAGTTCCCGTGTAGTCACCCGAATCCAAGCGGCCGCTCCTCTTCCTCCTTGTCCTCAGGGCAGGCCCCGGTGTTCAGAAGCGTCGTTCTGATTCCAAACAGCTCGCCGCGCGGCTTCTCCTCTGGCAACCGCCTGCAGCTCTGGTGCAGTCTCTCCGAATCCAAGTGGCCACGCTCCTCTCCTCCTCCTCAGGGCAGGCCCCGGTGTCCTGAGTCCACACAGTTCTCCCCGCCACTCCTCCCCCGGGCAGCCGCCGGAGCCCCAGTGGCTGCTCCGAGTCCCAGCACTGTGCCGAGCGGCCTCCTCTATGGCGCTCCAGCGGGGGGAGGGGCGTCTCGCCGGCAGTTCTACTTCACAAAGTTTCCTGCGTTCCGGGACCCCCGTCCCATCCGGGATGCCCCCCCAGGGGGTGAGAGTCACCCGGCTACTTTGAGTTGGTCCCAAGCGTCTCAATATCTCCTCTCTTGAATCCTGAGTTCTGGAGCAACACGTAATGCAGCCACCCTCTAGGCCGCCATCTTGAAAAGCCCCAAATCATGGCTATTTTTAAGTTCTTTTAAACTTTACAACAAAGCAGAATATACTCAACATAAAGATAGATATATCTTAAACTTTCATTCAGTCATATATCCAAGTTCTTCAAGGAACAAAGAAAGGAAGGCAGAGAGTTGAATTAATGCCACTCCTCAGTTTGTGGCACACTCCTGTCTGGTCTGGCCCATTTCTGTACTTCTCCTCCTTGATCTGAATTCTTCTCCTCCCCTACAATGGCAAAGTATTCATTCCATGTGGATTGTTTTGTGCCCAGGCAGCCTTCCTCTCAATAGGGCCCCAAAATCAAGGGAAGCCACTCCAAGTTATCCAAGAGTTCTTGAATGGCATCTTCTTCTCAAACTTTAGAACAATCTGAGAAGAAAAGAGGAGGGCTCAGTGAGGATAACATCTCTAGTTTCAATAAGCTCTCACAGATTCCTGCTGCCCCTTCAACTTACCTACTCACACCAAGGCTATTCTTGTTTGGTGTTTAGATCCATGTTCTGCACTTGGCTTTACAGGACAGCATTCTGTACTAGTACAGGATGCCGTTTACAGTGCTGCATTACCACAGTAGTGCACTGGAGAAGAATAATTTCTCCAGCCTGACCAAGATTGTTGCATCAGTCAGGGCTGTTCATCCTGGCTGCAGGGACCGCCCTATACCCACTTATCTTCCTAGCCAAGAATTCACCCCAGTAGAGGTTATTAACTCAGAAACCTAATTCAATTCAAGACTTAATTACTATACTTTGGCATTTGTTTCACCTTCTATATCATACTTTAAAACCCAAAGATCATTCCAGAAAAACTGAGAAAGGAAAAAATTTGCTCCCCCAAATCCATTATGTTTCCTTTTCAGGAGGGAAATATATGAGGAATTTTATTTTTTTACTTAGCGAAGAAAGCTTATTTCCTTGCTCATTGATTTGGATATTAATGTAGAAAATGTCTGAAATATCATTGTTAATATGGAATAAATCATAAATTTCAAAGCTCTGATCAAACTGCCATTCTAGCTCACTCATCTTTACAGTCTGAATCCTGTAATATTATCCACCATTGTATTCATTAATAAATACGGGTAAGTTCATTAATAAATAAGAACACCTCATGATTAAATTAAGAAATAGCCTAAGAAAAACATTTTCTGCAAGTTTTCTTCATTTTTAGGTAGTTAAAACAACATCATTAAAGCAATTCTAATCTAGCATTTGGTATTAATTTTGCTTTTTTTCAAAGAGAGAGAGATTGCAGATAAAATCCTATAGACCTGTTACAACTATACAGAAAAACCATGCCTAGGGGCATTGTTCAATTACAAAACCGGCATTTGGCTGAGGTTGACTCAGTTGCAATATGTTTATTTTCATTCATTAAGAAGTCCCATGCATTTATATGCATTCACATAAATCTGAATTATTTGAATAAAATTATCCACATATTAAATTTTTTTAAGAAGATCAGAAAGTTAAGAGGTTTTATTTTAGAGCAAAGTAAAATAGATTTAAATTTTAGATTTGTATGATCTTGCAGTATAACTAAAACATTAAATAGTCAATCAGTGAACACAAATAATCTCTTTTCCAACTTATAAAATACATGTAGGGTATCTTCCTTCTGACACTAACATAAAACCACATAAGACAGTATTCTCCCAAAAGGGGAAGTTTTGCCCATCAGGGAACCAATTTGTCTGTAGATAGGTTTGAATGTCACAGAGGGATGGTACTATTGGCACATAGTGCACAGGGGCCAAGGATGGTACTAAACTGCCTACAATGCATAAGATATTGTCCAATAAAAAATTATGATTTAATCTTTAAAAGGTAGTCTAAATAATAATGGTGATAACAATAACAATATACATATTTAAAGGAAGAATAAAGTCATTTAAAATCCAAATATAAGCATGGGAAATTTCGTCCCTGTCTAATAACAATGGTGTGAACTGAAAGAAAAACACCTATCCTGTGTAGTATGAGAAACATAATAGAATATCATTGCCTTTCCAAGAAGGCAATCAATATTTTTAGTAACATGGCTCTTATGTTTTTCCAATGCTAATTCCCACTAGTAAGTAGAGATTGCACATGAGTATGAAGGTAGACTATCAAATACACATATCCTTGGCTTAATCTGAGGGTTTATAAATGGTTATTTCAATGTAGGAGGAGAAAGGGAGGAAAAATCAAAATGTAAACTGAAGAAATTGTAACAGTGCTGTTCATGGAGCTCAGAAAACATGTCTTTTCAAAATAGAGAAACTGAGGTACAGATCAGTTCTTCTGTGACATGTGTATTCATTTGCATCAGGCTCTCTGAGGCACCAGGAACACCTGGGGTCTAGTAGCACCCAGGACTCTCCAGGGCTTTTCCTTTCTGTTAGCCAACAAGGTTATTATTAGGACTAGTACTTTCCTGGCTTAAGTCCTATTCAGGCATTAAGGGAACTGAGTCTACCAAAGCAATGATATTTAGAAAAAGGGATGCTGCTTCAATATGACCACACTAATGGTCAGTTTCAGACTGACACTCCTAGAGTCCTGCTAGTCTCTCTCTGGTGGTTTCTAGAGTTTGGCCCCCTTACTCCTCCACTGAGATAGGATTCATAATAATAATGTTCCCAGATTTTCTAAATAAAAATACAGTACATGCAGTTAAATGTATCTTTCAGATGTAACAAATTATTTTTTGGTAGAAGTGTAGCCCACCAGCATTTGGGATATATTTACACTAAAAATTTGTTCCTTATTCATCTGAAATTTAAAATGAGTGTCTTGTATTTTACCTGTCAACTGTCAACCTGATCTAGAATTTTAGCATTCCAAAAAAATACAGGAGTAAACTGGTTTCATTTCACATGCTATTCCTGGTAGTTTAGTTGTAGTTTCCAGAGGGGTGTGAGAAGAGCTTACCTGGCAGAAATGCGCGCCATGATGTGTTTGCTAGCACAGAGTGGGTGAGCAGGGGTGGGTGGGGAGCAGGGTATATTACAGATACTTGCCTTTCATGCTCTTGAGTTTGCCCTGGTTATGGTGGAATGCTATAGTGGAAAACTGCTAATGCTTAGGTGGTTGAGGGATAATTTCCTTTCTCCTCCTTCCCACACCCAAAGTCCAAAGTTATAAAGAAGAGTTCATCTTTTATTTACCAAAAGGCTGCTTTTCTCTTTTCTATTTTTAAAAATAGCACTGGAGTTTTGTTTTGAGAAAGAATTGTGAAAAATGAAATATAACCTAAGCAGACAAACTGTTGACCACTGTGTGAATACAAGGCTTTGCATGAATTCTGCCACTTTCTAGATTCTGAGAATATCCTTCTATCTTGGTTCTGGCATCACTAGATAAACTCAAGAAACATATTTTTAGATTACCAAATTTTTAAAAAGTCCAAGTAAGAAGATACTACTAAATAGTAATGTAAAATCTATAAATATGCTGTAAAAATTATAATCTACAAGTATTGTGAAGGTGACATCTGTGAAGTTCATGTGCTTCCAGAGGGATAGATAATAGCCAAAAAAAAAAAAAAAAAATTTCTGAACAGCCACAGAGTGATCTCTAGGTTTTTCTCCTTTTCTATCAACTCTAAAGCAATTCCCGCCTTTTTCTGTTTTTTTTTTTTTTTTTTCAATGCATACCCCCATGCCTAGCTGGATGAACATCGCACTGAGCAAAAGAAGTTAAAGGTCCTACAAAAGAAACAGATGCAAATCCAGAAAGAAAAGGACCAATTACAAAGTGAACACAGCAGAGCTGTCCTTGCTCGGAGCAAACTGGAGAGTCTGTGCCGGGAGCTGCAGAGACACAATAAGACACTGAAGGTATGTGTCACACCGGCTTAGAATGACACACATTCTTGCAGGCTGCATTGACACAGGCTTTGCTACTTGTGAAAAGAGCATGAGTCTTAGAATCAGAGCAGTAAGTTCAAATACTGGCTCTGCCATTTGCTCACATATGGCCTCCAGTAAGTTATTTTACCTCCCTGAGCTTGTTTCCTCACCCATAAAATGGGGACTTTCCTAGCTTCACCATGTATCAAGGGAAAAATTAAATTAGGTCCCATATATATGGTGCTCAAAAGGTACCTGACACAGTGCAGACCCTTAATAAGTGCCATTCCCCTTACCTTCTTATTAGGTTGAGTTTTTGTTTTGTTTTGTTTTGCTTAGGGTAGTCCTTAGTTTACTTTAAAATATTTGTAAAAATTCTGAATTTTATTTTATAGTGAATTCTGCATGACATGAGACAAACAGACACAAAAATAGTTGATACAATAAAGTGAAATTGAGAACCAAAATGTCATCTGAGAAAAGAAGATACTTGGAAAAACACTGAGGTCTTTAGACTTAATTATTCAATCTCAAAATAATAGACTGATCTTTCCTCAGTCTTCATGGGTTTCAGTAATTACAGCAAAAGCCCCTAGCAGTGTGGTTAATTCGATTATGTGCAAACACTGCCTCCATTCAATAAAGCACGATGCAGGGCCCTCCACGATAGTACTGTCTGTGCCCACAATTCCCTTTCCAGTGGAAAATCCCAAAGCTGTTGACAAACAGTAATTAATCAGACACCAATATTCTTTTGAGGTAGTTATCATTGTGTTTAAAAGGTGATATCTTAAGAACTAAAGACATCAAAATCCTTGTTTAGTTTGCACAATGAGTTAGAAAGAACAATAGGAAATGGTTGTTCTGTGTACTCCAAATTGGTTTTTTGTTTGTTTGTTTGTTTGTTGGTACTGGGGATTGAACCCAGGGCCTTGTGCATGCTAGGCAAACACTCTACCAACTAAGCTATATCCCCAGTCCTCTCCAATTTGTTTTTTGATACCTGGAAATGGGAGGCCAGTGTGATGAACTCCAACTCTCAAATGACAAGTCTGAGGAGATGAGTTTCTGGCATCTTTTCAATGATTGCACTAAGGACTATCAGAAACCTAAATAGATGGGGGCCTGGAGATGGGAACATCATATTGTTTTAGTCAGCTTTTTCACTTCTGTGACTAAAAGACCTGACTAAAACAACAGTAGAGGAGGAAAACTTCATTTGGGAGCTCACAGCTTCAGAGGTCTCAGTCCATAGGAGACTTACCTCAGTGCTTCAGGTGAGATAGAACATCATGGCAGAAAAGTGGGGCAGAAGAAAGCAGTTCACATGATGATCAGAAAGCAGAGAAAGACTCCACCTGCCAGATATAAAATACATACCCCAATGACCTACTTCCTCAGTCACACCACCTGCCTTCAGTTACCACTCAGTTAATCCTGTCAGGGGACTAATTCACAGATTGGGTTAAATCCTCATAACCCAATCATTCTTCTCTAAACCTTCTCGCATTGTCTTATACATGAGCTTTTGGGGGACAACTCACATCCAAACCATAACAATCCTCAAGTCAATATGTGTATTCAAATGATAGTATTCTGTGTTTATATTAATACTCTTCCAACTTACAGTACAGTCATAATGAGTAGGTACAAACTAAATCATATAAGGTGAGGAAATGCATCAAGAAAGAGATTAAAAGAGAAAATGATGTGGCTTGGACCCTCTGGGGAACATTCAAAGGCAGAATGATGGAGTAATACAGACCCCTGGAGGAATGCCCACATACCCTCATTCATGGCTTACAATCATGGGCAATAAAATTACATACCTTTATTATGCCAGGAATTGTGCTAAGGGTTTTACATGTGTTCTTTCATCTGATCTTCACCAACAATGCTGTGAAAGTTAATATCTCCACTGATGAAGAAACAGACTCAGCAATCCAAATCAGATGTCCAGGTCATGCATATTTTAAGTACCAAAAATCAGGATGCAGATTCAAAATATCTTCTAATTTCCTTTCTGATTTTTTTCTTTAACTTATAGGTTACTTACAAGTATTGTTTAATTCATAAAGCCCATAATACTATCTTGATGAACATACCATAAGTACTTGAAAATAACATCTAAATGTTAATGTAGCATTCCATAGGTAACAATTAGTTTGAGATCATTTATGTCTTTACTGAATTTTTGTCCATTTGCTGATCATTGGTTGTCAAAAATCTACTGTAATTATGGAATTGTCTTCTACTTTTAACTTTATTAATTCTTGCTTCATGTGTCTCAAAAAATTTATATTAGATGCATATACATTTATTATTATTTTGTCTCCTTGATGAAATGACCATTTTATCATTATGAAATGTCCTTTGATAATAATCTTCATCTTGATATTTATATTTTCTGATATCAATACAGCTACTCCAGTGTTCTTTTATTGTTTGCCAGGGATATCTCTTTTCATCCATTTATTTTTGACCTGGGTCTATAAATTAAAGTACATGTCTTATAGGTAGTATATAGTTGTACCTTGCTTCTTTTCATTCATATAATAGCTGCCTTTAATTAGAGTGCTGGTCCATTAACATATAAAGTATGTATTGATGTGGTTGGATAAAATGGTAGACACCATTCTATTATTTGTTTAGTATTTGCCACCTGTCTTCTGTTCCTCTGATCTTTTTCTGCCTTCCTTTGGACGATTTTAATTTATCCTGGGTTTTTAAATTATACCTCTTTGTGGTAATTTTTTTTTCTAGAACTAGGCATTGAACCCAGGCACTTTACCTGAACTATACCCCTTTTAATTTTTTTTTTTTTTTTTTTTTTGAGATAGGGTCTCACTAAGTTGTCCAGACTGGCCTTGACCTTGTAATCTTCCTCACTTCAGCCTCTAGAGTAGGTATAACTACAGGCACACACCACAGTGCCCAGCTTCTTTGCATTATCTTTAACACTTACTCTGTAATTACAATCTACACTCTTAACTTTTTATAGTCTGCCTGGAATTAATGATACATCACATTACATAAAATGTAGAACATTGCAACTAAATAGGTCTATTTACTTCACTTCCATAAGCTACAGTTGCTATATGTATACATTACATACATTTATAAAGCCCATGAGATAATGTTATAATTTTATTTTAATCATCATTTAAAAATTAAAGGCAAAAAATGTCTTTTCTCTTTACATAAATGTTTACCATTCTTGTATTCTGTCTGTTATCACTTCTCTTCAGCCTGAAGAACTCCTTCACTACTTAGAGTATAATTCTGTTGGCAATCAATTCTATTTAATTGTCTTCTATACAAATGTTTTTGTTGTTATCATTGTTTTTATTATTGAAAACAATATTAATTGGATATAAAATTCAGTGTTTATAGGATTTATGGGTTTTTTCTTTTAGCCTTATTTAACCTTTCTACTATACTCTATTCTCCATAATTTCTCATGAAAATCAATAATAATTTGGGGTTTTGTTCTCTTATATGTGACATGTCACTTTTATCAGGCTACTTTCAAGGTCTTTCTATTGATATTTGGTTTTAAGAACTTTAACCACTTTATTTCTGGGATATCCAATGTGATATTTGCTGAGTTTTTTGTATCTAGATCTATGTTTCTCACAAAATTTGGGGATTTTACAGCCACTATATTTTCAAATATTTTTGCTACTCCATCCTCTCTCTTTCACTCTCTCTCCCTTTTTTCCTCCTCCTCTTCCTCTTCTTCTGTCTCCCTTTTGAGAAACCAGTTTCATGGGTTTTACAGAACTTGATATTGTCCCACAGGTCTTTAAGTTTCTTTTCTTTTTTATCTTCAGATTACATGATTTCTAATGATCTATCTTCATATTCACTGATTCTTTCCTCTGACCATCTCTATTCTGTAAGTCCATCCAGTGACATTTAAATTTCAGATTTAATAACTTTTAATTCTAGAATTGCTACTTGATTCTTTTTTATAAAGTATTGCTCTCAGCTGAGATTTTCTATTTTTTCATTCATTGTGACAATGTTTTCCTTTATGTCATTGAGCATAGTCATAATACTTGCTTTAAAATTATTCCCTGTTAATTCCCTATCAGAGTCATTGTAGAACAGGACTCTGATAAGTCATTTCTTTTGAGACTGGGTCACTTTTGTTCTTTTTTTTTTTTTTTAATATAAGTCATGTCAATTGTATATTGGATGTTGTGATTGAAATTGTAGAGAGTCTGGATTCTACTATACATCTCTGAAAAATGTTAATTATTTTTAACTAATTTGTGTCAGATCCAAAACACAAACTTTTGCCCCTTAGCAACTAAAATTCAATTTTAGTTCTCTTTTCCTTGGATAGATTACTTTGATTCTACCCTGCACATGTGTGCTTCTGGGTCAAAGATTTGGGCAGGGTTTATTCACAGATTTTAAGGTTGTCCCTCTCTATTTCCTGAGAATCTCCCTCTCACTTTTCAGTGGCTATAGGTGCCCAGAACTCTTTACTCCTGCAGACTAGAAAGATGGTACATTAGTAGGTTTTCTCTGGAAGTTTTACCCATATCATTCTACTGTCCACTGCAGTCTTCCTTCAAGTTTACACTATAAATAACTATGAAACTGACATAATTGAAAAGAAATTTTACCCTCTAGTGCATTTAAATAGTAGTTTCTTGCATTTTTCCCAGAGCTTAGACTTAATAACTGCAGGATATTCAACTTGGTATGAGCTTCTTTGGCCACAAAAATGAGACAGCCTCAGTACCTGAGTCTTAATTTCATGTGGTAGGAGTTTGGGAAGACAGAAAGAGAATGTATAACCAGTTCTTTCTACCACTGTAAATTTGAACTTTTATTATTTTTTATTAATATTGCTTCTTTGCCATATGTGTTGTGCATGTCTATAACCCCAGTTATTTGGGAGGCTGAGGCAGGAAGATCACAACTTATTGAGACCTGTCTCAAAATAAACTAAAAAGAGGTAGGGATGTAGCTCAGTAGTAGAGTGCTTGCTTAACATGAATGAGGACCTGAGTTCAATCCCCAGCACTGAGGAAAAAAAAATCCTTCTTCAATGAACTAAACACACACATAAAACCTCACAATTTAGGATAAGTTTGAAAAGACTCTGAGACATGGTCTTGTTTCCATAAAATGCCACCCAAATTTGAAGCAATAAATCCAAGCCTCAAACTATATCAAAAATAAAACTTCTTAGTAAGACATGAATGTTTTAGGGAACTTGATTTTGGTGAAGAAATAAGTAGCACTTGTTATTAGCATTTTACAGAATTTTAATATGAAAAGAACTATAGGAGTCAACTAGTTCCCAAGCTACTCAGATGTCTGTACATAAATTAATCATTTACTGATTCATTAAATAAACATTTATTACACACCTATGTATTATGTACCAGACATAGCACTAGTTCTAAGATACACAATGATGTCTACAAAGTTTGTTTTCAGGCTTTGTCCCTCAAACTTATTTCCATTATTGATTTTCACTTCAAATAATGTGCTTAATAAAGAGAAGAAAATTTGTCTCAGTTGCTTTTCAAATGATTTAAAATTATTCATCAATGAAAAACTCAAATTATAAAAGATTTTGCTAGATTTACTTTTGTCTCATTGAAAAACAATATAATCTAAAAATGCAAGATGCCATTTTGTGGAGTGCTACAATAATTTGACATGTGTTTAATGCACCTTCTTTCAGGAGCCATCTTCTGGGAAAAACTCAGAATTCTGGGTAGCTTGGGATGGTTCCTTATTTACTCATTCATTCATGGAGTAAATATAGATGGGATATTTATAAATATAAATGAATTCTGATAACAGTCTGCATTTCTATAATTCAAAGCTTATTGACTTCTAAACATATCAGGAGCAATGAGGTAACAATCACTATTATATGCATATTCAATTGCTCTTAACTGACAGTCATAACCATTTTCAGTAAAACACATACAGTAAACATTTGTATAAAAAATTCAGGGAAATATCTCAGATAGTTAATTTTCTCAGATTAGGAAGTAAAGAATATCTTCTACGATATCCCTGAGAAGTTGTTGCTTGATACAGGTTTATGACATGGCTTAAATTCTTACTCAGATGGCTATATTAAAGTTAGGAAATGTGTTAATATTGTATAGGAAAGAGGAAAGCCAATGCATATATTTTTAGGATCAGTTTTTAGTTTGATCACATTTTTCTATCAAAATACAGATTTGTGCCATTACATCTGATAAAATAATTATTTCTTTTAAAAATTCCTGTTATATAATTTGAACTTGGTAGACAACTAATTGTAGTATAATTTTACTTGCCAACAATGAAGCAAGCTTTCATATTAACAATTAATCAGAATTGAAAGGAATCCCAAAATGTCTATATGGTTTGTCAGCAGTGTGTCTCTATTGGTATAATATAGCAAGATCAAGCCCTTTTATTCTAAAGGAATGAAAGAAACAATCACAAAGCAAACAATTATTAATACAGATATAGAGAATTTGGGCACATTGTTAGTGATTAGAAACAAATGGAAAGTTCTGATTTAGGATAAAAGAACAGAAATAATATAAAATTTAATTTCCAATTCTTTAATGTTAACAAAGGGTAAGGGGGAAATTATAGGTTTAATTATAAAATTAAAGAGATTTAAAACAATATTACTTTCAGATTCGAAATTTATATTGAACATTTAAATTACCCTATGTGACACATAGAAGGATTGTTCTTACAGAAATAAAATACCCAATATATTTGGAAAAATTTCCTTTTATATTTTTGAATGGTCTCTATTGATCTATATTCATCTTATTTTATTTTTAAGCATTCTGATGAAGGCTTTCTTATTAAGAAAAAGTTCACATTGTGATCACTTATAAAACTGGAGTAAGGAGATTATGTGGTTAATTTGTCATGGTTTTTATACATAACTGTTAAATCTATTGCTCTTCTTCCTGTACCGAACCAAAGGAAGCCGTGACCTGTCCTATCAATCAGTAAAGTCAATTGGCCTTTTTTCCAGGCCACAACCAAGAAATCAAAACCATGTGGTATTGTGTTTGTCAGAAATCACTGCAGTTCATTTACTCAGCAGGAGACCCATCATCTTTAAAACAAGTCTATTCATCACCAAGATCAAATTCAAGGTCCTCACAGCACCTGCTCTGAGGACTGTGTGCTCACAGCTAAAACCTGTGCTCATGAATTTATTTTGGGACGAAGCAACTTTAGCTGTAGAGAACAGAGAAAAAATATCCCACTTACTCTGCACACTAGCCTCCTTTTGATGACCTTGTCCTGAGTTCTTTAAACCTACAGTGCCTTTAAATCACCATAATAAAATATTTTGCTTTTGATCCACAGGAGGAAACTCTCCAGCGGGCACGTGAGGAAGAAGAGAAAAGGAAGGAGATCACAAGTCATTTCCAAACTACCCTGACAGATATCCAGGCACAGATAGAGCAACAGAGTGAGCGAAATATGAAGCTCTGCCAGGAAAACACAGAGCTTGCAGAAAAACTGAAAAGCATCATTGATCAGTATGAGCTCAGAGAGGAGGTAAGAACTACATCAAACAGTTTAGAAGAACTCTACATATACCTGTACATATATTCTGATTTGGGATGTGAAGGTGGGGAACTTGGTTTATAAGAAAGTTATGGTCAACTCAACTGTTTAATAGTTAGGATTGAATTTCTTTTGCTAGCCAAAATAAAGGCAGATGGTATAACAAAATACCTGACTGAAAGTCATAGGGGATTTCATCAAAACTGTAATCACTGCAAAGTAAAGGCAGTAAACAGAAAGTGGTAAGCTTGGGCCCAGTCATCCTTGAAAACAGTATTTCTCAACTCTTTAAAAATCCTCTCAATGGAGTCAAAAAATAATACATGCTGTCTTTTAAGAATCACCATGTCATGTAAATAGTCTACATAACACACAAGCAAGTAATAGTATTAATAATGTAATAATTATAATATTTATTTGGTATTTAATTTATATCAGGCAGTACACTAAGTACTGTAATTTGAACACAATATGTCATTTAATTGTCTCAACTTTCTTATGCACTAGAAAACACAGTATTTTCTACATTTTCTATATGGGAAGCAGATTAAATTCCTTTTGGTCACAAAAGTCAAGACTTTGTGATTTACATTAGAAAGACAATAATAATCTTTTGTTACTCTAAAATTGTATTTTAATGTTTAATATGTTTTTAAGACTCAGATTTACCCTCAGGAGTATAAGAATATTCCTTTCCCCACTCCACACAAATTTTATATCTCTGCCTTAAAATGTAACATAACATAGTCAGAATGGCTCTCTGTTGGCCACATGCCAAGATTTAACAAGGAATGAAACAACCAGTAGCTTATGGTTGTAGAGGTTAGGTAAATCAGGAAATTTCTCACAATAAGCCAAAATGCCATGCTACCATTTTATCTTATCACAAGGATTAATTCTGCTTCATAATAGAGGTTCAGACTAAAGAGGAAGGGAAGGAATGAAAGGAAAATGTCGATACTCTTCAGAGAGATCTCAGATGGGAATGGCCCGGTATAATAGCTGTATAATTCTGGGATTAGTTCTATGTAAATTCCAAGGACAGAACTTCACAATTTCTCTCTCTGATGGGACTGCCTAATGACCAAGAATTTCTTCACACTGAGGTAGAACTGAAAGCTTCTCTTAATATAGCAAATTCAGAAGCCAAAAGGTATGGAGGGCAGTGAACATCTGTGTATTAATTCATCTGTGACCCTTGCTTGGCCTTGCCATCCCTACCTGTGTTATTTTTCCATTACTATAACAAATTATAAAGAGAATGGTTTAGTTTGGCTTACAGTTTTAGAGGTTTCAGTCCATAATCAAATGACTCCATTGCTTCCCGGCCTGTGGAGAGACAGCACATCATCATGGTGAGCAGTGTGTAGTGAAACAAGGCTGCTCACTTCATGGCTGCCAGGAAGCAAAAGAGAAAGAAAGCAGAAGGGGCAAGGTCTCACTATACCCTTCAAGAAGATGCCCCCAATGACTGAAAGACCTCCCATGAGACCCCACTTTAATTTTCTACAACTACTCAACAGCACTAAGCTGGGTACTACACCTTTAACAAGCGGGTCTTTGGGGGATATTTCAGATCCAAACTCAAGCACCACCAGAGCAACAGGGCAGAATTCAGGAAGCCTGGGCCTCACTCTCAGCCCTAGGGCCAGGGCTGGTGCCCACACCTTTCTTATAACCCTTGAGACAAGAATGTGGAGAATTCACCATGATAAACTGCATTAATGTTATAGTTAAAGGTTTTATATTCATAGAAAGAATCAAAATTGTTATATTTACAGTACAGATCATTATCTCTGCTGCCTAGCATAATAAATATCATGTCAAATCAACTAGTTACCAAAATCAGAAAAATAATGTTGGGACCGTTAGTCATTAACACTGCTGAACTCTGATCCCCCTACCTTTTGTAACTACCTTTGTATGGTGCCAAGTGTAGGGGGCCTTCACCACTTTATAGCACTAATATGAAGTCCTAAGTGTTGCTAGTGATTTATTCCCCTTTTTTTTGAATCTTAAAACCTAAAGAATGTATGTTCATGTGAATTATTTTTCTATTTTACCTGAAGTACCAATAATAAACCAAGCTTTCTATGTGTACTTTATTTTTGCTTAGCATCTGGACAAAATATTTAAACACAGAGAACTGCAGCAGAAGCTGGTGGATGCAAAACTTGAGCAGGCACAAGAAATGATGAAGGAAGCAGAGGAGCAACACAAACGAGAAAAGGAATATGTACTTATCCTTTTAGTTGGTGTGAATATTTGGTCTACCCTGGTGTCAGAGACTCTCTAGGAAAGTTGCCTTGATAATGGTCAAAGAGCTCTAGACGGATAAACAGCCTGGGCTTCAATGGAAAACTAAATGGGTTAGCCCAGTAAGAGGCACTGTACCTGCATTATTATTCACATAAAGTAGTCATTCAACAAATACTCAGCAAATATTTTTCAAGTGCCTATTATCTACTGAGCACGATATTAGGTTCTGAGATATAGCTGTGAACAAGACAGACAAGGGCCCTCTCCCACCATGCAGATTAGAGTCTGACGGAGAAAAGACAAGTAGTAAACAAGCAAATGAACAAAGAACAGTAATTTCAGATAATAGTAAGTACTCTTAGGAAACTAAGGAGGAAAGGAGAGAGGCCAAAAGAGGGGACCTGCTTTAGACTGGGTTATCAGAAAGGCCTCCCACAGGGAAAGATGCTTGACCCAAACACAGCCTGGTGGGAAGCATAATTTCCAGTGGCAGTGTCTGCAGCAGCAACAAGACCCTGCTGTTGGAACCAGCCTAGTGCGTTTCGGATTGGGAAAAGATCAGGGAAGCAAGAGAATACTGAACAAGTGGGAGACAGGCTCAAAATGAAGTTGCAGAGATAAGGAATTATCAAATTGAGAAGTTTTGTAGGGCTTGGAAAATAATTTAGACTTAATTCTAAATATAACAGGCAAGTACTGGGTGGTTTTAGCAAAGGAAGTGACATGGTCTGTTTTGAATCTGCAAAAGATTAATTTAGCTCCTGGGTAGAAAATGAGCTACAGAGGGGCAAGAAAGAAAGAAGACAGGAGGCTACTGTATCCATCCAAATGAGATAGATGATGACTTAGATTAGGGAGGAAGCAGACAAGAATGGAAATGGATAAAAGTTATTTCACTATAAAACAGTCAGTGCTGCTGACCTGAAGATTGTGACAATGAGAAATGGGGACAGCCAAGGATAACTCCATAATTTGAGGTTGAAAAACTGAATGGTGGTGTTTACTGATCTTATTAACACCAAGTATTCCCCAAAAGCTGTAAGGCCATTCTGCAGATGAGAGAATTGAAGATCAGAGAGAATATGCAACTTGTTTAAGGCACATGCTGCTAAGTGACAAAGATGTGTTTCAAATTCACCTGCATCTGTCCCAAAAGCCTGTCTCTGTGACAGTGTATCACATTCAGGGATGTGTTTCAAATGCATGATTTAAAATGTGTCATTGCTAGGGAAAGAGGGAAGTTTAAGATAACTTGGTTAGAACAGTAATTTTTAAATAACTTCAATTTTCAAACATGACAAAAAAAGACAAATTTTGAAGAACATAAACTTGTGGCCATTAGGATAACTTCAAATCAGAAATCCATGTTCTCTTAAGAGTGATGAGGCTTCTGATTATGTAAACATCCAGAAAGTAGGATTTAGAACAACAGCTCCAACTTATAACTCTGTTTCTCAAAATGTAATCCAGGGACCACCAATACCAAATGATGTTGGGTATTTGCTGTAGTACAGATTGGAGACACACCCTATACTTTCTAAATCATATTCTCCGAGAGGGATTGCCCCTTTTAACATGTTATTTAGGACATCGAGGTGCATGTTACAAGCTCTACTGGGACAAAGATCAAGTATGTATTTCATACAGGATCATGCATGCTGTAGTGGGACACAAGACCTAGGAGAATTACTCTCATTTTATAATTGGAACTCTTGCTGGCAACAGTGCCCAGGTGGGAATGTTCTGGAAATGCTCAAGCAGACATTGGTAATGGCTGGAAAGGATTGCTAGAGAAGCTTCCAGAATTTAAGGGGAGGTTGAATTTTTTGCAATTCATGCTTGAATTGGACCCTTTTATAAAAATTAAAACCACTAGTTTTAAATTGAAAATCAATCTCTTTAGACTGTTCTCTTAGCTCTATTAGAGTTGTTTTTACAAAGTTCCAAAAAATATGAGTTAGTAAGACAGAAATTAAATTTTAGACACAAATTAAAGGGTAATTTTAAAAGCAATTTGACATTCTTTTCATGCATTCTCTCCTCTTACAGTTACTGAACCAGGCAGCAGAGTGGAAACTTCAGGCCAAAGTGCTGAAGGAACAAGAGACAGTGCTACAGGCTCAGGTGAAGTGCATGCATGGGGTGTTCTCTCCTTGCTGGTCCCAAGAGACTGGGACTACAAGTAGTCTACAGAACACTTCACACATAACAGGGGACTGGGGTACAAGAGTTGGAAATAAAGAACATCTTCACATTTATTGTTTTTAGTAAAAATAAAAGTATAGGATTATATTTATGAAAAAGAAATGCTCTGTACCAAGAATATTCAGTCAAAATGTTTGTTGACAGACAAAGGATGATGGTCAAATGCTCACTCAAAGGAAGCTGATGCCCACATTCCCATCCATAAGTCCACATTTCTTCTCTCTTTCCTCCCCCATTGCCCTATTAAGGTAAGAAGAAAATGTAAACTATTCAGATGCACCATTCATAATTGTCAATTTATAAAAATGTTCTCATGATGTTATTTATAATACAAAGAAAATGAGATAAATAGAGTGAGCACTCAGGTTTCTGTATTATCTGGGGTTGGCTTTGTCAGTGGTGAATGACTGGCAGTGGCAAGCAAGTCAGGAGCCATTTGGATTTGACCTCATGGTGCCATTCGTGTTTTGATTAGACCACTGGAATTCCTATCTCAGGCTCAGAAATAAAGCCTCCCACCACAGCTGCCTCTGGGGGAAAGCCAGGCCTGTCCATCTTCCCTGTTACCACTGGGGCTCTACCCCTCCTGCAAACATTCCCTGTCAGGTTCCAAAACCATCCTGCTATGGGACACAGAGGGGCTCCAGTTCTGCTACTGGGAGAAATGCCCAAGTGATAAAGGAACTGTGAGATCATAGAACAAATTCATAGAGGTGAGAAAATCAGAAGCCTTCCAAGTTGGACAGTATTAATTTAAGATTTGTACGTGTTTATGTGCGACTATAGAATGCTTGTTCACTGTAAAAAGAAAACATATTCATTGCATGAATAAACAGGTCTGATGAATACTTTCTCATTGTGAAATAAAAAAGAAGAAACTTAAAATAACAAATTATACCACTGCATAGACAAAAATACAATAACATTTTCATATCTAGCCTTTCTAAAGCATCCTCTTTATACATTTCAATGTACAGAGAAAGCAATGAAGACTTGTTTTACTCAGTATGATCTATTCTCTGAAAATATATAAGAACATAATGTTTCAAACTTTTAATGGAATCCAAGGGCTCAGTGCTACAAACTCAAGATCATCCTTGAGGCATGGCAGAACCTGTAAGATCACATGGTGTACAGAGAGGGCAGATGTGGCAGGTCTCTAACCAGGAAGTGAGAAGCGGGAAAAGAAGTGTGACCTTACTGTCTAGTGATAGGGTTCCCAGAGAATCGAGTCAGTACTTCTGATCTATCACTGCCTCATTCACAGCACAGAGTATGAGAACAGTGGACAATACCTGAAGCTATGTATCGTTTACCTCATCTATTACATGTAATCCCTACTCTTCTCTGCTAAATGAATATAAGGAGCTTTAGAAGAATAGATTAAATTTTGGTTAGAGAGTGATTCATTCAGCTAGCATCAGCAGCTAAATTTTCAGTGAGTATAGTAAAAAGATAGGTGCAATCCAGTTTTCTAACCATACCACCACAAACTTGATAAAACATTCACCAGGGGTTCTAGATTTGCCATTGTCCCTCAGTCCTGAACCGAGTCCGGTCTCTTCTGCAGAGAAGCTACGAGACCCTATGTAACTTACCTAAACCTCTCTGGGTCTAAACTTTCTTATCTGTAACATAACAATCCTATAATGAATCAGTGATGTCTAGCTGAAGTCCTCTGACCTCTAAAAAGCCCATTACTTCTCAGAGTTTCCAGAATAATAGCACATGAAGTAGCAACTACTCTCTAAAATGTAGTTGTTCTGGACATCATCAGTTGTTCTGCAACTGTGGATGGCTGTCGTTCATATATTTAAGTTTTTAAGAGAAAAACAAATTAGTAGACATTCAGATATAAGTGGTCAGTAAATATAAGCAGCTTGTTATCAAATTATACATACAAAACAAACACTTAGTTCAGTGACTAGTCCATAATAAGAATGATTAATTCAACTAATATTTATTAAGCATCTACTAAATGCTGATCATGGTTCCAGGTGTTGGTGACATAGTTAGTGATCAATAAGACAGATGAAAACTCTGCCTAGCTGAACTCACAATCTAGTGATAACAATAATGCTAATAAAATGCTAATTTTTGATTAGCACATGAGCTAGTATGTTAAATCATAGATGGGGGTCCGTATATGGAAATATAAGACAAAGGGAATCTTAAATTACAAAAAAGTTAAAGAACCATTCAACTGATCTCAAGACCCTGTTCAGCTCTAGTTCCTGAATGTAAAGAACTTCAAGAAATGAAGAAATATGGCCCTAGGTTAAGTTAACCCTACCTTCTATGTTGCCCACAGTTTTCCACAGTGCAGGCAACCTTGATAGTTACCAGAATTTTCTATTTTGTCTCCAAAGCATATTCAAAATTTCAATAATTACTTAATCACCAAGAAGAAATAAAAGCCCCCAAATCACTGTGTGTAATGATGTTTAAACAAGTTATCAAGAAATATCAACATTATTATTTTTAAAATTTTTGCTGGATGCAGTTGTACATAACTGTAGTCTCAGCTACTCAGGAAGCTGACACAGGAGAATTCCTTGAACTGAGGCAAGGAGATCATTCATGGCCAGCCTGTATTACATAGAAAGATCCCATCTCAAACTAAAAATAAATAAATAGATCTTAAAAAACAAACTCTACCACAAATGATTCTGCATAGCACTCAAGAACTTCCTTTGGTTTTGCACTCTCCTTAGCAGGGTGAGAGTACAAGAGGCCAGGGCCTTTAGCCCCATTTCTAAAGTCTGAGCAAGAGAAATAACAAGGATGAATTATGTTGTTTTCATAGAATAAAGTCACTTTTCAGTCATGAAACAACAGCTGGTCAGTGGGGAGCATAATTCTCACTTAGGAAAGAGATGTCTGGCTTTCACTTACACAAACCAAGGAAACAGAGTATCTGTCAGAGATGATCAATGGGATATAATTGTCACTACAAATGGAGTGTTCATTAGATCAATAGGATGAAGGCAGGTAATAGATGTGGAAACTCGGCAATATCTGGCAGAACAGACACAAAATATCACCTGAGGGAAAAGATTAGTGAGTAAATTGTTAAAAATGTATAATCATAGTCTTTAAAATCAGAAGTCATCCCCTTATTTATATACAATAAAAAGAGGGCACTCTGAAATTCCTCTTGTATTACAACTTCCAGATCTCACAGGTTTGGTAAGGCCATTTCTGGGTACAGTTCTATTTCCTACACTCTAAGAATGTTTGTAATTACAATTCAATGTTCAGTTAAAAGAATGTGTGAGTCCCCTGGCCCATTTAAAAGTGAAATATTGAGGCAATTATTGTTACTTCTAACTGTAGAGCAGTTTGTTTTTATTTCCTCTGGCAGGAAAAGTACTGCACATGACCTCTGGATGTCCTTTCCATGTTTTTCTGAAATCCCAGAGTGAGAGTAGGAATACCATAAATCAAACCAAACATGCATCATGTCAGTGTAATAGTCAAAGGGAAAATGCTATCAGATAAGTATCTATTAAGGAAACAGGAAGTATAAATTTTTAGTTAGTATATATGAAAATAATGCTAGAGTTCTTTTACCTGAGAAATACATATAATCCATAAAGGTTTTGCCACCTATGATAAAGAGGTCAAACCAGAAGAAAAGCAGGATATTATAAAGAGTGGCCACTGGAAGGAGGAAATAAGAAGGAGTTTTTAGTGGATATGGGATTTCTATTGTGAGAAAAAAAGTTCTGGAGACTGGTTGCACAACAATGAGAACATACTTACCACTGAACTATACTTAAAAATGGTTAGGATGATAAATTTTATGTTATGTGTTTTTTATCATAAATTATTTTTAAGGGAAAACAGAGCAAAAACCATCACTAGGAAAAGCCAAGAAGGTGGTGATAAGCAAGACACTCTTCTTGGCACTCTGGGTATGTCCATCTTCTTCATGCCACAAGCCAGCACCAAGAAAACACAGATAAGGAAGCAACATCTGCCCAATTAACACACCAAAAAGAACTTTCTGGTTTGTTTGTTTGTTTTCCCTTAGAGCCTTTACTTTGAGAGATTATAGAAAAAAAAAATCTTACAAGTACACATGGAAAAGTAAGACATGATTATAGTTAAGTAGAGACAATCTAATGAGAAAAACTTAATGCCTGCCAGCTAAGGTTGAAGCTGATGTTCTGGGTGTGGTTATTTCTGCTGAAATATGTCAAGGCTGTATCTAGCAGCTGGACCATGCGTGTGCTCACTCCTACCCTTGCCTGTCTGCAGCCCACAGCTACAGCAAGACCTGCTCAGAGTTTCTCAACCATAGTTTCAGAGACCCCCATGTAACAATATGTTGGAAAAATGGTAGGGGAAAGTAAGAAAAAGAAGTTAATAGGAGGGAATTGTCCAATAATGTAAATGAACAGACTTTGTAATAGAAGATGACCAGGATCTATTAGAAGTTGTTCTCACCATATACCATGGGATAAAGTGCAGTATAGGCAGCCAGATCCACAAAAGCTTACCCTAGGGTACAACGTCTCAAATTAAGAGGCTGTCTGACAATTCTGGGCCTTCAAATCAATTCAGTGGATACCAGTCAGTATTTTGAAAAAACAAAACACAATTGAAGAGAATATGTCAGAGTACACTGCACATTATAAGAGTAAATATCTTATGCAGGGCATCTTCCTGGCCATAAATTCCTTTTCTTTCATGACTCTTCACTCAGTCATCTGTAACGTGATTAATGTAATGTAATATAATGCAATGCAATGCCAAGGAATCAAAATAAGCTAATTTTAGTCCTATCACATATTCATAGAGCTAATGGGTGATTTAAAAAATAATGGTTACTTGACTTTTTTTTTTTAATTTGTATCCTATGGCAAGGATTTGTTAACATTTTGTTGTTGTTTACTGCACTGCAAACTATACTATTCTGAATTATTTGGGAATAACCCATTTTAGATAAACAATTTTCTGGACTCTCAGGGTTGTTTGACTTACACACATATTCCATCCAACACCACCTTCAAGACAAAATTCTCCAGTCTGCTGCCTTTGGATCTGTGTGCTCTTCTCCACTCTAGAAGAGAATCCCACAGAAACCACCAGCTGGACACCTGGTGCCTTTCTTCTGGTCAACAACCTTGTCATCCTGGTCTACCAAGTGCAGCCCAAGACATTTGGTGCCCATTTGAGGAACTGACAATGTTCTGGACACTTGAGAGTACCAAATTTTGAAAATAAAGGCTTTGCTAACTTGAATCATCCATACTAAATCTCTCTTCATTCAAAGCATGCTATCTTAATATTATTTTCAAACACAAGATTTTAATATTTTATTATTGTCACTATCAACCAAGCATTTACACTCCTCTTCCCTATGCTGCCCTATTCCCATCTCACACATAGGTCTTGAAATTAAGGACGTGAAGATATAATAGCTCTCCTAATTAACTCTACAGTGGATCCCATACTCAGAAATGCTAACCTACATGATGCTTTTGTACAAATCAGGGGGAAAAAAATCCCTTCATTAAGACTCATTACTTCCATGAGTAGAAAACTGGCATATAAACTTAACTTGGATGGAAAGGGAAATTTTTAACTGCTGTTGATTATACATTATTTAAATGCTGTTGGTTATGTCTAAAACAGAAATGGCAATTTCCTAACAGTTATGCACAACCTGCACAATGGCAGTAGTCCTTGTCCATGTCCCACCATGTTTCCTTTATCACTTATTTTCATTTGTCTACATTCTCCCTGTCTTCAAGACCATCATCTCCACAAACACATGGCTCACAAGATAACCTGCCACACAGTCTCTGATCACCTTCTGACTTGACTTTGTATTCACTGTGCCCTAGTCAAGCTGTCTTTAAGACTGAATTCCCATTAGGAGTACAGGTTCCTCCAAAGTAGGATCTACATGTTAAATACTTTGTACATATGATCCATGCATATGTTTGGGGCTCAGTAAATGTTTGGTGGTAAAAGTTTTGATATCATGAAATAGTGACAACATATTTTATTTCACTTTTCTTTAAAGAAACTCTTCAATCATGTTCACTGACCTAGATTGATCTTGTAGTAAATAACTGAACATATGACTAATGCTGCATTGAGAATTTCTTTAAGTCATTTTTCTTCTCAAATAATGAACAATGACATGTTGTTTTGTACTGTAAACATTCAAAAAGCAGTCCTGAAATAGATGCACTTTTCCTTGTTTACAGCTTACTCTCTATTCGGGAAGGTTTGAAGAGTTCCAGAACACACTTACAAAAAGCAATGAAGTGTTTGCCACTTTCAAGCAGGAAATGGATAAAGTGAGTATTATTTATCATCCATGAAATATTGACAGTTTCTATTTTGACAGACAATTCTCCTTTGAGTGCATTTATCTACTGCTAAGATATTTCAGTGCATTTCATGAAGTAACGAAATGTTTATAGGTAGGAATGAGGTTTGGATTGGTTTTTTAATTAGTAATATCTGGTGAATTAATCTTTGTAAGAGTCAAAAAATGCTTCACTGTGAGGAAGAATATTTCTTTTGCTTCTCTAGGATTAACTTAAAAACAAAAACAAAAACATAACAGCAACAACAACAACAACAAAAGACAAGCACCAACACTATGTTGTATATGCCAATGTTTAAAAAACAAAACTAATTTAAAGGCTAAAAAAATTCAAATATGTAAAGTAGAATGTTAGGGCAGAAAATGTTATTTATCCATAGTATTCTTAGAAGGAGAGATATGTAATATGATAGGGGCAGAGCCCTGAATGAGAAGAGAAACCTGAATTGAAATTCTGGGTATGTTACATTTCCTGAGTTTCATTTTTCTTATGAATTGAGATGTTATATCCCTTACCAACATTACAATATTGTGATGTTCAAATACATTAATGTATTTTAAAAGATGTTAAACTTTTTGAGAGTCTATAACAAATATAAGGTACTGTTCTAGTCAGCTTTTTCTACTGCTGTGACCCAAAGACATGACAAGAACAATTTTAGAGGAGGAAACATTTATTTGGTGCTCACAGTTTAGAGGTCTCAACTCACAGATGACCAACTCTATTCCTCAGGGTCTGAGGTGAGTCAGAATATCATGGCAGAAGAGTAGACTAGAGGAAAGCAGCTCATGACATGGCACCAGGAAGCAGAGAGTGAACAAAATATGCAACCCAAAGGCAGGCCCCCAATAACCTGCCTCCTCCAACTACATCATACCTGCCTATAGTTACCCCAGTTAATCCCTATCAGGTGCTTAATTAACTGATAAGGTTAAGAAATTTATAACCCAATCAATTCACCTCTAAACATTCTTGCACTGTCTCACACATGAACTTCCGGAGGACACCTCACATCTAAACCATAACAGTTACTAACATTATTATTTGATATAATGTTTAAATCTTGTTCAAGTCTGTATTTTCCCAATATAAAATCAGTATCATAAATGTGTTTCTGAACAGGTGTTGGTATTAATGACTTTTTAAGTACAGAAAGTATTCTCTTAGAAATATTTTCATGAAAATTCTTAATAAAATATTAGCACACTGTATTCAACAACATATTAAGAAAATCGTACATCACAACCAAGTTGTGATCCCAGGGTCACAAGGATGACTGGCTTAACATACACAAATCTATAAATGTAATTCACCACATAAAAAGAAGAAAGGATAAAAATTACAAAGTCATATGAATAGATGCAGAGAAAGCCTTTGACAAAATTCAATATTTTGAAGAAACTAGGGATAGAAGGAATGTATCCCAAAATTATAAAGTTTATAAACAGTAATATCATATGAATGGGAAAAAACACAAAGCATTTCCTTTGTAATCCAGAACAATAGAACTATGTCCACTCTCTCCACTCCTATTCAATATAGTACTAGAAATTCAAACCAGAGCAATCAGGCAAGAGATCCCCATCAAAATACCTATGACAATTTTCACAGAGTTCGAAAAACCAGCCCTAAAATTCATTTGGAAGAATAAGTGACCCAGAATAGCCAAAGTAATTACGAACCAAAAATGCAATACTAGTGGCATCATATACCTGACTTCAAATTATGCTACAGAGCAATAGCAACAAAATCTGCATGATTCATGGCATAAAAATAGACTACACCAATGATAAAGAATAGAACACAGAGACAAAAACCGCATGTACAATCATCTGATCCTTGACAAAGGTACCAAAAACATACACTGGAGAAAAGATAGCTTTTTTTTTTTTATTTATTTTATTGTAAACAAATGGGATACATGTTGTTTCTCTATTTGTACATGGCGTAAAGGCATACCATTTGTGTAATCATAAATTTACATAGAGTAATGTTGTTTGATTCATTCTGTTATTTTTCCCCTTCCCCCCACCCCTCCCACCCTTCTTTTCCCTCTATACAGTCCTTCCTTCCTCCATTCTTACCCCCTCCCTAACCCTAACTCTAACCCTAACAATAACCCTTCCCTCCCCCATTATGTTCATCATCCACTTATTAGCAATATCATTCATCCTTTGGCTTTTTGAGATTGGCTTATCTCACTTAGCATGATATTCTCCAATTTCATCCATTTGCCTGCAAATGCCATAATTTTATCATTCTTTATGGCTGAGCAATATTCCATTGTATATATATATACCACAGTTTCTTTATCCACTCATCAATTGAAGGGCATCTAGGTTGGTTCCACAGTCTGGCTATTGTGAATTGAGCAGCTATGAACATTGATGTGGCTGTATCTCTGTAGTATACTGTTTTAAGTCCTTTGGGTACAGGCCAAGGAGTGGGATAGCTGGGTCAAATGGAGGGTCCATTCCAAGTTTTCTAAGGAATCTCCACACTGCTTTCCAGAGTGGCTGCACTAATTTGCAGCCCCTCCAGCAATGTATGAGTGTACCTTTCTCCCCACATCCTCGCCAACACCTGTTGTTGCTGGTATTCTTGATAATCGCCATTCTAATTGGGGTGAGATGGAATCTTAGGGTGGTTTTGATTTGCATTTCTCTTATTACTAGAGATGTTGAACATTTTTCCATATGTTTGTTGATTGCTTGTAGATCTTCTTCTGTGAAGTGTCTATTCATTTCCTTAGCCCATTTGTCGACTGGATTATTTGAATTCTTGGAGTAGAGTTTTTTGAGTTCTTTATAGATTCTGGAGATTAGTGCTCTATCTGAAGTATGATTGGCAAAGATTTTCTCCAACTCTGTAGGCTCTTTCTTCGCATTGCTGATAGTTTCCTTTGCTGAGAGAAAGCTTTTTAGTTTGAATCTATCCCAGTTATCAATTCTTGCTTTTATTTCTTGTGCTATGGGAGTCCTGTTAAGGAAGTCTGGTCCTAAGCCAACATGTTGAAGATCTGGACCTACTTTTTCTTCTATAATCTGCAGGGTCTCTGGTCTGATTCCGAGGTCCTTAGTCCATTTTGAGTTTAGTTTCGTGCATGGTGAGAGATATGGGTTTAGTTTCATTCTGTTGCATATGGATTTCCAATTCTCCCAGCACCATTTGTTGAAGAAGCTATCTTTTCTCCATGGCATATTTTTGGCACCTTTGTCTAGTATGAGAAAATTGTATTTATTTGGGTTTGTGTCCGTGTCCTGTATTCTGTACCATTGATCTACCTTTCTATTTTGGTACCAATACCATGCTGTTTTTGTTACTATTGCTTTGTAGTAGAGTTGAAGATCTGGTATTGCAATACCCCTGTTTCACTCTTCCTGCTAAGGATTGCTTTAGCTATTCTGGATTTCTTATTCTTCCAGATGAATTTCATAATTGCTTGCTCTATTTCTGTAAGGTACGTCATTGGGATTTTAATTGGAATTGCATAGCATTTAATTGGAATTTGTATAGCACTTTAGGTAGTATGGCCATTTTGACAATATTAATTCTTCCTATCCAAGAACATGGAAGATCTTTCCATCTTCTAAGGTGTTCTTTAATTTCTTTCTTTAGTGTTGTATAGTTCTCATTGTAGAGGTCTTTCACCTCTTTTGTGAGATTGATTCCCAAGTATTTTATTTTTTTCGAGGCTATTGTGAATGGGGTAGTTTTCCTAATTTCTCTTTCTGAAGATTCATCACTTATGTATAAAAATGCATTTATGAGCATTGATCTTGTAACCTGCTACTTTACTGAATTCACTTATGAGTTCTAAGAGTTTTCTGGTGGAATTTCCAGGTTCCTCTAAATATATAATCATGTCATCAGCGAACAGGGATAGTTTGAGTTCTTCTTTTCCAATTCGTATCCCTTTAATTTCTTTGGTTTGTCTAATTGCTCTGGCTAGAGTCTCAAGGACGATGTTGAATAGAAGTGGTGAAAGAGGGCATCCCTGCCTTGTTCCAGTTTTTAAGGGGAATGCTTTCAGTTTTTCACCATTTAGAATGATATTAGCCGTGGGCTTAGCATAAATGGCCTTTACAATATTAAGGAATGTTCCCACTATCCCTATTTTTTCTAGTGTTTTGAGCATGAAGGGGTGCTGTATTTTATCAAATGCTTTTTCTGCATCTATTGAAATAGTCATGTGATTCTTGACTTTAAGTCTATTGATATGGTGAATGACATTTATTGATTTCCTGATGTTGAACCAACCTTGCATCCCTTGGATGAAACCCACTTGATCATGGTGCACTATCTTTTTAATATGTTTTTGTATGCGATTTGCTAAAATTTTGTTGAGAATTTTTGCGTCGATGTTCATTAAGGATATTGGTCTGAAATTTTCTTTCCTTGATGAGTGTCTCTCTGGTTTAGGTATCAGTGTGATATTGGCTTCATAGAATGAGTTTGGGAGGGTTCCCTCCTCTTCTATTTTATGGAATACTTTGAGAAGTATTGGAATGAGCTCTTCTTTAAAGGTTTTGTAGAACTCGGCTGAGAACCCATCTGGTCCCGGACTTTTCTTTGTTGGTAGGCTTTTGATGACTTCTTCTATTTCTTGTACTTGAAATTGGTCTATTTAAATTGTGTATGTCCTCCTCGTTCAGTTTAGGCAATACATATGTCTCTAGAAACCTGTTGATGTCTTCGAAATTTTCTATTTTGTTGGAGTATAGATTTTCAAAATAGCTTCTAATTATGTTTTGTATTTCCATCCTGTCTGTTGTGATATTTCCTTGTTCATTCCGAATTTTAGTGATTTGGGTTTTCTCTCGTCTTCTCTTTGTTAGTGTGGCTAAAGGTTTATCAATTTTGTTTATTTTTTCGAAGAACCAGCTATTTATTTTGTCTTGTATTGTTTCTTTTGTTTCAATTTCATTGATTTCAGCTCTGAGTTTAACTATTTCCTGTCTTCTACTACTTTTGGTGTTGGTCTGTTCTTCTTTTTCTAGGGCTTTGAGCTATAGTGTTAGGTCGTTTATTTGTTGAGTTTTACTTCTTTTATTAAATGTGCTCCATGAAATAAATTTCCCTCTAAGTATTGCTTTCATAGTGTCCCAGAGATTTTGATATGATGTTTCTTTGTTCTCATTTACGTCTAAGAATTTTTTAATTTCCTTCCTAATATCTTCTGTTATCCATTCATCATATAATAGCATATTGTTTTATCTCCAGATGTTGGAATAGTTTCTGTGTTTTACTCTTTCATTTATTTCTAACTTCAATCCATTATGATCTGATAGAATACATGGTAGTGTCTCTATCTTCCTGTATTTGCTAACATTAGCTTTGTGGCATAATATATATGGTCTATTTTAGAGAAGGATCCATGTGCTGCTGAGAAGAAAGTGTATTCGCTCTTGGTTGGATGGTATATTCTATAAATGTCCGTTAAGTCTAAATTATTGATTGTGTTATTGAGATCTATGGTTTCTTTGTTCAATTTTTGTCTGGAAGATCTGTCCAGTGGTGAGAGAGGCGTGTTAAAATCACCTAGTATTATTGTGTTATGGTCTATTTGGTTTCTGAAATTGAGAAGGATTTGTTTGACATACATGGATGAGCCACTGTTTGGGGCATAGATGTTTATGATTGTTATATCTTGCTGATTTATGCTTCCCTTAAGCAGTATGAAATGACCTTCTTTATCCCTCTGACTAACTTTGGCTTGAAGTCCACATTATGTGAAATGAGGATGGATACGCCAGCTTTTTTGCTGAGTCCATGTGCATGGTATGTTTTTCCCCATCCTTTCACCTTTAGTCTATGAGTATCTTTTTCTATGAGGTGAGTCTCTTGTAGGCAACATATTGTTAGATCCTTCTTTTTAATCCTATCTGCCAGTCTATGTCTTTTGATTGATGAATTCAGGCCATTAACATTCAGGGTTATTATAGAGATATGATTTGGTTTCCCGGTCATTTGGTTCATTTTTTAAATTTTATTTATTTATTTGTTTGACACAACTTGGTTCCTCCTTTATTTGACAATTCCTTAAGGATAATTCCTCCCTTTGCTGATTTGCTTCTTTGTTTTTCATCTCTTCCTCATGAAATATTTTGCTGAGAATGTTCTGTAATGCTGGCTTTCTTTTTGTAAATTCTTTTAGCTTTTGTTTATCATGGAAGGATTTTATTTCATCATCAAACCTGAAGGTAAGTTTTGCTGGGTATAAGATTCTTGGTTGGCATCCATTTTCTTTCAGGGCTTGAAAAATGTTGTTCCAGGCCCTTCTAGCTTTTAGGGTCTGGATTGAAAAATCTGCTGATATCCGTATTGGTTTCCCCCTGAATGTAATTTGGTTCTTTTCTCTCACAGCCTTTAAAATTCTGTCTTTATTTTGTATGTTAGGCATTTTCATTATAATGTGCCTTGGTGTGGGTCTGTTGTAATTTTGTGTATTTGGAGTCCTATAAGCCTCTTGAACTTGATTTTCCATTTCATTCTTCAGATTTGGGAAATTTTCTGATATTATTTCATTGAATAGATTGTTCATTCCTTTGGTTTGTGTCTCTAAGCCTTCCTCAATCCCAATAATTCTTAAATTTGGCCTTTTCATGTTATCCCATAGTTCTTGTAGATTCTGTTCATGATTTCTTACCATCTTCTCTGTTTGTTCAACTTTGTTTTCAAGGTTAAATAGTTTGTCTTCAATGTCTGAGGTTCTGTCTTCCAGGTGTTCTATCCTACTGGATATGCTTTCTGTGGAGTTCTTAATTTGGTTTATTGTTTCCTTCATGTCAAGGATTTCTGTTTGTTTTTTTTTCCAATATCTCTAACTCTTTATTGAAATGATCTTTTGCTTCCTGTATTTGCTCTTTTAACTGTCGATTGGTGCGCTCATTCAATGCCTGCATTTTTCTTTCATCTCATCATTCAGTGCGTGCATTTGCTCTTTCATCTCATCATTTGCTTCGCTGATCATTTTAATTATGTACATTCTGAACTCCTTTTCTGTCGTTTCTTCTGCCATGCTGTCATTGGGTTTTATTGATGTAACATCTAGATTTGTTTGCAGCATTTTCTTTCCTTGTTTTCTCATATTGTTCAGGTATCAGTGGACTGCTGAGATATTGCAGATTTCCTCTATTGACTTACAATGTCCCTGAAGATTTCTATATATATCCTCCCTTAGCCTTCAGTAGGCTGAAGTCTTGGAGGAAGTTGATAATGCGGCACTCCACAAGGAAGCTGCCTCTCTAGGAGTGGTGGCCTTCAGGTGGGGTATATTCCCTGCTAGTGGGCAGAGGTGCCTCCACTTGTTGACCAATGGTCATCCAAAGGGGAACTAGGCTGCGGGCTGAGGCAAGGCCTGTTTGGGCCCGTGTCTCTGGTTTTACCGTCCTTGTGGGGAAACCTCACCCGGCAGGCAAGACTCACCCGGTGGGGAGGTCTCGCTGGTCAGTTCCCTCCTATAGTTTCCCCTCAATTTACAGCTACCGCCTGGGCTGGGCTGCCTTCCTCTGCAAAGTTCCCAGGGGCCCGGCCCTACCTCCTGGGCCTGGGAGCCTCACCCTTCGCAGATGAATCTCCTTAGGCTGCCCCTCCTCAGAGAATCTGCCCGCAGGCCTGGAACCTTCGCTCCGCCCCTAAGTGTGTGTCTGTGGGGCTCTTCCACCAAGAAGCCTCCTAGATCCTGGGACCCTGCTCTGCACCTAATCGCCTGGCTATGCGGCCCCTCCTCTGAGCAGCCACCTGGGGCCCCGTACAATCGCTCTGAGACCCAGAGATCCGCCACTTGCCTCTTCCTCCAGACAGCCGCCCAGTATTTCGGTGCGGTCACTAGGAGTCCAAGCAACTCACTGCGTGCCTCCTCCTCCCACCAACCACCCGTAGCCCAGGGCAATCAATCACTCCGAGTCGAAATGACCCTCCCTGTTCCTCCACCTCCTCCAGGTAACCCCCTGGTTGTTCAGGAGCGGTCACTCTGAGTGGCTCTGAATCCACGTGACCCACTGCACGCATCCTCTGGGCAACAGCCCGGAGGTCTGGTGCGGTCACTCAAGACCAAGCGACCAACTGCGTTTCTCCTCCAGGCAGCCCCCCTTTGTTCAGGAGTGGTCGCTTTAAGTCCAAACAACTCACCAATCGCCTCCTCCTCTGAGCAGCCGCCTGGAGCTCTAATGCAGTCACTGCGAGTCCAAACGACCCGCCGCACCCCTCCTCCTCCTCCTCCTCCTCCAGGCAGGCCCCGGTGTTCAGAAGTGGTCTGAGTCCAAACAGCTCGCCATGCAGCCCCTCCTCTGGCAACTGCCTGTAGCTCTGGTATAGTCACTCCAAATCCAAGCGGCCGCACTCCTCCTCCTCTTCGTCCTCAGGGTAGGCCCTGGTGTTCAGAAGCAGTCGCTCTAAGTTCAAACAGCTCGCCGCGCAGCTTCTCCTCTGGCAACTGCCTATAGCTCTGGTATAGTCACTCCGAATCCAAGTGGCCACGCTCCTCCTCCTCCTCCTCAGGGCAGGCCCCGGTGTTCTGAGACCACACAGCTCTCCTCGCCGCTCCTCCCCTGTGCAGCCACTGGAGCCCCAGTGGTTGCTCCGAGTCCCAGTGCTGTGCTGAGCGGCCTCCTCTACGACGCTCCCAGTTGTCCGAGTTCACTGCTCCAGTGGGGGGAGGGGCGTCTCGCCAGCAGCTCCACAAAGTTCCCTGCGTTCCGGGACTACCGTCCCATCCGGGACGCCTCCCCAACGGGAGAGACTCACCCGGCTGCTCTGAGTTGGTCCCAAGTCTCTCAATATCTCCTCTTTTGAATCCTGAGTCCTGGAGCAACGTGAAATGCAGCCACCCTCTAGGCCACCATCTTGAAACGCCTCAAAAGATAGCCTTTTTAACAAACAGTTCTGGGAAAACAAGTTATTCATATGTAAAAGAATGAGACTAGATCCATATCTCTAACCTTGCACCAAAGTCAACACAAAATGGGTGAAAGACCTAGGAGTTAGATCAGAAACTATGCAACTCCTACAAGAAAATAGAGGGTCAACACTCCAACATACAGGCACAGGCAACAACTTTCTCAGTAGGAACCCTAAAACTCAGGAAATAGTGCCAAGGGTTAATTAATGGAATGGTATTAAATTAAAAGCCTTCTTCACAGCAAACAATTGAGAATGAGAAGAAAGAACCAACAGAATGGGAGAAAATCTTTGCTAGTTACTCTTCTGACAGAGGATGAATATCCAGAATATATAAAGAACTCAAAAAACTTAACACCAAAAAATCAAATAAACCAATTAATAAATGGGTAAATAAACTAAACAGATACTCCTCAAAAGAAGAAATACAAATGGTCAACAAATATATGAAAATATGTTCAATATCATCAGCAATTAGAGAAATGCAAATTAAAACCACTGAGATTTCATCTTACTCTAGTTAGAATGGCACTTAGCAAGAATACAAACAATGATAAATGCTGGAGAGAATAGGGAGAAGAAGAAACACTTTTATACTGTTCGTAGGACTATAAATCAGTACAATCACTATAGAAATAAGTGTGGATATTCCCCAAAAGACTAGGGATGGAGCCACCACATGATCCAGCTATACCACTCATACTACAGCAATACATGCATATTCATGTTTATAGCAGCACAATTCACACAACAGCCAAATTATGGAACCAGCCTAGGTGTTCATGAATGGATTAATGGATAAAGAAAATGTGGTACATAAATACACAATGGAGCTTTATTCAGCCATAAAGAAGAATTAAATTATGTCATTTGCAGGAAAATAGATGGAACTTGAGAACATTATGGTAAGCAAAATAAGTCCAACTCAGAAAGTCAAGAGCCATGATGTTTTCTTTCATATATGAAAGCCAGAGAGGAAAAAGGAAAACAGAGGTGGGAGAGTGATCTCATGAAAACTGAAGGGAGACCAGTAGAGAAACGTGATCGGGGGAAGGAAGAGGGGAGGGGAAATGGAAATAGTGGGGAATGATATTGACCAAATTATATTATTATATCATGTGCATGTATAAATATGACAATCTTCACAGAATTAGAAAAAACAGTATAAATATGTAACAATGAATCCCCACTTTATGTCCAATTATAATGTACCAATGAAAATATGGAAAAATATTTTCATGAAATAATTATCATAAATTTCAGTTAAGTAAGCAAACTTAAGAAGATTAATACTTGTTACCATTTACAAATTTCCAAATTCAGGATGGATCTATAAATCAATTTTTTTTAAATTCAAGAGTTATAAGATTGTAATAAACATTAATAACAGGAGAAACTTTTATTTCAAAATTACATGTTTTAAAATTGGACTAAATGTAAATCAAGAGTTCTTAATCTGACATCTTTTTATGGACTTTAGTAGTTGATCAGAGAATTCCCTGGAAATAAACCAAAAAAAAATTGATGTGCATACTTGCACTTCTCTGAAGTATAGTCTCATACATTTCATCAAATTCTTAAATGGGTTAGTAACTTTAAAAGTTTAAAAACTATTAACTTGGTTAATGTATAATCAAAATTTAAAAACATTCAAAGCTTACCTAGTTTTTCTTGGAGCCAGGACTGACAATCTGGCCCTAGCCTCTGACCACCACCAAAACCCAACTTTTGGCATCTTGGTCCCAAGCAGCAAGTCTCAGTTATGATTAATTCAGGGAATTCATGCCTGATTACAAGTCTTGTATTTCATACCAGGAGATCCTACAAGAAACAGGAAGTAGTCTCAGGTTCAAAAGAGACAGGGTACATTTTATTCATTCCTGTATCCCCCATACCCATCCCATGGCCTGGTGACCAGCAGACACATTAGGAAAGGAAGGGAAGGGAAGGGAAAGGAAGATCTCCAGACTCACCCTCTGTTAACTCACCTGATTATTACTACACTACTTTGAGCTTCAGTTTCCCCATTTATAAAGTGTGAAAATAGAACCTTCCTCATGAAGACTATTTCAAGGAAGAAATGAATAATGTGTAATTGCATTTTGTGAACCCTTCCTCATGCTACAAATATAAATGTGGAGAAAATGGGAAGGGGTTTTTCCTGTGTGGCAACTTCTCAAATGTGCCCATTTATTATCAATACAATAATTTAATAGCTAAAAGCAATGCCAGCTTTCTCACAATAGTCTTCTGTTCATTAAAGTAAATGGTCTAAATTGCAAATGATTTCATGGATCTCAGTAAAGATATTTTCATTTTAAATGGAAAAAAAGCAACAAAACAATGTGTCCTAAGTAGTTTCCTTTTTTTCTGAATTGGTTCTGGTGCAAATATGTTTGCTCCCCACTGACCTAAAGAACTCAGAAATAAATAATGACTCTTCTGCAATCTTCCTTCTTGACATCAAACATTTGTTTGCCTCAGTAGCTGGCAACAAAAGGACTGCTCTTAATGTCACATATGGGACTAATAGCTTTCTTATACATTAATTCTTCAGGATTGACACTAAAACATTCTAATTTCTGTAGACAACGAAGAAAATGAAGAAACTGGAAAAGGACACAGCGACATGGAAAGCCCGATTTGAGAACTGTAACAAAGCCCTACTGGACATGATTGAAGAGGTGAGCAGGTTTTTTTCTCTTAGCTCTTATCACCTCCAACTTTGAAGATATTCATTCTCAGAATATAATTATAGCTAAATTTTGAGGGGATGTAACATGTTAAATTGTAATAAATATAATAAGGGCAAAGGCCATTTAGGATCCAGTCCTGACCCCCCCCCAAAAAAAATAGCTTTGTACCTTATGTCTCACAAGGTCAAGTTACTTAAAGTAGCATGAGTGTCTTACTTACCTTTTTATTTCCCCTGAGCATGCACATAACAGGTATAGATTAATCAATTGACGGGAATATACTAAGAAAAGACAGTGGCCCAAGCACCCAGGGAATGTGCTCGGCAGTATTTTTTTTTTTTTTTTTTTTTTTTTTTTAATTCTTCTAGCAGGCATTTAAATCCTGATGTTATGCCAGGATCTGAGTAGGTTTTGCAACCTTAAAGGTAAAAGATACATAGGCCATGATCTGACAAGCAGAGCTTACAGGTGAAACTTTCTCCATGTTAACAATTTAAAAACTGTCATCAAGGTACAGAACAGCTCCAAGACAGGAGTAAGGAGTTAGTTGACTAGGAACATGTTCCTTACACAAACATGCCACCATTTCTAGAGAAAGGAAGAACTGAATAGTTTAAGCAGTCAGCATCATGAATTAGTGTGTGGTGAGTTTCTATGGTTATATTACTATTCTAACAATTCATCACAAATTGCAACCAATTCCAAAGATTTATGCTTATTATTCATCAATATAAATAGAATGGTTGCCAAGATTAGAATACAGCAATTTATCTATAGAATAGATAAGGCACCCCTGAGGGTGAAATCCCAATTGATCTCATTCATTTCACCACAGGCTTTGGCTAACACCTTCTAAATCTCAGAAGCAGAAAATTCATCTATTTTAAGATCTGAGAGGCTCTGGACTAAAGTAGAAACAAGGATTGCCATCTTTCTTTCCCAAGGAACAGGCCATAGTGATTAAAATTCTACCAGACTCTAACACATAATGCAAAAATAATGATGACCCGGACCCAGTGTCTGTTCAGCCATCACTCTATGGCCAGGCCCCAAGTCCTAGCAGATACTAATTCCGGGACAAAAGGTTTTGTTGTTTCCAGATAGCCTCTGGAAATTTTGCTTTTCATGTAGTTTTATTCGTGTGTGTGTTTTCAAATCACAGAAAGCACTGAGAGCTAAGGAATATGAGTGTTTCGTGATGAAAATCGGGCGGCTGGAGAACCTCTGTCGTGCTTTACAAGAAGAGAGAAACGAACTCTACAAAAAAATCAGAGAAGCGAAAGTGTCTGAAAAGGAGGACCAAAGTCAGCATAGTTCCGATGAAGAGCCAGAGGCAAATGTCTCTGTGGATAAAGAGATGGATGCAGAGGAGGCCAACACTGTTCAAAACGCCGTGGCAAAGCTGGCCGCAGCCTTCCAGGTCATTCATCATCCGGAGCGCAGCCTCGAGCAGTCGGACGCCATGCCCCCCGAACTGGGCGGTCCCCGGGGCAGTGGTGGCTCCGCCCTCAGGGAGCTGGAGGGGCCCCCTCCACTCCCTCCTGGGGGTTCAGCTTACCCGCGGCCTCCCCTAGTCCCTCAGGCTGAGGCCCAAGGGGACCAGGAGGCAAAGCCTACCCCGGAAGCTCCTGAGGCCCAGGCGGGAGCAGAGCCCCGAAACCAAGGTCTCCCGGAGAAACGTCAGGCTGCTGAGCTGCCCCGGAAGTCAGAGGCCGGAGTTTCCGGTCAGGCCTCACAGGCCGCAGTCGGGGCCTCTCCGCCCAGGGTGGAGGCAGAAGGTTCCGCTCCGCCACCTCCAGCAAGTGAGCAAGTTCCAGCAGGGCTACCTGGATGTGAGCCCAGCGAGCAGCCCCTGCCAGCAGCCTCAGAGGAGCTGTCCCCAGGGGCCCAGGCCGGACTCCAGCTGCCCACAGTGACCGACGCCAACCTGGAACGGGTAGACTAAGCCTCGTCTGCCCCCGGAGGCCATTCTCCCCGACCTTGCCTCTTCACCGTAGCCCACTGTCTCTGAAGGAGGCGTTGAGGGTTAGAGATGGCAAATGGAACAACCAAGATCAAGACGTGTTTTTAATAACATGCAGAACACATTCAGCCTTTGCTATTTGTCCTCAATTTATTACCGATGTGGAGCGCTTCTATTTAATATTGAGTGATAATTTTCCCAAATGGCAACAAAACATACCAATTGTAAATTTATATTATTTTCCTATTAATATGGTACTTAATTCAGTTTCTTAATCAACAGCAAGGTTTGGTGTTTAAAGACTCCCACTACGAAATCTAAATATTGACAATGTGAGGTTATATTTATTTCAACGTATAGTTCAAGTTCCTTAGTTAATTAGTAGATATCCAGGTTCCATTTAAACTGTGTATATAAAGTATGCATATATTCATATGTAAATGTGTGAATATATACATATGTGTACACATATACACATATTTTATATAAATGTATATATTACACATGTATTTCACCCCTTATGGACTGCCCCCTATGCGAAATATGCAGACACTAATCAAAATATTCTCCTCCTTGCACTTGGGACTACAGTAGACTAATGCTGTATGAATCAGAAGTAGATTGAGAACATAGGTATTTAGGTCATTATTACTGTTGGTCAAAAATAACTAACCCTATGTTAGATCTATAAGTTCAACCAACTGATCAAATGACATAGCAGTTGTACAGAGTGCATTGACTCAAAGATGATCATAAGAGACCCCAAACAACAAAAAGATTCCCAACTGTAGATGGCTTATCTCTTCCAGCTGCGTCTCCTAGAATTCTCCACCAGCTGCCTCCCCCTCCCCCAACACACTTACCTGGTGGAGAGGGAACCCACTCCTGGCTACCCGAAATAAAGGGTTGGAAGTGGGAAAAGGAGCTAGGAAAGGAGGTATCTCAGACTGAGGAGAGACTTTGCCTATTCCTTTTCCCCACTGATGTCTCAAGACAGAATATTCACCCCTTGGCAGTCTCTGATCCAGTGTGTATTCTCAAACCATCTGTTCTTTCCTTCTATTTCCCTTCATTGTAGCAGAAAATTACACCTAGCCCTTATCTCAATCAATGCTAAATGAAATTATTATTTTTGTAAGACAGAAATCCACACAGGGTCTCAATATGAATGATGCAACTCAAAAGTTAATGCATTTTCTGCTTTGAGGGGTTTTCAGCAACAATGAATTAGGAATGAAGAAAGGGAGGGAGGAAGAAGGAAGAGAAGGAAAGAGGGAGTCCACAGGGAGGAAAGAAAGATGTCTAACCCATCCCTCCCCTTTAAGAGTTAAACTCAAGTGGAAAAATGGATAAAAGCAAGATTCCCTACTACTCATCCAGGAACTCATTCTTCACTGTCACATATGGCTGTTTGCCAAGGCACACAAAGAGCTTGTAAGCAGCAGCCATATGTTACAAGAATTGTAAACTGCATAAAAATTTGTTTGAAGTAGACAGGGTAATAACAGAAATGCTAGTCAGGGAGAGAAAAATCAGGAGAAAAGCATGTTGCTATTTGAGAACCCATGTGCTTTTAAAGGCTTAAAATATTATAACCACAGGGGTATCCAGCCAAATTCGACATTACTGGAAATTAAACATACATTTAATTCAGAACCAAATATTCACCATAACAATTTAGGAGGGTCTCCTCCCCCTCTATTTACAGAGGCTGAACTTCCAAGAATGGAATAAGATTAGATAGTCATAGAAAAATCTCAGTCTGAATGTTTAGTAAAAGAAACAGGTAGATGTGCCAAAATCTAGCAAGTCAAATATTCTAACACCCAAAGTTCATTATTTTCATCTAAAAGGTTTTCATAGCAACACATTACTCACTATTGTATGTTGAGCAGAGTTTCACATATAACTTGCCTAAAATATGTAATGCTTAATATAGGCTTTGGGAGAATTATTTTAACAAAGAATGTCTTATTATAGACCTTTGTGTTAGAATTTGGCTTTACTAATTATAACAATAATTAATAATACATGAAAGCAGAAGAAATTCCTATTCTTTATTAACTTAATGTAACTATTTTTAGAGATACAAGTCTACTTTCTAGAAACATAAGAGTTATTGGTGTTTTCTAAATTAATTTGCATAACTTATGTATCTATTAAAAAGGTACTTCTCTTCCCAAATTTCTAGTGGTGGTTTTTTTTTTTTTTTAATTTTCATTATTTTTTTTTTTTTTTTTTTTTTTTTTTTTTTACTTCTCTGTTTTGACAGAACCTAACAAAAATTTGCTTTTAATCTATTATTGGTTGAGTTTGGGGTCTCTGAGTAGAATGCATGAAACATTTTACTCTGAAAATATTCCCAGTGGGGGGAAGTGACATGCACACACACGTTGAGAGAGAAAGAGGGAAGAACACAGAACATTAACAATAAGGTTGTTACAGTCAAAAACCACTGAAGCCCTCAAGAGAGAAGAAATGGAAACAGAATGCCCAGGTGCTACAGTTTGAACGTGTCTCCCAAAAGCTGGATCCCTAAATGTTAATGGTTTATGGAGGTGGAGGCTTTAGGAAGTAAAGATGAGATCATGAGGTCATGGAGGTGGGACCCCATGATGGCATTAGTGGCTTCACAAGCAGAGGAAGAAAGGCCCATGTTAGTATGCTTACTTTGTCTCACCAAGCAATGCCTTCTGACACCTTAGTTACCATGTGGTAAGAAGGCCTCATCAGATGTCCAGCAGATGCAGCACCTGCTCTTAGACATTGCAGACTCCAGAACAGCAAGCCAAGTAAACCTCTATTCTTTATAAGTTATTCAATCTCAAGTATTTTGCTCTAGGAACATAAAACTAAGACACCAGTGTTGATGAGAAAACAAAAACCCACATTCCTTTGCTTGGTCAACCAGTTTATGGTAGACAATTTTCATATAGCCAATATGTTTTTTTTTCAGGACCAGTCTTCCCATAAGACCATGTTTCCTCACAGAAATATTCTTGAGAAGTAAGGGAGAGAGTGGCGATGTTGACTCATTTTTCTACTCTCTGATTCTCCGGACTGCACTGAGAATTTTTTCTAGTAAGACCAAAAGAGGTCCAGATGTTCTGCCTTTGGATTACTTTCTTCTTCTCAGTTCATATTGATCTGGAATGGGCTTCCTGAGCCCAGCATTTCCTGACATGTTTTGAGGATTGGTTAGCAAGAACAAGGGTAAAGTTGAACTAGCTCTTATAGATTTTAAATAGCCCCCTATTTTGAGAGGATAAAAGTAATATGTGTGTATTTGCAAAACTGCTTTTCAATAAGACCAACAAGAAAAAGAGAGAGATTGCTTCAGAAAAGTCTCCTCAGCCATTTACTTTGTAACCAGTAGTTAATCACATTATTTAGGAAAAACAGAATGAAATACAAAGAATTTGCTAAAGGAAGATACAAAACAAAATTATGCCTCTGGCCTTTAAAGTTTGTTCCCATCATAAAATGGCAAAGAGAGTTTAGGAGGCAAGTTGGAAGGTTTAAATTTTCACAAGGTTTAAATAATTTCCATTTCTATACTTTCGAACCAAAAATTAAGGTCATAATTAGATCAAGTGTGAGGGCGCTCCATTAGAATAGAAGCATTCACGTGCTGGTAATGAAAATTTTTCTTAACTGTATTAAGAAACTGGTAATGAAGATTTCTCTTAACTGTATTAAGTTAAGCATCTTTAATACTTAAAGTCTCAGTTGTGATGTCATATGATAGAAGTTTCACAAATGCTACTTGCTGTTGTATGTGCATGTGAGTGTACATACATACGCACACACATGCTTAAAATTTGACCTAAGTATACCTCTGTACCTGTATTTTGAAAATATAATGGTATTATCCTTCCTGCCAAATATAATAATTTACTGTGTGAGTAAGGATATTTGACATAAACATTTAACTAGTAAAATAAATCTGGAAATTCATTGATCCATGCCACAGAAATTACTCACAAAAGCTGTTTCACTTTACCAGAAAATAAAAGGGATTATCACTTCAACAGCACAATCAGGCTGGGCTAAATCCAAAAGCAGTCCCTCTTCATGCTGAATTTCAGAGCCCAATATTTCAGTTAATGCCAACAATTATCCCACTTTACCTTTGAATTATTTTACAGTTGTATAATATTCAATCATTTCATGTTGTAACTAAAACATACCTACATATAAAACTCATTATCTCAGAACTAACAGTCAGCTGATGACATTTTATGTCAAATAACACAAAACCACCATAGAAGCCAAGCGAGAAGACAGAATGTTAAGGAAAGGAAGAGAGGGAGAGACAGAGAGGGAAAAGATTTTCAACCTGGTACAGAACAATTAAAAGATAAAAGCTTAAAAGTACTAAGAACAATAAAATGAAAAGGCACACACAGGGCGGACCCTCTTATGAAAGCACACTGATACTAAAGTGCAAGAGCTATAATAACATCAACACATTTCAGCATCCTATCTCCCTAGCTGGGGGATTTTTACAAACACATTTGTTCAGTGTTGCTGACTTATTGATTTATTCTCATTTGCCTTCTTAAAAAATAATTAATGCACCCTTTTTGGTATAAAAATAAAATTACATTATGAAACATTAAAAGAGAAAAGAGAAAAATTAAACATAGTTTCATCACCCTATTTTAACTACTGTTAGTAGTCACTATTTCATAATATATTTTAAATTATTTAAATATCTTTTTGACTTTCACATTATGTTTGCCTTTTAGGCAGGGCATGGTAGTTCAAGTGAGAGTAATAGCTATTAATCGTTACCAGATTCGAGTGTTTACACTGTCTATTCAAATTTCATACCCTTTGCCACAAACACAGAAGTATATTACATTATTTATAGGATACATATGACTATGTAAATAAATACACAGCATCCATTATTTGAAATTGGCATGATATGCACTGCACTTAAATGTTGCACATAAACAGGTTTCCACTTAAACCTAAAGGACATGAGGTCGAGTGAAATGTTTAAACTCAACACAGCTCAAAAAATAAAGAGTGAACTCTAGAAAAATACAAAAATAAATAACAAAACAACAAGACAAAAAATCAAACTCCTGTTTATGAAGTCACAAGAAGAATCACACCATAAATCATTGCATTAGCTAAATAAAGATCAAAGTTCTAAAACAAATCTAAGCTCAAAATTGATGAGACAGTTTGTGGTTTTGTTGCTCTAGGGAAGTGATGTCACCAGCATTATCGACATTATATCTGTTAAGTAAGGCAAAGCTTAAAACCATTGTTAACATGAGATTTCTCTGATTTATCTATCAGGCAATTTAACAAGCCACAGAATTTCAGAGATCCCATATACTAAGAAAACTTTAAATTCAGAGTTTAAATGTATAGAAATAGTAGAAAAGGGATATTTCCATGACACCTAAAGTCATTAGATTAAATATGTATTAGCTGGGAATGCATTTGATGTGATTGCATAAGCCAGATTTATACACTACAGTAATAATTCAAACTAGTACAATTTCTAATGATCAGACTAGTATAATATTCTGAGTAAAGAACCCCATGTTCAATTCATTTTTCTTAACATTTTTATCAAAGAATTATTCCTGGAATAAAAGTATCCAAATCAAATCCAAGACAGTACCAGTCCAGGAATCAGACTATTGAATCCCTAGTCATTGGCCCATTGCCAACTAGCAACATGAATTTGGAGAAATTACTAACATTTCTGGGCCTCAGTCCATTTATGTAAAAAAATGAGAACTTTGGACTAGATGATATCTGAGGATTTGGGTGTCTCTGATTAAATCCTCAAGAGTATGAATTTATGTAGGATTTTCTACTCTCCATGGAGGGTTTTATTCTCAGAGAACTTGGGCATTTTGATTACAAATCGGGCAAGGGAAAGGAAATAAGAAATTACCCAAATAATTCTTTAATTTTAAAAATCAGACAAAGTATAGATTAAGGATTTATTCCACATATATTGAGGGCCACATATATTGAGGGCCTCCTGTGTGTGATGTTTGGTGCAGCCCCAGGGATGACAGTGAAGGGACAGGGCTAATGAAAGAGTTTTAAGACCACCCAGTCCTCAACTCTAGCTGCACTTTGCCATGTGACTCAGGCCTGAGGACTCCTACCACCTACACTGGGAACTTGCTTCCAAGGGAAGAGGCTGGAAGAAACTGTGCTGTCCCACTTACTCTGCAGTATTCAGCAGTCAAAAACCAGGGAAAAGATCTCTCTAGAAGCATTTTTAGTACAAATATTCAGATTTCCAAGTAGAATCATTTTGGAGCCTGGTCGAGAATGAGCATTCTGATATGCATGTGGTTATTTGTGTGAGACTATATATGTGTAAGTACATGCTTGTGTGTAAGGGTATGTGTATGTGTGTATGTGTGCCAGTATATATGTGCAGTTTTGTGCAAGGGTGTTAAATGCATGTGTGAATGTTTATGATTGTACATGACTGCATTGATGTGAGCTTATGTAAGTGCATGCAGTTGTGTGAGAGTTGACAGTGTGTATGAAAAGCTAAAAGCCGCAGATGTGATTTGAGTCACGAGACTAACTGGTTTTTCATAGGTTCATGTCTTACTGCAGACTTTTGTTTGCTTACCTAATCCTCCTTTGCTTACAGTGTCACAGAGCTCACTTTTTTTGGCTGACAATCTGCCTTCTGAACAAACAGGCAGGTGGGTGAGGCTGTAAGTGTAGTGGCAGCTGCTCATGAAATAATTGCACGTACCACCAGCCCAAGGTGACAGCCACCACTGACTCACGACTCCCATTCCTAGGAAAGGAATGGGCACATCTTGAGAAATTCTCTGTGCCATCTCTTACAGAGACCAGCCACCGCTGGAGCAGGGAGCACAACAAGGCTGACTGGATTCTGGTCTTAAGTGAGAGAGAGAGAGAAGCTCTTCACACAGTCACTGTCTCTTTACCAGGGTGACATCTTTGAAAGCAGAATTACAGTCTCCTTTTCTCTTCCATGATATCATCCAGTTAAAACCAAACCCCTGAATATAAAGAACATCTCCCTGAATTCAAAGCCAAAGAGAAATTTTGTCCAATCCATAAATGCTTTAATCAGTGAGTCAGAAGAGTTGATTACAAATCCTACCAACCAGTCAGTCATGCCCATGATTCATTCTTTGTGCAGAGAGATTTTTTGCTGTTATACAATTCATCTCCCCAAAATATCTAGTATTGAGTAGCTCTGCTGTCACAGCTGGACCATCTGGCTGCTCCCTTGCCCATTATTAGAAAACTGATCCAGAAGTCCTCCAGTTCAGTCTGGGAGTAATTTAAAGCAATACCCAAAGGAAGGAGAGTTAGAGCTTTTTAAAATGAATTAATTGTCTGCCACACAAGTTAACTGATGATCTTCAAAAGTTAAAGGGAGCAGAACAAGTAAACATAAATAAAATTAAAAGGCAAGAACAGAACGAGAGAAGATAGTTACAATAAACACAGTAAAATATCAAGATCCAGAATACAAACAGAAACAATACAAAGCAGTAAGGCAAACTTAAAAGAAAGTGTTTTCCACAAACAGTGGAAAACATGTGCCCGAATACAGGTGATGGGGCATGGGATGCATATCTACAGAGAATTCAAACAGTAATAAAACCGACTACCAACAAGTCTTTTATTATCATTGTGCATTGCAGTCCTAAATAATGTTAGTGGTACAGCTGTCCTTCCTTCCAGGGACAATTGTTCTTGCTATATGCCCCTACCCCTGTGTGTAAGCCCCTGGCATGAAATGTGAATGAGCAGTTTATAGAAGAAATATAAATGACCAAAATCCATCAGGCAAATAAATAAAACAATGAGATACTATCACTTTTTCTCATTAAACTGACAAAATAAACATTGATAAAATCCAATGTTAGCAAGGATGAGGACCACCTGTACCATACCATATTGAGTCATCTGCCTTTTTCTTGTCCATTTGTAGGAGTTCTTTCAAAGGACAACTTGGGAGTATTTTTAATTCTTTCTAATGTGCAAACTAAAAATTATTTGGCAGAGTAGACGTGATTTTTGTCCAACTGCATCCCTTCCTTGAAGGAAGCTTTTTGCCTGGGATACTTAGTCTGGATGGGACTGTCAATCACAAAGCTCCACCCCCTCACTAGGTCCTGGCCTCAGAGCTGAGCCTACTCCAGAAGAACAATTGATAGACTAGTTCAGAGACAGTGACAACTCCAAATTTCCATAGGAAAGGGACTGCAAACTAGCTGAAAGAGAGGCAGGAGGCTATTTGACTCATCACGAAGTTGCATGAAGACAACCACACTGTTCTTACTCAGATGTAATCTGGGGTTTGCTGACCCTGAAGCCTCTCTAATCCAGTGTGGTCAAATTTGCCAAGAAGCATCCTGTCTCATCTAGCTGGTGATTATTCTGCTTGCCCCTGAGAGATGATAGCCTATATGCAGAAGAAAGTGAAGAGGAAGTGAATGAAGTTGCAAGTTGAGAGGAGAAACATAATCCTAATAGCCATTTTTGAGCTCCTGGACCAATTTAGTCATTTGGGAATCAGATAATTTCTCTTTTTAAGAGGATGTGAGTTGGGTTGCTATTATCTGCATCCAAAGAGCTCTGAGTAACAGAGATGAGGAGTAACAGAGACCCTAGCTCAAACAGTTGAAGTATGGTGGGGAATTATAAAACAGATCAAAATTATAATAACTGACATATCAAAATGCTTTAAAAACACATCTTTAATTTCTCAACTTTAAAACCTGTATTGCAAAAGTGATGAATTATTACACAGTGAATGCTTTCATATAACCTGCGTGAAGAAACAGAACATCCCACAAGCATCCTAGAAGATCCCCCTTCCTCTACTCTGGAGTGAATCACTTTCCTGAATGTGGATTTGTTTTTACCTGGTGTGTACACATTTTTTTTTTTACAAAAGTATTCTTTTGCTCAAAACTGTATGTGTGTGTATGTATGTATGATTCATCCATGTTGTAACTTGTAGTAGTAATTCACTCATTTTCATTGTCACATAATAATCTATAGTATGAATATATCACAATTTATCCATTCTAGTGTTGATTGATGGTTAAATTGTTTCCAATTATTGACTACTTCAAATAATGGTGCCATGACATTTCCTAAGTATATACTTAGGAGAGGAATTAATGGGTTATATGGCATGTGTCTGTGAACTACAGGAGATACTCCCAAACAGGTTTGCAAAGAGATTGCAATTATTTAAACTACCAGTGTATGAGAGTTCTAGTTGCTCCATGTCCTCCCCAGCACATGATGTCATCAGCTGTTTTACTTTTACCCATTTGGAGGGATGTAGTAATACCTCACTAGTTAGAATCTGCCTTTCCCTGATGAGTATGGAGGTGGAATAGTTATTGGCCAAGTGGATATCCTATTTTGTGACATACACATTTAAAGTTTGTCCCTTCTTTTCCTATTGAGACATGTCTTTTTCTGGTTCATTTATAGCAATACTTTATATTTCTGAAAATAAATACTTTATTAGTTGATGTATTTGCAAATCAATTCTCCTGCTCTGTGGTTTTGTTCTTTGCCTTTTAATTGTACACCCTCTCCTTTTTGGTACTGGGGATTGAACCCAGAAGTGCCTGACCACTGAGCTACACCTCCAACTCCTTTTTATTTTTTTAATTACAACAGTGTCTTGCTAAGTTTCTGAGGTTGACCTTGAACTTGCTATCCTACTACCTTTTTCTCTCTTAACAACACATTTTGATAAATGGAACTTTTACCAATCTTTGAGCTTTTTTGACAAATGTATTTGTGTCCTAAGTTCTTTTCAACCCCAAATTGTGAAGATATCTTATGATATCTTCTAGAAGCTCTATCATTTTCCTTTTACATTTAAATCTGCAGTCTGCCCAGAATTGATTTGGGGGTTAATGTGACATATGGGATCAGATTAAAGTTTGTTTGTTTTTTCTATATAGATAGGCAATTGATAAAGCACCATTTATTTAAACAAAACATTTTCCTCCATTACTTTTTAGTGAAATCTTAGCCATAAATTGAGTGGTCATATGTGGGTGGGTCATTATCTAGACTATTCTGATCAATTTATTTATTTATCCTTGCACCAATACCACATCTTTTTAATTACTATTACTTTACAGTAAGTCTTTTTGACTGATAAAGTAGATCTTCCTACTTTAAAATAGTATTCTAACAAAGATAGTAGTCTTCAAGGCAGCACAACTAAAAGGTTCTTTGAGATAGTATTACTATTTTTAGCACTTATTTCCACATAAAATTTAGAATCAACCTGTTGATTTATACACACACACACACAAACACACACACACACACACACACAAACAATATCGGGTTTCTATTTAATCTATAAATCAATTTGGGAAGAATTAATATTTTACAATAGAGTTTTTCAATCATAAATGTGATAATTTGAATACATTTATTTAGGTCTTCTTGGATGATTTTTCAATGACATTTTACAGTTTTCCAGGTGTCTTTGTTCATTCTTCATTAGGTTTAATTCTAGATGTTTAGTTTTTATGAGACCAATGAAAATGATATAGTTATTTAAATTTCACTTTCTAATTGTTTTTTGCTGAAATGTGTCAATAGTATTGAACTTTTATAAATTGACCTTGTAACTAGCAACCTTATTAAATTTACTAGTGAATTCCAATAGGATATTATTTATAGATGACTTGGATTCTAAGCACACTATCATGTTATTTACAAATAATGGCATTTATTTCTCCCTTTCCATTTTTCTCTTCTATTAATTTTTCTTGCATAAGGTAAAGACCTTTGGTAAAATTTTAATATCTATTGTGATTGTGGGCCTCCTCCCTTATTCCTAATCTCGGGAAATTTTACAAAATTTCACTAATAATAGATTGTATATGACTTCTGTAGATGTCTTTTAAGAACATTGCCATCTACTCCTACTCTGCTAAGTTTTTCACAAATGAGTGATTTTTATCAAGTGCTTTTTCTGTATTTATTCAGAAAAAACATGATTTTTTTTCTATATTTTTCTTCTGTTAATGTGGTAGATTATGATGATTTTTCAAATGTCAAGTTATTTCATATTTTTTAATAAAGTCAACTTGGTCATGAAATAATATCCTTTTTATATTAATAGAATTGGTTTGCTAATATTTTGTTTAGCATTCTTCTACCTATGTTCTTGAGAGATATTACCTATAATTTTCTTTCCTTATAACATTTTGCCATTATAAGTTGGGAAATAGGCCTTGTTTTTCTATTTTGAGGGGAGAGTTTGTGTGTGTTAAGTGTTCTGTTTTTCCTTATATGCTTGAAAGAGTTTGTCAGTTAAGCTATGAAAGTCTGGAGTTTTGTGGAAAGAATTTAAATCAGGAATTCAATTTTCTTTAATGAATTTTCCATTTGTATGTCCATTGTTGTATGATATATTTTTTAAGAAATTAATTTATTGTATCTATATTTTCATATTTATTAGCACAAATTGGTCATAATATCCTCTTAATTTTTTAATTCTGTTCTCAGTGGTATTTTCCCCTTTTTCATACCTGAAGAGGGGTAAGTTATACCTTCTCCCGATGTCTTTTATAAATCTTGTCAGAGGTTTATCTGTTATGTTACATTGTTCACAGAACCAACTAGTAGCTCTTGGTTCTCTATTTTGTTTTCTCTATTGCACATGTTTTCCATTTCATCAATGTGTACTACTATCTTGACATGTAATTTGCTATTCTTTTTCTGACTTCTTGAGCTAGATTCTTAGATCAGTTTTTTTTCTTTCTTCTTTCCTAACAAGTACATTTTAAAATTACCCAAGAATGACTTTAACTACATCCCACACGTTTTGACCTATTATTATCATTCAAATTCAAAATGATTTTTCATTGTGATTTCTTCTTAGACATGTTTAGCTGATCAGTTTCTAAACATTAAAAAATTTGTATTTATCTACTAAGTTAAAAAAATTTTTTTTCAGTTGTTAATGGACCTTTATTTTATTTATTTATATGTGGTGCTGAGAATTAAACCCAGAGCTTCATACATGGTAGGCAAGGGTTCTGCCACTAAGCTACAACTCCAGCCCTCTAGTAGTCTTTAATTAATTGATTAATTTTATTGCAGTTATAAACCATACTCTGTGTGATTTAAATCATTTGGAGTATGTTTAAAATTCCTTCATGGCCCAGCACATAGTCAATTTTGGCAAATGTTCCATGTGAAAATGTTAAATGCAGTATGATATATTAAGTTAATTTTGTGAATCATGTTGTTTGAAAATATTTTATCCTTACTGATTTCTTGTTTGTTTGTTTGCTTTTGGTCCTAATTCTATTAGTGAAAGCTCTTACTATTTTTGCAGAATTTGTTTATCCATTTTGTTCTATCAAGTATTGTCTTGAATATTTCTAGCTGTACACAAATTTATCCTTGTGATATCTTTGTGTTGGAATGACCACTTTGTTATGAAATATCCCTTTTATCTTTAGTAATGCTTGTTGACTTAAAGTCTAATTCATCTGATAGAAATACAGGGTATGACTTTCTTGTGACTAATATTGGCAGACTGTATTTTTTTGCACTATTTTGCCTTAGATTTTCCTAAATTATTTTAATTTACAACAATGTGTGTACAACATTGAGTTTATTGTGTTGTTCTATACAGTTTAACAATTTTTCTCTTTTAATTGGAGTTTCTTTATTGATTTATGTATAATATTATAGCTAAAGAAAACTAAACTCACCACTCTGCTATTTGTTTTATATTGTCCCATCTATTTCACTTTTTTTTTTTTAATCTTTCTTTACCTTCTTTTGGACTATTAGTTTTTACTAATTTTTATTATCTCATTTCCATCTCTGTGAGCTATATGTAGTTACACAATCTTTCACTATGCTTTTAGTGATTCCCATAAGGATTTCAACATTTGTCTTTGACTCATTAGCATCTAATGAATAATACTACTTTTGCAACTGACTGGACAAGGTAAGGTCTTAGACATTTTAATTACATTTTTTCCTTGTCTACTGCCTTCCAGTTCATCTTCCAATTTAGGGTCCCTCTCTCTTCAACTATATCCAAGCTATTGTTAAACAAATCCATTGATTTATTAACAATAATATTTTCGAGTTTTAGATATTCCATTTGATTTTTCATCGTTTCTACTTCTCTGATATAATTCTCTATCTAATCGTTTTATTTGTGGAATGCAGTAATCACAATTATTTTAAAGTTCATGCCTGATCATTGCAATGTCTAGATTTCTTGAGAGTTTTTTTTTTCCCCCTTGATTTCAGCAATTTTGCACAGAGGCACATTAGATTGTTCTTGTTTGAATACAGGAAATTTTTTTGTGAATTTTTGGGTGTGATTTAAAGCTTTGGATAAAGTTGCCTTCTTAAAGAGAAACTTAGTTTTGTTTCTAGCAAACAGTTAAGGTGAAGCAGCTCAGCCCACCAAATCAAATTGAGGTGATCTTAAGTTGGCCTTCAGCCTTTTTAGAGTCATCTATTTCCTCTGGTATAGGACAATCCCACTGAAGTCCGGAATGTTGTTGCCTAGGCTCTAAGCCATCGTCTGTTTCTTAACTCCCATTGGTGGTACTGATGCCCCCTACCTCCTCAGCCTTATGGTCACAGCTTGCATATTTATTTGCAAATGACTTGAGGGTGAAAACCAGTCTGAATATTACTTAATTTCTCCTTTTTATTTCCTTGTCTCTTTAAATTTTTACTGCCTAGATAGCTCTCCAGTACCTAAAAACAAATATTCTATGTATTTTGTCAAGGTTTGCTATTATTCCTGGATGGAGGGCTGTCCTGCAAAAACTGGTTTCACCCTTATAAGAAGCAGAATTCCCATCCAGTTTGTCCTTTGAATATCAGTTTTATCTTGAGATTCTAGTGATTCATCATGCTTCCCCTGTGAGCTCTAAAATTAAATTATTTCTATGACTTTGGCTCCATTGAGTTCCTGTTTAAGAACCAGCTAAGAAGAATCTGTTTCATTAGTTTAGCTAAGACTTTAGCCTTGATTGTGATCTATTATAATGGAAACATTAAAGTTCAACTATGGTGGAAGCAGGCAAATATGTTTTATCTCATGTGCCAAGAACTGTGAGGCCACAATATGTGCCATGATAAATTAATAATTCCTATCCTAGAATGAGAGGTGGTGGCAGATATATGCCAGGCATTTGTCAGACTCAGATATGGTGATCAGTGTAGACCCATCTCTCTGCAGAAGTATTTGTGTCCACTTATGTTTTAAAGAGACACAGCTACTCCCCCTCTCTTCAAAGTTAATAAGTATTTGCTCACATGGCAGATATTCCCCCCATAAACTAAAACACTAGCAAATAAACAGATGCCAATGACTCATGGTTTCCCATTACCTTTGTAATAGGAGTTTGATAACTTTGAATTTGGGGGAAAAAAAAAAAAAGGCAGCTTCTCATTGGGTGTCAGTCCATCAAGGCTGCTATAACAAAAACACCACAGACTGGATAATTCATAAACAACAGGTATTTACTGCACAGTTCTGGAGGATGAAAGGATAAGATCAAGCTGTCAACAGATTTGGTGTCTGGTGAGGGTCCACTTCCTCATATGGTCATCTTGTCACTGTAACCTCAAATGATGGAAGGTTTAACAGATCTCTCTAGGGTCTCTCTCAATAAGGGCACTAATCACATTTATGAGGGCTCCACTTTAATTATCTATCACCTCCAAAAGGCCCCACCTTCTATACTATCACCTTGTGGGTTAGAATTTCAACATATAGATTATGGAGTAAAACATTCAGTCTATAACATCAGTTGAGACTCAGCTGTCAGAATGAAAGGTAATTAATAGTGACAATAGTTTCTAAACCCCAATAGAGGTACTGTCTGACAAGGTTGAACATTCTTCTAGAAACAAGAAAACAATATTAGAAAGCAAGACTGGCCAGGAAAAGCCAGTACCTAGTATCACAGATACAGAGCAGTCACTAATTCAATACAGTCTAGATTTTTGCTAATTTGGTTCAAAATGGGGCATAAGAGACTTGGCCATTATGATAAGATTTTCAAGACCAAAGTTATAGGAGGGAAGTGACTGCCTGTTGGCTCAGCTTCCCTGCTACTCCTGCTGATCTGCAGGGATCCAGATAACTGATTCCTAACCTGCTTATTTTAGATCAGTGGCTTAGCTTTTTGACATCTCCAGTCTCACAGTCAGATTCCAAAGTCCCTCCCTCTGAAACTATCCTGCAAGCCAGGACAGACAGGAGCAGCTGCCACTGCACTGATAATGGGTTTGTGCTGCTGCTTGCCCACAAAGTTTGCTTTGAGTTGCTGATTTGCATCCCTGCCTGCCCAAGCACACAGCTTCTGTGTCTCCGCCACCTTCAGCACAGAGAGAACAGCAGTGCCACCTACTGAGCCGCTGGAGACGCAGCCAGCTTCTGGGCCAGTCCAGGCCTGCTTGTCACTTAATCTGGCAGGCAGGATTGCTTTACCCAGCTCCGAGACTGAAAACCACCTTTGTACAGCGATTAAGTAAGTAGGCCTCCTTCTCTCCTTCTCTGCCAACTTTAGTGATTGTTGTTTACCACTCTCAGACTGGAAAAGGTCTCAAGGAAGTTTGCTCTGCTCTGAACAAATGAAACTCAATTGCAGTTGGGACCCAGGCTGTATTCTGCTTACATGAGAAGTGAGAAAGCACGCAACTACAGAGTTGAACACCTAACACAATCACTAAGTGCTTGTGCTGTGCGAGACCCTGGATGAGGCACAGGGGGTAAGATGTATGAATGGTCTACACCACAGGAGCAGTAGAAAGATAACAAACTGACACCTGGAGCCCACAATGACAAAATACATTTGAGCTCACAAAACTCAGCCACAATTTACTCCACAGGGACATATTTGAAAGAATGGAATTTGGGGGGCTCTGGAGTTTCTATGTGTCCCTGAGTTCTATTGCTACTGTCACCATGCATATATTAAGAAATCATGGTGCTTTCTGCAATGGTTTGTTTGGCATTTGTTTTGCTTTTTGAATCACTGATTAACAAATAATGTATTTTGACTTTTGTTCTCAAAATAGCTGCTTTGCAGATGCCCTAAGCATCTACTTGGCCTGCCTCTTGGAAAATCTTACCAGGACACTCTCAAAGGACAAATCTTTTCCCTGTATTCACATTCACTGCTAACAGCACATGTCTGGCAATGATCAATAATAAAATAATTTTTTTAATGTTTTGAGTATCTAATGATTTCATAAAACCCTACTTCAACACATATGTATGTATATACATAAGTAAATGTATTATTAAGTCAAGAACCCAACACACTCTTATCTGGTCACATATTTGCTACTGGGAAGCAGAATCTGAACACTAAGGGAATCCTCCTCCCTTCTGAGAGATACTTGTTCAGCCACTATGCACAGCTGTCATCCACACATATAAAAATGACTACATGAGTGTGATTCCTCCTATAAGAGGAGACCAGGCAAAAGCACATGATAGGAAATGGGCAAAGCAGTGTCACACTGAACAGAGTCACAGATTTAAGGCAGATTGCAACATTAGTGAACTAAATTTCTTAAGCTACTACTATGAGAATTCTATGGGATGATTAATCCTGAAAAAGTATTTGGTACTTTCCTATGATTCTGCATACCGTCCAGGTGGACAATAATTTAAGGATCGTGTATTAAGTGTTTACATTAGCTCTTATCAATCATCATGCTCCCACCCATCCCTGCTTCCCTCTTTTTGCAGATATCCATACAAAGTAGTTTTAAAATTTTGGTCCTGAGATCTTTTAGGTGCAGACCTGATGGACTTTCCTTACACACCTTTCTCTTTAAGTCCCATGATTCAGGTTATGGGGAATTTGGAGCACTAAATGTGTAAGTGCCAGGCTGCTGTCAGTCACTACAAGTCCACATGAACACACTAGCTGCACTGCTGCAAGAACAGCACACACCACTCAGACATCTCTCAGAACCCTAAATCACAGTATTCCGAGGCCACTCCAGCCTCCATTCTTGCCAGAATATCTGAGTTGGCCTTATGGTTCATCTCGGTTTGTTTGTTGTCGTTGTCCTTTATATACAGCAGTTGAGTATATGTTGACATATCGTACATTCGTGGAGCATAACTTCCCATTCTTGCAGTTGAACATGATGTGGAGTTTCATAGTGGTGTAATCATAGAAGAACATAGGGAATTATGTCCAGTTCATTCTATGATCTTATTCCCATCCCCCTCCCTTCCCACTGTTTCCCTATCTAATCCACTCGACTTTCCTTCTTCCCCGTGTTAGCATCCACATATCAGGGAGGACATTCAGCCTTTGGTTTTTTGGGCTTTGGCTTATTTCACTCATTTCCATTCATTTATCTAGGTCTGTTTTTGAGGTACACAAAATTGATAAGCACTGGACGTGTGATAGGATGAGCCTTGGCTTTCACCCGCCTCCTTTCTTCCCTCTATTCTTGTCACTTCTGCAGCCTCACTCAAGGTCAGCCAGGAACTGTTTAACTGTCATCTGACCAAGTCAAGAATGCTCAAGACGTGAGGATAGCCATTGTGAAAATAAACATGGGATGAAACAAAATGAAATAAAGTAATCATAGATTCTTACATGGGAAGGAACCTTCAGATTCCAATTCAGCCTCTTAACTCGGTGTTTTGGTGGCCTCTGAACTGCCTGCCAAAAATTCGAGTTACCTCCAGTTAATTCAACATTTAGATGATTCTTCTTTATATTAGCCAGAGTATGATGCCATAATAGCTAACTCTTGTTAAACATATTCTACTTTGCATACATTTGCATTGTTTATTCTCCCCCAGAATGCTGTCGGGAAGATACTGTTAGAAAGGTCAAGTACTCTGCCCAAGGTCATCCAAAAGGAAGAGATAGGTGTAGGATTTGAACACAGGCTGGCTCCAGAAGTCCTCTAAATTATTTGGTGTACATACCATGATTCCTGTTTTCTCTAACTTCTGCTAATTGGTCCTTGGGCCATAAAGGCATCTGATTCTTCTTCCACATGGTATTTTTGCTTAGCGAGAGGAGGTGATTTCTCTTCTCCTACTCAATCACATAGTTCTTTCAACACACCTCATACAACACAATTTTTATGTTCCTCAGTCTTCAGGCCTACTAATTGTACATGCTCTGTTTGGTCTATGTCCTTTTGAAATGTGTTACCCAGATCCCAAGATAATCATATCCTAGACGTGCTAAGACCAGTGCAGTGTGCAAAGACATGGCTGCCACCTGCTTTCCAGATGAGTACTGCCTAACAGGACTTTCTATGGTGATGAAAATGTCCTCTTCTATACTCTCCTATTTAGTAGCCACTAGCTACACTTGTCTATTGAGTGCTTGAATTGTGGTTACTGCAACTGAGGAACTAAGTTTTTTGTTTAATCAATTAATTTGATTTTATGTAGCCATATGTGAAAAGTAGCTATGTATGAGTGAGAGTATGGTTCTAGATTCCACAGTTCTACCTCACATCCTGATCAATGTCATCAGGATGATTATGTCATCACCATTCTATAATACACAGTTGGCCTCTAGGACCCCTGAACAGAGTTTACAATTTTTCTGATAATTCTCACCTCAAGATCATTCTAGCCTATCAAGTTAATTTCAATTTTTGTCATTTGCAGTATTTAGGATCTTGAATGCTTTGTGTCATCAGCAAGTTGCTAAATCTTCACAGAACACATAATAGTAATAATAATGATATAATAGTAATAAACATAGCTAACATTTATTGAAGACTTACTAAGTGCCAGGAATAGCACCACACACACGCCAGCACTTTGTACATCTCATATAAACCCAGGACAGTCTGGCTCCACCACCCAGACCTTCACCTACTGACCAGACTGCTTTCCACATCAGAGAAACACACACACACACACACACACAAAGTGTGTGCACACACACACACAGGTCAGCACTTACAACTTTCTTCTATTTACACATTGGTAATTAATCTACATTTTGCACCATTTAGTCCCAAATGTCACTGCATCCAAAACAATGCTCTTACCATTTTCCTAAGAATCTCATGACAGTTTCTGTCAAATATCTTACAGTAGCACGTTGTCACAATGTCTTTATCACTGCCCTAAACCTAACAACCTTTTAAGAAATAGAATGAGATCAATCTACTAAGATTTCTTCTTGAATCATCCTGACTTTGGGAAATATTTAATACTCATTTTCTTTTAGTAATTCAGTCAGTCAAAAGTGCATTTCCATGTCCATCAAGAGAAATGTAACAATTGAGATATTAATGGAAACTTTATTTCAGTAAGCTGTCCAACATGTCAAACAGGGTAGAAAAATGCATTTAAAGTTTAGAGCAAAGAATAATTTGGAATAAAGAACAAGCCTTTAATAAGAATATTAAAAAAAAAAAAGATTTGCCTGTGTAACAGGACAGCAAATGAATTTTTTTCCTCCTAAATTTCACCAAGTTTTGTCAGTGCTAAGGTGTCACCACATTATAAAATGTAGGGCAAGATTGTCTGCAGAACTTTCTTAGGAGGTGGCCTCAAACCAATGTTGGTAGTCTGTCAACCACTGATAATGAGAATTGTGAAGACAGGGAACACTGACGGGTGCTGCAGGTGCTGACGTCTTTGAAGGGAATTGCCAGGCTGCTGTGCCATTCCTTTCCTCTCTAGCACAGGGTGTGTCATGTGAGAAGACTGAGCTGGAGAGAAAAAGACTGAAAAGCAACCAGAGAGGTAGGGAGGGAAAAATCCAAGAGAGTGAGCACATTGTCATGGAAACCAAGGCAAGAAAGTGAGTGGGCAGCTTCCTCAAGTGCTGCTGAGAGGTTAAGCTGAGGAATGAAAAGCATTTATTGTATTTAGCAATAATGGGACATTGGCTTTCTTGATTAGAGCAATTTCCTCAGAGTGTTAAGGATGGAAGTGAGACTGCAGGAGATAAAGGGCTAATGCCAGAAAATCTAAACAATTTTTTGAATTAGGCTGTGAAAAGGAGCGAAAGTCTAGTAACTAAAGGTAAATGTAAATCCCAAAAGATAATTTTTAAGTTTTAAAATTAAGAGTATAAAGAAAAACCAACCTGCAGTTGTAATACGTGGAGATCAAATCATGTAGTAGTGAGAGCTATGGGTTTTGAAAAGATATATGTGCACATACATAATTTTAAAATAATCTTTAAAACAAAGATCAAAATTCCCTTGTTTAATTTACAATGCATCAACCAAAAGAAAAATAAAATAGAGAAGGAACTACATGATCATTTAAAGTTGAAATTCCCCTAATGGTCAATTTGCCCTTGTAGGCAATAGTAGAAGACTTGGTGAAGCTGAGGACTGTTTCAGTTAAACCAGAGAGCACACAATTTGCATCACTGACAAGGTCCTGGATTCATCCAATAACGTAATGTACAATCATAAACAGGGATATCATCTTTGTTAGATTCCAGATAAAGCAGCACTTTCAAATGGAAATTTTATGTACTGTAATTTTATTTTAATAACAAAAATGATGAAGCTAAGAATACATATCACTGTCTGAAGAGAAAGCAGTGGTTGGGATCTGGGCACTAGAGTAGCAGGTGGGTGACAGCTGGCTAGAAAGATTAGTTTGCATGAGTAGGAAGTATTTGACTTTCTCTGGTGCTTCAGCTTTAAGGTCAGGTTAAGGCCGCTCTTCAGTGTTAGCTCCTCTTTTCAGTGTTAGCTGTCCACTGTTGATTGTAAAGTGTTTGAGTTAGCCAGTTGAGGGCCAGTGGAGGGAACTGGGAAAGAATCAGGACGGAGAGAGAATCTCTGATATAGCAAAAGAAAATAGATAAAAGGTATTCTCATTAAAAAGGTGTCAAAAGACAAAATTTCAACAAAGCTAAATGACCCAATTGACTTTTTTTTTTTTTTTTTTTTTTTTTTTTTTTGCGGTACTGGGGATCTAGCTCAGGGCCTGGTACTTGCGAGGCAAGCACTCTACCAGCTGAGCTATCTCCCCAGCCCCCCTAATTGACTTTCATTTGCAATTCATGAATCAGGCAGCATTTTAAGTAAAAATAGGGAGGTGCGGGTAGGGCAGAACAGCCAGTTTTTATAAGATCACTTGAGCAGGAACAAGGAAACAGTATCACAAGAGAAACCTCATTGTTGCAGGTTTCTGTCAGACCACTGCAATATAGCACACGTTGCAATAAGATGAGGCACACTTTTTTTTTTTTTTTTTGGTTTTCTAGTACACATCAAAGTTGTGTTTATACTATAGTATGCCCATAAAGTATTCAATAGCATTATGTCTAAAAAATAACAAAGCATGTGCCTCAATTGAAAAATGCCAAATGTGACAGTCACCAAGTAAGCGTGTGCTGCTAGGGAAAGAATGACCATAGCCCTTCAATTTGAAAGGAGAAAAAAAAAAAAAAAAGCGATATCTTGCAACACACAATCAACTAACTCCAATAAAACAAGGTATGACTGTACAAAAAGTAGATTGGTCGACTAGTTTATGTCTGGTTACTTTCCATCTAAATGCTAAAGCGGAGGGGACTTCTTTATCATACTGGCTGAAACTGGCCTATTTGGGGATTTATCTGTCATCCCCTTCCTGATTTCTCAGGAGATCGGGGAAACAATTCAAAGTTTGGTGACATGGAGCTTTAGTATGAGTGATTTCATTTTGGTTTGATCTGTTCTGTTGGGACCTAGTGCAGGTGCTCAGTCCAAAACAACATTTATGGCCTCCCTAAATTTCACTTAACAGAAGAAAACAGACAACTCTTGAAAGATGAGACAGAATGAAATTCCAGATGCTATGAAGTTTGGTAATTTGGTGGAAAGTTGTTGAAGGATTTTTCTTTTATTGATTTTCATTTCAATGTGAAATAAAAGGCATCCTGTGAATAAGAGGAAGAGCTGGCGGGTTAGGTTTAAAGAGAACAGAAGGGAGTTAAGAACCCCACCACCTCCTACCTTGAAGAAGGAGAGAAACTGATTAAAAGAGCATCGTGAGATTGCAGAGTGGTTGTGACTGGACAGAGACCAGGAGGTAAACCGGGCCCATATGCTTAATGTAAGGTCTTCTCCAGCCGCTGCCCACAGCTGCGCAGGCATAAGGAGGATGGGTTAAGGTTAGGGTTTTGCCATTCATGTTACAAGGAGAGTATTGGTCAGTATTGAAGCACTGGGCCATGAGGTATAGGCCAAGTTGGAGTACAGTCACTTACTAAATCTTTTTAAACAGGAAAACGAAATAAAATTAGAAACTAGAAACCTAATAGAAACTTCCTGCCAAACCTAATCACTAAGTATTATTGACTTTACGTTTTAAAATATCTCTCTACTCTTTCTACATCTTCTCCACTTCCTCTCTTACCACTCATCACCTGTATCCCTTAACTCCTAACTCACCTTTTCACATCCTCCGGTGACTGCAACATCCTGAGATTTCTTATTAAATATCTAAACTTCTCTTGCATTTGCCTGCTCAAAATCCTCCCAAGGTGTGTTGATTAGGATGCTAGATAAACACTGAGGCCTTTCAACCATGTTGCATGTGACATGATTTTTTATTTCTCTCACCATACAGGACCTCTTGTCTAACATGCTCCTATTTGTAAATGGCCCTCTTAAAATGTATTGCCCAGGTTCTAGACACCAAGACAGTATTAAAGATGTAAGAACCTTATTAGAAGAAATACCTGAGGGGTTGGGGTAGTAGCTCAGTGGCAGTGTTCTTGCCTACCACATGTGAGGCACTGGGTTCGATCCTCAGCACCACATTAAAAATAAATGAATAAAATAAAGGTATTCTGTCCACCTACAACTACAAAAAAATAAAAATGAAAAAAAAATATAAGAAATACCAGAGAGAAAATAGAAAGAAAGAGAAGGCAGGAAGATTTGTGAAATGTGACAGAAATGTAAACACAAGTAAAGGAGACAGGGAAGGAAGAGTGTGGGAATACCCTGGATTGCCATGGAGTCTAAGGAAAATACAGTAGGGCCACAGAGAAGTCCCTGAGTTAAAGACCTTGCAAAGGCATCACTCTGTGCTACCTGTGTGAGCCTCAGAGCAAGCACAGTGACGAATTTCAGAGCACAGCTGCTGGGCTCTTGAATGATTTTGCTCTGTCACTGGAGGTCTGTGAGGTGTAGTCTTATGGCAACCACAAATTTGGCTTTCCATACCCTTTGGCTAAAGTCTAAAATCCTTTATAAAACCTCAGAGACCCTATAAATAAATTCTATCCTCCACCCACCATCCTTATCCAATCCCTGTCTTATTCTGTTCCAAACGTACCCTACTTCTCTCAATTCCAGAAATAAACCATGCAGTTTTCCCCATCAAAGCATTTCATACTGTATCTGCTACCTGTCTATTGTCCTTAGGCTGGGTTATATGCTCCCTTGCATATTCCTATAGTGGACAGTTCTCTTGTAACAGGTCACATGAGTAAGGATCTGCTGGACTCTGACTTCCCTGCCAAAGGCAATAGCTCCATGACAGCGGAGCACATCTGCCCTACTCACCACTGGACCTCAGGGCTTAATACAGAGTGATGCTTGAGAAATGTTCAATAACCCATTTTGACTGACTGACTAGTAAAAGGACATGAGGTAGAAGGAGACTGCTAGCAAGAAATTAGGGCAGTTGTGGGCATGTATATTGGGTAAGTTGAAGCTTAAGAGAAGATTAATGAGAGACCCAGAACAGGAAGTTGAAAGGAAAAAAAAAAACTTGTTTCATTTGCAAAGAAAAATCAAGGCAAAGATCATACTCACAATGGGATCATTTTGTGAACTATGTGTGAATCTGGGGTCTAAATATAGATATTTTTCAAACCACCTGGCCCCTGTAGGCTACAACAGTAGGGATTAAATTTAACCACATACAGCAGGGAGCCTAAATACAAAACTCTATCAGTTAGGGATCCCAGCATGAAGCAGATGACAAATTCAAAAGGATGTAACTGAATGAAATTTGAAGAAGCCACTATTAATACAGATGTGGATAAGGTTAAGGTAACCAACAAGGGGTGGTGAAGGTCCCTGGAATTAGCAACAGTGGGAGGTGATTGCCACCCCTATACTGAAGAGACATAGGTATGGACAATGTTACTGAAGCCCATGAAGACCTGCAGCCTCTGAGGAGGGGCCTCTGGGCAGATACTGTGGTCATAGAAGAACAGAGCCTCCTGGACCCAAGATAATGCAAGCAAAGAGGGAGTAGGGAAAATAATTATTCTGTTCTCCAGCACTGATCTCCTGCCAGGGGTTTTAATTGGCCAAATCCAACTGGAAGACAGAGGGCAAGAGAACTTTTTAGGACACAGAACCTGGAAGACAGAATGGAGAATGGATCATTGGAAGAGGGCTACAAAAGGAAAATAACCAACACATTATAGAGAGTCTATAGGTAGGTACCTCATGACTGAAATTCTGGATCCTTCCCTGGTCCTCAAGAATTGAATCTCCTTTTACCTTTCTGATCTATCATCTTTAATACTTGGCTCCCTTTCTTATGGTCATCTCCCATTCCAAGAGGAATTCTGGAGCTCCTGACATACAAATATATTCCAGTAAGAATGACTGAAAAAGGGAGAAGTCCAAAAGTGTACCTTCTACTTGAGTAGACTCCTTTAAGGAGTCCTCTGGTAGACCTCCACAGGATTGCCAAATATATTTTATTAGCCATCCATAGATGAAAGAGAGACTAGAGAATGGATGTGGTATTTTGCTAAGCATGTTGCTACCCAGAATCAAATCATGTCATGTGTATGTGTATGTGTGTTATTTTGTTTTGTTTCACAAAGAAAGGGTATAATGAAGACCAATGGAGTAAACTAGAAGATGCCGAGACAAACCCACATACTTAGAGACATCTGATACTTGACAAAGATGCCAAAAACATATGTTGGAGAAAAGACAGCCTTTTAAATGAATGGTGCTGGAAAACTGGATATCAATATGTAGAAGGATGAATTTAGATCCCTATGTTTTACCCTGCCCAAAAGTCAAATCAAATTGTATCAGACTTAGACCAGAAACCTTGCAAATGCTAGAAGAAAACATAGGGTCAAACAGTCCATCATTCAGGTGCAGTCACCAATTTCCTCAACAAACCTTCCAAAGCTCAAGAAATCAAGAACCAAAAAGTGGGATATCATTAAATTAAAAGCTTCTGCACAGCAAAGGAAATGATTAAGAAAGAGAAGAGAAAGCCTACAGAATGGGAGGAAATCTTTGCCACTTACTCCCCTGACAGAGGATTAATATCCAGAATATATAAAAAAATAAAAAACCTCAATGCCAAAAAAACTAACAAAAAATAGACCAATGAACTAAACAGAAATTTCTCAAAAGAAGAAACACAAATGGCCAAGAAATATATGAAAAAATGTTCAGCATCTCTTATCAATCAGGGAAATACAAATCAAAACTATACTGATTTCATCTCACTCTAGTCAGAATGGCAATTATCAAAAACACAAACAATAATAAATGCTGGCAAGGATGTGGGGGAAAAGGTACACTCATACATTGTTGGTGGGGGACTACAAATTAGTACAGCCACAGTACAGCAGTATGGAGAACGCTCAAAAAACTAGGAATGGAAGCACAATATGACCCAGCTATCCCATTCCTCAGAATGTATCCATAGAAACTAAAATCAGCATACTATAACAATATAGCCACTTCAACATTTATAGAAGAACAATTCACAATAGCCAAATGATGGAATCAATCCAGATGCCTGTCAATAGATGAACGGATCAAGAAAATGTGGTACACCACACACACACACACACACACACACACACAAACACTGTAGTAATGGAATTTTACTCAGCCATAAAGAATAAAATAATGGCATTTACCAGAAAATGGATACAAATGAAAAAAAAAAAAAAATCATGCCAAGTGAAATAAGCCAGCCTCAGAAAATCAAGGAATCAAGGGTCAAATGTTTTCTGTCATATGTGGAAATTAGAGCAAAATAAGGAAAATAAGGCAGCTAGGGAGGGAATCAAATAGATAAAAAAATATATAGGGAAGATCAATGGAGTAGAAGGACAATGAGAGGGAAGGAGGAAGGAAGAATATGGAATGAATATATTCATATATAAAGGTACCAAAGGGAATTTCATCTTTATGTATATGTAGAAAGTACCAATCAACAATAAACAAATAGGGCTGGAGTTGTAGCTCAGTGATAGAGTGCTTGCCTAGCATGTGTGAGTACTGGGTTCCATTCTCAGCACTGCATATAAATAAATAAAATAAAGGTTCATCAAAACTAAAAAAATTTTTTTAAATAAATGAAGGAGTAAAAGGAAGATTAGTAGAGGAAGGAGAAAAGAGAAAAAGAGTGGAGAAAAAGAGGGATGGGGATTAAAACCAAATTCCTTGCATGTGTATTTGTCAAAATGAACCCAAATACTATATATAATTGTAATGTCCTATTAAAAGAAAGAGGGTAGAATGGATATTGGGTAGACCATTCTGGAACAATGCCTGAGGAAACAGATGGAAACACTGAAAGATGGAATGAATCTTCTCAGGGAAAATTTTTTGGTCTTGTATGCTGACTGTTTTAAATGTTGGTTCCTTCCAAATGGTCTTGCCATTCTAATGATATTAAGAGGTGGGGCCTTTAAAAGGTGATTAGGCCATGGCTGGGGCTAATGTCCTTAGGAAAGGGTGGCTTAAGCACACTTTTACTTCTTGGCCTTTCTGTCTCCTTCCTTGTGAGGATCCAGCTTCCTCCCCTCCAGAGGACACAGCAGATAAGGTGCCATTTTCGAAGAAGACAGTGGCCTCACCAGACACCAAACTTGCCTATGCCTTGACCTTAGACATCCTGGCCTCCCAGAACTGTGAGCAAATCAACTTCTGTTCACTGTAAATTACCTGTCTCTGGTATTCTGTTATAGCAGTATAAACAGACTATGTTACTGACATTATAACCTAACATTGGCTTAGGTTGCACAGGTTCTTGTGATTCCTCTGCATAAACTACAGAGACCATTTGTTTTACATCTTTTTAGTCACATAATTCTCAAGGAATATATGTCAATCAAGATTAATCACTTCCTTAGTTTATTTTAATGTATCCTACCTCCAACTGATGAAAAACAGTCTTCATTCACTCAATAAATATTGAGCACTTCCTCTGTGCCAGGTACTGTTCTGGATGCTGGGGATACCACAGTGAGCAAAACAGACAAAAACTCTGTCTACATAGAGCTTATATTCTGGTGGGGGAAACAGACAATATAATACATAAATAAAATATATGGTATATTAGTTGGTCCTAAACAAAATTGTTTCCAAATTAATTGAAAAAAACAAAACTGGAAAGGGAGGTTAGGTAGCAGTTGTGATTTTCAACAGTCATAAAGACCCAATTAAGTAGAACCCTACAAGAGGGCATGATCTGAAGATACCGAAGTGAAGAGTAGTCCATGCAAATAGAAGAGGTGTAACTGGTGAAAAATATCTCCACAAAAGATGACTATGCCCTACACCCTGGAATCAGTGAATATGGTTCAGGTTCTGGAGCTTACTGGCATTAAGCAATCAAGTACAACTGCAAGATCTGTGAATAGAGGCTTCCCAAAATGCTAATTAGTAGAATAAATAAATCAGAAATAAAAAGTAAGATTCAGCCTCCACTTATTTCACTGTTTTATTTAGAATAATTCAAACAGGATAACGGTATGCTTGGTTCCTAAAAGAGAATAAGTTGAGCAGGAAGTTTAAAAATTCTAGCTTTGGGAAACTTACTTTCACTTGACACAGTCCTGCGATCAACTATGCATTTCACATGAGGCAGACAAGGACAAATAAGCCCTTTCTTATTCTGTCTGAGGAATGGCCTGTGGTTGATCACTTAAGCATGTTGATGTCTAAAATAACTACATACTCCATGACTCTCCCAAGACAATCAAAACACCCTTCACGCACACACTTCATAAGTTATTTCCAGTTTTCAAACATTTATGGAAATTTGTGATATGGTATTCCCAAAGATGAACCCCCCCTCACTAAGGTTTTCACAGTGAAGAAACTGCTTTGGTCAAAGTCTAGCACTGTCCAATAGAACTTTCTTCAGGGACACAAATGTTTTATAATTGGTACTGTAGCCCCCAGCCACATTTGACTATTGAAAACTTGAAATATGGCTAGTGCAACTGATAGAACTAATTTTTAATTTAAAAAAATTTTAATTCAATTTTAATGGACATATGTGGCTACTGCTACTATAACGGATGGCATGATCCAGAGGCTGTGATTCTAAGCAATCCTTTTATCTGTTGCCCTTTCTATTATAGTATGAGGATCGAGGAGAGGATTATCAAGGTATTTTCTATCTCCTATATTCTCTAACTTTTTAGTCTGAACTATTTAAATATTCTGACTGGTATGGTCTAGATGTTTGTGTCCTCTCAGAATTTGTATGTTGAAACCTAACCTCCATTGTGGTGGTATTAACTCACATGTTAATACCTTGGGAGGTGACAAGGAAATGGAAGTAGAGCCTTCATGAATGAGATTAGTGTTTTCATAAAAGAGGTCCAAGAGAACCCCTTCTACCATGTGAGAACACAGCAAGAAGGTACCACCGTGAACAAGTCAGCTGACACCTTTATCTTAGATTTCCCAATCTCTAGAATGATAAGCAATACATTTCTGTCATTTAAAAATTACTCAGTCTAAGGTGCTTTGTTATAACAGCCTGAACAGACTGTTTATTGTAAACTTGAGAGAAGTGATTTTTACCATTGGCCCAGAATAAAAGTTCTTATGATCTATTTATTTTCTTCACTGTTAATATTTTGACATTCAATTTTCTGAAAAGAAGTCCCCAAAGGATATCAAAACACAAAATTAAGGGAAAAAATAGTCTGAATTCTCCCACAACACATTTGTGTCTCTGATAAGCAGAGTTGCCAGTATATGTATTTGTTCATTTAACAGAGAGCTAATGGGCATAGCCCACAGGAGGCATTGATTACAAAATGTCAAAGACAAGGTCCCTGCCCTCTAGGAGGGCAATCAGAGTGATATTTGCATAGAATTCTATTATATGGTTTCCAGAGCACAAAAGCATGGCAAATTCTCTGTACCTGGCATCTAAGTACCTTCGTGTCCCTCAAAACCATCCTTGCTAAATGTTGACATTACAATCCTATAAAGATCAGCTTATTTGGCTCTGTCCTCCTCTCACCTGTACTCCCCACAGGTGTAAAACAGTACAGTTGGCACTCTGTCCATGGCTTTCACATCTGCAATTTCAACCAACCACATATTAAAAATATTCACAGAAAAAAAAAATTGTGTTTACTGAAACCTGAACAGGTTTTTTCCTTGTCATGATTCCTAAAATGAGAGTATAACAACTACTTGAGTAACATTTATGTTGTATTAAGCATTGTAAATAATCTATAGATGATTTAAAGTATGTGGGAGGAGTGTATAGATTAGATGCAAATACTGTGTCACTTTATATAAGGGGCTTGCCCATCCATGGATTTTGGCATTCACATGGAGTCCTGAAACCTGTTCCTATGGACATAGACATATGTATTATCTTTGAAGAGTTGAAAACTCACCCATAGCTCAAACTAAACATATGACCAAGAACTTCATTATTTCAAGACTTTTCTGATCTTTCAAATTAACTAAAAGGTTCTGAAATCCTCACACTTATAATATCTTGTTATTTAAAATTATATGTAAACCAAAGAAACTAAGTGCCAAAGTACTTGCTCGAACCTCAAAATAGAGACAATTCTAACAACAAAAATCAATTTGACTATTTTAAACATTATTCTTCTTAAATAAAATCACTTTGAATATTAATGCTTAGAAATTTTAAATATGCTTTCTCACATAGCATAGTGATTTGCTAGAAATATTTTAATGCAGATCCAAATAAGCAACGTGAAGATCATCAGATTTAAGAGAAACCATAAAGTTTTTTAGCAGCAAAATATGCCTGTCGCTTTCTATGCAGTGTTTTTACCCCGAAAGCTATAATAAAACATTAGTACTTCTTATACTCAGCATCATATAAATGCTTAATGTTAAACTCCAATTTCAAAAGAATATTCTTATATTCTTCACAGCCCATATCCCACCTACATAGAACACCAGATTAGAGACATCTGGAAAATGATTGAGATTCCAACACAGTTCTTCAAAAAGCTCTGGCTTCTTTGCACACAAAGTGCTACATATGCATTAATAATCCTGACAAAAATGTAAATGAGAGGCATGCCAGGAATGAAATTTCTCTTTCAGAATTTCTTCAGTCCAATAAAAATTTTCTTAATCTAAAAATGCAAACCTTCCAAGTCAAATGCTTTGTTAGAATTTCAATTAGTTTTTTTTAATGGATCTAACATTTAAATTTTCATTTCAATGATGGTGTAAATCACAGATGAACACACCAATTCTAGGCAAGAACTATTTTAGCTATATATACCTCCAGGAAACTTGTCACCTTTCACAGACTGCAGCCACTTCAAAACTAGAATTCAGCAAACATTTTAAAAAGATGTTCACAGCCATTGAAGATGATCAGCCTTCTGATAAAAATAATCATAGCTTCTTTCAGTTTCTGCCTGTGCACATAGAATGTGCTCAATAAATGCTGAATTGAATAGCATTTAGCATGTTAGCATGTCACATGTGATGTGGGAAAAGACTAACTTTGGCAAAATAGCCACAGCTGTTTAAGTCCAAAGGTAAAAGTTTTCTGGGACAGATGCTATTTTATAAATGAGAAATGAATAATCACAGACCTGCTTATTTCAGTAATGCCTTGTGCCTACTTCTCATTGAAGAGTTTAAAGATTCTCTTAGCCTATGAATTCATTAGGTTTCACTATAAGAATATTAGAAAGTTGGGATTTGTTCTTATGCTGTAACAGAGGCATGATCAGAAAGGTTAAGTGATTTGCCTGCGTGCAGAAGAGCCGCAATTTGCCCCCCAGATTTTCGGACTCTGAGCCTAGCACGGCTGCCATGCATCACACTGGGCCCAGCTGGCTGGATGTTCAGAGGTCTGTCAAGGGTTAGCAACCCTGCAGCTCTTCATCAGATGTATCTAGGAAACCTAGATTTCCCATCTTAGTCCGTTCAGGCTGTTTTAGCAAAATACCTTAGAACAGGTAAAAGAAACGCAATGAGGCTGCGGAATCCACCTCAAACCACTGGCAGATTCCATACCCTTATAAATGGAGCCTACTAGTTGTGGGCTCCTATGGTGGAAGGGGCAATCAAGCTCCCCTGAACCTCCACTAATTCCATTCATGAAGGCTCACTGCTCAATATGATATTAGCTAACTGCTTCCCAAAAGGCCCTCTTCATACCTTGGGGTGAGAATTTCAACATATAAATTTTGGAGGGGACACAAACATTCAGATCAAAGCATCTCCCAAGACAGATCAGACCAATAAAGGGCCACAGAATGACCATAATCTACATCTATCACATTCTAAATGTTTTCGTTGGCAAATTACAATAAACTCAAGAATATGAATGCCATCCTTCACAGACATACTTCAGATTAAAAAAACACTCACACACACAACAATCACTATAACTCAACTGACTGGCAGCTGTTCACTTTCACACCAAGGGGAAAACATGGATAATCTTCCAACCCAAGAAGAGATAGATAGGTTTTAGTTTGAAGTTAAACCCAAGTGGAGTAAAACAAGTATGGTTTTCACCATTTCTAACCCACATTATTACGATGGATTTCCTCTGCCTGCTTACTAGTCCTACAACCTTCTGGATCCCATTCTTCTTACTCCCCCTATGGAGGCCTGGCTTTACCTCCCTCCACTTGCCATGAATTTGAAAGACCTTTAGTAAGGCTGGGCATGAAGGAAGCTCCTTCATGAGTTGCCAGCAGATCTGCAGCTCCTCCACTAGTACAGAGAGAGTACTCTAGAAGTTTTCAGTAGCCCCTTGGCAGGCCCCTGCCCCTGGGAAGCTGCCTCAGGGTTACCAACGTGTGGGATGGATAAGACCTTTAGCCCTATCCACCCAAGTGTAACATGGAGCCATTTCCCTCATCTGTGTTGAGTCCATCCCTGAGGCCCCTCCTGCCCTCATATTAATGTTTCCAGAAATAACATGAATGACCATAACATAAACCATCATAGCAGTTTTAGCACTCACTACATGTCAGAGACTGCACAAATCACTTTATTTACATTACTTCATTTAACCCTCAATATTTACAGAAGAAAGTGAGGATCAGAGAGCTTGAGCAGAATTTCTCTAACTGACCTTTAGTTCACCAATTCAGTGAATTAACAAACTCTAATTTACTTTGAAAAATTACACTGTGATGAATTACCTCTACAAGTTAAAGTTGGTAGCTGGTGGCCTCCTGTCTAGTGGGCAGTCTGCATATAAGGTTTCCCCTCTGCAAAGCCATGTGCTTACCAAAAGCTAGTTACATTTGTTCCCAAGCTTGTTTCTACCAAATACACTTGCTATTGCAATGATGAAATTTAATAATTTGCAAACTAATGAAATACAATTATAAAAAGAAAATTGTGTTTCAATGACTTGGAAGGATGCTTTGAATGATAAGTGCAAAAACAATACTGTTGAATTAAACATGGGAGAGAAAACAAAAAGGTTTGGGACTGAAAATTCTAGATGCTTAGAGAGGTCCTATATTTATACTCCCATGTCTCTATAAGTTCTGATTTCTTTTTAAAGAGAATCAAACAGGAAATATTCTTAAAGAATGAGTCATAAATGGAGATTTTGTGAGAAAGGCAATATGGTCCTACAACTAGGGGCATCAAACACTAAAACAAACAAAAGGTCTAAACCTGTGGAACATGCATTACTGATTTAAATTCAAATAAAATACTTATGACATGCAAGTTATCCCTTCTGGGAGGGCAGGGTATTTTTTTCTTGTTCTATGGAGGTATAACTGCCATATAATGAACTAGAACATATTTAAAGTATACAACTTCATATGTTTTGACAGATGTATACATTTGTGAAACCATCACCAAAATCAAGACTGTGGACACATTAGGCAGCCAGAAAGTTTCCCCACTAAAAATTTCCTCTGTATTCATTCTCTTAAATCTCCCCATAATATTCTTCCACCCATCTCCAGGCACTCATCGGTCACTATAGATTTGCTTGCATTTTCTAGAGCTTTACATAAGTGGAATCATATAGTGGGTACTTTGTCCCTCTGGCTTCTTTCACTCCAGTATAATTGAGAGTCATCTATGTTGTGGCATTTGTCTCGTGTTAGTTATTTTTTATTGCTTAGTATTTTATCTTATAGATATCATACTATTTTTCACCCGTTCTTCTGATGGGCACTTGGATTATTTCTATTTGGGGTTATTACAAATAAAGCTCTGATAAACATTCACAAGCAAGTCTTTCTGTAGATCTGTTTTCTGGAGTAAATACTCATCAGAGGAATGGTTAGAAAGTAGGATAGGTAAATGTTTAACATTTCAGGAAACTAAAACTGTTTCCCGTCAACAGCATCTTAGAGCTCTAGTTACTTCAAACCATCATCAGCACTTGGTATTCTCGGTCTTTTTAACGTTAGTCATCCTGAGGTGGTATCTCATTGGAGTTTTAATTTGCATTTCCCTGATGACTAGTTATTTAAGAACCTTATGTGTTTTTCTTTTTTTTTTTTTTTTACAAAGTATCTTTGAATATATTGCCTACCCACCCCCTTTTGAGTGAGTCATTTTCTCTTATTACTAATATATTTTGGGAGTTCTTTGCACGTTCTGGACCAAATTCTTTTCTTCTAGTATGTGGTTTGTCTTTTTACTCTCTTAGTAATGTCTTTTGGGGAGAAGTTCTTAATTTTAATAAAATCTAACATCTATTTTTAGGTTTTACATTTATTTCTATGACCCATCTTGTTATTGTAGTGTGAGCATAGATCCAGATTTGGTTGGTTTTTATGTTTTTGCATATGAATATTGTTCCAAATTCATTTGTTATTACATTATCCTTTATTTGCAGAATTTGCTTTGTGCTTTTATCAAAAATCAATTGATTATATATGTATGTGTGGCTCTGTTTCTGGACTCCTCCCACTGATCAACCTGACTATCCTTTTGTAGATTGTAGGTATCTATTTTTTTTTTTTTTTTTAACTAATTTTAAAAACGCACTGGCCAACTCACATCTGGGTTTGTCAGTGAGTTACAGTGTACCATGGTTACACTTGCTGCAGCAGGGAAGGCAGAAGAAAGCACAAGATAGGGAACGGAGGGATGGTAGGCAGGGAAAAAATAAGGCAAAAGGCATCACAAAAAAAAAAAAAAAAAAAAAAAAGGAAATAGACTAGAAAAAATAAAGGACGTATTTTTAAAATGGCATTTTTTAAAATGGCATTCTCAATTCTGCCATCACCAAATACCACTCTACTCAATATGACCCTGTCCTGAAAGCTTTCAAAGGTTATGACTATAGGGGCCGGGGTTGTAGCTCAGTAGGAGTGCTTGCTTAGCATGTGAGAGGCACTGGGCTCGATTCTCAGCACCACACATAAATAAAAACAATAAAGGTTTATCAACAACTAAAAAAATTTTTTTAAAAAAAGGTTAAGACCACAAACAGCACCAATTAGGTAATAATTTGTATTTTCATATATTATCTACCAAAGGCACACACACTGCCACTATTTCTGAACATTCTAAGACAACTAAGGTTACTATAACTCTTGCCAAAAAAGTAGCAAGGTGCCATGGTACACACCTGTAATCCCAGCGGCTCAGGCTCAGTGGTTAAGTGCCCCCCGGTTGAATCACCAGTACCAAAAAAAAAAAAAAAAAATGCTGATATATACTGTACAATCATGTGGTAACTTTATGATCTCTATGCTTTTTGAAACATTCACAGTGGCCCCCAGGACTCTCACCATCCTGTTCCCTGCCCAAATCACTCTCTTTTAAAACCATGGCATTCCAAAGCCTCAGAGAAATGCCAGTCCCTGGGCTTCGCCACCTTACTTTGCTCATTAGTCACCTGCTGCGTCACCAAAGCTTCAGAAAAATGTGATGAAAAGAAAATTTATTAATTGACCATCCATGCAAGGATTTGCAGTAACTTGGACTATCACTAATTAGCTACAGGGATAGCCTCTAAATCATGAAAAATTTTAATTCTCTAAGAGAAACATGTAACCAGCACATTTTCCCCTTAGGACTGTATGGAATTAAAAGTGATCAAGTACAGCAATTCCCTGAAGTCTGGATACTTGTGTTTCAGACAAGATCATGAGAAACTGAAAATGGGACACATATAGAAAAACTGTTTGAAAAGTTAAAAGAAAATTCTGCCCAAAGTGGATAGATCAATGCTATCAAATCTGACAGCTTGGCATATTTGAATCCAAAAATATCTCAAAGTTAGAACCCAAAGTGAATAGAATGATGGATTTTTGTGTGTGTGTCTGTAGACTGTTAAAATGTCACCTTGCACTCAGGTAGTTCTCCTCAAGCAATAACCTATCTTAACAAATGAGAATAGATGCCAACAAATTAACTCATGAAAAATGCGGTAAAAGTCACAAGTACTGATTTCAAACACTTTCCTCCCCTTTAAAAAGTATTCATTGTCTTTTCTTTTTTCTAAACATAGGGGCTGCTTTCAAATGTTATGCTATGGCCTGAATGCATGTCCCCAAAAAGTCACGTGTTGGAAACTTTATCCCCAGTGCTAGAGTGTTGGGAAGTGGGGCCTACTTGGAAGACCTAAGGAATTAAAAAAAGGCTTACAGAAGTAGTTTCTTTTTTTTTTTTTTGCTCTTTCATCATGTGAGAATGCAACACAAGAAGGCCCTCACCAGAGGTTAACACCTTGATCTTGGACTTCCCAGTCTCTAAAATTGCAAGAAATTCCTCATGTCCACAATTAGCCAATGTTATGGTTTGGAATGTGAGGTATCCCCCAAACGCTCACATGTGAGACAATGCAAGATTAGAGGAGAAATGATTGGGTTTGATGAGAGCTGCTTCCCTTTGCCACACTCTTCCACTATTCCACCATGGTGTTCAGTCTCACCTCGGGCCCTGAGGAATGGAGCCAGTCTTCTATAGAGTAGGACCTCTGAAACTGTGAACCCTCAAATAAACTTTTCCTCCTCTACAGTTGTGCTGGTCAGGGTGTTTAGTCACAGCAGTGAAAAAGCTGACTAAAACACCCAGTTTCAGTTATTCTGTTACAGAAACAAAAAGAGACCAAGATAGTGCTTGTCACCCCTAGTAGGCCTCTTAGAATTTCACCCAATTTTTATTTTTAGCACTTATCTGCTAAAACAAGGACTACAATGCCTTTTAAATCTACTTCCTCATCAAAACCAAATTACCTCTCAACTGAAAATAAAATGCTTACTCACTGATACATATAAGAAATACACTTACCAATATCAGTAGGTTCTGCCTGTAGTCCCCGCTACCCAGAAAGCTGAGGCAGGAAGATCACAAGTTCAAGGCCAACCTCAGCAACTCAGCAAGGCTCTGTCTGAAATCATAATCAACTGGGCTGGGGATACAGTTTAGTGGCAGAGCACTTGGCCAGTGTTTGTGGGGCCCTGGGTTTGATCTCTAACATCACAAAAACAGTAACAAAAAAAAAAAAAAAAAAAAATAGATCATAGACCTACATGTGAAAGCTAAGGGTGTAAAATTTCCAGAAAAAAAAAAAAGAGGAAATAAATTTTGCAACATTGGATAAGACATCAAAAGCACAACACAGAAAGGACAAATTGATGGGCATTGTCTCAATAGTAGAGCACCTGCCCAGTTTGAACAAAGCCCCGGGTTCTGTCCCCAGCGTAGGGTGTGGTGGGGAGGGATAAAAAATAGGCAACAGATTTGAACAGAAGATATACAGATGAGAAACACAGGGAAAGGTGCTCAGTTTCATTGTCTTAAGGAAAATATAAATTTTAAACAAAATAATATACCACTACAGATTAAAAATTGGTTAAAATTAAAATGACTGACCATGGCAAGTGTTGGCAGATATGTGGAGGAGCTGGAACACTCACACACAGTTGTCACCAATGTCCAATGATGTGACCAGGGTGGTGATGCACGCCTATAGTCTCAAGTACTTTGGGAGGCTTAAGAAGGAGAATCTTGAGTTTAAAAAAGTGGCACCATCACTTTGTAAAACAGTTTGACAATTTATTAAAAATACACCATAATAGGTCATCCATCTATTCCACTCCTAGATTTTTACCCAGGAAGAAAGGAAATATATGTCCAAAGACTTGTGCACACATTTGCGTAACAACTTTATTCATAATAGCCCAAAACTGCAAACAACCCAAATGTACGTCAGAAGGTAAATAAATAAAATTGGGCATATCAAGTAACACAACATAGCTAAATCTCAACTATGCTGAGTGAAGGAAGCCAAATGAGGGTACGTACTCTATGACTCCATGTACATAAAGCTTGTAAAAGGCAAATTAATCTTAGGAACAGAGAAAGCAGCAGTTGCTCAGAGATGGGATAGCAAGGAAGAAAGTGGGAGGGAGTGATAGGTATGCTTAGTATTGTGATTGCGGGGGCTATCTATATATCTCTACCTATATCAATTGTACACTTTTAATATATGTACTTTATCGTACAGCAACTATTTCTCAATAAAGCTGTTTCTAAAAGCAAGCATATATCCTGCGTGCACACACACACATACACAGATTCCATGCCCACAAGGCTCCCCTCAATTACTTCTAGCGACTCACTGTTCCACAGAGGTCCAGACATTTCTCCTGTATGTTTTTATGTTAAATCATATTTAATATTAAACCCCTCGAGCTTATGTTTTATGCAAGTTGAATAGATATCTTCCTATTTACAAATCTGGTAAGTATATGTCCCTGTAATTGATATTTTCTTCCCTTTACAGCAAATATATCTGTCATCTAGACTCCCCAGATAGCACTTAGTACCAGAAAATTAAAAAATTAATAAACATAACCAAAATTCAAACCAAAAATCAAAATAAATTTCGCTACATAAAGTTTATGTTAAAAACAAAAACAGGTGCTCAAGTAACCTGGGCAATGAAAGAGTTTTTCAAGTACCTAATGTCTAAATCTAATAATTAACATGCTAAAGGTAGCCTATATGGAAATGGTAGCAGAAAAGAGAAGGCAGAACTGAAGACTGGATACTTCAGTTCTAAACCATGGTGAGCTAGTTCACACTCAGTCTCATTCTGAGGACTAAAAGAGGGAATCAAGATTTCTTAATTTCTGGTTAGCCATTAACTATTTAAACTTATTCAGATTTAAGTTTTCTGGGCCTCAGTGTATCTCTAAAATGTGTACATTCGTCATTGTAACTTAACAAACATTTTCTATGTGACTATAATGAAAAGCACAGCCCTTACTCTAAATTCTGGCCTCTCTAAATTCTATCACTGTTAGGTCTATGGCATTTCCACTTTTGAGATTTACTGGGTTTTTAGGAATGCAATTTGGTGGTTCTAAACTTATTTTAAGATACTACCAAAATTTTTAATCAACCACTTGATTTTTAATCACACCACTTGACTTGAAGACCATCACCAAGATATGGTGGCCAGTTCCATTTGAACACAGATATGTAACCAATATTGTTCTACTTAACTCCAAGAGGCAAAGTACTTTATTTTTATTTTGCTGTCCCTGAAACTGAGCAATGCCAGATCAAGCTTATATAATTACCACAATGCTTATGGGTTCTAATATGGAAAAAATAAACTACCTTAAAAATAGCATTATTAGCAATTCCAATTAAAATCCCAATGATGTACCTTACAGAAATAGAGCAAGCAATTATGAAATTCATCTGGAAGAATAAGAAACCAGAATAGCTAAAGCAATCGTCAGTAAAAAGAGTGAAGCAGGGGGTATCGCAATACCAGATCTTCAACTCTACTACAAAGCAATAGTAACAAAAACGGCATGGTATTGGTACCAAAATAGAAAGGTAGATCAATGGTACAGAATACAGGACACGGACACAAACCCAAATAAATACAATTTTCTCATACTAGACAAAGGTGCCAAAAATATGCAATGGAGAAGATAGCCTCTTCAACAAATGGTGCTGGGAGAATTGGAAATCCATATGCAACAGAATGAAACTAAACCCATATCTCTCACCATGCACGAAACTAAACTCAAAATGGACTAAGGACCTCGGAATCAGACCAGAGACCCTGCATCTTATAGAAGAAAAAGTAGGTCTAGATCTTTAACATGTCGGCTTAGGACCAGACTTCCTTAACAGGACTCCCATAGCACAAAAAATAAAAGCAAGAATCGATAACTAGGATAGATTCGTACTAAAAAGCTTTCTCTCAGCAAAGGAAACTATCAGCAATGCAAAGAAAGAGCCTACACAGTGGGAGAAAATCTTTGCCAATCATACTTCAGATAGAGCACTAATCTCCAGAATCTATAAAGAACTCAAAAAACTCTACACCAAGAATGCAAATAACCCAATCAACAAATGGGCTAAGGAAATGAACAGACACTTCACAGAAGATCTACAAGCAATCAACAAACATGAAAAAATGTTCAACATCTCTAGTAATAAGAGAAATGCAAATCACAACCACCCTAAGATTCCATCTCACCCCAATTAGAATGGCGATTATCAAGAATAAGAGCAACAACAGGTGTTGGCAAGGATGTAGGGGAAAAGGTACACTCATACATTGCTGGTGGGGCTGCAAATTAGTGCAGCCACTATGGAAAGCAGTGTGGAGATTCCTTAGAAAACAGGAATGGAACCACCATTTGACCCAGCTATCCCACTCCTTGGTCTATACCCAAAGGACTTAAAATCAGCATACTACAGAGATACAGCTACATCAATGTTCATAGTTGCTCAATTCACAACAGGAAGATTGTGGAACCAACCTGGATGTCCTTCAGTTGATGAATGGATAAAGAAACTGTGGTATATCTATACAATGGAATATTACCCAGCCATAAAGAATGATAAAATTATGGCATTTGCAGGCAAATGGATGAAATTGGAGAATATCATGCTAAGTGAGATAAGCCAATCTCAAAAAACCAAAGGACAAATGATCTCGCTCATAAGTGGAAGATGACACATAACGGGGGGTAGGAGGGGTTAGTGTTAGGGTTAGAGTTAGGGTTAGGGAGGGGGGCAAGAATGGAGGAAGGAAGGACTGTATAGAGGGAAAAGAGGGGTGGGAGAGGTGGGGGGAAGGGAAAAAATAACAGAATGAATCAAACAACATTACCCTATGTAAATTTATGATTACACAAATGGTACGCCTTTACTCCATGTACAGAGAAATAACATGTATCCCATTTGTTCACAATAAAAAAAAGAAAAAGATTAATTTTCTTGAACAACAAAAAAAAAGAGCATTATTATTAGGGATGGGGGTACAGTTTAGTGGTAGAGTGTTCACCTAGCATGTGTGAGGCCCTGGGTTCAATCCCCAGCACTGTAAAACAACAGTAGCAACAAAACATTATTATTTCAAATATTACACCTATGTAGCACTTCACTATCTCAAAGATATTTCACATTTATTAGACCCACCCCCGCTCAGTGTGGAGAGCTGAGAAAACAGGAAAAGAATGAAAGTTCAAGACAAGCTTTTTTTTTCCTTCCAAAATTTAACTCTTTACTAAATAGCCCACATAATTAGCAACCTGCTTCTGATTTTTTCAAACTTCAGTTAAAATAATACAAGCAAGACAAAATGAAAACCACTAAGAACAAGTAAGAGTTTTCTTCCATTAAACTTAAATCTTGGCAATCACTGTTTAGCTTTGGTCTCCCCTTCCCCACTTGCAGTAAGAACTGTATGTTCCTGAAAATGGCAATGAAGTTTGTTAGCATGTTACATTAGTAAAAGTCACAAAATCTCAAGTCCTGAAGCCTTTGACCAAAATAAAATTTATTTTCTAATGCCTGTAGTAAGCAAGAAGCAACACAGGTTTTGAACCCTGTTAGATTGGAGACTCCCCTTCTGTACATCTTGTCTTATGTTCTAATATTTTTGTGGATTTTATCCACTGGCTGAGAATGATAATGAAATTAAGGGACCAGCAATCTAGAGAATAAATATACTTGATAATACTACATAAAGACACAAGAAGGGGTTGTGGTTGTAGCTCAGTGGTACAGCGCTTGCCTAGCCCTAGCATGGGTGAGGCACTGGGTTAAACCTCAGTACCACAAACAAACAAATAAATAAATAAATGGTATTTGAAAAAAAGACACAAAAAGTTTAATAATGACTCAGTTTTACTTTTCTAAGAATGAAGAAGCACACAATCTAGTCTTTTCAATCTAGTCTTTTCATTATGAAAGTTTGTAAAGGCCTAGGAACCAAAGAAAATATGTATGGAATAAGATTACTATCAAAATTAAAATCAAATTTGGCAAAGAGACCTTGAACAGAAAGTGGCACGAAAGCAGCTCACAACAGTTACAGTATTCATATATATATATTCATTTATTTACATGTGGTGCTGAGAATCAAACCCAGTGACTCACACATTTAAGGCTAGCGCTCTACCACTGAGCCACAACCTCAGCCTCTTTAGTATTCTTTATAAAACACAGTGTTTAACCCTCTTTTGTTATTGGTTGATATATATTAACATTCTTTCCAAGGCAATTACAGAAATTTTAAATTATCTATATCATATTCAGAAGTACATAAACTTATGTTTTGTTTCATTTATAATTAAGATAGTATTGGGGGTAAATCAGGATGACCGACATTTTCACAATCTGGCTATGGGTGGCTGGCCTTGGGGTTTATCAAAACTGTGGGCTCCATTTTATTTTTCATTAATACTCAAAAGAATTCTCTATAACTTAAAAAATAATTTTGAACTGTTCACATGGGGGGGATGGGGTTTGCTATATAGAATGCTTATTTTGTTGAAAGGAAGTTTACACATGATACACAAATTGCAATAGCACAAAGAGTCTGTAGTTTTGATCAGCTGTAATAGTGACTCTGAACTGGTTTTCTGAAGTGTTTAAAACCTCAGAATATCTCTACTTATCTACTATCCTTTCTGATCAGATCACCTTGTCTCTCAAAAATTCCAACAAAAAACACTGATACACTAAAGACAGAGCAATGTTAGTTTCTGAAATTTTATTTTTAATACATACATTTCACAAACAGAAACCCTCTAACACCACACACAACTCCATAACCAAATGTTTCAATTTTATTAACATTTTTCAACTATTTACACTGTCTTCCCTCAAAAAAAAGTGCAACCCAAGATATCTTGACAAGAGATCTTAACCAACAATATGTTTTGAGCTGATGCCCACCTGTTTTATTTTCTTCCAATTATCTGGATAATAATAAAGTAAACAGGACATGGAGATGAAATGGCTTAGGCAGCATCTTATACAAACCAAAACACCAAACAAGGGCACTTTCTCCTCACCTCTGTCCCCAACCTCCAACTAAAATTGCTCAACAGGTGTTACCAGGAAACTAAATGGAAAAAGCCAACTGGGGTTACCAACCTGGGCATAAAACAGATTGCACATTGGTCTGACAGGACTAAATGAAAATTTTCAGCAAGTTAGTTTTTGTAGTATAATAAGCTATTCATCAATCTGTTAGTTTTAGTGTTTAAACACCTAATAACATTCTTTCTTGATCGGTTAATTTTCCCCAGATATAAAAATTCCTTTTATTCAGAAAATTAATTTCTTTTACAAAAACCAGAAATTAAACAGTACTTAAGAATGTTCCTGTGTAATGAGAACGGGAAAATACAGCCATCTCTCAATTTCATGGCACAATGTCTATCTATCTTTTAGATAAAAGCCTAGTATTGTCAACTGCTTCAGATGAAACCAGAAGAAAGTGGAGAACTGAGATGGCCTGAAAAGAAAATGATCAATCTGAAATTGCCTTCTCTTTAAACAAAAGCAGATAATTTGTTCAAGGTATGGAACTCTTAAAAATAAGTGATAAAAAAATGTTACATGGAAAATCACTTTGAAATTATTAGTCATTCTTTTGACTGCTTTTATGTTATTGAATACTATTCATCAGAAAGACAGAAACTGGATCTCCTGGTGACTGATATCCTTTAATATCCTACCTACAACAAAAATAATCCTCCTTGACATATTCCAATTTCCATCAAGGTGCTCAGGGAAAGCTTGGAGAAAACTAAGTCAGCAGATCCCCAAATGATATTTATCATTATGGTGTTGCATACTCAACTGTATTTTCTTCTCATATCAGCCCAATTTTTCCTTTTAGACAAAAATGTCATGTCTGAAAGGCAAAAGATATTCAGTATAAAACTCATGTTTCTCTTTGTATATGACTGCATACATCTATAGAATTCTCACTTTATCATCAAATAATATACAAAAGCAAATTTTACTCAATTATAGTGAAACCTCATCAAACTTACTTTCCAGGGGATAGAAAACAATCTAAGGAGAAAACAGCAAATGCAGCATTCACTACACCCACAATGGTTTTAAACTGAATAGCTTACTGAATGCAGTGTACAGGTCAACTTTTACAATAACAATATAATAAGCAGGTTTCACCAGAAAAATGTAGGTGAGTTAAAGAATAGCATTACAAATATTTTAACATTTATTCTAAATTCAGAAATCAAATCCAAATGGTTCTCTGAAAACAGGAGAAAATTACCAATTTTTATACTTGGTCCATAAGACAATCAACAGGGAAACAGTTAATTCACAATTAGTTTCATGTATCAAAGAGAAATTTTCAAGGGCTATGTCCTACAGACCTCTTAAACTGCATCAAACAATGCCTGACCAATATTGATTTTCTGCTTCTCATAAGCATTTTGAGGATTTCTTCCCACTGTGAAATAGTTTTCAGATCATCAGACACCAAACCAGAAGCAGAAAACCAAATAACAATCATTGAAATTGAAAGGTGAAGCATATTAAGTAAATGTACTGGTTTTTCAATGCTGTATTGTTTCAAACAAAACATCAAATGCTTCATTAGTAGAACTGAAACTCACTTACAATGCCTAAATACTTCTGAAAAGAAAAACCACACTGAGAAAAAAATGATATCAACCAAATGAGTAATATAAAATATTCACATCGATTCCAAATGTGGCTATTCATAAAGTGATTATTTTCAGTATTCTTTTACCATATATATGTATATACATACACATATATAAAAAACTTAAAATTATCTAATTCACTTATGAGAAATTGTATTTCAATTCCAATTCTACCAGGGCATGGCATATCAGTGTACTAAATCACCAAGATATAATGAACAGGAAGTTGTATTTTGGAATGCCCAAAGTTCTGTTTGTGATCATTTCTGGGGGGTCAACAGTAAAGTATCCTGGAGATCTTTAGATATATCATTATGCACTACAGTGATTCTCCAAAATGAAACATACTTTAAAAAGAAGTATTAAAATTATTATCTTTGTCATTCTCTCAATTTTTTTCTTTCCCTCCTTAGGTCAACTTTTCGATTTTGGAAACTGTATTAAATGGGTTTAATGTGGCTATCTGGTATTACGGGGAAGATTAAGTGTGGCATAACTGGTTCTGAAGCTCACCCATTAAGTTCTGTGGCTGAGAGATTTACCTGTGAAAAGGATATACCAAACAGTACTTTTGACAGTGCAACCTGTTACTGCCCAAGTCACGTTATGTATGAATTATCCTTAAGAGCTAGTTTGCCCAACTTCTAAGACAAGATTCAAATGACAAAGTTTTGCCTTTCTGCCCTCTTGATTTGATGTACATTTCCAAATTCATTTTACATATTCTCTGTTACAGATCAGCTTACCTAAAAATATATGCAACACCAACAGCTCTGATATCTTATAATTTGGGTATTATTTTCAGTAAGAAAACTGACTGTTAAATTATAACAGTGAAAGAAACAGCACTCATGTCCACTTTCAAATCTGTCAGTCAGAGTAAATTGCATGTCAATGTGTGCTGCAGAATACTAAGCTGTAATAGCCTAATACACTATTTGCTCTCCAGGCTCAGACTTACATTCACTTGTCACATGTTTTCCCAAGGTCCACTGAAGATCTAAAAGTGGGTCTTTATAAAGTTAACATTTTAGTAAAAGCTCCCTCCCAACTCCTTTCGTGCTTTTAGTCTATAGCCACATAATCCCCTTCCTAAATCCCTGCCATCCTCCCCACCATCTTAAAGTTGCAACAGACTCTTGGTGAGAATAAACCCCAACCCAAACTCACATGAACATCCATCTGGTCTGACCACAGACTAACATTTGGGAATCAAGACAGGGCAAGGGGCAGGCCCCCATTTAGTGGCACACATACAAAGTAACTCTGCTTTAAATTAGAAAAGAAATTAATGTCACAGAATGTTTCCCTATAAAAGATATGTAATAAAGTAATAATATCAATAAAATAGCTATTACTAAAGCAAAGCTTTCATCAATAAGCTTCAAGAACTTTGAAGGAGGAGAATGGCTTCACGAAATGGTAGTCCAGGTTCCCACAGTGTGGACACTGCTGGACGTTGCTGTACTCAGAGAAGTACTGCATCCCAATCCGCACATCGATCACCGGCTTCCCGCAGTGCTTGCAGTTCAGGCGGGCCTGGGAGAAACAAACACCGTAAGCCATGACTTCTTCAGCTTTGCAATGCTTGTCAAAATCATCCAAACCACCATACTGGGAAATAGATCAAGAATTCAGTAAAGCAGCTGCTCCATAGGGTATACCCTCTAATAGGATATATGAAGCCTAAGACATTATATATATTCAAAAACCATCATCATCATTACAATGCGCAATTTCTCTCTTGATGAAGCACCTACCAGTGGGAAGAAAATTCTAAACTAGTACTTCCTAAATCACTTGAGTAAAGTTTCCTTAACAACAGGGACCACCTGCACTCTGGATTTTAAGAGGAGCTGCTGGGTGGTAGAGTGCTTGCCTCGAATGTGTGATTCCCTGGGCTTGATCCCCAGCACCCAAAAGCAAATAAAAACAAAAGAAGAATGGTTGAGGTGTACGTCCCCACTCAAACCTGCATAAAACTCCTTTGAAGATTCTGGTTTATCTAAAAAATTCATAAACATTTTTCATTCTACCCTATAAGACATTGTGTTTTCTTTGAAGAAAAAAAAAAAAGAAAAAAGAAAAAAACCAAAATGTTTAAGTAAAATTGGCAAAAGTGGTGTGTTTATCCTGAGGCTTTAGGAACCCCATTCATGCCCAGGCCTAGAGCTTTCAGCAATAGGTCCAGGACTGAAGGAAATAAACGGAAATTATAAATAAAAGATCTCACTTTGGCTTCATCCTAAAAATGATAACTTTGGTTATCCTTTCTGATAATTGACAGTTGCTTATTTTTGGCTCAGATGTACTGGAAGATTCCTCTGGATTCTTTAGTAGTGTCTTGCACCTTTATCCTCACAGTGAGTATTTTAATTGATTAAAAATAATAAAAAACAGCAAACATGTTGTTATGGTTTGGCTGTGAAGTGCCCCCTGAAATACTCACATGAGAGATAATGCAAGAAGGTTCAGAGGAAAAATAGTTGTGTTTTAAGAGTCTTAACCCAATCAGTGAATTAATCCCCTGATAGGGATTAACTGACTGGTAACTGAAGTGGTAGGGTGTGGCTGGAGGAGGTGGGAGTTGGGACATGGCTTTGGGTATATATTTGTATCTGGCCAGTGGAGTCTCTCTGCTTCCTCATCATGATGTGATCTGCTTCCCTCTGCCACACTCTTCCGCCATAATGTTTTGCCTCACCTCAAGCCCTGAGGAATGGAGTCAGCCTTCTATGGACTAAGAACTCTGAAACTGTGAGCCCTCAAATAAACTTTTCCTCCTTTAATATGGTTCTGGTCAGATCTTTTAGTAACAGCAGCAAAACAACTGACTAAAAAAAAATATATGTTTTCCATTTCAATTGGAGGCCAGAAAATAAAGGTCTGGGTTTAAATCTTTTGGGGAAGACTAAACGCAGGGGTGTTTTACCTTTGAGATACATCACTAGCCCTTTTTATGTTTTATTTTGAGACAGGGTCTAGCTTAATTGCCCAGGTCAGCCTCAAACTTGCAAGCCCCCTGCCTCAATCTCGAAGGTCAATGGGATTACAAGGGCATGCGACCATACCTGACTGGGCTTAAATCATTTTAGAGAAGAAATATATAGTGGCAGGATGCCATTCTGTTTTTTTCTCACTAGAGATAAAACAATGGTCCCATAGTCCAATGCTCTAGTAGAAAGAACATCAGAATGGAAATTACAGGTTTTAGTCATGGCTGTGACAAAATTTATATTGACCTGGGTAAAACATTCGAATTTTTGAGGCATCCATTACAAGTAGAAAATCAGGAGGCTGGACAAGCTCCCTTCCAATACCAATATTCTATGAGTTAACAGGCCCAAACACTCTTTTACTTCCTTATTTAATTTAAAAGATAATCCCCTTATGGTATATGTGCAGAGAAAGGAGCCTCTTCCTTTGATCTTGAGAACTGGCATTAAGGCACAATAGCCATCACAAAATGCTACAGTGAATAACTAAAAAATTTTGACAACTCATCTCCAAGGCTAAGCTTAAAAATGGAAATGTGGTCAATGTACTACAGTGGCATAAAATTATTCAATCCTATCTGGAACTACAAGATCAGTTATGGATTTTAGGACTCTCATAAGCATATTTCTCCTTTGACAAATACTAGAATACAAAGTAGATCTGAAATACCACCTCTGTCAACCTTTCAATTCAACAGACACAGGTCATTTTCTGAGTAAACTAATAACAAGGATATTCTCTTTATAAAAGTCAAACTACAACACTAATAATAAAAACTCCTGTAGTAACTAATAAAGTATGTTATCAGTTATTTCTATTAAAAGTCAGGCTTGTAGACTGAAAAATAAAGAAAAATTACTCCCTTACCCATGAATAGCAGGGTTATAACAAGTTCATTATCCCCCAAGTGCTTGGAAATACACCAATATATTTCCAAGGATTTTATCTCCTGTGTTTCTATGATCTTATTTAATGTGTTTGCATATGTTAATACTTGCCTCTTTTCCTTATGACAGATAAATTTCACATGCTTAGCCTCAAAAAAATGCCTCTTCCTACCAGTGATTTAAGGATTGTAAATCTTTCATGTCAACCTCCCACATCTTATGAGGTAGGTAATTCCTGAGTAACTAGAACTAAGTCACAAAGAAACAAGAAAATTCTGTGAAACTTTTTAAATCACAACTTATTATTGTACATTCAGTATAAACTAATTATAAAAAGTAGGAGAAAACATAAGCATGGATAAAGAAAACCACCATCCAATGCATCCGAGTCAACTGGGAGCTTAGCAGATCCCTTTTTCTGTTCATTTGCAAATGGAAGCAAATATGGTACCATTTTGTAACCTGCCTTTTTTTTTAACTTATCAAATGGGAAATACTCCACATAAGAATATAGTATTCTACAATATCTCTTTTAATGACTGTGTAGTATTACATCACAATGTAATGACTAAGTCATCACTGCCAGACTCGGGGGAGTTTCTATCTGAACTTCCTGTGTTTGCAGGAGCATCTTTTACAAGGCTTAGCACCTCTCTCAAAGAAACCACAATGTAGCCTTTAACTCCTCTCTAGTCACTGGGGGACAGAAGCTGAGTATCGATACCAACCTGACAGCAAGGAGAAGCAGCCAGGATGTCATAGGTGTACATGGTGCCCAGCTGGTGCCAGCTGCCATCCCATCGTGACTTACACTTGATACAGATGATCTTGTGAACCCCTTCCAGGCAGTCCACGCATACTGCATATAGATGCATGAGTCTCCCTGTACATAAAAGACACAAAGCTGAGAGCAGCCATCATGAAAATCACATTTTATCGTCAGAGGGGATTTTAAAAAAATGCCTTTTCTACCAATTCCAAGCAAACATTTTATCATTTGGATAAATATAAAAAGCAAAGTAGATGATATTTGTCACACATCTCCAAGGTAACCTTTAAGATTAATGGTAAATTACTATCATCAATAGGACAGGTACTTTAAATTCAAGTTTATTAAAAATAAACACTTGCATCAAATTACTTTTCCAGAAAGTTCTGCCAGTTTTACATAATTCATCCAAATTCATAAAAACAAAGCCACACATGCTCAAAATCAGTTTGTAATCACAGGACTCTGCTCAGGATCTTATGTGTGGCACATGGAGAATGAACCAACACTTGTGATAAGCTCTTGCCACTACAAATCTCACCATAAAAAGTCAAAAGTCGGTCTTAATACTGACAGCCCAGAATCACGCCACAGCCAAAATTACTGTTAACTGTCCTTCTCCCCCAAATTGTTCAGCCATCATAATATCTAATTTAGGAACCAGAATTATATCTTACTTGTGATTTGTTAAAAGTTCAACATCTTATTATTTACTGGGCTCTTAAAAATCACAACCTCATTCCTTTATTACTTATCAACATCTTAATGTTTATAAAGGGAAGACATCACCCTAACTTATATGAAAGGGTCAGGGTTCAAACAAGTGAGGAAGATTCAGAATGTATGAGATCTGCCTGGGCAATAGGCAGTGGCAGCACTGCTGCTCTCTATTTAGGAACAGGGAGCTCCACCGTTCCCAAATCCGTCAACAGAACACATACCCAAAGTGGTTTCTCATTCAAAATGTGCTGCTCACTGCCACATGCCAGACTACAGGCTTTCACCATTCAGAGGCAGGGACCAGGCAACTCCTAATCCACTGGGAAGGCATGTAACGTACAGTCCTTAGAGGGAACCCCTTTGTATTTGCTTACATGACTCTCTCTCTCTCTGTGAGGGCAGGAACTGTGTCTTATTCATTCACATGGACTTGGTGTCCAGCACAATGTCTGGAACACAGAAAGCACTCCTTAAATGTGCGGGGGGGCATGCTAATAGCCAAAGACATTGTAACCCTGGGGCCCTCTATGCCAAAAACAGGAAGGTGACCAAGAACTGCCTGCAGTACTGCCCACCTCTGCTCTGCCACACTGAAATTAAGAAGGTCTTACATGCCATGGCAACTCTGAGTACCTGGGGGCAATGTCAAGGAGTCAGTTCTAGTATCCAGGGGCCACTTAAACGCTTCATTTCCAGTCTCCCTCCCAGACCTACTCACTACAATTCTCAAACATCCAATACTACACAGGCTGCTGCTAGGGAAGGTGGGTGTTGATCAACAGCCATGATGATAAAGACAAATACTGTAAGCTCTACATGAATCATTTCATTTAACTCTTATAGCAACACTATCAAGTAGGCCCAACTGTTACTCCCACTTCAGATAGGAACTGAAGCTTAGAGAGGCTGAACAGCTTGTTCAGGTTCACAAAGAAAGTAAGTGGCAATATCTAGATTCAAATTCATGTCTGTCTCTTAACCTACAGGCAAACTCTTGGGAAGGCTTGGGCCAGACTGAGTCTCTGGATTTGTTTTTAGTTTTTATTACACACTGTCTAAAGTACAAAGAATTCTACATTTCTAAACCCTAGGACAAGGTTTTTGTTTGTGAGTTCAAATAAAAAGCAGATTCCTAAGAGAACAATGACATGTGGTGCAAAGTGGTAAAGAAGGTCAATAAGACCTTTCTAATCAGACCCATCTTAATAAATTATTAAAACCAAACAAAACGTTTTCTCAAAGGAAGAGTCAGGGAAGGGGGCACAAGTGGAGGTGGCAGTGGGGAAGGCAAGGAGATCAGGGGCAGGGCAAGGGAATAACAATCCACAGGATCCACCACTGAAAAGAGTAAATATTTCAGCAGTACACAATCAACTGTGAACTGTGGAATCCTCTTAGTAGCTTGTCGGAATGTGGACTTCTTATCAGAGTCAAAAATGTTTTAACAAATACATGGCTGGGACCTAATGGAAAAAATGAGCTACACGAGTCTGTTATAAATAAGATCACCCAGATATCTCTGAGATGCACCACAAAACAACTGACACATGTACAAGGTCTCACTTGTGACTTCTCTGGTAATAATTAGACACTTGACCTTCAGATTATAAAATCAACAGGTAATTCTCAATAGTTTTGTAGCATATACCTAACATAGCCATTAACTATTTATGCCTGCTTACATACTTATGTGCATACAGGTAACAGGGACCTATCTAGTTTTTACCTCTTTCTCCACCCACTCCCTAATAGTTACTCTCAAGACTTGGTATTGGGCTCTCTCATATCCTCTTTCTTTTCTTTCTCTTTTCTCATTTAAGAGCTCTTATACTCTTAAGATTTAACCACCACTGTTATCAATTCCTGGTGTTCATCCCAATGCTAACAGTGCTTGCTAGATATCTCCATAGAAAAATCCCAATATTCATTCAAATGCAATACAAACGCCCTCATCTTCCTTGATCCCCAAATCAGGTCATATTCCCAACTTCCTCTGTGTCAACAACATTTATCTGGTCTAGAACCAAAGTGGCCAACAAAGACTCTTCATCCTCTATAATCAAGGTTTCCCTAAATTTGCCATTTTCCTTTAAAACAATCCTTTGAAGATATTCCCTCCTTTTGATTCCCCCTGTCACCATGAGAGATGAGTAGTCTCTCATCATTCTGCATTTAGACTAGAAAAATAAAGTTAAAACTTTTGTCTCTAGGGCCCAACTCTTTCAAACAAATTTGGGGACATGTAATTCTGTGTTTTATAAAAATTGTTCAAAATCTTTCAATTCATATTCCTAAAGAATGTGGTCCTGTACCTATGTACCCATTGTTCATCTTCATAAAGAATGGTTCAAGTTTTAAAACGGAGAAACAAATGTGTTTCCACAATACTTCCTTCTAAAGTTCCAGCAAACAGGATAAAAAACAAGGACCTAAAACACAAACTCCATCTTCCATGAAACAATGAAGTACCTATGATCCTGAACCAAAATATATGAGGTGGGAAAGTGAATTAAGGGATAGTAAATGATTTAGCTCTAAAATTGGACAATAAAGGCTGACAACAAAGGATGAGGTGCTGAAAAGGGAAATGGTGGGGCAGTGGGGCTGCTAGTTACAAGCAACGATGAAGGTGCATCTTTTATCAAGAGGCAGCATATTCCAGCACCCTCAGAACCTGGGCTGGACTCAGGACTTAGGTTGATGAACAACACATGAGAGGAGTTATGGAATTCAGCCTTAAAGTTCAAGCCTCTAAAGAGTCCCAGAAGTTTCCATTCTCACCCTTTGGAAAGCTGTTCCGAGAATTCCATGTGAATACGCCCAAGCCTGAATGGATGTAAATTAGCATAGCCACTACAGAAAACAGTATGAAGGTCTTTCAGAAAATTAAAATTAGTCACTGATTACATGATGACAATAAAATATTTCAAATTCTGTGTAAAAAAAAAAATTAAACTAGAACTTCCAATATGATTGAACGATCCCACTATGTGTATATATCCAAAGGAAATGAAATTAGTGTGTCAAAGAGTTCCTGCACTCCCATGTTCACTGCAGCATCATTCACAACAGCCAAGACATAGAATCAACCCAAGTGTCCATTCAATGGATAAGACAATAAAGAAAATGGGTACATATACACAATGAACACTATCCAACCATATAAAGATGAAATCCTGTAATTTGTGCAACAAGGATGAATCTGGAGAATGTTATGTTATGCTAAGTGAAGTAAACCAGGCACAGAAAGACAAATATCACATGATTTTAGAGTGGAACCTTTAAAAAAAATTGAACTCATAGAAATACAGGGAGAATAGTGGCTACCCAAGGTTGGGAAGGGGAGGGGAGTGCAAGAAAGAGATTGGCTAGTTGGCACAAAATTCATTATAAAGGAGTCAATTCTGCTGTTCTATTGCACAGTAAGGTAACTAAAGTTAACAGTATTATATTACATTTTTCAAAATAAATAGAAGAGGATTTTGAATGTTCTCATCAACAAAGGGTAATGTATGCAGTGACAGATATCCTAGATACCCTGATCTGATCATTACACAATGTATATCAAAACATCACATTGTACCCTATAAATAAGGATGAATATTATGTTATTATGCGTATATTAAAAACAAAATAAAACTAGCCTATTGGAAGATGAAAGACTACAGAAATCATAGATGAACCAGTCCAGCTGAGTGAGGCTCCCGAAGAATCTAGTCTGACGACTGCTAGACGTGTGTAAGAGACTGTCCTAACCAACCAACCCATAGAATTGGGAGAAGTTCTTAAATAATAACTGCTTTTAAATTACAAAGTTTTGGAGTGTTCCTGCTTCGAAAGGGCTAAAAGAATTAGGCAAAATTCTCAAAATGAATGAAACTACTCCTTCTGAATTCAGCTCCCTTTTCTTGCTCAGAAATGTAACATAAGAAATCATTAAAAAAAAGAAAAAGAAAATCGTACTCATGAATTAAGAACAGGAAGTTATTAAAAAGAGCTCTTGGGAATTAAAACTATGAGAACAGAAAGTCAAGGAAATCTCTCAGAAAGGAAAATAGAAATGAATAATAGGGCCATATATATAAAGAATTCTCCCTCCAAAAAAATAGGATGAACAGAGGTCCAACCTCTGTTTGTTTTTTAAGTGAAAATGAGGAGGAAAATTATCAAAGAAATAAAACAAAAGAAAATCCTTCCAAACTGAAGGTCCTAAGTTTAGAGTCAATAGCCCAAGAGAGTATACAGCATAACGAATGGAGTGAGTGGGGAAAGACCAGATAGCATGATGGAATTAGAACACTAGGAATATTAAAAACCTTAAGGATGGGGTGAAGGTCGAAGAAGGGACAAGAAAAAGAATATCAGACTTACTAATAGCAACATTATAATATAGAAAACAGTAAAGAAGTCCCTTCAAAACTCTCAGGGGAAAATGTTTATAATTTGGATGACTATACCCAGTTAAATAGTAATCAAGTGTGAAGACAGAATTGAGACACTCAGACTTTTAAAAAGTCTCAAATCATGAATTCCCATGCTTTCTTCAGAAACTTAGTCATAGGATGTCTAGTAACAAACTGAAGGAATAAACCAAGAAAAAAGAATATATGGGATCTAGGAAGCAAAATTTACAACACAGGAAAAGAAATGAAGGCTTTCCAAGGACAGCTGAAGTACAGCAGGTTCTAAGGGTACCAAGACAGATAGGAGTAGGGGGAGAAAAGGCTCTTTGAGGAACATTTTCTGAAGAAAAAAACAAAAATGCTTGTCAGATGTGTGGAAATGCTTTTGAAAGGTGGTCTATAAAGCTGCTGAAGAGTGAAAGCAAATAGCCAACGTTAAAAAAAAATAATAAAAACTAAGCAAATGAAAACAAGGATTAATGAAAACAAAATGTACCTCTATAATAGGAATTACAGAGGGCTGGGGAGATAGTTCAGTCGGTGGAGTGCTTGCCTTGCAAGCACAAGGCCCTGGGTTCGATCCCCAGCACCACACACACACAAAAAAATTATAATAACAATAATAATAATCATATAATAGGAATTATAGCCATATGCCTTGGCTCAATACTAAATATTTACAACTCACAAAACAAAAACATTAAAGATTTAACCAAGAATTGTGATATTTTATACTAAAAAAGGGGGATGTATACTTATCCACCATAAAAGTAAGTCAACAGGTAATATCTAAAACTGGAGAATGAAGACAGCAGTATTTAAATTATGTTAAAGGCTTTAAAGAATCAGTTAAGATTTGAAAATGCTTGTCTCTGGGGACTGAGACAGCAGGAGTTGGTGGGAAAGAGATATTTTATTTTCACTACAGGCTTTTTAGCATACTTTTTTAAAGTTATGAACATGGTATATGTCATACATCTCATCTTTATGGAAGTTCAATCATTTTATAAGAATTGAGACTTCACAATTGTACTATCCAACTCCCTGTCAATTTATGGTTGAAATGTTCCCAAGTTGTCATCTACATAAGTTTTCCCACTGTTCCCACCATTACCAAGATAATGTCTGAGGTTTTCCTTCTGATGCTATCAAGACAGTCTTATCTTTCACAGTTTCAAAATTAATCCAACTAGTCTGGAAACCCACTGGCCCATCCTATTCCCTACCCCCCCCCCCCCCCCAATATTATGATCAAAGAAAATGTACAGCTCTCTGGGCACATTAATACAGGATTCAAAAGAAACTATTTCACAGTCAGTGAGAATTAAGCAATTCCTTCCCTAAATTCCCTCCCAATTACGAAAAACCATACATCAGTAATCCTCTCGTCAAATTAAGTGCAGAAAAATAATATAAAATTACCCACCAGGCCAACTATACTTGGTACAGTGACATCAGAGTACAAAAATCACCACCACCTCACTGGGCGAAGCTGAAACATTCACATGTTACCTAGCACCTGACTAGAACAAAAATACAACATCAATTAAAATTAAGCCAAAACAGAGCAATTCCATCTTGTTAGTTTTTTTGAGTTTTAACAAATAAGCAGGCAAGGTGAATCAACACCTATACCTTGAAGGTGACAAGGAACATCATATTCGATCTCATCATGTCTTGAGGGGCTTAAGAACAGAGTGCCATCCACCAGAGGAAACTGTTCGAAGACAGGGAGTGCCCGGTGGCACAGAGCGCAGTTTACAACATTTCTGTGACTGGCACTGAGGGCCGCAAGAATGAACTTCCGTAGATCCTCGCCCTGGCCCACTTGGGCATCATCTTCCATCCTTACATGGAAAGTGTTCAGCTTATGCCTGGGGATATGAGTGAGGAGCTCAGAGAGGTCCAGCCGCCGCAGAAACTGTACAGGGGTATCAAAGTGTCCCCCCCGGTGGACAGATAACCCAGCTGGAGTATAATCGAAGTGGGCATTTCTGAACACATGGCCCCCAGCCATAGCCTTTTTGTGAGGCTCAAGATGGATGGCATTCTTTAAGAATTCCCCAAGGTATCTGGAGGAGCGGGGACCACTGAAGTGGGCAGGGGAGAGGATAGAATAGCCAGTAGGTGGGGACTGGCCAGGGGAGCCACAAGGGGAGCGGGCACCATAGGCTGTGGCACTGACGACCTTCTCCTGGGAGTTCTGCCGGTCCATGGAATGTCGTCGGGAGAGATCATGGTTCAGGCCTTTCTGGGACTTGTTTGGGGGCCTGCACTTTTTTGCCTCTTCTCCAGCCTCCCCTGGGGGCCTCCCTGTGTTCTTCTCTGACCCAGACTTCTTCTTTTTCTCATCCTGCATCCGCTTCACCTGGTACCAGTCTGTGTCCTTCTTTAAGTGGCCCTGCCCACAGCGGCAGGAGCAGAATCGGAAGGCCAAGTCATAGCCCTTCTTGGTCCACATGTTCTGGCGGCACTGCTTCTCGTTCCAGCTGCGGGCCCGGCCAATGCAGTTGAACTGGGCCAGTATGCTGCTCTCCCACTCATAGAAGCACTGCAGGTGCATCCAGGTGCTGTAAGGGCAGTGTTCATTGTTGCACACCACCTTCTGATAGTCATCCTTCTCCAGGTCCACTGGTCTCCCGAAGCTGCAGATCAGGGGTGTGGCACAGGGGGCTTCTAGAAGAGGAACCAAAAGAGAGACTCAGTGCATAGGACTCCAGGACTCCAGCAGACACTAATCCAGATAGCAAACTTATTATCCATTTCAGCCTATTCATGCCAGAGATACACCACTACTAGAATAAACACTAGACAAGATCAGAAAACATTGACCATTTTCTTCTGGTATAAGGTTGTATCAAAGAAACTGATTTTCTGATATTTGTTATCTGTTAAAAAACAAACCAGTGAGCTTCAAAAAGTCTGACTTCTTCACAGTGCAATTATGTGTCAGTACTTGCAACAGTACAGTATGAGGTTCTCCTAAGATATAGGTATAAAGACAGGCAGTTACAGGGTTCCTTTAAAATTAATCACTCCAGAGAACTAAGAAATAATATGAAGCAATTTAACCCGCCAGTTTTGGTGGCACCACCAAAGTCCTTTAGCATGGACTTTAAGTTGTCCTAAATACCAGAAGTGAGAAAACAGACAAGCCTCTTCTCCACTTCTCTTCTAGAGTGGGCTGATCTAATGACAGTGATGTGTGGTCAAACTAACTTGTTGGTCTACAAAGAATTCCACTGCCAGGCTATAATAAAAAAAGTTCTCCCAGTGCTTTCAAACAGAAAGCAAAAACAATGAGCTATCTCTATCTGGTCTTAAGCACATATCCCACACACAAGTCACAAACAGTCAAGCAGGTTCCCAGGATGGAAGGAAAACATAATGGCACAAAGCAGAACTCATTTTTTCACCCCAGTGCTGGGGCTAAAACCCAGAACCTCACACACAGACTAGGCAAGTGCTCTACACCTAAGCTATATCCCCAGTCCCCAGAAAACCTATTTCTTAAATAGTAAATGTGGTATGGAAATTAGAACTCCACTGGATTCCTGTAACTTCTCAATAACTCAATGAACTGAGAACTCATTTTTTATTTGTTCTTTTTAGTTATACATGACAGTAGAATGTATTTTGACATATCACACATACAGACCTCATTTTTTTTTTAAATGTCAAAAAGACATTTGGCAGAAATACTAAAAAAAATCAACAGTTTCCAGAAGGAGGGGTGGTAGAGCACAGATGACTTTTAGGGCAGTGAAACTATTCCATGTGACACTATAATGGTGGCTACACTTGTCAAAAGGCATAGAATGTGCAGTATCAACAGTTAAGCCTAGCCAGGCGCAGTGGCACACGCCTATAATCCAGCAGCTTGAGAGGCTGAGGCAGGAGGATCTCGAGTTCAAAGCCAGCCTCAGCAATAGTGAGGTACTAAGCAACTCAGTGAGACCCTTTATGTAAATAAAATACAAAAACAGGGCTGAGGACATGGCTTAGTGGTTGAGTGCCCTTGAGTTCAATCCCTGGTACCAAAAACAAAAACAAAACAGTTAACCCTAAGATAAACTATGGAACTGAGCAATAATGATGTCAGGGTGGGTTAATCCACTGTAACAAATGTACTGCTCTGTGGAGGATGTTGATAGTGGGATGATATGCGTGTCTGGGGGCAGAGTGTGCATGGGAACTCTCTGAACTCATGATTTTGCTGTGAACCTAAAACTGTTCTAAAAAATGAAATGTAACTTTAAAAATGAAAGGAAAAAGAACATGGGTAAGCCCCAGTTCCATGGAATACTAGCTTATAAAAGTAGACTGGTTATTTCATCTATTTAATTCTCAACTTCCTCAACTATAAATGGGCATTCCTTATAGAGAATTTGGTGAGGACTAAATAGGAAATGCTTAGAACTTTTAGCACAGAACTTTGCATACAGGACTTACTAATGTTATTGTCACTCTTGTTCTTATCATTAGCTGAATCTTTATGATACAATGGGGACATTTTAATTGGTGAAATAAGCTCTGTAATGAGGTGATTGGGGTTTTAAACTAGAAATAGCAAGGTTGACCTAAAGTAGGACCAAACTAGGAGACTAAGAGCCTGGTGGTATATGAACAGAACAGGTTATAGGCACGCCAAGGAAGGAGGCCAGAAGCCACAGGCCAAAGTAGGAGCTGCCAGTTGTATCAAGCAGGGGCTGAGTGTAATTACAAGATCAGGGATGAGAAGAGGACCAGACAGAGTAACACGACCAGTAGGCTTTCCTACCTGGTCTTTGCAGTTCTGAAATTTTCAGTACATTTCATTACTCCCCTTAAATTTCCCTCTGCATTTATATGCTATGTTATTACCATCTAGGTCTTCCTTTGCCTCCCATTCCTCAAAAGAAGTACTTCCCAGGCCTAGTGTTCAGCACTTCTCACTTCACTATTTCAGAAAGACGCTAAAGATTAAATTTGCCTTTCCTTAGTGAGGGTGCTACTGGTGCCTGGACAATTCTTTGCAGAATACAGCTGTCCAATACACTGAAGGAACACTTAATATCTGTGGCCTCCACCCACATTACCTTCCCATAACTCTGACATCCATAACATTTCAAAGGCCCCTTTGGAGGGCAGTACTACTCCCAACTGGAAACCCTTAGGCTTGATTGCTAAGTTTCCATGTGCTATACGCAGGAATTTAGACCACATCTGCTTAAGTACTGAAGACACTAAAGGAGGACTCTCAGCTTCATAGTTCTGTTTCAGAACGTGCTCCTTAATGGCAATGTGGGGCATGGGACTGAAGGCAGGGAGGCCAGAGAAAAGGAATACAGTTATCTGGTGGAATATTGAGTGCCTGAGCTCCTGTCGCAATGTCAGCCAACAGCACATGAAACATACAAGATGCTGATGGACAGAAATGGAAGGGACAGGTGTGGACAGAAGACTGTTGGCTGCCCTAATGTGAACCTGCTGAGTTAGTTACAAGTACCCAGGCAATAACGAGGTAGATAAGGACATGAATAAAATTAGAACTCAAAAGAGCCCAAGCTAAGAGTACAGATGTGAAGTGAGTTACCCAGAGACAGAGGTTACCCAGAGACATCTGGGACCCATGGGATGCTAAAGAGGAATATGAGGAATGGGCATAAACAAGATACTGGGAAAAGAATCTTGGGAAATAAGGTTTGGTACCAAGACCGGAGGAGAAAAGTCCTCCACAGAGATTGGTAAGGAACTGAGAATCACTAGAAGAAAAGTCGGGAATTATGTCAAATCAGATAGGGGAAAGTATTACGAATGGAGGACCAGGCAATGGCCCAGAGTGCCAGGTAAGAGTACTGTTTCTCAACCTCTGGACCACTGACACTTCAGGCTGGATAATTCCTTGCTGTGGAAGCCACCCTGTGCATAGTAAGATGTTTAGTAGCATTCCTACCCATAGTTGCCAGTAGTACTCCACCTGCTGCTAATTGTGACACCCAAAATATCTCCAGACACTGCCAGATACCCACAAGGTAGCAAAATCACATCTGATTGAGAACCACTGGGTAAAATAAGCCTGAAATGTCCTTGCTAGAATAAGTAGTAAATCAGACACTGCCACCTTAGTGAAGGCAATCCAGTGGCATGAAGGTGAGCAACTGACGGCAAGGTGAAAAGGCAGAAATATGTGCAGATATCTCTCTGGGAAAGTCTTTCAGAAGTGTAACTGTAGAGGGAGGGAAAGAGAATTAGCAGAGGACAGAGAATAGCAAAGGCTGAGACCTAAGCATGGTTAGGTACTGGGGAAATGAATGCAGAAAATTCAGGGCAGCTTGACAAGACAGAAGCAGGACCAAACACTATGACTCCCCTACTCAAAAACCTTCACAACCTCACCACTGCCCACTTAATAACCACAACATTCCACCAAATGCATCAGCACAGGTAGAAGAACCCACAAAGCCTATGTGAATACTGGCCATGACTACCTATGTATTATAGTTGGTAACCATTAGTGTGCAATTCCAGGATCTTGGCAAAATAGCCCTAAACCAACTTCTATATCTCCATGTATCTCTTGATTGCTGTAGTTTCCATACTTAGATACTAGGCATCTACAATCCTTAATCTTCATCTGTTCAATCCTATTTTGTCTAGGACAGCAATTCACAGTATTAATTCTGCAACCAGACTGCCTATATACCAGTACCATTTATAAGCCATGTGCCTTGGACAAATTACTTAACTTTTAGTCAGTTTACTCTGTATAAAATGCAAATAACAGAACACCATAAATAGTTGGTACAAGGATGAAACCAATACACACAGTGCTTAGAACAGGTCCTGGCACCTAGTAAACCTCCACCCTTCCTTCTCCTCCTTCAGGGCTCAACCGCAGACACCAGGACTCTCATCCCTGTGCCACCTGACTCTTCTCAGCATTGTATGTGGTCTGAACCTTACTGGAGTCCATCATCACGGTCCTTCCAGATGACAACTCAGGAGAGAACACCTCTTACTCATCTTTGAGTTCCTGAGACCACTGGGCCCAAGCCTTTTACAAAGCCAAGGCTGAATACAGTTGCATTAAAGACACTGATACATAAGACCCACACATGACAAGAGGGGCAGAGGAAGAGAGAGAGCTACACTCCAAGACAGAAACCTGAATGTACTAAAGCACACTGAAAAAAGTAGAAGAGTAGTTTGAAACTCTGAGAAAATTAACTGCAGTCACCTGGGCTGTGACCTTTAGTGTCCTTTAAAATGTTAATTAGTCAATTAAACGAAGTTCAGTCGCTTTTATCTTCAATCCTCCAGAGGATTGAAGGGAATATCTCCGAAATGTAATAGCAATAACCAAAACATATTAACCCAGGCTAATAAACTCAAATGAAAAGATGGCCCAACTATGCCCTTGCATGCACAATACTCAAATTGCATAATTCTGAGACTTACTTGATATTTCTTTTAAAAAATATAGACTAAGAATGAAAAATCTTGTTATTTATATTTCAAAAAAGCAGAAAATATATCATTTAAGCAGTACTGTGCACTTCCTACATACCATGGTTTTGGTGATGGAAAGATCTGACAAACTGTGATAGTAACTCTGTACATACAGGCAACACAGAGAGGTACCACAGTTCTGCCCACATCTATCTAACACTGTCTATAATCATCACCATCATTCTCGTGTGCTTTCTATCCTCCAAACCTCTACAGAGGGTCCTGCTATGATTTGGACACAGCTGAGTGCCCAAAGACCCATATGATGGAGGTCTACTCTCGACTCTGGAAGTGGGAGATCATACGGAACCTTTAATAAGTGGGTCTGATAGGAGGTCCCTGGGTCTCTAACTTTATGAGGGGAATACTAGTCTCCTGGAGTGAAGAGTTATAAAAGCCTGAGCCCCAACCCAGTGGCTCTTTTGCTTTTATCTTTGATCATTCAAAGAACAGCCTTGAAAGGAATGTCTCAGAAATGTAATGGCAATAATCTGGCTAATGTGATGATCTGCTCCCGCACATGGTCCTGACATAACTATTGTTCACACAATGTGACCCAGCCAATAAAGTCCTCCCCAGAACCAAGCCAATGTAGGTTCCATACCTGTAAACCTCCAAGACTGTGAGCTAGATAAACACCTTTTCTTCATAAGTAGCCTACCTCAGGTATTTCCTTATAGCAACGAAAAGCTTACTAATACAGGCCCCTACTCGAACTTGCCAGCCCTGTATGTTCACATGTCAGTCACTCTGATGTGGCCTTGTGGCTAGGCCTCAAAAACAAATGCAAAGCCAAGATTCTTGTTTAATGTTGAGTAATACATGCTAACAGACACCTCCCTCTATGACACACAACCCACATGTGAATTTACAAGGGAGGCAGGCAAATCAGGAACAGAGTGACTAGGAATAACAGGATGGTGAGTCATCAAATAGTTAAGGACTTCTGACAGTGCTCTTGCCTCTCACATAGCCTCCCACCCCCATTCACACTTGAGAGGCAGCAGGAAACAGTAAGAAAGATGGGTTTGCATGAGACCTGCTGTTTACTGGCTGACACTGAGCGGTTTCCACATCTGTAAAGTGAGGATAAAAAGTGTTTGCCTCACTTAGCTCAAATGTATGTATAAATACTTTATAAACTGTAAAGTTCCATAACAATACCTACACTATGTCTACCATAACTTTACATCTTTGTGAATGGATCTCCAACTAAATGCAAACTGCTCCAATGTATTTCTTACGTTTTCAAATGTTTTTCATGGAATACAAGAGGCACATAGAAATTAAGTAAGTAAATAAATAATATCACACATCTTTTTCAATTTCCTGTGTCTTACAACTAACCAAAACATAAGGAAAAGATTTTATAACTCTAAGAAATAGTATCAGCAACTTTGGAAATCAGACTTACAACAATTTAGCTTTATTACAGAAACATTTGATTGCTTCCTGAAAGCTATAAATTTACAAAACGCTTAGCTCTTAAGAACAGCAGTTCCACAAAGGTATAAATGGAACACAAATGATCTGATATAACTAGGCCTTTAATGGGAGGGGGAAAAAATGGCAGTCCTACATTCAGAGAGCACATGTACCACAAGTGTCCCTTGGGACATTACTCTAAACTGTGATAACTGAACTAACAAGCAATATGGAAATTTTTCTCTTACAAAGAGTCAGCAAATGTATATAAACCCTCCGAGGTCTGTTTTTACAGTTTCATCATCAAGTACTCAGTGCCCATAATCTATTTTCCCTTGCACAAATGAAAATAAACAGTTAAATGTCACTCTGGGCAAAAATCTCAAGGAGTTTCAAGTCTGGACTACAAGGGAACTAGGCTGAGGTCACCTGGCAGTCTGTCTTGTCTCCCAAGCCTACTCATTCTGTATCTCTGCCCCGCTTCAAGACTCCATACTCCATGCCAGGCACATTGGTGCATGCCTGCAATCACAGAGGCTTGGGAGGCTGAGGCAGTTCAGAGCCAGCTTCAGCAACCTAGCAAGGCCCTAAGCAACTTGGTGAGACCCTGTCTCAAAAGAAAAACTAAAGGGCTACGATGTGGCTCAGTGGTTAAGTGTCCCTGGGTTCAAACCCGGTACTAAAAAAAAAAGAAAGAAAAAAGAAAAAAGACTCCATATTCCTTTTAGTCAATTAAAAGGAAAAGAGTCATTTACTCTGACCACATAACAAATCCAAATCTTCTAGAAAACTCATTCACACAAAATGAGGGGCCCATAAATCAGGAATTGCAATCTTCAGGGTTTTGACTGTGAAATGAAATATTTTCAATCCTCTTAAAATAGATGCAAGCATCTCAAGCTGGTGGGAGCTGAGTGGAAGGAAAGAGTCTTCTGAAGTCAAGCAAGTCTTTCCAGGAAAAACCTAAGGTAGGACCTGGTCTTACACATTCTTATAAACTTGTAACTGAAAATTATATTGGGTGTTTAATGCTTTGTTGAAGGAAAGAATGACTCAACCAGATACAGTATGCTGTGGTAACTAAAATAGTAGAGAAAGGAAGAAGGGATTCATCTCTGGGGACATCTAGCCTTTTGGGGGGCGGGCAGACAGAGAGTACAAACCAGGGCTTTCAGAGTTAGGTCAGGCCTTCTCTGTCACCCACTTTCTCAAATTTATCAGCTATGGGTACCAAATGTCAATTTTAAGGTTTCTAAATAAGTATTGCAGATGTTGTTTTCCATACAGCAATTCCTTATATGTGAAAACACACACCCTCGATTGCACAGTAGTCCCCCTTGGGGCATGAAGTTCCTGACAAGTGTCCTCAGTCTCTGGCTTCAGAGTGTGTGGCATAAGACTACAGACTCTGGAGTCAGCCTGCCTAGATTTGACTTTCAACTCTGAAACATTAGTTTTCAAGTCTTGGGCAAATTGCTTAACATCCTTGTGCCTCTATTTTCTTACCTATAAAATGGTGAAAATAATACCTACTTCAAAGGACTGTCATGAGGAACAAAGCAGTCATTAGGGTAGTTTGAACACAGCCTGGCACCTAAGTGTTCAACTATAAACAATTATTATTGAAAGCTATCTCACTTTACATCACTTAATGTAAAAATAAAGGGATTTTGAATGAGCTTAGAACAAAGTTACACCCAGGAGATGACTACCCTCCTTCCTTCACCTGTGCAGTTCACCTGGCCCCACCAGGAGTTTAGCCCTTCAGACGGGGCACATTAACCCCTTCTCAACTGCTTCTTTTTTTTTTTTTAAAGCATTCTTTTTTTTTTTTTTTAACCTTTATTTGTTTATTTATTTTTATGTGGTGCCAAGAATCAAACCCAGTGCCTCACATGTGCTAGGCAAGCACTCTACCACTGAGCCACAACCCCAGCGCCCTCAACTGCTTCTTAACAACACAAGCCATATCACACAGGGGGACACACTCTCCTCCTACCACGTGCCTCTCCTCAGCCGTCAACCGGGCCCAACTCTCTCCCACATCCTCCAAACCCAGAGAAGTACCTACCTCTCAGCTAAGAAAACTAGCCCACACAATCTCCCGCTCCTCAGTACTCAATACTCAATACTCTCAGGTCAAATGTGGCCATTGCCTTGCATGTTCTTCCAACTTACTCTTTGTCAATCCTGACTTCTCACATGTGTTGTAAGCTTACAAAGGGCAAGCAATGTACTTCTTCACAACAAACAAAGCACTCTGGCATGCATCCGATAATTTATTCACTGAATAGTTGTAAAGGAGGAGGAAAAGGTGACCTTCAAAATGTTTCTTCTAACCCTTTAAAGATGTTCTCCTCAGTGTCAGGCAAATAAGTTCCTTGTTGGATGTCTCTTCCAACCTAACCCATTTTTGTCAAGCCAGGGTAGCAAGGATTCATAAAGCACAACTGCATTTTATTCATGAGATGTGGTGCTGAAAAACAGACACAATTTAAGACCGATTACCCCAGTTTCGGGTAGGGGTTGGGGGAAAGCATGCTCAGAACATATATATCCTCAATCACTGCATTGTATTTCTGCTGCTTAATTATGTCAGCATTATCTTCACTACCTCTGTTTGATCTCATAAATTAAATGTGTGGCATATCATAGGGTCTTTTATCATATCTAATTACTATTCCAAAGTTACTGATTGTCTGGATGTTTTGGACACTTATTAACTCACTTGGATAATATTTTGAAAGCTATAACAAGGATTTAAAATTATAGCAGTGACTGTAAAAATAATAACACAAATGCCACCAAAATCCTCAAATCTGTTCTATTAACCAGAGTTCACAACACATCATAGTTGGTATTTTTGCCTAAATGAAAAGGTGGGCCACCAGGTAACCAAGTACTTTTATAATTCACCTGACCTGTCAACTTTTTATTTTTTTTTTAATGTGGGGAATTTTTATTTATAGAAAAGATAACCAGTTGTTAAAAAAAACACTATATTTCATATTAGATTTTCAATTGAAGCATACATCAAAATAGTAACAAAATGATACATATCTCAATTTAAATGTTCTTAAATCTGGTTAAAGTCTTTCTTTGGTGATATTTTGATTTTTAGGCATTAATTATTATTGAAAAATTAGAAATACTGATGGACCAAGAGATACTTATAAATGTAATTAAAATAAAAGATGTTATATAGTGTTTAACATTCATTATATTCCTAGAGATAATCTATAAACCAAGAAGATTAATTTCTTTTGAATCATTTTGCCATCTTTTTTTTTTAATTGTAAACAAATGGGATACATGTTGTTTCTCTGTACGTGGAGTAAAGGCATACCATTTGTGTAATCATAAATTTACATAGGGTAATGTTGATTCATTCTGTTATTTTTTCCCTTCCCCCCACCCCTCCCACCCCTCTTTTCCATCTATACAGTCCTTCCTTCCTCCATTCTTGCCCCCCTCCCTAACCCTAACTCTAACCCTAACACTAACCCCTCCCATCCCCCGTTATGTGTCATCTTCCACTTATGAGCGAGATCATTAGTCCTTTGGTTTTTTGAGATTGGTTTATCTCACTTAGCATGATATTCTCCAACTTCATCCATTTGCCTGCAAATGCCATAATTTTATCATTCTTTATGGCTGGGTAATATTCCATTGTATAGATATACCATAGTTTCTTTTTCCATTCATCAACTGAAGAATTTCCAGGTTGGTTCCACAATCTTCTTGTTGTGAACTGAGCAGCTATGAACATTGATGTAGCTGTGTCTCTGTAGTATGCTGATTTTAAGTTCTTTGGGTATAGACCAAGGAGTGGGATAGCTGGGTCAAATGGTGGTTCCATTCCTGTTTTCTGAGGAATCTCCATACTGCTTTCCATAGTGACTGCACTAATTTGCAGCCCCACCAGCAATGTGTGAGTGTACCTTTTTCCCCACATCCTTGCCAACACCTATTGTTGCTTGGGTTCTTGATAATCGCCATTCTATTTGGGGTGAGATGGAATCTTAGTGTGGTTGTGATTTGCATTTCTCTTATTACTAGAGATGTTAAACATTTTTTCATATATCTGTTGATTGCTTGCAGATCTTCTGTGAAGTGTCTGTTCATTTCCTTAGCCCATTTGTTGATTGGGATATTTGTATTCTTGGTGTAGAGTTTTTTGAGTTCTTTATAGATTCTGGAGATTAGTGCTCTATCTGAAGAATGAGTGGCAAAGATTTTCTCCCACTCTGTAGGCTCTCTTCACATTACTGATAGTTTCCTTTGCTGAGAGAAAGCTTTTTAGTATGAATCTATCCCAGTTATTGATTCTTGCTTTTATTTCTTGTGCTATGGGAGTCCTGTTAAGGAAGTCTGATCCTAAGCCAACATGTTGAAGATTTGGACCTACTTTTTCTTCTATAAGATGAAGGATCTTTGGTCTGATTTCAAGGTCCCTGATCCATTGTGAGTTGATTTTTGTGCAGGGTGAGAGATAGGGGTTTAGTTTCATTCTGTTGCATATGGATTTCCAGTTTTCCCAGCACCATTTGTTGAAGAGGCTATCTTTTCTACATTGCATAGTTTTGGCCCCTTTGTCTAGTATGAGAAAATTGTATTTATTTGGATTTATGTCCATGTCCTCTACTCTGTATCATTAATCTACCTTTCTATTTTGGTACCAATACCATGCCATTTTTGTTACTATTGCTTTGTAGTAGAGTTGAAGATCTGGTATTGTGAAATCCCCTGCTTTGCTCTTTCTGCTGAGGATTGCTTTAGCTATTCTGGGTTTCTTATTCTTCCAGATGAATTTCATAATTGCTTGCTCTATTTCTGTAAGGTACGTCATTGGGATTTTCATTGGAATTGCATTGAATCTGTATAGCACTTTTGGTAGTATGGCCATTTTGACAATTTTAATTCTGCCTATCCACGAACATGGGAGATCTTTCCATCTTCTAAGGTTTTCTTTAATTTCTTTCTTTAGTGTTCTGTAGTTCTCATTGTAGAGGTCTTTCACCTCTTTTTGTGAGACTGATTCCCAAGTATTTTTTTTTTTTTTTAGGCTATTGTGAATGGGGTAATTTTCCTAACTTCTCTTTCTGAGGATTCATCACTTATGTATAAAAATGCATTGGATTTATGAGCATTGATCCTGTAACCTGCTACTTTACTGAATTCACTTATGAGTTCTAAGAGTTTTCTGGTGGAATTTCCAGGTTCCTCTAAATATATAATCATGTCATCAGCGAACAGGGATAGTTTGAGTTCTTCTTTTTCTATTCGTATACCTTTAATTTCTTTGGTTTGTCTAATTGCTCTGGCTAGAGTTTCAAGGATGATGTTGAATAGAAGTGGTGAAAGAGGGCATCCCTGCCTTGTTCCAGTTTTTAGGGGGAATGCTTTCAGTTTTTCACCATTTAGAATGATATGGGCTTGACCTATCAGCTTTGACAATATGAAATGGCTTAATGCATAATTTGGGGGAATGTGTTCACCAAACTTTTGTACACAATGTAAAGCTTTTGTTAATATTATTAGTCATTTTTTGAAATTTGAATAGTTCAATTTGCATATAATGGGGTCTCTGTACTAGAAAATATTTTAGCAAGGTACCTTTTCTCTTCCTTGGAGATTTAGAGCTTGAGGGAACTAAATCACTGACAACTGCACAAGTACCCTAGCATCTATACATACTGAGGAACGCAAGGAGGTCTGGGGAACTCTGGGAGCCAAATCACAACATAGTAAAATGGGACTGGGTCTTCAGATTAAGTATATGTGCAAGTACATGTAAGTATGTATATCTGCAAAGAACTGTTCAGATAGTTGTTAAAGTATCCCATTTTTAAAAACTCTAGAAAAGTCTTCTTGTCATTCATTAGTATCATTCCAATTTTAAGGCATTTTCTAAGGAAAATAAAGCTTGATTTTGGTGATCCTTGTCAATGTTCTCCTTTGTCAGCAAAAATATTCAAAATATGGTCCAAATCAAATATCAAATATCAAAATATGGTCCTTGATCATATTCTATAAGTGTGATCCCCACTGACCATGTAAGTTATAACACAGTATCCCCCAAATGTTGTACCTGCCTCTTCTCTTGATGAGCCCCAAGGTGGAGGCCAAAGTCAAAGTACAACTGGCCCCCTCACTTTACCTCTGGAATCCTAATACTGCAGCTAAAAAGACCAATGACTTCTCCTCTTCCCTGGGATGTCCTCCAGGTAAAACATATGACTGCACAATAATCTGCCAACTGGGTCATTAGCAGACCTGTCAGAGAATATAACCCATAACTCACTGCTTCCATCATCTTCCAAAAGCTCAAGTGGGAAAGAATTTTTATGAAATGTTTCATAGGTGATATGATGTCTACACATTCTTCAAGATCAGAACTCCAGTGGAGCAATTTAGTCTTCAGTGCTATCTTAAACTAGTCCAGGGATTTCATTATGGGATGTGAAGAGAATGTCTTTTAGGTGCATTTTGCACTCTCCAGGCAGCCAGGCTTCCACCTCAGCCCCTTCTTATACGTATTCACCTGCTAGGCCCCTGAAGTCATTTGGGTGTGGGACTTCTGTGCAAGATAAAATTGCTCCCTCACTTACACCAGATGGCCAAGAGCTGGTTACCTCGACCACACTGTTTCATTCCCTTGACAGTCTGCTTTTTAATGATGACATCAGACTTAATATATTTGTTTTACTTATAAATGGATATTGCTTAGGTTTTTATCAACTGTCTTTTTGTTTTCTACTCTGATGGGTACTATAAAGCATACCACTGCTGCTATTTGCTTCATATGTGTACTAGAAATCTGAAAAATTAAATTTGTGACCTACCTTTTAGAATAGCTCAGAACATGCATTTTTTCCTAATAGTATTATCCTTACTATTAATATCCTCATTTATTATTCATCTTACAGTACTTTTGAAAGCCAGTTTAAATTAATTTTAGACTAAACAAGGTACAAATAATCAGAAATATTTGTCACCTCCTCTCATAATTTTCAAATATGCATTTACCAAATGTGCATTAAAGTCTGCACTTGATAAGTACCAAAGTTACTGGTGCTCATATTCCAAAGCCAGCCAGAGAAAGATGTGCCCATTTGGCCTCAATGCCAGTGAACATCCTCTTTGTAGTAACACAGGATTTTGAACCTTGCCAGTCTAGTTGTTTTACTTTACCCTTTCTGTTTCAGACACTGCCACAAAAGAATATGATAGGAAACAAAAATGTACACAAATGAAAATTTGGAAATAGAAAATATTAATATTTTGTGCATAAATGTGATAACAGCATTTCAGTTTCCCCTCTTATGCTCCTGGAAGGAATCAAGGAATAGCAATACAGTACATGACAACCCTGAATTTCTTCATCACAACTTATCATAAGTATGGTAAAAATTAGCTGAAAATATTACGGAGTTGATGCCACATTTTGTTTTAAATCAGCATGTGCTGATATGTAAACTCAACAACACCAATTTACTAGGTCTGACACATTAAAAAAAAAACTCATAAATTATAATGCAAGGGACTGGGATATAGTTCAGTGCATACTCAGAATATGTGTTTCCCTGGGCTGGATACCTAGCACCAAAAATCAAAACAAAACAAAAAAGGTCAAATAGAAGATTTGGAAGAAGATAAGGAAATATGAATAGAAGATAAAGAAATATGCAAAAAAGTATATTATGTATATTCCCAAAATGCCTTAAAATTCAAACTATAAACTTCAAGTAGGAAACATTTCAAAGAATTCTGAAGAAGTCAGTTTTCTCAGCAGGTTTATTGCGAATGACTGCCTAAAAACAGGTCTTAAACTTTTTAGGATACTAACACGCTTATACATTTGTTTTCTTTAAAATAGCTATTATTTAAGGACCCTGTTCTAAGAGATAAAAATACACTACCAGATTCATCTTAGGGTTAAATATGTTTCATAATATAGTTTGGATCTGGAATGAACCCCAAGGCTAGATCCCCAACTTGGTTCTACTGGGAAGTGGCAGAAACTTTAAGAGGTAGGGCCTAGTGGGGTGATCATAGGTCACTGGGGGCATGCGTCCTAAGGGAACTGTGAAACCCTGGTCTCTTCCTCTCTTTTTCACTTCCCAGTCATTAGAGCAGTTTTACGCTATCACATGCTCCTGCCAGGAAGTGCCCCCACAGGGCTTTTCACCATTAAGTGAGCTCTACCCTAGGAATGGGGCTTTTCACCAGTAGTGAGCTCTGTTGAGTCAGGTCAACCAGACATGCCTTACAAATGAGGCTTTACCAGGGAGCATCAGGACAGGTCAAATAGTGGCAATTCTCTGGGACTAGGGATTTGGGGGAAACTCTCAAGCTATTCTTCACCCTCCATGACTACTAGTCTGCTAGTTTTGGAAGCTACCATAGAGGTAGGGAGAGGGAGTAGGAACAGGACAAGTTAAAACACAATAATGCTCACCATTCTTACTATGATTCAGCTATTTCTTGTGAATAAACACTCAGAATTACTGCAAGACTCTGATTAACTTCCAGAGTTTTGAAAAGTGATTTTTGAAATTTTTCCCAGTATTCTTGTTGCTTTTATGGAAGAGTAGATTTCTGGAGGTCCTTACACTCCTATTCTAGAAGTCCTTCTTCAGTTTACACATACATAAATGACAAAGTTTACAATGAACTAGAAACATTATCCTCTGCATCTACTTAATAAACTTTCGAAAAACAGAGGGTGACTATTTAAATTGTACAAGAGGGGAAATAAATTTTAAAAGTTTGATTACCACCAGATTAGCATTCTGAAGACTGGACTATGATCATGTCATACACACATTCAGAAACATCAGAAACAGAGTAGTCTCATCCCTAGGTTATGTTCAAGGAGCTCCAAAACTAGGCCCAGGCTGGCATTTCAACCTAATCACCCACCAACTTACACGCAAAGCCTCTACTTTAGCCTTGACCCCTCTCTGTCACATCAATGCAGAAATCAGATGAGAATGGAAAGGACCAGACACAGAAACTACCGTGCTCCATACCACACCTCAAACCCACAGGGTATTCAAGAATCATTTCTTGACTAAATGGTGAGAACATTTTTGGTAAAAACTAAAAAGGACTTCTGTGTCTATGTGGTACCCAGCACCTCACGCATGCTAGACAAGCGCTCTACCACTGAGCTACATCTCCAACCCCTAAAAGAATTTACTAGATACAGATATTTTTGAGATGTTTTCTCTACTGAAAATAAAAAGCAGGGCACAATGGCACGCACCTGTAATACCAGCTACTAAGGAGACTAAAGCAGAAAATCACAAGTTCAAGGCTAGTCTCAGTGAACTTAGCAAGACCCCATCTCAAACTAAAAGTATTTTTAACAAAGGGCTCAGTGGTAGAGTGCCCATGGGTTCAATCCCCAGTATCCAAAAGTAAATAAATAAATAAAACTAAAAAGTTCAATACATAAAGGAAAGATAGTACTTACAAAAATATTTTTTCAATTTGTTTTAATTAGTATAGGAGCTACAATAAGATCACTTAAGCATATCTGCCTTAGTCTCTGATTCACTTTAACCTCTCATGTTATTTTAGTGTGAGAGAATACTATAAAGTGGGTAGCAAATTGAACATACTGTGATTATGTCCAGTTAAATATGTTTTTATGTTTAAAGTAGGGTTTAAACACAAGGTTTTTAGTCAGGCAAACGACTCTATCCAAATAAATATGGAAGATTCACATTAAAAAAAAAAAAACAAAAAAAAAAAAACCACAAAACCCCAACCAGCTCGTCAACTAAATTTAACAACTTGGACTTTTAATGTTCTCTCAATATACTCAGTCTATTCTCCTAGACCCTCATTTTTTTTTTTTTAACTTTCAATTAAAACCCACAAGTCTATCCAGCCACAAATTCAAACTAAATAGAAAAATGTACACTTCTATTTTACCTATTTTTATTTGCATTCTGTATTCAATACTTTGACAATAAGAAATCCACACCAATAATGCCCATAAAGTAGAAAATTCATATTTCTTCATCTTAGAAGCTATATCAAGACCCAAATGGACAGGGACCCAAGATATGCTTGCTTGAAGCTGTCAAGATAGACAATGGTTCTATAGTTTTTTCTGAATGTTTCTTAAAAATACCAAAGTTCCTCAAATACAGGAACCTGTAAGCTCAGATTCTGCAAATACTTTCTGAGCACACTCCTTTAATGATATGCCCAAGGTCATTCAGCTGTGGCCTTCCCTTTCCCATTCCACCCACATAGATCCATAAAGAACACTGAACAGGGCTGGAGATAAAGCTCAGTGGTACAGAACTTGTCTAGTAGGCTCAAGGCTCTGGGTTCCATCCTGAGCACCACAAAAAATAAATAAATAAAAATAAAGAACACAGAGACAGCAACAACTTGTGTAAACAGATTACAGCACAAGTTTCTATAATTGGTAACAGTACCTTATTCAAAATGTTCAATGCTCATATTAATACTCAAGACTTACTTTAAAACTAGGTATAAGATAAACCAAATTAAAGAAGCATTTTAGCCCAATTAAAGCATAAAGTTTTCCTGATCCCAAACTTTGCACTATATAAAAATAAACAATGAGGCAAACCTACTCTAAAATAAACTGCTAAACTCAAAGGGCGGGGGGAGCAACAAGCAAAGGCTCCCAATCATTTAATGAGAAAATAAAGCAATTTTTTGTCAAGAAACACCATTCTCTTGGAATGGAGAACTTCAAATTAGCAGAAAAAGAAAGACTGAGAATCAGAAGTTCAGTCTGCTTTGTCTGCACCAACTGGGTCAATGGATTAGGTTAACATACCAATTCCCAAGATGATTTTAAGACTACTATATTTAAATCAATAAAACCTCAGCACATGTAGCTAAATTCATTTCCCTACCCTACCTAAACCCTAAAATAAACTGAATCCTTATACCCACTTGTTTTCCACATGCATATTCTGCCCTGCTGAACTCTCTGAAATAATACACTTTTTGCTCCCTTGATTTGCCTTGAAAATAATCTAGTAAAAGCTTTTCAGTGATCACCCTAACATCATTTTGCTGCAATCTGGGACGAAACAACAAGTCTTTGCCTGGGGCCACACTGCACAGACAATTTCTGAAATGCTACATCAGCAACCAACAAGCAAATTAAAGAATCTGTTGCAACAAGGAAAGACTTGTCAAAGAAGAGGGCATGTCTAAGTCTCATTACATAGTTCAATAAAAATGGAAATGACCCAAGATTCAGTCATGATTATGTCTTAGCCTAGCAGTTCACCACATGTACACACTCAAAGCAACTTGCTATAATATCACTTGTTTTTAAGAGTGTGTTCAGAAAATTTTCTAAGGAAACTTCAAATTACAGATTCCTTTGATATTTTAAGTTAGTGATATCATTGTAAGTAGATATTCATTCCTTGTCCAATTACTAACTCATGTGGAACCCAGATGTAATTTTTTACTACAGATGTTTCTAGGTTTTGGGTTTTCTTTTCCCTTTCTTTTTTTGGGCAGTATAAGAGATTAACCCAGGTCCTCACACACACTAGACTAAGCAAGCACTCTACCACTGAGCTACATTCCCAGCCCACTACAGCTGTTGTCCAAGACTCAAAACCATTCATTTCAAAACTAGAGGGGAAAAAAAAAATCTCCCATTTGTATAAGAGTTACCAAAAATTCTAGAAATTTCTTTTTGCCATAAGAGAATTTGTCACATTAAATATATATTAAGTGTATATAACTATATTCTAAATGAATTCTAAATAGTATTTCCAAATTTAAAACAATAAAACATTTCAAATTAATTCTTGAAAAAAATTTTCCAAGTCATCTTTAGATCACATATAGAACAGTAAAAAATAAGTTAGGAGGAAAACCGATTTGCTCCAAAGCCAAAAATTTCGAATCTGAATCTCAAGGTTGACGCTTAGAAAAATTTTTGTCAACCCAAACCTAAGAAATAAGCTGATTCCAACATATGAATACACATAGGTGTATGAATACACATATTCTATGAATACACATAGGTGTCAAGTATCTCGTGCCCATAGAAATTGATTTGATAAAATCCACAATACAGTTTGGTAAATTCACATTTCTATAACCTATATGAAATGCAATATTATTAAATGGGAGGTAAGGAAACAAAATTAAAGTCCTGTGACCATTTGCCAAGCATGTGACCCTACAGGCAAGTAAAGAGCAAAAAGCAAAAAAGCCTGAAGTGAATCAAGATATCAACTATGTGATACATAATTACAAATCCAGTCACAACAGTATATCATGCAGTACAACAGGCCCAAAGTGAGATTCTGGTAATCAAATAGTTATAATCAAAGTGGACTCAGCTGTTAAAACAAAGCCAAGGAGAGCCTAGAGACTGGATGATTCAGTCACAAGGAAACAATCCCAAGTCACCTATACTCACCTACACCTCTAGTCACAGGTGAAAGAATCCTCCCCAAGGTCCAGCTGCCACAGTCCTTCCCTACTGTGGTGTTGGGAAGGTCCCATGGAGTAACTCTGGAAGGTCTCACTTAAAGAACTGGACTTGCCCTGAGACTAGTAGACAAATGAACACTGAAGATTTTCTGGGAAAAAACACACGGCAAGGGCTCCCAGATTCAAACTTACAAAGAAAAGCAAGGCTTCCCACAAGAAGCAGATTATAGATTTTGGAAAATCAGCATTTACTGCAAACCAAAGGGGCAAGCCAAGGTCCACCTTGGTTCTTTCAATTAAAAAGAATCCCTAGTTGTGAAAGGGTCACAATGCATCACAAACTGAGACCCAAAAATCCATCTAAAGCCCCAAATCATGGCACAAGTATTTGCTTCTTCAAATTGCTCTATGATTTGCAGAGTTCGTCACAAACAATACCATGTTATCCTCACCTTCTCTCGATAAAACTTGGACTTGGAAAGATTCAGTAGCCTTGGAAGATTGGAGAGCCAGTTCTACAGCTCTGACCCGTGTCTTCCAAATCTCACACTCTTTTGAACAAGCAATAAGTGTGGGAATCTTTTCCAAATCACAGATATTTGAGAAGGTACAAGGGTTGCCTGGATCAGCATGATGCACAGTGTGAACAAACTCTTGGTTCAATAGAGTGCTATGTTCTCATTTTATTAACATACACATGTAATTTCAATTCAAGTGCCAAAATGAGAAAAATGAAAACTTTCTTCTGACTTGGCATTTAAGTTTGTTATCACAAGCAAGATAGGGGCAATTTAGCCTTAAGAGGCCTGTTTGAGTTTGGTTCTTTAGAACAGGAGATAACAAGTACATAATGGGCCTTTGTCTACAAGTTTCAAAGTCCTACTTAGCTGGTATTAAAATGGCAGGGGATTTTAGAAATGTGAAAGAAGAGACAGGTGTTGAGCACTGAAGTTCAGCTGTTCACTGGACAGTAGTGGCCAGGGACACAGAGGTCAGGGAAAGCAGCAAGAATCGCAACCAATTCTGTGGAACAGAACCTCACAAAGGTAACAGCTGATATTCAAATGAACTGGTCACTAATCCTATGCCATGCTCAAACCATTCTGCCCACAAGTAATTTCACAAATTTTTCACTCTTCCCTACCTTGACTGAAGTTCTAGTACTGTGTAGATGTTATGTAATCATACAAAACATTTCTAGTCAGCAAGGACCACCTTTAAACAAGGCTGAAAGACAAATAATAATCTACGGAAAACATATGCCAAAGAGAATCCTGAATGCACAAGGACTTCGTGCAAATCAACAAGAATACAAATATCTTATTAGCAAAGTGAACAAAGATCACAAATAAGAAAATGTACAAATATACAAAAATACTCAATCAGTATACACAGAAAAAAGATATTTACTCACTGAGAATCCTACAAACTCCAATAAAAATAATAGGTGATTTTTTATCTGGCCAAGATAAAAATGGCAATGAAAATTAACGTCAGGGAATGTGAATAAATGAGCACTCCATGAGCTGGAAGTATGGCTCAGGGGTACTTGACTTGCCTGTGCAAGGCCCTGGGTTAAATCCACAGTACTAAGGAAGGAAAGGAGAAGGGAGGAAAGAAATGAGCACTCCTTACACTGCCAGAGTTAGTGTAAACAGGCACAGTGTTAGTGTACAGGACAGGTTTGACAATATGTATCTAACCAGTGATCCCATTTTTAGGACTTCACACACTAAAGAAGAGAATCATGTCCTAGCTATAAACTTTAGTCCATTAAGAACAGAAGTGCCAGCTCAAACATTCACAATCTTCAAATTGCCACAACCAGGAATTTCTCCTATAGTAAAAAGAAGGAATAAGATAAATGTGTATAATGTGTGAGTAAAGTGCTTCCTTAGGCAAGTGATGACTTACAAATTTAATTTCAGTCTGAGTATCAGAATAAGCATAAAGTCCTTTAAAAGCAATATAATACTGCTTCTTTGATTTTTTTTTAACTGAACTTAAGTCCTCTACCTAAAAAGCCTATGTATAGTTTTGCATTATTTATGCATCATAATGGTGGTCAAGATGAACCCAATTGTGGCACAAGGGTTAGATATGCTTCCTACACTCAAACATACCTTTTCTGCAAGAAGGGAAGAAGGCCAACCCCTGATGCTTGACATTCTCAGCCTCAAATGCAGGAGCTGGGCATGATGGCACACACCTGAAATCCCAGCAACTGAGAAGCTGAGGCAGGATGATTCCAAGTTCAAGGCCAGTCCTAAGGCCAGCCTTAGCAATTTAGGGAGGTCCTAAGCAACTTAGCAAGACCTGTCTCAAAACTTAAAAAGGTAGGGGAAAGGTTCGCTGGAGATGTACCTCAGTGGTAAAGAGACACTGGGCTCAATCTCCAGTTCCAGAAACAAACAAACATAAGATTGTGGGGTGTTGCACCTAGCTTCTAGTAAGTACTTAAAAAGTGGAGTTGTGGTACCTTCGTTTTTCCTGACACTGGGAATGGTTGCTTCTCCTTTCTGCAAGTTCCCTGAGTTCTATAGTCCTAATCAGTTCACTAATTATCAAAATCTTACCTAGGTTGGGGTTGTGGTTCAGGGGTAAGAGCACTTGCCTAGCATGTGTGAGGCCCTGGGTTCAATCCTCAGCACTACATGAAAAGACAAAGGTATTGTGTTCATCTACAATTAAATATATATACACATACATATGAATCTTACCTAATTTGCTTCTGTGCTGCAATACATCATCTTTACTCTAAAACTAAAAGCCTAATATAATGGAATCTTATCATTATAAAGCTAAAGTTACTGTACTAAGTAAGTCCTGCAAGAAAAGAACAGAGAGGAGGAACTGGAAACTGAAAGAAGTCACTGAGTTACCCTGTGTGTTAGATATTCACATTTCTGCCTCTACTACTGAAGGGTACTTCCAGTTCTCAGTGCCAGGCTGTCTCCATGATTTCTGGCATCACTGCTTGGGGCAGTCTATATCTGTTCATTAACATCCATCACCAACTAACTATGCCACACTCAAAGCCTCTCTGATTACAGACCTGCTGCCAATCAAAAATAGGCAGAACTTGATTCTGTACATTCCCTGGGTTCAATTTCTGCCCAGATACTGAGATGTGTTAGGCATAACAAGTTATATTATAATACAGTTCTATTAAATATCCTACTGAAATAATCATCACACTCAGGAGTGCTCACTGAGAAACATAAAACTTGTGATTCACTTTCAACATTAGTATAGAAATACTGTTCTGAAATGCTTCTACAACTTAAAGGGACATGATCTAAAGTATAATCAAACTTTTGCTTACCCTTAAGGAAAAGTACATATTAAAATGTAGCGAATATCTCCTTAATTTACAAGAGAAAGCTGATACACTGCTAACTTTTGCCTAAATGTGTTCTCCTGATCAGTTTTATATAGGCATATGCCTTAAGGCATTCTATTTCTAGTGAATTTCCAATAAAATGAAATAAATATAAATTCTGAATTATGACATATAGGCCACCTTTTGCTGACTATCCATAAATGCTCTTTTGGAGGTATAGCAATATCTTTTGAAGGGGCCCAGAAAATGCCATTATGGTATAAAAATTATTTTGAGCTAAAGACTTTGAGTTCCTGAAATCTCTTCTTGTCTAAAAGTAGAGTGTTCCCAAAGAACTCAATTATCATAAATCCCCTCCCTGAGAACAACCAGGAATGACTGACTCTTTATTACCAGAAATGAGCAGTCTCCACACAAAACAGACATTATCACAAAACTATCATATATCCATCTATTCTCCTAAAAGCTCATTTATCATTAAAAAAAAAAAATCATTTGTTTTCCTGTAAGTACCCACTGACCCATCCTCTTCCCATTAAACTGGTATTTAAGCCCCAAATTCTAACCACATTTGAGTCAAGTTTTTTTCTCTGATGAAATGTCTTTTCTCCTGTTAATCTATTTTTTTACCAATTTAATTTGCAGACCCTCAAATACAGAGCCTAAGAGGGTAGAGGAAAAGTTTTTCCTTCCCAGCAATACAAATTTATGAAATGCACTGTATTATGCACATACATCAGAAGCATGTTTTCTCATTAAATGCAGTCTAACCAATTATATGATTAACATTTAACATTTCCTCTTTTAAGTCTTCCTTTTTTTCACTTTTCTTTCAACTTCTTATTATCTTTCTTGTTTCTAACTCAGACTATTTTCAAGTATAATTTAGTAGCAATAATTTGCTTTCTCTTTCTACTCCTGACAAACAACATATAAATTTTAAGTGTTAGAAACACTATTCTTTGCCAGTTTAAAAAAGCTCAAGGACAATCAAGTTAAAATATCTTGTTGATTAAATAGAGCAAAATGCTATTTCGCCAACCACAGAAAACTCAAAACTTTCAAAATAAATAGAACTAAACATGGTGTGTGCCATCATGCCCAGCTCCTGCATTTGAGGCTGAGAATGTCAAGCAGCAGGGGTTGGCCTTCTTCCCTTCTTGCAGAAAAGGTATGTGCAATTTAATAACACTGCCTATCACAAGAGTTTGTTTTAAAAATAAAGGATGATTAAAAATAAAATGAAAAAGTTGTCCAACCAGGCACAGAGATATACGCTTGCTACCAAGACAAGAAGAAATAAACCTGAAGGACAATTCCCTCGCTCTAGAGTAAACCCATCTGCTCAGATGGTCCCAACTCCCCCTCTGACTTTTAGTTTTTTGAAGTTAACCTCAATTAGCTAATCTCCCATGGCTCAGAAAGCACAGGGCTGCTAGTACTCACAATTAAGACTGGGTACTATGACACTGTCATCCTTTGGGGCAGAAAAACAGTGTGCACCATGTGTCCCTGCTTCACCGGAAAAATCACAATCCAGGGCCTATATGGCAGGTTCAACCTCCAATTCCTGACTAGCTGTATCAAAAGATAACCATATCCTGTCAGAACGTACAATAACATAAACAAGCTTATAAACTTCCTATGATTATCCCTTTTTGCATATTCAGTTGATCATGTCCCCACAAAGCTTGCTGGATAGTGTCTGATTCTCCACTGGCTACAAAACAACTTGTTTGACCGTCCAGCCCCAACCACTTGGAGCTGCAGATGCTACCAATGTACCTTGAAACAGCCACATCAAACTCCTGGCAGCAACTGGAGCAAGGCCCTTTCCCACTCTTGCTTCCAACATCCTTCCTCTGCCTTCAGAATTTAGCACCTCTCTTTCTGCAATACTCAGCTTAAACATCCCCTCCTTTAAGAAACCGTTTTTTCCTGCTAAGCACCCATAGCACATTATCATGGCCCCTGGTGCTCTCTGCCAGCTTCACAATGAGCCCTCAAGGGTGTGGATTCTGATGTCCCCAAGTATAATTCTACATCATACTTTCAGTCACAGAAAGACAGTAAGCACATAATAAATATTCAGTAAATCAATGAGTGCAGAGATAAGCAAAACAATGGGCAAAGAAGTTAATAAGGAATTCATGAATGAACTCTCTACTTGTTGCCTGGAGAGAAAAAAGGGTCTTTCAGGTAGTTCTCAAGCCTGGGCTGATCTGATCCTAAAGGACACCCTGGGCTCCTCACTTCCTTTCAACTACTCATCAACTTCATATATTCACTCTACTTCTCCATCTTCAAATTCAATCTCTAAATTTAATCCAACATTCTGCTACCTCACATGCTCCTGCTCCTTACTTCACAGCTGCCCATGTGTAGTACAGGTAATGACCTACTTGTATTTATCTTGATATAAGGAAGATAAAATCATTTTTACACATTATTTTTCACCTTTTTCTTTTTTATTCAACATGTAATTTTTTTCCCAGCTAAACCATGATCAGAGAGAGATAAAGGGGGAAGAAAAGCAGATTATTTACATTCAAAGCACAGCTTGAATAAAAATCTGTACGATGCCAGAGCTGTCTTCTACATTTATATTAAGAGGCCCTCACCTCCATCTAAATGCCTCAGTATCTGTTCTTAAGAGCATGACACTTCAGTTTTGTAGCTGGACACAGTTGAACAAACCACAAAACTTATAAAGCTATTGTTGATAGTGCTGCTATGTTCCAGACCCTTGCCAAAATCTTTCACATAGATTGTTTTCCTTCAAAAGCACTCCCAAAGGTTTGCAGAAAATGGAGGCTAAGAAAGGCTTTGCCCCAAAATCACTTTTACTAAAACCGTGACACCTAGCTTTACACTCAGCTCTGTTTAAAATCCATGATTTGTTACTACAACTTTAAAAACTGTAGGCCTTACTTCATACAATTGAATTATGAGATTGTAAGACAGAACTTCAAAGGCCTATGCCTGCTTCTTTACTAACTCTTTTACTATTTACCAAAATATCATTCATCATTATTAGATAATTTGTTGAATCCCTGTTGGCTACCAAATCACTGAACACCACCAAAGTCCCCAGCAGAAATAAATCTATGACAGCATCTGCTGCAGACTCTAGATCCAAACAGGGCCCTCCTGTTACTGAGGTATTTTGAGGGTGCCAGCAATCCTCCAGCATGCCTTTAAAATAACAAGAACCAGAGACCAGTGAGACCATAGGGAAGTCACTCTACAGAGTACTTTTAAACTGGTACAACCTTTCTATAGTACAATATATCACTATGTATTAAAAGGCATAAAAAATGCACTTCTTTTACACAAATCCATAGATAAGAATTTTCCCTAAGGAAGGGCTATGGTCTGAAAGTTTGTGCCTATCTAAAACTCATGTTGAACTTAATCCCCAATGCATATTAAAAATATGGCCTTCAAGAGATTACTAGGCCATACGGGGGTCTGCCCTCATTAATGGGATTAATGCCCTTATTTTAAAAAGGACATTAATGAGGAAGAAAGTATAACCCCTCAACCTTTTCTGCCCTGTGAGGACACTAAGAGAAAATGTCATCCATGAAACAAGCCCTTACCAGGCAATGAATCTGTCCATACCATGTCCACAGCCTCCAGAACTGTGAGGAATAAAATTTAATTGTTTACAAATTACCCAATCTGTGGTATTTTGTTATAGAAGTAGTAACAGACTACAACAGGAAGTAACTGGATAAACTGCCAAAGATGTGTAAATAAGAACCTAAATGCCACATAGTAGCAAAATGATCAAATTATCAAGATGCAGACATGGCATATTACACAATCATTTAAAAAAATGATGCACCTATACATTTACTGCTCTGCTAAAATGTCCATAAAACATGAAGAACAAAAATCAAATTGTAAAACACATGATCTTTTTATGAAAACTGTATATGTACTTTAAAAAGTCAATATGAAAAAATTTTAGAAGGCTACAAGTATATCAAAATGTTAATAATGGGGATCTTAAAGTGATGAGATTATATGTTTGACTAGAAATTTTTTTTAAAACTTGCCTTTTTTTTCTTTAAAATTTTCTGCAAATGTTCATTTTATTCTTGGAGGAAAAAAACAATATTTTCAATTAAAAAACTCTTAAGAATGCCAAAGAGCTGGTGGCCAAATCAGTTACCACAGACCTTTTTTGCCCCTTAAAATGTCCTTTCTGGGCTAGGGATATAGCTCAGGGGTACAGCACTTGCCTACTATATGCAAGGCCCAGAGTTCAATTCTCAGCACTGCCAAAAAAGAAAAAAAAAAAAAAAAAAAAAAAAAACCCTCCCTTCTGTTACCTTCAAGTTCTTTAATTATATTGTCTATAACTAAAACCTGAAGTAAATTCAGGTTAAATGGCAAGAGATTTCTCAGTTTTATCTCCTGTTTTCAATTTACAGAATGAAATATATTCTCAGACTTACAGGAAAGCCAACATTGAAGGTTTAGTTACTAGAACTTAAACACAGGTCCTATAACAAGTAAAGAAATAAAGAATAGACTATGCATGTAGCACCATTAGTGAAGCACAGAGCAGTTCTTCACTAAAACACACATAAGTGCATAGGAAGAATCTATGATGGATGAGTCTGTATTTTCTATCAAGTACCACTGCAAAGGTAAATTTCAAAAGACAATGTCCAAAAGCAGCACATATTTTTAAAGACCTCTCAAAACCAATTTCTAGATGAAGCAAGAAAATATCTTCCAAGAGCACAACATATATACCTGAGACCCTCAATAGATATTTCTTGAAGTAAAAATAAACAGCAGGCAAACACTCCTCATTTTCCTTCTGAAGGCTACTGCTAATTTGTAAATGTAGTAAGAACAAGAGTAAACATCTAAAAGGAGACTCTTTTTAAAATGCACTACAAATTTAGGGTTATAAAAAGTGTATTTAGTGGTCTCAGTACACAACAAAATCCAAATCGTCATAGGGAACAGGTGGTATTCAAAAGAAATCTACTTGCAAACAGATGTATGGGATTCAGAACACATTTTCCCATGGAAACAATGGTATAATGGTGGTTCACTCCCAGTCTGGTCCACAAAACCTATTCGGATGTTATTGAGAAAAATTTATACCACATCTGCATTTTATATGAGTGATAACTGATAGTCTAAATGAAGAAACCAGTAATGCTGGGGGAGTAAGAGTCCCTCTCCACAAAGGATCTTCAACTGAAGAGATGCCACCCCCAAGGTCATAACCCCTTCTAGAGGGCAGCCCAAATCCAAATGACCAATCAATGTCTTGAGGTGATATACTCTGATGGGCCATCCCAGCTACACAGCTCTCCCTCTATTACCTGTGCATCTAATTTCAACTCTTCCCTCTGCCCAATCCTGCTTCTTTCCCTCTTCTGCTAGTCAGAAGCACTCTCCAATAAACTTCCTGCATGTACATCTCTATCTTCGAAATTATTTCCAGGATCTGAAACAAACAGCCAATATTTTATAAGCTCATATTATAAGTCTTACACTGTCCCAATATACTATATCTATTATAAAATAATAGATATAGATAGGTTGCTACATATGGGTATGTACTATAATCTCATTATACACATGCAGAAATCTACAGCTCAGAGAAGTTAAATTATTTGTCCAAGGTCACTTCTAGGTCTACCAAATGCAAGGACAATCACTAATTCCATCTGCTAGAATGAGTTGTTGAATAACTTAAGGCAAAACCAGCTCAAGGATTCCAGGGGCAGTCAGGAATGAGTGGCATGGTGAACCAAGCTCAGCCACAAAACAGGAATTCATAAAAGTACTTGGGATCCAGGCCCTGAAAACTAGACACACCATAATCAAGGTTTCATATATTTTCAGGCCTGAAGAAAAAAAGAAAGGCCTACCGGAACCAGAATTTCAGAATGAAACTACAGTTATAATCTACTGCATGATTACTAGATCCTAAAAATAATGGCTGGCAAATCTTGTCCACCTACAATAGAAATGCTACAATATGGGCAGACACATGTTTACTATGTAGGAGGATGTTTCCTTATTTTTTATTCAGCCCCTGAAAATGTTTCATAAACTAATATCTCAAAACTTACATCTAACAAATTTATTATTAGAGGTATGATATCTTTACATTTAATATTCTACTACTTGTTCAAATTCACAACTGCAACCAGTTCAATTCCACCATGCCACAGCCTCTGCAAGCTTTCCCTAGCTAGCAACTTCTTCTGTATTTTTTTTTAATGTTTTAGTTGCAGATGAGCACAATACCTTTATTTATTTATTTTTATGTGGTGCTGAGGATTGAACCCAGTGCTTCACACATGCTAGGTCAGCACTCTTACCTCTGAGCTACAACCCTTAAACCCTTTGTAAAGTATTTTTACCATCAAGGAACAACTAAAGGCTAAAGTTACAATATCCTGATGGCCACACTGTCCAAAAGCTACAAGACATGAAACCACCCTCTAAATTCTGAACTACTACATATAAAAACTATTATCTTTAAGTGAAGTCATTAAATTTGCATGTTTGCAGATGTAGATAAAATCTAGTCATCAATGATAAACCATTTCGAAGTTTATCAATATATACTACTTCCTTGAAATAATTATTTGATTTATAATTTTCATAATCATAAAATCTAGTGTCCCATTAGTTATATTTAGATATACTAAAAATAGCTCAATTCACGACTTTAAATTTCAAAACTAATTGGGCAGTGGTTGATTCTGAGAGTTTACGTATCCGTTGCCCTCTCCTGTAAAAATTCACCAATGCCTCCTTTCCCATAACCCTACATCCTATACATTTTTTAAAAAGCATTCGCAATTTCCTTATTCACTGATTTTGTACATAGGAGACCTCAGCATCCATATTCCGATACCCCGGAGTGCAGAAAGCAATGACAGGTTCTTCAAACTAAGGTGAATCATTCACTGACATAGCATACATGTCACAACCAAGAACTGGGCATCATAAAATTCAGCTCACTGTTCCAAGTTTGTACCTTCTATGATCCTGATAATGGCAACACAGGCCCATTTCTTCTTTCCCCAGTCATTTAATAAAACAAGTTCCTACACAAAAAGCATAGCTTCACACATATATACAATACTGATAAATTTGAGTTTACTGCTTCGAATAAGAGTAATAACGGGCAAAATAACCAATTTAAGGTTACTGAACTAGGAGTAACAACTGCTTAAAACAACTAAAGAAAACTTCCTCAAACCCCTTTAAAGTGATCACATCTTTTGTATCAAGAAAAAAAAAAAAAAAAAAACAGGCAGGCAACTTGAAGCTTTCAAATTGGGGTAGGAGGGAAGAGTAAACCAGAACAGGAATGCAAGCTGCATGAGGACCAGGATAACCAGTGTTGATTACCACTATATCCCCTACATTTTAACACAGTACTCTAACACTGTAAGTGGTTAACATTTTTTGACTGAATAAATACTAGATATTATTCACTGCATTTGTGAGAACTTGACTAAATTCATTACACATAACAAGCCCTTAAGACAACAAGAACTGGGCACTTGACAGAGGAACGCGGGGCCTCACAAAAACCTTATGAGGAATCAGTTAAATTTTTTTCCTTCATTTTTACAAATGAAGAAATTGAGTCAGAAAAACTGACCCTCCCAAGACGACAAAGTTCTAAAAGCCTAGGCCAAGAGTCTGTCTTACCCAGTCAGTCTAGGCACCTTCCTTTCTGCCACAATATCAAAATGAAGTTTAGAGTTAGAAAAACAGCAGAACATGGAGAATATAGACTGGCCGAAAGTTGTATTATCAAACATTCACAAATGAGGTAAGTTGTCTCCAAAAATAAAGAAATAAACCTTTCCATTTCAAAAACTGCAGAGAAACAGCCCATGGGCCTACAGTTCTCCTAACAGGCTACATTCACCCTCCTATGTTCTCAGCACTGTGGGGTTAATGTAAGTGCTGGTGCCTTTTTTAAAAAGTGATCTACATAAAGGGTGGCTTCCAAAGCTGAAAGCTGTGTGTTAAAAGGCAGATATAACGATCCTAATCTGCGTTCCCTAAAATACACCTAAGTGCTCTTCCCTGAAAAACTGCTTGATCAGAGGAATTAGAACTGTCCAAATAAGTGTTTGCCCAGCACCCTAAAACGAAAACCATGTGCCTGATGTGACAACAGAAATCCTGTCACATCGTGGCTTATTCCCTACATGTACTCTCGAACGGAGCATTCAAGCGGACATGTAAGAGTACCAGGCTTCTTTCTAAAAATGTGAAGCCGAATTATAGAGGAAGATTTTTTTTCCCCCTTAACTCCGGGCTGGGAACGGAAGTCAAGTTCAGATTCTCTTCCTTCCTCAAGCGAGCCAGAGAATTAAAGAGCACCACCGCCCCCAAAACACACACACACACACACACACACACACACACACACACACACACACACACACACACACACACACACGCACGCCCTAACGTAAAAACGTCTCGAGGCCTCTTCACCTGTGGCAACCAACGCAGCAAGCTGGGTTTGCTGGGAACTCAGGGTCCCCTTCACTGGGGGCAAAGGCGGGGTGGGGGGGCGCAGGACAGAATGAACTGGTGCCTAAGTTTTCAATCGGATCATTCTTCTCAACTTGAGCGGCTCTTTCCTTCTTTCCTTCCTCCGGCCCGGGACACAGACGGCGCTTCGCCAGAGCGGGCACCGCGGGCAGGGCTGGGAAGAGGCTGCGACAGCCCGGCACCCCGGCGCCCTCGCAGTCGCGAGCACGGGCTGCCCCAGCGCCGACGAGGCGCAGGGCCCGCAGGTCGGTCCCCACCACCGGGCGTGGAGAACGCGAAGGGCAGCCGCCGCGGGGCGGAGGGGCGGGGTGAGCACTTCCTGACTCGCATTGTCCACGCATCGCCCGCGCCACCCAGGGCCCCGCCACCGCGTCGTCCCCGTCGGGGAGGAAGTTGGCGCTTGCCCCGTCTTACCGTTCTTGGCGTCTCCAGCGGCCGCAGCCCCGGTGACGGCCGCGGCGTTCGCAGCGCCGGTCCCAGCGCCTCCCGTGCCCGTCGCGCCGCCGGTGCCCGCCGCGCCCGCCGCCGCCGCCCCGCAGCCGGCCGCCGCCGCTAGGGCCCCCCCGGCCGCCGCGCCCGCCGCTCCCGCCGCAGCCAGGGCCCCGGCTCCATTTTCCTGCTCGTCCCCGCTGCTGTTGGCGCGCTTGTTTTTGCGGCCGCCTTTGCTGTTTTTGGGGTTGGGCATCTCGCTCAAGAGGGTTCAGGTGTCCGGCGTCAGCGAAGGAGGCGCCCCGCGGCGCGGTCGCTGCCGGCGGGGCGCAGAGTCGGCTCCGGGAAAGAGCGGAGGGGGCGAGCCGGCGGCTCCTCGGGCGCCGTCTAGCCGCGCGGCCCGCGCCGCGCCATCCCGGCCGCCGCGCCCTCCCCGGCTTCCTGGAGCCGGCGCGCGGCCACCAGAGGCTTGCAGCCGCGCGGGCGCCGCGGGCCCGGGGCGCGAGCGAGACGCTCCCGAGCCGGAGGGAAAAGGCGGGTCTCAGGCTTGTTTTGATTCGGCTGCGCTGACACGCTCTGGGCCCGCCCCCTCCCGTGACGACACTGGGGATTCGGCTTAGCCGCGCCCGCCAGGTGACCTCACGGCTGACCGGCCCGCCCGCGTGACGTCACGTCCCGCGCAGAGCCCGCCGCCTTCGAGTGACGTCATCAGGCATCTGCGCGGGGACCCACAGAGCTCCGGGTCTGCGGACCTCCATTTCAAAGACGGCCCAGACGACAGTGCAGTGACTCAAAAGTTGTTCGGTGGCCTTCTGACCTTTTTGTAATTGAGGCTTAAAACAGGACGGTCTGGAAAGATAGCAGGTGACTAGAAGAGGAAGGGAAAACAAAGGATTTCATATTAACAGTCCATTCGGTGGCTTTGCCATTCAGTAGCAGTAAAGAAATAGGACTGAGTTCTGGGCAATTGGGATGAGGAGCAGGGTCCCTGAAATGGAGCTGTCACAGTCCTGCGGTGGAAACAGTTCCTTCAAACAGGACCCACCATCTGGGAACCTGACTAAATGTTATCTGCGAGTATGCAGCCGGCCGTTTGGGAAACCTAGTGCTGTTGGTAGTAGTGAATTGTCTTGAAAGATGGGTGGCCACCTTGTGAGGAGGACGAAGTTAGAAGGTGACACCTCCGAAGACATGAGGACAGGGGACCACTGGGATGAGTTTCAAGTGGTCTCCTTTCTGCAGCTCTGTTCTGCCTTTTTACTGGCCAGCTCCTTCCCATCTTTCAGGTCCCAGCCCAAATATATATATATATATATCACTTCCTTCAGAGTTGATCCCAAAGACACCTTCCCACAAAAGCAATCAGAACTGTTGCCCTTTATTTTCCTTGTCTACCTCTAATTACGTTGGCATTGAACATGTTTACTTATTTCTCGTCTGTTCTCATGTTCCAATAAAATACCCACAGATAGGAGATTTCATCTGTCTTGGGGACTTCAAGGAAACACTAGCATAACTTTGTTAAATTTATAAATTAGATCCCTTTCCTATGAACTATGGAAGAAAGACTATTTTAGCTGACGATTTTACAGTGTACCATTCTGTAGTGTAATCTTTAATTAATCCAGCTGTTCAGTCAAGGTTTGTGAACAAACCTTGAAGGGAGGTTCTGAAAAGTGTGCCCTCCTCTGCATATGGCCAGGTTGAATTCTGGAGTGCAGAGCCTGGAGAAGCAGGGAGAACCCTGGACACTCTGAAACAATTGCTGGTTGGATTTTTTTAGTAGGAAAACTGATGCACATTTTAATTCCCCAATATAGTATATATTAAAGGAAATTGAACCTTTGGAGGAGGGTTATAGCAGATAGATAGAAAGAAAGAAGGTACTCTGTGCCTTTATTTTTGTGTCTGTTTTCCTGGACTACCCTGACATCCTCTGTGCACCAGGAAAACAGGTTTTGCCTCTGACTTTCTAACTCTGCAGCCTAACATACAATCTTAACCAAAGTCAGTGTTCAAAAAAATTTTGTTTAATGGAGCATACCGAAAGCATTCTTTTGGCTACACTTTTCTGAACCTTAATGTCTCAGCTAAAGCATGAATTCTCTAGGAGTCTTCTCTGGCAACCGAAAGCTTGACTTGTCCCCATGGACTCCCTGTACCTTTCAAACTACAACAGCTTACACAAATGGTGTGGATATTGCCTATTCAATTACTTCTTGTCTGGGCACCCACTATGATAGCAGAAATTCTGTCATTCATCATTATATTCTCCATGCCTAACGCAGAACATGGTATACAATAGGTATTTATTAAATGCATGACAAATGTAAGAACAAATAATGGATAGATGTTTTGGGGGTAGATGTAGCAGGATTTGGTGGCCACTTGGACATGAGGGATGACAAAGTGAAAAAAAGAAATTCTGAAAACTAGAGGAAATGACGATGGCAGTTAATTAAATAGAAACTTCAGAGGAGGACAGTGGAATTATGGAGAAAGATAATAAATCAAAGTGACTCATTCAGACAGCTTAATTTCATTAGTGATACACCTCACTAGACGTGGTTGAGAAAATTAAAAATATTTTGATGACATTAGATGTCATTTCGTTTTTCTTCTTCTTTTGCCTGTTTTTTTAAAGTGGCAAAGACAATGAAGTTTTAGGCCAAAGTACCAAAAAAATGTTGAGATAATTATTTTCTTGAATACGCACGTTGCTGTCATGCCATATTGATCAGTTAGTATGCACATACCCTGCAGACAGACATTCACACCAGCTGTCTCCCACCTCTAAATAACTGAGACTTAAGAATTGGACACTTTCCCACAAAAATATCATAATTGGCTCAAAGCACACAGACATCCAGTCAGTTGCTGTTCTGGTTAATTGTGTGAGCCACCTTCTCATTCAAACTGAAACAAAATTAAAAGGCGGAAGGAGAAGCTGGGCTACTTCTTCCATGCTCAACTTCACCAATCTATTTTTAGCCTCTGTCAAACTTTGCAGAGGCTATAGTTCCAGTTTTGTTGCTGCAAAGATAATAAACTAAAATCAAGATGTTAGACATAAAATTTATATAAAGTGAAGGGATACCATCTCCCACATTCCATATAATGTGTGAAATTTCATGGTAATCCTCTCCTAGCCCTTTTCCCACCATTTCTTTTTTCCCACCATTCTGAAGGTGAAAGAGAGAAACACGTACCAAAAAAGCAAAAGTGGCAAATGATGAGGCAGATCCCTCCCCTTGAATGCTTCCAGAAGGAAATGTAAAGAGCTGTAGAAAACTGTGGAGGCACTGTGTTCTGTACCTCTGCCTTCTCATTCCTTAGCTTTCCTTGATCGGCTCATGTGCTCTGAAATATTCTTCAAAAAAGCCCTCCATCTGAGGTTTCTTTTCCCTAAATTTCACCCAATCTATCACCCTTCTCTGCAAAAATAAACACAACAACAAATTAACTCCTTCAAAAGTAAACAATTTACAGCCTTAAGAAAAAGAATGGGTTAATCTTCTGGATAGGATTGGAATAAGGAGTCATTGTTTTAATGCTCTGGTATTGTTCATTTGATATTTTGTGCCATGTCTGAATTTGGACTAAGGTTAAAGTATACAATTGTATGTTAATATACTTATAGTCAGAACGAGAGGTGAGAAACAGTATCAAAATCCAGCTTGATCTAAAAATCTTACAGGGACACAGAAGGAATTCTGGAGATAACACAGTAATGCATACAAGAGCTTCCCCAACTGAAACATATACTGAAAGGTGCCCAAGCCTGATCAACTGAGTAATCCTATCAAGTAAATATACCTTGAACGATGTATATGCTCTCTATGTATCAGTATATTCTTCTGGAAATAATCTCTCTTATACCCACAGGTTTTCTTTGAGGAATAATGACTATTGTACTTATTAAAACTTCTTTTAAATGGGATATGAACACAGATAATAATATTGATTATTAAATGTCATGGGTCTGCTCTACTATTAGATTGTTCCTAATTATCAATGTTAATGTCTTCTCAAATATTTGCCCTCAAAATCTCTTTGCAGTTCTTTTTTTTAATTTTTATTTGTTCTTTTTAGGTATACATGACAGTAGCATGTATTTTGACATAGTATACATACATGGAGTATAACTTATTCTAATTAGAATCCCATTCTTGTAGTTGTACATGATATGGAGTTTCACTGGTGGTGTATTCATATATGAACATAGGAAAGTTATATCCAATTCATTCTACTAACTTTTCTGTTCACATCCCCCCTCCTATCCCTTCATTGCCTTTTGTCTAACCCAGTGAACATCTATTTTTCACCACAAATCAGAGAGAACATTTGGCCTTTGGTTTTTTGGGATTGTCTTATTTCACTTAGTGTGATAGTGTCCAGTTTCATCCATTTACCAGCAAATGCTGTAATTTTATTCTTCTTTCTTTTCAGTACTTGAACTGTGATTTTTTTTACATTATATCCATGATTTTATTTTAAAAAGGATCATAATTATGTCCTCTGAGACCCCTAAACTTGCTGCTTACTCCAATTTCTGTGCCGCCTTTGCTCATACTGTTGTCAGCATCAACACAGTTTTAGATCCCAGTAGTCCCAACAGGATACTGCCTTCAAGAGATAGATCAGGTGTGATCTTTACCAAGACAGATTCTATCACTTGGTAGCGTCTTTCACTGCACAGCTGCCCAGAGCTCACCACCTGGCTACACCAATTGTTTTAGTCAGCTTTTGTGCTACTGTGACTAAAAGATCTCACCAGAACAATAGTAAAGGAGGAAAAGAGGTCTTAATCCATAGAAAGCCTGCTCCGTTCCTCAGGGCTCGAGGTGAGACAAAACATCATGGTGGAAGAGTATGGCAGAGGGAAGTAGCTCCCGTGGTAATCAGAAAGCAGACAGAGAGTTTCTACTCTCCAGATACAAAATATATACCCCAAAGCCATACCCCCAATTCCCACCTCCTCCAGCCACACCCTACCACTTCAGTTACCACTCAGTTAATCCTATCAAGTGATTGATTGACTGATTAGATTAAGACTTTTATAACTCAATCCTTTCTCCTCTGAACTTTCCTGCGTTGTCTTACATGTGAGCTTTTGGGGGATACCTCACATCCAAACCATAACACTAGTGTTTTCCAAACTGTGGGTCATACTCTGTTGGCAGGATGTGCAAACATTCAGAGGGGTTCTATAAGCATTTGTTTTATTGTAAACAAATGGGGTACAACTTCTTTCTCTGTACATGAAGTAGAGGCGTACCATTTGTGTAATCATACATTTACATAGGGTGATGGTGTTTGATTCATTCTGCTATTTTTTTCCTTCCGCCCCACCCCTCCCACCCTTCTTTTCCCTCTATACAGTCCCTCCTTCCTCCATTCTTGCCTCTCTCACACCCCCCATTATGTATCTTCATCCGCTTATCAGCAAGATCATTCATCCTTTGGTTTTTTGAGATTGGTTTATCTCACTTAGCATGATATTCTCCAATTTCATCCATTTGCCTGCAAATGCCATAATTTTATTATTCTTTATGGCTGAGTAATATTCCATTATATATATATATATATATATATATATATATATATCACAGATTCTTTATCTATTCATCAATTGAGGGGCACCTAAGTTGGTTCCACAATCTTCCTGTTGTGAATTGAGCAGCTATGAACATTGATGTGGCTGCATCACTGTAGTATGCTGATTTTAAGTCCGTTGGGTATAGACCAAGGAGTGGGATAGCTGGGTCAAATGGTAGTTCCATTCCAAGTTTTCTAAGGAGTCTCCACACTGCTTTCCAGAGTGGCTGCGCTAATTTGCAACCCCACCAGCAAAGTATGAGTGTACCTTTTTCCCCACATCCTCACCAACATCTATTGTTGTTTGTATTCTTGATAATTGCCATTCTAACTGGGGTGAGATGGAATCTTAGGGTAGTTTTGATTTGCATTTCTCTTAATACTAGAGATGTTAAACATTTTTTCATATATCTGTTGATTGCTTGTAGGTCTTTTTCTGTGAAGTGTCTGTTCATTTCCTTAGCCCATTTGTTGATTGGATTATTTGTATTCTTGGTGTAGAGTTTTTTGAGTTCTTTATAGATTCTGGAAATTAGTGTTCTATCTAAAGTATGAGTGGCAAAGATTTTCTCCCACTCTGTAGGCTCTCTCTTCACATTACTGATAGTTTCCTTTGCTGAGAGAAAGCTTTTTAGTTTGCATCTATCCCAGTTGTTGATCCTTGCTTTTATTTCTTGTGCTATGGGAGTCCTGTTAAGGAAGTCTGATCCTAAGCCGACATGTTGAAGATTTGGACCTACTTTTTCTTCTATAAGATGAAGGATCTCTGGTCTGATCCCAATTCCTTGATCCATTTTGAGTTGAGTTTTGTGCAGGGTGAGAGATAGGGGTTTAATTTCATTCTGTTGCATATGGATTTCCAGTTTTCCCAGCACCATTTGTTGAAGAGGCTATCTTTTCTACATTACATAGTTTTGGCCCCTTTGTCTAATATGATAAAATTGTATTTATTTGGGTTTGTGTCTGTATCCTCTATTCTGTGCCATTGACCTACCTTTCTATTTTGGTGCCAATGCCATGCCATTTTTGTTACTATTGCTTTGTAGTCTACTTGAAGTTCTGGTATTGCAATACCCCCTGCTTCATTCTTCCTGCTAAGGATTGCTTTAGCTATTCTGGGTTTCTTATTTATGAGCATTTTTGAAAACTGCAACAGAACAGAAAATATTAGAATGCATTACAAATGGAAGTTAAGTATTGTTTTGTGATATATAAGTATTATTTTGTAAAATGTAGGTACTATCTACACACACATATATACAAGTGTGAATATGTACGATGAATCATGATGTAAGATCCTTTTGTCTTTGTGAGTGCAAGTCAAAAGAGATTCTGAATGACATTTGTTAGACCATACCATCAAGTATTTGATATATGGGCTGTCTTTCCATTATCTTTTCACTTCATAGAGAACATTTATCTCCCTAAATATATTTAAAGTTCTCCAAAGACTGGAATCCTATCTTTCAGCTTTTATATTTCTTCCTATCAATCTACTATCAAGAACACTTTGCTTTCAAGTTTCTTGAATATGCAAAAACAAACAAACCAAACTCAAAGACATTAAATTCTAATGGGGGTTGGGGTGACAACAAATACATATGAAACAAAGAAAAATTAATCAACTATTAACTTGAAAATAAAGAAAACAAAAAAATATATATGGTTGTCCCTTGGTCAAGCCAGTCCCCAAGTGGGACTATGCCAGGATTTTCCTGTGAACACCACAACCATGCCTGCTCAAGTCCTTTATATAAATTTGTGTAGTATTTACATATAACCTACACACAATTTTTAGATTACCTATAATAATCTATACAATGTAAATGTATACAATGTAAATGCTCTCTTAACAGTGATTATACTATAGTGTTTAAGGAATACAGGCTAATTGTATTCTGTTTTGTTTCCTTTTGTTTTAGATGGGAGTTGACTCCCTCAGATTCTCAGAAGATAGAAGAGACAGTGGAGGACAGAATTGTCCAAAAGAAAAAAAAAAATGCCTTTTAGAAAGAAAAAAAATGAAAATAAGAATCAATATGGAGCATAGAGAGAAGAGAGGGGAAGCCATGGAGACCCTGGTGTTGTTTGGTCAGAGTTGGAAAACGGCCTGATCATGAAGGGTCATTGCTCCTGTGGATTCACAGCTGGTTTTAGCCCAGAGCTGGACTAGGAAGCTAGAACTCACTGCACATTCCCTGTCCCCCTTTTCTGCTTTCTTCTTCCTATAGTCCTTCATTCCTATACTCTGTTTTCAAAGTTTTTATTACTGTATGAGGTGTTTTGTTTTTATGCTACTTTACTTTGTTTACTGTCTGTCCTTCCCCAGTGGAATGTGAGTTTCAAGAGGGTGTCTCTTCAGTGCCTAACACAATACCTGGCATACCCTAAGTATTTGATCCACATTTGTGCAATAAAAGAGCATATGAAGCAACACTTAAATGAAATAATCCAAACCAGACCTCAAGACAAAGGAAAAAGCTGCCTTCTAAACAATGTTCCTATGTTTTTGGTAGATATAATGCCCTTCCCTCATAGCCAGCATAATATTTAAACCAACAGAGGATGACTCTATTTTCAAGGTTAGGTTTGTATCACAAGAAGCCATATGACGGCAATATCTTCTTCAACAATTGCAGTGGTCATGGTTTACCAATTTCTACACCTGGTGTTTCTGATATCTACTTTGGAAGTGTCACCAAAAATACATTTTTATCACGTATATTTTATCTTCAGTATCCCCTATGTTTCTTTCCAATTAAATCAGTATTTTCTATGCTGCCATTCCAATGCATGATTTAACTACAGTTCTTCTTAACCTTTAGTCCTTCTTTTGGTTGTCTGTAAGATTCCAATTAGCTAATATAGCATCGTCTCTGTCTAAGTGCCTCTTGAAACTGCACTAGTTGTCTTTTGCTGTCTAAAAAAAATGATCCTACAATTCAGGGGCTTATAAGAGCAAACATGCTATCTCAAATTGGTAATCTAGGTATGGCTTAGCTGAGTCCTCTTGCTTAGAGTGTCTCAGAGGTGCAGTCATGTGAACTGAGGAAGTACCTACTTCCAGATTCACTCCTGACGTTAATGGGCAGGATTAAACTCTTCATGAGTGGCTGGCCTCACACCTCTCCAAGTTTCTTGCCATATGTGCTTCCGCATAGAACAGCACACTATAAAGCAACTGACTTTATCCAAATGGCAAGTGAGACAACAGTAAGGGTAAACAAGACAGAAGTCAGTCTTTTTTGTAACTTCATCTTGGAAGGAAAAATCCATGTTTTGTTTTGTTTTGTTTTTTTCCTTACTCTATTCCTTAGAAGCAAATCACTAGGTTTAGCCCAAGCTCAGGGGGAGGAGATTATACAAGAGTATGAATACAAGGGAATAGGGATGATTAAAACCCATCTTGAAAGCTGTCTATCATAAATATGTTAATATACTGCTTCCAAACCAAATTATAATTCCCAGGGACTTTAAGTTTAGCTTACAGGAGCAGATGGGCAGAAAATGGTAAGAACTTATTCTGGTTCTTCCTCTCTAAATTACCATTTCAACCAATCAATCTGATGATTTTGGATGATTAAATTTCATGAACTTGCAATAACTTTTGCAGAGAATCTTTGCTTAAAGTGTTTCGAACCTTTGTGTTAAAATACTATTGATGTGTAAAACAAGCATAATTAGTGTAGTATATTGTTGGGTATGCTTCAAGGATATCCATTTTTTTAAGTGCTAAGACTACTGCTGTGCCTGTTTCTGAAATTCATTTTCATTGATCATGAGTAGAATTCTCTCTTGATTCTTCTTCCTTAAATTTCCACTTGGAACAATTTCCAACTTGTTGCTAAGAGTATCCTAAGCAACACAAGTAATATAAGGTGTGCCTCTGTCTCTGTAGTTAAATAACTCTAGAAAACATTATATGCATCACAATATGTATTTGCATAGTAAAGACCCAGGACTCCAAGAAGTCTAGCAGAAAAGAAACTTGGTTATTCTCAGCCTAGAACTCCCCAAATATATGCATCCTATACATTATTTTCCATGTAACACCCATAAACATTCAGTGGAACTAAGGTTCTAATACTTTTGTGGGAAATAATGCCTTGGAATAGTACCTTCTTCTAGTACTAGCATACAATGGTAAAAACTCAAGCAAAAAGATAGCCATCTTGTAAATAACAGTTGTAAATAAACTGTTGTAAATAAACAGTTCTTTTGGAAAATATCTTTCCAACTCTATAAACTCCAACTGTTACAGGATATAAATTCATTAAGTACTAATTCTGAATGATATAACACCGAGTGTTCATAATATCTTTTCCATTTTCAGAAACTTCAATTTTGCTATGTTGAACAAAAATTCACCAACTATAACAAATTAAAAAATAATAATAATAAAATTTACCATCACATACATAATCAGTTTCACCTTCAGTCCAATAATAAGGACTGCTATGTATGTTTCTGGAGTTCACTATGATTGATCTTGAATAGAATTCTCTCTCAGGATTTCCTTTCCTCCTGCAAAATATCCCTTTTGGAACCTTGAGTGTAAATAGGACACTGTACGGCTTAAAGATGAACACAGGAGTGGTCAATGGCCTGTAGAGCAACATGCCTAAGTTTTATTGTGACTACTGCACTACATACCTCACCCATGACTCTCCATCCATGAGAAAGACACATTGCAGTGGTAGGAAACACAAAGAGAATGTGAAAGACTACTATCAGCAATGGATGGAAGAGTAGGTTCAGAGCCTGATTGACAAAAGAACGGCTGCATTTCAACAAGGAAAGATACCTCCTACTCCATTCTCCTCTGCACCTCCTCCAGCAGGTGCCATGATCCCACCACCCACTAGTCTACTGGGTCCTCCTCACCCTGGTATGATGCCAGCACCTCATATGGGAGGCCCTCCCATGATGGGCCCTCCTCCTCCTGGGATGATGCCGGTGGTTCCTGCTCCTGGAATGAGGCCACCCATGGGAGGCCACATGTCAATGATGAGACCTCCTGCTCGGCCCACAATGGTGCCCACTCGGCCAGGAATGACACGACCAGACAAATGAGGATGGAGGGGAGCCTCTCAGTTTTATATTACTTGTTCTATTTCACCAGGAGATCATGGTGCTGTGACCAGGTGTTTTCGAACAGTATGACAACAAAGACTTGCTCCCCATTTCTATCAAAGAGAATAGTTTCAGAGAGGAGAAATTGGAAAGAAAAAAGTACAGTTTTCATTTGTATTGTGAAATGTGAAAATAAAGTTGTCAGCTCTTTTAGTTGGGAAAAAAAAAAAATAAAGATGAACACAAATTTTCATTCCTGTCTTCCAGAGTTGGAGAATGTTTCCACTCTCCTTGAATCTGGTCTTGTTACTTGCTTTAATCAATTAGAAAGGTAGCAAACGTGATATGCTCCAATTCAGGCCCCAGGTTTTGTTATTGCCCACTTAAAAACCAGCCACCAGGCTATAAAGAAGCTTGAACCAGTCTCAGGGCTGATGAGAGGACACACAGAGATGGCAAAGATGCTGTCCTTGACGAACTTCAGTCAAGCTCCTGAGTCCTCTTTCTGACAAGGCCCAGACCTTGGACTCTATCCCTGACTGGTTTAGTCAACTTTTACAAGAATTCTGTTAAGTCAATTCCGTAAGACTTCACCTTTGGTATCTGATCACCCTGGAGTACCATCGGCAAGAATTCCATCTGAGTTTAACCAGAATACCACTACAACCTTGATGCTTCCTCTTAGCAATTTTCTATCCACTGACCCCCACCCTGCTCCCTGATGATAAAGTTCCACTTTTCCTTGTTGAATTTGGGACCGAATCCAATTTCTCTCTCCTACTATAAAACCCAGTCTAGTACTCAGTCTCTGAAAAGAAATCTACTTTGCCATCTTTAATGTCATGAATAAAAATTTTCTTTAACATAGGATCTTGAACACCTGGAAGATGAAAAGTCATCATTGATGTTCTAGCCTTGGACGAGCTCCTAACTCAGAGGTTCTTAATGCAGATACTTTGTCCCTAGCAGACATTTAGCAATGTCTGGAGGCAGTTTAGATTGTCACTCCCAGCAGAAGATAGAAAGCCATGGATGATGCTAAATATTCTGTAAGGCAGAGGACAGCCTCCACAGTAAAGAGTTATCCAGTTCCAAATCTAGTGCCAAGGTTGAGAAGTTCTGTCCTAGCTTATACAGCTATGTGAGTCACCATAAGGAGAAGATTGCCAGATGAGCCCAGTAAACCAACAGAATTATGAGAAACAATAAATGGTTGTTGTTTTAAACAACTATTGGGGTCGTTTTAGTGGTACTTTTGCTAAACCAGCTAAGGAGGAAATAAGCAGGGGACCCTGATTTGTCATATTTTTAGTTGGCCATAGTATAAATATTCCTATCATGATCAATGTTAGGCTATCATCAGGAACCACTGAATTCCAGGTTAGAAAGAGGTGTGCACAATCCCTTCTTGTGAACCTGCAAGAGTGACTTATACTAAACCAGACAACAGAGGCAACAACCCACGCACAATGCCTCTTTACATTTGAAATTCTAGGTATGCACATTTCCTACACTCTGTTGACCACCTACTCAGAGTTCTCTACTTACATATTGTGGTAACATTTTCTTCATTGTGTCTCCTTTACATGCTGAGACATTGTTTCTGGGGATTTTCTGACTTGGGTCATTTTTTGGCACCATTAAAATCACCAAGATTGGGTTTCGTCAAGAGGATCCCACAGAGGATCACAGCATGTACTCAACTCTAAAATAATTCTGTTGTGCTCTTAAATTTGCCGTATTGAGGAGAATGATCTGGTTTGGGATACAACATTACCCTCACTGACCTATGAGTTTTTCTCTGAAATGGAATAACTGAACAATAACTGAAGAAACTGTTCAGAAGTGAAGCAAAGGCTAAGGGGGTTACCTTTGCCACATTTGGGCCCAGTTACAGCGTGCTTTTGTTCAAAAAAGAGTGTATTTTTTCTTCCAGTTAAAGAGAACACTTTCCAGCACATCAGCCCAGACCATCCTTTGTTATTCCCTAGAGCAGCTACTTCAGGGTTTTAGGATAGTCACTGACTTTCATTTCCATCCAGAATGATTAGTTCTGTCTCTCTCTGCTTCCTGGCTTCCTCAAACTCTCCAGCTTTCCTTGGCCATGCCCTTCCACAATGATGTTCTGCCTCATCTTGGGCCCAGAACAACAAAGCCAGCAACCAAGAACTGAACCAATGCAAGATATCAGAACATAATTCAAAGTTGTTATTTTTGTAGAAAACCAGGAAACCCATCTTTACAGCTGAAACAAGGGATCTGGTCTTCAAAGATTATGTTAAAGCACTTGACACCAGGCATTCTTCAAATGTCAAAACAAGAGTAAATCATTCTGAAATGTTATAGGTTATAAATAATTTTTCATAAAAACTAGAATTACTCAAGGATAGCACTGCTTTTGGAAAAGATCTTTGCAGTACATTTTTGTGATCCAGTTTAAGCCAGTATTTTTCATTGTATTTAATATTTAATTTCATTTTTCATCAATATAAATCAATAGTTCTTTCTGGAGTTAAGTGATTCTATTCAACTATCTTTTTGAGTGTTTTCACCTTATGGTGCACACCCACAAAGGTAGGGTTATTTAAACAAACATTTACATCAAAATGTGCAAAATGTTAGCCTGTAATAGAAGTGCTGAAAATATCTTTTCAAGAGATTTTGAACTTCAATCTGGCCTCAATCTATTCATTAAACTATTAGAAACAGAAAAAAAAGGTCTCTGATGCATTGAACTAGACTTCCTGGGTTTCAGTCTTGGCTTACTAGCTGTGTGAGCTTGCAAGATATTTGTGAAATGGGAATAACAATGGCATCTACTTTAGAATTTAGATAGATAATGTTTGTGCAGTCTAGCACATAGTAAACTTTCAATATAGTAGCTCTTTTTTTTCTTTTTTCTTTCTTTCTTTCTTTTTATTTAATTTTATTTATTTATTTATTTTTTGGTGCAGAGACCCTGAAATTGAAATAGTAACTATTATTATCCCAGGAGCATTTATAGTTTATATTCACTGCCCATGGCTATTTACCTCTCTTCCTTTTAACTGAACATGCTATTTAACCTTTTCCTTTTCAAAACCTCTTTCCAGGGGTTTTGTTTTTCTTTCTCACTTTCTTTCTGTCTCTTTTCTAAAAGCTGTGCTAGTTCTAGGTCAAAGATAAATTGTTTTTATCATATAACTTTAGTCTCATCCAAAAACAAGCCACACCCTATTTCCTGTTGCATGCAAATGCAGGTACATTAAAGGGACAGTTAAAACCAGGGCATGCTGAGATTGTAACAGAGCGCACTCTGGTGTACAAAACCAGGAGCCAGGATCTAGGAGACTGTGACAGCAAAGGCTTTGTCTGAGTTTGAAGTTGATTTGTTCAGTATAAGAAGTCATTGTAATTCACTAGATAAGAAATGATATGATGAAACAGTATTTTGGAGGAACAGTCTGACAGTTACATTCAGGATCTGTTTGATAGAGAAAGTGATAATAACAAAGGTAACTGAAAATCTACTATATTTTTACTAGATGAGATCATGAGAATTTGTGATTGGGGAAGGTTTATAAGCCAAACGGAAAGGATGAATATGAGAAACACATTGAAGGAAGAAATCACAAAGACAAAAACTAATTGTACAGAAAGGCCATCCATCATCTCATTCTGTTTAGATCAGTACCATAAATTTCAGTGCCCACAGATTAGTTGCTAGTAAAGTTGTTCTAGTTGTGTTCTAGTAAAGTTCATAATAGTAAATAGTAAAACAAACAAAATAAAATAAAAAATAAATAAAAACAAACACAAAAAACAGTATTTCCTATGTTGCCTTATTTACTTTAAAGAACAAATAATACTTTGTTATAGTAGTACTACTGTAAGTCATGACTTGAAAGTTCTAGGTGAAATAGGGGATTTTGACATTAAAAGAGACTGCCCAGTGAATTCGATACTTTTTGTATGACTCTACATTAAACCAACAATCCATAGTTCAGTGGTTTCCTGAGATGTTTTTATGTTTCAGACTGAAAGAAAAAAAGCTCCAGACTGTCCTGCCAAGCAGCTGATTGTTTCCCAACCTAATATCTAGAGATAGATTTAAGTCACATATATTTATCTAGTACCAACTTTATGCACAGCTTTGTAATAGATGAATAACAAGCATTTTTCATTTTGTTGGTTCATAAGCCATGAAAGTGTCATGGCCGCAGCACTGATTGGCTTAGAAAGAATTTGGTATTTGGTTCACCTATTCTTCCTTGGTGCACTTCTGCCTTCTTGTTTTAGGTGACAGTTGAATTCACTATCTTTCATTTCTGTGTTAACATGGAAGAGGAAACCAGCTTTGCTCAAATTACCAGATGAGTTCTTCCTATTATGTAACCACAAATTGATTTAGTTTACTTTCAGAAATATTTTGAGTATATAAAAAGTCTGTGACAGATCTGAGGGCAAGCTGACAGAGAAACAACCCCAGTTCTCTCTCAAGGAGTTCACAATCTGGTGAGAGAAAGTTGCAGATGACTTTCTGCTCGGCCTTTTTCAAAAGAACTTACAGAGGAAACAAAGAGGGAAGAAAGAGAAGTACAACACCAGAGAATAAAGTCTATTTGAAACAGTTAAGAAAGATGAGGGAGAGAGAAAGCGATGACAGGATCATACGATGGAAGCATGCTAACATGCAAAATAAACATGATAAAGACCTGGTGTATTTGCTAAGGATCCATCAGGAATTTGTCTCTATGCTTTTTAGCCATTTCTGTAAAGGAAGGAATAGATTCCATCAGATAAAAGCGTACTAATTGCTCAGAAAAACACATACCTATTCCTGATGTGAAGCCAAACAAAAGAACCCCTTAAAAATTCTCCAGACAATCCTATGTGAACTACTGAAGAGTAACCTCAATAATACCCTTGGTCAAGAGCAATGGGGCTGCTTCCTACAGTATGCCTCAGTAGGGGCTGATAATCTAACACCAAAACCCAGCTTAATAAAAGCGAGTTTACAGAGGTTCACTTACACAGATAATTTCATCACTATGTGATAAGTACATTGACAGAAATATGTTTGCAAGTGTTCTGGGACAACAGAGGGAACGCATGGAAAATCTTTTTACTTAAGGTTGGAACATAACTCATATCATTGAGGAGAGATTCTGGGAACTTCTGTTCAATTTCCAAAAGAAATATGCAGGTTTAATTGTAAATAACTAACTCGCTTAGAATGCAAATATTTACTATGGATGCAATGTTGTTTTAAAAGGCTCTCTTATCACATCAAACTTCACATTAAAAATCAAAACAGGGCTTTAATTGAAATATCCTCATTTTCTTTGAGCTTTACATATCTCATTTCACCCTTAATATAATGAATAATAAATTCAGAAAATGAGTCCACCTTCTGGAGGGGTGTTTGCCCAAAGAATCAATGAGGATTTAGAGTTATATCAAATTTAAAGTAGGTTTTCCTAGAAATCCAAGGCCACAGAACAATAGGTGTTCTTTGGGGATTAGTTCTGGTTTCGTGTAGAAGTGTATTTTTAAAAAATGATATGGTCAGGAGTTGTATATCCACCTAATAATAGAAAGAGTAAAAAAAAAAAAAGGACATTTTAACTATAAAATAATTCATACATATGGCATCAAATTCTTTGATTTCTAACCCATTCAATAAAAAGGTGTAACAAGGTTTGCTTTGAAGGGAAAGAAAAGTTGAATATAATATGCTTCTACAGTTGGTTTTGTGAAGGTAGTATTTTTCTTCTGGGATTCAGCCAGGTATGTAAAGGAAGGAATGTTTTTCAGCTTCTTTAAGACATAGAGAAGCCTCTGTGAAACCAGCAGGAGCTTGCTAGAAGCGACCTCCTTGTAGCAATGTGATTGGAACTGACAGCAGACTACTAAGGACAATGTTAAATTTCCATAGAAGATGATACACAAAATGAGAATGATGAGCACAGATGAGAAATCTCAGACCTTACTTCCTGACCACCAGACAGAGAGACTTGGGAAACATTTGCATGGACTGCTCTGTCTCTAAGTGATTGGGATTATTTGCTGAGATTACAAAACCACATTTCACATCTTTATCCAGCAGGGCCTTAGATATGAAGGTTAACAACATTTTGGTGTGTCACAGCAAAAAAGACCAAGTATGTTAAATTCATCTGCCACTCAATGGAGAAGGCGGGTCTTTTAGCTAAAGATCTTTTGTATGCTGAGAGCAAAGAAGTCATGCTCAGTGCTGCAGACCCTTGAAGACAGTGTGAAGTGATGAGTGAGGAGGAGATGGGGTGAGAGTTGAAAGGTGGGTGGGAGGGGAGCAGGGAGGAAAGGAAGCTGGAGATTCCATAAGGAGTGGGAATTGGGGAAGGAAAGAGCTTTGGAGGAAGAGACCTACCTATCTCACACAGTGAAACATCTCACCTCATGGAATAGTGTGTGTCTGGAATGTTCCATAAAGACTCATGTTGAGGACTGGGTTTGTACCTCAGTGGTAGAGCACTTGTGTAGCACGTGTGAGGCACTGGGTTCTGTTCTCAGCACCACATATCAATTTAGTTGTCCATTGACAACTAAAAAAAAAAAAAAAAAAAAATATATATATATATATATATATATATATATATATATGTATAATTTTTTTTAAAGACTCTTGTAGAAGGCTTGGTCCCCAGCTTGTGACCCCACTGGAAGTTGGTAAAAACTTTAGGAGATGAGGCCTAACTGGAGGAAGTAGGTCACTGGGGTCATCCATGCCTTTGAAGGAATACCCCTGCCCCTTCTCTCTCTGCTTTTGGCAGCCTCCCCACAGCAAGTGACTTTGCACTGAAACCTCTGAAACTATAAGCCATAATAAACATTTTCTCCTTTTAATTTGGTCAGGTATTTTGTTATAGCAACAAAATGGTGACTAACACAACCTATTAACACCTTCCACCCACCTAGCCTCCACACACTCCCACATGCACATAGAGAATCACAAGTCAAATACTAACTTCTAAACACTGGGTTATGGGTGGATTTTCTTTGGGGAATCAATAGTAGTGTTCAATTTCACAGCTTGAATGGAGTAAGAAGAGTCTTTCTTAAAAGGGGTGGTACTTTACCCACAATGTTTTCCTGACTTTGACAAACCAGTAGAAATAACTGAGGTGCTGCAGGTCTCTTTGCCTGACCTTACTCCTGCCACTTTATCCCTCTCATTTCTGGATCCTGTGGAGTCTGTCTCCACTCTTCCTCACAAGGAGACTTCCTCACAAGGAGACCTCCCCCAATTCTACTTCCACATCCATTTCACCTGTGCAAGCTTCTCTGACTTCTGGAAACATGAAATCTCTTTTACCCCAAATGCCCATGACACTTTCTTATACTTCATTTACCCTGGAGGGTCCTTTTGAGCTTATTTTAAAATAATTTATGAAGATGTTTTATCCCTTCCTGGGTATAGCAATAGCTCTATGAAAGCTCTTTCTTCTCAACCTTGCAGATGACAAAGTCATATATATCTTTGTGAATCTTTGTGAAAGCAAAGGAGAGAAAAGGAAATAGAAAGGGAATAGAAAGGAATAGAATGAAAGGGGTGGAAAAGGAAGAAACAGAAGCAAAAAAAAAATTCTGTGAGTATTTTATGTGAGGTATATAACAGGCCTTTTGTACAAGTCTATTTCCTTTTAAACTATGCTTTTCTAACTATTTTTTTTACAACAACATCCTTATTTCATTTGAAATTATTTCTTAGTTTTACATTTTGTGAACTTAAATCATACTACATTTATACATATTCAACTACCAATGTAGCTTTGTATTTTCCTTATTCAAGAATCTCTTTCATTTATTTTTCTTTACAATCGATATTTTTATTGTTAAGATAATACAAATGAGGGTTAGTTTGGAGACTGTTCAAAATAATTTTATTTTCCTGTATACATCATGTAACTTCCTGAACATCTAAGACATTTCATGAAGACTAGTATGCCATATATCTAAAATGATTGCTTTGTCATTTCTATGGCTCAGAAGACTCCAACAATAACCTTTTCAGCTACACTGGTTGTAGTCTCAGATTGTGATCCCTAGCCAGGTGCAGTGACAATGGCTATTAATATCCCCAAGTCAGCTGTTATCCCAACGTGTGCATTACCAGGGCACTGTGGAGAAAGACTTTCTTTTATCTGCAGCCTCCCCTGTTTTGGTAAGACATAAACTTTGCTATCAGTTTTTAAATGGCTCCAAATTAATAAAAAGAAATAAATTGCTTTTTATGTAATACACTTTTAATCAAAGATACCAATGACAGAACCTTTTTTGGCCATCCTAATGTTTGAAGTATATACACAGAGCACAGGACTTCCAGCTGTTGGGTTGCTGGCAAAATTATGTATGTGATTTTACTTATGTCTGCAATGGAAATCAATCTGCCATGAAAAAGTACCCTGTAATCAGGTATAATTGACATAATGAATAGGTAAAACATGAAACAGAAGAACATATTAGCTAACAAGAGTTAAAAGAGACCACAGGAACATATGTAAAAGAAATTCAAGACTGTAAACAGGATATTTTGGTATTTAAAAACATTAACAGAGACAACTAAGGAACCCCAAATCTAGCATGATGGAGCTCCAGTTTAAAAATTGCCGTACTCTTTATTTTTTCACTTTTGTTACCATCTAAAAGCAGAAAAGTGGCAGCAAACAGAGTATTCAGCGTCAGATTTATTTTATTCAAGGTCATAAAATCTTATACTGGGAAGAGAACTTTGCAATCCAGTTTTCCACTGAACTCTGGGTTTCCTTCCACAATATTCCCAGTACATTATTATTTGGTCTTAACTTGACTATAGATAGCCTGATTGTTTAGACTTAGTGAAGTCCTCCCATGACAGCAAACTAACCCCTCTGTGAAGCAGTCTTCTGCGATACACGGCACTTTGCTTTGTAGAAAGGTCCCTTCTATGTTGAGGTGAATTTTGTAGTTTATAATTTCTATCCATTGATTATGATTTTGCTTTCTGAAAGATGCTATGTTAAAATTTATGGAGAAGGCCAAACTCAGTAGCACACACCTGTAATTCCAGGTACCCAGGAATCTGAGGAAGGAGTATCTCAAGTTTGAGGCCAGCTTTAGCAACTAAGCAAGACCCTCAGCTACTTCGTGAGACCCTGTTTCAAAATATTTTTTAAAAAATTGTTTTTAAGGGCTAGGAATGTGGTAAAGCATTCCTGCCTTAATCCTCAGAACCAAAAAAAAGAGGGGCGGGGGGGGGGCTTTAAGTGGATAGTGTGATCATTTAAGATAGTCTAGATCCAAAAAGTAGGGAATTAAGAGAGGTGAAATAAGATACTGCTATGGTTTGGATCCGGAATATCCCCAAAGGTCATTATGGGAAAGGTGTGATCCCCACCTTGGGCACTATTGGGAGGTGGGGGGGCCTAGGAGGAGGTCTTCAGAACTTTGGGGTGTGTTCTGTGCCATTTCTATCTTCTACCTCCTGGAGCAGCTTTGCTCTATCATGTGCTTTCACCATAACGTGCTGCCTTGCCACAAGCCCAAAGCAATAGGACCAACTAATCATGGACTAGAAGTTCCAAAACTGTGAACCAAAATAAATATTTTTTTCTTTATAAGTTGATTATCTCAGGTGTTTGTAATAGTGACAAGAAGCTGACTGACAGACACATAGTTTTATATCCAGAAATTTCTTTTGGATCTATCGATAGTATATCTCATTATTCTAACTTATATTTATGGTATAATCAAAATTAATGTACATATTTAAGATTAAAAGATATGTTACACCTAAGTACAATGTGATATTTTCTCTAACCAGACTCAACTGTCATCATCTAATGTTTAACCTTGAGCTGATTCCTACAATCCCAGACAAGCATTAAGCAGTTTAAAAGCTGTGGGAGTGGAAGACATAAAAGATTTTTTTTTCCTAAGAGCTTTCCCCCAGAAAATATTAGAGGGTGGAATTTATTTTTCAGTACAATAAATGTGATGTTGACATTGTTGTTTATAATCAGAGGCTTTGGAAGATCTCTGCACTGCTCCTGCCTTGGGCAGAATTTCAGATTTTGCAAGCAGCACTCTGAAACTCTACCACTTCCTCTGTTTCTGGTTAAAAGCAAGTGTCTGCCCTCATGACCATGGTGAAGATCTTATCTGCTCTTGTTTTTTTACCTCAGATAGGCTGTCCTGGTGTTCTCATCATAGAATAGAAAGGTGGTTGATATTTGTTTTCCTTGTGGCTCAAACTGAAAGAAAACCATCAGGGACATGCAATCACACCCCACACATGCTCCCACAACCCCCACACCCCCAAATACACATATTTGCCTCCCTGAGACCTTGAGGCCCACACAGGTACTGATTTCTAATTCTCCTTCCTCATCTATCATAGATAAATCGCCCCACCCTCTATCTGCTTTGGGGTTCTGTAACCATAAATTCAAAGAAAGATTTGTTCACTTTAGGCAATTAGTTCTTTATTTCCTCCCTCTAAACAAATTTTAAAAGTGATGTATTTTTAAACATAGATTTACTATTTCATAAATTACTAATATACTAAATTCCCTTTGGACAACAATGGAGCTTATATTTATTTCAGTAGTTTCAGAGCATATGGTGGAATGAGTGCTAGAAAGCTAGCACTTTTTAATCCAAATGGTCAGGTTAAGACAGATTATGCTGGGAAACAGATATTTAAACATCATTAGAACTGATAGAATAAATAAATACCTATTCGGATGCAAATTAGTTCTTTTCATCTTTACCTTTTAAAGTCAGCAAAAGAAGGTTCTCACAATTTAGCAACTTTTAAAAAAATTAAACTATGTATCACCTGCTTTCATAAATATTTATCCAATTTAAGCCTAAAAAAGCCCTGGAGGCATTACTCTCCACATTTTTGCAAATATGGAAACTATTTTAAAGAATAGCTGAAGGGAAGGGGATGTAGCTGTGCACTTACCACGCATGCATGAAGTCCTGGATTTGATTCCCCAGTATTGCAAAAATAAATAAAAGGAGAAGAGTTGAGACAAGTCCAACATCCCAGGAGCTGATCTTGAGTGAGTCTCATAACTTCAGATCCCAGGCACATCCACATATTACAGTCATTCTAGTGATCTGTGGGTTCACTTTCGTCTACTTTTTCAAAAGAAAAGAAAGACACTTGCGTTTGCTTTCTAAATAATTATCTTCCAAACATCTTAAGCCCAGTAAGTCTTTAAATTTTCCAAATGATTCTCAATCTATGGTCTGGGTAAGTCAGACCTTTGCAGAAAATTTCCACCAAAAAAAAAAAAAAAAAAAAGTGAGAAAGAATGATCTCTGAGATGTTTCAGCTCTTGTGATGGTCAATTTTATGATATCAGCTTGACTGAGCTAAGGGATGTTCAGATAGATGGTGAAACATACTTCCGGTGTGTCTGAAAGGGTGTGTCTGGAAGAGATTAGCATATGAACTTGTAGACTGAGTGAAGATGATCATCCACACCAGTGTGGGTGGCATCATCCAACCTGCTGAGGCCCAAACAGAATGACAAAACAGGAAAGGCAAATCCACTCTCCTCTTCGCCTGGAACATCCATCTTCTCCTGCCCTTGGACCTCAGCACTTCTGGATCTGGGACTTTCAGACTCTGACAGACTTACATCATTGATCCCTGATTCTTAGGCCTTCAGATTCAGACAGAATCACTCCACCAATTTTCCTGGTTCTCCAACTTGCCAAGGGCCAACTATGGAACTTCTCGGTATCCTTGTAGGACTTCTTGGACTCCATAAGCACATAAGCCAAAATAAGTCAATTCCCATTACATACAAACACACACATATCTATGTATGTATATGTATATGTACACTATTGGTTTTGTTTCTCTGGAGAATGTCTAATACAACTCTAAAATTCACGATTCTAAGAGATTGCAACATCAAAAAAAAAAAAAAAAAAGAGAAAGAAAAAAGAAACATATAGTATCTCACATTATCCATAGGAAATACATCTTAAGACCACCATGAATGCCTGAAACCACAAATAGTACCACAAACTTAATTTATAAATTAGGTGCAGTAAGACTAACAACAACTAATAACAAAATAAAAAATTATAATAATACAGTGTAAAAAAACTTATGTATCTCTCTCAAACCCCACCACCACCAATCTTCTCTCTTATCTTATTGTACTGTATTTTTAGACCAAGGTTGAGTGTACATAACTATTGAAAATGAAATCACAGATGGGGGACCACTATATATTTAAATGTAGACATATTAAGATATATGAGAGTCCTGCTTTGTATTAAGACAAAGTCTTATCCTTGGACAATTATTTAAGATGTCTGGAAATTTTTTAAAAAAATACATCTGTGAAACTCTCAACTTCAGAGATTATGATTTTATTTCATCTGACAAAGGGGTCCCAAATTAAAATATCTTTAACTTTTTAAAAATAATTTCTTAGGATCAGGAGTGTAGCTCAGTGGTAGAGCATTTACCTAGCATGTGTGAGCCCTAGATACAATCCCCAGCACTGTGAAGAATAAAAAAGTTCTTAAAAGTTCCCCAGGGGATTCTGATGTGTAGCCTGGATTGAGAGCCACTGGTTTGTGGTTTATTAGGAAGCATCCATGAAGGGTTTTGAGAACAGGATCAGGCAGAGTTGGAGGGGCTCCTCTTGACAGTATGTTTCTATGTGTGTTAAAGAGATTATAGGAATACACAACAGGCACCCAACAGGCACCCAACAGGCACCTAACAGCCTTAGACTGGGAAAGCTTATTAAAGGAGTTGAAGCTTAAGCAGAGGTTTTCAAAAGAGCAAAGAATACTTTTATTATAAGACTAGAGTAGACAAGATTAGGTCAAGAACGTAAAAATGTAAGAAATCATGTTCAGAACTGTAACAGAGATTCTGAGAACAATTAAATACCAAGAAACCCATGATCCAAACTTCGTTTTTTTCTAGGCACTCAATAAGTAGTAATTAAATTTCCTTATAATTGAATTGAAAGAATCTTAATGCAAAACCATTAAGTGGTTCTGATTAAATTTTCTTCTTATCACAGTATCCATTTAATTCTGGGTCTACTCTCAAAGATTTAGAAATATTAAGACCCAGGAATAATTTTGTCCATTCTCCCTTTTTACCATACAGCAGCTTTCCAGCAGCACAATAAATAGAAGCATGTATGATTAGCAACTTCCCATTTTCCGCAGATTACATGTACTCTAATTCTATTCAATAAAAGACAAATTTGAGATCTTATAAAATTTTCCAATACCCACAAATGTAGTGAATCACTTTTAAGGGTCCTGTGATGCCACGTGGTCCCGTGATGTTGGGGGGGGATAAGGATTATATTTTAATAAAACATTGTCACTGAACTTCAGAGTCTAAGAGTACCTTTAAAATTATGACTACATTCTTTTTCAAAATTGGGAAACATTCTCATTTTATCTTAAGTATCCTCTTAGAATTACTTTTTCCCCATGCAGAGCTAACTCAAATAGTGACAGTTTATGAGATACATTTTAAAAAAAAATTCAGTGACTAATGAATCTAGAGCACAATTTTAAGGAGACTTCCTTGAAAATCAAACATTACCTACCGGCAAAATCTTTCCATTAAGACTGCATAAGCAACAAAGTAGTCCCAGCCACTGTCATCCCAGTATCGGAGCAAATCACTAAGCTCTTACCAGCAGTCACCAGCCACAGGTAGTCAGACAAGACAGAACAAACCAGTACCCTTATCATCAGTAGGCGGGATCATGTCATGACATATGCTTAACTCATAGAATCTGTGGAATAGTGTAATAACTGACCTTGAGAAATATGGAGTCAGGTACAGTTCGGCCACCTCCATCCCTCAATCTTAAATACATTCATTCATCTGCTTATTCATTCAATTAACACTTACCAAGATTGCACTATGTACCAGACACTGAATAGCACAGGCTGTACTCTGCTCTCAGAGGGTTCAGAAGAGGAAGACTAGCAATGAATAGGTAAATAAATTAAAAATTCTAATTAAAAATTTAAAATTAAATGTTATGAAGTCTAAAAAAAAAAAAAAAAAAACCAGTAAGTTGTGGAGAGACAAACGAGAAGGAATCATTCCTGCAAAACCAAAGGAAAAGTTCTTCACAAAAAGCTCTAAATGAGACTGGAGAGAAGGAGGTCACAGATAAGTTGTACAGGACCTCTTTTCTATTTAGTCTGGATTCTGTCAGTTGCCAAATATCAGGATTTGAACACCTTCTCTAAAACCCTAACTGAGCCTGTACCTGACGTGTCTCCTTTTATAAAAAGTTTTCTGCAACAGATTCAGTTTTGCTTTGCATGTAGGCATGTAGGCATGCATGCTCCAATCAGGGGTATAGGAGTTGTGAGCATATGTCTGCGTGTGTCTGTGTGTGATAGGCAGTTTTTCACCTCTGTCACCAAAATATCTGACAAGAACAACCTAAAGGAGGAGAAGTTTAATTCTGGGCTCACAGTTTCAGAAATTCAGTCCACGGTCAACTGACTCCATTGCACCAGGCCCAAGGTGAGGCAGACTATCATGGCAGAAGGGTGTGGTGCAGAAAGCCTCTCAGCTTGAGGCAGCCAGGAAGCCAAGACAGAGAACCAGAAAAGCCAGGGACAAAATGTAATTTCCAAGGGCACACCCCCAGTGACCTACTTCCTCTAGCCATGTTCCACGTAACTACAGTTACCACCCAGTAATCCATTTAAAATATCAAGCCATCAAATGGATTGATCTACTGATTAGGTTAAAGTTCTCATAATCTAATCATTTCACCACCTGAACATTGCTACATTACCTAATGTGAGATTTGGGGGAAGATACCTCATATTCAAACCTTAGCACTGTGTGGTGTGCTAGGGGGCCGTATTGTTACCATAATTCAGGTTTTTCGATAAAGTCAATTATTTTTTTGCCTGCAGATATGAACTTAGCTGTTAAAGAAAACTACATGGGGGGTTATTCTTGAGTATTGTTTGTCCTGGATGCCCAAACTTACCCACAGTAAAGAATGCCACAAACTTCCAGAAAATTGCAAAAAGCAAAGAAAGGGACATGGAACAAATTCCCCCTCTGAAAGGACAAACCCTATTAATACCTTGATCTTGAACTTCTAACCTCCAAAGTTGCAAGAAAATACATTTCTGCTATTTTAGGTACTTAGTTTGTGCTATTTCATTATGGAAACCTGAAAGAACTAATACACATTCCAACTATCCTATTTGAAATTTCAAAATAAGTGGAAAAGATACTTCCTATGTATCTATAATTTTTAAAATAAAAATTTTAAAAATGAAAAAACATGAATAAATCAATTAAAATATTAAATATGCTTTGAATATATATATATATAGTCACCAATCCATTTGGTGATATTCTGGCATTCATGAATGGAGAAAATCCCTCCTTTCACACTGTACAGAAGAGAAGCATTGCTCTAACCTCTCAGATTTATATAGGAATAGGGGGGACAACCTTGGGCACCAGCCAAACCTCCTCTCAGCTCCAAAGGAAACTTCCACCAAGGTATAATACAGGGTAATACTGAAATCCTATGCAACACCTTCCCTGAAAGTTTGACCTGATGATGCTCACACAATGTAGCAGGCTGGACAATTATGCGCCCCCCCCCCCATCACTTTTGGTGTGGATACATGGGAAACTATCTACTTAACAGAGAAATAGAACTAGAAAGACCTCACCTTTAAGCAGCTTGGCCCCAATCCTGGTATGTCATGGAGTGTGAGTGGGTTTCACCTTGCTTTGGAACAAGGTTATGGGTACTGTGTTGGTTTTCTAGGACTACCATAACAAAGCACCACAAAAATAGGTCTGGCTATAACAATAGAAATGTATTGTTTCACAATTCTGGAAGCCATATTTCCAAAATCAACGTGTTGGAAGGGTTGGGAAAGAATCTGATACTGGTCTTCTATCTAGCTCCTAGTGGTCTGAAGCAGCCCTGGGCTTCTAGCTACATCGCTACTAATCCTCCCTCTTCACATGGCAGTCTCCTCGTGTGCCTGGGTCTATTTCCAAATTTTCCCTTTTGATAAGGACATGAGTCATATTGGATTGAGGCCCATTCTAATGACTTCATTCTACCATGGTCACCTTCAAAGACCCTATTTTCAAATAAGGTCACATTCACAGATACTAGAGGTTAGGACTTCAGTATATCTTGGTGGAGGCATGGATGACAACCCAAACCATAACAAATACCAAGCTAACCATCAATACTATGAGACACTAAAGAGCACCCGTATGGTTCTTGGATCAGAACCTGATCCAGCAAGCCCAAATATTCACAAAGAACCTGCAGAAAAGATGGATGCTGTCCATGTGCTCCCTCTGCTGGAAAAGTCAGCGATGTGTTTAAAGCACTCAGCTAGCTGCGTTTGTACCTGTGTTCCCAGGTAAAATTAACAAATAATTTTCCTAATTTTCCTTTTATGTTCAGTCTTTAGAATCAATGTTACATTATTCTCATGCCATGAACTGGGGGACTGTCCCTACTTAACGTCTCATTTAGACATGTGTTTCTTTTTTGAGCTACTTTTGGTTTGTTATGTTTTTCCAGAAAATTGACATTTCATCTAAGTTTTCATAATTTTAGCATGTACTTTTCCATGGTGTTCTGTTATGATTTTTAAAATACCTACCATATGTGGATTATGCTCTTTTTTATTTTTGTGACACCATTCTTTTATCTTCCCAACAGTTTATCTATTTTGTTCCCTTTTCAAAGGACTGTATCTAATTAATGTTTACCCTGATACATATTTTTATTTCTTAATTTCTGTCTCCATTTTTATTATTTGTTCCCTTCTTTATTTGGTTTATTACATTGTTCCTTTCAAACGTTTTGAGATTGATACTCACTTGTTGGTTGAAGCAATGGGTCAAAGACTCTGGAGACAGGCAAGGTTCAAAGAATCAGAAGAGCACTTCCAAGGCAGAGTTCAGGACTAGGGATGTGGTTGGGCTCTGCAGTAGAATAAAATCAGTCACTGGGACCCAGGAAGGGCCCAGCTGTGCTCTTTTTCTTGCTTCTCTCTTCAAGTCAGTTTTATTCTTTTTGGTTACAGATGAACTTTTTCCAGAAATGAAGGGTGATTTAAAATAAATAAGAAAGTAGCCTTGAACAAATCAAAGATGGTGAGGAATACATTTAACTCCACTCTCTGAGCCTGTTTCAGGACTGGAAAAAAACACATAAACAAATAACGGGGAGGGACACATCATAACAATAGATGTGAAGCCCAAGAATTATCAAGAAGTTGATATTTTCAAACTAATTTATAACTTCATTGCAATCCTCATCATTCTTGAGATGGAATTTGGAGGAGGGAATCTTTAAAAGATTCTCATAGTTAGCTAGAGAAAGAAATGAGTGAGATTAACTTTTAAAAATGAAAATAAATGGTAATATGAAAAAATGATACCTTCCAGCATTTAAAATACAATTATTCTTAGGTTGGCTCAAAAATAAACAGATCATGGGGAATCAATGTACAAAATAGCCAAGAATAACCATGATAGCTATTCTGTGCTCCTTTTGAATAACATCTCTGGTCTTGATGAAGACATTAAAATTCAAGTTGTTAAGGCAAAACTGAATCTGATAATACCTTGATCTGGGGCTGTCATAGTTTCAACTTGTGTGCTTCTCTTGCTTTATTTTTAGAATTCAGGAATTTTCCATTCTTCCTCATGAATTAATGGTGGCGTTTCTGTGGCCATAGGGCCATGATAAGACAGAAACAGTGGCTACCTTTCCCACTGCTTCTTCTCAATGGTGTTGCTTTGTCAGACCAAGAAAATTGCTATATGCCTAAATGAGAATTGGTGTCAAAGTAAAGATGTACAGCGTAGATGAATTTGGTACCACTATAGCCTAGGGATCTTTCCCAATAGGGGTTCTATGAGAAAAATTAAGCACTACAGGAAATGTTTGGAATGATTATTTTCTCAATTATCCCTCGGATAAATACATTGTTAATGCCATTACAGACACACAGGAAAGCAGTTAATCCGTTGCGTACATTGAGTGATACAAAGCTTAATCCTCTCATGAAATCCTAGTTGAGAAGGGCTACAGAGACTAACTAAAATAGATTACACTCATACTGGACAAAATGGGCCACTTTTCTTGAGCAATTTGATATTTCAAACTGCTAAGCACTAGGCAAACAAAATCACAAGACAAATAACCTATTTTAGCATCTGGGTTATGACCTCAGGAAATCTTCAGCCTAAAATTTTAATGGTAGGTATTTTATTAGTTTGCAAGGGTTACTATAAAAGTACCACATTTGGGTTGGGGACATAGCCCAGTTGGTAGAGCATTTGCCTAGCAAGCAGAAGTCCCTGGGTTCAATACCCAGCACCACCAAAAAAAAAAAAAGTACCACATTTTGATGACTTAAAAAACAGAAATGCATTATCTCACAGTTCTGGAGGCTGAATCTGAAATCAAAGTAGAGTTTGTTCCACCTAAGGTTCTAAAGAGGTGAGCTGTTCTTTGCCTCTCTCTCCCTGGCTCATAGATGGCCATCTTCATGTACACGTGGTCTTTTCCTTGAATGCTGCTGTGTCCAGATTTATCTCTGAATAAAACATCAGTCATATTGGAGTACAGCCCACCCCAATGATGTCTATAAAACATTATCTCCAAATAAAGTCACATTTAGAGGGAGTAGAGACTAGGACTACTCTAGTACTAGTCTAGAGTCAGCTGAGGATACAGTTCAACCCACAACGTAACAAGGTTATAGAGACAACTGTTTTGCCTAATCAACTTCATTACACTTTCTTCTTGAACTGAAATACTATTTTCAGCAAACTTCTTTTATTTGTTTGTTTGAGGTGGGGGGTCTCACTCTATTGCCCAGCTGGTCTTGGACTTGTGGGTTTCTGCAATCCTCCCACTTCAGCCTCCCTAGTAGCTGGGACTACAGGTGTTCACCATCATGCCCAACATCAATAATCTTTTTCAGTAATAATCTCTATTTCCAGGGGTAGGCATCTCCAGACTTGAACAATCAGAGAAGCACATTATCCTGGCATTATGACATGCTTAGGGATGGGCATGTGACTTAAACAAGCCAATCAAAACCCTCACTGGGACTTTTCACTGTAACTACCATGAAAGTTTGAGGTACCAAGGATCATGTAAGCCTACTTGCTGGCAGTCATCTTTGGTGGCACATAGAAAGATACTGCCTGAGAATAAAGTTTACCATAATGGATGTATGGCACCCCACATCCTCCAGGACTATGGCACTCATTTTTCCAACTGCTTGGAATATTGACAGCTCATGGCTCTAAACTGAGTTGCTCTTTCTGAATTGCCCACAACCAAACACAGTCACTTAAATCAACAACTGATTGATGTGTTGATGAGTGCTTATAAAGACCCAGTCTTCTTTAAACTAAGCAAGTCACAGGGTTATCTAGCTCCAGAGTTCCTAAGAAAATCAGTCACCTTGCTCTGCCTAGTCCTGCTTCTTTTACTCCCCTCATCCATGTTGATACCCAGCGTGCTCCCCAATACACTTCCTGCATACAAATTTTCATCTTGAGCCTGCAACATCAACATAGAGGAAAGCAGTATTAGAGGATCCTGATTATACCTTATTTGAGGCTAGAGCCAACCTTGGATCTCCTGGTTACATGAGTGAAAAAGTTTCCTTTTTTACTTAGACTACTTAGTTTTGAGTTCCTGCTCTTTTCAACAAAAGAGACTTAATCCATTACATCCTAGATAGAAGTACTGGAAATAGCCTAGCGTGAGCAGCAGATGAATACCTACACATTCCTTCAGCAAATATTATGGAGCATACACCCACCTAATTTGTGCTAGGTTCCTTTCTAGGCACTGGGGACACAGAAGTACAAAATTTAAAGTCTCTGTTCCCAGAGATGTAAGTTTGGTGGGGGAAAGAGAAAATAAACAAGTAAGAAAATAAATAGAGTATAATTTTAAGTAAAGCCTGCCCACCCAGAGTTGGGCTGGGAGACTAGAGTGCCAAAGAGCCTGGCTATACCAGGTTTGTTTTAGTCAATTTTTTTTTCACTGCTGTGACGAAAAGATCTGACCAGAACAATTTTAAAGGAGGAAAAGTTATTTGAGGGCTCTGGGTTTCAGAGGTCTGAATCCATAGACAACAGGCTACATCCCTCAGGGCTCAAGGTGAGGCAGGACATCATGGAGGAAGAGTGTGGCAGAAGTAAACAGCTCACATTGTGATTAGGAAGCAGAGTGAGACTCAACTTGCCAGATACAAATATATACCCCAAAGCGACACCCCAATTCCCACCTCCTCCAGTTACACCCTACCACTCCAGTTATCACTCAGTTAATCCCACCAGGGGATTAATTCACTGATTGGGTTAAGACTCTCAAAATCCAATCATTTCTCCTCTGAATCTTCTTGCACTGTCTCACACGTGAGCTTTTGGGGGACACCTCACATCCAAACCATAACAGCTGGAGAGGGGTCTCAGACCTGCATCTGACTGACTCGAAAGCAAACACTCTTACTTAAATTGCAACTAACTACCTGGGTGCAGTGGCACATGCCTGTCATCCCAGTAGCTTAGGAAGCTGAAGCAGGGGGATTACAAATTTGAGGATAATCTGGGCAATTTATCAAGACCTTGTCTTGAATTTTTAAAAATAAATTAAAAAGGCTGGTGATGTAGCTCAGTTGTAGAGCACCCTTGGGTTCAATCTCCAACACTGAAAAAGAAAGAAAGCAAAGAAAGAAGGAAGGGAGGGAGGGAGAAAGGAAGAAAGGAAGAAATGAATTTTTCCAAGAAAATGATCATCTGGGTCCATTGGGTTTCATTTGTTTATTTTCATTCAATTTCCTCTTTAATAACATCCAGATAGAATTCTTTACCTTGGAAATTGAGAATACAAGAGATTCATTGAGAGGACTCTAGGCTATACTACAGATTTGCCAAGCTTTTAATTTGGGCAAATATTTATATCCTACTATTAATAAAGAGTAATATACGGGGCGGTTTCCATGCGGTCACCACATGTGTCTCATTCAAGGGCTGGTAAGTGGTTCCAGCCACAGGTGAGTCAGTGCAGAGCCTCACCCTTGTCATGGTCCCAGTCTTGTGTTTCTCCAGTCCTAGGCCTGGCCTTGTTAGATTACTGTGAAGGTGAGAGACAGAGAGCAAGAGAGAGAGAGAAGAGAGGGAGAGAAATAGAACTGAGAACTGAACTGAGCCGTGCTCTGGACTACATCCCCAGTCCTTTTTATTTTTTTCTGAGACAAGTTCTCACTAAGTTGCTTTGGCTGGCCTTGAACTTGCAATCCTCCTGCCTCAATCTCCCAAAATTTTGGTTTACAGACATTCACCACTAAACCTGGTCAGATTACTCTTTTAATGTAGCGGTGACTTTGAGTCTTCCCAAATTTCCTTAGGCTTTTTGCCTTTACTCAGGTGACCACAGTAACTTTGGTCCTTTTACCTTTTTTTTTTTTTTTTTTTTTTTTTTCCCCATCACTGTGGACCTTTGTGTTCATTTACACACAGGACTAAACCCATCACCAAGCATAGAACCCTTCCTTCTCTGTCAGGTCCTGAAGGTAGGACTTCTGGTTTGGTCTATTATTATCGGTTCTTTGCTCTGCCTTCCCAAAGCTGTGATTTCTCTCTACCGATCAGTCCCTAAAGACAATCTTGCAAAGAAACACACCTTGACTCCAGGACCACAAGATCAGTAACCTTCCTGTGTCCCTCTTCACCATCTTCAATGGACATTGGATCTCTTTCTTGGTGTCCCTATGGTTCACTGAATGTCTTAGTTCTCAAGGCTCCTGTGTTATCTTCCTGAATCTTGAGACTCTTCTCACTCCATCCTGAGAAGAGCCATTTCCACCACTCCTGTGATTTTTGGGTGATGAGGATTAAGTTCCTTAGGAATAGATGACTCCTTTTTCTATAGTTGCTTCCTGGATCCCTTTTGAAAAGATCTCCCTTCTTCCACAGCTTCAGGGCAAAGGACAAAAAGATCCGTACTTAATATGCAGACCTAGCAACCAGCTTTCCAACTGCTGTTCCTGCAGAAAACCCTTTCAATACCTAAAAATTCTTTTGCTTTTTCAGATTCTGCTCTTTGCACGTAGGCTATACATTTTTATCACCATAGCATTACAAACTATTTAATGTGCCTTTTAATAGATTTAATATACTTAGAATGTACTAAAAGAGCTGATGCTGCTCTTTAAGCATCCAAGTAAAATTGCAAAATATAGTCATGAACTTTGGGGCTAATAGTAAACACCATTTTCCTGTTATTTTATCATGAAATATTTATGAGTGCTCTGAAAATAATATATTGGTACATGCCTATTATTAATGCCATTTCCCCTAAAATGAACTCTTTTAAAATTTAAACACAAGTCCAGAACATTAAAATTTCACAATGTAGTTAAGAATAAAAGGCATAGTTTGTATTTAATGAACATTTACTCTGTGCCATGTTCTGCACCAAGTACCTTACAGACATTATCTCATTTAGTCCCTCAATGGCCCTAAGAGGCTAGTATGTAATAGTAATCGCAGATGACATAGCTGAAGCATAGAGGGGTTAAATGACTTTGGAGTCCCAAGACACAGTAGGGCTTAATTCCAAATTACAAACCTTAGCTGTCAAGTGATTTTGACTTCTCAAACTAGAAAGGATGAAAATGTGTGTGTGTGTGTGTGTGTGTGTGTGTGTGTGTGTGTGTGTGTGTACGCATATGTGTGGGTATGAGAGAGAGAAAGAGAAAATTAGACATTCAGAATATAACAAACCACAGCGTTTCACCAGAATAATTTTATAAGGGAAAAAACCCTCATTCTGAATTCAAAACTACATGTCGTAAGTTAAAAAATATGCTGGTGTTTTCTGTTATGCACAACCTATCCTTTATATAGTTTTTCAAGATTACAAGAAGATTTCATAAGAAATAGTGCTAACAATCAGACTTATTTTGATTATTTAAATGTGGCTCTTGAGAAACCAACAAGAAATGAGCTGGATAACTCCTTAAACTTAAATCATGTATTAATGTTAAGGTGCTCAAGAAGTTGAATTTTCTTCCATCTTTCATTCTGCAAAATTGCATTTGGTGTGTTACCACTTCAGAGTAACAAACAGGTACCACTTTACCCAGATTTCATTGTAAAGAAGATTGTAATGCTAATAATAGCATTAACAGTGAGTCATTGTGGCAGAAGTAGCAGCAGCAGCAATTTTGATACTGTATTTATTTCATGAAGATGTTGTTATTAAGGTGACAAAATCAGATTGTAGCACATCTATCTCTTCATTTTGCCATTTATCTGGAAAGAAGCAAATGACTTAGGCTCAGCCCCACAATAGATCCAGGAAGTCCTAATTTTTCCCTAGACTGATGATAAAGTGATACGTTCTCTGAATTCCTTTTCCATTTTGCCACTTCAGGCCCTTGAGAATTGTCAATGCTGACCCTTGAGAATTGTGTTGGCACAGTCTATAAGGCTTATCTTGTAGGAGGTCTTGGAAACATCAATTCCTGCATATTGACATTCGTAAAAAAATCTTTGAGAACACATAGGGGCCCTGGAATTGTCCAAAACCACACAAATACCATGTGATAGGACTCGAGGCCTTTTTTTTTTTTTTTTTTTCCTTTTTTTATTTGTTCTTTTTAGATATACAAGACAGTAGAGTGTATTTTGACATATTTTACCTACATGGAGTGTAACTTATTCTAATTAGGATTCCATTCTTGTGGTTATACATGATGTGGAGTTTCACTGGTCATGTATTCATATATGAACATAGGAAAAAATATGTCCTTTCTATCAAGGCCTTCTTAATGTACACCAAAATCTCCTAAATTAGCATCACGGAGACTCAGAATGAACTTTATAATCAAAGTAAATACGCTCTTTTGTAAATCTTATGCAGGATACTCGGTGGGCTAGCTCAATGTGCAAACAAGCCTCCTTGTAGTTAGAAAGATTGGAATTCTAAAATGATCAGCCCAAGACTCTTTAGAGCTGGGGTTCTCTAGGTGAGTTGTATTCTGCAATGCAAATGCAAATTAGTGAGAAGTAGAAGGCAGAAATGAGGCAGAGGCCATATTCCTGGTGACGTTTTGCCCAATTTTTCCCACAGCAATGTTCCAGGGCCTGTTCTCAGCTTCCTGGGTGTTGAGGGCAGTTGAAGTAGCAGAGGCTATGATTTGAGTCCAGCTTCCTGACCAGAAGAACACAGCTGCAAAGCCGCACTCTTGAGTTGGTGGTTCTAGTTGCAATCTCAGGAAAAATACCTGCCCAGGGTGTTAGATCCATATTGTTCTTGGATCCTTAAAACAATCCAGGCCTTTAATCCTACACCAACAAGGGCAACTGTAAAAGTGGTCTGCCTCAGGGAGTAATTCTCCAGAGTCCCCTTAGTTGCAACCAGTGAGGCTAATGGATCAAGAGACAAAAGTGAAGCCATGCAGGGCAGTGGATGGCAAGGTTCCTGCCAAGAAGCAAATCCAGGGTTTAACCATGAACCTTGAGTCATAGCCAGGACCCAAGTTTTCACTACTCCCATCTAGCAACAATTCATCATTCTCCTAACAAATGAGCACTACATGCTTCCCAGTCTTCTCTTTTATAAATCAGAATATGTATTGAAGTTACTCTGTTTTACTTCTCTATTGTATTTTGGGCATGGGGAGTCAGGAATACTAAACTAGTAAACGATATGACCCACTTCTAGCTCTGCTGGTGAGGACTGCACATCACAGGGAGACCTTCAACTCTGAACTATAGTAACTGGATGCACATTGGAATTGCCACCTTTAGGGAGGGAGAAAATATGTCCCATATGGGGGAAGAAGGTGTGCACTGTTGGAAGCCAGGAGGAAAGGATTGTGGAAGAGATTAATTTTTTACTAAAATCTATTTTTTCCCTTAATGATAGAACTCCGAGTTCTATGGGCCATATGACAATTATATGGCAGAATTATATTATTGTCTTACTTGAACTATTGTACATTGGATTGCTTGGCTATAAAAACTTACCTTGTACTCTAATACTTCTGTTTCACTCAACTAATTCACAAGCAAAGAGGACAGCTAATGACTAGCTGAACCTAGGGCAAACTCTGGTCAAACTAGAAATAGAAATTAGAAGCACATGTGATAATTCCCAGTTGCTACTATTACAATCCCTGGAATCTTGCATTTCCATGACATCGGCAACGATCCCAAAGACATGTTAATTTCCATCTCTTTGCCTCTCTTTTCATATTCTGGTGTCCTGATGATCTTCACATAGTCCCCTTCTCTGAATCCATCAGTATAAATGGGAAATAGAAGACAATTCACATGCATTGAATATTTTCTCCATGCCTGACACTTTGCCGCACACTTTATATGATGTGAGGTGTCCATTATCATAATCCCTAACTTTCACATGAGAAAAGTGAAGTTCAGAGATATTTATTAATTCTACCTACATTCACTTATCTCGTGACTACTAGCTGAAAACCAGTTCTTCATAGTTTAAAACTTAGAGGTGTACAACTATACTCAGCCCAATTAATGTCGCTTGGTTGGATAAAAAAGTGAGTTTCCTCTGTGTGTTCGGTGTGGATCCCCTGAATCATGCCACATAAATATTCACACACTTCAGGAAGCATACTAACTTTCCCTTTCCTAGGGTAAGTGTCCAACGTGGGCACTGACTCCAGCTCTGGAGGGGCCAGGTACAGAAGAGTCATATGAGTATTCAGAGTGGCCAGTTGACTCAGGGCTTGATCCCCAGGAGGAAGGAAAGGGCCAGCTTCATGAGTGACAATGAGGTATGGAGCAAACTAAATTTTGCTCCAATACCTAAGAATATTTTATAAAAGTATGTACCCTTCACACATCTTAAATCTGATTCTAGAAGTACTTGTTACATTTTAAATACTTTCAATGGATGTAATTAAATATAGATACATCCATTGTAAGTCACATTGCTCTTTTAAAAGTAGTCAATGGAATCTAAATATCCTAGTAGTTCAATACCCGTGTCTGTTTTTAAAAGATCTGAACAAGAAGTTTCTTTTTGCAGTCAGAAATTTTTCTTTGTCCCTTGCTAACCCCATTCCTCTGCCCCTACATAAATTTATTCAAATGTAATAATGTTCTACACTTGAAAATCTTTTTTTATTGGGAGGGGATGCTGGGGATTGAATTCAGGGGTACTCGACCACTGAGCAACATCCCCAGCCTTATTTTATCTAGAGACAGGGTTTCACTGAGTTGCTTAGCACCTCACTTTTGCTGAGGCTGGCTTTGAACTCATAATCCTCCTGCCTCAGCCTCCTGAGCCACTGGGATTACAGGCATGTGCCACCACGCCCAACTTTGAAAATCTTTTGTAGATCATGTAAATATTATATTACCTGCAACACAATAGTGCATGTACATTGAAAATTTTTTACTTTATCTGCCCAGAATGTTATAATTGTTCACATTTTCTGTCATTTCTAATACACAGCTGTTCAAACCAACATCAGTAGGCTGACACTTTTGAATATTATTCACCATAAAAGAAATTTGTTGTTGGAAGTGCATCTCTTCATGAGATGAGTGATGCTTTGTTTTTAAGATGAGTTCATTCATACATACATAAATATTATTTATCACAAATGTGAGAAAGATTCGGCATCATTTTCCCCATTTTTCATTACATAATATAAAGACGAAGAAATCTTGTTTACATAATAAGTGTAGGGGATAGAAAAGGTTTTGCTGAAACATAGTCACTTATTTCTTTGAACTCCTTCAAATTTTATGTCAAAAATCACCTAGTGATTTGTCATAACATTATTTTTCATGTTCTATCAAATGACAACTTGATTAGGCCTGTCTTCAGTTTGGCTGGAAGAAAAAATTGGAAACCACCTGGCTTATAAAAGCACTATTTTTGTTGTTCAGTTAATAGGATTTTCACCAAGAAAGCTATGCCAAGATTTATCAAATAACTATTAATTATATATGTGACTTTTGATCTAGAGATACTTTCTAAAGATATATTCAGAGGTGTTGGGAAAACAAGAATTCTTTATTTTAATGCATCTTAGCCAATTTATAATTTCTAATACAGTTATTTTCTACTTTTAATACACTTTTTGTTAAAATTTGATCAGCTAAGACAACAGATTTGGCTAACAGAATCTGTGGAAAATGTTTGCTGTCTAACCCAATTGACAAAAGCATATCAGACTTAATTCTTCAGAAAACCTCTGACCTCAGCTTCTGGCTCAAGGAATTAACGTGGATTTAAAGGAATATTATGAAAACCATTAAAAATAAGTTGCAAAGAAACATCTTACAAAATAGATTACTAAAATTACATGGGGTAACAATTATTTTTCTCATTTTTGTAATAAATTATAAAACAAGAAAACAATGCTGTTTCTTACAGCAAATCTGTAATTACGTGATAAAGTGTGACATGCTAGCTGGGTGGGGGGTCTGTCTCTCACCTTAAAGTGGGAGAAGGAATTTGGGAAAGTGAATGTCACAGTGTTCAACCTTTACAAACATACTCACCAGTTGTTGGGCAGATAATTTTCTTTTTGGGGGGGCAGTGCTGGGCATTGAACTCAGGGGCACTCAACTACTGAGCCACATCCCCAGTCCTACTTTGTATTTCATTTAGAGACAGAGTCTCACTGAGTTGCTTAGCACCTCATTTTTGCTGAGGCTGGCTTTGAACTCGTGATCCCCCTGCCTTGGTCTCCTGGGACTACAGGCGTGCACCACTGCACCGGGATGGACAGATTATTTTCAAATAAGAGTATATATATATATATATATATATATATATATATGTGTGTGTGTGTGTGTGTGTATATATATATATATATATATATATATATATGGGGTTGAGAACCTGAAAATTGATTTCCTTGAAACCATGCTGTGCCCATATGATCCTTGGAAAGTCTTCAGGTACCCTCAGAGTACTCCAGTGTGAAGACCACTGCTATTAAAAACCAAATACCTAACCATCTTGGATACCTGAAGGAACCAGGCACATAATCAATAACAATTATGTTGAGAATGGCCAACTGCCATTTATAAGTCAAGGATTTCCAAAATTCTCATCAGTAATACTTCTCTAACTAACATCTCAACTGGATGATTCAGTCACCTCAAACATAACACATCTGTAACTGTCTGTCTACTCATCCTGTATTTCTTTTATTAGAGAATGAAACTAACATCCACCTTATCAACTCTAGAAAACACCTCTGTTGTTCACCTAATATACTTTTTTCACTAACCAAACCACTGTTTAGTTCAAGAGACACAGGCTCTTGTATATGTATATTTCCCTTGCATATACATAAATTATATATTTTTAAAAATAATAAAACATACAAGAAAACAAATGAATAAGATACATGGATAAAAATCTAATCAACAACTAGGAGTAACTATAGAAGCTATTTTGTTGAATGCATGAGTGACATGAACATTTGGGAACATTTGGGAAAGCCCTTTTGCAAAGGACAGCCTCGACCTTTTGTCCTTGACGGTTCTCCTTCATGCAGCCTGGACCACAGATGCCGTGTCCAAAGTAGCACAAGCTTCCTGCAATAACAAGATGACAAGTATAAGGATGAAAAGCCATATGCTACGCAAGGCGGAGCAGAATGCCAGGAGGAGCTTCCCGAATTGGCAGGTGGTCGCCTGTGTTGTCAGCTTTTCAAGCCGGGTACACAATCCTGAGGTCAAGCCAGCGGAGAAACCTGAATAATTCTGCATGGCTCCTTCTCCCTCTGGCCCCGTATCTACCTGATTCCCAAACCCTGATCATCTTGTCCCCCTAGGGTCTTTCCAGTTCCCACTCTCTTGGACTCTCCAGCCACTGTCTTAGTTGGGACTCTTTTTTTTTTTTTTTTTTCCTATTTCTCTGATGGTAATGTTTTCTTATTTGTCTTATTAGCTTTGTGCCAAAGCTTTAAATGACTTCTAGAAGTGCCTGTAGATTGAAGCACCAGCTTAGCACAGTATCTGACTCTTGATTGCCTTGCTAGACTCATTTCTGGGCATGCTTCCCTGACCCTGCCCTCCAACTGAGCTACATACACTACGTTGTAGGTCCTTCCTTTGGGAACTTTTCTCACTCTCCTCTCCCATGAAATTAGTTTCATCCTTCACTTTATCATGGCAAACACCTCTCCTCTTTCAACCCTCAAGTTTTATCTCTCTTGCTGGCTTTCCTGATTCCACTCCTCCTCTGCTTAAACACATGGAGAAAGAAAACTGGGGGATTAATAAAACAATTTGATTTTTTTTAACTTTCTGAGAAATGGGGATTTAAAATAGATTATTACATATGTTCCTATTAGTGGCAGTTGAACAGTAATTGTTGCTGATTACATACCTGACTCCTTTGGGTGTCCAAGCTGGTCAGGTATTTGTTTTTTAATAGCAGTTATTTTCACACTAGAGTACTCTGAGGGTACCTGAAGACTTTCCAAGGATCACATGAGTACAGATGGTTTCAGGGAAATCAATTTCTTGGTTCTCAAACCCCATACATACTCTTACTTGAAAATGATCTGCCTGACAATTGGTAAGTGTGCTTATGAAGGTTGCTCATTGTGACATTCACCTTTCAAAATTCCTTCTCCCACTTTCAGGTGAGAGATAGACCTCCACCCAGCCAGAACATCTTAATCTGGTTTATTACTACATAATTACAGATACAATCACTTAATATGTGAAATTTTTGAACTTACTGATTTTTTGAATTTATACCATTTTATATATATTCATTTAAATCTAAACCATACATTAAATTAATCCTATTATAGTTGACACAGCAACTTGTGGAGTCCATAGCTTTGTTTTGTCAAAAATAAAATCACACCAAATTTTTAAATTATAGAAGTTGATAGTACGTACAACAGAACAGTTTGGACCACACTGAGATTTTATCTTACATCAGTTAAAATGGCAATTATCAAGAATACAAGTAATAATAAACGCTGGAGAAGATGTGGAGAAAAAGGAACAATTTTACACTGTTGGTGGGATTGCAAATTAGTACCACAACTATGGAAATCACTATGGAGGTTCCTCAAAGGGCTAGGCATGTAACCACCATATGACTCCCCCATACTACTCCTTATCCTGAAGAATTGAAGTCATCATACTACAATGATACCTGCATACCTTTGTTTATAGAAGGACAATAGCCAAACTATGGAACCAGCCTAAGTGTCCATCAACGGATGAATAGATAAAGAAAATATGGTATATATACACAATAGAATATTACTCAGTCCTAAAGAAGAATGAAATTATAGCATTTGTAGAACTAGAGAATTAGAGACCATTATGTCAAGGGTTGTATATTTTCTCTCATATGTGAAAGCTAGAGAGGAAAAAGAAAGGTTGAGTGGGGGGATCTCTCTAAGGGAGATCAGTAAAGGACAGGGACCAGGGAACGGAGGGGGAAAGGAGAAGGGGAGGGAGAGGAAAATGCTAGGGAGTGATATTAGCCAAATTATATCATTACATTGTGTACATGTATGAATATGTGACAACAAATCCCATCACTATGTACAACCACTAATAAAAAATGTGGAAAGAAAAGAAAAAGAGTTCAGTTTGAAGACTGCAAACCAAAAATAATAATACGCTTGCTCATAGCAAAATAATTCATAGAAAGTATTTTGACCTTTTTTGTGTTTAGTGTTAGATATTAACATTCTTTTTGGGGCAAGCAAAGCTGTTTAAACTGATTTCTCTAATAGCTTGTTGGTTTAGTTTTACTGTGTTGTGCCACCAAGGGCACGAAGCTTATGTTTTATGTTTCATTTATGATTAAATATTGCATTTGGGGGAAATTGGGTAACTTCAGTTTTGGCTATTTGGCTGTAAGGCAGATGGCCTTGGGGTATATCGCAACTGTAAACTCCATTTTAATTATCTTTAACAGCTGAAATGAACATTTTCATAGAAGCTAGTGGTAAAATGTAATCAGCTCAGTGATTTCTAAAAGTTGCCTATTAAACTAGTGTTATTATTTTGTATCTTGTATTTTGTATGTCTGTTTATTCTGCATAGTGAATGGTTACCTGTCTGATTAATTTGCTTTATGTAGGGGCTAATCACCCTTCTTCAATATGTCAGCATTTAATAAACACTTGGGGATAATTGTATACTAACAATGTCAATTGTCCATTTAATCATCATAATACAGATACCATCATGCTTTATGTGTTGATTATGTACTTAGCACTGAGAAGAGATGATGTCCATATTTTTGTTTGACTATATTAAAATAAACACTGATTTTGAAACATCTGTCCAGTCTTTTTTTCCATAAAATACACAGTGATTAGCAACTATTTTTAAAGACCCTTTCTATAATTGTTAAATCTCAAGCATGACATGTCAGTAAAAAAGAAGACTGGACTTAAGAACCTACTTCTTTAATGTTACTGAACATTCATTTTTAATTTTTATATAATTTACTTAATTTAAATATATCTATAAAAAAGTGACAGTGCACAATACTCCAGGGATGCTGTACAGAACATCTAGAGAAAATGAAGGCATCCACCTTTGCTCCTCAGCACAAGTACCATGAATCTGTGTCCAGTCGAGTTGCTAAGAAAGGGCTCTCTTCCTGACCTAGGCAGAACTTTCTTTTTTCTCATTCCTTGCAAAGATGGCCATGATTCAGTGTCCTCTTTGCCTCACTTCTAACTGTTCCAACTAAAACAAGAAGAAATGAGATGGATAAAGGAAAAAACAGAGAGAGAAAGAGAAAAGGAAGGAAGGGAGAGAGGAAGACAGGCAGTCCAATGGAGAAGTCAGAAGAACAATAGTGACTTCCAGGGCCTTCTCCCAGCAACTCATGTGCAGGATAGCCTGGGTCTCTTGGGGCAGGGATACCATGGAGGCTGCATCTTCTTGGCTGGCAGATAGACAGAAATAAAGGTCGTAAAGTCCAAGTAGCAGATATTGGATCTGTCAAGTGACTGCTACAAATTCTCTGTGACAGAGGTCACAATTCAAATGCCTACGGGGCCATGCTGGTGACATAGAAGGAAGCCAGCCAGGTGGTAGCTCTGGCGACCTGGGAAGCCACACCAAATATGCATGCATGTACGCAAATGAATGCATTACAATCATGGGTTGCTTAACAAGGATACCATCACTTTCCTCCCACCAATATTTACCATGTCATAATGGTAATGAAGGTGGATGCCTTCATTTTCTCTAGATATTCTGCACAGCATCGTGCTGTGCTGGGGATTTGAACCGCAGTCTTTCCACCTGCAAAGCAAGCACCCTACAGGATGGGCTATATCGTCTGCACCATGTCATAATCTTGATCTAATATTACCAGATCTGTTTTGTTCTACTTTTTCCAGAAATTTGGAAGTTTTTTGAGAAATCTGCTGATTTTTAAAAGTCAACACTAATTCTTATTGTTGTTAAACCTGTGGATCAAAGTGCAATAGTTTGAGGGACCTGATATAATCCATAGGTCCATTTATCAGTTAAACATTTTCATCTTCTCTTCATTGGTCATTGTCATGTAACTGTGGTAATAAGACACATTCAGTTGTGATATTTTCAGGAGATCTGGGAAAGGGAACTAGGGAATTAAGAAATTAATTACTGGGCTGGTGAGATAGCTCAGTGTGTAGAGTGCTTGCCTTGTAAGCACAAAGCCCTGGGTTCGATCCCCAGAACCAAAAAAAAAAAAAAAAAATTAATTACCTAAGGAAATTGTTTAAAATGTACAAATGGAGATAGTGGGCTTTTGGGGCACCAAGGAACATAGTAACTGCCATTTATGACATTATTTAGAGGGTGGAAAAAACAGGTTTCAAGTTGTAATAACAAGACTGGAAAGAAACAAGCTTTTGGAACTCAAGTCCTTCATTTATTGAAGAATGCCATTATATTTTGATAAGAGAATGTTTTCTATGAGATATGATCTAATGAGATTTTGAAAAATTCCTGAGGACTTAACTATCTGATGTTCCTGAAAAAATAAATATATAATCTTTATAACTAAGATAATTCAGCCAAGATTAGTATCATTGCCTGTGGTCCATGAAACACCAAATCATAAGATCATATGTCACAGGATATTAATATCTTCCAGAACATTGATATGTTCTGGTTAAATATATTATCAAGATCATTTTAGTTGAGTACAATGCTATCTTAACTCTAAGCAGGATTTATAGATACTGTTATGGCTAATTTTATGTGTCAACTTAACTAGGCTTGGTACCCAAACAGTAGTTTTTATGTCAATATAAAGGTGTTTTTGATGTGATTAACATTTATAATCATTAGATTTTAAGTAAAGATTATCCTATATAATGTGCATGGTGCCCACTCCAATCAGTTGAAGGCCACAAAAGCAAAAAGTGAGGTTTCCCAGAGAAAAAGAATTTTTGCCTCAAGATTATTTGCTTGAGTTTTCAGCCTGTATACTTGTTTTATAAATTATATATATATATATATACACACACACACACACATATATATACACACACACACATCTATGTATGTATATTTAAACTTGCCTTATAAATTATACATGTGTTTATAGTTACATATATTACGTATGTGTGTGCACATGCGCATATTCTATTGGTTTTGTTTCTCTGGAGTATCTTAACATGCCCATCTAGGAGTTTAGAATACATCCTTCTGAACTGGGGTTGTAGCTCAGTGGTAGAGTTCTTGCCTAGCATGTGTGAGGTTCTGGGTTCAATCCTCAGCACTACATAAAAATAAAATAAAGGTATTATGTCCACCTACCACTAAAAAGCAAGATTTTTTTTAAAAGAATACATTCTTATTCCAATTAGTCTCTCCCTCCCATTCATCAGTTCTACTCTAAAGCATTATTTCTTTGGTGGAAGGCCTTCATCTCTGAAAAAATGTGAACAGATAAAGATAAAGCAACTGCTTTCATATTGCATTATAAATTTTCATTCTACCATTGGCTCTCTCTCAGTCCTCAGGGAAATAAAAATAAAAGAGTAAATATTTATTCAGCAGTTTTTATACTTCATTCAATGAACTTTTGAAGTAGGCATTATTTTTTATTACCTGTTCTTAGAAAAAAAAATCCTTAGTGAATATGTCATATATGCACAGCTTGATGAATTTCACAATCCAAACATACTGTAATCAGCACCTAGAGGAAGAAACAGAACATGAGCAGTACCCCAAAAGTGTCCTCAAGTATTGTGTTGAGCATATGCATATTTAAACATGTATGTTCATATGTAAATGAATGTTTGTGGCATCATGGGTAGCTTAACAACAAGGATACTTTCTACTAAATTCATCATTAGGTGATTTTGTCATTGTGTGAACATCAGAGAGTGCATTTACACAAACTAAAACTGTTATGATGTCACTAGGCAAGATAATATACCATAATTTATGCAGTGCCTCTTGATTAAAAACTCATTATATGCCACATGACAGGATGCATATGCATGTACACATATGTTCCTATATAACCACTACCCAGATGAAAGAGAATATAAAACATTTCCAGCACCCAAGAAGGCTCCCCTTGAATCTTATCCAGTCACTACCTCATCTCAAGGTTAACCATGATTCTGATTTTTTCTTTTTCTTTTTGGTGCTGGGGATTGAAGCCAGGGCCTTGTGCATGCTAGGTAAGCACTCTACCATGGAGCTGCACCCCCAGCCTGTGACCCTGACTTTTCAACAGCAAAAATCAGTCTTGCTGTTTTTATGCTCTATATAAATAGAATCATACAATGTGTACCCTGGGATCGGCTTCATTCCTTCAACTTTTGTCTTTTTAAGCTCAATCCCTGTTGTTAATATAAACTTCAGCTTATTAATCTGAGGCTCAGAGATTTTATTTTTTTCTTTTTTTTTTTTTGTTATTTTCGTTATACATAACAGTAGAATGTATTTTGACATATCATATATACATGGGATATAACTTTCCATATTTGTGATTGTACACAATGTAGAGTTACACTGGTGATGTATTCATATATGAACATAGGAAAGTGATGTTCTATTCATTCTACTGTCATTCCTATTCCCACGCCCTTTCCTTCCCCGCGCACACTGCCCTATTAAATCTGGTGAACTTCCCCTTCTCCCTCCCATTCCCACCTATTGTGAGTCAGTATCTACATTCGGCCTTTGGTTTTTTTAGGATTCGTTTATTTCACTTAGCATAATAGTTCCATTCATTTATCAGCAAATGCCATAATTTCATTTTTCTTTATGGCTGAGTAATATTCCATTGTGTATATGTACCACATTTTCTTTATCCATTCATCTGTTGAAGAGCATCTAGGTTGGTTCTATAGCCTAGCTATTGTGAATTGGAGGTTCAAAACATCACCTAAATCATAAAAAATATTTAACCAAGATTACATAGCTATAGTAAACAGCAGAGTTATGATTCCAAACAAGGAGAGTCTTGTTCCAAGACTCAAGTCTCTTTTCTGCTATATCAATTTTTCCCAAAGCAGTATATGTGAAATAATTTTAGGTGGTATGTGGGTGAGGATTAACAATCATGCCTTTATTTATTGTGTATTAGGAAGAAATAACTATCACCTAAAGTCCATAATAGAAGCTCCTTTAAAAAAAATACAGTTCAAAAGCTAAACATGCCTGCTCTGTAACCAACTAATCTACTCGAATATACATATTCCCACTAAAGAAAACATGCTTAAGTACATTTTATTCATAATGATCAAACCACAAACATGCTAAATTTACATAAAAAATAGTCTTGATAAATACATTGTGGGAGAGTCATATACTGGAACTGTATACACTAAAAGAAAGAACAAACTATTTGTTATGGTTTGGATCTAAGGTGTCCCCTAAAAGCTCATGTGTGAGACAATGCAAGAAAATTTAGAGGAGAAATGATTGGCTATGAGAGCCTTAACCCAATCTGTGAGTTAATTCCCTGATAGGATTAATCGAGTGGTAACTGAAGGTGGGTAGGGTGTGGCTGGAGGAGGTGGGTCATAGGAGGCCTGCCTTTGGGGCACATATTTTGTATCAAGCAAGTGGAGTCTCTCTCTCTGCTTTTTGATCTTCATGCGAGCCACTTCCCTCTGCCAGACTCTTCCACCATGATGTTATGTCTCACCTCGAACTCCACGAATGGAGACAGCTGTCTATGGATTGAGACCTCTGAAACCATGAGCCCCCAGATAAACTTTTCCTTCTCTACAATTGTTCTTATCAGGCTTTTAGTCACAGCATGGAAAAAGCTGACTAAAACACTATTGCTATATACAACAACATGGATGAATCTCTGACATTGTGATGCTTACATACAGTAGACACAGAAGATTACATGCTGTATGATTCTATTTTTATGAAGTTCAAGAAAAGGTAAAACTAATATGTGGCAATAGATACCAGAATGGTGGTGGCTTGAGGAACTGACATTCACTGAGAAGGAACAGGAGGGAACATTCTGGAGTCAAGGATGTTTTATATCTTGATAAGGTGTTATGGGGCACAACTTAAGAACAGACCAATCCACCACTGAGAAGTCCAAATTTGAGAGTCTTTATTAAGCCGACTGACTGTCTCACACAATGCCCCAAAAAATGGCTATTGGGAGAACAGCCCCGACCACAGAGTTGTAGGGGTTCTTATAACAAAAATCACATTAATCATAAGCGTCTGTTGCTATGATTCGAAATTACACATTAACATCATGAGATCATCGACAGAGGGGAAAGTGGGTCAAAATGACCCTTACTTAGGTACAAACTAAAGAATGGTTACTAACATCCACACAATCACTGTTCACATGGTACATTGTTTAGGAGAAATAGGAATCAAAAGAGAGCAATTCTTTACTATATAGGAGTTGCCATTGTATATTTTTAAACATGTCACACCAAGTAACTGATGATGGGCACAGAGGCAGGGTGTTCCCATGGGAGAAGCTTATTTCCTACCTAACATGGAGTCTCAGAGCAAAATGGAGTCTGTTTAGTCATTTCCCTTAGAGTCTGGCCTATAACATTCTCATGGAGTCAGATCTGTCAGCCTATCACAAAGGGTGGTAGAAGTGTATGTGCGTACTGTAAAAATTTCATGGAGCTCTGTACACAAGATGTGCACTCTATCATATATTCTAGAAGAAATCATTACAAATTGAGATTAATTCATCTTCACTAAAAATGAATTTATTTAATTAAAATCCTAAATTAAGAACAATGCCAGTGTTCCATGGGTATTATAAGAGTCAAGTAGGTGAGTGCCATCTCATAAGAGATATATAGGACACATGGTCATATGCCACAGCCTCTAAGGACAGCAGTGCCCAAGGAGAAGAAGAGGAGGTAAGCTCTTCTTTCTCAAAGCAGTCCTGGGATCCAGCAGAACTGGCCCCTCCTGAGTGTTTAGTAGATCTGTCTTGTGCCTAGTAAAACAGAATCTGCATTTTAACAAGATCCTCAGGAGATTCATATACCCTGAGTAAAAACTACAACTCTGATAGAGACAAGAGTTAATTGTCTCAAATGAACCTATCTTCCTTAGCAGATTGTAAATTTCTCGAAGACAGTCTGGTATAGAGGTGGAGAGCTCACACCCCCAGTTATGTTACTTCCTAGCAGAGTGACTCTGGGGGTTTACTAGATTCCCTTTAGTCTCAGAATATAAAGTGAAAATAATATTATTATCACTACTATTATTATCTATTTCATTGGATGTTGTAAAGATTAAATGAAATAATGTATGTAGGGGCTGAGGGTATCGTTCAGTGGTAGAACTAAGTATGCATGAAGCCCTGGGCTCAATCCCCAAAACCAACATCATAATTATAATGCAAAGCATATATCGAACACTGCCAAGTACATAGTAAAAGATCTTAGCCATTATCACCTTCATCCGTGGTAAATGAAATGAAGGGCACTTGTTTATATATTAAACAAATTTTACTGATCTCCTACTATGTGCTAGGCATTTTTTTAAACACTGAGGACACAACTCTGAACAAAACTGACCCCAAAAGCCCTACATGGTTAGGGGTCTTGTTCTAGCATGAAGGGTGGTGATTGCGTGTAGCAGATGAAACCCGCAGGAAAGGAGTACAGGAGACTCTTGAGAAAATCTCCTAATGGAGTCCTGAGGTATCGGCAGCGTGACATACTGATTCTTCCTCCCAGATGGCTGTGATCACTGTGAGTAAGGGAAGTGTGCCAAGATTTTTTTTCACACCTTCCCTGGAGACAGGCTACACCTGCACATCTCTTGCTCAAAAATTCTTTTTAAAGAAATCCTTGTTCTTTTGATATTTGAATCTCTATAAATAAATTGGGGGGGGGGAAATGTCACCATTTTTATCTCAAATAAAAAAAAAATTAGCAATAGAACATCACAGGGGCCACTGATGCTCCCGGGAACTCAGTGACAGGGGTTGGACTCCTTCCTTACTGCTGGAACAGTTGCCAGATGGTCAAAACCACTCTGCCCACCCATCTCTGAGTGAGCCACACCTGTCCTGGGCTGCAGACCCCTCAAAGCTGCCTACTTTGGAAAGCAGTGCAGGTGACACTTGGGTAGTTGCTCTTTGATTTGATGGAGAACACAAGAAGAAGAACCCTCTCTCAACCCTCTCCCCGGTTCTTCAAGGTGTATCCTGTCGTACTTAAAGGAAACCCATAGTCCAGCCCAAAATGGAGTCATCTTGGATTTGGACTGATCCTAAAAAGAGAGGCTAATATGTTGCTTTGAAGGGTGTTCTTCTAATCTTTCCCTTCCTCCTCCCTCTTGTTACATGAGCCACTTGGACACAAAAAACTACTGAGGACACCTAAACCCACCCTGAAAAGCATCCCTGGCCTGAGTCCTCTGTTTCCGGCCTTCTTGTCCCTCTTTCTCATGTTGTCTCATTTAGATTGATGTTGGGCTGAACCTGTACACTCACTAACACAGGAAGAAGTCATCAGGAGTGGAATATCTATGGTCATCTATGCTTTTGCCTCGTTAAACATTTAGGATTCTGGACTAGAATTCTGGACTCAAGCCCCCAGAGTCAACCTCTCTGAATTGTATGGATTGATACCTTCAACCTAATAATTAGGCCATTTTGGAATTTCCCTCCAAGTCAGATGCCCCGAGCACTTCTTAAAAACCCAGAGATTATAGGTTTCTTTGGCCCCAGACTGACCAATTCCTTGCTTTTTTCCTTTGCTCCTTTCTTTTTCCTTTGCCTGACTTTGTGCTATCAGCATGTTTTGCTACCAAGTCTTACTCAATCATGACACTTTTGGTATTCCATACTCGAAGTGAATTTACTACTTTTACCATAACCTAAAAATTTTCCAGTGAATTTTGGCACTTTGGGACATTCTTCTTAATGTCACCAACATACAAGAAGTAACTGCTGTTAAAAGGTTTATCTAGTGCAGTGGCACACGCCTGTAATCCCAGCAGCCTGGGGAGCTGAGGCAGGAGGATCCCAAGTCCAAAGCCAGTCTCGGCAACTTAGCAAGGCACTTAGCAATTCAGTGAGACCCTGTCTCTAACAAAATATAAAAAAAGGGGCTGGTGATGTGGCTCAGTAGTTAAGCAACCCTCAGTTCAATCCCCAGTCTCCCCAAGAAAACTTTTATCTATTTGCTTGAAGAATGTATGAACCATAATATAAACTGATCATTGTCCATTTATTATTATTTTTAGCAGTAGTAGTAGTAGTAGTAGGGATTGAACCCAGGGGTGTTTAACCACTGAGTCATATTCCCAGACCTTTTTATTTTTTATGTTAAGACAGGGTATTGCTAAGTTGCTAAGGGCCTCACTAAGTTCCTGCAGTTGACTGAGAACTTGAAATCCTCCTGCCTCAGCCTCCTGAACTGCTGGGATTTCAGGCATGCGCCACCATGCCTGGCCCGTAGTCCATATAAATATAGAAAATGACCCCAAGCACCAACAAGTCTCATTTTTCAATATGAGAAGAACTGAGAAAAATAAGAGTATCATTCAATAAGCAAATACTGTAGACTTTATTATCTTTTGTTCTAGCAATTGAGTTTGGATTATTCAAATCTCAAGGTCTCATTTAGGAGAGATTATAGGCTCAAAATATCATTGCTGTAAGTATGTATCACTGTTTGCAAATGTTCTAATCACACAACCAAATTTTTAACAATGAAACTAAATTCACAGTCATTAAATAACCAGAATGGTAGCCATTGAAAACCATGACCAGTTCCAGAAGACTGATGATAAACTAATTGGTGATAAACCGTTAGCCAGTATTCCTAAAAAAAAAAAAAAAAAAAAAGTATGGGAGCCAAGCATGGTGGCGCACACCTGTAATCCCAGTGGCTCAGAAGTCTGAGGCACGAGGATCGAGAGTTCTAAGCCAGCCACAGCAAAATTGAGGCACTAAGCAACTCAGTGAGACCCTGTCTCTAATAAAATACAAAACAGGGTTGGGCAAGTGGCTCAGTAGTCAATTGCCCCTGAGTTCAATCCCCAGTACCCCCCCTAAAAAAGTGTGGGAATTCCAACCATCATGGCCTGTTCTGTACAAGCTCTACGACATACAGTACTGAATTCCAACCAGATTTGTCAGCAGACTGCTGAATCAAGTTCTTTGTCAACTCCAATAGAACATCAATTTTAGTTTATACATAACTAAGTTTAGCACCCCTTAGCTTTTTAACTAGGTTACTAGCAAGCATCTCTTTGCCCGATGTGAAATTAAATTCGACAAAGAAACACCTGGCGTGTTAGATCAGTTTTGTGCCTCCTGCTCCCAACCAAGAGGACACTGTAAAATGGACTGCACTTTGAAAATCATAAAACTTACCTAGACTATGCAAACAAACTGTTCCTTTAGGCCATCCGCTGCCCTGTTCCTCCTTTGGTGTTGTCTGTACCCCATACCCACTCTATATAAGCTCCTGTTTCTTAATTCTACTGTCAATTCTTCTCTTTGTCATTCCCTCTCTCACAAGACCCTCTCCAAACTTCTTCCCCCATCCTTACTCTATTCTCTAATTATGTTGGGAATGTTCTACTGAACAGCAGGCTCATCAGCGGGGCCTATCCAGGGTAGAACCCTCTTCTGCCCCAGCTCTCCAGGAAGATGGCTGCCATCCCCTTCTCCCTCTGAAGCACAAATTCTTGTTTGTTGGGCGGGTCCTCCATTTTCTTGCTAGGCACAAAATTAAGACTAGGTTGCTCTAGATTCATCCCCAAACTTTTCACTTTGGACAAAAACTTGCAAAGACTCATTTTTAGTTTTCTAAATATAAAACGTAAGCTGGGCATGGTCACACATGGAGGTGGAGGCAGGAGGATCCAAAATTCAAAGCCAGCCTCAGCAACTTAGTGAGGCCCGAAGCAACTTAGCAAGACCCTGTCTCTAAATAAATAAATACAAATGGTTGGTGCCAAATAAAAAAATAAATGCAAAACGTTCTAAAAATCCAGCAACAAAATGAAAAGTTTGTTATCTCATAAAATACAGGAACCCCATGTTACCTTTTGTAAGAAAGTATTCATTTATCATCCAAACACTGTATAACAAAAGCTGCAACACACTGATTTAAAAGAAAAAAATTGTAGCATAGCCCCCAAGCAAATAAATGTAATTGCCACATTCTCTCATATTACTTAAGGTTGTAAGTAGCCATGATATACGAGTTTCTGATGCTCAGAACAGCAACCAAGTTCTTCTGTTAAGTTCATTCATCCATCCATCCATTCATTCATCCATTCATTCAAAATTTATTTATTAAGCAACTGCTGTATGCTGGCACTATTTTAGTCACTGGAGATTTGTTAGGGAACAAAACACAAAGTGGGGATAGAACGAACAAAGGTTAGTAAACTATAGGAGGTAGGGATTTGGTTTTCAGATGAAAATCCATCAAAGGAGAGAAATTATTGATTGTAAATTTATCTCTGGATTTAGTTCTATGACTTTCAGTAACCTTTGTTTCTTCCCCTCCAAAGTCCATGCAGTTAGACCTTGACTAATGATTACTTCCTATTTACCACAAATCATCCACGAAGCTCAGGTTACTTTCAGAACCTTATGGCACAAATAGTAACAACTGAAACTCCAAAAACAATATCCCTGTCAAGACAAATAATAAAAACAGGAACAAACATTTATTGATCATTTACTGTATTTCAGATATTTAATCCCCACGAGAATCCAAATAGTAATTTTCCTCACTTAAAAGATAATGAGAGGCCAAGTCTCAGAGGTTATTAGGTCTGCCCATCATTCAAGCGAGGGATCTATTTCCTTGATTCGTTGAATGCCTCCTGGTTGTTAATGGTCAAATTCTGAACTCTGTGGTTGACTCCAGCACCATAAGTACCTCACCTTTATCATGGGCTCTTTGGGCTAATTCTCCTGGCTTCTCTTGGTAGCCAGCTATGGTAAACTCCTTTCCCACTGATTACAACATCAATAGAAGATAAATATTGAATATATGTGCAGTCTGTTTACTATTCTAATCAAATAGTGCATTCTTCAAAGTTAATTTGGTATCTATTTAACAAGACACATACTTGTTATTGAATTGCATAGCAATTAGAGAAATCTGTACCAATAAATACTGTAATCAATCCCCAAATGATTGTCTAGTATTTTTATTCCTTTTGCTATTATTTTTTGCTGTGATGAGCTATGTCTTCTTCTGTTTCTTCAGAATACACAGGTTAAATAAAATATGATGAATTTCAATTGTATTCCCCACTAGCCTAAATCCTATATTCCCCAAGGACAAGAACTTTCTAGACTTTTCTTGACACACTATACCTTGTTCCCCAATCCTCACCTCTGCCTGGATGGAAAGACAGCAGAAGTCAAGTAAATCTCTCCTTGAAAGGTGTACAGATTTATCATATGCTGATATCAATATGCCAGTGACCTCCACTATAGGTGATAATAGAGAGGAAAATGAACTCTGTATACCCTACACTTGCAATTTGCTAGTCTTAAAGCAAAAAGAGTAGAAAAAATAATAGAGGAATAAGGAAAAGGAGAGCTCTTCTAGTAAATATGGAAAATAGATCACCTTTTTAAATATTCTCTTTCTTCTGAACCTGTTCACAACTGAAAGAAATTCACAAGGTCACAAATTCACTAAGATGAAGAGAGTGGGAGAGGAGACAATAGCTGATAAAGAACACCAATCACCTTTTAGAGGTTGGAAAGCAGATGGCAGAATAGTGATTGACTTGAGAAAGCTTACCACCTACAGAAAAAGATCCCTGCAGGCATTAAGCCAACCCACCCTCATAGAGGCCCAAAGAAGTTCAGAACATGGTCTATCCAGGGAGTCCTTAAGTTAGAAATAAGATGTGCAATGGAAATTAGAGGACTTCATTGCTCATCTGTACACTGAGCTGGTGATGAATCCGGACAACTACCCCTCCTCCCCATGACACAGAGAGAAAAAAATGAGGCAGACATGGTTCCATCCCAGAGAATCCCAGGTATGTTAAACAGCAAGTGTGACAAGCAAAGCCAAAAATGGAAGTTTGCTGATTGGACTCCCATCTTTCCCCATATCTGCTTCCAGAATATCGGTATCTGTGAGATGCTCCCAAGCAAAAAATAGATGAATTCTTCTTAGAAGAAACTGAATGCCTTCAGAGGTAGGGGAAAAACACCTACAATTTTGATGTTTAGGATTTGTGCAATGAAAAGCTTGTCTACCATTTGATTACTATATAGCAAAACTGCCTACCAATAGACATTATATTAATAAAGTACTAAAGTAATAAAGTACTAAATATTAAATTAATGAAGTACTCTCAAATTAATAAAGTAATAAAGTACTAAATACCTCTATATGCTTGAAGAAATACTCCAGAAAAAATGTACTAAATAGATGCAAATTATAAAAAGGATTTCAGTTAAAAGAGATAATAAGTGAAGAAGAAAATATATTATGGATACAGAAAGTACAAATAACACATGGGGCAATATTTGTTATGTTTAGAAAGGATGGTATCCTCAGAGAAATGAGCTAAAATACTGTATCCATAAAATAGGGACAAAATGTTATCCTTTAATAAAAAATGCTATCCTTTAATAAAAATATTAGAAGTCAAAATATAAAAATAGAACTTTTTTTTATACAATTCTGGGGATCAAACCTAGGGCCTCACATGTACTAAGCAAGCACTCTACCAGTAAACCACAATCCCTGCCCCATAAAAGCAGAATTTTTAAATACTAATAAAGCAAATTAAATCCCTCAAAAAGATAAATAAAAGAGACAAAAGGGAAAAAATTTAAAACTAGAATATTAATTTAGACATGCCACCAACCAATAGGAACTCCAGAAAAAAATACAACAAATCAAATAAAAAAGAAATAGTAATAGAAAAGAAATTATCAAAGAAACAATATAAGAAAACATTCCCAAATAAAGAAATGTCAGTTCCCAAACTGAGTCAATCCAATGCTCAAAATAACAGATAAAAAATTATCTATACCAAGGTATAGACAATGTGGCAAAACTTTAAATCACTAATGATAGAAAGATCGTGAGAGTTTACATGTTTAGAAAAAAGTCACAAAAAAAAGACAAGGAATTAGAATGTTATCTGACTTCTCAACAGCAGCACTAGAAGCTATTTGACAATGGATAAATCTCACAATGCTACTTTTTCCTTGAAATCTACCCTTCTCTCTCTTTGTCTTTTTCTATCTCTGTTTATCTCTATCTTCATCTTTCTCTCCCCGTGTCTCTGCCTCTTTGTCTAAGGAGTCAATGATATCCCAGGAGTTGATGGCAGCTATATTTTAAAAATATTTTTAGTTGTAGGTGGACAAGATATCTTTAATTATATTGTATGTGGTGCTGAGAATCAAACCTAGTGTCTCACATGTGCTAGGCAAACACTCTAACACTGAGCCACAACCCCAGCCCTGGCAGCTATTTTTTGACCAGGAAGAAAACCAGACTTAAAAAAGAAATATATAAAACTGACATTGCAGAAGGTGGAGTGAAGAAACAGAAAAAAGCCAGGATGTTGGTGACATCATTGAGTTACTGAAACCACCCCCGATTCCCTCCTTCCCTCTCAACATTCCATTACATGTGCCAGATAGTTGCTTCAAGGCCATTTATGACCTAGTCTCAAATCACTGGGATTATCCTGTTCTGCTTATTGAAGCAGCCAACAGCCTGTCCAGATTCAAGGAGAGGAAATTTAGAGTGACTCTGAGAAATGAAACTCCTGTGTACACCATGAGGCTTAAATGCAGGTTTTCCTGATCTAGGAAATGTGCTTATTGTGCCTCAAAATCATTCCTAAGCTGTGAGCAGAGCACCCCTAAGGAGCCACGGAGTTATTTCAATGGATCCATGTGTCACCAAGCATTTACTATAGATTGAAGGAATATGTGCCTCGTAAACACAAATAACTATACTCTTGTCTTCAAAGTATAAGTTCTGTCTTATGATTAATAAGATGCAAAATCGTTACTGAAGTTAAAATAGCATTTTGTATTATTTTTATTATGTATCAGATTGTGTGTTTTGTTAATTGTGGATACAGAAAATACAAATAACACATGGGGCAATATTTATTATGTTTAAAAAGGATAGTCATGCAAGGAGTGATAGGGCATACTTGTAATCCAGCGCCTCAGGAGGCTGAGGCAGGAGGGTCACAAGTTCAAGACCTGCCTTAGCAACTTAATGAAACCATCAGCAATTTAGCAAGACTGAGTCAAAATTTAAAAAAAATAAAAATAAAAAGGGATGGGGATGTGGCTTAGTGGTAGAGTATCCCTGGGTCCAATCCCCAGTACCAAAAGTAAGAGAAAAAAAAAAAAAAAAAGGATTGTCACGTCCTTCAAATTAAAAGTTACCATTTTCATACTGTGCCATAAATCACAGAGAACCTCAGAGGGAAGGCTTGTTCAAATGCAATCACACTGCCTGCCAGATCCACAGGCAGCTCAACTCACAGACCTTGTGGCCATGGCTATTGACAGCCATACTCTGTGCCAAATTCTCTCACCACCCATGCACAGCCATAACTGATTAGACTAGGGGTAGGCAGCTGAACCAATCAATCCTTGCCTGGTCAGTGACTTATGATGAGGCCTCACACAAAAAGTTGTCAACTAGGGACAAACTGAGCTACTCAGACCCCTTCTGCTAGGCATTTGCTTTGTTTTTAATTGACATATAAGAAATATACATATTTGGGGGGTACAGTGTGATATTTTATTTTTTTAAATTTATTTTTATTGTAAACAAATGGACAGTGTGATATTTTAACATATATATACATTGTGCAATGATCAAATCAGGGTATTTAGCATACCCATCATCTCATACCTTTATCATTTCTTTGTGGTGAGAACATTCAAAATCCTCTCTTTATTTTGAAGTACTTAATTCAATACTATCAACCATAGTGACCCCACCATGCAGCCGAAACAGAACTTACCTGCCTATCTATGTATAACTTTGTACCTGTTAACCAATACATTTTTCAGGCATTTGAACTCAGACATAGAGACGTATAGCATATGAGAAAGGAAGCAGCACAAACCTACATCAATGAATCAAAGTAATGTGAGAGCAAACTAAAGTTAGAGCTGTGAATTAGAGAGAAGATAGCGGGTAAGGATGCTGATTAGAAGCACAAGAAGCAAATTGAAACAACCTATGTGAAAACAGCAGAATGGTGCTAACTTGGAATTCCTGTGCTGTAAAGGGCAGTTCTTCTCCAGAGCTGCCCATCAGAATCAGCCTGGGAGATGCTTCCTCATGGAATGCCATCAGAATCTCCAGTGTATTTAGAGGTTGAAGACGCTATAAAAGCCGTTCTGAGGCTCTCCAGGTAGGAGTCCCTCATTTCCAGAGGCCCCACAGTGGCACGTTTCCGTCTCTCGAATTTCACGGAACCCTAATCTTCCTATTGACCCGAACGTGCCCTGACAGTTAAGCCCACTTTACCTAGCCCAGTGAGTTTCCACTCCTTCTAGGCAAAAGTATCTATCTAAACAATCACTAAAAGAAGGGCTGTAGGAAAAGGGGGGAAAAAAAAACCTTTAGGGAATTCTTCATTGAGGCTGCTAAAGATAAAACAAAAACTATGGGAGATGGGTTTTGAAATGGAGTTATCTTCCAGAAAAGTAGGAGTTTGAGGAGCTGGTTTCTTGGAAAGGTTGTTTATAACCCGAGAGGGAACCCTGAGATAATATAGCTATAAACAAAGTTACATACCTTTTCTCAATATGAGGCTATAGATTCATGACCTTAATACCTCATGCCACACAGAGAAGGCAGCTTGTTCCTTTCTCATCTCATGTGTTTAGATTTTGTCTGTCAGTTCATGGACTTTGTCTACCTTATTGTCTGGAATCATGGACACCAGGAGAGTCTGGGATGTTAACGTACAATTAAAACAAATCACCAAATCAACATTTCTCTAACTTATTTCTGTGACTCCAGGACACTAAGGGGGTGTGTGGATCTTCTTTGGTGGCCACTGAAGGAAATTTGAGTATGCAAAAGCAGTAGTGTTAATTGATATTCAATTAACAGTTCACAATGAAGATGATAAGTTCTAATGATAGGTTGTCATAACTTCAATATGTAAAATATCACTGTACATTAGAAAATTAGAACTAGGAAATTAAAGTTTCGCATAATTAGTGGCTATCAAATTACATAAGTTTTTACAATTCATTGTAATTCACCATTACTAAGACATACACTTAGAATTGTTTCTTCTATTTTAAGAGTTGCAAACATTGTTCCAACCTTCCTTTCTAGTTAGGTTTTGATATTTCACTTTCTTCCTTGCCTCAAGTTACCAGCTTTCTCTGCCTTTGTATTCAGTAAGATCTCTACCACTAAAGTCCTTCCTTGTTTTTCTGCTTACGGTTCCAACAAACTTCTCTTCAACTGTGAAAGTCCCCAGGTCCGTCCAGGTACAATCCACCGCACCTGTGTCCCTTACATCATTTGCCCAAAACTTTTTTTCTATAATGGCCGATATATTTTGTGCAATTATTTCTTTTTGAAAACTGAAAGCAAATTTTATTTATTCATATTTTGTTTTGCTATAGTATTTTCTAATGCTTAACCAAGTGACTTGAACAAAACAGATGCTATACATTTTGTTGCATAAATGAATGTTCGTACATAGTTTTACACAATTTCTAAATCTCATGTGTCTATAGTCGATGGCACTCATTACTGAGATAATTAACTGAAATGCAGCTTATGGTCAAGAAAGGTCATACTCACTGTGAATCTGGCTCAAAAGAAACTTAAATGCATGATTTTAAATTTTAAGGCCATCATCCAAATAAGACAGAGCTCTCCACATGTGAAATTGTTACAAAAAAGTAACCATCTTGAATCTAAAGGAAAAAGCATAATACTCTATCATGGATGTGAGTCATAAACAGGAACGCCGCTCTGTCAAAACCTTGAAGTAACTAACAATCACATGGATATACCTTTTCTGGAAGATATTTATTAGATGTTAAATTATCAAAGATTTGAAACTCCCTTTAATGCTCAACAAAAGCCTATTAGACAAATAGAAATGACAAATTGAGTAAACCTTTCAACTTCTCTAGATTTTTTTTAAGGAAGTCTCTTCAGTTACATGAAGTCATCGGTCTCATTAAAAAAAAGTTCTATCAGACATATTTGCACTGTTCAGACTGCTTTCCTCTAAAAGTCGCTTCATTTCTCAGCTTAGACTTTTACAAAGCCTATAGATTGCATCCATCTTTTTGCATTTTATAATTGCTGGAAAATCAAAATGTTAATTTAATAGTGATGAGGGGGAAATTAGAATTAACTATACAAATCAAAATGAAAATCAACCTTAAACTATAATTCTTAAGACTACTTGAACTCTTTCTACACCCTGAAACTTCACCTGGGTTCCAGACCCCAAATCATCTAAAATCAAGTTCACCATGCCCAAATGAAACTCCCTAAAACTAGCCCTCCTGCTTCTCCCAATTTTCCTGTCCATTAAAAACACACCATTCTCTAAATCACTAAGGTCACATATAGTGGTAACTTTTGACCATTCCTTTGTATTTCTCTTTTATTTTCTGCCCCTTTAATGCTATGGATTTATCTTCTAAAGGTCTTATTTCCAAAGCGAACCTATATTGTTCCCAGGGATCCAGCATCCTTTCCTTGGAGAACTCGCCCTCTCTCATTTGAGGTAACATTGTTAATCTCTCCCTCCACCTGCATTGAGATGCACGTGACTGGAGCCCGTTATTGCATCTCATTCCCCAGGCAACTGGTACTGGTCAAAGAGGTAGGTTTATGCTGCAAGTGGGGTCATCAGAAACCCTGTCTTGGGATTCATAATGAAATATTATAATAAATTCTCTATGTAATGGTTTGTTTGAATTGTCAACTTGGCTGGATTAAGAGATGCCAATGATTAAGAGGCTTCTGGGTGTGTCTAGGAATGATTGGCATGTGGGATAGCCCACTGAAGTGGAGATCCCCCCTACATGTGAGCACCAATAGGATGGTGGCTTGGATGGAATAAAAGTTGGAGGAACAAGGAAGCAGCAGCAGATGCAAGCTTGATTCTTCTTGAATGGGTTCTTGATTCCTACTGTGATCATCTGAGTCTACTGGGCTCTCCCTTCCTCACTCTCCCAAAATGAACTCCACCAGTGACTCTTCAGGGAGTTTCTAGAAGCCTTTGATCCCTCTTGTTTGGGGGCTTTAGCCTCTTGGACTATGCAGCTACTGGTTCTTCCAGCTCTCCAGCCTGCAGACAGCTATTGTGGACTATCCAGCTTCTGGTCCCATAAGCCAATCTAATAAATCCCTTTTTATTATCATATTTCCTGTTGATTTTGTTCCTCTAGAGAACCCTAATACACACTACTAGCATTGCTAATCTAGGAATAAGTGGATCCAGAGTTTAGAAAATGACATTAAACCCAAGAAGACTTCAGAACCAATATAGAAAGACAGTTTTAAAGACATTGCTTGCATCCCTGACACACCCATGCTTGAAGTCTGTCCCATCCTTGGACTTGCCAATTAATGAGCTGAATTTCAAAATCCTGACTCTACCACATTTTGCCTAGATAACCTTGGATAAACTACTTAACTTTCCCATGCCTTACTTATCTCATCTGCAGAATGGAAAATAATATTGTCATCCTCACAGGATTATATGAAGATTAGCATTTTAAAGGGCTCAATAAATGTCAGCAATAACCATTGAGTGCCAGTGAATTCTTGTCTTTTGATCTAGTTGGAATTGGGGGCCTGTCACAACAGAAAGAGTGATGATGATAGGATTTCAATTTTCTTAAAAAAAAAAAAAAAAAAAAAAAAAAAAAAAAAAAAAAAAACATGCTTGGAGTTCATCTCTCCTTTACCTTTCCATTTTTACCCCATCCATGGGAGTCTTAGCAATGTTTTATCTGGCTTATCTGACGGCCTCTTGACCCCTACAATCCACCAGTGCCAGTGTCTGAACTAAGCATCTCTTTCTTCTTTGCTCCAATTTCTGCTTCAACTTCTCCCCTGCCTTCTGAGGCTCCACATTTTCCATGTAATCTGAATTGCCTCTAACACTGTGGTCAGCCCCATATTCTATCTTTCACAAGATCCACCTTGCTAACACAGGTCCCTCTGCCTTCTCTTTAGTCATCACCCTCATTCATTCTACCTTTTTCCCTCTAGATAATCAATTTCAACCATCCCCTGCTGCAAGTTCTGCCTCCTCTAAGATGCTTTCTCTGGAACTCATGGCCTTCACTGAGTTACCCTCTGATATTGCACATCACTCAATTCGGGACTAGAGGCTGCAACCTGCAATCATAAACTGTCCCACAGTGCTTCAGGTGGACCTAATTAATACAACTAGAAATTGAAGTTTTTAAGTTACATGGTTTGGCATGTCCTTCAACTCAAGGGGAGACACACTGGCATCAAAACAAGTAATAGGATTTCAATAGGCTCCACTGATAACACAAACCATTCCTATATTTCAATCCTGTTGTTTAAGCGAATTTTTTAAAAAGTAACATAATTTTTACTGCAATTACTTAATCTTCATACAAAAACTCAATTTTGAGAGGCACATAAGTACTTAAATGATGAGACAAAGCAACAAGGCAATTTAAGAGTTACATGTTTTTATTACACAAACATCATATAACATTTCTTGTGGGAGTGGATCTTCAGTTTGCTTCCTGCTTTGACAGAATGTTAAGTATCTGTAGAAACTGTCTAAGAATGATTTGTAAAACAAACATTCCTCTGCCCGCTTCAAGAAAAAAAAAAAAAAGTCTCATTGCCTATATTTCCCAGGCAGATTTCTGAGAAAAATAATAGGTTTTATTTACTTTACAGTGTGATACAAACTACAAACATTTTCTTTCAAGATATAAAAAAGGACAGACTTGTAAAATATGAGTCCCCATTTGTTTATAAAGTTCTATAAAAATACATTAAGTAAGCTTGTGTTGGTCCTTTGACTTAATATTCTAGTTTACCAGAACTGAAAAAATCAATACACAAAGATATGCAAACTACATTAATCTTGCAGTAATATAATGTCAACATCATCATGAACACCTTGCAAGAGTAGCTCTCCTGGATATGTGACAATCTTCCTTCGTTTTGCAGCTTTGAGCGTTCCTACCAATGCTTCAAAGAGATTGGCACATTTGTCATCTCGGAAGAGGACCCCAAATTTCACACTTAACTTTCCATCAGCATCTAATTTGAGAAAATACAATGTTAGTGAATGCAAAAGTTGTTTCTTGCCTTCATGCTCGGCAAACTTTCAGTACCTTTAATAAACATCTAACACTGGACTAACCAAGACTACACCATAACACTTAGCCATAAGTTCAAGCAGCCTCTTCCTAGATCTAAGTGATAGAATAAATACAATGTTATGGATCTCCTGGCTTTAACATTATCTACACAAAGACCGAAAGAGACCCAAGAAACATTTACAAAAGGGGAATGTGCTTCGGTGCAAATACTGTAGATGAATTCCTCTTAATTTTGATTTTTAAAATTATATTAGTTGTCTAATCAATAAAGATAACAAAGAAAAGGGAAGTCCGGGATTAAAAACAGTATTTCTCTAAAAATGTCCTGAACACACTCAATTCCCTGGGTAGGAGCGACTTTGAAAATGCATAGTCCTAGACATCTATCACAACCACTGACCTTCAATTCCTGGTGGGACACCCAAAAATATGTATTTAAAAACGCCCCATGGGCTGGGAGATAGCTCGCTGGTAGAGTGCTTGGCCTCGCAAGCACAAGGCCCCGAGTTGGATCCCCAGTACCGCAAAAAAAAATAAAAATAAAAAAAATGAAAAAGCCCCAGATTAACTAGTTTGGAGGACAATTTTGAACACAGACATTGAAACCTAAGAGACCAGAAATTGATCTGCTGTTAAAAATGGAAATCTGTGACAGGTTACAGATATTGGTGGGGCTGCTGAGTGGCCTCAGGCATACCAGTCAAGCTCCCTGGGCCTCAGTTACTTCATTCACCAAATGAAGGCAAAACTACCCTTGACAGGTTGTCGCAAGGATTAATACATACAGGTAAAGCTGTTTCTAGAGTGCCCGGCAGGATAGTAAATGCTCAGTGTAGGTTAATTTTTCTAAAGGCAGAAACCTTAGTATAATCTTAGAGTTCTCTCACCCTCATCCCTCAGTCTGACAAATGTCCAGGAGATTCTACCTCTCTCAGGTCTTCTGCAGGTCCTCTCCAGACCCTAACTGTTTCACCTGGATAACCGCAAGCTGGTAAATGATAATCCTTTCCCCCATTTTTGCCCACCAACACATCATCTACACTGGTGTGGAAGAAAAAAAAAGTAAAATAAATTTTATCAGAGGCAAAACTGTTTGATACTCTTCCACTTGAATCATCCAATGGCTCCCTATCACCTTCCAAATAAAGTGAAGCCCAAGTCCTCACAGATAAGAACCTTTGTCCTCCGGCCATGCATCCATCTCTTGCCTGGTCTTCTGTCTCATCACAAGATACATACTTTTTGATCCAGTCATGATGAACTGCTTGTTATTGACGGCAGTGCCATGAGAAATCCAGATTTTATAATTGTGCCCGTGTCGAGCCATCTGCCCAGAATCCCAGATTCTTCCTTAGCTAAATTATTTTCTTCAAGAACAGATTTAAATGTCACCTTCCCCAAAAAGTCCACCATGATTCCCTCAGTGAGTTAATATCTCTTCTTATAAAACTGACTGAATGTCTATCAAAGCAGCCACCATCAACTACAGTAAAAATAGTGAACATTTATTAAACACTTACTGTGGTCCTAGAACTGTTCGATGCATTTTATAGTTATTAAAATTCACCTAATCCTCATTTCATGGAAGAAAAGACATGATTGATTGCAAGAAGCACCATTCATTATTTTATATTCCAATTAAACTGTGCACTTAACTATAGCACAGCATGTATTAGATGCATCCTTATTTAAGAAGATTTTAAATATAAAAATGTGTATTTGAATTGCTGAGATGCAGTGTTATTATACATACAAGGCAATCAAGAAACAGAAAAGTTAAGTAATGTACCCAAGATCACACAGCAAGTATATAGAGGAGCTGGGATTCATTCCCAGAGAGTCTAACTCTAGTGCCATGCTCTTAACTATTTCCCAAAACATGCTTCCACTGTCTGTCCTCCAAAGAAGTCCTCAGGGACTGTGACAGAATTTTGTTTATTTCTATACTTCCTGCACTTGAAGAAGCCCTCAAGAAATAGTTGTTAGATGAAAGCATTTAAAACTCCAGAAAGTCAGTCTCCACTTAGTCTTTTCTTGCTGGATGAAAAATGAGGCTTTAACGAATTTGACTTTAAAAGAAACATAAAACTCTGTTCATCAATTTCCGGCTGGAGTTCATATATCATATGTAGATTAGTCAAAATTACTCCAGACACAACTTAAATAATTAATCATAAGATGTCAGAAGTTAACATATCGTCCTATGTGCTTTGCCACTCAGCCAGTCATCCTTCACCAAGAACAAGAAAGTCAATCTACCTAATACTGCTACTAAGAGACATGACCTCCTTGGGCTAGAAGAAACTAGGAAGGCAGGGAGGAGCATAAGCAGGGGCAGCATTGGTGAAAACAAGACTCACTAACTTTCCATCAAGTGGTTATGCTGAAGGGGTTGGAGGAAAGTGGGTTGTCTGATCAGGGAAGTAAATAAATTACATTCTCCAATGTCTGCTTGGTGTTCTCCTCAAACATCAGATTCATTCCCATTCCAAATTCGACCTGAACTTCTCCTGTACCGATCTGCCCCACACTTCAAAGTCCTATCTGAGATCCAAGATTTAAGTAAGTGCCCCCAACTACTCTACCAAGAATCAATTTCTACAGTACCATACTGAACTGAATGTCAGCACCTCACAGTTTAGCATACCACTCTTTTCCCCCAGATAATTGCTCCATAAGTGCTCATCCAGTTTCATCAACATGTAGTAAGATCCTGGAGGAAAGGAGCACCTATGTCACTTGTATTTGCACAGGAATTGACCTATGCAGATGCTCAACAACTATTAACTGGCCATAAGATTAAATCTGCTTGTTTGTTAAATCCACACCACTTTTATATGCCTCCTTCATCTTTTCTTAGTACATTTCAGTAATGATGACTCAGATTTGATGTAGTAAACAAGTGACTAGAGAAGATCAAAAAGAAAGTGAGTGCTTAAGGATGTAGCTCAGTGGTAGAGAACTTGGTTAGCATGTGTGAGGCCCTGGGTCTGATCCCCTTCAGAAAAAGAAAAAGAAGAAGGAAAAGGAGGAGGAGGAGGAGGAGGAGGAGGAGGAGGAGGAGGAGGAGGAGGAGGAGGAGGAGGAGGAGGAGAAGAAGAAGAAGAAAGAGAGAAACCCAAAGATACCCATGTCCTAACCTCTAACCTCTAGGACCTGTGTCATCCTACATGGCAAAAAAGGCTTTTCAGATGTGACAATTGAGAACCTGGAATTGGGGAGATTATACTGTATTATCTGGGTCATCCCAAGTAACCACAAGGTCCTTAAAAATGGAAGACTGCAGCAGAAGAGGAGGTCAGTATAAACAATATGAGAACTCCACCAGCTGATGCTGGCTTTGAAGACAGAGAGAGGGGTTCACAAACCAAGTAATGTGGGCAGGTAAGAAAAGGTAAGGATTTAAGATTTTCCCCTGGGAACTCCAGAAAGGAAGATAGTCTGCCAACCCTGGATCTTAGCCCAGCAAGACTCTTCTCAGACTCCTGACCTACAGAAGATATGAAATATATTAAGATGTTAAATGTATTATTTCATATCACTAAGCTTATGGTAATCTGTTGCAGCAGGAATAGAAAACTAACACAGGAGACATTGGAGATTAATGGTTCAATGGAATTTTCAAAGTCTGTCCTATTGTTTCAAAGGATCATGATTCATAAGCAAATAGAGATTTAAGAATCACGCCACAAATCATGAAATTCATTTGGGAAAATAAGAGACCCAGAATAGCCAAAGCAATCCTTAACAAGAAAAGCAAAGCATCACAATACCAGACCTTAAACTATACTACAGAGCCATAGTAACAACAATGGCGTGGTATTTGAACCAAAACTGACATGTAGACCAATGGTACAGAATAGAAGACACAAAGACCAACCACATAAGTACAATTATATCATACTAGACAAAGGTGCCAAAAACATACACTGGAGAAAAGACAGCCTCTTCAACAAAAGGTGCTAGAAAAACTGGAAATTCCTATGTAGCAAAATGAAATTAAACCCCCAGCTCTCACCCTGCACAAATATCAACTCAAAGCGGATCAAGGATTAGGCACTAGAGCAGAGACCCTGTGCCTAATAGAAGAAAGTAGGCCCAAATCTCCACCATGTTGACTTAGGAACTGACTTCCTTAACAAGACTCCTAATGCAAGAAATAAAATCAAGAATCAATAAATGGAATGAAATCAAATTAAAAAGCTTTTTTGCAGCAAAGGAAACACTCAAGAATGTGAAGAGAGGGCCTACGGAATGGGAGAGAATCTTTACCACATGCACCTCAGAAAGAGCATTAATCTCCAGGATATATAAAGAACTCAAAAAACTTAATACCAAAAATACAAATAGCCCAATCAATAAATGGGCAAAGGAAATAAATAGACACTTCACAGAAAAAGAAATATAATTGATCAGAAATGTATGGGAAAATGTTCAACATCTCTAGGAATCAGAGAAATGCAAATTAAATCTACACTGGGATTTCATCTCATTCCAGACCGAATGGCAATTATCAAGAATACAAGTAACAATAAATGTTGGCAAGGATGTGGGAGAAAAGGTACACTCATACATTGCTGGTGGGACTGCAAATTGGCGTAATAACCACTCTGGAAAGCAGTATTGAGATTCCTCAGAAAACTTGGAATGGAACCACCATTTGACCTAGTTATTCCTCTCCTCAGTTTATACCCAAAGGATTTAAAATCAGCATACTATAATCAGCATACTAATATAGTTACATAAATGTTTACAGCAGCTCAATTCAGAATAGCTAGATTATGGAACCAACCTAGATGCACTTCAATAGATGAATGGATCAAGAAACTGTGGTACATATACACAATGGAATATTAATCAGTCATAAAGAAGAATGAAATCATGGCATTTGCTGGTACATGGATGGAACTGGAGAATATCATGCTAAGCGAAATAAGTCAATCCCCCAAAATACAAAAGCCAAATGTTTTCTCTGATATGTGGATACTAATTCTCAATAAGTGGGGGTGGGCAGTAGGAAAGAATAGAGGTCCTTTGGATTAGACAGAGGGAAGTGAAGGGAGGGGAGGAGGTATGGGGGTAGGAATGAAAATAGAATGAATCAGACATTATTACCCTATGTGCATATATGATTACAGGACCAGTGTAACTCTACACCATGTACAATCAGAAGAATGAGAAGTTATACTCCATCTGTGTATGATGTATCAAAATGCATTCTACTGACTTGTATAACTAATTTAGAACAAATTTTAAAAATAGTCAAATATGGGAAGGGAATTAAGAACAACAAAAATGCAAAAACTGAATATTTATCTAAACAAGTGTTGAATGTATAAAGAAAACTAAATCCCTCTCTTACTTAGTAGAAAGTGAGCAGATTATTCCTAACACCAAAACATCAAGAAAGATAAGCATGGCATTTAAAGACATGGAGGAAAGTAATAAAGGATTTAAGTATTTACTTGTGATGGGCAGGAAACGTGGAGAAGTTGGGAATGGAAGGAACAAGCTTTTCATTTTTACTATTTTACTCCTTATACTATGTGCATGTTTAACTTTGTTTTTTAACAAAACCATTTTTAAGTAAAAAGGAATATTACAGATACAAAAAGAAGAATCGAGCTATAATGACAAAATAACTCTTATGAAATACTTCATAAAGTTGTTTTTTGTTTATTTGATGTAATTTAAAAACTTTGAGTTCCATTATCCTAGTCATTATTGAATGTCTATTGTTCTTATTATTTCTAAAATGCTCCCCAAATTCTTACATTTCTTCTCTGAGATGTACCAAATACCTAAAGCTACAAGTATAATAGTAACTCTGATTACAACTTAGGAAAAAGACACTGATACTACCAATTGTACATGTCACCATCTCTACAGTAGCTGCCTAGTTCTTGAAGAAAAAACAATGTAAAACAGAATACTTAAAAGATTTTTTTTAATTTTAGTTATGAGCTCACATTTGTTCAAAATCCAAGAACTTAGAGAAAATAAAGATGATTTAGTATAATTGCAATTGAAGTCCTGAGTCACTTTGGAAGTTCATAAAATGGTGGCAGAATAAAGCAGAAAATGTGGATTTTAATAGTGGCGAATAAAAATTTGAACTCAATTATGGACTTTAAAAAAAAATTTTTTTCTCAGTTGTAGATGGACACAATACCTTGTTTTATTTATTTACTTTTATGTGGTGCTGAGGATCTAACCCAGTGTCTCATTTGCTAGGCAAATGCGCTACCACTGGGCTACAGCCCCAGCCCCTCAATTACAGATTTTAATGCAACCAGATACAAGATGTTTAGTGATTTTCTTTCCATTCAAAGAATAATGAAACATCTCAATTCCTCTGCCTCAGAAACTGGATACTCCAATAGCTCTGTTTCTCAAGGTGTACCTTCATGGCCAAGGGTAGTTACCACCTGAGACTGGGGACAGGATTGCCAGTAACTATTCTAAAGCGCTGAGGAGACCCCTCTCTGGGTCAGAATGCCAGTGCTGCCTGCTGTGAAGTAAACTCAGAAGAAATACCCTGAGGTACTTACTTTTTGAACCCAAACGATGAATTTCCTCCACTAAGAGGTTAACTTCATGATCCACATTCATTGCAACCTGCAAGAGAAAAGGGAAGTCTATGTTACGACCATTTCAATGTTCCATCGAATACCTATAATCAAAGACCCCTTTTTTTTTTTTTCATGTAGTATTTGTCACTATTATTTTCTATGTCCCTCTTCCTAAAAGTGCTATGTGATGTAGATGGCACTAAAGAACCCCCATCTTCATCTCTCTGTATAACTGCCCCTCTTGGCTACCCCAACTCCTGTTGCCCACAGACTACTGGGGGGAAGGCAGCCCTTCTCCTTGTTACTCTAAGCAGGTCCCCTTCACAGTGCCCTGGGAGACTCAAATACTACAAAAGGTGAGTAACATAGGATCCTAGCTCAGGGCAGAGAGCCCTGGAACCAACAGTAGGTGACAAGCACTCTAAGAGTTGAGTCCAAGGCATTATGGACAGCTGGAGAAGGCTTCCTGGATGTCATGGGGGAGGAGTGGAGCAATCGGAAAAGTGGGAAAGGGTGTTTTATGAATGGGGAAGAGCATATGCAAAATTATGGACACAAAGGAGAACTGATATACTTCCTGCCTTTCAGGAGCCTGCAGTCTAGAGGGGGAGGCAGATTCATTAAAAAGGCAATTTTAATACCCTCAGGTCAGAGCAGTGATAAATTCTGGGTCACAGTAAAACTGACAGCAGTGAAGAGCTTATGGTGAAGACCATTCATGTTCAGATAAGGAGGCGTCCAGGCGTCTGAGATTTATCTTAGATTGCTGAATACTACACAGGCTGCTGCTGCAGAGTTCCAGCCTCTTCCATTCCTCCCCCTTGAACTTCAGGCTGCAACCACACTGGGTTTCTTTCCATTCTCATCTCCAGCCTTCACACATACTGTTTCTTCAGCCCAGGTTCATTATTTCTCTTTCTCGAGGCTAACACTTACGTATTCACTTCCTGCTTAGAAGAAACTTCCTCTAGAAAGCCTTCCCCAAAGCCCTGGTGATAGAGAGCTCCCCACTGTGCATTCCCATACTGCTCTGTGCACTTCTTCATTTTACGCCACTGGAATTACTGGTTTCTCCATTTTCTCCACTAAAAGATAAGCTCCTGTCTGCAGGAATTTGGCTGAAATGCTCCCTGCTTATCAATTCTGACACTAAGAGTAAGGTACCATAAATATTGGTTTCATGGACTGAAAAGAACAAGCAAAGGAACAAGAGGAGACAGAACTACCTCTGTAAGAACATTGGAAAGTTCAAGCAACCGGGCAGATCATGCATCAATTCAAGTCTTTGTGAATCATAAAATTTTCAAACTAACTAAGGGACAAAAAAAGGGACTGTGTGTACGGTTTCCTTTAAGATGACAATAATTTGGAAGAAACAACTTTATCCAGATGGAAAATAACTAATTCCTGGTAGCTTTTAGAGACAAGAGTGACATCTATGACTATAGACCACCTGTTTAAATGATATTGATTGGAACACCAGATTTTCTATCAGCTAATAATTAAAAGCACCACTACCATCTGCTATGTTATTTGTATGAATATGATAATTTAAGGAGCTTGTATTGCAATAAAATGTAAAATCTTCAATTAAATGAATCTACATAAAACTTATTATCAAACATTATTTAAATACTGGAGACTTGGTGTAGGGGAAACCAGATCTTCAACATCATATGTAACTCAAGACATAGTTTGAAGAAAATACTAAAAACCTAAAATGTACCCAGAGGTCATAGCCAGTATGTTGAAGGCCTGAACATGATGCCATGAGAATAACAGCAGGAAAACAAAACCTGTCAATGTCAGAGTGGTGGACAGCTGTTGTTTTTCCCTGCCCAGAACCCATTCCCTATTCTGGCATGAACATTCTGCATACAGTACTTCCTTCCTTACTCCAACCCATGGATCTTGGGCAGAGCTTCACCTGAGCCTCTAAAAGTAGTTCAAGGTCAAAAGGGTTCGTTTGAGACATTAGGTAGGTGATCCCATTCACATCAATGAAGCTTAGCCCTAACATTTTGCTAGAACTAGTAAACCACCACTCTCTTCCCACTGGGTTCTAAGATGTTAGTGTATAGCCCTTATGTAACTCTGCACTTTCCAGTTACATGAACCAAAGATGTCTTTCCTATTTTTTTCTTGTGCTGGTATGACTGAATTTCTATCACTTGCAGTTTAAATAGTCTCAACCCATAAAATCAGCTTAGAGATCTACTGTTGGCTTTTTTCTTTTTAACTAAGGTTCTTTATTTTTTCTTTGTGATAATGGGAATTGAACCCAGGGGTGTTTTACCACTGAGTTACATCTCCAGCCCCTTTTATTTTTATTTTAAGACAGGGTTTCACTAAGTTGCCTAGGCAGACCTCAAACTTATAATATTCCTCAGTCTTCTGATTTGCTGGGATTACAGGCATGTGCTAACCTCACCCAGCTAAAGTTTCATTTTAAATTCTTATGTGATTAGTCTTGTCTCATGCTGCTCTGTTGTGTAGGATGGATAGAAAAGCAGATCTGGGAGCCACATTTTAAAAAAATTCCAAGGCTGGAGACGTAGCTCAGCTCAGAAGCAGAGTGCTTGTTTGGCATATTCTAGGCTCTGGGTTCAATCCCCAGCACCACCAAAGAACAAAAACTCTCTAACAACATAGTTTGTACCCTGTTCCTGGAGGTATTAATGTAGAAGTAGCAAGGCTCTGTGAGGAAAGATGAAAAAAATTAGCCTGCACTGGACAGAATAATAATAAAACGTTCAAGATTAAGAATTTGTTCAATTCTCAGATTATCTGATTCCTGGCCCTGGAAATTTAACTCTTCAACACCACTCCCCATTCCTTCCACCCACCATCAGCAACACACTTCAGATTTAGATCTCAATTAATAATGAGAATCAAAGAGAAATATCCCTCTATTCAGTTCAGCATGCATACCTGCATTATATTACACAGGTGTATGTCCCTCTAGTTTTAAGAAGAGAGACAACTAGCATTTCTTTATAATAATTTACATATTCAGGTCTTATAATTCACATAGTTCTAAGAACCTTGCAAAGTACTTATTATTCATCCCATTTTTATGGATAATGAAACAGGCTCAGAGGGATTAACTCCCCACCATTAGATGCTGCTTCTAACTCATTATTCTGGCTCTTTCCTCCTCTTGCTCTTCTTTTTCTTCTCTATTGTGCAAATGCACTAAATATAATAGTGTATTTGTATGAAATATTACATGCTGAGTACTTGCTTACAATGCAAGGAAGGCTTCCTGCCCAGACCCCTATAAATAGGAAAATAACAGGTTTAGAAACTACTGCTAGCACACATAATTTGGCATGTTTTATTCATTTCTTTTATTATTTGAGGGGGGGAGGCATAAAGAAGAAAACTGCTCATTGTGACACAATCTTTGGATGACCTGTGACATTTTATTAGAAGGACAGAAGCCTGAGACTGAAGTGAGCAAGAAGATCAAGAACAATGAGAGGCCATAAGTAGAGCAAGCCTAGGGGGAAGAAAGAGGTTGTCAATGAGAGGCTGAATCAGAAGAAAGCGGCTCAGGGAAAGGCAACAGCAGATGCTAGTCGCGCCTTCTGTAAGAGAATCTAATTAGGCTTTGTGCGTGGGAATCACAAAGGAAACCGAATGAAGGAGGACCCTGGCATATGCTAGGACGCCCCACCTAATATACGCTGAAGAATGTATTGAAGGTGCCTCTAATATTTGTGTGTGTTTTAAAGTTTGGAGGCAATGTGTGGAGATTTTCTAATGAGTACGAATATAAAATCTACTGGAGTGGGGTCTCCTGGAAATCAGGAGCCAACTTCACACACACACACACACACACACACACACACACACACACACACACACACACTCACTCACTCCTGGAAATCAGGGGGCAACTTCACACACACACACACACACACACACACACACACACACACACACACTCATGGAAATCAGGGCCAACTTCGCGCGCGCACACACACACACACACACACACACACACTCCTGGAAATCAGGGGCCAACTTCACACACACACACACACGCGCGCGCGCGCGCGCGCGCGCGCGCCAGGCACTTTTCCAGCCCGCCCTACAATCACTAACAGCTGGCGCGGGTCAAAGGCTGAATGGGTTCCTTCCTCTCGCTGGCGCGCGCACGCTCCATATTTGGTCATCCCTCCTCCAAGTTTGGATCCGGCCAAGTAAGGGTCCCAGAACCCTGTGCCCTGCAGGTCATGACAGTCATCACCGGCACTGGTGCAGGACTGGGTGAGTGCTGAGCTTCGGCCCTCCATCTCCCGGCAGCGCTGTGGGTCCCAGATGCCTTTGTCTCCCCAACTCACTGGCCAGCGCTGCCTGCCCACGTTTCCCCAGGGACCGGACCGCCAAAAAGGGGCACAGCCAGGGTTCAGCGGTCCCAGCACTAACCTCTTCCCTACCCCCAACCTGAGCGCAGAGCCGCACCCACCTCCCGCACCGCAGAGGACATTGCCCTGAGGTCACCAAATTTCTCGGAACAGCGTCTCCCTGCCCCCTAGTCCTTCTCCACCCAGCTCTGCATAATTGGCAGCCGAGCCACAGTTAAGTGCAAAACCCACGCGTTGCACGGCTGTAGAAATCGTTTCCTCGCCTCTCGCTTCACCGTCAGCCCCCCGCCGGCAAAACGTCACGTGAGCGGAGTGCGGAAGTCTGCGGGAGGAGTGGGGCGTGGGCGGCGCGCGCCCGCCAGGTCCCCTCCCTCCAGGTTTCAGTCCCCGCCACTCATCACCTCTGCGCCCTGAGCCGGGTCGCGGTCCCGGCTGTCCACCCACAGCCCGCGATGCCTCCAGCCGTTGGACCTCCGCGGACACTCCGGCCCATCCTCGCTACCTCGCCACATCTTCCCGGGGGACTCACCTCTCGCCTCGTTTTATTTTCCAATGAAGAACTAGCGCCGTGTCGGTCTCGACCCGGTTATCTTCAGTGTGTTGGGGAGGAAGAGGCTGAAGAAGGAAGTAGCAGCTAGGCTAGAGAAGGCTCCTGGGGAGGAGGAGGAGGAAGAGGAGGAGAAGGGTGGGGAAAAAGTGAAGAGTTTCTGTGCTCAGGGAAGGGGCCGCCCATTCGCTCAGGGACAAGCCTATGAGGAGGAAACTTGGGGGAGGAGACGCCAGACAAGGGGCCGTCTCTTGACAGGTGGCTGGGCTTGACAGGGGCTTCTAGGAATACAAGCAGAGCTTCGATTACCGCCACCTTTCCTTCGTGCTGCCCAGAGTCCTGATCCGCGTCACTCTGCATCTGAATCTGGGCGTTAATTTCCTGCCAGTATCTCTCTCCCAACAAAGGAAACAAAGCGCCCCCAACGTGCTCAACAGTGAGGTCTCTTAGACCGTGACTCACTTCGGTCCTATTTGCCAGGAGCAGGAACCTCCAGAAAACTGCGTGTAATGACTCAAGAGTGGTCGGAATTGTAAAGCCAAGTGCATTCTTGAAAGCCAGTTTGTTCTACTGCGAAGTGATGTTTCTTGGACCAAGCTAGCTAGCTCTTAATCTTCATTATTTCCTATATTTAACTTTATAATTCAGTCATTTTATTCATACTTCCTTTATTGTAATCGTGTGTGTGTGTGTGTGTGTGTGTGTGTGTGTGTGTGTGTGTGTGTGAGTGTGTGTGAATGTGAATGATGTGCTTGCTGGACCCAGAGTTTGGAAAAGGAAAGCCAATCCAAACTATTCCTAGAACACGGATTGAACAAATAACTACAAAAAAGTACTTTCCCCACCTTTGGCTGATTGGATTAAGAGTAATAGTACGACCCAAGAGCACACAATTCATAAACTCATCACTGAAGTACCAGGGACAAGCAATTCTCACCAAACAGAGTGGTAATTAGCAATTATCTGATAACTCTCTGATGAAACTGTGATGATTAGTAAGCTAATCAAAGTGTCCCTTGGAAAAAGAAAGTGGAGAAAACAGAGAATGGGTCATCTGATAGTAAGTTTGAAGTTGAGAGAAGATAAGGCAGAAGGGGCCAAAATAAGCTTCCAGAAAGTAAGATAACTGAGTAAGCAGAAACCAGAATGACAAAGCTAAAGACGGGGGTGCGGCGGGGGGGGGGGGTCGGTTACAGAAGTAGTAGAAGCACAGTCTAAGAGAAGCTGAGACAGTGACGGAAGGAGGGCAACCAAGACCTGCCTCCCCAGGGTGTGTGTGTAAGTATCCAGGTCCCAGGGCAGCACTGGATCCATCCACTTCCAAGCTGGGTTCTAGTTACCCTTTTATATCAATACCTGTCACATGGGTGTGACTCTGAATGAGACTCTGTAATCTTCAACAAAGATGTGATTCTTCTAAGCTTCTCATGTCAGATGCAGTTTGAGAAGATTCCAAGATTCTTTGAGGTCTGCTCTTTCCTCACCCATAGAAAGCTATGAAGTTATACTTTATATCTTTCAAAGTCTACATAATGCAAAAATTATAATGGAGAAAATATCATATTAGCAAATCTCCAAGCAAGACCTAGCTATTCCTGTGGCAGTGATCACAATTCATCAGATAATATATAATGAAGTGAATAGTGAATGATGAATCAGGGTGTACTGTGGTGGGTCACTAAGGAGTTAGTGTTTTCCAGTACTCTGCCAGCCAGAAAAAATGAAATAGATTACTTTACCTAAACAAGTCTAAGCCTGTAACTTAAAAATGAATTCTCTTAAAATGTTATTTATATATTTTTACACTAAGTATAACTTCACATTAATCTACAGTATAAGGAATTTTAATTCAAGATAGTTGTTTTTGATCAGAGATAATTAAAAGTTTTGTCAAAATAAGGTTTTTCACACCAAAGTACTGTTCCTTCAGTTTCTGTACAGATTTTTGCTATTTTTTTGTTCTTTTAGGAATATTATCATATATAATGTAAGTAATGTGGAAGTTTATGGGAGATAAAATTATCCCAGATAGTCAACAGTCCCTGACTTTTATCTTATTCCTTAAAGTAAGGCTTCTCATTGGGACATGTCTTTCCAGTTCAGAATGTCATCACCTTGTGTTCATGTTAATTTTTATGATGATAGTAATAATAATAATGGTTGCATGTCTTGGCACTAATTCCTGAAACAACTAGAGTACTGTTTGAGTGCAAATAAATAAATAAGGTATTTTCCTTACTTTTTTTCCCTTTCTTCTTATCTTGCTTTAGTATTTGTTTTCTCTTCTCTAATTCCCAAATCAGAAACAATGTCTTCAACAAGACTCTTTATTTGTAAAAAGTAAAAACATATTAAACTAGCACCAGTAATTGAATTGTTGAAAGATCACAGCAGAAATTCTCATGGACATCCAAGGATGGGAAACAAAATATGTGCTAGTGACTGTAGACTTAGTGGAAAAGTCAGGAACAAAGTATTTCCATCTCCTGAGACAACACTATTAGCCCCCTTCCCCATCTCTCTCCTCCTTTCAGTATGTTTATAATCTCCACCAACTCACCTATAATTCACATTATTTCTGGCTTTGGTTTCACATGGCACAAAGTCTTTGGTGTCAACCCTACTTGTTCAACTTGTCATTATCAGACAGATGCAGTCTTTCAGAATGTCAATTCCAGATTCTTTAAAGAAACAATCTAATTGGCCTACTTTATCATTCCAGTCAAATCTGTTCTCTCCAACACTAGGTCTTCTTCCAAGAAAGAAAAATGAGATCCTTTCTCTGTGAAAGAGGTATGGAAAAGGAGTTATTGCAACATGTTTTCCACAGACAATAGCAACTCTGTAGATTCACCATGCCCAGCATGTAGTTATTAGTCCCACATGGATTTTGTCATTTATATTTAATTTAATTTAAATTTTTAAAATATTAAATATTCACAGCCACAGTTGACATATTTCAAGTGCTCAGTTACCACAGTGGTTAATGGTTACTATATTGGGTATCACAGAATTTTCTACTATCTCAGGAAATTCTATTGAGCAGAGCTGTTATCAATAGTTAAAAAGAAATCAAAGAAACTTGCAAAGTTAGTAACAACCCTAATGAGATGATGAACCACTGGTCTTCCAATTCTCCCCCCACTCCCAACCACCAACCAACAAGTTTACAAATACCTGTGTTTTATACCTCCTGATTTTCTGATAAGAAACCTAAATAACTACAATAAAACAATTCATTAAAAAGGTAAAACATGGGACTGGCCTAAGTCAATTTAGGACAACTGGTCACCCTACCCACATGTCACCCTCTCTTTTTGTAGAGTTGTTTCATTTGGTATTTGGTTTTTCCACTTTCTTTTTCCTGAGTCTTTGTTGTGGCTCCAGGAGGAGAGAGGCTACATTATCCCTCCTTGAGTGTGAGCCAAATGGCCAGTGTTGCCAGCTGAGAGTTAAAGTTTCAAGATCATTAAACCCAATTATGAGAGGTTAAGTACTGTGTGCAAAGAGCAGCCAGATGGGCAGCTGTGGGGCTCTCAACGGAGTCAGGTGTCAAGGAGGGCACCAACACCTACAGTTCTTAATCCAAATGTCCAAGGGGTGTTTCAGGGATCTGGAGGCCCTGGAGGGGAAGGGCTTACTGCCACCAGACATGCACATTAGAATCACCACCAAGTTTAAAATGTAGTGCCTAAGACCTACCAAAACTAGTGAATCCAGAATTTCTGGGGCACCTCTGTTTTAAGGTCCCCAGGTGATTATAATGTGCAACTGAGGCTGAGAACTAATGATCTAGATAGGCCTGTGAAACCAGCAGCCAGCAAAGCTCACAGCAGCAGTTGCTCCAATGAATTTGAAAGAACTTCTGCTGCTTTTCAGTTAGAGTAGCTTATGGATGTCTTATTAGTCCATCCCACAGAATGTAAAATGCCTGTTCTGTTCTCTTCCGAGACTTCATCCCTTGTGGTATCTCTAGCAGGACACTTTCCTGGGATGAGCAAAGAACAATCTTAAAGCTGTATAAGGTAGGGGCCAAGTAGCATTGCAAGATTTGAGGGATGCTCTGGAAGGCCTCCATTCCCATCCTCAGTATCTTCTCTACCACCACATGACTTAAACCTGAAATTCTAATTAATATAAGTAGACACACACACACACACACACACACACACACACACACACAAAGTATAGAGTTTGCATTATCAACTGCCTATAGAGGCAGGCAAATGATCTAATTGGATTAAATAACCCTGATTTCCACTCCTTTTGAAGGGGTAGCTGCTGTTCACATGTAATATGGGAATGTGCACCCAGTTTTGCTAGATCTTACCATTTTGCCAGAGAAGGTAGAAATTTGGACTTTTTAAACCAAAATTTCCCATTTTTAAAGGCATAAGGCAAATCGTTAAAATGTTTTAAAAACATGGTCCAGGCCAAATGAACCTTTCTGCAGGCTGAAAATTTCCCCTCAAGAGCGAACCATATCCCTGGGAGTAGCAGCAGATGGCTTTGTTTTATCACAAATCTCTGTTGGCATTTTTCTTTTTTTCTACAAACCAAGTAACCCCTCCTACTGCTTGCCTGTGCTCCCATTTTCTCCTTTTCTTAACAAATTTCATCAATAAGTACTTGAAAATTGCTGCTTCTATCTCTCACCATCCACCATTCATATCATGGCTTGTAATCTGGTTTCCACCTTTGCCTCTTTATTAAAACTGTTCTCTTTAGTCTAAGGTCACTAATGACTCTCAACTGGCAAACAATATGACCTGTACCCAGTTCTCATTGTACTATATCTCTCTGTAGCACCTGATATTGTCACCCTTGGTCATGACCACCCCTGTTTTAGTCAGCTTTTTCACTGCTGTGACTAAAAGCCTCGAAAAGAACAACTGTAGAGGAGGAAAAGTTTATTTAGGGATCACGGTTTCTGGAGATTTCAGGACCTGGGGAGACAAACTGTATGCTCAGCAGTACTAAATAAACATTTATGAAACAAAACTGATCTCCACCGTAACCCTTCCTAGTGTCTGGATCAGATGTCCAGGACTGGGGATGAAGAGTAGGAAACCAATGCTCCCTGTCAGGGGCGGTCTTAGGACAGACCCCCACCAGGAGTGCCTAAAACTCTTGTTAGGATTTTGGTGACTATTGCCAAGCTGATGGGATCCTTTCTGTTTGGGAGACAGGCTAGAGTCATGTAGCCTCAACTTCCTTTAATACAGGTGAGAGAGGAGTGAGAAAGCCAAAAACACAGGAAAGCAGGCACAGAAAATGAGGGAAGGGACAGAACCCTACACAAACTCAAATCGTTTCCTGTGTCAAGGTATGGGACAAAGACCTACGTTCATATGCTTCCCATTGCTATTTCGTCTCTAACTTCTGCGGCCTGTTTCTGCCCTCAGGTCCTAAACAAAGGAAGTCCACAGGGCTCTAAACTTAGATCTTCTGAGCCCACCCAAGACCCTCTGTCAGAATCACTAAGGGAGACAGCTTGTTAGAAATGTAGGATTTCAGATTTAGGAAAGAGAGTTATATTGTGTTTGAGATGCTCTGCTGTGGTCCATTCTCCTCCTGACTGCCAGGATGACTTTCTTTCTTTTTAGTACTGGGAATCGAACCCAGGGATGTTTTACTACTGAGTTGTATTCCCCAGTCCTTATATTTTATTTTGAGACAAGGTCTTGCTAAGTTGCTTAGGGCCTCAGACTCACTAAATTACTGAGGCTGATCTCAAACTTTGAATCTTCCTGCCTCAACCTCCCTAGTCACTGGGATTACAAGTGTGTACCACTCCACCCCACACCAGGTTAACTTTCTGAAACTATAACTTTCATCAAGTAACTTTCACTGTTCCCTCATATTCTATTAAATCAAGAAAAAACTTTTCACTGTGCCTTGGAAAAACTTCATGTCTTGGCCTCTACTACCTTCCAGATTCCTCACCCTCCAATACTATCTGTGAAAACCATGACTCCCTCAAACTGAACTTTCCAGTCCATTCCTGCACCTGGTCCAGAGTCCAGTGAGGGGGTGGGGTGGAGGTCAGCTTTGTTCTGTAAATGTTTATTTCATGCCTTCTTGCCTTTGCTCAGATTGTTCCCTCCACCTGATACCTCCTCCCGCCCACCATAACTTTGCCTACTGAAATGGAACATGGCATGTCCTGTTCCAAAGTCCCTTCAATTGCTTTCCCTCTGGGCTTGCTCCCTGGCCCCCTCCTTAGCTCCAGTCTCCCCTCCCACCTGCTGCCGGGCTGGCTCTGTCCTCTCCCTCCCAGTCCTCCTCAGTAACCAGAATCTCCAGTTCCTTTCTTTGTTGTGCAGAGCAGTTTAGCTTTCTAATTCAAAATCCAAAGCCTCATTAATGTGCTCTGCCTCTGACCCTTGGACAGTTTGGAAGATCTAGTCAAGAGTAAATTACTCCTGTTTTTCTTCTTCCTTCCTACATTTTCCCTCTCCATACCACTAATCTCTATCAGTGAAAATAAGCTGTATACCACCTTATTTTCTCAGTGATACAAATCATGACGACACGCTTAAAAGACAAATGTCTCTATGGTCTGTTGATTGATTGATGGATTGGTACTGATAATTGAGCCCAGGGACGCTTTACTAGTGAGCTACATTCCCAGTCTTTTTATTTTTTGTTTTGAGACAGGGTCTTGCCAAATTGCTGAGGCTGGCCTCAAACTTGCAAAAACCTACCTCAGCTTCCTAAAGCACTGGGATTATAAACATGTGCCACTGTGCCTGGCTCAGTCATTTTAAATAACACGTTTGTTTAAATTAGTACTGGAACTTGTACCATGACATTTTTCCTTAGTAGACTATAAAGTTCTTGAGGGCGGACAGTATCCTATACATTTTGTATTCTTTGCAATGCTTGGCACCAAGCCTGGCAGAGAGTGGGTGCTGAATATCTGTTTAGTTGAATGGACTTGAGGGTTGACTATCTAACCTTTGGCCCCTCCCCCAGGGCTATTTTAAATGAAAGATTAGACATGTAAACCAATTATGTTAGCTATACTGAATATATTCTTATACTCACTAAAATTTAAACAACTTTTTAGGGAAGAGGTGATATTAAAAATTCTACATATAATTATCCCCATTGATATTTTATTTCTCTTCTTATTGTTAGATTAATGTCTAATATCTCTGCCCTTACTTCCTGTGGATCATATTCAATTGAAATAATCTGCCGAAGTACGTAACAATTAGTTCAATATATTTTCAATGGGTCAAAGTGGCAAGTACTCACAACAAGGGAAGTTTCATTGATTTTATAATTTACCGCAAGATGTGAACTTTAAATATTGATTTGCATGTAAAATTCTTCATAACAGCTAGCTGCCTTTTAGTTATCCGTTGTTAGTAAGTATTCGTGATATATATTTATTAACTTACAGAAATTTCAGAGAAAGGAGAAAATAGTTTGATATTTTGTAAACATAAAATTTAAAGATCTATCTATGACAGTAAATTTTTGAAGTCTTTTTGGCAGTTGTTTTTCTCTATATTTAGTTAAGGGATGAAACCACAAAAATGTAAATTCTAATTTAAAAATTCAAACATTCTACAATTATGATGTTTCAATTAAGTCATATGTGAGTGTGTGTGTGTGTGTGTGTGTGTGTGTGTGTGTGTGTGTGTGTTTAATGCAAACATCCAGATGTTTCTGAGTGGGTTTCTCTTTTCAGTAGTTAGATAGGTTCAGGGTTCTCCTCCAGGTATGACATGCATCAGGAAAAGCAGTTCTTGTTAACCAAGTGTACAGAAGATTATCCTTTAAAATTGGTATTATTTTACAGCAAGAAATGCAACCATAAGAAAAATTAGATTAGCTATCCACCAAAGAACATCCACAATTTACTGATAGTATTGATATACGTGCAGAATCAGATTGGTTTTCACAAAAGTGGGCACAGAATTAAAGACAAATATCCTAGAGGTGATCTTATTCCCAGCAGATTAACAGGATTCAGTGCTTATGAGATAAAAGAAAGAATATGAATGACTATATTTTAGTCATTCAAAAATTTGATAATGAATTTTTATTTTGGAAGTTCAATTATATTTATTAATGGTAACTATAGCTATTAAGATATTTATTAAGAAATTATTAAGTACCTGCTATGAACTTGATAAGTCATTTTTTTTCCTCTAGTAAGGGTTTTGGGTCTGATATGTAGTACCATTCACTCCATTGGGGGAAATATCTTCTCAGTAATGCTGAACCTGAGATTGTGTAAGTCTCTTATCAAATGCTCCCATTTCGAAAACTTAAGATGATTCAGAAGCTTTTGTTTTTGGTTATTAAACAATTGTTCTGTCTCCCCCAAGAGTGGAGAGCTTCTAATAGCTAGTTAAGTCCAGGCTTATTTTCAAACCAAGGGTAAAGAAGCTTTAAATAGATATGTGGTAATAAGCCTTTAGTGCAGTAAGATTTGAGACAAGAAAGACAGTCTACTAAGAATACAGACTGCCTTGCTATGGTTCAAAGCAACTTCTTGCAGTTCAATAGGCAAAGAGTTGGAATTCTGGCCACATCAGGAAGGCCATTTTCTTTCCAGCGAGGCATTAGTTATATCTTATGATAATGATTTTTTTCAGTTACTGCTATTTGACTTTCAATGACCATAAGTGTATATTTAAGTATGTTTATGATTAATTATAAATGACTTTCAGTGAAGAACACCATTTTTGAGTGTGTTGTTGTGTATTTGCATCAGTTTTATTTTGAGCCCATAATTTTCCTAGAAGCAACGCCAAATGACATACCCAAAACACCACAAATTTGCTGTATGATAATACTTAATTCATCATATGCTCCCCAGCAGATCTATATTATTTAGATAACTTTCATCATACTAAGTATAATAATTTACAGTGCCATTTTGTGATTTATAGATTATTGTTTTAAGATGTATAATTTGCATGTCTTTATTCCTGTGTAAGTTAAATGTTCCAAGTTAGAAGTTTATGGTAGCTTTTTTTATTCTAAGTTTTTGTTATCGAAGGTTATTTCTTTTTCTTTTCTTTCTTTCTTTTTTTCTGGCAAAAATGGGTCCAGTGAAGCTGGTGGCCTCCACCTAAAACTGATGAAAACATTAAAGCACACACCATGGATCGAGCTCCAACTCTAATACTTAATGTGTGTCCTTGGGCTAAATTTCTCTGATTCAGAATCTTCACATATAAAATTAGAAAAATAATACCTTCTATACAGAATAATTGTAAGGTTTACATGTACCTAGTCCTTCAAAGCAATTATTATATGAATAGTAAACATTATTACTCTGGACTATGTGATTAAATGATGAAGCTTGTGTGTCCAGGCCTTGGGTGGCACCTTGTCTAGGGTGAGGCCAGGCAGACTCTGGAATCGATGGGCAGGATGGATGCATTGCAGCTGAGGTCCAAGAAAAGAAACCTGTGCCATGTCGCTCAGGCTGACTTGCATTTTGTAGGAACTGAGCAAGCCAAAATAAATTGCCTTGCTGTCCCAGCAGGAAATTCTGATTTCTCAGGATGACCCAATTTTCTATTTTGGAATTAATCTGTAATTTAATCTCATGTGGGTATATAGGAGTCCTCTGGGCCTTCCTTCTATCAGTCGATGAGGCATTTCAGGACTCAAAAGAGGGGCCCTTTCAATCTCTATCAGATATCAAGAGAACAGGTAATGGTTTTATGCCCATAATGGGTTTTTATGCCCATAAGTTTGAACTCTCAGTGTTACCTGCAACAGTGGCTTAACTCAGTATGATGAAAGTTATTTAAATAATATAAATCTGCTGGGAAGCATATGATGAATTAAATATTATCATACAGCAAATTTGTGGTGTTTTGGGTATGTCACTTGGCAGTTACTTCTAGGAAAATTATGGGCTCAAAACTGATGCAAATATACAACAAGACACACTCAAAAATGGTGTTCTTCACTAAAAGTTATTTATAATTAATCATAAACATACCTAAATATACACTTATGGTCATTGAAAGCCAAATAGCAGAGCCTGTTTTTCACCTTGAGAGCAGAGTACAAAAAGTTAGTTCTTGGCCTAGGGATATGGTTCAATGGTAGAGTGCTTGACTAGCATGTTCAAGACCCTGGATTCGATCCTTAGCCCTGCGGAGGGCCGGGGGGGGGGGGGGGGGGGGGTTCCTTCCTCCAAAATTTCCAGAAAACCAGTATGGCTTAGAAATTGATTTGTATAGACTTGAAAAGTGGACCCTAGGGATAGGTTTGAGTAACTGGATAAGCACAGTTGTACTGGTAACCTAGCCTTTGCCCTAAGGTTCAGGGTCTGACTCTCCCCCTTGCCTTTGGTAAAGGGAGATGAGAATGTAGCTTGATCTGGGCACTTCCCAAGAACAGGAGTTGAGCTGGAGCTTCATGTAGGGCAGGAGACACTGAGGCTGTAAGAGTAGGAAAAGTCAAGATCATGCAGGACAGCCAAAGACCAAAGGGCCAGAAGTGTAAAGAGCACCAAATCTGGGGTCCTAAGAATCTAGGTCAAGTTCAGAGAAAAGGTAGAAAAGACAAGAAAAGGCAGACTATACCCAGAGGCAGGGGCACATGCCTGTAATCTCAGCCCCTCTGGAGATAGAGGCAGGAGGATTGTGAGTTCAAAGCCAGCCTCAGCAACTAAGCAAGGCCCTAAGCAACTCAGTGAGACACTGCCTCTAAATCAAATACAAAAAAGGGCTGGGGATGTGGCTCAGTGGTTATATGACCCTAAATTCAATCCCTGGTATGGAAAAAAAAAAAAAAAAAAAAAAAAAAAAAGGCAGAATATAAGCAGGGCAGAATCAAATGTGGTGGAAGGATCCAAAAAGGATGAGGAAGGAATGGTGTTTCTGAAAATTTTTCTAGAATATCAAGTATTGGTTTTCTATAAGAACTGAAGAAATGTTGGTGACCAATGGTGTGTGGGCAAGCACAGATTAAAGAGTGGGGAGTAAAGCAGACCTATGATAGGGAGATTAGTTATTCTCTCAGCCCAGGCTGGTTTTAAACTTTTTTGGTTCAGCTCCTAATCACAAGTGGAAGAATATCTCTCCTCTTCTCATCTTCCACTGAGAGCAGTGCCTATTCTGGGCCATTGCAATTGTGGAGAGGGCGTAAACCTGGCAGAGCTTTGCTTTGCTGGGCAGTCCATGGGTGAAGGAAAGCTTGCACCAATTGTAGGCAGGGAAGAATGGGTCCAGGGACAAAATCAAGCCTTCAAAGCTGACCTCCAGTGACCAGGCTCCACTTCCTTAAGTTTCCATCACCTCCTAGTAATGTCACCAGCTGGGAACAAAGCCTTCAACACGTGAATCTCTGAGGGATATTCCAGATCCAAACCGTATCATTTGATCCTTGGCTCCCAAGGGCTCATGCCCATCTCACAATGCATCTTACAACAAGAAGGGAAGGAAAAAAAAAATGAAAATGATTCTCACTGAATGAACGGATTAACTTTCACAATGAGAGTTTTAAAAAAGAGTTTAAATGTATTTTTAAGTGATAATCCAAGAAAGTAGTTAAATTTATCTTCCATCTTAAAGCTTAATTATATTCTGCTTTTAAAATACAAAGGGCACAGTTCAAAAGATTGATGATGTCAATTTGAAAATCTCAATGTAAAGGATACATTTCTGAGAAAACAAAATATCCAAAAAGTTAAAAAAAAAAAAAAATCTTAACAGGTCAATTACCTAGGAAGAAATGGATAAAATTGATGAAATATCACCCAAAATTGCCAAATGGTTTTATAGGCAAATAATTCTCCTTAAAAATAAAATAATGCCATGTAGTTAATTTGGAAAGTTAAACATAATCTTAATGAGGAAGTGGTACATTCTCAATGTTAACTGTTGTTGAACACAAAGATGTAGGATTGACTGACAGGTAGAAACACCATCTAAAGGAAACCCCCTGGTTAGGTACTTTCATGATTCTTTTTCAGTTATAGTATAAATGGCTTAGAAAGACAAATTATTTTACTTGACTTATACTCTTGAAAGCTTGCCCTTCAGATAGTCCCTCTTTAAACCCAGTCAATCATGCTGTAAGAAGCTCAAGCATATGGAGAGGCCATGAGGTGCTCCAGGGGACTGCCCCAGATGAGCTTCCAGACAACAGCCATTATCATCTGCCACCACCATGTGAGCAAGCCATCTTGGACATTCAACCTGGCCAACCTTGGAATGACTGCACATATAAAAAAATGCACAAGTTAACTGCCTAGCTGAGCCCTTCTCAAATCCCTGACCCACAGAATCATGATTTATGCTGTGAAATTTAGGATAATTTGTTATGTAGCAATAGCTAACCAAACTTCCTGACTAGATGAAATTCCTAATCCCAAGAAATAACTTCTTAAATTCCTGTGTGGTCCAGTGGAACTTCTAATGGAAGGATTAGTGGATGAGAGAGGCTGCCAAGTACAAAAATTAATGATTGGAGGTTACAGTCTACAAGCAATTTTATGAAACTAGCTTGATGCTCCAAAAACCAGGTTGGACTAGCTAACTCTGAGATCATCTCAACATAAGCCTGACTCAGGCTGAACCATCAACCTTGCAGTGTAGCCAGAAGACATCACAAGGACTCTCGCCTGCATACTTGAGATCCCTTCTTCCTCACAATAAAGTCATATAAGCTGGTCTATACCTCCCACTCTTATATACCCCCATGACATCTTGGAGAAAGGCAGGGAAAAGAGGAAGAAATATGAAAGACTAAGATGCAAATGAAAGAGACCTATTTGCTTAAATGATTACACTTAAACAGAAAGTCAGCTTTACGTTCCTGTGACTGAAAGACCTGAGAAGAAAAAATGAAGAGGAGGTAAAGTTCATTTAGATTCATGGTTTCAGGGCTCAGTTCAGACAACTGACTCCATAGCTCTGGGTGCAAGGTGAGGCAGAACATCATGGTGGAAGGGCATGGCAGAGGACATGGCAACAACGAAGCACAGTGGGCGTGAGAGCTCTGCTCACCAGGGACAAAATATAAACCCCAAAGGTATATCCACAAGGACCTACTTCCTCCGGTCATACCGTACATGCCCATAGTTACCACCCAGCTAATCCATTCAGTGGGTTCATCTACTGATTAGGTTACACCTCTCCTAATGAAATCATTTTGCCTTTCTGAACATTCTTGCATTGTCTTATACATGAGCTTTTGGGGGACACTACATAGCCAATCTACAATAACTAACAAAATTAAGTTCAACTCCTGTACTGTGACTGAGGAAGTTATATTCATTGGAGTAAAAATTTAAAAATAAAATGTTTTATTCCACTATGCTAAATACCTGTACCAAAAAAATTACATATATTCTAAAAACACAAGTAGATTTTAAGAATGAATTGCTTGCTGGCCAGAATACTTGTTGATTATATCCAAATTTACTAGATATTGTCAGATTTTCTTTGTCCAGTGGGTTTACAGAATAGCAACGATTTAAAGACTTGGAGGAAATGGACATGATAGCAGATAATGACATGCCGTAAATTATTATTTATATCTTAATAGAAGGTCTTCTTCCAGTTGTTTGAATTATTTGAACAAAGAGCAAGAGAAAGGATAAAGAATCCAGATTTTAATTGACAGTGTTTGTCTTTGATAATAGCTGTGAGTTGTTAAGCCCCAATTAAACAACAACATTTGACCTACATTATCTTTTTTTTTTTTTTTTTTTTTTGTAGTTGTAGATGGACAACATGGCTTTATTTTATTTACTTATTTTTATGTGGTGCTAAGGATCGAACCCAGTGCCCCACACATGCTAGGTAAGTGCTCTGCCACTAAGCTACAGCCCAACATACATAATTTCTTATTTTTATACTAATCAAATAAAACATCCCATTTTGTAGTGGAAAACATTGACGCCAAGAGAGGTTCAACTTGCCCTAGATTACTTGACTAATAATTGCTAGGAGCAGACTTCAAACTTGGGAGTGTATGACCTCTAACTAAGACTTTTCTGCTTTTATTTCAACTTGCTGTCTTCCTATTGCTATAGTCATCAAGATTTATATTCAGTTTACTTTCCTTATTTTCTAAAATTGCACAGAAACAACCTCTACGCATCCTCAGAAATTGAAATATTGACAAGAGCAAAGCATGCCCCAAGATTGAAATGGAAATAGTCTTTACAAAGCAGACAACCTAAACAAAGGGTTATAGACTAGAGAAAAACATTTTGACTCTTTCCCTGTGAAGAATTCAGAATGCTGAGAGCACATGAAATAAAAAATATTTACCAAGGAAACTTAGGGGAAATCTGCCTTGCAGAGTAGGTAAGTAATAAATATTTGTTGGTTTTATTTGAAGGAAATTTTTAAATTTTTTTGGTTAATCTCTCCTAAGAATTCTATTTCTACAAAGAGTTGATTTATTTTTGCTGTGCTAACAATTTGGTAAAGGTTTCTGTGATGCCTTTCCTCCCAATGAACTTAATGCAAATATGACGTCTTAAATTTATCTGACATTTTCCATCTCATTATTAATCCACAGATTTACAACTGCAATTTCAAAAAAAGTAATAATTTTATGATTCTGTCCTAGTTAGGTATTGAAAATAGATTCCATTGGCAATATAGCATAAGATTGCCTTGTGTGGTTTTTGGAGAATTTAGAGGGTTTTTTTTTTTGTATGTTAACCTAATTATATCATTTATATGAATGACTTCAAAAGAGGAAAAGAAATGATTCATATTAATTTTTTTAGAAAAGGACAACTTTACATATACAATCTGCATTTGAGTGAATAAGATGTACTACAAAAGATATTAGAAATAAGCATACAATATCAAATAAATGGATGCATTATATATTACTGTATTTTGTTCCCTATTATTTTATATAGTAATATATGCAATGCATCCATTTATTTGATATATCTGATTATTTAATGCATAGTAGTGTGTATATATAATGTGTACATATATATCCTTACATACATATAACACACACACACACATATATATAATGTCTATTCTTGCTATTGTGTGTCTATATCTTTTTATTTTAAACAAATGAGGCATGAAGGATATTCACTGAAATGTTAATGTAGTACCCTGAAGTGGCAGGATTCCAGATCATTTTTATTTTTTCTTTATTCTTTTCTAAGTTATTTGGAATTTTTACAAGGAATGAATGTATTTTTACAAAAATAATAGCTTTTCCAAAAATAAAAACAAGACATTATGGAACCAAATAAACAATTGTACTCCAAACTCTACCTCAGTCAAATAAGAAGCATACATGGAATAAACTATGTGACCAATGCATAGATACCATGTTGCTTTCCCAACTCCAACTCTTTCTTCATGAATCCCACAGATAGTTCAATAGCAACTTGCACTCATGTCTTCCCAAAGCATCATTCTTAATTTTCATAGAAACAAAAGTTGACTTTTTGTTTTCATAATTAGTTAATGTAATATTCAGTCCAATTATAATAATTACATTAATAAGTCTAAGAGGTTGGTAAGAAATAAGTAACTCAACTAATGAGAGCAGAAATGAGTAGGTGGCTTAGATCAGGTTCCCAGAAAACAGATACTGAGATGGAATTTTGGAGATGAGTTCACTGATAATTGTCAGGAAAAGCATCAAAAAGGAAGAATAGAAAGCCCAGAATTGGGCAGAGGGAAAATGTAGTGCAGTAACAATGGAGGTCCCCATCATTCCCAAGAAGGGTTCTAGAGCTGAGATGACTCTTTAAGGTTGTACCAAAACAATGCAAGGACTATTAAGGTCCTATGTCTACTGACTGGTCATTGGATGTGGGCTGTCCCTGGGGCAGGAGTGTAACTTGAGCAAGGAAACTTCCTTTTCCCAAGACCAATTCCTGGAGAGGAATCCAACAGTGAGCCTTTCAACACTTCCAGGAGCTCATGGGATGGGAGTCTGAGTCCAGGGGACTGACAAGGGTAGTACCCATAGCAACCACAATAGTCCATGCTCACACTAATTGAATCCACTTGCTTCATATAATATAAATACCCTATGTAGAGATGCCTCCCCCAGAATTCTGATTGATCTCATTTCCCGAAAACTTTATAAGAGGAAGGTTAGTGGAATAAATGATATCTGCCACCATTGCAGCTCATCTCAAGGTCACATCTGTTATTCATTGTCTGTTCTCTACTCCTCAATCTAGATTTCCTTCACCCTCAGTCAACACCTTGGCTACTCCAGTTGACTGATATCTTGTGGCAACCCACACTCTCATTCCAGAATGGCTGGATCTTTGTCACCATGTCCTTCCTGATCATGATACTTACAGTCTATCAAAATGAACAGAGAAATGCTAAAGAAAAAAAATTCAATGACACTTGCTAAAGCAAGATAAGACTAACTTTATCCTGGAATTTCATAATAGGTATAGGGACCTATCATGATTTTGCAGCCTGGGAGAGAGATTGGGTTCAACTCCCAATACCATAGGAGCAAGTGGAAATTTAAGGCTAAGGATCAGGGTAGGTGTCAGTGGATTTAAAAGAAAATTGCTAAGGGGAAATTCTGGCTGAACTGACCTAACAAGATTCTTGCTGAAGACAGGCCAGATTGATTAGATGGTCAACTTGGAGATAATGAGGGAGATGGGTTCTTGCTAAACTGAGTTATCAGGATTCTTTGTTAAAACTGGAATTTATAAGGAAGTGCAGAGATGGGTCTAGGAAAAGTTTCAGGAAACTGATTGAAGTTTGGCCAAGCAAAGAATCTTTGCTTCTGTGGATCTCTTGGGTGTAAAAATGACTGTTTCCTGTCTCAGCTATGAAAAATAAATGCTGTTTCCTTCTGATGAGTAAGTTCAATTACTCTTCAGTAGGTTGATTCTTTTGTTGTCTACTAATCTATTAACTTAAGGAGCCCTAAGTGACTGGACAATATCCATAACTGGAAATTTACTGACTGATAACAATCCACTTAATGGAAGCTTTGAGTCACCTTTGAGAACCAAAACCTCCAGACACACAGTCTGTCACTGCAGGGATAACAAGTGGGTTGTTGCAGTGTTGCATACAGTAGTATATCTGGTCATTAATTTGGGGTGCATGCTGGAATGTGGAGTCCCCTCTTCACAGAATATCATGTGCAAGCTGACCCATAGCTTCCCCTTCAAAAGGCCATTTATTATTCTCTTCTGGATGATGTGGCTTATGAGAGGACCAGTAAATTAGGTCTTTTTCTGAAAGGATGTACAGAGTCTTGGTTGGTTATTTGAAGCTCAGATACTGGCTCTGGCTGAGGCCCATTGGTGAGAAAGTCAATACATGTCCAGAATAGATCTGATTCCATTAAAGATAAATCAACTTGGCAACGACTGTCTGAATGATGTTCTTCAGGGATGATGCTGTATTAGGAACTCACCTTGGATCTCTTTGTTTGGGAGGTTAGACTTTGGCCTTGGTAAATGGAAACCCAGGGTGTGGGGTTTATGCAGAGTTTCCTTTGCTGCCATCATAGTCATTCAGTTCCTTGAAGGCAATGTGCCACCACTGGCCTGGGTGGCTGATTGATGGGCTGCCTAACATTGACTGACCAGGTCATTTTGTCTACCTGGTCATCTTGTGCCTCCTCCACAGTGGATACTTTCTGGTGGGTATGAACATGTCATACAAAGATATTCACACTTCATACCCCATCCAACAGGCTTGCCCATGTACCTCTCCCCCAGACTTCCTCCTTTCTTATTTTTTAAACTGTCTTCTTCCAAACCCCTGACTTCCCAGCTAAACCACTGCCCATGGGTTTAATGTCTATTTTTATCTTCAGCCCTCTTACACAAAGTCAATAACCAGGAGCACTAACTGAAGTGAATGTTTCCATTCACTACTATCTTTTAGGATTGCCCCTAATTTAGGTTTAACCCAAATTTTAACTATTCTTTTCTGCAAAAGATACTCCTGAGTAAAGAGACAAGTCATAGACTGCAGAAAATACTTGCATATTACATATCTGACATATAAAAAATGAATAAAGAAATTTGAAAATTTGACAGTAAGAAAATAACTCTAAACAAAAATGGAAAATTTTTAATAGACACTTTGCCAAAAAGGATATTCACATGGCAAGCAAATACACAAAAATTTGATCAATGTCATTTGTCCTTAGAGAAATGCAAACTTAAATCACAGAGAGACACCACTATATACCTATTAGAATGACTCTAGAATGACTTCTTGATGATGTAAAAACAAAACATTGGAAATACAAGGTGGTTCAGGCATTTTGGAAAACAGGTTGGCAGTTTCTTATAAAGTTAAACAATACACTTAACCATTGGCCCAACAATCTCACTCAGATATTTTATTAATGATCACCCTGAATTGGAAGCAACCTCAAAGTCCTTCAGTTAGTGAATAAGCAAACTGTAATTATCCACACAATACAGAACTACTCAGCAATTTAAAAATGAACCACTGATACAAATAAGTAATGGGATAATATCAAATGCATTTATATTCTGTGAGATCAATTCAGATTCAGAAGGTTAGGTACCCCACGATTGCATTTATATGATAATTTGGAAGAGACTTTCAAATCAGTGGTTGCCAAGGGCCCAGGGTGGAGAGTGTGTGTGTGTGTGTGTGGGGGGGGGGGGGGTATGGAGTAATTCTGCATCTTGATTTTGGTGGTGATAGCATAAGTCAATGCATTTGTCAAAACTAACATAACAATACAAAAAATAATTTCATTACGTGTAATTAATTTTTAAAAACTAGAGATTTCCAGTTTTAAAACAGCTGATGCATTTACTGGCAGCAATCAACTATTTGATCTTACCTGAAAACTAGTATCTTTAAATCTGTAGCCATATAACATAGACCATCTGTTTTAAAATGACTTTCTTATGATGACACTTTAAAAAATTGGTATGTCTAGAAATGTATACTTGACCTCAAAGGGCCCAAATGCTTAATAATATTTCTTTCCCTTCATATTTGGTATATAAATCTAAATGACAGGCATTAAAAAAAAGTTTCATTCCTTTGTAAAACCATTCAACTATGCACCAGTATTCACCAGTCTACCCAGTATTCATCTGGGGGCGACACAGCTAGCACCCTTCTTGCAAAGCTTCCATGTCTTTCTGAGCTCCTGTCCCCCAAGGAGGAGTATGTATCTGTTTGGAGGGGATCGCACACCACTCCAAATGCTCCTTACAGACCAGTGAACTCCAGGACCCCTCCTTCATCCTGGGAAGTGTTCTGCTCAAGGCCCAAATAGGTTTATAGAGGTGATGGTATCACCTTCAAAGTATATTAGTCCTAGTGACCAGAATGGCCTTGTACAAAGGGCAACCCTTGCCAGTTGCCCCCCTTCCCCAGCTATTCAAAATATTTTGTTTTTCAGACTTGGAGCAGGAGTAGGAATTGAGTCTCTTCTTCAAATGAAGAAAATTCCCTCATCTACTGGATGTTCATAATCCTTCAGAGAGAATCATCCTCAGCAACTTCTGATACCAAAAATATACAAATAATAGAGTGAACAATGTTTCCCTTTCACTCAGCTGTTCGTTAAATGCTTAGTAGCAGAAGCTTCGAAACATAAAAACTGCGACCGGTATCTAAGTTCTCCAGCTCTTAAGGTGTTGCAGGCTGATCCCCCAGGTAACCCCTTCCCAGGGATCTCTTTGGGCCGGCCATCCCGCCACCGAGCTCCGGCCACCAGGGGGCGCTGCGGCCCTCTCTCCCGGGAGTGGCCGAGCCAGCCCGGTGGGTGTTTCTCTCTCCCTCTCGCGCTCTCTCCTCCCGGCCTCACATCCGGGTCTGGAACGCGGCCGCCGCTGTCAGTGTTGGTGCGGGCGCGTTGGGGCCGGGCCGGGGCGCAGTAAATGGCGGCGGAGGGAGGCGGAGCGGCGGCCACGCTCAGCCCAGAGCCCCCGAAACTTTAGACGCGAAGCCCCACAACTTTCCGGGAAGTGCTGCCGCTCCGGGGGCGTGGACGGAAGGGAAAGCCGAGGCGGGAAGTCTGGGGGAAGCGGCTGGGAGCGGGGAACCTCGAACCCGCGGCGGGGGCGGTGGCGGAGTCCGCCAGTGCCTCGCGCCGCCGCGGCCCCCGCCTCCTTCTCCGCGCCTTCGCGGCGGCTGGAGCCGGAGCCGCGCGCCGTGCCTAGCCCGGGACTGCGCCGGGCCTCGCAGGCGGCGGCGCGCGGAGCCCAGCCGAGCCCCCTCCTCGCGACCTCCGGGCCCTGTTGCTCGGGCGCAGCCGGCGCGCCTGAGGCCGGGGCTGAAGCTCCGGGCGGCTGCGGGGCCCGAGGAGGAGGCCGGGCCGCGCGGCCACGCGCAGACCCGCTGGCCCAGGGTCGTGGGGCCGGGCCCCGGGTGTTGCATGCGGGGCGGGGCGGGGCGGCCGCGAGCCGGAGGCGAAGATGGAAGGCTTAACGCTGAGCGATGCGGAGCAGAAATATTACTCGGATCTCTTCTCCTACTGCGACATTGAGAGCACCAAGAAGGTGGTAGTCAACGGGCGGGTGCTGGAGCTGTTCCGGGCCGCGCAGTTGCCCAACGACGTGGTCCTCCAGGTAACGCCGCGCCCCGGGGTGGGCCGGCCGCCGAGGGTAGCTTCCCCGCGGCTCGGGCCTCCAGCCTCCCTCCTCCGGGAGTGGGAGTGGGAGTGGGCGCCGTTTCCAGAAGGGCTGGTGGTGCGCAGGTTCCCCCAGCTTTCCAGCTGTGGGCAGGGGCCGCAGGTGCCCGGGAGGCGCGAGTCGCGCTGCGGCCGAGGGGGAGGGGTCGTTCCTAATTAGAAGAAACTCCTGTGATGGAGGTAATGGTCTGAGGAACCCTAACTCCTCATCCCTTGACCGCGCCTGATCTTTGTTTTCCAAGCACTGGAAGAACACTTACCATGAAGAATCTTGGGTTCTTAACGTGTTTGAATCCTAGATTCTGGTTCATGCATAGCTCTAAGGATCCTGCAGAGAGTAGCAAGGTTGCCAATGTAGGCGAAATGTTATTTTAATTCTTGAATTAACCAAGCCAACCTCATAGCGTGATTTTTGTAGATTGAAAAATGGAAAAAGCAGTTTTTAAGAGGAGACAATTCTTAGGGAAATTAAGAAATTCGAACTTTTAGCTAATGGTTTACAAGTAGATTTTTAAAAACTTGTAATTGCTCATAGAACGTGTGACTGATGTAAACTGGACAGTTTTCCTGTGAATATTGGATTATATGTGGTGAAACTTGTGGATTTAGGTTGGGAGGTAAGTATTAAGCAGCTTGAAGTGAAATGGGCATATTTTTCTCAATCTGTAGCCTTATAGGTAAGCAGGGTAAGTTTAAGACTTCTTTGTCATAATCTGTTTTTAAAGCAGAAGGCTTCCTAGAAGTTCTTATCTATTGTATGTGATGAGCATCAACGTTACTCTGTTTAATGATTCATAGCTGCTAGTAAGAGTCTAACTGCACGTCAGGAACAGGTTTTAAGTTTTCATCAACACCTCAGTTATCCAGATCTCCCGAACTCAAAGCCAAACACATAGGTGTAATGCAGTGGACTGCAGAGGACTGAGCCAGTAGTTTTGAGGCCTGGGTCTTTGACTCCACCTCCTGTCATGTAACATTGTGACTTTGGGTCAGGCATTTTCCCTCTTCAGGCATGAGTACTGTGTGTTCATTTGTAGAATAAAAGTCACTTGTCTTCTAATAAAAATTATGGGAAATATAAAAATGTCCACATGTACACCTCTGGTTTAGAAGTTACCTGTGCATTAACTATGACTAAGTTGAATGAGTTTGATTTTTTTGCATACTCTTGTATGTTTTATATTGAATGTTTTAAAACCTGGGGAGAAAAAGTTGAGTTTGTTAGGTACTAATGAAGAACAGGTTGGAGACCTAAATTCATGCTGTTGAAGAGACAAATGGTAAATATTTAGTCTTCATTGGCCAGATATAGTCTCTTCTACTATTTTTTTTTTTTTTTCTTTTTTGACTCTTTAAAAATGTGAAAACCATTTTTAGCTCAGGAACTTAACAAAACCGGGTTTATAGTGTGCTGACCTTGCTAAGGAATGGTGGTAGTGTGGACAACTGCACTTTCTAGTAGATTTGAAATAGGACTTAAAGAGGTCTGGTTAAAACATGCTCGCTAATGATTCTGCTCTTTTTGTGGAACAAAACATACTTTCAGGTTAGTCAGGGACTAAAATAAAGGAGAAACCTCCCATGTTCTATTTTGGTTTATATCTTTGGGGCAAGAAGAGTTGAAATAAATTGACTTTTCATCTTTTTAATGATGCACAAGACTTGATATTAAATATATTACTCAGAACAGACAAATTAGCATCAGTATATATTTAGTCTAATCCGAGTTGTGCTTATGAAATATATTTAGTCTAATCCGAGTTATGTTTTGCCCAATTTTATTAATATTTAAAAGTAAATTTCTGTCTTTTTGTATAGCTTTATTATTTAGGAGTCAGTGACACATTGGAAGCTATAGGAATTCCCTGAAGAAGGACTCTTACAGTAATATGTACAGATTAAGCATCTGATTTGAAAAATCCAAAGGATTCAAAACTTTTGGGGGGCCAATATGATACCACAAGTGGAAAATTCCATACCCCAAAATTTTGTTTCCTGCATCAAATTATTAAAAATATTGTATAAAATTACACTCAGGCTATATGAATATGGTATATATTAAACAAATGAATTTGATTTTAGACTTGGGTCCCATCCCCAAGATGTTATGTATATGCAAATATTCCAAAATATGGGGGAAAAAATGAAACCTAAAACATATCTGCTCCTAGGCATGGTGGATAAAGGATAATACACCTGTACTAAATAACAATCTGGGTATTTTGAAGGAAATTTACTTAAAAATTGGCCTAAGACATATAAATGTTAGATAAAAGGAAAATAAGAGCCCTATTTTTGTTAAGGGAGTTGGGATTTTCTAAAAAGTCCTCCATTGTTTTCCAAGTAAGAATCATTTGGAGCAACTCACATACTGAGTTCTGTACTCAGCAGGACTAACCCGAAGAATAAGAAGCTCATCCTTAATTGTAGAAATAGTCACATGTAACGGAAAGTAGAATGCGAATTTCATAAGAGAGGTGCAAAGTATTCTGTAAACACAGAGGAGGTATGACCAGAAAAGAAAAGGGCTTTAAGTTGGGGTGAGAGAGGGATAAATAGAATGAAGAGGGCTTCCAGGCAGAGAAAAAAGGACCAAAGCTGTACCATGGCCCTTTCCAAGGACAAGTAGATAGGCAAGTTTTCAAGATGATGGGACTTAGAGGCCATATTACAAAAGACAGAAAAACAGGCAGGAGACTTCCTACATATTTCAGTAGGCAGTGGAAACGCATTGAAAGTTTTTGAGGGTGGGGAATGAGGCTGTTGAGGGGTCTGGAATGGATGCTTATTAATGGCAACCAAACCAGAGTAACAATAGCAGTGGAATAGAAAAGGAGGAACTGGTTGAAGGACTGCTGGGTAGCCATTATATGAAGCATCTTATGGAATAATGTTTAATTTTTAGGCCAGATTATCAGTACTGTGGGGGGAGCTTTGAACTAATTAACAAAGGTAGTAGATTTAAGAGAAAAGACTCAAAAACAGTATTTTATGGGGCCTCTGGCAGTGCCACAGTAGTTAGGGGAAAGCAAGTGGAGGGTGATAAATGTGTGGACTGATTTTTGTATCAGATATGAAGTAATGAGGAGCTGGGCCAGTGGCACTCAAACATGGAGCCAGGGGGTCATAGTGATTTTTGCCCTCAGCCAAGATTGGGTATTTGGCAATGTCTACAGACATTTATGGTTATTGTAACTGGAGAGGGGGAAGGCAGGGTTCTACTATTGGCATGTAGTTGGTAGAGGTCATAACTTCTAAATATCCTACAAGGCACAGGACAACGCCCCATAACAAGAATTATTTGGCCCAAATGCCCATATTGGTGAGATTGAGAAACCCTGACCTGGATTCTGGTGGTAGCAGTGGGACAGAAAATGAGGCTACAGATACAATAGTGATTATAAAGGTAAACCGATAGGTCTGGGTTGCCTGGCATTATTTAGGTGGGAGAAGAATGGAACAAGAATTACTCATTGTTGAATACCACTCACAATTAGAAAAGGGCAGGAAGAAGGCCTGATTTTTTTAAAAAGAGATAATGATGAATTTGATTTCAGGCATTTTGAAGTGGTGATGTAAATCTCCAGAGATAATTGGAAAGGAAATTTGTCTATGATGAAGTTTGTTCTTACAGTGAGTTCACATTTGGGGTCTCTTCCTCTGTCTTCCTCAACTAAGGGTTGGGGATAGGAGCTGGACAGTGTTTAATCCAGTGGACATGCACACACCCACTTCAGGGCCTTGATTGATCCAGTAGTTCTTAGTATTGTTAATAAGTGTCATGAGAGAGGGCTGAGTCATCTGAAGGAATGAGTGTAGAAAACAAAGAACAGAGGGCCAGAGCTGAGGGAGGAGAGAGCTGGCATTTATTGAGTACCTAGTGAGTTCCATTTACCAAGCAAATCATTTTCATACTCATTTGATCCTTGGCAACAACCCTGTGAAGTGGGTATTCTAGTTTATTAACCAGAAACTTGATAGGCAGAGAAGTTAAATAACTTGTTTATTAGTATCATCTCTCCTTTACCATTATTCCTTGTTACCTCCTAGCTCTTTTTTCCCTTCACTGTTAATGTGATTCAGAGGCAGGGTGAGGAATAAAATTCAGTCAGATTCTGATTTGCCCATGCTTTTTATGAAGAGTAGGGATTTTATTTGGTTTTGAGTTATATGTGGATTTCCTCTTTTGCATAGTAAGGAGTTTAATGTATGAAGATGTCTTGTAACAACCACTTCAAAGAAAGGGAGTTTCTTGTTATTATCCTGGGCACACACAGAGACACAATTTTATATTATAGCTGTCAGATATCTTAAGGTATGTTCATTACACTTGTTTTGGAATATCAGTGTAAAACCTATTTTGGATTGAAGGGTTAGATTTTGAAGACAATGTCAGTAGACAAAGTGAAGGAATTAGCACTTTGTAAAATTGTGCTCCACGCCACAGAGCTGAAAGAGAGAGAGGGAGAAAAATCTGGCTCACAGGATTTAATCATAAGGAATTTTAGTGTGTGCTGAGCAAGAAAATATTTAGTGTCGTGTCTTAAAAACAACTTTTCCAGAATTAATTTACTTTTTAAAGATTAATAAAGGTGTATTATTTGCCATCTTAATCAGTATGTTTTCTTAGCTTTCACTTTAAAAAAAAAATCTCTATTTTGGGAAATATCTTAAAACATACAAACTTCAAGAGCTGGGGATATAGCTCAGTTGGTAGAGTGCTTGCCTTGCAAGCACAAGGCCCTGGGTTCAATCCCGCGCACTGCTAAAAAAAAAAAAAAAAGAAAAAAAAAAATACAGACTTTGAATACCTTAAAACTTGATAAAAGTTTCTAGTACTGAAAAAAAAAAATACAGACTTTGAATACCTTAAAACTTGATAAAAGTTTCTAGTACTGACTGTACTTTCATTGAAGTTTGTAAGCAGTGTACTCTTAATGAAGCTGAAACTCTTTAGATCACTTGTGTTAAGCAAATATGGTAACATATTTGGATAATGTACATAAATTTAATGGAGGAAGGCAACAAAAATAAAATATATGCTATTTGTTTTTCCTAAAAATTGTTCAAGTTTATAAGATCTGTTCATTAGTGATAGGTCTAAAAATAGGGAAGCACAGTCTCATTTATGCATTGAAAGTTATAAACTTAATAACAATGTCAGATGTGTTACTCTGAAGTAGTAGGTTTTTTAATTTGTAATTTCTAAATCACTGAAATACTTATAACAAACTTCAAAAATAAAATTACCTTAATCAGACATTTTCTTGTATATAGCTGAAAAACATGTTGAGAAAGAAGTCACAGTTAATGTCTTTATGTAGTGTCATTAAAAAAATTTTTTTGTTGTTGTTGATGGACATAGTACCCTCATATTATTTATTTTTTTAATGTGGTGCTGAGGATAGAACCCAGGGCCTCACACACGCAAAGCAAGCGCTCTAACACTGAACCACAACCCCAGCCCGGCAGTGTCATTTTTACTTTTGAATTTCTCTTTCCTTTAGCTTCATATCATGCTAGTTTTAATTCATATGTCCTTTCTCCTTCACTTAATAGCCCAGAGTTAAAGTTTTAACTTTAAAGTTTAGTGTTTAGCACATGAAATGATTGGATTGAATTTTTGTGATTTCTGACTCAAATGAATGTTATTGTGTAGGGGTGGTTATTCTATTCATACACACCCTAAGAAAGTGGCACAGATTTGTGATTTGTTGCTTCGTTATTTTAACATTCCATTTGGTTTCTTCATATCTTTTTGAAGGACTTAAAGAGGAGAGTCTAATCCTAAAATTTTGCAGTGACTATATTATAAGAGGAGACTGATGGGAAGGGTCCTAAGCCCTTGGTGTGTAATTCTTCAAAGTATCTAGCTAGCAAGAATTTGAAATCCGTGATAGAACTTGGCATTTCTGATACTTTTCTTCTTATAGTTTTCATTTTTTGTAGCCTTTCCACATCTGTCGTTCAGCTCTTCCCCCTTTACCTCAAATAAGCCATTTGTCTCATGGAAGTTACACCATACACCACATTTATTTGATTGAGGGTTAGTAAATTATAGAACTTAGGCTTTTAAAAAATAATACATCTCAGTTTTGTTTCAAAAATGGACTGTATGTTGAATTGGAAGTCTAATTTGTTAAATGTTAAAGCCAAAATTTATTAATCTGTATCGTTTTGGGTTGTTGATTCCTTTGAGATTCTGTTGCACATACTGAACATCTGCTTGTAAAACATAATTGCACAAAATTTTGCATATAATTTGAGGTTGTCAGCCTTCCCCTAACCTAGTCAAGCTTATCTCATTGATCTCTACATTAATTTTAAGATAGAACAACTGGACCTGCGAAATGCTGAAGATAGATCTTTCTTAAATCAGTGTTTGTGATCACTATCTATATTCAGGGTATATATGCAGTTTTGAGAGATATCTGTGCTGCCCTTTTGGATTATAACTGTGCTAATGTTAAAAAGGAAAAAATCTTTGGGTAAGGAGGCAGGGGGGACCTACTGTGTTCAAGGAAAGGCCTCTCAGATGAGGCGTGGACAAGGAGATGGGTGGGAGAATGAGATGTTTCATATAGAGAAAAACCAAATGTGAAGGACCTGAAGCTGTGAAGAGCTTAATGTTTTTAAGGAAATGAAAAGTTGGAGCATTAGGATGTGAAGGGAGAATGACAAGGACTGCATAATGCAGGGAGTTTGGATTTTAATGGAATTGTATAAAAATTTTTATTCAGGGAAGTAGCATTATTGGATTATATTTTTAAAAAGATCACTCTGACTACTATATAAACAAAGAATGCTGGGGCAAGTAGAAACAAATAAGCCAGTGGATATGCAGGAACCTGCAGGTAATATAGAAATGGCTTAAATTAGTATGGTAGCAGTTGGATGGAGAGGAGAGGGTATATTGGGAATTACTTGAGGTGACAGAAATAGTAAGGCATGGTAATGGATTACATATGGAATTTAAGGGAGAAGAGCTCAAGGATGCTGTTGGAAGTTGCTGTTTTGAATGGTTAGGAAAGAAATAGGTGTTTGGAGATTTTATGTTTTATTTTGGTAGATGGATGATGGTGAATTCAGGAATTACCTTTTGTCCATTTTAAGTTTAAAAAAGCTTGTGAGATTGTCAAGTAAGCCTTTATCATGGAGAATCTACAAATTTCGAGGAGATATGTGGCTTGGAGATGTCCATTTGAGGATTTTCTGTGTGTTGGTGATTGTGTAAGCAATGGCAGTAGATGAAATCACCGAAAAAAAGACTGTAAAAAAAAGAAAGCATTGTTATGGTTTGGATGTGAGGTATCCCCCAAAAGCTCACATGTGAGACAATATAAGAAGGTTCAGAGGAGAAATGATCAGCTTGTAAGAGTCTTAACCTCATCAGCGATTTAATCCCCTGATAGGGATTAACCCAGTGGTAACTGAAGTGGCAGGGTGTGGCTGGAGGAGATTGGAATTGAGGTGTAGCTTTGGGGTATATATTTTGTATCCGGAGAGTGGAGACTCTGCTTCCCTCTGCCACACTCTTCTGCCATGATGTTCAGCCTCGCCTCAAGCCCTGAGGAATGGAGCCAGTTGTTGTGAGACTTCTCAAATGGTGAGCCCTCAAATAAACCCTTCCTTCTCTATAATTGTGCTGATCTGGTCTGTTAGTCACAGCACTGAGAAAAGCTGATTAAAACAAGGATTGTCTGTAAATGGGATCATGGAGAATACTGAATATTTCTCTTTTTTTGGTCAATTTTTTGAATTATTTCTTTTGTCTCAATTTCATTGATTTCAGCTCTGATTTTAATTATTTCCTGTCTTCTACTACTTTTGGTGGTGTTCTGTTCTTTTTCTAGGGCTTTGAGATGTAACTTTCAGTCATTTAGTTGTTGACTTTTTATTCTTTTCTTGAATGTGCTCCATGCAATGAATTTTCCTCTTAGTACTGCTTTCACAGTGTCCCAGCGATTTTGATGTGTTGTATCGTCATTCTCATTTACCTCTAAGAATTTTTTTATCTCCTCCCTGATGTTTTCTGTAATCCATGCTTCATTCACTAGCCTATTATTTAGTCTCCAGGTGTTGGAGTAATTTCTGTTTTTTATCTTGTCATTGATTTCTAGTTTCATTCCATTATGATCTGAGAACACTGAATATTTCTAAGTTGGGAAACTGGAAGGCCTCCTCTGAGAAGGAGACTAAGGACAAATAGAATGGTTTGAGGACAGTGGGAATGCCTAATGTAAATCATGTCATGGATGCCAAATGAAGCAAGTGTTTTAAAGGAGGGGACAGTCAATTGTATTGAGTTTGGCTGAGAGGTTAAGTTTTAGGCAGAAATGTGGCCATGGGATTTGGTAACCTAGAGGTCATTGATAAAAATAATAAATCAGTTTCATGGCCTGGATGCCAGATTTAAGTGATTTGAGGGATAAAATGGTGGCTGAGGAATTAGAGATGTGATGTGCAGATAGCTTTTTAAAGAAACTTACCTGTGAAAGAGAATAGATATAGATAGAGCACAAGCTGGAGGTGAATGAGGATGTAAAATAAATCTTTTTTTTTTTTACTTTATGAGAATAAGGAATACTGCTGCATGATTTTAGTTGTTAGGATTGATGAAAGGAGGAAGCAGTGCTTGAGAAAGCAAGGATAGTCAGGATCCTGACTGCACAGAGAGTCCTTTGATGGGAGGGGAACCATTTCCTCAGTTTTAACAGAGGGGAAGAAAAGAATATGGATTCAGAGGCAAATAGTTGTATAGATTTAGTTGGGGGAAGTAATTTGGATGTTTTGGGCTAATATATTCTGTTTTTTCTATTAACAGGCAGGTTTAACAATGTAGTAGTGATATGAAATCTTCAGATGATAGTAAAAAAAATTCACAATAGTACAAAAAAGATCAGAAATACTTAGTAAATTTAATAAGAAAAGCATCAAATTTTTAGTATGAAAAACTACAAATCATTACTTGGAAACTAAAGATTTAATAAATGAAGATAATCTGTGTTCATCAAATGTTAAGATGACAGTTCTTCCCATCTTAATCTGTAGATTCAACAAAATCCTAATAGATTTTCTGGTAGAAGTTGTTGACCCATCCTGAAATTGATAAGGAAATAAGGACCTAGAATAGTTGAAACAATTAAAAAAAAAAAAAAAAAAAAAAAAAACACAGGAAACTTGCCCTACCCTATTTAAAAATTGACTATAATGCTATAGTAATCAAGACAGTGTGATTGGCCTAAGGTTAATAAGCATGTAGATCAGTGGAACAAATTGAAAATTCGTAAATATGCCTGACATTTATCATCAGTTCATTTTTGAAAGTGCCAGAGCAGTTCAATGGAGAAAGGATAGCTCTCAACAAGTGGTTCTGGGACAATTGGATATCCATATGTTTTTAAAAAATGTATTTAAATGTGTTGTGCATACTTTATACGATACACAAAAGTTATCTCAAAATAGATCATGGACTTAATTGGGAAACATAAAATTATAAAACTGCTAGATGATAACAGGATAAAAGTCTTTGTGACCTTGAGTTAGGCTGAGGTCTTAAATATGACACTAAAAGCATGAGCCAAAAAGAAAAGAAAAAAAAAACTGACTAACTGGACTTCATAAATTTTTTTTCAAACTTTTGACACTTCAGAGGATACTTTAAAAAGTAAAAGACAAAACACAGAATGGGAAAAATTTGTATGTTACAAACATGATAAAGATCTTTAATCTAGAATATGTTTAAAAATTCTACTGGGTTTTAAAGGAAAAGCTGTTTAAAATGGGCAAAGTGGATATTTCACCAAAGAAGATGATGCGAATGTAAAATAAACTACAGTGCTATATGGTCACACACCCAATAGAATGGTTGTAATTTAAAAGACCTATAGTACCTACTATTGATATTGTGGAGAAACTGGAACCCCAACACTACTCTTGGAAATGTAAATGGTATAGCCATTGTGGAAAACACTTTGACCATTTCTTAAAAAGTGAAAATAACACATGCAAACAAATTTGTATGTAAATGTCTGTTAGCATTATTCACCATGGTTAAAAAAAAAAAAACTGGATAATCAAATGTTCATCAGGTGATGTTTTAATAATAAAACATGGCATGTCTATAGAATGGAATACTACTTTACAATAAAAAGAAACAAATTATTGATGTATGCTGCAACAAAGATGAATGTTTAAAACATGCTAAGTGACATAGGCTAGGCACAAAAGATTATCTATGATGTTGCTTTTATATGAAATGTTTGGAAAAGACAGATCTGTAGAGATAGCCAAACAGTGGTTACCTGAAGCCAGGATAGGAGAAAGTCTTGAGGGAAATATTTGGGGTGATAGAAAAATTCTTAAAATACATTGGTATGATGGTGCACAATGTTATAAATTTTTTTTAACTCAGTAGGTTGTTTATCATGATTGAATTTTATAGTGTATAAATTGTATCTAAAATCTGTAAATTTTAGCCAGGCATGGTGGCACTCGCCTGTAATCCCAGTGACTTGGGAAGCTGACACAGGAGGATCACGAGTTCAAAGCCATCCTCAACAACTCAGTGAGGCCCTGTCTCCAAATCAAATACAAAAAAGGGCTGGGAATGTGGCTGTGGTTAAGTGCCCCTAGGTTCAATCCCTGGTACCAAAACAAAAAGAAAGCTCTAATTTTTTAAAAAAATTATGAAATACCCATCTTGAAGAATGTGAAGTTTGAGTGTGATGAATGAAGGATGTTGTACTGTATAAATAATTGTAATTTTAAAACTGCAACATAATTTAATGTAATCTGGCATTTGGTAAGGGACTTATGTTTTGAAAGGATAAATTTTATGTGTGGAAGAGATTGTTATATGAAGATTCATTATAACTGAAATATATTCAGTTATATATTTAAATATATTAAATGAAGCACCTGTAATAATTCCAGTTAACATTTATTCATCTTTTTTGTGTACCAGGGACTATTCTGCATTTGTTATCTGTATAAACTTTTCTTTTTTTAAAAAAGACAATGTTGAAATGTTGCCCAGATTGAAACTTAGTGCCCAAATGATTTTCCTGCTTTAAGAGTAACTGAGACTGGGCATGTGGGCATATCCTGCTAACTTTTTCTTTCTTTCTTTCTTTCTTTCCCTCCCTCCCTCCCTCCCTTCCTTCCTTCCTTCCTTCCTTCCTTCCTTCCTAGTACTGGAGATTGAATTTGGGTTCTCTAAGCTACATCCCCAGCTTTTTTTATTTTTTATTTTGAGACGGTCTCTCACTAAGTTGCCAAGACTGACCTTGGACTTGTGATCCTCCTGCCTCCCTGGCTGTGGCTAATTTATTTTATAAAGTACATTGTTAGATTAAAAGGGGCTAAAAATAAGAATGAACTAAGATCAATTTCTGTCTACTGACTTTGGGTGTTAGGCTAAATTTATATACACTTTAGTTGAATGTGCCTCAAAAATAATTCGAATTTGAAATAATCATGTCTGAAAAGTAATAGTTTTAATGAAGTAGTAATTTCAATTCATAGGACTGTTTAGGATTGCTTTCTTCCATTGGAATGATTGCTGTCACTATCATGATTCTTTTGAAGGCTAAAAGCTTCTGTTGTTACTTAGAAGAACTGATTGATATCTCTGTATTTCTAAAGGATGGGTTTGAACTCGTAACTAGAGTTTGGGTCCAATCCTCTAAATTATTTGACATGCTCCTTTGGATAAAAATTGTTGTAAAGAGTACTGATCAAATAGTGATTATTTCTTCTTTTTGCCTATGTAGTATATGAAAAGTTGTATGTGAAAGTAGAAATGGCTGTGTCTTTGAAAAAAGAAATATCTAGAAATTTAGAGTATTAATGGTTTTTCCTTGATGTCTCATTGTGACTAGAATGATCAGGGCTCTACTATTTTGAATTTTATTGATATATTATTAATAGTTAGAAGAATTTATAGATTTTTCTTTTCTGGAGCACTTCATTATATTATACAGAAAAACATTTAATTAAATATTCTTCTAATTTTCTATGTCATTAAGCATGGAGTTTAGTCAAAATAGCATCATAGACTTTGGAATGAGACCGCTCCAGATTTGAATCTCCACCTGGTGCTTATAAACTTCTCTCTTTTTTTTTTTTTTTGGTACTGGAAATTGAACCCAGGGGTGCTTAACCACTGTGCCACATCTCCAACCCTTTTTTATATTTTCCTTAGAGATAGGGTCTCACTGAGTTGCTTAGGGCCTCACAGAGTTGCTGAGGCTTGCTTTGAACTTCCAGTCCTCTTGCCTCAGCCTCCTGAGTTGCTGGGATTACAGGTATGTGTCACTGCACCCACTTAAACTTCTCATTTTGAGCATGAGCATTTTACATATGCGTGTGTAACTTAACCTCTCTTAAGACTCTTTCTCCTCCTCTATAAACCAAAGATAATCCCAATTCTGAAGGTTTTATAGTACCAAACTGAAGTGTGTGAACAACTAGCATAGTGCCTGATGTTTAGAAGGCGATCAGATAGGTTTCATTTGCTCAAGTTCTTCTCTGCATGAAAAAACTAAAGTATCTTTGTTTTAATGATAAAAACACTTGTTTTCACACCCAGCTTTATGTCTTTTGTTGCATTAACTTAGGCTGCCCCAATCCTTTGATCCAGTCAGTAATACATTTTGTTTTCTTCCTTTTACTGTGTAATTAAGTTGAGGGTTTGTTCTTCTGAAGTCAAATTTACCACCAAAGACACATGTAAAGGATGATTTTTGAGGGTTTGAGCCTATAGAGTTTTCAGAATAGTGGTGCTATTAACAGAAATCAAGAAGTGGAGGGGAGGGGCTGGTTTTGTGGAGAGACAGCATGCTGAATTTTGAACATTCTGAGTGAGATGGCATATTCATTCCATTTGGGTGGCAAGGTTCGGTGGGCATTTGAAAGCATGAGAGAAGCATTTGGGTGGCTTTAGAAGCTTGTGCAAACTTGGTTCTGCAAATGAGGCCATTCACTAAAAAAAAAAAAAAAAAAAAAAGCAAAGGAATGCAGACTTCATTACTATTTGAAGTGTCCTGCATTTAGGCAATTAATTCAGCCAGTACCCTAGTGTATCCCTTGGAGCCTAGTGTTGAATTAATGAATGGTGTAACTATAGGATATTAAATTAAGAAAAAATATTTTTAGTATATGGAGAATAGGAATTTTCTAAAGCCATCTCTGAAGAAACAGTATAGCAGTACTACAAGGTAACTAACCCTCAAAGAATTCGTATACAGACCTTTAAGAATCTACCAATTCTTGAGTATCATAAAGAGTTACATTTTCTTATAAACAAAATAGGGAAACCAACTCCTGCCAGGCTTGTTAGAAGGATTAAATGAGATTCTCTGTCAAATGTGAAACACAAAGCTGCATTGAGATGCTGATGCCAGAGTATAGGCTAGACTACTCTACCTCCAAAGCTCAGTTCTCTAAATGCAATTACTAAGTGTCTAGGGTTTTAGGAGTCACTTACAAATAGCTAAAGCCTATTGTATGATTAATATTTATTATCCTACTTCCATCTCTTTGTTCTCCAACATATCTTTAAAGTACTCTATCAGAATCTTCTAATTTATTTTTAAAAATTAATTTGACTTTTACAAGTCACATTGAGGGGCTTATGTGGGTAGAGTAGCATTGTTGACCCTGCTTACAGAGTCTCTCAGAGCTGCTTTGAGTCCTGTTAGAATCTTAACAGTTAAAACAAGTCCTCTCTGTCCTGTCTTGCCTGAGCATGTCTTTAACACTTGTAGATAAATTTTTAAATAGTTCCTCTTGCTACATTTATTTGGATGCCACTGATTATTTTTAGTAGTTTGTGAAGTAAATTAATTTTATTAAAATGGACAATATTCAAAACTGAGACATGTAACTTTTCAGTGGGTTGTTAAATAGAATGCTTTGATTCATTAAAGCAAGGTTAATCTAGAGCTACTTTAGTAAATCTAATATTCATTCGTGTGACTTTTTTTGGGGTGGGGTGTTGAGGATTTAACCCAGGGCCTCAATGCAGACTCTGCATGTGCTCTACCACAGCTACACTCCCAGCCAATTTGACATTTTTGAGGGCCTGCGTAACTCCATAGAAGACTGAAACTTGGGAGAAAATTCCATAACATGATTTGGATATCCTTAGCGTGTAGATGGTAGTGTATGAATAAGATTAGCTAGGATGAATTTGTTGAGTGAAAGAAAGGAGAGAATGAGAAAGAGGCTGAGGCATTGGAGGGAAATGAACTGAGAAGCAAGTGAAGAGTGTCATGGAAAGAATAGCCTGTCACCAGATGCACACGCAGGTCAGTATTGAGCTTCATGGAGGTATACCAGTGAGAGATTGCTTCCTGACAGCCTTGCTTATTACTGCTTTAAAAATGTTTATTTATTTAGACTTTTGACCCAATTCCTGCTACATTTTTCATTTACATTCTCTATACCATTAACAGAGGTTTTATTGAAACTACTGTATTCTTTCTTGGGATCCAGAGCAAATTCTCATAGTACGTACATTTTTATATTCAGATACTTAAAAACCAACTCATTTTTCCTTAGTTCTTTGATTTCCTTAATAATTTTTATCCCAGGCATATTTATCTAATCTAAATCATTAAGTAACATCTGTGTGAGTGTTACTTTAGTGTTTTATTCATTTTTAAGTTCTGTGGCATTAAGTGCATTCACATTGTTATGCAACCATCACCAGCATCCATCTCCAGAACTCTTTTTATCTTCCAAAACTGAACTTGGTACCCGTTAAATAATAACTGCCTACTCTGTTCTTCCCCTAGTCCTTGGTAACTTCTTTTAAAAACTTTCATATAAAATAACTATGTTTTTGTTGTCATTGTTGTTGTTTGCTTATTTGATGTTCTATTGCTTAAACTTTTCCTTGGTCATTCCAACCCGATAACACTCCCTCCTCCTGTAATCTTCCAGCACCGTCCTATGTTTGCACTTGTATATATTTTGTACTTAGCATTCTCTACATGTATATGTTTTCCTTGATAGGTGGCAAACAACTGGAGGGCAAGTTTTAATTTAGCCTTGGTTTTTCCCCTCATGCACTTTGTTATAGGGCACCAAAAGCCTAGTAGACTATTTATTTGGTGCTTTAGGACTTCATTCCTTCAAATCAGATGGTGAGCATGCATACTAAAGACTTTACCTTAAGATATTGTTACCTCAAGCCTCTTTGCTTAATTTTATTTTTTTAAGATTATGGCCCACATTAGTATTAAACTCAAATGAGTTTCTCTGCCCTTGAGAGAGGGAGTTTCCAGTTGTTGAATTTGACAATGAGCTAGTAGAGGTAGATGAATGTAAAGAAGGAAACAGGTCAGCAGGGTTTCTCAATTTAGTTAACTCTATTGGAGGGAAAGTGAAGCATTCTCATAAAATGCATGGTGGGAGGGAGAGCATATCAAATCTGGCAGTCATGCCTACTCAGCCTTAAAAGCTTCTGCCAGTTCAACCCCACATCTCAAGTCTTGTTTCTGATTATTCTCCTAATGTGAACTTCGCGTTCCAACCCAGCAAATCTGTTTTCTTTTTCTCATACAGCTTACTTATTCTTTATCAGTTTCTTTTCATTGTGTTACTTTTTCATCCTCCATTCTCTCTCCCTACTTCCATGCTTATTCTTTCTTCTTCTTAAAAACAGTACTTAACTTTTTTAGACTTTGGAAATCCTGATTTGAACAACCCCAGTCTCACTTTGAGACTTACTTGCTTCCTATCCATCCTTTTAAGAGTTTTGCGTTGTGTTGTTTTTTATTCATTTATGCTGTTGCTTACTTATGCCATTGATTAGATGCTTCTCCAGTATATTTACCTCAACAATATTAGAATATTGTGAATAAAATTCGGATTTCTTTCATGAACTCATGATGTTGGTTGAGAGCAGCAAAAGCACATAGTAGATGTTTAGAAAACATTTGACAATTTCTTAGGGCAAGCCGGTTGCTCAGCCTTGCTCTGTCACTATACATTCAGACAGGAGTGGGATGAAAAATTAAGGGAATTGTGGGCTCCTCACCCAGGGAATCAAAAAGTGGGGGTAGTGAAGTTTTCAGCCTTGGATATTTCATTGCCTAGCACTGTGAGTACTCTTTCCCCTCCCCAATCAACATTCTGGGCATGAGGAAAGAAAGAGGCAGCAAGAACAAGAACAAACAGCACTGAATTCTCTAAGCTCTGACTTTGCTGGCAGACATTGCCAGTTCCTCCTCCTCCCTTACCAGAACTTCTTTTTTATTTATTTATTTATTTATTTGTTTATTTTTATTTATTTAACAGCAGAGTGACTATTAAAAGTTTTTAAGATAAATAAAACTACAAGTTTATTGAAAACCAAAAATATAAATTAGGGTAGAACCTGAATATATGGCACTGTAGCATATATTTTCATTCACAAAATGTAATGTAAACCACAACCTCTGCAGAGTTAGAGTGCTTGGCTTCAAGTGCAGAAACATAAATCAACTTTGAGATGAAGGTGCACTCTTACATGGTATCACAGGGATAGTACACTTCCTGGCATAGGCTATTTAGACTTGTGCCTTATGCCGTGTCAGAATTACATATTGTATTATTTGTTAAGTTTGGTGTAAGTTGGAATCTAGGATTCTATTATGTTTTCTGCTTGCCTTCAAAAAACTAATGATTTAATGGCTAGTGGAAGGGAGTTTATGATTAGTTTTCCTGTTTACTATGCACAATTTTGAACTCCTAGAGATAGAAATCTTTTATTTCTCTAGTTACATTTCCCTTTGAAATTTGATTCTGGAGTGAATCAAAACCTAAATTTTCTCACTAGCACCTAACAAATGGCAAAACCAGGAATTGTCATAGCTACTAATTGTATTGTATCATGCTTACTTTCTACAGAGTATTCTTTTGCTTCTGTTCTTGTTATTCATTTGACCCTGCATATCCGTCTGCCTTCCATATTTTTCTTTTTCCTTTTACTGCTGAATAACAAATGACCCAGATTTCTTCTCTTCTACCCTGTATCCTGCCTACTCTCTTTTCAGTACTGGTAATTTTTGTAACCCTCCCCCCTTTATTTAAAAGTATTTATAAAGTTCACTTTTATCCTGTTCACCAAATCCAGAGACTTTTTATTAGGTCTCACTTTGTTTTATCACTTTCCTGTCAGTCAACACTGGATAACATCTTGGTGGATATTATCTTTTTATTCTTCATCATGGTGTTGAAGTGTTCTGTCTTTTGCATGCTGATTGTCTTTATATTCTTTCTCTTACTCAAAATCAGCTTTGATGCCTCCTTCCTTATATTCAGCTTATAAAATCCTGAGATTCTTCAAAAAATCTCAGCTAATTATTATTTTCTTTTCTTGACATTGCTATTATCCTAGCTCTGACCACCTACAGTGGCCTCTTAAATCTTGAGAGCTTTTCTGTAGTTGCTAAAGAATAGATAAGTGACTTAAAAATTATGTGATAGTTTTCAGAAATGTTCAGGAAGATTATTAGCCTGGCATTTAGAACCCTCCCTAGCTAGTTCGTTTACTGCCTAGCCTTCCCCGCCCCACAGACACCCTCTCCCTCCCTGTTTGGATTGCCTACCTTGTTTTGACTTACCAAAAACCTGCCCTTTACTTGGGATCAGATCAGGCTCCTTTAAACATTTTTTCCCCCCTAACCCATATTAACCTTTCTCTGTTTGGTTCTTAGAGTAGTAAGTACTAACTGTATGGTACCTGTCATGAAACAGACATTGAGCTATTTGGTATTTAGATATATTTTCATTTTTCAACTGTGAGAAACCTGGAGCTCCAGAGAGGCTACATGCTCAACATGGGCTGGAATTCAAATCCACCTCCATCTAATGGCAAAACTTGTGCTAAAGACACTACACTTTGATGCTTAAAATTACAGTCATATGTCATGACTTTTTTTTTTTTTTTTTTAATAAGGTTGTGTGTGGTTTGCAGCTAGATAAGAAGATTTTTTGGGAATAGGGTTGTGTATTTGAACTTTTTGTGTGTTTCCTGGGACTCAGTAGGTATTTTGAGTATTGTATGTGAATAAAAAATTAAGGCAGCATTTTTTTTAGGCATTCCTATAGTGCTGCTAAGTTTAATAATTAGTTTATCTCTTTATGCTAGAGTGTTGGCTAAGATGTTTGGAATACAAGACAAACTATAGATGTGGGAGGCAGCAGAGTGGCCTTATGTTGTTTTCCAAAGTATGGAATGTCTACCTAGCAAGCTTTTCCCGTTTGTATTGTTTTTCAAATCTGATTATTTAAGGAGAAAGTTTCAGCTTGGTGTTAACACCTTTCTAACATAGTTTATTTAATAAAGATCATGTAGGCCTTGATGTGACTGTGAGCATATTTAGCAAATGATGATATTTGTCTGAAATTAAATAAGGTTTATTTTCATTGAGCTTATTTTTTTTTTAAATTTTCTATTTATTTCAGGTGCTACTTATTTTCCATTTACATTATGTTACAAAGTTTCTTGATTTAAAGAATAAGTATTAAGTCCATAACAGTGAAGGTATTCCATGTTGCATGGCAGAATTTGTGAAGGTAGGATGCAAGTATCTAAAGTTTGGGAAACACTGGCATAGCACAGAAAGCCAGGCTTCAGAGTCATACAAATAAGGGCTCATGTCTTGATCCTGCTTGTTTCTAGTCTGTGACCTTGGGCAAGAATACTCTCTTCCTCCATTTTTTTTTTTTTTTTTATAAAGTGAAAATAGTGATGCCTACTTTTTAAGGGTCATTTTGAAGATTGTCTTAAATAAGTTCTAGTAAGCAACTTCAAAAATAGGAGCTTTTTAAAACATTTTTATTATTTGTATATTATTTCTCAGCTAAAAATCTTTGGTAGAATTTTAAAGTTGCAGTTTAATTCTTGGGTGTTCTTACATTAAGTAACTACTTAAATGGTATAAACCTTAGTTTCTCTTGCATATTGGGACTAATACAACATCTGCCTCATAGGATTATTTGAAGACTAAATGAATTCGTAAATACCCGGAATAGTGCCTGGTACTTGGAATAGTGCTGTATAGCAGTTAACTTATTATTATTCCCCTGGAAAGAATAGAGTTTTGGAAGACTTTTTCCCCTTTATTCTCATCATCCTTAGTTGAGTTGTTTGTATGTGTTCTTTAAACACCTGCTGAGCGTGAAGCATCGACATACTGCGACTATAGTAAATAAGCAAGGGACAATAAAGTCTTCAACACAACCATTGTGACTTCTTTATCCTAAAATTATGGCAGCATGCAGTTATAGAGACTCAAAAGGAAGCCATTAATAAGTTCTACACATTGAGTGGACTGACCCTCTGTGTATGTTGTAGCACTTTCTAATTGAATGAAATGCCAAGGGACAGTTGATCTATATAACCTGTCAACATTTCTTTAAGGTAATATCATGGGCTTATATTAGTTGCTTGGCTATATTTATTACTATTTTTGTTTTACAATTTTTTATCCATTTTATTAGATACATCTAAGTTTAAGGACAAGAAGTGTTTTTTTTATTTTGGGAGTTTCTAAAATGTCAATTATAAAACAAATGTGGTAAGCAGGACCATTTTCTTCTTGTTGTTTTTTAGTAATTAATTGGTGTTCTTATATAAGGAGGAAAATTGGCCCTAGTATGAAATAAAACAGTTGCAGAATGCTTGAATTCTGCATAGGTATTATCCCGCCTCCCCCGAAATTGAACCAAGGGATACTTTACCACTGAACCACATCCCCCATCCTTTTTTTTTTTTTTAATTTTGAGACTGCATCTCACTAAGTTGCTTAGGGCTTTGTTAAGATGCTGAAGATGGCTTCAAACTTGTGATCCTCCTGCCTCAGTCTCACAGATTGCTGGAATTACAGACATGTGCCACTATGCCCAGCAGTATTATTCCTTTGGAGCTTGATTTATTGGACAAGGTTCAGCACATGACTTTAATTATTTCTACATAATTTCCAACATAGTGAATTTAATTCCTTGTATGTTTGATTGTCATAACTATTCAAATTTAAATACACATTTCTGTCATTTTTAAAGGAGTCACATATCTAGCAATCTGTCTGGCATTTTGACAAGTAAATTTTTAAAGGTTAAATATTTTCAGAGGATAGTTTTTGTCATAAGATTAAATGTTTTCAGAGGGTAGTTTGTGTTGTAATTATAGACTTCATATGAAATTTACATTCAGGGAAATAACATTTGTACTACTCTAGGTCTTAGTGATAGAATCCAACTCTTTAATTTTTTTAAGAAAGAACTTTGAACTGTTTAACACTGTATTCATATAGCAAGCACCTCTCAAAATTGAATTGTTTCAAGGACCTGGGTTCAACTCCCAGTACCACAGAACAAAACAAACTTTCTTCAAAGCCAGGTGTGGTGACACATGCCTGTAATCTCAGCTACTCAGGAGGCTGAGGCAGGAGGATCAAAGTTCAAAGCCAGTCTGTGCAATTTAGTAAGACCTTGTCTCAAAATAAAAAGTGGACATGGCTAGGGATGTAGCTGAGAGGAGTGATGCCCCTGGATTAAATCCCCAGTACCACAAAAATGGGTAGACAGGCAGGTAGGTAGGTAGAGCAGGTTGGGTTGTAACTTAATGGTAGAGCATCCCTGGGTTCAGCCTCCAGTAGTGGGAGTGAGGAGGAGACTTGATTCTGAAACCTATGCACCAAAAACTTAACTCTTATTTTATGATATAACACAGTATAACTGTTATAATATGAATGTATCATTGGGAAAATAAGATTTCTTATAGATCCCTTTATAAAATCCCTTATAAAGTAACATAGTACTTAAGAACATTGGTTTCCATCCAAGTTCTGTTACTTTCTGTGTGTTCTTGAGCAAGTTACCAGAGGTCAGGTTTTTCTTCTGTAGAACAGTAGCTATCTTCACATTGTTAAGATGATTGGATTACTGAATGTGAACATTTCGCTAAGTTTAGAGTAGTCCTTTACATATTGTATACATACAGTTAATGTTATTTATTACTATAATAGATTTTTTTGGTCATCATCCTCACCCTAACAGCACTGGTTGTTAGTGCATCTCCTAACACTAGAATAAATGGGTTTCCCTTTAGCATAAGTAAATTCTCAGGCCCATGCACCAGAAATTGTATCACAGGCACTTAATTCTGTTTATCCCTGATTCTGCCCTTCTCACTTAACTGCATACACTTTAGAACTCCCCTCTATTCTGTGTATTCATGAAAAATAATGGGCCCTGGATTCTTCCACTTAGAAGAACAAAAGTGGCAATATGCAGTATGAACACTTCTGAAAGAACATGCTCTGGAATCAACCTCATCTCTTACTGTGACCATGGGTGGGTATGCTTCAGTTTTCTTATCCGAAAATAGGGATAAGAGTCCCTTTCTTTCTGGGCAGTTTGGAAGATTGAGTTTAAAAGCACCTGGCTCAACATTGTCCTCGAAACTCTAGCCAGAGCAATTAGACAGACCAAGGAAATTAAAGGGATACGAATAGGAAAAGAAGAACTCAAACTATCCCTACTTGCTGATGACATAATTATATATTTAGAGGAACCAGAAAATTCCACCAGAAAACTTTTAGAACTCATAAGTGAATTCAGTAATTAGCAGGATATAAGATTAATGCTCATAAATCCAAGGCATTTTTATACATAAGTGATGAATCTTCAGAAAGAGAAGTTAGGAAAACTACCCCATTCACAGTAGCTTCAAAAAAAATAAAATACTTGGGAATCAATCTAACAATAGAGGTGAAAGACCTCTACAATGAGAACTCCAGAACACTAAAGAAAGAAATTCAAGAAAACCTTAGAAGATGGAAAGATCTCCCACATTCTTGGATAGGCAGAACTAATATTGTCAAAATGGCTATACTGCCAAAAGTGCTATACAAATTTAATGCAATTCCTATTAAAATTCCAATGATGTACCTTACAGAAATAGAGCAAGCAATCATGAAATTCATCTGGAAGAATAAGAAACCCAGAATAGCTAAAGCAATCCTTAGCAGGAAGAATGAAGCAGGGGGTATTGCAATACCAGAACTTCAACTATACTACAAAGCAATAGTAACAAAAATGGCATGGTATTGGCACCAAAATAAGACAGGTAGATCAATGGTACACAATAGAGGACATAGACACAAACCCAAATAAATACAATTTTCTCATACTAGACAAAGGTGCCAAAACTACGCAATGTAGAAAAGATAGCCTCTTCAACAAATGGTGCTGGGAAAACTGGAAATCCATATGCAGCAGAATAAAACTAAACCCCTATCTCTCATCCTGCACAAAAATCAACTCACAATGGATCAAGGACCTTGAAATCAGACCAGAGACCCTGCATCTTATAGAAGAAAAAGTAGGTCCAAATCTTCACCTTGTTGGCTTAGGATCAGACTTCCTTAACATGACTCCCAAAGCACAAGAAATAAAAGCAAGAATCAATAACTGGGATAGATTCAAACTAAATAGCTTTCTCTCAGCAAAGGAAACTATCAGCAATGCGAAGAGAGAGCCTACAGAGTGGGAGAATATCTTTGCTACTCATACTTCAGATAGAGCACTAATTTCCAGAATAAAATGAAGAACTCAAAAAACTCTACATGAAGAATACAAATAACTCAGTGAACAAATGGGCTAAGGATATGAACAGACACTTCACAGAAGAAGATCTTCAAGTAATCAACAAACATGAAAAAATGTTCAACATCTTTAGTAATAAGAGAAATGCAAATCAAAACTATCCTAAGATTCCATCTCACCCCAATTAGAATGGCGATTATCAAAAATACAAGCAATAGTAGGTGTTGGAGAGGATGTGGGGAAAAAGGTACACTTACACATTACTGGTGGGGCTGCAAATTAGTGCAGCCACTCTGGAAAACAATGTGGAGATTCCTTAGAAAACTTGGAATGGACCTACCATTTGACCCAGCTATCCCACTCCTTGGCCTATACCCAAAGGACTTAAAATCAGCATTCTACAGAGATATAGCCACAACAATGTTCATAGCTGCTCAATTCACAATAGCCAGATTGTGGAATCAACCTAGATACCTCTCAATTGATGAATGGATAAAGAAACTGGTATATATATACCATGGAATATTACTCAGCCATAAGAACAATAAAATTATGGCATTTGCAGGCAAATGGATGCTGTTGGAGAATATCATGCTAAGTGAGATAAGCCAATCTCAAAAAAACCAAAGGACGAATGATCTCGCTGATAAGCGGATGATGACACATAATGGGGGGTGGGGAGGCAAGAATGGAGGAAGGAGGGACTGTATAGAGGGAAAAGAGGGGTGGGAGGGGTGGGGGAGAGGAAAAAACAACAGAATGAATCAAACACCATTACCCTATGTAAATGTATGATTGCGCAAATGGTATGCCTCTACTTCATGTACAGAGAAACAAAATGTATCCCATTTGTTTACAATAAAAATTAATTAAAAAAAACACCTGGCTCACTTGTTTAAATGTTTTATTATGAACTATTACTATTTTTAAAAGTTTTGATTGGCTAGGAGTTGTGGCTCTGAAATGGGTTTCCATGTAAGAAAACGGGTTTATCTGGATGTGATGGCTCACACCTGTGATCCCAGTGACTCAGAAGACTTGAGGCAAGAGGGTCACAAGTTTGAAGTCATCCTTGGTTATTTAGCAAGACTCTGTCTCAAAATAACAAGAACTGGTCATGTAGCTCAGTAATAGAACACTACTGGGTTCATTCTCCAGTACAGCAAAAACTGGGGGAGGGGTTTTTGAATACTAGGAACTGATTTCTGAAAAATGTTATTTGTTAATCGGAATATTAATATTTTATATAGCATATTATAAGGAAACATTTTAAGTGTCTTTTCATATTATCTTGTGTACTTTTATTGGGTAAATGGAATCATTTGTCTTTACTGGGATTTTAGAAGGGCAGTTGCCAGTCTGGTTTGCTTAGGACAGTCCTGGCTTGTGCCTCTTGTTCAGGCGTGATTATAAGTAGTGCCCCTTTCACTCTTACAAATGTCCTAGTTTGGATGTACATTTTCTGGTCACCCTAAGTGTAGTTTTACTTACCAGATTTATTTTACTGGATGGTTTTCATGACCCAATGGCATCTTTAAAAGAAAAATAATAATTTATGTTTAAGTTTTAGATGGTGTATGGTCTTTTTCAAATCATTTTTTGTGTGTGTGATTTTTTTCCTTATCATTTAGAGTGTAATTTATATTTTTTAAGGTTTCTTTTTGTGGTTATTGTTGATAATACAAAGAATTATTTTAGTCGGAAATTTGGGACTTGAATTGAACTACTAGTAAACTCAAAAAGTAGTCATATTGTCATCCTCTACCTACTACTTATAAATGCTTCTTTCTTAGTGAGTTATTTTCCTGTGTCATTAATTACCCATATTCTTATTTTTAAAAAGTAGCCATATCATTTTTCACTTTAGAATTCTTATGTTTGAGGCTATCAGAAGTGTTTTATTTAAACAACCAGTGACTGTGATACTAATGATAAGCAATAAAATATTTATTGGCCTCTATGTACTATTATCTCAAGAGTACACTGTCAGTGGGAGCTTCTATTGCCAGAAGCTGGGGATTGAACCCAGGGCCACTTAACAACCTAATCAGATCCCTAGCCCTTCTTTGTATTTTATTTAGAGACAAGGGCCTCACTAAGTTGACTTTGAACTTGGAATCTTCCTGCCTCAGCCTCCTGAGTCTCTGGGATTGTAGGTGTACATACACCATTGCACCTAGCAGCAAGCATAATTAATTGCTAAAGAATTAGGAGTCAGATCTTGCTAAGAGGAATCTTTACTACCTCAGTCTAGAAGTTTACAACTAAGAATTCCACAAACATTAAAAATCTGTTTTAATCCTCTTTCCTGTTGATTACTTGACGCAACACATTCCTTTTGGTTCTTGTCCTTAGCAAATGGAATAAAATCTGCCTTCCAGATATTAAGCTTCTAGGTCTTACAGCAGTAACCTGTATTTTGATGGTGAGTCCTTGATGAGAGGTAGGGGGAAAAAGAGTAAAATAAAATATTTGAACTTTGTAGGCTGAAAAGTTATGGAAGACATCTGTAGTTTTTCTGTGTATTAAGAAATATAACTTTTATAGTCTATACAAATATTTATATAAAATTATATAATTATCTTTTGTGGGTACTTTGTTTTAATTTTTCATTTTTCCTTTAAGTTCACAAATAGAAATTTTACATTTATTGTGTATAGCATGTTGTTTTAAAATATGTATACATTATGAAATGGCAAAATTAAGGTAATACACATTTATTCTTTTGTGTGTGTAGTTATATTTCTGATTTCACTGACAAAGCAAAAAAAGTCTGATGCTGCTAGCTACCTCTAGTAATTCTAATAGGACAGAGTTCATACATTTCTTATTTTTTAGGTGGTCTATAAAATAATGTACATCTTTTATCAGTATCACAACCTGTAAGTAGTTTATTTTATCTAAGGACATACTGTTTGGGAAAGACTTACTTTCACTGAAATATGAAAATGATTGAAATATAAAATAGAAGTTTCCAATAAGGGTTTGGGTAACAGAAAAAAAAATGAAAAAAAGAATATCTATTTTTTTAAAATTTATTTTTATTGTAAACAAATGGGATACATGTTGTTTCAGTTTGTACATGGAGTAACAGCATACCATTTGCATATTCATATATTTACATAGAGTAATGATGTTTGATTCATTGTTATTTTTTCCCTTCCCCCACCCCTCCCACCTCTCTTTTCCCTCTATACAGTCCCTCCTTCCTCCATTCTTGTCCCCCTCCCACCCCCCATTAAGTGTCATCATCCGCTTATCAGTGAGATCATTCTTCTTTTGGATTTTTGAGATTGGCTTATCTCACTTAACATGATATTCTCCAATTTCATCCATTTGCCTGCAAATGCCATAATTTTATTATTCTTTATAGCTGAGTAATATTCCATTGTATATATATATACCACAGTTTCTTTATCCATTCATCAATTGAAGGGCATCTAGTCTGGTTCCATAGTCTGGCTATTGTGAATTGAGCCGCTGTGAACATTGATGTGGCTGTATCTCTGTAGTGTGCTGATCTTAAGTCCTTTGGGTATAGGCCAAGGAGTGGGATAGCTGGGTCAAATGGTAGGTCCATTCCAAGTTTTCTAAGGAATCTCCACACTGCTTTCCGGAGTGGCTGCAATAATTTGCAACCCCACCAGCAATGTATGAGTGTACCTTTTTCCCCACATCCTTTCCAACACCTATTGTTGCTTGTATTTTTGATAATTGCCATTCTAATTGGGGTAAAATGGAATCTTAGTGTAGTTTTGATTTGCATTTCTCTTATTACTAAAGATGTTGAACATTTTTTTCATATATCTGTTGATTGCTTGTACATCTTTATCTGTGAAGTGTGTGTTCATTTCCTTAGCCCATTTGTTGATTGGGTTATTTGTATTCTTGGTGTAGAGTTTTTTGAGTTCTTTATATATTCTGGAAATTAGTGCTCTATCTGAAGTATGAGTGGCAAAGATATTCTCCCACTCTGTAGGCTCTCTCTTTGCATTGCTGATAGTTTCCTTTGCTGAGAGAAAGCTATTTAGTTTGAATCTATCCCAGTTATTGATTCTTGCTTTTATTTCTTGTGCTTTGGGAGTCATGTTAAGGAAGTCTGATCCTAAGCCAACAAGGTGAAGATTTGGACCTACTTTTTCTTCTATAAGATGCAGGGTCTCTGGTCTGATTTCAAGGTCCTTGATCCATTGTGAGTTGATTTTTGTGCAGGGTGAGAGATATGGGTTTAGTTTCATTCTGCTGCATATGGATTTCCAGTTTTCCCAGCACCATTTGTTGAAGAGGCTATCTTTTCTACATTGCATGTTTTTGGCACCTTTGTCTAGTATTAGAAAATTGTATTTATTTGGGTTTGTGTCTATGTCCTCTATTGTGTACCATTGTGTCTACCTGTCTATTTTGGTGCCAATACCATGCTGTTTTTGTTACTATTGCTTTGTAGTATAGTTGAAGTTCTGGTATTGCGATACCCCCTGTTTCATTCTTCCTGCTAAGGATTGCTTTAGCTATTCTGGGTTTCTTATTCTTCCAGTTGAATTTCATGATTGCTTGCTCTATTTCTGTGAGGTACGTCATTGGGATTTTAATTGGAATTGCATTGAATCTCTATAGCACTTTTGTTAGTATGGCCATTTTGACAATTTTAATTCTGCCTATCCAAGAATGTGGGAGATCTTTCCATCTTCTAAGGTCTTCCTTAATTTCTTTCTTCAGTGTTTTGTAGTTTTCATTGTAGAGTTCTTTTACCTCTTTGGTTAGATTGATGCCCAAGTATTTTTTTTTTTTTTTTGAGCCTATTTGCAAATGGAGTTGTTTTCCTCATTTCCCTTTCAGCTGTTTCATCGCTTGCGTATAAAAATGCTGTAGATTTATGCGTGTTGATTTTATAGCCTGCTATTTTGCTGAATTCATTGATGAGGTCTAGAAGTTTTCTGGAGGAGGTTTTTGGATCCTCTAAATATAGAATCATGTCATCCGCAAATAGTGACAGCTTAAGTTCCTCTTTTCCTATTCATATCCCTTTAATTTCTTTAGTCTGCCTAATTGCTCTGGCTAGAGTTTCGAGGGTAATGTTGAATAGAAGTGAATAGAAAGAGGACATCCCTGTCTTGTTCCCGTTTTAAAAGGGAATGGTTTCAGTTTTTCTCCATTAAGAATGATGTTGGCCATGGGCTTAGCATAAATAGCCTTTACAATGTTCAGGTATGTTCCTACTATCCCTATTTTTTCTAGTGTTTTCAGCATGAAGGGGTGTTGTATATTGTCAAATGCTTTTTCTGCGTCAATTGAAATAACCATATGATTCTTATCCTTAAGTCTATTGATATGATAGATTACGTTTATTGATTTACGAATGTTGAACCATCCTTGCATTCCAGGAATAAACCCCACTTGATCGTAGTGCACAATTTTCTTAATATGTTTTTGGATATGGTTTGCCAATATTTTGTTAAGGATCTTTGCATCTATATTCATCAAGGATATTGGTCTAAAATTTTCTTTCCTTGATGTGTCTTTTCCTGGTTTGGGTATGAGGGTGATATTAGCTTCATAGAATGAGTTTGGTAGGGTACCCTCCTTTTCTATTTCCTGGAATACTTTGAGAAGTATTGGAATGAGTTCTTCTTTGAAGGTCTTGTAGAACTCGGCTGAGAATATGTCTGGTCCTGGGCTTTTCTTGGATGGTAGATTTTTAATGGCTTCTTCTGTTTCATTGCTTGATATTGATCTGTTTAAATTGTGTATGTCCTCCTGGTTCAGTTTGGGAGGAGCATATGTCTCTAGAAATTTGTCAATGTCTTCGGTACTTTCTATTTTGTTGGAATACAGATTTTCAAAGTAGCTTCTCATTATGTTCTGTATCTCAGTGGTGTCTGTTATGGTATTTCCTTTTGCATCATGTATTTTAGTAATTTGAGTCTTCTCTCTCCTTCTCTTTGTTAGTGTGGCTAAGGGTTTATCTATTTTGTTTACTTTCTCAAAGAACCAACTTTTATGTCAATTTTTTGAATAGTTTCTTTCGTTTCAATTTCATTGATTTCAGCTCTGATTTTAATTATTTCCTGTCTTCTACTACTTTTGCTGTTATTCTGTTCTTCTTTTTCTAGGGCTTTGAGCTGTAATGTTAGGTCATTTAATTGTAGACTTTTCATTCTTTTCTGGAATGCGCTCCATACAATGAATTTTCCTCTTAGTACTGCTTTCATAGTGTCCCAGAGATTTTGATATGTTGTATTATCATTCTCATTGACCTCTAAGAATTTTTTAATCTCCTCCCTGATGTTTTTTGTTATCCATGTTTCATTCAATAGCATATTATTTAGTCTCCAAGTATTGGAGTAATTTCCTTTTTTTACTTTGTCATTGATTTCTGCTCTCAGTCCATTGTGATCTGATAGAACACAAGGCAGTATCTCTGTTTTTTTGCATTTCCTAAGGGCTACTTTGTGGCATAACATATGGTCTGTTTTTGAGAAGGATCCATGTGCTGCTGAGAAGAAAGTGTATCTGCTCGTTGATGGATGGAATATTCTATATATGTCTATTAAGTCTAGGTTATTGATTGTGTTATTGAGTTCTATGGTTTCTTTGGTTGTATTTTGTTTGGAAGATCTATCTAGTGGTGACAGCGGTGCATTAAAGTCGCCCAGAATTATTGTGTTGTGGTCTATGTGATTCTTGAAATTGAGAAGGATTTGTTTGATGTACAGGGATGCACCATTGTTTGGGGCATAAATATTTACTATCGTTATGTCTTCCTGATTTATGTTTCCCTTAAGCAGTATGAAATGTCTTTCTTTATCCCTTCTGACTATGGCTTGAAGTCCACATTATCTGATATGAGGATGGAAACCCCCACTTTTTTACTGAGCCCATGTGTGTGGTAGGTTTTTTCCCATCCTTTCACCTTTAGTCTGTGGATGTCTTTTTCTATGAGATGAGTCTCTTGCAGGCAGCATATTGTTGGGTCTTTCTTTTTAATCCATTCTGCCAGTCTGTGTCTTTTGATTGATGAGTTTAGGCCATTAACGTTCAGGGTTATTATTGAGAAATGATTTGTCTTCCCAGTCATTTGGGTTATTTTTGGTTTTTAAGTTGGCTTGGTTTCTCCTTTGAGTGGTTTTTCTCTAAAGTAGTTCCTCCCTTTGCTGATCTCCATTGTTGTTTTTCATTTCCTCCTCATGGAATATTTTGTTGAGAACATTCTGTAGTGCAGGCTTTCTATTTGTAAATTCTTTTAACTTTTGTTTATCATGGAAGAATTTGATTTCATCTTCAAATCTGAAGGTTAGTTTTGCTGGGTATCGGATTCTTGGTTGGCAACTATGTTCTTTCAGAGCTTGAAATATGTTGGTCCAGGCCCTTCTAGCTTTTAGAGTCTGGGTTGAGAAGTCTGCTGCTATCCATGTTGGTCTCCCCCTATATGTCATCTGATGCTTTTCTCTTGCGGCCTTCAAAATCCTATCTTTATTTTTAATGTTAGGCATTTTCATTATAATGTGCCTTGGTGTGGATCTGTTGCGATTTTGTGCATTTGGTGTTCTGTAAGCCTCTTGTATTTGATTTTCCATTTCATTCTTCAGGTTTGGGAAATTTTCTGATATTATTTCATTGAATAGGTTGTTCATTCCTTTGGTTTGTATCTCTGTGCCTTCCTCAATCCTAATAATTCTTAAATTTGGTCTTTTCATGATGTCCCATAGTTCTTGGAGATTCTGTTCATGATTTCTTACCATCTTCTCTGTTTGGGCGACTTTATTTTCAAGATTAAATATTTTGTCTTCATTGTCTGAGGTTCTGTCTTCCAAGCGGTGTAGTCTGTTGGTGATGCTTTCCATTGAGTTTTTTATTTGGTTTATTGTCTCCTTCATTTCAAGGATTTCCGTTTGGTTTTTTTTTTTTTTTTTTTTTGAGAATCTCTATCTCTTTGTTGAAATGATCTTTTGCTTCCTGCAGGTGCTCTTTCAGCTTATTGGTATTATTATTCATTGCCTGCATTTGCTCTCTTATCTCATCCTTTGCTTTGCAAATCATCTTAATCATGTATAATCTGAAGTCCTTTTCTGACATTTCTTCTACCATACTGTCATTGGATTCTATTACCATAGAATCTAGATTTGTTTGGATCATTTTCTTCCCTTGTTTTTTCATGTTGTTCATGTATCTTCCCCTCTAGTGCTGCAGATCTGGGGTATTGCAGATTTCCTCCTATAGACTTATAGTGGCCCTATAGGTTTCCAAAACCCTTTCTTTAAGGGGAGATGAATATTAGCAGTCCCCAAATCAGACACTATGCAATCCTAGACCAAATAGCCCTTATGGGGACAATAACAAAATTGTCATAATAAACAAAATGTGTTCAAATGTTATCTTTGGTAAAACAAACAGGTTTGCAATAAGGTCTGCAGTTTCTAATGGAGGACAAAGAGGATGCAGAGGGATATAGAATATGGCTGTTAATGGGATAATAAAAGAATATACAGAAGTTCTAGAAAAGAGAAAGGGTGAGAGTGTAATCAAAAGAAATCGGATGTTAGCATGTAAATAAGGGAGAAAACGACTCTGAGGGAACAGGTAAACAGAAGGAAAAGAAAGCAAGAAACGTAAAGAAATAAAAAGTTAAATTTTTTTTTTTTTTTTATAAGGAGAAAGAAGAAAATCTACTGTATAATAGTCATATAGTAATGAAACCTCCCAGTGTTCAGTAGCCTGATGTATGAGAGGTACCTGACAATGAGCTTCAAGCCTCCAGCAGGCGTCTCAGGATGGGATTTGCCCCACCTGAAGATCGGAGCTACGGCTTCTAGGATTATCCAAGATGGCTGCTCTGGCTTCCAAATGTGTTGGCAAATGGGGAGCTGCAGCTCAGGGGTGGACGTGGTCAGCTGGAGGTCCTGGAGACAGGATGCAGTTGGTCCGGCAGTGGTCCTGGAGGTTCCGTGTGTTTGGTGTGGTTGTGGGATCCAGGAGGCCGGGTGCAATCAGTTGATCTGGGTTCCCGGTGATAGGGCACCATCAGTTGGTCTGGGGGTCCTGGCGGCAGGGAGTAGTCTGTTGATGTGAGGGCTCCAGAGGCAGGGAGTGATCGGTCGAGCTGAGGGATCCTGGAGACGGGACTCAGTCAGTCCGGCCATGGGTCCTACAGGGCCTGTCTGTTGTCTCAAAATGGCGGCAGCCACATGTAATCAAACCTGCAGGTACTGTAACAGTGAACTTCCAGGCAGCAGCAGGCAGCTGGTTCTCCACTGGCGGTCTGCGGTCAGTCTGCTGGCAGCTGTCCGACAATCGGGAGGTGAACCTCGAGCGTTGGGCGATGGATAGGGGTAAGACAGGCGAGAGGCAGGCAAATGGCGGATGATAGACCCCTGACAGTGAGCAATCTGCTCTCAAAAAAGGCGTCGATATGTTGGCAGATTGCAGGTGATCACAGCAGACAAATGGGGTAAAGAGCAGGGGATCGATAAGCAGCAAAAACTGCCTCACCGAGAAACAGATATCCTCTGCCTGAATCCAGCGTTGCGGAGTGACAAGGAACTCAGCCTCCCTCTAGACCGCCATGTTGGATCTCCAAGAATATCTATTTTTATAGATATTAAGACAAAATCAAAGCAGGAGACAGGAAAAAAGCAATGTCTTGGCCTGCAGATTTAAAATCAGAGATCAATTGAGTTATATAAGCAAAGGAATCAGCTATTAAAGATTTTGGATAAGAAAATGTGAAAGTGAGATATTTGCTGTATTACAACTGCTTAAGTTTCTCAAAAGGGTTGGGCCAGTTGCATTTCATGTTAGACCTCAGTTTATTTATTTTTTGATGCTGGAGATTTAACCCAGAGCACTTTACCACTGTGCTACATTCCTAGCCCCCCTTTTTTTTTTTTTTATTTTGAGACAGGGTTTCACTAAGTTGCTGAGGCTGACCTTGAACTTGTGATCCTCCTGTCACAGCCTCCCAATTCACTGCAATTACAGGCCTGTGCCACTGCACCTGATTTAGACCTAAGTTTAAAAGGGATTTAAGAGGCAGTGAAGTTGGTCACCAAAGAATGGCAAAACATGATTTAGGAATGTAAGCATGAATGTGAATGCAGTAATGGATATGCATTACCTCCTTGATTTGGTGGATTGTGCTTAATATTTAAATGAAATTATTTTTATAACAAAGGAAAATATTAGAGATTGGTGTGTTCATAAAGCCAAATGCTTTGTGTTGACAGCAGGAAGAAAATTAAGCCATTTTGGAATAACTGAGTTTGATGTATTTCCTTTGTTCTCTTTACCCTAGATTTTTTTCCTTGACCCTTTCCTTTTGCAACACTGTACTACAGTGCTGTCCATTTCAATGCCCTGAAGCATTTCCCCTCTACTTCTAGTAGTTTCATAGTTTCTGGTCTTACAGATAAAGCCTTAAGTCCATTTTGAGTTGATTTTTGTAACTGGAGAGAGAGGAATCTAATTTTATTCTTCTGCATATAGTGTAAGTTATAGTACAGCCATTACAGAAAAGCATACGGAGGTTCCTCAAACAACTAAAATAGAACTACCTTATGATGTAACAATCCCACAACTGGGTATATAACCAAAAGAAATGAAATCAGTATAACAAAGAGACATTTGCACTCCCATATTCATTAACAGCACTATTCACAGTAGCCAGGAATTTTAAACAACTGAAGTGTTCATCAGCTGATAATTGATAAAGAAAATGTACTACATATATACATAATAGAATATTATTCATCCATCAAAAAGAATGAAATCCTCTCATTTGCAACAGTATAGGTGGAACATTGTTAATAAGCCAGGCACAGAAAGAAAAACATCTTGATCCCACGTGGAATCACAAAGTTGATTGTATGGAAGTTGAGTAGAATGGTGGTTCCCAGAGGCTGGAAGAGATGAGGAAGGTTTATCACCAAGTTCTCAGTTCTAATTAGAAGCAAGTAATTCTGGTGTCTGCAGTAGGGTGCTACATTACATACGACAGTAATGTGCTACTTTTCAAAAAGCTTGAAAAAAGGAGTATGAACATTTTCATAAAGAAGTGATAAATATTTAAGGAGATATATATGTTTAGCTGGATTTAAACATAGAATATATACATGTATTGAAGTATCACGTTATCCCATTAATACATACAATTTTTATGTTTTATGTACCAGGTAAAATAAATTAATTTTAAAATATGAAAATGTTACAGAAAGTAGAAAGACCATAAGATGGGTCATGATGGAAGGGTGTTCTTTAATGGGAAAACAGTATACTCTTGTGAGAGGGAAAAGCAAAAATAGAGTCTGTGGGAATGCCTAGTCTATAGACTGACTTGAGAAAGATTAGGAAGGAAGTTTGGGGTTATAATATGAGTACTAGACTTAGAAGTTTGTTCTATACAATTATTTGGAGCTATACTTTAGGACTGTTGATTTGGTAGTCTCTGTATAGGAGTAGAGAGATTACAGCAGAATCAATTCATAAATAACATTCATTGATGCATTCTTTTATCTAGCCAACAAATATAAATTGATCCTGTTAGAAGTTGTTCTGGGTGCTGGGAATGTAAGTGACCTTCCCTTTTCTCTGGAGTCTCATTCTTTGAGGAGATACAATAAATAAGTTAACAGTGCAATGTTCAGGAAATCGTCCAAGATCATTGATACTTCGCCTGAGACTTGAGTGACAAAGCAGCCAGCCAAGCAAAGGTCTGAGGGAAAACATACTAAGGATATACCAAGTGGAAAAAGCTTGAAGCAGGAGTAGTCTTACACTGAAAAAAAGAGAAAAGAGGTATTTTAAAGTGTACACTGTTAGAATATATCTTTAAGGACTGTGTCCAGTGAAGAATGAGATGATGCATTTTTTTAGAAATTACTGTCCCTTGGTTTTTGTTCAGTTGTCTCAGTACCTTGAGTCACTTTACCAGATAAGATCTTACATAAGGCTGATATGCAGTAGTTCATTGATGGTGCCAGACAACAAGAGCCTCTATATACATAAAGCTAATAATATATAATAATAATTAATTGACAATCTAAGAATAATTTTTTTGGGGGGCATCCAGATTCTGCCATAATATAAGTAGGACAAGTTAATATAAACACACACACACACACACACACACACACACACAAATGATTACATTTCAGGAAACTTGGTCTCTCTTTTCCCAGTAGTACTCTTAAGTACTTACTAGTGGACATGAAGGACATTATTGCAGGTTCACCATTTATTTTGTTGCTTTTTTTTTTTTTTTCCCCCAGTATTACAGAATACCCTGTGAGGGATAAGATGTGCAGAGTGTTTTGTTTGGTCTTGTCTTTTTTTTTTTTTTTTTTTACTTTTTTTGAGTCCACATTAGCGTTTGAAAATGGAGCCGAATAGTTCAGATATCTAACTTTTGAAAAATCTGAAAGTGGCATCATGGGGCAAATATTTTTGTATGGAGGCTGCTCTCTTTACACTTGCACTTAATAATTCACTGCTTTCCTCACCTTACCAGTTTCATTATGTTACTTGTTTGCACCCATAGATGTAGTATTTTTTTGTTTGTTTGTTTTTTGGTTTTTTGTTTTTTTTTTTTTTTTTTTTTTTGTTCAGGTTGTGGTACTGGGGATTGAACTCAGGGGCACTGGACCACTGAGCCACATCCCCAGCCCTATTTTGTATTTTTATTTAGAGACAGGGTCTCACTGAGTTGCTTAGCACCTTGCTTTTGCTGAGGCTGGCTTTGAACTCAAGATCCTCCTGCCTCAGCCTCCCAAGCACCTGGGATTTACAGGTGTATGCCATTGTACCCAGTGATATTGTGTTTTTGGAGAATATTCTAGTGGTGGCATCAGAATTCTTCCTATCACTATACTCCTTTTTTTTTTTTTTCCTTTGTAGAAGAGGGTATGCTCTGTAATAACATTTTCCAAAGTGTGAACTACAAGTCCACACTTGTAGTGTTGACTCTTGGATTGATGATGTGAAAGTAGTGGTGGACACAACTGCTAGATTCATTCAGGTGTGGTGGTGCATTCCTGTAATCCCAGCTGCTTGGGAGGCTGAGGCAGGAAGATGGCAATTTAAAGCTGGCCTCAGCAGTTTATTGAGACTTTGTCTCAAAATGAAAAATGAAAAGGACTGGGGGAGGTAACCCCATGGTAGTGTGTCCCTGGGTTCAGTCCCTAGTACCACACTCAGTCAATATTGAAAACACTGCTGGTTCTTTAAGCATAAAACAAGGTAGCAGCTCCATACTCTACCTATATTGGATTCCATGCTGCCAGGTAGTAAAGAAGCCAGTTTCACTTAAGTATCTCCTTTATATAGCAGTGAAAATTACTAATTTCATTAAATCCTGACTCCAAGCATACATTTTTAATATTTTGTGTAATAAAAGGGTATGTGTGCATAAAGCATTTCTCTTCCGTACTGAAATATGATGATTGTCTTGAGGAAAAATACTTATGTTATTAGTTGAGTTAAATTAACCATTGAGCTGAACAAACCTTTTAATTTTTTTTCATAGAGCATCAGTTTTCTTGAAAAAATAGCTGAATTGGGTTTGGGAAGGAAGTATGCTTGTCACTTCAGGGAAAATAGTTGATACTATTTATTGGTAATGATAAAATGCAAACTTTCTGTGAAAATTAGAATTTCAGAAAATATTTCATCTGTTACATGTGTTTGCTTCCCAGTACTTAATGACTTAATGAATTTTCTGTTGAGATCAGTGGTATTAACAAATGAGATTTGCAAAAATATTTTGTAAATGAAATGTGTCATATTTGGGAAGTCTCCATAATTCATGAGACCAGTAATTTACAAATGGTCATTGTAGATGGAGTGTACCAAGACACGTGGATTTTTTCATCAGAATATATAAAATGTTTATTGGTATGTCTGTGGACTTTATACTGAAACTAATGTTTAGGCAAATACCACTTGTTGAGTTTTGATATATTCATAATGAGTAATATCAGAATTATCTGAAAATGCTACTAAGTACTTTTTCTAACATTTACCTGTGGGAAATGTGAATTTCCTTTTATACTTTCAACAAAGCAAATAAAAAGGGCTGTGGAGATAACCCAGTGGAAAAGCATCCATGGGCTCAGTCCCAAGTTCATATTAGAGTAAACTGAATTCAGAAAGAGATGAGAATATTCTAAACCAGACATTGAGAAAATTTGCACATAGGTGAAATAAGTCATTCTTCTTAGAGTCTGATTTTTTTCCCCAAGTTTTGAGAGTCGGTTATTTTCACAGGTGATAGGATTATTCTTGTTTTTTAAATGGGTACGTTTTTGAAATTTCCTGATTTAAATTAATATGATGTGTCAGTTACTATGGCCCACAAAAGCAGAAGTTTTGGAGGGTGTTCTTAGTAGTTTAAAGCATAAAGGATGCTGAGACCAAAAGGATTGAGAATTGCTATTTTGGAGTCAGACGACATTCATTCCCAAAGGGTTAAGTGGAGTGTCTAGTATATGGATCACTGGTTCTGAAGCCTTTTAATAGCCTTAAACCAAAAATGGATTTGTTTCTAGGCGAGGATTTTTTAGTGCCTTGTATGGAGTAAAAATGCATTCTGAAATCTTCAAAGGAGCTGTAATTTACCTCAACTTACTCAGCTATAGAGCTTTCAACTTGACTGATGTTCTTTGGAATAAATTTTGGAACTACTCCTCCATAAAGATACTACTGTAAGAGTTTCAACTAGGTATTCCCTGTAGACATCGGAGACAGAAGCTTTGGATCTCAAACTACCCTGGCTTTGAATCCTGGCTCTGCACTTTATTAGCCTCAATTTTCTTTCCTATGAAATGGAAACATTAGAAAATTGTTCTGAGCATATGTAGAATAACAAAGTAAACACTCTTCCTAAATAGTGAGTACTCGTTTTTAATTATTCCCTACTTTTTAAGTAGATACAAATCTCCATTACAAACATTCCCCATGTCACTAAAGCTAGTGAGTCACAGAGAATTGTAGGAACTAACCTAACAAGTTGGTAGAATAGTGACTGGGCATCCGGTGGTGTACATACCGGCAGTCCAAATTGTCCAGGCTCTTAAGCCATCAAAAAAGATAGCATATCCTCTGTCCCAGTCCTACTTAACCTGAAGAATTTCTGTAATAATAAAAGCAGTAGTGTCACCTCATTTCTTAACCTGATAATACCTGGAAAGGGAGGATCTTATTTTCTATTATACTATTCATTTTGGAGTGTTTTTTTTTTTTTTTTTTTTTTTTTGGGGCGGGGAGGTGGGTTCTGGGGATTGAACCCATGGATGCTTAGCCATTGACTGAGCCACATCCCCAGCCTGTTTTTTTTTTTTTTTTTTTTTTGTTGTTGTTGTTTTGTTTTGTTCTGTTTTGTTTTGAGTCAGGGTCTTACTGTATTCCTGAGCCTGGTTTTGAACTTTCGATCTTCCTGCATGAGCTTCCTGAGCCACTGGGATTATAGGAGTGTGCCACCATGCCTGGCAAAATTTCATTTTGGAGAGAGATTGACAGCTTACTGGAGTGATTCTATCACAGTATTATGTACAGTTTCAATATATTCCTCATTCCATTTTTTGGGTTCTTAATGTTTTGTGATTCAGGCTCATACAGATATTTGTCCAATTCAGTTGATCTTTTCTCATCTTAATTAAGAAATAATTTCCATTGTGGGGGGAGGGAGTAAGGAAGGAAAGGGAAGTACTGGGGACTGAAGTGGAGCCAACTATGTTATATGCATTTATGAGTATGTGGAAATGAACCCCACTATTATGTATAATTTACTAATAAAACAATTTTTAAACAAGAAATAACTTCCATACATCTTTATTGTTAGTATTCCCTCCACCCTTACATTCTGAGTGTAGCAATAGAGAGCATTCCTGTACTTTGATTGTTAATGTGGAAGAATAGAAATGTGATAGATGGAACAAAAAAGCCATATTGAATTATAACTCTGCACTTTGTTAGGCACTCTGGCCTTAGACAAGTGACTTGGTCAGTCTGATTCTCTCTCCTGCTCTGTAAAATGATAGTACCAATTCCATTCCATTAATTTTAAGGATTAGATGGGAACACCTTGATTATTTAGCTCTATGCCTATTATTGTATGTGCTCAATGTATGTTAGTTCCTTCTACCCTATATTTGTATATCCAGACATTAAAAAACGCCACTCTTGTATTTTGCTCATTGGAAAGTTCTTTTGGTCATTATTCAAGAAGTATTTATTCTTGTTTTATACAGTTTAAAAAACTCATTGCTATAGCATACAAGGCAGAGGGCGACAACTAGAAACTGCTGGTAGAGCAAAAATTATAGTGTGACAACAAGGAAAAAGTCACACATTATAACGAAGAGAACAAAACTCTGTTTGTGGTATTATTCCATTATGTGAAAGCAAACCATTTCACTTTCTCTTAAAGGCCTGAATACGTAATTGAAATATAGTGTAGTGTACTAATTTGTGTTGTTTAAATTTATGAAGGCATGAGAGCACCTTATATTTCAGAATGCTTCATCATCAAAAATTATAATAAATTCAACTGGAAATGTAACTCAGTGTTAGAGCTTGCTTACCATGCACAAGGCCCTGGGTTCAATGCCTAGTGTGCCTCTACACAAAATTATAGTAAAATCTGTGTTAGTGCTTGAAGGAAAATATGGTATTCAAGAATGACTTAGTCTTCAGAGTTCCTAACTATATAAAGTTCACTATGGTTAGTGTAGTAAATGAAAAGTAGTAATAGTGATATTTGTGGACTTCTTTATTGAATAGTCTCATCAAATCCTGACAGTAACCAAAGAGGACATATACTATTTTTCTCATTTTATATTTGAGGAAACCAAGGCACAGTTACATAACTTCTTTGAGTACTGTGTGAATGGTACAAATGATGATTCACTAGCTGTATTTTTTTTTGGTAGTGCCGGAAACTGAACCCAGCACTCTGCCAACTGATCTATTTCCCCAGCCCCTCACTAGCTGTATTGTTCTATACAAATATTAAAGTGAAGTACAGTCTGTCTTTTTACCTAGTAGTTAGTGACTTTTTGGTGAGCATTATGGAACGGAACATTTAGAAAATAAGTCAATATTGCAGTAAAGTTCATGAAAATGATCATGTAGGCAGGATTCTGTGCTGGTCAGCTAAGTGTTAAAGTTTTTAGTGCCTGATTATGTTATATATTAAAGCATATTCTACATCTAGAATTTTGTCCTGTAGTTGTACAAGTACACAAGTTTGTGCACAATAATGTTTTTTATCGTTTTTGATACTACTGGGAAAACTTTAAATGTCCTTTGTAGGGTATTAATTTGTGAACAGCTATACGATGCAATGCTATGTAAGAAGGTGAGAGACCTATATATGCTGATGTAGAAAGTTCTTTTAGTAATATAAAATCATATGCAATTTGAATCTGTTTTCATAAATGTATTACTTATGTGTACTTGTGTATTTATATACATGTAGAAAAACAGAAGAACATGGGAAAGGAATGATTAATTCTAATGGGAATTCTAGGAACTTTAAATTTCATATCCTTAAGTATTATTTATAATACTATGTTTACGTAGATTTTATAATGTTAAGAAAATAAAGCTTAGTGGTTTTCAGTAGCTATCGGTACTACACCAACAAGCACTAACTGACCCTGGATTTCCTAGTAAGTTAGGAATCTTAATGGAAGAGGTTTTTGAGACTCTATATCCTAATATGTACTTCAGATATTCTTCATGTTTGAGGTATTTAACTGTGCTAGACAGTGAGTATGCACATAAATATGCATAATTAAGATTAAGAGGAAATTATGGAGAGGAAATTAAAAGAGTGAGACTACTTCAAAAGATGCTGAATTAATATGTTTCAAAATTTAGAGATGATAAATGATTCTCTAGGAAATGATCAAATATTTTAGAAATAGAAAAACAGCTTATTTCAAATAAGATGGAAGAAATGGAGACACATATTATCCTTGCCATAGGTGAATTCTTCAGCTCTTCATGGAACCCATAATTTCTGATCTATTTAAAATATTTCAGAGCAGACAGAAAAGAAGTAAAGGCTTGCTAGTTAGGTTTACAAAGCCAGCATAATCCTAATTCTAAAACCTAACAGATTTTTTTTTTTTTTTATATACAAAAGTTTAATTGTGGACCCAGGATGTAACTCAGTGGTAGAGCACTTGTCTAGTGTGCTTTATGCCCTGGATTTGATCTCTGGTACTGCCAAAAAAAGTTTTAAAGATTATTATTAAAATTTATTATTTTAAAAAGATCATACATCATGATTAAATGGAATTCTTTCTAGGAACCAAAGGATAGTTCCACATTAAGAAATCTGTTAATATACTTATTAATAGACCAAAGAGAAAAGTGTTGGTCTTTTAATTTTCTCCTCAGTGCAAATGATTGCATCTATTTGTTTTTTTTTTTTTTTTTTTAAATATGAAACCAAAACCAAACACTTAGAAGAAGAATGGAACTAGCTGAATAGTGTAACAGGTGTTAGTGTTAGACAGTATCATGCTTAATAAGAAAACACTAGAGTTGATCTTGTTTAATTTTAGAACAAGCCTGTAGATAGCAATTCCAAATAAAATCTCAATTTATTCTAACAAATGATTCTGAAGATCATTTGGAAGACTATATGACAATATTGTACATACTTTGTTTTACAAACAAAAGTATCTTAAGATGTGTAATGATCCCCTACAAGGCATTAGATGGGCCAGAAGAGTAGTGACTTAAGACATTAATCACAGTAAGAATGCCTGCATGGCCCGTAAGACTGTGTGGCCTTCCTTTATTAACTGTGCCTTCTTTTCCTCAAAGTTCCCTTAATGGTTAACTCGATCCTTTGGATTTCTTTTGTCTTTTTTTAATTTCCTCAGAAGCACATGCCCCTTAGTGGCAGAACCAGGAATTTGTTGTACATCAGTCAACAAATTCGACTTTTCTTTTTTCACAAACAGATGGTTGTTGTGATAGCACTGACAGGTTCTTTTCTTGAATTCTGTGTATACTTCAGACTTAATACCACAACATCTCAAATATGCTTTACCTTCATTTGAATTTGGAAAAAAGAAAATCAAATGAAACATACAAGAATTCGTATTCTTAAAAAAATGTGACAAACGGCTGAAGTTGTGGCTTAGTAATAGAGCATTTGCCTAGCATGTGTGAGGCACTGGGTTCAGTTCTCAGCACCTCATATAAATAAATGAATAAAACAAAGGTCTATCAACATCTAAGAAAAAGGTTGCAAGGATACTTAGTGTTTGTTTTAAGATGAATTTATAATGTCTATATGGCAAAAATCTGTACCTTTTCAAGTTATAATTTTATCTCATATCTGAAATCCTCTTTTTAAAATATTTTCTTGCAGTATCCAGTTAAAGACGTGCTTGTTAAGAGTGACTGGAATGATCAATGTAGGTCCTTGAAAGCTTTCATGCTAAAAAAAAAGAAAGGGACAAAAAGTTTCAATGTTTCAATGAAAGTAGTATAACCATATTAAACACAGGAAAAAGGCCCTTCTAATTTTTTTTATTTATTCTTTTTAGATATACATGAGAATAGAATGCATTTTGACATACATGTATGGAGTATAACTTATTCAAATTAGGATCCCATTCTTATGGTTGAACATGATATGGAGTTACACTGTATATTCATATAGGAACCTAGGAAAGTTACATCCAACTCATTCTACTGTCTTTCTTATTCTTATCCCCCCTCCCTTCCCTTTATTCCCCTTTTGTTTAATCCAAGAACTTCTATTCTTCACTGCCCCCCCCCCCCCCTTATTGTGTGCTACAACACTTGGTCTTTGTTTTTTGGGGGAGATTGGTTTATTTCACTTAGCATGATAGTTTCCAGTTCCATCCATTTACCAGCACATTGCCAAAATTCCATTCTTCTTTATGACTGAGTAATACTCCATTGTGTATATATTGTCTATATGTACCACATTTTCTTTATCCTTTCATCTGTTGAAGGGCACCGAGGTTGGCTCCATAGTTTAGCTATTGTGAATTGAGCTGCTACAAACTGATGTGGCAGTGGCACTATAATATGTTGATTTTAAGTCCGTTGGGTATAAACTGAGGAGAGGTATGACTGGTATAAATGGTGATTCCATTCCAAGTTTTCTGAGGAATCTTCACACTGCTTTCGAGAGTAGTTGCACCAATATGCAGTCCCACCAGGTATGAGTGTACCTTTTCCTCCAGTCCTTGCCAACATTTATTGTTGCTTATGTTCCTGATAATTGCCATTTTGACTGGAATGAGATGGAATCTCATTGTGGTTTTAATTTGCATTTCTCTAGTTGCATTTCTCTAATTGAACATTTTTTCATATATTTGTTGATTGTATTTCTTCTGTGAAGTGCCTGTCCAGTAAGGCCCTGCTATTAATCTCATGTAACAAACTAGCTGATAGAATTTTGATAGTTTCCAAATTTGTGTTTCTGTGGTTAAAATTGTGTACCTTGCTTTTCTCCTTCGTTTAATATATCCTTAGGATTTTGCCATGTTATTTTATCATTTTTAACTCTTATTTTAAATGGTTGTATAATAAGCTATTGGTTGCATGGCACTGTTGTATATGCACAGTACTTATGATAAAGTGTGTAGATGATATATTTCTAAAAAATAATGTGAACCTTAAGGAAAAATCATTAATAAAATAAAATTGCTCACTACATGGATTTTGATAAATAGGAGAATAATTTTCTTATTATAAAACCAGTTTCTGAAACTTGAAAAAAATTGGTTACCATATATTAGAAAAGCATTTTTGGAGAAGTTATAAACAAGTTGGTAGCTGCTTATTTTTGAATGAATTTTTATCGTAAATCTTAATGTTAACATTTTTATCTTTTATAGATTATGGAACTATGTGGTGCAACAAGACTTGGTTATTTTGGACGAAGTCAGTTCTACATTGCTTTGAAACTTGTAGCTGTTGCCCAGTCTGGTTTCCCATTAAGAGTGGAAAGTATAAATACAGGTAAATATGCAACACACTAGTAACTAAAATGAAAATAGTCCTCTACTTACAAATGAAGTTCAAGTCAGTATTACTTTTGAGTCTTTCTGATATTATAATGACATCTGTGACCTTGAAAGTGTCATGACTTTATTCTCTTCCCTTTTTTTTTGATACCAGAGTTTGAACCCAGGGGGGCTTAACCACTGAGCCACATCCCCAGCTCTTTTATATTTTATTTAAAGACAGGGTCTTGCTGAGTTGCTTAGGGCCTTGCTAAATTGCTGAGGCTGACTTTGAACTCATGATTCTTCTGCCTCAGGCTCCCAAGCCTCTGGGATTACAGGCGTGTGCCAGTGTGCCTGGCTCATGACTTTATTCTCATTACTTGCATTTCTCACTTGAGAATGTTAGAAATATATGTCTAATATCTGTTAGGGCATAGAATATGTACATCATATATATTTGATGATAACATTCAAATTTTTTCAGAGTTAATTTGCTAAAAATTGCTTAGAATTTAGATAATTTTATCAAGGTAAATGGCACATTGTAGTGACCATCTTCATCTGTAGCTTCCTTGTTTTCTTCTGTTCCAATATTATACTTGCCCCATTTTTGTTGTTGTTTGAGAGGCTGTAGAAGCTCCCTTGAATTACAAAGTATCAGTTAACCAAAACTTTCTGATTAATAGAGATAATATTAAAATACTGGAGACCAAAACCTGTTCACAGGTTTCAATTATTTGGAGGGTTGTTGCTATGGAAGAAGATAGACATTCTGTAAAAGTGGATGCTTGTATGTGGATGGTTCTGTAGTTTTCATAGAAAGGAGAAAGGGAAAATTTGACATTTTCTTTAATGTTAGCATTTTTGTGCTTTTAAATCTTAGCTCAGTTTATTGGTTGATCAGAGGTTTTCATTGTGGACCTCTGATTTGCTGCATCTTACTCTGGTGTTGAGAATTTCCATTCTTTTCAAGTGATTTTGAAATCTTACGTATATAATAAATAAACTTAATTATTTCCCTCCTTCGAGTGGTGATTCTAAAGAGATATCCAGAGGGACTTAGTGATGTAGCTCAGTGTTAGAGTACTTGCCTAGCATGCATGTGCAAAGGCCCTGTGTTCAATCCCCAGCAGAGACAGATAAATGGAGGTAATCACGTAGTAGAGGCAATGTACTTTCCTCCAAAAATGATTCTGCAGCTGTACTATTCTACCCAAAATGTATAAGTTGACCTGCAAGGAAGTTGTTTTTAATCTTTTTCCTCTGCTTAAAATTGAATGTAGAATACCTGGTTGTAGGAAAACCAGACTAAAGGGGATATATAGATTCCATCTACCATGTCCTTGGTAGGCAGGCAAGGTATTTTCAGCAATTTCCATTATGAAAATGTCTTAATTAAACTAGTCTCAAACTTAATGACATATTCTGTGCTCTACTTAAAGTTCTAAAATCTTACTTTAGAGACCCAGTATGAGTAGAAGCATCCTAGGCTTTCAGTCTAACTGACCTGCGTTCAGATCCTGTTGCTTCCTGCCAGTGTAGCCTTGGCAATCTCAGCCTCAGATTTCTAATCTGTAAATAAGACTGATGTTGATTGGGGTGAGATGAATAAAAAAGGCAAGTAAAGAACCAGACATAGAGTGGACATTTAATATAGCTATTGTTAGCACCCCTTAGAAGGACAGTTCCTAAAACATCTAAGCCATTTTATGTCTATTATTTCTCTGTCAGTTTTTGTAAAAATTTCATACTTAATTTATTTCACTTTTTAAATTCATGTGTCCTTTTTTAATTTTAAAGTAATGTAGATGGAGCATCCCTAATCTAAAATCCCAAACCCAAAGCTTTGTGAACCCTGACATGATACACCAAAAGTTTTGGATTTTGAGCGTTTCAAATTTTGGATTTTTGAATTAGAGATGCTTATCTTGTAAAGTCTATGCACATATTCCAAATCTGAAAAACTCTGAAATCTGTAACATTTCTGGTCTCAAGTATTTTGAGTAAGGAATGCTCAGTGTAATTATTATTGTTGTAAACAGTAAAGGATCTTCCTCTGCCAAGATTTGTTGCTTCAAAGAATGAACAAGAAGCTCGCCATGCAACCTCATATTCTTCAGATTCTGAAAATCAAGGATCTTATTCTGGTGTGATTCCCCCTCCACCTGGCAGAGGGCAAGTAAAAAAGGGATCTGTAAGCCATGACACGGTTCAACCTCGTACGTCTGCAGATCAACAGGTAATCACATTCATGTCAATGTTATCAGTTGATGTCCTGTACAGATGTTTCTACTAAAACATTTATTAGTACCTTAACAGTTAAAATGTCTCCTTAAAATTAAAGTTTTAAAATAATTCTTCCTAGGAACCTACATCCCCAGTAGTTTCACCACAGCAGTCCCCACCAACTTCTCCACATACATGGAGGAAGCACAACCGTCATTCCAGTGGAGGGAATAATGAGAGGTCTCTTGCAGGACCTGGGCCATTTTGGTCTCCTTTTGGTGAAGCACAATCAGGTATTTGAGCTACTCCAGAAGAATTAATTATTTAGAATTTTAAATTCAATGTTCCTTTAAGAGTTGCCTCCAAGACAATTTTTAATTGTAAGGTTAAGTTAAACAGAAGCAAAAGCTAGTTATGAAAATTTGTAAGTAGATACATTTCTTTGAAAAGTTTACTTAACATAGATATGAGGTTTAAACAAAGGATTGTAGATAACAGATTGAAGATAACATCAATAATCATTTCCCAGAAATTTGGGGATATAAGTTTTATTATTGACAGGGAAACCACAAAACAACTAAAAAGAGTTAAATGAGATAATTTTTAATTGGACACAAAAGAATCCTTAGGAAATTGTAACATTTCTTTGAAGTTGGAATTTGACAGAAAACTTTTTTTGTTAGTGTAATGACACAGAATAATGGGTTTCACTAGAAAGAAAACTTTAAAAATGTAAGTGGTAGTTTGTTACAATCTTAGCTTAAAAACCTGCTCCCCCCACTCCCTTCAAATGTGATTCAGTGTGTTCATCTATTCTCCTAGGTTCTTCTGCTGGTGATGCAGTGTGGTCTGGGCATTCTCCACCTCCACCTCAAGAAAACTGGGTCAGTTTTGCAGATACTCCACCAACCAGTACTCTTTTAACCATGCATCCTGCTTCTGTCCAGGTGTGACATTTTATTGGTATTGCATTTTTATTTGCTTCATTCAGAGTATTGCTGCAGTCATTATTTTATATTTTGCTGTTGCAGATTTTATAAATGTAAGTTGACTCTTATTTAGAAAAAAAAAAAAAATCCAGAACTTCTCTGTGCTGTTTTTCAAGCCCGTTATCACTGGAATGTTTCACTAAAGGTTTTGGCTTATTTGTTTCTAATTTCCTAGTGAAGCTTGGAAAGATTTCTGCATCTGGAAATATATTTGCTTGGCTTCCTTAGCACATTTTTCATAACTTTCTGTTGCTTACATAATTGCTATCATTCTACACATTTATATAATCATTGTGCAACAACATATCCAATAACCTGGCTCTAACAAATATGTGACTTGCTAATGACTTCTTACATTTTAAATATCCACAAAAAAAGTAAGTTTTACTGTTAAGGATGAGTAACCTACCAATCTTGGTCCATATAATCATATAGATAGATACTGTACTGAGGAAAAAATGTTTCATTGCAGGACCAGACAACAGTACGAACTGTAGCCTCAGCTACAACTGCCAATGAAATTCGTAGGCAATCCAGTAGTTATGATGATCCCTGGAAAATAACAGATGAACAAAGACAGTATTATGTAAATCAGTTTAAAACCATTCAGCCTGATCTAAACGGATTTATTCCAGGTGAGTTGTTGAAAACAGAAGTTCTTCTAGATGGAACAGGACGATCTCAATTTCATAATCTCAAAGACATTGTTTTATTGGTCCTAGATTTTAATTATAAAAGATCATTAATTCCAAGATTATTTATCTAAAAAGTTTATAATCAATCACTGAGGACCAAAGAAAAATGACATTCACAATAATAGTTACTTTTTCCCAATGAAAAAAAGTCTAAAAATCTTACCTCACATTCTGTTTTTAGATCTATATGTTCAGAATAACATTAACACTCTTTTAATATTTCAGGATCTGCAGCTAAAGAGTTTTTTACAAAATCAAAACTTCCTATTCTTGAGCTTTCTCATATTTGGTAAGTGGAGTGTATCATTAGTTGGGTAATACGGGTTGTTTTGAAGGAGTTTCCAGCAGGTAGATTTCAGAACCTTAAAACTATGAGACTAACCTGTTCAAAAATGTTCTCCAAGAATTCAGTATGGCCTTACAATAGCCAACTTCTCTCTCACTTTCTAGGAAAGAAATGTGGACATCTTTCATAGTAGAAATAAGTGGTATGGAAATTCTTTGTAAACTCTAAAATTCAAACAATATTAGCTCTTGTTGCTGGCATAATGAATGTGTGGAATAAAAGCTAGTATACATGGTTGTTGTTTATTGCTTTTGGTTTTTATCAAGTTTAATAAGGTCTAATGAGAGCAGACACATTCAGGGTGGTATGGCTGTAGACAACTTTAATAAGTTCTATACCGGGTCTTGAAAAGTAATGCTTAGCTCCCATGTTAAACATAGACTTAAATTGTCTAGCTGCCACATAGTTGGAATTGGTCACTGGGACACAAGTACAATTTCAAATTATGTTTTGATAATTATGTTCAGATAAACATTTCTACTCTGTTTCAATATACCCCTCTATATTCTAAATTATTTTGTAATAGATTTTTAGTAGTATAGAGTACTGTAATAGGAGGTAGTTAGATTGTGCCTAAAACTGAGAAACTAAGAACTAGCAAACATTCATGCCTTTTTTAGATGAAGGCAATAAATACAAAAGAGGTGGCCTTACATCTAGGAAATGGTAGGGGCAGCAGGGTGGGGGGCTGCATTTGTGTATTAAGCGTTGTAGTTCTATTCAGTGCTTTAAAGTACATACTTGTTGAACTTTGGTAACAATAAAAACAATTTTAAAGAATGTCCATGGCTTTATTTTATACAGCTAACTTTATTACTTATATACACAGGTTAAAGGTCAGTTTTGGTGACCTTAATTATTGGCACTATTTTTCAGCATTTTATTATGAGAATTTCAAGCATTTAGGAAAGTCGAAGAAATTCCAGATGCCCACCACCTAGATTCTATGATTAACATTTTGACATATTTGCTTTATTACCCATCTTTGTGTCTGTGGGGTTTTTAAACCTCAAGACTTTGTACTCTTTCAAGGAAAATACTTCTCTTTCTTCTTTTTGAGAAAAAATGGAATCCAAAGCAGAGTATGGTTGTGTTCATAGTAAGTTTGTCTTCTAGGGAACTCTCAGACTTTGATAAAGATGGTGCATTGACACTGGATGAGTTTTGTGCTGCTTTTCATCTGGTGGTTGCTAGGAAGAATGGCTATGACTTACCAGAAAAACTCCCTGAGAGCTTAATGCCCAAACTGATTGATTTGGAAGATTCAGCAGGTAAGATTGGAAGCCATGGGAGCGCATGCCTTGATAAATATAACTCTTGATTCTGAAACAAAATCAAGATATATGTTAAAACGTAGCTTAATATCTATCTTAGACTTTCCATCAGAAGCAGATAGACTTGCCATTTGAATAAGATAAGTAGACTGAACTTTGGATGTGTTTTAGTCAGTTTTAAAAATAAAAATAAAGAACATATACACTTGTTTCATCTTTAACTTGTGACTTGCTGAGATTTGAAGAGCACTTCACAATTTTGTTATTTCTCTGTTTTAATTGCATTATTATCTGAAGTGAGTAATCTGTCTTCATTATAAATGTTTTTCCATTTAATGCCTCTTAATTTGTTGAAAGGAAATCATCTGATTTATCATTAGACCCTTGCAAACACAAGCGTTTTCCTTTAAAAACACCAAACTTTCTTCCTTCAGATTGTAAGGAAATCTGGAAATTTTGAGTTTGATATTAGATAATACTATGTGGGGGAGTGCTGGGGATTGAACTCAGGGTCACTCGACCACTGAGCCACATCCCCAGCCCTATTTTGTATTTTATTTAGAGGCAGTGTCTCCCTGAGTTGCTTAGCACCTCACTTTTGCTGAGGCTGGCTTTGATCTCAGAATCCTTCTGCCTCAGCCTGTTTTGTTAGCAAGAATGCTAAATGATTGTATTTACTGAGAGCTTTCTTTAAAAACAAACAAAAAAGTAAAAATTAGCATTCCTTAAATTCTGAATCAATAAAGAGAAATTTGAGCCTACTTAAAGCCAAATTATTGTCTTCGATCTTCCTGTCTAAATTCTCTTTTTTTTGTGTTGTGCTGGGGATTGAACCCAGGGCCTTGTGCTTGCAAGGCAGGCACTCTACCAACTGAGCTATATCCCCAGCCCCTAAATTCTCTTTTGATGATAATGACAGAAGGGATTTTATATTTTGGAGAAGTTAAAACAGAATTTGGCTTTCAAATGGACATTTATTAGGCAACATCACTTTAACCCTGAAGTGTGTATGGTCTAACTTTATTGTGTAAGTTATACCAAAGGAATCATATATATGAAATTACTTTTGTGAAGAGAAAGAGTCAAGAATATGAATGTGCTTCTACTTCTGCCAGTTATGCCTATGACCTCGGGCAAGTTCCAGCCATATATTCTACTTTTTCCTGTTTCTCTACCTGATATAGAAATGGATGCTCTTCACATTGACCTGTACACTTACCTTTTGTCAACCAGTGGGTTGATTAGTTTGGCATTGATTTTATTTTTTTAGGAGCATTTTTCTATGGGAATCCTAAGATTTAACTATTTCAGGTACTTATAAAGTTCAGTTAACCTCTAACTTGAACTAAAGCTGAATACTGTGTCTTCATTAGGTGGTTTTGTTTCAGAGCACTTTGATTTATCTGCTTAAAAAATAAACCAATAACTTCTTTATTTAGCTCACATGAGTGTTGCCAAAAGAAAAAATTGTGATAGCCTCAGACTCTTGGTATTATTTGGTTTAAAAAAAAAGGCCTTAGGACTATGGGCGTAGCTCTATGGTAGAGTATTTGCCTAGTTATATGCAAGGCCCAGGGTTTGATCCTTGCACCTTTGAAAAAAAAAATTGAATCTTGGATCTAGAGTTTTTATATGACTGAAGCTTTTGAAAACTGATAGTGTAGTAATACAAGGAGATGATATAAGTTAAATTTAATCTGTTGCGTGTCATTTTCTAGAGGATTGTTTTGGTTTTGTCATTTGTATATTCAGACAGATGAATCTGGCTTTTGCATGTAATTAGTAGATTTTTCTTTAATTTGAATAAAATCATTGCCTTTGTAAATATCATCTGCTGAATTTTAAGGCTGATGTTCAGAAAGTAGTTCTTTTCTGGGCATTTGTCTTTTTGTCCAATTTACTTGTTAACATACACATGTCAGAGGCTCTGATATTTTGCCTGTTTATCTGTGCACTATTGCTTTTTAACTATGATTTTAGAGGTATCACAAACTTAAGACTATATTTTGTGTGTGTGTGTGTGTGAGAGGCAAGCACTCTACCAACTGAGCTATATCCCCAACCCAATACATGGTTTTCTGGTTAACTTTTTTGTAAACATTTTAACCACATAAATGTGATCTGTTTTGTCTATTTATAAGTGATAAATTTGGGAATTCTGTTAAGTTAGGGGTTGGAGGAAAGAAATATATATTTTATTCCACCTATCATAAACCTGGGATTCATATGACACAAAACCCTTTTAATGTAGAAATTGTCCAGTGCCACTGTGGGTCATTCAATGCCTGTTAAAATTATTATGAATAGCTGTGTTTTTAAATGTGCACAAGGAAGAAATAACCAAATAGTTTGTTCTTGCTGATCATAGTTATCCCTGCTTTGGAGCTGTTTTGACTATTGGCCAGGGTAGTTTCTTTTCTTTGATCTCTCCTAGCATCTTCTACTTACTTTTCAGAATGGAACATATCACACTGAATCTTGTTTCTTTTATCTTTTATTTTTACCCCTTTCAACTAGTATACTTTGAGCTTCTTTAAAAATATGAAATGTATTATACTCATAAGTATCTTCAGGACCTAGAGTGTTGACAGGCATATACTAAATTGCTCAGTAAAAATTATTGGAAGATAAATGCTAATTTTGTACATTTTCAAAATAAGATAGTTTTTGTTGATACTTTTCTGCCTTTGAAGATATAGCAGTTTGCAATAGTAAGTTTGTGATGTTGGGACAAAACTAAAATATTACCTGTACAAGTGTTCTATACTTTGAATTTAAAACTCTTAAGGGGTAAGATCACAACTCAGTTGTAGAGTGCTTGCCTAGCATATTTGAGGCCCAGGGTTCAATCCCCAGCACCAGGTAAATAAATCACTCAGTCAGTCAAATAGATGGTGAACAGTTGGTGACTTAATTACAGCTCTTGGGAGTTACAAGTTGGCTTTCTCCAGGATATAGACATGGGTTGAGATAAATAGGTATTTTTTTCAAAAATAATTTGAGCAGGTTTATGGGATTAAATAGCAGACAAAACAATTAAGAATCAGAGGTAGAAGTAGTTAGGTAGACATAATTAAAATATGTAATATTAGCACTGAAATTTGGCAAGTGAAATAGAAACACTAGGTATTTGTTTTACAAAAGGTTTCTAAAAATTCATCTGCAGACACAGTGTCTGAAGCTGGATTCAAGAATGTTTATCTTCTTTCAAAAAAAAAAAAAAAAATTAAGGTAACCTACTAACCTGCTATAGTATTACACCTTAAGGGGAAAAAATGTGAAGGTGCTGTACCTCTTAAACCTGTCTCCAAATAATCTTCTTTGTAGAACTGATACAGTTTTACATGTTTTTTTGTGATTATATGATACATTTTCATCTCTCTTCCAAACTAGACTGAAGCTCTGGGGATAGTAAGTAGATTAGTTTTGTTTGTTGTATGTCAGTACCTAGCAGAGTGCAAATCGAATACATAAATACACAAATTTTTTAAATGACTGACAGAGCAGATATTTTTTAACTGTTCTGTTTCCATAACACACTGCTCATGTAATTATCTGTTTAAGATACTGAAAGAGATAAAGGGGTGTGTTTTCTATCTTCTCCATAATCATAACTGTATGCATTAAACATGGGCATGTTCCATTGTTTTATCTATGGTGCATAGCTTATATTTCCCCAAACTCTAAGCAGTACTTCCAAGGAGAATATTTTTGAAAACCAGGGAAGAGAAGACACATGAAACTTTTCACAAATAGTTTACTCTAGAAATCCATATAAATTGAGATTACCTTTATACAAGTTAATTACTGTTAAGAGCATCTCTTGTATATGCCCAAAAGTTTTTTATAGCCTGAACACACACGAACCACTAAAAGTAACACAGAATCTTGGTTTGTGAAAATTCATTATCCAAGTGCTATTAGCCACAGAGAAAAAAAAATAATGAAAATATGCACTAATACTCATCATCAACATTACACTCAAGGAATTATTTCTCAAACCCCCCACCAACACACACACACACACACACACACACACACACACACACACACACACACACACAATTCTTAACAACAGTGTCATTTCTTTCCAGATATGTATTAAAACTGAAAAATTAATACAGTAAATCACAACTGTTGGCAAAAATGCACCATTTAATGAAATTGGTGGGAGTAATTACAATTCCTAGGATCCAAGACATTGACAAACCAGGGTGGATAATACTTAAAGAAGAAAAACTGGAAGGATAATTATAGTCAGTGCTTTCAGAAATTATAGTTTCAGTATTAGTGAATTCGTAAGGGTCTCTGAAAATAATTAATGATACTCTTGTTTTTTTCAGAAGTGAACTTTTTCTTTACTATTGTGCTATGATAGTGAAAAGGAAATAAAAGACAGTTCTGTTCTCAGAGAACTCTGTGGGAGCAAAAGCCTTATATTCTTGCTTAGTGCTATATCCTAGGAGCCTGGAACCTTAATAGGCTTTCAGTAAGTGTTCATGGACTCATTAATACTTTTTAATTTTTCCAAATTACACTCCTCTCAAAATTAACATTTTTCATTCTTGGTTCTTTATGCTCATTTCCATAATTTTCTGTGTTTTTAAGACAAAGCCCCAATTATATTTCTTTTCCTCTTTTTGAAATTCTAGTTCTTATTTTAAGTAGTTTAAATTAGGAAGACTTTGTTCATTTTAAGCTATCCTTTGATACTGGGCACCTCTTCTGTATCTTTAATATAATAGCTGAGTCAAATTATAGGTGCTATCACATATTCATCAGTATTGTGAAAGCGCAGAGAAAAATTAAATTAGAATTTTGGGTGAATGTTTTTCTTTCAGATCTGGTTGGGAACAATTTTACTTTCATTAAAAAAAAAAAAAAACTTTGATTTTAAGTTAAAATGGATGGATTTCTACATAGACCATCTTGAAATCTGTTACCTGAACAAATTTTACATTTTGTGGAGTGTTGGAGAGAAATGGAGTTCATTTTTTAAATAGATCTTAGTTTTTTGATGCCAATAAAATCACTCAGGACAAAACAGAGCATATCTTAAGTTCAGTCTTTAATTTCTTTCTGTATATGCATTGCTTTTATCTCTACATTTTAAGTAAGAATGGAAAAGTTATTATTGGTACTTTTCCTTGAAGGCTTAAAATTCATTCAAACCCATTTTTAAAATTTTATTTGTTTTTTTCTTATAAGAATAATATTTACATTTGGAATAAATAGTAGATATAGTTTTGCCTTCATGAAGCTTTTAAATGAAGTTGGAACCTTGAGCCCTCATGACTGAAGAACTTCCTGATTTCTTTGCAAAATAAATTTTAAACCATAAGACTTCAGAGTAGTGCATATAGTTGTAGAAGACTAACGAGAGCTGCACTTTTGAAATGTTTCAATATACTAAATACAGTACAAAAAGAAATTTAGGATGGATAGTTACAAACTTAGAACAACACTAAAGTTCTTTAGTAAAGAAGCTCTTCAGCAAGTACATTGTACTGGACTGAACCCATGAACTTTCCAGATTCTTTGAAGGACAGAAGTACGAAAACTGCTGCCAGTGTTAATAAACCAGAATAGTCGTTCTCTGGTGTGATCATACTGGTTTGTCTCTTCCAGACACAGTTTTATATCTTGAGGGAAAGACTTTCTTTGCGTAAAAGCCCTTTGGGGGTTAACTTTAACAAATAATTTAGGCTCATGCTCTTCTTTTTCAGCCCTGATGCTCTGATGATGTCAGGGGCAGAGCAGAACCCTCAGGAGGGAGGCAGGGTTGACACAGTGTTCCAGCAGGAGGCTAGGTTGGAACACTGCATCAGGTAAGAGTAAAACTACACCCCTGCCTCCGGAAGGATAGTCATGAAGCCTGACATTTGTGGGAGGGCAGGAAGCTCTTTGCTGGAGTGTTTACAGGAAGCAAAGTTGAAGGAGGTGCAATTTATTTCCTTATCTAATGCTTCTCCTCAGACTCAAGATTGTCGGTTTCTAGAATATAGGTAATTTGTTCTCTTTGCTCTTTACCTGCTGCTGTTGGTTGTTATATATGTGAAGTAGGAAAGAAGCAATGGTAGTTTTGCTAGTTTGTCCCAGAAATGCTTTTTGGATTTTCTGGGACAGGAATTTTTTTCAACTTCTTAATCTTGGGACCCTTTTTCCTTATAAATTATGCCCCAGGAGTCTTTGTTCATGTAAGATCTATCAGTAGTCATCCTATTAGAAATTAAGACTGATACATTTTAATTTTTTCCTACCTTTCCACCCCCAACATTTAAAAAGTGCTTATTACTTTATTTTAAAGTAGCAACACACCCTTTATGTATTAGTATAAATATCTTCAGGAAAATAACTGTATTCTCTAAATAAAGCAATTATGAAAAGGATGACATTGTTTTATATTTTTTTGCAAATCTTATTTTTAATATCTACCTAGTAGAAGTCAACTAGATCATTATATTTGTTTGTATATTTAATCTTTTGGATATCTTATTTTGTTTTGAGGTAAATCAGGGGATCAAACACCAAGCCCTGCAGATCAAATCCAGCTTGTTGCTTGTTTTTGTATTTTGTGCAAACTAAGAATGTTTTTTTAATCATTGAAGAAAAACAAAAGGATAATATTTCATCATACATGAGAATGAAATTCATATTTCAGTGCCCATAAATAAAACTTTAATACAGCCACACTCATTCAATTACAAATTGTCTGACTATCTGTATACTACAGTGGCCAAATTGAATAGTTGTAGTAGAGGGTATCTAGCCTACAAAACCTAAAAATTTATTATCTGACCCTTTGTCTAAGAAAAAAAAAGTTGCCAATTCCTAAAATGCATAAAGAAAAGCTAGCCTCACATAGTAAAAGGAAAGACTATTATATACTGTTTTCAGATACTGTTCTTTGGTACTACATCAAAACACAAATGGTAATTTCTTAAAGGTTATTTGCAATGTGAAAGCAGAAACCATATTAAAGAATTTTTGTAATGTTAAACATTAAAATTAATTGATCTGCCTTGTACTTTGAATGAACCCTTTATCCATGAGTAATTTTGTATCATAATATAGTGGTTATTTATAAAAATGAGTTCATTGAGATATGCAGATCTTTTAGATATTGAGACATTTCATTATAAAATATCAAAAATCTTTTCCCCTTTTTGGCAGTACCAGGGTACAGACTCAGGGGTACTCTACCACTGAGCTACCTCCCTAACCCTTTTTATTTTTTTATATTTTAATTTGAGACAAGTTCTCTCTTATATTGCTGAGACTGGCCTCTAACTTAATCCTCCTTCCTCAGACTCCCAGGTAGCCAGGATTACAGGTGGACACCACCAGGCCTGGCAGAAAGCATATTTGCTAGTGTTATAACCTGTCTTATCAGAGAAGTCTTTAAGTGCTAGGAAACACTTAACACGGATATATATGCACATTTTTCAAAATTGTAAGTTTTGCCTAAAAGCTTGAAATTTGTCATTGGTAACAAATACTGAAATAGTTGCTTTCCTTGAAGTGACAGGCTCATTTTGTTCATTTTTGGAAAAATGTCTGCCTAATACCTAAGTCTGAATACTTACAGTTTATAGACTGTTCCTTTAAGATAAATGGTATTCTGTGAAAAGTGGTCAGTTCAACTTACAGCTGAATCACACAGGTATTTTTTCTTGAGATAACCATTGTACCTTGATATGCAGTAGAGTACTTTATGTATATTTCCCATTTTGACACAGAGTATTATAAAGTTGTATTTTTAGTGCTGATATTTATTAAAATTAAATATTACTACTTCATTATGCAATGAAATTCTGCAGTGAGAAAGCATGCATTTTTTGTATTATAGAAAAATTAAATTTATATATGTATTATAAATTTATAATACATTTTGTATCACTGCCTTGATTCTTGTTGATGAGATAGTAGTACTTTTACTCACTGTTGCTTTTCAGCATGTGTCAATATCAACACAAGAGGAAAATTTATAATTTTTAAGAATAATTTTGACTTTTCAGACAAAATTGGGGGGGTGCCCCCCCAAAGAACTGTAAAAATTCCCAAAAGGAGAGCATTATTTGAGAACTGAGATTCTAGGAAAATAATTGTTGGATTAATAATAAAGTATAATTATTTGGGTGAGTAGTATTTAATTTCTCAATGAAATGAGAGACTAGATCCACTGTAGCTTTGTACCAGTGACTGAGAGAGAGTCTCTGAATCTCTCCCAAATTATAATGCCTTGAGGTGAGAATATGGTATAGTCTGGCCCTGAATTTGTCAAACGATAACATCATGACAACTGAGATTTTGAAAGTCAAACCAGAAGGCTCTAAGATGATGTTGAATAGTCTGACTTTAAATTGGTTCTTTTGAAAACTAATCTTCCCATAGTTAATACTGTTTACTTATATTTATTTTTAATACCTGCTTTGGCAGGGGGTGGGGGTCTCTTATAAAGATACGTCTTCATTTTATATGATCCTGGAGACTTTCACTTTTAGTCAATGTCATATTTACAGCAACTATCCTCCTTTCCCTAATTTCCTTTTCCTTTTTTATCATGGGGGGAAAACAGTCCATAATGTAGGTTCCCACAAAAACCTAAAACTATTCAATGAGGAATAACCTATTACTGTTGATTATAAATATTTTTCAACTAGTTCTCTAAGAACTTTGAGTTCTGCACACTTCATATAATGATATCTAACTCTAGTGCTTCTGCACTACCCTGTCACTATTAATTGTGAAGGTATAGGACTCAGAAATAGGAACATATTTTCATTTTATAATACAAATACAGTTCAAGTCAAAATGTAATGTTGGACTATAGAACTTTCAGTGTGGTATAATGATCAAGGTATAAATTACAAGGTACGTAAAAGGGAAATATTTTGAAAGAGTCATGAAACACAACAGGTAGAAGGAAAATTTTGAGAACTTTTCCAACCATCAATAGTTAGTTGTGGTTCTAAGAAAATGATAGTAAAGGAGAGTGACTAAAATGAAGAACACAAAAAGCAGTTTACTCAATGAGTGCTACTCTCTGTATTAGATCCTATGTTAGGCACTAACGTGTGAAAGATTTATGGCTATGTTGAAAGGTTAAAAGCTATAGGGCTGTGGATTTAGCTCATGCATAGGGCCCTGGGTTCAATCCCCAGCACCACAAAAAAAAAAAAAAAAAAAAAAGCCATATATTAGTAGGTTTTTTATATGGCTGTGTGCTTAGAAATCTGAAGTATAGAGCTAACATTTAATACCAAGTGTCTTTCTTTGTGATGAAAAAACTTGGGTGCTGTTTTACTCAACTTTCCCATGGTCAAATAGAAAGACAGAGACCGATAATGGAATCATATTGATGATACATGGTCTAACCAGATTACATACTCCCTGTTGATTGGAATTATATTCAAAACTGTGTAAACCTTAAAAAATTAGGGAATTTATTTACCATTGAAATTTCTTTTGTTTTTAAGTGTAACTTTAGAGATATTTTAAATGAAGGCTCAAATGGAATTAAAATAGAATATGATACTTTAACATACATTAAAAATCATTTTGAATGAGTGTCGTAGATTTGTAACTATCTGGTTTAAGTCTGTAAACACAAGTTTTAAGGGCTGGGAGGTAGAGCTTAATGGTAGAGGACATGCTTAGCATGTGCATGGTCCTGGGTTTGATCCTAGGACTGAAAAAAAAAATTTTTTTTAAGTTTTATATTTTGCTTTTTGCTTATTACCAAGAATTCCTTTTGTCCTTTTGTTGTCCATTCTTTTGGTATCAAGAAAGATTTGAAGAGAAAAGTCGATTAATGAGTATAAATCAGTAGCTTCCAAAGTATATTTCAAGGGAATATTGAAGAATTTTATTTGATGAAAAGCATTTGTGTTTTAGGAAAACTGGTTTACAAATGTTTAGTTTGTTTACTACTGGACATCAGTAGTCTTGATATGCATGGGGGTGCTCCCTCGGGAAATTATAGTATCCTCCAAACTTACCTGAGCAAAAAAAATCTAATTTTTGAAAATTACCTTAGTGATGAGTATTACAAGGAATACACTTTGAGAAACTGATAAAAATCCATCAGAAACTGATTCAACCTCTTGCATTATTACTGTGTATAACACTCTTCTGCTTATTCCTAACTAGAATTTATTTTCATTAAAAAAAAAAAACAAAAAAAAAACTGTGGTTTCAGGTAGACTGTAAGTAGTATGAATGAGTATTGTCTGATGGTTAAAATGTTTATTTTGGGAACATAAGGAAAATCAGGTTATAAATTTCTATTTAGGAAAATCATCTGTTAGCTTTTTTTAAGTGAATATTCCAAACTAAAATATATTGTTAATAGAGGATTCCTCTGTTTTAAATTACAGATGTTGGAGATCAGCCAGGTGAGGTAGGTTATTCAGGCTCTCCTGCCGAAGCACCTCCAAGCAAGTCACCGTCAATGCCATCATTAAACCAGACTTGGCCAGAGCTGAATCAAAGTAGTGAGGTTAGCATAGCTTCCTTTTTTTTTTAATTAAAAATTAGCATTTTTAAGGTAAGAAATTTCATACAGGGTAATGTCAGTATAGAGATCTTTGAGCATGCATGCATAGTTAATATGACTGTGATAAATGTTTGTAATGATATGACTTTTTGAGGTTTTTAATGTTTATACAATATCATTTGGTTTCCATTGTTTATCCCCAGTAAAATATTGTGAGTTGGAGCAAACAAATGAAGTTAAAAGTCAGAGTGAATGACTCAGCCAACATCTCATTTCCAGGGAGATTTAAGAGCTAAGATTTTAATACAAGTCTTTTGATATGAGTCAGCTGCCTTGTCCAGTGGGTTATACCATCTCAGTCCTTATACGTAAGGCACATGATAATACAATTAGAATCTTAGGATTGGAAGTGATGGGATGTTGCTAGGCAAGCCTTCCACATGAAAAAAGTATTTTCTATGACCCAAACTATTTATAATTAGTTTATTCAATACAAAAAGGAGTGTTTTTATCTAACTAAATATGACCAAGCATAGAATTTGGGGCAAATCATTGGTCTCCAATGACTTTGAAATTCTGTCATATAAAATAGTAAAAGGATCACTCTGCTTAGAATAAAGGAAGAGGGCCTAAGGCCCCACCTCCCCTGAAGCACCTCCTTAGGCTACTCTGTTAAATTTTAGTGTTCTGGAGAACTCCATTTGGAAACCACTGTTCCAGCCTGTTAGAGCAATTCCCTATGTGAATAAAGAGAATATTCCAAACTAAAATATATTGTTAATAGAGGATTCTTCTGTTTACCATTCTTTAGGTAGTGCTGAAAAATTAAGCGTTTGTTAACTTTCAGGAAGCTTTTGGGCTTTCCTTGTTCTTTAAAGCCAGAAAAGTACTGAATTAAAGAGTACCCTAGTTAATATGGGAGAACTGGAAAACAGAAGTAACTAGCAGTTTTGTACTACTTGACACTGCTTTGTAAACATCTAACCACAGCCACGACTGTGCCTTAAGCATTGTAACATTATACCATACATCCTACCATTGGATGTAAACCTACTAATAAGTGTTTTTGTGGAGAGAGGAATTAAGCCCTTGAAAAATTGAGTGGTAGAACGTTTATGGAGAGTAGGTTAGTGTTCTTGAAACTATTACTTGTGCTGCATTTACATTTCTATCATTTTTTAAAAGTACTATCAGAATAAAAGGAATATTATTAGTCTACTTTTATCAGTTTGTAAATAAGAGCAGTTCTTGTAAATAATCTCAATTCCTAAACCCATGTTCATTTTAAATGAAGTTTTGTGTTCATTAAAGATTAGAGCTAGATGTCCCTTCTCAATTCTGATTCCACTAGTTGCCATCTGCCTACTTAAATATTCCTATCAAGTTCTATTTTCTAGTATTTGCTAACAAGACAAAAAATTTGGTAATTTTTTTCACTTTATGAAAAATCAAATGCTAATAAAACATTGATTTTGAGATATATTAATGGTACCTATTTAAGAAGCTACTCAAGATATAAAATTCAGATTTTATTTTCATTGTCTATCACCAAAACACTAATATTTTTTCAACTTTAATTCAGCACCTGTGGATATGGATGAGATTCTATAGGGGGTAACACTAATGATAATCCCTAACATTTGTTGAACACTTTTGATGTCCCAGTTCTGTTCGGAAAGCTCTTTCCATATATGAACTCCTTAAATCCTCAGAACACTCCTATGAGGTAGATGGTACTAATATAATGTTACAGGTGGTGAAACTGAAGTACACAGAGGTTATGGAATATTGCCGGCCCAAGTTTGCACAGCCTAAGTAGGATTCCAATAGTCTGGTTCCAGAGCCTTGTGCTCTTAACCATTGACTAAAGTCATGAAGAGTCAAGAGTCTCTCTCTGCCCTCCAAGTTGTTTACATATAGTCTTGTAAAACCCTAAGGACAAACCTCATGACACCCAAGCAGGGTATTAGTATATGCCTTCTATTTTGCAAAAGTTTTCTGGCATCTGAACTTTTTCTAGTTAATTCGGATTTTAAAAATTCCTTATGAATCCTGGCAACAATAATTATTGAGGAAGAAAACAACCATATTAACAGATATCGTCAAGTCACTTCCCTGAACCCATGATAAAAGTGATTATGGCTTTTATACCTAAAACACTTTGAGTGTATCAGTATTTCTGTTTATCTTGTTTTTCATACTAAAATTAATCTTTATTTAAAAAATTATTGAGTGATTATGTTGCCCATTTTTATAGATGATTTTTTAACAGTGCACCCTTTTGCTAACTTCTACATGTCTTCTCAAATTGAATATCACTATTTTAAATAGTAAATTGAACTTTGAAGCATAAAACTATACTTTCCAAAACTGAATTATAAAAAGAATTTTGATTAATGGGGTAGTTGTGTGTCTGTGTGTAAACATTTGTGTGTATATATTGTATATGTGTAGGTGTTTTTCCTTCTTTAGAGGATGACTGATAAGTTTTAGGAATCATTTAACTGACAATTTTGATGTAAAAATTCTATACTATATTATTAAAATCTCCAAAACAAATGGAATTTACTATAATTAATATTGAATTATCCACTATTTTAAGAGGTATGATATTTCTTTGTGTACCTCTTTAGATAAGTAGTATTTCATATACATCTTCTATATATATAACACATACTCAAATGCTTGATTTGCTCTCATTGTGGCCGCATTCTGATTTTTCTAGCATGGGGAGCGGGGTGCCTGATTGGCATTTCTGTCTTGTGGACTAGCATGGCCCTGTTTGTAGTGCTGATTGCAGGGGTTGACTTGCTACAGGTTGACATAAGCTCAAACATATATTAATTCCAGAATTCCTTGCATTTTATCTCAATTATATTTTATTAAATATCTATGCGATGTATAAAATATGTGCACGAACATAATAGAATCATCTTTCAGGGGTCGCACTGGCAAGTCACACTGACTTGCTTTGTTTTGATCAAAACTTTGTTAGTATCACCAAATCAGTGTGTTAACATTTGCATTTTAAGAGAAGGATTTGAAGTTACTCTTTTCTTCCAGTCAAGACAAACCCCGTTACATTTTCCTTGGTAGCCATTTATATCACTCACAATCTGGTCTTGTATTATGTTTTGAATTTTAATTCTCTAAGTCTTTAAATCTCTTTTGTAGAGATTGCAAAAAATTATTACTATTTGATTGATATTTGCTTGTGAAACTGTTTGCTTTATATTACAAAATGACCCAAGATAGATAAGCATAAGATGTTCATGGAAAAATAGAAATTACAGAATAACAGTAGACCTATGGAACACAACTTGCAGTGCAACCTCTGAATTACTTTGCTAAATCTTCTCCAGTGATCTTTTACTCCATCTTTCTCATCATGCTGACTTGTCTCTCCTCTGTCTGTTCAGCAGTGGGAGACATTTAGTGAACGCTCTTCAAGCTCACAAACTCTGACCCAATTTGATTCTAACATTGCACCAGCTGATCCTGTAAGTCAATCACTTAGCTTGCTTGTTTGAAATTAATTTTATTAACCCAAATTTCCATTCATTATGGTTTTTAGCCAATATGCATGATTCAGTGTAGTGCTTAGAGGGAAATGTTGGCAGACTTCAATTTTTTGTGTGTTTAATGGTGGAAAGAATTTTTTTCCCATTCCTTATTTTTTCTAGTTATTTTTGATGAGAGAAACAATGCTTTTAAAATTTAGTACATGTGTCTAAGAAGCATTTTGTGATAATTGATTTGGTTAAATATGTTTTCATTTGCTAATTGTTTTATTTAACATACTGCGTAGTTCAATGTAGTGACAGTTATGTAAATATTATTTGTATGCTTATACATCATGTAATATGTACTGTGTATGTAAATATTTATGCAGTGTCATCTTTAAAACACTTCAAATGATAGGCTTTTATTTAATTAGTATGTTATGTTAGATAGAATCAAGTTCAGTAAAACAATACATAGCTATTTGTCAAAGATTCTGCTTGTGCAAAGGAACCTGTCTTGTCTTCCTGTGGTTTATTTACTGTGTTGCTTCAAAAATGCTACAAAGTTCATATCCTGATTTTAAAAATAAATTTTATCCCCATATAGTTAATTTCATCTGTGTCCCACCTGTCCCTCAGGTTATTGGAAAACTTCAATACCTTAGCTCTAAATTATTTTTATTGCTGGTTACTCCTCTGCCTTTTCTCTTTGGCGCATGCTCTTTCTCTCTAAAAAGGACATGCTAATAATCACTTTCCAAAAACAAAAGAGGAATTAAGTAATAAGGGAAGAAGTGTGAAAAGATAGCTTTGTTTTTATTTTTTTTATTTTTTTTATTTTTTTTATTTATTTATTTTTTTTTAAGGTGAGCTGAGTAGAAAGCTATGTAGAAAGTGACACAGGCATATTCTTAGATTTAACAGCCAGCAATTATTAATTAAATAGTAAAATGGCCTTGTCTTTTAATATGGATTTGGAGAAGTGTCATTTCAAGATAAAATATTTTCAGTTTAAATCAATGGATTTTTGCAACCTTATAAAATTTTTAAGAATTTGTACTTGAAACATAAAAGATGCTGTGATAGTCACTGAATTCAAACATAATATATGTCCATTTTTAAATGTTTATAGTCTATTGAAGTATTTATGGACAGATTAATATGTAGATCATCTGTGCCTTTTGCTTCTCTTACTACATTTAAAGCATTTATCTTTTTTACTTTAATCTGAAAATGCAGGAGAAATAAAGCCAACAGTTGAAATTTTTGCTGCATGTTAACAGCCATAATTAAGATCTTTGGAGAAGTGACAAGTTCTGTAAACTAAAGGTTTTACTTTAAGCTTCTTCAAGCTTTAAGTTTTCTCTATATTATTTCTATCTCCTAATTTTTGTATAGTCCAGTTAATTTTACTTACTTAATGAAGGTATTTTATAGAAAGAACCATTTTATTTTCTAACACTTATAAGACAGCAAAAATAATACGACATAGCATCATAATTATTTGTCAGAGGAAGAACATTACATATAAAAATCTAGAACTCGGGCAAATTAAATTGATTCATGACTTAACAGGAATATAGAGGAATATTTAGCTTATTACAAGTGATGTTCTTCTTGGAAATAAGACCCTAATTTAAGAGCATTTAAAAGTATACTTTGTTATTTCTAGTGTGGCAGAAAGGAGGCTGTAGGAAAATAAAGAATGGTTGATGTTTTAAACTTGAAATTAGACTTCTGAATTTGATCATTTTAATTGGCATTCTTAGTGGACATGACTTTCCCATGTTCACGAATGAATACGCAACCAGGGTAACTCATCATGTACAACCACAAGAATGGGAAGTTATATTCCATGTATGTATAATATGTCAAAATGCACTCTACTGCCATGTATATCTAAAAAGAACAAATGAAAAAATTGGAGGGGAGCCACTAAAAAAAAATAATAAAATTGGAATTCTTAAATATTTGTAAACTGACATCAACAAATACCTTTTTTCCGTTTATGTCAGCAAGCTTAACTCTGAACTTTGTTCTCTAACCTGTAATCTTTAAGTTTTCAATTGGGAGAATGCTTTGCTTTCTCCTAATTGTGGCTTTAGAGTCACAGTTTCTTAACCTTCATTTAATACTTAACTGAAATATTGCCTGTTTATAGAGCACAACCTGGAGCCACAATCCCAGATAATCCTTTGCAAGGCTTATGTAAATAAGGATTATAAATAAGTAAATGAAGCCCTTTCAGATTTGAAGGGAGAAGAAAAAACAATAAAACTATAGTTCTAATATAAATTTAATATGTCTTCCAGAGACTGACTTATTTATTTATTTTGGGGATTCAACCCAGGTTATCAATCATGCTAGGCAAGCCCTCTACTACTGAGCTACTCCCCAACCCTTCAATATTAAAAAGAAACTAAATCTTGATAATTAACCCTTGCTCAATAAAATTAAAAATCTATGAAAAGCTTCAAGCTGATCTCTGTAGCACTTACACAGCACAGTGAACTCACACGCACACTGGATGGTTAGGTATTAGGCTTTCAGAATTCTTGTGAAATTGAGATTCTAATTATTTCATTTTCAGCTGAAAAAAATTGTAGGCAGAGAAAGGGTTGACTAGCTAACCTGGCCCTGTGTGTTGGGGGAAGGATTTCACAAGAGGTTATATGTGTATGGTGAGTCTTCACTGAAAATAGACATTGGCAAAATGGACAAGGGTATTCTAGGCAGGGAGAGTATCAAGAGTAGGATCAGTTCATTGTGGTGATAGTATATAGGGTACACATACCTATGGGGGAATGGTGGCAGCTGAGGAATGTAGTTGAAAGTAGATTGAGAAAATCTTAGTCAACTAGAGTAAGGAGCTGAACTTTACCTTGTAGGCACCAGGAGCTATCACAGAGTACCAGGATGAGATTGGGCAAGAGAGGAGTAAAGGGAAGATCACTCTGACAACAGTGTGAATTAACTGAAGCAAGGGAGATCAAGAATTCTAACACTTAATTCTCTGACATGGAAAAGAAAAGTAGGCAGGACTGGATTCAGATAGGAATAATAGGATTTAAGGCATGTAGAAAAATTAGGTCTATGAGATTAATGTAAGTATTCAGTAAAGTGCTGCATTATGTAAAATCACACCCAAATACATAACAAGATGTGCCATGAATGATTAGAATGGATTTCCTGAAGGCTTTGGGCAGTCTGACTACATAAGAAGAGGTAGGTAGAACCTGCCGGCCAGTTTTGTTTCTGCCCCACTATTTAGAGACACTTGTTTAGAGCAGAGAAAGTATTATTTTGGCATCTTTTGGTACATGTGTCTTAGGACTAAGAGGTTTGTAGACATTTATGGTTCTTCATATGGATGCTGAAATGCTTAAAGTGAAAGCTTCTTATCTTGTTGCACGTGTTGGTCGTAAATGCAACTTCTAATGTTAATCTGAGGTTAGACCTGGGCATCTCTGTCAAGTTTATCAAAGTCCTGCCATGTTCTACTGTCAGTAGTTCTACTGGACTAAAGGCATTGCAGACTTACAGCAGTCAGTAGTTGTGTGAATATAGTGTGCTACAGAATATTGATTTGTTGGTACAGAAGTCTTGAATTAAGTTATAGAACATTCCTGATTTTCTTGACTTCCCTTTTTTGTACCACAAACGTATACAAATACTCATTTATATTTCCAACTATTTTAAATTTTATAAGTCTGATTTTATACACACAGAATATATATTAGCTAAATGTTACAAATTAGAGCATCTAAGTTTGCCCTTTTTTTTTTCCTGATTTGTTTGGGTTTGGAATCAGAAATTATTTTTACATGTGCTATCATTTCTTTTTCCTTTGATCTTAGAATGGTAAATTCTGATTCTTTTAACAGTTATTTATGCAACTAAAGTTGTAAATATAGAGAGCTGTGTTTTGCCTAGTACATACAATTAAATGAGAAATTACATTCACTTGAAAAATATATTTACTGTTGTACCTGATAAGTTAAAAACACATGAAGCAAAAAGTGACTAAAAGTAGAAAATGAGAAAATCATCTTCAGGGAGTTTTACCTGTTTTAGCAACTAATATATTAATCAGTCAAGTAGTCTATAAATTTTTAAGTGATTGGAATGATACAAATGAATCTAATGGATATAGCAAAAATACTGTGCCCAAAATTGCAGGCTACAGATTTTTTTCAAGAACATGTTGAGAGGAATAAACAAAACAACTTAGCTGCTTTCCTGGCATTGCATTTAAAACAAAAACATTCCCTTCTGATACAATAGTAAATATAAGAGCAAGATTATAAAACATTGAGTCATTTATCTTTAAGACTTTGAGAAAGGAGAAAATACTTTTTTCAAAGGTACTACAAGCACAAACTTTTAAAAAGCAGTTAATTGGACTAAATTAGGTATCAAGCATAAATAAAACTCAGTAACAAGAATATATTTGTCACCCACTGAAAAAAGAATGTAGAATATATTTTAAATCTCCTGTGTATCAATTAGGGGAAAAAAAAAAAAACGAACAATACAGAAGTGTGCAGACTGCAAGAAAGAAATATACAAAGAGACGTTCAAAATCATCAACTAAAAGGAAGTGTTAACTTCAGTGAGCAACAACTCACATCTGCCAGATTACCAAAGATTAAAAATATGACAATATAAAAAATTGTGAATTAAGAAAACGATCATTTATAAAGCCATGTTTTTTATAATCACAACTATAACTTGAACAGTGTCTTAAATGTAGTGTTAAATTTTCTTGAGTCACTTGCTAGGAGAAATCTAAACTTTGATCCATCTGTACTATTAGTTTTTATAGCTGCAATTTTAGAGTTTATAGGGGAAATGTTAAGCTTATTGGATAAATATTAACCCTGTTCAGATTCTCCTAGGTGTAGGGGCAGGAAATTACTGTGAATGACTATGAAGATAATAGCTCTAAAGGATTTGTTTTAAATTTAATTTCGAGGTGATAAGAGTAAACCAAGGAAGCTTGTCCAATAAGAGACCACATGCAGGAACAAAACTTTCCCTCTCAGGGGCTTGGTGCTAACTCAGTATTATCACCAACACAGTGCCCAGTGTAAACTAAAATTCAGCATCCTCTACACTAAATTATAAATTTAACTCATTATTAGATATTTGAAATTTAAGAGTCTCAAGTTGTTTTTAACTGTAGCACATGCAAAGTACGAACTGATTCCTCATAGAAGCAGCCAAGCTCCCTTGGCCATGGTTTTTCAGCTGGTCCGTTGCTGTGAAGTCAGATGCTTGACCTGGTTCTGATTCCTCTCCCAGGGGTTAGGACCAGGCTTCTCCATGTCCCAGGGGCACCTCACTCTTCTGCCCTTTCTGAGATGCTGCCATTTGTCTTCATCTTCTTACCTTTGCTCTTTCATTCTTTTCAAAAATCTACACAAATAGCTCCTTTACTCCTCTAAAATTGCCATTCATCAAGTTTAGAAATATCAGATATATTACCATCATGGAAATGGTGGAAGAACAGAATAAGTAAGTTAGGGATTCTTACTTATTTCTTTGAAATAATGGGTTCCTTTGTGGAAGTTTCAGCTAAAATTTGAGGCAATCAGTTTTAAACAGTTTGAACTATTCTGTAGAAAGGATGTATTGTGCCTACTATTCCAATAAAATTGGCATCTCATTATCTTCGTTTTATAGGTGGAAAAAGCATCAAATTTTCTTAAGTAGTCTTCCGATTTTCATGAAATAGTTCACTTTAACCTCAGGGGTTAACAGTTGTGTAATTTCATCAGACTATTTTAAATTGCTTTTGAATATTATCTTGAATCATGTTTGTATAAGAACTTTTTTAAAAAAAATTTTTAGTTGTTGAATGAACCTTTATTTTATTCATTTATTTATATATGGTGCTGAGATTCAAACACTGTGCCTCACAATGTGAGGCAAGCACTCCACCACTGAATCACAACCCCAGCCCTCTTTTTTTTTTTTAATAAGGCAGACTAATCCTTTTTCTTTTTTTAAACATTTCATTTAATTCATTTACTTTTATGTGGTGCTAAGGATCGAACCCAGTGCCTCACAGGTGCTAGACAAGCACTCTACCACTGAACCACAACCCCAGCCCCATAAGAGCATTTTTTGTGCAAATCTTTATCACTCAATTTAAAATGTACTTTTTATAAAAATGAATCAGATGATTTGACATGTACAATGTAACCTTGATTTTAATCTAATTCTAGAGCTTTTAATTATAAAATTTATTTTCATGTTTACCTTAATGAAATGAGAAAATCTTATTTTTGCATTACTGTTAATTTTGGTTATTTAATGGTATTAACTTGACATTTTAAATACAAATCTGTATTTACTACCATTGCCTCTAGGATACTGCTATTGTTCATCCAGTTCCCATTCGTATGACTCCAAGCAAAATCCACATGCAGGAAATGGAACTTAAAAGAACCGGCAGTGGTAAGGAAATTGTTACTAGATTGTATTTTAGTTTAGCTTCCAACCAAAACACATTATTTTGTGAAAGTATCGATTTCTTTCATAATTGCTTATATTTAAAACCTAGGGATTTCTACAGTTGTGTTTTTGTATACATTTGTTTGCTCATATTGCAGAGGGTTTTGCTTTTTGGTTTTGGTAGCAGGGATTGAATACAGCAATCCTTAACCACTGAGCCACATCCCTAGCCCCTTTTTTTTTTTTTTTTTTTTTAATTTTGAGACAGGGTCTCCCTAAGTTGCTAAGAGCCTCACTAAGTTGCTGCGACTGACTTTGAACTTGCAATATTCCTGCCTCAGCCTCCCAGACTACTGAAATTATAGGCATGTGCCACTGCACTGGGCTGTTGTTGCAGTTTTTTAAAGGAAATTGTTGATCTTAAATTATAAGGTTTTAAAATAAGGGCATGTTAATATCCTGGGTTTATGTAGTCACCATCATGAATTTATATTTAAAGTGTATTCAGTTTTTAACTAGAGATATATATGTAAAAATAAATTTTGGCCTTTGTGTAAATTTTGTAAGCTGTCTGTTTTGCTTGAACTCCTGGAATTCCCCTTCATTTTAGACAAAATGTTTTGGTTAAAGTTTCTAAAAGGTAATTTTTTTTTCTGTGCAAGTTAGCATCATAAATTAACTTATTTTATAGCCCAATATACGTGGTGTTTTGTTTAAGCCATTGCACTACCAAGGTAAAATTGAACAAGCAGACAAACTTTTTCATTATCAAGTATCATTTATTATGGCAGATGACAAAATTCTATATAAACAGGTTTACATTTATTTTTATTAAATATATTGTTTTATCTAATAACTCATGAATTTATCTGCCACTTCTTTGGAACATCTAAATTAAGTTTTATATTCTGAGCTTTATGAATTTATCAATTCAAATTCCTGTTTGTTTTTTTACCTATTAATTCTCTACTAGATCATACTAATCCCACCAGCCCATTACTTGTGAAATCATCTGACCTTTCAGAAGAAAATAAGATAAATTCATCTGTGAAATTTGCTTCTGGAAATACTGTAGGTAAGCAAATAAAAGATAATCTCACATTTTCCATTTGAAGTATATTAAGTATGGATGGATTTCAAATCTGAGTGCTTCAAGTGTGTGACCATTTAGTGCTATCTTCACTGAATAAGGTAGAAGATAGCCAACCCTTTTAAGCAGCCTACCCTGTCTATGAATAAGTGGCCGTCCTTCATTTCTACCTGCTTCAGGGCAGGCTGCTTATTTACTCTCCTCCCAGCTTGGTCCATTGGCTCTTCACTACTAATTCTTTCTTTCTCACAAAACTTTGTGGATATACTTATTCATTCAACCAGTGATAATTAGATACTGTGTGCCAGGTTCTATTCTAGGCACTGGGGATTTGCAGTAAACAAAACAGAAAAAAATTTTTGCCCATGTAGAGTATATTCTGTAAGAGAGAAAAGAGAACAAGGGGGAAAGAGCAACTCTTACATTAGAAAGTAATTAATACCATGTATAAAAATAAAGCTGGAAATGGAAGAAGGCATGAAGTGTTCAAAAAAAGGCCTTACCGAAAGATGGCATTTGATGGCAGAGTGATTGGCACAGGGAACAAAGTAAAGCCCTGAGAAAGGAAACTTGCTTCTGCTGGAGCTGCAAGCACATGGAGAATAGAAGATTTGGCAAGTCAGTGTAGTAAGTGGTAGAATAGTAAAAAGGAGCAGTGTAAGACTTTGACCTTTACTGAGTGGAAAAGCTATTAGAAGGTTCTGAATAAAGAAGTGAAATAATCTGAAGTTCCTTTTTTTTTAAAAAAAAAAAAAAAAAAAAACAGAGTCACTCTGTCTGTTCTAGTGATAACAGATGAAAAGAAGCCCAGAGTTGACACAGGTAGAGACAGTTCAGGAGAGAGTTACAATAATTCAGGCAAGAGAAGACAGTGGCTTGGTCTAGCCATAGTAGCAGTGGATGTACTGAGATGTGGTCAGATTTGGGGCTGAATTTTGAACATTTCCTAGGGAAAGGCCACAGGGTTTGTTTACCTCTGTGGTGTAAGATATGAGAGTCAGGGGTGATTCAAGGGCTTTTAGTTTTCTGTAACTGGGAAATGAGGAAGGCTGTCCTGACAGCAGGTTTGTGAGGAAAGAATTAAAAGTTCAATCTTGGGCATCTAAAATTTGACATATATGTTAGAACATCCAGGTGGAAATATGTTCATGTTAGCATCATTCTTTTACCAATTAAGTAATTCCATAATATGACAAGAAAAAAGCAAAAGGGTAAGTTTTGAAATGAAATTAGACTAAATAAACAGTACCTAATTTATAACTCTTAAAAGTGTATGTTTTTTTCCTTGAGTTTCTATTTTTTTTTTTTTTTTAATTCTGTTGTAACTGTTAGTCAATTTTTGGGGTTCACTGCTGTTTTCTAAGACTTTGAGGAAATAGAAAAATCAAGGACCCCTACCTAATAAACTGTATTATTGTCAGCATATGTTTTGGCATTTTTATTTTTCACAATTTTAAAGTTCATTTTCTTTATTTTAAATATTTTTAAATTTGTTCTTTGAAGGTGGCTTTTTTCATTACAAAGCAATTCACATTTAACTGCAGAACTGTAATACCTAAACAAACAAAATAATTATTCATATTCTCACTATTCTACAAATGACCATGGTTAACAAAATCATTATCATCTTTAATTCTCGTTCTGTGGGTGTATTAATACAGGTTGAGCAATCTTAATATGAAATGTTTCAGAATCCCAAATTTTTTGATTGATGACATGACACCACAAGTAGAAAATTCCACACTGAAAGTCATGTGATGGATTATAGTCAAAACACAGGCATATGTAATTACTTTCAGACTGTGTGTATAAGGTATATATGAAACAGATTTTGTGTTTAGAGATCCATAAGACATCTCATTAAGTATATGCAAATACTTCAGAATCCATAAAAAAATTGGAAACAAAATATTTCTGGCCTCAAGCATTTCAAATAAGGTATATTCAATCTGTAGTTTTGTTTTTGAATAATATGAAATCATAATATATATATAACATTTTGTGACTTATTTTGAATATTCTGTATCATTAATTTTTTAAATTATAATTTGCTGTATACATATGCATGATTTATTTGATTGATATCTAATTTTTTACAGTTAGTAACATTAGGGTGAACCATTACCTATTAGCAATCTTTGAATATCTCTGATTTGAAACAGTATCTCACTTATATTTGTTTGGGTTAGATAGAGCAAAGAGTAAAGAAATGATTATTATTAAATAGGACATATCCCATTTATCAGCAGATGGTTACAGTAGTTCAGACTCTTTTACTTCTGACCCAGAACAGATCGGGAGCAATGTAACTCGTCAAAGGTCAGTATTTCTGTCAATTAAAAATGTGTTAAAATATCTTGATGCGTTTTTAATTTTGATGCAATTTAATATTCAAAATTATTTAGAACCATATACAAATTATTTTGTTCTCTGGAGGTTGTTAGGTAACCTGTTGGTAATATGTAAAAGACAAGTAATTTTCCATTCTTTCCAAATTAAATAGAAAATAAAATGAAATCCTGGTTTTTTCACGTATTTTGTGGAAGTTTAAAAGCTGATAACTTCTTGGCAATAGAAACTTAATATAGTCATTTTTGCAGCAAAACAGAATAGTGAGAGTCTAAAGTAATAAATGTATAGGTTATGGCAAATACCAAAAGAATTCTGTTTTCTAACACCATCCAACACAGCCCAACAGTGGGCTTCCCACTCCCCTGACTCTAAACTTTTGTGTTACATTAAACCTTAGTCACAAACAAATTGTGTGGGATAGGGTGGAGGATGGTAAGGGATTTGTCTGTGAGGACTTTGCCATCCGCTCAAAACTGTGTACAGGACAGCATATTTCTCCCCTCATGTTTTGCATGTGGTAAATATCCTTTTGCCACATGCTTATAGACTGTAAAGAGACTAATACAAAATTTCCAAGGAACTTTACAGTCAGAAGTCTGCTCACTTCTTTCCAGTTCTTCATGTAGTTCTTCCTGTGTTTCTTAAGAGTTCTTAGTCATCTTGGATTTTATTCTTCTTATCCCTATATATGAAGACCAGATTGCCAGTATCCATGGAGACCCTTTTCAGAAGAAGACTGAAAGTAGAAAGAAGACTTCAGTAGCAAAGAAGTGAATCTCTAGGGCGAGTTGAGCTTAAGTATAATCACCTCTTAAGTAAGATGATCTTTGGTGAAACACAGTGGGCACCTCAGATAGTTTACCCAGGTTCCACCTCAGCTTATCAGACTCCAAACTTTAATAAGTTGAAAGGTAAACCATATTTTAAAGTAGAGTTTCTCTTTTTTGAAAATAGTCTTTCAGACTATTATTACCTTTAGTTGAATAGAGAAGCAGCCTGTGGTTTGCAGTCTAACTTGAAATCATCTTGACAACTAACTTCCAAATTTTTTAAATGTTTAATGTTTTACTTTGCAACATAAAACAACCATGGCATAATAATGCTGTCTTTGTTTATGGTTATATTTGAATAGGTACTGCTTGAGAAAATGTCATGCTAGTAAGGTCATTGGCTGCTTAGCCAAGTTTGAATACTTTAAAAAATTTTCCAATACGAATAGCATGACCAATTTTTATGGGGTGAATTTTGCAGGTCTCATTCAGGAACTTCACCTGATAACACTGCACCACCACCTCCCCCCCCACGGCCACAGCCCTCTCATTCTAGATCATCATCCTTAGATATGAATCGGAGCTTTACAGTCACCACAGGTAGGGGCCAAAGAAGCACAATGTATATTATCATTTAGTTTTAAACTTAATGCAAGACATAAGACATTTTATTTCCATTCCTCTTAATATGTCTTATTTATTATATTTTTCTGAAGAAGAAATCTGGATTAAAGACACATCAAATGAAGAGGAATGTTTTTTCTTAGGGACTTTTTGTGTGTTTGATTGGAAATAATACATATGACAACTGGAGGTATAACTCAGGAAATTTAAAAAGAAGATGTAGGAATATCAGGGGTAGGAGAATAATAGGCCTTAACTTGGCTAATGAAAGGGAGGGAACAGTCATAACTTTAAGATTTCAATGTTTTGTACAACTGACAGTATTATTATTACATTGATTGAAACAGAAATGTTAGGGACAAGGGTAATGAGGTCATGTTTTAATCATTATGAGTTTGGAATGCTAAGGAAAAATATAACTAATTAGCAGGCCACTGGATCTTGAGCAAAGACTGATGTAATGTTTAGAATTATTTGCATAGAAATGATAGAGTGAAGTATTAAAAAAGAAAAATTTGGAAATCTTCATATCTGATAGTTAAATAGTAATCAGAAATACAGGGGGAAAAGATAAGAATGTATTCTTGTATGGAAACAGACAGGAGAGCTTATTAGTAGTCTCTCATGTATCAGAGTTCACAAGAGAAATGAGGTCTGAGGAATGGTCAAGAGATTTGGCCAATGGGTCATATAGACTATTGTACAAGATAGTATTCACCATCCTATAATTATCATTCTTAGAAATGTTTGTCATGTGGTCACATTGATTCAGCCTGTTTTTTCTATTAGCAAAGTGACTATATATTTGCTAAAAAGAAGACTTGCATATTCACACAGGACAACAACAGGCTGGAGTTGTTGCCCAACCTCCTGCAGTGCCTCCAAGACCGCAGCCCTCACAGGTAATTCTCCAAGGTATTTGTTACTAAATGTTGGCTATTATAGTCCTCATGATCAATTTGTCTGTTGGATGTTTAATTATATTATACACTTGTTTTGGAAGATCAGGAATCACCTAATAATTATCCTTAATGAGTATTCATTCAATGAAGATAAGGATTTTGGAAGATAAGGATTCCAATAATAACCTGGGTTATTTCTTGGAAGATCCTTAAATGTAAAATCAATGTATATTGTTTTCAACAATGAATCTGCTGAGAAAGAAATTAGAAACACAGTTCCATTTCACAGTTTCATAATAGGCTCAAAAAAAAAAGAAAGAAATGCCAAGGAAGTGAAAGACCTCTACGGTGAAAACTAAAGAATATTAAAGAAAGAAATTAAAGAAGACACATAAAGATGGAGAGACCTCCCATCCTCATGGATAGGCAGAATTCATATTGTCAAGATGGCCATACTGCCAAAAACAATATTCAGATTCAGTGCAATCCTCATCAAAATACCAATGGCATTCCTCACAGATCTAGAAAAAAACAGTCCAAAAATTTCATTTGGAAGAATGAAGTCTCAGGATAGCCAAAGCAATTCTAGGACAAAAAAGCAATGCTGGAGGCATCGCAATACCAAACTTCAAATTATACTACTGAGCTGTAGTAACAAAAAGTGCATGATACTGGCATAAAAACAGACATATAAACCAGTGGCAAAGAGTAGAAGATACAGAGACAAAACCACAAATCTACATTCATCTGATCCTTGACAAAAATGCCAAAAATGTACATTGGAGAAAAGATGGCCTTTTCAATGAATGGTACTGGAGAAACTGGTTATCCATATGTAGAAGAATGAGACTAGACCCCCATTCTCTGTCTGCACAAAAGTCAACTCAAAATGGGTCAAAGACCTAGGAATTTGATCAGAAACTATGCAACTCCTAGAAGTAAAAGAAGGTCAACAATACAGCACACAGGCACAGGCAATGACTTTCTCAGTAGGATCCCTAAACTTCAGGAAATAATACCGAGAGTTAATAAATGGGATGGCATCAAATTAAAAAATCTTCATAGCAAAGGAAACAATTAGGAGTGTGAAGAGAGAACCTACAGACTGGGAGAAAATCTTTACTATCTACTCTTTTTTTATTTTATATTATTTATTTATTTATTTTTTTTTTTTGCAGTGCTGGGGATCAAACCCAGGGCTTTGGGCTTGCAAGGCAAACACTCTACCGACTGAGCTATCTCCCCAGCCCCTAGCTACTCTTTTAACAGAGAATTATCTAGAAATTATAAAGAACTCAAACACCAAAAAAATCAAATAACCCTATTAATAAATGGGTAAATGAAGCAAACACACTTTTCAAAAGAAGAAATGGAAATGACCAACAAATATATGAAAACCTGTTCAATGTCATTATCCAATTAGAAATATCAAAACTACACTGAGATTTCATCTCATACCAGTCAGAATGTCAGTCATCAAGAATACAAATAATCAGGAGATCCAAGATGGCGGACTAGAGGAAGACTGCATTCTTTGTCACTCCGTAACTCAAATTTCAAGCAGTGGAAATCTGTTTGTGAGGCAGTCTTTGCTGCTCATGGATCCCCTGCTGTTTACCCCATTTGTCCACCTCAATCACCTGCAGTCTGCCAACATAACAACTACCTTTTGTGTGCAGATCACTCACTGACTGCCACCTATCATCCGCCATTTGCCCGTCTGCCTGCCTCTTGCCTGCCTTTCACCTACCTATCACCCACCAGGTGCCTGCTGTTGCCTGGGAGTCCACTGTCAGAGTACCTACAGGTTTGGTTATATGTGGCTGCTGCCCTTTTGGGACGACAGGCAGGACCTGCAGGACCCCTCAGCCTGATTGACCACGCCCCACCTCCAGGACCCCTGGCCCAACCAACTGCACCCCACACAGACTCAGCGCCCATGCCCTGCACTGCAAATCTCCATTTGCCAATACGTGTGGAAGCCAGTGTAGCCATCTTGGATTATTCTGAAAGCGGTAGCTTCCATTTCTAGATGTAGCCAGTCCCATCCTGAGATGCCTGCTGGAAGCTGGAAGCTCATTTTCAGGTATCTCTCAAGTGTCAGCAACTGAAGACTGGGAGTTTTGAATAGAATATGACTGTTAGAGTGTAGTTTTTTTTTTTTTTTTTTTTTTTTTCCTCCTCTTTGAAAATTTTTAAGTTTTTATTTCTTTATTTTTCTCACTCTATTTTCCTTTGGTTTACCTGTTTCCTCAGAGTATCTTTCTCCCTTTTCTCATGCTAACCAACTGTTTTTGATTCTGCTTTCACTCTTCCTATGATCTAGTACTTTTATATACTCTTTTCTTATTATCCCATTAACAGTTATATCCTACATCCCTCCCCATCCTCTTTGTCCACCATTAGAAATTGTAGACCTCATTGCAAATCTATTTGTTATACTGAAGATAATAATTGGACTCATCCTCTCTGTTTATTATGACAATAATAATATCGTCATAGGGGCTCTTTGGTTTAGGGCTGCATATTGTCTGTACTGGGTGCTGCTAATATTGATCTCCCTCTTAAAGAAGAGGTTTTGAAAACCTGCAGGGTCACTCTAAGCCTATAGGGGGGAACTGCAACACCCCAGATCTGCACTGCTAGAGGAGAAGATATGTGAACAACATGAAAAAACAAGGGAAAAAAGTGTTCCAAACAAACCAAAATTCTGTATTAATAGAATCCAATGACAGCATGGTAGAAGAAATGTCAAAGGAGTTCAGAATATACTTAATTAAAAGGATTCACGAAGCAAAGGATGAGATAAGAGAGCAAATGCAGGCAATGAATGATCACTCCGATAAACAGTTGAAAGTGCAACTGCAGGAAGCTAAAGATCATCTCAACAAAGAGATAGAGATTCTGAAAAAAAAATCAAACAAATCCTTGAAGGTAACAGTAAACCAAATAAAAAGCCCAGTTGAAAGCATCACCAACAGACTAGATCACTTAGAAGACAGAACCTCAGACAATGAAGACAAAATATTTAATCTTGAAAATAAAGTTGACCACACAGAGAAGATGGTAAGAAATCATGAATGAAACCTCCAAGAACTATGGAACATCTTGAAAAGACCAAATTTAAGAATTATCAGGATTGAGGAAGGCACAGAGGTACAAACCAAAGGAATGAACAACCTATTCAATGAAATAATACCAGAAAATTTCCCAAGCCTGAAGAACGAAATGGAAAATCAAATACAAGAGGCTTATAGAACACCAAATGCACAAAATCACCACAGATCCACAGCAAGGCACATTATAATGAAAATATCCAAATAAAGATAGAATTTCAAAGACTGCGAGAGAAAAGCATCAGATTACATATAGGGGGAAAACAATACAGATATCAGCAGACTTTAATTATTCCTATAACATTTACTGACTACTTCTTTTTCCCAGTGATTTGAGATGATGTAATCTTTATACATTCAATTTCTTTATGTATCTGAGTGTACTTACTTCTGGGCATTCTGTTTTGCTAATAGACCAATATGATACTCTTAAATTATTTAGGCTTTTAAAAATGCCTTAACGTGTTTTAGTGCTGGTCCCGCTTCTATGTTTTTTTTTTTTTTTTCCACTAAATTTAGCATCATGTGGTATAGCTTAAAACTGTTTTCATTGAGATTTTGTTAAATGTACAAATTAATTTACACAATAATATGGTCCTTCTATTTGTAGAAAGGCTATTTTTTTGCCTTCAGTGTTCTTTTTATTTTTAATAGGTCTCACATTTTTATTGACAAACATTAATATATTTGTTACTATTATATATGAAATCCTTTCTTCCATTAAATCTTCCAAAAGACTGTTTGAATATATGTAAACTACTGATTTTTGTATGTTGATTTTATACTTGGTAATCTAATTGAGCTATCTTACTGTTTGTAGTAGCTTTTAATAAAATACCTTGAATCTTTCCCAAAAAATATATAAATAAATAAAGAATACAAATGATAATGTTGGAGAGGATTAAGAAAAAGGAACAATTTTATACTGTTTGTGGGATTGTTAATTAGTCCAACCAGTATGGAAATCATTATGGAGGTTCCTCAAAAGACTGGGCATGGAACCTCCATAAGACCAGCTGTACTACTCCTCAGTACTTATCCTAAAGAATTAAAGTCATACAAATGCCAGATAGTACACTGGGTCTACATTTAGTTTATTTTCTGCCCAGGGAATACAGACTAGTTAATTTGCTTACATAAGGTTTAAGTTTATTGCGTGGTTCTCCAAACACTTGAGCTAATGAACTGTGCATACAAATAATGTCAGTTTGGGGACAAAAAAAAGTACAACCAGCCCTTTGTATCCATGTGTACTACATCTGTGGATTCAATTAATAGCAAATTGAAAATATTTGAAAAAATGTATCTGTACTAAAAAAAACAAAACTAAAGTCATCATATTATATTTACACGTGTATGCACATGTTTATAGCAGCACAATTCACAATAGCCAAACTGTGGGACCAGCCTAGTGTTCATCAACAGATGCATGGATAAAGAAAAATGTGATATATATACACAATGGAGTTTTATTCAGCCATAAAGAAAAATGAAATTATGTCATTTGCAGGAAAAGTGGATGGAACTGGAGACCATTATGTCAAGTGAAATAAGCCAAACTCAGAAGGTCAGGGATTATATGTTTCTCTCTCATGTTGAAACTAGAGAGGAAAAAGGAAAAGAAAGGGGGTAGGGTGGTTTTGTCTAACGATAATCCAAGGGGGATCAGTAGAGTAAAAAGGACCATGAGTGGAAGGAGGGGAGTGGGAAGAAGTGCTAGGGAGTGATATTGACTAAATTATATTGTTATATTGTGTGCATGTACAAATATGTAGCAAGAAATCCCATCATTATGTACAACTGTAATGTACCAATAAAAATGTGGAAAGAGAAAAAAATAAAAACACATACAGAATGTTACGTAACATACAGAATGTTTGTAATGAAAAAATATTGGAAAAAATCCTACAAATAAAGCAATTTAATAAACCTTATACTATCTTGATAAAGGAGAACTTAGCAGAAAGAATAGTAGATTTTAGATATGAGCTGCCTGTCCATTAATACCCTGGGGTCTAGCAGTTACAAGAGTAATCCCACTGCATCTCCCTGGATATGTTCCTACTTCAGTAAAAGAAGTGTTAAAGACCTCTGCATCCCTTTCAGGGAGAACTGAAATGCCGCAGTAGATATACTTATAAAATGCTTTGGAACAGACTTAGTGGGTAGTAAAGTCAAGAATGACATGAGAAGGTAAAAGTAAAATGAAGGAAGAAAGATTGGAACAGGGACTTGAAAGATACAGTAGTATTTTCTGGGGAGAAGGCATGTTCAGTCAGCCTGTCATTCTTCAGAGGAAAACCAGTTAGTTCATTACAACTGGAGTGGACATGAGGGAATGAAAAATGAAGCTAGACAGGAAGGAAGGAGGCAAAGTATCTCCTAAGTGATGGAAAAAATTTAAAGGGTAAATAGGGAAGAGACTTCTGATGTATTCCTGTAGCATCCTTTAATTCTTTTGTCATTAAAACCTCTCACACTCTTATTTTAATTGTTTATCTCTTATCCTGCACTGGACTGTCACCTTTATTAGTGGATGAGCCTTATTTGTTTTGTTCACTCTTATATCCACAGTGCCTGGCACCAAGTAGATACCCAGTAAATGATTTTTAGACTGAAGATTTTAGCAGCATTGGTGCAGTGTTGGACAAATTGAAAAAAGTGGGAAGTACACCTGACCTGTTGGGAGAATAGTTCTTTTGCACTTCAAAAATAACTGCCTTTTACAGAAACATAAAGAAGAATTTTTCAGAATAACTTTTTAGAGGCACAAACTATTGTGCAATACCCCAATTAAGGGGGAAAAAAATGCAAGAATTGGGCAGGGCCAGACCTTCTCCTCTCCTTTAATGTACTTTTTTTTTTTTTTTTTTTTCAATAAAAACTTTGAAAAAGTATCTTTATTGGAGCTTTATCATCTTAATGCTTTTGAGTGTCTGTTTTTCACTGATGGTTTAAAGATTTATTTATAATTAAATGTCATTGTAGTATACTACATGAATTTACAGATAATATACATAATTTATTATAAGGTAATTCAAAATATACTACAATACAGCTAATATGTTGTAATATATTTTACAGTATATTTTCAAAGAAAAAATAGACTGCTTTGTGGTACTGATATGCCCAAAAAAATGAGTTTCTCTGTTCTAAACCATTATCCAGGCTCCTGGTCCCACTGTACATCGTCCAGTGGATGCTGATGGCCTAATGACTCACACTAGTACCTCACCTCAGCAGATACCAGAGCAACCAAATTTTGCAGATTTCAGTCAATTTGAAGTGTTTGCTGCATCAAATGTAAATGAAGAACAAGATGATGAAGCTGAGAAACATTCAGAGGTCTTGCCGGTCAGTTTTCAAAGCTTAGCTAATTTGTGGCATTCTCTTCCCATATCACGCTCTTAAAGCCTATCTGTGAACGGAACTCCTGATAAGACAAATTGTAGGTGGCACACCAATGAGTAAAATATGGGCTGCTCCCTCTTTGGGAGTATTCATATTGCCTTGGGTCAGTGCTTCTCAACTTTTTTTCTTGGCCTCTAATACCTGTTGGTTGCAGTATAATGCTAAGAATCTGAATCTGGTATGGTATGAAAAGACAAAAACACAGCTAGCTGATCCTGGATAAAACACTTCTCCAGGGTTTAATGCTGAGCATCTGATTGTGTGATTTGTAAAGATTCTGTGAGATAAGAGGACATGGTTACTATAATGTTTATCCAGTTTGTGTAAGTCGTCTTAGTTAGGCAAACTTACAAACTAGACAATGTCAAAATGTACTCTGCATTCCAGGAGACCATGCTATAGTTCTAGTGGCAAAGAGTATTACTAAAAATCTCTGACTTAAACCACTAGGTATAAATATAAAGTTGAAGGGACTAGAAGAATTCCAAAATCTCTATACTAATTGTTTCAACCAATATTGAGCCTCTCCATCGGATTCAAAAAGACATGTTTATTTATTTGACTAACACGGCTTAGATAAATGTGTCATATAGATTTGATCTGTGGAAAATTTCCTACTGGCCACTAATTTCAACATAAACTTTCTGCCTGGCCATTAGGCGAAAAGGGCTGCACCTAGGAAGGCAGGAATGGGTCTGAGGGCAAGTGCAGATGTGTAAGAGTACTGGTACTCACATCTCTGGGTGGGTGCATTCCCTCCCCAACTATAAGAACTTTCCAACCACCACCTGGAGGGTCAGTACAATGACTGCATCCTTATTCACCCTTCCTTCCCCCATCAATGTTGACCTTCCCCCTTCTCTTCCCTTTAATACTGGAGAAAGGTCTCTTCCCTTTAATACTGGAGAAAGGACATTTAATGTGGTTTTTTTCAAGTTCCTTCTCATCCTCTGAGATCTCAGTTTTCTGAATATTAGATATTTTTCAGAATATTAAAGTTTTACTCTGATTTGTTACATATACTATATTCGTGCATAATTATATATTACTTATATGTTGTTAACATAATAATGTGTTCATCTCTAGGTTGAAAAAGCTTCTGATCCTGCAAGTTCTCTTCGAGTTGCCAAAACAGATAGTAAAATAGAAGAAAAGACAGCTGCTAGTGTTCCTGCCAATGTGGTATGCAAAAAGTCTTTTATAGAGAAAGAACTTCACATTGTACATAAGTAAACCCAGTGTTGATTATACCATTAATATTTTACCATACTTGCTTTCTTTCTCCCTTCGTTTTGTAAATCCTTATCTCTTTTATGCATTTCAAATTACAAATTCAATATTCATTTCCCTTGAGGGAGTAATTTTGATAACTTTTTTTTCCTTTTATTATCCATATATACCCAAGTTACTTAAAACAGGATGTATTTCTATAACATGCTTACATTCTGCTTTTTGGACACTTAATTTTTTACTATATTAGAACTTCTGTGATATTTTAAAATGATGTTATTTTTTTCAGCTCATCACAAAAATTTTAAAAAGCACTTAAGTAAAAAGATGACAGTTGACCCTTGTTTTTATTTATTTACAGAATCAGGTTATACTAAACACTGAAATAACCTAGTTTTAATTGATTCTATTGGAGGCATATTCACAAACCCCAAAAAAGTGTCTACTCATTTTCAAGAGTTACAATTACTGTGCATTTTAGTGGTATTTAATAATTGCATCATTTTCCACATCTTTATCATAAATTATTTCACTCTTTAAGATGATGTATTTTAGAATAATATTTCCTGTGTTGAAAATGAATATATATTTATGGAGATTTTCTTTATTTATTGAACAGGTATATATTGAAACATAACTTGTTTATGTTAAAACTGACTTCTCCAGTCTTTTATCAGATTTGGACTACAAGGAGCTTATGTTACTCTGCTTAAAAAATTTGTATTGTGGATACACTCATGATTGTGGTATCAACTAGAAGCATCCTTTTCTGTTACATTTTAAGTTAGTGTTGAAAAATAGATGAATTATTTCAGAGTAGGACAGCCAGCTTTTAATTTTTAAGAGCAAGTAGCTTAAAAAAAGCAAACAGTGTTGGCAAAGTGCTAGCTAACCATGAATGCCTTCAGGAAATTTTCATTGTTAATGGATTTCTTGTCTTCTAGAGCAAAGGCACAACACCTCTTGCTCCACCACCTAAACCTGTTCGAAGAAGGTTAAAATCAGAAGATGAATTAAGGCCAGATGTTGATGAACATACACAAAAGACAGGTGTCTTGGCTGCTGTTCTTGCATCACAACCTTCTATTCCCAGGTAATCAGCATTATTCCTAAGCAATTAATTACTAACAACAAAAAGTACAATCATTAAAAACACCAGGCTGAAAGAAATTAATGGTCAGACTAATTCTTCAGTTGAGCAGAAGTTTTTAGCTTCCTCATTTCTGAATAGGTAGAATAGTCTTCCCACATTTTCCCCTTTATTATTAAATTGAATTCTAATTCCATTTTAACACCCTGTTATAAACCCTGGGGCAGGAATTTTTTTAAATAATAGTGTTAGAATGACATATTTTACTTATGGTTGTTCTAGATCAGGGTTGGCAGACTAAACATCATGGGCCAAAGCCAGCCCATGTCCTATTTCTGTATGGCCCATGAACTAAGAGTGGTTTTTACATTCTTGTAAAAAGAGAATAGAAGGGAAAAGAAAAATAGCGTATACAACAGAAACTGTATGGCCCACGAAGCCTAAAAAATTTATTATCTGACTATTTATGGAAGAAGTTTGTCAGTGCCTGCCCTAAACTATTTAACTTAAAATTTGGGATTTTTGCTGGGTACAGTGGCTCATACCTATAATCCCAGCTACTTGGGAGGCTGAGGATCACAAATTCAAGGGTAACCTTGGCAATTGAACAAGACCCTCCTTTAAAAATAGAAAGTAAAAAGAGCTGGAGATATGTCTCAGTGGTAGAGCACCCCCTGGGTTTAATCCCCAGTACAGTGAAAAAGAAAAAGGAGGAAAGAGGGAAAAGAATAAAAAATCTCAGAATTCTACAGAAGAATAACAGTAATTAAAACAATAACAACAATAAATAGAAGCTTCTGAAGCTTATATACTTTCAGTTGACCATTGACACTGAACAAGTGAGGTTTTGAGTTGTGTTAATAAGGAAAAGATGTTCCCTCTCCTTTCCATGCTCAAAAATAGATCAGGGAACAACAAAGTACAGTTTAAAGAATAAAGGTTTTGGTTTTTGTCCTCTACTTCCTCAGATCCATTGGGAAAGATAAGAAGGCTATTCAGGCATCAATTAGACGCAATAAGGAAACCAACACAGTTTTGGCCAGATTGAATAGTGAATTGCAGCAACAATTAAAGGTAATATAGTTTGTAATACATTATTTGGGAATTCCACAGGCACAGAACATCCTCAGAGTTGTAGTGGAAGTTAAAGGAGATCCAACAAGTCTATGCTTGTATGAAATCTCCCTCATATCAAGAGAAATGTATATCTAAAATGTATGAGCCATTGAACCTTTTAGTACTTAAAGGAATTTTTTAAACTCAATTTTGATATACATTGTCTTATCCCTACATATGTATAAGACATTTCAGTTCCTATAATGTTCCTTAACTTTCATATAGAAACTTAAAGAGAAGAAAAATTGTAATCTCAGGCACACCATATATCATATACATGACTCTTTACACTAAGTAATTCTTAGATGATTTAACTGTTGTTAGTTTATCCTTTTACCAAAAACAATTCAGGTTATATGAAAGGAACTTAAAGAAGATGAGGGGTGGAGAAAATTTAGATTATCTTACATGTAGAAAAAGAAAAGACAAACCTTAAGTAAAAATGCTGTTTCTATACAGTGTGTTCCACTGTTATTTAATACTTGAGATGAATGAGGGGTTTTTTCCCCATTATGTACTATGATTCATTTGAATGAATAAAATATTTATACCCAGAATCACTCATTGTTTACTCACTTTATTAAGCCCTCATGTCTTATAAACCAGTGGTTCTCAAACTTAAGTGTATATATAAATAATCAAGGGTTGCATTAAATTGCAAATTCTGATTTAGTAGGTCTGAGGTAGAACCTAGAATTCTACCTTTCTGATAAGCTTCAGATAAGCTTTCAGGTAATTGGAGAGCCTACTATACTACCTTTGGCTTCACTTTAAATGACAAGTTGTACCATTAAGATAAAGAGAAAAGAATTCATGAGATATAAAATGAATTTACATTTTAGTTAGTTTTTTGCCATAGTATTTTGTTCACATCTATGACATTTGTCTCTGTCCTACTGTACCAACTTTTTGAGACTGTGACAAAATACCTGAGGAAAAAACAGAGGAGGAAGGATTTATTTTAGCTCAGTTTTCAGAGATTTTAGTCCATGGTCGGCTGGCACCATTGCTTTTAGGCCTGAGTGAGGCAGAACATTGTGGTGGAGAAGGAATGGCAGAACAAAGGTGCTTACTTTGTGGCAGCCAGGAAGTGAGGTGGGGGTGGGGAGATAAATACACCTTCAGGGCAACCCCTGTCCTCCAGTGACCTTTCTCCAACTTAGGCCTCATCCCCTATTTTTTCCACCACCAGCTAGGAACCAAGCCTTTAACCCTTGAGCCTTTGGGGGACATTCCAGATCCAAACAGTAACTGCTAAAATTAACTCATTGCAGATACATAATTTTTTCTGTTTAGATGACAAAACATATAATTTATTGAGAGACCAAGATGCTTATGGGAGAAAAGAGGAAGGGTTATATTAATATTTATGTCAAGACACTGGGTGCAAACTGGGATTGTCCTACATAAATTATGGCCATGTTGTCTATCTCCAAAACCTAGCATATGTTAGGCATTTAATATGTGTCTTCTTCAGTGATGATATTCTTGTAGAACTTTGACCAAAGGACAAGCCACTTATAGTTGCTAGCTGATTATGAATTTGGTCCATTATAAAGGAAGAATCCTAAATTTAAAAACAGGCTTGCCTAGTACTATGCCTTGAAGATGGAAATTTGTTAATGTGTATTTTTCTGAAGAATTAAGGAGTATCATAGAAACAAGAATATAGACGCTATTTTGAAAATCGCTTTTCTTAGTACATCTGAGAACAAAAAAATTGGAAGTATACACCAAATAGGGAATTGATCGTTCTGGGTTAAAACAAGATACTATCAGGGTGATAGAGAAAAAGAAGAAAAAAAGTAAAAAAAAAAAAAAAAAATAGAATTTGTGGCTACCTGAAAAGACTCCTCATAATCAACTGTGATTAAAAATCTGGGTGCAAAATGAATTGTTTCTTTGTGAAACTGGAACTCAAAATGGGATCCAGAAATTGCTATAACCGGGTAACAGTACTAGGAGAAATAATATATGTTAACTGATCTGTCTACAGTTTAGTCAGGGGGCTGCCTTTATATGAAATTCATACAGTAATACCCATTTCTTGCAAACGTTAGCTTTCCTAATAATTGGCTTAATAACATTATTACCTGATTTATGTAGTAAGAAAAATATTTAAATTTAAGATCATATTTTTAATATGTTAAGAAACTACCCTTTTTTAAAGATTTTTTTTAGTTGTTGATGGACCTTTATTTACTTATTTATATGTGGTGCTGAGAATTAAACCCAGTGCCTCACACATGCTAGGTCAGCGCTCTACCACTGAGCTACAACCCTAGCCCAAGAAACTGCCTTTCTAAAGTGAAGTATACTTCTAAAATATGAGCAATTTGTCTGTTAGTCTCCTTGACAAATACAAATTTTCTTCATATATATATTATATTTATTTATTTAGTTGTAGATATGGACACATATCTTTATTTACTTATTTATTTTTATGTGGTGCTGAGGATCAAACCCAGTGCTCACCTGTGGTAGGCAAGCACTCTACCACTGGGCCACAACCCCAGCCCACCAGCCCACCAACTGTTTTCTTGAAGCAGAGCTGTTGTTAAATGTGTCTTTGTTTTTATATACTTTAACATAACTTGGTCTTTGTCTTTTTCAGGATGTCCCTTGAGGAGAGAATTTCCTGGAAGTTCAACTGGAACAACTTCGACCAGTCTCTCACCTATAAGCCAATTGCCGTTAACTGTGAACATACCCCATTTTTAAGTGGTTTTGGGTTTAAAAGCCAATTTGGAGGCCCAAACATTCAGCTCACTGCTTAATTCACATTAAATTTTATGATTCTGTTTTGCCCTATATGTTCAACCATTGTATTTAAGTATCTCTTATTTTTTATTTCAACAATAAAAGGGTCAGGATGACTTTTTCTGGAGGATACATTGTGTTTGGTTGGTATATCCCACCTCTGCTCTTCTATAGCATCAGGAAAACATATATTGGTCCATCATATTTATATGGCAAAACCACACGCAGATTTGATTGACAGAGTGGGCTTCTCATTTATACTCAAAGCACAGACTCAGAAATCTTTGCAAAAGGAAAAACAAAAATAAACTGTTGATTTGTCCTCTTTTAGGTTTAATATTTTATGTGAAACATCTATATTCTGTGAAAAAGCTTTAAAATGAGTTTGATATTTAATTGTTACTTTAAAAGAATTATATTAGATTAAGACAGTTTTTACCAGAAGCTAAGTTACTGAGAAGAAATACTCCTCTCTGCAGTATTCTACTTTCTTCAGGAGCCAGGTGGTACTTCAGGCTTCCTTTACATATCAGTTTGGGGAGTCAGGTTATAGTTTTCCTTGTGAAACTTTGATCCATTTCACCAGAGACTTAGACTCTTCCTGTGTGAGACTTCAGTTCAGCAGCAGTCACAGAAATTTACAAGCTGGCTATGAAGATGAGCCTTTCTTAATTGTCCCTTCAAGTGAAGGAAAACTGTGAAAACCACTCCATAAATACTCTCCGCTCAGAACATTGCCACATGTTTGCATGATTGATGCTCTCAAGCTTTTTATAAGTTTTACAGAGATTATTTTCAAGTAATATTTTCTAAATTTCCAGGGATAATCAATTACTCACAGAAGAAATGAAATTCCTTAAGATTTCTAGTTTACCTTCCACTATTTTGTCACTTGTTCTTTTTGCCATATAAACAGGTTTCCTATTAACATTTTCTGGAGTATATCCTATTTGGGATAATATGCTATCTTTGCAATTTATTTTATATCATACATTTGGATCAATTCGTAATTTGCATTCTTACTAACAGCAGATATGTAAAGTTATTCTGTCTGTTGAATCATAGATGTTAAACTATAGGACAAATATCATAATAGAATCAGAAGTGTGATTCACACTAACAAAAATCATACAATATTGTAATTGTACATTTTAATGAAATTTGCATTTTTAAGAATTAGAATTATTAGTTTCATTGTTTAACCCAGGATCAAAATCCTAAACTTACCAGTAATTTTTTTTTAGTTGCAAATGGACACAATATCTTTATTTTATTTATTTGTATGTGGTGCTAAGATCAAACCCAGTGCCTCATATGTGCTAGGCAGTGCTCTACCACAACCCCCAGCCCTGAACCAATAAATGTTATTACTTTGATTATCAAGCAAAAAGGAATCTGCAATCAAAAGCTTCCAAGATTAATATATATAACTTTATTTATCTTTAATTAAGGCATAAATATTACTACTGCATACATCAGCTAAAATTTCCAAGTGGCCCCAAGTTATACCCTCAACTAAACATGCTACTAAATGCTTTAAAAGGCCCAGGAAACTACCATTTTACTGTTTCTTTGCTTTAAACAGAACTGTGTTAATTATTCATTTTTATTAAGCTAAGTTCCATTATAGGCAAGTTTTGGTAGGTTTCCATTTATTTTTGTTTCGTAACAGTTGCTTATTTTTCAGCACCCTTTTAATTTGAACACTGTCAAAAGTATTTTTAAACCTTATTTAGAAGGTCTAAGTTTAGTTTTGCAACAAAGAAACTGAATACAAAAAAAATTTAGTGCTTGTAATGGTATTTTTTTATGTTCACTAGAGAAGTACAGTCTATTAAAGATGTAATTGAAAAGTGTTTAGAAAGTTGTTACTTATATTTCTTATAATATTTTAAATGTTCATGAAAATTTTAAAGATGATTAGCAAACCATCAAATTAAGCTTTCTAGAATGATCAAAAACTGTTTTCATTCTGTGGTATTTTCATTAGATCATTAAAAAAATAATCTTTGCACAATATGTTCTCTTAGGACTCATTACATCAGTCAAATTAATTTAAATAATGTCCAAGAAAAATAACTACCAAAAGAAGTGGGTTCAAAATTTTAGGCTCATTGTTCTTATATGTTACACATAACTTATTGTAGATGATGAGTCAACCTAGTTCATCCTCTCATCATTCATGGCAGATATCATTCTGCTTCTTACTGGATATTCTGGAACAGAACAATATTGCCTGTCTTTGCTAGGGAGCATTGGCACCCCTGACGTTTTCTTAAGGTCCATTTCACTTGTTCATACTGCTTTTGATCGCATTTTGGAGTACTGATAACCATAGGAATTTGTCATCCTCCACCTCCGTAGCACAAATCCATTCACATTTTGGACCTTGAGAGAATAAATGCATTCTTGACATCTGTGAAAGCATTAGAGGTACACTAATTACTCATCTTTATGGTCACAAAAATAAAAGGAGAAAATGTTTTAAATTGTCAAGGACTGATCAAGTCATCTTTAAGAATTTTTTTTGAAACTTAAAGAATTCAAAACAAATACAAGTCTAGTCTAGAATGTAACTTCCTAAAATTACAGAATGATTCAAATATCATTATCTAAAATAATTTTGTCTTTATAATTATTTAATTATTAGCAACTATTTGAAAGACTAAATGATAAATGATGTGGTAATTCCTTAATCTTTGTCACTCTGGAAAAAACTGGAATCAATAAAGATCTTTACTAATAGTTGTTATAATTAGATATGCTGAGAGCTAGTCCTAGATAAGCTTTGGTATGAGTTGCCAGTGCCAACTACTGTACTTAATTCTGTCCCTGCCACTATTAGGTTACATAACAATGTCACAGCACATAGCTGATTATCATGGAAGGAAATGAACTGAAGAAAAGAAACACGTTTCGTACACTTAACTGTGCATTCTGATTATAGGTAGCTAACCCTTTTTACCTTCAGGTGCTTTCTAGGTAGAAATGTTTATTCCCACACTTGGCATTCTTTTTTTTTCCCTAAAGCTCAGATTAGAATGGAACTGAAGCTATTGAGAAATAGTTCTTTTATTCGGGTTAGTTCATTCTCTAAGATCTTGGGTTCCTTGCTTAACATTAGCTCTGCTCTTTATTTATGTGCATTGAAAAATATTGGAATGAGAGATATTACATTTAGATTGGCCTAACAAGTATAGGAAAGAGATGATCCTTTTAAGCTTGAGAAGTACAGTACAGGATGATAACTGAAACTAGCATAATAAGTAAGGATTTCTTTTTGTGACATATTTCTATTGGAATTATATAGATAAAATGTTCATGTAACTAAGCATCCTTTGCAAATATGTTGATTCCTTTATAGAAGAAACGACCATCTTCAGTGTGAATTTAATGAAGAAAAGGTACAACACAAGTTTGTAATAGAATGGAGTAGTAATAGGTGAAATCTAAAGTAGTGTTTAAGTGTGTAACATCTTTAGACATTGTAGCATAGTGGTTAAGAACTCTAGTTCTCAACTCCGACTGTCTCAAAAGAATTCAGGATGATATGGGGTCCTTGCTTCTCATTGTGATTTTGAAAGCTGTGGTTCCTAATATCTAGGGTACTTGCCTGATAATGCCAACATTCCCCTTTTTTTTGCTATTTCAGAGAGAGATGAAAGTTTAATGAAATTGTGATTTTGGGGGAATCATTTGCAAACTAGCAATTGTAACTCCAGTCCTTTTCCTGCTTTTCTATTTTAATAATTGATGAGCTTTATATAACTTCATAAAAGATATTTGTCTCTTAAAGGAAATAAATACATACACTTGGAATCTGGAATATCTTCTATCAGTAACCTGTGAAGGCCACTGATGCAATGAACTGGTAGGTTGTTTTTGAAGGTCCTTTCAAATGGAGTGTGAGATATGCCCGGCTAGAAACAAGCAGTGCATCATTGAGAGGAAGAAGCTGAGATCACGAATTTGTTCATAGAGCCTGTGGTTCAAATGGAGATGGGAGAGAGTTTTCATATACACAGCATATGTTCTTTGTTAAAACAGTTAACCCTCTTTAAATTGATAAAACCTCCTTAAAAGAACTTTGACCCCACTCCAGATTTTTCAAGTGCTCATCAGGTTCACAGTAAAAATTTCCCTCCTGATGTGTTTTATTTCCCACTGTCTGTCTCAGGCCAATACTGGAAGCAATCAGGGTATTGGATGGAGTAGTTTAAGCTTGTCCTTTGGACAAGTAGTTCATAATCAGTGTGGGGAAAATGAACATTGAATTTTCCTTTTGAAGACTCATTTTTTTTTTTAACTTCTGTCAAGTTTAGTGTTTTGTGCAATGTATTCGGTCAATCTGAGAAATAAGTTTTTGTAACTCTAAGGGAAATGAGCTATAGTAGAGAAAAACATGAGAACTCATGTGGCACAAGGATCTTTTAAGTAGAAAGCAGGGGAAAGATGCATTGAATACCAGGTAGAAGTAAGTTTTTAATTTTGTTTTTTTTTTTTTTTTTTTTTTTGGCGGTACTGGGGATCGAACTCAGGGCCTTGTGCTTGCAAGGCAAGCACTCTACCAGCTGAGCTATCTCCCCAGCCCAAGTTTTTAATTTTGATTGGAGAGAAATTGATAAGTAAAAATATACCTCCTCAGTATGGAAGGTAAAATGTAGTTCTTCGTTTTTACTAGGATTACTAACATGGTCAGCTGTAGGCATGTTTGTCAAGGAGCAAATTTGGTATCCAATTATGCTCTTTGATTTCTCTTCTTGGAGCAGCCAATTATGCTCTTTGATTTCTCTTCTTGGAGCAGGTTGCTGGTAGGCTTCACTGTGCTCTAGTGTGGGTTATCCTGTGTGAGTACACTAGCAGAGCATCAAGTGATCCATTGGAGAGGAGCTCAGGGACCCAAGCCACTTCCCATGGCTCCCAGACCCCCTCCTACTCAGGAATGGCTAAGTGAAGAAAGCTAATGTTCTAATAGAGAATATTCATTATTTTATAACTGTCAACCAACCCTTAGGAAATTAGTAAAGGGAGTCAATTTGTTTATGCTTATTCAAGGGAAGTCTCTTTTTCTTCACTCACTAATTTTTATATTGTCCATGTAGAGCATACTTTTATAGAAATGTTTAAGTGACACCAGTCTTACTGTTGGTTTTATTTAATTGTACAAGTACTCTTTTTCCCTTCACTTTTTCCATTGTGCTGGCTCACTCCTCCCTCTACTCAGGTCACCCCCAACCTTTCCAACCCAGTGCATACCCACTTGCTTCAGATTTTCACGCATATGTACACACATTTATTTACAGGGAGATTGCCGTGTTGTTTTACAAAAATGCCAAGATTATTCCCCACTTGTTTTGTTGTTGTTGTTGTTTTTTCCTGCTTTTCTCAATCAGCAATGGAAATCATTTTGACCTACTGCTTGACTTTAATTCATTCTTTTTAATAGATAAATAGTACTTCATGGTGTGAAGCTTATCCACAATTGATGGGACATTTACCTTGTTTAGAGGCTTTGGTCCTCTTCCTCCAATACTGTGAACCTAAAGCATAGTACTCCCTGAAATCTATTCTATAGTGCCACTGAGTGGTGTTGCAACAAACTTATATTCCTTACACATAGACAAATTCCTTCATTTGGCTGTTAATATCTATCAGGTAGAGTCCCCAAGAGTAGGATGGATTACTCAAATGAGTGCTATGCTTTTATCAAAGAATTCCATGATCTCCATGAGACTTGCATGAGATTCTGCATTTCTAGTAAGTTCCCTGGTGTTGCTGATTCTACTGACCCTGCATGGCCAGCCAAACTTTGAGAAGTAAGGTACTTAAGTCATTTATTAATTACAGCCACGTATAAGAACTGGGCAAAGGACTGCATGAAGGAGTTAAAATTCCAGGAAGTACTGTAGAGTTCAGCTATTTGTACAGTGATTAAGGAAGAATTAAGATTTGTGGTGTGTAGATAGATAGAAACCCAGTTGTGTTCCAACTCCTTGAGTTCAGGTATTGCCTTTCAAACATTTCCTCTCTGTCTTGGTTATCCCACCTACTCAGGAGTTTGAGGCAAGAAGAATCATGTTTCAGGCCAGCCTGGGCAATCCAGCAAAACTCTGTCTCATAATACAGTCAAAAAGGGCTGCAGATGAGGCTAAACGGTAGAGCCCTTTTGCATGAGGCCCTGCATTCAATCCCAATACCACCCCAAACATAAGTTTTATATATTTAAATATATATATATATATGCGCATACAAATTTTTATCTAGAAAAAGCTTTTTCAAAAACCATTTACTAAATTAAACCCCTCAAGCTCTCCAGTTTTCATCCATAGACCAAAAAGTACCAGAAGCTTTTTTTTAAGTTATTGATTACTTTTTAAATGTGCACAAGCAAATAATTTGAATTTTAACATTCAACCTAATGGAGCAATTGGAGTGGGAATTTATGGGTCCTATGGAATGTTTCACAATGCTTGCCTCTGCTTACATTCAGAACCAACTCAAGGTTAAGGGATTTGGTTTTTTTTCTCTGAATTTGGACAGAATTTCTTTACTTATTTACAAATAATGACTCAGCAAAATGGAACAGAACTATTCTAGTGTAAATTCTTAAACCCATTCCTAGAAGTGCTATGTTATTTATGCATTACTAGTCCAGAGAAAGGCATAAAGTACCTAACTTCCAAGTACTAAAACTTTAAAAAGAAATTTTCAGGCAAAAGTTTTAGCAGGAATGAACTATACAGTAGGCCATCAGCTCCACTGTGAGCTGATCTGAGCAAAACAGTTGACAGTTAGCTTCTTATCTACCTACTCGGGGATCACAATGGCGTTTGGGTCCCTAGAATAAGAGTTTCAGAACCAGAGTCCAGTATGTCCAAGAAGTCTGGGTGTTCTACCTGTTCTTCATGCATAGTTGTGCTCTGGCAAATAGCCACACTTAAAGATCAGCAGCTTAAAGCACCTTATGAAAATCTGGTTTCTGAAAAAAATTGTAATGCAAAAAGTTTTATAATACATAATAAGTACATAACATACTATAAAAAGCTAAACATAACCTAAACCATAGTTATGTCCACAGATAGCTTCCAGAATTCATAGCTCTTAATATGACTCTAAGACTTCACTCTATTCCAGAGTTTTTTGTTTAGAATGCAAACATTTACTCCATTCTTTCAGTGTCATAGCTCTTGTTTATTATTGTTTAGGTACATGCCACTATGTTGGTAAATTTATTATGAGGAAGGGCTCAGTTTTCATCTTTGCACCTGTCTCTACTGATCTGTGGAGACAGCAGTGTCTGTGCATTAGAACTAGTTGTGAATTCCAGCCTTTGACAGTTCGTGACTTCAGCAACTTACTGAAATTGGATTCCCCAGGAGCCTGGCCTACCTGCCTCACAAATGATTGGTAATGAATTTATCAAGTAGAAAGGTTAAATACATGGTAATCCATAAAGCCTTATAGTCCTGTTAGTCAGTCGTTATAATATAAGCAGAGTAATTTTGCTTTAAAAATTTCTGATGGATATCATGGGAATTCTTGGGTTTATTGGACTTTCTAAAAAGGACAGACATGGTTGCAGGCTAAAAATTGTGCAATATTTTGGAATATAAGCCTGTTGGCATTTACTTAATTTCAAATATTAATGTGAAGTTACATAAATGCATATTAGCAAATAATATAAATGTAATTACAGAAAAAGTGCCTATCTTGAATATAAATTGTTGACATGGAGTGTAAAATAACATTATTATCTTCATCTCCTCAAATGTACTCTCATCTGTTGTCCAAATACTGAAGACAAGTCTAAATTCTAAGTAATCAAGACTTCCAGCTTCCAAATGACATTAAAGAGCTGTCTTTCCTATCCTCATAACAAAAAAATAAGTGGAAAAACTCAGAATTGACAACTCTTCTCAGATCTACCAGCGAATTGAGGTCACAGAGTAAACCACCAACCCCAAAAGCTGGATAGATAGGCAGATACACAGAATATTAAGCCAACTACTGACTGGAGTCAGCATCAATCATTTAAAGGCTCATCGACTAACTGCTAGAGATTGAGTGTAGAGTGAAGATGAGAGAAACTTCAGGGGTTTCCACACTGGTTGATGTTATAACCTCCAGGAGCCCACCAGGTTCTCACTATGAAGGGAAGAGAAAATCCCCTCATTCTTCCACAGGACAGATGTGAAAGTGGCCATTTTGAAATGTTTCCTGAGTTTCTCTTCATCTTAACCGACGCCTGTCCCCAAGGAGAACTTTTAACAGAACTTAACCAACTTGGATTTTATCAGAGTCTACCTATTGCAGGAAAGAGGAGTACCTAATTGCAGCCCCTCTAGCCTTCATGCCTCATCTTAGAGGTGGAAAAAAAAAAACCTGAGAAGCACTTATGAAGGTCATAGCTCAGGAGCAATAGGCTCATTAAAAGACTGAAAACCGGTCAAGAACTACAGAATGCTTCTGCTCTCACTACCGTATCAGTAGGACCCTCATTTAATACAGCTGACAGAACTGCAAGGCTCAGACCCCTATTTTAGTCTTTCAGGAACCCCAGAGATAATAAGGAGACCAAAACAAGGACACTAGGGAAAATTGCAGCTTCTGACCCCAAACACAGCCTACCTCCTAACCAGATAAACTAAACCTCACACTAAGAAGGCCTATTTAGTTCAGTTACTTCTATAGATAGTTCGTGTCTGGCATTCAACAAAAATTTCAAGGCATCCTAAGAGGCCAAAAACAGATTGAAAAGAGAGCAAGTATCACCCAGACTCAGAGAAAGCAGAGATTTTGAAGTTTTCAGACCAGGAATTTAATTATGCTTAATATATTAAGGAATCTAATAGAAAAAGTGAAAATAACAGAATGAATCAAACATAGTTACCCTATGTAAATGTATGATTACACAAATTGTATGCCCCTACTTCATGTACAACCAGAGAAACAAGTTGTACCCCATTTGTTTACAATAAAAAATGCAGTCTGTAAAAATAAAACTAAATAAAGTTTTAAAAAATTTTTGAAAAAAATAGAAAAAATGGACCACATGGAAGAAGAGATGAGTATGTAAACAGAAACTCTTAAGAGATAATTAAAAAGAAATAGTAAAAGTAAAATCATAAATGAAGAATGCCTTTCTTTGGTGGGCTCATCAGTAGATTGGACATGGCAGAGTTAAGAATTAGTAAACTTGAAGATGCATCAATAGAAAACTTCCCAAATTGAAAAAGAAAAAAGACCAGATTGGGGAAGAAAGGAACAAAATATCCAAGTAATAAGTATGATTTCAAAGCACATATATGTAATGAGAATAGTAGATAAAGATGAGAAAGGAACAAGGAATATTTGGAGTAATAATGACTGAAAAGTTTCCAAAATTATTGACAACAAAACACAAACCCAGAAGCTCAGAGAATACTAAGCAGAATAAATAAAAAAAAAATCTGTATATATAATACTCTCTTAACTTCAGAAAACAAAAAGAGAAAATCTTGAAAGAATCCAAAGAACAACAAAATACCTATTTATAGAGGAACAAGGATAACTATACTTCTCTTTCGAATCATTCCGTCAAGTGAGTGGAGGGACTGGGGTTGTGGCTCAGTGATTGGCCTTGCATGTGTGGTGCACTGGGTTCGATCCTCAGCATGGCATAAATAAATAAAATAAAGGTATTGTGTCCATCTACAACTAGAAAAAATTTTTAAAAAGAAGTGAGTGAAGTGAAATAAGTATTGAAAGAAAAATAATCTCCAAACTAGAAATCTGTAACCAGCAAAATTTTCCTTCAAACATGGAGTAGAAAGAATTTCTCAAACCAAAACTGAGGGAATTAATTGACAGTAGACCTGCATTGCAAGAAATGTTAAAAGAAGTTCCGCAGGTAGAAGGAAAATGATAAAGAAACTTGGAATGTGTTCAAGAAGGAACACATGAAGGTCAAAAATAACCCAAACTGGAACAATTCCTAGCATGTGTCCTACCACATCGGTGTGCTTAGAATTGCTGTTTTAGGCTCTAGTTTCTATCATTGTCACTCTCTGCTAGTGGCACTATCCAAAAATAGCACAAAAAAAGAAAACTGCTGTGACAATGAGACACTATTGTATAATTTTATTTTCCTTGAAGATCTGCTCAAGGTGGAGATAGAGGTAAATATTTCTTCCATCCACACCACGGCTCTCTGCCTTTGGGAACTAGTTGCTGAAATATTCATTGAAAGAAATAAATCAGTTTTACACCTAGGATCATTTGGTCACTTGGGTCCTCTCAGTAGGAAAGTGACCAACCTTGGGAAGTTCTGTTTCAATATGTTAGGTCATTATCTTTGCTATTAATACTGAAAAATAGGTTGATAGTTTTCTAAAGCAGAGATAAACAAACTATAGCCCATTATCTGTTTTGTAATAAAGTTTTTATGGTTCAAAGCCATACTTATCCACTTAAATATTGTATTGCTTATGAATAGTGTATTATTTGTTTTGTATTACATCATTTATTTTAGAGTTTTTGCTACAGTGGCAAAGGTAGGTCATGGTCACAAGAGAACATTCAGCCAGCAAATCCTAAATATTTACTCTCTCAGGAAAAAAATTGTCCATCTTGTTCTAATGGAGGAATGGAACACTAATTTATGGACATTGGCATTCTTCCATCTTTTATTCTTACACTATTCTGAGCACTGTGCAAACTAGATGTGGTGAAGTCACTCAACAACTATCTGAGGATAATAAGCTGGTCCCCTCTTTTTTATAGTTGAGCAGATCATTGGTGTGCAATCCACAACACTTGAATCTTCTCTCAGTAGGAGAGTGACCAACTTCAAGAAGTTCTGCTTCTACAGAGTTTGTGGTCTTGGTAGAGACAATTTATTTTCTCCCATCTGCCCAAGAGCTATCTGGAATGTGAGTAAGCAAGGTGATAAAGTACCTTGCACTACCTCAGAGGGGGTGTGTGTAACTTCTTAATTGAATGCAACATTGGTCATACACCTGTAGTATGTAGACAGTACTGAATGCCACAGATATGAGATGAATAACATCTACCAGCCCTTACGGCCTTCACAGCCTTAGGGAGGTTAACTGCTGCTTACCTTAAAGAGAAACTTATCTCCTCATCATGGCAGTGGAGTTGTACTACATCTTGGACCCTAATCAGGTATCTGTTCATTTCTAATAGAATCTATAAAGTCAAAAATCAGAAGCATGTATAAACAGTTTTAAACAAATACTACCCCTGCAGAACCATTTGATATCCCAGAACATGCAAGTATTGATCAGAACTTGGATCAGTTTTGAAAAAGTGAATGTTTTCATTGTTTATAAAATGGACTTTCTTTAGAAAGACCACAACTGACAATAAAAACTTATTTGGGGATGTTGTCAAAGTTTTAAACCTACCAAATTATTTTTTGTAAACAATTTTATAGTGTCAAAACAAAATGGAAGAGAGGGATTAAAAAAAAATTAAGGAACCAAATGAATTGGTACAAATTAAGATGTCAGGCCTTCATATTGATCTCTTGATTATGAGGATAATATCTTGGTACAGTGTACAAGTGAATCAGAGATGAAGTTCTAGAGACCCTCTGACTTCCAAAAATTTAAACTTTTGCTGTTCAACTAACTCTTCTCTTTCCATGCAGATTGAAATTATGACAAAAACTCCATTTGCTCCCCCAATTTGACCAAATAAAAATTTCTCCAACCCATTGCTACTTAACTCATTCACATAGGGAGCTCCTACTGAGCACCAGACACCAGGAGACAAGTGAGTCAGTTCCCACATGGTGGAGCTCCCAGCTGTATAAATAGAGGGTCCCAGTAACATATGACAGGGATGTTCTGGGGCTGTGAAAGGAGGAAGCAGCTCACAGCTGGAAATGTCAGGGAAACTGCATGGAGAAGAGAATGACTGACCTTGGTATATAAAGAATGAATAGCGTTTATCCAGTAGACCAGGAAAGGAAGGCAGTTTCAGAGAAGAATTTCTACAAAGAACAAATGCAGGACAAATGAAGAAAGGCTACACAACTTGAGAGTGTGATCCTCAGAGGATCCCGGTGTGATCCTCAGGAGGTCAGGGAAGGTAGAGGCCCAGTTGATAGTCAAGGGGTTCACAGGACTCCTGTTACTGTGCATTTTAGTGGTATTTAATAATTGCATCATTTTCCACATCTTTATCATAAATTATTTCACTCTTTAAGATGATGTATTTTAGAATAATATTTCCTGTGTTGAAAATGAATATATATTTATGGAGATTTTCTTTATTTATTGAACAGGTATATATTGAAACATAACTTGTTTATGTTAAAACTGACTTCTCCAGTCTTTTATCAGATTTGGACTACAAGGAGCTTATGTTACTCTGCTTAAAAAATTTGTATTGTGGATACACTCATGATTGTGGTATCAACTAGAAGCATCCTTTTCTGTTACATTTTAAGTTAGTGTTGAAAAATAGATGAATTATTTCAGAGTAGGACAGCCAGCTTTTAATTTTTAAGAGCAAGTAGCTTAAAAAAGCAAACAGTGTTGGCAAAGTGCTAGCTAACCATGAATGCCTTCAGGAAATTTTCATTGTTAATGGATTTCTTGTCTTCTAGAGCAAAGGCACAACACCTCTTGCTCCACCACCTAAACCTGTTCGAAGAAGGTTAAAATCAGAAGATGAATTAAGGCCAGATGTTGATGAACATACACAAAGACAGGTGTCTTGGCTGCTGTTCTTGCATCACAACCTTCTATTCCCAGGTAATCAGCATTATTCCTAAGCAATTAATTACTAACAACAAAAAGTACAATCATTAAAAACACCAGGCTGAAAGAAATTAATGGTCAGACTAATTCTTCAGTTGAGCAGAAGTTTTTAGCTTCCTCATTTCTGAATAGGTAGAATAGTCTTCCCACATTTTCCCCTTTATTATTAAATTGAATTCTAATTCCATTTTAACACCCTGTTATAAACCCTGGGGCAGGAATTTTTTTAAATAATAGTGTTAGAATGACATATTTTACTTATGGTTGTTCTAGATCAGGGTTGGCAGACTAAACATCATGGGCCAAAGCCAGCCCATGTCCTATTTCTGTATGGCCCATGAACTAAGAGTGGTTTTTACATTCTTGTAAAAAGAGAATAGAAGGGAAAAGAAAAATAGCGTATACAACAGAAACCTGTATGGCCCACGAAGCCTAAAAAATTTATTATCTGACTATTTATGGAAGAAGTTTGTCAGTGCCTGCCCTAAACTATTTAACTTAAAATTTGGGATTTTTGCTGGGTACAGTGGCTCATACCTATAATCCCAGCTACTTGGGAGGCTGAGGATCACCAAATTCAAGGGTAACCTTGGCAATTGAACAAGACCCTCCTTTAAAATAGAAAGTAAAAGAGCTGGAGATATGTCTCAGTGGTAGAGCACCCCCTGGGTTTAATCCCCAGTACAGTGAAAAAGAAAAAGGAGGAAAGAGGGAAAAGAATAAAAATCTCAGAATTCTACAGAAGAATAACAGTAATTAAAACAATAACAACAATAAATAGAAGCTTCTGAAGCTTATATACTTTCAGTTGACCATTGACACTGAACAAGTGAGGTTTTGAGTTGTGTTAATAAGGAAAAAGATGTTCCCTCTCCTTTCCATGCTCAAAAATAGATCAGGGAACAACAAAGTACAGTTTAAAGAAATAAAGGTTTTGGTTTTTGTCCTCTACTTCCTCAGATCCATTGGGAAAGATAAGAAGGCTATTCAGGCATCAATTAGACGCAATAAGGAAACCAACACAGTTTTGGCCAGATTGAATAGTGAATTGCAGCAACAATTAAAGGTAATATAGTTTGTAATACATTATTTGGGAATTTCCACAGGCACAGAACATCCTCAGAGTTGTAGTGGAAGTTAAAGGAGATCCAACAAGTCTTATGCTTGTATGAAATCTCCCTCATATCAAGAGAAATGTATATCTAAAATGTATGAGCCATTGAACCTTTTAGTACTTAAAGGAATTTTTTAAACTCAATTTTGATATACATTGTCTTATCCCTACATATGTATAAGACATTTCAGTTCCTATAATGTTCCTTAACTTTCATATAGAAACTTAAAGAGAAGAAAAATTGTAATCTCAGGCACACCATATATCATATACATGACTCTTTACACTAAGTAATTCTTAGATGATTTAACTGTTGTTAGTTTATCCTTTTACCAAAAACAATTCAGGTTATATGAAAGGAACTTAAAGAAGATGAGGGGTGGAGAAAATTTAGATTATCTTACATGTAGAAAAGAAAAGACAAACCTTAAGTAAAAATGCTGTTTCTATACAGTGTGTTCCACTGTTATTTAATACTTGAGATGAATGAGGGGTTTTTTCCCCATTATGTACTATGATTCATTTGAATGAATAAAATATTTATACCCAGAATCACTCATTGTTTACTCACTTTATTAAGCCCTCATGTCTTATAAACCAGTGGTTCTCAAACTTAAGTGTATATATAAATAATCAAGGGTTGCATTAAATTGCAAATTCTGATTTAGTAGGTCTGAGGTAGAACCTAGAATTCTACCTTTCTGATAAGCTTTCAGATAAGCTTTCAGGTAATTGGAGAGCCTACTATACTACCTTTGGCTTCACTTTAAATGACAAGTTGTACCATTAAGATAAGAAGAAAAGAATTCATGGAGATATAAAATGAATTTACATTTTAGTTAGTTTTTTTGCCATAGTATTTTGTTCACATCTATGACATTTGTCTCTGTCCTACTGTACCAACTTTTTGAGACTGTGACAAAATACCTGAGGAAAAAACAGAGGAGGAAGGATTTATTTTAGCTCAGTTTCAGAGATTTTAGTCCATGGTCGGCTGGCACCATTGCTTTTAGGCCTGAGGTGAGGCAGAACATTGTGGTGGAGAAGGAATGGCAGAACAAAGGTGCTTACTTTGTGGCAGCCAGGAAGTGAGGTGGGGGTGGGGAGATAAAATACACCTTTCAAGGGCAACCCCTGTCCTCCAGTGACCTTTCTCCAACTTAGGCCTCATCCCCTATTTTTTCCACCACCAGCTAGGAACCAAGCCTTTAACCCTTGAGCCTTTGGGGGACATTCCAGATCCAAACAGTAACTGCTAAAATTAACTCATTGCAGATACATAATTTTTTCTGTTTAGATGACAAAACATATAATTTATTGAGAGACCAAGATGCTTATGGGAGAAAAGAGGAAGGGTTATATTAATATTTATGTCAAGACACTGGGTGCAAACTGGGATTGTCCTACATAAATTATGGCCATGTTGTCTATCTCCAAAACCTAGCATATGTTAGGCATTTAATATGTGTCTCTTCAGTGAATGATATTCTTGTAGAACTTTGACCAAAGGACAAGCCACTTATAGTTGCTAGCTGATTATGAATTTGGTCCATTATAAAGGAAGAATCCTAAATTTAAAACAGGCTTGCCTAGTACTATGCCTTGAAGATGGAAATTTGTTAATGTGTATTTTTCTGAAGAATTAAGGAGTATCATAGAAACAAGAATATAGACGCTATTTTGAAAATCGCTTTTCTTATTACATCTGAGAACAAAAAATTGGAAGTAATACACCAAATAGGAATTGATCGTTCTGGTTAAAACAAGATACTATCAGGGTGATAGAGAAAAAGAAGAAAAAAAGTAAAAAAAAAAAAAAATAGAATTTGTGGCTACCTGAAAAGACTCCTCATAATCAACTGTGATTAAAAAATCTGGGTGCAAAATGAATTGTTTCTTTGTGAAACTGGAACTCAAAATGGGATCCAGAAATTGCTATAACCGGGTAACAGTACTAGGAGAAATAATATATGTTAACTGATCTGTCTACAGTTTAGTCAGGGGGCTGCCTTTATATGAAATTCATACAGTAATACCCATTTCTTGCAAACGTTAGCTTTCCTAATAATTGGCTTAATAACATTATTACCTGATTTATGTAGTAAGAAAAATATTTAAATTTAAGATCATATTTTTAATATGTTAAGAAACTACCTTTTTTAAAGATTTTTTTTAGTTGTTGATGGACCTTTATTTTACTTATTTATATGTGGTGCTGAGAATTAAACCCAGTGCCTCACACATGCTAGGTCAGCGCTCTACCACTGAGCTACAACCCTAGCCCAAGAAACTGCCTTTCTAAAGTGAAGTATACTTCTAAAATATGAGCAATTGTCTGTTAGTCTCCTTGACAAATACAAATTTTCTTCATATATATATATATATATTTATTTATTTAGTTGTAGATGGACACAATATCTTTATTTTACTTATTTATTTTTATGTGGTGCTGAGGATCAAACCCAGTGCCTCACCTGTGGTAGGCAAGCACTCTACCACTGGGCCACAACCCCAGCCCACCAGCCCACCAACTGTTTTCTTGAAGCAGAGCTGTTGTTAAATGTGTCTTTGTTTTTATATACTTTAACATAACTTGGTCTTTGTCTTTTTCAGGATGTCCTTGAGGAGAGAATTTCCCTGGAAGTTCAACTGGAACAACTTCGACCATTCTCTCACCTATAAGCCAATTGCCGTTAACTGTGAACATACCCCATTTTTAAGTGGTTTTGGGTTTAAAGCCAATTTGGAGGCCCAAACATTCAGCTCACTGCTTAATTCAACATTAAATTTTATGATTCTGTTTTGCCCTATATGTTCACCATTGTATTTAAGTATCTCTTATTTTTTAATTTCAACAATAAAAGGGTCAGGATGACTTTTTCTGGAGGATACATTGTGTTTGTTGGTATATCCCACCTCTGCTCTTCTATAGCATCAGGAAAACATAATATTGGTCCATCATATTTATATGGCAAAACCACACGCAGATTTGATTGACAGAGTGGGCTTCTCATTTATACTCAAGCACAGACTCAGAAATCTTTGCAAAAGGAAAACAAAAATAAACTGTTGATTTGTCCTCTTTTAGGTTTAATATTTTATGTGAAACATCTATATTCTGTGAAAAAGCTTTAAAATGAGTTTGATATTTAATTTTTACTTTAAAGAATTATATTAGATTAAGACAGTTTTTACCAGAAGCTAAGTTACTGAGAAGAATACTCCTCTCTGCAGTATTCTACTTTCTTCAGTAGCCAGGTGGTACTTCAGGCTTCCTTTACATATCAGTTTGGGGAGTCAGGTTATAGTTTTCCTTGTGAAACTTTGATCCATTTCACCAGAGACTTAGACTCTTCCTGTGTGAGACTTCAGTTCAGCAGCAGTCACAGAAATTTACAAGCTGGCTATGAAGATGAGCCTTTCTTAATTGTCCCTTCAAGGTGAAGGAAAACTGTGAAACCACTCCATAAATACTCTCCGCTCAGAAACATTGCCACATGTTGCATGATTGATGCTCTCAAGCTTTTTTATAAGTTTTACAGAGATTATTTTCAAGTAATATTTTCTAAATTTCCAGGGATATCAATTACTCACAGAAGAAATGGAAATTCCTTAAGATTTCTAGTTTACCTTCCACTATTTTGTCACTTGTTCTTTTTGCCATATAAACAGGTTTTCCTATTAACAGTTTCTGGAGTATATCCTATTTGGGATAATATGCTATCTTGCAATTTATTTTATATCATACATTTGGATCAAATTCGTAAATTTGCATTCTTACTAACAGCAGATATTTAAAGTTATTCTGTCTGTTGAATCATAGATGTTAAACTATAGGACAATATCATAATAGAATCAGAAGTGTGATTTCACACTAACAAAAATCATACAATATTTTAATTGTACATTTTTAATGAGAATTTGCATTTTTAAGAATTAGAATTATTAGTTTCATTGTTTAACCCAGGATCAAAATCCTAAACTTTACCAGTAATTTTTTTTTTAGTTGCAAATGGACACAATATCTTTATTTTATTTATTTGTATGTGGTGCTAAGGATCAAACCCAGTGCCTCATATGTGCTAGGCATGTGCTCTACCACAACCCCAGCCCTGAACCAATAAATGTTATTACTTTGATTATCAAGCAAAAAGGAATCTGGCAATCAAAAGCTTCCAAGATTAATATATATAACTTTTATTTATCTTTAATTAGGCATAAATATTACTACTGCATACATCAGCTAAAATTTCCAAGTGGCCCCAAGTTATACCCTCAACTAAACATGCTACTAAATGCTTTAAAGGCCCAGGAAACTACCATTTTACTGTTTCTTTGCTTTAAACAGAACTGTGTTAATTTATTCATTTTTATTAAGCTAAGTTCCATTATAGGCAAGTTTTGGTAGGTTTCCATTTATTTTTGTTTCGTAACAGTTGCTTATTTTTCAGCACCCTTTTAATTTGACACTGTCAAAAGTATTTTTAAACCTTATTTAGAAGGTCTAAGTTTAGTTTTGCAACAAAGAAACTGAATACAAAAAAATTTAGTGCTTTGTAATGGTATTTTTTTATGTTCACTAGAGAAGTACAGTCATATTAAAGATGTAATTGAAAAGTGTTTAGAAAGTTGTTACTTATATTTCTTATAATATTTTTAATGTTCATGAAAATTTTAAAGATGATTAGCAAACCATCAAATTAAGCTTTCTAGAATGATCAAAAACTGTTTTCATTCTGGTGGTATTTTCATTAGATCATTAAAAAAATAATCTTTGCACAATATGTTCTCTTAGGACTCATTACATCAGTCAAATTAATTTAAATAATGTCCAAGAAAAATAACTACCAAAAGAAGTGGTTCAAAATTTTAGGCTCATTGTTCTTATATGTTACACATAACTTTATTGTAGATGATGAAGTCAACCTAGTTCATCCTCTCATCATTCATGGCAGATAATCATTCTGCTTCTTACTGGATATTCTGGAACAGAACAATATTGCCTGTCTTTGCTAGGGAGCATTGGCACCCCTGACGTTTTCTTAAGTCCATTTTCACTTGTTCATACTGCTTTTGATCGCATTTTGGAGTACTGATAACCATAGGAATTTGTCATCCTCCACCTCCGTAGCACAAATCCATTCACATTTTGGACCTTGAAGAATAAATGCATTCTTGACATCTGTGAAAGCATTAGAGGTACACTAATTACTCATCTTTATGGTCACAAAAATAAAAGGAGAAAATGTTTTAAATTTCAAGGACTGATCAAGTCATCTTTAAGAATTTTTTTGAAACTTAAAGAATTCAAAACAAATACAAGTCTAGTCTAGAATGTAACTTCCTAAAATTACAGAATGATTCAAATATCATTATCTAAAATAATTTTGTCTTTATAATTATTTAATTATTAGCAACTATTTGAAAGACTAAATGATAAATGATGTGGTAATTCCTTAATCTTTGTCACTCTGGAAAAAACTGGAATCAATAAAGATCTTTACTAATAGTTGTTATAATTAGATATGCTGAGAGCTAGTCCTAGATAAGCTTTGGTATGAGTTGCCAGTGCCAACTACTGTACTTAATTCTGTCCCTGCCACTATTAGGTTACATAACAATGTCACAGCACATAGCTGATTATCATGGAAGGAAATGAACTGAAGAAAAGAAACACGTTTCGTACACTTAACTGTGCATTCTGATTATAGGTAGCTAACCCTTTTTACCTTCAGGTGCTTTCTAGGTAGAAATGTTTATTCCCACACTTGGCATTCTTTTTTTTTCCCTAAAGCTCAGATTAGAATGGAACTGAAGCTATTGAGAAATAGTTCTTTTATTCGGGTTAGTTCATTCTCTAAGATCTTGGTTCCTTGCTTTAACATTAGCTCTGCTCTTTATTTATGTGCATTGAAAAATATTGGAATGAGAGATATTACATTTAGATTGGCCTAACAAGTATAGGAAAGAGATGATCCTTTTAAGCTTGAGAAGTACAGTACAGGATGATAACTGAAACTAGCATAATAAGTAGGATTTCTTTTTTGTGACATATTTCTATTGGAATTAATATAGATAAAATGTTCATGTAACTAAGCATCCTTTGCAAATATGTTGATTCCTTTATAGAAGAACGACCATCTTCAGTGTGAATTTAATGAAGAAAAGGTACAACACAAGTTTGTAATAGAATGGAGTAGTAATAGGTGAAAATCTAAAGTAGTGTTTTAAGTGTGTAACATCTTTAGACATTGTAGCATAGTGGTTAAGAACTCTAGTTCTCAACTCCGACTGTCTCAAAAGAATTCAGGATGATATGGGGTCTTGCTTCTCATTGTGATTTTGAAAGCTGTGTTCCTAATATCTAGGGTACTTGCCTGATAATGCCAACATTCCCCTTTTTTTGCTATTTCAGAGAGAGATGAAAGTTTAATGAAATTGTGATGTTTGGGGAATCATTTGCAAACTAGCAAATTGTAACTCCAGTCCTTTTCCTGCTTTTCTATTTTAATAATTGATGAGCTTTATATAACTTCATAAAAGATATTTGTCTCTTAAAGGAAATAAATACATACACTTGGAATCTGGAATATCTTCTATCAGTAACCTGTGAAGGGCCACTGATGCAATGAACTGGTAGGTTGTTTTTGAAGTCCTTTCAAATGGAGTGTGAGATATGCCCCGGCTAGAAACAAGCAGTGCATCATTGAAGAGGAAGAAGCTGAGATCACGAATTTGTTCATAGAGCCTGTGTTCAAATGGAGATGGGAGAGAGTTTTCATATACACAGCATATGTTCTTTGTTAAACAGTTAACCCTCTTTAAATTGATAAAACCTCCTTAAAAGACTTTGACCCCACTCCAGATTTTTCAAGTGGCTCATCAGGTTCACAGTAAAAATTTCCTCCTGATGTGTTTTATTTCCCACTGTCTGTCTCAGGCCAATACTGGAAGCAATCAGGGTATTGGATGGAGTAGTTTAAGCTTGTCCTTTGGACAAGTAGTTCATAATCAGTGTGGGGAAAATGAACATTGAATTTTCCTTTTGAAGACTCATTTTTTTTTTTTAACTTCTGTCAAGTTTAGTGTTTTGTGCCAATGTATTCGGTCAATCTGAGAAATAAGTTTTTGTAACTCTAAGGGAAATGAGCTATAGTAGAGAAAAACATGAGAACTCATGTGGCACAAGGATCTTTTAAGTAGAAAGCAGGGGAAAGATGCATTTGAATACCAGGTAGAAGTAAGTTTTTAATTTTTTTTTTTTTTTTTTTTTTTTTTTTTTTTGGCGGTACTGGGGATCGAACTCAGGGCCTTGTGCTTGCAAGGCAAGCACTCTACCAGCTGAGCTATCTCCCCAGCCCAAGTTTTTAATTTTGATTGGAGAGAAATTGATAAGTAAAAATATACCTCCTCAGTATGGAAGGTAAAATGTAGTTCTTCGTTTTTACTAGGATTACTAACATGGTCAGCTGTAGGCATGTTTGTCAAGGAGCAAAATTTGGTATCCAATTATGCTCTTTGATTTCTCTTCTTGGAGCAGCCAATTATGCTCTTTGATTTCTCTTCTTGGAGCAGGTTGCTGGTAGGCTTCACTGTGCTCTAGTGTGGGTTATCCTGTGTGAGTACACTAGCAGAGCATCAAGTGATCCATTGGAGAGGAGCTCAGGGACCCAAGCCACTTCCCATGGCTCCCAGACCCCCTCCTACTCAGGAATGGCTAAGTGAAGAAAGCTAAATGTTCTAATAGAGAATATTCATTATTTTATAACTGTCAACCAACCCTTAGGAAATTAGTAAAGGGAGTCAATTTGTTTATGCTTATTCAAGGGAAGTCTCTTTTTCTTCACTCACTAATTTTTATATTGTCCATGTAGAGCATACTTTTATAGAAATGTTTAAGTGACACCAGTCTTACTGTTGGTTCTTATTTAATGTACAAGTACTCTTTTTCCCTTCACTTTTTCCATTGTGCTTGGCTCACTCCTCCCTCTACTCAGGTCACCCAACTTTCCAACCCAGTGCATACCCACTTGCTCAGATTTTCACGCATATGTACACACATTTATTTACAGGGAGATTGCCGTGTTGTTTTACAAAAATGCCAAGATTATTCCCCACTTGTTTTGTTGTTGTTGTTGTTTTTCCTGCTTTTCTCAATCAGCAATGGAAATCATTTTGACCTAACTGCTTGACTTTAATTCATTCTTTTTAATAGATAAATAGTACTTCATGGTGTGAAGCTTATCCACAATTGATGGACATTTACCTTGTTTAGAGGCTTTGGTCCTCTTCCTCCAAATAGCTGAACCTAAAGCATAGTACTCCCTGAAATCTATTCTATAGTGCCACTGAGTGGTGTTGCAACAAACTTAATTCCTTACACATAGACAAATTCCTTTCATTTGCTGTTAATATCTATCAGGTAGAGTCCCAAGAGTAGGATGGATTACTCAAATGAGTGCTATGCTTTTATCAAAGAATTCCAGGATCTCCATGAGACTTGCATGAGATTCTGCATTTCTAGTAAGTTCCCTGGTGTTGCTGATTCTACTGACCCTGCAGGCCAGCCAAACTTTGAGAAGTAAGGTACTTAAGTCATTTATTAATTACAGCCACGTATAAGAACTGGGCAAAGGACTGCATGAAGGAGTTAAAATTCCAGGAAGTACTGTAGAGTTCAGCTATTTGTACAGTATTAAGGAAGAATTAAGATTTGTGGGTGTGTAGATAGATAGAAACCCAGTTGTGTTCCAACTCCTTGAGTCAGGTATTCCTTTCAAACATTTCCTCTCTGTCTTTGGTTATCCCACCTACTCAGGAGTTTGAGGCAAGAAGAATCATGTTTCAGGCCAGCCTGGGCAATCCAGCAAAACTCTGTCTCATAATAACATCAAAAAGGGCTGCAGATGAGGCTAAACGGTAGAGCCCTTTTGCATGAGGCCCTGCATTCAATCCCAATACCCCCAACAAAGTTTTATATATATTTAAATATATATATATATGCGCATACAAATTTTTTATCTAGAAAAAGCTTTTTCAAAAACCATTTACTAAATTAAACCCCTCAAGCTCTCCAGTTTTCATCCATAGACAAAAAGTACCAGAAGCTTTTTTTTAAGTTATTGATTACTTTTTAAATGTGCACAAGCAAATAATTTGAATTTTAACATCAACCTAATGGAGCAATTGGAGTGGAATTTATGGGTCCTATGGAATGTTTCACAATGCTGCCTCTGCTTACATTCAGAACCAACTCCAAGGTTAAGGGATTTGGTTTTTTTTCTCTGAATTTTGACAGAATTTCTTTACTTATTTACAAATAATGACTCAGCAAAATGGAACAGAACTATTCTAGTGTAAATTCTTAAACCCATTCTAGAAGTGCTATGTTATTTATGCATTAGCTAGTCCAGAGAAAGGCATAAAGTACCTAACTTCCATAAGTACATAAAACTTTAAAAGAAATTTTTCAGGACAAAAGTTTTAGCAGGAATGAACTATACAGTAGGCCATCAGCTCCACTGTGAGCTGATCTGAGCAAAACAGTTGACAGTTAGCTTCTGTATCTACACTAACTCGGGGATCACAATGGCGTTTGGGTCCCTAGAATAAGAGTTCAGAACCAGAGTCCAGTATGTCCAAGAAGTCTGGGTGTTTCCCTTTCTTCAGTGCATAGTTGCTCTGGCAAATAGCCACACTTAAAGATCAGCAAGCTTAAAGTCACCTTATGAAAATCGGTGTTTCTGAAAAAAATTGTAATGCAAAAAGTTTTATAATACATAATAAGTACATAACATACTATAAAAGCTAAACATAACCTAAAACCATAGTTATGTCCACAGATAGCTTCCAGAATTCATAGCTCTTAATATGACTCTAAGACTTCATCTCTATTCCAGAGTTTTTTGTTTAGAATGCAAACATTTACCCATTCTTTCAGTGTCATAGCTCTTGTTTATTATTTGTTTAGTACATGCCACTATGTTGGTAAATTTATTATGAGGAAGGCTCAGTTCATCTTTGCACCTGTCTCTCTGATCTGTGGAGACAGCAGTGTCTGTGCATTAGAACTAGGTTGTGAATTCCAGCCTTTGACAGTTCTTGACTTCAGGCAACTTACTGAAATTGGATTCCCCAGGATCCTGGCCTACCTGCCTCACAAAGAGATTGTAATGAATTTATCAAGTAGAAAGGTTAAATACATGGTAATCCATAAAGCCTTATAGTCCTGTTAGTCAGCGTTATAAATATAAGCAGAGTATATTTGCTTTAAAAATTTCTGATGGATATCATGGGAATTCTTGGGTTTTATTGACTTTCTAAAAATGACAGACATGGTTGCAGGCTAAAAATTGTGCAATATTTTGGAATATAAGCCTGTTGGCATTTACTTAATTTCAAATATTAATGTGAAGTTACATAAATGCATATTAGCAAATAATATAAATGTAATTACAGAAAAAGTGCCTACTTGAATATAAATGTGTGACATGGAGTGTAAAATAACTTAGTATTATCTTCATCTCCTCAAATGTACTCTCATCTGTTGTCCAAATACTGAAGACAAGTCTAAATTCTAGTAATCAAGACTTCCAGCTTCCAAATGACATGTAAAGAGCTTGTCTTTCCTATCCTCATAACAAAAAAATAAGTGGAAAAACTCAGAATTGACAACTCTTCTCAGATCTACCAGCGAATTGAGGTCACAGAGTAAACCACCACCCCAAAAGCTGGATAGATAGGCAGATACACAGAATATTAAGCCAACTACTGACTGGAGTCAGCATCAATCATTTAAAGGCTCATCGACTAACTGCTAGAGATTGAGTGTAGAGTGAAGAGAGAGAAACTTCAGGGGTTTCCACACTGGTGAGTTATACCTCCAGGAGCCCAACAGGTTCTCACTATGAAGGGAAGAGAAAAATCCCCTCATTCTTCCACAGGACAGATGGAAAGTGGCCATTTTGAAATGTTTCCTGAGTTCTCTTCATCTTAACCGACGCCTGTCCCCAAGGATAACTTTTAACAGAACTTAACCAACTTGGATTTTATCAGAGTCTACCTATTGCAGGAAAAGAGGAGTACCTAATTGCAGCCCCCTCTAGCCTTCATGCCTCATCTTAGAGGTGGAAAAAAAAAAAACTGAGAAGCACTTATGAAGGTCATAGCTCAGGAGCAATAGGCTCATTAAAAGACTGAAAACCGGTCATAGAACTACAGAATGCTTCTGCTCTCACTACCGTATCAGTAGGACCCTCATTTAATACAGCTGACAGAACTGCAAGGCTCAGACCCTATTTTAGTCTTTCAGGAACCCCAGAGATAATAAGGGAGACCAAAACAAGGACACTAGGGAAAATTGCAGCTTCTGACCCCAAACACAGCCTACCTCCTAACCAGATAAACTAAACCTCACACTAAGAAGGCCTATTTAGTTCAGTTACTTCTATAGATAGTTCGTGTCTGGCATTCAACAAAAATTTCAAGGCATCCTAAGAGGCCAAAAACAGATTGAAAAGAGAGCAAGTATCACCCAGACTCAGAGAAAGCAGAGATTTTGAAGTTTTCAGACCAGGAATTTAATTATGCTTAATATATTAAGGAATCTAATAGAAAAAGTGAAAATAACAGAATGAATCAAACATAGTTACCCTATGTAAATGTATGATTACACAAATTGTATGCCCCTACTTCATGTACAACCAGAGAAACAAGTTGTACCCCATTTGTTTACAATAAAAAATGCAGTCTGTAAAAATAAAACTAAATAAAGTTTTAAAAAATTTTTGAAAAAAATAGAAAAAATGGACCACATGGAAGAAGAGATGAGTATGTAAACAGAAACTCTTAAGAGATAATTAAAAAGAAATAGTAAAAGTAAAATCATAAATGAAGAATGCCTTTCTTTGGTGGGCTCATCAGTAGATTGGACATGGCAGAGTTAAGAATTAGTAAACTTGAAGATGCATCAATAGAAAACTTCCCAAATTGAAAAAGAAAAAAGACCAGATTGGGGAAGAAAGGAACAAAATATCCAAGTAATAAGTATGATTTCAAAGCACATATATGTAATGAGAATAGTAGATAAAGATGAGAAAGGAACAAGGAATATTTGGAGTAATAATGACTGAAAAGTTTCCAAAATTATTGACAACAAAACACAAACCCAGAAGCTCAGAGAATACTAAGCAGAATAAATACAAAAAAAAATCTGTATATATAATACTCTCTTAACTTCAGAAAACAAAAAGAGAAAATCTTGAAAGAATCCAAAGAACAACAAAATACCTATTTATAGAGGAACAAGGATAACTATACTTCTCTTTCGAATCATTCCGTCAAGTGAGTGGAGGGACTGGGGTTGTGGCTCAGTGATTGGCCTTGCATGTGTGGTGCACTGGGTTCGATCCTCAGCATGGCATAAATAAATAAAATAAAGGTATTGTGTCCATCTACAACTAGAAAAAAATTTTTTAAAAAGAAGTGAGTGAAGTGAAATAAGTATTGAAAGAAAAATAATCTCCAAACTAGAAATCTGTAACCAGCAAAATTTTCCTTCAAACATGGAGTAGAAAGAATTTCTCAAACCAAAACTGAGGGAATTAATTGACAGTAGACCTGCATTGCAAGAAATGTTAAAAGAAGTTCCGCAGGTAGAAGGAAAATGATAAAGAAACTTGGAATGTGTTCAAGAAGGAACACATGAAGGTCAAATAATAACCCAAACTGGAACAATTCCTAGCATGTGTCCTACCACATCGGTGTGCTTAGAATTGCTGTTTTAGGCTCTAGTTTCTATCATTGTCACTCTCTGCTAGTGGCACTATCCAAAAATAGCACAAAAAAAGAAAACTGCTGTGACAATGAGACACTATTGTATAATTTTATTTTCCTTGAAGATCTGCTCAAGGTGGAGATAGAGGTAAATATTTCTTCCATCCACACCACGGCTCTCTGCCTTTGGGAACTAGTTGCTGAAATATTCATTGAAAGAAATAAATCAGTTTTACACCTAGGATCATTTGGTCACTTGGGTCCTCTCAGTAGGAAAGTGACCAACCTTGGGAAGTTCTGTTTCAATATGCGTTAGGTCATTATCTTTGCTATTAATACTGAAAAATAGGTTGATAGTTTTCTAAAGCAGAGATAAACAAACTATAGCCCATTATCTGTTTTTGTAAATAAAGTTTTATTGGTTCAAAGCCATACTTATCCACTTAAATATTGTATTGCTTATGAATAGTGTATTATTTGTTTTGTATTACATCATTTATTTTAGAGTTTTTGCTACAGTGGCAAAGGTAGGTCATGGTCACAAGAGAACATTCAGCCAGCAAATCCTAAATATTTACTCTCTCAGGAAAAAAAATTGTCCATCTTGTTCTAATGGAGGAATGGAACACTAATTTATGGACATTGGCATTCTTCCATCTTTTATTCTTACACTATTCTGAGCACTGTGCAAACTAGATGTGGTGAAGTCACTCAACAACTATCTGAGGATAATAAGCTGGTCCCCTCTTTTTTATAGTTGAGCAGATCATTGGTGTGCAATCCACAACACTTGAATCTTCTCTCAGTAGGAGAGTGACCAACTTCAAGAAGTTCTGCTTCTACAGAGTTTGTGGTCTTGGTAGAGACAATTTATTTTCTCCCATCTGCCCAAGAGCTATCTGGAATGTGAGTAAGCAAGGTGATAAAGTACCTTGCACTACCTCAGAGGGGGTGTGTGTAACTTCTTAATTGAATGCAACATTGGTCATACACCTGTAGTATGTAGACAGTACTGAATGCCACAGATATGAGATGAATAACATCTACCAGCCCTTACGGCCTTCACAGCCTTAGGGAGGTTAACTGCTGCTTACCTTAAAGAGAAACTTATCTCCTCATCATGGCAGTGGAGTTGTACTACATCTTGGACCCTAATCAGGTATCTGTTCATTTCTAATAGAATCTATAAAGTCAAAAATCAGAAGCATGTATAAACAGTTTTAAACAAATACTACCCCTGCAGAACCATTTGATATCCCAGAACATGCAAGTATTGATCAGAACTTGGATCAGTTTTGAAAAAGTGAATGTTTTCATTGTTTATAAAATGGACTTTCTTTAGAAAGACCACAACTGACAATAAAAACTTATTTGGGGATGTTGTCAAAGTTTTAAACCTACCAAATTATTTTTTGTAAACAATTTTATAGTGTCAAAAACAAAATGGAAGAGAGGGATTAAAAAAAATATTAAGGAACCAAATGAATTGGTACAAATTAAGATGTCAGGCCTTCATATTGATCTCTTGATTATGAGGATAATATCTTGGTACAGTGTACAAGTGAATCAGAGATGAAGTTCTAGAGACCCTCTGACTTCCAAAAATTTAAACTTTTGCTGTTCAACTAACTCTTCTCTTTCCATGCAGATTGAAATTATGACAAAAACTCCATTTGCTCCCCCAATTTGACCAAATAAAAATTTCTCCAACCCATTGCTACTTAACTCATTCACATAGGGAGCTCCTACTGAGCACCAGACACCAGGAGACAAGTGAGTCAGTTCCCACATGGTGGAGCTCCCAGCTGTATAAATAGAGGGTCCCAGTAACATATGACAGGGATGTTCTGGGGCTGTGAAAGGAGGAAGCAGCTCACAGCTGGAAATGTCAGGGAAACTGCATGGAGAAGAGAATGACTGACCTTGGTATATAAAGAATGAATAGCGTTTATCCAGTAGACCAGGAAAGGAAGGCAGTTTCAGAGAAGAATTTCTACAAAGAACAAATGCAGGACAAATGAAGAAAGGCTACACAACTTGAGAGTGTGATCCTCAGAGGATCCCGGTGTGATCCTCAGGAGGTCAGGGAAGGTAGAGGCCCAGTTGATAGTCAAGGGGTTCACAGGACTCCTGAAATTTTGCAGATATCCTCAGTGTGAAGAGTCCTGCGCCCAGGACTGTGTGCAGGGAGATTAAAAAACGGATAATAAGTGGAAGACATGACCCCTTTCCTCAAAGGGGTTCATGGTCACAGTACCACAAATAAGGTGCCAAGACTGCAGAAAAGTGGTGGGATAGGGCCAAGGCCACGTGTGCCTCTTCTCACGGAGCGTGGCTGCAGATAAGGAAGAGGTGAGATGTGAGAGCTTGCAGTGAGCCCTCAGCAGCAGACATTCCACCCATTAACTGCAGTGGATCTTGATGCCTCGTGCCAAAGGTGAGATTATACTCACGAGCATAAGGAGATAGCAAGTGCATCAGAATACGTACAGGGCACCCCCAGATGAGTCTCTCTATATCTGACAGCTGTTCCTTCATACTGATGTTTTCTTTCATCTAGAAAACAAATTGATTTTAGACCAACTAAAATTGTGACTTTTTTAATCATAAAAAAAGGATTAAATATTTCATGGCACTTGCTACATGGTTTGGTACTGTACTAAAATAAAAACTTCAATTTTTCTGTACCCAGTGTTTTAAAAGGCAAGTAACATGACTATTCATGAAAGCATCCTCAGAGCATGATGTGGTAACAGTTTATGTTCTGCCCAGACTCCTATACAGTAGGCACAATACGATGATGATGTTTACAGTTCAAGAGTACTGTATTCCACAGTGCAGATATACTTCAGAGTACTTGTGATTTCTGTACTTACTGAAGCAGGAAAATCAATAAAAGTGCTTTCAGAATCAAAGGATTATACATATCATTTTTTCTTTTTGTTATCTAGAAAATACAAATTTTAAACTTTGATATTAGTAAAGGTTTTATTGTCATTGTACAATTCTCTGAAAACATTCTGATCCTTGTTGCTTGGCTTAGGATTGATGCCCTTACTGCTCAAAACCACTGAGTACAACTATCGATTTAGTACTGAAAGAACCAAAGACTACAAGAACAACCCAGAAGAGAAGAGATCTCAGGATCTTTTGAGTGAGAGTGCCACAAAAGCAATGTGACATTTGTGAAAGACATAGATACTTATCAGCAACTAACCTGATCTATATAACCTTTGTATTTTTTTATTTGGTCAATTGCAGTGGCCAGGTCCCCACGGTCAACATGTCCTGCAGCAGTGTGAAGCCTCAGAGCATAGAGAAGAGTCAGGTATTCGTCAAATCTCCGAGACGGGAACAAAAGCAGCTCCGGCAGGCTGTTCAAGGCACGGAGAAGGGACCTTGTCTCTGCCTGAAGGTTGGGGAGTACCCCATCCTTGGGACCCAGCTGTGCTCTCCCTCAGAACTCACCTCAGCATTTTGGTAACAATGGTCTTATCATGCCTTTTCAGGAAAGCTCGGAATGCTGGTGTCATTTCTCTGCACTAGAAGGGAAGAATTTATCAAAACCTTGCTGTGTGAGACAGCTGCAAAGCCCCGTGTTCCACCTAGTGACAACCTCTCTATATATTCCAAGTACTAATGGTGCCATCAGTGTCTCCTAATCAATTAAGCAGAATGTCTTAATTATATCCTAGACCCAACCCTAGCCATTGAACTTAATCGGTGAGAAAAATGGTAGCAGATTTTGCAATAGGCCTATATTAGAACTAGGACAAATTGACATTATTGAGTTAACTTCTTTGAGCCTCAGCTTCCTCATCTATAAAATGGATCTCACACCTAACTTATGGTGAGAGGGAAAATCCTTTCAATAAAGTACGTGCCATGTGGTAGATGTTATTTCATTGCAGTAAGAACTTGACTAGTAATGATAGCTACCTTTAATACTGCTATTAATCATGTTTTCCATAATATTATAAAAGCATTCCACTATATTTAATATGTTTTTAAATATATTAATTCATCTCCATTATTGCACCAATGAACTTACCTTCTTCTACCCAATAGGTATGTGTCTAAACGATGTCATTAGTGCTAATTTCTAAAAATTGCTGATCTCAATAATTACAGCTAACAAATATTTTGTATGCATATAAAACACACTATGCTAGTGGAGTAGGTCTCATTATTAACCATAACTATAAAAATTTTGGTATCAGTTTGTTTCTGATAACATGTCTTGGCCCCAATTCTTGTCTTCAGGGTCAGATCCCTGAGATTGCTTTATTCAAGTATACTTTTATTCAAAGAACTGAGCTCATCAGAGCCATATGGGATTGGGCTGGCAGAGTGAATTCAGAGGTCACACAGTCTTGTTTCTACCTAATTGTTGAACATTCTCCTGTAACTGAGCCACAGGGTAGCCAGGGAAGATGCAAATGGCATGTGTAGAGGATTAGTCCAGTTCAGTCAGTTCCTAGATGTTGCTGTGTGTAAAGCACTGTCCTAGCTCTACATCAGGGTTCCTGTCCTCAGAGAGCTCACAGGACAGGCGGGGAGACCTAGGAGTGAAGGGTGGAATAGCAGCTCTTCCTGTTGACTCTGGGTCTTTGGATTGCTCAGGAGATCTAATCAAAGGATGGATGGTGAGTAGACCATTTACCTTCTCAATGGTTTTCAGAACAACAGGGTAATTGTTGAAGAAATTGGTGTATGTGTTCAACTGGTCTCCAAACTTTATGAATATTTCCCCAACACAATGGATTGAGCTCCATTCCTGTACTCTGTCTCTCAGGTTTTCTAGAAACTGCCTGCAACATGAGAAACGTGTAATTGTGAATATGAGCCCATGATAGCTTGCAGACTTAATTGTTGTTAGTGTAGAGTTTTGCAGTCTAGTCTTTTATGATAGTGCTTGATTTTGATCAAGACCTTTTTTCTTAGCATAGAGCAGAGGAGATCTGATGGGACAGGGGTAGAGGTAAGTGGGTAAGGGGGGGTAGGCAGAATGTGGAGGATCCCCTCTTCATCCTAATTCCTAGAGTCAGAACCCAGGCTGGCTTCAATACATCTGCCCCTGAATGTCCCACCCTCGGGGGACAGTGACAGCTTAGCTCCAATCTAAGCACCATATGTCCCTGGGCCTCTAAGGCAGTCTCTTCCAGCTGCCCCAGGTCTTGAAAACTGGCAGAGTCCTAGCTAACCTCTTCCATTTTATGGCAGCAGGGGCCTACAAAGGGTGGGGAACTGGTCCCAAGTTACCTAGAGAGTCACTGTCAGAGCAGCACATGCTCAATTTTCTTTCTTTAAGACAGGTAGAGTTGACCATTCTCTCAGGTTATACACACAAAGCACATGTTATGAAACTGACCTGGCCTTGGGCTCTCTAGGCAAAGTTCCTTATGACCTTGAGGCTGTTAAGTCCTTCTGCTCCTCTCTGTCTGCTCAACTAAGATTTGTTGATTAAGAATGACTCCATCCAGCTCTCTTTCTAGTTGTCTTTTGTGCAAATAGTCTATTGATTACAGAAAGCCCCAGCACTGAACTCCATCCTTGCATGTGGCCTGGACCTGGGCAGGGGGTGGCCCCAGGAACGATCACTTCCAGTCACAGCCCAGTGAGTGATGTGCTGAGAAGCCCTCTTCTCTGCAAGATGATTAGTGTACACAGGAGGAGCAGAGAACGAGCCTCTGTACAGGTCTTGAGACCAAATGTGAGCTCCTCCCACCACCCGTTGAGTGCTTTTAAAAATACATGTTCAGGATTTACCTGTTGAGACTTAAAATCTGCAGAATATCGGAGAAAATGATCTGGATATTTGCAGCACTCAGAATCGCTCTGTTTGATGCCAGTGCTGCTCTCAGTGGTCTCACATAAACATCCCGCACGATTTCCAGCATCTGCACGTACTTTCTCTCGCTCTGTAAGAGTTCCCTGACAGCACTAGTTCGCTTATCTGCTGAGTCCCTCTGCAGCTTTCTCTCCTGCAGAAAGGCATTAAGAACTCAGGAAAAGCATCATGACTCCAGTCCTCAAAAAGCCCCAGGAGGAGGCCACGACTAAGAACAATGACCATCCTAATTGTTTCTGTGGAGTGGTTTACGATTGAGAGACTACACTGTTTAATGAACGAAGGAAAGTCCACAGGGAACCACGGGGTTTGTCGGATTCCAATTTGACAGGCACCTCTGCTCAGTCCCACCTAGAGGCTGAAGCTGCAGCCCATGGGAGGTGTCTCCTAAAAAGGGAAACTGCCCTTCTCCAGAGGGAGAGCCGTTCTCACAGGACAAGAGCACTTCCTCAACTGGAAGATGCCACCGGGCTCCACCACTCCAGCAGTGCAGTTCTCCCTGTTCTCTCAGCTTCCACTGCCCATTGTTTTATTAAGCGCAAAGTAACTGGGGGATGTACACATGCTTCCTCCTCCTCCTCCTTCTCCCCCTCCTTTTCCCCCTCCTCTTATTCCTCCTGCTCCTTCTTCTTTTTTATTATATTGGCAAAGATACAGTTTTTTTGTTTTGTTTTGTTTTGTTTTGTTTTGTTTTGCAGTACTGGGGATGGAATGGTACGTTTTGATTGACATCAAGTAGAGATGGAATGGAAGAAAAACCCCTTTCTCCTTGAGCGGCATATTCCTTCAGCTCTCACCTTTATGTTCCAGGAAGTTATTTTGCTCTTACTGTTTTAACAAAACAAAACAAGAAACTGTGGTATATATACATGATGGAATATTATTCAGCCATAAAGAAGAATAATATGATGGCATTTGCAGATAAATGGATGGAATTGGAGAATATCATGCTAAGTGAAAAAAGCCAATCCCAAAGAACTAAAGGCTGAATGTTTTCCCTAATAAGTGGATGATGATATATAATGGGGGAGGGGGTTGAGGGTGAGAGAAGAATAGAGGAACTTTAGATTACGTAAAGGGAAATGAGGGGGGTATAAAAAATGGTGGAATGAGATAGACATGATTCCCTATGTACATGTATGATTACACAAATAGTATGAATCTATATCATGCACAACCATAGAAATGAAATGATGTACCCCATTTGTGTACAATGAATCAAAATGCAGTCTATAAAAAAATTTAAAATTTTTTTTAAAATAAGGTTAAAAGTAAAATTCTAGGTTGTAGTGAAGACTAAAAGACTTAAAAATAAACACAAATGTAACCATTAATGTTATTTACCACTAAAGCATAAAGCTGACAAATTCATAAAGTCCATTTGATACATTAAATATACGATGTATTTGTATGACATGTATGTATGATACACAGACACATATCTCAGATTAAAATTCCTTGATATTAAAAAAAATCCTTGTGTACCTTGTTCTAGTGAACAATTTTAACGTTTTTCATTTATTGTTGTAAAACCAAGAACTATTTTGTACCTTTTTATTTCCTACATAACTCTTATATGTAGGACAATCTATCTTACAGTAGGTATAAATTACTCTTAAAAATGAATACTAAATAGTTCATTGATTATGGTTTAAACAAGCTTCTTGTTTAAAACAAAAAACAAATTATGACAATATGAAGTGTAATGCTATGTGGTCTTCACCAAGATGAGTCAATCATAATTTCAAGAACTAAAACTGAAATGTATAAAGTAGTTTAAAATTAAAATGAGAAAACTCTCTTACTTTGAAATACTATTAAAAACACTGCTCTGCCAGGCATGGTGGAGCACCTTTAATTCCAGTGGCTCCAGAGGCTGAGGCAGGAGGATCACAGGTTTGAGGCCAGCCTCAGCAATTTAGCAAAGCCCTAAGCAATATAGTGAGAACCTGCCTCAGTAAAAATTTGTTAAAAAAAAAAAAGAAAGGCTGTGAATGAGGCTTAGTGGTTAAGCACCCCTGGGTTCAATCCCTGGTACCAAAACAAACAAACAAAAAGCACTGCCCTTGGTTACTTAAGTTTCATGTTTCAAACACGTGGTCTGTGTGTAATGTCTCTTTAGATATACCGAATAAGCTGAAAATACATCTGCATCACAGTTGGCAGTTGGTTTGCAACCTGTGTTATGTTTTTGTGTGCATTTACTTATCTATATATTTTTACATACTGAAGTTATCCAGCATTTGCAATCATTTTGGCTTAAAGTTTCAACTGCCAAACCTGTTGTTGTCTTAAAGCTGTCGTCAGATGTTTTTCCCATTGGTCTTCTTTTGTTTTTTTCTTCCCAGTTTTCTGGACTTAGGGAAGTCTTTAACTTTCCTAACTCTAGTTCTTCATCTTTAAAAATGTGGCTACTAACATCTACTCTACAGGCTTTTGAAAATGAAATATGATAATGAATGGGGACATGTGTTGAAGAATGCAAAACGATATGTACACGCCACATATCCAGCAGGACAGGACCTCTGTGTGGTGTGACTTCTGTCATGCATTCTGTCTGTTTTACCCCAAGGACAGAGCCCTAAACAGTATATTGATGAGTCAACTTTTGAGGTCAAACCACAAGTTGGTGGGTCAATTAGAAACTGGTTATGTCCATGTATCCATTTGTTTAAATGACATCTGTTATGGTTTAGATATGAAGTGTCCCCAAGAAGTTCAAGAGACAATGCAAGAATGGTCAGGGGGGAGGTTTCAAGATGGCGGCCTAGAGGGTGGCTGCATTTCATGTTGCTCCAGGACTCAGGATTCAAAAGAGGAGATATTGAGACGCTTGGGACCAACTCAAAGCAGCCGGGTGACTCTCACCCCCTGGGGAGGCATCCCGGATGGGACGGTGGTCCCGGAATGCAGGAAACTTTGTGAAGTAGAACTGCCGGCGAGACGCCCCTCCCCCCGCTGGAGCAGTGAACGCGGACAACTGGGAGCGCCGTAAAGGAGGCCGCTCGGCACAGCGCTGGGACTCGGAGCAACCACTGGGGCTCCGGCGACTGCCCAGGGGAGGAGTAGCGAGGAGAGCTGTGTAGACTCAGGACACCGGGGCCTGCCCTGAGGAGGACGAGGAGGAGCGTGGCCACTTGGATTCGGAGTGACTGCACCAGAGCTACAGGCGGTTGCCAGAGGAGAAGCCGCGCGGCGAGCTGTTTGGACTCAGGGCGACGCTTCTGAACCCCGGGGCCTGCCCTGAGGACGAGGAGGAGGAAGAGGAGCGCGGCCGCTTGGATTCGGGGTGACTACACCAGAGCTACAGTGCATTAGCGCTCCAGGCGGCTGCTCAGAGGAGAAGGCGAGTGGTGAGTTGTTTGGACTTAAAGTGACAGCTCCTGAACACAGGGGGGCTGCCTGGAGGAGAAGCGTGGTGGGACGCTTGGTCTTGAGTGGCCGCACCAGAGCTCCGGGCGGTTGCCCAGAGAACCCGTGCTGCGGGTCACATGGACTCAAAGCCACTCAGAGCGACTGCTCCTGAACACCCCGGGGGTTATCTGGAGAAGGAGGAGGAACGGGGAGGGTCACTTCGACTCGGAGTGATTGATTGCCCAGGACTACGGGTGGTTGGTGGAGGTGGAGGCACGCAGTGAGTTTCTTGGACTCCTAGAGACCGCACCGGCATACTGGGCAGCTGTCTGGAGGAAGAGGCGTGTGGCGGGTCTCTGGGATTCAGAGCGATTGTACAGGGCCCCAGGTGGCTGCTCAGAGGAGGGGCCGCATAGCCAGGCGATTAGGTGCAGAGCAGGGTCCCAGGATCTAGGAGGCTTCTTGGTGGAAGAGCCGCACAGAGACAGGCTTAGGGCGGAGCGAAGGTTCCAGGCCTGCAGGCAGATTCTCTGAGGAAGGGCAGCCTAAGGAGAGTCATCTGCAAAGGGTGAGGCTCCCAGGCCCAGGAGGTAGGGCCGGGCCCCTGGAAACTTTGCAGAGGAAGGCAGCCCAGCCCAGGCGGTAGCTGTAAATTGAGGGGAACCTCTAGGAGGGTACTGACCAGCGAGACCTCCCCACCGGGTGAGTCTTCCCTGCTGGGTGAGGTTTCCCCACAAGGACGGTAAAACCAGAGACTCAGGCCCAAACAGGCCTTGCCTCAGCCCGCAGGCTAGGTCCCCTTTGGATGACCATTGGTCAACAAGTGGAGGCACCTCTGCCCACTAGCAGGGATTATACCCCACCTGAAGGCCACCACTCCTAGAGAGGCAGCTTCCTTGTGGAACACCGCATTATCAACTTCCTCCAAGACTTCAGCCTACTGAAGGCTAAGGGGGGATATATATAGAAATCTTCAGGGACATTGTAAGTCAATAGAGGAAATCTGCAATATCTCAGCGGTCCACTGATACCTGAACAATATGAGAAAACAAGGAAAGAAAATGCTGCAAACAAATCTAGATGTTACATCAATAAAACCCAGTGACAGCATGGCAGAAGAAATGACAGAAAAGGAGTTCAGAATGTACATAATTAAAATGATCAGAGAAGCAAACGATGAGATGAAAGAGCAAATGCACGCACCGAATGATGAGATGAAAGAGCAAATGCAAGCATTGATTGATCGCACCAATCGACAGTTAAAAGAGCAAATACAGGAAGCAAAAGATCATTTCAATAAAGAGTTAGAGATATTGAAAAAAAACCAAACAGAAATCCTTGACATGAAGGAAACAATAAACCAAATTAAGAACTCCATAGAAAGCATATCCTATAGGATAGAACACCTGAAAGACAGAACCTCAGACATTGAAGACAAAATATTTAACCTTGAAAACAAAGTTGAACAAACAGAGAAGATGGTAAGAAATCATGAACAGAATCTACAAGAACTATGGGATATCATGAAAAGGCCAAATTTAAGAATTATTGGGATTGAGGAAGGCCTAGAGAAACAAGCCAAAGGAATGAACAACCTATTCAATGAAATAATATCAGAAAATTTCCCAAATCTGAAGAATGAAATGGAAAATCAAGTTCAAGAGGCTTATAGGACTCCAAATACACAAAATTACAACAGACCCACACCAAGGCACATTATAATGAAAATACCTAACATACAAAATAAAGACAGAATTTTAAAGGATGTGAGAGAAAAGAACCAAATTACATTCAGGGGGAAACCAATATGGATATCAGCAGATTTTTCAATCCAGACCCTAAAAGCTAGAAGGGCCTGGAACAACATTTTTCAAGCCCTGAAAGAAAATGGATGCCAACCAAGAATCTTATACCCAGCAAAACTTACCTTCAAATTTGACGATGAAATAAAATCCTTCCATGATAAACAAAAGCTAAAAGAATTTACAAAAAGAAAGCCAGCATTACAGAACATTCTCAGCAAAATATTCCATGAGGAAGAGATGAAAAACGAAGAAGCAAATCAGCAAAGGGAGGAATTATCCTAAAGGAATTGTCAAATAAAGGAGGAAACAAGTTGTGTCAAACAAATAAATAAATAAAATTTAAAAAATGAACCAAATGACCGGGAAACCAAATCATATCTCTATAATAACCCTGAATGTTAATGGCCTGAATTCATCAATCAAAAGACATAGACTGGCAGATTGGATTAAAAAGAAAGATCCAACAATATGTTGCCTGCAAGAGACTCACCTCATAGAAAAAGATACCCATAGACTAAAGGTGAAAGGATGGGGAAAAACATACCATGCGCATGGACTCAGCAAAAAAGCTGGAGTATCCATCCTCATTTCACATAATGTGGACTTCAAGCCAAAGTTAGTCAGAAGGGATAAAGAAGGTCATTTCATACTGCTTAAGGGAAGCATAAATCAGCAAGATATAACAATCATAAACATCTATGCCCCAAACACTGGCTCATCCATGTATGTCAAACAAATCCTTCTCAATTTCAGAAACCAAATAGACCATAACACAATAATACTAGGTGATTTTAACACGCCTCTCTCACCACTGGACAGATCTTGCACACAAAAATTGAACAAAGAAACCATAGATCTCAATAACACAATCAATAATTTAGACTTAACGGACATTTATAGAATATACCATCCAACCAAGAGCGAATACACTTTCTTCTCAGCAGCACATGGATCCTTCTCTAAAATAGACCATATATTATGCCACAAAGCTAATGTTAGCAAATACAAGAAGATAGAGACACTACCATGTATTCTATCAGATCATAATGGATTGAAGTTAGAAATAAATAAAAGAGTAAAACACAGAAACTATTCCAACATCTGGAGATTAAACAATATGCTATTATATGATGAATGGATAACAGAAGATATTAGGAAGGAAATTAAAAAATTCTTAGAGGTAAATGAGAACAAAGAAACATCATATCAAAATCTCTGGGACACTATGAAAGCAGTACCTAGAGGGAAATTTATTTCATGGAGCGCATTTAATAAAAGAAGTAAAACTCAACAAATAAACGACCTAACACTACAGCTCAAAGCCCTAGAAAAAGAAGAACAGAACAGCACCAAAAGTAGTAGAAGACAGGAAATAGTTAAACTCAGAGCTGAAATCAATGAAATTGAAACAAAAGAAACAATACAAAAAATTGACAAAATAAATAGTTGGTTCTTCGAAAAAATAAACAAAATTGATAAACCTTTAGCCACACTAACAAAGAGAAGACGAGAGAAAACCCAAATCACTAAAATTCGGAATGAACAAGGAAATATCACAACAGACAGGATTGAAATTCAAAACATAATTAGAAGTTATTTTGAAAATCTATACTCCAACAAAATAGAAAATTTTGAAGGCATCAACAGGTTTCTAGAGACATATGAATTGCCTAAACTGAACGAGGAGGACATAAACAATTTAAATAGACCAATTTCAAGTACTGAAATAGAAGAAGTCATCAAAAGCCTACCAACAAAGAAAAGTCCGGGACCAGATGGGTTCTCAGCCGAGTTCTACAAAACCTTTAAAGAAGAGCTCATTCCAATACTTCTCAAAGTATTCCATAAAATAGAAGAGGAGGGAACCCTCCCAAACTCATTCTATGAAGCCAATATCACCCTGATACCTAAACCAGACAGAGACTCATCAAGGAAAGAAAATTTCAGACCAATATCCTTAATGAACATTGATGCAAAAATTCTCAACAAAATTTTAGCAAATCGCATACAAAAACATATTAAAAAGATAGTGCACCATGATCAAGTGGGTTTCATCCCAGGGATGCAAGGTTGGTTCAACATCAGGAAATCAATAAACGTAATTCACCACATTAATAGACTTAAAGTCAAGAATCACATGATTATTTCAATAGATGCAGAAAAAGCATTTGATAAAATACAGCACCCCTTCATGCTCAAAACACTAGAAAAAAAAGGGATAGTGGGAACATTCCTTAACATTGTAAAGGCCATTTATGCTAAGCCCATGGCTAATATCATTCTAAATGGTGAAAAACTGAAAGCATTCCCCCTAAAAACTGCAACAAGGCAGGGATGCCCTCTTTCACCACTTCTATTCAACATCGTTCTTGAGACTCTGGCCAGAGCAATTAGACAAACCGAAGAGATTAAAGGGATACGAATTGGGAGAGAAGAACTCAAACTATCCCTGTTCACTGATGACATGATTATATATTTAGAGGAACCTGGAAATTCCACCAGAAAACTCTTAGAACTCATAAGTGAATTCAGTAAAGTAGCAGGTTACAAGATCAATGCCCATAAATCCAACGCATTTTTATACATAAGTGATGAATCTTCAGAAAGAGAAATTAGGAAAACTACCCCATTCACAATAGCCTCGAAAAAAATAAAATACTTGGGAATCAATCTCACAAAAGAGGTGAAAGACCTCTACAATGAGAACTATACAACACTAAAGAAAGAAATTAAAGAACACCTTAGAAGATGGAAAGATCTTCCATGTTCTTGGATAGGAAGAATTAATATTGTCAAAATGACCATACTACCTAAAGTGCTATACAAATTCAATGCAATTCCAATTAAAATCCCAATGATGTACCTTACAGAAATAGAGCAAGCAATTATGAAATTCATCTGGAAGAATAAGAAACCCAGAATAGCTAAAGCAATCCTTAGCAGGAAGAGTGAAACAGGGGGTATTGCAATACCAGATCTTCAACTCTACTACAAAGCAGTAGTAACAAAAATGGCATGGTATTGGTACCAAAATAGAAAGGTAGATCAATGGTACAGAATAGAGGACACGGACACAAACCCAAATAAATACAATTTTCTCATACTAGACAAAGGGGCCAAAAATATGCAATGGAGAAAAGATAGCCTCTTCAACAAATGGTGCTGGGAGAATTGGAAATCCATATGCAACAGAATGAAACTAAACCCATATCTCTCACCATGCACGAAACTAAACTCAAAATGGATTAAGGACCTCGGAATCAGACCAGAGACCCTGCAGATTATAGAAGAAAAAGTAGGTCCAAATCTTCACCTTGTTGGTCTAGGATCAGACTTCCTTAACAGGACTCCCATAGCACAAGAAATAAAAGCTAGAATCAACCACTGGGATAGATTCAAACTAAAAAGCTTTCTCTCAGCAAAGGAAACTATCAGCAATGCGAAGAAAGAGCCTACAGAATGGGAGAATATCTTTGCCAATCATACTTCAGATAGAGCACTAATCTCCAGAATCTATAAAGAACTCAAATAACTCTACTCCAAGAATTCAAATAATCCAGTTGACAAATGGGCCAAGGAAATGAATAGACACTTCACAGAAGAAGATCTACAAGCAATCAACAAACATATGGAAAAATGTTCAACATCTCTAGTAATAAGAGAAATGCAAATCAAAACCACCCTAAGATTCCATCTCACCCCAATTAGAATGGCGATTATCAAGAATACGAGCAACAACAGGTGTTGGCGAGGATGTGGGGAGAAAGGTACACTCATACATTGCTGGTGGGGCTGCAAATTAGTGCAGCCACTCTGGAAAGCAGTGTGGAGATTCCTTAGAAAACTTGGAATGGACCCTCCATTTGACCCAGCTATCCCACTCCTTGGCCTATACCCAAAGGACTTAAAATCAGCATACTACAGAGACACAGCCACATCAATGTTCATAGCTGCTCAATTCACAATAGCCAGACTGTGGAACCAACCTAGATGCCCTTCAATTGATGAGTGGATAAAGAAACTGTGGTATATATGTACAATGGAATATTACTCAGCCATAAAGAATGATAAAATTATGGCATTTGCAGGCAAATGGATAAAATTGGAGAATATCATGCTAAGTGAGATAAGCCAATCTCAAAAAGCCAAAGGACGAATGATATCGCTAATAAGTGGAGGATGACACATAATGGGGGGGAGGGAAGGGTTAGTGTTAGGGTTAGAGTTAGGGTTAGGGAGGGGGGCAAGTATGGAGGAAGGAAGTACTGTATAGAGGGTAAAGAGGGGTGGGAGGGTGGGGGGAAGGGAAAAAATAACAGAATGAATCAAACAACATTACTCTATGTAAATTTATGATTACACAAATGGTATGCCTTTACGCCATGTACAAATAGAGAAACAACATGTATCCCATTTGTTTACAATAAAAAAAAAAAAAAGAATGGTCAGGGGTGGGTGATTAGACTGTGAGAGCTGTAAACTAACTGGTGGATTAATTAACTGGGTGGTCACTTTAGGCAGGTAGGGTGTGGCTAGAGAAAGGAGGTCACTGAGAACATGCCTTTAAAATTAATATTTTGTCCCTGATGAGTGGAGCCTTCTCGCTGCTTCCTGGTTTCCATGTTCTAAGCTGCTTTCCTCCACCAGGTCCTTCTGCCATGATGTTTCACCTCCTCTCAGACCCAGAGCTATGTAGTAGGCCAACCATGGACTTGAACCTCTGAGACTGTGATCCAAAATGAACTTTTCCTCCTTTAAATTATTCTTGCCATGTCTTTTGGTCACAGTGATGCAAACTGACTAAAACAATAGCCTAGTATTGGAAAATCATGGAGTCACATACAGATTGGTTTTCTCTAAAGATGCTCTTCTACTTATCTTTTTGGCTTAACTTCTTTTCAGTCCAGGGCTTACTTCAAAATAAAAAAGAAGTGATTTACCAGCTGCATTCCCCTCAATTATACATAGTGGGTTTTTCGTTTTTTTGTTTTTTCCTTCATAAGGGAAATTTTCAAGGAAAACAAAGAACTAGTCAGAATAAAGACCGAAACTTCATTGTCAGGAGTAAATCAAATGGGAAATTCACATTATGTTATTATCAGCTTACCAGCTTAAGCAGTACCTCAAAACCCAGATCACTTTTGCCGAAACTTGATTCTGTGTCCTGAGAGTTGTCTTCTACGATGTTTCTTTCCTGAAGGTTAAAGGGAACTTGATTATTTGGAGGTGGACCTTGGGATCTCTGGAAAGGCAATCAGTCCTCTGCCGTAGGAGATCTTGGGAACCTATTTGCCTCCTGCCCCAACCATGACTCCCTCGTGAGAGCCTGACAAATGTAATGCCTGTCTTAACTGAAAATTTATGTTTGAAAAAATATAAAGCCTTTAGCTTCCTTTCAACTGTTTGCTACTGGGGAAACTGAAGTCATTGAGCCTCGTTCCCTGGGAGGCAGGGGAGTATTTTGTCCCTCAGGGGCTCCTTCCTGGCTTAGAGATTGCAGGTATCCTTGGGTAACAAACTTCCGCCTCAGCACTGTTGGCACTTCACAGGTGGGGGTAAGTAGGGTGGCTTACTTTTAAGATGCGAGAAGGAAAAGAACGCAATACTTCATAAAATTCACCCTTTTTTTTCAACTAATGAAAACATGTCATAAACAGCTTGCATACCTTTCCAGACTTGTCTGTTTTCACATTTAAATATGGCTTATTCTTTCTTCACTTTATCTTGTCAATTGTTCTTTTTGTGTCTTCCTTATAAATTAGCACATTAATTTTTTTTTTTTTTAAAACACCCCCTGCTCCAGCCCCAATGCCTGCAGCATCCCAGGGCCCACTCTAGCAAAGAAACTGATGGTCCTATATTTATTTTGAGAAGTCATCATGACTAATGGTTACTATTGTTGCCCTTCCTGGTCAAAACTAACCCTACCAGTGGTGACCCCCTAGTGTTCAGGCAAGAAAAACATCAATTTGTTCCCAAGTTGCTTTTTCTTACTCAGGCAAAAGTGAATTTTTATTTTGCAGCTACAGGGTTCCTTATGGCAGCCTGAAGCCTTTGTGTGGGAGCCCTGGTCCCTGGCCTGCACTCACCCAGCTCTCATTTTATTTTGCATGATGTCCCACCTGAACTTGGCACTTGTCAGAGACTCAGAGAGTCTTTCAGTCATTTCTTTTGTCCTCCCAATGTGTGGTGTCCTGTGGCAGCCTGGTATGTATTTATGCTTCACTGGGGGCTTATGTCCCTGCCACTCCTCTGTGTATGCACAACGGGGCTTTGTTCCACTTCTGGCTCAGCAGCAGCTATTTTTCTTTAAATATTAATTATTCTTTGAGGATAGGAAAATGATTAGGTATAGTAACTTTGAACCAAAAATAACAACTTCTCTCATTTTATATTATACAGTTATAATTATTGGGATTTTAGAGTCTTTTTAAAAATTAATATGTTACCCTTATTTTGTTTTTAGGGATGAATTCAGAGGCAGCAGCAGAGGCAACAAACTTTGCAAATACATAGGAAAATCATTATTTGTGTTGGTGGGCCTCTTCCTTGGCTCTCTCCAGGACATATAGGGACTACCACAAGAAATAAGTTCACAGGGCTGGACTTCGATCATATGGCAGGAATTTTCCTCTAGGATAGAGCACAAGCAGGCACTGCGGTTTCCAGGGTCATTCTAGACTTGGCTAATGTTTTTCCCAGAAGACACTGCTGCCTGTCACAGGGGCCAGGAATAGTTGTGGAAATGACAAGTAGAATTCAGGAATAACTATGATTCTAGCTGTATGAGCATCACCATGGTTATATCTTGTCAGGTAAACACTACAGGTGCACAAGAACCAGGAGTAACTGCTGACTGGACATCAAGATGATAGTGGATAGAGAGATGGATAGATAGATAATAGGTTGGTGACAGAATAGATAGATGAAATAGGTGAATGATAGGTAGATAGAAGAAAAAAAGAAAGGAGGGAAGGAAAAGAAAGACATGTGGAGTCCAGAATTTCACAGACAAGCCCTCTTACACAGGACATAGGGGAGGGTCTTGAGAACAATCATCTTGGAGAAGCTACTATTTCTATTCCTATGACTAAGTTTTGGTGCTCTTTGGTAAAAATAGCCAGTTTTAAAATCTGTTAACCACTGCCACTTGCCATCTGCTGTGCTGGTGTCAGCCACTCACAGACTGCGTCTAGCATGGTGCCTAGCACACATTAACTCCTGTAATATTAGGAATCTGAACAGAAAAGAAGGGAGTTGCTTCTGCCTGAGAAGTGGTCCACAAATGTTTCCTGAAAAAAAGACTTCACCTGGGCAGTGGGCAAGCAGGGGTTCATCCTACGAACGGCTTAGAGGTCTCTGAAATGTGTCTATTTATGACTCCTCTCAGGGAGATGCTTGGGGTTGGGAAGAATAAGGAATTTGGGGGGAACAGGTGACTCAATCTCAGTTGGGTGGGTTCCAATAAATGCAGGTCTTTTCCTTTGCTAGGTCAGTCTGGGGCCACTGCCCTGTAATCCTCCATGTCTGCTGGCACTAAGCTATCCTTGAACAAGGCACTAAAACATACTTCTGGAATATCCGGTTAATAAAGCAATAGATGATTCACCTGCTAGGGCAACCCTCAAGTCTATTCCTGCTAACAGTCTAAATGGCAGGTGGTGTTGGGGAACTCAAGCCTTCAGATATCAAAGATAGGTGACACTTCTTTGAACATAAAATGGTTCTAATATGACCTTTTCCTTTACGTAGAAATCAGCTCTGTGAGTGACAATGTGATTCTCAGTGTTTCCTGAATCCTGATTAGTTCATGTAACCAAGTACTGCCAAAAGTATTTTTTCCTAAAGAGGTAGCTTTAAACCTATAATTTTTCCTTTTATAAATACGAATTTCAGCTAAGAAAAATAATTTTCTGGCTAAAAAAAAAAAAAAAAAAAAAAAAAAAAAAAAAAACACAGAAGTGTAAATGAAAAAAAAATTTTTTTAAGTTATCTTAGGACCCAACTACTGAACCCAACAAGACAAAATGCAAATTTCCAGTTTTTTTTATTGTAGTTTTCTCCCACAACCAAATAGGGTCACTCAAGTCTACATGGTACAGTTGAAGTGGCTTAAATGTTTCTCATGCTAGAAAGTCACAAAACACCCTTTTTAATAACACCATGAAAATGAAGTTCTGAGGAGAAATGACAAATTGAAAGTTTTCCAGGAAGAGCAAGCATTGTTACTTGCAAATTTCTTAACCTTATATGCCTAAATCTACAGTGAAAATGGCATCAAAATGCAACTTTACCTTCATGAACAAATCGAGTGTTTCTTTTGGGTCACATTTTGTCAGAATAACATTTCCTTTATCTTTGCTCTTTTCACTACATTTCTTCAGCAGAAAACATGCCAAAAATTCCAGAGGTCTGTCCTGAAAAATGTTCCCACCCCCCAAAAAAATCCAATTTAAAGCATTCATCTGAAATATGGGCAATCCAGGGTACAGCAGAAAAGAGAACACATTTTTAGTAGCATTTTCCGATTTCTACCTAATTAATGTATATGTTCAAAAAATGAGATGATAGAGCAGCAGGGGCAGATGAGACTTCCTAATCGATCTCATTCTGGCTACCGTATATGTTCCTGGTTCTTGACTTTTTGTCACAATGTGGTTAGTCTACCAACGTCTTGTGGAATGGTCTTTCAAGATCTTCAGACTCAAAGAGGCCCACACCAACCCTTTGGCCAAATGAGGACAGGGAACAGGAGGGATCCTGCTGTCTCTCAGAGAAGGAGGTAGGCCGGGAGAGAGGCAGTAAGCAGCAACAGCTTGCTGAAAAACACACCTGGAGGCTCCCCTCTCGGACCATGGGTTTGCACACCATCAAAATTATATCATAATGATTCTTTTTTAGTAATTAGTGGGAATAATGTCACTGAACCTACACCAAACACATTTAACCATTCTTTGGTGTTTGAGAAAGAGTGTAGGCTCTTTCCAGACCTCCAGGGTCACCTCTGTGAATACCCTTGCTCATTCTAGCAGCAGAGCCCACCAGGGCCTTGATTCACTGGGCTGCCGCACCTTGAGGACCGCTAAGCTAAGCCTTCACAGGAAACAAATCACAGCTAACCACAACTCCACCGAGTACCACTAAGCCTGCATATTGCATAAGTCTGGTGCTGACCCAGAAAGCCAACCAGAAACCAGGGCAGATGCACAGTAACATGGAGCAAAATGTCTGCAAAGACAATGTGAAATTCACCCACAGAGCAGCATGACCACAATGGAAGAGAACTGGAGAATCTTCTCTTGGAAACTGAAGCCCTTATACATTAGTGAGAGTCAACATCATTCCTATTTCCAGTGGCCCCAAAACAGCCAGCAGCACATTTCATTTTCCCAGAGCCTTATTGTCATCCTTGGGGGGAGAAAGAGGGAGTCTCCTGTCCACCTCTCCTTATCGTCTTCTGAAACGTGGACTGACTTTCCTGGCACAACATCCAAGATTTGGTTTTAATAATAATACTTCTTTAGGCTCCACAGAACTGCCACCAACCAAATTACTGATATGCTTATTTCTATTCTCTTGTGTTTTCTTTTCCAACCTCTCTCATCTAACCCCCCTCATCCTTCATGTTTTTATATCTGGTTTCTCACATTTTCCCCTCACACTACATGAAATATATGTTGTGTTGTGTAAAATGAGCATTTTTTAAAAGAAGTCATTTCTGACCGAAATTAAGCACAAGATAAAAAATAACTCACAGTATAACAAACTTTTTAAGTCTCTGGGTGTCCTTCCTGCTTGTCTACTTGGTGTACAAGTGTCAGGGTTTTTCTAGTTGGCTTTCTTCAATGAACACTTACAGAATTTTCTTTTGACAGCTCCATCAGTCCATCTGCCAGAGCTTGTGCAATGTCTTGGTTATTCAGAATGCTTGTCATACTCATGGTGTCAAATATAAATTGCCCTGTAAATACAAGGCCGCATGTCCTGTATTTAATTTGTATAAGACATGCAATCAAAAGGGAAAAAACTCAGTCCTCACAGTTGCTCTTTAGTGGACAAACAAAAGTAGAAAGAACAGAAGAGAACAAAGAACAGAAATTTTGTATTTCAAATCCATAGGAAACAATATGTGTGTGTGTGTGTGTGTGTGTGTGTGTGTGTGTGTGTGTACAATATATATACATATGTAGACATCTTTAAAAATTTTTTTTGTATTTTGAACAACTTACTTTTATTTGAAAACAAGTTTTTTTTTTTTTTTTTTTCATTGACTTATCACTGCCTACAAATATAATCGAAAACATACTTCTATAATCCCAGGAGCTCAGGAGGCTGAGGCAGGAGGATTGGAAGTTCAAAGCCAGCCTCAGCAACTTAACAAAGCCCTAGGCAACTTAGACAAATCCTGTCTCAAAATAAAATATAAAAAGGGCTGGGGATGTGGTTCAATGGTTAAGCACCTCTGGGTTTAACTTAAAAAATAATTGTATCTTTAAAAAGTTTAACTTTCCATTTTTCTGTCTAGTCTTTATATGTGTGAAAGAACCAGGAGAAATAATTCCTTCCTGTGTGTAATTTCAAAGCACTTAAAAACATTGGCTGGACACCTCCCAAAGTACAAGAAAATAAGAGAGAAAGCCCTATATTAATGGGAAGCATTTACGTAGAGATGTAGGACATTTATTGATAGATGAAATACCTGTGTGCACATGTGTTAGACAGTAGCTATGTAAATAGACATTTAATCAGGAGAGGGGAGGGAAGAAAGGCATAGAAAGGCATAGAGCTGTGATGACTCCAGTGACACAGTGCTTCAGTCAGATGGAAAGTGTTGGGAGAAATTTAAAGAGATGGTTATAATGGGGGGAGGGACAGGTATTTATCCAGATGATGAAAAAGACTTCATTTTAAAGAATGGACTGATTTAGTTGAAGATTCAAAGTGGACACACTAAGTTGTTCCCCAAGGACGATTGTGATATTTTGATCATAGGAATAGAGTCTGAATGGGAAAATAAGTTCAGAGATGTCCACCAGGCTCCACGAAGCACCAGGGAGCATCACCAAATTATATAATGTAGATAGAAAGAAAATAGAACTTAAACTTTAGAACAACTTATGTAATAGGTGCAGTAGTGTTAAAGGGATTAACTGGGATATCAGCGCTTAACTTTTAGAGCAAACTGTCTGGTCCGGCTCAGCAAACAGCAGATTTGGTCTAGGCCAAATTGACAGACACAGGAATTAATAAGATGGTACATTTTAAAAACAGGAACCATGAATATATTTTTTCTTAGCGGGCATTCATTATATTTGAAATAAAATATGAAAAGGGGGATAACACTTTACCAAAGGTGTTCAAGAGTTAAATTTTGCTTGTACCATTCCTAACAAACTTCATAATGGATCTGCGGCAGAAGCAGCCAGAGTCCTTACCTATCATCCTGCCACTGATGCCCTTCTGCAGCTCCTTGAAGACAGGACTGAACTCTCTCCTCACTGATTTCAAGGCATCTTCCAGGACGTCCGTGAGGCTGCACCACGCCTGCAGCTTGGCTTCGCTGAAGTAGATGCAAGGGGGAGGCCCGTCCTGCTGAGGTCCCAACCAGTCACTAAGAACTGACATTATTTTCTCCTTTTATTATTGCAGAGTTTAGCTCAGATGAAAAGATTCTACTTCTTGTTTAAAGTACAACAAAGCCTCAGTTGTATTTGTACCAGGTTTATATCCTTCCCCATTAGAAGACTAAGATGTCAAGAGTAAAATTAGAAACTCAAAAGGGACATAAACAATCATTTTAAATGCCTATTTGTCATAGATAAGGTTGACATCTTTTACTTGAAATCAAAAATTAAATAGCTGCTGCATTGTGCATTGGGAAGCAGAGCAGTCAGCTTAGAAAGAAAGTATTGTTTTATCTACTCATCTTAAAAGTGAAAATACTAGAATAGGGTGGGGGAAAGAAAAACAACAGATTGAGACAAACATAATTTCCCTATGTACATGTATGATTACACAAATGGTATGACACTACTTCATGTACAACCAGAGAAATAAATTTTACCCCATTTGTGTATAACCAATCAAAATAAATACATTATTTTTTAAAAATATGAGAATATTCCATTCATCATTTTCCATTTCCCCATCATGCCATTCAAAGCCAACCGCTGTATCTTTCTTAAATTAGGCCAAACTGCTATCTCTTTCTGTAAATATCTCCAGGTACTATAGTGGGTGCTTTAAAAAGTTTCTCTCCTTGAAAAGCAAGACTGGAAGATGCAGGGTATGATAAAATTTGCTTTTCTGTCCTTAATGGATAGATAATATTGCTTGTGTTGTTTCCCCTGCTTTTACGGATAAATTCTTAAAGAGGGGAAAGGGGGAGGGACCAGAGGAAGCAGAGGCAGAGGAGGAGCAAAAGAAGAAAAATCGTTTCATATTTCAAACCATAGTGCCCACACCCTGCTCTGCCCAGCTAGCTGATTCCTCTCTCCATGGGCTATGTGTGCTGTCACTGGGCGACATTGTTATAGGAACTAAAGTTAACAAGCGATTTCTGCTTCCAAACTATATTAGGACAATGTGGGTTTTGTTACCTCTGCACTGAGTCTTTTCACTTCCGAGTTTCCCAGTCGCACCAACTTTCCTAGTCTTGAAAGGCCTTAGCATTTGGGGATAGAGAAGCAAAGCTCTATAGAGTTTCCCCATCACCCCAAGCCCTGTTTATAGAAAGCAAGGAAGTTTTAAAGGGGAACATGACTTGAGTTACTGTAGCTAAGCAATTTGGTTCTCTTGTTGGTCTGCTAATATTACATTTTGATCCAATATTTGAAGCTTTAGAATCTAAATGGAAGTTTGCTTTCCGGTGTATTTTCTGTTTCTCGTTTCAGATAACGCTACTGAAATGGAATCTAAATGGGACTCTAATATCTCCTTGTAGCTGCAGTTCGTGTTTCCAAAGAAAACCATGCCGATTACATTTTACCAAGAGAAACTATTCTTTGTACTTGTTGTTTTTCTAGATCAGCAATTATACGTCTTGCTTAACTCTTCCTGATGATGATTTCAACCAAGTTTTTGCAAATGATTTCTTGAAGCAAAATATTTGTAATAAATCATCCCCTCTAAACAAAAGACTCAGTGATATGAAATTACATAATTGGGGAAGTGATAGCATTCCTTCAGAGAAGGGATGAAATGCCGGAGTTGATATTAACCATGATTATCAACTGCTCTTGTCTTGTAGTGGTCCTCGAGTTGTGTATGTTGTTGGACATTGTCACCAGCCTTAAGGACTTACTGTGTTGGTAAGAGCCAGTTGCAATTCCAGTGGGGGCAGTAAAGAATGTGCCAGTTAGTTGAGACAGCTGAGAGAGAACTTCTATGCCTGCCTCTGCATAGCCAAAAATACTTGTGTTAGTTTACTCACAGGTTTTACCAGGTACTGTTAAATATCACTTAGAAGCACAAAGGGTCAAGCCAAGAAAAGCCACTAGGAGTTGTCACCTTCAATTCAAATCCCGCCATTGAACGGTCCATTAAAACTTTATGTTTCACCTCTTAACACCAAAACTCAACCCTTTAATTTTTTATTAAAGAGTCGGGGAAGAGGGCATGGAGCTGGACACAATGGTTATTTTCGAATTTGAACTCCTTAGCCCAAAGACAGAGGAAAACCTACATATATTTTTAAAAATGGTCTGACTCAAAGGAGAGTTCTCATGGTAAGAGGACGGACATAATTAAAATACAATTCAAAACAGGGGCCAGAATTTAGTGTGGCATTAATTTCACCCCTTCCTCAATGACACAGCATATAGATTGAATTATTGAATTTAGTGTGTAGATTGAATTATTTGGAGTAAAACAATATAATGAGTAATGTATTTTAGTCCTTTGTGGCCCAAGAGTAAATAACTACTTCAAACTGCTTCATTTACTGCTTGGAACAAGATGGGAGAGGTGGAAAAGTTTGGCTGCCTCTGACTTACTGGTGCCTAACGTTTTCATTGACTCTGAGTTCAAGTACAGAGTCCAAACACGGACCTCCAGCAAGGAGTCCACTGACTTCAACAAATATGCAAATGAAATCACTGTTGGGAGAGCAGTCTTTACAAGGAATGGTGCTGGAAAAATTAGATATCCATGTTTTAAAAAATTGAACCTCAATCTTTACCTCATATTCTACTAAAAAATAAACGGGTCACACACCTGTCAAATTTAAATCTATAAATCAAGTCCTATGAAGCATAGGATAAAATCTTTATGACCTATGGTTAATATGATACCAAAGGCATGATTTATAAAAATAAAAATAACAAATTTGATTTCATCAAAATTAAGAACTTTTGCTCCCCCAAAAGAAACTATTCAGAAAAGGAAAATATTAATCACAGAGAGAAGAAAACAAACAACCTGTTTTTAGAATATGCAAAATATTTGAACAGAGACTTCACCAAGGTAAGTGAATGGTAAATAAGTACATGAAAAGATTCTCAGCCTTAGTCATTAGGAAACTACAAATAAAAAATACAATGAGATAGGTTAGGCACAATGGTGCATGCCTGTAATCCCAGTGACTCAGGAGGATGAATCAGGAGGATTGGAAGTTTGAGGCCAGTCTCAGCAATTTAATGAGGACCTATGCCATTTAGCAAGACCCTGTCTCAAAATTAAAAATAAAAATGGCTGGAGATGTACTCAGTGGTAAAGCTCCCCTGGATTCAATCCCCAGCACCCCTCCCCTCAAATGCAGTAAGATACCACTACACATTTACTTGCATGGCTAAAATTAAGACAGCTGACCAGATCAAGTATTGGAGTGTTGGGCAACTGGAGTTCTCATATACTTCTACTGAAAATATTAAATGGCACAACCACTTTGGAAAACAGTTTATCTGGTTTTTCCTTTTTTAAAGTTAAGCACACACTTATCATGTGACCCAGTCATTCCACTATTAGATATTCTCTTGGATATTTATCCAAGAGAAACGAAAGCATATGTTCACAGTAACTTTATTTCTAAAAGCCAGAAACTGGAAAGATCTCAAATTTCTAACAACAGATGAATGAATATGTCAATCTGTTGATAGATTATGGAGTTACCCATGTCTATGATTATGGTAGATCTATGCAAAACAACAATTCCTAGAAGTAAAAAGGAATGAGCCATTGATTGCATTAAGTGAATGAATCTAAAATAATTATTGGAACAAAAAAATACATACCGTATGATTCCATTTATACAAAATTCTAAAAGATGCAAGTTAATATTTAGTGAAAGAAAATATATCAGTAGTGGCCTCCGGTTGGGGTGGGGGGAAGCAGGAAAGAAACAGTAAAATGGTATGAGGAAATTTGGGGCAATGAGCATGTTCATCTCCTTGACTTCCATGATTTCACAGGGTATGTATTCATGTGTCAAAATCCATCCAACTGCACACTTTAAATATATGTGATTTATTATATATCCACTACACTTCTATGAAACTGTATAAAAGCCAGGCATGGTTGTGTACACTGTAATCCTACCTACTTGGAAGGCTGAGGCAAAAAGAGGGAAGCAAGTGTGAGACCAGCCTGGGCAACTTAGCAAGATCCGGGCTCAAGATAAAAATTCAAAAATAAATAAATAAAGAGCTGGGGACGTAGCTCAGTGGTAGACCACTTGCCTAGCATGCATGAGGCCCTGGGTCCAATCCTCAGTATTGAAAAAAAAAAAGGATAAAAATTTTAAGTGATGCCAAAAAATTAAAGAGATGAATCTTGGCTTTTTGATTTATGCAGTAACTGAGTGCATGATAATATTGTTACTGAGGACTCCTGGGGAAGGGACAGATTTGATGCTGGGGAGGCCATTAAGTTAGCTTTAGGTGTGTTAATGTTGACATGTCCGTTACACATGCATCTAAACATCCACCTGAAGATGTCAAGAGGCAGTTAAATACAAGAAACTACAACTCAGAGATTTTAGAGCTAGAGACGGAGATTTGAGGGTCCTCAACTGATAGACTGAATTTAAACCATAGAAATAGGTGAAACTGCCTAGGGGAAGAAAGCACATGGAAAAGGAGAGAGCCCCAGTCAAGCTCTGGGGCAAATTTAAAGGTCTTGCCAAGACAGAGAAGCCAGCAAAGAAGACCTAGAAGAGGTCACTGAGATGGAAGGAAAACAAGAAGAACATGGTATTAGGGAAATCAAGAGGGGTGTTTTGAGCAGGCAGGTCCATCTGCATGAAATGCTTCCAAGAAGTCGAAGCAAGGGGAGGAGGAAGAAGGGACCACTGGATATGTGTACATGGAAGTCACATCTAGCCTTCCAAAAAGGGGGAAATGGGTAAAGAAGAGGCAGCCAGCATAGATCAGTGGGTCCCAAAGTGGGTCTGAGACCACTGCCATCAGCAGCAACATTTCAGGGGAGCCTGTTAGAAATGAAAATCCTCCAGCCCCAAGACCTGATGGAACCAAAAATTCTAGGGTGGAGCCCTCCAATGTGAATTTTAACAGCCCTCCAGGTGACTCATATATAGAACAAAGTTTGAGAACTGCTGGTATAGGCAACCTAAAAAATGATGAGGGAAAGCCTGTCTTTTGGTTAGAGACAGGGAGATGCTACAGATGCTCTTGATTTTACAGGAATCATCTGACAGAGGGAGAATGGAGGCTCTGGGGGAGGCCCGGAGTGTGGGGTTGAAGTCTAGAGAAGGAGAGTGGTGATGGGCATGGAGTGAGTGGCTGATCTTTGGGCAGGAGACCTTCTTCCACTGAAGAGCACAGAAGAGTAAGCATGAAGACAGGGGCTGGGGTTGTGGCTCAGTGGTGGAGCACTTGCCTGGCCTGTGTGGGGCACTGGTTTCGATTCTCAACACCACATATAAATAAAGGTACATCAACAACTAAAAATATATATATTAAAAAAAGAATGAAGACAAGGGTGGGGAAGGTGTTGGGAGGAAAATTAGGGAGTTTCCAAATGATTCTGCTTTCTTAGGAAAGCAAGAGGCGAGGTCAAATGCTAGAAGAACAAGGTTATTGAAAGACTGGCTGAAGAGAAGGGATGGAACTGTCATCTCGAATTGTGGGACAATGAATCTGCTGAGGAAGTGTGGCAAGACTGTGTACCCGGGTTGCCATCACACTTGGTATTTATGTCATCACAGCAGAGTCTGGTCAGAACAGTACAACTACTTTTCCCAAACATCTTCAGCTGCTTCAGTGCCAGTGGGCGTAGCACATGCCCATGGTTTATTCTAACGAAGATTGGGATTTGCCCGGAGAAAGAGACAAGGAAGTTCCAGTTCCTTGCCAGGGAGTGATGAAATGTGGGACCATTAAATCCCAGTTTCTCAAGGAAGGAACCAAAGGGGAAGGCGTGCTGATAGAATGAAGAAGCGGGAGCGTGTGAGCTCAAGGTCCTCGGGAGAAGAATTGCTGAATGGGAATATTTGAGCACGTGGTTCAGAAGTGGACTCAGAGATCAATGCTGCCATCAAGAAGTGACACAGCCAATGGGGATGACAAGCTCAAGAGCGATGCCAGATGCCAGGTGTGGCAGGGGTGCCTGTGGTCCCAGACACTCAGGAATCCTGAGGCAGGAGGATCACTTGATCCCAGGAGTTTCAGATCAGCTTGGACAACTTAGGGAAAAAAAAGTGATGCTTAAGATGATAGTAAAGGAGATTTGGGGGCAGATATTTGGGGGCATTTAATGGTTCATCCAGGTAGATGTTGTATTTGATGAGAATTTTAGGGGTATTGTTAGGGCCCCAAATAGTTGTAAGAAATGTATTTTGGGTGGTGTCATTAAGTTTCACTTGAGATGATATTTATTTTGATAAATCTTCTCTTCATTCCCCACCTTACCATATCCTTTCTTTTTCTTTTGCTCCATTTAAAAATTTTGCTCTGTGGGCTGGCAGTGTAGCTCAGAGGTAGAGAACTTGCTCAGTATGAACAAGGCCCTGGGTTTGATCCCCAGCACCACATTCATACATTTGCTTTGATACCATTATGAAAGTAATATTGATTTGTTCCAGAAAATAGAGGCAAAAAAATATTTTAAAAAGTAAAAAAAAAAAAAAAGTGAAAGCTCAGCTATCATTCTATTTGACTCATGTCAGCGTCATGTACACATCCTTCCAGACCCTGTCCTATCCATACACCACCACCACCCCGTCCACTTCACAGGTACAAATGTCTCAAACAGGGGGATCAAACCATCCATGCCCTTTGCAACCTCGCCTTTTAAAAGTGATTTCTAAATGAGGGAATTTGTAAAACACATCAAGAAATGGATGCTGCTTGCCAATATTTTGGTACCTTTTTGGTACATTTCCTCCTAGATTTTTCTATATATATTTTCTATATGGTTTTCATTTATGTGTGTGTGTATGTGTGTGTGTGTGTGTGCATGTGTGTGTGTGTAATAGCTTTATAGAGGTAGTTATTTATAAATTTTGTACATTATTTTATGATTTTTTGTGGGGGGGGGGGTGGTTTTGGTACCAGGGATTGAATCCAGTCTAGTCATTTTTATTTTTTATTTTGAGACAGGGTCTCACCAAATTGCTTAACGCCTCATTAAGTTGTTAGGGCTGGTCTTAATCTCGCGGTCCTCCTGCCTCAGCCTCCCGAGCTGCTGGGATCACAGGCATGCACCACCATACCCAACACTTTGTTTCATTTTTAATCCCTATCCATCTTTTTTGTTTTTTCCTTCCCTTTGCATGTATTGAAAAATCCTGTGAAATTTGAGGATTAAGAAGAGCTTCCAGCTGGATATGGTGGTATACACCTGTAATCCCAGCAGCTTGGGAGGCTGAGGCAGGAGGATCATGAGTTCAAAGCCAGCCTCAGCAACTTAAAGCATTCTAAGAAATTTTAATTTCACACTCCCTCTCCCCTCCTCTGCTTGGTAAATTCCAGACAGGTGGGCTATCTCACGATCACCAACCATGCTGTAGTTTTATAAAACACTTCACTGTTTTTAAAATTATCTACTTATTATTTATTTTTATTATTTAATTATTTATGTTATTTTGATATTCACAAGTTCTTATGGTCAGGTAAGTTACTAACTCCTAATTTTTGTGTGAGGAAACAGAGGTCCACAAACTTGCCTATGGCCACACAGCTAACAAACAGCATGAGCAGATGTAAGCCAAGAACCTTGGTCACCAAGTTCACACTCATTCAAGGTTCCAAGCACTGTAGGGGGCAGTTTTCCTCAGACTATTGATTATCATTCCCCTGCTGGCCAGGTACCTTCCTACATATTATGGACACTGTTTTTTTTTGTTTTTTGTTTTTCCCAGAATAAATAGAAATAATGCTTCTGGGTCTTACCACTAGTGACTTTATTTCTGCAGAGACAGGTTATTCTGATCACTATCCCCCAACCCCTTCTTCCCTGGATGTAAGATATAAAAAGAAAGAAATAAGAGTGAAGTGTGTGAATCGTTTGATCTGAGATCACTTCCCAAATTCGCAGAGGAACATCATATAGCCCATGTGACCACTGTCTTTCTAGGGTATGTCAAAAGCTCACCTGATGCTCCAAGTGGCACAAAGAAGTCCACATGTCCCCCTTCTTCTTTGGTGGCCAAAAAGCTTCCTAATTTCTCCCAGAAGTCTCTCACATCAGGCTTCAGTAAATTTTTAATACCAATTTTATACCCTGAGAGGGAAAAATCAAAATGTCATATTAGTTTGTAAAATTATGAACAGAAACTTTTGGCAGTATGCAAACACAGATTCAAAAAGCCAACATTTGCCAGTAAGACCAAGCTCTCCATGTTCAGGTCCACTAGACTGTCACTGGACAGCAGCATGGCACAGTGTCCTTCACGCTCTGGAATAATTGGACACTGTGTGCTTCAGCTTACTGCATTGCATTTCTGCCTCCACCATGCAGCAGTGTGAGTCACCAGGCTCACGCAGAGTTCATGGTGAATGGCCAGTCAAGTCCTGGTTCCAAAGTCAAAATGCCTCCCACAGTTGTCAATCAAAACATAAGTAGATCAGAGCAGATGTAAGGCTCCCAGAGTTGGCAAACATTAACTGCCACTCTCTGTTGCTTCCACTTCCTGGGAAGTGACTCAGGGGCTCACTCTGCCATTCTGTGAACTCCCTGCCAGCTAGATCTTTGATCATCTTGTTCCTTTCTCCCTCACACCACAAGGATGGAAGATTTGATGACAGTAAATCCTACTTTAGGTAAAGGCAGGGGAGGATGGGAGTTATATAAGGGAAAATAGAAACTAGGAGTTTAATTCTAAAATTCATCATTTCTTTCCCCCCCAAAAAGGGTAATCAGTTGCCCAGCATGGTGGCTATGCTTATAAATCCTGCAACTCGAGAGGTTGAGGCAGGATTATCTCAAGTTTGAGGTCAGTCCCAGCAACTTAGTGAGACACTGTCTCAAAATAAAAAATAAAAAGGGTTAGGTATGTATCTAAGTAATGGAACACCCCTGGGTTCAATCCTAAGTAACACACACACACACACACGCACAGAATATATATATTCTGTATGTATACATATATATATATATATATATATTCTGTATCTCTCTATATAAATAGATATGGATAGATACATGCAGATAGATAGAGACACCAATGGCCAACAGCACTCATCACTCATCATCAGTGAAATGCCAGTCAAAATGCCCGTCAAAAACAATGAGAATGGGTATTATTAAAAAAAGAAAGAAAGAAAGAAAGAAAGAAAGAAAGAAAGAAAGAAAGAAAGAAAGAAAGAAAGAAAGAAAGAAAGAAAGAAAGAAAAGAACAAGTTAAGGATTAGAGAAACTGAAACACTTGTCATGTTGACAAAACAGCTATGGGAAAACTATATGGGGATTTCTCAAGAAATTAAGAATAGAACTACCGGCCAGCAGTGTTGACACATGCCTGTAATCTCAATGACTCAGGAGGACGAAGTAGAAGGATCACAAGTTCAAGTCCAGCCTCAGCAATTTAGCAAGACCGTGTCTCAAAAACTGAAAAGGGCTGGGGATGTAGCTTGTTGGTAAAGTGCCCTTGACTTTATTTCCTAATGCCAAAACAAAAATAGAACTACCAAGGGAGACCCAGCAATCACATGTTTGGATACATATCCAAAGTAATTAAAAGCAAGAACTCAAAGAGGTATTCAGAGCGGTGGCATTCACAGCAGCCAAGGTGTGGAAGTAACTCAAATGGAAGGACAAACTGATAGCAAAATGTGGCTTATACATACAATGAGATATTACTCAGCTTCAAAAGAAGGAAATCCTGCTACATGCTACACCATGGGTTGAATCCTGAGCACGTTATGCTAAGTGAAATACATCCATCACAAAAAGACAAACAAGTGAGATTCCACTTGTATGAAGAATCTGAAGTGCAGTAGAATGACTTTTGCAGGGATTACGAGGAAGGGGACAGGATTGGTCATAATTGAAGTTGTGGTTGAGTAGATACAGAGTTTGAGTTTGGCAACATGGAAAAGTTCTGGACAATGGTTTCACAGCAATGTGAGTATACTTAATACTCCTGAATTAAACATCTAAGAATGATTAAGATGGTAACTTTTTTATTGTGGTTTTTAATCACAATTTTTAATTATCAAAAAATTGCTTCACTTTCTTCATAAAGCTAAAATCAACACTTAACAAATTGAAACTCAAATAGTACTCAAAGTTACTCATGTAGACAAACACTGCGTAAGTGCAAAGTTGTTTGGTTGTTCTTCACCCATCCCCAGCCCTACCTTGAAGTAAATTGATTTCTCTGCTGTCTCCGTCACTTAAGATTCCCATACTCTGAGCCCTCCGCCCGTGCAGGGCTTTCCCTATGAGGTAGAGCAGGCTGTCCAAGGTCATGCCGACATGTTCATAGACCACAGAAATGACACCTGCCTTCACGCTCTCCACCACCATCTAGAAAACAAAACACAACTATAGGACCAGGGTCTACTATTTTAGAATGTTTATTAATAGGAGGATTATAATGGGTATATCATATACTGTGACTGCTAACGAGGATTTTGTTTTTCAGAAATTATGGAAGGAAGAAACTAAGCTTCCTCCTTAATTGATCCCCTTTAAACAATTGTATTTCTTTTCTAATTATAAGAGGAGAAAATTAAGTAATTGAGTAAACTTGCAACTCCATCACTCAGAGGTACATGTTATTAACAATTTAGGTTATTTTATTCCAGTCTTTTTACCTTTGTACACTTCAGGTATAAATATATATATATATATATATTTATATATGCATACATATATTTACATATGCTTGATATATATTTAACAATATATAAATATATAGCTTTATATATTTTTCATATATATTTGTTTTTAATATATTTAAATATATTTATATGTAAGATATATAAATAAACATACATATATAACTTTTAAAAATGATAAAATGGAGATCATACAATACTGCAATGGACTACTTAGATTTAAAGTTTTCCTCTTAATTATCAATTTTTTATTTCTTTCTTTATGTGGTGCTGAAGATTGAAACCAGTGCCTCACACATCCTAGGCAAGCACTCGACCACTGAGCCACAACCCTAGTCCTTAATTATGAATTTTTGAATTATCAATATCAGCCAATAAATATTTTCCCTTTAAATAAATGTTAAAACTGCTGTGTTTTTTTAAATTCAATAACCAGAACAACTTTTCACTGTGATAAAGTTAATTCATGGCACCAGACAGGTTGCGAAGTCTTTTCTAGAATCTCATGCTGCTTTCTTGATTCACTTCAGCTGACTAGAAAACTACCACATGGTTATGTTCCACTTTTTTACTTAAAACTCCCAACATTCGTAATCAAATAAGTAACTATGCCACAGAGGACAAAGAGGGAAATGGCCTTGACCAACTTATTTGCACACCTAGTGACATCAATGGTCCTCTGTGCCCAGATGGTGCATCTTTAAGCCTTAGGGGAACCACCTGTGGCCCGTGGAGGTCATAGCTCTGATCTTACTCTCGGTAGACCTGCCGAGACCTGACCATGATTGGAGCCACTTCCTCCACGTCCCAAAGAAGCCATTTCACATCTTCAAAGCAGCAATTTTGTTACAAATAGAAACTTTCCGGAAAACTTTCTAAGTAAGCCAATGAATGTAGCCTGCTGAATGTGATTCTCATCTCTCTGTGTGTATTAATATAGATACATCCACATATACAGATGCTCCCCAACTTATAGAGTTACATACACCCCAACTAACCCACTGTAAGTTGAAAACATCCTAAGTCAAAACTGCATTTCCTAGATCTACTATTGAGCAAGCCTGTCCAGCAACACAGCACACACGGCAACACGGTATCTGTTGTCACCCCCAATCACATGGCGGCTGTGACTCCCTGACATTGCAAGGCAGGATCATGCTATTTATGGCTAACCCCAGAAAAGATGGAGATTCAAAATTCAAAGACTGGTTTCTACTGCATGTCTCTGACTCTCATGCCACAGTGAAGTCAAAAATTCATTAAGTCAAACTATGGTAAACCAGGGACCATCTGAATACAAACATATACAAAAAAATACATGTGTCTTCTAGTGCTTCCTTCATTTTTTATACTCCTATTAAAGTTAAAATGCATAACTTTATTATATATATAAAGCAGATTTTAATTTAACAGCACCTTCATTAACTAGATCAAATGATAGGATTTCTAACATTCTTCTTTTGAGAGATGATGGTTATGTAATATTATTAAAATCTTTGAGAATTCCGGAGAAGTTTTTAAATACATCTTACTCATCATGCTGTTTTTTGGCCTAAGTGCAACAGATTCAAGTTCAATAAGAGTCTTCCAAACACCTATTAAATGTCAATTTGGACCTCTACTGCTTTTTCAAAGTAAGTTTAATCTATGGTTACTTTTATTGCTTCCCTTTTAAAAACTGTTTTGGGTCTGTAAATTTCCACTTCGATCAGGCAATTTTCCATTTAGGAGACGAATCATTTTCATACACATGGGGGCCAAAACAGGGCTACACACCCTCTAGTCTAGATGAAAAATTACCATTCAGGAAAGGGCGGGCCTCGTGAGAGGGACTATACCTCATACGCAGGAATCCGAGATGATATTAATATGAAGTGCGGCCAGGAAGCATACGCGGAGCTGTCTTCATTTTTATAAACTCCATGCCAGCTTTTCTGTTTTGATAATAAAGGGTAGGAACAACTTCCAGAACAACTGCTTCTATAAGGAAAAAGGGGGAGTCAGTGAAATTCTGAGTTCCTCCGAACCTGACTTCTGATAAGTACGCACTAGTGTCCTCTGAGCTCAGCTGCACTGCGCGAGGGTCCTGGCCTCAGGGTCTCAGACTCTCCCTGTGGCTTGGGGGACAGCAGCAGATGGGCTGCTGGCAGAGCAGAGCCACATCTGCCCTCCTGGGCCTCTCCTCCCCCATATATGGGATGTTAGGTTTTGAAACATATGTGACTTTTGTTGGGCCCTTAAAATTAATGTAATGATATACTTGGAGGGTTCAAAACAGCATTTAAAAATGAGTAGCCAAGAAATTTTAAATTTCCTTCTGAGACTTAGGGGTCTCTGAGTAATGTCTCTGTTCTCTCCACAGCCACCCCCACCCTGTCATTACCCCAGGACAAGAGCTTTAGAGGGTGCAGCCCAGTGGAAGGAAGTTAGGAATGTTGGGATCCAGTCCCTTCTTCTTCTTTTTGCTTCCTAGCTTCCATGAGGCCAAATTCCTCTGTCACTCACTTGCCATGATGTGCTGCACTATCACAGGCCCAAGGCAGCACAACCAAACAACCATGGACTGAAACCTCTGAAACCATGAGCCAAATAATAAACCTTTCCTCCACTTAAGTTTGTTTATCTCGGTTATTTGTTATAGCAACAGAAAACTGACTGAAATAGACCCCATTTAGATATTTTTACTCCATCAAAAACACTTGTGGGAAAACATTATTTTTGCTCAAAAACTTTATACAGAAAATGTACTACATCCACAATATAATCTCATTTCAGGGTTAAGAATATATCAAATGTAAGGTTTCAGTGTTACACATTTCCCTCTTCAGACAGCATTTTAAAGACTGCTATTCTTGAAAAGGTAATAATTGTTCCCACAGATATTTAATAGAATATGAACCATGTTATTATAGAAGCTCCTTGCATGTTGTCTAAATTATTCTAGAATGAATTATTGGTAACATGGGGTGATCTTGAGCCTTCAGTAGATGGAAATTTGCTTACAGTTTGGGCAAACCTTCTATCGATGCCAAAACAAGCTGTTTCTCCAAAGCGTCATGTAATCCCACTCGATCCCTCACTGTCTGGGAGAGATGTGGTTGGCATTTGGATTTTGACAATCTGGAACAACACGTTCCAGTCACCCAAGGGGGTCGAACTTTGAATAACTCCTCTGAAAAACAAACACCAGCAGGCTCGGCTGTTTACTTCAAGCTTCTCCCAGCCAAGTCTACATAGATAAAGGCATCAATAAAGCTGTACCAGGGCAGTATTCCAGACGACAACAATTATAGCCATTTGCACACAGTCTTAGGATTTCTTATGCTCACAGCACTGTGGCTGTGACTTATCAGGCATTTCAAGTCAAGAAACAAAGCTCAGAGGACAAGCAACTCTTCTTGTGGAGGGCAGGTAATCCATTTATAGGCTTCGCATCCATTTTTGCCCTTTTTCTTGGTTCCAAGTAATTTCCCATTTGTTATGATCTCCCCAGAGGGTGAGTCAGTGAAAAAAAAAAAAAAAAATGGGAGAACTCAAATCTGTCTAGTTGGATTTACTTATTTATTTATTTATTTATGTACCAGGATTGAACCCAGGGGTGCTTAACTACTGAGCAACATCTCCAGCCCTTTTTTTATAATTTATTTAGAGACAGGATCTGCCTAAGTTGCTTAGGGCCTTGCTGAGTTGCTGAGGCTGGCTTTGAACTCACTATCCTCTTGCCTCAGCCTCCTGAGCACTGGGATTATAGGCATGCACCATGCCTGGCTAATTGCTTACTTTTAAAACCCACTGTGCAGACCAGAGGACATAGGTGAAACCATGTCTTCATCCCTACTCCCTTTTTGCTCTTTCTCTCTTTCTTCTTCTTCTTTTTTTTTTTTTTTTTTTTTTTTTTTACTGTCATTCTTCCTGCTTCATTCCCATTTTTAGCATCAATCCCAATTCTTCCATCCTGAAGCTATTCCTTGGCTCTTGCCAGTGTGTATTTCTCCTCCTTGTTCTTGGTCTTAAAAACCTGAGAGGAAGAGTGATGGAGGTGCTGATACTTGACTTGGTATATTTCATCTACAGTCTTTTTGTTTTTGTTACCCATTAACTTGAAATACACAAGAAAGGAAAAAGAGCTAGCTCTGAACACACATGAGAGAAGTCCCCACAGCCTGTTCCAGAAAGACAGAGCTGTCCTCCTCTATGGGAATCAGTCTGTAAGTCCATTTGTTTATACAACACATGGGTAAGACACAATGTTTTTAAATGCTACTCACTCTTGTGTAGTGTGATTTTCTCCCAAATTATTTTCCTTAGGTACTTTTCTCTCTGTCTCTCCTGAAGCTCCTCGTCCTCTGCTTTGGGTTCATTCAGTGTCCCATAAATAGCAGCGGCCTCCCTGGGAGTTAGCCAATCTAGGTTGGACACACAAGCAATGTAATGGCGCTTCCAAGCACCATACTCATTGTCTGTTGGTGTATAGGGCAGAAACCATCCAAACTTAATGCATTTAGGCATCCATAAGCAATCCTTCAAAAAAATCATAAAAACGAATAAGAAAAAGATGAGCTGTAAAATTTTTAAAGAATAATTTTCTATCAGTAACATTTTCAGGTACCCAGACAATATTTTTTGTTACATTGAGATTTCTGGTATAATTGACTTGACATCTCAGCTTGACCCTGAGAAGTATGAAGCACACCTTACTCCACAGGAAAAATTCTTTGGTGTAAAAAAATATATATATATGACAGATGAATATGTTATTAGTCATATTTGTGACACTCATCCCGTGTTCCCATTGCATTTGGCTACTCTGACCTTAGAGTCAGACAATTCAATTTCCTGCAAAATTGCAGTAGTTTGTTTCAGACCAATTCTTCCACGAGAACACTTTTGATTGAACCATATGATATTGCAATATGCAACCATTTATGACCTAGGAAAACAGCAAATTCCATGGGATTCAATCTAATCACTCATCTAGACAAAACATTCTTTTTTAAAGTTTTTTTTTTTTTTTTTTAGTTGGAGATGGACACAATACATTTATTTTATTTATTTATCTTTATGTGGTGCTGAGGATCGAACCCAGTGCCTCACATATGCTAGGCAAGCGCTCTATCACTGAGCCACAACCCCAGCCCAAAACATTCTTTTTTAAAAACAATTATTTGAAGGCATTATAGAGCCACCAATGCAACCGAGGACTTGTACCACCAAGACCTGAGAGAGAGAGGAAAGCCAGACAGGTAAGCCTGATATTTGTCAACACTTTTTACTTAAAGGCATTTTCCAGTTCTGAAGTAAAGCTTAGTAGGCTAATAAGCTGAGCAGAAAATTATGGCTGAAAGATTTAGAAACTATAAAGAACTTTAGGGATTCTTACAGGGAAGAAAGGAGATGAAGTAAAATTCAGGGCTCAGTAAAGGGAAGAGCCTGCGTAACCACCCCAGGCCTTCAGGTGAGATTCTTTTCAGGAAGAACAATACTGAATTAAACAAGCTATCACAAGGATGGAAACCAGCTTTGAAAGAGTTTGTTCCCTGATTGGATTTACATGATCTGTTCCCAGCCTAACCATATGCCAGAGGCAAAAGAAAATTCTCTTGGAGGAAAATAACATCATCTAGAGACTCAAATTATCACATCAATGTTTTAGACTCAGTATCTGGTGCCCAAATAAAAATAACCGGAACATGCAAAAAGACAAGAATTGTTTGTTTCTTCTTTAGTTTTTAGTAACCATAGAGAGATCCTCAGGAGAGCCAAACACTGTAATTATGAAACTTTGAAAAATAACACCCTGTAATTAATATATCTAAAGATATAAAAGGCCAAATGGAAATTTTTGGCAATAGAAATAAATCGACATTCTAGAACTGAAAAATAATTGAAATTTAAAACTCAGTGATCTCAGTGAATGGGGTTTAAGAGCATATCTGAATCCAGCTAAAGAAATAATTAGCAAACTGAAAGATGGGTCAGAAAAATCTGGATTTAAACATTGAAAGCTAAAAGGATGGAAAAAGCATATAAGAAAATATGGAACTTATAAGGCATGATGAATCAGCTTAACATAAGTATTCAGAATCCCAAGAGCAACAGAGACACACTAGGGCAGAAGCAATACATGAAGAGTCAACATACAGATGAAAGACAGTGAATTTGAGATTCAAATGTACTCACCGCAAAATGCAAAGCAATATAAACATAGGTATATCAACACACATATACACCTGGGTACATCAAAACATAATTGCTGAAAATAAAAGACAGAGAAAGAAGTCTGATCATCAGCTAGAGACAAGAGAAAAAAATACCTTTAAAGGAACAACAGTAAAACCAACTTCTCAAGAAAAAAGTTGTGGAAGTCAGCAGACAATGGAACATTCTCAGAGTTCTATAAAAATTAACTGCCACCCTACAGGCATATATGATTACACGACCCGTGTGATTCTACGTCATGTACGACAAGAAGAATGAGAAGTTACGCTTCATTTATGCATGATATGTCAAAATGCGTTCTACTGCCATGTATAACTAATTTAGAACAAATTTTGTAAAAATTAACTGCCAATCTAGAATTCAAATTCCTTCAAATATAAAGGTAAAATAAATACTTTTCAGACAAACAAAAATCAAGAAAATTTTATCAGCAGCAGCAGACCTATACTAAAAGGAATATAAAAGAAAATTTTTTAAATGATCCCAAAGGGAGCTCATAGATGTTGGAAATTAGGAAAGCAACAGAAAAAATAAATATGTAGTTATATATAAATAAATATTAATTGTATAAAATAGCAATAAAGTTTTGTGAGATATTAGGACATTATACTTATTACGTAGACACAGACACACTTACGCACACACACATAAAGCTTATATGTAGAGATGGCTCTCCATGTTATGGTTTGGATCTGGAATGTCCCCCCAGAGTCTGTGTTGAAGGCTTGGTTCCCAATTCAGCAATGTTCAGAGGTGGAACTCTGGGGAAATAAGTGGCTCATGATGCCTCTAACATCAAGAATGAATTAACCCCCGAAATAGAGTCAGAATTTCACGGCACCATTGAGAAAAGGTAAACTATAGTAAGTAGGGCCTAGCTGGAGGAAGCAGGTCATTGGGGATGTGCTTTGAAAGGATGTATCTTGTCCCCAGCCCCTCCATACCCTCTGTTTCCCAGCTGCCATGAGCTGATCAGCTTTTCCGCACCTCACTCTTCTGCCATGATGCTCTGCCTCAACCTCAGGCCCAAAGCAATGGAGCTGGCCATTGGACTGGAACCTCTGGACCCTAAGCCAAAATTAACCTGTCCTCATTTAAGTTTTTCTCAGGTATTTTGTCACTGCAATGAAAAACTACTAATACAGTAGTCCAGGGTATTATATACTATACATAATGTAGAGATGATTTCAGATCATCTCTATGTTTATGTGGAACTGCTACATTACTACATCATTTTATATAAGGGATTTGGGCAGCCATGATTAGGTATCTGTGGGGAGAGGGGGACTTACTGGAACCAATCTCCTGTGAATACTCAAGGACAGTTGTATGTTTGTTACACACACACACAAATACTCGACAACAAAAGCACAAAACGGAGAAAGGGATCGATGGAATCAAAGGGTTCTAGGTTCCTTGCAATGTCTTGAAGTGGTAAGATGATACAGGATGCATCCTATAATCTTGGCAGTGACTATAAATGAACTGTCCAAAAGTTTGTAATTTGTAATCAAAAAAGTTTAAAATATTAATTTAATCCGAAGGAAGATGTGGAGAGGAAAAACACACAGAATAAATTAAAAAATAAATAGTAAGATGATGGATCTAAATTCAAATATTTCAGAATACATATATATACAAACAAACTAAATACTTCAGTTTAAAATCAGAGGTTGCAGGCTGGGGATGGCGCTCAGCAGTGGCGTGAGGCCTAGCATACGTGAGGCCCTGGGCTCAATCCCCAGCACTGCAAGAAATCAACCAAAAACTGCCAAATCTTAGAAAGAAAGAAAATGCTGCTGCCATATTCTCTTCACAACATATACCTTTAGTGTAAGGACCCAGAGAAGGCAAAAGGCAAAAGGCAAAAACAGTATACTGTGCAAACACTACCTTGAATGCCCAAGAGACTTTTGAGGAGCTATGAGCTCAGGGCTCACAACTGGCTCTGCCTGTGGCCCCTCCATCCAGCTAGTCTCAGGCCAGCTAGTCTCTCAGATAAGGGTCTTGACACGAGCCCACCCTGGACATTTTGTATAATCTAAAGAAATTAAATTATTGACTTGCATCTTAAGTATGTCTGCCATTACATTGTATTAAATCTTTTCACAGAAAAGGAAGACACAAAAAGACCAGAGTCAGAATTTATAGCAGAAGATGTTGGTTTTAAGCAGCTGCTGTGAACTGCTTTTAACTGCTATTAGAGGATCTAGATTTATATTCTTCAGCAGATATCAACCAAAGAGGAATCCACTGAAGATATGGTTGTGTGGCAATTTTCTAGAATTGAGTTATCATGGCTAAAATAATATCGAATAAAAACCAAAGGTTAAATTGCTTTTCCTTGGAGCACAATGAACTCCTATAACCATGGTAAGAAGTTTTCTCTATAATCGTATTGAATATTTCAAGATTGTTTTAAATTACATGAAGTACTGGAATCATGTATGTAGTTGCAAAACCAATTGCTGCATTTCACTTATCCTTGTTATTTTCTTTCCGGGTGACTCAATTGTGCTTCAGACACCCTCAGTTATTATCTTCGGGAAGACAGCTGCCCTGATTGCCTCATCACATATCACAGCTGCATTTGAGTCCCGTTACTAGGAAGTGACACAAAGTGAACCTGTTCAGTTAAAAACTTCCAAGGCCAGCTGACTTGAGCCGCTGCACACAAGTCTTTTGGGTTCAGAAAGGAGAAGATATACAGAGAAATGGAGCGTGGTAACACTGTAGAGAAGTCCACTCTGGCCACTTGCATCCTTTCTGAAAACCAGTCTTGGACAAACCTAAAAAGAAAGATACAGAAATTTAGTTCAGACTCTCACATCTAAAATTGACCAAAAATATAGTACAAATACTGGTCATTATTCTTTCTCCCATGTTCTCCCTATAAAAATTAAGGTTTTTTTGTTTTTGTTTTTGTTTTTTTTTTTGTACTGGGGATGGAACTAAAGGGCACTTGACCACTGAACCACATCCCCAGCCCTGTTTTGTTTTTTTATTTAGAGACAGAGTCTCACTGGGTTGCTTAGCACCTTGCCATTGCTGCAGCTGGCTTTGAACTCATGATCCTCCTGTCTCAGCCTCCTGAGCTGCTGGGATTACAGATGTATGCCACCGCACTGGGCAAAAATTAAGTTTTTGTCAGAGGATAGCTGTGTAGTTCAGTGGAAGAGCGCTTGCCTAGCATGTATAAAGAGCCCTGGGCTTGGTCCCCGGCACCACAATAAATAAATAAATAATAGCATAAGATTAGATTTTCCAGAATACTGTGTCCACTTTCAGTTATCGATTTTAAAGAGAAAGAAGGATGACAAAAATATCTAAAGTTCTCAGGAACAAAAAAGTCTGAAATAAACATACTTGTTTAAACCATAAACCTGATTTTCCCTCTTTTACTTTACCATGATCCAGGAAGTACTATTAGCTCTATGTCCAAAGTAAAGCTCCCAATCCAACTGCTTCTCTCCCTCATTACTGCTAAAACTATGGTCCAAGGCACCTGTACCTCTCTCCTCACTATGGCAACAGCCTCTGGATTATTTTCCCTATGTCCACTCTAGTCTTCCTGGAGCCCATTCTCCACATAGCAGTTCAAGAGCTTCTTTAAAAATGCATATTGGTACGTAGTGTGAAATGAGAGGGTGAGGGTATGAAAGATGGTGGAATTAGACAGACATCATTACATCATTACATGTATGATTACATGAATGGTATGAATCTACATCATGCACAACCAGAGAAACGAAATGATGTACCCCATTTGTGTACAATGAATCAAAATGCCGTCTGTAAAAATTTAAATAAATAAATAATAAGATTTTTAAAGAATGTATATTGGGTAATGTCACTTATGCAAGGAAAACCCTACAATGACTTCTCAACACAATTAGAATCAAAACCTGTGGCTGCATCACACCTGCAACCAACATCAGGAGCAAAGCAAGAATGTCCACTCTGTGTGCTTCAGGGTGGCTCTGCTGACGGACCCAACCAGCTCAATAAGACAAGAGGAAACAAAAGTAAAACTGTCTCAATCTATGTGCCATATACATAGAATCTACAGAACAACTACGAGAGACAAATAAGGAATTGGCAAAAGGACTAAGATGCTGATAATTTTTTATTTTTAACATCTACAGGATCTGTAGTAAATCTCCTTTCTCATTCCTGGAATTGATAATTTGTGTTCTCTTTTCAAAGTTACTTTTGATAAAAGTTTATAAATTGTATTACTTTAAAAAAAAACTAGCTTTTGTTTTTATTAATTTTCCCTGTTTGTCCATTGTCTTATTGATGTTCGCTCTTTCTCATTTCTTTCCTTCTATTTATTTTGAGCATAATTTTCTATTTTTTTCTACTTCAGTAGGAAATTTAGATCAGTAATTTTAAGCCCTTTCATTCTTTTTTGATATAGTCATCTAAAATGATAAGTTTCCCTCTAAGCTGAGCTTTATCTGCACCAAACACCTTTGGATATGTTGAATTTTCATCATCATTCAGTTTGAAATATTTTCTAATTTCCCTTGTGATTTCTTCCTTGACCATAGGTTATTTAGAAATGGTGCAAATGCTACAATACCATCATCATGCTTAGAACATTCAACAATAATTCTTTCATGTGACATCTTTTCATAATGAAATATATCAAGTCTGCATCTTGCATTGCATTGTCTGCCACCTAAGCACAAATGGGTTGTAAATGAGTGGAAAATCCAAAACCCCATCAGTGACCATCTTGAGGACTGTATATGTCCTAGACAAAGGAGGCATTCCACAGCCCACAAAAGAAGCACAGCTGCACAGTCCTGCTGCCACCAACTACAGAAAGAAAAGAAAATAGATTCTTAATTCCTGATTGTCCATATTGGTAACCAGTCTTCTACAGTCCCAAGCCACTAGATAAGTTGTCATGTTTGAATAACAATTGCTAGGGCAAAAGTTTTGGAAGCAACTCAGAAAGCAGTAATTCCGGGGTTTTTTCTAGACCTCTTATCTCCTCCAAACTCAATGGAATTACAGACATCTTTAATGGGTTTCAAAGCTACTTGGAGCAGGGCATGGTGGTGCACGCCTGTAATTCCAGCAGTTTGAGAGGCTAAGGCAGGAAGATCTCAAGTTCAAAGCCAGCCTCAGCAAAAGTGAGTTGCTAAGCAACTCAGTGTGACACTGTTTCTGAATAAAATACAACATAGGGCTGGGGATGTGGCTCAGTGGTTGAGTGTCCCTGAGTTCGATCCCCAGTACCCTCTCCCACCCCAAAAATCTACCTGGAAACTTGCAAAGAACCCACCAGAATGCTATACCTCAGGCCTTTGGGACTATAAAATTTTCTCCTACTGCTAAGTGGCTATGCTGACCAGTGTTACTGAACTCTAAAAGAACCCAGATTAACTCATTGGAAGAGAAGTCATGACTGAACAAGCCTCAGCTCTGGCTTAAATTCCCATAGTGTGGCTTAAGCCTGAGCAAGTCTCATGTGAGATGAAAATGGCATCTCTAATTAAAAACAAATAAGACATTAGTTACTGTTGTAAACAGGTGCTAAACACCAAGCAGATAGTCTCAACCATTACTTTACCCAAACAACTGCCTTAGATACTCACCTACAAGTCTCAAACCCTGAAAACAGTAAAGTTCACTAATGAAATAGTCCTCCATCCAAAGGGGTGACTCAATTCAGCATAATGGTGAAACTTTGCTGATCACCCACAGTACTCAGTGCTCATTGGTCTGACTGTGATGGGTTAAAAGATCTGGCTCCATGAGAATGTTATAGGCCAGACTATAAGGGAAATGACTAAACAGACTCCATTTTGCTCTGAGACTCCATGTTAGGTAGGAAATAAGCTTCTCCCATGGGAAAACCCCGCCTCTGTGCCCATCAGCAGTTATTTAGTGTGACATATTTAACAATACAGAATGATAATTCCTATGTAAAGAAAAATTGCTCTCTTTTGATTCCTATTGCTCCTAAACAATGTACCATGTGAACAGTGATTGTGTGGATGTTAGTAACCATTCTTTAGTTTGTACCTAGGTAAGGGTCATTTTGACCCACTGCCCACTCTGTCAATGATCTAATGTTGTTAATGTGTAATTTGGAATCATAGCAACAGACACTTAAGATTAATGTAATTTTTGGTATAAGAACCCCTACAACCCTGTGGTCGGGGTTGTTCTCCCAATAGCCACTTTTTGGGGCATTGTGTGAGACAGTCAGCCGGCCGGCTTAATAAAGACTCTCAAATTTGGATTTCTCAGTGATGATCGGTCTGTTCTTAAGTTGTGCCCCATAACACTGACCATTAGTGGTAACCTGAAGTAGTACCTTGTCCTGAGACCAAGATCCACCTGAACAGACCAGTTGGTGAAATTCTACATACTCATACAAAGAGCCATATCTTAAAGAAAATGTCTCACTTTAAAAATAGTTGAAGAGGAGAGATCCAAGATGGTGGAACAGATGAGGTCGCACTCCTGGCTGCTCCATGGTGTGAGACCAAGACAGCAGACAGCTTCTCCACAAGGTGTGTGAACAAAAACAGTGGGGGTCGGGGAGACATTACTGGAACCTAAAACTGGATATTCAAAGTAGCTGGGGACACAGGAGGTTGTATATAATAAAATACGGAAAAAATCCCCAGCAACACAGCCTCTGCCACAACTTGGCCAGAAGCTCCAGTCAGAGAGGTAGCATAGTAGAGGAATAAGGGAATTAAAGGAGTCTGCATTTTGGGGAGGCTTTAGAGACAAAGGATATTGCCCAATAAACCTGAAGGACGCACTGCAAGATATCTTGTAAGGGGAAAGAAGCCACTGTCTCTCCAGGAGGCCTGTGAAGGACTAAGGAAGGAACCATTTTGCAGCTGCAGGGGCAGGCAGCTAAGGAAGCCAATTCCTAGCAAACCGGAGCTTGGGCTGAAATATAGGCCGATTAAATACACGTTGCACCACATATAGTGTGCTTAAGTGACCAGGAAAAAATCAAATGTGGAGATAGATTTACACAGGGGACAACTGGGCCTGGAGACCCACCCCACTCTACCCTTCCCCCTCCAATCCAACTTCTTGCAGTACCAGCTGGGAGAGACACATCTGGCCAGGAATCCAGAAGGGCGGGATGGAAGAGAATGTTTGGAGACTGAACCTAAGACCAGGAAATGTGTGGTCTGCAGGTGACACAGGGGACTAAGAATTGGTTCCCCCAGGACCAGTAACTACTGGGCACTGGAGGTGCACCGATTTAAAATCTTCAGACCAATCAGCATTCAACACAGAGTCTGGAGCCCACCGAAGCCTAAACCCCGCCTCCAGGAACTCAGCCTATGGGATTATGTCTCTTGCTCCCCAACCAGAGGGTGAAGCATAACACTCAGAAGACCCCACCTGAAACTGCTGAGGGAAGCTGAGAATATTTTGAGCTCCAGTGGAAAGAATTCTTTAACTTTTCATCAAGATTTTTTTTTCTTTTCTTTTTTATTCTTTTTCAATTTGTGACCTTAATGGTACATGGACATTTATACAGTTTTCTAATTTTCTTTTTCTTCTCATCTCTAGCATTTTTGAGGCCAGTTATTTTACATGGACTAGTTTTTTGTGAACTAGGATGTTTGATTAGTATATTTTAGTTTGTATTCTTTTTTAATTTTAATTAAAAAATTTTTTGATTTATATAGATTTTTCTATTTTCCTTGATTCTCTTTTCTTCTGCTTACAGTCAAACTCTATTGTTCTCTCTTTCATGCTCCCTTTAATCTTTTACTTCCGTCTTCTCTCCTCCTCTCTCATAATCATCACATCCTATATCACTTCTGTTCTCTCCCTGTCCACCATTTGAAAATGTAAATCCTTTTGAAAACTCGCTGTTTTTATTGTAGACAATAATTGATCATATTATCTCTGTTTATTGTGATAATTAACATTGTAGATGTCATAGTAGGAACTATTTGGTTTAATTCTGTAAATTGTTTGCATTGGTTGTTATTATTATTTGTCTCCCCCAAACAGTGAGGTACTGGAAAACTTAAGGGACATTATAAATTCACTTCCTCAGATTCATGTTATTGGATGGGTAGACACACAAACAACAGGTAAAAGCAAGCGAACAAATCATCCCAAGCAAAACAAGATACGACAGTAACAGAATCCGTCAACACCATAGTAGGAGAAATGTCAGAGAAGGAGTCTAGAATGTACATAGTTAAACTGATCTGTGAAGTAAAGAATGATGTAAGAAAGTGACAAAAGATCACTTCAATAAATAAATAGAGTCTGAAAAACAAAGCAAAACAGAAGTCCTTGAAATGAAGGTAACAATAGCCAAATTAAAAATTTAATAGAAAGTATCACCAATGAACTAGACCACTTGGAAGACAGAACCTCAAGCAATGAAGACAAAATATATAATATTGAAAATAGAGTTGACCATGGAGAGAAGATGTTAAGAAACCATGGAACATAACTTCCAAGAATTATGAGATAACATAAAAAGACCAAATTTAAGACTACCTGGGATAGATGAAGGCATGGAGATACAAATCAAAGGAATGCACAATCTTTTCAATGAAATAATATCAGAATATTTCTCAACTCTAAAGAATGAAATGGAAAATCAAATACAAGAGACTTATAGGACCCTAAATGTACAAAATTACAACAGACCCACATGAAGACACATTATAATGAAAATGCCTACCATACACAATATGGATAGAATTTTAAAGACTGTGAGAGAAAAATATCAGATTACTTATAGGGAGAAACCAATATAGATCTCAGCTGATTTCTCAACCCAGACCCTCAGAGCTAGGAGGTCCTGGAATAAGATATATCAAACTCTGAAAGAAAATGAATGCCAACAAAGAACCCTATATCCAGGAAAATTAAGCTTCAGCTGTGAAGATGAAATAAAAAACTTCCATGATAAACAAAAACTATAAGAATTCATAGCCAGAAAACCTACACTTCAGAATATTCTCAACAAAATATTCCATGAAGATGAAGTGAAAAAAAAAGGGGGGGGGGGAACCAGTGTAGGGAGGAACTACACTAAAGAAATAGTCAATCAGAGGAGAAACTAATTCAAATTAAAAGCTAGAAATAAACTAAAATGACCAGGAACACAAATCATATTTCAACAATAACCTTGAACATTAATGGCATAAACTCACAAATCAAAATACATAGATTGGCAAATTGGATTAAAGAAACAAGACTTAATAATATGCTGTCTGAGAGACTCACCTCATAGGCAGAGACATCCATAGACTGAAAGTTAAAGGGTAGGAAAAAACGTAACACTCACATGAATAAACAAGCAGGAGTTTCTATCCTCATATCAGATAAAGTGGACTTCCAGACAAAGTTAATCAGAAGGGACAAAGAAGGACATTTCATACTGCTTAAGGGAATTATACAACAATAAGACATAACATTCATAAATATTTATGCCCCTAACAATGGAGCCTCTGTGTACATCAAACAATCGTTTCTCAACTTGAGAATCAAATAGACCACAACACAATAATATTGGGTGACTTTAACACACCTCTTTCACTACTAGATAGATCTTCCAAACAAAAACTAAACAAAGAACCTATAGAACTAAATAATAAAATCAATAATTTAGACTTCACAGACATATATAGAATATTTCAGCAATCAATGAGTGAATATACTTTCTTCTCAGCAGCACACAGATCCTTCTCTAAAATAGACCATATCTTATGCCATAAAGCAACTCTTAGCAAGTACAAAAAAATAGAAATAATACGCTACATCCTATCACATCATAATGGAATGAAATTAGATATCAATGATAAAATAAAAAATAGAAACTACAACTCCTGGAGACTAAATAGTATGCTATTGAATGACAAATGGATAACAGAAGAAATCAGGGATGAAATAAAAAAATACAGGTAAATGAGAATAGTGATACAACATATAAAAATCTCTGGGACACAGTGAAGTCAGGGCTAAGAGGAAAGTTCATGGCATTGAGTTCATTCATTAAAAGAATTGAAAGTCAATGAATAAAAGGCCTAATATTACATCTCAAAGCCCTAGAAAAAGAAGAACTGAGCAACACCGAAAACAATAGAAGACAGGAAATAATTAAAATCAGAGCTAAAATAAACAAAATTGTAACAAAAGAAACAATTCAAAAAATTGACAAAACAAAAAGTTGGTTCTTTGAAAAAATAAATAAAACTGATAAACCCTTAGCCATGCTAACAGAGAGAGAAAACTCAAATTACTAAAGTTTATGATGAAAAAAGAAGTATCAAAATGAACACTACTTAAATATAGAAGATAATTAGAAACTATTTTGAAAATTTATACTCCGATAAAATAGAAAATCATGAAGACATTGACAAAGTTTTAGAGACATATGATCTTTCCAAATTGAACCAGGAGGACAACACAATTTGAACAGATCAATCTCAAGCAATGAAATAGAAGATGCCATCAAAAGCCTACCAACTAAGAAAAGTCCAGGACCAGAGAGATGCTTAGTCACGTTCTACAAGACCTTCAAAGAAGAATTAACACAATACTTCTCAAATTATACTATGAAGTAGAAAAGGAGGGTACACTTCCAAACACATTCTGTGAAGCTAGTGTTACTCTGATACCAAAACCAAAAAAAGACACATCAAGGAAAGAAAACTTCCAACCAATATCCCTGATGATCATAGATGCAAAAATTCTCAATAAAATTATGGCAAATTGTATACAAAAACATATTAAAAAGATAGTATGCCATGATCAAGTGGGGTTCATCCCAGGGGTGCAAGATTAGTTCAACATATGGAAATCAACAAACCTAATTCATCACATCAGTAGACTTAAAGATAAGAATCATATGATCATCTTAATAGATGCAGAGAAAGCATTTGACAAAATACAGTACCTCTTCATGTTCAAAACTTGAGAAAAATTAGGGATAGTAGGAATATACCTCACCATTATAAAAGCTATATACGCTAAACCCAAGGCAAATATAATTCTAAATGTAGAAAAATTGAAAGCATCCCTCTAAGAACTGGAAGAAGATGAAGAATGCCCTCTTTCACCACTTTTATTCAACCTCATTCTTGAAACTCTAGCCAGAGCAATTAGACAGGAGAAAGAAATTAAAGGGATACAAATAGGAAAATAACTCAAATTATCCCTATTTGCCAATGACATGATTCTATATTTAGAAGACCCAAAAAATTCTACCAGAAACACTCTAGAACTAATAAATGAATTCAGCAAAGTAGCAGGACATAAAATTAACACCCATAAATCAAATGCATTCCTGTATGTCACTGATGAATCCACTGAAAGAGAAATTAAGAAAAATACCCCATTCATAATAGCTTAAAAAAAGTAAAATATTTGGGAATCAATCTAACAAAAGAAGTGAAAGACCTCTATAATGAAAACTACAGAACACTAAAGAAAGAAATTGAAGAAGAACTTAGAAGATATGAAAGATCTCCCATGCTCTTGGGTAGGCAGAAATAACATTGTCAAAATGGCCATACTATCGAAAGTGTTATACAGATTTAATGTAATTCCTATTAAGGTTCCAATGACATTTTTCATAGAAATAGAAAAATCAATCATGAATTTCATTTGTAATAGCCAAAGCAATCCTTAGGAAGAAAAATGAGGCAGGAGGCATCACAATACCAGAGTTTAAACTATACTACAGAGCCATAGTAATAAAAATGGCATGATATTGACACCAAAACAGACATGTAGATCAGTGGTACAGAACAGAAGACACAGAGACCAACCCACATAAAATACATACATACGTTGGGCACCAAAAACATACATTGAAGAAAAGATAGCCTCTTTAACAAATGGTACTGGGAAAACTGGAATCCATATGTAGCAAAATGAAATTGAACCCTTATCTCTCACCCTGCACAAAACTAAACTCAAAGTGGATCAAGGTCTTAGGCACTAGAACAGAGACCTTGTGCCTAATAGAAGAAAAAGTAGGCCTAAATCTCCACCATGTCAGCCTAGGAACAAGACTCTTAAAGCACAAGAAGTAAAATCAAGAATCAATAAAAGGGATGAAATCAAACTAAAAAGCTTCTTCAGAGCAAAGGAAACAATCAATAATGTGAAGAGAGAGCCTACAAAATGGGAAAAAGTCTTTACCACACCCACCTCAGAAAGAGCATTAATCTCCAGGATATATAAAGAACTCAAAAAAACTTAACACCAATAAACAAATAACCCAGTCAATAAATGAGCAAAGGAATTGAACAGACACTTCACAGAAGAAGAAATATAATCCATCAACAAATATATGGAAAAATGTTCAACATCTCTAGGAATCAGAGAAATGCAAATCAAAACTACACTGAGATTCCATCTCACTCCAGTCAAACTGGAAATCATCAGGAATACAAGCAACAATAAATGTTGGTGAGGATGTGGGGAAAAAGGTACACTCATACATTGCTGGTGGGACTGCAAATTGGTGCAACCATTTTGTAAAGTGATACGGAGATTCCTCAGAAAACTCAGAATAGAACCACCATTTGACCCAGTTATCCCACTCTTAGGTTTACACCTAAAGGATTTAAAATCAGCCATATCACTATGACACAGCCACATCAATGTTTATAGCAGCTCCATTCACAATAGCTAAACTGTGGAACCAAACTAGGTACGCTTCAACAGATGAATGGATAAAGAAAATGCTGTAAATATACACAAAGGGAAATTACTCAGCCTTAAATAAAAATGAAATTATGGCATTTGCTGGTAAATGGATGGAACTGGAGAATATCATGCTAAGAGAAATAAGCCATCTCAAAGAACCAAAAGCCAAGTGTTTTCACTCGTATTTGGATGCTAATTTATAATAAGCAGGGGGAGAATAAAGGTATTTTGGACTAGCAGAGGGGAGTGAAGGGAAGGGAGAGCACATGAGGGTAGAAACGATAGTAGAATTAATCAGACATTATTACCCTATGGGCATGGATGATTACATGACCTGTGTAACTCTACATCATGTACAAACAGGCGAAAGAGAAGTTATACTCCATTTATGTATGATGTGTCAAAATGCGACTCATGTATAACTAATTAGAACAAAATTTTTTTGTGGTACTGGGGATCGAACTCAGGGCCTTGTGCTTGCAAGGCAAGCACTCTACCAGCTGAGCTATCTCCCCAGCCCTAGAACAAAATTTTAAAATGTGTAAAAATAGTTGAAGAGTGCTCACTCTGGCAGTACAAATACAAAAATTGGAGTGATATGAAGAAGATTAGCATGGTCCCTGCGCAAGGATGATGCACAAATTTGTGATGAAGCATTTCATATTTTTTGAAATTATGATATTTGCTGGTAAATGGATGGAACTGGAGACTATCATGCACAGTGAAATAAGTCAATTCAAAAAACAAATGCTGAATGTTTTCTCTGATATGTGGATGCTAACACACAATAAGGGGCAGTAGGGAGAATTGCCATTCACTGGATTAGACAAAGGGAAATGAAGGGAAAGGAGAGGGGATGGGAATGGGAAAGACAACAGAATGAATCAGACATAACTTTCCTGTGTCCATATGTGAATACATGACCAGGGTAACTGCACATCACATACAACCACAAGAATGGGAAGTTATACTCCATGTAGGTATAATATGTTAAAATACACTCTATTGTCATGTATAACTGAAAAGAACAAATTAAAAACAAATTTTAAAAATAGCTGAAGAATAACTTTGCTTACGTCTGCCTGATTTATGCTCAAAAGAATTGTAATTATAGTAGTAGAACTACCCTAAGGGATTACACTGCTTAGCAAGATTTTTTAAAAAATTTGTGCAAACCTGTTGTTATCCACAAAACCTACACAACTTATAAACTATGCCAGACTTGGATGAAGACCTCCGAAAGTCTCGCTCTTCCATGTGTCTTCAGCTATTATAAGTTGCACATAGCTGTGGCCTCCTTTTTCCAGGGTTGAGCTATTTCTGTGTCCGGGAATCCATGGGTAATGCAGAGAATTTGCAGAGGGAGAGTATCCTTCTCCCTCTTTTCTTGAATAGGACTCAGGAAAAGGAAGAGCAAATTCCTTTTTTCCTTTTTCATGCTTGGTTTGACCTCAACGATAGACATTGGTATTGTTCTGATTGACATGAATTTAGAAACTGAGTGTGCTGTGGGTGCTTCCGTGGTCACCCTCATCTCTCCTTAGAGGTCACTCTTGATTAGAACATGGTAGGTCCTGAGTTTCTGGGGACTCATTAATCAGGGAAAGGGCACCCAGTCCATCTTGGAGGGGAGGTCATAGGTCTTGCATGATGGGCAAGGAGGCAGAAGTAGGTGAGATTGAGGAGGGTTCACAGACTCCATTCCTAGTGTAGACACAGATTAATCCCCACCCCAGACGCCTTCCATAACTCCCTCAGTATTGGAGATGTCTTTCCCCACTAGACCCAGCTGTATGAGATTTTATTGACACCCCTACTTGAGAACAGAAACATAGAACCTGCTCCAATCAAGTGCCAGTTAATGCGGAGAAGCGCATTGAATGAAGCTTCCAGGGGTTGAACTGACAGGGACACACCCAGATGGCCCCTTTTCATAAGCTTAGCAGAGCATCTTGTCAGGAGATCTGGTTTAACTCAGTAGAAAAACAACTGCCAAGTTCCAAGATTCCTGCTTTAACAGAGAAGACGTGTGTGTGTGTGTGTGTGTGTGTGTGTGTGTGTGTGTGTGTGTGTGTGTGTGTCTGATGATGGGTGCACTCTCTCTCTCCCTAGACTCCTGGTTCATGCAGCCCAACTCCACATTGCCTAAGCCATGAGATGATGCAGTTTGAAGAGATTGAGTGCTCTGGTGTTTCTCTGTTCTTAATGATTTTCCCAATAAACCCTATTCTGTACATGCATCACGAGGAACCATGTATTTGTAACCCTTTACATAGCAGAGGATGGTTCTTGACAAGGAGCAGGCACTTAATAAATATTTATTGAATAAATATATGATAGGAAAAAAATCATTAAATTCTTGCCACCATTCACTAAGAAGAAACCAGTGTTGGAAAATCCATGTCTCAGATTTGTGTTGTGCAAAATTATAGAATGGAGAGAATCCTATATGCTCTGATTAATTTACAGGAGATTGGAGAGATAGGCATCTTAATGTACAGATAGAGGTGAGGACTGGGAGTCTACCTGGTCCTTCTGCAGACTTTCAAATCACCTCCCCAGTTTTAGCTCCCAGCCCCCAATTTCTTTCAGAAGTTTGTGCAGTGAACGGGCTTCTCGTTCATCTGCTCTCTGCGCATGTTAAGCTTGACGTGACTACTGTTAGTCTGTAGTTCACCATTTCTCCATTCAATCTCTGTTTGCACATTTGTGATTTGTTACAGACATCTAGTTTCATCCAAGGTAGAGTGTATTTGTGTTTCTTTTTCTTTATTGTTTGAGGGTGATTTTTCAAGGGAAAGAGAGCATAGAAATGGTTTTACATTCTCAATTTAAAATTGGAACTCAAAGATTTTTAACAGAGTTGGAATTCAAAGCAAAGGCATTTCACTCAGATTTTCTTGCAAATTTTATTTTAGATGAGTCCTGTTGGAAGAAATCTATTTCTTTTCCCTTTTAAATGACAATCTCTGATACAAGACTAAATTTTCTTCCCTACTGGAACTAAGTTAATGCACTATATTATGTGATTCATTAATCCTAGCTTTGATATCCAGGCTGGCCCCATTCTGAGATGCCAATCATTTCTCCTGATTGGATTTAAGTTGTAAATCTGCAAGTTACAGAAATAAGAAAGAAACACAAGCCTGCTATGCATGGGTCAGTGATAGGGTACGCTCAACCTGGAAAGTGTTGAGTGAAAACCAAGGGTCATTTAACAACTAGCTTGTCCTCCTCAAACTGTCAAATAAGAAAAGATGAGGAAAACCTTAACAGTGAGTCCACATTGAACAAGGATCTAGAGATAGGGACACTGAGTGCAATAGGTGACCCTGGACTGGATTCTGGACCAAAAAGGAAAGGATGCTAATGAAGGACATTGTTGGAGCCATAGGGAACAGTTGGCTCAGGTGCCTGGGTTGGACGGCAGCACTGTACAGTACTTCTCGAGTACTTCAACTTCCCTTGTTTGTTAGGAAACGCACATGGACACGCTTAGGGTTAACGAGCACCATGTTTGCAACTTCCTTTCAAATGATGAAGGGCAATAAGGCAAAAAGCTTAAGATGTTAACTGTTCAACTATAAACTATTAAATCGAATGGAGGAATACAGGTGGAAAGAGTACAGAAGTTATTTGTACTCTTCTTGCAACATTTTTGTACATTATAAATTATGCAAAATATGATTTTTTAAAAAAAGAAGCTGTCTGCTCCAGTTCCATGATATTGCTGGCATATCTTATATGTGCCTACTCCTCTGCCATTGTTTGAAGTCACCATTCTTTTCTGATTCCTATCCTTGTAGCCTAGTTACATTTTGAGACAAAACAGAGTGACTTAAAAAAAAAAAAAAAAAAAACTTTTGACATGTCAGTCTCAGGAAAGAGTGTGTCTATGTGTGTGTGTGTGTGAGCAGGAGGGTCAAGGGTGGGGTTGTGCATATGCTGACAGGACATGGTATTCACAAAGAGAAGTATCACTTGGGGATCATTTCGGACCTGATCATGAATCACATGCATACCTGTGCAATCTCCTTAGAGATTAACACTCCAACTGAACAAGATTGTGAGACCACCAAGAACAGTTCATCTCCAAAGCACAACTCGTCCAACTCCTCATGATCTGGTAGGATTCAGAATCACTTTTATATTTTTTTAGACTTTGAGACAAAATTTACTCTCATTTTCTTTGGAATTATAAAACAGATCAGTAAAAAAAATAAGGTTCAAAACAGAAAAGTTCCCAGGCACTTTTTCAGAGAAGGATCTCAGTATCTTTAGAATTCCCATTTCCAGGGCAGGCAGTATTGCTTAGTGGTAGAGCACTTGCCTAGCATGCGTGAGTCCTTGAGTTCAATCCCCAGTGCGCGCCCACTCACACACACACACACACACACACACACACACACAATCATTCCCTACCACCACCTCACAGAATCTACTGTACCATCCCAGCAGGGCAACAGAGAAGAATTGAATATGGGTTATTATAAAGTAAACTTCAATTACGCATGTTTTGTATTTGTTCCTAGTTTGCACTGCTACAAGAACACATCAAGTATAATGAATCTTAAGCAAGAGGAAAAGAAAATGCTTCAGTTACATTTTTTAAAAACTCAGTGCAGGAGCAGCAGAACCAGGGTAGTTTGCAGTAATGACATTGTGGCTTATCACATTTTAGTTAATGTTGCAAAGTAAGAAATCCATGAAGAGAAATAACAATATGTGAGAAGAAAATGAACAAAATGTGCTTTGCTCATTTCTGTGACAAGGATAGCTTCCTTTAAATAATTCATGACCAGGCCTTTCCAGTGTACGACTGAATGTACAATGTGTACTTTCGAAAATAACAGAGCGGCTCGAATTTAATTCTTTGCTCTTAAATTTCTGATAAGAAGTGGAAAGGAGCGGCCAGAATTGTGAGGAAAATGTGCAGGAGAGCATCGTGGAGAGGTGGCTGGGGAGGGCGAGTGGCTTTGGCAGAGGTCCCTGTTTTCTAGTTACCTGGGTAGCCCCTCTTAATCTTATCTAGTGGCTTCTTACAGTCACTGTATGGCACGTCCAGAGTGCAGCTCGCACCTGTTGCAATCCCTGCTGCAGGCCTCAGGGGGTCCCAGGAGATGGCCCAGGGGCCCTGGAGCTACACATCGAGAACCATCAGAATCTGAGTGACCACAGAGTTGCACGGAACAGGAAGATGAGTCACAGTGTCACAAGCATCAACCATCATACAAATGTGCCTGTGGATCCAACGACTCATCGTGTAGGAGTTTATCCCCAAACAATGATTAAAGGAATGTCTAAGCATTTAGCTAAAAGATGTTCCTCTATGTGTTGTTTACAGAGAAAAAGCCAGGGAGAAACAAGCTACGTGTCTAAGTTACTGTATATTTACAAACCCTAATAAATCTTCCCAGAAGACGGAGCCAAAAAGAGAATCTATGCACTAATTTCAAATACTCAGAAGTTCTGGGGATTATAAAAATAATACTTTAGAGCATAATGATAATATTTTCAAAATGGAAACATAAATCTGCAATTTACAGAAATAAGAAACAGAAGTTAAAACAGGGAGTGGGAATTGAAATGGAGATATTCACAAGAGAGTTGAGCCCTTGAACTTTCCTTCAGACTCTTCCAGACCCCAGGGGGAAGAAGCAAAAGGCATCCTTTTTCTTGGGGAGCAAGAAGAAAAGAAGGTCTGGGGGACCTTCTAAGAACACGCCTGCACCCCTCATGGACACAAGGTCCAAATAAAAGTTTGCAAGTTAGATACCACAACCTACCATAACAACATAGCTGATAAGAAAAATGAGAAACTCGGGTTCCAGGAGAGGAGATGAAATGAGCAACAGCTCTAACACTCCTATGACACAGGCAGATCCTCCCCCTGGGAAAATCACCTCCACTAAAATACCATGAAGGAAGGGCAGCAAATCAGACAAGTGCAAATCTGTCACCTCGAGAACTGAAAGGAATAGAAGAATCCAAATGAGACTTTAAAAAACGATGTTTAATATATTCAAATAGAAATCAGGGTAATAACAGAAGTAGATTTTTAGATGTTCATTTGGAGAAAACAGATACTTTAGAAGTAAAGAAAACAGTGCTTGAAATAAAGAGAAAGTGAAATAGATGAGTTGGGAATAATACTCTTGAAACAGAAGAGGAACAAGACTCTGAAGCAAGATCTGTACTGTGGAATACTATAAAGTCATTAAAAATGATGATGAAAATTAAAAACATTTAACTTGGTATCGTACACTGATTAGTTGGATCTGAATTGTTCTCAAAAGGCCCATGTGTTAAAGGCTTTGTCTCCAGTGTGGTGCTATTGGGAGGGGCTGGAAACTTTAGGAGGCAGAGCCTAGTGGAGGAAGTTAGGTCACTGGGGAATTTCCTTCAAAGAAAATAGTGGCCATCCAGTCCCTTCCTCTGTCTCTTTGCTCCCTGGCCATCGTGAAGTAAGCAGTTTCCTCTGCCAGGTGCTCCCTCCAGGACTTGCTGCATCACCACAGGCTCAAAAGCAACAAGCCAACTGACCATGGCCTGAAACCTTCAAAACTGTGAGCCAAAATAAACCTTTTCCCAGGGCTGGGATTGTGTCTCAGTGGTAGAGAACTTGCTTAGCATGCATGAGGCACTGGGTTCAATTTTCAGCACTGCATACAAATTAAAAAAAAGCTTCATCAACTAATAAAAATATTTTTTAAAAATTAAAAAATAAACCTTTTCTCTTTTTAAGCTGATCATCTCAGGTTATTTGTTACAGTAACAAAAAGCTGAATAGCACATCTACTCTTGTCAGTATGTGAGCTTCATGGAGCATATGAGTGTCCTAAAATTTCAGGCAAATTTGGCATATGTGTGCATGTGTGTTTTTCTGGGGAGCAAATTGATATTTTTAAAAGTAGTTTGAATACTTCTTTTCAAAGGAGTATGTGATCCAAAATGATTTAAGAGCTTAAGTGTTATATGCATATTCACTGTGGTTTGGTTCATTGATCAATTCATTAAACCAATATTGATCGCATCTCTTTTTATATTCTGGAGTTATAATGAAATGGAAAAAGATGAAAAGAAAATGATGCAATTCCTGCCTTTATGGAGTCTACAGTCTGCTTGAGAAGACAGCATCCATAACTAAAAATTTAACAAAGAAATATGAAGTTACACCTGTAGCAAGTCTTATGACTATGTGTGTGTGTGTGTGTGTGTGTGTGTGTGTGTGTGTGTGTGGACACAGTGCTATGATCATATTTAACTGAGAAAACCAGCTGGCCCGTGAGGTGCAGGACAGCTTCCCTGCAGGAGCTGAGTGTGTTACAGATGACTCGAAAAGAGGGCAGTGGAGGTAGGAGAGCTTTCTGTGCAGAAGGAAGGTTCAAGGGCACAGGTGACCTGGCCCTACTGAGAAGCTGGAGAAAGGCAAGTATGGCCGAAGCTCTGAGCACCATGGAGAAGAGGTCAGAGGTAACGCTGAAGGGTGACAGGGCACCCTGCGAGGTCTGGGTGCCATGTTAAGGTGAACAACATTTACAATTAAAAATATTAAACAGGGACCTGATGACGTGGTCGCAGTGCATTGTTAGAGGACAATGCTAACTCCTCGGCAGGACGAAGGGGACCAGAGTAACAGGGAGGTCAGTTAGAAGGCTCTGGCTGTAGCTACGCAATGGTGGCCTGGATGAATTTGAGGGAGATTGGGGGTAACTTGATAAGTGACTATCAGGTTTCTGAGTCTTGAACCTGGGTGGCTGGTGGTATCACTTATTAAAATAAAGAAAATGGTCAAGATTTACCTGCAATAATTATATATCCCTAAAAAGATTGGTTCTGAGATATCTTCAAGACACCAAAAAGTTTAGAGCAGACAAATCCGCAGTTGGATAATATGATTAGAAGTTCAAAGGGCATGTCCAACCCAGAAATAAATCATCTGGTTACTGGTATAGAAACCATAGGTCTGGATTAAGTGGCCTACAAAGAGATGCAAAGTTAAAACAGACGGGAGGAATGCCCACATTTAATGACTAAAGAACATTAAGAACATTCTGTGCAAAGAACACAAGAGAAGACCAAGAAGTGGGAAGAAAGCCAGATGAGTGTTACATCAGGGAATCCACAGCAAGACAGTACTTCAAAGAGTGAGTACTTGGTACTACTCAGTACTGCAGAGAGATTGACAAAGATAAGAACTTATATTAAAAAAAAAAAAAGACAACAACAACAAAAAAAAACTCTTTTGGGTTCAGCCATATGGACTGGAAGGTACAAACCAGTTTACAATGGGTGAGCAGTGAGTTGGAACCTCCACCAAGGGACAGTCAGTACAGGTGACCCTTGAGCAGGATTATGACCTGTGGACTATATCCATGTTTTTCTGTCTCCAGTTTTTGCAAAGCTTCCTTGGAACTCAACCACACCCACTCATTGACATAGTCTATGGCTGATTCACGGTATCAGTAGAGCTGAGTAGTTGCAACCGAGATGATTTGGCTCACAGAGGTTAAGATATTTATAGGTTTGAATATCCTTTGTCTGAAATGTTTAGGAACAAAAGTGTCTTGAAATTCTGATTTTCAGATTTGAGAATGTTTGCATAAACATAACGGTTCATCGTATGGGACTGGAATTTAAGCATAAAACACACTTGTATTTCATATATATCCCATATACATACTCTGAAGCTAATCTCATACAATATTATAAACGATTTTGTGCATGAAACAAAGTGTCATGGCTTTATGTAAAATTCCAATTATCTACTTTGCAGGTGCTCAAAAACTTTGAGCTTTGGAGAATTTGAGGTTTTGAATTTTCACATAAGTGATAATCAACCTGTAATATATGATCCTTTATAGAGTTTGCTGACCCCTATTTGAGAAAGATTTGCAGGGAGGAAACAGAGTAGAGGGGGTAGAAGCTAAATTTTCCTGATTATATCTTGTTTTCTAGATTTGACTTCTTGAACCATGTCTTTTATATAAGTGGCAAACAAAATTACATTTGGTAAATGCAATCTCTAACCAATTAGGACAAATTTTTAAAAATTCAAAAAATAAACACAATCTCTAAGATTCAAAAGCAAAATTAATCTGATATAATTGTGTATCAATTGAGTTGTATAGCCACAGATAGGAATTACTTCAATTTTTAAACAGAAATTTGTACATCCCTAAATGTGATATACCTTAATGATGAAAAGAACTGGGGGAGGGGGGGTTAACAGGTTTCAATAACTGTATTGTGTGGATAGTGATGATTTTGTTATTCTGGGGGTGTTGTACATGTATTATTATGGGACAAAGAAAAATGGGTAATTATATTGGTGTCCCAGGGAACCAAGATTTCCTATGTGAGAGAAAGGAGATACAGATACAATGTGAAAAGTCTTAAGTAAAGACTCTGTCAACTTGAATTTGAATAATTAATACAGATCTGAACTCATGATGCATTGTGACTTTTTTAGAGGTACTTTCTAGTTCTGTCTGCTGAAAATTCCTAGAAAGTATGTACAACCTAGATAAGTTAGGTAGTCACTCACAGTACCTTGCTCTAAATACCACTTCCCACCAAAATACACCAGGGCTCCATGAAGAAATGTTGATCCTAAGTCTGGGGCAAGGGAAGGAGCAGATGAGCCTGGAACTTCTTGTCACAGCAGAAAGAAAAAATAATAATTTGCCAAGCTGGATCGAAAATATGCGTTTTCTTGAAGAGGCTCCAGAGCCAAGGATAGAGCCATTTGAATGACGAAAAGAAAAAGAACCAAATTGGATTAAGTCATATCAAAATACCTAAATTCATAATAAAAATACTTAAGTTCATAATATTCCAAAGAACTCAATCATCAATTTTGGAGGATGACAGAAAATCAAATTATTGTTTAGAGGAATGGTAAATAATACCAGCATCTGCCTTTGCCGTATTCCTCAAGAGAAAGCAAACCTGTAATGTCAGGATGCTTCTACTCCAACTAGCAAACACAAAAGAAAGACATACCAGCATGTTAACATTTTGCAACTTCTAATGAAATAAGGGACCTATACAAAGAACGGCAGCTGATGTCCCAATAAGAAACACCAGGAAACCAAGCTGAGGAAGGAGAACTTAACTCCACCTATCGGATGTTCTTATCGGAAAATCAAACCTGAATCTGATCAGGCCCAAACTACCAAATTTGACGAAATAGGACCCTGAAGGGTATAGTCAGCAAAGTGAAGTCTGAGGGAAACTCTAGGAAACCTATATGTTAAAAGAAATCTGGGAGTCAGAGCAATCAATTGCAAAGCAAGTAGCTTGAGTCCTGATTTGAACAAATCATTTTTAAAATAAGAATTTTGACACCATTGAGGAAATCTGAACACTGACTAGATATTTGGGGATATTAAGGACTTTTTATTAATTTTATTAGGTTATCCAGGCCCAGCGGTGCATGCCTATAATTCTAGCAACTCGGGAGTCCGAGGAAGGAGAATCTCTAGTTCAAGGTCAGCCTTTGCAAATTCACCAGACCCTGCCGCAAAACACAAAAAGGATGGGGATGTATTTCAGTGTATAGCACCCCTGGCTTCAATCACCGGTACCCCCCCCCCACACACAAAAGAATTATTAGATTAATAAGGTTAATATAATAGTGGAATTGTGATGAAAAATTTTTAAAACAATTATTTTTAAAAAATACATATGCTGGAATATGAATGTGTGAACCAAGATATCTGGAATTTGATTTAAAATTATTCATGGTATCTAACAGTTACAACGTTGGGAAACTTGAAATAGTAAGAACCATGAGTTGATCATTGTTAAAAATGGGTGTTGAAGAAAGGTACACTCATATATTTCTGGTGGGACTGCAAATTGGTGCAATCACTATGGAAAGAAGTATGGAGAGTCCTCAGAAAATTTGGAATGGAACCACCATTTGATCCAATTATCCCACTCCTTGGTTTATAAACATACTATACTGATACTATACTACAGTGATGCGGCCACATCAATGTTCATAGCAGCTCAATTCACAATAGCCAAACTATGGAACCAACGTAGGTGCCCTTCAACAGATGAATGGATAAAGAAAATGTGGCATATATATGCAATGGAATATTACTCAGCCATAAAAAAGAATGACTTTGTGACTTTTGCCAGTAAATGGATGGAACTGGAGACTATCATGCTAAGTGAAATAAACCAGTCCCCATAAACCAAAGGTCAAATGTTCCCTCTGATATGCAGATACTAACACACAACAAGGATGGGGGAGGAAGAATAGAAATTCATTGGATAAGACAAAGGGGAATGAAGGGAAGGGAGGGGGATGGGAATAGGAAAGACAGTAGAATGAATCAGACATAACTTTACTATGTTCACATATGAATACATGACCAATGTAACTGCATATTATGTACAACCACAAGAATGGCAAGTTATACTCCATATATGTATAATATGTCAAAATATACTCCACTGTCGTGTATATCTAAAAAGAACAAATTTTAAAAACGGGGGGCTGGGGAGATAGCTCAGTCAGTAGAGTGCTTGCCTTGTAAGCAAGAGACCCTGGGTTCAATCCCCAGCACCGCAAAAAATAAAAATAAAAATAAAAATAAAAATAAAAACGGGTGTTGATTATCAGGAGATTCTTCACATTGTTTGCATAGTTTTGCTTAAGCTGGTAAATTTCCAAAATAAAGAAAAAAACAATTTAATATAATGAACAACTTACCCTGCTGGGGTTTATCTAGTAACTCCCTGGGCGTGGTGTGCATGGGGGAGAAATGAGAAAGTCGGGTTGATGGAAGACTGGGGTTCTGGAAACTGAATGTCATGCAAGGAAGGCACGAGCACAGAGTCGAGGGAACTGGGATGTGGGTTAGTGAAAGGGCTGCAGCCTAAGCAGGGTTATCCAGGAGCCTCGAGGGAAGGGCTGATTGACAGGGAGGATACGGGAGGGAGCCAACAGACAGGGAGAACCAGTGAGCCAAACAGCTGTCAGGGTGGGAAGGCTTGAGCAGACAAGCTGGAGAGGAGGGACAGCGTACACCAGCGGCCGTGGGCATAACGCACTGGTTATGGGAGTCCGTGACTAAGAAACGGGGAGTAAAGATTCATCTAATGAGAAGATCTGTTGCAGGCACAGGGATGAGGGACCTTTTCCACCTGGGTGCCCGTGTCACACAGAATAATCACTAGGTTAGGAGAGAAAGGACTTGAAGAACCCTGTAGTCAGAGACGGCAAAGCTGGGTGGTTTTGTAAAGTAATAATGGGGTATGATTGAGCAGTTTTTTATTTTATTTTTTATTTTTTAGGTATCAGGGATTGAACTCAGGGGCACTCAACCACTAAGCCACATCCCCAGCCCTATTTTGTATTTTTATTTAGAGACAGGGTCTCACTGAGTTGCTCAGTGCCCTGCTTTTGCTGGCTTTGAACTTGTGATCCTCCTGCCTCAGCCATCCGAGCTGCTGGGATTACAGCAGCTTGAGAACAGTATTTTTAGAAAAGATGGTAAATACTTTATATAATCTGATCCATATATAGTTATATGGCACATAAGAAGTTAGAACAACTCTTGGTGTACTATTGGTATTTTCCTCTATATGCTTATCCACATTTTCTAATATGTCTAAAAAAGACTGGTATTAAAAATTGACTAAGCTGCAGAGTATGGTGGCACATACCTATAATCCCAGTGGTTTAGGAGGCTGAGGCAGGAGGATCTCAAGTTTCAAGCCAGCCTCAACAAAAGTGTTGAGGCTAAGCACACAGTGAGACATTGTCTGTAAATAAAATACATAAAGGGCTGGGAGTGTGGTTCAGTGGTTAAGTGCCCCTGGGTTCAATCCCTGGTACCAAAAAAATTTTTTTTTTAATCTGACTACACTATGATGCCTGGTATGTGCAAAGGCCCTGGGATGGATTCTCAGGAATGACTAGATAAAGAATACCTGATGCTTTCCCACATATTTTCTTCATCAGGTGGACAATTCATCCTCCAAGTCTTTGTCTAACTCTTAGGCATGCTTTGGACTCCAGCCTTCCCTGATGTGAGGCACTTAGCAAGGCCCCAGTTACGTTTCCTTTGTCACTTAGCACAATGGCAGCTATTTATTTGCTACCAGGCTAGCTGGGCCTGCCTGGGATCGGGGAAATCAGGAGAATGCATACATGCAGACTCATTTTTTAATTCCCACGTGTGAGGCAATGAGGTGCTGAGGATGAAGAAATCATATCTGGACCCAGTGTGGTAGGTGGGTCCAAGTCCTGTGGCTGGTAAAAAGCATTTAACTCCTGCCGAAATCAGCATCCCTTATGCTTGCACTGTAGTGTGATCTAGGTATCATTTTTGGGTTCTAGGCTTTTTATGTATTTATTTATTTATTTTACTTCTTCACCACTTAATGTCAGACTGCACCGCTATCTCGTACACTGCTCTGCCCCCAGCAGCTGGTATCGCGTTTGTAGCCTGGCCGGGACTAAATAAATGGATGTAAAATAGAATGAAGAATATTTTTTTAAATAGTAAAAGTTGAAAAAAAATAGAAAAAGAATCACTGTCCTTGTATTGGTTTCCTGTTGCCATTGCACCAAATTACCATGAGTTTAGTAGCTTAAAGCAACGTAAGTGCGCGTTCTCATAGTGCCAGCGGTTAGAAGTCTTGCGTTAGGGTCACTAAGCTGCGGCGGACTGGCCCCTGGCATTTTCCTGCCCTAGTGGCTGCCCGCCTGCCTCGCCTCGTGGCCCCTTCCTCCGTGTTCAAACCAGCAGCGAAGCATCTCCGCCTGTCTCCCACTGCATCTGTCAGCACATCACCTCCTGTGCGCCAACTCCTCCGCCATCGCTCTTGTAAGGACCACTCTGGTTTTATTGGATCCATTCAGATAATCCGAGATAATCTCCCCATTGCAAAACACCTGCCAAACCCTTTGCCATAGGACAGGGACATCTGAGGGACCGGTATTGAGCCTGCCACACAGCTCTAACATCTGAGACGTGGGATGGAAATAATTACTGCAGGGCTCCTTTGTATTGTCAAATATCCTGTAAGAAGCAAGGACATCCCCCTTTCTCTATTTTAGGCCAGGATTTATTCTATTGGAATAAAAATTACAGTGGGCAGGAATTTTTATGTTCTGTTCACTGTTGAATCCTGTGCACCCAGAACTGGATTCAGGCCATAGCAGACACTTGGTCAATATTTGTTGAGTACTAAATAAAGAAACCTTGTAAGTTTTTTTTAATATATATATTTTTAGTTGTCAATGGATCTTTTGTTTGATTTTATTTATTTATATGTGGTGCTAAGTATCAAACCCAGGGCCTCACATATGCTCGGCAAGCACTGTACCACTGAGCCACAACTCCAGCCCCCAAACTTGGTACGTGTTGCCACCCCTCACTTGCTTACACTTCTTTAGGTGAAATAACCTCAATTTCTATTCAGTAGTGATCCCTAGCTGTAAAACGCACATGATCTAGGCTAAGGCAATTCATGTGGGTCAATTTCGCCACAGCAAGTGGTCAGAAGCCAGCACAGACCTAAACCAGGATGAAGCCCAAACAAAGAGACCCCCCCCCCCTTTTTTTTTTTTCTTTCTTGGACACAACTGAAGGAAAGTAAGAGTGAATTCATGGTTACTGAAGGGAGAGCAGAGAGAGAGAGAGAGAGAGAGAGAGAGAGAGAGAAATCATTGGTTTTATTTTTTTCCCCCATTGGTTTTATTATTGAACTGCTGGAACAAGCTTTAACTGCAGCCCAACCTATGGCTGAATCTTTCAATTACATGAGAGTAGAATGTTTCCTTCGTTATTTGTATCATGTTTAGAGCCGAGGTCAGTGAAGCACGTTCTATAACCACTAAGTATCACCACAGGTGAGATAAAAAAGGCACCTTCTGAACCTGAACAAATAATATGGTTTCATTACATTGAGGATGGAAGGGATGGGGCAGCGCTAGTGGTCAGAGTTCCTGCCTCCAAGGAGGAATAGAATTAAAAGGTGGGGAAATCTCGGGGCCTTCAGGTCACTGTGTCTGTGCCTTACCTTGGCTATACACCAAATCACCAGAGGAACTCATTCCAAACACTGTCCTCGGCCCATTCCGGATGTGTTGAGCCAAAATACATCAAAGCTCGTGATCTGTGTTTTACCAACTCCAAGTGACTCTGATGGGCCACACCTTTTCAATGTCAGTGAATGAACTTGACTTCCCATTTTAGAAGGAAGAGGCAGCAGAACAGATGCTGTTGCTGATCAGCATCAGCTGACATCAGTTACAAAGCACTGAATATTTGTGTGCTGCTCTTAGGAGTACCAGTAATTCCGTTTCAGTTCACTTTATAAAAACCCCATCTGGATTGACTCCTTAGGTCACGCGTGCAGGTCTGAAGGGCTCTGTCACACCCACCCAGCTGCTAACACGGTTGGCTTCTCCTTCCTTGTTTTCAGCTACCTTCTGGAGAGTTGAGATGTCCAGAGAATTGACTATCAGATAAATGGATGATGTTGAATCATTTTTAAGCCTGTTATCTTCCTTATGCTTTTCTTAAACAGTAAGGAAAATCAGGCCAGCTTCAGTGTTAGTGTATTCAAGGATCAATGATGTTATTTTCCATATTTTCACTTTGCCATCCCTGGCTTTGGTCTTCCGTCTTCTCCCCTGAGATGGTTTTTAAAAGACTAACTGCTGAGTCTACACAACAGAGACCACAAGCTAGCAGAGTGGTAGGCAACATGTCCCTTCTGCCCGTCCCTTTTAAATCTGAAGAAGATTGTCAGGCATTACTGCACACACCTGCATTCCTAGTGAGCAGTCAAGAGACAGAGGCAGGAGTAGCTCAAGTTCAAAGCCCCCCTGAGCAAGTCAGCAAGACCCTCAGCAACTTAGTGAGACCCTGTCTCAAAATAAAAAAAAAGAATTGGGAGTGTAAGACTGTGGTAAAGCATTTCTGAGTTCAATCCCCATTGCAAAACAAAACAAAAAAGATCAAACAAAAGTTCAGCAGCTCCCCAACAGCCACCCCTTTATTTCATGGGCAGAATCAATGTCGATATGTCCTGAACAGACACCACCAAGGGATGTAATGATCATGGTGAATTCTGTCTGAAACACCCGTTCACTCTCTATCCTGTGCCCTCTGAGCCCTTACTGATCTCAGGCTCACCCTCCTCCACACCTGGGGGTATTTCTTAAATGGATATAACTGCTTTTTAGTGACTAGTAGTGAAACTCTCTTACCCATTTTTCTTTATATTTAAATTCCTCTTAGCCATCGTGGCCCCGTCTCCTTTTCCAGATCAGCTTTAGAGTCAAGTTTGCAGTGCATGAGAAAAGCTTACCTGTGGATCTGGCAAGGCTGATTTGGAAAGAGTGACACCTTAAACATGGAATATCTATCCAGCTACTCAAATTCGTTTGTTGTTATTGTCACTATTGTTGCTACGCCTTCATACAAATTTATAATTTCCTTGGTGAGGGTCTTGCACTTACCTTCTTAGTTTGAGGCCATGCTCACCGGGAAGCGGACCAGTGAGGGGGGGAGGGGCGAGAACCTGGCAACACTGCTTTAATCTAAGGATCTAGGCCAGCCTGAAGCGGGACAGGTCCTAAGTCAGTAAATTTCCATTTCTTCTTAGTTTCTCAGTTGTGTTTGAAAGCCTTCTGACCAGGACAAAAAAAAAAAACAGCTAGAGAGGTCAGGAGGAAAGAGGATCAACACTCACTGGACGCTTACTGTGTTCTCCAGATGTGCTGCTTCTGCTTCTAAGACTTGCTGAGTCCGTTTGGGTCTCACTTCCACTCTTACCCTGCTGTAACCCCCCTAGATGTCTCCTCAAGAGGTTCTAGAATACACAATAAGGCAAATGGTCTCTTCGAACCCTGTCTCAAGTTTCCAGGGAATTATCTCTGAATCAGATGTTTCCTATGTAGAAAGTAAAAGAACACTCGGTAGATCTGGAAGCTAATATCATGGACTATAGAGAGAGAGCAACGGGAGCATTTTCTGGAATGCTGCATTTAAGAAATCGTGCGGTTAAGAGCCTTCAGAGCTGTTATTCGTGGGATAACAGAGTGACATAGCACCTTTTGGAGTTGTGCGTCCTGACACACCTTGAGTATTATTACTGTTTGTCATTCCTTTAGAGTGTGGTCTTTTAAAAAATATTTTTTTGTTGTAGATGGACACAATACCTTTATTTTATTATTATTATTTTTAATGTAGTGCTGAGGCTCAATCCCAGTGCCTCACATGGTAGGTAAACGCTCTACCACTGAGCCACAACCCTGGCCCCTGTAGTGTGATCCTGAATTAATTAAATAAGGAAAAGTCTTGAGTGAAGAAGAGCATCAATAATCTCCTATACTCAAACTTATCCCGAGAAACTACTCCTGCCTAGAGCACTACCAAATGGAACATTTTCTCGAGTATCTATCTTTTTGTCGTTTTTGTAATTGAGCATGTTTTAGATATTTGCATTCATGCAACAAGCATTGACTGAGTGACTCTTGTGTGCCTGATATTTCTGTGAGTGCTGGAGACAGAGAAGGCACCAAAGTCCTTGCCCTCAGGAAGCCTGCACTCCAGTGGAGTGGACAGTAAATAAAGTACTGTGTGGGACATAATGGCAGGGGTGCTAAGTGCTACCAAGGGCTGTTCAACAGGACCAAAGATAGCAGCGCCACTTACCAAATGGGAAGTGAGGACTTCGAGGGCTTGGACTTTTCCTGCTGGGGGTCAGCGACCTTCCCTCTGCCTGCCCCCCATCTAATAAAACAGCTTTGGGTTTTGATTTCTTCTTTCCTTTCAAACTCAAGAATTTTATTTTTTATCCTCACCCCCCCTAAATACCATCCCAACAACAAAAGAGAATAGTGTATGTTAGACCAACCTGTGCAGAGGATGGAACGTCACCAGCATCCTGGACCTACGGGAACAGGTCAGAAACCTAAAGCTCCAGACTCGCCCTGCATGTTCTCTTCCTTTTCCTTCCTCCCTTCCTTCCTTCCTTTTTTCATTTTCTGATTGTTTGGATGTTTAATTTTTTGTTGTGCTGGGGATGGAAGCTAGGGCCTCACACACGCTAGTCAAATGCTCTACCACAGAACTACACCCTGAGCCACTTTCTATATTTAGAAAACAGTAATTTTAGGTAAAAGTGAACTGTTTATCTTTCTGACATAGATCCTCTGCTTGACCAAACTTCAGTCAGGCCTGTCGATGCACTTCCTTGTAAAATCCAGTTTCAGCAAAGAACATTGCTAAGTCAGTTTAGTAGAAAGTCCCCACCCTTTATCTCTCATGACCCTGGGTATGTGATCAGCTTCCTCCTCTTCACCACCCCCAGGAGATGTCTGATCACCCAGGCCTATCTCTGGCCAGAGACTCCTGCTAGGTCGGTCTAGAAAGGACCCCCCTTGCCCCTCATGTTTGCTCTTAGTAATTTTCCCACTCAGCTTCTTTGGCTATAAATTCCAACTTGCCTGTGCTGTATTTGGAGGTGAGCCCAATCTCTGCCTGGCGGCAGATCCCAGGGCAGTGGTCCCTATGCCTGTAGCAATGGTCCTAAAGAGTCTGCCTCACCTATTTTAACAAGTACCTCCTCTGGTGTCTTCACCACCTTCACACAGAAATATTCTCATTTCAAATGGACTTCCCATAACTCAGAGTTATGTGGCTGTTCTGTGTTCCAAATTAAGCTGGAAGTACGAAAAACTACCCACCAGATTTCCTCTACTGATCACAACTGAGCCACCTCCTCAACAGACCCCCGTCCAGGGCTGCTTGGAAAGAGTGGGTAAGGGTGCTAAAGTGGGCTTTAGCCCCTTAAACTCTCTCTTAAATGTACTGTGGTGGGTACATTTTTCTGCCCTCTGTCCCCACTTCCAATCTGCCCTGGAGGAGGCAAATGATGAGCACTAATGCCTGTGAGCAATTCCCTCTCTCTCTCTCTCTCTCTCTCTCTCTCTCTCTCTCTCCACCGACAATCTATCTGCTGTTTTGAGAATGCAGTTGCATAAATGCTGCCCCACCCACCCAGGAAATCTACAAGTTTCAGCAGCTCCAACCCTGGAATGCCAGGCCTTTGTGTAAGGCATCAAGTTGCTGAGCAGAAGCAATTTAAAACCGGTCCCACCAGTGTGGCAAGGACTGATTCAACTCCTCCTAGGTTTCTCCAAGTGTGACGGACACAAACAGCCAGTTTCCTTTAAGGAATCACAGGAAAGTCAGTTTAGTCAAGTGGCAGAAGGGAAGACACCGATGGGAACCATTATAGGTGTTGACATATAAGCATAATGTGCTGGGGCAAATGCCATGATGTAAGTGAAGAACCTCAGGGCACAAAGGACTGGCAAAAGAAGGCTTCTCCAGGAGAGCTGACATTTAAACAGAGGTGCAATGGAGAATTTGCCAGAGCATGGTTTAATAAACTGAATCTTTGAAAAATGTCTTCAAAATCATGAAATTCCTTTTAAGATTGTCCTCCAAGCCACGTGCGGTGGCACGTACCTGTAGTTCCGGTGACTGGAGAGGCTGAGGCAGGAGGATCACAAGTTTCAGGCCAGCCTCAGCAACTTAATGAGACTGTTTCAAAGAGAAAAAGGGGGCAGGGCTGGGGATGTAGCTCAATGATGGCACTTCCCTAATATTGCAAAAAGAAAAACTTTTTAAAAAGATCATTCTAAAACTTAACAGTATGAACTATTGGAGAAGAGTCTTAGAAATTTAAATATATCCCATAGAGTTTAAGGAGAAACTTTTTTTAATTTTTTGGTACCAGGGATTGAACCCAGAGGTGCTTCACCACCAGCCCTTCCTTTTTAAAAATTTTTAATTTTTTTATTTGGAGACAGAGTCTTGCCAAGTTGCTTAGGGCCTTGCTAAGTTGCTGAGGCTGGTTTTGAACTTGTGATCCTCTTGCCTCAGCCTCCCAAGTCGATAGAAGGAGAAACTTTTAAAGAAAATTCTGATGAAACATTTCCCACCAATAACTGAAATACTGTATTTACAAATGTAACCATCTGAATTATAATACAATTATTTGGAAATTATAAAACAAAGTATTTAAAAGAATGGGCTTTCTGACTTGAAAAAAAAGTATTGTACAAGTATAGCCTAACTTACATATAAATATTTCAGGCATTCAATTAATGCTTATTTCTTTCATTTACTAATAAGTGTATTCACAGGTATAAGGGAAAGTAGAGTACCAGAATAAGTAGGATTCAAAACAAACTGTTAATATTGGACCCAGTAATTTCGCTCCTAAATACATACCTAAGAGAAATAACAACACCCACATACAAAAACTTGGAAATGGGTATTCATAAATCATCACTTACAGCAATTAAAATGGGAAACAGCTCACATGTCTATCAACTGATGGATGGATAAATAAATATGGCACTTTTATACATTGGAATATTATATGTCAATAAAAAGGTAGGTATTGCCAGTCACAGTGGCGCACACCTGTAATCCAGGTGTAAGGAGGGTCACAAGTTTGAGGCCAGCCTCAGCAACTCAGCAAAGTAAAAACTAAAAAGAGAGAGGGAGAAAGAGAGAGAGAGGGAGAGAGAGAGAGAGAGAGAGACTGAGGGTGTAGCTCAATGGTACAGCACCCCTGGGTTCAATTCCCAAAACCAAAAAAAAAAAAAAGAAAGAAAGAAAGCAAACATTGGTGACACATACTATTCACAAAATGGGTAAACCTTGAAAACATTATAAGAAAGAAGTCGGTCACAAAAGATCACATACTGCATGATTCCATTTAGGCAAAAAGTCCATAAGAGGCAAATTTATAGAGACAGAAGTCCATTAGTGTTTGCTCATATCTGAGGCCAGGGGTTGGGGGGCTTAAGATGGGGGAGTGACTGTCAATAGGTAGGGGAGTCATTTTGGGGTGATGACAATGTTTTAAACCTGGATTGTGCTGATGGCTACACAACTCTGTGGATGTACAAAAACCACTGAATTATATCTTTAAATTGGAAAACTTTATGTGAATTATATATCAATAAGGATGTTTAAAGGGAAGAACATTGTATTAAATTAATATAAATATGTGTGTGTGCATGCACACTTGGATTCTAAATCTAACCAAAATTGAGCACAGCTCTCGCTAGATTAGACCACCAACATGTAGTGTCGGTAGGCGTCAGTAGGAGAAAAGGAACGGTGACTGAAACAGATGGGAAAGGAGAAATGTAAATAAGACTTGACCCTGGCTTTGCAGAAGGAATTGATTGATGCTCAGCAATAAAAACCATTGACACAAATTAAAGATGGGTTCTGAATCATGCCAAATCTAGACACCAGACACACAGGCAACTCTCCCTGAAATCAGCCGCAGAGAGCTATGAGACCCACTCTGCTCTCTGTGGAAACGCAGCTGCTACCAACCAAGGAAGAACAATTTCACCGAACAAGTTAGTTCCCCATTCTTGTCCCACAGAAAGAAGAATGCGGGGACCAGACCAAGACGCAATCTCCAGAGACAAAATGTCAGGCCTAATGTTAAGCAGCCTCAAAATACAGCACAAGAGCTCTGATGACCCCCAGTGGTTACAACTGAGGTTGCGGAGTTGACAACATAGGAGACCAGAGTGTGACGCACAAAGCAATTACCGATGTGGGCTTCCACTTATTATGTTCTTATCTTGAAAGCAGCAAAGTTGGAGTAAAAGTAAACATAGCAAATGATTGTCATAAAATGTCCCTTCCCCAGATTTCTCCGCACTAACCAAAGAGCCCATTACACTGTAGCCTGTCCCCAGCTCGGTTCAGCAGAGCCAGGAAAGTGTCTGTCTCCTTCCAGTGGCTGGTTGGGTGAGTCAGTTAGCAATGTGTCTTGCACCTGCAGATGCAAGAGAGGCTGACAAAGGAGAAGGAGAAGAGAAAGGGCTGATCCGACGACATAGGCAGGAAGAGCGCAAGAAACTGGGAGGCGGGTTGTAAACCGAAACAAACCAGTTCGGTCATTCACAGCTCTCAGATGCTTTTTGGTGGCTGCCTAAGAATCAGGTTAGCCTTGCCCTGTGTTGTACGGAAAGCAGCTCACACCAGATGACGCCACTCCTAGGGTTTTACTAAAGACCTCTGTCAAGGAGTACAAACCGCTTTGCAGAGTCCCCTCTGCAGGCTTGATGAAGTCCCCGTTTTCCACCTTCCGGGTGAGAGTGTCATCCAATTGAGACAAGGACGATGTTCTACCAAAGCATTCTGTGATTACTCTAGCTGTTGGTCTCAGGCTACCAGAAATCCCCCCAACTGACCCAAGGTCATTTATTTCAGTCACTCCACACATCTGGAATGTCCCCAATTTCACCAGAGAATCTATGCCTAACATTTATCTGGCTAGTTAACAAGGTACCGATTGCTCGTATAACAGATGTGTGATATTTGCTTTGGTAATACCTAAGGCATTGGGACCTTTCCATCAAGATGAACTAATGACCCCAGAGTATTAATTCCCAGTCAGAACCCCAGCCGCCCCTGCGTATCATTTCAACTAACCAATGTCACGCTGTCTATGCAGAGGTATTTGAAAGTAAATTACAGGCATAACATGAGAGAAGGGAAAGAATAGGGGCGGGACCCACTGGCCCCCGCTGGCCACCACTGTATACCTCAGCCATGTTCCTTTATGTCACTGCCATTTGTCAGTGCTCATAAGTTTTTCAGATCCATCATTTAGTAATCATTTACAAAGTGTCTATGTGTGTACTAGCAGTATCATCTGATAGATAGGTCCAAGGAGAATTTAATAATACAAGAGAATATTAAAAATTCACCCACTGAAGCCACTGTCTAATTTTGCAAACACAAAACAGCTTTGCAATGGCGTGACAGTGTTAATAACCCCTTGACTTCATTGCAGCCTCAAAGAGAAAACAAGCCTTTGAAGAGTCTGTAGATAAACCTTCAAATATTAATTGCTTCCTTTTTTTTCTTTGGTAGGGAAAAAAAGACTCTTAAAGTTTATATGCACATTTTACAATGTTTTGTTTTCTTTAAGAACCAATGATAATTACCTCATTAGGCTACCATTTACCTTAATTGTGATTTAGTGCATCGTAAAAGGATTGTGAATAAGAATTCTTGACGTTGTTTGTTGGTCCAGAGGTCAAACCAATGACTTATCAGAGCGACTCTTTCCTGAAAGAGCTGTAAGGCGGGAAATGATATTTTACTTAGTTGCTAAGCAATCTTCAGATAATCTACTAACACCCTCAACAGCTAATATTTGCGTAGCACTTTATGATTCACAGGAGCTTTCACATACGTTGTAGGGTCTTTCCTTTGAGCTTAAACCATTTTTATCCAGGAATAAGAGGCGCCTGGGCTTGTTGGGCAGGCTGCTGGGAAAGGCTGGTGGGGATGTAATTACAGAGAAGGCGGGAAGACAAAGAGGTGCTCTTGTCTTCACTAGACTGCCGGGCCCAGAGAAACAGGTTCCGCACATTTAGTCTTGAAAACACATATATGAAAAATGTCCAACCTCTTTAGCGATTAGAGAAATGCAAATTAAAACCACACTGAGATTCCATCTCACTCCAGTCAGAATGGCAACTATCAAGAACACAAGTAACAATAAATGTTGGTGAGGATGTGGGGAAAGGGTACCCTCATACATTGCTGGTGGGACTGCAAATTGGGGCAACCACTCTGGAAAACAGTATGGAGATTACTTTAAAAAATAGGAAGGGACCCACCATTTGACCCGGTTATCTTGCTCCTTGGCATATATCCAAACGACTTAAAATCAGCATACTACAGTGATGCAGCTACATCAATGTTTATAGCATCTCAATTCACAATAGCCTATGACTATGGAGCCAAACTTGGTGCCCTTCAAAAGATGAATGGGTAAAGAAATCGTGCTATATATACATATGTACATATACACACACACATGCACACACACACACACACACACACACACACACACACACACCATGGAATATTACTCATTCATAAAGAAGAATGGAATTGTGGCATTTGCCAGTAAATGAATGGAACTGGAGAATATCATGCTAAGCAAAGTAAACCAATCCCCCAAAACCAAAGTCCAATGTTTTCATTGATATGTGAAAGCTAAACCACAGTAAGGAGTGGGGGAAGAATTCCAATACATTAGACAAAGGGAAATGAAGGGAAGGCAGGGGGGACTAGCAATAGGAAAGACAGTAGAATGAATCTAGCATAATTTTCCTGTGTACATATAGGAAAAAAACCTCAGCAAATCTCACCATTGTGTACATCCACAAGAATGGGGCCATAATTAGAATAAGATATAAATATGCATGTATGATTTTATTAAAATGATTCTACTGTCATGTATAACTAAAAAGAATCAAGAAAAATAACTTCCTAATTACAAAAGAAAGAAAGAAAAAAGAAAACACATACAGGCTACACTTATTTAATTGCAAAACCGGATCATTTGAAGTAGGTATGACTTTACTGATCTGCAGCCATGGATCTTCATAACAGCTAGGAAACTGAAAGTGAATAATTATTGTAAATGCTGTTGTTAGTTGTGTCTCTAGGATAGACATACACCAAAGACCAGGGCCCCTATACTGGGTTTCAGTCCAGCTCTGCTAGATAGGCATGTACAAACTCACGGTCTTTATTATAGGTCAGGCTTTAGCCCCTGAGCCTAGGCTTCTTCCCTTGTAAGAGAGGCTCTGAGGACCCACTGTGCTATCTCCATTAATGCCTCACAGGGCTGCCCTACACCGTTCAATGACCTTCTTCCTGAACTACCTGTCAAGGGCTGGGCATTGCCTGGCCACATGGAACCATACAGTGGGCACAGGAGGCAGAGAGGACTAAAAAAACAGTGAGACGTACATGCCCACACCCTCTCCACCACCACCCAAAGCATATTCTGCCCTGCTCCCCACCATAGCAAACCACAGGAGTTCTGGAGGTCTCCATTTTGTCTCTGGAGTAAGACAGAAGGCAGATTTGGAGCCTTGGAACAAAGCTAGAGTTATTTTTGTTTAAACTGACTCAAAAACTGAATTCTTCAGAGGATTTTTCTTTAAAAATATGACAATGTGAGACTCAATATTTCACAATAAAAACTTCATAAATCAAAATCATCTTCTTGTGGGGCATGTGACTCACCTGTCTATTTAGTGACTTGTTGCTAAAAGGTGTCCAGGCGCTGAATCTCGTGTGCACGCTCTCCATTTCTGGGGTTTTCCAGGAAGAATCCCCAACTGACATCACAGCAAACTATTTTCTTTCTTCTAGGAGCTACAGGTTCATTTCAATAGATGTATGATCAAGCCGACTTAGAAATATCCAATACCGTGGCAGAGTGGTGCACACCTGTTATTCCAGCTACTCAGGAGGCTGAGGCAGGAGGATCACAAGTTCGAGGACAGCGTGGCCAACTTAGTGAGGCCCTGTCTTGAAATAAAAATAAAAAGAGCCAAAGATATATCTCAGTGGCAGAGTGCCCCTGGATTCAAACCTTAATACTGGGGAAAAAAATAGGAAAGAAAGGAAGAAAAATCTACCCAATACATTAATGCTGTCCCTGTAGGAATTTTAGAATTAGAAAATATATTTTAGAATTAGAATAATCCATTTTTATATATAAAATGTTTATAAAATTACAATTCATGGAAGTATATGTATGTGTATACATACACACACAGACACAGAGGATGAACCATGTAAAAATATACAGAGCCCATAGGTTCCTAATCATGGTAATTATTCTGACCTTACCTACTTGCAACCAAATCTGAACCTAAATGAAAGACTTTTTTTTTTTACTTTTCGGGAAAATATAAGACTAACAAAAATGTTTCAAAAGTGCTATTAATGACTCAGAAATTGGTATATATTTTATTATTTTATTTTATTTTATTTTACTTTATTTTATTTTTGAAGTGCTGGGGATGGAACCCAGGGCCTTGCACATGCTAAGCACTTGCTCTACCTCTAAGCGGTATCTCCATCCCATGGTATGCTTTGTTATCTGCTGGGAAGACTGACTTTTTCTTTCCTTGGAAAGCAAGAATTTGAAGTGTTTAAACAGGACATCCCTCCTACCCATCTTTTAAGGATATAAGTCAAAAAGGATATAAAGAGAAAAATTAGGCTCATATATTAGTTATCTATTGCTGCATAGCAAGTTACTTCAAAGTTTAACAGTTCAAAATGAGCTATTAAACATTTATTATCTCAAAGTCCCTGAGAGTCAAGAATCTAGGTGCAGCTTAATGGGTACTGTATTAATTTGCTGGGTCTCCCAAAACAAAATTCTACAGACCAGGTGGTTTAAGAACCAGAAATTTGTTTTCTCACAGTTCCGGAGGCTAGAGGTCCAAAATCAAAGTGCCATCAACGTTGGCTTCCTGGCTTGTGGCTAGCCACTTTATCACTATGTCCTCACACAACCTTTCTTCTGCGTGCACGTGAAGAGAGAGATTTTGGGTGTCTCTTCTTCTCCTAAGGATATCAGTCCTCTCATATTAAGGTCCTGCCCTTATGATATCACTTAATCTTTATTACCTCCTTATAGGTCCCATCTCCAAATACAATGCAGGGTGTGAATTTGGGAGAGGGCAGTGATACGTTGCAGTCCACAGCAGTTACCGCTGCATCAAGGTCTCTTAAAAGGTTGTGCTCATAGCAAGAAGACCCTCCCCAGAGACTGGTGTCAAATTCTTGGATTTCTCAGCCTCCAGAAGCATGAACTAAGTAAATTTCTGTCCATTATAAATTTTCGAAACAAGGCTATGCTCGAGGTGTTGACCAGGACTGCCATCTCATCTGAAAGCTTTGAAGCTCACTCATGTCACTGTTGACAGGATTCAGTCCCCCATGAGCTGTTGGACTGGGGTCTCCCTTGCCACATGGGCCTTTCCACAGGGCAGTTCACATGGCTACTGGCTCTCACTGGAATTAGCAAATGAGAAAGTAACAGAAGGCCCACAGAGGAGAGCCACAGCCTCTTTGTAACTTAACCTCAGAAGTGTCATGGCATTCCTTTTGGTTAAAAGCAAGCCATTAGGTCCAGCCCATTCTCAAGGGGAGAGGATTATCCAAGAGCACCACGGTAGGGAAGAAAGGGGCTTGCCTCTACCCTTCTAGTTTCTTTGGATAGGCTACAAATGAAACGGACATAAGGAAATTTAACAGGAAAAATTTTTAAATTACATATGTACACACAGAAGTCCCACAAGGTCTGAGACTTGAAGAAAGGACAGATGTAGTATCCTGGGCTACAAAATGGAATAAGGGCTTGGGGCTCCCAGGAGGTAGCAGCTACACAAGTTATGAGAGTGTGGGGGAAAGCGAGTCAAGGTTTTCTTGTAAGGAAGCTAAAAAGTCTCTCAGGCAATAAAAATGGTCTTGGATCAGCCGGAGAAGAACAGGTGATTATCTGGACAAAGTATCTATCACGGAGTCAGCACAGCAAACAAAACAAACATAAATATTAAAAGAGTCAGTTATTCCAATAGACTACTAAGAATTCCGTCAAGAGAAATTTAAAAAGATCTAAATAAGAATATACATCTGGGCAGATGTTGGGTCTCCCAAAGTAATTTATTACTCAGTACAATCTCAATCAAAACCAAAAAGATGTGAGGCATGTGTATGTTTTTGAAGCACTGATTATAAAATGTGTCTGGATATGCAAAAGGTCAAAAATATCAAAGACAAGTTCATAAAGAACAAAGTGATAGGACTTTTTCCTACTTCTTATTGGTAATTAACAGACAGATGGTGACTGGTGGGAACATGAGGTTAAGCGGTAACTCTATAAACTGGGCCTACTGTGCTGACCCCCACGTCTTCCTTTGAAAGACAGTTTACCTGCAGCCCTGCCTGGCTTAAGTCAGTAAGACCAGCTCCATTCCTGTTGTCTTCAGGAGAAATGCAGGCCCCAAAGGTTCCTCCCTGCCAGCAAGAATACAAGTTACCCTGAAGTGGGAGACTCTTTATACAGATCAGATTCCAGGACTCAATGAGATAGGATCATTAAAAGTAAAACCCCCTAACCATAAAACCTGTAAGAAAAGTTCCAATTGGAACCAGTCATTGTGGGCCAAGGTGACCCAGAGTTGCCTTGGATCTTTAGATTTTACAGTAGTAAAATCTCCCCTTTTATAGGGTAAGACCATATGCAGTAGAGACTTGAAAGTCTGCTGCAATCCTGCTGTCAGTCAAAAGCCAAGAGGTGGACCTGGACAGACTCTTTGGAAACTTCCTTGGGACTCCCAACAAAATAGGAGGGCAGGAAGGGTGTGCCAAAAGTCTCCTTTCTGACAGGACCCATTCTCTTCTTTGAGAGTGTCCCCTTTCCTTTTTTCCTATCCCTTCCAATAAAACCTTGCCTGCTGCTATGTGCATCCTATCTGAAATCCTTCTAGCAAGGTCGCAAGAACCAGTGACTGAGGACATCCATGGTTACTTTGACTCCACAAATGCCCTTATTCTGCAACAGTATCAGGACTTATTTATTATAAAGCCAGCACAAACTGGGTGCAGTGGTGCATGCCTGTAATCCCAGCACCTTGGGAGTTTGAAGCAGGAGGATCACAGGTTCGAGGTCAGCCTCAGCAACTCAGCGAGGCCCCCTCAGCAATTTAGCAAGATCCTGTCTCCAAAAAAAAAAAAAAAAAAAAAAAAAAAAATTAAAAGGACAGGGGATGCATCGAAGCTTGGACAAGGGTGTCCAAGCACCCCTGAGTTCAATCCCCAGTACCTCGCAAAAAACAAAGCAAAAATAAATAGATAAAGCTAGGGTAACTAAAAGCATGAAATATTGGCACAAGAATAGACAAGTAAACCAATGGAAGAGAAACAGTTCAGAAACAGGCCGTATACGTATGGACACGATTTATGACAAAGGTCAGAGCGGTGGCAAAGGTGACTGCAGTCAGTGACATGTGGAGTAGGACAATGGCCCAAAGCAGCCCTGCTGGCCTCAGAATCATCAGAAATCATCCTTACAGTCTTCCAATACTACGTTTTGGGGTACTTTGTGAATCAGCAACAACAAAAACAAAAATAATACCGAGGGGTAAATTATCACCTAACTGAAACCCACGACGCTGCCTTTAGAACTGGGCAGCAAGTGGAAACTGAAAGGGGGCTGAGGAGACCGCCTAGTGGAATCAAGAAGAGCAGTCGCATTGCTAGGAAAGGGGGACGGGTTGTAGCTCAGTGGCAGAGCGCTTGCCTAGCACACATGAGACCCTGGGCTCCAGCCTCAGCACCACATGAAGATAAAAAATAAAATAAAGATATCGTGTCCATCTATAACTAATATATATAAATTGCTAGGACAGGATAAACAGCGAGGCGAACTGCATTTTGTAGCAACAGAAATTTTAGTAACACTGCTGCCTGCATGACTGTGGATGATAGAAAAGGTACCAGTGAATGTGCAGAGAGATTGCCGGCGGATTACAGAAAATGCTTATGGAATTCTTGAGCTTCGTGTGGTCAAATCCAGTAGGAGAGACATGAGCCAACCTGAAAGATCTCTTTAGTGTGGGGCAAATGTCAGTGGAAATAGAGTATCTAGTACAGTTTCCATCAGACAAAAGTATCTCAGAGTAACAGATGGCCTTGGGGCAAAGATCAAAGGAAGGGCATGGCTGTAAGACTCCTTGTTAAAGTCTGAAAAAATTTAAGGTGATTCCTCATAGACCCTCTCATTTAGGGAAAAAAAGTTTCCTAAAAATCTTAACATCTTCATCCCATAGTACCCAGTTTCTCAGCCCAAGTTGGAAAAAAAAACCTATCTCATAAGGATTTTTGGATTTATCTTGTGTTGAAAGAAATTAATTACAATTAGACGCATACGAAGCTCACAAAATTGTCAAGAAGGTAGTTCTGCTGAAAGTATGACCAGCTTTTAATAAGCTACCAAGAAAGTTTGAAATAAAAAATTTCCAAGCCACCATGGTAATCTGGTAATCTGGGTGTCTTGGGAGAGAGATAAATCTTTTTTTTTTTTTTTTTTTTTTTTTTTAAGTTCACAGGTCTCCAGATCAGGAGCAAATGTGGACAAGGAGCATCCTTGACAGTTGGACCTGATGCAGATCACAGGAGACTGGACTTCAAGCCTAATTCTATAACTGCATGAGACTTTGTCTTGGGATGGAGTAAATGTGTTATGTACACTACAGGCATGTGAATTGTTGTAGCCCAAAGGCAAATGGTAGTATGTTTCCATACACAACTGCACCCATTCCTGTACCTCCATATCAGCTATCCCTTCAGGAGGCGGAGTCTGTTCCACCCCCTCCCCTTAAATCTGCCCCAGTAATGATTTGTTGTAACCAATAGGATGTCATGAAAGTGATCAGGTATGATTCCAGGCATAGCCTTAAGAAGACGTGCAGCTTCTATTTTTGCACAGTTGCAATGTGAATAAGCCTGGCTTGGATTCTGATTGATGAGAGATAATAGGGAGAGATAGAGACTGAGCTCTCCCCAGCGGTTTCAGCTACCCCAAAGTGCCAGGCGCAGAAATGCAGTCATCTTGGATATTTCAGTTCCAACCAAGCTCCTGAGGGAATGCACCACATGAACCACCCCAGCCTGGAAGAACTGCCCAGCTGAGGGCACTCAACCCATCCGATTGTAGAAAATAAAGGATTCTTGTTTCACGCTGCTACATTTTGAAATGGTTTGTTATCAAGTACAGACTGACCAAACCATGTGTTGGCAAATATTCAGAACTTTCAGATACAGCTGGTAAAAAAGAAAATTGGTATTAAGTACTTTTGAATTGTTTGGTATTATTTCATGAAGTTGAACAGATGCATATACTTACCTTAACAGAAAAAAGGTACACATTTGGATTAAAATATATCAACAAGAATATTCATAGCTAAACTGGATAGCTTCAAAATGGAAACAATTTAAGCATTCGTTAACAGTTGAATGGATAAATATATTGTCATTTAGTCATGTAACAGAACTCTTCATCAAAAAAATGAAGGATCTGCTGCTACATACAGCAATATGGATAAATCACACGCATTCCATATTAAACAAAAGAAGCTAGGAACAAAATAATACATTTAATGTGGATCCATTCATACAAAGTTCTAGTATTACAATGTTTAAAGTCAAGATAGAGATGAGGTTTGGGTGGAAAGAGAGTAATGTTTGGGAGGGGGCAGGAGGGGAGATTGTGGGTGCTGCCACTGATCTACAGATGGGAACCCAGATTAGTTCACTTAATAATTTGTTGAGCTCTACACTCACGATTGGCATATTTTTCCAGATCCTCTATTTTGATCAAGAAGTGTGTAATGATTCCATTTATGATAATATCACTATGGAAAAATATGAGTATAAATCTTATGAAGAATATTTGAAGAATATTATTAAACTTTATTGAAAATCTTTTTTTTTTATTATTTTTTTGGTACTGGGGATTGAATTCAGGTATGTTCTGCCATAAGCTACGTCCCCAGCACTTTTTTTTTTTTTGGTTGGGGCTGAACCCAAGGGCACTTTATCACTAAGCTACAACCTCATTCTTTTATATTTTTATTATAAGACAGGTTCTCACTAAATTGCAGAGGCTGCCTCCAGCTTGTGATCCTCCTACCTCAGCCTCCTAAGTATCTGGATTACAGATGTGTGCCACTGCACCCAGTTTTGAACAACAGTTTTGGAGACCTAAGTAAATGGAGAGAGATGGCTTATTCCTGGATTAGAAGAATCACTAGGGTGAAGAAATCAATTCTTTCAAATTGATCCACAAACTCAATGCAATCTTGTTAAAAATAGCCCCAAAATATATTATTGTGGTATGTGTATGTGTGTGCATATGTGTCTTCAAAAAGCTGATTCTAGGGCTGGGGAGATAGCTCAGTTGGTAAAGTGCTTGCCTTGCAAACACAAGGCCCTGGGTTCGATCCCCAGCACCAAAAAAAAAAAAAAAAAAAAAAAAAAAGCTGATTCTAAAATATTTTTGGAAGTTTAAAGGGCCCAAAATACACAATAGCTAAGCTATGGAATCAACCCAGGTGACCTTCAACAGATGAATGGATAAAGAAAATATGGCATATATACACCATGGAATATTACTCAGCCATAAAAAAGAATTTATGACTTTTGCTGGTAAATGGATGGATCTGGAGGCTATCATGCTAAGTGAAATAAGCCAGTCTCAAACAAGGCTGGATATTCTCTAATATATGAGTGCTAACACACAATAAGGGGGGGATAGAGTTCATTGGCTTAGACAAAGGGGAATGAAGGGAAGAGACAGGGGATGGGAATAGGAAAGACAGCAAAATGAATCAGACATAACTTTCCTATGTTCCTATATGAATACATGACCAGTGAAACTCCACAGCATGTACAGCTCTAAGAATGGAATCCTAATTAGAATAAGCTATACTCCGGATATGTATGATATGTCAAAATACACTGTCATGTGTATCTAAAAAGAGCAAATAAAAAAAGTTTTAAAAGGGCCCCAAATAGTCAAGACAATATGAAAGAATGAGGGAGGGAGATGTGTTTGCTGACATCAAAAATTACTGTGAAGTCATAGCAATAAGATGATGTGGCAGTGGTTTGGGGGTAGACCCCAATAGCAGTGAAACAGAAGTGCCAAAACAGTCTGGGTGACACTTATTGGTTGACAAATCAAGAGGCAGAGTTTTCCATTTAGAGGAAACAGATTGTCTCTCTAAAGAAGAAAAAAGAACTTCGACCCTTTCTCACACTACACTGACCCATGTCAACTCTCTAAAGGCTCTTCATATATATATAATCAATTACACATGGTTTGCGAATCCCTGGAAAACAAAAATAAGAACAAAGGATGACGTCAGAGAGGAAGATTTTGGCTCAGTCTAAGTGGGAGATTGTGTGCTACGCCCACGCTGGAGATGGTGAGGCTCAAGCTGGCCTGCCACTTGTCAGTGAGCCTAGCTCAAATTCAAGCAATGTGAATGTTTCCAGCAACCCTCCATGGCTATCAGTTCCAAGGAGACAGAGAGTACAATGTGCCTGGCGCAGCTGAAGAAATTTATTGGAGTCAGGAGAATTCCAGCACAAGACAAACATTTGCAGCACCTCAACTCATATTTCACTTCAATGAGAGAGAAGCACATTTAAAAGTGAAGATATTTCAAAGATGTGCATCATACTAGGAACAATTTTGGAAATGCTATTGGAAGACTGCATGACATAGTGAGTGTCAGATTTGAATCCTTGATCTGACATCCCCAAAATTGAAACTTTATAATACCTTAGTATTATAAAGCCTCAGTGTAAAACAAGGCAGTGTTGTATCTTGGCTAACTACATTATAACAATGTGTTGTTCAGATAAAAACCTCATGGTGAGGTGGGAAATTAAACACCTTCTTCTGAATCAACATGAAATCAAAACAATTGCTGAGTTTCATAAAATACCCAGTTGTTATGTGAAATCCCCTCAAGAGCCTTCAAAAGGGATTTTTATTTAGCAAATTCTTGAAATCGTTATTATCCTCTGTGTTAAGGGATTAGTGAGTTACATAAAGAGCTGAATATGATAGAAAGAAGAGTTGCTGTGTTCACTGGTAGGCTTAAATATGTGAGCACAGTTTAGTGTGTGTGTGTGTGTGTGTGTAAATTTCCACGGGATTATTTTCATTATCTAAAATGTCAATTTTAGAGTTGGGCATGATGGCACACATCTGTAATCCTGGTGACTCAGGAGGCTGAGACAGGAGGATTCAAGGCCTGCAAGTTCAAGGCCTGCCTGGACAACTTAGTGAAACCCTCAGCAACTTAGTGGGACCCTGTTTCAAAATAAAATTAAAAATGACTGGGGATGTTGCTTGGTGGTGGAGTGCCCCTGGGTTCAATCCCTAGTATCACAAAAATAAATAAATAAAATATCAATTTTGGTGACTACCTATTCAATTCAAAGGGAAGGGGTATGTTGGCAACCACTACTTCCTTAGTGAATGATTTTCTTTTTCCTATTCTATATTCCTCCAAAGAGTAGTTCCATAAATATTAATAGGTATTTCCCCAGAAAACAGAATCTGTGATGAAATACGATTGGGAAATGATTGAACAAAATTAAGCATGTTTCTTTTTTGCAGGACATTTTGGAAGCATTAGCATACTAATGTTAACAGAGAATCTATGAGAAGAGAAAGTAATATGTAGCATTTTCCCTCTTTTATGTTATATGGAACCCATCATAGTGTGTATTGATTATTTAATATGATTATCACAGTGTTTATCTAATGCTGTGTAACAAATTGTCCCCCAAATCACAGGCTTAAAATAATAAACATTGATTATCTCACAGTTCCTGTGAGTCAGGAGTAGGCACGGCTTAGTGGCTCCTTCCAGTTCAGCGACTCACAGTCCAAGAGTCAGCAGGGGCTGTAGTCATTCCAAAGATGGATTGGGGAAGGATTCCCTTCCAAACACATTTAAGTGGTTGTTGGCAGGATCCAGTTCTTCCCAATCTGCTGGAACAAAGGCTTCAGTTCCTTGCTGACTGTTGGCCAGAACCTCCCCTACCATATTGGCATCTCCATAGCTTAGCTCACAAAATGAGAACTTACATCTGTCTAAATGATCAAGCAAGAGAGCAAGAAAGGGCAGGCAATATGGGAGCTAGAGTCTTTGGGTAACATAATGTCAGAAAGCAATGCATAGTCACTTTTTAATTAGTCAGAACAGGAGGCAGCAAACGTGGTTAACAAATCATATGTGGCCTAATTTGTCAATAAAGTATTATTGGAACACATCCAGTCCCATTTACTTACACATTATTTATGGTTGCTTTTTTACTACAACCATAGAAGAGTAATGGGAAGAAAGACCATATATGATCCACAAAGCCAAAAATATTTATTATCTGGAACCTTATCACAAAAACCAATCCCTGAATTAGAAGCAAGTCCACCCTCATATTTAAGGGGAGGAAATCCACAAGGGCATTAATACAAGGAGGTTTGAGGTCACTGGGAGCTATTTTGGAAACTGTCTGCCACGTAGTATCTGCAACAGAGTAGGTGTTTCACGATATTTGCTGAAAGAGTAAATGAATAAATGTTTATGGTTTGAATGAGTTCCCTTTAAAATTCAGGTGTTGAAACTTAATGATCAAGGTAATAAGAAGAGGTGAGACTTTTAAGAGGAGAGTTGTTTCAGTCAGCTTTTTTGGCATTATGACCAAAAGACCTGACAAGAATAATTTTAGAGAAGGAAAAGTTTATTTGATGCTCACAGTTTCAGTGGCCTCAGTCCTCAGACAGAAAACTCTACAGCTCTGGTCCAAGGTAAGGCAAAATGCCATAGTGGAGGAAAACAGATGAGGACATGGCAATCAGGAAGCAGAGAGCTCCACTCACCAGGGACAAAATACAAACCCCAAATACATGCCTCTGGTGATCCATCTCCTCCAGTCACTCCTCACTGCCTGCAGTTATCCCTGCTAATCCTTATCAGTGGATTAGTGCACTGATTACATTTAAAGTTCTCATAACTCTCAATCATTTCACTTCTAATCTTTCTTGCATTGTTTTATACATGAGCTTTTGGGGGACACCTTACATCTAAATCATAACATTCTGCCCCTGGTCCCCCCAAACTCATGGCCATCTCACAAAGCAAAAGTGAGTCCATTCTCAAGAGTCTCTGCAGTCTTAACAGTTCCAGCATTATCCAAAGTCCAAGTCCAAAGTGTCCTGAAACTCAAGGTGAACTCAGTGCGAACTCCTGTAAAAATCAAAAGCAAGTTACATATATCCAATATAAAATGGCATAGTGTAAACATTTCCATTCCACAAGGGAGAAACAGGGGCACAGAAATAAGGTATGGGACCAAAGCAAGACCAAGATCCAGCTGGGCAAACAAGTCCTGCAGCTTCATTTCCAGTATCTGGAGCACATGGCATTGTGATGTTCTCTTCAAAGGGCTGTGCAGCTCTGCTCCTATCGCCTTGCTGGTTGCAGCCCATATGGCCTCTCTTTTGGCTTGTTTCTGCTCAGTTCTTGCAGCTCTTCTTGGCAGACATCCCACATATTGACATCTCTTCATCTTGGGAGTCTTTACTGCAGCTTCAGCTTTGTTTTCATTTTTTCACCCATCACCTTCTCAGGGGCAACCCACAAGGACTCAAACCCTGCTAGGCTTCTCCTGCTCTCCCAGGTCTTCCTTCAAAATTTCAGTGTAAGCCTCCATGACCCCCTAACTCCAGCATCCTGCATTTCTGCAGAACCAGCACCAGGTGGCTGTCTACAGGTCTACCACCATCTTGAGTAGTAGTCAAACCTTCAGGGACCATGGCTCCTGCAGCCTCTAAGAGCCTGGGGGTTTGAACATGGTGAAAAACTTAGCCACCCCCATGTACTCCTATGGTCTCTTATCAAATAAATTTTACTTTTACACTCTTGAGCCTGAGTTGTGTGTGGACTTGCCAACTCATAAGATATCCTGAGCCATCTTTCCTATTGTCTCTGGGTAAAGTATTTAGCATTTCTTTAGTACTGTAATTCCTTTAATAACCACACTTTCCTTAGCCCCAATTTTACTTGCACTTTTCTGGCCACACTGAAAGTTTTTAAAATTTTTCTGCTTTACTTTTTTGCTCCTGATTATCACAGTAAATGTGGCTAAAAGCCACCAGCAATATCCATGCTACCCCCCGAATACTGTGCTGACTTGAAATTTCCTCTGCCAGATCACTTAGTCCATCATCTTTAAATTTGCCTCACAGAAAGTCTCAGGACATGGGCCACAATATAACATGAATGGCCACTGGTTCAATTTCCAATGCAGTCCTAAGTCTCTGAAACCTCATGAGCCCAGTCTTTACTGTTCATAGTCCTATCAGCATTATGGTCTTTCAGGTTTACACTAGACTCACCCATTAAGCTCTGCTTACAATGTTCTATAGCTTTTTCCAGCTTGTGTCTCTAATAAGCTCCAAATCCCTCCCCCATTAACCAGTTCCAAAGGCTCTGAACCTTATGGTCAGGTTAGTCACAGCAATGACCCACTCCTGGCACCAATTTCTGTTTTTGTCAGCTTTTTCATTGCTGTGACCAAAAGATCTGACAAGAACAATTTTAGAGGAGAAAAGCCTATTTTGTGCTCAAATTTTGGAGGAGGTCTCAGTCCATAGATAGCCAACTCCATTGCTCTGGGCTTGAAGTGGGGCAGAATATCATGGCAGAAGGACACATGGATGAAAGCAGTACAGGATATAGCAATCAGGAAGCAAAGAGAGGTCTATTCACCAAGGACAAACTATAAACCCCAAAAGCATGCTTCTAATGACGCACCTCCCTACCTGCCTACAGTTACCACCCAGTTAATCCATAATGTGCTGATTAGGTTAAAGTTCTCATAACCCAATCATTCCACCTTTAACCTTTCTTGCATTGTCTTACACATCAGGTTTTGGGGGGTACCTCAACCATGACCAGTAGTTCACACGGGCTTCTCCATTTGTGAATGGGATTAAAACCCTTATGAAATAAGCTTCACATAGCATTCAACTTGCTTGCCCGTCTGTCTTTCACCCTGTGAAAACAGAAGATTCCTCCCCTCCAGAGGATGCAGCAACAAGTCCAACTCAGATGGCAGACATCTTGATCTTGAACTTCCCAGTCTCCAGAATTGACAGAAATAAATTTCTGTTCTTTATAACTTACCCAGTTATTTTGTTATAGCAGCAATAAAAGAACTAAAACATGCATCTACCAATTTTCCAAATTCAAGAACTAAAAATCATGTGACTAATAAGAAAATATTCCTTCACTGATTATTAGGATTGACAACTGTGACAATTTACCAACTTGTATGATCCTGTTAATAATTTCCATCATTATACTCAATTAGCTATATGGCAAAATGTGCTAAGAATTCAATTAAAATATAGATCTGACAGGTCTTTCTTTCATAACATCTGCAAATTAGAAAAAGGGGAAGTATTTTAAGGTGTTCATTTGAGATGAAAACTCATTCTGTAGCACAGTTCACAACATTATTTTGAATTATGTTTACAACATGGCAGTCACCAATAGTTGCCAATATCTTCTTTTTTGTTGTTTTAGTACCAAGGATTGAGCCCAAGGGCACTTAACTACTAAGCCACATCCCCAGCACACACACACACCCCTTATTTTTGAGATGGGGTCTTACAACCTGTTAGGTTGCTAAATTGCTGAGGCTGGTTTCAAATCTGAGATTCTCCTGCCTCAGCCTTCAGATCTGAGGATTACAGGCATGTACCACCATGCCCAGCTGCCAATATCTTCTAATACCCAGAGAGACTCAAAACCTAAGTGTATAAAACCCTATCCTCATTTACTTTTCATTTTTTGTATGTTTTTTTCTCCAAAAGCTCAAATACTCTACCACAAAGTTCTTTCTTGATCATTTAAGAATTACCTTTTTCCTATGCAAAATGGCACCTTACTGCTGGACATGGTCCTGGGTGCTACCTCGCTGTCTCACTTAGCAGCTGTTTTTAGCTTTGAACTATAATTCCAGTGTGAGTGATGTAAAATAGGGGCCTCTTTGTTATCTCACTGTTAGGAAAAGAGAGAGAGAGAGAGAGAGAGAGAGAGAGAGAGCGCTCTAAACATTCCTAAAGTTTATTGCAATAAGGGAATAAAATAGGAAACCCCAATCTGTAGCTGCTCTCATTTGTAATGGGATCCAATAAACATGCTAAGTAATGAAATAAAAATGGGGAGGAAGGTATATAATAAATGCTGTATCTAACATCTTAATTTTTGCTGGAGAGGATACTCCGACTGGCACTGTGTTAATAAACCTCTTCCCTATACACTAGCTCACTGACTCATACCACCCTGGAGTTCACAGACGAAGAAAACATGTGAAGAAAACCATCCAAAGTCTCACAGGTAGTGATTGACTATCAAGTTTTTAAATTATACTGGATTTCCCCTAAAGTGTTACTATAACTTAAATTATATATGACAGTTACGGATTTATTTGTAAGTACAATTTTTATATTGTGGTTGACTATCTTTAGAACCGGTATATTAATAAGGAACTTGGCAATTGATGCTAACCCTTCTGGATGCTGCAAAAGAAGTCGGGTGGTGGAGGGGCATGTTGTGTGACAACCTGGGATATTATGAAATAATAAGAAACTCTTATAGATAGGGTGCTGGGAGAATCTTTTGTTCTAATATTGGTTTGTGACTAAGTTCCTGACAAAGAGTTCCTAAATCTCTTGGGATTTCCTAGGTGATAGGAGCATCTTTTGTTCTAATGAATTGATTATTGGTGGGCTTCTGAACAGCCTCGAGATATGACTGGTTATCAGGATGACCAATCATGTGATTAGAGGGCTGAAACTTTTAACTCCACTCCCTGAGACCCAAGAAAGGAAGAAGGGATGCGGGTTCTGGTTGCATCAATCATCAATTGCCAATGATGTAATCTCTCATGGCTACATAATAAATCTTCCATAAAGAACCAGAGGGGGACTTTGGATGGCTGAACACATGGAGGTGCCTGGAGGGTGGCAAGTTTTCCCACACACCTTTCTCTATGCATGTCTTTCATCTTGCTATTCATCTGTGTCCTTGGTCAATATCTTATAATAAATGAGTAAATGTACATAAAATATTTCCCAGACGTCTGTGAGCAGCTCTAGCAAATTAATCAAACCTGAGAAGGAGATCATGGGAACTTGGTATAGCAGGTCAGTCAGAAGCCCAGGTCCCAATCTGGCATCTGTGATTGGCCTCTGCTATAGTTTGGGTCTTTTTTTATTTTTATTTTTTGCAGTGCTGGGGATCAAACCCAGGGCCCTGTGCTTGCAAGGCAAGCACTCTACTGACTGAGCTATCTCCCCAGCCCTATAGTTTGGGTCTTGATGTATCAAAAGCCCCAAAGCCTGTGAGTCAAAGCCTCGGTACCCAGAGCAGTGCTACTGGAGGTGCTTAAAGATGGTGGAACTTTATGAGGCCAGGCCTAGTGGGTAGTCTTTAGATCACTGGGAACATTGCTTCCAAGAGGATTGTGGGACCACAGCCCTTTCTTCTTCCTCTTTCTTTTTTTTGCTGCTGGGCTATGAGGTGCTCCACCAGGTACTCCTGCCATGATATTACCTTGCAGAAGTCCCAAAGCCACAGGGCCAGGCGAAAACAAACCATTTTCCTTTATAGGTTGATTATCTCAGGTATTTGTTATAGTGATGGAAAGCTGATTATGTTTTATGGGATTTGAGGGACCTATGGGATCTGATGGTAGCTCCGAGTTGACAGTGTTGGAATTGAGCACAAAATACTGTGCTTTGGGGGCCACTGGAGAATCGGTGGTTGGTGGGGAGAAACCATACATTGGGTTGAACAGAGACCATGTGTTGTGTTGAGCAAGTGTATGGGAGTAGACACCAAAAAAAGGTTTGTTTTTTCCCTCAGAACAACCAAAGCCGGATTAAAGGATGAGTGACTGGGCAATAGCTGGTCCATGTAGAGAGTTAACCACTTCTGGAAAGGAGAAAAACCCTGTGGTCAGAAACTGTTTCCACGGTGATTAGTAGACCATCTGTGGCTTGGAGAATTAATAACAAAACTGTATCCCTTGGCACAGAGGTACCTACATTTGTCTACTTCTGCCATTCACACATGCAAATTGTGCAATGATTCATTTATTACCGAAAATTTAATTCCTTAAAAATATGCCTTCTAAGGTTGTCCAGTTCTAAAGATTGCAGAAAAGAACTACAGCACACAAAGCTGAATGTAATCATTGAAAAAACAGAAGTGAAAGTCAACTCCAGTTAAGTCAGGGCATATAAAATCAAGTCCTATTCTGAACACAAATCAGTATGTTTTTACTAATTACACAAGTAAATAGTGAACAATGGATGTGGTGGTATGTTTTGAGAAAATCTGGGCATCAATAGCACTAATGGTGATAGAAAATACCATATTCGTGCTGGTATTCTTGAATGCTGAATGGGCTTATTGGTTTGTAAGTTTAAAGCTATAAAATTAAACCTGTAACAAACAAGAAGTATCTGCATGATTTAAACTCATTCAGGGAAAGTAATCTGTTACTGTTGCTCTAGAACTTTCAAGTCCCTGACCTCTTCTTTTTCCCAATGAAATTATTGGGAAATTATTTGGGGAATATTTTGAAGTTTCTGGAGATCACAAAAGTCAAGTTCCTGCAGAACAGACTTGAATGCAATTAAATGACCTCAACAAATTGCCCTGCATTCATTGCACTGAACTTCACTACAGATGTCAGGATGCTCTGTTCTGATGCCTGTGGTAACATTTTTTAATGAGCACGACCGTATTTTTTAAAAGCTAAACATCTAGCACTAGCCCTGCTTCATTGTCCTCTTCACTCAATTTTATCGTATTAACGCTTAGAATTGCTGTAACCACAAACTGTATTCGCTGTATATTCTCTGCATTTCACACTCTCTCTCCCTACACCCCCTTTTCCGCATTTTTGGACTCCAGAGTAGCAAAGAGGGTGAGAAGCGGCCCCAGGAGGAAGGGACCTGGTGTCAGCCAGTTCGAAGTCCTAGGAAAATCAGTGTTTTCCAAAGCCCTCAAGAATTTTTACTGCGTTTCTAGAGTGCTCTGAGGGAGGTAAGCCTTTGCTCGCCAGCGCTCCACTCGAATCTGACCCTGCCAGGCGCGTGCAAAGCCGTGCAGCGAGGGCCCAGCGCCCCGCCACCGCCTGCGCAGGGTCTTCCCCTTGCAGCAGGGGAAGCTAAGGCGTCCCCAGCTCTGCGCCCTGAGAGGCCCCAAGTAAAGAATGCGGCCAAGAGGCCCAGGGCTTTACCTCCGGGAAGTGGCACAGGGGCCCAGCGCGGTGGCGGCTATCTCCTCTTGGGACCGTGCAGCGAACACTGAGAGCCAGCTCTGCAGCAGGCAGCCCCAGGAGACAGGTGGGGCCGGTACAGCCCCATCTCCATGGGGACGACAACAAGGACCCGCCACCCCGCCCAACCCAACACTGTGCTCCTGTCGCCGACCTTGGGCTGGAGGACCCCGAAGCGGCTTGACAGTCCAGCCAGGCTGGAGTCCGGGCTCCTTCTCCAGCCTCCAAGGTGCCTGCGGAGGGAACTGGTTTCGGTGGGATCCGGCGGGTCACTGCACGTCCCTGAAGGGATTTGAATGCTGAACCAGCGCTGCTTGGTCTGACATAAGCTATCAATTTTATGGCCCTGTGGTGGAAAAAATGGTTTCTTACTTTCATAGTCATCTTCAGCAAACCCTCAGAAAATTTTAAATACTTATTGCCAGTTTTAGTTGTACAGAAGTTAAAAAAAATTAAAGCAAATAACACCACCACACACACACACACACACACACACACACACACACACACACACAAAACAAAAACAAACAAAAAAACACACCCCTACTAATTATCCTAATTAGTTTCTAATGGTTCTGGTCAAAATGGCTTAAAGTGTTAACCGTGAAATCTTAATTTTTTTTTTTTCTTTTGTAATAGTTACTTACCTCCGTGAAAAGATGTTGACAATACATTAAGTACAGAAAGCTGGTTAGAAAACTATCTGAATAATGTAGGTAGTATAGGTCTCCCGTGTGACTTTCTATTTTTAAAGGGGTTTTTAAGACCAATTGGATAGAGCTGGGTGTGCTGCCACACACCTGTAATACCAGTTACTGGGGAGGCTGATACAACAGGAACACAAGTTCAAGGTCGGCCTGGGGAACTGGTGTAGCTAGAAGGCTAGAAGTTCTCTAAAAAAAAAAAAAAAAAAGGAGGGGCAGCGATCTAAGAGTATAGCTCCAAGGAATGTTTTTTTTGTTGTTGTTGTTGTGGTGGTGGTGGTGGTGGTGCTGGGGATCGAACCCAGGGCACTGTACTTGCAAGGCAAGCACTCTACCAACTGAGCTCTATCCCCAGCCCTACCTTCATGGTAGACACTTGCCTAGCATGCTTTGGCCAAGTACCCTGCAAAAAATTAAAATTAAAATTAAATAAATAAAAATTAAAAAATTAAAAACGAATCAAAATTCTTTGAATTTAGACTGTCAAAAATTACTAAAACCAGTTGGGCACAGTGGGCACACTCCCAGCTATACTTGGGAGGCTAAGTTAGGAGAATCACAAGTCTGAGGCCAGCCTCAGCAACTTAGCAAGATCCTGTCACAAAATAAAAACTAAAAAGGTCTGGGGATATAACTTAGTGGTAAAGTGACCCTAGGTTCAATCCTCACTACAAAAAAAAAAAAAAAAAAGAAAGAAAGAAAGAAAAAGAAACACTAAAACCACAAATTTTATTTCTGTGGCCTGGAAACAATGAAGCACAAAAATGAGCATCTTTTATAAGATAAAGGTAACTGAGCTATGAATAAACAAAATGTAGTATATATACATAATGGAATACTACTCGGCCATAGAGAGAAATGCAATAACCTGGATGAACCTTGAACTCTGAAAGCATGCTAAGTGAAAGAAGCCAGTCACAGGAGACTATATACTACACGCTTCCTTTTATATAAAATGTCTAGAAAGGAAAATCCGGAGACGAGAGTAAATAGTGGTTGCCATGGTTTGAAGCATTTAGGGGTTGACGAGTGACTGCTAATGGGATTACATTTGGGGTGATGAAATGTTCTAGAATTAGATCTTGGGGTTGGGGATGTATCAGTAGTAGAGCACTTGCCTAACGTGTCAGAGTTCAACCCCCAACATAGCAAGGAAAAAAAAAAAGAATTAGATGATGGTAATGGGCACACAACTCTGTGCATCTACGAAAACAACTGAATTTTATATGTAAAATTATATGTAAAATATATAAAATTATATAAAATTCATGGAATATGTGTATAATTCAGTGGTTTTAGTAGATGCATAGAATTGTGTACTTATCACATTTGGATAAATATGTGAATTTAAAATATATATACATGGAATGTGTGTGAGTGCACACATGGTATTGGGAATTGAAGTTAGGGGCACTCTACCACTGAACTACATCCCTAGCCCTTTTTATTTTTTATTTTGAGACAAGATCTTGCTAAGTTGCCAAGGTTGGCCTCAAATGTGGGATCCTTCTGCTCAGACCCCTGTTGCTGGGATAACGAGCATGTGCCACTGCTCCCAGCTGAACTGCATACTTTTTATAAAGGGTAAGTTTTATGACATATTAAGTATTTCAATGAAATTGCTATTAAAAATAATGAGCTGGGTGCAGTGGCATACATGTGCAATCCCAGTAGTTCTGGAGGCTGAGGCAAGAGGATCACTGGTTCAAAACTAGTCTCAGCAATTTAACAAGGCCCTAAAGCAACTTAGCAAGACCCTGTCTCTAAATTTAAAAAAAAAGTGGGGGGGGGGGACTAATGTTTGCTGCGCTTTACTGACATCAGCTACTATGTTAAGCACCTTTTACACACGTTTTTGATTACACACCATGCAACCACTACCAGTTAGGTACTAACCTCATTTTCTAAATCTAAAACAAAAATTAAAGTCAACCTGAGTAAATGCACATGTGCACAATCTAAGGGGCAGAATGGGGATCCAAATCATGGTCTAAGTAACTTTAAAGCCCATACTTTTTCATTACACAGTATTTAAATGTGCAAAATGTACAAACTTTATAAGGAAGTTACAGAACTTCACATTTTATAAATACAGTTGACTTTTAAGGATTGAACCCTTATATTTGTAGACAGAAGACTACATAATCTTACAAACAGATAACAGACACATTTTTAAAATAATCATTTTATTAAAAATAGCAAATCTCACAAATACTTATTTAACATTTTTGTTGTCACTGGCCATTGGAAAACACACCTGTGTGTGTACTGATTGTCAAGTGTAAACTGAAGCTGGGCTGTCACGAGAAGCCTGTGCACCATCAACTTACCATCAACACTAGAATAAGTCTGATGAGCTCAGGAAGGATAAATCCCTTAGCCCTACCAAGAACATTTAGCACAAATGCATTTCAAGTATAACCCCATAAGGCAACAGTATCAAGCACAGCAGTAGAACCTCTGCATTGCATTTCCTGATTAAGCCTTCATCAAGGCCTAGACCTCCAGTTACAGTGAATTATAGCGAGCACATTTACTAAAAGCAGTATGTGGAAACAATCATTGCACTTGCACTTTAATTACTTGAATTCCTGTTGTGGAAGATGATTCTGGATTCAGTTGGAAAATTAAAGAATGCTGCTACTGGATTCAGCTGGAAAATTAAAGAATGCTGCTTCTCTGCAAATCCTAAGAAAGCAAAGTGCATTTTAGCTTAGCTGGTAGAAGTATTTGGAACGTCTTGTGCATCCGCCAAATGGAGTTTTTGTCTGAATTTGTCAGTTAAGAAGATTTTCATTCTACAAGACATATTTCTTTTATTTTTTATTTTTATTTTTAAAAATCTTTTTAGTTGTAGATGGATACCTTTATTTTATTTATTTCTATTTGTGGTGCTGAGGATTGAACCCAGTGCCTCACACATGCTAGGCAAGTGCACCACTACTGAGCTACAACCCCAGCCCCTACGTACTTCTTTTGAATTTCAGGAAATTACACTCAGGAGCTAAGAGGCAGGAGTATTTAGAAGAAGAAGGAAAGAAAAGAAATATGCTTAAGGGAAAGTTGCTGCGTTGCTACTGGGACCCTTGGATGTGGAGGGAATTTTTAAATGTAGGAAATTATACTATATCTATGCCTAGTCAATTACTATTAAAGACAACGTTCTAGGTTCCAACAGAGTACAGACTTATTTTTTGACACAGCAATAATCAATTTTATGATTCAGGAGCTAATTAGAGTCAAATATGACTTACTGGATTAAAAAAAATATTTGAGAAGACACCTTTTTATCATCTTTGGGAAAACAACTTCTTTGTAAGAGTCCAAATTAAAATAATCACGATTCTAAAATCTATTCTATAATCCTCTTAATCATTCTTCAAAAAATAATAATATATGCAGGAAGTCTGCATATATTATTTCCTGCATATATTATTCTTTTCCTTTCTCATCATCACCTCTCATCTTCCTTTCTCCGATACTACCTGTTACCTGCTTTCCAAGACCTAATTCAAACAATGAGAAGGATACACTGAAGGCAACTAAATGCTAGCAGTACATGAATGGCAGATGTTGCAAAATGTACAGATGTAAGCACAGCCATAAAGGCTAGAAATTCTAGTTCTGCTGGAAGAATGGGCCTTAACATGTGCAAAAAAACCAACAGACAATAAAATAAGGAAGAATGTTAAGGTACACATGAAATGCTTTATGGAAATGGTAGGCTTGAGTGTAATTTGATAAGGAGAAGGGGGAAGGCCAGAGCAACTCCAGGCAGGAAGTATAACCTGAACAAAGGCATTAAGGAGAGAATAAATGAACACTGTGTGTTATTACGACATTCAAAAAACCAGCTTCATGGGTATAAAAAATGTAACACGATGTATAGGCTGTGACCAGATTTCTGAGAGCCTTTGAAAGGTTGGACATGAGCCAGGCATGGTGGTGCAGGCCTGTAATCCCAGCAGCTCAGGAGGCTGAGGTGGGAGGATCTCAAGTTCAAAGTCAGCCTCAGCAAAAGTGAGGCACTAAGCAATTCAGTGACACCCTGTCTCTAAATAAAATACTAAATAGGGCTGGGGATGTGGTTCAGTGGTTGGGTGCCCCTGAGTTCAATCCCCAGCACCCTCCCACCAAAAAAAAAAAGTTGGATATGATTTTTAAAATTGACAAAAAAGTGATAGTTTAGGAAGATTAATTTATTATTAGTGCTATGTAAGGTCTAGGGCAATATTGTTCAATAAAACTATACTGCAAGCAGAGCACGATGGCTCATGCCTGTAATCCAGGTACACAAGAAGCTGGGGCAGGAAGATCACAAGTTCAAAGCCAGGCTCACCAACTTAGCAAGACCTTGCCTCAAAACTTAAAAAAATAAAAAAGGGCTGGGAATGTAGCTCAGAGATTAAGAGCCCCTGGGTTCAATCCCTCTACCAAAAACAAAACAAAACTATACTGTAAGACACAGAAAAAAATTTTAAATTTCTAGCTCTCATATTATAATTGGTTTTAGTAATGTATTTTACCTTAATATATATTTAAAAAATCATTTTAATATGTAATCATTACACAAATTGAAATATTTTCCATTCTTTTTTTCATGCCAACTCATTGAAATCATGTGTCTATTACACTCATAATACACTGCAATTCAGATGAGCTACATTTCATGTGTTCAACAGCTCTGTGGCTAGTAGCTACTATGTTGAACAGTGAAGCTCTAGAGTAGGAACAGAAAATTGAAATGTTACAAAATCTGGTAATAAATAAATAAATAAATAAATAAATAAATAAATAAATAAATAAATCAGGTGACCTGTATTATCATACAGAGAATGAAGGAAGAATGAAAGCAGACCAATGATACCTGACAATTGCAGCTAAGAGATGGCAAGCAGATTTCACGTCCATGTCCAAGCTCAATAGGCAGAAAGTGCCATGACTAACAGTGTCAGCTATGGTTAGAGAAGGGATTTTGAAATATTCATGGAGATTGGGACAACAAATACAGTGATGACAGAGAAGGCAATTAGGAGGTGAAAGATTAATTACCACTAGAACATTTACCACATACGAGGAAACCAGGGTTGTCAGACTTCCTTCAAGGTTATATGCTATTTGCCAAAATTTAAAACCAAGCACTACAAAGCCTACACTTTTGTATTATCCCATCTGCTGCCTTGTTTGTGCTGGACAAATCCCATCATGGGTTGAATCAAGAAAGCCATAAAACAAGTAAACCTAAATGTTTAACAAAAACTCAGGTAAGAGAATAGGAGACACTTGGGTGTCATGGGCATAGAAAGAACATAACACACAAAAGGAATATGATGAAAAAAGGAACCAGGAACAACTTCTATGAAATGTACCTTATTTAATTCAAATCTTAACCCCTTTTCTTTTTTCTTTTTTTTTAAAGAGAGGATGATAAGAATTTTGTTTTATATTGTTTTGTTATGGGGGATTAAACTCAAAGGCACTCTAGGCCACATCCTCAGCCCTATTTTGCATTGTATTTAGGGACAGGGTCTCACTGAGTTGATTAGCGCCTCCCTTTGGCTGAGGCTGGCTTTGAACTCTCAATCGTCTTGCCTCTTCTGAGCCACTTGGGATTACACGCATGCGCCACTGTGCCCGGCTCTTACCCCCTTTTCTTAAAGTCTTTCTTGATAATAATATCTTATATTAATCTCTCCCCACAGTTGATGTGTCTTCTCAAAAATTTATTTTCATCTGCAGAAATGAAGAATATAAATAACATCTGCCTCCAAAGGTAAGATCAAATGAAGTAATATGTATAAAATCCTTCATACAATACTTAGCAAATCATAAATCTTTATAAAGGCTAGATGTTAATTGCTATTACTGGATTTGTATATACCTCTTTATTTCTTAATTATTGTTAATGTATAATTGAGCAATTAATTACAGTGTATAATGTTATAGAAATAATAATTTACACACATATATATTCTATATAGTTTGGAAATTTTCACATATACATTTAGCAATTACCCTATATCACAGGGAACTCTGAGAGGTTCAACAATTTGTCAAAAGATTCTATCTTTTTATCTAGAGATTTTATCTGTAGAGATTTTATCTTTTGATAGTTGGTTCCACATTTTGTTAATGTAACATTGGGCAAGACTCCTTTCTATCTCATCTGGTTTAAAGGGGATGTTTTACCTCTCAAATTAAATATTCTGTAAATATTCTGTAACTGGCATAATTTCTTATACTCTAATGTTCCTGACAATTATGTTCAAAAGTACATTTTAAAAAGTTCCTGAAATAATTTTTCTAGATTGAAATATTAAATCCTGAATATTGGTAAGCATTGGTATTTTCCTTTGAGCTATTCCTATAATATACTTAGCACACATCAGTTCATAAGCCACATAAGCATCCCAAGGCTATATATTAATGATACCTAATTTTCAGTTTTATGTATCTAAAATATTTTGGGTAATGATATTAATAAAGTGTAGGATATTTTCTCTAGATCCAATAGCCAGTTAGCCTCAGAATCTCCATAGCAACTAGACTAATCCTTTAATCTCATGGCTTAAAAAATAATTCGTTTTTAAAATTTCGAAAACAATACAAAGCAACGCAGAATACGGCAGAAACAAACAAAATTTCAGCACATCAATCATTGAAAAATTCCATTTGAAAACCAAAGGGGAAGAGAGGTAGACCCAGTAAATATTATGTGTCTTTGCTCACTATATCTAAATAATACCTTTTTCTAAAATGTGATAAGGATTATAAATTACAAAATTATAAATTGTAAAATTATAAATTATAGACTTTTCACTGTTCATAGTAGGCAAAGGATACATAGAAGAATTCAATTCCTCCAACTGTAACATAAAGAAACAAAATTTTTATAAGATAAATATAAGTAAGTCATTGTTAACTATATGTTCTTAAGGATTTTTTTCACTTAATCTTTCTTAAAGAAAAACACTCAAAAAATTTCCAATCTAGGAAATTCCTTTTTGCAAACTAATTAAAAGGTAGTGTTAGCATATATGCAACAAGACTATGAGAAAAAAACTGAAAGTAAAGGATAAAAACTGGAGTTTTGTAAGTATTCCCAAACCCATGCATAATTACAATAATTTCTAATAATAGTTTTTAAAAGAAAAGTTACCATTTTAATGATCACAATCTTAAAACCTTTGTGAATTACAAAACTATTTCATGTCATTCAGTTTTTTATAATTTATTACTTCTTGTCTTAGTCTGTTTGGATTGCTATAACAAAATACCATAAGCTGCCGAATGTGGTGGCCAATGCTTGGGATCCCAGTGACTGGGAGGCTGAAACAGGAGGATCACAAGTTTGAGGCGAGCCTCAGCAATTCAGCAAGGCCCTAAGTAATGTAGAAAGATGCTGTCTCAAGATAAAAAATAAAAACCCTGGGGATGTAACTCAGTGGTATAGTACCCCTGGTTCAAACCCCAGTAGGAAAAAAAAAAAATTATCATAAACTGGTGGCTTGTAGAAAACAGAAATTCATTTCCCACAGTTCTAAAGACTGGAAGTCGAAGATTTTTAAGATGCCAGGAGATTTGGTATCTGGTGACCTCCTGCTTCCTAGTTCATGGAATGAATGACACCCTTTCATTGTGTATTCACAGGTAGAAGGGGTAGGGGTCTCCCTCAGGCCTCTTTTAGTAGGGCACTAATTCCATTCTTGACCTAATTACCTTTCAAAGGCCACCTCCCACTACCATTACCTTTGGGTTGAGAATGTCAACATATAATATCTGGGAAGACATAAACATACAGATCATAGTGCCTTTAATTTAACAGAAGGAAAAATTTGAATTATAAAAATGTTAACGAAATTGTTCAATGTCACACAGTATAATCTAAATACAAGCCCTGAAAGGTTTTTTGGTTTCAAATTCAGTGTTCTTTTTACCACACCACAGTTATTCTCCTACATGCACAGCAAACTAAGCCTGTATTTGTTAAGAAGAATAAAATAAAACAAACTAGTAAAAAAATAAAACAAACTAGTAAAAAGAAATGTTTCCAAAACCGAATACAAAACCCTGAAATAAAGAGTAGAGGCTTGAAATTTTAAAAGTATGGGCATACAGTTTCCCCTGAATTTACTTTCAAATGAGAGAAAAGCAAGTTAACCCTTCTTATCATTGCTAAATAAGAATTTAAAACTAAAGTATGTTGAATTTAAGTTTTATTTATGTTTGTCTCAAAAAGCATGTAAAGAGGCAAACTGAACTAGCAATTCTCAGTCTAACAATCTTACAAGGTGTTGTGACCTGAGAAGTGTCTACTCCGAAAATTCACATTTTAGCCCTCACCCATAATACTTCAGAACAAGTGGACTTGGAGACCAGGCCTTTGACAGGTAATTAAGTCAAAATGAGGTATTTAGAGTGGGCCCTAATCCAGTGTTAGAGGTGCCCTTAACAAAGGAGAGGAAATTTTGACAGGTGTGCACAGAGGGAGAGTGTCATGCGAATGTGAAGGTCACACCATCTAGAAACCAAAGACAGAAGCTTCTGAAGAAACCAACCCTGTCAACACCCAGAACTCCAACTTTTAGTCTCCAGAATTGTGAGAAAATAAATTCCTGTTGCTTAAGCCACCCTGTCTATGGTACTTGGTTATGGTCGCCTACCAAACTAATATACATGGCAATGTATTAAATTACCATAGACACCTAACACAGTTCTGTATGTAAAAATAGGTAACCACCACCTGAGTAAAAATAACACAAAGGATATCAATCATTGTAAAGGTCTTTTGACTACTATTGTCTCTAAGGATCTGTACATACAAATATGTCTAGAACATTTTTATATCTGTACATATACAATATGTGCATAAGCAAATATTTCCTTTTTAGATTTGCCAGTTTTCTGAGAATACATGCTTAGATGTAAGTATGATAATTTCCTTGGGATACATTTCTTTTAAAAAGTAAAATACAACTTGAATGAAACCTGAAAATACTAAGTTGATGAATCCCCTTAAGGCACATGTTGTATAATTCCATTTAAATAAAGTTCCACAATAGGCAAATCCATAAAGGCAAAAAGTACACTGGGGATTTCTAAGGGAAGAAGAGAGGGGAACTGAGAGGTATGGGCTTATTTTTGGGGTAATTAAAATGTTCTGGAATTAAGACAGTGATGACATCTACACAACACTGTGAAATACTAAAAACCAGTGAATTGTACACTTTAAAGTGGTTTAAAAAGTGAATTTTGTAAAGTGAACTTTATTGCCATAATTTTTTTTTTTTTTTTTTTTTTTTACAGAATAGTAAAAAATACTTACATCAGACAGAAGCCTGTCCAGATTGGAATCACTGGCTGTTTTTCTCTTATCCTCAGGAAGTTCCTCTAACTCCCCATAGAGCTCCAAATTCAAGCGAGCTAATTTCTCTTGCATTCCCCGAACATGTTCCATCTGTTCTATGGAACATTCATTTCCTGGGGAACATTCCAGAACATTAATAAAGATTAATGTTAAAACTAATAGCCTTGAGGAACAACCTTCAAACTCCCGGTGCTCTAAAAGAAATCCATGTTCTTTCTTTTGTAAATTACATTTTTAATGATTGCATATTTTCTATGTATAATTACAAATCAAAAACAACCCCCCTACACCATACTGAAGATTGAACTTGAACCCTGGGGCACTCTACCACTGAGCTTCATCCCCAGCCTTTTTCATTTTTTTATTTGGAGACAGGGTCTCACTAAATTGACAAGGCTGTCCTTGAACTTGCCTCAGCTTCCTGAGTTGCTGGGATTACAGGCATACACCACTGTGTCCAGCACGAATCAAATTTTTTATCAGGAAAACAATAACCAACCTAAGAATTGACCTTGTTCACAAAACGAAAATACATAGAAAAGATTTTTTTTTAAAAAAAGCAAAATCTTTTCTTAAGGAATGAAAATATATTTTTCTTCAATAGAAACATAATATATAGTTGCAAACAATAGCAATATAATATATAGATGTTAGTTGTCCAATTTGACAACTAACATTTGAATTGACTGCCCTAACATTTTGTAATGAGTGAAATTAATATTCCTATCAGAACTTCAACCATTTTTCCAAGCAATTATATATTCTTCCTTCAGAAAATATTTATGAAGCATAAAGAATGTTATAAAGCATGAACAGCATAATGTAATATGTTTAATCATATACACAGTAGTGCAAGACAACTTGCTTGGTAAAGGATACGTCTTACATCATTTACTGGCTAGAGTCCTCTATAGTGACATCATTTACCCACAAAAATTTATATACATATACAGTATAATAAACATCCTTACACTGGGTTTAAGTTCAGCCTCTGCAACCTCTTGATAGTGTAATTTTTTTCCAAAATTTACTAAGTATATATCATAGTTCAGCTAAAATTAAAATGGGGTCATGTCTTGGTGGTAGAGTGCTTGCCTGGCATGTGTGAGGCACTGGGTTCAATCCTCAGCACCACATAAAAATAAATAAATAAAATAAAGGTATTGTGCCCATCTACAACTAAAAAAATTTTTAAAATACATATCATGAATCAATATTAATAATATAAATTATATTACAGTTTCCTATAGTGAGCTATATAATTTCTTAATACATTATACTACAGTATGTTAAGGACTACTAATATTAAAATTAGTTACAGTTCTTTCAAAATCGTCCTTTATTCACAGTGAATGTTTTCTATTTTAACTATTAGTAACCTGGAAGAACAAATGGAAGAAATACCTCAAGGTGTGTGTGTGTGTGTGTGTGTGTGTGTGTGTGTGTGTGTGTGTGTTTGTGTAAGAGGCGAGAGGAAGAAAGAAACAGATACAATAAGAATAAAAATATAAAGTGGTAGAAGTCTCAAAGGAAAAGAGGCGTGAGTCAGAGGATGGATTGAGGTAACCTGAAAACAACAGAGGCAACAGAAGGATAAAAAGTTATGGAGGAGAAATAATAAATAATAGAAAAAAAAAAAAAAAACATTCTGCAAGCTAAAAGATGAGTCAGCAAGTTAAGAAAGACTTACTGGGGGCTGGGGATATAGCTAGTTGGTAGAGTGCTTGCTTTGCAAGCACAACGTCCTGGGTTCACCACAAAAGAAAGTCTCACTGATTCCTAGGCAGGACTAATGAGAAAAGACACAGATTTAAGCATATGTTGATAAATGCCTAAACTTTAAAGATTTTTTAAAAAGTCTTTTATTTATCAATACAGAAAAAAAATATTACCTAGTAAGAAAGAATCCAATTGGTAATATAAATCTCATGGTGACAGTTACAGATAGCAGTAGAGTATCAGGCACATAAGAAAGGATGTCAGTCCAAAAATACAAAAAGTCACCTACAGGAAGTGTGCTGTGAGGTAGGAAAGAAGTAAAAACTGTCTAAAGGGCAGATCTCAAGGATGGGAGAGAAGAAGGAAAAGAAAGGTCAAAGTATTCTTCAGATACCACCATGCTGGGATGAGGTCAAGCCAGGAGGTAATGAAAAATGTACCGTGTTTTAATGTCTCCTTTTCAATATACTATAACCAAGACTGAAAAATCCAGACACCATAAAGGAAAAGATAGAAATAGTTGAGTATGCAAAAACTGAAAACTTTTACAAGGTTAAATTGCTCTTGGCAATTGACAACAGCAGGATAAATAACCAAACTGAAACTGAGTGAAGGTACTGAAAAGAGCAATCCAACTGCTTAACAAATACTCAGGAATATTCAAATTCAGCAGAAATTTAATGACTCTTAGCTGGGCACAGTGACACACAGTTGAAATACTGGTGACTCAGGAAGCTAACACAAGAGGATTACAAGTTGGACCAGACTCAGCAACTTAGTCAGACCCTGTCTCAAAATATCTATCTATCTATCTATCTATCTATCTATCTATCTATCTATCTATCTATCTATCTATCTATCTATCTATCTATCTGAGATGTAGCTCAGCATCCATGGGATCAATTCTTAGGACCAAACATTTAAATAAATAAATAAATTTAAGGAATCTTACTTGATACCAATGGAATAGCAAAAATTAAAAGACACAATATTATTAAAAGACACTATACATGAATATTTCTGGTGGGAATTCAGGGAAAAGGGTTCTTTTGTAAATTGCTGCAAGAAATAAGAAAAGTAGGGTTTTTTTTTTTTCTTTTTTGGAAAGCAGTCTGGACACATCTATTAAAATTACAATTATGAAACCCCTATCTCTCACCCTGCACAAAACTCAACTCATAATGGATCAAGGACCTTGAAATCAGACCAGAGACCCTGCATCTTATAGAAGAAAAAGTAGGTCCAAATCTTCACCTTGTTGGCTTAGGATCAGACTTCCTTAACAGGACTCCCATAGCACAAGAAATAAAAGCAAGAATCAACAACTGGGATAGATTCAAACTAAATAGCTTTCTCTCAGCAAAGGAAACTATCAGCAATGCAAAGAGAGAACCTACAGAGTGGGAGAATATCTTTGCCACTCATACTTCAGATAGAGCACTAATTTCCAGAACATATAAAGAACTCAAAAAACTCTGCACCAAGAATACAAATAACCCAATCAACAAATGGGCTAAGGAAATGAACAGATACTTCACAGAAGAAGATGTACAAGCAATCAACAGATATATGAAAAAATGTTCAACATCTTTAGTAATAAGAGAAATGCAAATCAAAACTACACTAAGATTCCATCTCACCCCAATTAGAATGGTGATTATCAAGAATACAAGCAACAATAGGTATTGGAGAGGATGTGGGGAAAAAGGTACACTCATACACTGCTGGTGGGACTGCAAATTAGTGCAGCCACTCTGGAAAGCAGTGTGGAGATTCCTTAGAAAACTTAGAATGGACCTACCATTTGACCCAGCTATCCCACTCCTCGGCCTATACCCAAATGACTTAAAATCAGCATACTACAGAGATACAGCCACATCAATGTTCATAGTGGCTCAATTCACAATAGCCAGACTATGGAACCAACCTAGATGCCCTTCAATTGATGAATGGATAAAGAAACTGTGGTATATATATACAATGGAATATTACTCAGCTATAAAGAATAATAAAATTATGGCATTTGCAGGCAGATGGATGAAATTGGAGAATATCATGTTAAGTGAGATAAGCCAATCTCAAAAATCCCAAAAGAGGAATGATCTCACTGATAAGCAGATGATGACAATTAATGGGGGGTGGGAGGGGGACAAGAATGGAGGAAGGAGGGACTGTATAGAGGGAAAAGAGAGGTGGGAGGGGTGGGGGGGAAGGAAAAAAATAACGGAATGAATCAAACATCATTACTCTATGTAAATATATGAATATGCAAACGGTATGCTGTTACTCCGTGTACAAACTGAAACAACATGTATCCCATTTGTTTACAATAAAAATAAATAAAAAAAAGAAAGAAAAAAAAATTACAATTATGTATATGCCGTGACCCAACAATCCCACTCGTGGTAATTCATTGCAAAGAAATAAAAGTACCAGAATAAGAATTTATCTAAAAAGATGTTCACTATGGAAGCTGAGCATGGTGGTACATACCTGTAATCCTAGTTATTCAGAAGGTTGAGGCAGGAGGAACCCAAGTCAAGGCCAGCTAGGGAAACTTACTGATAAAAAATAATAAAAATAAAAAATAATTTTCAAAATAAAAAATAATAAAAAGAGCTGGGGATGTAGCTCAGTGGTAAAATGCCCATGTGTTCAATTCTTAGTAACACACTAAAAAGGATGCCCACTACACCTTTGTTTATAGTGGCTCAGAGATGTAAAAAATAGGAAAACGATTGAAATAAAGTAGAACATATTTGTAACTTAGAATACTATGTAGCAATTAAAAAGAGAATGAATTAGAGTATGTAGAGTTCCATCAATTATTGTTGAGCAAAGAAAAACAAAATATAGAAAAATATACATAAGGTACCATCTATGTAAAACAATGAAAACAAAAATCTGTGTGTGTGTCTTTGTGTCTAAACATTCATATATGTGCAGATTATCACCTGGGGAAAATATATGAAGATATATATGTAATTGTTAACACGGTTCACAGGTTGGAGAGAGGAGAGATGGAAGCAGCAGAGGACATAAGAAAGGGAAGAAGGAAGTCAATCAACAAAAACATGGGTGAGGGAAAGTCAGTGCTTCCATAAATTAATATATATGTTGATGACAAACATCTTAAAGAAAAAAATAGGAGAAATATTTGTTGCTTACCAAAAGCCTGAAGTTTGCCAGAGTGGAAATCATTCAAAAGACTCAGGAGACCTCGCTCCATCTCCTGAACGTCCGAGACATCGGTGAGGAAGGAGTGCTGAATGGGGGTTGACTGAGTACCCTTTCCTTCTCCACCCTGAGGCTTGGTCTTTTCTTTCATCACTCTGCAAAGATGACACAATTAACTCTGGTTACAGCTTTTCAGGCTATTCTAGGTTAAGTTTTTGCTTAATTTTTTAATGAATTAAAGAAAGTTTCCCTTAAGAACAAGAAATCAGAAAAAAAAAAAAAGTGAGTACTAAATACAACCAGTAACCTCAAGCCATAAAACAGGAAAGAATCAGGGAAGGGGAAGGACAGGTTCAGAACATCTCAAACAAATGCATTAAATAAAATTTCTTAGACACACAGAAAGTTGTGTTTGTTTTGTTTGGTTTGGTACGGGGATTGAATCCATGGGCGAGCCACATCCCCAGCCCTTTAAAAATTTTTTTATTTTCAGACAGGGCCTTCAATAAGTTGCTTAGGGCTTCACTAATATGCAGAATCTGGCCTCAAACTTGTGATTCTCCTGCCTCAGCCTCCTGAATTGCTGCGATTACAGGCATGCACCACCATGTCCAGCAAAAGGTTTGATGAATACATTTATATGCTATTTCTCTGGACTGTAAAAAATTGAAAAGAAAATTGGATCTTTATACTAGCCTATGTTTCATTATTTCATTTCTCAGTACAACATCTTCCCCTTCTGAATTTTATCCTATTTGTTCCTTGAATTATCAGTAATCCCACAAATGATTATGGAGTATCTACTCTGCAGCTGACATACCAGGTGTACCCAGTCTAAGGAGAAAGGAAGACATTTAAATTTATAATCACCATGTGGAATGCAAAATCCTCTTATAATCCTTGCCTCCTCCAACTTCATACATCCCCAGCCACCACTACAGCTCTTGTGCTAATGACTCCAGCACCTTCCCAATGGGTGGGTCTTCCTCCCTCCATGTGGTCTCTGACTCCCCTTCCTTCCTCACAAGGCAGCCAAGTCCATTTCTTAAAAGTCAAAGCAGATCATATAATTCATACCCTTTTCAGCTTTGCACTGCTTCCTGGGTAAGTCCCATATCCTTAAGGAATCCTATCTTCTCTTGTCTGTGCTCTAACTATTCTGAATGTCTTCAGTTTTCTGGAAACACATCGTCTTCTCCTGTGCTAATCCTCTGCCTACATTCACATGGCTGCTTACTGCCATCCTGGCCAGGCTACCTCCCACACATCCTTTAAGTCTGTTTAAATGCTACTTCCTCAGGAGGGCCTTTTAGGAACCCTGAGACTAATGATCTCTATTACATGTCTGGCATATGCCAGGTTCTCAAATACTTGGGTGACGCTGCTATGCGCACTGCCACACAGGAACGAAGAACAGGTCACACAGCCCAGGGCCAGCTAGGAGGGCTTCCTCAAGGTGATATGTGAGTGAAGGCTTAACAAGAAATAGGGGTTAAATAGGCAAAAAGGGAAAAGGAGTTGTTGCGATATCTTTAAAACCCAATATAAACTACGATTTTGGTGTGTGTGTGTGTAGTACTCAGTTTTTTTCTTTTATTTCAGTACTTGGGATTGAACCCAAGGGTACTCTACCACTGCCCACAGACCCAGTCCTTTTTATTTCTTATTTTGTGACAGGGTCTTGCTAAGTTGCTCAGGCTGGCCCTAAACTTACGATCCTCCTACCTTAGCCTCTAGAGATACTGAGATGGAATGCAGACTGTAGGCAGACGTCTCAGCACTCAGTCTCAATTCATTTTTAAATAACATTGAATAAAGACATCTTACCCACAACTGTACTTACTGCAACGAGGGTAAGATAAATTGGGTGTCTACATGTCTTGGGGCGGGGACTGGGCAAAAGCATTAAACTAATAATTCCTAAAAAGAAATTGAGAATTCACTGGCTGTTGTTACACTAACAGTTCTTTACAAAGTATGTTGTGTTATATCACATTATCCAGTACTTCGTCAAAGTGCTGCCCACGAACCAGTAACATCAATCGCACCTGTGAGCTTACTGGAAATGCTCATGTGAGGCCCCACCTCAGACTGATTCAGAATCTACATTTTATTTTTTTTTATTTTTTGGTACTTGGGATTGAACCCAGGTGTGCACTGGGCTACATCCCTATCCCTTCTTATTTTTTTATTTTGAGACAGGGTCTTCCTGAGTTGCTTAGAGCCTCGCTAAGTTGTTGAGGCTGAGACTTGAATTTGTGATCCTCCTGTCTCAGCCTCCCCAGTTGTTAGGATTACAGGTATGCATCACTGCACCCCACTAGAACCTGCATTTTAAAGAAATACATACTCACAGTAAAATCTGAGATAATCAACTATAAATTGTAAGGTTTCAACAACAAATATATTTTTCTCCTCTCAAATTTGGAAGTTTTATCCAAGAAAGGGTTTCACATTAGTTCACTGTTTAACAACCCTCTCAAAAAAGAAAAACCACAGATGGTAAAACAAAATCCTGTTTATTCCTACTTCAATGCTTTTAATTATGTCTCATCGCCTCACTTTATGTTACAACAATTTAATAGCAAAAAAACATACAATGAAATTACAATATGTACAAAGCCCTACTGTAAATATTGTTGGACACACAATGATCAACACAACCTCAGTCCTCAGGAAGCCTACATTCCAGAAGATAGGGGAATAAAGTTACCAGGGAAAAAATGACAATACCAATAAAATGCTATTAAGAATTTAGAGAAAGCCAAGTTGGGGTGGTGCACACCTGTGATCCCAGCTACTCTAGAGCTGAGGCAGCAGGACCCCAAGTTTAAGGCCAGCCTGGATAAGTTAGAAAGACCCTATATCAAATTTAAAAAATTAAAAGGGCTAGAGATACAGCTCAGTGCTTGCTTGGCATATATGAGGCCCTGAATTCAACCTAGTACTGAAAACAAAAAGAGAGAGAGAAAGAGAATGAATGAGTGAATTTAGAGAAAGGAATTCTTACCTTAAAACTTCTTGGTTTTCTTTTTATACCAATTATAACGCTAGTCAAAATCTGACTCTAAAGCTGGGTGTGGTAGTGCACACCTGAAATCCCACCAACTTGGGAGGCTGAGGCAGGAGGAAGAGGAGGATTACATGTTCGAGGCCAGTCTCAGCAAGTTAATGGGGCCCTAAGCAACTTAGCAAGACCCTGTCTCAAAATACAAAATAAAAGGAGTAGGGGATGTAGCTCAATGTTGAACCCTGGGTTCAATCCACAGTAGAAAAGAAAAAAAGAAAAAAGAAACTTGACTCTAAATTAAACTTCTCCAGAAGGAAAGTCCCTTTCTTTCTGGTAATTTATTCAAAGGAAAGCCTGATAACTCTTGCTTTAAAAATCAATCCAAGAGAGAAAAAGCTGTAAGAAGTTGACTCAGGCAGGGTGCAGAGACATATATACCTATAATCCCAGCTACTTTGGGGGCTGAGTCAGGAGGATCACAAGTTCAAGGTCAGCCTCAGCAATTCAGCAAGACCCTGTCTTAAGTAATAAAAAGGGCTGGGAGGCAGATTTGTGATAGAATGCCTCTGGGTTCAATCCCCAGTAACCCCCCCACACACACACAGAGAGAACAAAAAAAAAAAAAAAAAGAGGAGTTGACTCAGTATTTAATAGCATTTTACTGTGAAAATGTGAAGGAAAAATTCACCTTTTTAACTTTGGTCGCTGTGAAGTTGACTGTGATGCTGGATTTGAAAACCCTGTGCTCTTACTAACTGGAATGGCATTTTTTTTGGCATTAACAACCTGAGTAGAATGGGCACTAAAAGACTTTGGACTCCTCCTCTTCACTTTCCGCTCTTCCATTGTTTTAAGTTCCTTGCTGCACCAAGGCCAGCTTCTTAAGACCTAAGTAAGGAAACACAGCAATTACAGATGTAAGCTACAATACGGAAGAATGAAAGAGAGTCAAAGACCCACTTCACTGGTTGAAGGAGGATTAAAAATTTCAGAGGTCATTAGTGAAAGTAAGAATAAGGATCCCTTAAGTTTGTGTGATAGACTTTTTTTTCCCATTTTCTTAATTCCCTTTTCCTACAAATATTTGCTGATTCTCTTCATGAGCCAGGTACTGTTGTGAGTATTGGGGAAACAGCACTAAAATAAGACAAAGTCCGGCCCTCAAGAAGCAAACATTACACAAGGTGCATAATATATGTAAACAATAAACAAGTCATTCATGTTCGCAGCCTGACTCAAGTTTTAGGTGGCCTTTAGTCTCTCTTCCAAAATGAATTCTTAGGAAAAACAAACCATATTCGGACAGATGTATAATTTTCAGGGTATCAGCATTTTAAATAACAACTAGAAGTTGTATTTCAAATATCAAGCAAAAGTTAGCTTCTACCTAGAAGTAATACTGATTCTAGTCCTGTAATCAACTTACAGGACTCCTATAAAATCAACTTGAATATACTTAAATATATTACCAATGTCCAAGGAAACATGAATCATATATTTGGTTTTGCCCATGTTTTTAAAATTAACACCATAAAGTTACAGATGTCCCTTCCATGGGAAATATGTGTAAGGCTTCACAGTTATCCCAATACTGTTCCCTTACTTCATGTATTAGCCAATTTTATTTCTTAACCCACCTATCCCAAAATATCCTTCTACTTTTATTTGTGCAGTGTTAAATTTTTCTTAATTCCATTGATACATGGATCATAAAATGAGAAATTCAGATACCCCATCAGATTGACATTGCCATAGGAACATTAGACCTTTTAAAAAAATATCATGTTGTATTTAATCATGCTGTGACTGTTCAGAAAGATTCGAACCCACTGCTGTCACTCTTAAAATAGTTATTTGAGAATTTTATTGGAAATAGTTTTGGGGTTTTTTGCTATTGTACTGTCAGCACTGGAAATTAAACCACTGAGTTCAGACTGACTCCAGACAATCAAGAGTTTAGCTATGATTACTCCAAAAAAGAAAAGGCTTTCTGGGAAAGGTGCCAGTGCCCTGTCTCTAATTCCAGATACTAATTGTAAATCCACTTAAATACTGGCAAACAATATTTCCTTTAACAAGCATTTTTAGGCCAGGTGCCTTGGCCAGCACCTGCAATCCCAGCTACTCGACTCAGGAGGATCACTAGTTCCACGCCAGCCTTGGCAACTTAGCGAGGCCCTGTCTCCATCAATTGATCAATCAATAAAAGGGATGGGGGTGTAGCTCAGTGGTAGAAAGTTCCAGGTTCAAACCCCAGGACTGGAAAAAAGAAATCATTCTTAGTAACAAAACACTCGTTTTGGAGTTGTTTCAACATGCAAATTAAATGGAACTGTAAAAGACGACTGAATAGAGACAATGGGGAATCAGTTCTCCAAAGAGGCAAGAGTTTGCATACATTTATGATACACATAAATAAACTGGCCTTCAGATTTTAAGATGGTAATAATACAATCCCTGCCACTCCGGAGTCTCAGTAACTTAGCTAGATCCTGCCTCAAAATGAAAAATAAAAAGGACTGGGGACGTAGCTCAGTGATAAAGTGGCCCTGGGTTCAATTCTCAGCAACCCCTCCCCAAAAGGATGTTAACGCATTTGGCGACACAAGATCAAGTTTAAAGACCCTAAGAAGTAAAGCAACGCAAGTAAGTCGTGGCCTCAGGCATGGTGTTCTGAGGGGCCAAGACTTGAGACTTATGGTTTAATAAAGGTAACATCTGTCACAGAACCACCGAAATCCTTCTTGTATGACAGGCAGCAAGGAACGTTTTAGAGAAGGCGTAAACCGTTCATGCTTACTCACAAACTAACAGGGGGTGTCCGATCCTGTCTCCAAGCAGATCAGGGCAAGTCCCTCCTGACTTCACCCCATTCCCTTTCCCAGTCCGCCCAAGAGATGACTCATCACCATCCAAAACCCAGCAGTGACCAAAGGGGGCCTAAAGGAGGGAGCTGCGGGGTTTCCTTTGCTTTCATTACATACCCGAGGAAGCAGAGGGTCCGAGTCCCTTTCTTCAACCCGCAAAGATCCGGGCACCTCGGAAGCCACCGCCGCAGCTGCAGCGAGATCCCGGGTCACATCCCCGGACCCGCGACAGCGCAGCGCCCCTTGTTTACGGAAGTGACACACGGAGGCGGTGCCTTCGTACCCCAGATGGGAGCCCCGCCCCTTCCTGCTCCAACAGTGTCGCTCGGGTCTCCAACCTCGGCACCGCATGGCTTCCCCTGTCCTGCCTTCAGCTGTGACTCCGAAAGGCGGGGAAAGGAGGCCCCATGGCTGGGCTGCACTTTAGGCTCTGTGGCCCGGACGCAGGGCGTGATAAAGAGTGGTGGAGGAACTAAGAGAAGTGAATGCGGTTCCCCTGCCGGAAGCAGCCCCGCCCCTCAGGTGAGTGTCAGCCCCACGCACTACAATTCCCAGCATGCTCTTCGTGTAAACCGGGGGCGGAGCAAAGTGTCGCCATAGCAACGGTTCCTAATTGTTTGCGATTCGCTGCCCCGACTCTTTGTAAGCTAAGCCGGTGGTGGATGAAGGGCAGCGGGAAAAACGAAGTTGAGATCCGCGACCCTGACGCTGAGCCCCTAATGAGGTTATTGCTACTGCCGTTAGTAGCGGCCCTGCGCAGATACTGGACGTGCGTTATCTGTAAAACTCGCTACCATCTTATGAGGCAGGTGTCGTAAGCCCCCAACGGGAATCTGAGGGTAGTCGATCCAGGCGTCTGTGTAGCCAGAGACGGTTCTCCTGCACTTCCCCCCTGGACGAGGAATTGCGGGGCGAGAGAAGCATCTCTCCTCGGTGGGAGAAGAAAGCCGTTTTCCATGCCCTGATCTGGGTAGCCTTCCCGGTGTGGGGGTTGGAGGTGGGAAGTGTTAGATTCTCTTACATTGAAGGGACTTAGAGGGAACACCGCAGTCGCTATTTGCTGATGAGGTTATGTCAATGCCAGAGAGGCAGGGCAAAGACGAACCCAAGTCTCTGGATTTCTGGTATGGACTGTTCTCCCACCACCCTCCATTTAAAAATTATGATTGATTTGGTGGCGGGGAGGTGTGGGGAGACTGAGGATTGAACCCAGGGGATGCCCTACCACTAAGCTACAGCCCCAGCCCCGCCCCCCCTTTTTTTTTATTCTTCTTAACAGAGTCTTGCCAAATTTCCCAGGCTGGATTCGAGTTGGCGATCCTCCTGCCTTAGCCTCCCCAAGCAGCTGGAATTAAAGCCATACGTGTGCCACAACCCCTGTCTGAAAAACAATTTTTTTAAAAAGCACAGAGCAAACACTTATGTACTCACTATCCAAAATGAACATGTCAATGTTTTGTCATTTTACAGTTTTAGCGGAAAGAAATAGAATATTACAGTAAAGGCGGGTACCCTTATGCCCACTCTACTAACCTCCCAGGACGCAACTAGGATCAGGAATGAAAATGTATCTTAATAATCTAGGTTTCTATATTTAAAGCATTACTATGTGTTTATAAACAATACATAAAATGGCTTTAGACTGTTGAAGTTTTACATGAGCGCTATTGTATTTTGTGAATTGATCTGCAACTTGATTTTTTTTTTTTTTTTTTTTTGAGAAAAGGGAAAAAGAAGGTAGGTTGCTTTGTTTGCAAAAGAGAAACACAGGGAACTCCTGTCTCCAAGGCTGTGATTCTACCCATCAGCAGGAACAGGGGGCTTTTACAGAGTGATTCAAAGGCTACATTTCACTGTTCTCTGTTGGTGTTGTAATTCCCTTGTTAATTTGGGAGACAGTCATTTCTGATATCTGGTACCATCCCCAAAGTCTGGATGACTTGGTTCCTATGGTGGGTGTATACTGAAGGACAGATAAATCTGCCTGAAATGGGGAAGAAAGGTAATCCTGTTTCCCTTGAGGTTAGGGAGGAGGAGAGATTAGGGAGGAGTGGGGAAGAAAGGAAGAGAAAGATATATGTCTATTATAAAAATAAGTCACAGTGGCAGAGCAGCAAGGGCTACATTCAAAGCATAAGGTGGACCCTATAACCGGTTCAATATCTAACACCACAAAAACAAAACCCACTGTGTAACTTGATATTTTTCACCCAATTCTATGTGTTTAGATCTATCCACATTGATCCATATATCCAGACTTCATTTTTTTGCTTCCACAATCAAATAGATTGCTACGAATTATCTGGAATTTCTATGGTTGTCTCCCATTCATTGCTATTAAAACAGTGCTCTGGGGTGCATTCTTATCCGTATCTTTTCTCAGAACCACAAGGTGCTGGACATGGTGATTCACACCGACAATTCCAGCTTCTCAGGAAGCTGAGGCAGAAGGATAGCAAATTCGAGACCATCCTGGGTCACTTAGGGAGACACTGTCTAAAAATAAAAAGGGTTTGGGTGTAATAGTGGTAAGGCACCCTGGTTTCAATCCCCAGTAACAACAACAACAACAACAAAACTCTATAGTTAGAGATCTGTATTTTGATAGAAGAGACTGACATAAATTAGTAGGCAAATAAGACTATCATTTTGTGCTAAGTGCCTTGAAATAACAGTTTAAGGTCATAGGGAATTATTGTAAGGAGTGGGGCCCTGAAGGAGGAGTTTCAGGGGAGACCTTCCTGAAAAGGCAACTTCCAGGTTGAGATGTGAATGAAACTCATGACCCAACCATGGAATGATCTAGAGGAAGAACATCCTTGGATGAAACATATGCCTGCAGTTCAGATCTTAAGGCACACATGAGCTTGGTATGTTTGAGGAAGTGGTGAATTGGCCTTCCTGCTAAGAGATTGAATGCAGGGACTAAAACTTAAGGAAATTGTTGACTGATTCTTCTTAAAACTCATCATTTAGGATAGTTCATGATTCTGCAAATTCATGTTTTAATCTAATTTCAAATTTATACTTCCTTTTTAAGGCCAAGAGTAATTAACAGGATTGGGGAATGGTTATCACCAAAGTAGGAGATGTTTCAACCTTCCATTATTCTATCTACAAGTTCTTGTAATAGGAGCACTCCAGTTTCCAAAGAAGGCAGTGTTAACCAGAAAACAAAATATATCATGGGTTATACTGCATCATGACCCTTCCTTCAGTTTTCTTTCCTTTTCTAGAATTTTAGAACAAGTTCACCAGTATTAGCACAGAGTACCAAAAGACTGCCAAGAAACACCTGAAGGACTAACACAAAATATATCAAAGGAAGTGGAAGGAAGAAAGGGAGGCAGGGAGAGAGGAAGAGAAGCAAGGAAGGTCCCCATAACACTTTGTTTATATCTCTATATAACAAGTAAGTTTGTGGACTGGGTGGTAGAGCCCTTGCCTAGCACAGGTGAGGCACTGGGTTCAATCCTCATTATTGGAAAGCAAACACACACACACACACACACACACACACACACACACACACCATAGAAGTTTGTTTAAAATCCAAACTCCTACAGCTCTGCCTTTTAAGAAGCTGGGATAAAACTCGAGGTAGATGACCTGTTGTGGGGGTCATAATAAACAATGATGACAGCTGGACACACACAGATGTGCAGGAGGCTGAGTTTGAGGAGATGAAATCGAGAAGGTCAACTTGCTCTGTATAATAAAGCAGGAAGAATCATGTCCTGGAGTGGAGTATCGGGTTGATGTTGTTGCTAAGAAACAGTAAAAAGGGTGGGGGAGCCGAGGAAGAAAAGCTGGTTAAAATGATGGGGAGGAGGAGGACTTTTAGAAGACCAGTGGAGTCTATTTAATTTATAATTATTAGTGTCACTGTAAACACACACACACAGACACTACTCATGCTCCAAATGTCAAGACAAATCCTCTACCAGCTCAAAGCTTTCCATGGAGGATTCATTATAGAACCAAATGGAAAAGGGTTGTGCTCTGCATCCTTGGAGAGTTGGTGAACAAAGACAAAATGTATCAGTAAAGTGATCTATACCCTGAACTGTGTCACATGAAGCAGGAGCTTAGAGTCCATGGTAAATGGGAAAATTGTAAACCACCTTCTACCCTAAATCTTAGAAGGACACATATGTGTTTTCTGCTATAAAAAGGTAGGGTTAGTTTTAATCACATTTTAATTTTAAAGGGTAGTGGTTCCTGAGATGACATCTGATAATCTACCTGTCTTTACCACTAGTCTGTCAGTTATTCAAGGAGGGAACTAGGTCATATACATCTTTATATTCATGAAGTCTAACATACTGTCTGGCATATAATAGAAACTTAGTAAATATTAGATTAATGAATAAATGAGAAAAAACTAGGCCTATATGATGGCAAGTGGCAGAAAGGCATGATTCTATCAGTTATCACCAGAACTCGGGTTTCTTAATCCAGAATTATGATGAGGTTGCTCTTGGTTATACCTGCTTCTGATCTCCAGGTGGCAGTATTTTCTCACATTAAATTGTTTTGAGAAACCAGATTCCCTTTACCCTGAGACCAGAGAACGTAAATGCATTAAAATAAAAATTCAGTTCTGAGCTTATTTCTGTAACTGTACACAGTGAAAGAAGTGATAAAATATAATTACATTAGAGTGTGGATTTTTTCCCTGAGTTTCAATACAAGTCATTACTGGTAGTTCTTGCCTGCCACACACCTATAATCCTGAAACTCAGGAGGCTGAGGCAGGAGGATTGCAATTTAGCAACGGTCTCAGCAATTTAGTAAGACCCTGCTTTAAAATAAAAAATAAAAATAACTGGGATATAGCTCAGTGGTAAATGCCCCTGGGTTCAATCGCCAATACCAAAAAAAAAAAAAAAAAAAAAAAAGAAAGAAAAGAAAGAAAAAAATCACTGGCAGTTCTGGAATTCAAGCAGTTTTAAATAGATACAAATTATTGTTCTGATTTTGATTACAAAACACCTGTAATACTTCAAAGTGTGAAAATCTCTATGTGTGGGGGATAGAGAATAAAGGTGAGGAAGAGGACAATAATATATTTAGAAATACTTTATCTCCCATTAAATGAGGTAAACACTAAATACAGAGTAGCCAACTGAATTTGAATTTCAGATAAATAAGGAAATTTTTCTTGTTTTTCCAAATATTTTATAGAACTTTTAATTTTTTTTTACTTTAAAATTTTTTTTAAATTGTCTATGGACCTCTATTTATTTATTTACGTGTGGTGCTGAGAATAAAGGTGAGTGCTCTACCACTGAGCCACAACCCCAGCTCTAGAACAGACTTATAGAGAAAAAGTTTTCCTTGTTTATCTGAAATTCAAATTTAACCGTGAAACCTCTATTTATTTATTTATTTCTAAATCAGGCAACAATTATCTTGTGATTGTTGGTAATTCCAAAATAAACAGAGCCAGGTCAAGAAGGCAAAAAATGGTACTTCCTTTTTTGGGGAGATAAAAAGGAAGCAGCTGATAAGGGTTGCCTTCCTTATTGTGTCTAACTTTATTGCTTTTTGTACTGGACCCATAGAGGCTGGAGTTCCTCAACTGAATAACTTATTTTCAGGAAACTGAGGTTTAAACTTACTTGCTACCTTTAGCAAATGCAGATGATAAAACCTAAAGTATTTTATATAAATAAACAGTATTTTGTGCATCTCTATTTGCAAAATCCACACCCTGGGACTGAGGATGATTCTCTGGTAGTCAGTGCTTGGGAAGCCCTTTGTTCAAACCCCAGCTTAAAATAAATAAATAAGTAAATAAGTAAGTAAATAAACCAAACTCTATATGATGGAGGAGATTCTTCACTTCTCATTTCTCTCATTTACACTTTTCAGGGAAACTTGATGCATAGTGTTGATAACAGAAATAGCTGAATTGTTTATGAAGTTAATCCTGTTTTTTAAAATACATAGAATTTTTTGGTAAGTTAAATGAGCTGTCATAACATTTGTATAGTTAATAACTATTCCCTATCTTCCAGATAGATTGTTCTTCAAAATTATATTTGTAAGTGAAATTTTTAATTAAAAAAATTATGGGTGCAGTGGCACATATCTGTAACCCCAGCTACTGGGGAGGCTGAGACTGGAGAATCACAAGTTTGAGGCCAGCTCAAGATCCTCAGGATCTTTGACACGATTCAGTCTCAAAATAAAATAAAAGGGCCGGGAATATAGTTCAGTGGCAGAGTGATTGACTCGTATGTACAAGGTCCTACCAGGCCATTTTAAGTACTTGGTATGAATTTAACCCTTCCCAAAGTCACATAGCTACTAAATGGAACGGGGACTTGAACCAGCCTACAGCTATACTATCACTGCACATCACAGCCTCATTAGTTTAGAAGAAATAAGTGAACTGCCTGAGAAGATTTTGAAGGGGACATTTGATCAGCTTCTTGAATAGTATATGGTATTGTTCTCTGAGTCTAGAAAATTTCAAAGTGAACTTTCCCTACTTAGGTGTATTATGAATATTACTTTTGTGCTTATCCACAAGAATGGAGCTGTTTTAGAGTTTAGAAAAGGAAGAATGTCGGAAAGTGGGAGGAAGATTGACCTGTAGTTGGATGATAATTACAAAAGGTGGATGAGGATTAAAGAGTACATGTATGGGGCTGGGGATATAGCTCAGTTGGTAGAGTGCTCGTCTCACAAGTACGAGGCCCTGGGTTCAATCCCCAGCACCTCAAAAAAAAAAAAAAAAAAAAAAAAGAGTACATGTATGGATGTATGAGAAAGAGATTTCTAGGGTAAAAACGAGATTTGAAAAGAAAAATTAAAGGGAGTGACATTAGACTTTGCATACTTATCTACGTGAAAAGGAAAGGGGAAGTAGGAGGGACATTGGGAACATTGCCTCTAACTAGCCTGGATTCCATGATAACGCAAGATTGTGCATCTGCCACCGTTGTGACAATAAGTTGTGATAGGCTCCCCAATATGATAGCCTCCTGCTAAAGACAGTTTTATATAGAGCAAGAACAAAATAAACATACATTGTTGATACTTCCTCAAACATAATTCAAACCCAATTAGATATCTTTGGATATTCCTTCCACCTTTTCCTCTTCCAGAAGGACTATCTGAAGTAGTGAGGATGGAAGGGAAAGAGGCCTGGACTTGTTAGGGGAGCAGAGTTCTTACCCTCCTACCTAATTAGCTCTCTAACCACTGGCTAGTTATAGTCTCTGAGCCCCTATTTCCTAAACTGAAAGTATCAATGATTTAACCCACTTGATGATATTACAAGGGTTGCTCCCAGTACTGTATGCAAGAGCAAAGAATGCAGAGCATGCGTTGGGGAGACAGTGTGAGCCATCCTGACATGGCTGGGTTCTCTAATTTACCACCAGTGATTTCTGATGATAGGCTCCTAGACCTTTATTTACTATCTACTTTGCATACTTCAATGTCTTAGTGTTAGCCAGGAGCCTTGAGTTCAGAAATGGACTGCTTGGGTTCAAATCCTAGTTCTAACAGTGTCTTTTTGGATATATACCTTGACCTTTCAGTGCCTCAATTCTTTCCTGTAAGTGGAAGTCATAATGGGAACTTCCTCAAAGGCTTGCTGTGACAAAGGGGACATAATCTACAGGACTATAGTCTAACAAGAGAAACTGGTTTGTAAGCAAGTGATCACTGTGCCACGTGATAAGTGCAGTCATAGAGATATGGACAAAATGCTTCCCCTAGAGTCAGGCGCAGTGGTACACTCCTGTGATCCCAGTTACTTGGGAAACCGAAGCTAGAGGATCATAAGTTTGAGGCTGGTCTTGGCAACTTGGTGAGATCCTGTCTTCAAATAAGTGTTTTTGTGTTGTTTAGTTTTGAATTTTTTTTTTTTTTTTTTTTTTTTTTGGTACCAGGGATTGAACCTAGGGATGCTTAACCACTGAGCCACATCATCAGCCTTTTTATTTTTTATTTTGAGGCAGGATCTGGCTGAATTGCTAAGGGCCTCCATAAATTGCTAAGGCTGGCCTCAAACTTGTGATCTTCCGGCCTTAGTCTCTGAAATAGCCGGAATTATTAGGCGTGTACCACTACACCCACCTCAAAATAAATTCCTTTTAAAAGGGGTTGGGAATGTAGCTCAGTGGTAGATACTTGCTTACCATGTGTGAGCAGCAGCTGGGTTCAAGCTCCAGAACACACAAACACACACACACACACACACACACACACAAAACTTTGCTAGCATGAGAAGAGAAAGGTAGGGAAAAGATGACCAATCTGGCATGAAATTTAAAGCTGAAAGACAGGCAATTTTGTGTGTGTGTGTGTGTGTGTGTGTGTGTGTGTGTGTGTGTAAGAGAGAGAGAAAGAAAATGAATAAATCTGGCCAAACAAAACACTTCCTGTTCCCAGGCCTAAAGATGAAGTTTATACTGAATGGCCATGTTCTTCAGACTCAGGCTCTGTAACAGCCCCACCTTTTTCTCCTGCCCTTACTCTGGCCTTCCTCTATCCTTGGAGACACTTCTGTGACTCTGTGCTTTTGCACATTCTGTTCCCTGACCTAGAATGCCCTTCCCATGTCTGTACATCTCTCTGGAGCTCAACAGTGATACTGCTGATGTCATTATGAGAATGCTACCAGCCAAACAATACAAAAATTTCAACAGTTGAAATTTAATGAATGCCAGTGACTTATGTGCAGGTTTCGTCTGAATCTTGGAACAACCTTTTTTTTTTTTAAATGAGGACACTGAGGGTAGAAGATACTGAATTGCCCTCCCAAAGTCACACAACTTGTTAGTAATTTTTCCTAGCTCTGGCCAGTCTCAGAGCTCAGCTCATTTTCATTGTTTGTCAAAATTAATTTCTTGGTGAAATAAGTCTACAATTTAAATATCCTTATTTATTATAATACCCCCTATAATTTGTTTTGACTTTATTTTTATAAATATCAAAAGTAATGTTTATTGTAGAATATTAGGAAATATAATCAACATAACAAGATTAAGGAAATTATTACCCATAATCCCACATTCTATGGAAAAAACAATTTTAATCAATATGATAGATCCTGTTATAATTCCACTTGTATGACATTCTGGAAAAGGAAAAAGCTATAGGGAAACAAACAGGGTTTGCTACGGACTGTCCTACAAAGGGCATAAGGGCTGATGAAATGCCTTACACCTTGACTGTGAAGGTAGTTACACAACTGTGAATGTTTATGTGTGCATGTATGTATGTGTGTGATAATATTTATACATACAGGTGTTGGGGATTGAGCCCAGGGCCTTATGCCTGCTAAGCATGTACTCTACTACACAACTATATAGACCTTTATTTTATTCATTTATTTATGTGGTGCTGAGAATCGAACCCAGTGTCTCACACATGCTAGGCCAGCGCTCTGCCACTGAGCCACAACCCCAGCCCCATAACTATATGTATTTATCAAAGCTAATGGAACTGTTCATAGTACATTTTACCAGATATAAATTTTACCTCAATAAACCTGACGTTAAAAAATGAATGCCTTCCTATATATCCTTTCATGCTTTTTCTTGTGCAAACATTATTATAAATATTTTCTCTAAAAATATTTTATATGAGTTTTAGTAAATATGCTTTATTTTAAAAAAACATTTCTATATTTACATAAAAATTGTGAAGGTATTACGAAGATCCCATGTTTATCCTACATTTGTGAGTGTGCACACACACATGCACACACACACTGGAGATCAAACCCATGTTTCGCACATACTGAGCAAGCAGTGTACCCTGAGCTACGTCTCCAGACCACCCCCAACATTATCAACATCTTGTTAGTACAACACATTTGTTACAATTAATGAGCCAATGTTGATATATTAACTGAAGTGCATGGATTATTCAGATTTCAAGTTTTTACTTAATGTCTTTTTTTTCTGTTTCAGAATCCCATCTAGGACACCGCATTACTCTTAGGCATCATATTTCTTTGGGCTCTGCTTGATTGTGACAGTGTCTCCGACTTTCCTTGCTTGAATCACCTTGACAGATTTGAGGAGTAGTGGTCAGATAGAATGTAAGATAACCTGTTGTTGGAATTTGTCTGTTTTTCCTGTGGTTAGACTGATGTAGATAGATTTTTTTTTTTTTTTTTTTTGCTCTGTGTCCCAGGCTGGTCTTGAACTTTTCTGGGCTCCAGGAATCCTCTTGCCTCAGCCTCTTGAGTCACTGTGACTGTAAGTACGCCCAAGAACACCTAACTATATGTTGATGTTTTATAACATACTTTTCCACTCAAAAATGTGTCCAAATATACATATAAATCTAAAGTCTTAAAGGCGGTAATAGTATTCTGTTTTATGAATGTAGCAAAATTAACCATCACCTATTATTGAACATTTAGGTATTCACTGTAGTGCTTTCACATTATGACGGACGGTACGGTATACATGTTTGTGCAAATGTTTGCAACTTTGTGTGTGTGTGTGTGTGTGTGTGTGTGTGCGTGTGTGTGTGTTTAGGGTAATAGTGAGCTATAGAGCTGTTGAAGTAAACTGCATTCTTTTTTTCCTCACCCCAGCCATGATGGGGATTGAACCCAGGGCCTTGCACACACTAGACAGTCACTCTACCATTGAGCTACATCCCCAACCCTTTTTATTTCATTATAAAGCAGGGTCTTGCAAAATTGTTCAGTTTGGGCTTAAACTTGTGATCCTCCTGCCTCAGCCTCCTGAGTTGCTGGGATTACAAGCACAAATCACTGCCTCTCGGTGTTTTTTTTTTTTTTTTTTAAAGATTTGTTTGTTTGCTTATTTATTTATGATAATAGGGATTGAACCCAGGGTTGCTGTACCACTGAGCCACATCCACAGTCCTTTTTATTTTTTTATTTTGAGACAGGGTCTTGCCAAATTGCTGATATTGGCCTTGAACAGAAGGTTGTCTTAGCCTTCCGAGTCCCTGGGATTGCAGGTGTAGGCCACCGTGCCCAGTTTTCCTTAAGACTTTTGATACATAGTACCATAGTACCATATTGCCCTCCAGAAAAGTTGTTACCAGTTTGAGCGTTAGCAATAGTGTTTCAGTGTTCTGATGCTCACGGTTTAGCTAATACTGGATATTATAATTATTTTCAACCTTTGTCAATTGGAGTAGAAAAAATATATCATGTTGCATTGTATTTGTTTCCCTATTGGTATCTTCTACCAGACAGTGAGCTCCTAAAAAAAAGACTTTATCATATTTCCAGATATACAGTCTAAATTGCTGTCACGAAAAAAAAAAAATAGTAATGGGCATTCAGCTGAAAGTGAGGGAGAGTGGAAGGGCCTGAATCCAAAAGTGATTGTGTCTATGCCTTGGAGAGGAAGTGTTTTGTGGATCACTAGGTGCAATCCTATCCTTCTGGGCCAGTGCCCCGTATGTGTTACGTAATCTGAAGGTGTGGCTCTATTAGTGTGAGCTTCAGACCAAGTAGGAGAGAAATCTACACTAGACTGAAAGAGAGTAAGCAGGATCTTGCCATCTCCCTTAAATAACAAGAAAAATTACTGGGATTTAGTTTACCAATTCTAAAAAAGAGGATTGCCTTATAATTCTCTTTGAACTATAATACCGTTCAGGTAGTTCCACATAACAGCTTTTAGGAAAAACAATCAGGTATGTTTGTGATTTTCAGATCTTTTTCTTTCAGTCAATACCATTTTATATTTGTGACTTGCTGCCAATATTTTATTTTTATCTGCATACTTCAAGATTTTATTTATAGTCTTCTGTATAGAACCATATATATCATATGTATGGAGACATATATGTATGCATATAATATAGATGATGTGTGTGTGTGTGTGTGTGTGTGTGTGTGTGTGCATTTATAGATAGGGTCTCACTGAGTTGCTTAGGGCCTTGCTAAATTGTTGAGGCTGCCTTTGAATTCCCCATCCTCCTGCCTTAGCCACCTGAGATGCAGGGAAGGCAGGTGTGCACCACCACGCCCAGCTCTGTATGGAACCTTGACCGTACTTTGCTGTACCTATGATTGACCATACTTTGATGTCAATTACAAACTTGTTATGTAAGCACAGTAATAAATGTTATTGTTTCAATTGATCACTGGAAGAGGACACTACAACAAAAGGGATATGTGTTTTTATAATACTGTATATTTAATTTTGTTTCCAGTGTGACCAGGTTGACTCATTTAGCAGCGTCTGAACAAAGAAAAATGTTCTCAGTTGCCTGATGGCAATTTAGTAGATTTCTATATTTGTTGAATTTTTCAATGTGCAGTGGGACATGTTCTCAAAGTGATGCTATGTAGCATGTACCTCACATCTAAGAATTTCCATATGTGCTTCCCCGAGATTCTTCATCCCTGCCAGCGATTCCCTGACCTCCCCCTGGGGAGTGGGAGTGCCCTTACAGTTCTTCCAATCCAGCCTGACAAAAATTGGGCCCCAAGTTGTAAGATGGGGTTTATTTTCTGCCAAGTGAAACAATCTTTCCTACAAACTTAGCAATATAATAAATAGAGATCAGATCATAAATTAGGACATGATGAAGAAGAACTCAGAGCTAGTTGTGTTTCTAGAATTAGAAGTACTCTAGTATCAAAATTAATTTCACAATGTGGATCATTTTTTATGGTCAGTGAATTTCCTAATAGCTAAATCTATCAGCAGAAGGAAATAATTGATGCCATTTTATTATCTTAAAGAGAAGTTTTACAGTATGGTGATAAAATATTTAAATAAGTATTTTGTAGTAAAATCATTGCTCCTGATTATTAATCAGTTAATTTATCATGAAGTTATTTTTTATTTATACACTTAAAAGCTGTAGGCATTTAAGTTTAATGCTTTAAAATTATGTCTTTTTCTGGTTGTTATGGTGCATGGCTGTTATCCCAGTGACTCTGAAGGCTGAGGTAGGAGAATCACAAGTTCCAGGCCAGCCTCAGCAACTTAGCAAGGCCCTAAGCCACTTAGTGAGATCTTGTCTCAAAATCAAAAATAAAAAGAATTGGGGATGTAGCTCCCCTGGGTTCAATTCCCAGAACTAAAATTTTTTTTAAATTAGTGTATGTTTTCATAGCACATTTTTGTTGCTATGAATTAGTTATATTTATCATTTTCCTAATAATGCTTAGACAATAATCTTATTAACTCCAATAATATAGCATCTAGTATTGTGTTAAGATGAATCTAAGTCAAATGAAATAGGAGGTGGGAATCAATGAGCCAATTAAACATTATTTAAATGATCAACATTGTCCACCTGAGACTGTAACTGAGAAGGAAGAAGATCCGAATTGAGTTTCAAGAAGCAGCCTCTTGTCATTACTATCTTTAAAGGATCAAATTTGATAAGCAATCTAGAGGGTTTCCTTGACAATCCAATAAAGGAGCTTTGGGCTCATAGCCTCCTCTGTTCTGCTTGAGCTTAGGAATATCGGTCACTAATCATCAGGCATTTAGGTAAAATGAAATGAACATATTGACTGAATTCCATTACTTCATTTCAGAATGTTAAATTCTTCAGAATAACAGGGATATTATAGCTACATTAAGCCTTTCCTAGGCTGGGGATATAGCTCAGTGGTAGAGCACTTGCCTAGTGTGCACAATGCCCTGAGTTCAATACCCAGCATCACAAAAGAAGAAACTTCCTATATGAAATTAGGCATACAGAGTTCCCAAAAAAGGGTTTCTGAAAAGAGGTTTCCCAGGCCCTGTTGAGCTCTTTGGTGGAGTAGGATGCAGAATGACTTAAGCTTAATCAAATGTTTTGATAAAACAAGAACTTGAAATGAAATTAAAAATTCATCCTTGTGTCAAGAGTTTTGAATAACTTTGTAAATTCAAGATGTTAGAGTCAGAACTTCCCCTACGGAACAATAAAAGATCAGAAGTACTGCCTGTCCCTGTATGCTGTTTCCATTACATCTCTACCTTACTCTAAAGCTTCCTGTTGCACATTTTTGCTAGAAAATAGTTCTGTCAAGCACGGGAATAGTAGCCTCATATCTTGCAGGTGGGAATACAGATAAGTACCATTTGGGGGTTTTGTTTGTTTTGTTTTGTTTCTATGGTCCTGGGAATTGAACACAGTGGCACTCTACCACTAAGCTTTGTCCCCAGCCCTTTTTATTTTTATTTTGAGACACGGTCTTACTCAGTTGCTCAGACTGGCCTTGAATTTGTGTTTGTCCTTCCTAAGCTGTCCCAGTAGCTGCGTTTCTAGGCATAGGCCACTGGGCCTGGCTGCCATGAAAGATTTTTAGAGGTTTTTTGTTTACCTTTTTTTTTTTTTTTTTTTTTTTTCCAAAATATGAGTTACATGCAGAAACATTCAAATATTTAAACATAGAGCTCAGTGCATTCTTAATGTATATATCCACCTGTAGAGTTACTACTCAGTCAAAATCCAGACCACCTCTGTCTTTCCAGAAGGCTTTTTCCTGTCTCACTCAATCAGCATTTTTTACCACAATACCATCATTATTCAACTTCTTGCACCTTAAGTTAATGTTTCATGTTCTTCAATTTAATTCTTTTTTCTTTTCTTTTTTTGGTACTAGGTATTGAACCCAGGGGTGCTTAACCACTGAGCTACAACCCAGCCTTTTTGATTTTTTTTTATTGAGACAGGGTCTCACTAAGTTGCTTAGGCCTCACTCAATTGACGAGTCTGCTCTCGAATTTTCAATCCTCCTGCCTCAGCCTCCTGAGTCACTGGAATTACAAGTGTGCCCCTCTGCACCCAGCATGTTCTTCGATTTCATGTAAGTGAATTCAGTTTGTAGTCTTGCTCATATTTGTGTCTGTTGTGTTTGCTCCTTGTTCATTGCTGTTCAGCATTGTATAGTACGATATAATTAATTTATCAAGTCTTCTGTTGCTGGATATTTGGGTTATTTCCTGTTTGTGATATTAAGATAGACTGCTGTGAACATTTTTACACATGCCTTTGGTGGATAAATATTATCTTATTTTTTAGGAGTAGATTTTTCCAGGAGTAGAATTCACTTAGTCATTGGCTATATGTAAATAACTATTATTTTTTAATTAAAATTTTTTTTCATTTTTTATCTTTTTTTTTATTCATTGTACACAAATGGGGCACTTTTCATTTCTCTGGTTGTACACAAAGTAGAGTCACACCATTTGTGTAATCTTACGTGTACATAGAGTAGTGATGTTTGTCTCATTCCATTATCTTTCCTTCCCCCTGCCTACATATAACTTTAGATAAAAACTTCCAAGCAGTTTTCCAATATGGTTGTACTGACTTAAATTCCTCCACCAGCATATATAATGTTGTAGTTGCTCCACATCCTTACGATATACTTTCTTTGGCAGGACTTTTAATTTAAATCTTCTCATGGTTATATAAACAGTACCAAGTTATAGTTTTAATGTGCATTTCCTTGATGAGTTTTGGGGGCAGTTTTTTTGTTTGGTTTGGTTTGGTTTGGTTTGGTACTGGGGATTGAACTCAGGGAGTACTTAACCCCTGAGCTGCACCCCAGCCCCTTTTATATTTTTAATTTAATTTTATTATTTATTTGTTCTAATTAGTTATAGGTGACAGTAGAATGCATTTTGACATATTATACTTAAATGGAGTATAACTTCTCATTCTTTTAGTTGTACATGATGTAGAATTACATTGGTCAGATAGTCATATATACCCATAGGTAATAATGTCTGATTCATTCTACTTTCCCACCTACCCCCAGATCCCCTCCCCTCTGTCTAATCCAAAGTACCTCTATCCTTCCATAGCCCCCCAACCCCTTATTGTGAATTAGCATCTACATATCAGAGAAAACATTTGACCTTTGTTTCTTTGGGACTGACTTATTTCACTTAGAATGATATTCTCCAGCTGCCTCCATTTACCAGCAAATGCTATAATTTCATTCTTTAAGGCTGAGTAATATTCCATTGTGTATATGTACCACATTTTCTTCATCCATTCATCTATTAAAGGGCATCTAGGTTAGTTCCACAGCATTGTGAATTGAGCTGTTACAAACAGTGCTGTGTCACTGTAGTATGTTTATTTTAAGTCCTTTGGGTATAAACCAAGGAATGGGATAAATGGGTCAAATGGTGGTTCCATTTCAATTTTCTGAGGGATCTCCATACTGCTCTCCATAGGGGTTGCATCAGTTTGCATTCCCACCAGCAATGTGTGAGTGTAACTTTTCCCCTACATCCTCACGAACATTTATTGTTGTGTTCTTCATTTAAAAAGTTTTTGTAGTTGTAGATGAACAGACCGCCTTTATTTTGTTTATTTTTTAATGGGGTGCTAAGGATCAAACCCAGTGCTTTACATGTGCTAGGCAAGTGCTCTGCCACTGAGCTACAGCCCCAGCCCATGTCATTTGTGTTCTTGATAGTTTCCATTCTAACTGGAGTAAGAAGGAATTTCATTATAGTTCCATTTGCATTTCTCTAATTGCTAGAGATGTTGAACATTTTTTTCATATATTTGTTGATGTATTTCTTCTTCTGTGAAGTGTCCATTCAGTTTCTTAGCCCATTTATTGATTGAGTTGTTTGGGAGGTGTTGGTTTTTGAGTTCTTTCTATATCCTGGAGGTTAATGTGATATCTGAGGTGCAGGTGGTAAAGATTTTCTCCCATTCTGTAGGCTCTCTCTTCACATGACTGATTGCTTCCTTTACTGTGAAGAAGCTTTTTACTTTGATTCCATGCCATTTATTGATTCTTGATTTTAGAAGAAGGAAATTAAAGGGATATGAATAGGAAAAGAACTCTCAACTATCACTGTTTGCTGATGATATGATTCTATAATTAGAAGACCCAAAAAATTCCACCAGAAAACTTCTAGAACTAATAAATGAATTCAGCAAAGTAGCATGATATAAAATTAACACTCATAAATCAAATGCAGTCCTATTCTTACAAATGAATCCACTGAAAGAGAAATTAGGAGAACTACCCCATTCATGATAGCCTCAAAAAAATAAAACATTTGGGAATCAATCTAACAAGAAGTGAAGACTTCTACAATGAAAACTACAGAACACTGAAGAAAGAAATTGAAGAAGACGTTAGAAGATGGAAAGATCTCCCAGGCAGAACTAACATTGTCAAAATGGCCATGCTACCAAAAGTGTTATACAGATTTAATGCAATTCCTTTTAAAATTCCAATGACATTCTTCATAGAAATAGAATAAAGTAATCATGAAATTTATTTGTAAAAATAAGAGACCCAGAATAGCAAAGTAATCCTTAGCAAGAAAACGGAAGCAGGAGGTATTACAATACCAGACCTTAAATTGTACTACAAAACTATATTAACAAAAATGGCATGGTATTGGCACCAAAGCAGACATGTAGACCAATGGTACAGAATAGAAGACACAGAGGCAAACCCACATAAATACAGTTTTCTCTTAGTACACAAAGGCGCCAAAAACATACATTGGAGAAAAGATAACCTCTTCAATAAATGGTGCTGGAAAAACTGGAAATCCATATGTAGCAAAACGAAATTAAACCCCTATCTCTCAAACAAAGTGGATCAAGGACTTAGGCCTGAGACCCTGTACCTAATAGAAGAAAAAATAGGCCCAAAATTCCATCATTTTGGCTTAGGAACTAACTTCTTTAACAAGACTCCTAAAGCACAAGGAATAAAATCAAGAATCAGTAAATGGGTTGGAACAAAACAGTATTTTTTATTTTGAGACAGGATCTCACGAAGTTGCTGAGGCTGGCCTGGATTTTGTGATCCTCATGTTTCAGACTCTCAAGTCGCTGGGATTATAGGTATATGCACTGTGCTCAGCCTGGGGCATTAAAATTTTGGCTATATGTGATTCTTTTTTTCTTGCTGATTTATAGGAATTCCTTATCTATTCTAGATCTAAGTACTTTGTTGAATTGTGTTCCAAGTCTTTGACTTGATGTGTGTGTGTGTGTTGTTGGGGGAATCAAACCTAAGGCTTTGTGCATGCTAAGTGCATGTTCTACTGCTATATCCCCAGCCCTATTATTTTTTGAGGTAGGGTACCACTTAGTTGCCCAGGCTGGCCTTGAACTTGTAATCCTCCTGCCTTAGCCTCCTGAGTCACTGGGATTATAGGTGTGCACCGCCCCTCCTGGCTTTTAATGGTGTCTTTTGATGAACAAAAGTTCTTAATTTTAATGATATCCAGTTCATCAATTTTCTTTTAATGTTCTATTTAAGTCTGAAGTAATGAATATGTTCTCTTGGTATTTTCTTCTAGGAGCTTTATTATTTTACTATTTACATTTGGGTGAGTGATTCATCTAGAATTAATTCAGGGTGTGATATGAAGTAGAGATCAAAGTTTGTTTTTCCCATATGGATGTTCAGTGGATCCAGCACCAATTATTGAAAACACCATCTTTCATTGGGAAGTCTCTTAACACAACCATGGAGGACTTTTTATTTTTATCAACTTGAGTCGATAGTTGTATGCTATGAAGATGTCATTTTTGTTTAGCAAGACTGGGAAAGTAGTTAACCAAAGCCAAACCATTCTGTAATTCTTATAATTGTTCTTACCACCTCTTGGTGCTAAAATACCACAAAACTCAGGCTTATCTTCCACCTGCACCATTTTCCAGTCTAACCTGGATGATTGAAATTTGTGAAGCCATTTTTGAAGATAGAGATTATAACCATCTCATGTACAGGTATTAGTGGGGTTCTTTATGCTATCTGACCAGTTTAGGATCTCATCTTGAGTTTTCTTTTGGTAGTCATATCTGATATCAATCTGCTCATTCTGATTGCTTCCAAAGCAGAACTTGGACCTGGGATTGCATGCAGGTTGTTTCTTTGGGATGTGGTTCTAGGGAGTAGGAGTGAGAGAAAAGGAGTCAAAGCCTGTGTGGCATCATTTGTATCACAATAAGATGTATACAAAAGGCTTCCAGTGATAAAAGGAGAAGTACATAAAAGGTTTCCAATGCATATGTTAATATAGCTCATGGAACCCAAGGCTAACAATGCACATGAATATCTGAAGTATCAAAAATCAAGCTGGGTAAGGTGGTGCCGCCTTTAATCCCAGCGGCTTGGGAGGATGAGACAGGAGGATCACAAGTTCAAAGTCAGCCTTAGCAATTTAGAGAGGCCCTAAGCAACTCAGTGAGTCCCTGTCTCTAAATAAAATATTTAAAAAGGACTAGGGATGTGGCTCGGTGGTTAAGTGCCGCTGGGTTCAATCCCTGCTACCAAAAAAAAGAAAAAAAATCAAGTAATTGAAATCCCAATAGGTACTCTCTCCATATTTGCTTTTCTTTGTGCATCTGCTTCACTTTTGTCTCATGGCAGTATAGCTTTCTTTGTTTCACAAGAACAACATGAATGGGAAATGACCTTGCCATCTCTTTCATGTTTACATATTTCCATTGAATGTAGCATCCAGACTGATCCTGATTTTCTTTTCTTTTCTAGTGCTGGGTATTAAAGGGTCTTGATTGTGGAACCAACCTAGATGCCCCTCAGTTGATGAATGGATAAAGAAACTGTGGTATGTATACACAATGGAATGCTACTCAACCATAAAGAAGAATAAAATTATGGCATTTGCTGCTAAGTGGATGGAGTTGGAGAATATTGTGCTAAGTGAAATAAGCCAGTCCCAAAAAACCAAAGGCCAAATGTTTTTTCTGGTAAGTGGATGATACATAACTAGCGGATGGTGGTGGAGTAAGAGAAGAATGGAGGAACTTTGGATTGTGTACAGGGAAATGGGGTGGGAGGGGATGAGGGAAGGAAAGATGGTGGACTAAGACAGATATTATTACCCTATGTACATGTATGATTACACAAATGGTGTGAATGGTGTGAATCTACATTGTGTACAACCATAGAAAAGTTTCACCCCATTTGTGTACAATGAATCAAAATGCAGTCTGTAAAAAAATAAAATAAAAAATAAAGGGTCTTACACATGACAAGCATGTATTCTACCACCGTGCCAGACCCCACCATTCCCCTGAAATTCTTTATCCCAAGTCCTAATTCTCTGTAAAGGAAATCTGATTGGTTCAACTTGAGTGAGGTATATAGAGTCAGTGGAACAGGATCATATGATTCCAACATTGTTGTTAAGAATCCAATTTTATGGATTGGGTGTGGGAACTACCTTTTGAATTATCCACTACATATATCTATCAAAACTTTATGGTTTCTAGCTGGGCACAGTGGCACACACTTTAATCCCAATGTCTCTGGAGAGTGAGGCAGGAGGGTCACAAGTTCAAAGTCAGCCTCAGCAAGTTAGTGAGACCCCAAGCAACTTAGTGAGACTCTGCCTCAAAATAAAAATAAGGGGCTGAGGCTGTAGCTCCGTGGCAGAGCACTTACTTAGCACGCATAAGGCACTGGGTTTGATCTCCAGCACCACATAAAAATAAACAAAAAAAAAATAAAGGCATGCTGTCCATCTACAACTACAAAAAAATTTTTATAAATAAATAAATAAATAAGGATTGGGAATGTGGCTCAGTGTTTAAGTACCCCTGGGTTCAATCCCTTGTACCAAACAACTGAGGAAACAAAAAACCTTATGGTTTCTATCTTTGGTGTAATGCTAGAAAATTCTTTCTTCATTTCATGATTATATAAACATGCATTTTACATTTTCTCCCAATATTTCTATCATTTTTATTCATATATTCAATCCACTTGGTATCTATTTAGGTAAAAATTATATAAGAACTAAACTTTAAAAAATGATAAATCACTTATCATTAGAAAGGATAGATTACTTATAAATGTTGATTTTTTTTCACATACTGAATATTTATACACACATACACACACACATACGTGGATCTATAGTATCATTTCTGAACTTTTCCACTGGTTAGTTTGTCCATCAGAGTTTTAAATTATACATGCAATGCTACAGAATTAGTATATCGGCTATGAAAATAGGTACTCAAATTAGATTTAGTCCCTTTAAAGAAACAACCGACAACATAGGTATGTATATGCACACACATACCCACACACAGATGTCCATATTGTCTAGCACAGTTTCTTATGCATACTGGATAATAACTATTGCAGTTTATATACAAGAACATACTTGCATGAGCAAATAAAAATACACATCATCTTACAGTTTTTAGTGAGCTTTCATAAATTACACATCATCAGGAAAAGATCATATTGATTTACTAATACATTTTTCTATTCGATGCAGTTTCCATAGTAACCTGGTAGATTTTATTATTGTTCTGTGAGTAATTTTGCTTCCTGTGAGAGGATTATATGTCCCTGCCCATTGTAGGTCCCAATGCCTTGTGGGGAAGGAGTACACATTCCACTCTATTAACATTAGTCTTTACTCTCATAGCTTATTTTAGCCATCAATAAATGAATGGATGTGACTTACATTATTTCTAAATAAAAATGCAAATTATCATTATGCATTTTTTGCCAACTCTCTCTTTCCCTCTGATATAAGAATATCACATGCTAGACAAGTGCTCTAGTACTGAGCCCCATCCCCAGTCGTTTTTTATTTTATTTTGCTTGGAGACAGTGTCTCACCAAGTTGCCCAGGCTGCCCTTGATCTCGGGATCCTCTTACCTCAGCCTCCTGAGTTACTAGGAATATAGGAGTGCCCACTGCATCCAGTTCAGGTAGGGTTTTTAAAAAATATTTATTTATTTATTTTAATAATAGCCTAATGAGGCTGGGGATGTAGCTCAGTTGGTAGAGTGCTTGTCTTGCAAGCACAAGGCCCTGGGTTTAATCCCCAGCACAGAAAAAATAATAATAATAATAATAGCCTAATGAAGGACTTTAACTCATGAAGTTTTACAAATACAGTCAACTAGATTAATTAGAATATATAGGACATCGATGGACATAAACCACATAAATTTTACTCAACAATTACCTTAAATACAGTCAAGCTGCTAAACTCTTCAGGTTATAAGAAATAGACACATCCTTCAGCAAGGTCTAGTAATGGTGATTATTATAAATAATATTTGGGGGGCTAGAGATGTAGCTCAGTGGTAGAGTGCATGCTTAGGAAGTCTGAAGCCCTGGGTTCCATCCCTAGTACAAGAAATAAAAAAGAAATAAATATATTTTTGGCAAAATAGAGATAGAATCTCAAAGAAACTTGAAATCAATAGGTATCTTGAGACTCTGGAATACATCCAAGGCAGCTGCAGGACTGTTCTTTACCATTGTCACTTGAGTGCTCTGTTATTACTAGTGTGGTTGGATACTTTTGATCTCTACTTCTCTTACTGTCTTTTTGCTACCAGTTGATTTCCTTAGAGTCATTCTGCACCTTTTCTACTACTAAAATCTTCTGCAGTATCTATCATTTCTGATTGTTCATACCTTCAGCTTGCTTTTAAGTTTGGAATCTTCTAGCCCCTCTGCCTGTGTCTTCCTTCTAGGACATCATTTTAACTTCAGCTCCCAGAGTTAGTTCCTTCATGTATGTTCTCCTATTACAAATTCCTGAGAGTATGACTTTGTTTGACCCAGCTGTAGTGGGTTGCATAGTGTCCCTCCAAACTTCAGGTCTACCTAGAACCTCAGAATGTGACTTTCTGAAATAAGGGGTTCCGTAAACGTAATTAAGGCAAGCATCTTGAGATGAGATCATCCTGGAGTAGAGCGGACTCTAACTCTAATGATGTATGTCCTTATAAGAGATGAAAAGACACAGAAACACAGGAGAAAAGGCCATGTGAAGATGGAGGGCAACCAAAAGCCAAGAAGTGCCAGATTGCCAGCAGCTACCAACAACTAGGTGAGCAGCATGGAAGAATTCCCTCTCAGAATTTCTAGAAGGTTCCAGAGACCTGCAGAACTGTGAGAGAATAAATTTCTATTGTTTTTTAAATCAGCCAGCTTGTACTAATTTGTTATGGCAGCTGGAGTAAATTCTATTAGTCAGGGTTCTCTGGAGAAATAGAACCAATGGGATATGTGTGTATGTAATATATTTATGTCTAAATATGTGTAATATATACCTTCATATGTAATATTTTTGTAAGGGATTGTCTTATGCAATTATGGAAGTTGGCAAGTCACAATCTGCAAGTGTAGGCCGGTAACCTGGACACCCAGAAGAACCATCGATGCAGATAAATTCCAAGACAGTCTTCTGGAAAACTCCCTCTTACTCAGGGGAGGATCAGCCTTTCTGTTCTATTCTGGCCTCAACTGATTAGATGAGGCCCACCTGTATTATGACACACTTGTTTACACAGTCAGCTATTTCCAATGTTAATCTCATTCAAAACACCCTCACAGAAACACCTAGAATGGTTGACTAAATATCTGGATACACATTGACCTCGTCAAGTTGACACACAAAAGTAACCATCACAGAAATTAATAGATCTTCTCATCTCTGAGGGTTATTAATATTCATAGGCCGTCAGTTAGGCAATGGTTTGGCCATCCCTGGATGAGGTGCTTAGAGCTCAGATCATCAGCATGGCTGTGTGATTTAAAGAGACTCCGGACATGAGAGACATGTAAGTGACATGTCTACAATAATTTAATGCTTGACTACACACACGCATATTCTTCTTCATTAGGGGCAAAAATATCTTGCCTGATGTGATTATATCCCTAGTGGACCTCAGAGCGAAGGCACAGGGGCTTTCTGAAATTGACTTTCCCTATTAGATCCTCCTTTTTCTGAGTAATGTGCCACTTTTCCTTTATTGAACCCTTGCTTGGTGTTACTTTTAGCTATTCAGCGTCCTATTGATGAAACTGTTTCTCTACTTTAAAAGGACAAATACAGCTGGAAGACTTGACTTAAAGCAGTTTAGCAATAATGCTACCTTACATTGTACCAAAATAAAACAAGTATAAACCTACACAGAAGGGAAAAATTTCTTAAAGGGTGAGATAATATTTTTAGCTTCACAGCAGAGAGTCTTTGTTGTGACATCTCAGTGGTGTATGGCAGTGCCAATGGAGTCACAGACGAGATAAATAGATGAACGTGGCTGTGTTCCAATAACATATATGGACAATGAAATTTGAATCTCATAATTTTCACATGTTACAAAATATTCTTTTAGGCAGGGTCAGGTGAGAGATTGAACCCAGGCCCTCGCATATGCTGAGAATGTCCTCTGTCACTGTGCTGTACCCTCAGCCCTTTATTATTCTTTTGATTTTCCCCTAATTATTTAAAAGTGTAAAAACCTTTCTTTGTTTGTAGGTTATATAAACATAGGCAGCAGACTGAGCACAGTGGTGCATGCCTGTAATCCCAGCAACTTGGGAGGCTGAGGCAGGAGGATTAGGAATTTGAAGCCAGACTTAGCAATTTAGCAAGGCCCTAAGCAGTTTAGTGAGAATCCTGTCTCAAAATTAAAAAACAAAAAGGACTGGGATATGGCTCAGTAGTAAAGCACCTCTGCGTCCAATCCCTAGCACCAAAACCAAAAGGAACAAACAACAACAAAGGCAGCTGGACAAGTTTGGCCCATGGGCCAACATCTGCCAGCTCTTGCTATAGGATATGCTTGCTGGTCCTCGTCCACCCCAAATCACCCCTTGTTTTGCTATTATGACCCTACTTTTTCTTCCAGAAGTCTTCCACCACACTGCTCCTTTTCAAAATGTCAGGCTGTATGATCACAGTGCTGCAGGAGCAAGGGACTCCTGGCAATGGTAATTGGTTTCATTGCTTTTTCTCTTTCCACGGGAATTTGTCGCAATAAGGAAGATGTGAGTCTGGAGATGCTAAAGGCTACCACATGAATCTCTCCAGTGAAGCTGACACAGCAGAAGGCAGAGCCAAGAAACTAAGGGAAACTGAATTTTGATTACATTTTTAGAGCTCCTAGATCAAGATGTTCATAACACTAAAAAACCCTGAGGCTTTTCCACTACGTGAACAAATAATTTTTCTTAGCCAGGCATGGTGGCATGCACCTAGCCCATCTTCTCAGGAGCTGAGGCAGAAGGACTGTTTGAGCCCAGGAATTCAAGGCCAACATGGGCAACATAGTTAGACCCTTATAAATATATAAGCAAGACCCTTATGAATATGTATACCTAATTATATATTTATTTATTTATAAGGGTCTTATATATATGTAAAATTATACACAATTTTAATATATAATTATATGTATATATAAACAAATCATTTTAATGTATAATTATATATATAATTTTTCTTTCCCATTGAAGTTAGTTTGAGTTGGGTTCTCTCTCACAATAGGCTACTCACTGGGGCAATACCTCTAACCACTTAAATTTTTTATAATTATTATTATTATTATTATTGTTTGCTACTAGGAATTGTACCCAGGGGCACTTTATCACTGAACCACATCCTCAGCCCTTTTTATTTCTTTATTTTGAGGCAGGGTCTCACTAAGTTGCTTAGGGCCTTGCTAAGTTGCTGAGGCTGGCTTTGAACTCTCAATCCTCCTGCCTTAGCCTCCCAAGACCCTGGAATTACAGATATGTGCCATTGCACCCAGCCACCTAAATTTATTATACCTGTAAAAGAAAACAAAATTTAAATTTTGGTTCTAACACAACTAAAAATCTGAAAAATTCAAAACAATATTATTATGGGTAATGGCTTACTGAAACTAGATTTCTTCTCGCAGTGTGCATGTGACTAATATGTCATGAGTTATTTTTGAGTTCTGCTTGCTTTGTGTCCCACACATCAGGTGTGTGCCAGGTAAGGAATCATTTCCACATCATTTCTGTTGGTTTAAACTGTTGCAAAACTTTCATTCAAAGAACTCAGCCTTCTCTTAATATGCATGTGTAATTTGCATAATAAGTGTGCTTCTGTATTTTCCTCAGTAGCTGAACCAAAGAAGGACATCATTGGCTTGCTTTTCAAGTTATACTGATATTAAATTAAGGCCTCATTTTATTCAGTTACTTAAGCCAAAGTCTTTGATCTAGGAAAACATGTTTCATTTATGAATGGAAAAAAAGAACCTTTGTATTTTTAACAGGAAAAGAATTCAAGTGTAATGATTGTTGTCAATTTGCCAGTGGGACATACCAACTCCCGGTAATTTAATAGACAAGCCTGTGATGGATTAGACTAGTTTTATTCATTCACAGCCTTGCTTCTATTGGCTTTCTACTGACTCCTACCTTTGTTCCATAATTCTTTATGTTGGCTTGGTTCATTACTTCTGTTAAAGATTTTAAACTAATTGCACAACTTGTTAGAGTCTGTCTACAGTTTCACAAAGTCCTTATAATATTACTAGCTGCGATATCATAAGCTGGACCTGTCAATATGAACAAACACATGCTGTTTGTTTTAATCGGAATGGTGTGTTTGTCACCATTGATTCCCTCAAATCCTGCATACAGATACCCAAAACACTGAGTTGCATTTATAAAGAAATTAAACATTTATTTTTTTTGCATATAGGTCGGCCGGTCAGGTGGGGTAGCTCTGCTTCAAAGCTCCAGGTCATCTTGGCTTAGCTCTAGACTTTCTGGACTTTTGGTGAAATGGAGGACTGTCGTGTATCTCACTGAAGGCACAGAGTGAAGGGACTTCAGCTGGCCAGCATATGCTCTCTTCATGGCAATCACAGGGGTATGAGCTGCTGAGCCAAAGGACAAAAGGACCTTTAAATCTCTTGTGCATGTCACGTTTTCCTGACTAGAGCAAATTACATGGTTCAACATCAATAGAGTGGAGGAATACACCACACCCACTTTAGTGGTTTGTAGGTGTATGTGTTATGGAGAGATGAGGGATGGAGAGAATTGTGGACCATCCAATCTAGTGCATATGGCTTTACTTTGTATGAACTCTGTGTCTGCTCCTTCACCCTCCCATCTCAATTTTATGGCTAATGTACCCTGTGGGAGTGAGAGGACTTTCTATAACAAGTTTGAATTTTAAAGGAAGAGAATAGCTTCCAGATTGTTTAATGGCCATAAATCTAGAAGCCCTTCTAATTGATTTTCTTTTCTTTCTTTCTTTTTTTATTGGTACCCGGGATTGAATCCAGGGGGGGCTTTATCACTGAGTCACGTTCCAGTCCTTTTGTTTTATTTTGAGATGGGGTCTTGCTAAGTTGCTGAGTCTGGCCTTGAACTCTCGATTCTCCTACTTCAGCCTCTTGAACCCCTGGGAATACAGGTGTGCGCCACCGAGCCTGGCTGATTTTCTATTTTGGCACAACCTCTGGCTTCTTTGTTTATTTATTTTAAGATAAAAATGAATGTTTTAAGATGTTATTAAGATTTTATTTCCCTTCAGTGCTGTGAATGGAACCTCAGAGCTTTGTACATCCTAAGCTAGCAATCTACTACTGAGATACACCCCCAGCCTAAATTTTGTGTTTTGATGCAGTGTACATGTGAGTGTATCACTTAATGCATGTGTAAATATACAATGTAACTACTAAGAGATAAGTGGTCCTATTACAGAGAGATTCAGAGGGCCTAAAATAGTTCTAAGCATAAAACAGATGCTCATTAAATATTTATTGATTGAAATACATTGTTTGCATATTTACCAATGATTATTACTCATAAGTAGATGATAATTTGAGCCTGAACAGACATTTTCTTTTTAATATAGTGAGGTATATATATAAGCAATATCCTCTGATTTCTTAATGTCTGCTAATCACACCAAAAAGGTATTTATAATGTCACACATAGAAAAGTGATAATTGCATTTGCTCTTTTCAGAACTAAGAAAAATTATTGGATGCCTTTTTTCTCTTTTGTTTTTTAAAAATCATTCGTTTATATATCTTTAATGTATGAGATAGCAGTTTCACTGTTAGCCAGGCCAGTCTCAGATTTCTGAGCTCAAGCCATCTTCATGCCTTAGTCTCCCAAGTAGCTGGGGCTATAGGTGTAGACCTTGCTGTTTACAATATTCTTCTTTTTTTTTTTTTTAATTGTTTCAGGCTACATTTTGATTCATTGAACACAAATGGGGTACATCATTTCGTTTCCATGGTTGTACACCATGTAGATTCATACCATTCATGTAATCATACATGCACATAGGGTAATGATGTCTGTCTCATTTCACCATTTTTCATACCCCCCCATTTCCTTCTACATAATCCAGAGTTCCTCCATTCTTCTCTCACTCCCCACACCCCCCCACCCTGATTATATCATTCTCCACTTATCAGGGAAAACATTTGGCCTTTGGTTTTTTGTGATTGGCTTATTTCACTTAGCATGATATTCTCCAATTCCATCCATTTATTTGCAAATGCCATAATAATATTCTTTTTATGGCTGAATAATATTCCATTGTGTATATATACCACAGTTTCTTTATCCATTCATCTGTTGAAGGGCATCAAGATTGGTTCCACAATCTAGCTATTGTGAACTGAGCTGCTATAAACATTGATGTGGCTGTGTTACTCTCATGTGCTAATTTTAAGTCCTTTGGATATAAACCGAAGAGTGGGATAACTGGGTCAAAAGGTGGATCCATTCCAAGTTTTCTGAGGATTCTCTACACTGCTTTCCAGAGTGGGTGCACCAATTTGAAACTCCACCAGCAATGACATTCCTCATAGAAATAGAGAAAGCAATCATGAACTTCATCTGGAAGAACAAGAGACCTTGAATTGCCAAAACAATCCTGAGTAGAAAAAATGAAGCAGGAGGTATCACAATAGCAGACCTTAAACTATCCTACAGAACAATAGTAACAAAAATGGCATGGTATTGGCACCAAAATAGACAGGCAGATCATTGGTACAGAATAGAAGACACAGAGACAAAACCACATTACAGTCACCTCATACTAGACAAAGGAGCCGAAAACACAATGGAGAAAAGATCGCCTGTTCAACAAATGGTGCTGTCAAAACTGGAAATCCATATGCAATTAAATGAAATTAAACCTCCATCTCTCACTCTGCACAAAACTCAACTCAAAATGGATCAAGGACTTAGGAATTAGACCAGAGAATAGAAGACAAAGTAGGCCTGAATCTTCATCATGTTGGCTTAGGATCAGACTTCCTCAACGAGATTCCCAAAGCACAAGAAATCAGAGCAAGAATCAATAAATGGGATGGACTCAAACTAAAAAGCTTTTTCTCAGCAAAGGATACATCAAGAATGTGAAGAGAGAGCCTACAGAGTGGGCTTTTCTACATGCACTTCAGATAGAGCACTTATCTCCAAAATTTTTAAAGAGCTTGCAAAACTTTACACCAAAAATACAAAGAACCCAATCAATAAATGGGCCAAGGAACTGGACAGACACATTACAAAAAGAAGACATACAGGAGATTAATAAATATATGAAAAAGTGTTCAATATCTCTAGTAATTAGAGAAATGGAAATTAAGACAACTCTAAGATTTCATCTTACTCTAGTTAGAATGGGTATTATCAAGAACAGAAACAATAGATGTTGGTGTGGATGTGGGGGAAAAGGCACACTTTTACATTGCTGGTGGAGCTACAATATTCTTTTGATGTGATTAGAGTCCTTGGAACATCTAAATGGACAGAAATATGTATCAATATAAACAAAATCTACAAATTTTCAAGATTATGTCACTGAAAAATACCATTGAAATTACTTTGAAATGACATTTAATATTAAATTATTTTGATATAAAAGTATCCTGATACATGAGAAAGCAAATGTAAAATGAATAGGTGCTTCTCAAAAGATTTCTTTTTGAAAAGGAGGTGAATTAATTCCTGAAGTTGATTTTATGAAAACTGAACACATTATAAAACAAAGAACTTAACTGAAAGACATTTTGCATGTTATCATAGCTCATCTATTTAGAGAAGACCAAGGTACTAAATGCCTTCTAGGGCTTTCTTCAATGATTCTGAAAGTTCAGGCTACTTCCTTTGCTTTCTTACAGAAAGCATTTATTATACGTTAAACATGCACTATTGTCTCACATTATAATCCATCTTGCCAGATATATTAATGACAATAAAAAAGGAAGGAAACTAATATTCATGAAGTGTCTATTAGATGCCTGGTAAGGTGCTAAAAGCAAAGTCTTTTTAAGATGAGAAATATTTCCATTTTAGAAAAAGAGAAAACTAGGCTCAGAAAGTTTGTGGCAGAGTTTTTTGACCTTGGAATTGTGTTCTTTCACATGAGCCAAAACCCAAGAAAATTGTCCATTGGATAGTATACTGACTGGCTGGTATGAACTCCTCTGTAAATAATTACAGTGTAGTAAAACAGAGCTTTATTTAGAGATAAACAACAACTAAGTACATATGTTTTGCAATAGACAAATCACAGTGGTCCAAGGTCCTACAGTGGGTATTCCCCAATGCCACATGAGAAGCCCCAAGGAAAGGATCAAATTCAGAGCCACTCTCTAAGCGCTTCCCAGACGTGGGCTGAGTTGATGTGTGGGCTTCTCCTGGCTAGAGTTGTTCCTGTGGTTATTCCCGCAGGGTTTGCAGCAGTGACCTTACCCTTGGCCTCAAAATCTACTTCATCTTCTGGTGGTGTTTTGTTTTTCTCATGCTTCTAGGCCTGCTTTCCTAGCCTAGTAGAACATCAAAACTTTTTTCTTTGATTTTTCTCTCTCTCTCTCTCTCTCTCTCTCTCTCTCTCTCTCTCTCTCTCTCTCTCTCTCTCTCTCTCTCTCTGTGTGTGTGAGAGAGAGAGAGAGAGAGAGAGAGAGAGAGAGCAAGTTACTTATATCAGAGATTGAACCCAGAGGTACTGTTGCCACTGAGCTCCATTCCCAGCCTTTTTAATAAAATTTTATTTTATTGGTACTGGGGATTGAACCCAAGGGTGCTTTACCATTGAGCTATATTCCCAACAATTTTTATTTTGAGGCAGGGTCGTTAAGTTGCTTAGGGCCTTGCTAAATTGTTGAGACTGGCCTTGAACTTCCAGTCCTCCTGCCTCAGCTTCCTGAGTCACTGCAGTTACAGGTGAGTGTCACCATACCTGGCACCAGCCCTTTTTATATTTTTATGGAACTGGGGTTCGAACCCAGGGTTTTGGGAATATGAGGCAAATGCTTTGCTGCTGAGCTACATCCCAGCCTTTCCTTTTTATTTTAAGATGAGATCTCCCTAAGTTGTCCAGGTTGCCCTTGAACTTGTGATCCTTCTGCCTTAGCCTCCCAAGTCGCTGAGATAAGTAGCCCCATGCCCTGCCCAATTAACACTTCCTGATTTATAAGAAAACTACCAAGTTTCTTCTAAACTAGGTGTAGGTAAGGTATCCCTTTTATCAGGGCTGGCGATATAACTCGGTTGGTAGAGTGCTTGTCTCATAATCACAAAGCCCTGGGTTCCCAGCACCACAAAGAAAGAACAAAATTGAAGAAAATTATTCCTTTTGTCAAAGATTTTCCCAAACAAAAGTCTTTCTCTGGCTGGGGTTGTGGTTTAGTGGTAAGGCACTTGCCTAGCATGTGTGGGGCACTGGGTTCAATTCTTAGCACCACATATAAATAAATGAATAAAATAAAGGTCTATCAACAACTAAAAAAATTTTTTAAAAAAGTCTTCCTCTGCATGATGAAGTATAAACGTTTAGTAAATGTTTGTTGACTTCACAATCCAATCTGCTTCTGATAGGTGTTTTTTTGTTTATTTTTGTTTTCAGTGCTGCAGATTGGGCCCAGGAACTCGCTCATGCTAGGCGAGTGCTTTACCACTGAGTTACTTCCCTAGCCCTGCAATCTGCTTCTAATCAATCTGTCCCTTTTTTATGTTTAACCTGTCCTTCTTATTTACAATCAATCTAAAGAGAACAACTATTTTATTGCCATAAAAATAACAAGAGCTCCAGATTAGAAAAAATTCAGCGCTAGGAGACTTCATATAAGAAAAGGATAAACATTCCCCTAGTTCTGAGGCAGTGGAAGGTGGAGCCAGCCTTGAAGCATGTGCTGGTGACAGGTCAGTCTAACATCATGCTCTGGGCAGGTGTTAGCGGGCACGTCCAAGATGTAAGGAACACAATTGTGGCTGTGATTCTGATAGAACAAGGCATCAGCACATTTTCTCCTGTCCTGAGTCATCTTCCCTCTCCCCTATGGGACTTTAAGAGGGTTTCTTTCTTCGTGGACCATGACTTCACTTTCAGCCCTGAGCTTATGAGGAAAGACACCTGGCCTTGCTTTGTGCCTAACGCAGAGATGTTCTTATGGTTCTACCTTGTCTAACCCCAGCTTGTAGAGTAGGAAGTGAATATCAGGCAGACCTGGCCAGAAGAGTAACAATGTGAACTCACTGGAAACAGCTCTCTGCCATATCTCTAGAGACCTTACAGTATGCCAAGGCAGTACAGCAATAGTGAATGGTTAGAGGTTTGGTGGTAAACAGACCTCCTAAGTGTTCCTAAGGCGGTTGCTCTAAGTATAGGAGGAAGAGTTGAGAGAGCCCCAGAAGCCTTCAACTAGTAGCAGAATTTGGGAAGATACCAGAGGATTATCTCATTATCCTAGGTCAGTTCTTGATACTCATTCCACAGGATACCTGGAGTCAGTGACTTTCTGTGCCACTTAGCTGCATGTGCATTCATGGGAGCATCACCTGGTAAGGTAGTAACCCTGCTTTAAGCACCAGGCAAGTGCCCCTATTTATGAAACAATTAAGTGATGGACTATACAAATAATAATAATCAATAAATCAATAATAAATGTAATATGGCAAGCATCTTGAGATGAGATCATTTTGGAATAGAGTGGACCCTAACTCAAGTGATGAATGTCCTTATAAGAGACAGACAAGAAGACACAGAGGGGAAAAGGTCATGTGAAGATGGAGGGCAACCAGAAGCCAAGGAGTGCCAAAGATTGCCAGCAGCCACCGTCAACTGGTGCAAAGGGTTGGGAGTATAGCTTAGTGGTCAAATGCCCCTGGGTTCAGGCCCCAGTCCTGGGGGAGGGGAGGAATGAACAATCAAAGAGTCAAATGAATAGTTCCAGACCACTCCACTGCCCTAATATACTAACCCAAGTTAAAATTTTATTTTATTTTATTTTATTTATTTATTTTTTTAGTCCTGGGAATTGAACCCAGTGGTACTTCCCCTCTGTGTTAACTCCAGCCCTTTTTAGTTTTTATTTCAAGACAGGGTCTCCCTAAGTTACTGAGGTTGGCCTCAAACTTGTGGTCTTGCCTCAACCTTCTGAGTCACTGGGATGACAGGTGTGTGCTACTGCCCCCAGTAACCCGAGTAAATTATAATGTGTTTGGGAAATGTTAGTTAATTTACGTGTTACTAAGTTATGTATTCGCATTTATAACTGGCACTAGGATATATCTTGAGCAAGTGCTTGTTTTATTTCTTCAAAACAGTGTAAACTTGTTGCAAATGAAATCTTACCCAAAACTGCACAGAAGTTCAAACTCACCTGTGGTGGCATGGGATGAGGTCAGACGAGCTGTAGTCTTTCAGGGACTTTTCTTTCTCTCTGGAGAAATGAATAAGCCCAGAGGAGCCCTGTGCCCTAAATTGTACATGTGATAACCAACCACTAACATAGTCCCAAGAGGGTGAAAACTTTGGCAGATCTGCAGAGGTTTTAAAGTAGATGTAGAGCCCTTTCAAAGCAGGTAGGCTTTGCCAAGAGCCCCAAACTTTCTTTTAGATATAATCAGCTTAATGTAGATAGTAGGGGTTTTTCTCCAGTTTAAGATCCAATTAACAAAAAAATAAATAAATAAAATAAAATAAAAATAAAAAGCAGATGTGTGATGTACCATGTAAAAAGGGCTGGGGAGTCTACGGCCATACCACCCTGAACGCGCCCGATCTCGTCTGATCTCGGAAAAGGGCTGGGGAGATAGCTCAGTCGGTAGAGTGCTTGCCTTGCAAGCACAAGGCCCTGGGTTCGATCCCCAGCACCACAAAAAAAAAATAAATAAATAAATAAAAAAGATCCAATTAAGTCACTTTGGTTATAAAGATTATAAATAAATTGGCCACAATGGCACACACCTATAATCCCAGCAACTTGAGAGGCTGAGGCAGGAGGATCACAAGTTTGAGGCCAGCCTCAGCACTTAGTGAGACCCTGTCTCAAAATAAGAATAAAAAGGTCTGGGGATATAGCTTAGTAGTAAAGTCCCCCTGGGTTCAATCCCTAGTACAAAAAAAAAAAAAAAAAAAAAAAAATTAACCCAGAACTTTCTCCAAAATCTACAGTGTCTCAGGGGTGAAGGGATAGGGAAGGGAGTAGTAGAGCTTGGAAAATTTCTATATTTGGTTGTAAGAGATGTACATATTAAAGTACCATCTACCCCACCCTACCTCTGGAATGAAAAACATTACATAATTGTTATACTGTGATATTTCAACTTAGTGAAGGATGTTTTTGAGTTTTTTGTTTTGTTTTGTTTTTTTGTTTTTTCCCAGAAACAGTTTTATTTAGGAGAGCAGATACACACTCTAGGGAGAATGTGGGCCATCTTGAGAGTCAGAAACCTCTTTTTAAGTTTTTAGGAAAAAACAGAAAAGACTAACTCTATTATATATCAATATCACCATTTCATTGATATTTCTTTTGAGATAATATATTTTTCCTCCATGAAAACAAAATATATTTAAATGATAGCTTCATGTTTTTGTTAGAACTGATTCTGGTAATAAGCACGGGAAGAACTATTCACATTTCACATCATGTAGTTCAGATTTCTCAGGCATTTCACGTGCAATTTGATAAAATATCTTTTATTAGGTGCTTTATAGTTTCTAGAAAAAGAAATTACTATTGTCAGAGAGCATTTTATTTTCCCCGATGTATTACGCATCTCAGTTGTAAATGTGTTTGCCTGCAAGCAGCTGAAGATCCAAGAAAAAGAGACTTATACAGGGTTTATCTGCTTCAAGCAACATGATATCTGGTGTCACACTTCCAGTGCTGAGATGGTGACATGACCATGTTTTTGTGTGGCTCTCATTTTCATGGTCAAAAGAGAATTTGAGGGACTGGGGATATAGCTCAATTGGCAGAGTACTTGCTTCACATGCACAGGCCCTGGGTTCAATCTCCAGCACCACAGTGACCCACACCTATATCTCAGCAACTCTGGAGGCCGAGGGAGGAGGATAGTAAGTTCAAGGCCAGTCTCAGCGACTGAGTGAGGCTCTAAGCAAATTAACGAGACCCTGTCTCAAAATAAAAAATAAAAAGAACTGGGTTTGTGGTTCAAATTGTAAAGCACTCCTGGTTCAATCCCTAGTAGCAAAAATAAAACAAAAGACTGGGATGCGGTTCAGTGCTAAAGCGCCCCTGGGTTCAATCTCCTCAATACCAATAAAATAAAATAAAAAGAAGATAGCTTTACTAAAGGCATCACCTTAGTGTTCTAAGTAGGAAGAAAAAGAAAGAAGGAAGTACTAAGTTACTAAGTGGAAAGGAAATTGCCAGTCCTGTCCTTAAAAGAGCTTTTCTGAAAACTTTTCTCAAGCCAAGACTTTTGTTAATACTTCCTTGGCCAGAACTGGTCTACAGCTATCCTGCTTCTAAGCAAGCATCTCACTTTCCAGCACATGTGTGAGTGGATGCGGCTGGTTAGAAAAGTGATAAAATGGCTGTTGAGGGCGCCAGCTTTTAATCTGTCACTACTGATGTGGGACTTCTACCGAGTCCTTGTCATGTGGAATTACTTTAAACAAACAAAAAGTTTTCAGTTCAGAAGTTCCAGTTTAAGAATGCAATGTCCTCACCACTTATTTCCTCTTTCAAATGATAGATTTGGGCTGTCTTGTCTCTAAATAGCTACTTATTGTAGCTTGTGTTTTGAGAGCAGCATATCTAAGATCAAATGACAAAATGAAGGGAAACATCTTGTGACCTTTTTGGTTTTGGTCATTTGGGATGTATTTCTTGCCAGGACAGACAGTACAGTATTTTGAAATATTCTGGTGTTTATTTGTTCAAGACCAAGACAGAACCACCATGAATATGACTATAGATATATAGACTATAATGAAAAAAGAGCCAAATAATGAGATTTATATTTTTGAAACTTAGGAAAATGTATTAAACTAAGATAATTTCAATCAAAGAACTGTATTATCTTTTTTTTCTGTATTGTCTTTAGAGAGAAAAATTTTATTAAGATATATGGGTAAAATTTCACATTGTAGTTCTTAAACTATACTAAAGACACCTGACCACTGTTGATCAAAAAAAATCCAACTCCAATATCAGATCCTACTATAATTCTAGTATCAGATTATTATAATTCAAAGCTCTAAAATATTTTTTATAATAAGAATAAAATACTCTCATAGAGAAACTTTGTAAATGATGAGAGAAGAGTCCTTCATGCATCCACTAATGTAATACTTAACATTTTGATGTATTTCTGTTTGTAAACAGAAAATACTGATGGACACTATTTATTGAGTACATATTCTATGTCAATAATTTTATGTATAACTTAATGATCTCAAAAACTCTAGGAAGCTGGGTGTGATGGTACATTCCCGTAATCCCAGTGGCTTGGGAGGCTGAGGCAGGAGGATCCCAAGTTCAAAGCCATCCTTAGCAGTTTAGTAAGGCCCTAAGCAACTTAGCAAGACCTTGTCTCAAAATAAAAAAAGAAAAAGTGATTGAGCACCCCTGGGTTCAATCCTCTTTACCAAAAACAAACAAACAAACGCTCTAGGAACTAGGTATAATTTTATTCCTTCCTTCCTTCCTTCGTACTGGGGATAAAACCCGGGGGGGGGGGGATGCTTTACCATTAAGCTGCATCCTCAGCTCTTTTTTAAAATTTTGAGACAGTGTCTCCCTAAATTGCCCAAGTTGGCATCCTGCCTCAGCCTCTTGAGTCACTGGGATTATAGGTGTGTGCCACAGCACCTGGCCTTATCCCCTTATTTACAGATGAAGATGGTTATGGTTAAATTACTTGCTCAAAGTCTCATGGTAAGAAGCACAGCTAGATGTGAACTCAAAAAATCTTCAAAACTTCCACATTCTCAGAAACTGATCAGGCAGTGTTGGGGATCTAGGAGGGTAAAGTATATGGTCTCAAATGTTTTCTAATAGTTCTTTGTTCTTGTATTATTCGATTCAAGATTCTGACAGTTCAGAAAGACTAACAACCCAGCTGCCCATAAGTAGACTACATCTGAGAGCCATATTGATTCTTACTCTTCCTGAGGGATAAAATGTTGTATCTCTTTAAATTTGGTGCACTCCTTGCTCCTCCCTCATGTTCAATGCATTTTTTGGCTTTAATTTCCATAGCATTTCCAATGTATCCCATCAAAGAACAATGACACCATAGTTTGTATGTTTGTGTTTTCCTTGTGCTGGGGATGGGAACCTAGGACTATGCCCATACTAGGTAAATGTTCTATCGTTGAGCTATATCCCCTATCTATCATCTATCTATCACCTATTTTTGTGATATTAGAGATTGAACTCAGGAGTGTTGTACCCCTGAGCTACATTCCCCAGACCTTCCTTTATATTTTGAGACGGAGTCTCACTTAGTGCCAAACCTGGCCTTTACCTTGCAATCCTCCTGCTTCAACTTCCAGAGTCACTGGGATTGTAGGTGTGTGCAACACCAAGCCCCCACACCCACCCCTTTCTTGGTACCACGAATTAAGCCCAGGGCGTTTAACCACTGAGCCACATCTCCAATCCTTTTTATGTTTTTATTTTGAGAAAGGGTCTTGCTAATTTGCTTAGGGTCTTGCTAAATTACTGAGGCTAACCTTGAAATTGCAATCCTCCTGTCTCAGCCTCCCAAGCCACTGGGATTACAGGTGTGTGCCACTGTGCTTGCTTATTATTATTATTATTTTTTTTCTTTTGAGATAGGGTCTTGCTAAATTGTTAGAAGCTGACTTGGAATTTTGTGATCCTCCTACCTCAGCCGCCTGAGTAGCTGGGATTATAGGCATCTATCACCATGACTAACACAATAGATTTTTTTTTCCTTAAAAACCAAATGGTCTTTCTGTGGGAAAAATAGGTTTCCAACAAGGAACCTATAGATGAACTTCTTAAAAACAATTGATTAGTTAGATCATCCATTAATAAAACTAATTACATCGTATGATCCTTGTGTTCTACGGTAATTGACCCTTTTTAAAAGTCTCTTAGTACCATTGGATCACTTTATTATTGAAAGTTATGCACATAGGTCCCTAATAACTTGCTAACTCAAATTGTGTATATTTAGCCATTACCATTTGGCAGGGACCTTACCTATTTTACATTATAGTCGATATACCATTTATGCTCAGTAAAAAAATTTATCCTCTTTCATTTATTTTAAAGAAGTTCTAGTTGTGCAAAAAATTCAAACAAAAAAATGAAGCGAAAGCCCCCTTAAACTGCTTCCAATCCCCATTCCCTCCCAGAGGAAACTCGGCGATCAGTTGGAAGGGTTGGGGACGTGACTCAGTGGTAGATTGCTTGCCTAGCAAGGCCCTGGATTCAATCTTCTACTCTGCAGTAAAAATTCAAAAAGAGCAAGACACGGTGTACATGCCTGTGATCCCAGCGACTCGAGAGGCTGAGGCAACAGGATTGCAAGTTCAAAGCCAGCCTCAGCAATTTTGTGAGACCCTAAGCAGTTTAGCAAGGCACCATCTCAAAAATGGAAAAAATAAAAGTGTGGGTGGTGCTGGGAATGTGGCTCAGTGGTTAAGCACCCCTGGATTCAATCCCTGGTACAAAAAATAGAAATAAAAAATAAGAAATAATAATAAAATTGAAAAAGAGTGAACTGGGGTTGTGGCTCAGTGGTAGTGTGCTCACCTAGCATGCCTGAGGCCCTGGGTTTGAGCCTCAGCACCACATAAAAGTAAAATAAAGGTATTGTGTCCACCTACAACTAAAAAATATATTTAAAAAAATTTGAAAAGAAAAAAGAAATGATCAGCTTGAGGTAGAGACTTCCAGTTCTTTTCTATACTGTTACCTATAGGTATATGTCCACATACAGAAATATAGATGGTTTTTGGTGTGTTTTATTTAAAAACTTAAACATGCTAATCAGTGTGATTTGCTTGTCTCACATAATATGTCTTGGAGTTCTTTCCACATCAGTACAGAAGGTCCATCTTATTTCTTTCAACTGCTGCCAGGTAGTACATGATGTGGATCTACAATGGATTACTTAACTAGTCCTATTTTGATGGCCAATTTAGTTGTTTGTACTAATGAAGCTACAGGGAGCATCTATATCCATTTCTCTTTCTACACATGTGCCAGCATTTATATAGGGTAGATATCTAGCAGTCAGTTTCTTGGGTTGAATATTTATACCTTAAAAACTTTAGGACACAATAAAAATGAACTCATAGCCAAGTACATATCAGTTTATGCCACAGATTCCTTGTGATCACACCAGAGCTTTGTAATCGGGTAGATCCAGCCCTTCAGCAGCCTTCTGCTTTTCCAGAATTGTTTTGGATATTCAGGTCCTTCACATTTTCATATGAATTTTGGAATCAACTTATCAATTATTACCAAAGTGCCTAATGGCTTCCTCCCCCTTAGGCAGATTTTTAAAAATTGAGATAAAAATTCACCATTTTAGCCATTCTAAAATATACAATGCAGTGAGTTTTAATGTATTCACAAGGTTGTACAAACATTGCCACAATTCAATTCTAGATATTTTCATCACCCCCCCCAAAAAAACTTGTATCCATTACCTCCCTACCAGTCTTTAGTAAACCAATTTCTACTTCTACAGATTTGACTTTTTTTTGGATGTTTTTTCTAAATGAAATCATAAATATGTGCTTTTTTGTTCATTTTTCTTTTTGGTGGGAGGCTGTGCTGGGGTTACACCTTACACATGCTAGGCACGCACTCTGCCACTGAGCTACATGCCTAGCTTGTGCCCTTTTGCATTTTCTTTCATTCAGCAGTGTCTTCATGGTTCATCCATGTTGTAGCTGGTATTACCAATTAGGATTTTGATGGAGAGTGCATTGAGTTCATAGATCAATTTGAGGAGAACTGCCATCTGAACAATGTTAATACTCTGACCTACAAACGAAGTATCCCTCCATCTGTTTAGGTCTTCTTCATCTTGTTTCAGCAGTATTGTAGAGTTTTTAGTGTAGAGGTCTTGCACATTTTTTTTCAGACTTATTTCAAAATATTTTTACAAATTTTTGATGCTACTATAAATTACATTTTTAAAAATTAGAAGCAGGGCATGGTGGCACAAGCCTGTAAACCCAGAAAGTTGGGAGGCAAGAGGATAGCAAATTTGAGCCCAGCCTTGGCAACTTAGTGAGACCCTGTCTCAAAAAAAAAAAAAAAAAAAAAAAAAAGGGACTGGCGATGTAGCTCAGAGGTAGAGTACCTGTGGGTTCAATCCCCAGTACCACATAAGTAAATAAATTATAATAGCCAATTGTTGCTAGTATACAGAAATATGGTTGATTTTTGTATATTGATTTCCCTGATTTTCTCCAGCTTCTATTTATTTTATTTCCTCTTTTATTGCTTACTCTGGTTTTAATTTGCTTTATTTTTCTAATTCCTTAAATTAGAAGCTGGGTCAGAGTTAAGACCTTTTGCTAGGTACGTAGCACATGCCTATAATCCCTGCTACTCCAGAGCCTGAGGCAAGAGGATTGTGAGTTTGAGGTCAGCCTGGGAAACATGAGTCCATGTCTTTAAAAAAAAAAAAGAAGAAGAAGAAGAAGGAGAAGGAGAAGGAGAAGGAGAAGGAGAAGAAAAGAAAAAGGAAAAAAATCTAAATGACTGTGAATGTAGCTATGTAGCTCAGTGGTAGAATGCCTCTAGGTTCAAGCCTCCCCGACAATACACACAAAAATAAGCTTGCTTATGATTGTTATGTCCTCTTGATAAACTGATATTATTATCATTATGAATTGACCTTCTTTTTACAGCAGTAAAGTATATTTCTTGTAAGTAGCACAGAGTTGGTTCTTTTTGTTTTAAATTACATCCTCATGATCTCTGCCTGTTATTAGGGATGTTGGGTCATTTACATTTAATGTGATTATAGACATGCTTAGTTTTAATTATATTATCTTGTTTTCCATTTGTGTCATCTGTTTTTTTCTTTTCTTTTTCTCTTATTCTTTAGTACAGTTAAATGTTATGTTTATGATTTTATATTATTGCCATTATTAGTTTATTAGCTTTGTTATCTTAGTGATTGCTTTTGGATTTATAATGCATCTTTAATGTATCACAGTCTACCTTAAGTGATATTATATTGCTGTGTTTTAGGTAAGTTATAATAGCGTATTTCCATGTCTCCCCTTCTAGCCTTTACATGATTGGTGTCATACATTTTTCCATATACAAATGTTACTAGCTCTGTAATACATTACTTTTATATTTGTTTAAACATTCAATTATCATATAAGTAATGAGAAGCCAAAAACTTATAATTTATTCATGTAGTCACTATTTGCAGTGTTTATTCCTTTACATAGGTCCATATTTCTGTTGGTTATCATTTTTCTTCTCTCTGAAGAACTTCTTTTAAATATTTCTTAACACAGAGAGGGCTGGTGGATGAATTCTTTCAGCTTTGTTATATCTCAAAATATGAAGTTTGTGGTCAAAATGATTTAGTGTTTGTTCTCCAGATTCATTAGCAACTTATTGTGGATTTGTATGTGGAGTGTATATTTATTCATGTTTATATTTGTATATTTTAGCATAATAAGGTCTCTTTTTTAATTGAAGTTTTTATTTGTTAGTTTTAATGCCTGCAATGAGCACTCAGTTCTGGACAAAAGGACAGTCTCAACATACAGGGAACACAATCTCCTCCTGCCCTGGGAGAGTCTGTAATCCAGCCATGGAACAGATCTTTTGCATTCAGCCCTCAAGTACAACTTATAATAATTGTGCCTAGAATGCCCCAAATAACATTTTTCTTTTAAATTCTGTAAAAACCTGCATTTATTAAATTAACGTTTCTCCTTTCCCTTCCTAAAATTTGGAATTATTAAACTGCTATTTCAGTATTTACTTAAATTTCTTCAGAATTCCTAGAATGAAAAGTTCTTATACAAGGAACATCAGAAAAGCAGAGAGTGATTTCAGTTTTCACAACTTCCTGATACATAGTTGTGATTGTATAGTTTATTCTCATCTGAACCATCAGCAGACAGCTGCTAGGTCTCTGTGGAACCCTGTTTAGAATAAACCCGGCAACTAGACAATGGAACAGAGAAGAGGAGGGAATAAAAAGTTCACATTAAATGAGAAGTCACAAATAAGAGAGAAGAACAATTTCTAGGAAACTACAGTACCAACGAGTTAGAGCCACTAATAGTTGAACTTAAAGATGGTTAGGAAATTCACTGGCAACAAAGGGGTGGCGCATCAAAAGGCATGGAAGTTGGAATTTGCCAAGAGGTTTGATTAGAAGCATCAATAATAAAAGAAGCTGCTATAATAAATTATCAGAAAGTCAAGTGGCTCAAAACTACACAAATTTCTTTTACAGTTTTAGAGGTCAGAAATCCAAAATTGGTTTCACTGAGCTGAAGTTAAGGCATTGATCAAGTGTTGTTCCTTTGGGAGGCTCTCGCACAGACTTCGTTCCTCTGTTTTTGGTTTCTCGTGGCTAACCACCTCTCTTGGTTTGCATCTTTGTCACTCTTGTCTTCTGCTTTTTCACATTTTTTCCCCTGATTGTCTTTTGCCTCCCTTTTCCATTGTAGGTATCCTGATAATCCAGGAAGGACCCTCTCCCTTAGTTTAACTCAAGTGAGCCAGACAGTGACATGTACCTGTAGTCTCAGGTACTTGGGAGGCTGAGGCAGGAGGATTGCTTCTGATCAGGAGTTAGGCAACATAGTGAGACCTGGTCCTGCCATCCCCCGCCAAAATGTCAAGTATTTCTGGACTTTAATTACATTTACAAAGTATCTTCACTGCAACACCAAGATTAGTGTTTGGATAACTAGGGATAATAGTCTAACCATAAAAGTGATTATATATAATAGTTTTCTTTAAATGTGCTCAGTATTTAAATATATATGCTGAAAAAGAAAAATTTATTTCACAGTGTAATGAAAAACCCATGTCACTTTCCATAAACCTGAAGTCTATGAAAAACAAATACCATGAAAATACTTGTTAAGTTCTAGTTACATACCACACTGCCTGCCAAAGGCTGAGTCCTAGCTCCATCTCAGAGAGAGAGATGTTAACGATTTAGCACCAAACTGAGCCTTTCTCTTCAATAGGAAAAAGAAGGATGAAAAACTTCCAAAAGAAATGACTTTTGCCCAGTATGGTGGTACATACGCCCTTGTAATTCCAGAGACCCAGAGACAGTAGAGGCTGAGGCAGAAGAATTACAAGTTCAAGGCCAGCCTCAGCAATTTAGCAAGTCTCTGATTCAAAATAAAAAATTTAAAACAGAGCTAAGGCTACAGCTCAGTGGTAAACTGTTCCTGGGTTCAATCCCCAATGCCAAGAAAGAAAGAAATTTATTTATTTTTTCATGTGAGGCTCTGGGTTTAATCCTCCAGTACCAAAAGTATCTAAAATAAATGACTTTCTCAATTTTTATTGTATACTAAAAAAAATCCTGTCACACATTGCTAGAGATTCTGTTTCAAACTTTGAGAAACATTGGCATAATGTTTCTAAGTCCGAACTCCTGTGTCTGACAGGCTAAGCTGAAACCCAGCCTGTCTGCTGTATATAGCTGTTCATTGTTACACCATTTCCCTGAATCTGTTTTCCTACCTGTAAATGGAGGTAATAATAAATCCTTCTTTACAGGTCTATTTGTAGATATTAAGTGAGATAAAGCATGCACAGCCCTTGGCGTCATGCCCACTGGTATGTGCCTTGAAAATGTCAGTCATTTTTAAAGCAGGAAGTCTGTCATAATTCCAGCATCAGGATACTTTCTGGAATTACTAGCTTCCTACTTTCCCTCCCTAACCTCAACTTTATAAGACATGCTTGGCTTTGATATCATCTCTTCACTTTCCAAGTGCAAAAGTACTTCCCTGAAATTTTATTTCCACTATGGAATTAGAAGCATAATTCAATTAAAAGCAACTTTGTGGAAGGAGCACAGAAGTTTAGAACCCAGGTGGGATTGTAGGTAAGGTTATCCAAGAAATGTATAGTCTGTATGATTTCCCATAATCTTCATGGGTTAATAACCCACAGATATTTGGGGGTGAAAACCTACTATGTGTAAAACTCCATGACAGTTTCTGTGCTAATGGTCCTAGTGAACTCTGGGCTGATGTCTGTAACATACTCTAAGGGGTGACTGTAAGCCATAGTCCATACAAACTAGAGCCACTTTCAGTGGAGAGGAGCAAACTACAGGAATAAAATTATAGCTTGCTTAGAATTGTACTCTACATTTCCCTTTGGCTTCCTGATTTTTTCTCAGTATAATTTGAGGTGTTGACAATGGACCACAAAAATCTAAGTGATTTTGAGTACCAAGCCACCTTGAGAAGTACCTTTCTCTCTAGAATTCCTGCTAGCTAAAATTAGCAAGCATATTTGGGATTAGAATTGCTGGATGTAAACTATAGAAAGAGTGCTTTCTGATGAAAGATTCTCATTTATCATACATGCTCTGATTTGGCAAAACTTTATAGTATCCACCAATAAGTGGTAATGGATATGTAATTTTCTATGGTCTTAACATATTAGTTATTTAAAAAAATGTATACCTTGTTCTGGAAGGGGAGATGCAGAGGGTATTATTTCAACTTTTTAAGAGGCACAAATTTTTAAAAATCTGGTCATGTCTATGACATCTTAATTATATATTGAATTATTGCCAGGTTTTCCTACTTTATTAGGTAATGTGAATTATGGCTAAATTATTAATAGAAGTTAAAAGCTAATTATTGAAATTATAGTGTGGCTTACTTAATATTAATTCTCTCCAGATTATATTTCCATATTATTTTTACAATAGTCTTGTATAAATGATGTGACTAGACACAGTGTTTGTCTTTGGTGTTGTGCAGTAAAGCAGGACTGTAGTTGCAGTCTTTAGAGAAAAGTATCCTGCTACATTGCTTTTCATTGAGATGAGGCATAGATCCAGGTTTTATGAAACATAAAGCTTAGGAGTCCTTCTTCCAGAAAAAGAGAATACCCAAACAATGGACTTTTGCAAGTTAAGGGGGAAAAAGTGACCCTGTGAGCATATTAGTAAAGTCTCTTGTAGCGTCTAAAAAAAAAGAGAGGGAGGGACCCAGCATAGTAGCACCTCTGATTAAGATATATCACCATGGAAATTTCTAAGAATGCTTCGGTTTCCAATTAATGAAGAAGCTCTTTGGGTTTGATCCTTGGGGATGGCCAATCTTGCCAACAATCAGTTACCTGCACCAGATGATGAATTACTATGTTCCTGATAGTGTTCCCTTGTCAAGTTTAGCATATGAATTTTTCAAAAGAAATAGCCAAAATTATAACTAGCCACTTTCATGAGATATGAAAAATGGAAATAAACAAATATACATAAATGAAAATTTTTTTCTGAGTAAAGATTTATTTCCTAGAAATTAATAAGAAAATGATTTCTCGTATTTACCTACTTTGTCAAAGAATGTCACATACAAATATTAGGTTTAATTTGTGGTTGAAAATTAAAAAAGTAAAGCAAGAATCCTAAACTTAAAGTACTTCCCCATAACTGGGAAAGAACAGCTTTTTATGCCATTCTTAGATGTTCATGGTCAAAAAAAGAAAAAAACAAAACAAAAATTATTGCAGGTAGGAAATACAAGCAATCTCTATAGATAAGTAATGCTAGAAGAAACATTTTTTTCATGGCTTCATGAAATAATTTCCTTTATTTTCCATTTTTTATTATAGAGAATTTTGGACCTTTTCTCGTTTCAGCTACACAATTTTTTATTTTATTTTATTGTTTTGTGGTGCTAGGAATTGAACCCAGGGGCACTTTACCTCTGAGCTACATCCCCAACCCTTTAAATTTTATTATATTGAGACAGGGTTCTCACTAATTGGCCAAGGCTGGACTCAAACTTGTGATCCTTTACCCTCAGCCTCCTAAGGAGCTAGGAAGTTCATGCCCCGGTGCCTGATTCAGAGACATGATTTAATAACCTAATGTTTGACCATGTGTCTCCCCTTCTTTCCGAGGATGAAGAATAAAACAATTAAGACTGGGACATGGCCCATTTCATCACCTTAAATGGTATTTGAGGTGTGGACACTGGAAAGACAGAGGATACTGTTTGAATGAGATAATTGCTAAACCCAGATGAGGCAGGCATGATTCATGGACTTGACTTGGTCTGTCCAGTCTGTACGGTGGTCACCACTGTTGTCAGGTGGGTTAATTGTGAATGATGGCATTCATTAAATAATTCACCAGTAAGTTAAATTTAATGCATATCTCACCTTTTTTGCCTAGGATTTGAAGCGACTCATATGTAAAAAATACAAAATGTTAAAGACTGACCACGGAAAATAGAATAGGTTAGTAATCATGATAGTGGTGATGTGGGTACTCATAGAATACACATTTCCTATCTAGGAAGGCCACTCCAGACACTATAATATGATGAATTTGTCTCAGAGACCAAATTTGTCATGGAGATCAAAATGTAAAGAGAACTAGGGATAGTTATAAATTTTTAGGATTGAGGGTGTATTTCAGTGGTAGAATGTCTTCCTAGCATGTATAAGTCCCTGGGTTTGATCCCCAGCACCAGAAAAAAAGAACTTTATCATGAGAGAAAAAAATATTTGTTTCTCTTGGGGCTGGGATCGTGGCTCAGTGGTAGAGCGAGTGCTTACCTCACATGTGTGAGGCACTGGGTTCCATCTCCAGCGCCACATAAGCAAATGAATAAAATAAAATAAAGGTATTGTGTGCATCTACAACTAAAACAAAATTTTAAAAAATATTTGTTTCTCTGGAAGGTTACACTGTTCCTAACACTACTTTTATTTTTTATTTTTTAATTTTTTTTTTTACTCATATACAAATGGAGCACAACTTTTCATTTCTCTGGGTTATACAGGATGCAGAGTCACACTGTGTAATCTTACATGTACATAGGGTAATAATGCCCATTATTAATAATGCCCATCTCATTCCACCATCTTTCCCATCCCCACCCCCTCTCCCTACCTCTACTCCCCTCTGTCCAATCTAAAGTTCCTCCATTCTTCTCTCCCACCACCCAACCCCATTATGGATCAGCATCCACATATCAGAGAAAACATTTGGCCTTTTGTGTTTTGAGACTGGCTTATTTCACTTAGCATGATATTCTCCAACTCCATCCATTTACCTGCAAATGCCATAATTTCATTCTTCTTTCAGACTGAGTAATATTCCATTGTGTATATATGCCACATTTTCTTCATCCATTCATCTGTTGAAGGACATTTAGGTTGGTTCCAGAGTTAGCTGCTCTAAACAGTGCTGCATCAATGTAATTTGCTGATTTTAAGTTCTTTGAGTAGAAACCAAAGAATGGTATAGCTGGGTTAAATGTTGGTTCCATTCCAGGTTTTCTAAGGAGTCTCCATACTGCTTTCCAGAGTAGTTGCATCAATTTGCAGTCCCACCAGCAATGTATGAGTATTCCTTTTCCCCCATGTCCTCGTCAACATTTATTGTTGCTTGTATTCTTGATAATTGCTATTCTGACTGGAGTGAGATGGAATCTTAAAATAGTTTTGATTTGCATTTCTCTAATTGCTAGAGATGTTGAACATTTTTTCATACATTGTTGATTGATTGTATAGCATCTTCTGTGAAGTGTCTGTTCCTTAGCCCGTTTATTGATTGGCTAACACCACTTTTAAAAGAAAGTTCTGTAAACATTATTCACAGCAAACAAAATAATGGGCTTATAAGTTGTTTTTAGTATTGTCAGTTGACAAAGACAACTGAATTTTAAATGGCTACTGCATGAAAACAGCTCTGCAGGGAGTAATCCATAGGATGGAATGAACCAGAAACCATTTACCAACCAATTAACCTAAATATGAAAAATAAAAAACATGCTAAAGCGAATATAACTCTAATTTTGTACTTCCAATTCCTTCTTAATAAGGTGTGGGTGAAATTGACTGGAAGAAATGTTTCTGACCTAGTTCTGATTTAGGTTTTCTTTGCTCTTTGTCCGTGTTCTTTGTAAATTTCATGGATTATAGTTGAATAATTATGGAATTTATTTCTAATTGCTCTGATTGAGATGCTAAAGGATATTTGCTGCATTTCATTTTTATTTATTTATTTATTTTTGGTTTTGAGGCTTGCACCCAACATGCTTTACTGCTGAGCCACATCTCCAGTCCTTTTTATTCTTCATTTTGAGACAGGATCTTGCTAAATTCCTTTGCATTTCATTTTCTATAGCTCATTCTATTTTCTCTCTGCATCACAGATTCTTAGTTCATTTTTGAGATGGTTACCTGTAGAACAGAAGAATGGAAATATGGCATCAGGAAGGCATTTGGTAGACTTCTGTGATACCCTCCTTTATGGACAGGATGGAAGGATATTATTTGGGTGGCATATCTGTAGCCAACTGAATAACTGTATCTAAGTTTACAGACTGTCATTCTGAGGAGAGGACTCCATGGCTATGAGAATTAGTTCAGGCACAGGAAATGCAAAAGGAAGAACAGGTTTTGATGGTGGAGTAGATGCACTCAGTGTTGGACATGTCTATGAGACTTTCAGGTTGAAACATTATCAGTGAAATTTATTGATTTGGAGATGGATGTGGAAGAAGAGCATGGGGCAGGGAATAGGGAAACAGAATTATATAATAATAGTTATATAATACAATAAACATTTATTGAGTACTAAGCAACTATGTACCAGGTGATGTCTAAGCATTTGGCATGTTATAACTGATTCTCACAACTACCATAATGATTATCACGTTATAATCTTCATTTTACAGATAAGGAAATGAACTGTGAGAGGTGAATAACTTTCCCTAAGCCTGTACAGCTAGTGAGTGGTAAGAAATGACATGAGCACCCTGCTTTGAGATAAGGATTTGGGTGTTATCAGTAGTTAAGCAATAGCTCAAGACAGCCATGGTTGAGTTGCTGGGGTCCCCGGTGTGGACAGAGGTACATTAACCCACAGAGAATCTGTGATGACTTTAGAGGTTCAGGAAAATAAAAGTCATGCTTTTCACATATGTGCATTTTCTGGAGGGTATGTTCATAGTTTTTAGCCCCCAAAGTTAGGGAAATGTTATAATGAGAATAAATAGGAGGAGAATGGCAGAAACCTGGGGACAAAATTTTGGAACAGAGGAATGGTCAGTAATGTGAGATGCAGTATACACCCAGGAACCAAAACAAGAAGGAAGGCAATGGAGACATCAACAGAACCATTTCAAAGGAAGGATGGGTGGCAAGGCAGATTGTAGTGAATGGCTTGTGGACCTTCGATGCAGACGATCCTGGAAGGGAGAGCATGACAGAAAGGAGGGAGAAATGGTGGTGGCTAATTAAACAAGGAACCAGGATGAGGAGAAGGGTTTTAATCTTTTTGTGAGGGAGTCCTGAGTGTATTTAAATGTTAAGAAGCAAATGTAGGGAGCAGCTATGGATATAAAATAAAAGAGGGTAGGAAGAGTGGTGCAGGTCTTGAAGGTCGTGGGAACAGATGGAATCTTAAGGACAGGTAAGGAGAATATCTTGGGGAGAGTTGAGCTCTGCTTCAAGATGGAAGAGGAGGTAATGAGAATAAATATAGCTAAGTTTGGAGGCAGTGGAGAGGGCTTTATACTTTTCATCATGAGGAAATAAGAGACCTGGGTATGTGAAGCAATTGCTGGAGTGTTTCATAGGTGATTTGTAGCAATTCTGGAACTCCTCTCCCAAAGAAAACATACTCTCCTTCATTGAATTTCAAGACTCTAGGTTATTTTAGATCTTCTTTTGACTGCTTTGAGCAACCCTTTTTTGATTCCTTGTCCTGGATCTTCCTTCTCTCCCTATTTATTTTTGGTACAGGGGATTGAGCTCAGGGGTGCTCTACCAACAGAGCTACACTCCCAGCCAAAGTTGACCTTGAATTTACAATCCTCCTGACTCGGGCTCCTGAGTCACTGGGATTACAAAGGAGTGTGCCACTGTTCCTGGCTCTTCTCTCCACATTTAAATGCATTTTGGACTCCTGTAATGTGGTATAGTTGAACAATTAAGGAATCTTAGTACCTGCCCTGGTTCAAAGCCTAACTTTACTGCTTCCTAGGTTGTGATCTTGGGCAAGATCCCTAAATTTGCTGAGCTTCTTGGCTACTTAAGCCATGAAGTGAGTAAGATAAAACTAAAATTCATATTACATAAGAATTAAGTGAGAAATCATGCACACAATGCCCAGCACAATCCTTGACATGTAAGAGAATAGACTCCCTGTTTATTCTCTTTCCTGGGGTGGTGATCCCCAAAGACCAACCCTCTTTTCAATGTGTAGTTGAGAAAGTCACTGAATCTTTTTGAGTTTATTTATATCTGCATCTCAAAAATGGAGACAGTTCTACACAATATTATTGTGAATCTGAAAATAACTGTGAAGCTGGGCACTACGGTGCATGACTGTAATCCCAGTGGCTCAGGAGGCTAAAACAGGAGGATCTCAAGTTCAAAGTCAGCCTCCGCAACAGCAAGACACTAAGCAACTCAGTGAGACCCTGTCTCTAAACAAAATACAAAATAGAGCTGAGGATGTGGCTCAGTGGTCCAGTACTCCTGAGTTCAATCCCTGGTACCCAACCCTCCCCCCCAAAATGAAAATAACTGTGGAAGTCCTTGGGAGGGTGGTCCAAAATTTTTTGTTGAATCTAATATCATCTACTTCCTGAACTCCACTTTTCCCCCTCCTTTGAGTGTCTCAAGTATATTTTCCACCTACTTCTCTCACTTGAGGATTATGTTCCTACTTCCAATCGCCTGATGAATATCTCCATTGGATTATCTGCCAGTTAGTATAATTACTTTAATTTTTGATATATTCACAACTCATCTATGATCTTTTCCATGTTGTAGATCCTGGCAAACCCTTCCTCCTGGGCCCACTTTCCCCCATGGCAGTCACTTCTCTTTCTCCTCATTGTGCTGGTTATCTTATAGCTTGCTGTATTTTCCACCTGCCCAATACTTCATGCCTGAGAAGACTGATTTATGCAACATCCCTTGGTTTCTCTTGCCAGCTGGCTTTTGATTGGAAGATTTTTGTTAACAAGAGAGGCCAGAGCCTTCCACTAGAGAATATGGCATGGTCCCATTAAATTGGAAGCTAAGACTACCCTCTTGGTTATTGTATGCACTGGCAGATTACTGAGGAGAAATTTGGTCATTTTTCCAAAAAGATGATGGAAAATTGTCCTCAGGACTCATATCTTGTAGGAATGAATGTTTTGTTTATCTCAAAAGGTGCTGATGGGGAGGGGAGTAAAGAGAATATGGCTTTCTTCCAGTGGTGATAAAGAAAGGAATTATGATGATTGGCTATGACCTCCAAAATAGTCATAGAGGTGGGTGTGTAATCCATGCTAAGTGATTTTTTTCTTCTTCATCCTTTCACTCTCCTGCTATCCAGTATGAAGTACTGAAGGTATTTAACATGATGATTTAGGTTCTTCTCAGAACTTGACTGGATTGACATCATGCTGGGGCTAAGGATGTTTCCCACATGTTGGATGTCCAGGTTTCTTTGTTGGAGGGAATAGCAAAAATGGATGCCAAGGCCAGGTACAGTGGTGCACACCCATAATCTCAGGGACTTGGGAGGCTGAAGCAGGAGGATTACAGGTTCATGTGGACAACTCTGTGTCGGGAGCAGGGAAAATGTGGGGAGGGGACCTGGGGGTGTAGCTCAGTGGTGGAGTTTCCCTAGGTTAAATCCCCAGTGTCACAACGATAACCCAGGAGACTTTTCCTTTGAATTACATCCATTCTACCCTGGGAGGATTTTCCTTTGAATGTATGTCACCCAGTGGCTTCCACTAATGGGGAGGTACAGCAGATGGAAAGGTGGGAGAGGAGGGGAGGCTTCCATATTTCTCCCCAATTCCCTCCCTGTTCACAGTGCTTCTCTTACTAGACTTGGGTGATACCTTTTTCCCCCTTGGTCCTTTCTGTAGGTCAGGTTCCCTGGGAAGCAGTCTCTGAGTCTTCCCCTGTCCAAGCTTTGCAGGGAAGTGCTCTTGGGATGACCTCCTGGGGTAGGGAAGTCATGGGAAGACCTTACTAGGCAGAGGTGGCAGGGATGGCCCTGTAATCAGGGCCAAGTGAGCTGGACCCTTATCCCTTCATCAGTCATTGCATGTTGCCCCTGGGGGAGGAGTTGTGCCCTTGAGTGAGGAAGTTCCCTTTACTGGAGGACAGGTTCCAGAGAGGGATTTGACCGAGACCTGTTTGCCCTAGCACACCCATCTGTTATTAGAAGAGTGTTCCAGTCCTGGAGGGGCATCTCGGTGGTTCTTCGTCACACCCCTTCAACCCAGGGGCCTTAATAGTTTGCTGTGGTTGCTAGTTCCTGGGCACCCAGCATCTAGGTTTGGTGTCTCTTCACAATTTTCATCTGAGAACCATCTGAGTTGATCTGTTTCCTTTCAGGACCCTGACTAATATTAACACAAATTACATAGACATATAAGTCCAAACTCTTACATGTTTAGCAATTCAGTGTTCTATGATAGGGAGACCTGATCTGGCCTGGGAGGTGAGGGGAGTGTCAAGGAAGTGACATCTGAGCCAAAACCTGATGAGTCAAATGAATGGAAAATAGAGAAGGGAGGATGTTCCCATTGAAGAAAACATGAATCTGTATGGCTTGGAACACAAGGTGGCAGAGGAGGCTGTAGAGGAAGAGGAGGGGAGACAGGAAACTGGGCAGAAGAGAAAGGCAGGGACCACACCCTCCTGGCCTCTTAGCTTTGTGGTCTCTCAGTTCTTTGGGAATAATTCTAAAGGCAATTAAAAAACAAAAACAGGGCTGGGGTGTAGCTCAGTGGCAGGGTGCTTGCCTGACGTGTGACACACTGGGTTCGATTCTCAGCAAGTAAAATAAAGGTCCATTGACAACTAAAAAATAGTTGAAAAATAAAAACAAAGACAAAAAACTTAAAGCTGAAAAGCTTTGGAGGTTTTGAGCTGGGGAGGGACACAATCAGATTTTCATTTTAAGAATATCTCTGTCTACCAAGGACCAGTGCTATCATTAATGGGGGTGGGGATTCCTACTTGCCTATCAGTGTCTCTTAAAAGCAGGAAAGATTCTTTGGTTTATCAAAGACTCCAGATGGACAGAGGTTTCTCTCCCTTGGCTAATCAGGTTCATAGCCATAGTACTTCATGGGCAGAAGGATGTTATATTGCACACCCCACTGGGCTTGTTGCAAGTTTTTCATATCATGATGACTTATTGCTTTTATCCTCTAGTAGGTTAGATAATACTAAAAATGCATCAACCCTTAGGTTTTTAACCTTTTTAAAATTGATGCATTATAATTACATATAATTGTGGGACCATTGACTTTTTTTTTGGGGGGGGGGGTGCTGGGGATCAAACCCAGGGCCTTGTGCTTACAAGGCAAGCACTCTACTGACTGAGCCATCTCCCCAGCCCACCATTGACTTTTTTAAAGTACAGTAACATTTTTTACTACATATCAATAAGTTGGAAGATGCATACTATTTTGGTCAACCTTTTTGCTGCTATGACTAAAAGACCTGACAAGAACAATTTTAGAGGAGGAAAAATTTATTTGGGGGGCTTATGGTTTGAGAGGTCTCAGTCCATAGACAGCTGGCTCCATTACTTGGGGCTCAAGGTGAGGCAGAACATCATGGCAGAAGTGTGTGGTAGAGAGAAGCGGCTCACATGATGATCAGGAAGCAAAGAGATTCTACTTGCCAGATACAAAATACATACTCCAAAGGTACACCCCCAATGATCCATCTCCTTCAGCCACACCCTAATCACCTTCAGTTACCACTCAGTTAATCCCGATCAGGGAATTAACACACTGATTGGGTTAAGGCTCTCATAACCCAATTATTTCACCTCTGAATGTTCTTGCATTGTCTCACACATGAATTTTTTGTGGACACCTAATATCTAAACAATAACATATACGCACTCTATCTGTACTTTGTACTTGTTTTTGGAGTCTTTTATATATTTTTATGTATCTCTATATGTATAAACGTACATATCTATGTGTATATATATGTATATATACGTATATGTGTTTGTGTGTGTGTGTGTGTCTATCTCCAGCACTTTGGCCTTGGAATTGATTTCACAGAATTTCTTATCCTCTCTTTAGGAATGTGAATGGAGACTTGAGAATGCAGATTACTGGTCACCATTTCACATCTGCCTGGGGCTTAGGACCTCAGGGCTTCTTTCTTATTTTCTCAGTTATTAATGGCTATTGAGTCCAGACCAACCGCGTTATTGGATAGAGCCCAATCACTTAATTTAGTGGAAAATTTTTCTTGAAATAGGTTGGTATGTTTTTGTTCTGTTGTACATGTTACTCAATGGGATGTTGAATGGGAAGCTGTGATTGGTGTATAAGGTAAGACACATAACCAATATAAAAATCAACTATGAAAATTACAGTGCAGAAAGAAATTTCAAAGTAAATGGTCGAGGATTGGGTAGACACTCATTCCTAATAGGAACAAAGAATCAAGTGGCTAAAGATCAAGAAGGACTTTTTGAGGAATTGTTTGGACAAAGCTACACTGAATCCTGCCTGTAACTTTTATGTGTTTTGTTCGAGGATGTTCTTCCCATAGATCATTCCATGACTGGGTCATGAGCTACATTCATATTTTAACTTTGAAGTAGCCTTTTCAGGAAGGCCTTCCCTGACACTGCTACCATGGGCACTGGCATCTAACACAACACTGAGAAGGTGTATTTGTCTATTGTTCATTACTATAATGAAATACCTGAGGAAGGCTAACTTTATAAAGAGTGAGGCATAGCGGAAATGGGTTGGGCTGGGGGAAGTGAGGAAGTATATGGAAACTGTGTTTTTTCCTACTCAATTTTTCTCTAAATCCAATACTGCTTTAAAAATAAGTCTGTGTGTGTGTGTGTGTGTGTGTGTGTGTGTGTGTGTGTGTGTGTGTGCGGCGCGCGCGCATGATGGGGTTGGAACCCAGGTCTTGTTCACACTAAGCACATGCTCAGCCACTGAGCTACACCTTCAGCCCTGGTGAAGACTCTTTGTTGGCAGAGTCCTGAGGTGGCACAAGGTATCACATGGCAAGAGACAGGGAATGAATGTGTGGTTCTTTATGTCTCTGTCTTATGAAACCACTTGGATTCAATAATGGGGGCTCTATCCTAATGCCCATATCTGACCCCAGTCACCTTCCAAAGGCCTCACCTCTAAACATCATAGATTAAATTTCTACACATCAAGACTTGGGGTGGAGTACCCTCAGGTCATATCCAAACGATGGGGGAGACTTTCTCTAGGTGGCTGAGAGCTTGGTTTGTGCTCCCGGCCACCAGTGGACTGGTGCCAACTCCCACCTAAGGAAAGTACAGCATCCTGTGGCAGCAGAGTAGAGGGCTATACTTACAAGGCAGTCTCTTGTCTTTCAATCTCAGTCTTTCATAAGGTAAATGACTCTCAGAGAATATATGTAGAATCCACAGTAAGAAGGTCGGCCTTACATTCGTGTGTGTGCGTGCGTGTGTGTGTGTAATTGAATACATGGGTGCTTTACCACTCAGCTACATCTCCAGTCCTTTTAAAACAAAACACAAAAGTTTTTTTTTTTTTTTTTGGTTGGTGTTTTTTTTTGTTTTTTAATTTTGAGATAGGGTCTAAATAAGATACTGAGGCCGGCCTTGAACTTATGATCTCCTGCCCGAGCCTCCTGAGTAGCTGGGACTACAGGTGTACCCCTACCTGACCTGAGATTGTTTCTTTAAAAAACTACGTATATTTTTTAGTTGTAGGTGGCTATAATACCTTTATTTTTATATGGTGCTGAGGATTAAACCCAGGGCCTCACATGTGGTAGGCAAGCACTCTACTACTGAGCCACAACCCCAGCCCCTGAGATCATTTTAAAAGATAGCCTTCCTAAAAGGTCTCACTGGAGGATTGATAGGATGCAATAGCAAGCAGCCATGTGGAGTGGATGGAAGGAAAACCAAGGTTGCAGTAGAAAGAGAAAATTCATTGCCTGTGGCCAGACATTCCCAGTGAGGGACTGGAAGGTGTTCACAAGAGTCGGTTTGAAGCATCGTGCCCCCTAAGCCCAGCAGGTATGATACCACTTTATCAGAGCGCCATTCCAGTCCTCTGGTCCAGCATGGACTGTCCTCCTTTCCCACACTGCGGTCGTAGACTGGCTGGAAAAACATGAGAGGAAGTGGGAACAAGCTCCTTGCCTACAATTCTGCCCACAGAAGGGCTCTGCTGGGAAATGGGAAAGATTTTGTTTATAGAAAGCAGGTTTTATTTCTTAAACCAATAATAGGATGTTCTGTTACCTGAGAGAGAAGAAGAAAGTGATGGGTCTGCTCAAGTTGTCACACAGGTGGAAGAAGAAGACCTACCCTTACCAGACAGGGTTTTTCCCTCCTTTTTTCTTTCTTTTTTTTCGGGGGGCTGTGCCTGGGATAAATCCAAGTCCTTGACCATGCTGGCAAGCTCTCTACCACTGAGCTGCTATACCTCCAGTCCAGAAGGCATAAACTAAACAAAAATGCTTAATTTAATGATGACAAAGTAATTAGCAAGTAAATGTTATACATGATAAGGGACATGTATCTAGAATATATAAAAATTGATTATCTCTTACTAAAGACAGTGATCTGATTTAAAAATGAGTAAGAAAATCTGAGCAGACATTTCTTCAATTATCTTTCAAAGATAAACAAGTGGCCAATTAGTACATGAAAAGGATGCTCACTCTAAAGCTATCAAGGAACTGCAAATGAAAACATGAGATACTATACCCAGGAGAATGGCTGTAATAGAAAAAGATAATAAGTGTTGCTAAGGAAGTGGAAAAACTGGAGCCCTCAGTCATTGCTTGTGGGAATGTAAACTGGGGCCTCTGCTTTAGAAAACAGTCTGGGGCTGGGGAGATAGCTCAGTTGGTAGAATGCTTGCCTTGCAAGCACAAGGCCCTGGGTTCGATCCCCAGCACCGCAAAAAAAAAAAACAAAAAAAAAAACAGTCTGGTACTTCATAAGGCTAAACATAGAGTTACCATATGATCCTGTAATTCTACTCCTAGGTATATAACCAAGAGGAATGAAAACATTCATCTACAAAAGCCTGTACATGAATGTTCACAGCAGCAGTACTCATAACGACCAGTAAGCAGAAACCCAACTATCAACTGAGTGAATCAACAAAATTTGACATATCCATATAATGAGGTGTTACCTAGCCATAAAATGGAACTGAAGAGCTATATATAGCATGAATAAATGTTGAAAACATTAAACTGTGAAATAAGTCAGTCACAGGCTGGGGATATAGCTCAGTTGGTAGAGTGCCTGCCTCACAAGCACAAGGCCCTGGGTTCAATCCCCAGCACTGCAAAAAAAAAAAAAAAAAAAAAAAAAAAAAAAGTGTCAGTCATAAAAGATTGATTTCATTGATATGCCAAAAACAGGTAAATATATAAAGAAACCTAAGTGGTTATATATGGCTAGCAAAAGAGAGTGTGAGGGGAGTATTAATTTTTTTTGGGGGGGTGAAGTGTTCCAAAATAGATTGTGATAATGTTTGCATTAAATGTGAATATACTAAAAACACTGAATTGCACATTTTAAATCTGCAAGTTGTATTGTGTATAACTTTAAAATATTATGCAGGCCAGATGTGGTGGCAGCGCGCCTGTAATCCCAGTGGCTTGGGAGGCTGAGGCAGGAGGACTGTTGAGTTCAAAGCCAGCCTCAGCAAAAGAAGGTGTTAAGCAACTCAGTGAGATCCTGCCTCTGCATAAAATAGAAAACAGGGTTGGCTCAGTGGTTGAGTGTCCCTGAGTTCAATCCCCATTACCCCCACCAAAAAAATTATGCAGGTCCGCTACTAGACTGGGATTGACATGATAGCAGGGATGATTCTTTGGTAGTGGGGATGGAAGCCAGGGGTTGTTTACCATTGAGCTACATCCCCAACTGTTTTTCTTTTTAATTTTTGATACAGGGTGTCCCTCAGTTGCCTAGGAGAACTTGCAGAACTTGGGATCCTCCTGCCTCAGCCTTCTGAGTCACTGGAATTACCTGCATAGGCCACCATGACCAGCTGCACCACCAGGACCACCTTTTCTTTGGGCAGTTACTAACAGACACTCAACACATACTTCTTGAGGAATCAGCACACTTTCGAACTTTTGCTCATGTTCATACAGTGTTTCAAAGCACTATGCAAATTTCAAAGCATTTTTTTCATCCACTGCAGCAGTTCCTTTGTGCTTCATTAACAAGCCCGAAGATGATTCCAGTAGGTGGTAAAGAGATTAGTACAGGTGCATATTGTAAAAATCACTGTACAAGAGTGGAAAGTGCAAAAATAAATAATTAAATAAATAAATTCTGTCTGCTAAATTTTATCCAGAGGAGCTCTCCTCAAGTGCATCTGCCTTGCATGGCTCCTGCCCGGGAGAGAAGGAATACACTTACATATTTTACAATCAGCACCACTCTGGGAGACTGATTCCCAAAGGGCCATGTAACAGTACAGCAGTGAGGGTCAGTTGGGGGGCAAGAAACCAAAGAACTGAGATTCCTTTTCTGAGCAAACATAGCGATGAGGCCAGTGGGATTTTCGCTTCGGGATATTGGACTCAGTCTCCTCAAATACTTCTTACCAGAAGGTTTGAGTTAGCCGGGTCCCATGACCACGTTCTCAACAGCGTTTAGTTTAACCGTCTTCCAGGCCCTGCCTGCAGTGATTTAGGTTTTAGTGACCCGCCGCCCAACTCTCAAGCTTAGGTAAAGAAATAGATGAGGCACACGGCAGCCAGGACCTCTCCAGTCGGAGGGGCAGGAAGCCACCGGGCATCCCCCCGCTAAGAAAACCCTTCAAAGCTCTCTGAAGAAGACTTCGATGCTTTTTCCAGTTGCGACTCGGACTCCTGGTTGGCTGGATGATTTAATGACGCCTCTCAGGTCACCAAAGTGGTCCAGAAACCTCGGTCGCTTTCCAGGGGAGAGACCGGGGAACCCAGACGGGGCCCGGGGCGTTCCCCGTGGGGCGGGGCGCGGCTGACTCACGGCCACCGCTGGCAGGAGCGCAGGTGAGCAGCCGGCGCGGGGCTCGCCGAGGCTGTCCCGTCGCCTCCGCCTCCGCGGCGCCCGCGCTGCGCTCCACCCCGGCCTGGGGGACGGGCGGAGGCTCTGGCCCACCGCCCTTGGGCTTCGAAGAGGAGTGGGCGGCGACGTGGGAGCCCCGGGACTGTGCGGCCGTGCGGGCCCCGGCAGGGTGCGCTGAGGCGCCGGGGCTGCCGCCGCCCGCGGGCGCAGGGCGCTGGGCGCGGCGGCCGCGGGAGCCGCAGGTGGTTCCCGGGGCCGGCCCTTTTCTCCTCCCCCTTTCCTTTCTTTCGCCTCCCCTCCCTCTCGCCCGGTGTCGGCGGCACTTCCCCCGCTTCCTCCTCCCTCTCCAATCGGGAGGGAGGGAAGGAGCCACCGGCTCTTTCCTGCCTGCCTGCAAACTTCAGCGGGACTTGCGGCTCCGCTCGCCGCCGCGGCCGCTGCCGCTGCCGCCCGCCCGGGAGCTGCTCCTGGAACTTCTGGCCGCGCGGCAGGGCAACCCCGGCTGGTGGGAGGACGCCGCCGGGCGCCAGGCGGCTCGGACCCCCGATCCCTTTCCCGCGGCTCCCCGACTGCCGGCCCGCGAGTCCGCTAGTCTGTCGGTGCGCCCTTCCTGCCCGGCCTCTCCCCCGCCGGCAGGAGCCGCCGTGCTTCCCCTCGGCGCCCCGCCGCTGCCGGGGACCTTTCTTTGTGCTGCATGCAGACTCGCGCCCCGCGCCGACGGGGGGCGGATTAAGGGCTGCGCTCGCCCGGGGCGGCCCGCGGCGCCGCCGGCCGGAGCAGCCCCCCGCCCCGCGCCATGCCCTTCCACCAGAGGACCGTGGAGCCCGCGCGGTTGCGCCGGCCCGAGGCGGTGGAGGCCGGGGCCGCGGGCGCGCCACTCTTCCGCTCGCTGGAGCAGGTCAGCTCGCACGCCCTGGTCTGCCTGCTGGCGCAGCTGGCCGACCTGTCGCGCTGCGCCGGGGACATCTTCGGCGAGCTCGAGGGCCAGGCGGCCGCGCTGGGCCACCGCACAGCTGAGCTGCACCGCCGCCTCGACGCCCTGCACGCCGCCGCCGCGCGCCTGGACCACCGCCGAGTGAAAATCCGTGAGTGGCCGGCGGGTCGGGGGAGGGGAACGGGCGGGAGGCGCGGCCCGATGCTCCCTGCCGCCCCCTGGCGGCGCGGGTTGGGCTCTCCGGCCGCTGTGAGCCGGGAACCCCGCGAGTGTCGGGTTCTCGGGTGGGGGTGCCTGACCCGAGAGGGAGGCAGCGCAGGTGGCAGGCGCGGGTGGCGCTCTACGATTCTCGGCTTCCGGGAGTTTCTTGGCTACCTTGGTGGAATGGGCGCGGAGTGCGGCAGTCGGGCTGGCCGCGTCCCCACTGTTCGCTCATTAGTGTGGGAGAAGAGCCGCGGGTGCTGTAGACAGAGCAGCCTTGGGAAAAGTGACAGGGGAAGGTATCCTGTTTGAGAAGCAAGGGTAGGACACAGACGTGGATATAGATTCTTTAGACTTCCGGAGGATCGTCTTGTAAAAGTGTGGGGATCTCAGCAAGCACTGAGTCTGCTTCTTACCTCTGCCAGCCATGTATTGTACCTGTGTTCATACCTACAAACGAAACTGTAGATTTTTAGTTCAGGGTTTTTTCCTTTTGGCCCTGAATTTTGTTTCCTCTCCCAGACTGACCCATCAGCTCTTTGTGATTCAGAGGACCTTGACCTTGAGCTGAGACTCTGTATCCATTCATCTTTGTCTGGCCTCCTTCAACCCTGAAAATCAAGTCTATGTCCTGACACAGTGATCTCCCTAAACACCCATTTCATCTTAGCAGTTTAACTGGCTCTGGTGAATGAAGCAACTGGAATTTCCTGCTGTCTCAAAGAAGAGAAACTTTGTGTGATGTCTACGTGGTTTCTCCCTTTTAAGTACGTGGACTTGGTCATAACCCAGAGTGTAAAGTGGAGATGGTTGATGGATTGCAGGGTGGGAGGGGAGATATTGGTGTAACGCCTAGATTTCAGCAGCTCTGGATGAAATATTGCCTCACTTAGAATCGCTTCATATGCAATCTTGAATAGCTTGTTTTCCAGCTTGCTAGAAAACTTAGGTATATTTTAACTACTTTACAGACTAGGAGTTCAAACTGTCAATAAGTTAATTCCAGTGAGACTGCTTGCTGTAATACATCTTTCTCCAGGTTGTGCAGTTATGTGATTGTCTTACATTTTTATAGTTCACCTCTATGATTGTGCTGTCGACACAGTCTTATAAATTGTGGACAGCTCCTAACCTAGGTGAGTGGGAGGGGATGAGGATGGGATTAGTGATCTCATGAAGTAGAGATGCAATCAGAATATATCTATTTTATGTGAATAATGACCTGTGCTTAAGGATGTATTGTCCTAGGGGAATGTCACAGTGAACATGGTGATCATAGTTGTTTCTATGTCTTTTCTGTAGGATGTGTGTACATGGGTGAATGAGAATTTCACCCTTGACCAACAACGTGATGAAGCAAATCTGACTGCTAGATGAACCCATCTGTTGTGGGAATTAAAAACAAGAGGAAGCACATTCTATTTAATGGAATGAAGTGTTGCCTCATTCTAGAATCAGAAAAGAAAGCCAATTAAGATCTTTATTTTTTATTTTTATTTTTGGCATTCCTAGGAATTGAACCCAGAGGTGCTTTACCACTGAGCTACTTCCCCTCACTCCTTTGCCTATGTTTTAAAGTTGGAGTCAGGGTCTTGCTAAATTGCCCATGCTGGCCTTGAATTTGTGGTCCTCCTGCCTCTGCCTCCTAAGGCGGGCACCCCTTCATCCAGCTCCCCAGCCCAGTTTTTGTTTTTGTGTTTGGTACTGAGGATTGAACCCAGGGGCACTTTATCACAGAGCTAAATCCCTAGTCCTTTTTTAAATTTTTAGTTTTGTACTTTGAGACAGAGTCTCATTGTGTTGCCCAGTCTGGCCTCCAGTGTGCTGAGGCTGGCCTGGAACTTGAGATCCTCCTGCCTCAGTCATGGTGGTAGCAGGGATTACAGGCCTGTACCACTGTGCTCTGCCAGTTAATATCTTTAAATAAAAATAGAAACAAACAGAAAAACAAATGGGCTGGGCGTCTAACTCAGTGGTAGAGTGCTTGACTAGCATGCAAAGCAAGATCCTGGGTTCAATCCCCAGTGTCTTCAGGAAAAGGGTGGGGTGGGTGGGCCTAGGTGGGGAGGGAAAGCAGAACCAAGAAAAATTCCTGAAGGTCAAGAACTGCTTTGTTATTTTTGTTTTGCCATTAAATATATGACTTTTCTCTCCTTTATGTGCATATGTCCCAGTGGGTTACACTGTCCATAGTTCCCTAAATTCTCTGAGTTAACTAAGGTTATTCTTATTATGATGACTGAAATAATTCTTTTCAAAACTTTTAACAGGTTTGAATCTTAAATGGCTTTGATTTTTATACCAGAAATCCTGGCTAATCATTTTTTTTTTTTTTTTTTACAATCATGAAAGAAGGCTTTTATTGAATGTAATTATGCCTGAGAGTTTAAGTGCATATACAGAAGAAAGCCGAACTATAAAGACATTATTAGTTTTTGTGGTTTTGTCCCTACCTTTCCATGCTTAACTTTTTTATATACCAGCAAGCAAAGAACTGCCTATGCATTCTTTCTATTCAGCATATGTTAGGATTTTTTTTTTTTTTTTTTTTTAAAGGCCTCAAACCTGTTCCTGTGTAAAAGGCTACAATTTGAGGTTATTTTGGTCCTGTTTTAGGCAGGTCTTCAGAATAATACCCTCCATTAGTGTGTGTGGACACTTGGACTATTAGACTTGGAAATTGACTGTAAAGGCCATTCATTTATTTCACAAATACTTAACCAGAGAGGAAATCCAGGCCAGAAGAGTTTTTACTCTGGGTTAGGAGGTGATGAGTAGTATATCCCTCCAGGACCCCAACCTACAGATTGACCTGCATGCTGTCCCACTGCTTATAAAGCTCCCCATAAGTATGTCCAAAGAGGGAACAAAGTGTAGATATTTTACATAAGCCATCTTAAAGATCTCCCTAGGAGCAAGCAACACGCCAGCAGCTTCCCAAAGGCCAGGGGATAGGACAGTACAATCATTGCTTGATGGGACTCTTTTGTAATATAAGATGTCATTGAAGTGATTTTTAAATGTAGAGACTACCTTTGCAATATACAACAACATTTTAGACCCGTGGGTCAGTCTTGCTGGCCTCAATGATTATTAGGAGTATTTCATCAAGCTTGTTATTTTTCAAATGTCATGGCTAAAAAATCATCCAAAATAGATTTTCGTTGTTGTTACAAGTTGGCAAAGACCCCCATTACTCTTCTTCTAGTCATTGAAGACTCCCTCATGTTTTCTTTGACATCTCCAGGTTGGGAAAGTGTTCCTATGGCACTACCTTCCACCTGCATCCCAGGATGGGTGTCAGTATATAGCTTCATCACCCCATTTACCAGGGGCACTCAAATGGTATGTCCACATCAGCTTCCCTCTGCCAGATAGGCAGCTTCTTGAAGCTGAGGATGGCCACAGCTTTGTTTTTCTAGAGCATAGAATGGTGCCTGGAATATAATACCTCAGTAGATGTTTGAGCTGAACTAATACAAATGTTTCTTAGTGCTTTTCGTCAGGAAGAATAAGTACAAAAGCCTTGGGGAAGAGGTACTATTATTTTTGTTACAAATCTAAGTGAGCAAGACAATTACTTTAAAAAAATTAAGTTTTCTACCTTTTTAAAGTGTTGAGCTCAGCTGCTAAAATATCCTTTCTGTGAAAGTCAGACTTCATTAATTTTGCTGACAAAATAAGACCTCATTGAAAATAGTGACAAGAAAGCCGAGTGTGGGCACACACCTGTAATCCCCGTGGCTTGGGAGGCTGAGGGAGGAGGATCGCGAGTTCAAAGCCAGCCTCAGCACTTTAGCAAGGCCCTAAGCAATTTAGCGAGACCTTGTCTCTAAATAAAATATAACAGAGGGTTGGGGATGTGGCTTAGTAGTTAAGTGCCCCTAGGTTCAACCCTGGTACTCCCTCCAAAAAATAAATAAATAAATAAATAAAATAATAAAACAGTAGTGACAATAGCTAGAAATGTGACTCTGTAAACAAACAAAAGAGATTTGCTATACAGAAATCAAGGGCACTGAACCTTTGAGTCTTGTTTTATTTATTTATTTATTTATTTATGGGTACCAGGAATTGAAGCCAGGGGTATTTAACCACTGAGCCACATCCCCAGCCCTTTTTAAAAATATTTTTATTTTGAGACAGGGCCTTGCTAAGTTGCTGAGGCTGGCTTTGAACTCAGCCTCCAGAGCCACTAGGATTACATGTGTGTGTCACCACACCTGGTTCCCGTTTTATTTTTAAGCTGTGTATGTGTGTGTGTGAGATAAACAGTTTTACTGAGATAAAACTCTTACACTATATAATTCATCCATTCAAAGTGTACAGTTTGGTGGTTTTTAGTATACGCAGAGTTGTGCCACATCCCCACAGTCAACTTTAGAACATTTCCATCATTCCAAAAGAAATCCTCATATTCATTAGCAGTTATTCTCCATTTCCTTGTAATCCTCCCACCCCCAGACAACCTGAATCTACTTTCTGTCTCTGTAAATTTGACTATTCTGGATATTCCATACAAGCAGAGTCATACAATATGTAGTCTTTGTACTGGCTTCCTTTACTTAGTACAGTGTTCTCCAGGTTATGATCTTCCTTCCTTCCTTCCCTCTCTCCTTCCTTCCTGCCTTCCTGCCTTTCTTCCTGCCATCCTTCCCTGTGGTGCTGGGAATTGAACCCAGGACTTCGTGCATGCTAATGAACAAGTGCTTTACCACTGAACCACATTCCCAGTCCCATGATTTATTTCTTTTTATGATTAATTCTAACACTTCTCATGCAGTTCTTTCATGATTAAAAAAGCACGGTGGCACACCCTTGTAATCCCAGCCACTCTGGAAGCTGAGGCAGGAGGAATGTGAGTTTGAGGACAGTCTCAGTTATTTAGCAAGACCCTGTCTCAAAATAGAAAATTAAAATGGCTGGGGTTCAGTTGTGTAGCGCCCCTGGTTCAATGATAGAGGGGGAAAACAAACAAACAAACAAACAAACAAACGAACAAACAAACAAAAAAGGTGAGGCTGTATTATTTTACTCATTTTACAGATGAAGAAATGAAGTTCTGGAACTAGTAAGAGGTATATACAAGACAGACTGAGTCTTCTGATTTTGAATCTAAAGCTCTTTTTACCTTGAAAGTACTATCTGAGACTGGGTGGGAGAGGGTGGGTTAGCTCAGTGGTAGAGCTTGTGTGTAGCCCTTGTAAGACTTTGAAATACTTCCCTGGATGAATGAAAAGTAGTTGTCTTAAAAGATTAGGAAAAGGTGGTTGTTAGCCTTAAAAATAAAAATTTTAGAAAGCCATATTTTTTTTTGTTTTTGTTTTTTGTTTTGTTTTGTTTTCCATTAGATTCCATTAGTGAGCCAAAAATGGTGGCTCATGCCTGTAATTCCAGTGACTTGGGAGGTTGAGGCAGGAGAATAGTAAGTTAGAGACCAGTCTCAACAACTTAGAGAAACCCTGTCCCAAAATAAAAAAATAAAAAGGGATGTAGCTCAAAGGTAGAGTGTCCCTGAGTTTAGTGCCCCCCCACCAAACAAACAAACAAAAACTACGGATTCCAGAAATGTTCCAAGTTGAGAGAGGTTTGCTGTATTATACAACTGGGTGACCTCCTCATGTCATAGTGTGTGTTCAGCCCGTGTGCCTGTGCATGGTGGTCTTGGAACACTGCATAATTTTTGGAGGTGAGGTAAATGGTGTTAAAAATAACTGGTTAGCTGGGGTGTAGCTCAGTAGCAGACATGTATTTAGTACATGTGAGGTTCTGGGTTCAATACCCAGAACCCACCCCATCAAGCAAAGATAGCTGGTTGGCACAAAGATTCTATAGGCCCTGTCTTTGCATAGACAGGTTTGAGAATTTGGCAGGCAGAGTAGGCTCATACTTCTGAGTACTGGTCTAGGTATTGAGGTACATTGTCCCAATCACAACAGACTGTCCTCTGACCTAACTAGAAGGTTGACTGGTCCTGATGTTAGAATGTCTTTGCTTCCTCAGACCAAACCTTTTCTGCAAAATACTTGTTAGGGTTCTAAAGACAGGGGAGAGGACATGACAACTTCTACTACTACTACTACTACTACTACTGCTGCTACTACTACTACTGCTGCTACTACTACTACTGCTGCTACTACTACTACTATTACTACTATTACTACTACTACTTCCTCCTCCTCTCTTCCTCTTCTTCCTCCTTGAACCCAAGGGTGCTTAACTACCAAGCCACATCCCCATCCCTTTTTATCTTTTTTTTTTTTTTTTAAATATATATAGGGTCTTCACTAAGTTGCTTAGAGCTCTCTAAGTTGCTGAGGCTGCCTTTAAATGTTCGCTTCTCCTGCCTCAACCTCCCTAGTCACTGAGATTATAGGCATGCATCAGCAGGACTGGCACTTCCCTGCACTTCTAAGAACAGATCATGTGGCTGATTTTGTGCCTGCTCATGAATGTTTCTGTCTCTGGTGAAATTGGCATAAGACTTGATCTCATTGAAACATTGCATCTGGGTGCATGCCTGTAATTCCAGTTGCTCTGGGTCGGGGGGCAGGGGTGAGGCAAAAAGATTGCAAGTTCAAAGTCAGCCTCAGTAATTTAGTGAGGTCCTGAGGAATATGGTGAGATCCTGGCTCAATAAAAACTAAAAAGAACCGGGGTTGTGAATTGTGGTTAAGCGTGCCTCTGGGTTCAATCCTCAGTACCAAAGGAAAAAAAAAAAAAGGAAATGTCACATACTAGAGAGAATGTTGGTGGGGATGTGGCTTCTACCCATCTCTAATTCCTGAATAGTCCTTAAATTTATTAACAAAAACTGATAGTAGCTGAGTGGGCAGATTGTACCCGTTGGTTCAAGAGGCTGTGTGAGATCAAGCAGTGTTTCCTACTTGCCTGGAACTTTTGTTTAAAATAGCGATTCCCTATCCGGGCGTGGTTGTGCACATCTGTAATCCCAGCCTGAGACAGAATTGCACTTGAGACTATCCTGGGCAGTTCTTTGAGACCCGGCCTCAAAATAAAATTTAAAAAGGTGTGGAGATGTAGCTCAGTGGTAGAGCACTTGCCTAGTATGTACAAGGCCCTGGGTTTCATCCCTAGTACTGTAAACAAAACAAAGCTCCCCGACCCTTTTAAAGCCCTGTAGAACCAGTCTCCTGTTTAACAAATGCCACCGAGCAGGCAAGTTGAGGAACGCTGTGATGGACAGATGGACAGGAGAGCTTCTTGCATCGGAAATTGAGAGACTTGAGTCTGGGTTTGGCCTCTACCACGTCCTGTTCTTTTTCTTCTTTCTTCTGTACTGGTGATTGAACACAGTGGCACTCTACCACTGAGCTACATTCCTAGTCCTTTTTTCAAGTTTTATTTTGAAACAAGGTCTCAGCCTGGTAACCTCAAACTTGTGATTGTTCTGCCTCAGCCTCCCAAATACCTGGGATTATAGGTGTGCATTACTGTGTCCAGCTTCTGCTAGTATGCAGATTTTGGCCAATTTATTCAATGCTTCTAGCCCTTGATTTCCTTATCTGTAAAATAGACATTTTGACTTAAATATTACTGCAGGCTTTTCCAAATTTGGTCATTTTGTGATTCTATTAAGAAATTAAAAATGCATTCACTTTTTAAAAAATTGATAAAAGTTGAATATATTTATAATATACCACATGATGTTTTGATATATATGTATGTTGTGGAATGGCTAAATACAGCTAATTAAAATGCACTACTGTACATTTTTTTGGTGAGAAAACCTAAAACTTGCTCTTTGAAGCAATTTTCAAGTACATAATACATTGTTAGTAACTACAGTCACCATTCTATACAATAGGTCTTCTGAACTTATTCCTCTTTTTTTTTTTTTTTTTTTTTTTTTTTTGGTACCAGGGATTGAACCCAGAGCCACTTAAACACTGAGTCACATCTCCAGTCCTTTGTGTTTATTTATTTTTATTTTGAGACACGGTCTCCCTTAGTTACTTAGGCATTGCTAAGTTGCTGAGCTCAGCCTTGAACTTGCAATCCTCCTGCCTCAGCCTCCTGAGCTAATAGGATTACAGGTGGGCATCACTACACCTGGGTTTATTCCTCTTAACACACATTTTATATCCTTTGGACCAATATCTTATTCTACCCACTTCTTCCAGCTTCTGGTAACCAGCATTCTCTCTGCTTCTATGAGTTAGACTTAACACTTTTTGAGAAGTAGACGTTTTACTATTTGAAAAGATGAACTTATGGATACAACTTTGATAAATAATCTTTCTCTGATTCTTAGGATGGGGCATTTAAATAAAATCTTTGTGTCTGAAATATACTGTGACTAGAAGGACTCTACCAAGTACATTTATTTATGGGGTTGCAGTGCTTAGGACTGAACCCAGGACTTGTGTGTGTTAGGCAAGTGCTTGACCATTGAACTGCACCCTCAAGTAATATTTTACACATGGAGATCATTGGATCTTCACATTTTGGGGGTTGGTCATATCTTCCTAATAGATCAATGAGGTATTTGTTCAAATTTGTGTATATCCTGCCTACAGTACACTAGATTCCTCCTCATCTTTAAAAATGCTAATGTCATTAGGGAAAGAGAATTACATTTAAATGCATTTACCATATGTTCAGATTTCTTAAAAAAAAAAAAAAAAAAAAGTTGGTTTTTGAATTATGAGAGTGTATCCTTTAGGTCCAAACATCAGTCTACTAGTTGACTCTTGGGACTATAATTACCTGGCATAAAACACTACCTATATTTAGGTTGAAATTCTTTATTTAGCAAGTCTAGTTTTCTTATGTTAGAGGAAAACCTCATGTTCAACTGTATTATTTTAGGGTTGGGACTAACAAATTTAAAAATTTTAAATAAATATTTAGTTTGTTAATATTCAGGAAGAAAATTTGGAAGCAGAATAATAATGCAGAGTTTTGTTTTCCTCTGACTGTCAATTTAATGTCTTTAAAAAATCCAGTTTTTTCTTTTTTTTTTTTTTCCTTTTGGTACCAGAAATTGAGCCCAGGTGCACTTCACCACCAAGCCACATCCCCAGCCTTTTTATTTCTTTAAATTTTGAGACAGGGTCTTGCTAAGTTGCTTAGGGTCTTGCTTAGTTGCTGAGAATGACTTTGAATTTGCAATTCTTCTGTCTAAGCCTCTCAAGTTGTTGGACTCACAGGTGTGTGCCACCATGCTCAGCAAAAATGAAGTTTTAAGAATACAGTGAAATGACTTGATTCCCAACTAGGTACCCAGTAACTTATGTAATTATTAAATTCAATTTCTCCTCAAATTGGTTTATATCCTAGGATGAATGAATTCTGCAGAAATTGAAGATCAGAATCAACAGGACGGTGCTGTTGGCTGTGTTGCTTTTGCACATTGGTTGCATAATGGTCTGCCTTTCTCAAAGTGTGCACTTCAGCAGTACTTCAGAGAAACGCAGTAGAAGACCTGGTTCTTGTCTTTGGGGAACTCTGAGGAAATGGAAGTCCTAACCATCAGTCTCTTTTTTTGTGGATAAATGACACATCTTTGAAAGCCTTTGTGTCAGACTCAAAAAAATGTGGTTATTGGTATTAAGATCTAGGTGGAACTACAACTCTGACACCCACGGGCAATTGTCTTTTCCATGACTTTGTATTGTCTTCTGATGCTGATGGCACACATTGGCACATTTGCCATACGTGGAGAAAAGTGTATAGCAGCTCTCTGAGGCGGAGAGTGCTCTAATTATTTCAGTGTGACAGCTGATAGCACTCTGCCGAGTAGTCGGTTTGCCCATGTCCACAGCTCTGAGCAATGGAGCTGAGCTCTGAACGCAGGCAGGGCTGCCTGTAGGTTGCTTGCTCTGGCATCGTGTGCTACTGTCTCTGGACTACCTGAACCACCTTCCCAAATCATGACACTAGAGACTCAGATGAGGGAAACTAATGTCAAGAAATATGGCAAAAGCCTGTCAAATATCTGACGTCAAAGCACATGAAGTCTTTTGGGCTTTTCCCTTTTCCTTCTCTGTTTTGAAACCTCTCAGACTTCTAGCAGATGGCCAGGAAATGGGGGCCATGCCTCAGCAGGACTTGGTGAGCACAGGGCCCAGCACACAGCTACCATTTATTTAGCATTTGCTGCTTTTGTCTCAATGACAGCAAAGGCTGAGGTAGCCCTGCATTCACCTGGCCCTGTGTTGCCATGGGTGCCCCCGCAGGGATGCTGGGTCACTGAAGCCTGGGAGATGAGAGCTGACCAAGTCCAGAGGAGAGCTGGTGTTAGAGATGAACATGAAAACGTTTCTGATTGGAAAGCCCAAGTGTTGCATAGGGACCTAAAAGTGTCAGTAGTTCCCGACAAGAACGTGTGGCGGGCTTTCTTTCTGCCTTGCAGGGACTCAGCTTGGGGGCTGGAGAGCCTGCCCTTCTCCCAGGCCTCCTGTGGATGTCCTCTTTCTTTCCTAGTGCCCTTTCGCCTCCATTTCCTCCTATTGTGGGAACCGGGGAGCAGGCTCAGATCTCATTTAGCTTCCTAACTCTGGAAGAGCTGTCCCTTCTTCCTCCCTTGCCTGGCAGGGGAGGAGGTACTACAGCCTCCACCCAAACCCAGTTTCTCAGCACTGAGCAGGTCTGCCGACTCAGACCTCCGCTTTCCTTGCTCCTCTTGGAATGCAGGCGGCTGTTAGCGCCATTCATTCATCTCCCTGTTTCCCACACATTCTGAGTCATCACATTCAGCAGGGGCTTGGCTAAAAACAGATTCCCAGATCCGCCCCTGGAGATTCTGAATCAGCATGGCTAGGGTGAGGCCTGTCTTGGCCTAGCCAACACGTGCCCCCAGGTGATTCTGATAAACTGAGCTGTGGAAACACTGGTCTCTGTTGTTCTGTTTCCAATCTTGTCCATTGATGTGGCCGGACATTCATCCATTCACGATGCACATTTTGGGTTATTCCTCCAGTACTAAGTTGTTGAGGATCACAAAATGGGTCCCCCAGTGTCCTTCCTTCAGGTATGTGGCACATTTCTGTGGATAATTTTATATATATAATTAAATAATAAAGGACCAGAATGAGCCATTCTTTATAACGTTTCTAGAAGAAAAGTCTTAATTCCAGATTCCACTTTAGATGATACCTAACTTAAAAGGCTTACCTGTAAGTGGAATAGTAGCGCTTCCATATATAAAATAATGATTTTACTGTTTGTAGCATATTTCGTTCTAAAAAAAAAATTCTAAAAAACAAGTAGAAACCTCTCTGGGATAAGATTTCTTCCTCCCTGTGAAATGGTGGCAATTTTCTTCTGTTAGTACCCTTTTATTTTCACTTACTATTCCGATTTCTTTCATAATAATTTTCTACCCATGTAGAAAAGCAATATTTCACTTTGAAGGGACAGACAACTGTTGCAGATTATGCCTGCAAGGACATCCTTTAGTATACTTCCCTCACCTTTTACCCCCTTCTGATTAAAAATTGGTCGTTATTATCAGTAATATGCAGAGGATTGTGTAGTAACTAGTAGATTTTAAGTTGCAAAAACACACACAGTAGAATGTAAGGGTCTTCTGACATATCAGATACAATGTTCTGAGGGCTGAGGCTACAATGTGTACCAAAGGCAATTGAATTAAGCGGGGCTTTGCTGTGCCTAATCAGATTGGGTCTGATTTATGTTGGCCTCTGGAACCACTGTTGAGGTGCTGAGTGCACTGTTGTTTCCCAGCTGAGGGGCTGGCCACAGGGAACACGTCTAGACAAGGAAGCCAGCGTACATTTTTCAGGATATCCCAGTTGTACTAATTAACTAGCTGGCGGACTCTCAGCTCCAGGCAGCTTATGTGCTTTACCTCTGTGTGAGGGCTTAGGCTGGTGGAAAAATCATGATGCAGCTCGAATAATATTAATGTAAGTTTTCATCTATTTTATTGAATAGGCAACACATTTATATCGTTCAAAAATAGTTATAGCAGAGGCCACGCCGTGAAAAGAACCACTCCTGCTTTTGTCGCCTTCTGCTTTGCCTTTCCCTCCCCTACCAGATGACTACTTTCATTAGTTTGTCTGAAGTCTTTCAAGGTTTCTTTATACGAACATAGAAATATTATTTGGTTTTATATTCCCTCCCTTTTGCATGCACATAACTTCTGGATTGTTCTGTTGCTCTTCTCCGTTCAAATACAATCCAAAGTGTCATTATTATTATTATTATTATTATTCTTTTTGTGGTGCTGGGAATTGAACCCAGGGCCTTGTGCTTGCAAGGCAAGCACTCTACCAACTGAGCTATATCCCCAGCCCTATTATTATTTAAAAAAATTTTTTTGACTGTATTTTATTTTCTAATTTTTTTATGTGGTCCTAAGGATAGACCCCAGTATCCCTCATGTGGTAGATGAGGACTCTACCACTGAGCCACAACCCTAGCCCTATTTTTATTATTGTTTTTTAGCTGATTTCTTTTTATTTGTGAAATCCCAGTTATATTTGCTATTGCTTGAAAAAGTAACTGACTTGAGAAAAATAAGGTTCATATCACTGAGGTAACTATTTAACTCTCTCTTTCTCTTTCTCTGATTTTTAATGGTACTGGGGACTGAACCCAGGGTCTCACGCATGCTAGGCAAGCACTCTTACTACTGAGGTCTACCCTCCAGCTCCTGTTAAACTCCTTTCTTTCTTTCTTTCTTTCTTTCTTTCTTTCTTTCTTTCTTTCTTTCTTTCTTTCTTTCTTTCTTTCTTTCCTTCCTTCCTTCCTTCCTTCCTTCCTTCCTTTCTTTCTTTCTTTCTTTCTTTCTTTCTTTCTTTCTTTCTTTCTTTTCTTTCTTTCTTTCTCTCTCTCTCTTTCTTTCTCTTTCTCCCTCCCTCCCTCCCTCCCTCTCTCTCTCTCTCTCTCTCTCTCTCTCTCTCTCTCCCCACCACTGAGTCACATGCCCAGCTCTTTTTATTTATTAATCTTTAAATTTTGAGACAGGGCGTCACTAAGTTGCTGAGGCTGGCTTTGAACTCATGATCCTCCTGCTCTAGCCTCCCGATTTGCTGGGACTACAGGCGTGCGCCACTGTTAAACTCTTTATTAAATTTTTTTTTTAATCGCAAATGCTTTGAATTTTAGGTACATTTTAAATATGAACTTCCCAAGAGATGATTAAGCTTTTCCTGAATTGAGAAAGGAAAAGGGAGGAGGGACCTGTGTTGAATGTCTGTAATAACACAGCAAATTGAGTTTATTTAAAGAGTCAGTTTCTGTCTTTTTTCCTGGATATCAGGAATACTGAATATGAATTACTTCCTGATCTGGGAGAGGATATTCATGATTTAGGACTTTGTTTAATTTTGGTTTGAAATGTTTTACTCCTAGATGATGAAATAGAGTTTGATCATGATGTCTATTCAATTTAATTTTCCTGGGTTGGTTGTAACTTCCTGACTAAAGAAAGGTAGCCATTTGAATGAAGCAACTGTGGTTATTGAAATTATTTTTCCCTAGTTGTTATCCCCAAGTGAAACCCAAGATCAAAGATTTGTGCTGAATTAGTGCAGAAGTGACTGATTAAAGCTTTATCTCAGTGTAGACTCAGAAACATAATCACTGAATTACACAGCCTACCATGTCAATTTTTGTGTAGATAAAAAGTAAATTAAAATTTTTCAGTCTTACAAAGTGTGATATAAAATACTTCTGATTCTAAAATTAAGATATATTCATCCTAAATTCTAAACATGTATGTACAATGCAGAAAATATAAAGAAGAAAAAAATCACAACATAGAGAATATCAGTACATTTCTTCTTTTTGCTAATGTAGCTATATGTTTGGATCTGTCTACATTTAGGAAAGGCTTTTTTCTTCTTCTTCCTGTGCTGAGGATTGAACCTAGGGTCTCAAGATTATTAGGCAAGTGCTCTACTACTGAGCCCCGTTGATAGCATTTTTAACCAACTGGGGGTACCATTCTCTCCATATAGTTTTGTATTCTGATTTTTAAGCTTAAATTGTGACAGTATCCCACAAGTCAGAAGTAGCTAGAGACTGAAATAGGAGAGTCACTAGGATGCATCTCTCTGATACTCTCTTTATCTTGCTTTGGCCTTTTGATGTTCTCAGGGGCCTATGTGTTCAATAGGAGTTATCAAGTGGGCAGAAGTTTGTTATTCTTATGACATTTCCTTGGGTTTCTTCTTTAAGTGTTTAGTTCTTTGTGAACCTTTAAGTTGCAATCTTGAGTAGAGACCAGAATAGGTGTTTTGGAGTTCTATCAGTGAGTGTTAAGTCTTGCAAGTAACCCACCATCTTCTGGAAAAATTAATCAGATTTCATGTTGAAGATCATTATCCCCCAACACAGCTTAGTGTTTTTATAGCTAATAGATCATTGAGTCAAGATGGTTCTCTCTCTCTCTCTCTCTCTCTCTCTCTCTCTCTCTCTCTCTCTCTCTCTCTCTCTCGACAGTTCTAAGGATTGAACCATTTATCTTCACTCCCCCAGTCCTTTTCAATTTTTATTTTGAGGCAGAGTTTTGTGGCGTTGCCCAGGCTGGCCTCGAACTTGTGATCCTCCTGACTCAACTCTGCCAGTAGCTGGGATGACAGTTGTGCATCACTGTTCCCAACTTCATTTTTGGGTTTTTACTTGAGCACTATACCTATTGTACTAATAAGTTTTAATGATACTTTTTCATTAAAGTTATGTTTCCTTTTTCCCTTCCAAAGCAAATAAACTGGACTGGGGCGGTAGCTCAGTGGTCGAGTGCTTGTCTAGCATGTGTGAGGCCCTGGCTTCAATCCCTAGCACAGCAAAACAGCAACAATAAACAACCAAAATTTTCCCTCCCTCCTCACCAAATGGCAATGGGACATCTGTCTCTAATTTTGTCACCTTGGTAGGTGCCTGCTTTGGCAACATATAGGATTTGTTTAGGTGTGGTTCAGCACTTTTGAACAAAGGACTGTCAATGATCTCTTTCTGCAACTTTGTTTCTTGTTTTGTGGCAATGTGAGTAAAGATGAATATTAAGCCTAGATCTCTTTTTTTAAATGTTGGATAGCTGAATTGAAAAATACGCAGGCTATGAAGAGTAGGTGTCCTTTTGGCTAATTAACCCATGACAAAGGTGGCAGGGGGTGGAGGTATGTCATGGAGTGGGAGAGATGTCTTTGAGTGCCTTTAGTATGTTTTTTGTAATCTAAACTTGTTGTTTGCAAATTGCAAGGCCTGATGAATAATATTATTAATAATTAACATTTATTGGATAACATGGGATACTTACTATGTGCATTTCATTTAATCTTAGTAAAAATTGTATCAGGCATATTACCCACCCTGCTGCATTTTACTGATGAGGAAACTGTGGCTCAGAGAGGTAACATAATTGTCCAGGGTCATATCACTGGTAAGTGATTGAGCCAATTATGGCATATTTGGGTTCTTACAATCTCTGTATTGTGTTTAAATACTTTATATGGATAGAGTTGCCTGTGGGAGACTGGTTCTGGGATCTTGGTGGAGACCAGAATTTATAGATACTTAAGTGTATAAAATGGCACATTCTCTCTCCTCCCCCAATTATTTTTCTATGTGATTGGTTCCATAGATGTGGAACTCATAGATTCAGAGGATCTGAACGTGTGATTAGTGTGTTTTAGAACTTTATTATCATTTTTTTGGTACTGGGGATTAAGCCCAGGGGCATTTTACCACTGTGCTACATCTCCAGTTGTTTTTATTTTGAGACAGGATCTTGATAATTTGCTGAGACTGGCCTTGAACTTGCAATACTCCTGTGTCAGCCCTCTGTATGGCTGAGATTATGGTGTGTGTCACTGTGCCCGGCTTTTTTCTGAATTTGTGAGTTTGACTAGGGTTTAGTAGGTAGTTTTTCTATTTTATTCTGGTTAATTAGAATTGTGTTGCTGGGCACAGTGACACATGTCTGTAATCCCAACTACTCAGGAGGCCAAGGCAGGTGGATCACAAGCTCATGGCCAGCCTTGGCAATTTAGTAAAATCATGTCTCAAATAAAAAAAGAATTGGGGATGTAGCTTAGTGGTAGAGCACATTTCTTGTGTGTGTTTGAGGCTCTGGGTTCAATCCTTAGTACTGCAAAAATGAAGTAAGATTGTTATGCCACTGACTCAATGGCATATGACCCATGGAAGCAAATTAATGGCTCATGTGACAATGCAGTTGTGAATCTGTAGAGAATTAGTAAAATATGGTTCTTTGAGCTGCACTGATGAAAGATACTCTCATCTCTAAATACAAAGTCTTTTTGTTAGTGTTTCTCATCCTTCTGGTCTTTTTTCCTTTGCCAGACATTCATGATCAGTGTCAGAAGACAGGTGCTACAGGAACAAATTGGATTTCTGGCTTATTTTCATTTAGTGCTGTGGTAGGGGTAAAAAATTCTCTTCCCTTTCCCCTTTCTCTCTGAACCCCCTCCCTGCCTTCCCTCTGTGGTGGGGATCCATCCCAGGGCCTTGTGCCTGTGAGGCCAGGACTCTACCACTAAGCTACATTCCCAGTCCCAGACTTGCTATTTTAAATACTATGATACTGCAGAAGGCTATCTCAAGCCCAAACCTCAAGGAAATTACTTAGTTTTTGTTGTTAGTGAGTGAAGCATGGTAAGACTAGCAAGTGGTTACCTGCTCTCTCTTACTGGCGGATAATCCCTTACTAAGTGTATGGTGCTTTGTGGTGGCACCAATCAATCAAGAGAACTGTGACCCATAACCATTGCCTTAAATCATTGGTTCACAAAGATTGGCTCTGGAACCAGCATCATCAGCATCTGCTGGGAACTTACTAGAAATGCAAAATTTTGGCTTCATCACAGACCTACTAAATCTGAATCCCCAGGGTGGGCTCTACAGGCTAGTGCACACTGGAATTTGAGAACCACTGTCTGCAGGCCAGGACGCCTGGCCAGAGGAGTGGTCTGTTTAGAGACCTTAGCACCTGTGCCCCACTCAGTTTTAGCTGCCAAAACTAAATTCCCAGCAGGATCTTTAAAGAGGTTCTGCCTCTGGTCAGGACAGTAAGGGCTTAGGAAGGAATTCTTCATTATCCTACAACAATGAGATTCTTGATTTAAGAGCCAGTTTATCCTTCAGAAGCACACTTGGTAGCTGGGCCTTCACTGTTTGGAGATTAGGATCCTGGCCCCAGGGTTGTTCTTCATCCCAGGGGCTCAGGGCAACTTCTCTATTCTCCTTCTCCCCAGGAACTTGAAACAGCATCCAGAGAGTGAGAGGTGACTCAACACAATCACAGGATAGGGACATACTTCTAAACAAAGTCCGAGGAGAGAGCAGAGAGCATTATTCTTTCCAATTACTGATTACATAAAGCCCCTGTTGTGATACTTAAAGTGCATTCTAAAAAATGTAAGTAGAAAACTTGATGCAGACATGGGAAATTTTGCGTGTGCTTGGGACAGATATTTGAATAAACATGAGAAAATTCATGAGCATGATTTTACTGAGTAGCTGGGTGCTTTCTTACTTAGAGTAGAATCCTGTTTTACTTTAGCCCAGTAGAATTCAACTTTTCGATTTATTCTTATTCGTGTAATCCAGACATAAGTTAGCTGTTAGTTTGGTAAAATCCACTGCAATTTTGAGAGGCCAAAGATAACTGAAACAGTCTGATAAAAGGCAGCATAGCCTTAAGAAATAGTGGTTAAGAAATAGCATTTATACTGGGTGTGGTGGTGCACGCCTCCCAGCAGCACGGGAGGCTGAGGCAGGAGGATCACGAGTTCAAAGCCAGCCTCAGCAAAAGTGAGGCACGAAAGCAACTCAGTGAGACCCTGTCTCTAAATAAAATAAAAACTAGGGCTAGGGGTGTGACTCAGTGGTCAAGTGCCCCTGAGTTCAATCCCCGGTATAGGGGGAAAAAAAAGAAAAGAAAAGAAGGAAAGAAATAACATTTACTTGCTGGTGACCTCAATAAGCTGCTCAGCCTCTCTGTGCTTAAGCTTTCTCCTCTACAAAATGAGCATTGCACAAATATTCCAAATGGTTGTGTGGATAAAATAACAAACAATAAATACTATGCCAGACTTCGAACTAGGTATTACTATATATTAGATTATTTTTACTTTTTCTGAATGTACTTTAAATTCTAAATATAAATAAAATGTTAGAATAAAGGATTGGCCTTAATTATTTTGGGGGACTTTAATAGCATCAAGTTTTCTAATGAGTATGTTTATGTTCTGGTTGAATTTTCTAGAGAACTGATGGTTAGGTTTGTAATTGGCTATTTCTGAACTTTTGGATCATTGTTTTGGATAATGTAATTCATATCTGAAGTTATAGTATATTGGATTAAAATTTCTTAGCATGTTCTCTAAAAATTGTGTTTTGATTACATTTTGGATAATTTTTTTTATGTGATTTTCCTTTTTTCAGAAAAAGATCAGGTAAAATTAAATTTTAGGAGTTTTGATTTGTTGAGTTCCAACAAGCTGGTTTTATTGCATTCAGGTATTCTAATTCAGAAGACTGTCAAATTACAAAAGTTAATTTGTAAGTTGTTCTGGGTTTATAATACTTTTTTTCTTATAAACCATGTTTCCAAAACATAATCAAGCACAGGGTAGCCCCTAAAAAGCCTTTCAACCTGAAATAAAACCAAATCATCATATAAGAATTTTCTGTGGGGCTGGGGTTGTGGCTCAGTGGTAGAGCATTGCCTAGCATATGTGAGGCACTGGGTTAGATCCTCAGCACCACATAAATGTAAATAAAATAATAAATGGCCAATTAATTGTCCTTATTAAGAAAAAAATAATTTTCTGTGGAAAATGGATTATAAATGATAATCAGAATAAAAGGATGACATTTTTCTGCTCCTCCCAATCCTTTTCCTAACCTGAGTGACCTGGGCCTCATGTATAACATGCATGATTTAGGTGCAACCTCCAGAAGCCTTTTTTGGGAAGTCGGTATATGAAAGGAAAAGCTTTGTCATAACAAGATAGCAAGAGGCGTGGGTACGAAGCTTTGGAAGCCAGGTGGGATGGGTTGGGTACATGGGACTGAGGATTGTAGGCCTGTGCTTAGCTGAATCTTGGCTGTGAGCATTCATCACAAGTGAGGGCTCCAGGTCAGGTGAGGGAAGGTGAGCCACCAGCAGCGTTGGAGGCTTGTTATGGGACAGTTGGCAGCTCTCTGCAGAACATTTATATATATCTGGATGCTTATAAGCAGGAGGCTGCTTAAAGTGCCTCTTAAGTTTTTTTCCTAGGGACTAGATGAATTTTATCACTTTTAAAAGTCCACTTAAATTTTATTTCTTTGTTTTACTTATCTCTGTTGCTGGAAATGGTTATTTTCATGTGTGTATAGTTTTATCCTTATCTTGAAAACCATACCTTATAGTCTGTAGCTTAATATCTATAAGTCCCTTTTATCCACTGATAAAACATTCATTCAGTTTTATGTGGGCATGTATTTACATTTGATTCGTTCAAAGATTGGTGTGTGTGTGCATGTGTGTGTGTGTGTGTGTGTGAGTGTTTTAACAAGCAATATGCAAAGCATTAGAGATCTTTTCCACTTCCACTATGAATTCTTTGTAAAAGGATCTGAACTGTTTATAGAATCCAACAAGCTTTTGGTAAAGTTCATGTTTTAAAAATCATGTTGAACTTGTTAAAAAATATTCCTGTCAAGTCCCATGTAGCTTCACATGTCAACCATAACTTGAAAATGTTTTCCCCAAGTGACCATGTCTTAACAATTTATGTTCTTTAAGGAGTTCCTTGGAAGGAATTAAATTCTGGGAGGTCACATTTTTTCTTTCAAGTTTGATTTCCAAAGTGAAAATGAACTTCTGTTTTTTAACTTGAACTTGAAAAAAAAAAATCAATGAAAAACTTTGAGAACTAGGCAATGATTTTGTTGTATGGAACTGGGTTTCCCCATCTCTACAGTCAGAAATGATACTTGACAGTTCAAAAAAAAAATTTTGTTTTGTAGCTATATAAATATGGAGAGAGAAAGGAAAGAAGAGGTAAAAAAAAATGCTGAGTCTGTGAAACTGTTCTGTTCACTTAAATCTAAGCTGTATAAATGTCTGTTTATGTTAATGGGGAAGGACTAAATAAGTTTTTTTTATCCTAGTTAAATATTCTTCCCTTGGGATATCACTTTGCAAATTCCTCAACTTTCTCATTGAAAACATATGACTAGCTAAAAATTAATATTTAGAAGAATTAGGAAATACACAATTTTTACAGTGACATTCCAATCAAGTTAGTGTATTCCAAGTTACTGGAATTTCGTGTTACTGTAATTTATAATTAATTGGTTATTCTTTTTTTTTTTTTTTTTTTTTGGCTATTTGGGTTAATGGGAGGAGGGAGATAATAGAATAATCTAGAAACATTTTTACTACAAACATTTTTACTATATAGTAAGTCCTTGAAAAGGAATATATGTCACATTTTTAGTTTAATGTAGTGCTTTAAATTGAGCCATGGTGTATGTTTCAGAAAGAATTGGAAAACATTTTGAATTACTTATTATGTTTCTCTTCCTCAGATATTTTTCTTCTATACTATTACATTTTTTTTCCATACTTTTAACTTGGTGTATTACAGTTGGTGAGATTTGTTGTTACATATTCCTATATGCAGGCAGCATAACAATATAATTTGGCCAATATCATTCCCCATTATATCCCATTACATATAAAAACTAGACCATATCACTCCTCAGATAACTTTGCAGATCTAGACTAAGCTAAAGTATTTTTTTAAAAATATGCTGTAGTTTTTAATTTTCCTGGGTTACAGATAAAGTTAATAATTTCATGTTTTTAAAGTCCTATTTTTGTGTGGCAGGTGGTCAGAGGAATAGCTGTAATGGGGAAAGAAAGTCATAAGGAGGAGGTGATGATCAAATTCTTTTTTTTTTTTTTAATTTTTTTTTTAGTTGCTGATGGACCTTTAGTTTTTCCTTTTTTTTTTTTTTTTTTTTTTTGCCGTGCTGGGGATTTGAACCCAGGGACTTGTGCTTTCAAGGCACGCCACGCACTCTACCAACTGAGCTATATCCCCAGCCCTATTTTTTTACTTTTTAAAAATATTTTTAAAATGGTCAATGTACCTTTCTTTTGTTTATTTATTTATATATGGTGCTGAGAATTGAACCCAGTACCTCACACCTGCTAGGCAGTCTCTCTCTACCACTGAGCTACAACTCCAGCCCCAAATTCTTTTTTGACTAATAGTTATTGCAGTACTTTAAAAGGTAATGTATCCTCCTTAGCAGACAAAGATGGGGTTGTTAAAATATTTTCCCCCTTTGATCTTTTCCCTGATGCCAGTTGAGGACTGTTGGTGACTGAGTTCAGGCTGTGTAGTATCTCTCCATGAATGAGCTGCCTTCAGGACCCTGGAGACAAGCTGCTGGGACAGGCCCTATGGGCATGGTATCACTTAAAATTTGTAGCTGAGTTTTATGAAATTTACTTGCACATCTATGCACATCATGCTTGTTTGCTAGTTGCTGCTTTTTAGTTCTGCGTATCACCTGTTATGTTGACTCCCCAGGATGAGGATTTACTCTTTCTCCTTCCCCCGTCCACTGGCACACAGGTAGCCCTCCCATCGCGCATCTGCCCTGTGCGCTTCTGTTGTTGAGCCAGCATTCAGGCTTTGCAGCATCAGTGACAGCGTATGCTACTCAGAGCAGAGCTACCTCGTCGAACTCGACTCCTTTTCCTTTATTACACAAAGTGTGTCTTCTCTGGCATGAATAACAGCCCTTGTTGGTGTGTGTGCTTATGTGTGTGCTATTATTTCAACTTCAAACTCTGCCCCCCAAGTCTCCTGTTGCTACTTTAAGAATTCAGTTTCATGCTTTTGAGGGTCGTACCTGCCTTTCTGGTCTCATCTAACCCAGAGCCGTTTCTGTGTGCGCTCTGGGGTCTCCTTCACCGTCCTACAGATTGCCTGTCCTCCAGCACTTTCTGGTCTTCTTCACTTTGGTGGAGCCCTGCCTCGGGAAGCTTCCTGAGAAAGATTGGAAGGAGGCATATCTTTGGCATGTGTACCCTCCCTTGCCTTTGGTAGTTTTGCAGGGTAGGGAATTCTAGGTCAAGAACTTCCTGCCCCTTTCATTTTGAAGGCTCAGCTCTCCACCTCTTTAGTCTTTGAGTTTCCTGAGTTGCTGTTGAGAAGCGCAAGTCTTTTTGATTCCTGATCCTTTTATGTAACTTCCTTTTCTATCTAAAAGCTTTCCTGGTTCACTCTTTGTTTTGAAAATCCTTAGGGATGTGCCGTGGTTTTCTGTGAATGTTTTGACTCATGTTTGTTGGGTGTTTAATGAATTCTTTGAATCTAGAAACGCCTTTTCTTTAGTTTTGAAAAAAATTTCTACATTAGTCCTTAATTTCTCATTAATTTTCTCTCTGTATTTTCAGATGCCAGATCTTGTAGACCAATCCTCAGACTTCCTTCATTTTTCTCCACACTTTTGCATCTCATCTTTTTTTTGTTTGTTTGTTTTTTTGTTTTTCTTTCTGGTACATTTCCTTCTTGTTATTCACTTATTTTTTGGTGGTACTGGGGATTGAACCCAGGGACGCTCTACCACTGAGCCACACCCCCAGCAGTTTTTAAAAAGTGTATTTTGAGGCAGGGTTTCGCTAAATGGCTGAGGCTGGCCTGGAACTTGAGATCCTCCTGCCTCAGCCTCCAAGTCACTGAGATTAGAGGTGTGCACCACTGCATTGGGCTTCTACCACATTTCTTTCTCTTCCAGTTCTTCTGTTGAACTTTTCATTCTGTCAGTGTTTTCATTTGTAAGAACTTTTTTGTTGTTGTTCTGAATGTTCGTTTTTATAACGTCTAGCTTTGACTTCATTGTCTCTTGTTATCTCTTTGAGAATATTAATGAGTTTTTAAAGTCTCCTTACCTTTAATAGTGTTTCTTCCAACTCTCTGCCCCATTAGGTCTCTGATTTTCCTGTGAGTGATTTTCCCGAGATGCCCTAGGAGTCTTGAGCTGTCTACACTGCTGGTGGGAGAACTGAAAGGCTGCTTGGAAGGTCTGAGAGTTGGGGTGGCAGATGGGTGGGGAAGCCCTCCTGTCAGTAACTTGAGGTCATCCTAGGCTGCCCGATTCTCCAGAGGAGACTGGACAGAAGGCTGGGGTCTCGCCCTTGATGCATCTATTCACTTCATCCCTCTGCTTGGTAGGTTCTCCACTGTAGTTTGTTGAGTTCGGACTGTGCCAGTATTTTCCAGCCAGTCCTTATTTTAGCCCCTCCTGCCTCCCTGAGAAAAATCAGTTCCACCTTGACTTACAGAAGAAGTGCTTGCTACCATCAGGACAATGAACTTGGCAATGAACTCTGTAGTATAAATTGTGTGGGTTCATAGCTTTTCCCAAGCTGGTTTAGGACTGACAAATCTGCAGCTAGTTACTGCTCAACCTTTGATTTTCCAGCTTTCAAAAATTTTCTTGTCATCTCTTTCCCATTCTCTCCACTTTATTTATTTATTTATTTATTTATTGGACAGTGGAGAGTGAACCCAGGGCCTTGTGCATGCTAGGCTACTGCACTACCACTGAGCTTCATCCCCACCCCCAACTCCATCATCATCATCAGCATCATCGTGTGTGTGTGTGTGTGTGTGTGTGTGTGTGTGTGTGTGTGTGTTGCTGGGAATGGAACCAGGGCCTCATCTGCTAGGCAAGCGCTTTACCACTGAGCCACGCCCCAGCCCTCTATCTCAGTAAAACAATCCCTTTGCTGCAGTTATAGAGGGACTTTAGGAGGTCGCTAGACTTGGTATTTGTGTTCAATCCACTCCCTTTGCTAAAACTCTGGGACACTTATTTGCATGTTGTCCATCTTCTCGAACAGCACACATTTCCCCATGTTTGCCTCAGCTTCCCTCTTCTGTTAGGAATACAGCTGTCTGGCCATCTGAAGGGCCAGCTGTGGCTTTTCCATTTCTCTTGCTTCCCCTACTACATAGCTAAGCAGTGAAGAATTCCTTTCCTTTTCCTTTTCTTTAAATGTTTTTTCCCTCTTCTTTAAATTGTCTAAATTTTTATTTTATTTTAATTGATAGAAAACATCAATTATATACAGTATGTGGTACAGTGTGATATTTTGATATGTGTGTACACTGTAGAATGATCAAGTCAGGTTAATTAATTAGCAAAAAAAATTCTTTAAGAACTTTGTTCATTTGTTCATTTCTTTCTTACTCAGCATTCACCTAACCTCCTTGAAAATTTTAGCCCAAAGATGAAAATGAGAAGCCGGCACTTAATGGACATAATTTTTTTCCATATTGGGCCAAGAATTCTCTCACTGCATTGTCACATTTAATCTCCATAATAGCTTTACGTGTTGTATTCTGTTCATCTTGGCTGACTGTGGCCAGGTGGCTACATCTGGATCTCTCCTTACCTCTGCCAATAGAGTGGATTGGGGCAAAATAATTTCTTAATAAGATCTCTCTCATTTGGTCTCACAAGTCACAGGGCCCCCATATTCCTGGAGTGGACGTGCAAGTTGAAGAATGAACATGGGCTGAATTTGACAGTCCTGTCCTGGTAAGACTAGATCCATTTTTAAGCTAGATACCTTATTTGTGCCAGGAGGAGAGAAGTGAGCTGGACTTTGGATTCTCTAACTTCCTTTTTTTTCCCTTCTGTCTTAGGGCTTGAACCCAGGACCTTGTGCTAGCTGGGCAAACACTGCATCACTGAGCTACATTCCCAGCCCTTCTAATTTATTCTTTCAAGGGTGTGTTTTGTTTTCTGGGTAGAATGAGTACTACGCCAACGACTGATAGAAGAGAGAAAATTCCCTGAATGATGAAGGGCAGATGGGCCAAGTTTACCACCAGGATTGGGTACCAGACATGGGCCCCGATATGTTTGTCCCGGCCTGGCATTTGGGCATCACACTGTGTCAGTTGTCTTTGAAGAGTCTTTCCCTGTTCATTCAGTTTTGGGTTCATTCAATTATCTTTCACTTTGTTTTTAGATGAAAATGTTCCTAAAACCATCTTTATGCGGCTTCCTTGTTGCAATCTCATTACCTGTAAAAGTCTAAAGTCTTGCCACACAGGGCACTTTCTAATCTGATACAGAACTTGCCATGGTCCGCAGATGGTTCTCATCTTAGCCCAGTCCCTTTGCTGACTGGGCCAAGTCCCCTCCTGATCTGTGGTTCTTCTTCTGTTACATGGGAAGATTGCAATGCCCGGCTTCCAGGACTGTGTGCTGATGGAAGGAGATAATGAGAAAAAAAAAAAAAAAAAAAAAAAAAATTTATGCCCTTAAAGTCTTAGAGCTAAGTTATTTTTATTCATAGTAATAGATGTGGAAGTTTGTTTCCTTTTTTTCTGTAGTGCCGGCACCCTCCCTTTTCTAGTGGGCTAGTTTGTTATTGTTGTCTGAATACTACTTGCTCATTGTTGCCTCTGCATTCTGTTTATGCCATATTTAGAACTGATAAACAACTAGATGTGTGCTGGGTTGTTTAGGACTGACATCTGCTGTGGTTGGTCAGGGCCCCATTCTGAGTCTTGCTATGTGTACCAAGTGTATTGTGGAATGTTTTGTAGCCCAAGTTATATTCTGGCCTAGGATGATTCTGTTTTCCTTTTTATGTCTTTAAAATGGGACCCACATTTCTGGGCTCAGGTAAAAACTCATTTCTTTCCGTATGTCTTTCTGGATGGTGAGAGCCCACAGTACTTGAATACTATCTACTTGAATAATAATAAAATCAGAAAATAGTGTGCTAATCCATCCATCCACCCATATCTTAAGTCCAGCTGAAATACCAGCTTCTCAAGAATGGGAGCTTCCTTTGCTTCTTCAAATTCTAACTGTTGGCTGGGGACATTGCTGATGGTAGAGCCTACTGCACCAGGCCCGCCCTTGATTCAATCCCCAGCACAAAACAAGAAAACAAAATTCATATGTTTCTTGACCAAGTACAGGTAATGCACTTTCTGGCAAGTGGTCATGCACAGAGAAATCCACACGTAGTGTCCGTGGGCACAGTTGAGTGTTGAGATTTTGATGTTTGGGTTCTACTGCTTGGTATCATGATACTTGAGCAAGTTATGTCATCTTGCTAGGCTTGTTTCCTCACTCAACACAAAGGTCGGTGAGATTACATCATCTCCAGAATCCAAAGTAAAATAAAATTTGAAAAATTCCCATCACTTGCACAAATTGTGATAGTTATGAACAACAGATTGAAATTCAATTCCTACTTTATTCTTTCATTCTGGAAATTTTCTTCTCTAGCATGGCTTTGCTCACTCAGCTGACATTGCTCCTTTTGAGTGGTGAGTTATTTTTCCCTAGGAGTTGGGCTCCAAGTCGAGGCTGTTGCATGCTGCTTTGACATTTGGAATGCATGTCCATGTCCATTAAAATGTATCAGGTGGTCCTAAGTTTATCACAAAGATGCTAGAATTTTATTTTTTCTGGTTTCAAATGAAGAGTGAAATATTAACTGTTAAAATATAGAACTTATGGTATAAGTAATGGGTTTCCATTATGGCCCTAATTCCCAGATAGAATTGCTGTTAGTAATAGGCATAAAAATCAAGGATATTTTCTAATTTCCAATACTGCATTTGATAATTCCCTTCTAAATTACTGTTAATGAGACTGTGGGCAGACTCTGAAGGGAGGGCAGAAGATGAACACAATGAAGATACTTTCCTTGAGCAGGCAATTAAAGGGTCTGAAATTCTGTTAGATGCTTTTCATTTTACTTACTCGGAATTTGGTGAGTGAATGAAATTTTAGAAGAGAAGTGAAAACATTGTGGTTGAACAAACACTGACATTTTATCCTCCTTTCCCCCGCTCTTTAGAATAATGTCTCAAGGATATGCATTTCATTTAGTCTTTCCTAGGAGAAATTATGTTGTTGAGTGATAGTCATGCTGTCCCTCTTAATTTTTTATATACTTACATGATTTTTGCATTTTCTCAGATTATGACATATTATATACAAATGTGAAATTTTGATGTAGACTGCAAAGCAATTCTTAATGTTGAAACTTTGTTATTTCAAGCTGTCTTTTTTCTTTTCTTTTCTTTTCTTTTTTTGGGGGTGCTGGGGATCGAACCCAGGGCCTTGTGCTTACAAGGCAAGCACTCTACCGACTGAGCTCTTTCTCCAGCCCCATCAAGTTGTCTTTTAACAGTGCCAAAAATTGTTCCATTTAAATTGTTTTTCTTTATTTTACCTCCTATTTAACAATTGCAGAAAAAATTCTATCATTTCAGTAAAAAAATACATTATATGGCATAGTATATACCCTTTTCTGATGTAGAAAAAAGCCTTTAACTAAAGAATTGGTCACAGGTAATCCCTGTGACTTGGGAGTCTGATGCAGGAGGATCACAAGTTTGAGGCCAGCTTAGTGAGACCCTGTCTCAAAATAATAAAAAGAGCTGGGGATGCAGCTCAGTGGTTAGAGCTTCTGGGTTCAACTCCCAGTGCTGTAGACAACAACAAAGATAACAAAAAAGGATTGATGTAAATTATTATTGGATGTTGTTCTCTGAAACAGGCCTGAAATAAGCATTTTAAAATCACACCTTGGATTTTCTTGTTATGCTTGTGTTATTCATTAAATTCGGCAATGAACTGTCTTGCTTGATCCTGCATTTAGAGCTCCAGTGGGGGTGCAGGTCTGCTTCTTTACCTTTGCTAAGAAATTGCTGTCCTAAAGGGATGTTGACAGCAGTAGTGTCAGGGACCCCAGATTGTACTCCAGCACACAGATTTGGAACACTAATGGTTACAAATGGAAAGATGCAATTTGACATTTAAAAACCCAACAACAATATTATTCTGTACATTTCAGGATTCTTTTCATAATAATCCCATTGAGAGAGTGTGTGTTTAATCCAGTGTTGCTGGTATTGTGAAAAACATGCTTTAATTTTAAAAAAATTAAATCTGGAATCTGTTAGTATGTATATAAACCATATTTTCAGTTTGTACTCGCATTAGTTGTGTGATTAAATTCCAATTGAGAATATTCCAGCGTTACAGAACTCTGTTTCCCACGCTCCCCCGTCTCACTCCTCTCTTCAGAGTTAATTTGGTATCCATCCTCACATTCTGTGCACCTGTCTTTGGCATATCAACACACACACGCTTCTTTTCTTGTAAGAGTGATGGTATCTGCTGGGTACTGTGACATACGCCTGTAGTCAGTCCTAGTGGCTCAGGAGGCTGAGGCAGGAGGATGCAAATTCCAGGTCAACCTCAGCAAGTTAGTGAGGCCCTAAGCAACTTAGCAAGACCCTTTCAACAACAAATAAACAAAATAAATAAATAAACAAATAAATGGCATAGAGCAGCCCTGGGTTCAATTCCAAGAAAAAGTGTATCAGAGTATATGTAAATTGCAATTTGAGCTTTTTCTGCTTCTAACAGTATGTTTTGCAGTTTCCATGTCTATATAAATTCACCACACTTTCTTTTGTGCGTGCTGGTTGCCATTGTAGGAGGGTCATGTTTGCTTAGTCACCTCCTAAGGGTAAACATTTGGGCTGCTTTTCAGATTTGACCACTCTCGTCACGTTGCAGTGAACATCCTTGGGCAGTGCGTCTCGTTGTCTAGCCCATTGTCTCTGTAATGTCTAACATTATAAATCTGGTGGTCAGGCTCTGGAGGAGTTCTCTCCTGGCAGACTGTTGAGTTATGGTCTGGATCTGCAATGCTCCCCAAAGCTCCCGTGTTGAAAGCTCCATCCTTAGTGCAGCAGTGTTCAGAGTGGGGCCTTTGGGAGGTGCTTGAATCATGAAAGCTCTCTGGCCTTATGAATGGACTAATCCTTTTATGGATTCATAACTCAATGGGCTCTTGGGAGGTGGTGGAAACTTAGGAAGTGAGACCTAGTTGGAAAAAGTAGATTATTGGGGGCATGACTTTGAAGGGTTGTATTTTCCCACCAGCCTCTACCTTTTTCTCACTTCACTTCCTGATCACTGTGAAGTAAGTGGTTTCCTCCATCATGCTATGCCTGCCATGATGTTCTGCCTTGCCCTGGGCCCAAAGCAATGGGCCAAGCAATTATGGACTGAAACCTTTAAAATTGTGACTAAAGTAAGCCTTTCCCCCTTTTAAGTTGTTTTCCTCAGGTATTTTGTCAAAGTGATAGAAAACTGACTAACACACAGGGTAAGAGTTTTCCAGATTTATTGCTGTAATAATAAGAGTCTCAAGACCATTAATCTGATCAGGCACATTGGTGCATGCCTGTAATCCCAGTGATTCAGGAGGCTGCAAGTTTGAGGCCAGTCTCAGCAATTTAGCAAGATCCTCAGCAACTTCATGAGAACTGGTCTCAAAGTAAAAAGTAAAAAGAGTTGGGCATGCAGCATAGTGGTAGAGTACTCCAAGATAGATCCTGATACCTGGGAGGGAATAGTGTCAGTACATTGAAGGATATTTATCTGGATATATTTGTTCCTAAGGGGTGTGTGTGTGTGTGTGTGTGTGTATGTGTGTGTGTGTGTACATGTGTGTATGTGCACACGCACGAGAGATTAGCTTATCTCCTTATTTTTATCATCATAAAACTATAGTAGATGTTGCTTTTTTTTGGTGGTGCTAGAAATCAAACCCAGGGCCTTGTGCCTGCTAAGCACATCCTCTAACACAGAGCTGCATTTCCAGTTCAGAGATGTAACTTTTTTTTTTGTATTTATTTATTTTTGTACCTGAGATTTAACCCAGGGGTGCTCAACCACTGAGCCACATCCCCAGCCCTTTTTATTTTTACTTTTATTTTGAGACAGGGTCTCATTAAGTTGCTTAGAGCCTCACTAAGTTTCCGAGGCTTACTTTGAACTCATGGTCCTATTGTGTTAGCCTCCTGAGCCACTGAGATCGTAGGTGTGCGCCTCTGCGCCCAGCAAAATGTAACTTTTGAATTGTATTTAGTTATAATAGATTATGTTTCTGGCCCTTTAGTTAAATAGGCATATTTTGATTCTTCACAAAAATCAATTGTTTTTGACCTGACTGCCTGTCCTTCAATTTATCCATCTGACTAACCTTAACTCCACTTTGAAGGAAGGGGCATTGGAGCCACATTGTGAACCCGCTCAGGTTCCTTGATCCCTCATCATTCTCTTCTATGATCTCTTGGCACTTTGTACCTGCCTGTCTTAGAGCATGTGAAGGTTATATTGTGGTTTTTTTTCTTCATTTTGTGCCCTTGCAAATCATGAAAGCTGACATTCTTATGGGTCATTTCATTCTTAGTGAGACACAGTATATGCTAAATGGAAGACTGACTTAAGTAGTGGGGGTAACTGCAGAAGTGGCCAGGGGCTTTGACTGGGGAGGATCTAGATCACTGGGGAGAAAAACTTATGCTTAATTTAAGGGGGTGAGTGCTGGGCATTGCTAGAGCCCTTGTCTAGCGTGTGCAAGGCCCTGGGTTCCATCCCTGGCCCTGAAAAAACACAACAAAACAATGGAGAAATAAAGGTTTTTGATTAGAGAGGTGAGAGAATGATAGCACTGATTCAGCAAATTAAGCATTAATAATGCTTAGAATGAAATAGAAAACAGAGACAGTAGTTTAAAAAAAAATCAGGATGTGGTGAAAGTGGTTAGCTTGCTTTTTTTAGTGATAATGGAAGAAGAAAGGAGATACTGTTTTGGAACGGAAGTCACCATGATTGAAAAGGATTGAGTTCAACATTTCTTCATTTATTCATCCATCCATTCAGGTACCTGCTGAGCAGCACCTTGAACCAGGCGCTGAGGTAGTACCTTTGCGGTGAGTGGCCAAGACATGCATGACCCGGCCGTGCCGGACAGGTCTGGAGGAGGGTGACCTCCAGAATGATGATACTGGCTACAGAAGTCAAGTCAGGAAGGAGGAACTGGTTTTGTAGGGCAGTTTTGTTGTCTCTTAGACTCATCGACTAAGCTGCCAGAGGATGTTTGACAGGATATTGGCAATATAAGATTTTTTTGGTTTAACCTGCGTGGAAGTGATAATGAAGCCACAGAAGGAAAGAATTGCAAAGAATTAAATTCTGAGCCACTGGAAAGTTGAGATGACCTGTATTATGACATGGCACAGAAGACAAGAATTTCTGGAAGTCCTCTTCTTACGGTAAGGTTGATAGACAGGACTGGAAATGAACACCGAATTTGGTGAGAGAAAAGGGAGGGTGGGAGCAGGTGAATGAAAATGAAAATCTCAGTAACTCCTAATATTTCACTTGCCATTTATTTATCTAGGTGTTGGGGATCAAACCCAAGGCCTTGTGCATGCCAAGCTTGTGCCCTACCACTGAGCTACATCTGCAGTCTTATTCCACTGTTTTGAGTAGACTTCTGTGGTGATTAATTTTATGTCAGCTTCCTAGACTGTGATAACCCAGATGTTTGGTCAAACACCCCACCAGCCACCACCCCGTGGCTGATATTTAAATGAGTCAATGAATAAAGTGGGCTGGGTCTCACCCAATCAGTTAAATTTCTTAAGACGAAGACCAAGGTCCCTCAAGGGAGAGGAAATTCTGTTCTCAAACTGCCTTTGGACTTGACCTGCGGGGATATGAGCTCTTCCCAGGGTCTCTAGTCTGATTGTCTGCCCTGCAGATTTCTGACTTGCCAGTCCAACAAGTGCCTAGATCCATTCCTTAAAATAAATCCCTCTTTCTCTAGATCAGTTTTCCCTGGATAAAGCCTATCAGTATGACTCTATACATTGATATTATACATTGAATTGTTTCTGTTTCTCTGGAGGACCCAACGAATTCAGATTTCCATATATAACAAGATTAAAGGTTGTATTTTCTGTTTACTGAACTTTAGCTCCATCTTTGATTCTTTGACTCCTTTGACAGATAATTTTCTCCTTTCCAGGAAGTTATCCAATTCTGTTCTCACTCAGAAGGTACCCTCTTTATATCTCTTTCATGTCATTATATTGTAATTGTTGGCATGCGTACCCATTTCCCAACACTAATCTGTGAGCTTCCTGCAAACTGTGACTGGCTTCCAGTAGTCTGAGTAGCGCAGGCTCCCAGCCCATTTGGCATGGGAGAATTTGTTCCCAAGTGTCTATTGAGTGAAAGAGTTTAGGAATGACTTGATTCTTAAGTATTTTATGAGGAAAGAAACTAAATGGAGAAGCACTGAAGGAGAAGCATTGCAAAGTAACAGTGACCAAGAGCCTCGGAGAGGTTGGCAGCACACGGTCAGCATCTTTTAGGTCATAGCCTTGTACTTCATGGTGGGCATGAAACATCTTGTGGCGATCTAAACATCCCAGCGAACCATGATCTAATCAGCATTTGTTTGTTTTTCAATTTGTCAAATATTTATGACATGACTTCACCCAGATAAAGCTAGATTTAAAAATATTTCATAGAGACATATTGAAAAAACCACAGAAGCATCAGAAGGGAAAAAGAAATGCTTGTAACCTCATTACCCACGATTGACTATGAACGTTTTCCCTTAGGTCTAGGTCCTTGTCATAACATCTGCTGTTATCAACTAAGCTTTATTTTCAACATGTGCGTAGGACTTCACTAAAGGGAAATGCGCATTATTTACCAATTCTCTTATTATCAGACATTTAATCTTTCTTCTCTCTCTGCTCTTCTAAAGATGGGCTCATTGTGAACATATTCGCGCATGAATCTTTGTGCACTTGGTTATTATTTTGTGAAAAATGAATTGCCAGAGGAGAATTTCTATATGTTACCTGAGTGCCCTCCAGAAATCTTTCACCAAGACACATTGATTCCAGCAGTGTAGGAGAATCAAAATGCTTTCTTAAAACAGGTACTGGTATGTGACTATTTTTTTCTAATACAATTTGCTTTTTCTTAAGTCTCAAATATTCTGCATAGGATCTTGTTCAACCTGTTAAGCTGTTAGTGATTCTACCAGGATAGATTAATAGTCATCGTATATCCATGCTTGTTTGAACAAAATACTCATGCATCCAACACACGAGTAGCCAGTTTTGCCACATTCATGAATGACTCACTTGTTTGTTTGAAATAAGAAAACATGGGAGGAGGTAATTTTCTTTAAAGGAACCATAATACCTAATATAGAATGTAAGATCAAAAGATTTAGCGTCAATCCTAACTTTGGGGGATATAGGATAGCATATTAAATCATGTGATGTTTCTTATAAAATTCTGAACTCTGACAAATGTTACAAGTATCAGTTAGAGATCATGGGTTCCCAAGGACCAGGATCACAACCTATTAGTTTGTACCTTACTGTGTCTTGGAGAAGAAATGTGAAAATATTAATATTGTAGCATCCAATTGAATTTTTCTACACAGATTGTAACTCAAACACACTTGTAATGTTTTTTCATGGTACTCCAGGAACTCCTTAGAGCAAAGAGAAATCGATGAAGGCTACAGTACTTTTTCTTACTCTTTTTAGGGGAGGATTTAGTATAGCTTAGAAAGGTAAATTTACCTGAAAAACTATCATTAATTCTAAGGAAATTTTTAAAGGAAAAATAGGCATATTCCAAGTGTAAATTTGTTTCTCACTGAAATTACTCAGTAGACTCTTTACTACCTAAATTTAGATTATTCTCCATGTAGCTCAGGGGCATTCAAGAAACTTCACATTTCTAACCAGAAAGTGAAGATGAGCTATGACAGACTCAGTCTTGGTATTTCTGAGTCTGTTTACTGTTTTTAACAAATGTAAGAAAAGGTAATTCCATGCAATGAGAGTAAAGTTTAAAATTTCTCATGTCTAGCAGTTTTCAGTTTGATTAAACATTGTTGAACAATTTTGGAAATTTAAAAATATATGGATTAATTGAAGTAGCTCCCATGGCACCTATAAGTTAATAAAGTTTGGGGCACTGAGTAAATTTTGTTTTCTGGGTCTTTGGTTAGAATTCTGTTTTTCTCTTCAGTATATCAGGGGAGAAGTACTTTTTTTTTTTCTTTAGTAAAAATGTTTATGTAATGAAGTTTTTGTTCAGTTCCTTAAATATCCCTGCAGAGAAGTGTGAGAACACATGTTAACCTGAAATTTTCTGGGCTCAGACTTAAGTTATAGATCACTGAAACTTAATGTTACAGCCCAACTTAATTAAGAGGTAGAGGAACTATAAATAAAAAATGAATAAATAATTTAAAACCACAGTACTAGATAAGCCACTGCAGAAAAGGAATTGTGTAGGTGTAACTCTTACTGCTAATTGGAATAAAAGCTGCTCAAACACCCCTGAGCTCATGCATCTTCAGTTGTGCAGACCTTCTGCAGAGATGCAGTGTTTTGAATCCCCCAAGGAGCAAGAAGAGGGTGTGAGGCATTATGGGAAGAAACGACATCATACAAGTTGTGTGTTTTAGAAAGGGCGTGGTGGGGAAAATAACTCTCCTCTTAATTGCCCTATTATGTTACCTGACTTAAGATTATGTGCAATTAATGTAATAACTAAAAATGTCACCAAGTGTTTTATCACTGAGTATTTTTTATAATCCCTGTGCTTTTCAATTCCCAATAGGCCAATTGTTAGGTGTCATGATCAGCAGTAACTTGGCTTTTCTTTGACTGTGGGAAAATGTTAATTCTTGTTTATAGCCACCATTCAGAAATATCTTAAACTAATTTATGCCTTTGCTAGTCACCAGAAGAAGTATGAGGGTGATTTTATAGAAGTTAAGAATTAGTCAATATCAAGAATATTATGCCATGCTACTTCCTTGTTTTCTAACCCTTTGCCAGTATGTGTAAGTGTCAGGATGTTCCAGTCGTACAGGTCAGCTTACCAGCCTATAGACAACAGGTGTGGGAAAACAAGGGTAGAACTATAAATTTAAAAGAAGCAAACATTTTTAAAGTCCTCCTTCTTCCTGCTAGTTCCAAGAAACTTCTTTTACCATAGTATGGATTTTGTCAAAATAATATAAAATTAGAGGTGTTCAACAGTCTCTCTCTCTCTCTCTCTCTTTTTTTTTTTCCGGTACTGGGGATCGAACTCAGGGCCTTGTGCTTGCAAGGCAAGCACTCTACCAGCTGAGCTATCTCCCCAGCCCCTCAACAGTCTCTTTTATGGACCCAGTAATCATACCACTAGGTTTGTAGCCAGAGGAAATTGAAATCACGATCTCAAAGAAATATTTGCATCCTGTGTTCACTGCATTATAGTCAAGTTATGAAAACAACTTAAAGGGTAAATGGACAAAAATGTGTACACACACGCACACGAATCCTATTTAGATTTAAAAAGAATGAAATCCTGCTATTTGCAACAATATGGGTTAACCTGGAGGATATATGCTAAGTGAAATCAGATAGACATAGAAAGATAACTACTGAAAGATAGTACTTATTTGAAAATTTAAAAAGTTAAATTATAGAAAAAGAATGCAATGGTGGTTACCAAGGATGGTAGAGTGGGGAAATAGGGAGATATTGATCAAAGGGTACACAGATTCACTTTTGAAGGTGAATTCTTGGATCTAACATTTATCATGGAGATTATAGATAATAATAATGTATGAAATTTACTAAGAGAATAGATTCTGTTTTCACCACAGATACACATACACACATAGAGTAACTATGAGGTGATGGATGTTAATTAGATTGTGACAATTATTTTACAATGTATATCAAATCAACATGTTGTACACTTGCTGTACTTGATCCCGAGCTTGGTGCTATTGGGTTGCATAGAACCTTTTAGAGGCAGAGCTTAGTGTCTGGGGTGGCTGATGCAGAATGGTGAGTTCAAAACCTGCCTCAGCAATTCAGTGAGGCCATAAGCAACTCTGCGACACCCTGTCTCTAAATAAAAATATAAAAAGGGCTGGGGATGTCTCTCAGTGGTTGAGGGATCCTGGGTTCAATCCCGGGTACAAAAATAAATAAATAAAAGAGGTAGAACCTGGTGGGAGGTCTGCAGGTCCCTGGGGGTGTGCTCTTGAACGCAGAGTAGGATCCCAGCCCTTTCCTCTTCTCTTTTTTTTTTTCCCACCATGAGATAAGTGGCTTTGCTCTCCTTGTGCTCCCGCTGTGATATGCTGCCTCATCACAGGCCCAAAAGGAGTGGGGTCAGCCGATCCTGGACTGAAACCTCAGACTGTGAGCCAAAATGAACCTTTTCTCTCTTTTTTTCAGCACTGGGGATTGAACACAGGGGTGCTTGACCACTGAGCTACATTCCCAGCCCTTATTCCTTTGAGACAGGATCTTGCTGAGGATCTTGTGGAGACTGGTCTCGAACCTGCCATCCTCCTGCCTTGTCCACCCAAATTGCTGGATTACAGGTGTCTGCCACCGTGCCTGGCTCTCATAATCATACTAATGGACCATGGTAAAACTCAGTGATAGCTAGAGGCCTCGCTTGTAGATAATGACTATAGATAGCAGATGATTTTTGCCAAGATAAGTTTAATGATTTCCTCCTCAGATATTCTCTTAAACCAGAACACATGTTCAGCATGTTTTAATATTTTCAAATATTGTCTTAAAATTGCTTTTTGAAAATTTTATAATTGTATACTCTTTGAGATTATTTATAGACCATTTTCCTTTATATTTTCTTCACTTTCCATAGTTCAGGAACATTTTAGAAGCATTCAGTAATTGAAGATATGCTTTCACAGAGATAGATGGATCAGCCCCTACAGTTTATCTCTACTGCTGTTAACAAGTATAATAAAAGTAGATCTGTATTGTGATAACATTAAATTTTTCTCATGTTTGATTGTTTATTTTTTTAAAATTTTTATTTATTTTTTTCCGAAGGTGGGAGATTCAAACCCTGGCTCTTGTGCATGCTAGGCAAGCACTCTACAAGATTTTTTATTATTTAAAAAATTGACATTGGCTTCAATGCTGGTAGTCATTGAGGAACTGGTTATTTTCTAAAATGCTGAGTATTGGTTCTTGTTGGGTAGGATAATTTCTTCTGATATCTTTACAAAAAATGGTTTTGATCCTGAGTTTCTAACATCATCTGATACCTCTGATACTTTGCTTATAAAACTTTAAAACTTTTCAGAAAATATGTTTCTTTAAAAATTCTAGAAAAAAATAATTAAATTGCAAATAACCAATGCTACCCAATAACCCCAATTCTATGAAATCTTGGTTTTGCAACAGAACAAAACCTGTGCTTGCTTTTTTGGGGGGTGGGGTGGAGTGGGGGAAGGTGCTTTGGTACAGGCACCTTTCTGTCAAAGATGTTGCTTCACCTGTCAATCATATAACCTTCTCAGAAAGACATATATTCCGTGATTGCTCACTTACGCATGAGCATTGTCAGCAGGGAAATTCAGTCTAAATAGCAGAAGGTTATCACTTGTGAGTTGAAGTGTGTGTGTGTGTGTGTGTGTGTGTGTGTGTGTGTGCGTCCACAGGGTGAATGAAGGACAGTGAAGACAGCTACAGTGTATCAGGTTTAAATTCTCTATAAATGACATCTGATAGATTATTGCATCTGATAGATGTAGAAATGGGTAATTAAAATGAAATGTAAATTTGAGAACCTTCCTCAGATTTCTTAATAATGTTTTCTTAGCTGGCTAATTAGGATGTGCTACTCATGTGATCCAAAAAGTGTTTAGCTCCAAGTGAAGTTGCCAAAGAAAGGGAAGCTTAGGTATATACAAGCCTGGGGTGGGATGCTGATTTTATGGAGGGGTGAGAAGCTCAAGCTGATCACTGGTGTGCTGTGTAAATCCACCACTTCTCCTTCCCATGTGGCTCTCTTACCTAGACCAGACCTTCCATTTCTCTACATTATTCTTTTCTTTTTTTAATTAAAAAATTTTTCAGATGGGCATAATACCTTTATTTTATTTATTTTTTATGTGGTACTGAGAATCACACCCAGTGCCCCACGCTAACAAGCCTCTACCAATGAGCCACAACCCCAGCCTTCTACATTGTTCTTGATCCTCTTATATTCTCTATGACAGGGTGGGTGCCGATGGTGATTCCAATCCCGCCTCCCCCCCTCCACCCAATCTTTGGGAATATTTTCAGCTGCCACAGAAAACCCCTGCTTTGGGGTAAGCAGAGTGACATTTCTTTTTCCTCCTGTCACAGCAGGTTGTCTGTGGTTAGTGCAGCTGCTCCATATTATTGGGCTACTCCTGGGGGTGTGGGGGCGGGCGCAATCTTTGTTTCAGGGGTTCCTCCTCAGTCACAAGTTGGCTGCTGCATTTCCAGGGTGTATTCAGGCAGAAGGAAGAGGAAGGAGGGGAGGGCTTTCCCCTAATGAGGCTTTTTTTTTTTAGGGGAGATAAGCTCTTTCTGGTGACTTCTGCCCACATCACGCTGGCTAGGACTGTGTAAGACTGCCACTAGCTGTAGCAGGGGTCTTGTGTTTTAACCTGGGCACATGGCTGCCGCGTGAAGTCATTGGTGTTGTATTAGTAAGAAAGAGGGGACTGGATGCTGCATTGGTCACACAGTTTATGGTGCTGTTATTATTCTGCTGATTTTATTTGGATATGATCCTTTTGTAATTGGTCACATAAAACAGTAGTTCTTTATATGACTTGGCTTAATTTATTTTTTTAGTTTCAGAATTTTTTAAGATCGAAAAAACAAGATTCATTATATCACAAAGGAAAAATCAATTGTAACTTTGTTTTCAATGATTGCTGTTGAACATGGTCTATTTTTCTCTGGTTTATCTCAATGTTATAAACCAATTAAAAGTTGCACTAAATTAGAAATTTGTTTCACAGATTTTTTTTTAAAGCATCATTTGACAGCCTCTTATAGGGGCGCAGCTTCTCTGTTTGAGTGGGAAGTGATCCATGGTGAGCTTGGAGTGGGCACCCCTGACCCCCAGAGCTTCTGATCCATGGGACCAAAGACAGCATGAAATGCTAACTAGATCTGGAAGGCCAGAGATGTTCACAAGTATTACGGGAAGAGGAATGGGGACATGAGACATAAATAGTGTTAGGGTTCAGTTTCCTTGTTTATAATTGTATTTTTACGATGCTTAATTAGTATACTCACAAAAGATCTTGTCACTTTAATGGGAAAAGAAACAGGGCTTTAGGACTCAAGCACTGTCCCCCTCCCCACTGCCCCCCTCCCCCCACTGAGTATTGCACCCAGGGTCTGGTGCACCCTAAGCCCGCAAGCCACCACTGAGCTGCACTCCAGATCTCCCCTTGTTTCATAGCGTCATAGACTCCCTAACTCCTCATTCTCTAAATAGCCACTCAGGGTTTGTGAATATATCACAAATTTTGGTTTTCCTCAAATAATATTGTTGTTCGCCTAATAAAATAAATCACTATACAGAAAGGAATTCTTAAGGAAAAAAAAAAAAAAAAAACAGATGGGCTGTAAGCATAGCTCCTTGGAAGAGCATGTGCTTAGCATGCACAATGGGTTCAATGTCTAGTTCCAGAAAAACAAAAACCAAACAAGCAAACGAACCAACAAACAACCCCCTAAAACAGACCAAAAAGCAAAAATGAAGCAGTATCAGAGCTCATAGAACAGTAATTGTAACTCTCTTCTCTCCACACATCCCCTAGCTCACGACATTCATGCACGCACACACCCAGAGTGTGGTCGCTTTCTTTCTAGATAATTGGAATCATATTATTGGTATTGTTCTGCAAGTGGCTCCCCCCACTTATAACATCTTTTTCTGATTCTTTTCTCCTTAGTACACATGGAATAGAGTTTTTTCAATCAAGGATGGCATCACCCTCCCCAGGGATTTAAAAAAATGTGAGGTCATTTTGTGAAGATGTATCCTGATCAGAATACTTTTAGCATCTCATTCAGAAACAACTATATGGAAATAACTGGTCTTTTAAACATTTCTTTATATAATTATAAAATGTGATTTCACCATAAAACTATCTGTAAATATGCATCTCTGCATGTGCAAGAACATAGACTAAATTACTAGAATTGCTGGGTCAAAGTGTGCACATACAATTTAGTGATATTCCCAAATCCCTCTCCAAAAATACTGCACAGAATTACCACTTTAGTAATAGGGTTCATACATTTTCCCACATCCCTTTCAACACATACTATCAATTTTTTTTTGCCAAAATATGAAGGGAAAATAAATTCTTACTTAAATTTCAATTGTCCTGTCCAAAAAAGTCTGTTACAAAAAAAAAAAAAAAAAAAAAAGTCTGTTACAGAGTACTTTTAATACAGTGATTAATGACTAATTTATTCTTAGAGATATAGTGCTCATCTGCTTTGGATATTCTGCCACCTGTTTCATTCATATTCCAACACAGGCTTATTTACAAGCCACTCACCTCTTTGGAGTGTCTTCCCAGTTCCATCTGCAGGGAGTGTCATTACTAATCCTGATTGACAGGTGTGACTTTTTTGAAGAACTATGAATTGAGAGAGCCATGTTTTCTAAATTGATTGCTATCTAATCAGTGGGTTGGTGAGGCCAAACTAGGGATCATAAGCAATATAAAAGAGAATTAGAGCCAGGTCCAGTGGCACACGTCTGTACTCCTAGTGGCTCAGGAGACTGAGGCAGGAGGATCACAAGTTCAAAGCCAGGCTCAGCAACTTAGTGAAATCCTAAGTAACTTAAGTGCCCCTGGGTTTAATTCCTGGTCAAAAAAAAAAAAAAAAAGAAAAAAAAAGAAAAAAAGAAAAATAGAATACAAAGTATTGGAAAGTATCATACATAATAAAGGTAATAGTCTCATGACACTTATTTTGTATGTATATTTGTGTTTTGAATGAGTGTTTATGTGTTCATATGTATGCATGTATGGTATGTCTGAGTACTACATTGTGATGTAAAATATCTCTGGCTTGGGATGTGCTATGGAAAATCTTAGCTTTAAAAATGTATTCAAAGCATTTTTTTCCCTCTCTTTCCTCAGGCAATGATTTAATACTTGATTTTGGCATTTGTTTAAACTTTTGTAGTACCAGGGATTGAACCCCAGTGGGGCTTTATCACTCAGCTATATTCGCAGCCCTTAGTTTTTATCTTTTAAAATTTAAAAAACATTTTGAGACAGGGTCTCACTAAGTTGCTAAGGCTCGCCTTGAACTTGTGATCCTTCTGCATCAGCCACCCAAGTCACTGGGATAACGGGTGTGCATCACCACACCTGACTTGATAATGGTATTTAAAAAATTAAATCGACAATAGTATCAATACTTGGCAGAAGGCTAAAAACAGGGTTTTTGTTTTGTTTTAAGAGGAGCTTACCTGCTTACTGGTAGATATCACCTAGTTGGACTTGGAGATACAGCTAGTGAGGAAAGACAAACTGTCTTGGGTGCAGAAGGAAGAAATGAAGAGTTACATCCTACCAAATTTAATTTCACTGATGAAACTAATTTTTTCTGTGCTTGAGTGCAGTTGCTTCCCTTTGTAGTAGCTGAGTTGCTGCATAGGCAGGAGAATGTGGCAGATCCTTAAGTTTCTAGTTTCTTCCTCCAAATGGGCAGGAGTACAACGGATCCTCAAAGAGTGGGTTGAGTCAATTTAGAATGTTTAGCCTCTGACAGTTCCAACACTGATCTCAGGTTGCTTAGAAAATTACCTCTTGGTGATTATAATAAATGGTGGTAATTAAAAATTTTAAAAGTGGTGGAACATTCTACGTGTGGGTGTGTTTAATTATCTGGCAGGTGTTCATGTTTCTAGAGTGTGAAACTTATGGGTAAACAATGGTCTTTCTGTTAGAAATTCTGCCCACACTTTTGTGTCTCCTCTCATTTATGGGGGGTATTTTCCATCACTTACAGAGTAGTAGTGATGAGTTGGCTAATTTGTGTTGTACTATGTGTTTCCCAAGTGGTTTTGTTTGTTTGTTTAACCTCAGTCAGTTCTAACTTCCTTTCTTGAATTATTCTTACTCATTAATTGCATCTTCATAAAAAATGATGTGAATGGACACACAATTTAATTTTCTAGAAAATAATGTTAGAAACATTGTGCTTTTAAAGTTCTGATATACCTAGCACATTGGGAGGCTGAGGCAGGAGGATCGAAAGTTGGAGGCCCTAAGCAATTTAGTGAGACCATGTCTCAAAATAAAAAGGGCTGGGGATGCAGCTGAATGGTAAAGTGCCTCTGAGTTCACTCCCTAGTACCAAAATAATAAATAAAATATAAAATAAATAATAAAATCAAATTAAGTTCTGATATAACCATTTAAATTTTTTTCAAAATTTATGAGGTAATACTTATATATATATATATATATTTTTTTTTTTTCTTTTTTGCATTACTGGGGATTGAACCCAGGGTTTCTCCACCACTGAGTTACATCCACAGTCCTTTTTAGTTTTTATTTTGAGACATGGTCTCACTAAGTTGCCCAGGCTAGCCCTGAACTTTCAATCCTTCTGCTCCAACCTTCTGAGTCACTAGGATTACAGGCATGCACTATCATGCCCATTTCCAGTTCTGATACATTTTTGACAAAGGTCGACCAAGATAATAAATATCCTTTCATTGACTGCAGAAGATGGAAGTGAAAGTTAACTTCTTTTCTGTGGTGCTAGATATGGAACCCAAGGCTTTGCACCTGGTAGGCAGATGCGCTGCCACTGAGCTATAACTCATCCCAAAAGTTAACTTCTTTATTTTTCATGCCAGGGATTGAACCCAGGGGTGCTTCACCACTGAGCCATATCCCCAGTCCCTCCTCCCTTTTTTAAATTTTGAGACAATGTCTCACCAAGTTGCTTAGGGCCTCGCTTATTTATGAGGCTGGCTTTGAATTTGCGATCCACCTGCCTGAGCCTCCTGAGCTGCTGAGAATACAGGCATGCACCACCTTGCTGAGTTCTGAAAGTCAACCTTTTTTTTTTTTTTAATAAATAAATAAATAAATAAATATATATATATATATATATTTTTTTTTTTTTTTTGTTGACAATGGATGTTTTATTTTATTTATGTGTGGTGCCGAGAATCAAACTCAGGGCCTCACATGTGCCAGACAACCCCTCTACCACTGAACCACAACTCCAGCCCCCTGTTAACTTCTTTAAAGACACTCAACCACTACATAAAATTCGTGAGTGCCACTGTTCTAATATAGTTTTATATAACTGATTGTGTTACATTGTATTTAGGTAAAATCTTTTAACTCTAAAAAGTGTAAAATAAGTTTATACATATTCGCTGTAATCATATCTAGGAAGCGATGTCTTCTCATCTCAAGGTCTGGTTGGTTGGTACTAAGGTATCTGATAACTGTTGTGATTTCCAGTCAGCTTGTCCCATCACATTAAGAAAAATTGGCTTATGTAAGAGCTTTGGGCTCTTTGCCAGTGGGAAGAATGATGACTGACATTTCCATCAAGTGACTTCTGGAACTTTGTTGGTTGGACAGTAGACCATTCAGATATGAATATAAATAGTATCTATCCTCTGGATCCATGTTATTACCATTTTTCTTGGAAAACGTTTTTTCCCCCCTCTGTTCACCTTACATCTAAGAAATTGCTGGGTCTGGAAAGAAAAGGCAAGGTTAGGTTTAGGTTAATTTCTGAGTGCTGAAGTTTCATTGTTTCTACTTAACTGCTTTATTTTGTTAACTTGTATCATAACTTAAAATGATGCAAATGCTAATTAGCAACAATTGGTTTGATGAAACAGCCTTGCATATTCCAAAGAGATAGTCTTATGTGATGTTTGAAATAAAAAGGAAAGCTAATGTCATAACACAATTTATGCACCAAAAAATATTTTCTTAAGTTTCTTTGAATAGGATTCTTTGTATTCCTCAACTATTTTGCCTTTTCTCTCTTTTTTTTCCCCTAGAATTTGCCTTCCCCCAAATTTAAATAAAATGAAGGGAAAGGGACTTGTCAACATGTGGATAAAACTGAAAAAATGCCAATAAAAATTAGTTGTAACTTTTGAGTTTCTTTGAAAAACATTAGATATCGCATTAAGTTGATTGGCAGACACAGTCACTAAGGCTTACCAGATAGTTTTATGGCATGCTATCAAAACATGAATTAATTTAAAACAACTTTGTCATGAATAGATCTCACTTGCTGTGAGACCTGTCCAAAGTTGAATGTCCATGTTTCCTTCTAAAGAACTTATAGAACAAAATGAAGATCTGTATTATATATAGGTCCAATTTGTGGACGATCCCTAGAGTATCAAATTTCAGAGTGACTTCATTGACTTAAAGAAGTAAATCCGCTGTGTATAAAGGGTGTATGGAATGAGAATATTCTCTGCCCTCAGTGAAAGACTAGAGGAAACTTATAGAACCCATGCCTTCCTAGACGAGAGGGTTCTGTAAGGAGCTCTGGATGTCAGGGTTAAGCCATTGCTTGCTAGTAGCTCTGCGCTGATTCTCCTTGTTAGGGTCACAGCCACCCTAATGGTCTATGAGGTATTTTATGTACACTTTCCTGTAATGATTTGTGATCTTTCTTCTCCTTTGCCCCACGGCCACGTCCTTCTCCTTTTTGCCCTAAAGCTGAGTTATGTCCCCAGCCTCTTTTATTTTAAGACAAGTTCTGGCAAAGTTGCCCAGGCTGACCTGGACTTGTGATCTTCCTGCCTCAGTCTCCTGAGTAGCTGGGATGGCGGGACTGCGCCACCGTGCCCAGCTGGCTTCTTGATTATGCAATATATAACAAATAATGGCTAAGTCTGTCTGCAGTTCCTTCTTGTTTTTGTTTTTGTGGTGTTGGGATAGAACCCAGGGTCTTGCATATGTATGTTAGCCAAGCATTCCACCATTGAGCTACATCCCAGCCCAAGCAATTTCTTAATTTTATCAATAAGCAAGTTGCATTTTTAAAAAAACCTGTTATATTAAGATCCAGATTTTTATATCAATTCTGACCAGATAGGCTATTTTGTGGTTGACTGTATTCATCAATATGAATTACCTTTATGATCTGTCACATTGACTGTATTCATCAATATGAATTACCTTTATGATCTGTCACAGAGTTGTCACTCTGTCAACTAACGAGTCATCCCTGCATTTACAGCACTCTGCAGGCCTGTCTTGAATGTGGAATGGGATTAGGCTTTTACTGATCCTATCAGCAATTGGTACTGAGCACATTCCAGATACGTGCTTTAAGTCCCATCGACTACATCTAAAAAGTTACTTACCAAATGGAAAAGTCACATGGATAAGAGATGCCTTAGAACCAGTCACATCAGGAACCATCTGGGTTCCAAGAGGACTCCAGTCAGAAGTCAGCCCCAGGTGTTGAACAGGGAGATGAGCAGAAGGAAACTGCCCAGTGGAACCTAACCGAGTTTGCAAAACCATGTGCACATAAGACAATTTTTTTTAACCCATTAAGTTTTAGGGTATTTTATTATGTAGCAATGAATAAATGAAAACACTCCCAGAATTGATGTTCATTGATAGTTACATTTTAATAGCTACTTAGTAATGAGTTGTGCCTGCGTGTTAGAAAAGCAAAATACAGTGTTATCGTTAATCAGCTATTAAAATAGATCGATCAGTGTATTATGTGCCCTTTACTAATGAGATTACATGAAGAGGGAAGGAAACAAATGAAACAACCATTGAAGAGATTCAAATGTCACTCAGTGCTGTTATAATGAAATACAAGTTTTCCCATCATAATTCTGTAGAGTAATAATGACTGAAAATTTTTGCAACAGTTCAACCACAAAGTTGGAAGAGAACTGCGTGTAAGAAAATTAAAAGTATTAATTTTTGATTGGACATGTTTCTAAGTTCCTTTTCCTAACATTATCATTGTCATTTAATGTTGTAAGCAAATGCTTCTGTAGGTTGACTGATTACAAATGTTTTCCCTCAAGCACACACCAGCTTCCAAATCTGTCTGTAAACTGCTTTCTTAAAAAAGTGAATAAGCTTAGGAAATAATTATTCCTCAAAGTACACTAAACTCCCAAGCAAGCTTTTGTTCTGTAGATAGATCTGATTCATCCAGAAACATCAAGATAATTGTCACGATTTAAGATTTTAAAAGAAACCCAGGAGCCGTTGGCTCAAGTATAAAACTTCCTTTTGCTTTCTTGGCATGATGCCTCCAGTTGAATATTTTGTGCTGTACGTTGCTCCATTTTTTGTTTTGTGTTTTTGCCCCTGGGACAGGAAACTACAGAACAAAATATATTCATCTTGGTAACCGGTGCTGGTCCTCTGGTGACTCACTATTTTTCAGTGATTATTACAGAAAGGAGAGGCGGTCACTTGGAGGGTACACCCTAGTGGATGCCCATCTTCAGCCAAGATTTTGTTCTTCTGTCACCGTTTGTAAAACTGGGAACCACTATTTTGACAGCAGAGCATTCTTAATAAAACACTCCCTTCTAATTCATTTCTTTTATGCAGTAGTTTGCTCCATTTTAATTAAAATTCCTCAAAGGCTGAGACAGTGTAGGTTTGAATATGATTGTGCTTCCTCCCTCCAGGTATTAGTCTGTGATCCTGGAAATCTATCTCTACAGACACATGTGTTCTTACTAGACTGTAAGCGTCAAGAGGGCAGCTTCCTGTATTACTTGCTCAGAATTTGAGGCCCATCCTTCTAGCATTTGCCAATCTACACTTGGATCTTTTTTGAATTTCTGATTTAGCTTTTCAAGCAACAGCTTCCCACACACCCCCATGCCCCACTGCGTCCCTACCAGAAGTTGCTGGTTTAGGTCCAAGCTGGCAGCAGAGAGTCATGTTTTTCTACTTCCTTCCTCCTCCTCCTCCTCCTCCTCCTCCTCCTCCTCCTCTTCCTCCTCTTCCTTCTCCTCCTCCTCCTTCTTTTTATTTTATTTTATTTTTTTGGTACCAGGGAGTGAACAACTGAGCCGCATCCTCAGCTGTTTTTGAGACAGGGTGTTGCTTAGGGCCTTGCTAAGTTGCTGAGGCTGGTCTCAAACTTGTGATCCTTCTGCTTCAGCTTCCCCAACCTCTGATTACACGCATGTGCACCCAGCTTTACTTCTTCCTTAGTTGATAATCCCTGATTCATTCTACACCAATTCCATAAAGTAGGGGTAAGAATTTCTAATTCAAACTGGGCATATAGCATGCCTGTAATCCCACAGCAGCTTGGGAGGCTGAGGCAGGAGGATCACAAGTTCAAAACAACTAAGACCCTGTCTCAAAATAAAAAATAAAAAGGGCTGGGGATGTGGCTCAGTGATTAAGCACCCCTGGGTTCAATCCTGGTACCAGGGAGGGAAAAAAGGAATTTCTAATTTAAGTGTGTGTGTGTATTTACATATATCCATTGGTCTTTTCAATATGTTATTTCTAATATTTTTAATAGGGGTTAAATATTGATGTACTTAGTTTTCGTGTGTTATTATTTTTTATTATTGTTTTTGGCAGTGCTGGGGATTGGACTCAGGAGGCTGTACCTCCAAGCCACATCCTCAACCCATTTTAATTTTTGAGACAGGGCCTCTCTGAGTTGCTGAGGCCAGCCTTGTATTGTATCCTCCTGCCTCAGCCTCCAAAACTGTTGGGATTAGAGGCATGTACCATTGTGCCCAGATCCTTAAAATTCTTTAATTGAAAACCTATACCGAGGGATTTATGTGGTATGTTAAGAATGATAAAATGATTCTGGAATTACTGAGTTGGAAGATAATTGAATAAAAGATACATTAGAAAGCTTTTGTATTTCTATAATTATATAACAAGAGAAAAATTTTAGGTTCTTGGGGAACTTGTACTGAAATTCTCTGGTCATTGCTTGAATTTAAATTCTTCCCCACCTGAAAGAATTTAAAGAAATTTTGGTTCTAGGTTTATATTTTCTTCAGATTATTCCTATCTAATTCATTTTAAAAAAATTAACAAATATATAGTGAGTACTTGTTTTATGCCAGATACCTCATAATTCCTGAGGTGCCTCAGTAAACAAAATAACTAAAATTTCTGTCCTGGGAACTTTGCATTTTAGCAGTCATACAACAAACACAATTTAAAAAGTGACTATTTAATAGGTCTTAAGGTGATGAAGGGCTAGGAAAAAATAAAGTAGGATGATGATAATTAAGGGGAGGAGTGGGTTTTAATTTTAATTTTAATTTTTTTGTGCTGCTGGAGATGGAACTAGGGCCCTTTGCAGGTGAGGCAAGTGCTCTGCCACTGAGCATCCCCCCAACCCCCTATGCTGAGCAGGCCTCCTACAGGAGATTTTTCAGTAAAGGGCTGGAGGAGACGGGTGGTGGGAAAGCCTTCCAGACCTGGAAAGGGCCAGAGGGCAGAGTGCTGGGGCAGCCTGCTGCTGCACCTCAGGAATCCTTCATGGATGAGCTTGGTCCACGCTCAGCCCATCAGGCCATTGTGAACCTTATTGGAAATTATTATTGTATAGCATTCCATCAAATCATAAAATAACACTTAAAAAAGAAACTTTTAGAATGGGACCACATAATAAAACATTGCTTTTGGTCTTTCTGGTGTTGAGAATGTGTGCAAATCATAGTGACAGATAACAGTTGTTTCAGAATTAATTACTGGTCATGTCCAGGGGCCTTTTAGATAGTTAGGCTCAAGACTCCTACTGCCTTTGAATTTCACGATAGAGACCATACACATCAGCTAATTAGTATAAGGAGTTGGAGCATATAAAGTTCCTAAGTCTGTGCCTGTTCATGGTTGGTACTGTATAAATACTGAGTTTTGAATAAGAATTTTAAACTACGACATATGCATATTCAGGTTAATTACTTGAATCTGTGGGACTCAGTTTCCACATTAAAAATAAAAAGGTAGGTATACCTCATTATATGTTTGTCCAGATGTGTAGAAGATACAGCGCCCAGAGTGAACCCATGTTAACCGTGGACCCTGGGTGGTAATGCTGGGTGGTAGAGGTTCATCACATGCAACAGGTTGATAATGGGGGGACTCTGCATGTGGAGATGGGGGAACAGGGACAGAGGAGAAATCTCTGTGCTTTCCTCTCAATTTTGCTCTGAACCTAAAAGTGCTCTAAAAAATAGTCTTTTAGAAAAATGGAACTCCATCTACAGAACCCTGAGGAATAAAGATGATGTTGGTGGGTGGCTTCTCACAGTGCTTGACACATGGTAGACCCTCTGTATGTGGCACTGCTCTTAGTAAAGAGCAGTCCTCTCTGTCATGCATCGACTCCTGTTTTGGCCTGGCTTGCTTGTCTTTGAGATGTCCTCTACCTGGTAGTTTCAGCTTATGTGGCCCAACCCTGTTCTTCAGCCTTTTGAAAATAACTGCTTAAGTGTTTGATGAGTACATTTATGAAGCAGATCCAATATTTAAAGGAATCTTGGAGTGAAATGCTTCGGGAGTGATTGCCCTTTAATTATAATATCTTCCTGTGAATTCTGGAGTTTCCTTTTTATCTTTTCCTCTCAGTGACCCACAGCCCTTATCTCCTTGTTCCAGGATTGCTGTCTTAGCCTCCCTGTGACTCTCCCTGGTGGTTACCATCTCCTTCCTCCTCTCTCCCTGCACACTTCTGGTTCGCTTGCTACTCCATTGCCAACCTAATTTTCTAAAACACCACCATACTCCTTTTATTTAAAAAAAAAAAAAAAAATTACTTCAGCTTTTCATTCCAAGTCTGAATTTCTTTGTCTAATCTCCATGGTTTGCTACAACCTGGAACCTTATTATTTTTCTCTTCCTCCTCCTCCTCCTCCTCCTCCCCCCCCCTCCCTTCTTTCTCCTTTCTACTTCTTTCTTCTTCTTCTTCTGATTGAATCCAGGGCCTTGTGCATGCAAGGCAAGCACTCTACCAACTGAGCTACATCCCAGCCCGAACCTTATTATTTGTTCATTTTGTTTGATTTGCATGATTCCTAAGCCATTCACCAAGACACCCACCAACCCTGTACATTTCGCTTGTGTTTCTCACTTGTATGAGCTGATCTTTCCACTTAGATTGTTGTACCATTTTGTATGGGTGGATCTAAGTTCTACATTCTCTTCCAAGTCTTCTCCTGACTCGCTCACATGTCAATGTTTTTCTATTTTCCATATGTAAAATGGTAAATGAAATTAGAAAATGCATTTATAAAGTACTAAGGGCTCTTTTTGTCTTATATTTGAGGGGAACTATATATAAATTCTTGAAAGAAATATAGAAAGAAATCTTAATTCTTGTAGAAATAGGAATTCTATAAGAATCTAGCCAGGTGCTGACTGCCCAATAAACAGTGGAGTGATTCTCTGAAGTCCTAGCTTTAATGATAATATGCTAGATCAAGGATACGGAATTTATAGCACTTTAGGCTTTGGAGGTTGATATGGGGAAAAGGGAGTATTTATCAAAGATTTTGCAAATTCTTTAGATTTCTCTGATACAAAATGAAAAAGGCAGGGGTGAGATGGAGACATACCACCTAACTCAGAGATTTGATTCTCCGTACACTGATATCCATGACTGTCTCGTTACTGCCTGGCACCTGGTGTTTGCTGTTTGCTCAGTTTATCTTGTTTTGTGTTTTGGCTTTAAAAATTATTTTTGTTGAGTTATAATTTACAAACTAAAAGGGACAGATCCTACAATTCGATCAGTCTTTGTGTTTATACTCAACCAAAATCTAAATAAAGATGGAGAATATCCATGATTTCCCCAACTTCAGAGTTCCCCATGTGACCCTTTCCAGTAAAAGTGTTCCTTCCCCAGGAGGCACTGGCTGTTCTGATTTCCGTCACCATCCCTTGGGAACTCAGAGGCAGCAGTTTTAGAGTTGCTGTTTCAGACCATCCTTATAGGACTGCGTGAAAGCGGGAAGTTGGTGGAAGTTGGAGCTGGGGAGTAAGAATACATGTCATGTGTTCTCCTTTTTTTAGCTCCTAAGAAATATTTTTTTCTCCTTTCCAGAAGACTTTTGGGTCCCCCCCCCCACCAAACACTCCCCAAGACATCTCCCTCTGTTGTCATATGGTCAAGCCCTGGGTTATTCAATAACCCCTAGCTGCAAGGGAGGCTGGAAAATTATCTCTCCTATTCTTTTTTTTTTTTTTTTTTCTATTCTTTAAAAAAAAAAAAAATAACTCTCTATGGCTGTAGGTGGATGGAGTTAAGACTGTGTAGCTGACCCATAGCTGCAAGGACACAGTGTCTCAGGAAAAGAAATGTGCTAAACTCTTAGGTGTAAGAGCATAGCCTGCTCAGGGAACTGGTGCCATTTTGAGAGGAAAAATGAATTTCTTGCCAGAAGGACCTTTGCTGCTCTCTTAACGTACTCATCAGACACTCATTAAACTGAATTTGTTCTCATCAAACACTGAATTTATTGCTAGAATACCTCAGCTAGGAGTTTGATTTGGAAGCACTCAATGAGCAGATAGTACTAGAAACTATTTTTGATAATGCTGAGAATGTTCAATAGATTTTAAAATATGAGAAGAGGGCTGGGGATATAGCTCAGTTAGTAGAGTGCCTGCCTCGCAAGCACAAGGCCCTGGGTTCAATCCCAGCACTGCAACAAAACAAAACAAAACAAAACAAAACATTAGGTTAAAATACGAGAAGGCAGAGTTTGGACCCTGGGGAAACACTTCAGCACTATGCAGAGGAAATTGATCTCCAAAATACAGAACTTAAAACCACCAAAGAACAGAAATAATGTTTAGGTAGCTATGGAAGGAGTTTCAGAAAGGAGAATGTGAACTGTGGGGTAGAGTCAGGGGAAGCCCTTGCTCAGGTGTCATAGACAGCCATTTGGATTTTGCAGTTGGATAGAAAAAGATTTTCTCAGAAGCAGTTATTTAGAGTGGAAGGCATGTGTAAGTCAAATTATAGTCAACTAAGGGGAAATGTAGTCTCAAAATTATCTGTGACTTTTGCTTTCTCTAATTTTAATTACTAGCAGTCAATCATGGTCTGAAAATATTAGTGGAAAATATCAAAAGTATATAATTCATAAGTTGTAAATTGCATACTGTTCTGAGTGATGAAATCTCATTCCACTCCCCCCTCCAGATGTGAGTCATTCCTTTGGTCAACATATCCATGCAGTGTATGCTCCCAAGCTATCAGTCATTCACTCAGTAGATGTCTGGGTTCTCACGTCAACTGTTGTCGTCTTTGTTTCTTGTTTTTAGGTATCCCTGACGTAGTAGCCTAACCCTATGTCACAATGCCCATGTGATTAATCTCACTTCATTTTATTTGTAGGCCTTATATCATCTCACATCAAGAAGAGTGAGGAGAGTACAATAGGGTGTTTTGAATGCCAGGTCCTGTGTCCTGAGTCTGTATATAGTCCCAGCTTCCTGAGGAGCCTGAGGCAAGAGAATCGCTTGAGCCCAGAAGTTTGGGACCAGCCTGGGCAACATAGTGCAACCTCATCTCATTAAAAAAAAAAAAAAAAATTTGAGAGAAAGAGGCACACACATTCATGTAATTTTTTTTATTATAATGTTAAAAGTGTTCTAGTTTATTTTTATCAATCTCTTACTGTGTCTAATCTATAAATCATACTTTAATCGTACTTATGTGTGTGGGGCAAAACAGTATATATATATATATATATATATATATATATATATATATATATATATATATATATATATATATAGGGTCTGATATTATCCATGGTTTTAGGTGTCTGTTGGGTGTTTCACATCGATTTTCCTCTGGATTGGTGGAGGGCTGGGCAGCTACCATTCTTGATTAAGAAACTTACTTGTTATTCCATTTTAAAAACACTTTATGTGGAAGAAGCATTGAAATCTTTATAGAAGTTGAGGATATAGGAGAGAGGGAGAGGCTGGGACAGAGAGTGAAGGATTTTCTTTTTGGGTAGTAGGAAAGGGCTTCCTGTCTTCACAGTGCAGAGGAATTCAGCAAAAAAGTAAAGGACAAATTATATGGGTGCAGTGTTTGTGATCAGGCAGAGATAAATGGGTTTTCACAGGGCTTGATGGAAGCAGATGGGGTCCCCCTGACTGCCACTATTTTCTTTCAAGTAGAAGGAACAAGAATGGACATCAGCCCTGGGTTCAATCCCCAGCACCACAAAAAAAAAAAAAAAAAAAAAAAAAAAAAAAAAAAAAAAAAAAGATTAAAAAAAGCATCTGTCAGGCTCAGCAAAATCTATAAAAAAAAAAAGAATGGACATCAGCTGAGGTTGGCTTTGGGATGGAAAAACTGTTTTATTTTCCTTTAGCTTTTAAATTCCACTTATGACAAGGTTGACAATATTTTGGAAACATAATTTACCTGTTAGAAAAACATCATCTGTGATGTCAACAAACAAAGCCAGCAGTTGTGTGACTTTTTTTTTCTTTGAGACTGGGTCTTACTCAGTTGCCTGGGCTCCCCATTAACTCACAATAAGGGCGTTCACACGTGTGACACAAATACTAAGACCTTACAGAGTAATCGGTCACCCTTGTCCCCTAGTATAAATACAAGTTTCCTTTCACACACTGACCATTCCACCTAGTAAAGGAACTTTGGCATCAGGATTTCTATTACCACAGTGGAGGGTGGATTTCTATTACCACAGTGGACAGGTCAACATCCAGGAGCTATGTATGAGATAGTGAAAAGCCAATGGATTCTGGGAACGGAGGTAAGACCCATAGAGCATTCTGAAGGGTGGGTGGGGGAGGTTACAAAAGTGTGGCACAGTAACTCAAAAAGTCCAAGGACAGGGTTGTTTGCAGTTCTTCATTGGATTATGGTATGTGCAACACCCTGTCTCACAGATGAGAGTTTTGAAATACTGATAGAAGACTACCAGGTATTTATGACAAAATATAGCATTCCAGACAAATAACTGAATGTCTTCAAAAAAGTACCTAAAATTCAAAAATTGGTTTCTATCGAAAGTTATAAAAAAATGTATGTAAGCTGGGTACAGTGGCACATGCCTATAATCCCAGGGGCTCGGGAGGCTGAAGCAGGAGGATCTCAAATTTGAAGACAGCCTCAGCAACTTAGCAAGACCCTGTCTCTAAATAAAGTATAAAAAGGGCTGGGGATGTGGCTCAATGGTTAAGTGACCCTGAATTCAATCCTTGGTTAAAAAAAAAAAAAAAAGTACGCATGGTTGTTTATAAAGCTGTAAGTTTGTTTATAACATCTACATCAATGTTTTAATCAGTGAATAAGTAAAACATGTTATAGAGGAATTTTTTACCTTGTGGTGAATGAAATATACTTTATGCCAGATTCTCAAGTTTTGAGATAAAGCCTGTTATCCTTAAGAAACTTTCAAAGAAGATCCGTAATTGCTCCCAGGAGTAGGTAGAGAAAAGAAGTAATTTGACAGTTTCCAGATGGATGCTGAAAAAAACCATAAATAAATTTTCTTCAAGTTCTTGATTGCTAACTATGAATTTTGTTGTATCTCCAGACAAATCAAGTAGTTCTGATATGAGTACCACTTTGCTGTAACCCAGATTTAACTTTTTGAAAACAGATGGTACAAAAGAAGAAAAAGTCTTTTCCCACCCCTGTGGGCAAAGCTCAAACTTATTTATCCTCATCCAAGGCAGTTTCTCTCTGTTTTGGCCTGACTTCTGGGAGCCCAGAACTTTTAAAAGATGTTTTCTTGAAAATAGTGAGGTCTTTTCTTGTCTGTCCTCGTAATCTTGGCTGAGTTTCTCATATTCCGGCTGCTTTGACTCATTAATATTCAGCCTGATCCATGGTGGCTGAGAAGGCAGCAAGGGGTGGAAGTTGGTGCAGTGAAAGATTCCCTGAGGCTTCTCAGGAAAGATGCAAATGACCCCAGGAATGGTGTCACCAAGTTTCATTTTCTCCAGTCAGTTGAATACTTAAGGCTTTCAACTGACTTAAAATAGAGTTTTGTGTTTTTTTTTCCTCTTTTTCTTTTGATGTAGATTCAGTTAGGGCTTAACTTTTTTCCCTCTTTGTCAGTGATTATGCTTTTCTTGTTGAATATAAAAAGATTAATCAGGTTAAGATAAACATTGTGCATTTCTTAGTTGGAGCATACTTACTCAGATTGACAAATATTAAGTTGTTTTAAGAATTGGTGTCAGCACTGTGGCTGCAGAGAAATGGATTACAAAAATGAAAACTTATAACTTCAGAATGAGTTGTTTCCCTTTTAGCATATCAAAAAAACATATTTAGATTTGTCATCCGAGGGTATGATTCCCCTCTGGATTGGTGGGGGACAGGGCAGCTATAATTCTTAATTAAGAAACTTACCTGTTACTCCATTTTTAAAAAGTTTATGTGGAAGAAGCATTGAAATCTTTACAGAGGTCGAAGATGGAGGAGAGAGAAGAGGCTCTCTCCTTCAGCAGATCTTTCTTTCAAGAATGACTCTGGAAAGAGTAATCAATGTACATGGTATAGAATCTGGTTTTTTTTTTTTTTTTTTTTTTTGGTGCTGGGGATTGAACCCAGGGCCTTGTGCATGCGAGGCAAGCATTCTACCAACTGAGCTATATCTCCACCCCTAGAATCTTTTATAAGAGAGATGTTGGTTTGGTTATTTTGGGAGAAAGTGATTGTGTTTCTGCCAAAGAAAATTTGAAAAATATATGATTAAACAGTGTATTTGTTATTTCTCTTTCCTATGCTACTCTATGAAGCCCAGCTTTGCAGAAGTCAGTTTCTCTTTATTGTTTGCTTATGAAAGGTCCATGGATGGTTAGAAGGAAATCTGGTTATCATGAATGATACTGTAACAATTGCCACCACAACTAAATCTGTGCATTAAAAAAGGAACATTCTGGCAGTTGCTTCTCTTTAAATAATATTGATGTAACAAGTTGGGGGCAACAGGTACATTTGGTACATTCAGGTCATCATGGAATTTGACCTTCACTTTACCACTTAGGGAGGAAGATTCCTTTTTACCTCCTTTACACACAGTTGGGTAGGGCTGACGGGTGGCAGGTGGGTCCTGCTTCTCTGCCCCATGAAAGCTGACTGTCTTCAGTCGTGTTCCTACCTGTACAGGCAGTGGAGTCCTACTTGAGTTTGAACACGTTGTTTTAAAGTTCTGCCATGGAGCACAACTGGGCTTTATCACTGGGTATCTACCCTTGAATCTCAGAGACTGACATGGGCTAATTGAAAGTAGCTGGGCTCCATAAAGACATGTCTAATGTTTTCTTCTTACTCCCACCAGTGTTTTGATAAAAATGCTGAGTTTATTCAGCATGGCTTTACCCCATAAATATTTATTAAGTGCCCAGTTATGTGCTAGAGACAAAAGTTTCTTGGAGTTAGTTTCTGTAGTAATGGTTTCTGCTCACCAGTGTGTATTCAGATGGCTTTTAGTTTTGGTCAGTGGCTACTGTGGAGAAAGAATGGAGGGCCATCCATTTAAAAAGCAAATAAATAGTTCATAATTAGTATTGCTTGATATCTAGTTGAATAATTCTTCTCAGAGTTACTCAGGATAAATTAAAATATTAAAACAGAGCATTTATTTCACTGAGGTGGAATGTGCTAGCACAAAGTATATAGGTTAGACTCTCAGTCCCCAGCTCCCTCTTGTACCTTGGGCTTCCCTTGCAGTTTGTAATGCCAAACATCAAAATGTTCTGCAAGATAAACTTATTAAGGATGGAGTGTAGGAAATTAATAGGGAGCATGATGAGTGATTTGTAGCTGTATTTGTTACACATGTGTGAGTGTGATTGAAAACTTAATGCAACTTTGAGCTTTTCTAGATAAAATATGGTGACAAGAATGTTTCACATGAATTGCAAAATGCATATAAATGAATTTCTTTTTGGTTTTTGTTTGGTTAGTAGTGCTGAGGATTGAAGCCGTGGACTTACTCACGCTAGGCAAATGCTTTCCTACTGAGCTATATCAGCAGCCCAAATTTCTTAAATCTAGCACACATCTAGAGTCTTAGGATGTTCTACAGTGGCCTGTGTTGGCATGCTTACTGTTATTATCACTATTATTTTTTGCATAGGAAGCAAATGGTAATGGTCGCGGTGGTGGGGAGTTGCTAACGTAGACCTCGTCTTCATCTACAAAGGAGGGAGCATTCTATTTTTTAATATCATTGGAAAGCATCAAGAAACTTGATGAATATTAGGTTTTCATCCCAAAAATACAGACGAAAGAAAGATTTTTTTTCTGATTATGCTAAACTACAGAAATCAACAGATTTCATGGGAGTAATTTGAGAATTGAATTTTCTAGGTGTAATATTTTAGTCCTAGTACTCTTGGGAAGGTTTCCTTCATTTTGTAAGGAACAATGTTGCACAGAGAAGTTCTCATCAACATCTCATGCATCTTAATATTGCCCTTAGAGGGGAAAGAAGTAGTAAGTGCTCCAGATTTCTCTAGGGAAAGTAGAAAGTAGACAGTAAACCCACTTTACTTTAGGTATCTTTGCATGCAACAGAATTTTTGACTTTCAGTAAGAATGCCTATAATATACACTAGTGATTTTCCACTAGGGATTAAATTCAGGGACACTCTTAACTCTGAGCTACATCCCCAGCTCTTTTGATATTTTCATTTTGAGACAGGGTCTCTCTAAATTGTGTAGGCTGGACTTGAACTTGCAATCTTCTTACCTCAGCCTCCTAAGAAGCTTGGATTACAGGCACATGCCACCATACTTGGCCAATAATGGTTTTTGATAGATTATTAATAGTGATAAACACAATGAAAAAACTGTTTCTTTGATCATATAAACAATATTAGCTAATGCTAAAAATTTTGCTAAAACAGTGTGTTTAACACTTGGAGTTGACCCTTTACTCTCAAAGGGCTTGGGAAAGTGTTTTTAATTTGTTTTTTATTTCTTGGTGCTGGGGATTGAACCCAGGGCTTTGTACATGGTAGGCAAATGCTTTTCCACTGAGCTCCCCTCAGCTCCATGTTATTTTTAACATTTTTTTTAAAATGCTTTTTTAGCATTTATTAAAAGACTTACCTTCACAGAGAAAAGTCAGGTATGTTTGGTGACTTAGCAAAAATTATATGTTACATAATCGACCTACCAATGTCAACTATGAAAAAATAACAATGCTTCTTTTAAGACCTTTGTCTTAAGAGGGAAGAGATTCTTGAATTGACATTCTGCCGAAATGAGTGCGATTTTAAAAGTTGAGTAAAACATTTGGAATTAAATAAAGCAGATTGATCATGCAGGACAGGATGGTTGTTTTTAGTTGTTTATTTTTAAGATCAGCCTTGATTTGTTGTCTGAGAAGTCAGGTGGAATAATTTGAACTCCTCAGTACTAGGGATTGCTTGATCAATCAAAATCAGAGAAAACAACCTTTTGTCTGTTCTTGATTGTAGCTGTGGATCGTTGTAGCCATTGATGCCCCAGTGCAGGATAAGAAGTGGGACTGACACTGAAGGCAGAAGCCAAACACGCCTAAACAGTGCTTTCCCACAAGATGTGACATTCATTCAGCAGATACCATCGAGCCTACATGCCTAGTCTCCAAGAGTATATAGAGAAAGAAACTCTCAGAGAGTTTACTGCCTAAAAAGGTGACAGAAGAGTGACATCATTCGGAGTGGGGTAAGCTCTGGGCTAGAGGTATGGAAAGACCAGACCTCTTGAAAAGAACTGCCCCACCATAATCAGGATACAGAGAAAGTTAACAGTTCACTCTTCTGGCCATTTATTCCTTGTTCACCTGACACAAATCCAGGAAAACCTGTAGAGACAGTAGAGACAGGTACAGGTATTTCAGAAAATTGGTTCAGATAAGAGTTCTTCCAAGGACCTGCCAAAAGTTTTGCAGGTTCCCCATCTTCTGCAATTTTGGATTCCTCCAAAATATGACTTAGTCAGCTTACTAACATGAGGAGAAAATGTTAGGTTTTGATTTTATTTATTTAGTCCAGGTGGGAGAAATGGGAGGAAGAGGCTATTCCTGAGCAGGCAGAGGCTGCTTATTCTCAACTTTGGCACTCCAAGCAGAGCACAGAGCACAGACTCACATCCAATTTTAGTGACCCAGAGTTGCATTGTGTCACACTATGTCCTCTTACACTTGTGCCTCCAATTGTTTTCCCTTCCTTGATTTCCTCACTTCTCAAAGTGAGGTCGGTGAGACATCACTGTCTCCTGTGCTTGTTAGACATGCAGAGGCTCAAGCAGACCCCAAACTGCTGCCTTAGAATCTGCATTTGTGCAAGCTCTCCAAATAATTCTGTGCATAATGAAGTTGGAGATGCCCTCAGACTCCCCCCCGCCCCGTTACCACCTCCCCCACATTCTCATATCCACCCAGCCAGTAATGATTAAAGAGTGTCTGTCTCTGATAATCTCTGTAATCAGGAGAGTGGTTTTGGCTTGTAAACCATTAAAGAACATAGCAGGAAGATGCTGGAGAGATGCTAGTCAAAGGATACAAAATTGCATTTAGACAAGAAGAAGTTGTTCAGCAAATCTAGTGTGTGGTGAATTTAGCTCATAGCAATGTATTCTGTACTTGAAAATTACTACGAGTAGATTTTAAATGCTCCCACCACCAAAGAAACAAAAGAACAAACCATGTAAGGTAATGGGTATGTAAATTTGCTTGATTTTGCTATTCCATAAGGTATGTGTATATCAAAATTCATATTGCACACTATAAATGTGTATAATTTTTATTTGTTAATTCAATAGGCAAAAGCCAAAAACTAGATGGATGCCATAGAAGAATGCAGCTCCTGGCTGCTCTGTGCCACTGCAAGTCCCAGCACTGGCTGTTGTCTCTGCACCTCCTTTGGCGCCTGTGTGCCACCTCGGTGTCTGAGCACCTTGCCTGGTCCACCTGGCCTTTTGCCTATATTCTCTCTGCTCTCAGATTCCCCTGGCTAATGGGGTGCTGTTTTATAAATCCGAGTTACAGACCTGCTGTAATTCCTTGGTGGCTTCCCTGGGCAGCCTGGCTTGGCTGGACCCTGCTCGGCGCACATACCCTCGGTTTCCCCATCACCCCTTTTCTCTTTCCCTTTTCTTCCCTTAGACTTTGCTCTAGTGCAGCCACACTCTCTTGGCCACCCACCTCCCTGTCTCCCTGTACCGCGACTAGCAGAGCACCCACCCAAAGGAACGCTCATGGCGAGGCTGTGTCTCCCACCCTAGGATGCGAGTCTGGGGAGCAGGGACTGTGTTTATTATCTCTGAGAACTGCTGTGCCAAACTCGGAGTTGATAATTACAGGGAGCAATCAGTCGACGTTTGTCGGCTTATGTTGCTTGAACTGGGCCGATGTTTAGTTTTCCTTGGAATTATCAAAAAGGCAGTTCATCCTGGGGAGGTTCTGGGGAGCCAAACTGAATTATGTCCTTCTATTGTGTGCATATCGGAGAATGTAACAGCAAATCCCACTATCGTGTATAATTATGACACAGCAATTAGAAAAAGCAAGTCTTTTTTGCTTTTCCTTCTGGAACTCCAGAGGGAGTTCTTGGTTTGTGTCAGATTCCCCAACCCCTTTTTAATGAATTCTTGTTGTTGGTCTACACTTACCTCCTTTTCTTTTATTATTTAATACTGAATTATTATACACTCTTGACACCATCCCCAGAGGACCTCATAAGTTACTGTTCACCTTTACCTTTGCACCTTTTGCATCATCTCCTCCATCCTTGACGATTTCTTCTTTTTTTTTTTTAAACTTTTTTTTTTTTTGACAATTTATTCTTGAATTTCCTTGAGCACTTATCATGTGCCAGACATGGTGACCATCAAGTTCTTTTTTAGTTTACTCACCCCTCCCAGCAGTACCATGGAGTAAACAGTTCAGGAGAGTTCTTCCTTTTCTTCACTGATACAATTTGAAATCAATAGCTGTTGTCATCTTAACCAGGAGTGGTGACAGAGGGAATCCTTACCTTGATGTCTAAAATATTACATGTCAAAGCGATGTGATACCGATGTTTAGTTTTAGGTTCATGTTCGTTGGCACTTTCAAGACAGACTCTTTCCTCACCGGATCACTGCCTCCAATAAAGTTTATGTGTGGGTGGCTGATTTTTATAGTCACAGTGTCATCTACTAATTACTGTACAATGCAGGTCTCTGCTGTTAATATGAGAAATCATGAGTTTTACTTTTGTGAAATCTCCGTTCTAAGCCTATATTTACAGGTGAATATTATATAATTTTCTCTTGCAGTATTCGAATTACATGTACTGATGATTTGTTATTTTAAAACACTCAGATTTTTCTCCTTGATTCATTCAAATCTTTATTGGGGAATAGAAAATTTGAAATTCCTTTTTAATATAGATTTGTTTATTGAATCTACTGATCAATTTACTTATCTTTAATTTTAGTTTCATTTCCTTTGTTGTTTCTCATTGTTTCCTCCATTCTCTTTAGCTTAAAAGAATCCATTAATCATTATCAATTATTAGCTTTAAGAAAGAATCATCTACATTTGTCAATTTCTTTGCATTTTCTTTCTGTACCGTGTTTGTTTCTTTATTGAATTTACTTTTGCTAATTTTACTTTCGTTTGTTACTTGTTCCTTTTCTGAATTCTTTAACAAGAGGATTGGCTCATTCTGCTTTTTCCTTTCTCTCTCCAGTTTTATTATAATAACAAAACATGGGCCAATATTTGACTTAGTCCATGAGCAAATCAGTTTTTGTAAATGATTTGATTAGCGTTGAAAGTTAAATGTGCTCCCTATCTTATTCCTTTATCCCCATGTAGCAATTAGGTTATTCAAGGCTAATTTCATTGTCTGCTTGAGCTGTCAGGTTCTCAACTGAACGTTTGGAAGCCCTAAATTCCTGTTACAGTTCTCTCACTTGCCAAATCTTCTTAGTCCCCTCACCCACACCTGTTTACATTGCTGTAGCTTTTCATTTATATATGTATATTTATTTACTCTTAAATGAAACATTTAAGTAGGTTTGCTTTAAGACACTTCGAAGTTCTTCGATTCCATAATGGCTGGTGTTTTTGGAATACTCACAATGTACTGAAGTATCACTTTTACGTGCCTTGTCTCATTTGATCTTCACAAGATTCCTGCAGGTTAGATGGCATGACTCTCATTTCCCAGAGAAAGAAGCTCTGGTGCTCAGAAGTTGGACACCTTTTCCTGAGTCCCATGCTTAGATGCAGAAGGATCCAGAGTTCGGGTGGCTGCTTGTTAGTGCTGGCTCTGAAGTGTGGCCCTGCTGTGGCAGGGACAGCACAGATGGGTACATTTACTCTAGGTTTTTGCACAGATGGGTACATTTGGGACTATTCCCTAAATTTTAGTGTACTTGCATTTTTTTTTTGGGGGGGGGAGGTAATCAGTTGGGTTTTTGAAGATTAAATGATAACTTTAACAAATTCTGTATATATTTTCTTTTACATGTGAGCTATGTTATTTCCCACTGTACTTTCAGCTTTTGCCTGTCTGGGATGGACTTGAGCTTTGATTTTTCACATAACTAAATTGGAGATGGTGATACGTGTTCATTAAATAGGCAATTTTGTACTCTCCTATATACATACGGGGTGGTATAACTAACTTTTCACAGCAATCTTGTTATTTTTAAAAACCCAGTCTTCTCCAGATTTCTTATAGTGATATTAATATCACAGCAGTAATTGGCAGAAGCTGGCAGAAGGACAGGGGCCGTCACGTCATGATGGGGCCCCTGCGGCCTGATCTGTCTGTCTGACTTTCCCTCCTCTTTCTTACAGCTCCCGTCTTCCCCAGCTAGCATCTTAGGAGGAGAGCCTCCTCCTTCAGTTTCAGGCCTCTTTAGCTATTTCCCACCTGGAGACTCTAGTGAACTTCATTGGGTGTTGCTGGAACAATGAGGAATATGATTCATAAATAAATTCTAGAATCCTCTTCCTGCAAAATGGAAAGTATATTTGTTCTGATGTTAGACATTTGTCACATTCTTTTAGAATAGTATTGAAAGGAGATAATTGTATCTCCATTTTTACTATTAACATTTGTAGTAAAATTGTTTAATTCTTAGCATTTATAGTAACATTTTGACCTCTTTTCAACTGATGTGGAGAGTAGCTTTTTGAATTAGTCATAGGCCATCCTTATAGTAATGGAATTCCTTTGCCAAGCTCAGTCATCACCCTTGCTCTTCTCAAATAATTGGCACGCGTGCGCGTGCGTGTGTGTGTGTGTGTGTGTGTTAGTTACTGAGGACTGTACCCAGAGGTACTTCCCCATCCCTTTTTATTTTTTTATTTTGAGACAGGGTCTCTTGAACTTGGGACTCCTCCTGCTTCATCTTCCTTAGATGCTGGGCTTACAGGTATCACCATTGTGCCCAGTTTACCTAAGCTTTTAATAATCGCATAAAATATTATATACTCTCTTTAAAAATAAGTATTGATCTTGGGGAAATTTTGGTGGACCAGTTGGTAGAAATTTTCTCATTTTATTATTTTCAAAAAACTTTGTCCTCCTCCTTCTCACCTGCTTAAAAGTGGACGGTGCAGAGGGAGTGGTAGGTGTCCCTGTGGCAGGTACAGTGACACATGGCTGAAGCAGATGACTCAGGGGTGAGAGGATCGAGATGCATGGATGTCTGCTTCTCTGGCCATGATTTATATATATACTTTAATGCCAAGCATGACAAATTAGATTTGGCCAACGTTTATTGCTCAATTCCGTGCCAGGGGTCAGGCCTCCTGTTTGGTTTGGTTGTATGTGATTGAAGTGGGGCCTCCTTACTGCAGGTCCTTATTTCTTTCGTATGGAACTATGTTAGAACTGGGCATGGTGGTGCACAACTGTAGCCCCAGCTACTTGGGAAACTGAGGCAAGAGGACCATATGAGTACGGAGTTGGAGGCCATTGAGCTCCTTTCTCAAAAAAAAAAAAAAAAAAAGAAAGAAAGAAAAGAAAAAAACTTTATGCAAAAAGTTCTGACTATACCATAGTAGTAACAAGTACTTTAGAGGGGCATACATTTCTCTGTAGCAAAAGTAAGAAATTCTTTCCTACCATAGAGTATTTCTTCATTTTCCATTTATTTTCCTCTTCTGAATATTATAGTTAAATGTATTATTTAAAACAAACAAACACAAAATGCCACCTGATTTCATGTTTATTGCCAAGGTAGCCCAGACCTCTCTGGTCCTATCAAACAGGTGAGTGATCAAAACAGCTAGTCAGAAAATGGTATTTCAATCGAGCCTTTGCTCTCAGTTTGATGTTCTTGTGTGAGAAGTGCCTCCTCTTCTGAATTGGACAGGACCTATACACGACTCTGGTGAGTGACCTCCAGATTACCCACAGTGTTTGACGTCACTCAAGACTGTGGTTTTGAACCAGGTTTTAGCTGTGCCAGAACCAGTAGGAGGAGCTTTCTCCAAATCTGCCTGTGGGAGCTTCACTCTTGTGCTCTGAGTCAGAATCCCCAGGGGCCGGGGCCCAGGCTTGTAGCTCTTAGCAGATCTCCTTGGGTGGCTGATGTACAGCCCCGATCAGGAAGGAATGAGCTGTCAGGTGCTCTTCCTCTAGCATCCAGGAATGTCTGCAGAGTTTTCCCCAGAAGCAAGAAACCTCCGTTATGTTTCTGTAATTTAATGCTTTTTAAATAGTGTCTTATAAAAAATGTCCATAGGAGAATATCAAAATAGCCCTAATTAATGCATTTTCTCTCTTTCTTTTTAAGAGATAGGGCTCACTGTGTTGCCCAGGCTGGTCCCAAATTCTTGGGCTCAAGTGATCCTCCCACATCAGCCTCCCAAGTAGCTGGGACTAAAGGCATGTGCCATCTCGCCCAGCTCCTTTTCCCTTTGATGCTTCTTTCTGGCTCTGCCTCTGCGTTTCTCTAACAATTTTAGTCAAACCCTGGAGTGGGCACAACGTTTCCTTAGAAATTAGATGCTTGTAGTCAGAGTCAAAACTTGTACAGGGTGACAGCAACAGATGTGAGGGTGGGGCGCCACCACTTGGTAGCTCACACCCGGCTGGGCACAGGTCAGCTTGGATGGTGTTGAGCGGATGGCCAGGGCCACTCCCTCTCCATGTCACTCCCTGTCCTCCAGGAGCAAGGCCAAGGTGGAACCTGCAGTCCCACAAAGTCCTGACAGGCTCAGGAGCTGCTGAGCTTACTGCAGCCGCCTGGAGTCTTCTTCTGGTGTGTGTTGTTTGTCACTGTTTGTTTCACAAACATGCCTTCCTCTATTAACTCTTCTCCATGTGGGGGAGTCCTGTTTTAGAACACAGGGTGTTTGTTCCATAAACAAATACCGAGGGAGGGAGGACAGAAGAGGTGACAGATGGGTGAGTGAATGGAGGTGCCTGGGATGCCTTGGAAAGGAGGAAGGGAAGGGGACCAACCTCTCCCCAAGTGTGGGAGGCGAAACAGGTTTCCACCGGGTGTTAGGGAATTTAGTTTGTGTTATGGTTCCTCTTGTGGCAAACGGGAGCCCTGAGGACCTCATGTGCCTGTGCCCCTTCCTGCAGCAGGAGAGGACCCTTTCCCCTCTGATTGGCCCGTGTTCCCCATGGCACATTCGCCTGGCATTGCCATGTGGCTGCCCTCCCACACCAGCCTGCAGGCTCCCTCCTCTCCCGTGGCTGTGGTTCTGGACTCACCTACCCACCTTTCCATTTAATTACAGCCTGGCATGCTTTGCTTATTGCTTTATGCGAGTAAGGTCACCTACCTTCCCAAAGACCTACTCTGTAAAGACCAGCCAGTGTTTTCAGTCACACCAGCACCTCGGACACCTGGAGCCTGTGAAGGCACTCTGCCTGTCAGCCAGTGACTTCACGGACCACCGGCAGATTAACCTCTGCCCCTGGCTGCTCAGCACAGGGGCCCAGTCCATTGTTTCTTTGACCTGGTTCTAGCTGATTAGATTGTTTTCCTAGAGAGTTTGCTAATGGTCTTGGTGGGAGGAGGGTGGGAAACATAGGCTGGTTTCAAAAATTCCAAAGATCCAGCAAGACCTGTTTGGGGCCTCTCCCCTCAGATTCAGGGGTTGTCAGTGGACTTAGGGTCTGGTTTAGCCAGACCTGCAGGAGGAACAGTGTGCTGAGGGTGGGAAAGTGCACTGAGCTAGCAGGCTCCCCCCCCCCCCCGCCCCCCCCCCCCCCCCCCAATTGCTCCCAGTAGGGAATTTCTAGTATCACAGACTGGCTTGTACTGTCCCTGCTGTGGTTTTGCTCTTCAGCAGAGAGAGAGAATTTTCCTTGAATCAACTGTGGATCATTGGCTAGTGTTTTGTGTCCAAGAAATACCATGTTACAGGTCAGGTGTCTAATATTTGGGAAGCCACACTTGCCAGTGTCTAGCCTGCAGTTTTTAAACCCTCTTGCAGTAGTGATACAGTTGTGCTACTATGTGTATGGCCTGCATGGTCTCTTCAGCTCCTCTTTCAGAAACATTTATAAAGATACAATTTGTATATAAATTTATTTTTGGCTCTGTTTCAAAAGAAGAGGCTTTAAATGTGTTACTTCTGGGACTTTGGTCGGTAAGAGCAGATATTGTGAAGTCTCTGTCTAGTCATTTGAACTGGGACCAGGAGTCCTAGATAGGTATGAACTTGGGCATTGCATTTTCTTCTTCCTCCTTTTCTTGAAAACCTGATTTGTTTGCCTACTTGATTATTTCCATGTCAAAAAATGGTTTCTTAAATTATTTATCTCTGTTCATATACAACACAAAGACTTTTTGCAGCTAAAGAAGATTGGGATTGTATTTATGAATAGAATTGTAATTTTAATCAAGAGGATAGCTACATTGCTGGCTGCCCTGGTGTATACCCGTGATCCCAGGGACTCTTGAGGTTGAGGCAGGAGGATCGCAAGATCCAGGCCAGACCCATCATTTTGGCAAGACCCTGTCTCAAAATGAAAAATAAGAAGGGCTGAGGATGTAGCTCAGTGGTAAAGTGCCTTTGGCTCCAAAGCCCAGCACCCCTCCCCCTGAAAACACACACACACACACACACACACACACACACACACACACACACACACACACACACTTAGATAAGAAGGTACTGAAAGGCAACATTTTAAACATATGACCTGCAAGTATAAAATTTTTGTCAGGTTGCTCTCTGGAGAGGGTAGACTCTTAGATCTCTTGACTGGGAACAAAAAACAAAACAACAACAACAAAACAACAACAACAACAAAAAACTTGAATAGATGGCAGGGATCTAGCCCAGCCCTACAGCCTGGGGGTCTAAAGTTTCATCCCTGTCATGCTGAAACTGGGGAGGGCTGGGATTTTTCGCTTTCCCAGGGCCCTGAGGTCTAGTCTCAAATCCCAGCTTTGCCATTTGCTAGCTTTATGATCTAGGGTATGGTATTTTAAATTTGCTGTGTCTGTTACCTCAATTGGAAATGAGAACATGAGTCATAGCTACCTGGTAGAGTTATTGAGAGGATTCAGAGGGTATCTTAGAATAAGGCCTGTTATATATACTAAGCACTTGTTGATGTAGTCATTATTCAGCTACAAGCAATACACAGATCCGAAGCTCTAGTGATTAGCACATGCAGCCATTTATTTTTCTCACACAATGGGAGTTTAGAGTAGGCAGCTCAGGTATTTCTACTCTTCTCTCCTTTGTGTGTCTTTGCCACCTCAGAGGCACAAGATGGCTGCCTCATCTCCAGTATCCTCTTTAGGTTCAAGGTGGGAAGAAGAGAAAGGTCAGAGAGCAAAGGGTGAGCCCCAGCTGGATGGCCTCTCCTTGTGACACTTCCAGGAAGCCTCACCCATCCACCCTAATTTTGTCTAAAATTAGATGACATGACCTGTGAGAGAGGAAAGGACATTTTGGTTTTAAAACGGGTCACTATCATCCTCCAAAACATCAGGGTTGTCATTGGTCAGAGGAACTAGGAAAGGGATAGGCAAACCAACAGTGCCGGCAGCAGCGCTCAATATTATTACTGTAGAACTGTCCTTGAAGGTGGCTTGTGCATAGTGATAGGGACCTTGGAGGAAGAAGGCTTTGGGATCCTGAGGTGTCAGAGAAGGAGCAGCCTTGCCAGGAACCGATTCCTGCAGGAAGAAGCCCCCTTCACTTCTGGTCATCCCTGGGAGCTTCGGGCCTACCACCCATGCAGTGGGCATCCTTCCCTGCCAGGCTGCTTGGGGAGCGCTGGAGGCAGCATGGAGGAGAGGCTGCAGGACAGCGCGGTTCTCCCAGGGGCGGGAGTGGGCCAGGAACACGCCTTCGGGGTTTGTCCAAACCCCGCGTCCTGCGCTCGCCTGGCTGCCCCTTCCCGGCTCCTCCTCGCCTCTTAGGCCTCCGTGCTGCCTGGTTTTATTGGCATTCCATTCCCATGCTGTGTGCTGATGGAATGGAAAAGGGCCTTTGCCTGAATTTGTCAGCAGGGGCAAACTTGGCTCCCGCTCCTGGACCCAGGCACGGTGTTTCCCGTCCGCTGTGCCTTGCTCACAGTGCACGGCAGTCAGGGCTGCTGGACTTGGGAAGGGCAGGAGGCCAGGTGGCATCACCTGAAACTCCACCTCAACCAGAACCCACAGCGCGTTCTCAGGGTGGGAACAGCTCCCTGAAAGGCACGCTTGGCCTGGGCTCCAGGCTGCCGCATCTGAGCCTGCTGGGGTCGGAGCCAGAACCAGCCGCCCGCGCCTGTGGTCAGCAGTCTCCTTCCCTTCCAGAAGAGCAGACTCACTCCCAAGAAGGAGAGGGCCTGCTGTGGTGGCTTCTCAGGGTCTGCGGCAAGTCTGCGTCTGACTCCAGTGTCGCTCAGTGTGGCACGAATGCAGGTAACGAAGGCCAGCTCGTAGCGAAGGCGTCAAAACCCGGGGTCCTGTGAGGGCCGAAAGTGGCACCCCTGGGCCCACCTGTGGAAAGGGGACTCTCTTTCTCAGTCGAGTGACTTGCACATGCAGTGACTCAGCAAGGAATGTTAAATTTTTTTTAAAAGAAATTTACATTTAATTTATTTAGTACTATTTAAACTTCTCAAGCCATCTCATTTTTATAGTTTTAAAGTTCACAAGTTAAAGTAAATGCTATTGTGTTAGACTAGTTAAAAGGGACAATTGTTGAAAGATGATTGTGTCATTAAAAGATTAGATACAGGGGCTGGGGTTGTGGCTCAGTGGTAGAGCGCCCACCTAGCACCTGGATGAGGGTCTCGGTGCGATCCTCAGCACCACATAAAAATAAAATAGAGGTATTGTGTCACCTACAACTAAAATATTTTTAAGAAGATTAGATACATACATTCATACCTAGGTTTTTGTATGGAAACCTTCACACAGAAAACATTCAAATAGTCTAATTCTTGACTGGGGATGTGGCTCAGTGGTAGATCGTGTGCTTGGCCTGCCCAGAACCTTTGGTTCGATCTCCAGTATGTACTACCCCACCCCACAAATTCTCCTTGATCAGCCTACTCCCTGCATAGTCCCCTCCTCAAAGGTAGCTAATATTTTCCCTGTCATGTATTTATCTTTCTAGACTTTTTTCTATGAATTTCTATTTACCTGTGAAAATCATCCTTAAAACTATATGTAGTGTTCTGCTGCACGTTATGCAACTTAGTGCTTTTTACAGAACAGTTTTTGTGGTGCTGGGGATCGAACCCAGGGCCTGATGCTTGTGAGGCGAGCACTCTGCTCTGAGTTATCTCCCCAGCCCCAGAACAGTATATCTTGAAGATCATTATTACCTGTCAGTACATTTAGACTTACTCTTTTTCATTGCTGCATAGCATACTATAGCATATCATGTATATACCATAGATTTAGTCCTTCTCTTGTTATTGGGCATTTAGGTCATTACCACTGTTTTTGTTTTAGGCTTTGTTTTTTTGGTTATTATAATCATGCAGTTCTTATATTTATCTTTCTCCAGGATAGACACCGAGAAGTAAAATATTTTAGGCATTCGTTTTTTGTTTTTTGTTTTTTTGTTTTTTTTTTTTTTTTGGTACTGGGGATTTAACTCAGGGGGCTTTACCACTGAGCTACATTTCCAGCCCTTTTTTGTTTTTATTTTTAAACAGGGTCTTACTAAGTTGCTTGCTTAGGGCTTTAGTAAGTTGTGGAGGCTGGCCTTGAATGTGTGATCCTCCTGAGCTGCTGGAATTTCAGGCATGTGTCACTGTGCCCAGCTAAAATTTTAATAGATAATCCCAAACCGCCCTCTAAAGTGGGTGTACAAATGTACTCTTCTAGCAGCAGTATATGACAGTTTCAATGTACTTATTTTTAAAGGACATTTCTTTCTGTGCTGTTAGGCAGCTTTTTAATGTTTAACTCTTGCATATATTTTTATTATATGTCATATTCTGGGGCTTCTTTTAGTACATGTGTATTCAGTAATGGTTTTAATTTGAAATAGTGACAAATATGAAACCACTTTTTATAACGCTAAAATAACAGCCATACACTGAGACCTGGTGTCACTCTTGCAGCCTCCTTGAGTGAGCTCTGGATGGATGACAACACTATTAAAATTCTGCTCAATGCTATTTATTGTTGACTTAGTTGGCTTCCTTCCAAGTATCCATCCTCCCCATCCTTTTCTTAGTAGCACAAGCCTCTCTGTATTAGTCAGCTTTTTGTCACTGTAACAAAATACTTGAGACAATTAAGTTATTAAAAAAAAGGGTTGCTTTGTCTCACAGTTACAGAGGTTCCAGTCCACAATCAGGTAGACACATCCCTTCTAGGCCTCCGATAGGGATGCCAGGCAGCAATGGCATGGAGCATGGGGCAAAGCAAATGTGCTCCCTTTTTGACCAGGAAACAAAGAGGAAGCAGAAGGAGGAAGAGAAGGGATCCCACGATCCCAGAGCATAGCCCCAATGACTTGAGGACCTTCCACTAAGTCCTACCACCTGAAGACTCAATCATCATTCAATAGAGTCACTCTGGGAAACAAGCTTTTTTTTTTTTTTTTTTTTAATTGTAAACAAATGGGATACATGTTGCTTCTCTGTTTGTACATGGCGTAAAGGCATACCATTTGTGTAATCATAAATTTACATAGAGTAATGTTGTTTGATTCATTCTGTTATTTTTTCCCTTCCCCCCTCCCCTCCCACCCCTCTTTTCCCTCTATACAGTACTTCCTTCCTTCATTCTTGCCCCCCTCCCTAACCCTAACTCTAACCCTAACACTAACCCTTCCCTCCCCCCATTATGTGTCATCATCCACTTATTAGCGATATCATTCATCCTTTGGCTTTTTGAGATTGGCTTCTCTCACTTAGAAACAAGCTTTTAATACATGGACCTTTGGGTGACATTCAGCACCAAACTGTGGCCCCCATCCTGTTTTCTTCTTCAGAAAGGTGACCCCAATTCAGGGGTAAATCATGGGAATTCCATTTTCTTTGCCTCTTGAGTTCAGGTATAAGCATGTAATGTGACTCTGAGCCACAGCTATGGCAAGACCCCTGCCCAGGGCCTCCTAGGGAGTCCCTCTTAGGGAGAGGTTGGAGGGTGCTCCCTTTTTGTATTCCTCATGGTGACACAGCGGTGGCCACCACCTGTGATGGGAGCAGCATGCCAAGAATCAGAGATGAAAAGAAACTGGGTCCTCCATCTGCTCTATCAGTTAGGATTGCTTTTAGCTGCAGGAAACAAACATTTAACTGAAGTGGCTTCATGAGGGAGTTCTTTCCCTTGTTTTTCTTGGCTCACCTTCTCAGCAGTGTTGTCAAGGTTCAGGTTATTTGACCTTTTTTGCCTCTGTTTGTTACTTCCTGGTCACAACATGGCTGCCACAGCTCTAAGGTGAAGCAGTTCTAATTTAGCAGAAAGCAGTGACCTCTCAGAGGACTTGCTCTTTCATCTCATTGCTAGCCCTAGCCATTTTTACCCCAGGGTAGCTGAGAAATCAGATATCAGGCCAAAGGAAAGCAATTTTAGATCAGCCATGATTTACTTCCTGGTGCAATCTTACCCAGAATCTTGAGGTTACATAAAAATTATCTTGCTACTTGAGCCATATTTTTTTTTGTGTGTGTGTGTACCCCTTGTAGCCAAAATTGTTCTAACATATAATTAAACAAATGGGAACATAATGCCAATAATTACCATGCTTCTTCCGTAGGGCATGGATCTAGTCAGGTGTTCCTTGGATCCATATGTGCTATTTGTGCCTCTCTGGCCTCTATTCGCTACATTTTTGGTTGAGAGCCTTTCTTTTCTTTTGGGAGACCACCTGTCTCACTCTTGGCTCCTGGGGCAGCTGAGCACACAGGAGCACTGTGGCCAGAGTTATCTCAGGCTCCCAGAGACAGAAGGGGTCAGCTGTCTTTGGCTGGAACTATCAAGACAGGATGCCAGTGACGGAAGAACCCAGCTGCGAGTTTTGTGGTCACCTCTGTGAGCAGCTGTCCTGGCTGTTCTGGCTGTTCATGTCTTGCTTGTGTCTTTTGTGTTTATAGTTTCTGAATGCCTGACAGACAGCTTAAGGACTAGCTTTCCTTTCTTCTCATAGGAATGGACAGCAAACCTGGCTCTTGTCCAGGCTGAAGCAGGCGGAGGTGATGCGGGGAGGAAGGCCAAGCTTCCTTATAAACCCTGGGGTCAGATGTAGGAGAGAAGTGTGGCGGAGCACCAGAGGCATCCTGTGAGCCTGCCTCACCTGACAGGCACGTTCCTGGGTGGGTGAGGAGTAGAGCAAAGTGGCAGCAATAGTAATGGCAGGCAGCCTCCTGGAGCGCTGGGGGCATACCAGGTGCAGCGCTGAGGGTGTTACATTCCTTATCTCACTTAATCTCCATAACAATGGTCTGGGAGAGGGCACCCGGGTATCCTCAATTCACAGAGGAAAATGAGGTTAAGCAGCTGGGTCAGGGTCACAGGGCCAGTGGCAGAAGCAGGACGTGAGCCAGTCTGATTCCTGGATTCTGAGCAACCATAGTGAGGTACTTCCCGCCTGCTCCAGAAGCCTCTCTTCTGTGCCCTGAATCCTTCCCTGGCTGTCACCTACTCCCCTGGGGTCCCAGCTCCCTTCTCACCATCCCGCGCCATTTCTGTTACACTTTGGTCTATAAACCTTGCCTGCCCTTTTAGTCCTATGGAAAAAAAATCCACTTTTTCTTAGGGGAAGTTAATTGGACCAAGTAGAAATAAAGTTTCCAGTATGGATAATAAAATTTATCAAGCTTAAAAGGCCCAGGAAATGATTTTGTGTGCAGACCTGCCACAGGAAGATAATGCCCATCTTCTAGAGAAAGCAGGGATTCTTGGATTGTACTGCATTGAAACATGTATAAAGTTTTAAGGTCTTTTTATGAATTGAAGTTGACTCGCACATATGGAACCTGAAAATGAGCTATATATTTTTTAAAGTCCAACTGTTAAAATTCTGCTTCATGTATGAATTACGGGTTTTGCGTTTGGGTTCTTGGTGCAAAGATTTCAAGTCTTGAGACTGTTTTGTTGTTGAAGCTGAATTCCTTTATCTCAGAAATTACTCAGTAGTAAAAACATGTCATTCAAAGTCATTTTCATGATTTTCTGACAGACATGTTAGCGCCTTTCAAACAAACTACAACCCCCATTTAATAAGGTTTCTCCTCTCATGAGCTAAAATATGTGCTTTGACAAAGCAGTTTCTCAGTCTCTGGTTCTTTTGTTGGGGTTCACTGTTGCAGAACAGCGTGCCCCGCTGGGCAGTTGTGGTTGGCCCTGTGGCTGGACAGTGAGCGAGGCTGACAGGGTTGAAGATTGGCATCTCAGAGACCCAGGGAAGCAGCTGCCCTTCTGTTGGTGTGCTCAGGGAACGCCACAGCATCTCCCGGGAGGACCTCAAAAGGGGCTCTGCCTCCGAGGTCCAGAAGAGGAATCTGCCTGCTCTTGCTGTCACTTATTGTTGGAACCTAGATAGAGTGACTTTGATTCTGTTTCATAGTAGGTATGCATTTAAAGACACTGCATACCCCAGCACCGCCAATCAATCAATCAATCAATCAATCAATAATAAAGACACTGCATAGCATCCATTCGATCTCCCACATAGTTGCCTCTGAGTAGATGTCCTTCTGAAAGGGACCTCAGCATTTCACTTTAAAGCCCTGCAGATGGAGGGAGCCCACGAGAATTTCCCGAATCAGTCCTCACTTCTGTGAGCATGGGCTACTCCTTTTGTTCTTGTTTATGTTTCAAGCCAGCCACCTTGGCTTCCAGAGTTTCCTAAATTTCTGTGCTCTGCAGGAAAAAAAAGAAAGAAAGAAAGAAAGAAAGAAATCAAGAGCGTCAAGATGTTAATCCTAATACATTCCGTCTCACCTCTGACCAACCCTACCTTGGAAAAACGTGCACGATTTTAAGGTGCAGGGTGCTACATTGAAAAATCATTGCTACGGGATTCTTTGCTTATGGGCCAGATGAAGTGGTTTACCCCCGACTTGTTTCATTTCAGATGGATCTGTGTGAACACTTCCTTCTTCTTTTGGTTAGTTATATCAAATGATGGTATATTTAGAAATAATATGTACAGCAGTGGTATCAGAAACTTAGGAGAGACAGATCAGGCTGATTCATTGTTCCGTTTATAGTCTTAATGCCTTGGCTTGTGTTCAGCGAATGGATGACTGGTACTCAAGCAGTTCTGTTAGGCATGGTGTCAATTTCTGGAGACTCAAAGCTGAATGAGAGAGGGGGGGTGGGGGGAGCAGAGAGAGGCCAGGGGGACAGAAAGAGAAAGAGATAAAGAAGAGGCAACAATTCTTAAACAGTGTAGCACATGGCAGGCAGATGCCCGGGTTATAATGTAGCACCTGGGTGTTTTACTTCCTCTTTGAGGAGGTCCTGTCTTGGCCAATTAAAGTCATAGCACAGGCAAGTTAGATGAAGGTAGGGTGGGGACACTGCCTGTCACAAAAAACACAGAGGCAGTAAATTCCATGATGTGTGCTGGGGAACGTAGACACTGGGCACACCAGGCTAGGGGGCTGGTGTCAAGAGGCCTGTGAAGTGGGCAGGGCCCTTATGGAGGGGCTTGCTTAGCAAACAAGATTTGGTCCCAGTCCGTGGAGTTGACCAGGAATGATGCATCCTGTGTACTGAATTAGTTGATGGATCTGTAATCTTGTTAAATGAATAGATGTTTTAAAAATGCCTCATAATGGACGGTGTGGGACTTAGCATCATTTTGTTGTTTTGCAATTTTATGATGTTTGATGAAGTTAATTGATCATAGCTGTGGCAGATGGAAAGGAGACAGCGACAGCAATTCCCTGTCTGTGGGGGTGCAGTGTTTTGGTGGTAAGAGGAGGAGGAGGAGGAGGGTGCAGGCTTCTTCCTTCACAGCTGGAGGAGCTCATGGGTTGTGCTTTTAGGTGGCTGATCCTGTAGGTGGTGGGCACGGGGAGGGCTGTGACGATGGGGTGCTGACTGTGTGCACAAAGCTCTTGGCTGCCTTATGAAGCCCTTTCGTCTGTGTTGTTAGTTTTGGACTCACAAAAATTCCTGCTTAAAAGCACAACAGGAAACCTATCAGGGTATGGTTGCAGTGGAAATTTAGAGAAGTGAGATGTTGAAGAATATGCAATTAGGAATGAAAGCTAGGACAGAATCCCCAAATGTGTGATGCAGAACCCACGTACCTTCTGTCCCTGTGCCCTGCCTGATGGTGGTTCAAGAGACTGGCCCTTTCCCGCCCTGCATTGCAGGCTTCTGTTAGCACAGGGACTCTGCCCAGATCTGTACAGGAGAGAAACTCTTGTTAGTTGGCTAAACAGAGCACAGGCTCTGTTCTCTGGAAATAGTTATTTTGATTAAGCAATGCCTCACTCTTGATGGATTTTTGTCTTTACATGTGTGCCTAACATCTTTGATGTGACCTTCACGTCATGAAAAAGTCACATGTAGGGGCATGGTGTGAAGAGGGTAGGAGCTGGGACAGTCGTAAAAAGCTACCTTAGCCTGGGGCCTCTGGTTCTTCACCTCAGACTCCCTGGTAGCTGGGCTCTTACTTGCCCTGCGGTGCCCAGCTGTTTTTCTGTTTTGACTGCTGCAGTATTTTAATTCTGCTAAACCCCCTTTTTGGAGGTGAGAATGTGAGAATTTAGAGTTTTATTTGTTTACATAATAAAGGCATTAAATGAGGCATGCAAAGAAGGGTGAAATTCAAGCTAGGTCTATTGTCTCAGTAAAAATTGTACCCAGCACATCAATCGATTTCCTGCTTGGGTTAAAGTACTATAGGTTGTGTAGGATGTCATCATCGGGAGAAGCCGGCGAGGGGCACGTGATCTCTGTACTGTTTTATCAGGTTCTTGTAAGCCCATCCATCCCAAGAGGCCAGCTGGCCTCACCTATCTGCGTTATTCAGGATGTCCATGTGGTCTTTTAAATGAGTTTCTAGTAATCTGAAAATCCATGATATGTTCTCTGTATGTGTTTGGTATAGGTACGTGATTGTCCTTTCAAAGAAAAATTAAAATCAATCTGGCACTTATATCAAACTAATTATCCTTCAACTGTACATATGCTTCTTGGTTACATTTAGTATATTTGCCATATTTCTATTTTAAAGGGGTGAGAGGATCTTAGAATGAGAGTCACAAAGTGGGAGAAGTAGACTAAAATAGGCCTGATTATGCCTGTGCAAATTTACAATGATAATTTTCATATTTGCCTCCTGTCACTAGACCACGGGATCTTTGAGTGGAGGGTCAAGCTCATTCATTAGCACCTTTTGTGGGGTCTGGCACCTTGTAGGTGTCCAGGAATTGCTTTTTTAGAAACCCTTCTTCTTGATGCACTACTTACACTATACATATGTTCCTGTGAACCCAGCGCTCACCCAGGAATGTGTGGGAAATATTTGCACCAAAGAACACTGGTGGCTAAGGCACTGAGGGTGTGTGTGTGTGTGTGTGTGTGTGTGTGGGTGGGTGGGTGGTAGGTACTGGGGATTGAACCCAAGGGTGCTCTACCATTGAGCTACACCCCCAGTTCTTCATTTTGACATAGCATCTCAAGTAAGACCGAGAGGCTGGCATTGTACTTGGGGTCCTCTTGCCTCAACCTTCCAAGTTGCTGGGATTTGCTTTGTTTTAACATGCTCAAAATCCTAAAATGGGGATGTGGCATCACTCAGTGGTGGTAGGTAGAGTGCTTGTTTAACATGCTGGGGGCTCTGGGTTCAATCCCCAGCAACACAAAATAAGACAGAAAAAAAAAAAAAATCCTCAAGTGCTCTCATCTACGTGCAAAAATTACTATTCTTCTCCCAGTAAATTATTTCATCTTAAAAGAGCAAAACTAACAGCTTTGGCCAGTCACTTAAGTAGCTAATTTTGGAAACTGGAGACATCTTTCCATAAAAGGAAACTGAGACCAGCAAACAACAATGTGAGCTGAGTTCATTTTTGTTCGTGCTAGAATTTCTGCTAGTTTGGAGGGCTTTCTCTTTGGATGCTTCCTATGTTTAACCATGATGATGTCCATTTTAGATTCATGAACCTTCTCTAGAAAGGAATTTTGTTTTAATTTCTTGCAGCACAAGAGTCTCTTGAATGCATGGACTTTTAATGCATCTGATGATGGACAATGTAATTCTAAACATTTATACATGGTGATGACTTAAAAAAAAAAAAAAAAAAAAAAAACCCAGAAGGCATGTCATATTCAGTTTTCAAATGAATTCTCTTTGCCGTATTGTCTATGGGAAGTGATAAGTGTTCCCCATTATTGGCAAAAATCTAAAATGAGATGAAATGCACATTTTAAAATAATTTTATCAACATGCAGAAATCATTTGCCTTTCTATGGAAATGGAAATATATAACGCAATACCCTGTTTACTCCAAAGAAGATGAAATACTTGGTAGAAATCTAATAAAATATGGATAGTATCTGTATGCTGAATATTATAAATGCTAGTAAAAGAAATAAAAGAAGATCTAACTACTTGGAGAGAAATTCCATGCTTATGGATTTTTAAGGCTCAACCACAATAAATATGCCAGTTACCTTGTGCATTGATCAATAAGTTTAATATACTTGCCACATACATCTTAGCAATATTTTTTTGCAGAATAACTTATTCTAAAATTTATGTGATTTACCTGTAATTCCAGCAGCTTGGGAGACTGAGGCAGAAGGATCACAAGTTCAAAGCCAGCCTCTGCTTCTTAGTGAGGCCCTGAACAACTTAGTGAGACCCTGTCTCAAAATTAAAATGAAGTGTATGTGAAAGGGAAAGTCATATAAAAACAAAATGGAAAAAGAAAAAGAAATTGTAATGATTTGGCCCAATATTAAGGCCAACCAGATTTAGCTACAAATAATCCCAACATTGTGATACTAGAGGATGGGTAGAAATAGACCAGTGGAATAGAATGGAACAATCAGAATTAGATTGTCTGAAATTTGCTCATTTTTGACAAAGGAACAAAAGCAATTCAAGGGAGGAGGAGGAGGAGGAGGAAGGGGAAAACCTTTCCAATAATGATTCTGGAGCAATTAGATATCTATAGGTAAAAGACAAACCATACCTCATACCTTATGCAGAGATTAACTCAAATGAATCGAGGACTTGAATGTAAAACACAATGCTGTAACACTTAAAGGGGGAAAAAAGAAAAAAGAAAAAAAGAAAATCTTTCCCAGGACCAGGCCAAAATATTCTTAGACTTAATGTCAAAACACAATTCATTTACAAGACAGGCAAAAGATGTTCATAGACATCTCACTGCAGAGGACACACAAATGGCTAATGAGCATATGAAGATGTCTAACATCATTTTGCTGCTAGAGAAATGCAAATTAAAATCATAATGAGATACTACCCATACTGCTCCGAGTGCCTGAAACAGATAACGATAACACCAAATGCTAGTGAGGATATTGAGAGGTCAGATTATTTCTACATTGTTGGTACAGCCACTCTGGAAAATAGTTTGGCACGTTTATCTAAAACTAAAAATGGAATTGCCATATGACCCAGCAGTTGCACTCTTAGACATACAATCCCAGAGAGATGAAAACTTGTATATGTGTTCATAGCAGTGTCATTTTTAGTAGCCCCCAGACTGGAAAGCATCCAGATGTCCTTCTGTATTTGAAAAAAACTATGATACATTGGTGCCATTGAAAAAATAATATTCAGTAATAAAAAGAAACAAACTATTTATGTACAGAACAACTTGGAACAATCCCAGAGAAAGTAGACTGAATAACGGAAAAAACTAAGGTCAAAAGGAAACATGCTACATAATTCCATTTGTATAACATTCATGGAAAAACAGTTCTAGACCTAGAGACCAGATGAGTGGTTGTCAGGAGTTGGGGACCGTGTAGGCATTTCCTAATAAAGGTAGCCCACAAGAGTCTTGTGGTGAGTCTATATTGATTGGGCTGGATCCAGAGTGACATGGGATGAAGTCACAGACACAGGTTCATATGTAACTGGCGAAATCTGAATAAGGTGTATGGAATGTGTCATTGTCCTCTTCCTGGTTTTATTATTCTGCTATAGGTTTGTAAGATGTCACCTTTGGGAGAAGCAGGGTGAAGGTGTATGAGACTTGCCTGTGCAACTCTCTGTAGCTTCTCATAAATCAATAATGACTTCAAAATATCAGATTTAAACAACTACACCTGATATTTCATCTTCGCATTTGAAAAATTCCAGCTTATTTCTTGGTTATCATTTTTCAATACACGCATGGTGCTGTCTTGCTGTTCTAAGAAACCATGACACACCATTGGTTCTGTAGTCCAGTTTTGTCGTGGTTCTTTTGTTGTCAAAAAATTAAGCACATACTTTAATCTTAGTTTTTTCTTTCTTTAACCTTAGTTTTTGTTTTTCTTGTTAAAATCCATGAGTTCTGCCAGGTGCTGTGTAATCCCAGCAGCTCAGGAAGCTGAGGCAGGAGGATCATGAGTTCAAAGCCAGCCTCAGCGACTTAGCAAGGCCCTAAGCAACTCAGTGAGACCCTGTCTCTAAATAAAATATAAAAAAGGGCTGGGGATGTGGCTTAGTGGTTAAGTGCCCTTGGGTTCAATCCCCAGTACAAAAAAAGTCCATGAATTCCTTAGTTTTTGTGCTATTATTGCCTGATTTAAGAAAAAAACCCACAGTCCGTAGGTCTTTATTTTAGATTTGCCTAAGGGTAATTTTTAAAAACAGTATTCCTCTCATATGTGTTTTTCTGCGTGACAGGTGCAGTCAAGAGAGCAGCACAAATGTAGGGGATGGAGCTGATGCTTAACGGGAGGTTAAAGGGCTTCCAGCAGATTCCCAGGAATGTTTTGAATATCCTGTGTGATCTGGGTGGGTTTGCCTCCAGTCTGAGCACATAAAACTGGAGAACTTAACTGAACAGATTTTTAAAATAACAGTGGATATGGTGGCTTTGTTCAAATGAGCTACTTAAATGAAGTCAGGCTAAGGATGCAATCAAAAGATGCCCAGCCATCCTGGTGAGTTTTACTTCAGAAAGAAGTTCTGAGATAAGTGATTTTAGATTTGACGTGGAATCAGGTTTTGTATTTGTTCCTTACCTGTTAATCCAAGTTCCGTTTTGTACATTTAGTCCCTTAAGAAGTTAACAAAGGGGTCTGGGGTGGAGCTCAGAGGTGGAACTCTTTGTCTGGTGTACGTGAGGCCCTGGGCTCAACCCTGACATGGTGGAGACACAAAGGAAATAAAGACATATGACATTGGCATAGGATCCTTTGTTGAATTTAATGCTTTCCTAATCATTATGAGAAAATACTTTCAGATGATTTGGAAGCTGAGGCAGCCCTTCCCAAATAGATGGGACTGTATTCAGACACAGTGATACATGCAGACATCTTGTGTTGGGGATGATGTGGCAATTTTAATGGATTAAGTTTTCAAAAAATCATTTGAAACATTGGAACTTAGGGTTATTTTAAAACATAATATGCCCCTCTCTCAGATTAAAAGTTTTGGTAAGTATAATTGCCAAATAGTGAATTTTGATAATGATGTTAAGATCTAAGTATCTGCATTCTCTGTTTATTAAAGAACAAAGTAAAATTCTGGATTTTTAAAAAGTATCCAGGGGCTGGGGTTGCAGCTTAGTGGTAGAGTGCTTGCCTAGTACATGTGAGGCACTGGATTCAATCTTCAGCACCACATAAAAATAAATAAATAAAATAAAGGTATTGTGTCCATCTATTACTAAAAAAAAGTTTTTGAAAAAAAGTACCCAAATTGTTTTTCCATTTAATATTACAGTAATTTAGTAAGAAACAAATGGTTTAAACCAAAGATGGACTGAATTGATTCTGCCTAGCAATATTCTCTTGAATTAAAAGTTTAAAAGCACTTGGAAAGAAAGTCCTTCATTTTTTTTGTCACCCAGCAACCTAGAGTCTAGTGACTTAACTGTGCTGATGAACACATTTTTGCAGCGTGTGTTGTTAATTTGAATTGGAAGAAGGCAGGCAGCAGAGAACTTCAGAACAGTATTGCTTCATTTTTAAATTCCTGTTTTCTGGGTCTCCTGAGTTCTCTCAGCACCAATCAACACATGCAGGTGGCTCTGGAAAGTTACTTTCTGGTCCCTTCTACAGGCACAAACCTGACCCACTGGGAGGCCCTACCTTGAGATCAGATTGGACCCAAATGAGCATCTGTCATTTGATAATCTCCAGGTATCTCAAACTCTCAAGGAGAAACTAGAGGTTTCTCAAGTATCTAGGTTACATACTTGGTTAGATAAGCCAATTCCAATTTTACTAGCATAATTATTCCTGCATGTATCACAGGAGAAAGAAGAGACTATAAAGCTCCAAATATATATATATATATATATATTTTAAATATGGTATAAGTTAACATAAAAGACTACATTGTATAGAATTTGTTTTCAACAAATATATAACAGAATTCATACAGTCAGGTAGATCACAATGTTTTCTTAGGTTATACTGTGTCCTGGTTTGGAGAGGTAAGAGATACATCAGATCTCAGTTTTATTGCTGGATAAACTTGGGCACACAGAGTAGGTGATTTGCTCAGGATCTAATATGGAATTTGATGGAAAGCCAGACCCTAAGCTTTGACTTTTAACTCCTGCTCTTTTTACAGTCTAATGATTGAAAACACAGGGGCGTGACCCAAATTAAAAAGAAATGTGTAGAAGGTCATTGGCTGTAATTTCATCTTCACTTTGGTCCTTAGGGTGTGAGGCCGCTGTCCTGCAGGGATCGCAGGCAGGATTCAACCACCCTGCTACAGGGACAAGGAAAAGCCTGGTATTATTTTAGTCTAGTTGGCAGATCTACATCTGGAAACAAGATGGAGAAAGGGTCCAAGCTTAGGCGTGGTTTTTAGCAGAACTTAGAAGAAAGGCAAGTGCGGATTTTTAGGCAGGTGGAAAGCAGTTTCGTGTGCACTGGTGTGCTGGGAATTCTTTGCAATGGAACCAGTCGAGGTGGGCAGACAGGTCACCACAGCCTCTTGTGAAGGGCTTCTCACTCTTCACAAATATTTAGTAATATTCCTTTCCGTTGCGAAATGGAAATTTCATAGACAACATATCTACACCTACAATTTTAAAAAGTCTGCATAACATCCTAACTGTAAGATAAGGAAAAATTAAGGAAAGGAATTTTATAATTCTTCATATTTACTGCTCAGGCAAAACTTTACTACAAGGTGCTATGCATACGCGGAGTTAACTCCAACGAGAGGGCCACTGACTCAAACTCTAAGAGGGATGGCGAGGACAGTAACGTGACCTTCAGAAATGGCGAATAGTTCCTGGCAAGAGTCTAAATGAAGCAGACTAGAGGGGTCTTTGGATTTCGATGTCAGCTATATTCCTGGATATTTTGGTGCACAAGTCAAGCATAAATGTTGTATTTTTCTGTAACAAAAAGAAGATAATGTGAAAAAGGTTTACAAATTTTTAAATCAGTTGTCTTTCAGGATGTAGGTGCACTGTCACACACTTGCAGGGTGTCCAGTATCCCAGCTGCCTGCCCACCTAGTGTCTGGGGTCTCCCGGTCATTGCCACGCCCAGGATGGCCCATGTATTTCCAAACTGCTCGCTAGGGAGAGGTACCGCTCCTGAGCACTGTTCATTTCCTGACTTCGCTTGTTTTTCAGAAGCAGGCGCACTCTGTCATACCGCCTCATTCCTTCTGCTCTCATAGGATGCAGTTGTGAGGGGTGGAGGAGGTGGGAGGAGAAAAATCTGTACTTTGGGGAAGTGGCTCTGGAGAGTCGTTGTTTGGGTCCTGGGGATTGAACTTACTGCGCTGTATCACTGAGCAGCTCCCCAGCCCTTTCTATTTTTATTTTGAGACAGGGTCTCATTATGTTGTCCAGGCTGGCCTTGAACTTGAGATCCTCCTATTTTAGCCTCCTGAATCACTGGGATTCCAGTCACGCACCACAGAGCCTGTGTGAGGGAATACTTGAAGAAACTTTTTCATTAAATTCATAAAGGGAAGATAGAATTCTACCTTTAACAGTACTTTGGCCCCTCAAAGTGAAATTCATTTTTATTTTTCCAAATGATTTGCTTGACCTCATTTTCTCCATAGTTCATCTGAGGACTGTCTTAAAGACTATTGTGAAAAGGTTGTTAATTACCTCTGTAAAGATCCTCTCTCCAAATAAGGTGTTAGGGTTTAGGATTCTAGTATATCTTTTTTTTTTCCTTCTTCTTTTCTTGAGGGGAACACAACTCAACCCATCAGAGATGCTCTAAACCATCGTCCTGCCATGTGGACTGGAGAGCATAGGAAGGTGATTTGAAGAGAGAGAAAATAAGGCACGAACACAATATGCAGAGAAACGACCTCACAGGTTCTTGACACTTAAAGCTGTTCCTAGAGGTCAGTTGTGTGCCAAGTCCTGGCTTCTGGAGGCTGCCATTGTGGCCTTCTGGTGTGTTCCCCAGACTTAAGCTTGTTTAAGCCGGTCGTCGTTATTTTTAGCCAGGGACTGCTAACTAATAGAGAATTAGATAGGACAGGCCTTGTGAGATGCTCCTCCAAAGAACTAGATGTTGCCTTCTAAGTTTTGTGAAGCTGTTTGTGGTTAGATATACTGGAAAAGAGAGGCAAAGGAACCTTTAGAAACCCATTGTAGTAGAATTGGGGGTGACCAGGGATGGTGGACTGGAGCCAATAGATTTTGGTCCTTTCCAGAGAACCTGAGCAACCCCTTTCCTTTAATCAGGTCCTGAATCAAGGACATGGATTAAAGGGGTCCAAAGAAAGAGTGAGGAACCCACATTGACTCTGAACTTTTTAGGCAGAGGAGCTTGGGTTTGGTGTTACTGGAATGGGTCTGTCTGTGTTTGAGGAAAGATCCCACATTCTGACTTGGCAGTGCTGAGTTTGAGGGTCTTGAGTGGGGAGATTGCCAGGGAAGTTGGGTGTGCTGACGGGGGCTCTTTGAGAAGTCTATTACAGTAGTGGGAGCTGTGTTGCCTACAGTTGTCACCTGGGAGATGAGGGAACCCCAAGTTCCTCATCCTTAGAGGGTGAATGCCACCCTCTAAGGGGCAACCAGACAAGGAAGGTCTGCAAAGAAGACTAAGACAGAAGAGCAGCATTTAATGTAGCAGTGAGAGTTGAACAAACCCGACAGATGTTTGTCAAACATTTATCAGCACAGCGAGGACAGAAATTGTAAAGTTGGGTTGTTGTGAGTAGAGGTAAGAACCGTGGGTTGGAAAAAGAGGCAACGCCATAGAGGGTTTTTCAGGATTACAAGAGGGAAAGAGAATGAGTACTTAATAGAAGGAATATTCCTACAGAAGGGGGAAGTTTGCAAAAGTATGCTCTTTGAGATTACCAGTAGTCATAGAGGTGTGCACAGTGTCTAGTGCTGGCCAAATGCTCTATATGCATTATCTAATGTACCCCCATCACACACCTGTGAGCTTAAGACAGACAAAGGTAGTCAAGTTACAAATTCTTCTAATATACATACCTTGAATCCACACAGCTTGTATAAAGTCAGGACAATAAAGGAGCCCTGGTCTGTCTGAATCCAAAACCACCCCTTCTTCTACATCCACCCCCTTGAAAAGTCTCTGAGTAACAAAATGAATTCAGTTGTATCAGCTAAACACAGGAACAGAATTCAGGCCATGTCCGGGGATTTTCAAAGTGGAATTTGCCAGGCATTCTTCATTATTGAATTAAATGAATGCTAATAGTTAAAAAAATAAATTTGTAAATGGCAATAAGAGGGACAGAAGTCCTCATTGAGTATGGAAAGTAATTGGTTCTATGGTGAGACATGTAAATGGAATAGCAGGAATAGCAAGTCAGACTCACCAAGTGTCAGGGAGGAAGATCAGGTAATAGGAAGCCAGGTAAGCACTTTCTATAAAGGTCCCTGATATTTGTTTGGTACTATGAGGGGAACAGTTAACCTGCCTAGATATGAGTGTCAGAAAGCAAGACAGTCATGAGTTTGAAACAAGGCTGAACAGTGAGAAAGTCAAGGATTAATGTAAGAAAATTAAATACAAAAGGTAGAATGAAAGAGACCCTCAAGAAAAAGATGTGTCAATTGAGATGAAAGGTAAGAACTCCATTAGTTTGTGACTTTCATTTATTAGTTCTTCATTGGGTAACTGTCATACATGTCACATCTTTTATTGTTTTATTGTGAAACAAAACCATGTATTTTACAAATTTGCATGCCTTTCGTTGTAGTAGTGCTTGCTGACTTGCATTCCCCTGCTTTCCTCTTTTCCTGACTGCTAACCCCTAGATCAGACTGGGTGTTGTCTTACTTCAGCCCTGTGTCCTTGGTGTGTCCCACTCTACCAGATACATAATGGATACATAATGGCCCTCCATAAACACATGTTCATCCCCTCTGTTCTTTTGGTTCCAATTAATGCAGGGAAATTAAGAGATTAAGATTCATTAAAGCTTTTAGGGATCACATCCCAATTCACTAGCTCAGTAAAAGATTTATTATTTTCTGTATCTGAAGTTGAAACTAATAGGGAATCTTAAGGTTACATTGGAATTTTACATTTTTTAGTAATGTCTAATTATCCCTTGCTTTTGATTATACATCTGCATTTCTCTTATTTTTCCTAAGATAACCTGTTGGTAGACCTAGTAGGTATTTTCATATTTAAGTATAATTTTGTCAAATTGATATAAGGTGGTATGTTACATATGAGAACAATGTTCTGTTTTCTTGATGTTTTTGAACTTGCAATTGAAAGATAACATGCACACAAGGAAGTGCATACACTTAGTTGATTTTTACACTGTAGTTGTTCACTTTCTCAGTGGAGTTGATGTTTTGTCCCGTTTCTTGACCTTTAACAGATCATAATGCTCCTGATAGGCAGCTGCTAAAGGAAGCAACAAAGGCAATGTCCAATGTAGAATAACAATTTGATTTTTGGATTAAAGTTCTGCAAAAATCAATAGCATAGACAACAAAAGGATACATTGTCTAATCAATAAATATATTGATTTTAATTTTGAGAGGTCATGACAGTAGTTGAGATTAAATAAAAAATCCAGGCCACTCCAAATAATTTCCTGTAAATTCTTCGTACCTTATGCTCTGTGATGATACCTGATTAAAAACTTCAGAAACTAATAGGCAATTTTTATGACTAGATGCCTCATATGCCAGCACTTCTTAGGACTTTTGTATTCTCTATATTTAGAAGCATGAACTTCTTGATTGCACGGTGGGAATCCTGAGCACTTGAAACTTTCCTTGACAGTGTTTTTCGGTAGAGCTCTACTGACATAATTTGCTGCTGCCGCTGCTGCCTCTCCTGACAATTTTAAAGGATTATCTCATTTGAAGCTTTGAGAGCTTCCCGCCCCTCCCCTCATTGAATGTGGGTGAGAAACGGATGTGAATTAAAAAGTTACACGACTTTGTTAACCTCTCAGGAGCAGTTCTGCTAAGTTAATTGCAGCAAACTCCTTGGGATGTCTTTGTGGTGGTGCTGCTGATTCTTTCAAGAACCTGGGGATCTTGCCAAATGTATCACCCCCTTTATAAATCTTAAGCATCTTAATAAATGAAATGCTATTCAGTTCCTTCACTTGCCATTAGATATGTCATGATATTTTAGCAGTTCACTTAGCCCGTGGAAATCAGATTTTTGACTTGTATACATAATCCTTTTAGTCTACTTTTAGACTTGTTAAGTGTCTCAGGTAATTGATGGGGAAGCTTTCATTCAAAAAAGATTATTTTCTCATCATCCTGGAGGCCTCCTCCATTGTAGTTTAACAATAGCAGAGATGTTTCAATGTTTATTCAAAACTGCCCAGTAGAAAACAATTTAAAAAAAAACCAAAAACCTGCCTAGTAGAGTTGATGCTGGCATGATTTCGGTCAGGGAACCCTAGATGTGCGCTGGGACAGCCTTAGGGGTAGTAATTTACCCTCTTTATTTTACAGCCAGGTTTACTCCACTAGCCAGAGGGGTGAATGCCAACTCTCTCTTCTTTTGCCTTCGTTGGACTGAATACCTGACCACCAAACAGCATTCAGATCATTACCAAAGAAGTGCCTTTCTGGTTGAGTTACATGAGACCTGCAAAGGAAAACACTTTTGTCCTGCATGGTTTTGGTCAAAGACAGATTTATGGACCCCACCCCCCACCTTTGAGGGCCAAAGAGAAGGGCAGTCTTAAAGGGGGAAGAGCCCCAGAAACACCACTGTGTTGCCAACAGGAGGAGAACGTCAGACTATGTTGGAACTACATCTGTCCATGAGCACAGTCCCCTCTTACCTGGAGCTTTGCTTTCCACAAGTTCAGTTAACCTAAGGTCACCTGCAGTCTGGAAATATAAACGGAAAATTCCAGAAACAAACAAGCCTTAAGTTTTAAATTACAGGTTGCTTTGAGTAATGTGATGTAATCCCACGTTGCCGTACTCCGTCCTGCCCAGAGCAGGAATCTTCCCTTTGTCCAGTGTATCTACATTGTATACGCTACCCGTCTGGTAGTCACTGAGCAGCCATCTTGGTTATAAGATGGACTTTCCCGGTATTGCAGTCCTTGCAGTCAAGTAGCCCTTATTTTACTTAATAATGGCCCCGAAGTACAAGATTAACAATGCTGGCAATTTGGATGTGACAGAGAGGCTTCTTGAAGTGAAGTGGAGGGGAAGTACAGTAAGATATTCTGAGAGAGAGGAACAGCACCTTCACATAACGTATCATAGTACATTATTGTGATTATTCTGTTTTATTATTACTGCTGTTGGTTGCTTACTGTGCCTAATTTATAAGTTAAAGTTTATCATAGACTTGCACAGGAAAAAACAGTACGTATAGGGTTCAGCGCAGTCTGGGGTTTCAGGCATCAACATACCATTTGGAACCTATCCCCTCTGGTTAGGGACTACTGTATACGGTGTACACAGCTTCTGTAGCACACACATGTGCAAAGGTGGTGTGGCAACCAGGAGCCTTGCAGACTCCAGACTCCTCACTTTCTACTTTTTCTTAACTCATTATCTGCCTTAGGACTCATCATTTTCCCCTAACAATCTCTCTACTCTTTTTGGTTTGTTTGTTTTTGTTTTGTTTTTGGTACCAGGGAAGAACCTAAGTGTGATTAACCACTGAGCTACATCCCAGGCCTTTTGATTGATTGATTGATTGATTTTTTTTTTGGAGACAGGGTCTTGTTAAGTTGCTGAGGCTGATTGAACTTGAGATCCTCTTGCCTCAGCTTCCCAGGGATTACAGGAGTGCACGCTGTACCCGGCTTAACTCTGTCTTTATGCTGGATTACTTGTACCCTTTCAATGCGCATAGATCATCTTTTATGAAGGTTAAAAAATTCCGAAGGAGGGATGAGATTTATTTTATAATCTGGAGACAGATTATAAAAGGCTCCCTATTATATTGGAGTTGCTTAAAAAATTTTTAGGATATTTTAAATTTTAACTCTCTCCTTCCTTCTCCTTTTCTGATATGTGCCACTTAAGAGACTATAAAGTGGACCACGTAACTATTTACAAAGATTACTTTTCAAAAATCACTTTCTGTGTTGTGTATCATATGTTAGTCTTGGCTCTGGCTCAGTGAACAGTCCTGGTTTTGACCTTTTAAGGTCAAAACTTGTACTGAAATGTGTTGCTGGCAGGGTTTTGTGTGGTGGAACAGGGACTTAGCTCAGGTGTGAACTGGTAGCCACCTAGTGACAGGGATCTGCACCTGAATGGATTTTGTGGCATGCTCCTTGTTTGAAGTACTAGTTTCTCATTTTTCTTTCTCTGTGAAAATGGCCCAGAAAAGGAAAAGGCCATCTGTGAGTAATATAGATCTGCCTGGCAACTTAGGGACTTTAAAAAATCTTGCTATGCAGCCTTTCCTCGCAAGTGTCAGTGTGCTGCTGAATTTATGGTACCCACACTATCAATTATTTGTCTATTATCATGATCTTCCTAGGAAGCAGAAATGGCTTTCAGCTCTGGCTGCTGCTCATTGAGAATCGTGTTAGATTCTGTGGATTTGGCCCTGGGCCCATGCATCTGTAGAGTTAAAAGCTCCCTAGGTGATTCTGATGCAGGGGCATGGCTTAAAAAGACCGAAATAGACTAGTGCATGCAGATCAAAGAGTTCAGGGAAAGTACACAGCAGCCCGCTTCACTCCCCAGGAACAGTTTGACTCTGCTTGGAGTCAGGGAGCCCTTGCAGAAGTCCAGGAAAACTGGCAATCCTGTTGGCCACAAGAAGTTAAGCTCTCAAGGATTTAGCTCTTTAGGTTCGTACTCCCAAATGCCTTCATAGACCCCCACCTAGTCCTGAATAATTGTGAATAGGAGTCTAACTGTTCTTTGCTATGAGAGCCCCCGATACTGATATTTTAGAGAAGCCCTTTCTCCTTTGTTGCTTGGAAGCTATCAAATAAGTATTGATCATTTTTCCTGCTTGCCCGCCTCCCCCTAGTTAATGTGATTAAATAAACTACCACACCCATCCTTGGAAACTTACAGCACACATTAGCATATCAAAGAAGGGGAAAGTCCTGCGGTTAACAAGACAAAAAAAAAAAAAAAACCTTTAAAAAACTTTGAGTTAAACAAACTTATTTGCATAGGAAGAAACTTTTTGCCCTATACCTACAGCTGAGCAATGTTTCCTTAACACCAGTCTTGTGGGGGAAACTGGCCATGTCACTTTTGAGCCAGTGATTTTTTTAGTGTTAATTTCTGACAGCCTAAATTCTCTCTTCCAATCCCCCTTAAAGTTGGGCTGAATTAACAAATGGAAGGTTTGGCAAAGCCGTTTACTAATTCATAACTGTATCCTTCTGCCTTCTTTGTGTCGCTAAGTATTATAATCTCTGACCTGAAAGGAAGAATAACTGCTAACAAGTCAATATTTAAAGGCCTGTGAAGTATAACGTGTCTGCTGCGTGAAGAAAGTGATTCTTCCTCTGCTAATGAAAGTGAGGTGGTTGCTTCACAGTAGGTTGAAAGGAAGTCTTTTAAGGGCTAAGGGTTAGACTTCTTGTTATTTTTAGATTGAGTCAGCCATTGGCTTCACTGATTTGAGGTTTGCTTGGTCAGTTGTAATTCCTAAGTACATGTGTTAGCATTATTCTGAATGAATGAACTCGTCCACCAAAGACTGCTTGTTACAGTGAGAGGAAATGGCCACATGACTCACTGATGTTCTTGAAGATTATCATGGGAATTCGCTAACTGCAGAACCAGACCTGAAGTGTGATCGTGTCAGCAGAGCCGGGGTTGGGGTAAGGAGAGGGTTTCTAGACCCTACAGTGCTACTGATCTCCTCAGTGACAGTGGCTGAGTCACTGTCCGGGCATATTGTCAGGTGTGAATTACTGGTCACTAGGATACTTTCCAGCTTTAAGACTCAATGAGTGCTTGAATTGTGGTGTTGTGTGTGTGTGTGTGTGTGTGTGTGTGTGTGTGTGTGTGTTTTAATGGCCTTTAGATGGGATTAATCAAGGCTCCATAAAATGGAACTTGACCTTTAAAAAATTGGAAGTGAGCTGCTTCCACAGAATTTGATCAGGAGAGTCCATGATGGAAGAGGAGCTGCGGGCCACTGATGTCCTGTGGCTGTGGCAGGTAGTATGCATCAGGGATGTATAGGCGGTGCCTTTAGAAAAAAGGTTTATTATTGTCTATAGGCAACAATTTTTTTCCATCAGAATTCCTTCTAAAAAACTCCTGGCTGCCTTGTTTGATATGCCTTACCATGTTCAGCAAACACTTAGACTAGACTTCTAAAATATATCCATTTGCCCCTTAAGAAGAGTTACCTGCATACCTGCTATCTTCCAGTTTTTAGATCTTGCAACACAGTTTTTGCACAGGTGCTTTTTAATATGAGGAACCTCGTGTTCTACTGTTTTACTTCAATCACTTTTTTTCCTGCAGGTTAGATCGGCGGTACTTTGAAGTGTCAGTGTTGTGTGCGTCTGAGTTTTAAAGAAATGGTATGTTCTTTAAAATGGAATCTGGTTTATTTAGTTTTGTTTTGGGGAGCAGGGGGTAGTGCAGTTTTCTGGAGGGTCATGATTAAGGTCTCCTTAGTTTTCTTATAGCTTTAAGGATTCATTAATTGTCATGGAATAATTGTGGGGGAAAAAAAACTGGATTTCCCAATGGTAATCTTCAATGTTAAATAGTATTTGAAAGTCCATAATTTTATCTCTTTTACTCTGCATCTTAAGCCACAGTATATTATTTTTGCTCCTTGAGTAACTGGTACCAGTAGACTCTTGCCTATTTTTTTGTTATTTATATTCTGCAAATTCTCAAGTTGAAGAGATGTGTCTATAGAGATTTCTCCTCGCCTCCTGCAGTGCTACATGCTGGACTCATAATCCCACTAGGTGGCAGTATGACCATTCTTTTACTTCTAGGAAAACTGGTTCAGAGTGGCTGGCCCAAGATCAAATTGTCCATAAATGTAAATGTTGAAATCAAGATCCTGATTCACATACTGGTGCTCTCTGCCTTACTTCTTAGCATTATTCAATAAATTCATTAACATTATTCAATAAATTTTCCATCAATATCCACAGTGTTAAAATTTTCTTCACAAGGAATTGCTCATCACTGGTGGACAGGAGAAGAACTAATGGAGGAGACCAGAGGGAAATTAAGGAAATCTTACATGATGAGGCTTCGTGGTTCTGTGAAAGTTCTCAGAATGGAGAGAAGCAGTAGTCTTTGGGAGGGTTGAAATAATGCTCTAGAGGAAGGAACAGTGAGAAGAGTCTAGAAGGACAGGTTGGACTCTCTTGTTGGGGCCCAAATGGAAAACAGAGAAACTTGGGTTTGATCACCTTTGAGCAGAATTTGACCTGATCTGGGCGGTGGCCTGAGGTCATCCAGGATGTGAGGCTACAGTGGAGAACAAAGGCTGACCAGGTGCTCTGGCCCTCTCCTTAGGAGACTGGCAAAGTCTCGACTCTTCTTGGTTTTGCTACAAGAAGGTTCTCTTTGAGTTTGGGCATGAAGGTGAGAGTAAGACTTGAAGGAAACCTACAGGTTTGGACAGCCAAGGCAACGTGAAGGTTAAAAGTAGAAATGCTGTAGAAAAACAGGGCCAGGCAGCCCAACTTGGCTGGTCTGCACAGTTAGTCTCTCTTCTCCATTTATGAAGTAGTTGGAACTAACTGAATTATTAAGCAAATACCCATTGCTGGGGTGGAGGAAGTGAAGGCAGGGCCTGTATCTACTGAGGCAGAATTCGCACTGTTGGACTGATGGGCAGAACAGCTGGGGAGGAAGCAATTTGTTGGTTGAAGTCGGGGGACCAGAGTGTTGTGGGCAGAAGGAAAAGAATTCATTGTCTGGAAGAAGAGCACAAATTAGGGAGATAATACATACACTCTTGCCACAAAGAGGAGGCGGGATGAACAAGGAGAGGGAAGAGAGGGCATCAGTGAGGTTTTGAGGTTCCCAGGAGGGTGACGGAGAGTGTGGGTAGAGAAGTTCTCACAGGTCCTTTGGCCGAACCAGAGGCTCCTTATGTGTGCTGATCAGGGAGAGGTTGTTCACTGCCTGCCAAGCCACTTGTTCCTCACCCTGAGCAAGTCCTGGGATGGGACTCCCCTCCTGTGGGCAGGTTATCAGCAACGCACCTGACCACACATCGGGCTGTGCTGGTGTTGGTTGCTCTCCCTGCAGTGCATAAGCCACAAGAGGAACATGCACCCCACTGCCCCCCATAGTTCTCTGGTGCTTTCCCCAGAGATCCTGTGCATCCAGGGTGGAGCCCAGGTCTTTTGGGATCCAGCCAGATTGAGAAGCACTGCTCTGGGCCCCTAGAAGGCAGAGAAACCCAGATCACTGCCCTCTGTACTGTCCTCCTGCCCTCCTCTCATGCTAGCCTGGGAAGCACAAGACACATCCACTTTTTAACCTGCAGGTTATGAGTGAATGGATACTCGCTTTTTATTTTGAGATACCTTCAGGATTTAGTGTGATGCAGTATCTTTTACCTGTTCCTGGCTCTGACCTGGCCCATGTTTGAATACAAGTATTCCCTTCCCTGTGACTCTGCCCAGTTCCCCAAGACTTGAGGATGACTTGTTCTATTCTGCCACCTACTGGTCATCTACAGGCAAACCATACATATATATTTTTTGTACTGGGAATTGAACCCAGGGACTCAGCCACCAAGCCACTTTCCCAGCCTTTTTTATTCTGTTATTTTGAGACAGGATCTGCCAAGTTGCTGAGGCTGGCTTTGAACTTGTGATCCTCCTTCAGCCTCCTGAGCCACTGGGATTACAGGCTTGCACCACTGCCCCTGGACCATATTGTGTGTGTGTGTGTGTGTGTGTGTGTGTTTAAAGAATTTAATCTTTATTGTTTATTTACTTATTTATTTTATGTGGTGCTGAGAGTCGAACCCAGTGCCTCTCCCATGCTAGGCAAGCACTCTACCACTGGCCCTCATATCGTGTTCTGAGGACAGTTCCATGTGTAAGGCACGATTTTACACATGATTTTTCAGGAAAGCATAGAAAGTCTGTTTTCTAACAGGGCCAGGTGCTCTATGTTAAACCTTTACACTGCCTATACAAAGCCTACCGGAGTGATTTACTTTTCCCTGAAGCTTTTTTCCAGCCCAGGTACATTTAATAGCAACAATTCATGTTAAGAGATCAATTTTCTGTGTTAATCTCAGAAAGAATGTTTTTATATGCTGCATGTCCATTCTAGGGACAAATGATTCTGGTAATTCAAAGCAGTGGTGAGGATAGATGGGGTTCAAGCTGCACACGGTTGGAGAGGTGTGATCTTGGGAAATTTCTTAATCTCTTAGGCTCAGTTTGTTTTTAGGGTAGTTGCAGCCAGATGGCATTGTTATTATTTTCAACTGTGTTCGGCTGTGGGTCCCTACTTTGCCAGTGACCTAGCCCTGACAAGTTGAAAGCTGCTACGGATCATCTGTGAGGTGCTCGGCACATAGCAGTGAAGAATTTAGGTGTGATTTGTGATGCCAGGGAGCAGCTAGCGTCATGGAAAACCAGGTGATCTCACCTGTCTGACGAACACGGTGCCTGGCGCATCTCTGAGAGCTCCTTCGGTCCCACGTTTCTGTAACTTAAAACAGATATGAAAGTGCATGGCTTAGTTTTCCTAGTGACAGTGAGAGGCAGTGTCTGTTGTGTCCTTCTGAATGGTGCCAGGTGTTCAGCCTGAGACCTGCTGACCCGCGTGGGTTGTGTATGGGGCTTCTGAGAAGGTGGATTTGACAGTCTGCATTTGATGTGCTTTTAAACATTTGTACTTATTAGAATTACAAAAAGGGCAGGTGTCTTTCATTTTATTTTTTGAATATTACTGCCTGAAGTCGAACTTGGCAAAACTATCCACAAACCAAAAGTAACCTTTCTCAAAGATTAGTGGTTCTTCTTGGGGGGATTTTTTTTTTTTTTTTTTTTTTTTTGGGAGGGTGGTACTGGGGATTGAACCCAGAGGTACTCTACCTCTGAGCTACATCCTCCAGACATTTTTACTTTTTATTTTGAGATAGGGTCGCCCCATGTTGCCGAGGCTGGCCTTGAACTTGCCTCAGCCTCCCAAGTTGCTAGATTTACAGGTTTGTACCACCACTCCTGGCAGATTGATGGTTCTTAAATGGGGAGGAGGGAGAGACCTTACACAAACCATGAAGACTTTTACAAACACAAGTGCCGAAACAACAGAAAGAAAACCCCAACAAAACATCAGACTAATCTACCTATGACCTACTGAAAGAGAATCTTTTATGAAAGATGACTAACGATGTTCAGCCATGGTTGAGAATCAAAGCACCAATATAGTTTGAGCGGGACCTGTCTCATCCTGTGTCTAGACTTTGAGCAGTGACAGGTCATCACACGGAGACCTTCCAGTACCTACGCACTGTGCTCACCTCTGGATCCTGGACACTCACCAGAACATAACTGATCACCTGTCTGTCCATACCCCTCCCTTACCTTTTTTAGGCTACTGGTAAAACATTAGACTAGACTATTGATTTCATAGAGAATCTACCCTATAGAAGTCAATCAGCTTTTGATCTTTCCTCAGAGTTTATTGTAATCTTTTTTTGTAGAGGATGTCTTGTCTGAAAATAGCCGACTACATCCTTACATATTAAGTGACACTTAGTAGATTCTTAAGTAATGTCACTTTTGTTAGTGATGTCTGACCTGATCTTCAATACAGGCACCAATACCTGGTTATAATTTCCTGGGTGCTGAATAAGCAGTATTGAATTGTTATCAACTAAAGGTTATTTGATACTATTAACTTTTTCCCTTTTATTTTGAAGAGAAAAACAGACTTTTAGGTGTGTTTTTATCAACTATAACCAATAATAGTGTTACAGAGCTACACAGTGACTGGCACTCTTCTTCTGTGATCATTGAAAATATTATCAATAAAGCAAACTTGAGCAAATGCTTAGAACACATTGTGAGTGAGCGTGTGTGTAATTTGACCATATTTTCTTTTTTTTAAAATATTTTAAATAACTGACATTACACGGAGTTAAAGTAGCTACATCTGTACTATTTTTTGTAGTAATTTCTTTTAATTTACCCAGATTTCACACTTTTCTTTAAATCATTGATTGCCTTACCTCATTTTGGGAAGAAAAATGTGTCCAACAACTAGGAAAAATGAGAAAGTTGCAGGTGAGAGTTTTGTTTTTACGGTGAGAGGGGGGTGCCCCAGGTGTGGAACTCCCCCTCCCTCACGGGACCCTCACTGTCCCTTCCAGTTCCCCTCCCCCATGAAACGAATCAAGATGCAGTTGTAATCACCTGCTCCTGGCCTAGACCAGTCATCATCTAGATGTGTCCGCCAGCCACATCTATTTCATGGACCGTGAGGTCACCTGCCACCACAGTTGGTCCCTGGTGTCTGCCAAACAGGGTTTGGGCATAGGCAAGAGGACCGAGGGTGGTATAGTTAAGTCTCTGTGGGACCTTGCTCGTTTGTCACATCTCTTGCCGTGTTCTGGAGGTGCCTGTGGCTGGGCTGGGAAAGAGGAGATTGGAAAGGAGACCCTCCATAGCTACTGCCTTCCTTCATTTGTCCTGCCAGTCTCTGCCACTCCTGTCCGCCATCAGTGGGAAGCACCTAGCGTTCACTTGTAGAAGTGCTTCATCCTCTCTGGGGTTCATTTTGGGAGCCCGAGTAGCGTATTAAAACAGAAGTTCTCTTGATTTAACATATCCATTTTTGATGCTGGGGAACAAGTGTTTCACCCAAGATTTCTGAGTGTCTCAAGTGCACTTTAGGCCTTTCGTTTTCTAAGTTTCCCCTTACGAAATGAGTTGATTGAAGTCTCTGACTAATGTGATTTCACAGGGACCACTAAAGTAATCACTTTCAAATTGAATTCCCCTTTTCTCAAGCGCTTTTTATTTGGAGATTTTGAAAACAGTTGGGAGAGTCAGCAATGCAGGTGGCTGCAGAAAATGTTGAGGTGAAGAGAGAAACATAAAGATAAAGCTGTCTCTTTGTTCTACCAAGTTATGTTTTTGCAGAGGAGGGGAAAATGGCATCCCCCACCTTCCCAGGTGCTTTGGCTGGGCTACAAATTAAGTTGACAAAAGACAGATTAATAGGAGAAAACACAGTCAGTTATCTGCATACAAGTATTCCACAAATAGGAAGGTCAGACAGTTGAAACTTACATGGCCTTTGAGCTACTGAAAGCAATAGGGGCTTGGGGCTTTTGTAGGGAATGATGACACAAATTACGGGGTATGGGGCAGAGATAGACAGTGAGTCATGTTGTCTTGTGCAGATAAAGTCTCTCAGGTAATAAGCTGCCTGCAGCAGCCTTCCTCCCAATTCACGTACCAAGAATGTAGATTTCCTCTGTAGATACAGACCTCTGAGTCAGCAATGTCTCGGGACAACCACCTCAAAATACGCCCCAGAAGTATATTTTGGGATGTTGTATTCTAGTCTCCCACAGTGGTACTTTGGAGTGGTGTGTCTATGAGCCTCAGAAATCTAAATTTGTTACATCTTTAAAGAAAATGCTCTTATGCAACCTATGCCATTTTAATAGACACAATATGTGGGAGAAACAGAAAAGGCCATGCCCTTAAGCAAATTTTAAAAATATATCCAACTGCGAAGTGTTCTTTTAGTTAAACAAGGATGTGGGAAAAGGATCAGGTGAATTGGTTTATGAGGGGTGTCAAGTCAGTGGCTCCTTTAGTTGCAGGGTGAGAGGAAAGTTTTAAATGTCAAAATAATAACTAAACATCACTTGGATGGAATAATTCCATCTATGAAATGCACACACAACACAGTACTCTGTCTTGTTGATGAACACACGGGCATGTAGAAAAAGTGGAAAAATATGTTAGGGAATGAAGCACGACCAATTTGGAAAAGTAGTTTCTCTAGGGCAGTGGGGAAAGTAGGGCTATTGTTTATCTGTAACATATTATTTTTAAAAAACGGAAGCAATAAAAGACCCCAAGCAAATAAATGAACATGGCAAACTGATAATTATTAAATTTGTGCTGGCTTCTCTTCTTTTTTAGGTTCAACATAATTGCAAGTGAAAATTAAAAATTAGATGATTAGAAAGTTTATAGTATGTATTTAGCATACTAACTGTAAAAAAATATAAAAGTGAAAATGTAAAACCTCTAAAATGAACGATTATATGATATTCTGCTTGCAGTATCTAGTGATAATATCTTAGTTATATTACCCTAGCATTGGAGGGGCAGTGTGCTAGTCTTTAAAAAAATTTTTTGTGCGTGTGGTATAAAGTATTGAACCCAGGTGCACTTTACCAGCTACATCCCCAGCCCTTTTTATTTTTTATTTTGAAACTGGGTCTCACTAAATTGCTTAGCACCTTGCCCAGTTACTGAGGCTGGCTTGAACTTGTGATCCTCCTGCCTCAGCCTCTTGAGTTATTGGGATTACAGGCATGCACCACTATACCCAGCCATACTAGTCTATTTTTTATTCATTTAATACTAAGTCTATACTCATGATATAATGTTTGTGCATTTTCGGTTAAATTGTAAGTAGAGACTTCACCTCCACATATTTACTTGGAATTGTAGTTTAACAGTTTGAAACTATGATTTTCAGACTTTACCATGACAGAGATTCCTCTTGGAAGCTTAAGTCCCAGGTTCCTTTACACAGAGGTATATACTAAATAGGATCCAGGAATGTGAATTTTAAACAAACTCTCCTGTCCTTCCTTCTCCACCATCCCATATGATTTGACACAAGTGTTCCAAGTAAGACATTAACTTTTTATTTGACTACATATATAAATTCAGGGTAAGTGTGTGTATGTGCATATGTGTGACAGGGAGGGATTTTTTGTTGTTGTTACAAGTGTTTTAAATAAGTTACATTAATACAGAGACATAGCTGTATGGGTAATTTAAAATGACATAAAACCCATGTCTATTTGATTACTATCATACTTTTTTTTCAGAAGGTTGTGTGTGATTTTTGGAGCATAATTTCAGTACTGTTCATGAATGGATCTTTGAAGAACAGGACCAATTGTGGTTTCTTTAGTTCTGACTCTACACTTAGCAGGATGGCAGCAAGGATTTGCCTAGAACAGTGTGATTGGAGGTAAGTTAGTCATTGTAGCTATTTTCTCACTGGTTTCAGAATTTTCTGTTTTCTTTGCCCTACAGTAATTTTTTTTTTTTTTTTTTTTTTTTTTTTAATTCTCATTTGTTTTCACTTGGTTATTTCTCCAGGGTAAAAGGACTTTGGGGAGTTGAGGAAATGTAATAATCTGAAGTAACTGAGGGTTAGGTCCATCTACGTAACATTCTGAATAATTAAAAAATTACTCTTCAAATGAGGACTGCTTTGACTAAAAAAAGTAGCAGTTTTCATCACATCACGACATATTGCACACAAAATCAAAAGTATTTTCTAGCAACCCAAGCAGGCATTATTGTCTTAAAATTGATTTTAGTGGGACCTTGTTATGGTATGGATATAAGGTGTCCTCAAGAGACTCACCTGTGAAGGGCATGGTCCCCAGCAGAGCACCATTCATTGGTGGGGATTTGGGATGTGACTGGGTCAGGAGGGCTCTGACCTCACCAGAGTCTTAATCCATTGACAGCTGAATGGACTGTTGGGAGATGGGGCGTGGTTGGAGGAAGTAGGTCACTGAGGGGTGTGCCCTGGAACCTATTTCTTGTCCCCAGCCCCTTCTTCTGGCTCTGCTTCCTGGCTGCCATGAACCATGTAGCTTTCCTCTGCTGTTCCGTCTGCCATGATGCTCTGCCTTGCCTTAGGCCCAGAGCAATGGAGCCAGCCGACTGTGGACTAAAACCTTTGAAGCCATGAGCCAAAATCTCTCTTTCTTCCTTTGTTTATATCAGGTATTTTGTCACAGCAGAGGGATGTTGACTTACAAACCTCAAAGTAGAAACTTCAAAACTTCCTTTCTTTTATGATTGTTGTTTTTTTCTTGTTCAAGTCCTGCTTATGTAACAGAAAAGATTCAAAGCAAGGGCTCAGATCACACTAAGTCACCAATCTCATGTCAGTTACTCAGAGCACTTGGCATATACACTTCTAGATTCTTGTTAGAGTTTTTCTGTCGAGAGTTTCCATAAATTGTCATTGTTGGCAATTATTGATACTTCAAGTAACCTATTAGACTCTGTTTTCCCAATTTGTGCTTTTATGAATGGCACAAAATGAATAGCTGAAAGGAAATTAGGAATTTTGAAATGTGTAAGAATGCAAAAAAAAAAAGAAAGAAAGAAATTCAGAACTTTTACAAAAAGTAAACAGAGATGCTAAAAAATATAACAGGTTGCAAAACTCCCCTTGGTGTATCCTTGCGTTCTCTGTCCCTGCTGTGAAAACCCTCCTCCAACTCAGTAGCTTTAAACCATGACAGTTTGTTCTCCTGAGTTCTGGAGGCCGGAAGGCTGCACTCCCTCCAGGGGGCTCCTGTTCCTCACTGCTTCCAGCGTTTTTGGTCAGATCACTTCATTCTCTGTCTCTGGGCTCATACAGTCTCTTCTTTCCTCTTCTCTTCAAAATCTCCCTCTGCCTTTTACTTACAAAGGACAGGTGTGATTGTGTTTAGGGCTCACCTGGGTAACACAGGATAGTATTCCAATCTCAAGATTCTCACCCCAATCACAGCTGTGTACCTTTTTTTTCTCCATAAGATGACCTTCATAGACATCACTTCTCTTACCTACACTACAAAACTTAGTGATCAGGGGGCTCTTAGTTTTCTACCAGTCATTGATTTTACCATAAGCAGGTGACCAAATTCAACGGTATACTAGAGCTAGTGTGTCTTGACTGTGAGAGCCCTTTCTTGAATTTTCCACATTTTAGTAGACTGGTTGTAAATCGTTGGCAGATTGAAATTGACCATGGTGGGAGTCTGTACATTATGGAAACTGGCAAATAGTACAAATCTGGATTTCCTGTGTCTCCCCCCCCCCCCCCCCCACACACACACCTGAGAGTGGGTTTATCAAGCACTGGTCAGCCACATCTCTGAACCCCTGGCCACTAGAAACTCAGAGAGCATTTCTCATCCCGAAGAACCCACTCAGACCTCTGGAGGCTCAACTCAAGGCCCTGCTTGTTTCCTCTGTGTGTGTGTGTGTGTATGTGTGTGTGATATTATGTTGTGTTGTGTTAAAAGTAGCTATGGGTATTATCTGTCTCCTATGGTAATGTTAAATTCCTCTAGGACAGGGCCTTATCTTTTGTGCTTTATGCTCAGTCTGCCTGGCTGATTTCCTAGCAGGGGATCAATACATATTTGAACTGATCCCTATCTGTGCTCTTTCCATTTCTGGAGGTGACTCACAGAGTGATGCAGACAGATGCCTAAGGACCGAATAAATTTGTACATATATATTTGATTTGTCTTTATTTCCTTGAAGATATACTAGAATTTGGGTTCTGAGTGACACTGATTAAAGAATTTTAAGTACTTTATACTCAATTCTGTTAACGGGTATGTTAGAAGTAAGATTTTATCTCGTTCACTGGAATCACTGCTGGTATTAGCAAGATTACACTCGAGTCTCTGACATGTAGTGGAAGTGCAGTAGAGGTTGCCAAATTGATAAAAGGCCTGTTTAAAAAAAAACAGATATATTCGGTATGCTGTGTAGAGAGCCAAAGTGAATATAGTTTTAGAAATCAAGCTAAATGGGGAAGGTGTTTGTTTTTTCACCCAGTTGCGGGGGACTGAACTTGGGGCCTTGTGCCTACCAAGCAAGCACTCAACCACTGAGCCAGGTTCCCTTGATCTAAATAGAATAAACATTTTGGGATTCACTTAAGGTCGACCGAAAGCTTCTTTGCCTTAAACATCTACCAGGAGAAACTGATGTAAACAAGTTCTACTGCTTATAGAGCAATTAAAGTCACCTGGTGGAACCAGGGAGCTCCCAGCCTGCCTTCAGATTTCCCAAGGAGAATGCAGTCTTTGGCTCACTGTTGACTGTCTCCAGTTCTGGGTTGGATTATTGGATTCTGGAGTTTTGATGCATGGACACCCTAACAAATTAAGATGTCCTAACAAGACAAGCATAGAGCCTATCAGTTAATAACCCTTTTTTCTTCTCAAAGTAAAGCAATCTAGTTATATGAATAATAAAATTTTATTATTGACCCTTTAATTCAAATTATGTTCTTATGGCCAGCTTAATTTTTACTTTTGCTTTTGGAGAGTTAGTAATGAGGAAATGATCACTATAAGGCTCTACTTCTCTCCTTGCCTTGAACCCTAAGATTAAGGAACCCTGGAAATGAAGAGATGATTTCTACTGTTCACCCCTTTAGTCACCTGTTAACTGCTGGCTGAGTGAGGTGCTTCCGGGAGCTGACAGAGGAGCTCCCTGCCCTCAGGGGCATTGGAGTCTGTTGCTGTGCCAACTCAAAGGTGATTCCCTGCACTGTATCACCTGGGTGCTTTCTGGAGTTCAGATTTTCAGACCTTTCCCCAGGTCTGAATTATACTCTGTGTTTTAATGAGATTTCTAGTGATTTATGAACTCAATTAGGTTTGCAAAAAAAAAAAAAAAATCTGGATGAGTAGATAGAAAAAATTAATAGTATAATGATCACAGGAGAGGCCATGGAAAGATATCAGGAACAATGAAAATCGTGATTTTAAGAAATCTATTTATGTGGAATTTTATTTTGGTCTCAGAACAAGCTTTCCCTTGGTTGTCTCATAGAAGAATGTGACAGTCGATGCTGGGTTTGAGAGGACCTTCTGGTCCTTCGTTTTCTTGGTTAAGCTTGGGAGAGTGTGTCTTCGTGGCTGTCGACTGCTCACCCAACCTTGGACAGTCCCGTTCTCTTCAGTAGCAGCTTCTGCACCAGTGACAGCCATTATCCCTCGCAGTTTGCTCTGCCTCAGGGGATCGACTGTGCTGCCATTTTGCTCCTGTACCAAGGGATCTCAGGGGAGCAGTGTGGCCCAGGCTTGGGATGTCAGTTCTGTGCAGAGGCACACAACCATGTGCATGAAGGCCCACAACTGTGTGCATCAGTGTCTCCATCTGAGGGGACAGCACTTCAAATCCCATGGAAGGGGACCATGGCTTCTAGAGCCAGGCATTCGTGAACGGGCAGAGCTTTTCTTCCTTTCTGATACTGATGCAGTGGTAGGTGAGGACAACCTAAAAATAGGACCAGCTGGGAGATGAGTTGCCTTTTGTCTCCAGCCACCTCTTTCTGGAGTGCAGTTGTTTAATTTGGCAGGGGAGTGGGGAGAGAATGGGAGATGGGTAAGGGAAGTCAGAGATGGTGTACCTGGGTTTCCTTTCCTTTCTTTCTTTTTCTTTTTCTTTTTTTTTTTAAGGTATAAATATCTGGCTAAACATTTTACTTTTAGATGCTGAGATAAGCTTTTATTATTAGCTCTTACAAATTACCTCATTTACATCTACTCTTAAATTATTCATGGGAGGTGGCAGTTGGAAAACCTACTGTACCCTGTCCTAGAGGCTGAAGGTCCCCAAGGGCTGTCTGGGCCTTTGAGTGGTAATCTGATGAGGGCAACACTTCTCTGCTCCCGCCCCCACCAGGGCTGTTTAGAACAGGACAGCGTTCAGTGACAGTGTTCAGTGACTCGCTTCACTGCTGTCTGTTGGGTCCCCCTACCTTTGTGTCTGTCCATAAGCCTTCTGGGTGTGAACCCCACTCCCAGCCAGACCCACGCACCCCACCAGCTCTAACTGCCCTGCCCCGTACCCCACTGATTTCCAATGTCAGGGCTCTGCCTGGCTCCTGCCTTCTCAGTTTGACAAGGCAGACAAGGTGCACGTAGAATTTAAAAGTCACTGCTCATTGGAGGCCTTTGCGGGCACAAACTGATGGCACTTGAAATGAGTTCCTGCTCTTGGCTGGCATTTTACGCAGATGGCAACTAGAGCAATTACACGCCTGATCGGTGGAGGGGTTTTTCTGATCCTATATCCTCTCGTGTCTAACAGTTTTCATTACATCAAAAACTTTCATTTGGGTTAAATGCCTTTTTAAAGGACATTGGTATGTATTGAAACATGAATTACTGTGTCTTTTGGCAAGGCTTCTCAAAGTTATTCAATGTGTCCCTTTGACTCTGGGTAGAGGTTCAAATAAACCTTTTCAAATTGATGGGCATTCGATGCAGAAAGAGGATTCTAGAACTTTCCCTTGTAATATATTTTGTGGACTCCCCGTTTTTCTAGAGAACTTTTCTTGAATGTGTTACTTAAATTATTCTTGAAATGATATAATTTCTTGTGATGGGTAGGTAACTCTTAAGTGCTAAGAACTTAGGATGAAAGAGGCAGTCAGTCATCAGGTCTACACACTGAGTCACATCACCATGGAATTTCAGAACTTGAGGGGCAGAGTTCTCGAATGTCCAGGGAGGAAAAATGCAAGTGACATAAAGCATGAAAACCAGTATGGCATCAGAGTTCTCCACAACCATGCTGAAAACCAGGAATCGGGGAGCAAAGCCTTCAGAGTTCCAAGGGAAAACGATTCCTGGTTTAGGATTTTATTTTCAACCAAATTATAGATCAGCTATTGGGAGTGGGAAAAAAAAAAAATTTCAGGCATGCAGTCTGTCAAAAAAATCCTAGCTTTCATTGCTCTTTCTCAGGAACCCTCCAAAATAAGAGAGTAAATCAAGAAAGAGGAAGGCACAGGACTTCTCTGATAAAAATAAAAGACTTTTTGAAATTACCCAAAAAAAAAAAAAAAAAAAAAATCATCAGGTCTACCTGGGGTCATTACCCAGCCATTGCAAGCTTTGGGCTTCCATCACACAGCGAGGCACAAGAGTGTTGGCCAGGCAGCAGCTTTAACAAAGCCCTTTTAAAGCTACGCCTTTCATTCTTCCCTCCCAGACTCCTGCGAAACCTATAATTTCAGCAAGCTTGTTTATCTGATTTCTTGGTGCCTGGAGCTTAGCAGTAGAGAAGTGATGGGAGGGAGCAGTTATTGGCACATGTGATAACAGCAGAAGCTGCAGTTTGACAGCCTGATGGCGAAAGGGGAGATGGGAAAGCCCAGCACAGTCAGGAACGTGGGTGAAAATCTGTTCACCTCATCTGTTCGAAAGGTCTATCTAGGTGGAGTGTGTTCTGATGGAGATTTTCGTGGGAAAAAATGGTTAAATTAAAATGTTTTGTTACTTTAAGGATTGCAGCTGAAGTTATTTGGAAAAAAATTATCCCCTAAAAGTAGAGATGGTCTATGGCAGGATCACTGTGACGATTAGCATAGTATATATAAAGTACATGGCACATAACACCTTTGGTCCTGCAGAGGACTGCGTTTTGTGGCTCCTGCCTTGGATGGTGCAGATAATTAGAATGGGTGGTTCATAATAGCGGCTAGGTAAATATAGTTTGAATCAACGTAATAGATTCTAAAGCAGCCCATGAAGGACTTTCTAAGCAAACTGGAGTATTCACTTGAATAGTTAAAATTTAGATATTTCCTCCAAAGCTGATTTAAGCCATTGCATTCTCTCATGGTCACTAGCAATGCTGATCCAGTTGTAAAAGCACTTGATTTATTTGACTTTATTTTACATGAGTGAAGATTTAATGATCGGGGCCCAACATAACAGAGACATGGGTGAGTCAGAAAGCAAAGGATTGGTCATTGTGCACATGTATCACTGGGTCTTGTGATTCATGGGAAAATGGTTTCTGGAAATCTAGAGTTTTGTCTAATTTTAGGGATAATTGTTTTTACTTTCTTCAAATATTAGCTATAATAAATAAATCCAGCTTCCTTGGGGAGAATCTTGAGTCTAGTCTTTGAATGGGCCAGTGATTGATGGTTCTTGGTTGCTTGACAGTGAATTTTCCCTTGGCCACCCTCATCAGTCCTTTCCCAGATGCGTGCAGGGACAGGGAGAGGAGTACCTGAGGAGCACTCACCAACTACTAATGACACCAATGCACGTGTGCTTTTATATGTATGTGCACCCCCAAAGAGGGCAGCAGCCAACTTTTTTCCTGGTCTATCAATAACAGTAAAGGTTTAGGCTTAGATATCTCTAAATTAAAAATGTAGCTGCAGGATATGGTCAACAGGGAAGAGAGCATTGTGTTTGTTGTTTAGGGTCCATGAATCCCTAGAGAGCAGAGGTGCTGTGTCAGGAGGTCCCATGAACCTCTAAAATGGGAACAGCATTGGAGGTATCTGTGCATTTTCTGCTAAAAGTGTTTTTATACTTTTTATATTTTTAGATATAAAATGGAACAGAATACACTGGATGTTTGAACTTTGATGTTAGCCACTATGCATAACTATATCCTTTTTGCCCATATAATGGCGAACAAGTAGATGTATCATTCCAATTTAAGAGCTGAAGCAGGTCCAGGGCACCTGGTGACGGGGCTAGCATTCCTGGTAAATGGTGAAGCTCTGACCTCAGTGGTATCTGACACAACCTGGTCCCTTTCCCCCTTACTGACTGCATGGCAGTGGTATGCACATTTCTCAGGGCCTGAGTCTCCCTTTCTATAACTTGAATGGTTTAAACTGTGTGGTCTCTTGAGGACACTTTTAGCTTTCAATGGAGTCAGTGTCATTGTCACCTTGACTGTTTCATTGCTTCACCCTTCGGTTCTGTGCCTGTTCTCTGCTGTGTTCACAGTGTCAGATGAGCTGCCCATCCTAGGAGCACTTGGTGCTGTGATTTTCTTCTCCAAATGGTCTGGTCCTTGCAAGCTTGTAAAGCCATTTTCTTACAGTCTTGGTGAATTAGATTAGCTAAATGTTACAGAGCTCTGCTTTTATTTTCAATTGCATTTGTTAGTTTTAATATATTTGTTTGATGCAAAGCAAAGTTGAAGGCTCTAGTTCTCTACTTGGCCCTTATTCACCTTACTTTGATTTATACTTTGGAGAAGGGAATGCTCACCTAGGTCTCTGATGGATATATTCAGAGACTGTTAACACCCCAGGACTATGCAAGAGCGGTTTCTAGATATTTTGCATAGAATGCTTGGGCTTAGAGCCTGCAACTAATTGCTCTAACATAGCTTTCAGAGGATGATCCTCCCTGATAGGAGGGTCATTCAAGGATAGAGAGAAATACTCCAGCGGGGGGCGTGGCCAATGGGGGAGGCAGAGATGGTGTGGACCCCACACTGTCCTGCTGGTAGCATCAGGGAAGGAGGCGGTGACAGGTGCACATGTGGCTGCATTGCACCTTGCTGGAAGCTGGGAGTGAAGGAAAAGCTGTGTCATTTCATTTTCTTGGGAGCTGTATTTCCTTAGGTGATGACAATTCTTAGTCCGCCCAGGAATGCTGGATGTGTATATAACTATACACTGTATTAAAATCCTTTCTTAAAATTGCACTTTCAGAAGTATGGCCTGATAATAAATTATCAAGTTCTTTTTTAAAATACCCAGACGTCTGCACCGATTTGCATTTCCGAAGCTTTGCTGGAGTTCAGAAGTTTGAGCTGCCACTGAAGTGTTGACTGTGGAGAGGCGGGGCTCCCCGTCTCCAATGAGGTGCCTTCGGTGGCGGGCAAGCCTATCGTCTTTCAGCGGAGCGCTGGCTCTGTAATCCAAGCAAGAGCCACGCAGCCTGTTTTATTGTTTGTGGAGTCCTGAGGCTCGGAGCGCTTCACAGACTGGAAGGAGGGCAAGTGGGCGGTTTATGATTCTGCGCTGTGCGGGGACAAGTGAGCTGAGCCCTTCGGTTTTTCCTGCGTAACCTGTGTGGGTGAACTTTGAACTGGGGACTTCTTGGACGCTGGATCTTTTTCTCCAGGGTGAGAAGTTACGTCCTTGCGCACCAGACAGCTGGCTTTCCGCCCTTGAGGGGAAAGATGTCAGGGAGAGGCGTAGGATTACAGTTTGGGATGCTAGGGACACACCAAAGTGTTGGAGTGCCTTGGTTCTGTTCTTTACAGAGTCCTGACAAGTGTGCCTGAAATGAACAGCCTGCTTCGTTTTTAAAAACTGTGCCTATATTTATTTTTATTTTTTATTTTTGACTGTGGACATACCTGACCTAGAACTGAGTACCACCAGTATGTGGCCAGGGTAAAAAAAAAAAAAAAAAAAAAAAAAAAAAAAAAAAAAATTAAAAAAAATAAATTTTGTAATCCTTTATTTTTCTTTTTCATCGGTTGACAGAAGCAGTCTTTTGCATAATGCCATGCCTGACTCTCAACATTGTCTGAGTAAGTGGGAAGCAGCAGGCTCTTTGCAGGACCTGGGCCAATTTAAAAAACAGAGCTTTTTGTTTATCTGGCTGTCCTTTGTCTCTAGTCCAGTTTGATGTGAAAGAAGATGAAAAAGGAAGGCTCTTCAGGTTCCTTCAGACTCAAACCAAACTCAGGGTCTCTCTCACGTGCTGTGAGTTGGATAAATTTCTCCTCCTTGTCCAGGCAGACAAAGAGGCTGTTTCGCAGTGATGGAGAGCTATCCGTTTATGGGCAGCAGGTGGAAGCAGATGATGAGAACTGGACATACAGAACCCAGCCCAGAAAAGGTGACTTGATTTTTTTTTTTTTAATTTAAGCATTTAAAAAAGTTCGTTATGTAGAATTATTTGTTTCGATCACTGATTTCCCTTCCTGATTTTGCCCCATTAGGAGGTTTTAAAAAAAAAAAAAAAAAATTGGAATTAAGCTTCCTTCATTTGTTTATATGTCTGAAATGCAAATGTTCCTCCACTAGATTTGCCTTGAGAATGTACCCTTCCAAGAGGATAAGATGGCTTATTTGCTCTCAGTACCCTCCCTCCCTCCACCAGATCCACACCCTCATGTGACTTTTGTGAAGTTCAGTGGAAAACCACCACTACCACATAGGGAATCTTCTGATCTTACTATCTGGGGTTAGAAAATGGAGAAATTGCGCTGAGAAAACTTTGGGAATCATTGATATTTTTTCCCCTTCTTTCTTCTAAGAAGACTAACGAGTAACATGAATGCATAAATTAGACAGGTGTTGGGATATCCATGAGGGGAATGCCATACAGGAGCTTACCTTTGATATCTTGGCCAAAAAGAATTTTGGGATTTCTATCAAGTTCCTTTTCAGACCAGTGTTGGTTTCTGTTCTCAGAATTAGCATGCTTTTCCCTCCTCCAAGGTAAGGATAGATACCAGCTCTGCTGGGAGACAGGGAAAACTTTCAATATTTCTCACCACTCCCCTATTGTATGTTTAGAATTTCTGAGTTCTTCCTCCTAGCATGTTTGCTATGGGACTGAATTGTTCCACTCTCCACTGGGTGCACAGCCCGGTGGGGAAACCCTATTTAAATATCACAAAGGAGCCCAAGCCAGTACTCAGAGTGATTGTGTTTCTCCTGTTCATCACATTCTTCCCATGCCAACAGAAACCTCAGGAGAATCTCTTGAGGACCTGTTCCTACCCCTCTTTTGGGAAACAAAACTGCTGAAATGTGAATCAACTAAGCTAAGTATGTGCTTATGGGTGCAGTAATTACGCTGTGCAGCCTGAGATCGAGTGCAGTCTCCTTTGGGTAACGTGTGTTAAACCATTTTTGTTTGTCCATTAAACTGTGGAACAGGAGGGACGAGCTAATACTCTTTGAACATTTCAGTTGTTTATTATGTCAAGAAGGTGGTCAACAGTTGACCACTGATACTGAGCTTGAAAACATGGCTTTTTAGTTCAGATGCTACATAATTGCCAGGCTGGGAAGAGGCATTTGTGCTTTCTGGCTGGAGCTGTGTAGTTTAGTAAGTCCATGAACTTGACTTTTCTAAATCAGGAATAAGCTGTGGTTTTGGTAAATGGTTGGGTTGTAATGTTTGAAGCGAGGGTGGATATAGCAGTGCTGTGGTTGCAGGAGGGTGCAGTTTTGATTCCTTTGGCCTTTGCTCAAGGTTGCTTCTTAGGACTTGTTTTGTTTTAAATCAGCCACTGTCAAGTTTCTGTTGAAGATTGTGTACATGTGAGCAGGTGCCTTTAGAACTTCCATTGTAGAAGGTTCATCTAAATTAACATTAAAGGGAAAGAGAATGAATTTGTGTATATTAGTTTTAGTTGGGAAATGAAACAAGTACTGCACACATGACTTGGAGAAAATAAAGAAGTCATAAGGAACAGGGCAACTTGTAAAGTGAAGGGAGGACTTGTTTTGTAACAATACGAAAGAGCGTGCCATTTGTCCTTTCGTGTAACTGGATACAGTAACCTCAGGAAGATACATGGAGGCATGAGACAATGTGTAAATTTATATGGTTCTTGGAAAATAATGGGGTGCAAATAAATATTACTTTTGGCATATGTAGTTATGGGAAATTCTTAAAAACTTGTCTGTACATCAAAACTCACAATATTATATTCTGTTTAGCATTTGACTTAAAAAAATTGGCTCCCAACTTTGACATTGTCTTAGGGGCATGTTATAACAGTTGGTCTTTATTCCACACGATTCTATCCTATGAAAAAATGTACAAGTGACATTTGTTTACACTCGTAGATCAAAAGAGGAAAAGTCTGTAAGAAAAATTATGCAGGATTGAGTTTTTTCTTAGAGGCATCAAATATGCTGAAACTTTAGTAGGGATTATTGATTGGTGCTATGAATACCTAATGGCCATATTAGGATTTAGTTTCCAATAAATTTGCTTTGAAGACATATTGGTCTGATGGGAATGGGAATTACATCTTTTATATTGGACTGCCCAGACCACATGCACCCTAATCCACTTTCCTTTTAGGGTTACTCCCCAAGTCCCCTACCTTACTTGAACATCCTTTGATTTGTAGTTTTCTAAAAACTGCTCCACATCTCCTTCTCCCACATTCAAACCCTACCATCAGATGTGGAGTGAGGAGTGGAGCAGCTGTAGCCTGGCAAGTCAACCTTGCACCTGTGGATTCTGGATGGCAGGAAGGCTGGTTCTGCAGCCTCTTGGTGACTTCTCCCCCACCTCCAGGGGCTGCTGCAAGGCCTGTCTGCATGTCTGTTCCCTGCCCATTGTCTCCAGGTAACACTGCTGTGTGCAAGGAGCCCGAATCCCTACTGTCAGAGTGGATAGATGGTTGTATAAGACATACATTCATTTTACAAAACAGAAGGTCTTTTTATAATGACTTTCTCTGTTGGGTTGCTTAACAGTAACATCAAAGTGAAAGTTTTTAAGTGGTTAGCTTCACAATTTAACACTGTCACTTATATTCAAGAAACTAAGGATAAAATTACCATGCTTGAGATTTGTTTAGAGAATCTCTTTATAAGATTAGAATTGACTACTATGCATCTTTCTCATACCCTGTTTTTCTGAATTTAAAAAATTTCCAGGAGAAACATAGTGTTATGTCTAAAGCAACCATCAGGAAGCACTTGCACTTTTATCTTGTTACAACACATAACAAGCTTCAAAACTCTTTTGTGTCAACGTTTGTACTCAGGAAGGTAAGAATGAACTGGGTAAAATTTTAGTGTGATGTGCTCCCTTACAATAGCAGATGACGGTTTGACTTAGCCACACAAATCGAGGGTGGGAATCAGCGTCTGAAATATTATATTCAATGGATCATGAGCTATTTTATTAGATGCCTGTGTAGTAAGAAGGGAAATGTAGTTGTAGATGAGACAATATGTAGCTTTCCACAGGGGGCTGTGAGGACATTTATTGGATGGATAGGAACTGAGTACTGTGTGCAAAATGTAAAGACATGTAGTACCTAGGCCCTGAGGTGGAGTTCATATGTAAATGGGAAAGCATAGAAGACATCCAAGGGGAAATTAAATAGAAAATGCAGGATAATTGTGAAAACTTGTAATGTGAATGGCTAGGATGAGAAAGTTCAGATAAAAGTACTCTATTTGAAATATTTTCATGGCTTTCATGGTCTCCTGGCTGTTAGTATGAAATAAAATAATATTTAATGAGTACTTTCTTTACCAGCACTGTCGAAGCTTCCTGAGAAAAACTGATGATTAGTAGTATTTACTCTGTGCTTGCCTTTCCTTGCTCACGCATATAGAACCAAAAACACTGGAATAATAATGGGGTATGCGCTCACTGAGCAGAACATGTTTTGTTGTATCCTCAGCTCTCTGTTTAGCTGTGTAGAGGCGTGATTGACGATCCTAGAAATTGGCAGGTTGGCAGAGAGGACAATTGACATGCAAAACTTTGTTTTAAACCACATTTTCATCTTCTCCTGGACTTGATCATAAGATCTTACTAACATTACCAAATTTGTCTCGTTTGGATTTCAGTGTCCTCCCTTCCCAGTAATTTCAAAAGTGGCCAGAGATGGGGATGGGGGAGTAGATCTGTGTCAGAGCAAGTGACTAGCTTGAAGGTGCTGGGTTTGATCCTGAGTACTACCTGCCAAGAGTGGGGGGACCAAGTCCAGAGATGGCCCTGGTGGGGGCCGATGAATAATCTATACACCAGATCATCAATTTTTGAGGGTGGGCGTTGGCTATATATAAAGTAAATTCACCCCAGTTTCCCTTCTGATAAAATAGTTACAGAAAAGCAGGATCCTTGTGCATAATTAGATTAGTAATGACTTTAGATATTGTAATGGAGAAAAATGACTTTAAAGACCAAAAGCAGCAAGTTCAAGATCCTGTTTCCCTGAAAGTAGTTGTGCTTTGTTTTTCAGTAGTAAAATCTTTAAAATTATGGGACTTAAGAATAGTTTCTTCATGGAGTTAAGGAAACCTTAAAAACATTGACAGATGTTGTCAAGGTAGCATTCCAAATATGTGAGTAAATATGTTTTATTTATTTTGAGGACCACTCTGTACATCAGAAAAATAGCTAAATGGAGTTTGTCTTAATGAAGGAGATAAGAAGAATACTCTCAGTGCAGCGAATGTAATGTTTTCCTTCTGAATTTCCTACTGAAGTTGATGTTCTGTGAAAGAGACAAAGAGTGAGTGCCACTTAATATTTTATCTGGCCCACTGAAACTGCCCTTGATTGACCTTTGATTATTTGTTCTTTTGAAGTTGCCACTCTGTTGCCACACTGCCTTGTTTTATTACAAAAACATCTTTATTCCATAATTAAATTGTTGAAGTTCTATTGAGATTATGTTTTATCTCATACCCTTCTTTAATTAATTAAAAAAACAGTTTGTGAACTTGCTTTGAGATTTAGGCACTTAGATTACTAAAAATAGAGTGATCAAAGAAGTAACCTGTCAGGGCTTGGGTTTGGAGGTGAGTTACTTGTTTTCTTTTCCTTTGAAATGTCTTTTCTGAGTTATGAAAACTTTTTTGAAATTGTTCTTTACAAATAGTGATTTCTTAAAATAATTTCAAAAGACCCTGCACATTAATCAGGGTTCATTATTTTGTTTTTTTTTAATAATTATTATAGAATGTGCTGTATTTCCATATAATTTCAGGGTTTTTATTGTTTTTGACTGTATTATTTTCTATCAAATTAGAGTTCTTTGACAGTCCAATATTTCCTATCAAGTACTTGAGTTAATTCCAGTCTACTGATTTGACCTCCCAAGGGTCTGTTGTGTTTGTACCCACCTGCCTATATCTGCCTGTATCTGGTCTGTATCAGCTCTTTTCTGGACTTCAGAATGGTCTTCTTTCTTCTCTTGCTTTCTCTACTCTTGCCCCACTTTGATCTGTCCTTGAGTCTACGCTGTTCCCAGAATGACCTGGGAATACAATTCCATTCTTCCCGTTGCCTGTGGAATGAAGCCTGTGTGATCTGCCTCCTTCCCCTCCCCGCCCTTTGAACGACCCAGGTGCGCAGACTCCGCTGCCACAGCTGGGCACTCTGCAGCCTCCATTCCCTGTGCTGGGTTACTCCAGCCACCTTTGCTGCTTGTTGACTTCTGTTTTAGTCGACTTTCCATCATTGTGACCACGAACCTGACATGGACAACTTAAAGGAGGAGAGAGAGAGAGGAAAGAACCCCTGGGACAAGAAATAGCCTCCCAGGGAGTGCCCCCTGCGACCTACTTCCTCCAACCATGCCCCACTGCCTCCAGATTTCACCACCACTGGGAGTTCATTCAGCTCTCAGTGGATTAATCCACTGATGAGGTCTGAGCCCTCATGATCCAGTCATTTCCTGAAACCCACCCCCCCCCCCCCTTCTGAACATTGCTGCAGTGGGGATCAGACCCTCAGCACATGCACCCCTGGGGGACGTTCCAAATCAGGACCATAATGATTTCCTTCTCAACCCTCCAAACTGGTAGCACCCTGGAAGTCTCCCCTGATCTTCCAGGACGGAGCTGCCCTCTCCCTTCTCTATATTGTTTCTCTGCCTTCTTCATCCCTCTGGAATTGCATTTGTCATATGCTGGATTATACTTATTTGTTTACCTGCCTGTGGCTTAATTAGACTGTGAACTCTTTTACGACAGAGAGCCAATCAAATTTATCTTTTTTACCCCCAAGGCAAAGTGCTCAGTCAATGGCTGATGAATGGGGGTGCATACTCATCCAGGGCTGTCAATGGTGCTGTTTACACAGGCTGAACGTGGGTTCTTAGTCCAGATACTTAGTCCAGATACAGTACTGTGCGCTTAGTATCTGGACTTCCTGGAGTGTAACAAAAAGAGGATTCACTTTGTAGGAACATAGTTTTGGGACAGCCTGCTGTTTACCATTGCACCCAAATGACACATGCATCAGACACTCTGCAGAAACCTTGAATCCTGGCTATTTTGACCGATGAGTAAGGTTGACCATAGTGAGTAGAGATGAGGTGTGACATGGAGGATGCCCAGACAGACAAGGAGAGACAGCCTGATGGAACGCTGTCTGTCCTTAACTGGTTTCCCCATTTTCGCCTTTGTGCTGGTCCCCTACTCCCATCCCCATCCAGGCTGATCTTAATGCAGCAGCATCGGTGATCCCACTAAGCATCAAACATAAGTTGTGTGGTGTAACTGCCCTGCTGGGAACCCTTCAGTGGCCCTCGTTTTTGGACACTTCAGTGACAGCGTCTTGATAGTATTGTCTAGGACCTCCGCCATCTGCCTCCCTTGCTCGTGCCTCTGGATGTTTCATTTCTGTCACTTGCTAATTGTGTGACCTGGGGCAAGTCACAGAATCTCTTTAATCTCTAGTTTTCATTTCTGTAAATGGGGATAATACCTATTTATCATTCAGATTGGTAGCAGGTACAATCTACCGAGTAAATGAGGCTGTTTTTTAGATACTATGTCAACTTATAAAGTGGATCTGGTTGTATTTAATGGTTGAGGACATTGGGTTCACAGTCTCCTCATTATCAGTAGGCAATTGAGTCAAAATATAGCTTCACAGAGCACCTGTTCTGTAGGATTTTCAGTGTAGAAAGAGGAGGCTTTGGAATACTTGTACAACGCAGGCAACTCAAGCGGAAGCTATCACTTCCTTTATGTAATCCTCCAAGGAATTCCCACTTCATCGTATATGTCAAATTCTGAAATGAATTAAATACTAAACTGGAAGTCATGTCTGAATCAGTCAGACCACCCATAAGTATTAACAGTCGCAAATATTTAGCAAGTGCTTACCACGGCCAGACGCATAGTGACACCTTGCATGAATTAATCTGTTTAATATATCTGAATATTATGTGTATTCATAAAAATATGAATTGCCTTAATGAGCAAGATAGGGTCAGATCATTTAGGAAGAACTAAAAACTTCCATGTGATGAGACAGAACCAAATGTAATTCTTCAACAGGAATAATATCAAAGTACCTAGGGCATGAGAGGTTGTGGACTCCTTTAACTTTTGATTTGAGGGCAAATACTCTGCTTGATAGTGTTTGGGGTGTACTTCATACCTCTCCTGGATTTGAAGCTCTTTTGAAGTCTAGCCTGTGTGTTATCCGGTGTCTGACTTTACAGGCAGTATTTGTTGTGTGAATACCTGTTTGAAGCCACCCTAAGGAGACTCTGGGTATGACCAGCAGAGTGGCTTGGAGTTTGAGGTCATCTAGGGCTGCTGTCTCTGAGAAGAGAGTGATTCCCTAGGCTCATAAGGAAAAGCAGTCATGAGGCTACAGATTCTTAGGTTGGGCTGTCTTTATTAAGGGACATCACAGGTTTTAATAATTCATTGTTCTTGTAGCAACAGCATCTGTGATTTTCAAAGATACAGTTAAATTTGTTTTAGCTTTAAGAGATGCAAGTGGTCATTACTTTGGTGTTTTTCGTTTGTTTGTTTGCTTGTTTTTTTGATTTTTGTTTTTTTCTTTTTTCGGATACTGAGAATCTAACCCAGGGGCAATTTACCACTGAGCTACATCCTCAGCCCTTTATATTTTCTATTTTGAGACAGGGTCTTGCTACATTGCTGAGGCTGGCCTGAAACTTGTGATCCTCCTGCCTCAGCCTCCCATGTTGCAGGGATTACAGGTGTGTGCCACCGTGCCTTGCTGGATTTCTTTCTTTTTTTTTTTTTTTTTTGCAGTACTGGGGTGGATTTCTTATCTTCCTAATTAAAGAGAATATTTGTGGTGATCACTGTCTTAATAAAGGTCTCAACATCCATACTTTTGTGGACACAGATGTGCCTGGTGTGAGGGGTGTTTGGGAATAGCCCCTCTCCTCCCCAGCCTGCACCACACCTCGCTTCTGGGCCATCTGATTGGGGATCTCAGGACATTGCCTATCATTTTGCGACTGATATTTGATGCCTGACTGGTTATCATGGATGTTAAACCAGCCATTATTTATTTAGTTCTTTACTGAAGCCCATTACTGTGCTGGCCTCCCCACACTTTGGCTATTTAAACACCATGATGAATGGTGAGCGCTTGCCTGGCCCACAGTTGTGGGAGACCATCTCCCAGGGGAAGTGGGCAAGGTCTGTGAGCTGCGTCTCCCAGCTGCTGCTTCCCTTGCTTCCACCGCCTAGGGGACTCATCCCTCGAGTTCAGATGAGCACTTTGGTGCATTTCACTTGTGCCCGCATTATGTTCTGAGAGCTCCTGTTGCTCACCAGACTCGACAGAAAGCAACCTGGAAAGAAAGAAACTCACTGCGGAGTGAGCCTTCCCCAGTTTCAAGATGAAAATAACTTGAATTATAAGGTCACTGGACAGTCCTGGCCCACAGGGCTTTTCCTAGACAGGTGCTTGTTAGGAGGGGTGAATAAAGAGGGAGGGACTCTACCCTGCCATTTTCATGCCCTCTTATTTTTGAAAAAGACTATGTAGGGAGTGGTAATGAATGGCTAGTGGAAGAAGGTGGTCATAAACTAGAAGGAATAAGCTAGATAAGGAGAGGAGAGTCTCCCTGCCTCTGTGTCCTGCTTCTTCTTTGCTAAGAGTGTTTGGAGCCATCTCCTAAATCATTCAAGTGTGGTCATGTTTCTGAATGTGCTGCTTGCATGATTAATTGTGTACTTCAAGTATTTTAGGTGTGTTTTTAAGGCAGAACTTAATAAACTTTATGGTTGAACAAAGTGTGAAACAAGACTGGAGGGTAATCTGCTATTGAACTCATTCTAGTGGCACAAGCTGATTGTCAGGTTTGGATTCATGTCTGTTTATCTTTCTTGAAGGAAAACTAAAAGTTACAAGCAGCTGGGATTTCAGAGAACTGCACAACTTACTTTTTGTGCTTTTCATAAACTTGGAAAGAGAAAATGAGAATAAATCTATCCTGTGGTTGGTATGCTTCTCTTGTCTCTGTTCCCTAAGGTTCTCTTTCACTTGGTAATTGGAAACGAAGGCAGAAGTTGTTTGGTGTTTCTGGATTCCATTTTGAAATCAACCAGAATTCTTACCTGAGCACAGGTGTACGTTGCTTCAGTCCTGCTTGGTCGAGGATTCTTTTACAAAGCATACAAAAGACAATGTGTGAATTCACCTTTGTGGGTGGTTGTGGCTGGTGCTTGGTGTGGTTGCTGTGATCGCCCTGCCTAGGAGTTTTTTATTTACATAATCTTCCCCACCCCACCCACCAATAGAAAGTACACAGAGTACGTTGAGTTCCTGGAAAAAGAACTTTAATTTCTACCTTAAAGTAACTTTATTGCTGAGTTAATCTGCTGATTAACTATAAAACTCTAGTCGTACTATAAAAAGATGGCTTAAATACTTTTTTTCCTTTTTAGCTTTACAAGCCCAGTTCTTTTTCCTAAAATATGAATGTTTGAATGCTCTTCTGCCCTCAGGGTCCCAGTCTGGTTTGATTTATAAGCAGGTCTCAGGTGCCTGGTCTCATGGGTGTTCTGTAGCTGTTTTATGAAGCTGCAGAGGGTGGGGATTCTGTCCTCCTACATTCCTTTGGATTACCAGACTCCGCTTACATCCCACACTCTGGGATATGGTGGTTTATTCGGTTGGTGTGTGTTCACGTGACCCTCTATTCAGGGAGAGGTTGTACCATCAACTCAAGAAGTCTCGAAGGTTGTGTACAAACTCCAACTCATAAAAATTTCAACAAAAGTTCAAGCAGTAAATTTTTTCTCTACTATCTGAGAAAGTCGAGCTAGTTGTTTTCTACAATAAATGCTGTTTCAAATGGAGGGAAGAATCTTCTGCGGTGCAACTATGGTGTGAACGTTTTTTTTTTTTTTTCCCCCCAATGCCCCAAAAGCATCATTATGGTTATTTATGACAGAGACTTTCAGAAGTTCTGCTTGTGTCTGGAGTAATGAGTACACTTCTGGTTGGCTCCAAGTCCACACATTGTCTGTGCATGTACACACACTCAAAAACTTTGCAAAACTATGTCCCTTTACTGTGTGTCAACACGTGTGCTCTCTTGTCTCTCTTATTTTGTTTCTACTTTATTAAATAGAAAATCTCCGTCCTGGCCTAGCAACCTGATTTTATGACTCCCTATTAGGTCATAACCTTCATTTGGCAAAATATCCCTCTCAGTGAATTTAAGTTCTTTCAGCAGGGCTTTGTGAAGTTTGTGCACTGGATAGCTCCTTCCTCAGACATACAAGTTGTAAGCGGGGCGAAGTCTGCCCAGAGTTCCCTGTTTTCTTGGCGCTGTAGAAAGGCCTGGCACGCTCCAGGTGCCTTGAGATGCAGTGTGATTGGGACTGCATCTCAGGAAACTGTCTGGTCTAAAAACCAATTCGTGACGGTGAGCATCTAAGCATTTGTCCACCACAGTGGGTATTTCCTGGGTTTCCCTCTCAACCCCTAGCCTGGGACCTTGTCACTGTGTAAGGAGCAATCACAGCAGGATGGGGTGATGTGCAGTGTGCCTGCCCCAGCACAGGGTCGTGCTCTGGGACTGCTTCCTCGCCCCTGCTGGCCAACCCTTGGGGGAGCTCTTGAATACCAGTGTCTGCCTTATTCCTGTAGAGTTCTCTGTCACTGTGCTTTCTGGCCTGCTGTCCATTCCACATGTGGGAAACTGAGTTGAGATGCTTGGTCCATTTAACTTTGCTTTTGAATCGTTGGGCTCTGGACTGTATGTGTTGGAGATTCTATGTCTGAACTAGATGAAAAGGAGCATTTTCTTTGAAACATAAAGTTGTTGATGTCAAAGACTGGTGGCTGGCTAGAGATGCTCTCCTAGATTATGATCCTATGAAGTATGTGTTAGCTTACATAAAATGTTAGCAAAATATGCCTTTCACTTTTTGGTTATTTTATTTTTTTCTTTTGTTTCTTATTTTCTGCATTATGTTGCTGTATTAGAATTATACATAATAGTGGGTAGCTCATTCATTTTTCAGAAGACTACAATAATTTAAAATATTTTGTTGTGAACATCTTTCTGTAGTACACCTGTGGAGCTAACTTGCAGGTCATGGTTTACTCAGTGCTCACAAACATTTGATCTCATTTTATCAAGATGACAGTCTTGTGAGATGGGCAGGACAGGTGGCATCATCTCCTTTTACTGGGAGAAGTCAGGCCCTGGAAGATTAAATGACTTGCCAGGAGCCATGTGGATAATAAACGGTTTAGAATGGACCTGAATCCATTTCTTGTGACTTTAAGATACCTCTGTTCAATCTGCAGGATATAATTTAATTTTATTTTGATGCCTATTTGTCATTGTGAAAAGACATTGCACCTTATAATAATCTGGTGATGCCTTGCTGGCCATTGAGGTTTGTAAAGATCCTTACTGTGTCACGAAGTCGATCTCCATCCCATGTCCCTGAGCTTACAGGGGCTTCATATTGCCCTTTTCAGTAAGGTTTTTTCTTTTAACCTTGTGCCTGCCTCTTGCCGTCCCACCGCTGTCTGGTTTGGTGTTTTTAATTGTGACCTTGCGGGAGGGTCTGGGCAATCCAGTTTATTGTAGCAGTATTGACCCGAGGACTAATGAGATCCTGCGGCACAATCCCCAGCGTCATGCCCTTTAGTTGGAGGCCATTGTGACCTCTTGCTTCCTGATCTTATTTTGAGTGGTTGAGTTTGTCGAACGGTGCTCTCTTGATGAGTCGATGTTACTATAATACCTCAGTATATTCTTTTACATGTTTATCATCTGTTCCCTTGTCTTTTCAGCACCACTGAATAAAGTACATGTTTGCATTAGCGTTTCGGATGTCCCAGTGTTTTTTATAAGCATTATGTTTTCAACACTCCTGTAATCACTCTGGCTTTGCAAAGAGGATGACCATCTTCTTCGTCGTTTCCCTTCAGAAACCAGTATAACTTTCCAAGCTTATTTTCACCCTCATTCTCTAATAACTCCTGAGTTCTGTTGCCTCTCCCTCTCTTCTGCTATTTGGACATCAAATATATTTACTTGATTTTTATATGGCCGGTATCCCCTCTCCCCCCAAATTTCTATTTCATATCTTTCTTCATATCATCTACTTTAAAGAAGTCAAGAAATGGTGAAGTTAAGACCTATTTCTATTATTTAAAACCAATTCTACTCCACTAAATACTTCGGGCCCATAGCTTCAGACAACATTTGCTCCTCATTAATACAAATGGGAATTATAAAAAACATGACAGAGAAATCTGAACCGAGTCTCTGGTTTTCCATGAATTTCTTAATAAACCCCTAATATCCCAATATGCAAAATTCAGGTGACCTTTTAATACCCTGCCTTGAAATGCTGTGATCCCCATTTTGCATTGTGGCCCACAGTAGTTGCTCAATGAGTACTTTGATTTATACATCAGAGAGCTGCAAAAATGTCTGAATGCAATTTAAATTAATTGAAAGCAGAAATTAATATTTCTATGACTCAAGAAATGAAGCTCAGAGAAAAACAACAACTTCTAAAAACATTGTCATCCTTTCTCACGTTGCCCAAACACTGGAGAATTGATCCAAGATGCTCACTCCTAATAGGAAAAGCTTTTGGTGCCCAATATAATTACTTTGTTTTTGTTACAAAATCTCAGAGGCAGTGGCAATTTTAGAGGTGTCTTTCTTTTCTGATGAAATGAGTATTCAAAAAAATTCCAGTTTTGTATTTACGTAATTAGAGAAACCAACTTAAATAATTGTTTAGAGAGATGTTATTGAAGCAATGACCATGTTTTCCTGTCAGTGCCATTGAGAGCATTTTGGTAGATATTTGTGTATAGTCTTTAAATTGATGTGCAAAGGAATCCAAGTAGAGTCACCTTGGCAGTCAGGTTAGGACCGGAAGGAGCCTCGGAGAAGACCCCGCCAGATCCCTCGTTTGACATGTACGGAGCGAGGATCCAGACAGATGAGGTAGCCTGCTCAGATCTCAGGACCAGTGGGTCCCACTGAGGCTCTGTCCTTACATTTCTCCCTCGCCTCCTAAGTGGCATTGAAAGTGTGTTTTTTCTATTAGTTCTTTAATTTTGACATTCCTGACTGCCCTATGAAGGTCGAGTGACCGATTCCTTAGCTGACCTGACATCAGATTTTGGAAGCTTTGTTGTTCACTTGGTATCACTCCAGGGGTTTCCTAAGCAGGTACGCAGGAGACAGGCGACATACTATTAACTGCCACTGGAAGCCAAAATTCTACTTTCAAAGAATGAAAGCGACGGGGGAGAACAAGCTCCTGGACCCCAGGCTGCAGTTTTTTGTTTTTTTTTTTTAATGAATTGAAGTTCCTAGAGGTAGTCTAAGAACTGAATAGAGCTGTCAGAAGCACACCTGCCTCAAAAGAAATAAGCGTATCTTTAAACTTCAAAAACTTGGTATTTTGCTTTTGACATGTAGTATTTCCCCGCTCCCGAGTGGCTTGTAGATTTATTGTACTTAATAGCTGAATTTGCAGATACACTGGATAAAAATAGAACACAAGTAAATCCCAGCCATCACCACAAGCAGATTTTAAGGTTCCTTTTATTGGAATTTAACTTTACTGACTAGTAGGTTAGAGAGAAAGGGAAAGAGGTAAAACAAATTAAAAGGGCAAGGACTCAGATCATGCATGGTATGATCAAAGAGGAGGATCAGGAGGAGCTGTGTTTGTGGCAGATGTGGTTCTCCCTGGACATTGTGACTCTGTGATTATCATGCGCTGTGGCATGCACACCACCCCCTGAAATTGGTCTCCCAATTTGAAGAATGATTTTCTTGCTTATTTTTAAACTCCTAAGGACACAGAAAAAGACTGAAAGGACCTTACTGCTGTGGTTTCCTCAGACCATTATCATCATAAATCTTATGGGTCCTGAAATAACTTCACCATTCCTGAAGTTTCAAGCTGCCTGACTGCTCAGAGATTTGGCAGTTGAAAGGGAAATGATTAGTTCTTCCTTGAGGTGTTGGCCTCACGGTTAAAGTGGGTCAAATGTTGGCGAATGTGGTGATTTCAGAAATAAACTACCTCTTTACAGAAATTCTATAATTCTTTACAGAGCTTTGAGTTTTTCAAATATGTAGTTGGCTTCAAGACCAAATATTCTGAATTTATAAGTCTTAAGAAATTTAAATATTAGTGTATTCAGTTATCTATGCAGACATCCTCTGGAGTCTGGACATTCTAATTTGGCACAATGTATCTTCCTATTAATATCTTAATGTATCTTTTTTTCTTTAATCTTCTTGCTTGATGATTAAAAGTAGTCATAGTCCAGTTACTCTCTCTGGTTGGAGCTTAGGATTTATTAACTTGTAATTGTGGTGGAGCTTGGGGTCTTCCTGCTTGATTGGTACATGAACTTTGAATAATTCCGTAGAATGGTTTCTCTTAAGAATGATTTAGCCAGGCGTGGTGGTGCAGGTCTGTAATCCCAGCAACTCTGGAGGCTGAGGCATGAGGATCAAAGCCAGCTTCAGCAAAAGCAAGGTCTAAGCAACTCAGTGAGACCTGTCTCTAAATAAAATATAAAATAGGGCTGGGGATGTGGCTCAGTGATCAAGTGCCCCTGAGTTCCATCCCCTGAACTACCCCACCCCTGCCAAAAAAAAAAAAAAAGAATGATTTAGGATGAATGGTGAGCTCAAGAGTTGCACCTGTTTCTGTAGTTCAAGGTTACTTATTGTTTTAACTTCCTCAGATTATTCAGATACTTAAGACAAAATGATGCAAATGACCTCTTTTTTCAGTTTACGTGTTTTTAAAAAAAATTTTGGTGGAGGGTGCTGCCTTTGATCTGTGTTATTTGGGAGTCAGTCCTTCAAGGAGTACTTTGAAGAAGTATACAACATGAAGCATGAAAGTTCCGTTGAGGTTATTTTTATGTTCTTTAATACAGACACTCCAAAATAGTTAGATATATATTAGGCATAGTGACAGTTGCAAAGCGTTATAAGAATGAATTGAGTGAGTTTGGTTTTTCTCTCCTGTAATGCATTTTATTGTAAGTTCCCTAAGAAAGGGGACTTAAGGTCACGATTAGGATGTCTTTTGGTATCCTCCCTCCAACTGGACATACCAACATTAATATTCTTGTAATAGATACTTTCTTTTCTACTTCTGTCATCCTTCAAATATTTAATTCAGGCAGAATGAGCAGAACTGTTTTCTGAGCTTACTCTAGTCAACTTGCCTGGTGAGAGAATGCCATCTGTGTTTCTAATTAAAAATGAGACCTCTTTAGACTTTTAATCTTTAAATAAATAATTTATAAAACTCCTACCATGAAGTTTAGCTATTAATGATCAGCAACTTATTTATTTATGCTCTCAGATGTTTTTGTTTATTTATGTGAAGTACTGGGAATTGAACCCAAGGATGTTTTACCACTGAGCTACATCCCCAGTACCCACGCATCCCCCACATTTTAAAAAAAATGTTTTGAGACAGGGTCTTTAAAGTTGCCCAGGCCGATCTCAAACGTGCTATACTCCTGCCTCAGCCTCCTGAGTAGCTGGGATTACAGTTGTTTGCCTGTTCCCAGCCTTATTTTTATTCTTTATTAGTTATTTTTTAAATTGTACAAATTTATGGGGTACATTGTGGTAATTTGACACATGTGTATTACTATGTGTAACTTATTTAGTAATAATTTTAGTATAGTTATATATAACAAAATGACTTTAATTTTTTATAATATATTAACTATAATATGCTATTATAATTGATATTCTTTTAGATGCAGTAGTGAAGTAATAATAATGATTCAGTGTTTATGCTATAGGCATTAATCTGGTATCTTGTTCCAATTACCCCTCAAAGCATCCACTGTGAAGTGTAATGAGCAAGCCCCTGTGCTGAGGAATTCTCACTATGGGTAGGCAGCTGTGGTCACTGTGACCTCTGTGTGGGTAGAGCACTGTGGCAATGTCATGTGAGATTGAGATTGATTAGGCTCTTGGAGAGAGGCCTGGTCAGAGTGTGTGTGTGTGCGCGCGCGCGCTCATGCGCTCGCCTGCGCTGCATTTCAGACAGAGGGAATCACAGCCTGATCCAAGACAGCAGGTCCAGAGACCGTGTGGAATATAGCACAGATCCTCCCGCAGGGACCACTGAGGGAGGATGTCCAGAATAGTTTGGAAAAGGAATTGAGGCCAAGTCCAGAAGAACCTTTATTGCTAGATGCGGAATTTGGAATTTATACTCTTCTTGTGTTTTTTACATAGGTGACTTGCCCCCCATGGAGGGACGTTACAATTAGGGTTTGTGTAGAAGTTATAGTGGGTGTGAAAGTGGATCAGTAGGTCATCGTTAGGAAGAAAAGGTAGCACGGAGAGTTCCAGCTTGAAGAAACACCTCAACTTAAAGCACTAGGTGTGGAAGCTGCTCAGGGCTGGGTGAAGGGCACAAGCTGCAAAGACTCCTTTGTGCCTCTGCAGCCTGTGCATTCCCTGCTTCTGCGTGAAGGGCGGGGACTGCAGACTGCAGCCCTTGGCCAGCAGAGGAGTCCAGGAAGCCCACCCCAGGTAAGAGCGCTCAGAAGAGGCTGAAAGATCACCTCAACTGGGAACCCAGCTCAACTTGGAAATTCATTATCACTTTCTCTGGGAAGATGGACCCAGAAAGCCCCAATGGTTATTTAAGGAAGAAAAGAAAAAACAAAACAAAAACCCTAATTTGGGGGGTATTAGGAGATCTAGGATTCCATGAATGAGATTAGACAGAAATTTCATGGAAAGGAACCAAATGAAGATTACTTTCTTGGTAATGATGTCAAGAAGTCCAGACTTGGTTGTGAAGGAGGAAAAAAAATTAAAATTACTTTAAGAACCTGCTCAGGAGAGCATGTTTTACAATGGCCAAATAGGGCAGAACTCCCATGATTCAGGGAGGAGAAGCAGGGACCCAAGGCCAGATACCACCGAAGACTCTCAGTGAAGCCTTCCCGGGTTGCCTTGGAGCTCCAGAGTTGGCTTGTGTCCAACACGGTGTAACCCAGGGACCAACACAGGGCCAGGTGTTTGCCCAGAGAGAGGTGGTAGCAAAGAGAATGCATGTTGCCCTGGGGGTTAGATAGGTCAGGCCTGGCTCCAAAGTGCAGAAGAATCAAATAGGCCGCAGGCTTAGATCATGTAAGGAAGAGGAAGTAAAACAAAGGACTGATTTCCAGACCTTTCTGCCTAAAGCAGTGGCCAGAATGGGGAGGGAGGTGGAACAACTGGTTTTAAACTAACAAGGGAGGGGCCAGGGGCTCAGCTATAGAGCATGTGCTTAGCCTGCATGAGACCCTGGGTTCAATTCCTAGCACCAGTAAGTAAGTAAACAAGCAAACAAACAATCCGACCAACCGACCAGCTCAGAAAAAGTAGTCTGCCAATTTAAAGTTACAGTGCTAGAATTCTTTCCCTTGGGCCTGTGATAGTAATAAATGTATAGGAAAACAGAATATATAGAGTCCTCTCTTCTCTGAGAGATTCAGACTTTTGGTAAAGCAGAGGTATTCTCTAACAGTAGGGGGCTGGGAATAACTAAGAGTTGGGGAAAATGGTGTCAGTGTAAAAGCTCCTAAGTGTGACCAGAGGGGATTCTTTCTTAGAGAACTGGCTAAACTCGGTCCTTTGGTCCTTGGTTCCTCCACCCCTGCCATTCCCACTGTGTACTAGGGATTGAATGCAGGGGCACTTTGGACTGAGCTACATCTCCAGTCCTTTTTATTTTTTATTTTGAGACAATGTCTTGCTAAGATGCTGAGGCTGGCCTTGAACTTGAGGTCCTCCTAGCTCAGCCTCCCAAGTTGCTGGAACAACAGGTATGTTCCACCATACTTGGCTAGTCATTCTAGGTATCAGAGGGTTGCAGCATCTTCAGTCTCTGCCATGTAGCGGAAAGTGAAGTCACTGATGATTATAAGTATGACTCTTGACTTCTAAGGCTTCTTGTGCTTCAAAAGCCTGCCTAGACATACAGGCCTGCTTTTGGGTTGATATATACAAACCTGTGAATGGGTGTGGAGAAGGCTTTTTCTCTCTGTCTTGCCTTTCCGGGATGAGGAAGAGCAAAGATGCTTGGGGAGAAGTTAGGGTTTGCCTATTTTCTTATATAATTTTGTTTTATATTTTTGCCAGGAACAATGTAGAATTTTGATCTGATTTACATTCCTCGCTAATTCTGTGTTATGCAAATTAATCCCTAATTTATCCTCATCCCCATTGTTTTAATGAAATCAAAATAAATAAAATTCTGGGACACAAGTGAAATAGCACTGGCGTGGTTTGGGAGACATAATTCTCTGGAAATTTTTGACTGTGTGCGTGGGTGCCACTCCCTCTTGTGGAGATAATAATGTTAAACTTTAACATGATGCTGGATGTTGTAATCTCACAAGGGGGAAAAGTGGTTGCCGCCCTTGGATCATGGTTGGCAAAGGCAAGACCTTTGTCCTGTGTAGAGAGCTATAAATTCTGTGCCTAGCTGTCATTCCCATCCTGCTCCCTCAATGCGGACATCCCGAGTGTTTATTTTCTAATCTCAATAGCAGTGATCAGTGATGGATATAATTTTAATGGGTAGTTCTTCTTTCCCCCAGAATTTGAACACTGTGACTTTTCATGTTTTATTTCCCAGACGTAGTCACAGTTGCTCAGTAGTCAAAGATGAGGCATTTTTAAGCATGCTAATCTTCTGTGTGACATTAATAAAAGCCCAATCCATTTCTATCGCTTGAGATGAATGCTATAAAATTTACAGTTGGTGATACCTATATAATTTTACTAATTTAATGGAAAATGGTTCGTGTTGCTTAGGAGTGCTATGTTATAGGAAGAGTTTTTTGTTTTTGTTTTTCATGTGAAAAATTTAGCCCAGAAAGTACAGGGTGATGGGTGGTGGGTGGGTGGGGGGGATTTTAAACCATGTAAACATAAATGGAATGTAATTTAAAAAGAAAAAAAGAACCCATTCCCCTTGTCTCATAATTCTTGCCTTGCTAAATGTAAATGCATGGGTTTCTAAGGCTGCTGTAACAAATGACCCAAAGTATGGTGACTTAAAACAAGAGAGGTTTATCTCTCACAGTTCAGGAGAACTTCAACCAAGGTGTCAGTAGGGTCTCATTTCTCCAGTGGTCTAGAGGGGACATGCGGTTGCCCGTCCGTCTTGCAATGGCTCCAGGTATTCCCTGCCCGTGGCAGCATCTTTCCAGTCTCTGCCTATCTCCACACCACCTCTCTGTCTCTGTGTGTTCTTTACTCTCTTATTAGGAAATTGGATTTAGGGCCCACCCTAATCCAGTGTCATCTCGTCTTGACTCTTATCTTAATTCTATTTACAAAAACCCTATTTCCAAATAAGGTTACATTCTGAGAGTAGACATGAATTTTGGGTGGATGCTGTTCAGTCCACTACATTGAACTCTAGATGCTTTAACCTGATTAATGTTACTTAATGACATGGTAATAAACAAGAAGCCATCATTGACCACTATTAGTTTTGTGCTTTCTCCTCTTATATCACATTGCATTAAAATGATGTATTCCACTCATCTTTTTCTCTTTTTTCTTTTCCTCCTGGTGCTGGGGAGGGAACCCAGGGCCTTATGCATGCTAGGCAAGTTCTCTACCATTGAGCTCTTAAAATAAACCATGAAAAGACAGACTCTTTCTTTTCTTTTGTTTTTCCTTTCCTTTTTTCTTCTATTCTCTTTTTTCTCCCTCCTTCCCTCCTTCCTTCCTTCCTTCCTTCCTTCCTTCCTTCCTTCCTTCCTTCCTTCCTTCCTTCCTTCCTTCCTTCCTTCCTTCCTTTTTCTTCTCTTTTTACACTAGGCACTGAACCCAGGGGTGCTTAACCATTGAGTCACATCCCCCACCCCCCTTTTTGAGACAGGGTCTTGCTAAGTTGCTTAGGGCCTCACTAAGTTGCTGAGACTGGCTTTCAGCTTGAGATCCTCCTGCCTCAGCCTCCTGAATCACTGGGATTACAGGGTATACCACTGTGCTCAACCAGACTCTGGCTTTTCTTGAGATCTGACATAATGCACCTAACAGAGTGTAATTAATATATATATATATATATATATATGGTATGTTTGTGTATGTTCATACCAAAAAAAATTAATGAAGCAGGATGGATTCTTGGAGTTCCTTACATTTGATCTTCACATTTAGAGGTAATGAGCTGCTATAGAGACCATCTAGATCATGATATGAGTGTGACTAAAATCAGAGTCTCTTTATTTTCCAATCCAGTGTTTTCTTTCTCCAGCATATAATGTTACTCTACTTAAAAAAAAGGTTTAAACTATGAGTATTCATAGAATGCTTTTAAATATAATGCCACCCTGACCCTGTGCATCAGCCTGTGTTGAAAATCTCAGCTCTCCAAGGTAGGAGGTTTTTTTTTCTCTCTGTGTTATTTAAAAAGTTGAACATAACTCACAAGAATATTTTCAGGAATATCTTTGCGGTTTATACATTATGTGGAAGACCACTTGAGAGAGGAGAGGACAGAGAATGACTGATCATGGAGAAGGTCACGTGGTGAGATGGAAGTGGGCCAGTCAGATGATCCCACCACTTAGAAGTGGGTAAATCACCTCATGGTTAAACGAGTGTGAAGTTCTTCCCTGTCTAAGAGTAACTATCACAGTTGATCATTGCACATTCTGACTTGCTTTCATCCTTCCTTGCTTCTGGCTAGGAACTTCTTATATTTCCTTGCTACGTCTGGTTGGTCATAGCAACCAGTGCAATGACTTCCTCCTGGTGGGCAACTTTAACCAACTGCTGTTGGTGGTATAGGATGATGAGGAGCAGAGACCCAACTAGGATATGCTGAGCCAGAGATGGAAAGCCAAAAGAGCACAGAGCATCTGTACAGTCGCAGCAAGGATGACAGGCGCACCCCAGCACACAGACAGGTTGGTTCTGAGTCAGTTTCCTGCATCCTGTGGAGTCAGGAGGAAGACCTGCCGCAGCAACGGGTCTTGTGAACAATGGCCGCTTCCTGCAGCCAGGAGACTTTCAAGTCTGTGTGGGGAAGGACCACAGGCCCCTCCGGGTTCAAATGGCACTTTCAAACCGGGTGCCTCTGAAACAATATTTGCAGACTAACTCTCTTCCTTCACATTTAACCCACGTGAAAGAGTTTAGTCAAGTAGCCTTGCACTTGCCAGAGTGAATTTAACTCTCCAGAGTTAGAGAGGATGGAGGGGGTTTTCATGGTATGATTATGGCTACAATAGAGTTGGAAATTCATAGACTCTAACTCTGACTCTGTTTCCTCAGCTGTAAAAGTGGCAATGCTATAGAAGTATCACACACCTCACATTCTTATCCTAACACTAGTTTATAAACTGTAGTAATGGCCATGACGATAATGGTCAGCACTTGCATAGCGCTTCCTGTTTGCCTGGAACTATGTGAGCATTTCACATACATTCACTCATTTGTGTACCCTCGGATAACTTAAGTTTGAAGCTTCATCTTCTAATGTTTAGTATTCATTATGTGCCAGCATGTGGATGGTTTTATATAAGAAAAAGAGCCAACATGCCACAGAAAAGGAACAATGGGGTCAAAGAATCACAAGTCCAAATTAATAGCAAACAGTTAAACTGAATCGAGTGGTTTCTGTTTTATATTGTTGATCACATGAAGAGCTGCAATGGAAAATGCTGAGAGGTAAGCACAGACAAATGGGCTTGTCCTGGTGCTGGTCTGGGCTGGACAGTTTGAAGAGTGACTGCTGATGCCCCCCTCCCCTCCCTCTCCAAGAGGCTCCCAGGCTGATTCCATGGTGTGAAATAACGGAGGAGCGATAGGGAGGTGTCAGCAGCCCAGCCCAGAAAGCTGGGGATTGGGCAGTGGCTTCCTGTAGTAACAGGCGCTGGCCTGCCGCCCGCTCTCTGGCGGTGACTGCGGAGGTGGGCTGGGAGACAGCTGTGCCTAGCCCTGCAGGCTCCATCGACTGCAGAGCAGCAGCCCTTCCATGGAACTGCTGCAGAATGTTCTGCCTGAAAGGTGAGTGGGCTTTGGGTCCATTTTGGGAAAACTGCCCTATACCATCAGAGTCTAAATCTCAGCGCTCCTTCCAGTACAATCAAAGTGTGAGGGAGTTTTGTAAGTATGAAAGCAAAAAAGTCATTGTTCTTTTTTGTTGTTGTTGCAAACAGGAAGAAAGACCTCCTGCTGGGGAGATGGAATTTTCTTCTCGAAAGGATATTTCTCTGTTTGAGTGTGGTGTGTATGTGTTCTTCCATAGACAGAAGTTGTTAAAAGTTTAGAATAAAAGAGGGCTTTTAGATAAGACTGGTAAATGTAGGAAGAGTTTACAGTTGTAGGATGAGCCCCATTAGAGAAGTTTGCACGTCCCGAGTGGTTCCTGTACAAACTTTGAATGAGTAGAAGGGAGTGAGGGAGTCCATTGCTTTAAGCTTTAATATGTGAATGCAGGAATTAAAGTAATTTTACTGTAGAGTATGCTTCTTGTTCTAGCTACATATGAATTATGGTACTTCCTGAGTACAGTAAGATGATGGATAATGAGTGTATTTAGTGATTCCCTGATGAATTGAGTATGCTCTCCTTTTAGGCAATTATTTTTTCCTCCAATTCTATTTTTCTTTCAACTTTTGTCATAATGTAATTAATTTAGGCATGTGAGAGTGTGGTTTTCTATGAGACTGTTGAAGTGAGGGACTTAGGGTGAATTTCCCTGGAACTTAAGTAGACTATTTTGCTCATATCTTTCAGTGTATGCCATTCTGTTGAAGGGAAGCTCTTGACAGCGTTGCAATTTTTGGAGATAAAGTGGTCCTGGCGTGTTTGCTGTCGATGGCTCCTTTGTTCTCAAAGTCTGTTAATGAGGAATAGACATGGATTCTGTTGTCTTAGCCTTTATAGTTTTAACCCTAATTTGATTTCTTTATATCCTCCAGAGTCATTAATGTTATACTTTGAGCTGGGGATATTTAATTATAAAGTAGGTGCAAGATTGATAAAATTAAGGGGTAAGAACAAAAAGGAACATCACATTTTTTTCCTCCCTTAACATCAAATTAATTCTTACTGTAGAGAGTGCCTAGTTGCAATGGATTTCTAGGGACATGTCCTTGAACATTTCTGAAAAATAACTTTAGATGAAAAGAGTTATGAGTTCTCATGAAACGCTCTTAAACTTTTCCCCCCCTCAACAACAATGATAAAAGATTAACTATGAAGAGTCAACAGTATTATTGGGTAGATGTACATGATAATAGTGTAATTTCCACAGTGCAGTTGAAATCATTATGATCCAACGATAGCTCAAGGTTTAGGATTTTTAATTGAATGCAGGTGTGGAGTGGTTATTGGGTATGACTTCTGCAGCGTCCACATATTTTCTCCACCCATTCCCATAACAGCAATTTCACTTTATTAAAGAATCTATCAACTCTGTGGACTCTTGGTTTCCATGGTAACTTAAGAAATTTTGGAAAGTCAAGTGCATGGCATGTGATGACAACAGAGTACTTCCATGCGGATGTGTCTTCTGACCTGGAATCCACAATTAGCACCTAAAACCCACTTGCTGATCTCCCAGCAGTCAGGACAGACTGTGGACATTTTGTTATCTTCCTATGATCTATAATTGTAATTTTCTATGATCTTACAATTATAATTTTTAGCTCATCCTTTGTGCTACCCAGGAGGCAAACCCATTGAACACATAGATATTAAGAGCTAGCGCTTATTGACGGCTGGTATTCTTACTTTGGAAAAGAGGCTTTCAGTAGTTGACCTGTTTCTATTGCTAACCCAGGTCCTGGGGGCTACTGAGTGTGTGATTGTGGTTAGCATTGGCTTTAAAGGAAGCCAGTTGCTCCTCTTTTGGCTTAATTCATGTTCCTGCATGTTTCTTGTGGTTCTGAAAGAAAATATTCTAATCAGATAACTTCTCACATTGACTCAGGGTTTTCTTTTCTCCTCAAGACACTTTTTTTCTTAAGTCAGGCTTTTGCCCATTTGGTGCTAGTGAAGTGTCTTTATAGGAAAAAAAAAAAAAGTCATCTTTGTCTTTACCTGTTGCTGTAATATCTGCTGCAGCTGAAGCCACACTTTGCTGTTGCCATTGAAGTATCTCAGAAATATTTGTTCCATCCAAATGCGTTTTGTTTGAGCAACATCTGAGTACTCAGTCTCTGGGAAGGTGTTCTCTAAAGTTCTGCCAAGGTCCCTACGGTTAACAGAGATATGGTGTGCTGTCCTTCAGTGTGTAATTAATGATCCTTTGTGGGCTGGAAAAGGAGTATTTGGCTAATTAAGTAATATGATTAATAACAAACTACCATGTGCATATAGTTTATGTATATTCTCAGATTGTTCAGAAATTAATATATAATGTTTTTACCACTAAAACTACATGGAATATAATTATCTCTAGGATGGTTCAGAATGTAAGTTTCCTGTTTGTTTCTTTTTCTTGGTTTTTCTTTTCCTGATGAGGGTAGGGATCACACTATGTTATTGAAGCTGGGCTTGAACTTGCGGACTCAAGTGATCCTCCCACCTCCTGAATAGCTGGGACTACAGGCAGCTGCTGCCATGGCCAGCTGAATACAAATCCCTTAATTATAGTACATCATCTTCATCTTTATTAATGTTACCTTTGCAGTGCTTTTCTAACTGTGGTAAAGACATTTTAAAAAATTTCTAACTTATCACAGACATATACTTCATAAAACTTAAAATCATGTGCTTGTGTGATATCACCACAATGTCACACGGCTATGAAAGACCTTAATATTTATCTCATTTGCTACTAATATTCTTCTAGACTGGTAGCAAAGATTGTCCACTGGCTTTGGTTAGTAGACAAATCTGTATTAATTTTCTAGAACTGTCATAAAAAAATTTCCATTAAGTGAGTTGCTGATCATGGAAATGTCTTTCATCACAGTTCTATAGGTTAGAAGTCTGAAATCAAGGTGTGGGCTCTGGGGAGCCTTTACCTGGCTCTTCCAGTTTCTGGTGGCTCTAGGTAACCATGGCTTGTGGCAATATCACACCAGTCTCCATCTCTGTCTTCCCATGACCTTCTTTCTTGTGTGTCCCTGTGTCTAAGTCAAATGGCTTTCTTATAAGCACACTGGTTACTGAATTTAGGGCCACCCTAATCCAGTGTCTAGCCTCATTTTGACTGATTATATATGCAAAAACCCTATTTCCATGTTTGAACCCATTCTGAAGTTTCAGGTGGACATGAATTCTGGGGGAACACCTTACAACTCAGTATGCACAAAGTCATGTAGACTGAGGGTCGTTAATAGGAGGTATGTTTAACCTTTAACTGAAAGAATGACCTTCCACCATGCTGCTTTGATAATGCATTTGGAACTTAGAGCAATGCAAGTTTAAGATGTTTGTATGCAGATGAGTTGAAATCTACCCCTATGACCCATCATGCAAAAGAAAATGTTGCCTCTTATTTCCTTTAAATGATCCAGTTTCCTTCATGAACTCTTATCCTGCTGAGAGAGGGAAAAACAAAAAACAAAATTGAACTCAGTTCACCGCAGTCAACTCAGTGTGAGCCAAAACTTTTCAATAGTTGCATTAGACAGTGCAGGCTGTTGGATGACTCAGCCTTTCAGAATTCTCCTGCTTATTCTTTTTCTGAGTTTTAAAAAGAAGGTGGTATTTTAAAAATGATGCTGCTGTTAATATGGAAAGAATTAATACATACATCTTCTTGTACTCTATGTTTTATGAGCATCATGGACCTTAAGTTGAATTTAATATTGACTTTTTCCTGCCCTGCTTCTGCATTTCCTCCAGGGATTTTTTCTTTTTTCTTTGAACTCTTTTCTTTTCTTTGACCCTGTGGGATTGAACTCAGTGTCCCATAGATACTAGACAAGTGCTCTACCACTGAACCACATCTTTAGCCCTTTAAAACCCGTTTGGTGTTGGGTAGGTTCTTTCCCTTTCTCAGCTTAAGATCTAGAAATAGAGTTTCATGGAGCAGAAAAGTGTCGAATTCTGTGGAGTTGGGTGTGTCACAGCTGCCTGCATGCTCTGCATGATAGGGTCCTGTCTATATCCTTTTCTGCTTCACAAGTTACAGATTTAGGAAAGCCTTTGCGTTGTCTAATAATAGCAGATAGTTATGTTGGAGATTACAGCTAGGAACAATCTCAGGCATGTGCTTCTGCCCCTGCAACGACAGTTCGTGTTGGACACTCAGCCCCCCTCCCTGGGTGTGCACCATGCAGACAGCGCAGGCCTCTTTCCAGTTGTCTCGTGTATGTTGTGTATGTAAAAGAATTCCTTAGATTCTTTCTTGGCAGCATTTGGGAAATAATGTCAGGAATCAGAAACAGATTTGTTATTTCTGTGCTGAAACAAGTGTATTTTTCAAGTGAGCTAGAAAGCCACATTTGTTCTGGAAGCTCCCTTGCTCCTTCTTAAAGCTACTAATAACCTGTCAAGCAAGCATTGAGCAAAGTAGATGCTATTTTACTCTTTGATTTCGAGCCTCATTTTGAAGCAGACTTTTAAAATCAAAATGCAAAGTGACCCTGGGAATATCACATCTGTGTGACTCTGGATATTTTATTATCATACATTCAGAATTCGAGTTTTTTTTTTAATAAATTAGCATATTTGGAGCCATCATTCCGCAGGTCTTCCCTATTCTTACAACCTCTACTCATTTAAAAATTGCATGTAATTATTAGCTAGTGATCTATAACTACCAACGGGAATTCACATTTGCTCAATCTGCAATTTAAAGTAGCGCTTTTAATAAACACACTGATGATAACTTGCATTTCTCAAACTGGAGGAGAGAGACATTGAAATGTAATAAACCAAGCAAAGCTAGCCCTTTATTTCTTTAGTCTTTCTTTCGAAAACTTCACCATGCTTTCTAGTTCTCTTTCTTCTTTCACAAATAGACAAAATCTGACTTTAAAGTGTGAACGTTGAAGGAGAAACCAAATCAGCATGCCAAATAGATTGTGTAATAATATAAACTAGAAGATGCTGTCCGTAAGAGCTGAAAGAGCAGTTGACAAGAGTTTTACTGCCTAGTGCATTGAACTTGGGGAGTCCCTGTTTCTGGGGGTACTCTGTACAAGAATAAAACTCTGGGTATTTTGGTAGAACTGAATCAGATGACTTGAATTACTGAAAGCATTGGCAAAGATTTTAGGTAAAATTTCCATTTTAATACCTCTGGTCCCATTCTTATTTTTGTTTCCTTTATTTTTTGATTTTCTAAAATGTCTTTGTTGGTTTTTTTCTTCCCCCCTCTTTGCTCTTGTCCTCTGTGGTTGCTGATTGAGGAATTGTATTGTACCTAAGTCATATCGAATCCCCTTATTACGAAGATGTGATCAGTAGCCCGCACATGCATTAGTAAAGATGATGGTTAATAGGGAGGTTTTAATTTGACAGGCAATATAGCAACAGACTATTTAGTATAATGCTACCAGTGTTTGTCTTCTATCTGGTGACTATGTGACACTCAACAGTTTTTGTTAACTTAGGCTGGATTTAGATTCTTCTTCTCTTCCATGTACCTTTAAAATGTGGTCAGTCCTGAGAGCCATTGAGACAACAAGCCACGCTGACTTGACTGTGTTTAATTTGGGGAGGGTGCATAAGAGAAGCATACATTCCCACTTTTTCTTTGGAATGTCTTCTTATAACAAAAAGATATAAATAGAATAAAGTGAGCTTTAGGAACCATGAGTTGAAACATAATTTACGTGAATTTATTTTTATATAGACAACAGTTTTCAAAAGGTCGGATTATATGTTGCGTGTTTGTTCTCAGGAAATTTTGCAAGACAGTCTCTCCTCTGGTGACCACAGGAGGCTCTCGTGTTCTCTGTTGCTTTGTTTCACTTAGCGAAGGGTGCATTCATTGCTGCTAAAACCTTCAGAGTAAAAGTTGTCACAAATGCCTGTGCCCTCCTGAGGGAGCAGATGTTGGGGGCAGGAGTGAAGGAAGGGTGCACTGGGACTTGGTGAGGGCTCATCCTGGATAGGGAAGGCGAGGATGCAGGGGGTCCCACCCAGTGAGCCAGGCGGGTGCCAGGAGATTCCCGTGAAGGTAGATTGAATGGCAAACTGGGTTATATCTGAAGATGACCGTGTTGGCTTTTCCATCATCCTGTCCTTCTCAGCAAATGGAAAGGAACCTTAGAAAGTGCCTTTTCATTAGCTTCAGGAGAAGGCATGACAGAAGAAAAAGAAGTATATAGAGCTGAGTGCATGGCCCATGACTGTAATCCCATCCGCTATGGAGGCTGAGGCAGGAGGATCTTGAGCTCAAAGCCAGCCTCAGCAACTTAGCGAGACCCTAAGCAACTCAGTGAGACCTTTTCTGTAATAAAATACAAAAAAGAGCTGGGAATCTGGCTCAGTGGTTAAGTGCCCCTGGGTTCAATACCTGGTACCAAAAAAAAAAAAAAAAAAAAAAGTATGTGGCAGTACCTAGCACCCAGGGGTGCAGGTACTCGCTCTCCTTCCTAAGCCAGCTCCCACAGATTTTCAGTTCTGCTTTGTGCAGACCTTTTCCTAATTTTAACAGGACTGAGGAAGCTTTGGTCTTGTGATTTTTCCTGGATAAGAACCAGTATTTTATGCCCCCCGTCAGCCAATATTATCCTGAAGTGGCTAATTTATATTTCTAAATTTATCCAGAATTTGCTGATATTTCTAAATGCCTCTAAAGTTAATCAAACCTGACCAAAATATGTTGATGAGATTTTGAGTATATGTGTAACTCACAGTATCTTGATGGGTACTTCCTGTGTGCCAGCACTACCCTACCACCAGGAGAACCTCCATCTCATCCCTCATACTCTGAACTTCTCTTTCTGGCTGTAGTCTCTTTGCTTACCAAGAGTACTGGTGGCTTTCCTTTCCACTAAATAGTTAACATAGGTTAGTGAAGAAGATTCAAGAAATCCCAGCTCTATCCATTAACCAAATAAGCTTACCCCTTGAGTAAAGATATCCTTAACTGTGAGAATAGAATCTACCTAACCAAACACTGAAGATTCAGTAATTTACATAAGATGGTAGGCATTTTCTTAGAAGTATATAATAATGTTATTTAAATTTGACCTAGTGTTTAAAAAATTTACTGATTAGGTTTAACCTGGGCTTGTGAAAGCAAAGACCAGTTTGTACCATAGTTTGCAAATATGGTATCTCTACATAGTGAGAAAGGCAGATGTATTTCTTCTTTTTCATCACAATATATTTGCACTAAGTTTTAAAAAGTTTTCTGAACTTGGAGGTGTAGAAATACATCCAGAGAAATAAAAGGTATTTATAAGTCTCATATAATGGCAAATGCACATTGTAGCAATATAAATATTTTCAAAGGTATGTAAGCCAGAGTGTCTGACACTGTTCTGACTGCTTCAATGGAAGTGTTTGCTGCTGCTGTCAAGGCAGAACCTTTCCATTTTGGAAATGTTCCCTGGCAGAATAAATGCTTGATAAAAATTTAAAGCAACATTTGGACTGCTTAGTTGGTGGTTTTTATAAAAGTGCTTTATTCTTATGAAATATTTCCAGAGCTAGATAAGACAAATATGTAGGTGAACATTTTCATCCTTATATAGGTAGAAATGTCTTTTTTTTTTTTTTTTTTATACTGATGATTGAACCTAGGGTCTCTCTACCAATGGGCTACATCTCCAGCCTTTTGAAAATCTTTAAAAAATTTTGAGCCAGGGTCCTGCTAAGTTGCCCAGACTGGCCTTGAACATGGGAGTCTCCTGCCTCAGTCTCACAAATAACTGGGATTACTGCTGTGCGTCACCATGCCTACCTCAGTTTGATCTTTGTCATTACTTTCAGAGTTGGGTCTGCAACTCCTGGAGACTGCTGCTTTTCAGCCACCACTGAGAGCATCCCCTACTGCACAGCCAATGCCTTTTCAGCTTCCCACAGAAAGTTATGTTGGCAGACAAATCATTATTTGTACATTTTCACTTATGATAACAAATTTGGCTGAAAATGAGTTTGTCTTAGTTATACCCCAGCCCTTAGTCACCTTCACGAAACTGTAGAATGGATCCATTGTTGGTGTGTGATATGCAAAACATTGTGTCTGTGAGCTGGGGACAGACTAGAGCCCTTAAAATAGATGGGATTCCTTTGGCAGGTGACATCAGGAAGGGTTTCTTCCAGATAGCTCTTTTGGACTGGGTTTAATGAGATTTCCTTTAATATCCCTTTTCCCTCTTTCCACCTTTGGAGTGAGCTTCCAGTCCTGTGCCTGTAGAGCAACTGCCTTTCAGTACTTTGTGTTTGACAGTTACCTCCAACAACTCAGTGTCATGTCTAAAATTGGGTCAGACTATGGATGCCATGTAGAGAAACAAGAGACAGACTCCCTGCCAGAGCAGAGCTGTCCTCACTGCATAAGAAGCTAACTTTAATTCTCCACTCAGGGTCAGGAGAACTCTGCTGTTTCCCTAGTATCTGTATTTGGTATATGTTGGTAACTCCAAATTTTTTATCCCTGGCCTAGACCCCTCCCCTAAACTTGAAATATAGTCGGCTGAAGACTCCACACTGTAGCCTGGATACTGACTTCATGAACACATCAAGAGTCCTGATCAACCTCCCTGCCACTCCCAAACACTTCTCTTTACAGTGGCAAACTCAACTTGCCACTTGTTTAGGCCCCAAACCTTGATCTCTTTTCTGATTACGCCACATTCAATTGTCAGAAAGGCCTGTTTATGCCATCCTTAAAATTTTTCCCATAATCTGACCACCTCTTATCCCTTTCACTGCTGCCTGCAGGCTGAGTCTCACCTGAGTCTTTGATGGTAGTTTCCTTTACACCCATTTTCAACCCAGTGGCCAGAGTCAGTCTCTTAAGACCGGTGAGATTGTGCCACTCTGTTGCTTAAAAATCTCATTTCTCTCAGAGTAAAAGCTCATGTTGGTGATTTCCCTTCATTTTTAGAGTATCTTTCACAGACCTGAACTAAACCACAGGAGAGAGAGGTGCTTTCCTGAGCTTATGGACCTTGCACCCAATCCTTTAGCCTGGCAGAGAATGAACAGGTTTCCCTGCCACAACATGGTCCCTGGTGAGCTAAGTTTTTGTTCAATGCTGGTGGAAGGTACCCTCTTTATCTCCATGTTGCTCACAATGTGAGTAAAGATCATTCCACCCATCTCATTAAAAGTAGCCATCTGTGTAATAAATGCAGCTACAGAGATTTACCTTTGGGTTTTATTTTAAATACATGTGATAGAGCATCTTTTGGAATTTTGAAAAATGAATTCCTATGGCTTTATCGATAAGAGATTAAGTTAGAACTCTTAGACAGGGGGCCTGTTCAAGCTAGCGAGCTAACTCCAGTGTTTCATAAGCAAGTTCAGTATCTGCATCTGTTGTGCTGAGGTGGTGTGTGATAACATATACCAGAAAGTCCTCTGATGAGAAGTGCAGGGTAGGTCACCCTTTCAAAGCACCCTGGTTCTTCCTTTCATAGACTTGTTTAAACAGAGGGCAGGTGCAACCCTGCTCACTGAGGAGGATTTGCATGTTCTTGGGGACATGAACCACTTGTTGAGGGTACTGGGGTGTTTTGGTTTCCTACTAGATTCTAAGCCCCTAGAGGGCTTTTACTTGATGAAGAAGGATCCTAATAGATAATTGTCAGTGACATATTAATGTAGCTTGGGAGAAAAGGGCTTTTACCATTGCTTTTTATGAAAAAAAAATGAATTTTTTTTAGCATGGCATATGATAGAAAAATGGAATTTTCTACTTTCAATGTTACTAAAAATATGCAGGCATAAGCTGAGCAGAGCAAGGAAGATTTGAACTTTCTGACTCTTATTTTCTAGAACAACCCAGTAGAAATTTCTAGTGGAACAATTTCAATCACTAATGACTTGTCAGAAGGGAACTGGCCATAAAGAAGGAGAAAAGTTAATGTGTTTCTAGGAATTAAAATACTCAGAACAAATGAGTCTGGGCTCTGTGGTGACGGGGAGCAGGTAGCATGACCCAGGTAGCTTCCTGTCCTTGAGATAGACAGCGGGTCCTCCTGTGAAAAATGACCAGTTCTCTGCTGGCTTTTCTCATGCACTGCTCTGAGATGGTCCCACTTCTCTAGTGAAGGACTGGGGATTTGTCCACTCAGGGGAGACTCACCTTTTGTCTAAGCACTATCCTCCCTTTTGGTTTTCAGTTTTTAAAAAAACACTCCAGTGTATAGTCTCATGGATGGGCATTTGATCAAAAAGAAAGAAAAAAAAAAACTTTTAGAAATAAGGAATTCTTTTCTATGTGATTTTTTTTCATGTAATATGTATTTGAATATTCATTGTACTTTTATTTCATTTGATCTTCCAACCCCTGTTCTAAATTTTTAGATCCACTGGATTGTTTTATAGGGATCTACTGTATACATTCCATTCTGTTTTTTCATTAGAACATTTGTTCTGAATTTTCTCTGTAAATATGTTGACAGTCTGGTCAGTATCCTGGTAACATCTGTGGGGTGACTAAGTGCTTAACTGCATTAGGGGCTTTATTCCTTCCCCGTTGTCTCTGAATTGTTAGTGGATATTAAAAGTTGTAGGAACTTCTGACCTTTCTTAGCTTCTCTTTTCAGCTTCTGTCATATAAAGTGGACCTATCATTTTGATGCCCATTAGAAATATTAGTAAATTACACACTCAGGATGAGCCTGAGAGCTTCCATGATGTTTTTAACCATAAGTAAAACTTTTGCTTGTGAAGTAGAAGACCTTAAGCTAGGGATAGGGTGTTTAAGATCCTGGAGCTAGCAGTTACCAACTCTAAGGAAGCCACTTAACCCCCGGAGCCATTTCTACCAATCTAATAAATGGAAGTGACTGCCCTGCATATTAGGAGGGGTGATCTTGTGGGGGATCAAAATCCCCAGAATGAGCGGAAAACTGGGAATCCTCTTTGTCTTCTCTTACACTTCCTATCAATTCCACATGGTTAATCTGTTATGTTCATCATCCTCTATGTAGAACACGGGGACGTAATGGGTATGTTCTGGAAACCAACTCTCCCTCCCCTCCCTTCCCCTCCCCTCCTCTCCTGTCACCCCTGCCTTATGGGGGTGACTAGTAGCAGCTGGAGTCATTATTAGCAGGAACTCCTATCTTGCTGAGTCTAGGCTAATTGCCAAGGCTCCCTTCTCTAAAATCTATCCAGAATGGGGAAAGCAGACCACTGTGTGTTTCTCCTCTGGTTAAGAATTCTTCAGTTCCCAGCTACCACCATCCCATTGCTTTCAGGATACAGCCGAGCTCCCTTAACATGACAGGGAGGGGCTTGAACTCTTCATGAGAGATGCGCTCCTAGTTCCCGTTTGGCCTCTGTTTTCTCTAGCGGGTTTTTCCCATCCCCTTTCCCCATTTCTGTTCACCTTTCTTTGCACACGTCAGGACTCTTCTTGGAAGGAAAATCTGTTTCTCTCCTATTACTGTACCCTGACATTTATTTTGGACACAGAAGACTCAATTGAATTGTTACCTCCTCTGGGAAGCTCTCCATGACATTCCGAAGCTGGTTATGAACCCCTTCCCTGTTCTTCCTGCCACCCTGTTACACAGCTCTGTTTTCCTGTGCTAGGCAATAGGAACCTAGAAGACAGGGAATGTACATTATTCATTATCAATGCCATGACTCACGTGAATATTGACTGAATCAATCCATTAATTAAAAAATCTTTAAAAATAGGAAGGAAAATTCCAATGTTATCATCTGGCTAGGTATTGGAAGCAAAACAGAACATGATACCCTGCTCCTTCATAGAGAGTTATAAAGGACTCACACCAGGCTTTTCTGCCACTGATCAGCTATTCTCTGTAAATAATTAATAGGGAATTGAAATACACACAGAATTTCAAGTAAGATTATTTATCTCGGAAAGAGAAGTATCTGTGCTAGGACAACCTGTAATAATTAGTTTTACCTGTAAAACTGTTTGGCACGCAGTATCACAATGTTCTATGAGTAAGTTAACATAGATATTGTCAATGAGAGCCAGGTGTTCATGGCTAGGTGTGCAACATTTATTACTTGGAATGATGGTGCAAACTGAAAATATGAACTCATTCAAGAAAAGTACACACAATTTAACAATTCCTTTGTAACTTAGTTCAGGCTGCTGTAACTAAGTTTCATAGACTTGGTGGTTTTTTTTTTTTAAGTTTTAATTTGTTCTAATTAGTTATACATGACAATAGAATGCATTTATGCATTTTGATATATCATACATAAATGAAGTATAATTTCTCACTTTTCTGGTTGTACATGTTGTAGGATCACATTGGTCATGCAGTCATATATGTACATAAGGTAATATGTTTCATTCTGTTTCATTCTATTATACTTCCTACCCCCAGGGCCCCTCTCCTCCCTTCACTCCCCTCTACCTAATCTAAAGTAACTATTCTTTCCTAGTGCCCCCACCCCCCAATGTTGTGAATTAGCACCCACATATCAGAGAAAACTTTCAACCTTTGGTTTTTTGGGATTGGTTTATTTCTCTTAGCAAGATATTCTCCAACTCTATCTATTCACCTGCAAATGCCATTATTTCATTCTTATATAAAGCTGAGTAATATTTCAGTGTGTGTGTGTGGGTGTGTGGGTGTCTGTATGTGTGAATGTATCACATTTTCTTTATCCATTCATCTGTTGAAGGACACCTAGGTTGGTTCCATAGTTTAGCTATTGTGAATTGAGCTGCTCTAAACATTGATGTGGCTGTATCACTGTAATATGCAGATTTTATGTCCTTTGGGTATAAACTGAGGAGTGGGATAGCTGGGTCAAATGGTGGTTCCATTCCAGTTTTCTGAGGAATCTCCATATCATTTTCCAGAATGGTTGCATCAATTTGCATTCCCACCAGCAATGTATGAGTGTATTATTTTCCCCACATCCTCACCAACATTTATTGTTGCTTGTATTCTTGATAATTGCCATTCTGACTGGAGTGAGATAAAATCTTTGAGTAGTTTTGATTTGCATTTCTCTAATTGCTAGAGATGTTGAATTTTTTTTTGTATGTTTGTTGATGGATTGTATTTCTTCTGTGAAGTGTCTATTCAGTTCCTTAGCCCATTTATTGAGTTTTTTTTTTTTTTTTTTTGGTGTTAAGTTTTTTGAGTTCTTAAATTCATTCCAAGTTTCTGGAGGCTTGAAATCTGCAGTCAGGGTGCCAGCTTGAGTTCTGCGAGGTTCCTCTTTTGGAATGTGAACTGCCGCCTGCTATCATATTGTCCCATAACAAAAGAGAGTGGAAGAACTCTCTGGGGTCCCATTTATAAAAGCACAAGTTCCATTTATAAAGCTCTACCCTCATGACATAATTCCAGAGACCCTACATCCTAATACGATCACATCGAGGGTTAGGATTTCAACATGGGAATTTAGGGGGAGACATAAACATTCAATTCATTGCAATCCGTAACTGATTATTAAAATGGTCTATTTGAATCTTCTGAAATAGAGAAATCTAAATAATGGGAAATTCCTTCCCTACTATACCAACTGCAGGGGCAGAAAATGGGGCCACCACAACCTTTGTCCTTGATTTCACACCTGAAGGATAAGGAGAGACTTTACAGATGAATCAGGTTTCTCATGATCTTCAAAAGGGTGATGAGCCGGGATTAACAAGGCCAGTTTGAGGAGCCTTTAAAACAGGGCTGTCTCCCAGCTGATGTTAGAAGGGAATGTCAAGAGATTCTGAGCTGGGAAGGAGTTAGCAGCTGGCGTTTGAAGACAGAGGAAGGCAGTAGGGAGGCAGCATGAGAAGCAACGGAATTATGCCTATAGCCTGAGTGAGTTTAGAATCGGATTCTACCTCATAGACTCCAGATCAAAGCATAGGCCAGCCCACGCCTTGATTTACGCCTTGTGGGACCCTCTGCTAAAGTCCAAGCTAAGCCCACAGGACTGCCAACCTACAGAACTATGAGATAATAAGTGTGTAGTATTTTATGGTGTTAAGTTTATGGTAATTTGCTATGATAGCATTTGACATGGCTCTCGTAAACGCAAAATTAATGGAGAATGAGCTCTTAGAAAGGCTGTTGCTAACTCATACACCAATAAAACAAAAAAGTGGGGTCCAGGAATGGTAATAAATTGACTTGGAAAACTTTCTATTAGAGAGATTTGACTTCACTGGAAGTGGAAGTCAAATTTTTAATATTGAATTGCCTGACCCACAGTTAAGTTGGATATCCTTCTATACACCTGCACAGGGCCTTTACTTCTGGCTGATCCAAGATCTTTCTCTGAACTCTGGATATTACAGCCAACCCAAGGCGTGCTCCTGAGTATCTTAGACTTCTAAGGGTTTCAATGGAAAAATCAACTAAAAGGATCTTACGCTATTATATGTTGACTTTGCACAGGAAAAGTTAACAATAATAAATCAAAGGATTGAAGATTGTTTTGGGTAGTAGAATATCAAAGGCTCATTCTCAATTTTTCCAAGTGTTTTGTAGAAGTAGGACATTTGAGATGTTTACTTCTTCTTAGCACTGTTTTTCTAATGTTTCCATATGAGAGCCAAGCCCTTAGTCACAGACCCCCTCAAACCCAAATACTTGAAACATACGAATCTTTTGTTAATCAAAAGAGAGGATTTGATCTTGACTTAGCTTCGGAAATTCTGTACTCTCCTGCTGCAGTTCTACTAGTGTAAGATCCCTTTGGTGATTCCCCCTGTCCCCCACTGAAACCCTCAGAAGCCTGAAACTACTCAGGAGCACACCTGGAATTGACTATGATGTCCAGAGTTCAGAGAAAGATCTTGATCAGCCAGAAATAAAGGCCCTGTACAGGTATATGAAAGGGCATTCAACTTAAGTGTTGGTCATGTAATTCAACATTAAAAGGCATTCATTTTAGTTGTAACATACAGGACAGGCAAAGACTTAAGTCTGGGCTTTGTTTTGTCAATGTGGTGAATTTACCCATATTAGATATCAAAACAGTTAATTTAGTATCAAAGTAGAGAACAGTCAAGTCTGCATAGGAAGATAATAGAGTAAGAAATTAACGGAGCTGATGATCCTACCAAATCATTCACCTTTGTAGGAATTAAGTGACTACTGCCTCATTTTCCTGGAGGACAAGTCATGAATTATACATTTATCCCTCTTAAAACACCAGATGATATGATCACAGATAACTCTGTGAAGGACTAGTCAAAGAAGGAGAATTTAAAAGACTACTGACTTGTTGGGCTATCACTGCCTAGAGATTTCAAAAACTTGCAAATGTTTTTTGATTATTTTATGTATGTAATGAATTTGGCCTTACTTTGGAAATAAGCATGTCTCTCTCTCTCTCTCTCTCTCTCTCTCTCTCTCTCTCTCTCTCTCTTCTTTCTAGCTGGAGATTAACCCAGGGCCTTGCACATGCTAAGAATGTGGTTCACTACTAAGTTTTCCACCCCACTCCAGGACCCTGCCCTAAATGAGAGTTTTAGTTGATTGATACACAGTAATTTCACCATTTTGATATGATTTACATTTTTGTGCTTTTTAAAGCCCATCTTTCATCTGAGCATGTTTATTTTTTCCTCAAAGAAACATTTACTTAGTATGAGAGCCCACCTACTGCACAGGGTATTTGGAGGTCAGGTGAGCAGGTAAATTGTCACTCCCTTTCCTTTCTCCCTTGATCCTGAGACCTGGCACAGTGGTTAGCACAGATCTGCTTCCTATACTTTCTTCTAAAACCCATCTCATACCTTCCTTTCCAATAGAAGCCTTTGGCTCTTTCTCTCTATTCTACCACTCCTCACTTCTCTATCCCTACAACTATTCTCTATTAGGAATGTATTTTTTTTTTTTTTTTAGGAATGTATTTTAAAAAGTAGTAATAAGACACAAAATCTTAGCGTTTTAGGCTTATCATGTAATCATCTGGAATTACTCATACAACCTTACAGTTATGCCAAATGACTTGCTTTCTCTACGTAGTTATCCCATCTGAGTCCTATATGTGTAACTTACCAGTTTCTAGTAGATTATAAAACATGCTGGAATTTGGCCCACAAACGACAGAGGAGGCCTGTGGGAGGGAGTGAGTAAGAGTGAGGACTGGCGTCCAGTTCACAGGCTCTTGTCTGGGGCTTTCTGATCACTACTGTCGTTGGCTGGGCCAGGCAAGCACATGGCAGTGAGGCAAGTCACTTAACTGCCCCAGTTGCAGTTCTTTCATCTCTGAAGCAGGGCATTCTCTAACGCCTAAGAACTTCATGAACTTCCAATGGGATAATGCATGCAAAAGCTTGCCTGGAACTTGGCTAGATCCAATACTGTTAACTAATACTTTTCTTGCTGTCATATGTGTGTGTTAAATGCTATGTGGCCTCTGAAAATCAGGCTGGTATTTGTCACAGTGTAGTGCCAAAGAGCCTCTTTTCACTTTGGGTTTTCAGTTCCCTAAGTGGATTGGTAAAGGTCATAGTATGTACCCACTTCTTTCTACTGTTCATATGCAAATGCTTCCAGCAAATGCCTGGACACTGGTAATCCTGCTGCTCTCTGACTTGCCATTTATCTTGAGCTATAAATTCAGCTGCGATTCACAGATGCAAATGAGGAGATTTGTTTTCATGATGCTGCAAGCCTCAGAAGTCTTATTACTCTTTTGTCACTTCAGATTAAAAAAGAAAAGAAATTCCCTCCCCTGTCCCCCGACTTTTCCTTTCCCTCTGTCAGATTCCCAGGCTACCATCATTTAAATGCCTTACAAATTTTGGTGTTTGATAGTCGTTTTGCTTTTTTTTTTCTCTTCCCCTTCTGCACTCAATCTGATTTCCAAAGTATGTAACCATGAAGGAAATCCTCATCCGTACAGAATCCAATGCAGCCCCACGACGCTGGTCTTGACCCCCTGTGTCAACAGGTTAAGGACTAGGAGGCTGGAGAGCCATGACAGGGATTTGTATGCTGCTTATACAGCTGGCTGGATTTGCTTTCTTGTTTAAACAGTGCAAAGCAAAGACAAAGAAGCTAATGTTAGACACATGATAGGGTGTAGTCCCTTTTTCAAGCAGATCTTCAAGTGTAAAGAAGCAGGATAGATGCTGGTGGGATTTCAAAAACTACCAAGAACGGCAAACATTTTTGTCAATACTATCGAGGTAGATTTTGTCCACCATAAGACCACATGTCAGTTTATTTTAAAATCTACTAGTATAGCAGTTAAAAATAGAAGGAAAAGGGGCTACTTAAATATAAAAGCAGACACTTTAGGAAATGACGATCCAGAGAAAGTTAAATTTCCAAACTAATGGGATGTGGTCAAAACTATATGTAGATGAAACTTAATAAACTTCTGTATTTTTATTTTCAAGCAAAAAGAATAAAAACTAAGCTTTCAGTTGGGCGCAGAGGCACAGCCTATAATCCCAGTGACTTGGGAGGCTGAAGCAGGAGGATCAGGAGTTCAAAGCTAGCCCCACTCAGCAACTTAGCGAGACCCTGTCTCAAAATAAAAAATAAAAAGGGTTGGGCTTGTGGTTCAGTGGTTAAGCACTCCTGGGTTCAATCCCCAGTACCAAAAAAAAGCTTTCAACTTGAGGGAGAGTATAAAGTAACATTATCGAAATGCTTATAGTAAAAATAGGGGAAAAAAAGGGTAAACTCACTGGAATTTCCCCATATATTTACAGGTGTTCTGGATAAAAGAGGGCAGGGAAGTTATGAAACAGAAGAAAAGTAGGGGTACAGAAATGTGGTGTTTTAGCATAATAATTTGAGCTTGAGAGCACATTGTAGTTTTTATTTTTCTAATCATTTTGGCCAGATATTTCCAAATTCCTTTTCTCCTAAAAGCTTTCTTATCAGATCCCAAAATATTTCTCACTTAATTGGGTTTAAAACTTCCCTCTCTTCCCTGGTGTATCAGCACCCCTAATCTTCATTTCTATTTTGTTTGTTCTTTTACTTTGTGGCGAAGTCCACCCCTGGTTTTATGCATTTGTGCTTTGAATACGTTGTATATTGAAGGTAGAGGACTGAATCCTTGCTTTTTCTGACAGGCCAAAACATTCTCCCTTTTATCTATATCACACAATATGGTGCCCCAAATAGAACTTCTAGTTCCACTAGTGCAACCCTGTCATTGCGGAGGTGAAAGAAAAGCCAAGGCCCAGAGAGGCATTAAAGTTCCAGGTCTCACAAAGCTAGATGAGGTCTAGAAATTTCCATGTCAGCCAGAGTCTACTCTGTTTTTACTAAAGTTAGTAGCCAGCCCAGTTTCTGCTTTCCACAAACCCTTTCCATGCCCATTTGACTAGATTTCTCCTTAGTTTTTGTTACTTGAAGTTTGACAAGCAGGACTTCCATCCTTCAGATGACCTTTAAGTGTTTTCTGTTTGTTTTTGTTTTGGCTTTTGCTTTTAAATTCATTTCCGACATCGAAGAATGACCTTCTGATGATTTTTAAGTTCTTCTTTGATATTTTTAAATTATTTTCATGTGTGCCCATTTGCTAGAAATCAAAACTTTACATCACACTACTAGTGCTTCCTCTTTGGAAAACTATGTGGCCGCATTTCTTAAAGCTGAATATGTGCACACCCCGTGACCTGGCAATTCCCCATCTAGGAATGTGGCCACCATAGGGCATTCCTGTGTTCACCAAAGGATGTGCATGAGAATGTTCCTAACTGAACTATTCCCCAATGCCCAACGCTAGCAAAAATCAAATGCCCACTAATAGTACAATGGAAGCAATTCTTTTACCCTACAATGAAAATAATAAGCATCGTCCTGCTCCATGCAGCCACAGAGATGAATCTCAACAAACCCAGAAGACTATGAGTCAGTCACAAAAAGTTCAAAACCAGACCAGGCTCATCTGTGATGATTCTATCAGGGCAGTGGTTATGTTCCAGGTCACGACAGTGACTGCAAGGGCCTGAGCAGAGTGTCCTGGGAGCGGGTAATGACCCTCGTCTTGATCTGTGCACTGGCATTCACTTTGTGGCAGTCCATGGCGCTGCAGACATAATTTGTGTAATTTTCTGTACCCAATAAAAAGTTTACTTAAAATCCAGGCTTAATGTTAGCTTTCAGTGCTCCTGCTTTGTGTGAGTGGGGCTCTCTGTGTACTCAAGGTGAGTGCTCATTCCGCCCTGGCTCATTCCCCAGATGGGGGTAGTTAAGAGCAGCCTCCAGGGTCTCCGACCTGGTTTGAATTCTCACCCCCTTGGCAAATTTAGAAACTTTGAACATAACTTGGTTTTGTACTTTGTCTCCATTTCCTCAACGCAAAAATGAGAGTAATAACAGCTCACACATCGCAGAGCTGTGATGTGAGCGAAATGAAATGATGAACATTTATTTTGTTTCCCTGAAGACTCCTCTATGCTTTTAAAGTATGAAGCAATCCTGCCATTTGGCCCCAGGCTTGATCTACAGCATAGACCCACAGGGTTTGGGCTTTCCCATTCTGAAATCCTCAGAGGAGATTTCACACCCTACATTACTCATCTGCTCTGAATTTCAAATTCATGATGATTTTATATCAGTAAAACACCAATCAAAAATCCCCCTTCTATTTCCTGGAGCATTTTCCTCCATTTAAAAAAAGAATTCTAAAATCTTTCCTTTAATTCAGCCCCCTACACACACACACACACACACACACACACAGAGTTAATTTTTTCTTCATTAATGAAGAAAATGCTGGGGGAGCTACAAACTTTGTGGTACCTGCCTAATGGCTTTGGTTGGTACTTTCTGCCCATATGAGTGATTCAAACTTGGCCAGTTAGTTGGTGAGACAACAGAGACTGCAGGATGTTGTATAAAGATCACGATAGGATGGAGGTAAAGGAATGGAGACGTTTTTGTGTGTGTATTAATCAAACTCATTAATTCAGAAAATAATTCCCAGCTTTTCTGCCTGAAGATCATCGTCTTTCATTAACCCAGATTTTGGAATCTTTTTAGTTATATGAATCTAAAAAGGGTTTTCAGTGGCCCATGGGCTCAGACACAAATTAAGAAAGCTTGAAGAGAAACAAACCAATGTTCTTTGAACAAAGAAGTTATACTGAAGTTACTTTTGACATTACTGTCCTTTCCTTGCTCATCTACAGGTGCCACCGTTTTTCTCTGTCTGCAGAGCACACTGATTGATGAAAAGGTCATGTACATCTGATCTCCCCACTTTCTCATCTCCTCTTCACTTTTCAGTGCACCTGACTCTGGGTTCTGGGGTTTCTACTGCATGTGTGATTCTCTTCCATCATACTAGCAGCTTCCACGAGGCCAGACACAGGGCTCCCTTCTGACTCCTGCCCTAGCCTGTCTTGAGTGAGAATTATCAAAGGGGTGGGGCTGGGGGGGCTGGGAATTGCACCCAGGGCCTTGAACGCGCTAGGCAAGTGCTCTACCACTGAGCCACCCTGCAAGCCTGACCCCTCCCTGCCTTTCTGTCCCACATCTAATCTTTTCTAATCTACCTCCAAAATCAACCTTCAGTCCACCCATTTGCCTCATTTTCATCACTAGTCCGAGCCACCATTGTTTCTTCTCTAGTTTATGACAGTAGCTTCCTATTCTACCTGCGGGCGTGTAATCTGTTCTCTACTCAGTGTACAAAGAGATCTGCTTGAAGCCCAGGTATTGTCGCAAAAAGTAGAGCTCAAGGTGGAAACGGCCAAAGAACAAATTGGGGAAAGGTTTTCCATTATTATCATCCTCACTTTTACCATTAGGAAGAGATTAAATACATTGATCAAGTGCAGAGCTAGAATTAAACGAGTGCCAGAGCGTTCTCTGGCACTCGGCGTTGGTAGAGTGATGCCTAATTTTGAACTTTATTGGTTAGTTCTCAAGCTTTTTGCTTATTTATTTGGCATGGTTTTGTATGCCAAGATTCTGCCGGTTTATATTTTATTTATTTTCTTCTTTTTAAAAATGCCCTGTAGCCTTGTTATTATTGTCATTATGCGTTGTCATTAATCGTAATACAGCACAATTGGATTTGGGGTTATAATTAATTGTATACTAATGTCAAAGTTTTCTGAAAAAAAAAAAAAAAAAAAAAAAAAAAAAAACTTTAGGTATTCCCCTCGTTCCAGAGGGGATTTAGGGCTGTTGGAAAAATGAAATGTGACAAAGTTCAGATGTAGTAGGGATGTGTTTGATTGACTGTTTTTCCTCCTTATCAATTTCATTTTATTTTTGGTACTGGGGATTGAATCCAGGGGTGCTTTACTGCTAAGCTACATCCCCAGTCATTTTTTTTATTTTTTATTTTGAGACGGGGTCTCAATAATTTGCTTAGGGTTCCACTGATGATAAGCCTGGTCTCAAACTTGTGATCTTCCTGCCTCCCCTCCCCTCCTCCAGTCTCTGGGATTAAAGATGTGTGCCACCTCACCCAGCTCCCTATTAACTTTTTAAGTGATGAAGTATTTCAGTAATATAAATGTGAAGCAAATAGTTGCTAATCAACTCTTTATGAATACTAAAGTAGAAGGTATAAAAATACCACCAGTGCAGGTATTCTGGATCTTTCTCCAACTATCCCGCTAGAGAGGCACCTCACTGGGTGTGAAGAAGTGTCTTTGAAGTGCAAGAAGAAAGTAGTACCAGACAAACTGACCCTGTGCTTGTTTGCAAAGGTTGTTCACTGGATTTTCCTGGTTCCCCTGCTGATCTTCTGATGAGTCTATGTATCATGCACAATTGAAATGACATCTTGTGCAAATGTCATTCTAGCCTTGCAAAATTAAATTATTCATGGATTGCAATGGCAGCAAATTACTTTCTTTGCCAAGATCATATTTCTCTAATTTAAAAAAACTGGATAGGAACATCAATATTTAATGCTTTTATTATAATATTTGGGTGTTTCTGAAGAAATTAATATTTTTGAATTATGAAATACATAAAAATTACTTTCTTCTTTTTTTTTTTTTTTGGATAAAACTCCTTTCGGGTCCCAACGTATTAAAAGGAATATTGGGGAACAGATTAGGATTTTTTTTTTTGAAGGTTCACTTTCTGTTAAATTATTACTGAATTATTTGAAAAAACACTGTTGAAGGTGTTAACATCCATGGTAAAACATTTCAACCTTATTCAGAGAAGACTTATTTATGCAAGTTTGTTTCTTATACCCAGAAAAATTATATTTTCTCTAGATGCTAAACTACGGAGTATTTTGTTTTTCAGTGACATTTCAGGATATGTGAGGTTTAAAGTTACTGAGTCATTGCTTAGATTGTTGACTCTTTTGTGCATGAGATTGTAGTATATGGTGGAGAATTAACTTTTCTTTTGTTTTTCCAACTTTAATTACATAGGGTGGCTATAAGTATGAGTTTACTGAATTTCCTTGCCATTTTTGTTATGAAGTGAGATTGTAACAATCCACGAAATGCTCTGTTTTTCTGAAAACCATTCCTGTGAATATTCTATGCCTCTTGCCATTGTTTTTCTTACATAATGTGAATTGGAGTGTGTCTTTAAAAAAAAAAAAATCTGCTGTAATGTTTTTTAGTTCTGTAGAAAAGGAGTCCTTGGAAAGAGACCAGTCCTGCACTGTGGAGTTGATACATTCAGCAGATGACAGTAGGTAGGCACTACTTGGTGAATTCTGCAGGCCACTGATAAAATCTGAGTAAAAGATTTTTTCTGACTTTCTCAGCTTCTGCTTCAGGAATTTCTGATGTAAATAACTATATTTCAGAATCTGAGTCAAAACTAAGGTAAGAAAATACAAGTCCCAATTGATTTTGGAGCTTATTAGTCATTGCTTTTTATGAAGACCTTGGTCTGCAGGAGGCTCCATCATTGGCTCACTCAACTCTGATCCCATCCCATCTGCTTGACTTCATCTCCTATCTAGACTAACCTGTCACTTCCCAAATTCCCTTGCTACCAGAGTGCAGGTTTGTGACCTCAGCTCTGCTAACAGACTCATTCCTTAAATTTGGATGCCAACCTGAGGACTGTTGGACAGGAACTGAGGAAGTTGTTTGGATCTACTGGCAAGCCCTACAGCAACTGGGCTTCAGGAGACTGGCATCCAGGCATGCGCATGATCAATTATGACCAGCAGGTGGCAGCAGTGGCAGTGTTTGTAACAGTCCTAGCTCGGTGGCTGGTAAACTTATCCTCTGACCCTTGTGGAGATTCTGCAAGCTCCTTAATATCCTTAAGTAATTTTTTTTAACTTACTAGAGTAGATTCTGTTGTTTGCCTCTAAGTTCGCTGGCATTTGCCTTCATATCTACTTTAAAAAGGCACTGCCTATCTGGGTTCATTGATCTGCTGTTCATTCCTAAAATACTGGTAGTAGATCTTACATGTTCTCAATCAGAATTTATGCAGTACTTGAGAGTCATATGTAATTAAGGTGGGGATAAGTCAACATTTTACAAACGAATACAGAGAAAACCTTTTATGCTCTTGTTCTTTTTCACTTATAGTCTTTGTTAGTGTATAGTTCCTTCAGAACCTTCCTTAAAAAAAAAAAAAAACACATAAAGCAGGAACAAAATAATCATTCATAATTTCCCAAAAACATGAAATGGAAAGAGACACTGTTGAGGCCAGAGGTGATGGGAGCCACTGACTGCTGGTGTCCTGTTTGAAAGAGAGAAAGCATTCAGAGAGGAAGAGAGTATTATGATACAGGTGAAGATTGAGCCTCTGGGGGTGGGGGTCACTAGTGTGGCAGACTGATGTTTTAACTCTGTTCCTTTTCCATCAACATTCATTTATCTTGGCCCTATACAACTGGTCTGTTTTTTTCAACTCACTTTTCCCTAGCCCTAACATTTTTCTACGACACAGATCCCTATCTTGCGCAGAAACTGTGATGTTCAACGGTTGCCAATTGAATGAAGTCTCTGGCTTGATCGGCCAAGCTCTGCACCACTGACTTAACTTTAATGGGATGCACCATGCCCATCCCATTAGCCCTGCTTTGCCACCCCATCAGGCCAGCAGGCTGATTCGGGCAGGCTCAGATGCAGACGACAGTGAAGGCTATATCGTACGTACAAGGTCAGTGGAAAAGCTGGGAGAGCAGGTGAAAGCCAGACTCCCAGGAATGGCTCCCTTAGAACTGACTGGCCAAGGGAGTCACTATCTCAGCTGCAGTCAAACCCAGCATTCGACTCCAGGATCCCAGTGCCCTAGCTGTGTACTTTACCAGCTAAATGAGTGCCCCGGGCCCTGCCTCCCACCTCCATGAAAGTAGAGACTAGAAACAGACTTCAGTTACCTCAACAGTCAGACTTAGCAGCAGAAATAGCTGGAGCAGCAGGAGTATGAAAGTGAAGACTCAAGTCCTCCACCAGCTTCACTCTGTGTGCCTGCTTTGCAAATGCGAGGCCAGGGGCTGAGGCCCAGGTGCAAGAGAGTCTGGGATGGTGAGAGGCACTGTCCCTATACCCGGCACTGGATTCCCAGCACTCAGGTGACTTGCATTCTTATGCCTTTGCTTCTGCTCTTTTGTCTACTCGGAATGTTTCATACCCTCACTCTATCAAATCCTATTAACCCATCAGGGTCTAGGTCACATGTCACTAGTCATATCATGTGGTCCTTGACAGTCTTTCCTCCTAGCCTCTGTTAGAGGTAAGCACTCACCAATTTGAAATGTGCCTTAATGCCATTTTATTGTGTCCATCTTCTTTCATCCAGTGGAATCCCTCACAGGCAGAATAGATGGCTCCTTAGATTGCTCATTTGTTCATTGTGTCATTTGATCGACAAACTTACTGGCATTTCCAAAGGCAACATAGGCCCAGTTACAGTCTTCCACGAACACAGTTTGTAATAGAGGAGGCAGATGGACACAATTATGGAGTAGATAAGCCACAAAGGAGGGGACAGTCCACACTCCTGGGAAGAAGACCCAGAGGTGGAAAAGTTAGAAAATGCTGCGTAGCCAAGGGTTGTCTTCATCTTGGTATCTGCAGAGCCTAGGGACCTAGGGTGGTGCTTGGCATAGTGAGTCTTTAATGGGTGAGACAAGGTTGCAAATGAACGAAATGAATCCTTTGAGATGACTTTGCAATAATAGCTCTACCAATCTGAGAGGCCATAACTACTTTAACTTTTTTTTTTTAATACTCTGAGAATAAATCCTCCGGACCTGATTATTTTGTTTCCACTGCTTATTTTCTTGCTGCAATTTATTCATTGAATGAAAGAATGTTAATTGCAAGCTTAGCATGTAATAGACGTGGTTAGTACCCTAGACCCTGCAGATTGAGCAAGCTGGCCATTGGGGTATGATCCAGATCCTGTGTCTACTGAGAGATTTAGTCACAAAACAAGTGTAGCTCTATAGAGAAAAACACAGGTTTCGGTGAGCTGATACAACAGGAGGTCTGAGCAGAGTTGGGGATCTGGAGAGATTTGCTGTCTTGGAGAAGAGGCAGATTCACCTGAGACTCAAAGAAGAGAGTTGGTGAAAAGTCTTCTGCTTCCTCTTTCCATAGCAACAGGAAAAGTCTTTCCCATTAACTCACTCTCCCCTTTGTCCCCCATTCCCTGTAATTATTTGATTGCCAATACACCTGTTATTCAAGAAAATAAACTCCAGTTTCAATACAGGGGAAAGCTTTTCAAAAAATTACTTACATTGATTTTACCTGGTACCAAAGGTTACACAAGTTGGCACTGTGCACAATGTAGGGGCATGGATTTGATTCTGACTCTCCAGGAGCTTTACAGAAATATCAACAGGGGAACTACCCTGGGTGGACTGCACAGCACACAGAAATAAAATTCCTAAAACATGTTTCAGTTTGTGGTGCACGCCTGTAATCCCAGCGACTCTGGGGGCTGAGGCAGGAGGATCGTGAGTTCAAAGCCAGCCTCAGCAAAAGCTCAGCAAAGGTGAAGTGCTAAGCAACTCAGTGAGACCTTGTCTCTAAATAAAATACAAAATAAGGCTGAGGATGTGGCTCAGTGACCGAGTGCCCCTGAGTTCAATCCCTGATCCCTCCCCGCCAAGAAAGTTTCTGTTTAGGAATGGGTAATTGATGCTACAGCATGAATAGATCAAGGACAAACACATTTTATTAGGAAAGCTGGAGGGAATACACATTTGTTGTGGAGAATGGAGGCCACATTAGAAAAACCCCCATCCAGACAGCCTGCTCAGGGGAATTCTCAAGTCCTCCTTTGATCACTGTGGGAATCTTCTGAAACCTCTCTCTCGTCATTTGCATAGACCTGAGGAGAATTTGCAGGCAACTGCTAAAAGCAATCTTCTGCCCCAAGACTTCCTAATGATCCCCTTTGCCTCCGTGATGTGTTTAGGACATTCTACACGTTTGAGTTCTCTCTGAATGAAGCATTCACATTGCCATTCAGCCTGTCTAGTTTGGGGTGCATTCTAAGTCAGATTATACAAGAAGCTATTTGTGACATTCAGCAGCTGCAGAGAGAAGAGGCCGTGTTTTTTTTTGCGGGGAGGGGTTGGGTGGGTTCTGTTAGACACAATTTAAGTGAAGCTCGAAAAGTTCAGAATATAGAATTGTCCTGTCAGTGAGGAGTTGTGATTGTATTGACAAAGAGGCAGAGGGAGGCTACTGATCAGGGAAGTGAATTTTATCCTGCTTCTTTATGGGACATCCTGACGGAGTGCACCCTGCAGAGATGCGCGGGGATTTATTCTGATAATGAATGTAATATATTGTCTGGAGTCAGTGGCTGATTCCCCTATCCAGTGGGGAGCAATTGGTGAGTATTTCATTTTAGAAAGTAGCTATAATAATTAAAATCCAATCAGATTAAAGATGATTGTGCATAGACATCAGGTCAGTATGGGAAAGTGCATAGTTGGATAGCCTAAATGGATGCTTGATTAAATACAGTTTGCAAATGTGAATTGATCTTGGCAACCTTGTATAAATTTTTGTTTGTTTGTTTTGGTTTTGGCGGTGCAGGCATCAAACCTAGGGCCTTGTATACATGGTAGGCAAGAGCTTTACCACTGAGCTCTCTCTCCCCAACCCCAAAACTTGTTTTATCATGTAATGATTTATGTGGACATCTACATACAAAGAAATAGGTGTTTCAGATAACCTGATAAAATTGAATGTATCTCTCTCTTCTGAGAGCTGTTATACAGTATCAGAAAGGTTTGGAAGAACTATTTGACATCATAAGATCCTCCTTTGTTTTCTCCCAAAATACCTCCCTTTTATTTTTATTCTGGTTCAAGGAAATACTGATTGCTAATGTCTTCAGTGTTGGTCAAATTGTTAGATTTTTACACCTCTCCCACCCTTTTTCATTATCATTTCAAAAAACAGAGGCCCAAATGAGGAAATATCTACACCTGTCTTTCCAATTCCAAGCTTCATATTTTTGGCTACAAATTAAAAATATTGCTAGTTGCATGAGGAAGGCTGCTGATCTTAACCTTTCCTAATATTACTTAATTTGCAAAGATGCAAAAAATTCCTTTTTCTTTTTTCTGTTTTGCGCCTATGTGATGCTGATGGTGAGGGTCCAGGCATGTCATTTTTCCAAAGTCAGAGGCATGATTGCATTATTAGCATTATTAGCATTATTGTTTTGATTGCCCTTTGATTTTTCTCAGATTCTATGAGAATCTAATTATATGGGCTCTGTGATCAACACGCCTCCTTTCCCTTCCAGCTGTGCCCTAATTGCGTCGCCGTCTAGTAACAGGGAACGCCAGTAAGTATGGAGATCCTTTCATAGTGTCGGTTCAGAAATCTGTGTTGTGAAATAGTTGCTTTGGAAATATTAGGTTCCTCGGACAATAATTGCTATTTTTATTCTTGTCCACTGCTCTCGTGTTATTTACATATAAAAATTAGCCTTATCTTTCTGAGTTGCAGAGAAAAATCAGCAAAATTATACGAAAACTGAGTTTGGAGGAAGACTTTCTTTACTTTAGAAAGTCTTTGACAGGCTGACTTTGATAAAAGTTCTGTATTGTCCAGATCAATTCCAAATGTCTATCACTTTCCACCAGCCTGACCTTCTTTACCCTGCTGCCTCACCTCCAGGGTCATTACAAAGCTTTCATAACTCTCAGGCTTAATAAGGAGTTAAGGCTTTGCTGTCTGAAGAATTCTGCCACTGTCTATTCACTAATTTTGCAGTATATTTTTTAAAACTTTTTTAAACCCAGAGCTAATCAGATAAACATTATTCTTGCCTAGATTAGCCCTTTACCATTACTAGAAAAACCAAACACGGTTGGAGACTTCTAATTATAAATACTGTTTTAAGTTCATCAGCAAAGCAAAATGGTGTGTCTTAGTTTATTTCATTATCATTTTTATATGTGAACCAGCTGTCCTCTTTATAGAAGCAGTTGATCACACCAGCTTAATTGTAGCATTTATTTTAACCAAATGTAAAGCAATATGAAAAAATCACAAGAAATAAATAAAAGAGAACATCAACAGCTATTAAAATCCTCAGAACCCAAGTTCTCAAAGATTGTTCCTTTGCTTACTAAATAGTGTAGCTGTATCCCTTTTCTCTAAATTTTTAATACTTATTGATCTTTAGTTGAGAAGAAATTAGGCAATGATAAATCTGATTTTCCTTGAGTCATTTTAAATTGATTTTTTTTTTTTAATTCTTGGACAGTATGACATCAGAATTAACTTCTCTCCAAAGGAAATCTCTCTCCTTTTGGATTCCCTTATTGAAAAGTTTTACCTTTTGGTTTTAAATTGATGTGGACCTCTTTTTTTCTTGGTCCTTGTTATTAAATGTAGCTGCTCCCTGTCAATTCAGTAATGTTTCATATAGGTCAGGGGTGCTTCCTTAATCACAGCTTGGTTGTAGTTAGTTTATGAATATTAGTTTATGTATTAGTTTATGAATATGTATTAGTTTATGAATAGGTTGTAGGTAGTTTATGAATATTCACTAATTTTTCTGGAGGAATGATATCAACTTTGTCTATGCTGAAGCTCCAATGGACACAAAGATCATAGAACCTGATCTGTATCTGGTGGAAGAAGATGAGGATGTTATTCTGAGGCATGATTATGAATGACAGAGTGTGAAACCAGAGTCCTTTCTTATAAGGCTTGTAAGTGACCACAGTGGGCATCATTTTCATGTCCCAGTGTTTCGTTGAGTGTCATGGTGTCTCCCATAGGTGACAGCTCTCCCTTTTATTTTGTCAAATTCTCCCTGTTGGTCTTTATTAGGAAGTCCTCACTTCCGATTTTTTTCTGTGTAGAAAATTCTTCTCAAGTATAGATTCTTTGTAAGTTTGAACCACTATCTATCAAGCAGACCCTTAATATTACCCAGTTTTTAAAATATGAGAGAACTCTGAGCACTTTAGCTAATCCTGTGACTCTTTTAAACTAAATCTGTTGGATCATCACATTATATTTTGACTTTTCATGCCACAATGAGATTTTGGGTTTTTCCCTCAAAGATTTTGGAAGAAAAGGTGCACCCATCTTTTCCAGTTTTAGGATTCATTTCCCATGTTATTTTTATTTTAAGAGAATATAATTATACTAGATTTAAATAGTACAGAGGACATGTGTTAATTTTCAAGCAATTGAAAATTATTCTCTTTTCTAAGATGTGCCAGACCCTTAGTATGTATTCTGAAAGCAAGAAGAGTGAACTTTACAAGTGAGCTCATCGGTCTGTGGTCCTGTTCATATACATTCTTTCTTTCCTGAAATGAGTCTAATGTAGGCTCTGTAGAATGAATTAGGTGAATCAGTACTACTTGGGTGGATGGATTAGAGCTGTACAGCATGAGGAAGAATGATTGATTCAAGTGTAAGAGGCGTGCAGTTAATGAAAGTATTCATTCTTTCTGCCAGAGAGACACAGTTCACTCTTGAGGAAGTTACTCTTGAAATGAAATGACATATTTTTGAAATAAAGAGTTATGAAGGCTGTTTCAAGGAATGCTTCTTAAAGAAGGTTAATATTTGAACTATAACTTGAAAAATGAATAGAGGCTTGCCAAGTGGGTGAGTTAGAAATCCAGTCTGCAGGCGGATGGATAGCATGTGGAAGGACCCCACCGCCTTAGCAGCCCCTTCCCAGTGCAGGCAGCAGGTCTGGACGGCTGGCTGGAGAATGAGCTCACATGTGAGTAGCTCCACCGTGGGATACTCATGTGTACAATGGAGTGAATTGGATGTTCCTTAGGACTCTCTTCAGCTTGAACTTTCTAAGAGCCCATGAGAGCTCCCTTTTTATGACTTCCCAATTCTCTTTGTTGTTAGTCACCATTAATTCCAACCTTAAGGCCCGGCTCCTACCCAAAGCTCTCCATTTTCCCGCCCCATTTATATCAGGGCTGGACAGTCTCTAGATGCCCCACCCCTGCCAGAGGGAGACTTTGTACCTTTCCATCCCTGCAGGCGTGGCTGAACTTTGAATGCTGTGTCAGCAGGGCTTTGTGGTTTGGATTTTTTTTATTCTTCTCTCTCTCTCTCTCCTCTCTCTGCAGCATGTTTTCTGTCTGCCTTGCCTTTCATTTGTTCAACATTTGTTGCATGAATATTGTGGCTTGACTAAACTAGCCACAGTGATAGCAGACGTTTTGAAATGGACTGAGCAGATGGTAGCAGTGGTATTGGATTAAATTATTAACTAGGATCCCAGCAGAAGCCTTTAGCTTCAAACACATGCAGAGCGAAGGGTGTTTTTTGACATCGAAATTAACTGGCAGAGTGGATGCCAGATTAAATTTCTTCTGAAGAATTGATACATTATTATCTCTGAAGGTTTCCCTTTCTGCTTCTAACCATCCCCCACCCCATAGTGAGGAAGAGAAAGAGTTCCATTTGTCTTTTTCAATATGTCATATGATTCATCATAAAAAATTAATTTAGAAGCAGAAGAAAGAACAGGTCATTGTATCAATGAACTTCTGGAAATTGGTAATTTTTAATATGCTTTTGTGAACTAACATGATTTGTGGGACAATTAAAATAATTCTTTATGAACATTTGTCATCAGACACGTTTTATTCTGTGAATAGTACCTCTACAACATTATCTTGTCAAAATTGTGTGTGTGTGTGTGTGTGTATGTGTGTGTGGGGGGGTGCATGCACGTGCACATTAAGTAAATACCATTGTTAATTTTCAGCAGTTTCTACAATCTCTTATTACCGCATATGTACATTTCATTTTATGACCCAGAAGACTTATATCATGTGATGTTTTCGAATGCTCCCAATGAGCTTAAAAAACCCAAGAATGAATGAATGTACATCTAAGGATTTAAAAATTGTATTTCAAGTATGTTAACTAACCATGCGCAAAGATAATGAGTAAATCTAAATGAGTCATGGACAGTCTTCTATTTTAGACATTAAACTTGATTTTGAAAAACAGTCTATCTAAAAGAATGAGAAGTAAAGGCACCATTTAGAAATAAGGATGGGCTAGGAATTTTCTATTTACAGAGCTAAAGCTCCTCTGAGCAGTGCTTAAAATGATCATTTGGTATACAGCCCTGACCAGAACTTTGTCATATCTGATTTTTCTTTCCCTTCCCTCCATATCCAACTTAGACAAACATAGTAATCTTTGTTGATTATATATTTCATTCCCAATTTATTTCTGGGTCCTCTATTTTATTCCATTGGTCTGTCTGTTTTGATGCCAATATCATGCTGTTTTTGTTACTGTGGCTCTGAAGTATATCTTGAGGTCCGGTATTATGATGCCTCCATTTTATCCTTTCTTTTTCTTTCTTTTAATGGGGATGGAAGCTGAGGCTTTGTGCATGAGAGGTAAGCATTCTACCACTGAACTATGCCCCAGCCCTTTTTAATTTTTATTTTAAGACAGGGTCTTGCTAAAGTTGCCCAGGTTGATCTTAAACTTGAGCTCCTCCAGCCTCAGCATCCTGAGTCATTACCACACCTGGTTTTCAGCATTAGTCTTATTTCCCTTAGGATTGCTTTGACTATTCGGAGTCTTTGTGGTTCCGTATAAATGTTAGGATTGTTTTTTCTAGTCTTGAGAAGAATGACATTTTTTTTCCCCCATGGGGATTTCACTGAATTTATAAATTGCTTTCTTTAGCCATTTTAACAATACTAATTCTCCCAGTAGATGAACAGGGGAGGTCTTGCCATCTTCTAGTGTCTTCAGTATTTTGTAGTTCTCATTGTAGGGGGTCTTTCTCCTCCTTTCTTAGGTTTATTCCTGGAGTTTTTTTTTTTTTTTCCCATTGAGGCTGTTGTGAATGGGATTGTTTTTCTCATTTATCATTGAGTTCATTATATAGAAAAGCTATTGATTTTTTTAAATATCAGTCTTGTGTTCTGCTCCTTTGCTGAATTTGTGATCAGTTCTAAAAGGCTTTGATAGAGTCTTTAGGGGTTTCTTTAAGTATAGGATCATATCATAGGCACACTGGGATAATTTGACTTCCTTCTTTTCTTATTTGTGTCCTTTTTATTTCTTTCTTTTGCCTGTTTGCTCTGGCTAAAATTTCAAGTACTATATTGAGTAAGAGTGGTTAGAATGGGCATCCTTGTCTTGTTCCTGAGTTTAGAGGAAATACTTTTCGTTTTTCCCCATTCAGTATGATGTTGGATATAGGTTTGTGGTATGTAGCCTTATTTTATGTTAGGTATGATTCTTTTTTCCATACTTACTTTATTTGGGACATTTATCATGAAGGGGTATTGAATTTTCTTTTTCTACATTTGTTGAGATGATCATTTGTCTGTGTTTCTGTTTATGTGCTGCATTATGTTTATTGATTTGTGTGTGTTGAGCCAATCTTATATCCCTGGAATGAAACCAACTTGATCATGGTGTATGATCTTTTTAATATGATGTTGAATTTAATTTGCAGGCATTTTATTGGGGATTTTTGCTTGTCTGTTCTTCAGAATACTGGTTCATAATTTTCTTTCTTTCTTTCTTTTTTTGTTGCTAGGGATTGAACCCAGGTCCTTGTGCTTGTGAGGCAAGCACTCTACCAACTGAGCTATATCCCCAGCCCATATCCCTTTTCTTTCTTCCTTTCTTCCTTTCTCTTATTGTATCCTTGTCAGATTTTGGTAACAGTATAATACTGGCTTCATAGAATGAGTTTGGAAGGGTTCCTTCCATTTCTGTTACATGAAATAATTTTTCTTTTTTTTTCTTTTGGTACTGGGGATTAAACAAAGGGGTGTGTAATCACTGAGCCACATCCCCAGCCCTTTTGATTATTTATTTGAAGACAGGGTCTTGCTAAATTGCTTAGGGCCTTTCTAAGTGGCTGAGGCTGGCCTTAAACTTGTGATTCTCCTACCCCAGCCTCCCAAATTGCTGGAATTACAATGTGCACCCCTGTACCCAGCTATGTGGACTAGTTTTAGAAGCATTATATTAATTCTTTTAAAGTCTGGTGAAAATTCAGCTTGAATCCATGTGGTCCAGGACTTTTCTTTGTTGGGAGACTTTGTTACTGCTTCAGTCTTATCACTTGTTACTGATCCATTTATGTTTTTTTATTTCCTCTTGGTTTAATTTTAGTAGCTCCTATGTGTCTGGCAACTTGACTTTTAGGTTTTTCAACTTATTGTCATACAGTTTTTGAAAATATTCTTTGGTGATCTGTGAACTTTAATGATATTTTTTGTAATATTCCCTTTATTGGTCTCATTTTATTTATTTGGATCTTCTCTTTCTTTTGATTAGTTAATTAAGGACTTGTCAATTTAGTTTATCTTTTCAAAGAACCAGTATATTCCTTTGATACTTTGTATTGTTCTTTTAGTCTCTATTTCATTTAGTTCTGCTTTGATATCTCTTATTTCTTTCCTTCAACTGATTTGGGGTTCTGTTTGTTCTTGTTTTTTCAAAGACCTTGAGCTGCATCATTAGGTTATTTATTTGTGATCTGTATGTTCTTTAATGTAGTCCCTCATAGCTATAAATTTCCCTCTTCATACACTTTGCTGAATCCCACAGGTTCTGATATGTTTCTGTTTTCATTTGATTCTAGGAATTTTTAAATTTCTACTTTTATTTTTTTCAATGGCCCTTAAAATTGTATTGTTCAATTTTCACATGCTTGTATAATTTTCGTAGTTTCTCTTGTTGTTGATTTCTATTCGTTCCACTGGGACCTGATACAATGCGAGAAATTATTTCATTTCTTTTGTATTTGTTAAGACTGGCTTTATGGCCTAATATATATAATCTATTTTTGGAGAAAGTTCCATGTATGGACAAACAGAATGTATATTCTGCAGCTGTTAGCTGAAATATTCTGTAAATATCTTTTAAGTTTATTTTATCTTTAGTATAATTTAATTCTGCTTTTTTCTTTTTAAAATACTTTTATTAGTTGTTGATGAACCTTTACTTATTTATTTGTGTATGGTGCTGAGAACTGAACCCTGTGCCTCATACATATTATGCAAGTGCTCTACCACTGAGCCACAATCCAGTCCTAATTCTGCTGTTTCTTTGTTGATTTCTTTTTCTTTTTGGTCTGGATGATCTATCTCTTGGTGAGTGTAGGGTATTAAAGTCACCCATTATTATTATGTGGGGACTATCTCTCTGTTTATGTTTAGTAGCATTTGTTTTTTAAAAAATTGTGCGCTCTGACATTCTTGTGCTATTTATTTATAATCACAGAGTGGTCAATATGTAGTGACCTTTGTCTCTTTTGACTGATTTTTCCTTGAAGTTTGTTTTGTCCAGTTTGAATACAGCTACTCCTGCTTGCTTTCGGATTCTATTTGCTTGAAATGTTCTTTACCATCTGCTATGGTTTAAATAGTAGGTGTCCTCCAAAAGCTCATGTGTGAGATAATGCAAGAAGGTTTAGAGATGAAATGACTGGATTATGAGAGCTTTAACTCAATCAGTGAATTAATCTCCTGGTAGGGATTAATTGAGTGGTAACTGAAGGCAGGTAGGGTGTGGCTGAAGGAGGTGGATCTTTGGGGGAGTGCCTTTGGGGTATATATTTTGTATCTGGGAAGTTGAATCTGTCTTTCCGCTTCCTGATGTGATGTCCTGGGCCACTTTTTTCTGCCACACTTCTGCCATGATGTCATGCCTCACCTCAAGCCCTGAGGAAAGGAGTCAGCCATCTTCGCACTGAGATCTCTGAAACTGAGATCCCAAAATAAACTTTTCCTCTTCTAAAAAAGTGTTCTTTTCAGGTTTTTTGGTTACAGTAGTGAAACAACTGACTAAAATATCAACCTTTCATTTTTGATCATTGTATTCCTTTGCTAATGAGATGAGTTTCTTGCAGGCAGCATATTGTTGGGTCTTGTTATTTTAATTCAGTCAGCCAGTCTGTGCCTGTTACAGCTCAAAGAGCAGACTTAAAAAAATGCATGTTCCATTGCAGCTTTACTATTGGATACTGAAATTTGGATTTCATATAATTTTCACATGCCATGAAATATCATTATGATTTTAAATTTTTGACCGATTAAAGACAAGCTGTCTGGATTTGGCCCTAGGGCCATTATTTGCTAACTTCTGCCTTATACCAACAAAATCATTCAAATTTGAAGGGGAATAAATGAAAAGCATAGAACAAAAGTTTAAGGACTAGATTTCTGAATTTGGTAAGAGGTTTCCAGTTCTGGAGAAGGAACAATCATCTGTAGGAAAGGAATTAGCATGCTATTATGTCAGTGAATAAGAGTTTGAAAACTGTGTTGTTATTATTATATGATTGAAAAAGTAGGTGGAAAAATGAGAGAAGGACCATGGGTACTAACCAGAAGTTCACCGATGACCACTGAGAATGAACAATTAGAATTCAAGTTCTAGGAGATAGAAAAGATTTTTTGTGGATACAAACTGAAAGCAACAGGTTTGGAGCAATCACTCAAGGATCTAGCAGTTGAACTGTGAGACAGCTAGAGAAACAACTGAGGTGTCTCCTCCACCAAACCCTGACTCTTCGAGATTTCATTCATCACTTTTAACAAGCACATTCTTACAAGATACCAGGTACTGTTCCAAAGACGTTGTAATAATAACAATATATTAAGTTCTCATAATAACTTTGTTATATAAATACTATTATTACTTCCATTTTATAGCTGAGCAAACCAAGGCATGGACAGGTTCCTCCTGTAGGAGTAGCTAGTAACTTGGGTGGAATGGTTAGAGTTGGGCTGTTTGCTATTAGGCTACGGTGTCAAGTTTCCCAGGTCTAGGATATTAGAACTTTTTTGTTTACTTTTTGTTTCTGATTTTTTTTTTTTTTTGGCTTCCACTCCCATTACATATCTGGCTAAAGTTGAATAGAAAGTATCATGAAATTACATATTTCCTATTGAATGTATAAACTGAGCAACTTAAAAATTACTAGACACTTTGTTAAATAAACCATGACTCTAAGGCATGCCAATTATATGGTAAAGACATTTCCCTGTTCTTATACTTGTACACAAGATATAAAACAAGAGATGACTGTATTACTGGGAAAAACTTTATAATTAGTAAGCCCTCTCAAAATTCAACTTAATATGTAACACTACTAATGAATGAGAGTATTTATTCTTTTTTTACCAGAATACCTGGACTTATGAAGTTAGGCGCAGGTTGGAATGATGTGTTAAGACTGCAGTATCCTAGGATGCTGGAATGGAAGCTTGCTTCCCGCCCCAAGTTAACCACTGATCAATGTGTAAACAATTGCATTATCTTTTCACAACCGTGGCCACTTACCATCAGGCTTAATCTTGAGTGGAAAGGGAAATTGCCCCATGCCTGCCCCTTACTACAGTTCATTTTCTAAGAGGGGAAAGAGTACTTCTCTAAGTAGTCCTGGGGGATTAGAAATGGGTCTCCTCACAACCTGATAAACATTCTCCCTCTTTGAAATGACAGCCAGTGGGATTCATTGTAGAATTTTGTTTGATTGCCATTACCTCCTTCAAATTTGTCCTCAGATCTTACTATTTCAGTGAGGACCACACTCACATTTAGTACAGCAGACCCGACCACCTCCCACCTCCAATCCCCCTTTTATCCTGCTCAACTTTCTCTTCTGACCACTGCACCTTCTAATCTACCATGTAATTATAGTTTGATGTCAAATAATACAAGCGCCATAAAGACAGAGATCCCGTTTTCTTCAGATATGTATTCCAGCTGAAAGAAAGCATGGCACTTAGTAGGAGCACAATATTTGTCATTTTAATGAATGAATTTATTTCACATGTCTGAAAACCTATGTGCTCTACAGGATTGAGCAAATTCAGGGTTCGTTTTTAATCAGAACAATTTCTGTTTTCAATTGGCAGTGTGCATGGTGACACTTAACCTCAAAACCTTGCAGATAGTCAATAGAAGCATTTCTGCTCAAATCTCTACCTGTCTCTAATGCAGGTGAGCAGAGTGAAGTCATTTTTGCTGATAAATTTGTTTTCTAAAGGGGAACTTTGCTCACTAATTTAAGGCAACTATATAATCTAATTTACAATCTTAGTTATTACTCAGTTGCCATCTGGCAATTTAATTACCTTTAATTAAAGCTATGTAAAGGATAAAGAACACAACTTGGAGTCTATGATAACTATGTATGGTAATATAGTAAGTGTATTTCCTATGTTTGGTTTGCTTTTGTTGTTCACAAAGTAAGGTTAAGAGGATAAAAAGATTCAAGGTGGCATCATTCCAAAGCTTTCCCTGGAGGAAACCCCTTATATAAATTTTATTCTTTGACTAAGAGCCTTTGTTATAAACTAAATGTTTTGAATTAGTGGATTATTACATTTTTCCATTCAGTTACAAGTCTGGCCCAAAGCTGTAAAATAAGTGGGCTAAATTGTTTCAAAACTGTTTTGCTGGGATAACATGTAAGGAGCCTTCTTTCCCTTTGTCCCTTTTCTTATTTCATGATCAATATTATTCTCCTTTTTGTTGCTCTCCCTTCCCCTCTGGAATATTTCTCCAGTGCCTACTTACACCCCATTTCCGATTCCTCCCTCTGTTTATTTCCCTAGTTCTGTGATTGACAGCAAATGGGCAAAAGAACCAGAATTCAGTATATTCAGGTTAAAGAGTAACCCAAACCTTGTTTGCGACTAGAAGCAGGAGGAGGAGTGGTTGTGGAATGTGGAAACCAGGTGCTTAGGTGATTATACTTAAAGTCCAGATTGAAATTTTTAGGGTACTTTATCTAATTTATCCATCGGAGTGAGAAGGTTATGTGCCCCCTCACCCCCGTTTAGTGTTGACGCAGCTAATGCAAATAGGATTGCACTTTGGAACACGCAATACTGATTCTCAGTCCCTGGCCAAGGAGGGTGAGAAGAAGGGGCATCTTCATTTGCATAAAAATGCAACCAAGCTGTCTTTTGTAGCTCCTTGGAGATTCTAAAGTTTTTCTGCTTCTAAATGTTCCTTTGGTAAGAGAGGCAGAGCCTAGGGGCGTGGTCAGGAAACAATAGTTTGGTTCTTTTATTTCCCTGTATCTGTTCAAATCCCATATATCCAGAATTAACTGGAGAGTCAAAGAATCAACGTGGAATTACTCTCAAACCTTCGGCTCCTGTGGAAAGATCTGGACTGTTTCTAGTGGCCTAGTAAAATTGGGGACCTGATTTGTTACATATTGACTTCTGTAGAGGAAATCTGCAGTGTTTTTGTGGACTCCAGGGAGGAGGAACTTCTGATGTGTGGAGAGGAAATGGAATGAATGAGCGCCCAGGCAGAAAGCTTGATGTGGCGCTCATGCAAATAAGATCTGTGATTGGCTTTCTCTTTCCCAGCCTGTTGTCACTGGCTGCTCCCAGCCTTAAAGATTAGGTTTCAGTGGGAGTTTTTCAGGTTCAAGGACTATTAATGGTTTGTAACTGCCTAACAATAAACTCAACCTCAGAGTTACAACTGCCCAGGCAGATGGATAAGAGACTGGAGGAAGAAAGTTAGAATCTAGAGCAGAAGAGTGCAGCTTGCCACCTGCCTGCTGGGCTGAGCTTTTAATGAGACTTAAATTTCTAAACCTTATGTAGGCACCCTGGAAATGGTGGTGTTCATTAATGCAAAGATTAAGTCTTTCATTAAACTTTTTAAGAAGAAAAGTAAGTAGTTCTTTTTGCCCCCTACCTGTTGTGTGTGCGCGTGCATGTGTGTTTTGTGTGCTGCTTCTTCCTTTTGAGTGACAGGAGTGGAGTGGGAACACAGCTTACCTGGTGTAAGTTAAACTCCACTCCATACCAAGTTGTTCAAATAGCTGAGACTTTTGTAACTCTAGGACTGTATTCTGAGATTCTAGTATGTCTTGTGTATTTATGGTTGGAATTTCAAGTGACTCCTTTAAAGAAAGGGAAAAAGTTTTGTGTTTACTTTGTTTTCCTTGATATTCAGTGTGTGATTCTTGATTCTTTGGCTGGATGAGCAGCTGACGTAAGGGATCCTCTGTGTAATGTGTCACATACTTTTGGTGGGAATGATCCTCTAAAGCTCCCTGTCACTCTCTGTTATGTATTTACGAGCTCGAGAACAAACTGTCTAGACTGATGAGTGATTGTGTAAAGTACAGAGCTTTTGTGGCTTTGCTGTGCCCTTACTTTTTGTTTAAGTTTCGTTAAGCCAGGTGCTTTTTCATTCCCTTGAAAATGCAAATTTTACAACCCCATGTCCTCGTTTTTTTACCTGGTTATGGGTTTATTTTATTTAGTTTAGTTTTTGGAAACTGGATAAATGTGCATGGGTAGGGGAACTGGTAAGAGAAGCTCTGGAGAAAGCAACAAAGAACAGCACTCTGGGCTCATTTTCTGTGTCTCTTGCCCCAAGGCTGTCTTTGGAGAGACTGATAATAATCAGCCCTGGCAAGAGGGAGGTGCACCAGCCCGGGACAACTGCTCTTTCAGAGGAGCCAGTTGGTAGCTGTGCATTAGGGCTGATGGTGCGATTACACCGACTCAGATGCCAGTGTTTGGATTTGATTTATAATTGGCAAAATTTCCATGTCTTCCAGCTATGAGGTATCGCAGCTAAACCTTTAAAAAATAAGTGGACATTAGCACAAAACATTGTAATGGACTCTGGATATAATTTGGGGGACCTATGACCAATTTGGCACCAAGCTAGACTTTCTGAAATGTATATGAGAATGAAGTCAGGTCTTTGTGGGTTTTAGGTATTAAGATTGATAGTTACATGGACCATGAAAAACATTTGTTCAGCCAGATTCTGTGAACTATTAACTGTCTAATTTATATACCGCTTTTGTCAAACTTTGTAAGCATAAAGCAGACAGGCATATTGTTTTAACTTGATGTCTAGTTCTCAATGTTAATTTCCTACTTTGCAATTTATGAAGAAAGCAGAATCCTGTAAAAGAAGATTCATTCTTTTTATATTCACAGGATTTTACTTTTAAGTAGCTGTAGGAAAGATGGTGTGTGGGGTCACAGCTAAACTGTGGCTGAGGTTTCCTGGGGTCCGAGGAAGACACGGTTCCTTCTTGGTGGTGACTCTGAAGTTAGGGGCTCCTTCAGAATGATGTGGTTCACTGTTCCTGTCGCAACCATGCTTTACATGAGTTGTTTCGTGAAGTAAGAGCTTTACATTATTAGTTCATTGGAGCTTTATTGTAATCCATAATAATTGTGCTGTGAGGTATACTTAATTAATTTCAATATGTTCAGATTGATGGAAGAGTTCATGGATGTTTTTACACTTCACTGTGAGAATCTGTTTTTTGATCTCGTCTCTGGTATACGTTACGTAGTAGAAAAGGGTATTCGCAGTGGGAACCATACACTAGAGTCTGAGTCCGAGAAGACTATGTCCAGTGTCTGCTGGTTTTATAGGAGTTAGACCTGTCACCACCAGCAAATGCTGCAGTACAGGGGCTTTCTCTTTCTCTTGTGTTCCTCTGTTTTTTCCTGTGCCTGAGTCATGTGGCAGATGTACAGAAAGTATTTAGCGTCAAGTTAAAACAATATACCTGCTTGCTAATGAATTTGCTTGGATGCTGTCAGCTTCAATTTGGGCTCCACTCATACTCCAGCTTAGGTTATGTTGAAACAAAGAAGTTCCAAGCCCTAGGGGAATTAAAGGAAAAATATTTTAGAGATATATCTTTTTTTTAAAACATTTTTTTTAGATGTTGTTAGACCTTTATTTTATTCATTTCTTTATATGTGGTGCTGAGAATCGAACCCAGTGCCTCACCCACACGAGGCAAGTGCTCTACCACTGAGCCACAACTCCAGCCGCTAGAGATATATCTTGGTCTCAGGATGCTTGTTGTTTTCTCTTCTAGTGTTTTAGACTTTTTTGGTGTGTGTTGGAAATATTGAATTGAATTGTGTTGGAAAAAGTCAATTACACTGTAATTAAAAAAATTAATATAAAATATTCCATGAAAGCAAAAAGTAAGAGAAAATTTTATAGCACAAATGGATCACCACATCTATTAGATATGCCACTTAAATGTACTAAATTGAATGTTTATACTAATCTTTAACAGAATTAAGTTCATAACAGTGATGTTTTAAAATAATGCGATGGAGGGAAAAGATTTGGTCTTAACCTCCTGACATGAAATTTGTTTCTGTCAGGACAACTTAATATTTAATGATTTAGTGGCATCATACAATTGAATAGCTGGTGTTTGTTGTGGTGAAGTTAAGTAGGAAATTAAGATCTCTGACAATGTTGTCAGTCAGTTTGCTCTAACATGGGAGTAAAAGGAGGACCTGAATTGCTGGGCAGCAATCAACTGTGCACACAATTATTCTATGAAAGCATTGTGCACAGGATGGGCAGTGTCGGTCTTTCTTTTACTGACAGAACAAAGTCTCAATCAGTCAGATTTTGCCCATTTCCCCTTGTTGGTCTTTAGCTATGTATCAGACACCAAAACCATCTTTTTTTTTTTTTTTAAATCAGGGATTGAACCCAGGGGTGCTTTACCACTGAACCACATCTCCATCCTTTTTTGTATTTTGTTTAGAGATAGGGTCTCGATAAGTTGCCTAGGCTGTCCTTGAAGTTGAGATCGCTCTGCCTCGGCCTCCCAAGCCACTGGGAATATAGGTGTGCACCACCATGCGTGGCAAAACCTTATCCTCAAGTAACAGATTTGGGACCAATAAAGCTTAACTCGACCCCTGACTTGTTTCATCTTGCTTTCTGTAGCGGTTTCCAACCTAGACGAGGAGAGTCGATGGACAGTCCACTACACTGCTCCATGGCACCAGCAGGAGAATGTATTCCTTCCCACCACGAGACCCCCTTGCGTTGAAGACCTACATCGCCAAGCCAAGCTCAACCTCAAATCAGTATTGAGGGGTAAGATGGCATTTTCTATAAACTTATTGTTCTTGAATTACTGTTAGAAGTGAGTGTATGAATTTAATTGCTATCTGTGAAAGAAGATCTGTTTACACCAGATGTGTAATATGTCTTGTCTTCATAAATACAACCCAATACATGCCAAAAAATTTGTGGTACCTGGAGGAACTTGTCTGTTTATAGATATGCAAATCTATCTTCAAAGGACCCACTCCTGCTAAAAAAACTGTTTAGCATGTTTAAACTACCAGCACTAATCTAATCCAAATAAAGTCCTGCTGACTTGGGAAATTTTGCCACTGCCTTCTAAAAGCCATTAACAAATTTTAGCAAATGTATTTAAACTGGTACTTTCTAATGATTTGTTCTGTTTAGTTGAAGTTAGTTAGAAAGAACTTTAAGCCTGCACTTTAAGCAGAGCTAAATGTTTGATTTCTCAGAACTTGAGTGGTACTGGCTGGGCTCCTCTAAGCCTTGTCTCTGATTCTAGGCCTCAGAGTGCAGGCAGATGGGCAGGGTACACTGTGGTCAGGAGATGGAAATGCGTACATATAGCTAGTGTCAAATTCACATTTATTTTAATTTATTATTGATGTTGAAAAGTGCTGCTGTGTGGCCAGGAGGGAATCCCAAAGATGAGGAAAGGAAGTAGTTCTTCAAAGAGGAAAGGAGCTACTTGTAAACTGGAGAGGCCCTTCATAAAACAACAGACCAAAGTTCTTACCCTACCAGGTGCAGCTCCTACCAGATTTCTTCTACCATGTCATATTCAGGACAGATGTATAAAAAAGAAGTATTCATTTGTCTGAAATTTAATTAAATGAGGCATCTTGAATTCTATCCAGTGTGAAAGTCTTAAATCTGGGAGAAATTTTGTTATTGATTCAGGGAAAATGTAGCCCAAGTACCCCTCTAGAGTACTTACCTATATATCAGTCATTTATTAAATGATTTTTTTTTTTCTCTTTTTGTGGTACTGGGGATTGAATCCAGGGATGCTTTACTACTAAGCTGCATATCTAGTCTTTTTGATTTTCTATTTGAGTTGCCCAAACTGACCTTGAATTTATGATCCTGATCCTCTTGCCTCAGACTCCAAGTCTCTGGGATTACAGGCATGTACCATTGCAGCCAGCAAATGGTTTATTCTTGAATATACTACCACTGTGATTGCTAGCTAACTTTTATTAAACAATTATACCAGGTATTGTTCTATGCTTATTGCATGTAATATCCCATTTAGTCCTCTCAATAATCCTATTACTTACTTTACTACGCCCAGATGAAGAAACAAAGACTCAAAGATTAGAAACTCTCCCAAGACCTCGAAGTTATTAGTAGAACCAGGATTTAAACTTTGGACAGTCTGAGGCTATAGAGCACATTCATATTCATCTCTGATAAACTAAACCGCCTTTAACAACTCTGGGTTGGAAATCTGTTTCTCTGGCAGAAACGCAGAATCCCAGCTCTTAAGGACTGTATGTTTGTACCTATAGTGCAAATCGCCATGTGAGGAACACTGGGGGTATGTGCCAAATTTTGCTGAATGGAAATTAAAGAAATAATATCTGCTTGGAGAAAGGTAAAATAGTTATCAAAAGTCACCATGGATTTGGTATTCTGAGCAGAACGAAACAAACATTTTTTTGGACCATACCTATTTTTCTTCCCTTAGTATTTTATAACAGATTATCTCACGTATCTTAGAGTTGTAGTTGGTATCTTACAGTTTTAGCATTGGCTGGTGCAGAAGTGAGGGCATTATTGATGTCCCCTTTTCATTTAGCCTGAGTAACCTGTATGTTGAGCGACTACAAGGTTCCATGAGATCAGTGGCATCTGTTCAGCTCACCTGCGTGGCCTTGGGGTGGTACTTGGAGCTTCTTTCGCTTCATGGTATCGATTGCCTTATGCACCTAAATCCAACCAAAATTTGTTCAAGATCCCTTCAGTTTCCAGCTATTTATACTTGTAAATGTGGACAAGAAACTTCTCTACTTACGGCTCACCTTCCTCCACTAAGTAATTAAGACTGTTCAATGGCATCAGTCCCAGGACAAGCCCCTGAGGCAGTGCCTTGTTCCCAGTTCTCTGCCCAGCCCAGCAAAGCACTGCCTGGGCTGGCTTGTAGAAAACGCATGCGTGGAGGTGTGTGTGAGTCTGAATATTCAGGTTTAACTGCTTTTTGATCACTCTCCAGGAAATTGTGCTTCACTGCCGCGTTCAGGCATTTTCAATTTCCAGATCAGAATTTTTTTTTTCCATAAGAAGACTAAACATCTGTATATAGAGACTTTTCTGCTTTAGTTTTCTTTCTGACTATTCAGTACCTCCATTTGAAATATCACCACTGGTTTTACCTAAACTTAAATTTTATTTTGAAAAGATAAATGCTTATATAATTGTTTTAATGCCCTAAAAGGTTCATCAAAGAGAACTCAATTTCCCTCTCTCTCTTTCTCTCCCTCCCCTGCCTCAGTATTAGGGTTCAAACTCAATAGCACTCTACCTCTGATCTACAGATCTACATCCCCAACCCTTTTTATCTTTTGAATCCTGTATCTTTTTTTTTTTTTTTTTTTTTTTGGCAGTGCTGGGGATCGAACCCAGGGCCTTGTGCTTGCAAGGCAAGCACTCTACCGACTGAGCTATCTCCCCAGCCCCCTTTTTAATCTTATTTTGAGACAAGGTCTCACTAAGTTGTCAAGATTGGGCTTGAACTCATGATCAGCCCCAGCCTCCTGAGTTGCTGTTTGGAGTTCAACTTTTAAAGTCTGAATTTAAAATCTCCTTGGAGGCTTTTGATAAATAACTTTCCCAACTGTAGTTGGGAAAAAAGATGAAATGAGAAAGAACCTCTGAGTTCTTTTGTTCTTCATTATTTACTTTTAAATATGTCTAAGTATCCGTGCAGAACTCCATGGACCACTTCCCCAGTATTATCCTAACAACCTGAGATAAACACAACACGAGTGCAGAGTGTCTGTTGCCTCGTTAACAGCAAAGAGGAAAAAAAAATCTTAAATCCAGTTGCTGAGTGCTCCTAAATATGTGCACTCTTAAGGCTTGATATTATGTAGGTTATCAGCCTAAGTTAATTCAACCTTAATGTTCTTTACTTAAAAATATAGAAAGGTAGCTAATTATACCCTATGGGTAATGCATTTATTCCTCACTGTGATCTTGCTTATAATCTTTTTATGGTGGGGGTCAGTGGGGGGGATAGGCTACCAGGAATTGAACCCAGAGGCACTTGACCACTGAGCCACATCCCTAGCCTGTTTTTATTTTTTATCTTGAGACAGGGTCTTGCTAAGTTGCTTAGGGTTTCACTAAGTTGCTGAGGCTGGCTTTGAACTTGTGATCCTCTTGCCTTAGCCTCCCGAGCCTCTGATATTACAGGTGTGTGCCATCTTGCCTAGCCCTTGTCCATAATTTTAAGAAAGGAAAATCATTTTTCAATGTTAAACAGCTGGGGTCTTTTTTATTAAATGCTTGTTATATAAATTATTCTGTCAGTGTTGAAGGGAAGTTAGGTTCTGATCTGAAGGACCATAAAATGCATACAGAAATGATACAGTGAGTACTAATTAATAACTAAATGTAAGCATACACTTCCTTTTTTGGGGATAAGCATATATTTCTTAAAGTAATATAGAAATGCACAGTAGTCAGTTGAGTGACTGAGGAAGGCACAGATTTGCTGGAAAATGTTTTTTTGAAAAAGCTAAGTTTGAGTAATATCTATAGGCAGATAATAGACACAACAATTTAATCAGTATTTGGGTATCAATTTTCTGCTCTATAAGGAGTTTTAAAATGAACTGATGAAGTTCCTCTGTGTGTGTGTGTGTGTGTGTGTGTGTGTGTGTGTGTGTGTGTCCCGCTTTCAAGGGCTGAGCTTGCTGTCTTGCATAAACAGCAATGGTATAAAGAAGGTATATAGAAAACATGGTGGACACAGGGAGAACTAATCCCCCTGTGGATTAGACCCTGTCCCATTGTTTCCCCCACCCCCATACTGCAGATATGATGGTCTTCACAGATGTGTAACATGGTGTGTGGTCACCTGGAGCGGGCGTTCTGCCCTTCACTGTACTCCAAATATAACAGAGATCTTTTGCATTTGTTGTTGGATAGTTTATGGAGAACTTGATAAAATTTGGTGGACATGCTCTTAGATCCTATGTCTTGGCTTTGTTGATTTGTTAGAGATTTAGGTAATGATTTACTTCTAATGAAGAATTAGAATTTGAGTGTGGGGAGGAGTGTTGCTTTAAAACGGTATTTTGCTATCTGGTTTAACAAGACACCTGGCTCTCAATGAAGAGTGAATTTCTGGAGATGGATTTCATCATCTGTGAAGAATTCACTCAGCATCTTACTAAATTTCCGGAGGAAATCTACCCTGTTTTCTCCACAGTTGAACCCTTCCTGAACTTTCGTAGCGATACCAATGATGATAAATAACCCCTTTCTATCTACGTGTTTATCTGTACAGCTTTTAGTTTTACTGAGATAACCCCACTTAAGTGGAAAAGGAAAATTGAGAATTAGGGGTAGGCTCAATGAAAGATTTGGTAATTGTTTCTTTATAGCTTCTAGACTTCATTTGACAGTTCTAAGCATATTAAAGGCTGATGTAAAGACATTATTTTTAAGTCTCCATCCTCCAAAAGCCCAACGTGAGAGAGAAGAGAGAGAAACAATTTCTCACAGTATGTTTAACAGACAGTTTAGTCACTGTGTCTGTGTACACTCCTGCCTGAATTTGTTCACAGAACATCTGTTGTTGGTAGCAGAAATGTTCTCTACACCCAGCTCTTTCCTGAAGAAACACATTTTAGCAGGTCAGCGTGATCTGGGGCTCTAGAATTAGAAACGTGAGTGTGGGGAGGAGTGTGAATTTGGCCTATGTTCACTTAAAGTCAGGGGGTTATGTTTATCATATCCAGAAGGAAAGGAGCTGAGGATTTACAGCATGAGAAGTCACTGCGTCTACCAAGTGATTAAATGGTTATATGTGTGTGTGTTCAACAAACCAATGACCTTTCTTAAAATTATGGCCTAGGCTTCCAGGTTCAGCCATGTTTCTGACAGTTCCCAATACTGTACCCGAGGGACTGTATCAACTTTGCATTGTCACGAAGTCTTCTTGTTCCCATTGACCTAGACAAATAAATTTGCCTTGGGTGAACTGGTGGGCTTCTCTCTGGATTTGGTGAGGAGTTGTGAATATCCTTCTGCCTCGTCCACACGGTCCCTGAGATGTCACAGCTGCCCTTTGTGTCTTTAGGTTCTCCCTCTGGAGGTCCTGTTGTACTTTGCAAGGACTGTCCAGCAGCTGCCTTTACAGATATGGCCTTGTGGATGTTGGTTGAGAGTGCTCTCTGCTGGCATGATGCCTCTGCCCACCACCTCAGATGGGCTCAAGATGAACATCTGCCCGTCTGTGCCAACCACGTGGAATTCTTCACCTTTTTCTTTTCTGTCACTTTTTTAAAAAGCATGACATTAACATATACAAGTACATAAACATATACAACTTAACAACTTATAAAAAAAATTATAATGCAAACTTCTAAATAATCATTACCGAGATGAAAAATAGAACATGATCTGAACATCAGGACCTTCCTGTTCTTGTTTCTAATAGGAAAAGTCCAATTTAACAAAAAATGCTCGAATCATGTCAGAATTCCAGTTCTGATTCTGTTACAAACTTGGCGTATATTATTTCAGTTTTAGTTAATTTTGAGATTGTTCTTCAACAATCTCAAAATTTATTTATTTATTTTTTATCTATATCTATAAAGATTTTAGTATTTGTCTTTATGTTAATAAAATGGATTTCCATATCCCTTATTTTTCCACATAGAAAGATGGGTGCATCTGAATTTAAGTGTGATGAAATACAGGTGTAGTTGTTAGACCTCAGTCCTCTTTCCCAAATGTCCATCATAATTGAGTTGGTACTTTCCCATTATGCACTGTGGGGAGGAGGGAGAAAGGAACAGAACAGGAACAAGAGAAGACAGTGACCGTCACAGACTTGACACTCAGTTTCATTTCATTTCATCCACAAGAGCAGGATGCCTCTTTCCCCACTCCCAGCAGCCTCTGAAACACACCGAGAATGCGAGAGCTGGAAGGAACCTGCCAGTCCTCTGCTCAGTGCCCGTTTACATTCTGTAGACTGGCAAACCAGGGCCAGGAGAAGGTGAGTACTCCTGATGAGCACTTTGCTGGTCCACTGTCACCTCAGACCCCAGGGCACCGAGGAGCCTTGTCTCTGTAGTGCCTCTTCTGCTGCCCTCAACTTTCCGACTGTTCACTGAGACAGGGCTCACCCTGGGAATTTAATGGTCCAAGGCAGATTTGGTTTCTTTAGTTGGTTCATTTAGGAAATTCAGTTTAGCTCATTGTTGCCTGAAGGTGGTAGCCTCAAAGCTGCTCCTGAAATCTCTCTTCACTTATCCCTGATTTCATTAACATTCAAATTAGTCTAAGAGAAATAAGGAAAGGAAACATTTGTGAAGTCCTGTGTGATTGTTTCATCTTAATGGCATTTGGTGCTTATTTTTAGGGTTATAATGGGCCATTAGTACCTCAATGGACTTTAAAACAATAAAAGAGCCACAGGTTACAAGGGAAAGAAAGATAAAGTGTTGGAAATAATATACCAATGCTCTACTCTGAATTTGCACTTTGCCAGTTTATTACTTCCTGAAGAGGACTTAGTAGGATTCATATGTAAAAGGTGAAGGTGGGATATGGCTCGCTAAAGAAGCATTATGTGAAAATTTTTACAAGCAAGAAACATTAAATTAGTTATCCTCATTTGTTTATTATTTCAAATTATTTTGTACTTGAACCAAAAATAGGCATAAAATTGGAGAGGGGAGAGAGTGGAAATTACCCCTGAACAGAGGTAGGAAATATAGTTGTCTTGTTTTCTTAAACCACAGCAGCATTGACATTATATTCTGTTGTCATTTAAGTATTTAGAAGCTGAGATGGGAGACTCAGATCCAAGTAGACAGTCGTGGGACATTGAGGATCACGTCTCATCTTTGTACTTAGCTTCCTTCTCTGGAAAACAATTTACGAACTCCATGTTCCCTTCTAAGCTCTGGTCTCTTGGTGCTTTACTGTTTAAGGGTGATGTATGTCAAGTTTATTGGCCCAAAGATATAACCGAGCATAAGTTCTAATAGTCTGAGTTGTCTAAAATCAAGTTTGTGTTGACATAAAAATTTTCTAAGCACATATTGCAAGTGAGTCATTGGGCTGGCTATTGCACTGGAATCAAAGATGAATGATTTTGAAGCTTTCCTCCGGCAGCACAGAGCTCGCAGAGAGATAAGATATGTATGAATAGCGTGTGTACGAGGTTGATGAGGGTGATATTATTGAGTCTCACCCCACCCCTGGGTGTTGTCTTTAAAACATAGACTTAATCATGCTTCTACTTAGTTTGTTTTCCAGCTCCCCTTCACCAGCAGGTTAAAGCCTAAGCTCTTTAGCATCTGAGAACCTTCAGGAACTGACAACCTGCTTTGTCTCTCCTCGCCTGTGGAATCCCCCTTTTCTCCACCCCGTTCCTTGCCTGTGCCTTCACATGTAAGGAGGATATCCTTCAACTGGAATGCTGGCTTGCCTTGTCCCTTTCTCTCCGCAGTATGTCCCAGACCATTCCCTCTCCGTCATAACCGCTGCCTTTCATACCTTGCCGTCTCCTACTCACACTCTGCAAGTTATCCTGTGGGTGGGTGCCCGAGTCCCTGCCAAGCTCCTGGGCTCCCCAGGGCAGCCGCTCACAGCCCTTCTCCACTTCTCCACACAGCCGCACAGAACCTCATACCCTCCACCGGCCTCCGCAGAGCCTGTGGTCCTCTGTGTATTGCGTTTCCATGTTTATCTGCCTGCGTTACAGCAAGGCCCTTGGGAGCAGGACCTTGCCTTTTCACTCGTGTGGCCCCAGCACAATCCAGTGCCTGAGGATGTAAATACTGTTGGTGTTTGTGGAGGTTTTGAAGACTTTTGAAAAAGTTGTCCAGAACTCAGGAGAGAGCTCCGAGTCAAAGCTGAGGAGCACCTAGTGGGACTGTGGCGGGGACAGAGTGAGGATGGAGAGAGCAAAGGGTAAAGCAGTGAAGACTGCGCTCGCAGGCCTTTAATTTAGGGGGCTGGGAAGAGAGCAGCTGGGGAAGAAGAAAATCAACTAGGACAAGAGGTCATTCCTGGTGCTTAAGGATGGGAAGAGTTAGAAAAAGAGGCTGTTGAATCTGTCCTCAGGTGGCTGGCCATTGGTGACCTTTGAAAGAGTGATTGAAAGGCAGTGAATTTTGGGGAAAGGTGGAGGATCAGAGGTCGCAGCTTCTATCTTCTTAGGGAATTTGGAGAAACATGTTTTGAGATGGAGACGAATCACCTCAATGTTGTCATTAGGCGGAGCTGGAGCCCCAGTAGAAATGTGTCCTCCACTCTGTTGTTACTTCTTTGGTGCAAAGGATGACTTCATTTGGTGTGCTCTGGGGCGGTGCTTGTGAATTTCATGAAGCTGACTTTTCAAAGCCAAATGATAATATAATTGAAGGTTTTAATCTTATATGTTGGTATTCAATAGACTTGGAATTTTTAGCCCTAGGGAAGGTTGCCCAAGCTAGTGAAACCAGGAATTAAATCCCCTGTTGAAAATAAGAGAAGAGCAAAGGCTAAAATATGAGATTAACAGAATGGAAATTATAGACAAAAGGGCTATTTAACTTCTGTTGGATTTTATGGCTTACCAAAACTTCTCCAAGTGTGGTAATCCCGAAAGAAGTGCCCTCCTGCGTGTAGTTGGGAGGGAAGTCAGGTGCAGGAGCAACAGGAAAATGAACAATCATTGCTTTTTCAGATAGGTAAAGACACTTTTTGCCTTTTTTTTTTTTTTTTTTTTTTTTTAATGGTAACCAACCCACAAAAGATAGAATAGCAAAGACAGTCATCCGAATGAGCCAGGTCTTAACAAAGCACTGTGGATTGTTTCAACAAAGGCTTTTTGTTTTGTTTTTGTGTCCATAGCCAGTCTGCTGTCTCAGCAATTCTATTTTAACTCCTGATAAAGTAACTTGAGTGGCCTCTGCATTTCACTCAGTGCAGCGTAAAAATGCTACACTGAAGGTCCTGTGGATAAGGGTTGTTATCACTCTCCATACGGCTGAAGTCTCTGGTGTTGGCATAGAATCTGCAGGCCATTTGATATTGAGTGACCTTGGTAATGCTCCTCCACTGCCAGTGATAGGGCTTTTTAATTCTGACGTGAAATGAGATCGCCTCCAATTTGGCTGTGTTCTGGTGGCACTCGGCTGGAACTTGCAGACTGTTAGCACGCTCCCATTAATCATGGGCACCAGAAAGCTTCCACCTTCATTTAAGTCAGATTTAGTTCTTTAAGTCTTCTTGCATTAATTTTGGATCCATGAAGAGAAGAAATGTTAAGAACGGGCTTCCTACCATGATAAATGACATTTTGATAGTAAAATTTTCCATGGCATGCAATGAAAACTAAAGCTAACAGTTTATCCGATGGCTTAAGTATTTATATTTAATTCTCAAGCTTTTTGGAGATTTCCTGCTTCTTTAATAGGAATTAACCATAGAGGAAAGTATTAATCAAAATGGCCTTTAATAAAAACACCCTTTTACATAAATAAGATTGTCTTTGGTATTTAATATCCATGTCCCAGGACATGGGAAAAAACTCTTCTTACCAGTATGTGTTAATATATTAGTCAGCAAATTCATTTCCAGTTTGACTATTGAGCTGATGACCACGATGAGTAGTGTTTTTCTCTCTGTGACTCTCCACTTTCCCCATCCTAATCCCTTTATTCTGCTGAATATGCTGTGTTGAGGGAAATGAAAAGTCACTTGGAATTATGTTAAAATAATTTTTAGGCCGTCTCCTCATTTTTCTTTCTCCCCTGGCAAAGAAACCCATCCAAACCCATTTCAGATGTGGCATTCTGTCACCATCTCCTCTCTTCCACCTTACTCCTTCCCAAAATCGTCTGGGAAATGGAAATACAGCTTTCCTGTGACATCTGTCCTGCCTGACCGGAAAGCTTCTGGAGTTGCCTGGGATGTAGTTAGCTTTTTAATTCTGAATGTGGGCTATTTCCCTGAACTTCTACTAAGACTGAATTTCCTTGGATAGATAACCCTGATTGAACCTTGAATGTCATCTTCAGTTTCTCATCAGTTCCACCTAGTCTTTCTTCATCTTCTCATTTCTTATATATCTGAGTTGTGTGTATGGGGGGTCGTCCATATAATGTGAGACCATTACACTCTGCATTGATGCTGGTCCCAGACACCAGGTGAGCAATGGGCCCAGCACCTCTCTCGGTGGTCACGGTACCCTTTTTAGGTACACTGCCAAATGAATATGGTGATTGTTCATTTAATGAACTCACTGAACACGTGTGGCAGATCACGAAAGGCTCAGAAACCAGTAGGAGGACTTTGACTTTGACTTTCAGTACATGGGAAGCCATTGGAGGGATTGGAACTTGAGAGTCACATAATCTGACTCATAGTTGTTAAAAGGATGAATTAGGCCCTGCGTTACCAGTTTAAAATAAGGTGTGGAAGCAGGAAGCTGGGTCAAGGTTGCTGCAGTAATCAGGTGAGGTTTGGTAGTGGGCTGAATCAGGAAGCTTCCCTGCATTTGTAGCTGAAGTGGGATGTTACCATAAGAGTGAGAGCACTCCAGACATTTCAGGGAAATCTTGGCATGTAAGGCACTTCTACCATAGTAAAATCAAAGCATTGCCTGAAACAAAACTGTTTTGGGACTAAAATAGATACCAGACAGTATTCCCCTCCCCCATTGACCTGTACCACATCATCTAGATTCTTTGTTATGTCTTCCCCATTAAAGTGGGGATCACTAGGGACATAATTAAAGAAACAGAATAATCTTCCTTTTCCTTTAAACCTTTTATCATTTCTCCCATGAACTATGTAGGAAATCTCAAAATTGTGTGCCCCTCTTCAGGGGTCCATCTGGCACCTCCTCTGAGTAGGGAAGACTTCTCTTACCTTCACCAAATGACCACCTTTAATCTCCGTGGGTGTCCGCCTTACTCTGAACTGGTTTTCTCCTACTGTATTGGAGAGGCCAGGAGACTCAGCATTGCCCTGGAACTTGGAGCCCATTCCAGACCTCCTGAGTGAAGCATGGGAGTGGGCCAGCAGTGCCCTCAATGAGTCCTCCTGGGGATTCTTAGGTGCCTCGTCATGTGATTTGTTTAATTAGGCAACTGAATTGTGAGCACCTGAAGGTTGGAACAAAACCACAGGACCTGCTAGCCTGTCACAAGCTGGGATTCCAGCACACAAGTCTTCAGCTTCAGGGTTTGAGCTCTTGCCTACTGCTGTTGTCTCTGTTGTTAGCAGAATGGGGACTTGAGAAACAGGGCTTCCATGTCCTTGCCTTGTCCTTCTGTGTTTTCTCCAAGTTAGCACTGCCTTGTCCATCTGGAAGAAGAATATTCAGAAGTTTAGAAAGAAATGTCTGGCCAAAGCACTTGCCAGAAAAATCCTAGAACCTGTAGATCAGAAAGAAAACACAATTGTCACCAACGTAACTGCCTTTTTCTAGCTTTCTGCTGGATTAAAAGTGGATGACATTCATCCCCATTCTCCAGGCAAAATGAGACTCATTCCCTTCAGACTTCCTTCTTCCTCAACCTCTGGGTCATAGTTGGCATATTACCAGTTGGCCTTCTTTCTTTCTTTACCTGCAGTTAAAGACGTTATGCTCTAGCTCCTGGGACATTTTGTCTTTAAAAGGTTTACTTTTAGACCTTTTAGAAAGGTTTGGGCTTAACTATTATTGCCATACATTTTTGCTTTGTCCTTTTATGTTTTATGTTACTTTGGATGCTACATGTCATTGAAGTGATAATTGGTGAAGAACTGTTCTTATGGTCTCAAATATGCATTTACTGCAAGATAGATTTGAGTGTAGTACTTGATCTGTAATAATGTGCTTTCATGCATTGTGAGTAGTCCTGTGTAATTGCATAACAACTTTAAAAGTGGGGAAGGGAGAAAGAATGCATCATTAGTCTAATAGTATACAAAAAGGCATATTTATCTGAAATCTTGTCATTTAAAATTGCTGCCAAATTATCTAGGAAAATGTCCATGGAAAAGATCTGCATTAAGTGTGTTTGAGATTTAACACAACTTTTCAACTTCCTCAATATTCCTACAAATAACTAACTTGAAAATGTTTGCACATCTAAAGTGTCTTAATTATGTTCAAGTTTGTTGGTTCTTGAAGACAATTCAAATAAATTGGAGTTAAATTGCTTTGAGGAACTGATGGAAAATCCAAATGTATTTTTAGAAAATTCATTGAGCCTTAAGGGCAAGACAGACTCTTAAGATTCAATAAGGTTTCTTTGTCTTTTCCAGTATAGTCAGACCCAATGAATTAATGAAGTGGGAGGTAAATCCCCCCTGTTTTTAAATATACCTGAGTTTGATTTTCATTAAGAAAGTGAGTTCTCTACTATTTCCAAAGCATAATATTTAAGTGCAGTCAGTTTTTCCTGTGTGCTTACTTGGAAGCTCAAACTAGATTCTTTAGCTATATAATACCTGCTACAGCTGCTGGTCTAGAATTGATTTTCTTCTAAACATGAATGCTTGTAGTCTGGTGTATTCTTAGTCCTCCTGGACCAAGATAAAGATATCTGCTACCACTGGCCTTTTACCTGTTGTCCTTAATCTGATGGAAAATAACTGAGATGGAAATTTATAAGCTTTGATCTACTAGAAACTTTATACCCGGGTTTCATAATCCATAAGACCAATAAAATATTTGCTTTCCTTCAGTTCCCGCACAGATATTTTAAACGCAAATCACATCATGATGGCAAAGTGCTTTCTGTTTAGAAAAGTGTCCATAGCATTGACTTTAAAAATCAGTGATCTGAAAAAAAGATTTTTAAACCCTGGCTCATTGTAGAACATTCTCACTGAAGCAGCACATCATGACCATTATTTTTATAATTAACTTTGGAACTGGAGTCCTCCCAATGCTTAATGACCTTGAATTATATAGCAGGAGGATTAGGAAAGATTTCAAACTGTTAAAAACAAATCACATTCAGATTTTAAAATATGGTATGTCCAGAACCCTGGGCTATTGAGAAAGACCACAACTGCTTTTGACCTGAATGTTTCCAAACTTCCCTAGGCTTTCATGACCTGAAAAAGGATGGTCTATTTACCTGGTCTTTCTGCTTTTAATGTGGCAGTGTTTGTTTCAAGTTCTTCTTTCATCATTCCTACTCTTCTTTCTCACACTTTCTAACAAGTTGGCAAGCTCCTCACATTTTCCTTTACTATCCACTCATCTTACTATGTTGCTTCCTTAGAGAATTTTTAAAAATTCCATTTTATTCCCACTATGCATTCAGTTTTTGTTTCTTCTTCTCCTCTCCCTCTTATTTAAGCAAGTCATACTTATTAGACATCTATTTAAGGACTTTCCCTTCCTCAGGTTGTATTTCAAAACCTTTACAATAAGCTGAAGAACATTTCAATGCATAGTGGACTGGTCATGAAACTATACATATGAAAAATCATGATGATAATTCATACAAGTCAGTGTTTAAGTAGTCACATGTATTTACTAGCATCAATATGGACTTACTTTCATTCAGTAACTCTTATTGTGGTTTATTTAGAATTCATATATTTGCATAGTTTTGAGCTGAATCCTAGCATCTTGAGGTTGGTAGAAATAGAGTGATAAAGCTGAGTACAGTCATGTGACTTTGGTCAGCACCAGAGGCTACTCTTCTACCTCCTGTTAAAAGCGGGGTTCTCACAGTATCCCCGGTGACCCCATGCTGTCCACCATTTTCCCTCCTAGCCTCCTCTCCTACTACTTCTCCTTCACTCAGTTCATATTACTCTTCCCTCTAGCTGTTTCCCAGAAAGATGGATCCTTCCAGGGCTGGGGATATAGCTCAGTTGGTAGAGTGCTTGCCTTGCATGCACAAGGCCCTGGGTTCAATCCCCAGCACTGAAAAACAAAAAAAAAAAAAAAAAAAAAAAAAAAGAAAAGATGGATCCTTCCTTCTTTACTCAGATGTCACCACTCCTTGACAGTCTGACTGCCCTGATACTACCAATCCCTGCAGTCCCTCATCTTTCTCACCTTCTTTTCCTCTTACCACTGAGGGCCTTTTACCATGTTATGCAGCTCACTCACTCTTTAGTTACCTGTGCCCTCATTAGAGCAGAAACTCTGAGCAGGCAGGAATCTTTTTTGTGTTCACTGTGGAATCTCCTCTTCCTATTATAGTACTTGGCAGGTTGTAGGTGCTTAAGAACTATTTGTGGAATGAATAGGTAAGTATGGGGGACACTTTGACCTGAAGTTGTAACACCTGAGTTGGGAGAGAGAATTGTTTTAGAGGGTAATGATTTAAAACTGTGAGTCTACTTCTTTGGCAATAGTTACACCTTTTTACTCCTTTTCTTTCATTTAAAATATCAACAGAACCTCTGTCCTATGTGGGGCACCATAGAGGAGCCAAGGAAGAATGACTCATGGCTTCTTCCTTCAAAGAGCTTATGACTTAGAAAAGAAAGGAAGATGTATATAGAATGAAAATAAAAGGGACTACAGTGGTTTGGTGGTGCAAGCAAAATGTCACAGGAAATCAGTCCTTAGAGCTACAGTGTCATCACTGTGATACTAAAGAAATCAGGAGGGAAGGCTGGAGTGACGAGGGAAGTTTGTGGAAGAGAAGATCTGAGGTCAACCTCAAAGGAGTGATGGTGTTTTGCTCAACCCGTCTTGAAGTAATGCGTTGAGTCTTGTTGCCCACAAGCATGGCAGCTGCCTCCATAGGCCAGGAGAGGCTGAGCGGTCATTGTCTGTAAGAGGGTTTGGAAAACAGTGATAGTAATGTACATTATAGTAATATGCATGCTAGTATGTATAGTTAATATAAATTGAAGAATTTATAAAGTAATTTCTAGAATGAGGTATCAAGGACTTCTTTTCTGTCTTAAACTGATGGCTCTGCTAGTATTTTATTACTCCTATGAGATTGTGTGTGTGTGTGTGTGTGTGCTTGTGTATGCTGCAGATTGACTGAGGGCTAGGCAGGTCTACTACTAAAGGTGCACCCTCCAGCCTCCCCCCTCTGAGATATGTAGCATTTTCCCCTACAGACTTTCTTTCCCTCTGAGGGAGAGACAAGAATTCTCTTAATTTCAGAATACTTTTTTTGGAGGGTGAGGGTGCTGGGTCTAGAACCCAGGGTTTCTTGCATGCTAGGCAAATATTCTACCACTGAACTACACCCCTATCCCTCAAATATTCTTTAAGATGAACATTGATTTGGATAATTTCTTGTTGGACCCTTTTTTAAAAAATCATTATTGTGGTAGAAAATGTAGGTGCAGAAAAATGTTATATTGGAATTAGCTTAAAATCTTCCAGGAAAGAGTTTAAGGGTGCTAAAACTCCAAATGGATTTATTGATGCACTCGATGAAGGCCAGTGTTACCTTATACATTGTTAAGTGTGTAGTCCAGGGGCGCTTAACCATTGAGCCACATCCCCACCACACCTTTTTTTTGTTTTAAATTTTGAGACAGGGTATCGCTAAGTTGCTTAGGGCCTTGCTAAGTTGCTGAGTCTGGCTTTGAACTTAAGATCCTTCTGCCTCAGCCTCCCATGCCACAGATTAGAGGCACGAGCCTCTAATGAACAGAAATCTATTGACTCATGGTTCTGGAGATTAGGAAGTCCAAGATCACGGGCCTGGCATGTGGCACAAGCCTGGCATATGACCCGGACCTTCTTGTTGCGTCGTCTTGTGATGGGTGGGCAGAGGGAGGGCAAGAGGAGGAGAACCCACTCCTGCAATAAAAATGTTAGTGCATTTACGAAGGTGGAGCCTTCGTGACCTGAATGAAGGCCCCATCCCAGCACCATCTCAGTGGCAGCTAAATTTCAACATGAGTTTTGAAGGAGGCAAACATGTAACCCATAGCCATAGTATGAAAAGAAATGGAGGAGAGCAATTTCCCACCATAGCAAAATAATTATCTTCATGTCACTGCTCTCAGGAAGAACTAGCTATGGGGCCAGGAGGCCTGAATTCTAATCTTAGTTCCATCACATACAAAAGTTTATTTTTTGTGTGTCTCAAAAACCTTCATACATAAAATATGGATAATTATAATCCCCATCTCTTAGGGTCAGTACAAAGAGTAAATGATGTGCTACATATAAGGCACCTACAACAGTGAGCCCTCAAAGTTAGAATTACTAGTATGCAGTAGATACTGTTGTGCCTGATGAGATTTGTTATCACACTGTCCTTTTCCCCTGACAAAAGATAATTTTGCTTGGGACCTTCGAGATGAATTCGAGACCAACAGTAACTGTTTCTTGCCCAGAGTTACGTAGCTGTTGAGCACTCAGATGGACATCTCTCATGCTCAATTCTTCTCCCAGCTTTCAGGAGCCTCTATTTTATTAGAACCTTTGTGAGAAACCGAAATTGATTAGGAAACATCTCCGCTATCCCAGAAAAATGGGAGAAAGGACAAGAGAAGAGCAGGGCAGGTGCAAGTGTCCCAGGAGAAACAGTCTCTGATGTCTCTCCCAGGGAGGGTGGGGCCCACTTATCTCCCGAGAGCTCCAGATGCCCTGTGACTGAAGTCCACGTGGAGAAGCCCAGGGCAGGTTGCACAACTTCCTCCTGCAGCTGCGTGAGTCCATCCTGCACCGTGATGTCAGGCTCCACAGAGCGCAGGGTCCTCTGGCGGTCCATTGTTGTTGTCAGTCTCAGCTGTCCGCTTTCTCTGGAGCCGCGCTGCTGACTCCAGGGGGTGTCTGCCTTCTGTTCATGGGAGCCACTTTCTTTCTGAGTCTTGGGCTTGTCTTTTGGACCAGCAGACAGCGACATGACACACAGCAACATATTGCAGAATACCGGTGGCAGTCCTCCTAGCCGTGGCGTAACTGCAGCCCTGCCTGTTGTTGTAGATACAGGCTGCAGTTACACCACGGGGTTGCCCCTGGTGAAGGAGTTTTATTCTGACAATGTGCCCTGGGAGGACTTGACGCTCTCTCCCTCCCACTCGCTGTAGCTCAGGCAGGGCCTGGGCGGGAGGGCCTCAGGGACATGCTAGGTGCTTGTGCTGGGAGTGTGGGTGTCCTCAGCCTGCGGGCTACAGAGAGGAGCGTCAGGCAGGCTTGCTCTTCTGCCATCCTCTGCCTTCACTGCTTGTTCTCAGGTGGCTGAGGCTCAGTGGCAAGAAGTGGAAGGCGCAAAGGGCATGCTCACTGGCACTGTCTTCGGGAGCCTGGGGAAAGGGAGAGTAAAGGTGGAAGGGTCTGTGGGGGATTGGCAAGGTCCAGTCTCTGGAGGCACAGGCTTGACCTGAAATGTGCAGCCTGCCTCTGGGTTATCTGATGCTGGAGCATAAATATGTAGCCATGGCCTCATGGAATTTTCTGTTTACCAAAAATAGGTATCATGTGGGTCACAACCTGTGGCAAACACGATCGTCCTTATTTTGACTCACTAAAATGAACCAGTCAGTGTTCCTCACCCTGACTCAGCCACAGTGTGCCACGATTTGCTCTACAACGGACCTCTGTGTGGTGGGGTCAACATTCAGTATTTGATGACACTTTGCACTTCAGTGGAAACTCCAGCGGTAATGTTGTACCTTGTGTATAGGATCTGCTCCTTCAGCAGCGAAAAAGTGATCCCGTTAAATGGGAAACACCCTGTGAGGCTCCAGATGTCCGTCATGGGAGCATCATATTCTTCCCACCGGTAGAGTTCAGGGCACAGTACCACAGAGTACTGCAGATCATGTCCAGCTTCTGCCAAGCTGTGAACCTGCCACCCAGGTAAAGGTTGCAGAGTTTGATGTTTCCTTTGGCATCCGCCGGAATTGGAACGCACTCCGTCTTCATATTTCTGTGCACAGTCCCCTTCTTGAGTCAGTAGCCCCCGGTGCACATGATCTGTGTGAACGCTGTAGACCTTCTCCACCTGCAGGCTCCATCTCCGCACAGGCGTTTTCAATAATGTGAAATGACCTAATTACATGTGGGTGTTCTCCCTTTGGCAGGACTTTCAGGGTTACCTCTCTTCTGGTGAGGAGATGGCAGGCCAGTTTCACCTGGGCAAAGCTACCCTGGCTGATCGATGTTCCCCGGGACCCTATAATGGTTTGTGAGGGTCTCCTCGAAGGAGGAGTCATCCAGGAGTCCCAGCCACCGAGGTCCCATCTCACTACTCTTGCTATACAATGTAAATAGCAACACCACCTAAAGAGTCTAGAAAGAAGAGGAAGAGGGAAAAGAAGCAGCAGCAGCAGCAGCAGAGGAGGAAGGAGAAGAAGAAAAAGAAAAAGGGGGGAACCCGTAAGATGCCAAAACCTAAAAACCAAAATTAAAAGGCCAAATGACCCACTGTCTTTGATTCTCACAGATCACCAACCAAGAACTGTCTGTGCTTAAAGATCAAAAAACAGCTGTGACCAGGGGCTTACTTATACAGGTGGTGCCTCGTGATGGCTCCTTGTGAGGTCCAGAGCAAGTGGTGGCCCAGGTCATCCCTGGGTGTGACTCTCGGTGGTCACCTTACTTTTTGCCCTTACTTGGAATGATCAGTGGCAAAAAGATAGCACTTCACTCACATGGTGATACTGTAATAAATGCTCTGTTCCCTGAAATAGGGGTATTATTCACCCCCAGTGGGGCTGAGAGGAATGGAGCTTTCATCATACTTTCCCCATAAAGTTCTCAGCAGATTTCTCACCAGAAGCCCTGGAACCCAGAAGACAGTGGGATTGATATATTCGAAGAGATGAAAGACAAAACCTTTCAACCCAGAATCCTATAACCACAAAAAGTGTCCTTCCCAGTGGAGGGGGAAACGGAGGTGTTCCCAGATGTCTCAGTCCCTTTGTGCTGTTGTAACAAAATGCCTTAAACTGGGTAATTTATTAATAACAGAAATTGATTTTTTGCAGTTTTAGAATCTGGTAAGTCCAAGGTCCAGGCACCAGGACACTCAGTGTGTGGAGAGGGCTGACTTCTCCTTCTGATATGGTACCTAGGTGCTGTTTGTACCTGGTGAAAGGGCAGAGGGTTGAACTGACTTCCTCAGCAACCCCGCCTATTTTTGCAGTACTGGCAACCCTGGACCAGTACAGAACCCTGGGCCTCTCACATGCCAGGCAACACTCTACTACTGAACTACATCCTCAACCCTTTTATTTTATTTTGAGACAGGGTCTCACTAAGCTGGCAAGATGAACCTCAAATGTGTGATCCTCCTGCCTCAGTGTCACAAATAGCTAGGATTTCAGGTGTACCACTGCACCCAGCTTAATGAATGTACTTTTTAAAGTGTGCAGTGCTGGGGATGAAACCAGGGCCTTGTGCATGCTAGACAATATTTCTTTTTTAAAGATACTCCTCCCATCCTTGAGGTTGAGCCCCCTGACCCAGTCACATCCTGAAAGCCCCGTACCTCTCAATTCCATGGCATTGGGGTTGAAGTTGCTGCAGAAATTTTGGAAGGTTATGCATGCATGTTCAAAACACAGCACCAGATGAAGAAGACAAAGGGAGTTGGTCACCCCTATATATGCCCTGTATGAGGGGAGTCCTTCAGCTTGGACTGAAGGACAAGAGGAACTCAGAGCTTAATGAAGACAGAAAGATCTCTGGTAAAGGCATATTTGTAACCATTATAAAAGCTAATGGAACTTTTGTTTTCCACATGATTTAAGAGCCTGCTGCTCTCTGCGCTGCTCTGTGCTGGGGCCAAGTAGGACAGCTTCACAGAGTGCTGTGGTGGGCGGGGCCATGGGTCCTTGGGTCCTTGGGTGGCCCTCTCCCAGCATCATGGGGAGGAAGACCAGTGTACAGTTGGGAGGTCAGCAGGGATGTGAGGGTTGGAAATGGCCACGTGTTACTCCGGCACTGCAACCCCTTGGACCAGGGCTGGGGAGGTGAAGCCTGCACCCTTCTGGGTCTATTTGCAGGCCAGTTCACCCCATTGCCCATCACCCTAGGCTGTCAGGCACCAGTTGGCCACTGGTCTGTCTGTGCCTGGGCATTGGAGACTCATGTATTGTGAAGGTATGAGAGTCAGAGTTTTGCAAAGGACCTGTGCCCAATTCTTGTTGAAGTTGCTTTCCCAGGTACAGCAAGGTTCCAGCCAAGAAGCAAATCCTTCTCCCCCTTTTCTGTGAAGATCTTTAAGAATTTCTTCCATGTCCTAGTATATCCTTGGCTTCATACTATGGTAATATTCTAGTGCCACCATCACAAAAGACTATAAAACTTGAGGCTTAAAACAGCAGAAATTTACTGTCTTATAGGCCCAGAGACTAAAAACCCCAAATCAAGGTGGTGGCAGAGCCCTGCTTCCTCAGACCTCTGGAGAAGGGTCCTTTGTGGCCCCTTGCAGCATCTGGTAGCTGCCGCTCCAATCTCTGCCTTTCTCTTCAGGTGACCGTTTTCTTTCTGTCTTCACAGTCTCATGGTGTCTCTGTTTTGCCTTCTTATAAGAACATCAGTCATGTTCGGGCCCATTCAGATAACCTCATTTTAATCCAGTGATACCAGGAAAGACCCTATTTCCAAGTCTGTCAGTTTAACTATAACTAGACTTTGCTTGGCAACTGGCGGGTGACCAAGATGGCCACAACCATGCCTAAGGATACTTTTCTGTCACTCTAGCTGTGGGTGTTTTTTTTAATCTACCTTGTAGAGGGCTGTGTGCAAAGTCTAACACAGTGCCTGAGCAGAGCAGAGCACTTGGAAGTATTTGGTGAATGAACCTCACTCCAGCTTCCCAGAAAGGGTAACATCCCAGTCTTACAAAGGTGGCTTATGAGTTTCCAGGAGATTAAAATGCTGCCCCCTAGGTCTCATGGATATTAGTAGTGCCAAGTCTGTCTGGATTCCAAGCAGCTATTTGACTGCTTCTTGACATACAGCCCCCTTGATAATTAACCTCCTGTTACAAACACATAAAGGTTGGTTTTTCATTGTCCTTGCAAATTTGTCACAGCCTTATTCAAAAGGGAGTGGAAATAACAATAAGTAAGTGTTGAGAGAAGAGGTAACAAGAATATGGAAAATAGATTCAATGTCATCTCTCTGGTGAGTCATTAGAGCTGTTCTGGAATATTCTAATTTTCCTCCTTGGACAAGAGGCAGGATTACACTTCCCGTTCCTACTGAAGTTAGATACAACCATGCAGTTCGTTTCAGCCAACAAAAGGGAAGCGGATGTAACCCTGGTAACTTCTGGGGAGAAGTTCCAGGGGTGTTTGAGTGGAAAGCATCATACTGTCATTACACTATTGTGTACTCACACAAGCATAAGGGGAGGGGCAACTCTATCTGCCTCCAGATCTTTAGGTGGTTGTGGTGAGCAAAGCCCCCACCAGCTCTATCTGGATGAAAGGAATGTGCCAGAAATTTCTAGAGTAAAGCCACTGAGATTTTGGGATTATTTCTAACTCTGGCATATTCTAGCTTATTGTGGTTAATTAAGTACATTTAGGAATAACATAGAAAGAGAAAAGTCAGTAAGGACTTCCCACAGAGAAGCTTATTTTGAAAATAGTTCTTTAAAGCTTCTTGCGGTAGTTAGCATTTCTAAATTAAATTCACGAGATGGTTAGATGACCATCTAGTTCTGGGACCTTACTTTTTTCTTCTATATTTAAAACTTTGGTCTACAAAGAAATGTTTGTCCCTTGTCCTTGTTTTAAAGGACAATGTTAGATTTTTGCTTTTTTCTTGACAGGAACTAGGGGGGAAATTTGTGTTTGGGAAACTAGAGGCCTCAACAAACAGTGATATTCTTATCCAAGCAGCATGTTAAGAACAGTATGTTTTCCTCCAAATTTGTGTTGCAGGAGTATTTGTTAAACATAGCTCTTCTATTACCTCTAGGACCTTGTTTCTAGCTGTAGTTCCTGGCACACACCTGGCTTTAAATTATGTTCTGCTTTGTAGTTTCTCTCTCAGCATCGTGTTTGAAGAGCCTTTGATCAATCATGGTGACTTGCTCTTATGTCTCAGTCTAGAGACTATAAACTCATTTTTTAATGAACACAGCCAGGATATTACAAACAGAAATCTGTTGCAACTTGACGAGAGGAAATTTTTCTTGATTTCCCCTGAGTTGGAATACATGGCAGAGGAGTCTGACCAGTTTACTAGATTTTACAAATTTAATAAGAGTAAGAAAATTAGTCATTTGCCTTAAACTTGCACTACCTCATTTCATATTTCATCTATTGCTGTACCATTTGTTATACCGCTGTTTAAACATTTCTATGACGTGAACTTCATGATAGCAAAAAACATGCATTATCTTTTAAACTGGGTATAAAAGGGAGACTCACTGAAAGTACATACTAATAATTTGCCAGCCTTTCACATTTTTAATATGTGGAAAACGTTGCAGCGTTTTGGTCTTTTAAGGTTGAAAGTGTCCCATTCATTTTGACTATTTTTAATTTTATTGCCAAGAATATCAAAACTAATATCACCCTTACAAATGGTCTAGCCCAGTAGTTTCTGTTTCCTGGGAGAGGAAATCTCTGTTTCAAACACAATCTTATGTGGTATCTAATACATAAAACAATTTTTTTTAATGTTTGAAGAGTATTCAATTTCATAATCAAACTTCTTACAGTGTTAATTAGTGAGGGAAAAAAAAAGATTTTGAACAAAAATAAAGGACTTAGTAAGCCTTGGTCTCCACCTTGTGTTTCATTTGTCAAGTACTTGAAAAACTTTGAATTATATAGATAAGTAACTGCAAGTAGTAACAATTTATATTGGTTTATTTTGCAAGGTTCTCAGAAACTTCAGATTTGTAGATATAATAGGAATAGCTCACTTTTAGGACCAAAGGAAAAATTGATTTAGCAGCACAAGTTAATGAATTAATTCCCTGTGTTATGTTAAAATTTGGTATGTAAGACTATTAAACCTGAGTGTTAAATTTTATCCTTCCTTTAAGTTAAATGTTTAAAGAAAATTACATCAAACACTTGAAGAATTCCAGAACTCTGTGGAGAATACCACTCAAAAACTACTAGGTGTGTTTTTTGTAACATATTGAGAGAATGAGAGTGTAGATTCTGACTGTTTATTTTAGAGATACTGATTAATGTTGGAGAAGATGTGAAAATATTCCCCATTATAAAGGGTTAGATTAGTCTGAGAGAATCCTCATTAAAAAAACATTGTTTTCTGGAAGTTTCAAAAATGTTTTTAAAATTTCAGTTTAGTCAATTACAAGTAACTGTCAGCTCAGACCACTAACTGTTAACCCATAAATAACAGAGGTAGTATTATTTAGCTGACTTCTGGTGACATGTGTGATTTTCAGTTAGTTTGGTGTTGTCATAGATCCTCATGACTATTTTCATAGGAATTTTTAAAATCTGCTTTGCAGTTCTGAATTAGAAACTTTCTCTCTCCACTCCCACTGTGAGATAGATAACAGGAAAATGAAAAATTTTTATTCCCTGGTTTAACACACACACACACACACAAAAAGTCTATATTTTTATCTCCTCACTGAAGTGACTGGCTGTCTCATCTTTGAGAAAGAATTGTGAATCCTGCATTACACAGGACCTCTGAAGAGACCTAATTTAGTTTTGTGCCTTTAGGTACATGGATTTGTGAAGCTGTGTAAAGAGAAAACTTTTCCAAAACCAAACACATTTTCTTTTTCTCTAGAAAACTGGATATTTAAAGGAACCCTGGGGCAAATCCTTTGGCAAGGCAAAGGCTCCTTTAATGTGCCTGGATAATAGGGAAGCTCCTGGTGCTTTAAAAGCCATTAGAACCTTCCTACCCACCAGCCCTGCTGATGAGAAAATCTAGACTAGTGGTTTTCCTTGAACCACACAGCCCATGGCCCTAGCCTCCTGCCATCCAGGGCACATGCAGGCATCCCGCTGTGGACTGGAAGCTGTTGTAGGCTGGCAGCCCACTTCCTGTGAAATTCCACATAGCATTTGCTGACTGTTTGGTACTGGAATTAGGTTGAAAATGGGTGTGGAGGCCCATGGCTATAATCCCAGTGACTCCTAGGCTGAGGCAGGAAAATTGCAAGTTGGAGGCCAGACCCTGTCTCAAGATTTAAAAGAAGGGGTGTCGTGCTGGGAATGTAGCTCAGAGTAAAGTACCCCTCGGTTCAATCCCCAGTACCACCAAAAGAAAAAAAAATTGGGGGGTAGTTCAGCGCATGCTTAAGGCCCTGGACTCAGTCCCTAGCACCTCCCTGCCCCCTCCACCAAGCCAGGAAAAAAAAAACACAAAAAAACAAAAATGTGTATGTAGGTGCTTTAATCATTCTTAGTTTTTATCATCATCATTATTTTCATTGTAATTAATATTATTATTATTAAATTCTATTATGCCTACCAAAATATTATTGGAAAAGATAGGTAAAAAGAAATTAACAAATTCTTATTTTAATACGCTCTCTTGACTCTCTGTTCTCTGCAGAATGTGATAAACTGAGGCGGGATGGCTACCGAAGTTCTCAGTACTACTCTCAGGGACCCACCTTTGCAGCCAATTCTAGCCCACTCAGCGAAGATTATCAAGATGAGGATGCAGAAACAGATCCAAAGGTAAGGCCGCTAAGTGCAACATGGTGTCCTGGGTTGACCTCAGGACTCACAATGGACGTACATGGGAAATCGGGTAAAATTAGAATCAAGTCTGTATTTTAGCTAATAGTATTGCAGCAACTTAATTTCTTGGTTTTGACAAAAGCACCACGATTATGAAAGATGATAACGTAAAGGAGAACTGATGGTGGTTGCATAATCCTTGTTATTTCTCTGTCCATATGCAGTTATTCCAATAAAGAAAGAAGTTAGGATTCAAGCGATTCATTAAAGCAACAGGAAATCAATATATGTGTGCCTTTTGAATATTCTATATTTGTTAGGAAAAAATGAAGGTTTTCTTTCTTTTTCATATTACCCACTACCCAGTTATATTACAAAGAGAACTTCGTTATTAGTGATAGCCTGAGGCAGGCTCTTAATGAGGCAAAGGAGTTCTACTTAGCTCATCATTCGAGGGGCTCAGGAGCCTGGCACCTGCCTTGGCTCAGCTCTGGTGAGGCCCTGTGACCCTTCATGGTGGATGTTAATGACAGGAGCAAGGCTGTGAGCAAGTAGTCACCCATCAAAATGAAGCGGGAGAGAGACTGGGTGGGGCAATCTTGGGCTTTTCACCCAGCGCCTCTCCAGACTAACCAGCATCCCACAGAAACACCTTGATCCCTTTCGAGAGCACTCCTCAGTGACCTGAGTATCTCACAATAGTCGCCACCTCTCAAAGATCTCGCCTTCCAACAGTGCCACACTGAGGTTCAAGCTCCCAACACATGGACCCTCAGGGGACAAACTACATCCAAACCATAGCCAGCTGAGTATACAGCAGAAGCCACTCTGTCACAAATTGTCAGTGTTTTGAACATGCATGAAATATCAGCAGTGCTTTTACTTGATGTTTTTGCACTATCCAGTCTGCTTAATGATGCTGTTGTACATTTGAGTTCCTGTTCTCATACCTTCCTTAGGATGTATGTTCTCAGTACTAAATGCACATGAAATGAAATTTTTGGACATTTTTATTTATACAATTTTATTTTTGTGTGTGTATCATAGATGAATACTGGAATTACTTAAATAAAATGAGATTTGATAGGTTTGGTTTTGAAACCATGTTTAATTAATCTAAACATTTTCAGTGGAGTTAGGTCAATACACAAATACCATATTGGCTGGAGAACATTCTTTAAGATTTTTTGTTGTTGTTGTTGTCAAATAGGCAACTTCTGACAACAAAGTATAATCGTAGTTGATCAAAAAATGCGAAATTACTACCCAAAGTTTTTGATTTTCACATGGCTATTGGACTCAGATTATTTTTAGTCACATTTTTAAAATCAATATTATTTTAACTGATAATTCATAACTGCATACATGTTATGTGATATAAGGTGATGTTTTGATATAGGTATACAGCATGGAATGATTGAACAAGCTTATCCATCACTCTCTTAAACTGCCTTATTTTTATGGTAAAGCATTTGAAATTTACTCCCTTAGTTATTTTGAAATGTACATTTTTATTAACTGTAGTCACCTTGCTATGCAATAGATATCAGCTTATCCTCCTATGTACCTAAAACTTTTTACCCTTAGATCAATAGCTCTCCATTTCCTCCTTCCCTACCAATTTTTTTTTTTTTTTTTTTTTTTTTTTGCACCAGGGATTGAACCCAGGGGCACTTTTCTACTGAACTACACAACCAGTCCTTTTTATTTTTATTTTGAGGCAGGGCCTTACTAAGTTACTTAGGGCCTTGCTAAGTTGCCGAGGCTGGCCTCAAACTTTGGATCCTGGTGCCTCATTTGGATCCATGCTCCACCACGCCTGATTACAGGTATGCACCACTGCACCTGGCCCCACCCAGCTTTTATCACAGAATATTTTTCCTATTTCTTTAAAGGTATTCACATATTAGTCCTTTTGCTAAAATGTACAAAGGTGGTCGCTTACTTTAGTGGGATAAGCCATTTCAAAATCGATCTGATCTTTAATTTCAAAACTTATTTTTCACTTGTTTTCACGAGTAAGGAAAATGAACACCAGAAGGTGAATTGGATAGTGAAATTTATGTTTTTCCAGATAGACCTCAGCCTTACATTGCTGCTCAGGGGAGGAGGAGAAGTTTATGGTGGAGGCCCAGTGAGCCAGAGGTCATGTCTGGGTACAGATGGTTGCACAAATGTGAACATCTAAGAGTGTGGGCTCCCCTGGCGGCAAACTGGCATTAGCATGGCAACATCCTAAGACCTGCTGATTAAAAATGGAAACTTGGCTGCTAAATTCTCACATAGCTACTTCCTCACCATGATGCTTATCTTAATGGAAGTTCAGCTTCTGTGGGAAACTTTCTGTGGGCCTTTACTATGGACTCCTGACTCCAAGCAGCCCTTCTTCAAATGCACAGGGCAGAGTGTGGACGATTCAATGCCCCAGAGAAAACAAAGTTCCCATCATGTTCGAAAATGAGTTGCTAGATAATGATCACACATAAAGGAATGTATGATATGACATTCCAGCAAGCACTTGTGCGTAGTGTAATTTGGTAGCACAGGCATCATTCGGCCAGGAACCAGAAAGTGAGACCTTCAACAGATCTCCTTGGGCCCACATGTCCTTCTTTTTGTGAACTGAAGTCAGAGCAGTGTGGAGCCTCCTGGCGTGTGTGGGAGAAGAGCTGTGTTCTGGGCTTCCTGCAGGGCGCCCTGAGTCGCCAGCTGGAGTGCAGCTTCTATACTCACTCCTGTGTGTGGCCTTTCATGAAAGCACAGAGCCATTTTCAAATCTAGGCTTCAATTTCTGTTAGTTTTGTTATTTTCAAAATTCAGGCTAATGCTTGTTCCTGGTTCAAAGAATTTTGAAGTCCTCAGAATATAATGCTAGTGGTATTTAAGGGGAACATTTTTTTTTTTTTTTCTTTTCGAGTACATTGAATCAGATTAAAGCAAGTTAGAATTTTTTTAAAAAAGTTTAAGTCTAAATGTTTTCCCAAGGCAATTTCTGTTACGAAATTTGCTTCAGAATCAAATAAGGATCAATTTAACATGTGTTACCATATATTAACTTGTATTAACTTCTATATTAACTACTTCAGTTTCTTTATTCCATGGGGCATCAAAAAACCCATTTGCCATCCCCTTATTACATACCCATTTTGATGCTCTTAGAGCACATTCTCCATCTTTTTGTTTACTCATCATTATTGGGTTAATCGAAATGTTCTCTGCCAGAGAATATGCTTTTTTTCCCTTGACTATATGATGTTACTAAGGCTTAGTGCTGCTTTCAGTGACAAAGGCTTTGAAATCAGAATGGAAATGAAACACTGAAACTCTTGTGCTTTCTTGTCACTTCAACAGCTTCTCTTCTTAACTTGGAGGGTTTCACTCTGAGTCTCCTTACCTTACTTTGTACATGACTGGCTGTTTAGTTGGTTCATGCATTCAATAGTCATTCATTGAGGAATTACTCCTAAGCAAATATTTTTCCTGCCTCAGAAGTCTTTATTAGTCTTTGTGATCCTGGCCACCATTCACTAGGTCACATGATGCACCAGTGCCTCTAGATTGTACAGCCATCAGGGGGACTTCTTCATCTCTCCTCAATGATTTCAGAGAGAGTTCCTTTAAGAATTAGAAGTAGAGGGCTGGGGTTGTGGCTCAGTGGTGGCATGCTCGCCTAGCACGTGTGAGGCCCTGGATTGGATCCTCAGCACCACATACAAGTAAAATGAAGGTATTGTGTCCACCTACAACTTAAAATATATATTAAAAAAAAAAAAAAGGGCTGGGAGATAGCTCAGTTGGTAGAGTGCTTGCCTTGAAAGCACAAGGCCCTGGGTTCGATCCCCAGCACCAAAAAAAAAAAAAAAAAAAAAAAAAAAAGAATAAGAATTAGAATTAGAATTCATTTGTAAAACAAGGATTTATTGAGCAGGGACAGTTCCAGGTGTTGGAGATTAACAGTGAAATGAACAGAAGATATCCCTGCTCTTAACGGAGCTTCAGTGGCATGGAGAAGCACTGAGTGTAGAGAAGTGACTCAGTTGTGTTGGAAAGTGATATGCGCTCTGTAGTAAAATAAATCAGATGGAGAGGAGGCTGCAATTTTAAATTAAGAGAAGAGGCATTACTTAGCCCAAAGAGGTGATTGGGATTAAAAGAATGAGCCATCCTGAAATCTTGGAGCCATCCTGAACCTTTCAGGAAGAGGAAGCAGCCAGTGCAGTGAAGGCCCCGTATTGTAAAATGCAAAGATAGAGAAGATATCTGTGTTGTTTTCTTAAGGAATTTACAGGGAGGACTAAGTAGGATAAAAAATTTTATATATAACATGCCCAATAAATGTGGGCATTTAGTAATAGATCAAAGAGATATTTTTCTGACTTGGGCTATTGCAATAGCCAAGAGATAACTGAGGACTTAGATCCAAAGAGTGAATGGCATGGAAGGGGTGAGTTGAGAGTTGGTGGCATTCTAGGGGTGGGAGATAAATTTCAATTTTCAACTCTGCTCCTTGCTATGTTTCCGTGAGTGTATCACACATCGTTCAAGGCATTAAGTTTTGTGTCTAGAAAGTTCAAAGTGGATGGGATTGCTCTCTCTGAGGTAATTTTTAACAGACCATTCATTCACTCACTCAGTAAATATTTATTTAGCACTTCCAATATGGCATCTTGTTCTAGGTCCAAAGGACCCATCAGGTGAACAAAACATAGTCCCTGCCATCAAAGGGGTAGCCATGGGGAACAAATGATATCATACAGTAAAGGCAAGGTGAGGATGAATGAAAAAATGGTCAGGAGAGGTTCTAGAGTGACAGGGCTGCCATCTTAGATTGAGGGGTCCCAAGAGGGACTTTCTGACGGTGTCGTTAGAACGGAGCATGAGTTGAGGTATGAAAGCACCCCTCATGAATACCCTGGGAAGACTTTCCTAGGAAGAAAAGAGTTAAGTGCAAAGGCCTGGAGAGTGCAATGTGTTTATCCTGCAAGAGGACCAGCCAGAGTCTTGAGCAGCCATGCAGTGAGCAGGCGCAATAGAGGTAATGAAGACTGTGGGGGAGAGAACCCAGAGGCAGACCATGCAGCACCTAATTGGCTATGGTAAAAATACTTTGGATTTATTGGTTCTGGGTGGGATGGGAAGTTGCCAGAACAGTTGAACAGGGATGTGACACAATCTGATTTGCTATTGAATGCAATTTGGCTACTGTCTGAAGATTAGACATTAAAGAGCTGAAGATAGCAAAGGGACAAAACAATAGGCTGTTGCAGTCTTCTAGGCAAGAGATGGCCCCTGGTGGCTGGGACCAGGTGGTCGTGGGAGAGATTCCAGGTTTTTTTTTCAAAAGTGCATCCTACAGGATTTGATAAAGTTATGAGAAGAAGTCAAGGATGACACCATCTATTTTTTCCAACTTGATTCCTCTAGAATCTCATTATGAAAATTATTCAACTCCTCCACCCCCAAGAAATTCTAATCCACTGATCTTACCCTTGCCATACTCTCAGTCTTCTTCAATTTCTGTCATGTGACTCACTATCATATTCACATTCAACTCTTCTGGTCCCTTTAAGGCCTTCTGCCACCTGCCTGGCAAAATCCTATCCAGTGTGACTTGGGTTTCTGCCTGTTCTGTGCTATAGTCTGATTAGCTGAACCAGGCTGAAAGAAAGCACCAAGTCATGTTAGCTACTCTCGCTATTCATGAATGGCCCAAAACCCAGAGTGCTGCCCAGCGACTCTACTACGCCGACTAAGTTCATTCTTCTCCTCTCTCCAGTTCTATTTCACACCTTCTCAAATTTCCAAACACTGCTTTTACTGCTTCACTCTCAGATACACTCCATGATACTTACTGCATCAGGAAAGCACAGGCAATCAGAAGGCATGTCTTTTCACAGCCAAGCCGATCAAACTGCTTGCATCTATTCCCATCTGGACTCACTCTTTTGTGCCAGTGCAGTGGGTGAACCGAACTCACTTCTTTTCTTCCCTGTTGCATCCCAAGTGCGCAGATCAGTGCTGGCATATAGTAGGCACTCAGTATTTTTCCAGTGAAATGAGTAAGGTTAATAACTTCTCAAGGACTTCATACTTACAATTGGCCTCATCAATTTTCTTTCTAGATGGCATCATTACTATCATCATGCAAACATGCCATGCTTTCTTTCATCTTGAAGAAATTCTTTTTTGACCTTTCATCCCCCTCCAATTTCTACCACATTTTTCATTTCCTCTTTATAATAAAATGTCTCCAAAGAACTGTCTAGACTTGCCGACTCTGCTGCTTTTCCTTACGATCTCTTTTGAAGCCCCTTCAAACAATCTTTTTTATCCTCAGCACAGTACTGAAATTACTCTTCAGCCCACCAGTCACCTCCATGTTGCCAAATCATGGTTAGGTCTCAGGACCCATGTTACTCACTCAACCTCTCAGTGGCCATGGACAGCATGTATTCTTCTAGTCTTCTAAGGATACGTTCTTCACTTGGTTTCCTTGGCACTACCCACTGCTGGGTCTCCATCTCCCTCACTAGGCATAGCCTCCAATCCCTTGCTGGATGTTCCTTTTCTTCCAAATATCTAAATGTTGGTTTAACACTGGGGCTCAAGTCTTGCATCTCTGCTTCTTTGAATCAGATTCACACAGGTGGGTGATTTTATTGAGTCCAGTGATTTTAAATTCCATGCATTGAAGTCTCCTAAATGTCTACGGCTCATCCAGACTCATGCATTCTCCTGCTTACTGTCCATCTCCACTCACATATCTTGCAGGTGTCTCGAACTTGTCAACTCCAAATATGCATTTCTCATATCATGCTTGCAAACAAACAAAACCCCCCCACTGATCATAGTTTTCTCCACTTCAGTAAACTACACCATTCTACGTGTTGCTTAAGTACAAAACATTGGGCACATTCTTGATTTCTTTTATTCGTCTCACACTTTCAACGAACTCTAGGATTACCACTTTTTGAATTACCTTCAAAACTTCAATTCAGGCATTCTGCAATGCCTATGTTAAGGTGTATGTCCATGAGACTAGGTGACTGAGGCAGGTTGGAAGTAAGGTTAGAAGGGATCAGAGCAGGTCTGAGGTGGAGAAGCTTTGTGGACCCTGAGTTCACCAGGAATGATAATGGGAGGAGTGGCCAGGAGAGACTGTAGGACTATCACAGAAGGGCACTGGTAAATCAAGGAGTCTGATAAGTCACATGGCTATTAGAATAGTACTAGCACATTTAAAAAAATTTTTTTTATAGTTGTAGATTCACACAGTACCTTTATTTTATTTATTTATTTCTATGTGGTGCTGAGGATCAAACCCAGTGCCTCACATGTGCTAGGTAAGCGCTCTCCCATGGAGCCACAACCCCAGCCCCACTAGCTCACTTTTAAAGCACAGCATTTTGTAATTAAGAGCAAACATTGTATATGTCATCCTTTGTTAGATATAGAACTTTGAAAAGGATTTATAATTTATGTAATGTATCAAATCTGACCCAAGAGGAGAAAAAGTAGTTTATAAAACCAATTATTTTTTAAAATTATTAAAAATTTGCATCAATTACAAAAAAGGCAAGATTGTTTTACAGGGTTGGGGGTAGGGAGGTGTCCTACTAGAGATTTTAAAGAGTAGTTCAATCCAATGCTTGAAACTGTTCAGGGCAGGGGGTGGGAGAGAAGGAGAAAGAGGGACAGTTCTTGTTTTTTTAAATATACATTTCTTTTTAGTTATACATGACAGTAGATTGTGTTTTGATGTATCATACATACATGCAATACAACTTCCTACTCTTGGGGTTGTACATGATATGCAGTTACATTGGTCATGTATTCATATATGAACATAGGGAACTTAAATGTTTGATTGAGAGACAGTTCTCTTTTTTTTATCATGTACATGCTATTTATTTTTTATTTATTTTTAATTTATTTTTATTGTAAACAAATGGGATACATGTTGTTTCTGTTTGTACATGGAGTAACAGCATACCATTTGCGTAATCATACATTTACATGGGGTAATTATGTTTGATTCATTCTGTTATTTTTTCCTTCCCCCCACCCCTCCCACCCCTCTTTCCCCACTATACAGTCCCTCCTTCCTCCATTCTTGCACCCCTCCCACCCTCGACAGTTCTCTTTAATGAATTAAACACTGAAGCCAAAACCCAACAGAGACTATAGAAAATTAACTGCTTGGCCTCATCCATGAATATTGGCATTATACATCATAAATAAAACATTAGGAAACATAACCTAGCATCTCACTAAAAGAAAGGTACTACTAAGTCGGCCTGGGTTTATTATTACAGTAATGCAAGGATGTTCACTATTAGGTAATGCTGTCATCTATTAATCATATTATAGGTCTGAGGAGAAAATCTTATAATTAAAACTCTAGATATTGACAAGGTATTTGGTTTTATTTAACAGCCATTCTTGATTTAAAAAGAAAACAATAATATTGGAACAAGTGGATATTTCCGTAACTTAAAGTTTATCTGCCTTGTCCCCAAATCCAACAAAATTTGAAATGGGCTGTGTTCATTCAAATGAGTTATAAGACAAGGACAGTCACTGTCATTACTACTTAACACTGTGAAACTTGACAACCTGATTTGAAAAAGTGCAGAATCAGATGTGCAAAAATGAGAAAGATTGAGGTTGTTTTCCCATTCTTTGTACACTATAAGTTTGTATGTTTGATAAATCTAGGAAAACAAAAGCCCAAAACTATTGTAAATAACAGGATCCGTGATATAATAAGGTATGCAATTCATACACAGGAAAGAATAACTCACGACAAAGTCACAATAGAAGAGGTAATAGAAAAATCTATTTAAAGTTGCTGTAACAGACAAAAGAATGGGGTAAATTTAATAAGAAAAGTTTGAGATTTACATGAAACAAACGTTAAAATACTATGGAAGAAACAAATAAGGCTTGAATAATGAAAAGGTAGACGTGTGTGGAGATCAGAGGAGTCATGTGGAAAAGCTGCGGATTCTGCTCAGGTTAATTTGTCAAATTAACATCGTACCCATAAAAAGGCACTTGGGTTTGTTCCATCTTATTTTGGTTTGGATTGCTTTGTGGGGAGGGAGAGAGGCTGATATGAGTTCTTAGCTAGAACATCTGGAGAGCGGAAGAGCTGTCTTACTCCGTGTAAAAGGCAGAATCCTCCAGTGTAGACAGAACAGAAGATCATGATCTAGAAACAGATCGTGTCTTCAGGGGATTTAGGGTCCCATCAGGCTGGCACTTGAAGTCAGGGGAGGATCCAGTAAGTGTACAAAGGTCTCCAAAGCAGCATGGTATGATTCTTTTCATGTTAAGCCCCAAACCTGTAACTGTGATTCAAATTCTTAAAGTCGCTCTAGCAGTTGGGATCATTTTAAATAGAGTGTGTAGAAATCACTTTGAAGAATTCTTTCTATTTCCCAGGTAAGCCTTGGGGTTGGGGTATGGTGAGAACGATAGATGGTGGAGAAGGACGTGTGAGGTCACAAGTGCTGAGGCTAGGGATGATTGGAGGTCACAGAGGGGTGTGTGATGAGGAACATCAATGTGCACTGGACAGATAGTGAGCGAGACGTGTGTTAGGTGCTTAGGATGGGAGCTCTCTGCAACAAGGAGAGTTGCTAAGAAGGCAAAGGTTAAGGACATGTACATTAGAAAAGAGAACTTAGGGGACTACTGCTCTGGTTATTTATTCTAGTTAATTGTTCTAGAATAATTATCCTAATTATCCTAATGTAAAACCTGTCCCAAGAAGGAGTACACAATCTGTTTATGGTATAAAGAAAGGTATTTTGCTAATGACATCCACATATATCCTTGATATTAAAAGTGTGAATGTAGTCTGGTGTGGTGGTGCACACCTATAATCCCAGCAGCTCGGGAGGCTGAGGCAGGAGGATCTCGAGTTCAAAGCCAGCCTTAGCAATTTAGCAAAGCCCTAAGCAACTCGGTGAGACCCTGTCTCTAAATGAAATGTACAAAAGGACTCGGGGTATGGTTCAGTGGTTGAGTGCCCCTGGGTTCAATCCCTGGTACCAAAAAAAAAAAAATGTTAATGTAACTTAGCAAGAAAAAATTATATATTGTATAAACTGCATTAACTAAAAGTAAAGAAGTAAATACATGGAAGAAGAACCAATAGGGTAGAGGAAAGGGACCAGGGGAGGGAGGAGAGGAGAGAAGGGAATAATATTGGGAATCAAAATGAAGAAAACTTTTATATATATATATATATATGAATATGTCAAAATGAACCTCACTGTTATGTATAACTATAATGAACTAAAAGTTTTTAGTTCAAATTATTTCCAATCATTTATATTATGTGTGTCATCTGAATAGTAAACATGCAGTTTGATAAAATGCTGTTGGCAAAAGAATTTAGAAATTCCAGACAATACCTTTTGATTCAACTGTGAAATCAAAGAATAAGTCATTGTTTTTTGTTCTAGTCTTGACTCTCCCCAACCTCACTTTGGTTTTAGTATAGACCAGGTCCTTCCAAAGAGGTTTTTCAGGTATTTGAAGGGAGTCCAGTTATAGGTGCCAAAGTGCTCTGCGTGAGACGATAGGGAATTTCTCTCGCGGCCCTTGTGGGGTTATAGTTGGTGGTGCGCTCACAGATTCTGGGAAGCAGTCACAGAGGCCCCATTGTCTAAGGGAAAGGATGTCAGTCATGAGTTACTCAACCTTTTGTGAAAAATTCACCCCCAAAGAGATGAATTAGACTGGAATTTTGGCAATAAATGCTTGGCTTTGATAGTAGTGATAGAAACTGAAATTTTCTTTTCTATTTCCTGTTATTCTTTGAACTGGCACCTCCGGGCCTGTTTTAGGCTTCATTGAAGGAGATAATTTTATCCGAAGGCGGACTTTGAAGAGGAGGGCTGGGGCCTTGCCACGGTCCTGAGAGCACAGGTTGGGGGCAGCTTCCCCAACTGTCAGAGCCGGTGGCTTTGCTTCCCCACGGGAGCTTCAGGTTCCTCAATGGTGAAGAGACAGAAGCCACATGTGGTTGACTCAGGACAGCCTGGGTTTGCAGCTGCCATTCTGTGTAATTATTAATAGCACCCCCTTTCTCTCTCTGAGGTATTGGTTTTGATAATAAATCCCATGGCCACCTCTCCTACCTGGGAGGGAAATCAGGAGGTTGAAGGGAATTAATGTTTGTAAAACCCATAGCGCGGTGCCTGGCACAGGGTCTGTACTCAGATGACCATGATCAGTTATTAAACCACTTGGCTTTCCAAACCAGACGTCAAAGAAAATGACTCAATAAATAGACAATGTCTGTTTTTTTGAAAATTTGGCCACTGTCCCAATCGCCCTGCCTGTTATTCCACCCACAGTTTCCTGCGTAAAGCAATGAATTTTCGAGGTTTCAACAGCTACTAAAAACTCTCTGATTTTTGTGGCTTCACAGGTCATCTAATAGAAGTCTACTCAGCGGTCAGACTGTTACTAACTTTGTAATAGTAACAAAACACTTTAGAACATTTTCAGAACTTTTCACAAATCATATCTCCTGTTCCACAAGAATCCCCTGTGAGATAGTTATGTTAGTGGTTGTTACCGTTATTTTGATGATCTGAACAGTGAGCCTCAGAAACATGAAATTACTTTCCCAAAATTACTTTGGGGTGGAAGGGTATGCATGCAGGGCCTCTTGGATTTCTATTTCTTTTTAGTATACCATGTTCATTAAATCAAAAGCGAGATTACTAAATTACCCAAGTGCTTCTCATTTATTATGCGTGCTTTTGTCACGTCTCATTCCATCTTTGACTTAGCTGGCATTCATTCATTCTTTATCTCCCTCCCAAACAAATAAACAAACAAACAGGTAGGTGCTGCTTAGTCTCAGTATACAGACACAGTCCTGATCTGGGTATTTTATAGTCTAGAAATGCTGATTCTAAATATTATTGGTTACTGAGTCTGTGTGAGTAGTTTCAGGACACAGGTATTGATGCTGGCTGTTTGTGCTCACTCTTCTGCAATGTATGACACCTTATTATTCAGTACCATTGCAGATAAGGACAAGAAAATTGGGGTTGGTCACTTGCAGGCCTTTGTGCACACACACACCAAGGCGGGTATCTCCAGTGACTTCTTGCAGTTCCTCTTGGACACATGCCAGTACACTGTAAACATGCCCTATTTGTATCTACCTTCTCTTCTGACTGGGAGCATTTTTGAGCTCTGTGCTTCTAATACGGAGCTGAGCACCTGGCACATGGAAGACTCAGGTGCCAGAGAGTGTGCTCAGTGCTCAGCTGCCACGCAGGAGAGCTTCAATTGTGCCTATAACATGAATGAGGAAATGGCATGTTAGAGATTAGGTCCCTTGCTTAAAATCATATGGTTTTAAAATATTGAAAGAAGTCTTCTCTTTCACAATAGCTTTGTTATGGTGTAATTTACCTAAATAAGCTATTCATAACTAAAGTGTACAACTTTATAAATTTTGTCATGTGTATTCACATGAGCTCATCACCGCAATCAAGGTAGTGAACACATCCATCACCCCAAAAGCAAAACCAGAATTTGAATCCAGATCTGTGACTCCAAAGCCCCTGGTTTCCTTCCAGTTGTATATATATAAGGGAATAGAGCCCTTTTTTCCAGCCCTCTCCTCCTGGTTCTCGGACGGGAAATTTGAATTCTTGAGGAAACACAAAGGAAAAGGGTGGATCAACAAACAAGGTACAATACAGCAGTGGAATGTATCCCCAGCGAAGTGAATGAATTATTGGCTCACACAACTACATGAATGTGTCTTAGAAACCTAATGGTACATCAGAAACACCACAGAGAGAGGGTTGCTCGTTTTATAAATCTAAAAACAAATGTCCACCATTTAGACATTCATACAAACACATACACACATATAACAAGAGGTAAAGAAGCGATCAATACAAAATTTGGGCTAGGGGTCACCTCTGGAGACTGGAAGACACACAGGATCTGGGAGGGGCATGCAGGTAAACGCAGGTATTAGCAATATTTTAGGTTGTGGGTTGGATAGTGAGTTCTTGAATATTTACTATGGGGTGTGTGTGTGTGTGTGTGTATTTTGCTTAAAATGATTAAAAATAGGAAATTTCTATATTGGTATAAACAGTTGTATTCTAATGAAGTATTTTCATTATTGTGAGGAAAAATCACTAATATGGGATAGTTAAAAATCCAAGATGTTTTCTTTCAGTATACACCAACAAAGTTTAGAGCTCTTGATAAAGCATCTAAGTTTGTAATCAGGGGAAAGAAGAAGTAATTGAAGTTCTCTAATAATGTGCATGTGGAAGTCACCCGTTGACCATCCTGGAATTGCTTGATGAGCTCTGATCTGTCCTGCTGTGTGGATCCCTTTCTACCACCCCCACTTTTCCTGCTTTTATTGGCAGTAGGGTGAGGTAAAGGATACAGGAAGAACAGAATTAAGTTAGGGTTGCATGCCTAAACATACTAAGAGTAGAAACTAAAAAAGTTGTAGAAGTTTTAGCAACTTACAGCACTCTCTAGGATCTTGAAAAACAAGAATCAACACAAGAGAGGTTTAATATTGGGAAGAAAAACACCAAATACTAGGTATCTTTCTTCCAAAAAGAACTGGGATGTGTTTTGGTGTCTTAAATAATGTGCAATATAATTTCTTCTATTCTCCTTCTACTCTCATGTAATAACTGCTAAATAAATGCTAGTTTTAGCTCTGACTATATTTTGGTTTTCTAGTTTTTAAAAGCAAAGCAAGTTTAAAAAAAAAAAAATTTGGCTCATCTGTGCTTCACAATTAAGCCTACTTTTGTGTCACTCACTCTGCCAAAGAAACCACATTTCAGGCCCCGCTGGCCATCTGGTGGGAGCTTGTCTGATTTCCAGGCAGGACCTGATGGTCTCTGAAATGCAGGTCTTATGGCATCCAAAAGCCAAAAAAGTACTGCTGGTGTTGCCTGCATTGCCCTTTGTAAATTTGACACAAGAAATTGTGGTTTCTTGGGTTTCATGTGTGACCTTCCATTCCTTCCAGAACCAGAGCATGGCATATTGAGGAACATTATTGACCCATAGGTAGATCTAAAAACTGCATTTAAATTCTGTCAAGCTTAATATTTTTAAAAAAGAATAAGAAAAAAAAAATGGAGTCATCCTATGTCAAGGGATTCATTAGCATGGAGCACATGAAAACCGCATGGGTCATTCTGTTCTCTACGCCAGGAGATCTGGGTGCTCAGAACATGCAGCTGGTAGTTGGTGGGGTCAGAAGAATGGCACTACTGCTGTTCACTCCATCTGCTGCCACACTACTGCCCTTTAAGATTTTTTCTTAAAGGTTCTGTTCTTATTTGGAGATATGAAAGGAGATTTTCTTTATAGACCAGAAGACCTGGTAATTTATTTCAAATATTGCCAGGTAATTGTTGTACCTGGTTTCACAGCAGAGATTTGTGGGGCAGATCTGGGTTCTAATCTGAGCTTCCCATTTGTGAACTTGCCACACATGAAGTTAACTTTCCTTCTCTTGAGCCTCCACTTCCTCCTTTATCAAACGAGACCAATGCCCACGATCAGGGCAAGGCTTAGAGCAGTTACTGAATGGTGACCTTTGCAAAGCTAAAATTCTGAAATTTTTATGCAATTCTAATTTAAAGCCTCATGAAACTAAGAGTCTCTTGGGAGATACAAATAGGATAAACAAAATAAATGTACACTAGTGATATGTACTGAAGAGAAAAAAAGTAGGAAGGGGAATCTAAGCTATTGGGAAGAAGCTAAATTGAATATACAAGTCAGACCTCAACAGGGAGCGAACTCTTGAGTAAACACCTGAGGAAAAAGAAGTAGCATATTACCTGGGTGGATATCTAAGGGAAGAACACTTCAGGTGAGTGTGGGAATGTGTGTGTGGGGCAAGTGCAAAGGCCCTGAGGCAGGAATGTACATGGCATGTATAAGGAACAGCACGGAGGGTGGTGGGGGTCAAGTAGGAGGAGATGTGGTCAGAGAGATAACAGTGAATCAGTTGACAGATCAGGTACGGTCTTGTAGGTCATAGAAAAGGTTGTAGCACTTGAACAGAGGAGCAACATGATCTGACTTATGTTACTAAAAGACCCTATCTGCTGTGTTGAGACTAGATGGTTGGAAGGAGAGGAATACCAGCAGGTGGTCAACACGGCGGAGTATGGAGACCAGATGAGAGTCCTATGGAGTAATCCAAAGCCCTCCCACATTGTGCTAGTCATCTTTCCATCACTCTAACAAATATATGATATAATAAACTTGTAAAAGAAAGTGGGTTGTTTTTTTTAAGCTCACAGTTTTGGAGGTTTCAGTCCATGACTGGTTGACCCTGTTGCTTTGGGCCTGTGTTGATGCAGAAGCCAGTGGTAAGCAAAACCACTCTGCACTTCACGGTCAGCAAGTGAAAAGGAAAGAACAGAGGAAGGGGCTGGGATGCCCTTTTGAGGACACCTGCCCCCCAAGGCCCTACCCCCTAAAGATCCCATCATCTCCCAGTAGCACGAGGCTGGAGAGCAAGCCTCTAACACAGGGGCCTTTGGCAGCCACTGCATCTTGCTGGAGTTACTGTATTATGTTCTGCCATTAAGATGCAGCAGGTTCACCATTTGACCCAGCTCTCCCACTCCTCGGCCTATACCCAAAGGACTTAAAATCAGCATACTACAGAGATACAGCCACAACAATGTTCATAGCTGCTCAATTCACAATAGCCAGATTGTGGAACCAACCTAGATGTTCTTCAATTGATGAGTGGATAAAGAAACTGTGGTATATATATACAATGGAATATTACTCAGCTATAAAGAATAATAAAATTATGGCATTTGCAGGCAAATGGATGAAATTGGAGAATATCATGCTAAGTGAGATAAACCAATCTCAAAAAAACAAAAGATGAATGATCTCACTGATAAGTGGATGATGACACATAATGGGGGGTGGGAGGGGGGCAAGAATGGAGGAAGGAGGAACTGTATAGAGAGAAAAGAGGAGTGGGAGGGGTGGGGGGTAAGGAAAAAATAACAGAATGAATCAAACACCATTACCCTATGTAAATATATGATTATGCAAATGGTATGCTGTTACTCTATGTACAAACAGAAACAACATGTATCCCATTTATTTACAATAAAAATAAATTAAAAAAAAAAAAAAAAGATGCAGTAGGTTTCCCCCTGCACCCCTCACGTTTGTCAACAGCAGACGGAATGGGAGCAGTACCATTCTGATAGCCACCCACCCTGGCTTTTTCCTTAGTAGATGGTGGTATTATAGAACAATTGCATTTGCGCATAACTCTATCTGAGCCCTGCCTCTCTGATACGTTTTCTTGCAAGAGAAGGGAGCACTTCCTACGATGGATTCTCTCTGTCAGTCGTCATAGTGAAGCAGTCCCTGGTGGTTGTCCCCTGGCAACCAAGACTACAGGAAAGTGCTGTTTCATTGTGGAAGTTATCAATTCTGACATTATCAACCAGTGAAAAGCAAAGTAGGTCAGTGGGCTGGTGAGCACCATCGATGTGCTTGCAAACCGCAGAGCGTGGTGTTCCTGCACCTCCCGTGGTGAATGGCAGCCCTTGGAAGAGGAGCCCTTGCCGTAGGTAGCTGCTCTGCTCACCAGCCTGGAGCTTTGCTTTTCCTTCTAAGCATTTTTGGTTGGGATTGGCTTCTTACGGCCTTCAGAATTTATGATGTTTTTCAAGGTTGCCTGAAAAGTTATTTCTGTGTGCATTTATCAGAAAATTAGAGTAACCTTCTAACTTACTAGATTGAGATTCAACCTCAGAGACAAGGGACTTTTATACAAACTGCCATGAAATTCTCAAATAAAAAATAATCATAATTTGTGTGTGTGTGTGTGTCTGCATTTTACAGGTAGAGAATATGTATCATTAGTCAAGAGTGTCATAACTATAAAAAGGCTGAGGTAATCGATTTACATCAGAGTGCTTAACTGGTGCCTCAAAAATCCCTTCGAGGGCTGGGGAGATCGCTCAGTTGGTAGAGTGCCTGCCTCGCAAGCACAAGGCCCTGGGTTCAATCCCCAGCACTGGGGAAAAAAAAAAAAATCCCTTCGATTATCTTACAAGAATCTGTGTGAGTCGTAACCATTTTAACCAGAATCTGATCAGACATGCATGAATTGGGTGCGATTTAGTGTCATAAGAAGACATGACACTAAGACATGACATAAGAAGACTGGCCAGGTGTGGTGGCGCATGCCTGTAACCCTAGTGGCTCAAGAGGCTGAGGAGGGCGATTGCAAGTTCAAAGCCAGCCTTAGCAAAAGTGGGGCACCTAGCGACTTAGTGAGACCCTGTCTCTAAATAATATACCAAATAGGGCTGAAGATATGGCTTAGTGGTCGAGTGCCCCCAAGTTCAATATGCGATACCCAAAAGAAAAAAAAAAGTCATCAGTGACACGCGCAGTTTATAAATTGAATATATTTGTCACTTTAATTACAAATGTAACTTCACAGTTTCCCTATGGAAAGGAAACTGCATGATCATTTTCTATGCTTTATATATTAAAAATAATAAACCAAAAGTAGATTGAGCTATCTCATGTTTTTATTTCCACAGTGCTTTTATCATTGTTAAGTACCTGCTATAAAACAGGTACTTATTAATGCAGGGATTTTGCTTTTCTAAAGTCCTTTACATGGTCACCACCCTTTTGTCCATTATATTTAATAGTGATAACACTTCCGCCTTCATCAGCTCGTTAAGTCCTCAGAGTGCCTCTGTGGATGAAGAAGGTAGGCAGTGCCACCCCAGTTTACAGCAAAGGAAACGGTTTTGGAATAGGCTTTTTGGATTCTTGGTGTAGGGCCCTACCCCTGTAATCCTTTTCAAATTCGTGGTGCTCTATCAGTAGTAGAGTTAATACAGGTATTTTGTATCAAGATAAATTCAGTAGTAATAGGTAGTTAATGGCAGTTGTGTTTGAGATTTCTAATTGATGCATTTTTGCATATTTCTTCCCTATGTCTTCTTAGAAACATGCATTAAATCCAGAAGACATCAAAATGTGCCTTTTAAAGGCAGATAAATCTATACAAACCTAAATCACAGAAGAGAACAGATTGTATATTCCCCTTAGAGAAAGTTCAGGCTGAACACAGCTGTGGTGTTAGGAGGCTGGAGAACAGTTACCCTTGTCTGGCGTGAGTGGCTGGGAGTTGGGTAAGCTGATCTGGGGTGCTGGGTACACTGATGTTCCCTCTGGGAAGCTTTTCTGGCTTCTTATTCTTCAGTAAGATTGTATTTAAATGCCATATTCTCATAAGTGGTAGTTCAGTTTAAGTGTTTTAGATTTGAAGAACAGTTCTTATACATTTACGTATATCATAAATTGCCATTTCCCCACAAAAGTCAATTACCTCTTTTGTTGTTCTTAAGCACTTTGCATTTATTTTGAGTTCATCTTGTCACAGAACCAGCTGCCACTAGCCACTGCGAAGTCCCTCACAAAATGCTTGCCAACGCAACTTTCTTGTTTACACTTTCTAAGGTGCTATGGGAAGAAAGGTATTGAAGAAGGGCTGTTGAGTGAGGATGTTAATCTGTATCAAAACAGACACTGCTAGAAATCCTTTCATGGAATTCCGATAAGGCTCAGAAGTAGCGCTTTCGTCAGCCTCTTATAATCCAACAATTTCACACTGATTTTTTCCCCACATAGATGGTTTCAGAAGAGCACACAGAGTTGAACGACAATAGCCCTACCATTTTTTAAATGTTCTTTGAGGTCAGAGCTTAAAGAAAATAAGATTGAGGCTAGAAATTACTCTGAGCAAATCTAAATTTTCATGCAAATGAACACCAATGACCACAGTCATGATGTTCTCTAGGCTTCTGAGCTTTCTGTCCACAGCAAAAACAGGGAAAACTAGAAGAACATAAAGGATTTTATGGATCAGCAAAACCCTCTGCAGCCCTCACCATTTACAGACCAAGGCCAGGGTGAATCATATATTATGGGTCATGTTCAAGAGGATATAGTTTTCTTGCAAATTATTGCTTCTGTGAAATGTACTCAGTTCTTTGGCTTTCTTTAAATCAGTCTAATTTTTAAAACTAAAATGCATTTTTAAAAAATGTTCCTGCCAGCTATTTACACATTGTGATTTCTTGTTTTCTCTGCAGTGTTCTCTTTCTTCATCAGAAGAAAGACTTATTGGCATCAGAAGACCTAAAACGCCAACCTCAGGTGACTTCTCTGACCTTAATACTCAGACCAACTGGACCAAGTCACTGCCACTGCCAACACCAGAAGAGAAGATGCGCCAGCAAGCCCAAACAGTCCAGGCTGATGTGGTGCCCATTAACATAACTGGTACGCTTTGCAGGGTAGACAAATTGAGACTGTCCTTGGGAGAATGTCTGTGGATTTTTGTTTCCTATATGATCTCAGCATTTCACTTTTACACCAAAGGGAATAGCTGTGGTCTGGCTTCCTGCTCTTTGTTGGATGAAGGGAATATTAAAACTACATATTTGTGTGCATGCATAATATCTGTTGTCTATTAGGTCAGATGCCTTTGTCACCAGAACTTGGTGTCAAAGAAGTTGATGGTTCAGCCATTCCTCTAAAGCATGGCTTTTTAAATTAAATGGCTTTTTATTAAGATTTTGGTTACATAGAACCATCTTCTAAATGCGGTCCTGGGTAAGATGGAAAATGGATATTCCTTCCTAGTACCTCCTGAAGTGTTTCTTTAAGTAATATTTGTAGAAGTGAAGAAATAATTATTTTGTGATGTTTCTGATAGATTTTTCTTGTTACCTTTTTGTTTTCTCAAGTAGAAAAAGGGAAGAATTCTTGAAATAATAATATTGAATGAATTATTACTATAATATATATAATAAAATATTTCAATATGGCGATGAAAGTATATTCTGATTTTTTATATAATTTGAATTCCACAGTCTTCAAGTAAAAATTCATTCCTACTGTATAAACCGTTTTTATAGTATGTTACATTAAGTTGGGATATGAATATTAATTGCTAAATCAGAAATTGAGCCATTAATCATTTCTGATAATTAAGCTGATAAATAATGAGGTACATCAAGCTTAAAGATGATCTTTCACAAACTTTCTATAGCTGCAGGAGGAATTGGTCAGTGGTTTGGAGAAGATATAAAATCCAAGGTGGGCACATTAAGAGTTAATAGGACTGGAGCATGCTTAACATGCACAAGGCCCTGGGTATGAGCCCTAGCATTCCCCTCCCCCCAAAAAAAGTGTGTTATATAGAAATAGATGACCGGCAGTCCTAGCAGCCGTCATTGATAATCAATCCACACAAAGCATGGCCTATCTGCCCTAAAAACAATTTGGGGACCAAAATGGATAATTTTTCATTGACAATTAGTTTGAAAACCCATAACTCTGCTGTCTTCTGAGGCTACTACTCTTTGGAAGCTTTTTCCCATGGCTTGGTGAGCTTGTAGGAACTGACTACATTTTGATAATATTTGAAGCTTTAAAAAAAAAAAAACACTGCAGGATATCCCAAAATTACATTTAAAACTCTTATTTTGAATTCCATGGGAATTTAATTGAAAGAGTGCATGAATGATTTTCAATCCCATGTCCATTTTTCACACTTTACATATACCTTAAAGAAACAGCGTGTCTTAATCTGTTTTCTTTGTAAACAGCACTTGTTGATCTTCACAATGTGTTTCTTCTCCACCTAGCTCACACCTTTCAAAGATTATTTGTATAAGTAGTTTTGTCGTAGAGTGAAAGAAAAAAGTATAGTGTTTACTGCTTGGTGAAGTACATGGGCGCATATTTTCTATTAGAAAAAAAATGACATTATTTGATTGATTAAATACAGCAGAAATGCAATTATATATGATTAAATGCCTCAAATAACATTTGAGATAAGAAGATTGTTCTATGAAATATGATAATCCTTAATAGAATTAGGGTGAAATGCATTATCTTGAGATTAGGGGGTTTAAAATAGAAAAACTAGCCTTTCAGGAGTAAAGAATTATTTGCAATGAAATACATTGTCACAACAGAAGATGGTGTCATATCTTTGAGTTTTAATTCTCTCCTGCTTGATGACTAAATGTATATGAATTACATTGCATTTGAAAGAAGACCTTCAAGTGCCACCCGAAAAAATGAATGACAGTAAAAAAAAAAATAAAAAAAAAAAATTGAGCAGTTTGTGTTATGTCAAAATGTAATTTACTTTTAATTGAGTGATGGATATTTTACAGAAATGTCAAAATTAAATACAGTACTTCATTACATACTTTCTGATCTATATTCTCTGTGTTGACATACACAGCTATATTTCTTAAAGGACTTGCTTCTGGTCTAAAGAAGCTATAAAATTTTTCAAGATTTCACTTTGGTTGAACTGATACAGTGTATACAGCTTCCTGTGGTTTAAATTATATATTTCTAAAGTCCTAGAAGATTTCTGAGATAAATATGTAACTTCTTGTAAGGAATTATTGTGTGCTCCTTAATTTGAGAGAGCATTGATCCTCTAATCTGATTTTCAATAAGACTCAGCAGGAAGAAAAAATGGCCATAAATACATTGTTTCAAATCCAAAGGGAAGCCCATCAGACCTAGGGGTACAGAACATCAGCACAGTGGGATACTGGCTTGAAATGTGATTTAATCCCTTTATTTTTAGTCCTGTGGGGACTTGACCTGTTGTAAAAGTTGAGGAGAAAAAAAAGTATATAAGATTAAAAAGAATATATATTCCACAGTCTGCCATGTGGGATAACAACTCTTCCACCTAAGAGTGGGAAGATAAGTAGAGTGGATAAACATACTTAAGCAGTTTACAAACTGCTGTGGTACTTTGTGCTGCCTAAGTTTGTTTCTAAATAGTAACCATGAATAACCAAATGCCATTTTTCAGTGAAAAGGAGTGATTCAATTCAACAGATGTTTGTTGAATAACTACTTTGTGCCAGGTATTAGGTCATAGGGGATGGTAAGGTTTATGACTCATGGTCTCTATTCTCAAGAAATGTGTAGTCTAGCAGGTGAGATCATCTTTTTAGGTCACAACTCAAGGTGGAGAGTAAATGCCTTTAATGGTGTATGTTGTAGATGAACATCCTTATATGTTTGTTTCTTCATTTTCCTTAAAGCTTGGGTGGTTTTATCTTTTGTTTTTGTCTTAGAAGCAAAACGAAACTAAATATAACTTTCTGTTAATGTTTTGCCATTCTTAATGTCTTGGTACAAGAGGTTTTTTTTTTTTTTTTTTTTCTGCTGCTGCAGAGAACTAATGAACCACTGAAGTCACGACTGGCTCCTTTAAGCCTCATTTGTGCTCTTGCACATAAGTGACCCATTTATCACAGCAGTAGTACCTTCTGGTGTTTCAGGCTCTTCTCTCAATCATTTCTGTTTTTCTCCATTCAGAACAAAGTTGCAAGAATTTGCAAGTTTGCCAGCATTTATTTAAGTCTGTTTTGAAATATGTTTTGATCATTCAGATCTTTTATTCTGTTTTGATTAGATGGTTTGCAATTTATTACTATCAAGACCGAAGTTATGTTGTCCATGGCATACCCATTATGAATGTGTGTCAGTATTGCTAAAAAGAGCGAATCTTTTTATACTTGTGCATAAGAATGATAGCAATATGTGGTTGTGTGTGCGTAAATATATATATATATATATATATATTTTTTTTTTAATCTCCTTTTGAGGAGAATAACCATGAAAAAGGTCAGTGCTGTAAACTGACAAGTAATTTAAAACAGACCAGACAGTAACTGATACAGTTACAAATTCTATTACTTGATGGTTTCCCCTGTGTGCTAATTACACAAACTTATGCTCTAGAAAGAAAGGAGTCCTGTGGATGTGGCATTCCTGGCTCGACTGTCTGAGTTAAGATTAACCTTCAACAGTGATCACAAAACAGAGAAGCAGTTCAGCTTTGACAACAGCAGTGCTCCTGGGTCTCAGTACTTTATCATTATAAGGCTTTTCATTTTTCATTACAGTTGTATCTCACACTGTAACATTCCCACAGCCTTTCCAAATCTTCAGCCTACTTGATTCAAGAAAAAGCTGTGACTCTTGATTATTTGTGTCATCATGCAAGAGGAGACATTATGTTGGTCTCTGCCGGGTGACCAAACGAATAAAGTATACTTATTGCCATTACCACATAACATGCTGATGTGGAGAGTGATATTGGTGACCTGAGGAATCCAAAATGATTGATTTTTTTTTTAAATGACACAGAATCACTCTTGCAGTGTGCTACTAACAAACTCACATTTGCTACTCTGGCTCATTTGAAGATGAGATCAACGTGTGTCCTTTGGAAGGACACACACCCAGACATTGGAAGACAGCCTTATGATGACAATGTGCTTCCCCTCCTTTTTCGCCCTTCAGCATTCATCGTCATATGACTGGCTAACATCATTATTAATCCCTTCTTATCATTTTACAACAAGCTTCTGGAAAAAAGTGCATGGTGTCAGCTTGCTTGAAAATAACATTGCTTTGCTTGTTCTACCGCTCTGCATTAGGGGAGAATTTCGATCGCCAGGCCAGCCTTCGGCGGTCTCTAATTTACACAGACACTCTGGTAAGACGACCGAAGAAAGTCAAAAGGAGAAAGACTATTACAGGCGTCCCAGACAACATTCAGAAGGAGCTAGGTATGGCTCATAGACCTGCATTCCGTTACCCTCCTCGCCGCCGCTTGGCATTACTCAGCTAACCTCGTGTGGTTGCTTGTCAAATCCATATATTCTGACAGCCAGATTCTTTCCTGAAGAGGTGCCAGGTGCAACTCTTACCTCCCATGTAGATGATTTACTGCAGGGAAGAGCGTTCGTGCAAACTTCAGTGGGATGATAGAAATTGAGTTTGCCAAGGTCTCTAGGCACCTTGAACACTGATTTTTTCCATGATTGCACTGATGGTTCACTTAGATCTTAAGTTCTTACGAACCAAAGCTCATTCTCAGACTTCACCTTACGGGGGTGGATTTCCCTACTTGCACTGACAGTGCTGGTGGCATTTTTTCATGAGAGGCAGCAATCTGAGATGGATGGTAAATGTCAGTATCTCAGAAAACAGTCGTTGATGTCAGGTACTGTCATTACTATCAGTGAAACACTTTGAGGGCTTTTTTATTCAGTGTATTTCAACCTGTGATCAAACCAATGGGGGCCAGTGGAGAGAGTCGTTGTTCACTATTCGCTTACCTGGTGTGTTTGTGCTTGTCTTTTAATACCCTTTGGATAATTCTTTCATTCTCTTCTCTGTAACAACTTCCTCTTCCTGTCCTTTAACGGGGCTCTGCAGGAATGTCTGCAGGGGCAGTTTAGCCTAGCTCCTGGGTCGGGACTCCAGCACCAGACTGCTGCAGTTGGAATCCTGACTCCGCCACTCCCTCTCTGGGTACCCATAGGCAGGGCTTACATCACCCCTGTGAGTCCACTTCCTCATCCCACAATGGGGTGGTGATATTACTAGGATCTACTTCATAGGGTTGGTTGAGGACTATGCAATGCCCTTGGTTCCTAGGATTACTATAAATATAGTAGCCGCTTTTGTCATTATGGAGAACATAATGCCTCCCATCTTGAAATTTGCCTCTTCCTCTTTCACCAACCTGTGGGTCATTTCCTCATAGATCCTTTTTCTTACATTATTTACCTTAATTTACTATTGAAGGTTTGTACTCTAGAAACTCAGAATCTTGGTTTCTCAAACTGCCTACTAGTCTTTTAGTCAAAATGAGCGTATCCTAAAAATAGTGATATCTCTAGTGCTTGGCTTCCAGTTACCCCCGCGCCTGCCTAAATGCCTGGCAGTGGAGAGGGCACACTCCTCTTTACCTGGCATTTTCTCTTCTACTGCCGTTTGTTCTACAGTATCTGTGCTGTGCCTTCTAGAGTACAGCAACATTAGGACAAGAATAGCAAAGCTCCGCCTCTGCCGTAGGTGGCTCCTGAGGCTCAGCTGATGCACAGGTGCCTGTCCTGTCCCCTAACAGAAAGGTTTGGTCCGGACAAAGGCAGGACTGCAGCTGCTCCTGTCCTTCAGGCACCTTCTCTAAATGTGTGCCTTACTGTCACCTGTACTTTCTCCTTCTCAACACTTACCCGTGGGTCATTCTTTTAGGCTCTTTTCTTCTTCTTGAGACAGCTAACAGATTTGAGAAACGGATCTGTACTGCTACGCTCAGCAGGTGTTTAATAGGCTCATTTCTTATGCTACTCGGGTAACATACTTTAGCTGGTCTTTTTAGGAGCTGTGCCTTAACCCAAAGGAGTGACTTTAGGACAGGCAGTTAGGCCTTTTGTAAGATAACAAGGTTGATGTTTTGAGGTAAGCTGCATTTTAAGTGGATTTCCATTTGGAATAAGTAGGCGCTGGATGACTTTGTGTAAAAAGTGGAAGAACAGTTTAGCCCAGATAAAGATGTACGTGCACTTAAGTATTCCGCGACATACGTGCCATGGCTAGGACATGTAATATGAAGATTAGAACCTGAGAGTTACAAACCTTATCATTTTTATTATTGAACTAACAGTGTGAGCCAATAACTCAGTTGCTGCTTGGATCTTACTGAAGTGACCTGTCCAGCTAGGGAGATCTTAGTTTCTATAATTTTAATATTTTTTAAATTCATCAATTTGGGTCCCTGAAACCTGTGTTCACTTCTCTTTTGCAAGTAACATGGAACCACCACTAATGCTAGAGGAAAGAAAATAGCTTTCCCCACATCATCTGTGTTGTGACTGTTGCCAGACATGAGACAGTGTCAATCCACAGCCAATGGCATGGCCCGGATGACAGCTGGAGGCCCCTGAGACAACTGTATCTAAGCAAGAGCTAGTCTTTTAAAAAATAGACAATTAGTGACTCTAATTTTTAATAGATATGTTAGTTGAAGAACTGGTGGATGGAATGAGAGAAAGTAACATTTGAATAGAGTTCAATTAAGCAAAAATACTGGTTCATATCTTTTCCTCATCCTTTTGAGACCTAGTTTACCTTGCTGTGTCTCCCAGTATTGTACTTACAAGGACTCTGGTTTGGAAGTTTGAACTACTTACCTAATGATTATCAAAAACAGACACTTTATAGTTTCTTTTAAATTGGTCTTCCTTTAGATAGAAAAGACCAGAAAGTGTGACTGAATCAAACTAGACACACACGCACACACACACAAAAGATTCTCTGAGGGAAAAGTGTTCATTAGGAAAGACACACCTTGTCTACGCCACACTGCCCAGATTGCCAGGAGTTGAATTTTAAATATATAATAATAAATTACCATACAAGGGTGCTTCCTTGAATTGCAGTGATTTATTGTGCTTAGAAATAGGCATTTTTTTACTTCAAAATCCATAAATACTGGACTCTGGAGACTAGCCAGCATATAGCACTTTAAAAGTCCAAGTGTGATCTTGAATGTTTACTTCCAAAAGCTCATCTGAGGTCCAATTTGTTGCCTTCCATTTAAATGAATTGGACAAAATTTTGAATTTTTTCTTGAATCTTTACACAGAAATCGATCTGAACATCATGTTATAAGGTTTGATCTTCTAGAATCAGATAGGATTATTTTGTTGGTGTATAATTATGTTTGCCTACTATCCCCACACATAATTCTTACTGAATGAAGACAAACAACATAGAACCATGGTTTTGCTACTATTTTTTTTTTTTTTGCTACTATTTTTAAAGATTTAATTTGTTCTAAGAATTGATTTCATTTTCTCAGTACACTTCGAGTAAGTTCTTGGCTTCACATTTTTTTTTTTTTTTTTAAGCTCTGTTCTTTTCTGGGTGGCTTGACATCTGTGTATCTATACTGAACAATTTTTCATGTCCGCTTCCTTCTCTTTTTGCATGATTCTTTCCTTATTTTTAACATACTACTCTGTTTGGTTGTGAGACTCCAAGAAATAAATAATCCTAATTTGAGGAAATGTTCACTGGATCAGTTCCTGCTGCTCTCTCTGCACCAAAACACAACAGATTGCTATTGAATTTTGAATGTCACCAACAGACAGATGATAATGGCTTAAGATGGATAATGAAATGTTTGAAACGCAGATGGGCCTGTACATCAATTTTCTTTTTCTTAGGATTTCCTTCTGACATAAAGCATCAGATGTAATTAACATAATTTTATACCAATATCCCTCATAAATGGTATTTCTGTGGCCCTATAGTTCCACTAGTGCACTTATGTATTTTGGGGAAAGGGTCACAAGTGGGTAGTGCTGGGTCACTGCTGGGCAGTCCCCTGGTATGCGGGAAAGGGTGCATTGAAGTCTTTACTGGAATTTGGTTATTTGAAAAGTAAAGACTCCACAGAGCACCCGGAAGCCTTGGTCACCAAGGGCGTGTCTGAGAATTCCACCTGCAGTGCTCAGATGTAGGGGGAAGACTTGAAGTACAAATTAAGGAGGAAATGCATGAAATTGATAATAAGGTTTTTATTTTAGGAGACATCAGGAACTATGTAAATTCAGTTAGGTACCTACAGGAGAAAAAACAAAAACTAAATCGGGGGTGCTTAGGGTCCAGGTGACAACCTGTGGATTCCTATTTTCAGGTAACGAACCTCTCTCTGCTTTCTCTCCAGCATCAGGCACTGGCCAAGACGATGTTGGTGGCCACTCAGTGTACACCCCAGACCACTGCTCCACGTTAGGAAGACTGGATAGCTGCCGGTCTGCTGGGCTGCGCTCAGAAACCAGGGACTCCAGCTGTCAGACTGAGGACATGAAAGTTGTACCTCCTTCCATGAGAAGAATCAGGGCATACAAGGGTCTTGGCATTGCTGCCCAGATGAGCCACTTCTCGGGCTCCTCAGGCAACATGTCTGTGCTGAGCGACTCGGCCGGTATTGTGGGCCCTTCCCGTCTCAACAATGATGCTGGCTTCCATAGTCTTCCACGTTCCGCAGCTAGAGTGAACGTTCACTCCCTGGAGGCAAGGTTGGGTGCCCTGGGCCCCACAGAAGACATGGAGGGCACTTTCCACCAGAGGGCTCACTCACAAGGAGATGAACACTTAGGACACTTAGGAGGTGCCTCTAGGACTGGGCCACTTTTGAGGCCCAAATCCCAGGAGCTAAGGCACTTTGAGAGTGAAAACATAACAAGCCCAGCGTGTGTGGTCTCTCCTCACGCGACCTACTCAACCAGTATCATCCCAAATGCCACACTTCTGTCCTCTTCAGAGGTCATTGTCATTCACACTGCTCAGAGTGCAGGGCAGCTGGACAGTAAAATGACCAGTTCATCCTCATACTCCAAGATGAAATCCAGAGACCACCTCATCCCCAGACACACTGTGAAAGAGGATCATCAGGCCCCCAGTCATCACTGGGGTGAGGGACAGTCTTCCATGGCCTTAGATAACCATTCCCCTGGTGCTACCACACTGTTGTCCCTCTGTGACTCAGAGGTTTCACTAAATGCCCCAGCAGATAGAGAGAATGGGTCCCAAGCCATGTCCTATAATTATAGAAACAGCCTGAGCTTCCCAGGCCACCCCCAGGATGTGGATGGGAAGAGTGAATCTAGTTATTCGGGGGATAGAGGGCCCGGCAGCTCAGAGCCTTGGGAATTCAAAACCTCTGACAATGGGCGGGCGTCTCCGCTGAAGCCACATCTGGCCACTCCTGGTTACTCCACCCCCACCAGTAACATGAGCAGCTGCAGTTTGGACCAGACGTCTATCAGAGAGGATGCCAGGTCCTTGTATTCAGAGGATCACGATGGCTGCTACACAGCTACGCACGGCGACTCTGGCCGGGGGTCTGGAAATCAGTGCAGTAGCAGCGATGGCTTTGGGAATCCCAGGCACAGCGTAGTCAATGTTTTCGATGGAAAGTCTCAGAAAAGTCAAGGGGAGCGGCCACCGTACCATGATAAAACATTTTCCAGAAACATCTCTTTGAAGAAAGCGAAGAAACCTCCCCTGCCACCCTCCCGGACAGACTCTCTCCGCAGGATTCCCAAGAAGAACGGCCAGTCTCACGGGCAGGTGCTGAACGAGAGCCTCATTGCCACACTTCAGCATTCGCTGCAGCTGAGCCTGCCAGGCAAGAGCAGCAGCTCGCCCTCCCAGAGCCCCTGCAGTGACTTCGAGGAGCCCTGGCTGCCCCGTTCCCGGAGCCAGAGCACAGTCAGCGCCAGCAGCAGCATGACCTCCGCCACCACCCCCAACGTCTACTCCCTGTGCGGGGTCACCCCCTCGCAGAGCGACACGAGCAGTGTCAAGTCAGAGTATACTGACCCTTGGGGCTACTACATCGACTACACAGGCATGCAAGAAGACCCCGGGAACCCAGCAGGGGCCTGTCCAGCCAGTAGTGGGGCACCCACTGGAAATGGGCCAGTCCGCCACGCCCAAGAGGGGTCCAGGACCACGATGCCCCAAGTGCCTGGTGGTCCTGTCAAACCAAAGATCACATCACCAGAGAAGTCACAGAGAGTCACCTCTCCATCCAGTGGGTATTCCAGCCAGTCAAATACCCCCACAGCACTCACCCCTGTGCCTGTGTTTTTAAAATCAATGTCACCAGCAAATGGGAAAGGGAAGGCCAAGCCCAAGGTACCAGAAAGGAAATCCTCACTGATCTCTTCTGTGTCCATGTCCTCATCGTCCACTTCTCTCTCCTCTAATACTTCTACCGAGGGAAGTGGCACTATGAAGAAGTCGGATTCAGCAGGGGCCTCGGCCCTTGCTCCTCCTCCTCCTCTTCCTCCGCTTCCAGCTCCCTATCCTGCTGACAAGTCCCCTGTTCTTCCTCCCCCTCCTCCTTCAGCAGATGGCTCCCTGAGCTCTCCTCTGCCTCACTCTCCCGTGTTCCCCCCGCCACCCCCAGAAGCTCTCACCCCCTTCAGCTGCCCCCCTGACGGGTGCCTCCCGGCTCTCCCAGTAGTGCTCAGCCCCTCTCCTCCAGATCCATTGACTGCCTTGCCATTGCCTCCACCTTTCTTGCCCTCCCCAGAGCCCCCCCCTCCTCCACCACTTGACCCCAAATTCATGAAAGACACCAGGTCTCCTTCCACAAGCTCTGACCAGCCGGGGTCCTCCCGGGAGTTCTTCCGGCGGCCTTCAAACAAGGAGGAGAACAGCAGGCCACCGCTGCCCCTGATCACCACGGAGGCGCTGCAGATGGTACAGTTGAGGCCCGTGAGAAAGAACTCGGGCGCCGAGGTAACTCTGTTGCCTGAACCAGCAGCTCAGGAACAACGAACTCCAACTGCTCCACAGTATCACTTAAAGCCATCTGCTTTCCTGAAATCCCGAAATAGCATAAATGAAATGGAGAGTGAAAGCCAGCCTGCCTCTGTGACAAGCTCGCTTCCACCGCCTGCCAAGATCCCAAGTCAGGGTGACCATGACAGTGCAGCGGAGCTTGGCAGCCCTCTGAGCCTTAGCCATGGAGCTCCAGGTCCCGGGCTGGGCGCTGGGAAAGCAGAGGTTCGGCCTGGCCCCAGCACGGCCCCTCTCCCAGACTCTTCACCCAGCAGAAAGCCACCTCCCATCTCCAAGAAGCCCAAACTGTTCTTGGTGGTGCCACCTCCACAGAGAGATTTCGCGGCAGAACCCTCGGAGAACAGGAGGGAAGTCTTCCGAAACCCCAGCTGGGCAGAGGAGGTTTCTGTGCACAGCAGAGAGGCAAAAGAGAGTTCTGCAGCCCGAGCTGCTTCTCATGCCACCGACCCTGACAGCTCAGTTCTGGAGGGAGGAGCTGCAGGATCCCTGTACCCCAGCAGAGTGGAAGCCAATGTCCCCATGGTACAGCCTGATGCCTTACCAGCCCCCACGCAGGAAGAGCCAGCCGTGAACAGTGAGGATGTTGGGGGCAATGCGGAGAGCTGCCTGTCTGAACAGGAGGGAGAAGGTAAGTCTGGCTTCTCTTGCTGTGCACCTCTGATGATCTATCTGCAGCTGAGCCAAATAGGACTACTGAATGCACTCATGTGGAACCCGGGTAGACCAGATAAGATTTATGGTAAAGCCAGCAGTCGGTGGGCTTCTTAAACATTAAATTACCAACTTTGCATTTTATGAAATATTTTAAAAATCCAGATCTAACACAAGAGTTTATAGAATGGCAGAAAATAGGGAGGTGGGGGTGGTCTGCAGCAGGCTGGGTACGAAATAGCAATGAGTAATCTCTTTTCTGAAGAGCTGCAAAGAAATGTTCTAACAAAATTTAAGAGCAATTCAGTACAAGTTCTGTAACAGAAAAGAATGAGCTCTGGCTATCAGGCGAGTGTCATTTCCCCCATCTTTGTAAAAATCACAAACTGTAGAGCCCGCTGCATCCCCTGTGGTTCGCAAATTGTCAGGAGTGGCAGGGAAGCAGCATATTTCAGAGCTTGGCGAAGGACTGAAATTCTAGTCACTGTGCATCTTGTGTCGCCTGCGTGTGTGCTTCTCTCAGCTGGGGCGCTGGAGACCAATGCTGCCTGCTGCTCCTCAGAAGCCTGCGACTTCCTCCTTAAGGGGGATGGGAGTGATGAGGTGATGACCCCCACCAGACCCAGGACCACCGAAGACCTTTTCGCAGCTATTCACAGGTACCAAAACTCCTTCCCCGTACCTTAATTCTCTTTATAATTCCTTCTTTCCAGATGGTTCCTCTACTTTGTTTTCTTGAGGTTTCTCCTGCCGTCCAGTCCCAGCTCATTAACTTTATCATTGATTTTTTAGTGCGTTTCTTTCTGCGCCTTTATTTCCTCTGACTCCAATTTCTGTTTTACTCTGTTCACTGATTTTTACAGTGACATTGGGAACAGAGTCTTAATGTGATGATTTCTGATAGACACTGCATGTGGCAATAGAGGCAATGTGTCAGTCATATGACAGAATATTTATAAGAATCAGATTAGAGCAGCTGGTGATCCAGTCCAGGTGAGAAATACTATAGCACTGGGCTTAGGATGCACAGACTAACTCTACAGAGCTCCCTTCTTAAGGGTGTTTTAGTTTATTATTTTTTCCCATTTTACAGAAAAACCATAATCTTATGGTTCCATTTCTTTGGTTCCTTAAATGTTTCAGTAAGGGTATATTGCTTTTTAAGCAGGAGCAGAGAATTAAACTTGCTTGATACTGTAGGCCACTAGTGCCATCTACTGGCATCACAAATTATTGAGTTAAAAAAAGTATAGGTCAATTTTTCAAAATAAACTTCCTGAACTGTTAGTTTTTATATGTGATCACCTTTAAGAGTGATTGTGATTTAGCACGAACGTTTCATTTATTGCATAGCTTTTTCGGTTATAAACAGCCGAGTGGTCCCATAATAGTGTCATTATAGAAATTGATAAGATTATCCATGTGCAAGTATTTTGAACCATAATGATACATAAAGCTTTTGCTTCCTTCTAGACTTCTTTATCACAGCTTTTCAGATTTTTCCGATAACCATTATGAATACCCTTATGCTGCCAAGACACCCCCCCCCCCATCCAAGGTCTTTTTTTTCCTCCTGAAACAAAACATCCATAAAATCATTTGATTCTCTGCATAAACAACCATGTCAGCACTGTCCCTAAATTCTTGGAATTTAACTGAAAAAACTGTTGCTGGAAAGAATGGTGCTGTCCCTACCTGGAACTCCTTATTCACATATAAACATCTAACTTGTGAAGGAAACCAAGCTGGCAAATTGAGGAATTCATGAAAAATTATATGTTCTTTGCTTCTCAGCCCAAATATTGGTGTAATAGACCCTAAAGACTGCCCCCTGCAACATTCTCCAACTGGTGGCTTGATCTCATTAGAAATGAAAAAGTAGCTAGTTACCCAACTACTTCTCAAAACAGGGAAATGAAAAAGTCGCATCTTTTTAAGCCAAATTTAGTGGCATTTCTAGGAGTTTACACAGCTGTTTCTAACTTTAACCATGCTAGACACATAATAAGTACTCAATAAATATTTTCTGAATTAAATGAGACCAATTGGAATTTAACTGTCAGGAAATTCTTCCAAGACTCAAAGTCTTTCATTTAGTATGGAATGCATTGAGTTGCTAAATATATAGTAATATATATTTATAATAGCAAGCCCCAAATATGTGTGTTGCCTGGTTGCTCTGTGTACTAAATACTTAGTCTGAAGGAAACCCAACTGTTGTGGAGCCAAACGACTGCATGCTTTTCCTAAAAATATGCCAAAGGTCTCTTCTGTATTTTATTTTGGCAACCTTCAGAAGAAACTGAAAATTTTGTGGTTTCTCTTACTAGACAGTTACATCTACTACAGATGTAGAAATTGGCCAGCCTGTATCACTCTCTGTACACATGAGAGAAGTCCAAGTGGCCTTAGGAATGGATTGCAAACAGAAAGCAAGGATGCAGGCCGGTTTCTGTTGTAGTACTGATACCGTATTAGCAGATGTTATCTGAAGTCTGTGACATTTAGGGCTTTTTTTTTTTTTTTTTTTTTTCATGTCCTTCAGCGCCTAAATTCATAATTTAAAATAAAGGCTATCTAAATTGAAACACAGCTTTCAAATGTTATAATGCAAATTAATTCACTTCAGATTTAAAGCCAGATGGAAAGTGTTGAATGCCAGTCGAGGTGTGAAGCTTTTATATTTATTGAAGTAATTAGTTTTTAAAACAGTGTTAACTGTTTGAGTGCTTCTTATAGACATCTTTAGAAATTTGTACCTACCTAGGTATGCATAAGTGTTTATATGCAAATAATTTGTTTGTTCAAATTGAATTCTCTCTTTAAGGGGCAGCTGCTCTTGAGGATCACCAATACTTTGCTAAAATCCCATCTTTTTAAATTCTAAATCTATAGTTAAGGACCATAGCTTTCATCAGGTATAGTTGTGGCTTATTTTATGTACCTTAGAACACCTTCACTGTCTAAAAACCAAACAAGAAATTACACCACAGGCCAATCAATACCTAAAGGACTGAGATGAGCAAAGCTGCTTCGGGGACAAGCAGTGTTGGTTGTGGGGCCATGTGCTATAAGTGGGACGAGACTCCTTAAAGTCCCAGCTGTCCTAAGCAGCTCTGAGCCTTCACCCTCTCGACCTCATTACCTTCCTATAACCCAAAGTGCTTGGACTAGGCAACATCTACAGTTGGAGATGTGCATATTTCTGTGCCGTCATGGGTTATTAACTTAGACTAGGGCCCTGTATTAAACCAAGATACCATAGGCCACATTCTGCTGTCCCATGCCTCATCAGCTCTGGCCACCCTCATACCCTGTCTTGAGTCTTTATCACTTCCTGCCCTCTACTTTGGTGGCTTCTTTTCAGCCCAAAGTATGAGACAACCCTTGGAACATCAGTGTGTGCAGGGTAGCCAATAGGGGCCCAGCCTCCCCGCTGCCTTACTGTGTAGGCCCTGTAAAAACTAAAGCCTGACCTGGTGGCAGGAAAGAAGAACTCATTTTCTTATGTGGCACTCAAAGCTTTGTTAAGCATCTCCTCTGTGCCTGACACTTACGGCTGTTGACCCATTCATCTTTAGTAAGAAAAAAATGAACTATACACTATTAGTTCCTCTTTTCAGATAGATAACAAAATAGAAAATATATCTTGCCCAAGGTCACACAAGAAAATCTTTAGTGGTGAGATTTAACCTAGGATATGTGACTCCAGAGGTTCTTAACCTCATCTCACCCAGCAAACATCTCCATTTTACAGGGACTGAGGTGCAGTAGAAATGGGTACCTTGTCCTAGCTCACAAGCTAGAAGTTGGGAGTGCTCTGATTCACCTCTTAATCTGTGCATGCCATTACCATACTCTCAAATTTTACCTGCTACCTGGGCTAGAATTTATTAGCAAGAAAAAAGAAATGCCCACGTCTTTTTTTATTAACTATGTCACGACTCCTTACAGCAAGTCCACCCACAGTTAGCTGAGAGACATCACACGCCGAGTAACTAACTGAGGAACCAGCAAGGGGCACTTGGCCCATCTGCCAGATTCTCTTTCCCAGCACTACAGTGCATGTTGAATGGGAGGTTCTTAAGAGAACCAGGGCAAGAAATTCCCGCAGAAAACCTTTTACTTCCTGTGATCAGTCTCTTCTCTTCCACACATCACCCCACTCCTCCTATTTTCAGATCTGATCAGTATGAGGTTTTCCTTAAAGTCGGTCCTGAAGCAATCTCTGGCACAGTTGGCTCATTCTTGTTTTCTGGAAAACTGGATTTCTAGAGGTTGACATATGGTCCTATAAGAGCGGAGGAAAATTGGTTTTGTATCAAACTCTAGAATGACAGAAAATGTAAAGTTGTAGAATTGTTCTAGAACGTGGGTCATGTCTTAGTATAGGGGATATTCTGGGGGCCGCTCATCTGTTAGACCTGTTCAAGCACAAGCATCCGCCAGACAAGCAAGAGTTAGAAAGGAGGGTCAGCAGGAGAAGTTCACTTGGGATCAGCCCAGTCTAGGGATGTTCACTGAAAAGTGGCAATTAATGAAAACCAGGAAAGGTCCTATGTGGTGTCTCTTTCCCCCGAGAGTGGAGAGTGACCGAGTGACCAGTGATGATTATCGTGGGTGATTATGGACTCATAGGAATGCAGCCATAGGTTTTTCTTTTCTCCAGGGTATTAAAGTTTCCCATAGTTACAGTAAGTTTTTCTTCTCTTTTCTTTTCTTTCTTTCTTTTTTTTTTTTTTTTTTTTTTTAAGTAAACTGAAGTAGTTGATAACCTGAACGTGTGCTAAGAGCAGCAGGGTGACTGGCAGAGATACGGAGAAATAACCTTTATCTCAATGTTATCAAATCTCAGATCCAAAAGGAAAGTCCTTGGCCGTAAAGATTCGGAGGACGATCACTCCCGAAACCACTCTCCCTCCCCGCCAGTGACACCCACGGGCGCCACCCCCAGCTTGGCCTCTCCAAAGCAGGTGGGGTCGATCCAGAGAAGCGTGCGGAAGAGCAGCACCAGCAGCGACAACTTCAAAGCTCTGCTGCTGAAAAAGGGGAGTCGCTCAGACACCAGCGCCCGCATGTCGGCAGCCGAGATGCTCAAGAACACAGACCCGCGGTTCCAGAGGTCCAGGTCCGAGCCTTCGCCGGACACCCCTGAGAGCCCGTCAAGCTGCTCCCCCAGCAAGAACAGAAGGGCCCAGGAGGAGTGGGCCAAGAACGAAGGCTTGATGCCGCGGAGCCTGCCCTTTTCCGGGCCCAGGTACGGCCGCAGCCGCACGCCCCCGTCGGCGGCCAGCAGCAGGTACGGCGTGCGGAACCGCATCCAGAGCAGCCCCATGACTGTCATCTCCGAGGGGGAGGGGGAGCCGGTGGAGCCTGCAGACCCCAGGGCTCACCGGGCTCTGGACCGCACGAAGGGGTGTTCCCTGGACGGACTGGCCGGCGAAGAGATGGACGAGGGCAGCCTGCTGTGCGACGAAGGGCCTGTCACCTCCCCGCAGGCTCAGGCTCCTGGGCGCATCAACGGGGCAGCCAGGACAGGGGACAGGGATCCCCTAGAGCAATGTGGAGGCACTAGTAGGGAGGAGAGTTAGGACCAGATGGGGCGCCCCCAGGTGTCGGGGAGATGCGCAGTGCACCGCTGTAGGGAGCCTAAGGGGCCCTTCCCTGCTTGCCCGCTTTCCCACTAGGCATCGGTGCTGTGGGCCCCAAGGCTGCGGGTCCCTTAGGAGTCACTTGCCACTTGCTGTGTGGCTTCAAAACAAGTAGAAGCTTAAACTTCTGAAAAATGCTTCCTGGGGAAGATTTTTTTTTTTTTTTTTTTTTTCTCAAAAATGCTGGGGGAGTGTGTGTGCATTTTGAACACTTCAAAAACAAATACACACACACTCAGTACTGTACAGAAATAGAAAGTAAGTCAGAGTTAATAGCTAGAGTAATGGAGTCTTCTGGACGAGGTGGTAACTGCTTTCAAAGCATTATGCTTTGGGAAATGAGTGAGTTCCCCAAGAAGGGAGAAGTCATTACTTCTAAGAAAGAGGTGGTAGTCGATTGGTTCTTAATGCAGAACGCGTGGATGTTCATGCTCATGTGGGGAGTCAGGGCTAGCCAGAACTGGTAAAGGCTAAGCAACTAACTGGTTCAGGTACTTTTCTCTGGGGTTCAAAAAGACTTTGTTTCTTTTTTGTAAAAATAGTAAACACATGGAAGTGGCAAGCTGTAACCTGGTGCCTGCTGCTGTGCAGCCACATACACACAACTTTTAGAGCCTGAGGTTTAGAAGTGTGGGCAGTGGGTTAAGTGAATTCCCTCCTTGAGTAGCAGCCCGAGTCCTTAGAGAACTGAAGTGATAGTGGAGACTACAGAGGAAGGAAGAGAGAGAAGTGAGGGCAGAGAGGAGGAAGTGATACACTGATGGAATCTGTTTCCTGCTTATTAAATAAAATTATTTTTCAGAATTAAAGTTGAAAACTTGCACTACAGAACTGTGGGTGAAGCCGGTCCTTTTACAAGAGTTTTGTAACCAGAGTTTAAACTTCTATTTGGCCATTTCTATCACTTGAAATGTCAACATTTGCTAACTTTTGGATATCCTTTTGGTTACACCAAAGAAAAAAATTATTGCTATTTTTTTCCTTGAAAGCCTGCAGCATTATATCCTAATTTAGAAAGGTTTACCAAAATCTATTATATATTATCTTACTTTGAAGAAAATGCTGGATAGCTCTTGTTAGTCAAATAAACTGATAAAAATTGGTAGGAATTGGCTATTAATTAGCCCTGGGAAATGAGTTTTTAGATTAAAAAGATTTTTTTGCATCATTTGGTTTGTGTGTTTTTATATGTGTTTATAAATAATTGAGTTGCTAACTACCTTCTAATTTTCTCCAATCAGAATCCAACACTTTTAGACATGGGAGAAAGGTGTATGAAGTTATTTATTTTAATGTAATGTTCTCGCAACTCTCCCCCCTTCCCAACTTCCACGTACTTAGAATACAACAGTTTTGTCTTCATTACAAGGATCTAGGATGATGATACTGAGATTCTTGTTCTAAATCCAGTGCAGCTATCAATTTCCATCTTTTTCTTTTTTTTTTTTTTTTCAGTGTGAAAATATCTAAAAGTTGGACTGCATAGGTCAAATCATTCTAAGGTTTACAAAATAAAACTTTTGATACCTGTCTTAGGGGCAAAAACAGAATTAAGGCTCCTTTTTTTTCTCTGAGGAAAGAATACTTTCCTTTCACACAACCAGGCATGACTTCTGGGTCTGGATAAAAGGGATTTTTATCCTTTTGGGCAATTGTCTACTGCTACATAGGGCACATGGCTGTTTTCTTGTAAATTTTAGAAAAGTAGTGTTGGCTTTTGAATATGAAAATCTTCCCATAGCTACCTGAAAAAATATTAGAATGTACGTGGATATAAAAATCTTGAACTTACTATAGAAATCATTTATTTGAAGGCAAAATAAGTGACATCAAAACTAATTATAAAACCATTAAAGATCCCCATTTTACAAGATACATATTAGGTTTTGAATTTGTTTTGAATAAAACCATTGTAAAGTCAACATTTGAAATTTACTTCTTTTTTGTTTATATGTGTGTTTTTTGAATAAAGAGGTAGGGCGTCTTATACAGAATTGTTGAGTGCTTTGCTGGGTCACACACAGAACAGCAGTGAAGAGCAGAAGGGACCTGTGGAAGATGGGGACCCAACGAAAAGGAAATAGAACACTATAGATACTGGATGGTGCCAACTAAAAGGATATATGGAAAAGCAACTCCATATAATGTCCCATGGATTTTTGAATAAAATATGAATAATGAATTGACTGGTTGTTTGAATGATGCAACATGTGGAGACAACATGGAAAAGACAACGTTTTATTGGCATAGATGATATATGGGTAAACAAGAATCTAGACTCATCCTTAAATGATCCTGTGTCCTCAGGATGTTTTGCTACTTTATTCCTTTGTGAGGGCTTCTATGAGTGAGCTGAATCATTCCCAGAAACATGAAGGTAAACTTAACAGCCTTTGCTTAGATGACGTAGTCAATAGAAACCCCAGGACTAAATTATTCTTTATTTTTTTCTGAGTTGGAAATAAATGAGCATTCAATCTGTCAGTTGTAAACAGTTTCAACTTGAGTCTGCTTTCTGCTCTGCTGTTTCTGAAGAATCTTGATTGAAATCTGTTATTTCTCATGTGGGAATGAAGAGTATACAGTTGACCCTCCACGGCTACAGGTTCTGCATCCATGCCAATGCAGTGAATACATATGTATTCTCTCTCCTTCCACCAAGTGTCACCCTTGAATGAGGGTCACTTTCAGCTTGCAATGACACAGTAAGCTAATTCATGCATAAACCAAGCCCAAGCTTTTTCCTTTGGTGAATCATACTGGTCCTCCAAATAACCACAGGGAGGGAGGGATGTAGATTGCAACCATGGGGACATAGTGATTGGGCTACCTGCTCCTTTGGCTTGCTCAGATGTCCTCTGATCCTGCTTGTGACCATTTCTATATGTTTTTCCTCCTTATGATGGAAGTCTGCTCATCCTGTTAACTTTATGAATTGGTGGTTCTGATAGGACTTAGATAAGATGGACAGCTCTGGACACCATCATCTCTTGATAGCTCATGTTTCTATCTCTGTGAGGGCTTAGTTCTCTCCTGTGGTTAGCACTACCTTGCTTCTGGACATCAGGGATCTGCACTATGATTCTCCCATTGGATCTTTTCATATATTCCACACTGTATTTTTTTTTTTCACCAATGACACCTCAGTACACTGAGGTCTACCATATCACATGATCCAAGCTGGTAATTCCTTCACATCTGTCACTTCTAATTTTGACTTATATTTTTCTGTGTTATTCTGGTTTTACCAAATTTTTATTGGATGTTGGGAATTGTGAATGTTATTTTGTTTGTTGATGGATTTTGTTTTATTCCTTTAAATAGTATTAGGCTTTATTCTGACGGACTGCTAAATTTCTTGGAATTAAATTGATCCTTTCAAAGTCTGCTTTTAAGTTTTGCTAAGGGAAATCCAGAGAAGATTGTGATTGAGGGACAATTTAAGCTCTTGACTGAGGAACCCTTATTTTGGGGATTCTACTTGATCCCATACACATTTTGAGTTATTTTCTTCTCTGGCCACTGGGAACACAAACTATTCCAGTTCCATGCATAATCTATGAATTATTTGTTCAACTACTTTGCAATCATTCATTTCTTGGTTTGGGTAATTTCTCCTCACACTTTTTAGTCAGCCAGGTACTCAAAGAGAGACCCACTGCAGCTCTACAGAGCTCTCTCTCTTTCTGTATGCTATGCCTCCTCTCACTTACTCCGCTGCACAAACTCTGCCCACCTTGGGCTCCTACAACCCTGATCTCTAGTTCCTCGACTCAGCAAAACCACTGGTCTGTGTTTGGCATCATGCTCCCCAGCCGCTAAAGAAACTGCCTCCAAGCCATTAGCTTGAGCGATCATTCAACTCACTTCAGTCCCCAACTCCTTCTCTGAGTCCATCCTCCTCCATGTGAACTTTGAATATCAGAAAAACATTGTTATGTGTGTTTTGTCTAGGTTTTTGGTTTAAGATGGAAGGTAAATTGAGTTCCTGTTTCACCATCATGTCCCATGAGAAGCAGATGTTCCCATGAGATGACCTTTAAGAACATTGCTGAAGGCTGCACTGATCTTGATTTACTGCCTTGGTCAGGGCAGGGGGCTTAGAGGCTTAGGCTTATACTCTTTCCCCACAGGTCAAAGAACCAATGTGATTTTTCTACTTGCCAAGTACGTCAGTGTCAAGTAGATACTCAGTGCTTAGGGAAATAACCAATGGGGACTCTGTAGATTCAAGGAACCTGCTGTAAGCCAAACTTTTGACTGGAACTGTGTTTATTTTCCAACTTCCATATGGTCCCAGTTTCATGGGGGATGAGGAACTATAACGAATCATAATGACACTTTGGGTTTTAAATATTATTTATTTATTTTGATACAGGGTATTAAACTCGGGTGCTTAACCACTGAGTCACATCCCCAGCCCTTTATTATTTTTTATTTTGAGCAGGCAGGGTCTCACTAAGTTGCTTAGGGCCTTACTAAGTTGCTGAGGCTGGTTTTGAACTTGTGATTCTTCTGCCTCAGCCTCTCAAGTTGCTGGCATTATAAGTATGCACCTCCACGCCCAGCTCAAATCCCCCCATATCCATGTACTTCTCTTTCCCCAGTGTGCAACCACCTAAGTAAATGGCTATATGCCCCTGTAGAAGAAGACTGGAATAATCATGACTGGGTACACTCATAGAAATAGTGGAAATGTTGCAGAAACCTTTCCCCTGGGACCTGTCATCTCTTCCATCATGAGCTTTGGATCAGAAAACTGGCTCAGCTCTGGAAGCTAGGCAAGGATTCCTGGTGTTTTTTTATTGGTGTGATCTCTCTTAACCCCTACTCATCCACCTCACCCTCTTTTGGTTATATATAAAGCATTACCCTGTTGATTTTTTTGTTTGGTTGCAAGGGATGTCATGTCCTATTTAGCATCTCTGTAAGATTTTACAGATCAGGAGCCCTGTAGCTGCCACCCTGAGCATGGTAGTCAACATGATAATGGTGCCGCCCTGGATTCTATGGTTAGCATTGCCACCTGGGTTCTTTGAGGTCTCAGCATTATCCACATGGCACTTAGCACACCCAGGTCCATCTCAGCATTTCCAGCCAGTGTGGACTGCAGAGGCGAATCACTGCTGAGCTCCTGGAACGTTCTCACGCTTTCTTTCCCATACACTCGTTTTGACCTTCCTCAGAGAAATATTCCTCGGGTGGGCCATTTTGCCTCATATATCCATTCCAGCATGCCCCCTTCTCTGGGATCCAACAAATCCAGGCATTTCAACACTTCTCTCACTTTTTCTAGGCTCCTATGAGCCAGCCCAGAGCAGTGCATTCGCACTGTCTTCCAGTGTTTTTCTCATGGTGTTAAATCTTGTATCCTTAGAGTTGTTCCCAGCTCAATAAATTCTCCCTTACCTAGTGTTGTAAACCTAGCATATTTAATCAGGCACCCTCAGAATCTAGTCCCAAGGGTACTCCTGCGCCCTTCTCAGTGCTTGCTGACCAGGCCATACAGCTCCTGCACAGTCCATTTCTTCTCTCACCAGAGCAACACGGCCCCAACAGGTTATGTTGTGACTTAGCTCTAATTTTTAGCCTGGCAGCCAAGAGAAGGGGTGGGGACAGCTCTTGAAGGGCACCTGCTGCCTTCTGGGGGGAAAACTTTACATGGTCTTTCCTCATGGTAGAACGAAGGAAGGGGGAGGGAGTCAGTCTAACTTTAATGAGGAAGGATGGGTCTCTTCTGCATACTCAGCATGTTGAGAAACACTGTGACTCTTGGGAGTCAAAATTGTTGGGTCATCCACCAAATCACCTCCATGATGTGATTCAGGATCCCAGGTTTGACACTGACCTTGATATTGCAGATCGGACTGGTTGGACATTAGTAGTGGACTAGTTTTACCACCAAAGCCTGTGCTTGGCCTTCAGAATTTTCTGTTTAGTTGCTGCAAGAGATGATCACTTGCTCACAAGTTACCAAGGAGACTGGCTCTCAGTTGATTTTAAGTAGTCTGTTAATCGACCTGAGTTTTTCGTTGGTGATCTACAGGACATCCATCCAATTCAGTAATAACCGTTCTAATCTATTGCTCTTGTGTTTATTATCCACACTTTGCTCTTGTGTTTATTATCCACACTTTCCCCACATTTGAGACAATAGATTTGCCCACCAGTCATGGCTCTCTTTCACCACTCCATCTAAAGTTTTAGTAACTGGACAGCTTCTTCATGCCTGGGGCTATCTGTGCTTACCTTCACTAGGGATGGAGGCTCATAACCAGCCAGTCTCAAAACGTTGCCTTTCCACCTATGTAATGGAACCACTGTTACCAACTGAGCCAATCTGAGGCTGAGAAGAAGTACAAAGATGTATATTGAAATTGTACTTTTGAAAAGCACAAGGAAGAGCTGAATGGAGCACAGGAGCTGTTTGCTGGATTGCAATAAAGATTGACACAGTCTCTACCACCCTGCCAGGAAGCTCTGCAGCAAAGCCTGTTTATTAGGACCCCCACTCGAGCAGAAATGACTAGGTCTTATATCACCACCTTGCTTGGTCGCTGGCTGGACGTTGGTAGAAAATGGCATGCTGTTGACTCCCTCTTAGTGATAGGCTAGGTGCTCCCCTGGGGACACTGTGTCCTTATCTTGAAGTCTGAGGTGACCCTGAAGAACATAAAAGCTGAAGGCTGTATCAACCACAGCCCTCACTGCTGGGCAGTTAGTAATTTCTTGAAGGTAAGTCTGACTGGCCCACTCCATGTGTTTGTCTGCCACCGCTCCAAATCCCAGAAAAGAAATGACCCTTCTTGGGCCACGATAACAAATAAGTGGCAGGAATGGTCAATGACATCAGTAACCTCACTTCTAAACCAGGCTTCGAAATCCCACTAATCAGCAGGCGCCTCGCTCCGGTAACCGCACCTCCACAACGACAGCTCAATCCATCCCTGGATGCTTTTGAAAGTCCGTTAATCCCCGGACTCTGTTTCCTAAAACCCTGTGTAAGGTCAGCAGTTTTCTTTATCCAGAGAGATGGTGCCGGACAAGCACAGACGTCCTGCTCAGCAACCCATCCGTGCAGTGTTTTGTTTTGGGCACCGAATCTGACCTCTTGGATGCTGACACCTCTGCCCAGGATGCTCTGACCTCTGTGCCTTGCTTCCAACTTTCACATCTCCAAGGTCTCTTCAGAGAGGCCTTTCCTGAGCACTCTGTGTGATTGAACCCAGGGGCTCTTAACCACTAAGCCACATCCCCAGTCCTTTTTTGTACTTTAGAGACAGGGTCTTGCTGAGTTGCTTAGTTTCTCACTAAGTTGCTGAGGCTGGCTTTGAACTCACGATCCTCTTGCCTCAGCCTCCCCAGCTGCTGGGATTACAAGCATGTGCCACCATGCCCAGCCCCAGTTCACTTTTTTTAGTTGTACATGGACGCAATGCCTTTTTTTATTTATATGTGGTGGTGAGGGTCGAACCCAGTGCCTCATATGCCAGGCAAGCGCTCTACCTCTGAGCCACAACCCCAGCCCCAGTTCACGTCTTGATGGCAAGTGCCACAACTTCAGATCATCTTACTTGTGTTGAACTCCCTCATTGTCTGGAACACAAGGTCCACGAGGATGGGCCACTTCTGTCGTGTTCACAGCTGTGTCCTCAGCAGGAAGCAGGACTAAAGAGTTTGAATGGTGGTTGCTGGTCTGACGGGCTGGGGGAACATGTTTGCTCAGCACTTTATCCCAGCCCCTCATGGGGTGCCTCGAATACAGGAGAGGCTCCATAAAAACCTAAAGAATAAGTAAATGTCACTTCAGGGAAATGTTTAGGGAGAAAGGCCAGATTTTAAGCAAGACAGGTAATGACTAGAAAAGAATGGAGAAGTGCAATGAGTTTTAGGAATCTAGCACTTTTTGGAATCAGTGCCTATTTTGAGCGGAGTGATGGAGCATTTGGGGAGGGAGGCACTGCAGAGGATAGGGCAGAGCTCATGATGGAGTAAAGTTAGATCAGCAGCACAAATGGAAGGCTGAGCCTTAGAAAAGAATCTGGACACATATCTCCCACAGGTAGGATAAGAAAAAGATGCACAAGAAATCTTAACATAAGGGCTATTTCATAATCAGTGCCAGACACATCATTAAAATAACTGATTCATTGCTGTAAGAAATACTCTCTGGGTTGATCAATTTATGGCTGAAAAAAAAAGTCATAACTTTTAAGGAAGAGGAGCGGGGAAAATGGGATACTCTGAACTTGAATGGTATAAACCAATTTTTTTCTTGAACATGTTTTAGGTTATGACTGAATCATGGTCATCAGAAATATGCTTCTCTCATGTAAATGAAATTTATTGCATAAGTGACACGTTTTATACAAGACTATAGGTTAAACTTTAGAAATATTTGCCTCATAACAGTAGAGGTTAGTACTGTGGACATTCATCAATAGGAGAGCTAAAAGACATTCTCCAGTAAATGATGGTGAATGTGCTATAAAAAGAAAAATAATTTTTGGCAAGCATAAATATGTAAGGAATCAATAAATTTAACATGCAACTCAAGGAAGTATCTTCAGAAAATAATTGCCTAGAATTTTAAAATTTATATCCATAATAATTTCCAAAAAAAAAAAATCTAGCTTTTTTTTCTTTACCCAAAATTACAATCTTAAAGGTATTGCTGAGATCATAATCACGTGAATTATATCTATTCAGGAAGAACACCACCACACGGTCTGCCTGTGGGGCTTAGAAGGCAAAAGCATGGACTTAGAATCAGACTGCCTGGGCTCACATCAGCCTCTGCCCTTACAGCGTGGTCTAAGGCGAGTTACCTGACACCTCTGTGTCTCGGTTTCCTCATCTGTAAAATGGGGATGATCAAATGTGGGTTGTTCTGAGGGTCAGATGTGATAATTCAGGTGACACACTAAGAACAGCACATCTAGAAGGCGATCCATAAACATTGGCTATGGAAATCCTTAAGTGTTGGGACTGTGGTCTACTGTGCCTGGATTAGGGAAAATGAATTTTATAAGATAATGTTAGGGTCGAAAAGGGCCTCAGGCATCCTGTAGCCCCATCTGACCCACTGGATGTGCAAATCTCCTATGGAAGCGATGGTCTCCTGAGAAGTGGCAGTGTGGCGTGTGCTTAAACAGGCAATGACAGGGACCGGAAGCAGTACCACTCCTGGGCAGCTCTGATGGTTGGAAAGTACGGAGCTCCAGCCTGCTTTCCTCCCCAACTCCTAAAACCACCATCCCTGGGAGCCCACAGCAGAGCTACAGCCCTTCCCACAACTGGCTGTCAGGGATCCAAATGTGACTTTATCCTCCCTAGGACAAATGTTTTCCAACACCATCAGACAAGGATCTCTAATCTTCATTTTACAGAATTTTACTAATCATTTTATAACTGTGAAAATACTACATGAAATATTCTGAAAAGTGAATTCTTAATTATATGTTTGTGTTTATTTCTTCAATAAACATACCTTTATTTATTTATTTGGCAGCGCTAGGGATTGAACCCAGGGCCTCGTGATTGCTAGACAAGCCCTCTAACGCTGAGCTGCACTCCCAGCCTGAAACATGCCTCTATGGAATGTCATGTAGAACAGGAAGTCCCTAGCTTCATAAACTTATTCTGTCACTCAATATTATCAATACTTTTGGGTAAGAGTTTTCTTGTGCAGGGGGCACTGGGCAGATGGGGACGAGGCCTCAATAGAGAATGTAACAGTGGCAGCTGCAAGAGACAATTTATTTTTGTGTCCAGCTGACTTTTGTCTGGCCTCCAGGCCTGCTGGACCCGTAGTTCCACATAGGATAAATCTTGAATGTTTTTACTGATATTATCTGGAAGGAATAACATCCAATGGACTCAAATCCAAGCAGAAAAAGGCAACATGATTTTGATATTGTGAACAAAACAGAAGTTTGTGACCCATTTACATTTACAGACTTTGTCCCCTGTTATCTGAATAGCTAAATAAAGCTTCCAGCATTAAAAAGGCACATTGGAAATCAGCGTAATTCATAATAGTACTCTCACGTACAAGCTCCCGCACACGTGCTTTACTTCTAGGTGAGGTCAACATCTGCATCAGAGCAAAGTTGTACCCCTGGCAATGAACTTCCTCTCATTCCTCATTCGAGTTCTTTGGAGGGTTCACTCTTCTGTATCAGCCACACCTCGTTATTTCTGTTGAGCAATTGGAAAGGACTGTTGTAGCCCGCAGTATAGAAAACCTTTTCGTCAAAAACTTTTCCTTCTTCCCTCAAAATGCTTGCTAACGTCAAAAGCTGTTCTTGATTCTTCTGGCCACTAGAGAATCCCTCGAAAGACCTACAAAGGAGAAAGGAAATAGCATGAACGATTTCCAGACCGACGCTGAGAAGAGCGGGAGCTTGCGCCCTAACACTGGATAACGTGCAGCTTCCGAGCCGCTGTGCTGACCTTTCCGGCCCCACGAACCCCAGTCCCACGTGACCTCGAACCCACCGAGGAGAACCAGGAGGGCGCCTAGGTTCCACCTGCTGACAGGCAGATTTGGAACTTACAAGATTTCATATGCTTAAATCTTGGGCTCCTCAAACTTCACTGTGCATGACTAACTCTGGAATCTTGTTAGAAATACACGTTCAGGAGGCCTGGGGCAGGCTTCAAAACGTTTCTAGCAAGTTCCCAGATATATACTGATACTCCTGGAGACAATCACACTTTCGATACCCTCTTTCTGTTTCTTTTCTCTTTTTTCTTTCTTCCTTCCTCTTTCTTCCTTTTTCTCTCTTTCCTCTTTCTTTTCTTACTCTTTTCCTTTTTTCCCACTTCTTTCTTTTTTTCTCCCTCCAACCCAGGGTCTCACTATGTTACCCAGGCTGTTCTCAAACTCTAGGACTCAAATGATTCTCCTACCTCAGATTCCCAAGTAGCTGGGACAAGAGGCACATGCCACTATGTCCAGATCAGAATGTCAATTTTCCATGGAACATTTCCTTGTTTTTCTCCTTTGGGCAAAAAGTAGGCACTGGGTCACAGATGAATATAATTAGTTTAGATCTCTATGCATTTATAGTCTAATGGAAGAGACCAACATTTAGGCAGCCGTCTACGCACCCCAAGTGGAGGTAACAGTGGCAGGATCAAAGATCTGCAGAAGCACTGGAGATATGACTAAATCTGGGGTAAGGAGGTTGTCTGAGTTAGGCCTGTAATGGAGTATGGTTTTGATGAACAAAGGGAAGGGATAAGCAAGGAATAGAAGTCTACAGAGCACAACGCATTTTCGTAGTGAAGCATAAAATAAAATCTGAAAGGTGAGTTGAAGCCAGAAGGAGAACCTTAACCTAAGGCCTTCTGAGGTTATTGCAAAGGATGTCCAGTAGACAATAACCTGGTCAGACCTGGGTAAGGATACAAGCACAGAGTTAGAAGGGAAGAGCTAGGAGACTGTTAGAAAGATGGGGAAGAAAAGATTTACATAAAACGAGGAAAAGAGTAAAAGTTGGAAGTATACATTTTAAAGTATGTAGACAAAAATATTCTGAGATTAAATCATGACCTGGTTGAGTTGCTCACATATGAGTAAAATGAATTTGATTTTGAAGGTTAAGAATGGGAAGCAAAACTATTCTTAATATGCATTTTTGGGTTTTTTTTGTTTGTTTTTTTGTATACATTTCATCAATGGGTCAATGCAAAAAATCAGTCCTACCACAAACCATATGAGATTCAGGACCCAAAGAGCACAAACTATGTTGATTTTATTCAACAGTGTCTCTCCTGCAACTCGAATCCTTCCTTTTAAATCTGCACTGAATAAACATAGGCACCTCTGTGTTCACATTAACACAAAGTAAACTGCAGCAGGAGAGCTGATTCAATTCTTATATGTATAAAGAATATAATTCTGAGCCACGTGTTAACATTTTGAATCTGATATTTCTTTAATGAACCGTCAACACTTACTATGTTCAGCCTATAGGAGATTTGTGTTCATATTCCACTTTTTCCTTAATAAAAATCTTGAAGACACTAATTAGAAGTCGTCTTCTGTTCTCTGAACACTTGCTCTACGAGGATCTACCTGCTGCTTTATGCTGTACACATGCCTGTGTGCCCCCTGCCCCACACACCAACCTTGCTAGGAGCTGGAGCATATGCACATGGGGACAAGCTGTCATATTCCTGAGGAGTTTATAAGGAAGTCATTATAACTGAGAAGAGTAACAATAGGAGGAAGGGCATTCACAGGGTGGTGGCTGGAGAAACTGAGGAAGAGATCAGAGAGGAGGTGTCACTTGTCCGCTAGGTTGAAAGCATGCTCTTCAGGAAGCAAGAGTGCTGGAGCTGGTAGTGCCTGGTGGGCATGTTCTAAGTGTTTTACCTAAATGAGCTCACGTGCTCTTCCAGGCAACCCTCTGAGGTAGGATGGGATCACACACATTTCACAGGTGAGGAGATTTAACAAGGAAAAGTGGGGTAAGCTGCTTGGAGTCCAAAGTAAAGAGACAGGGAAGATCAGGACACAATGTGGAGGTGACCAGGGTGGTCCAGTGAGCAGGGGCTGCTGAGGCAGGACGGGCTCACTAGGGCACCGGGGACTGTGCCAACAACTTGAGCTTCACCATGGCAGCAAGGGAACACAGGATTTCAAATGGAGCACCAGGTTGGCGTGTGGGGGGTAAGTGTTGTAAAACAAAGATCATGGTTCCACTGTAGAAGGGCAAAGGGAAAGACAGGTGGCAGTGAAACAGCTGGAAGGCTACTGAAGTGAAATAGTCAAGAGAGAAGTCAGTGACCAGCCCAGTGTCTCCTGGGAGTATCAGGCAATGTGCAGAGAACTAGAGTGTACAGAGATGGCTTAGGTGTGGTGCCTCTGAGGAGCAGAGGCAGGAACAGTGAGGATGGACACGAGGGAACAGAATCAAAAGTCATTCTTGAGGTGAACGGACCTGTTCTGGGGTCAGTTTTCAGGGGAGAGCGTGCTGAAGAGTTCCTTGCTGGGAAGGCTGTCCTGCTAACACAGCCCTTTGTGGAGATGGGCACTATAAGGTCAGAGAAGGTTTAGGGACTAGGGAGTGCTCATTTTTAGAGCTATTTGGTTTGCTTCCTCAACCTTCATCCCCAAATGGAGATGTACCAAGTAGGGAAGGCAGAACTGGAGACAGTCACTAGATTTAAGAGTCCTTAGACCCAGGGAGTTGAAGCAATGTGAAAGGATCACCCACAGCCAAGTGTGTTGTGAAGAGAAGATCAAAGCAACAGGCATTAACAGGGACTTGGGGGTGGGGGACCAAGGAGGAGCCCATGGAGGCAAAGAAATAGAGAGGAATGGCAAGAGAGTGCCTTCTTAAAGATAAACAAATATACAGGAAACAGCTTGGTCAACACATGGATGATGTCGGGGCCAGAGGCGAGACGACTGTAATATGTGAAAAATGTGTTGCTAAGGATGGCAAGAGCAGTTTCCAAGGAGACAGTGGGAGCTGCACCAGACTGTGATGGTTCTGATGAAGCCCCAGATGGAAGTGAGGAACATGCTACTGGAACCTGAAAGAGAACTGGACCTTGTTACAATGTGGCAAAGAGCTTGGCTGGACTGCGTTCATATCCTAATGTTATTTGAAAGAGCTTAGGAGTGATGAAATAGGATAGCTGGGTGAAAGTTCTTCCAAGCAAATGAAGACGTGGCTTGGCTTCTACTGAATTCCTATAGTACAATACAAGAAAGGAAAAACAAGGTAAAGATAGAATTTACTATTATTATTATTATTATTATTATTATTATTATCATCATCATCATCATCATGGTACTGAGGATTGAACCCAGGGGCACTTAACTGAGCCACATCCCCAGTCCTTTCTTTGTATTTTATTAGAGACGGGGTCTTGCTGAGTTGCTTAGGGCCTCACTAAGTTGCTGAGGCTGGCTTTGAACTCACAATACTCCTGCCTCAGCCTCCTGAGCTGCTGGGATGACAGGCATGCACCACTGTGCCTGGCTAAAAACAGAATTTTTAATCAAAAGTGAAGCAGAACCTAAATTTTCAGACAATTGTTAGCCTATCCATACTGAAAGAAATGAAAAAGCTTGCTCAGGAGAGAAGGGCATAGCCAAGCAATGCTTTGAAAAGGAGATTAATTTGGCACTGCCATCCATACTGAAGCCAAGACATATTCTCCAAGAACGGCTCCAAAGGCATTTCAGAGCTTATCAGGGGCTGCCTGTCCCATCCCAGGCTCAGCGTACCAGCACATGGGGGAGAACAATTTCAAAGGAGGTGCTCCAGGCCCTTTAGGACCTTGGAGATCAATGCCGACCACCACCTCACAGTTCTGCTCCCTGCATTCCAAGGTGGCACTCCTTGGCCACTTCAGGTTCAGCTGGATGGGCCAAGGTGTGGCACAGGCTATGATGGCTGGCCTTTGGGAGGGCACAGGTGATAGCTCCTAGCAGCATGCAAACAATGCCATCTCCGCTAACGTGCAGTGTACACAAGCCGCGGAGTGTGGCTACCGCCACTGAGATCCTGAAGCCTCAGGTGCATGAACCAGGCAGAAGGCCACAGCAAGGATGGGGCCACCACAGAGAGTCCCCTGTAGGGCAATTCCTAATGGACACACCAGACTGGTAGAGCTACTATTGTGCAATTCCAGCCTGGCAGAGCTGCAGGGAGGTGACTGCAACCCCGAGAGTGGCATTGGGGGTAGGGTCACCCAAAGTTATGGGGCAGGGCTGCTTGAAGCACTGGGAGCCCACTCCTGTCCAGCAAAGCTTCAGAGGTGTGACCCCCACTCCAGGAGGCCTGGAAGGCAAAGTCTTGAGTCAAAGAGTATTAATGCTACTCCTTAAGATTTGGGTCTCTTTTGGGACCTCTCATCCATTTCTTCCTCCCTATTTCTCCCTTTTGGTATGTGTTTATCCTATGCCTGTCCCTCTGTTATATTTTGGAAGCAGAGAACATGTTTGATTTCACAGGCTCACAACTGGAGAGAATTTGCCTCAGGATGAATCATACCTAGAGTCTCACCCAGATTTCATTTAGATGATATTTAGATTAGTCTTTTGAGTTGATGCTGAAATGAGGTAAGACTCTGGGGGTTACTGGGATGGAACTAAGACATTTTGATTTTGCTTTTTGCTTTTTTTTTCCTTTTTTTCGTACGAGGTGTTTAACCACTGAGCAACATCTCCAGCCCTTTTTGTTTATTATTTATTTTTTGAGACAGGCTGTTGCTGAATTGCTTAGGGCCTCACTAAGTTGTTGAAGCTGGCTTTGAACTTGCAATCCTCCTGCCTCAGTCTCCTGAGCCACTGGGATTACAAGCCTATGCCACCACACCCAGCTGAAATTAATGCATTTTGTAGGTGAGGAGGATGTGAACTTTGTGCAACCAGGGGTGGAAAGTTGTGGATTGAATGTGTCCTCCTCCTAATTCACATGTTGAAATTTTAATCACCAATGTGATGATATTAGGAGGCAGCGCCTTTGGAAGATTATTAAGTCATGAGGGTGGAGCTTCATGAATGGGATTAGTGTCCTTATAATACAGTCCTAAGGAAGTTTATTTGCTCCTTCCACTATGTGAGATTTCAGCAAGAAGGTTCCATCTATGAACCAACAAATAGTCCCCCACCAGTCACTGCAACTAGCAGTGCCATAAACTTGAACTTCCCAGTCTCCAGAGCTGGAAAATTTCTGTTTCTTACAAGTTACCCACTATGTGGCATTTTGTCACAGTATCCCTAATGACTAAGATAAGTACCACATACTGTTTTTTAAGGTATTTTTGTTCAGGTTTACCTGGATTACAGGTAAGGGCAGCCTTATGTTTGGGGTGATATAATTTATACTGTTTTATATGTGGAAGTCTGCAATAGACTTCTCATTAAATGAATTTAGTAGATCTTGCAACAGACTTTAGTAATATTTAAAACCAGGCCAGTTGGACAACACCCTGAAGCAAGTTAGACCTGTTTTTACAAAAGGGTGAAAAGCTTATTGGAATTGCACAGGAGCTAAACAGTGAGTGCATGCAAGTAAAACTAGCAGACAGCAGGGCTGTAAATTATCTACCACTTACCGCACAAACACAGTCATTTCGGCTCTGTCTTCAATGAAGACATCTGACTCTGAAGGCTGCGGTGGATCAGATTGCTGTTCTGAGGGGAGGTACAGGGAGATGGTAATGGTAGATTCGCTAAAAGGACCTGAGCCGGGCTCCACGAAGCTTGTCACTGGAGCTGTCATCTTTATTTTCATCTCTGTGCCATAAAAATGAAATTAAATGTAGTGTACATATGGTTGCTTTTAAAATTTAACCTATTCTTTATCTGAGTTTTTCGATTTACTTTACAATACTGATTTAAATATTTACCTTTAAGATAATAAATACCTCTTTTTAAGAAGGCCAAAATGAACTCAATTATTCATGGTTCACATTAAACCTTTCTGTATTATTGATAATTTTGGTTAATAAATTCTATACTTTCAGAGATAAAAGGGGAATGTAGAGATAACATGGCTTAGTTAATTCTTTTTTCTTTACAGTTCAGAAAATGAGGTCCCATAAGCTAAAAATATACATATGTATTTTGGCCAGAGACAAAAGTTATGACTTGAGACTTGGGCCTCCTAATCTACCATCTTCCTCCCCTGATAGCTTTTTCTGTATCAGTGACCAAATTACCATGAAGCATTAGCCCTGGGAAAGGACTTCTCACTAGTTAATGGAGCCACAGTTCACCCAGAAAAGACAGGGAGAAAGGTTGAAAAGTACTACCTAGTGGTACCCCCCTCTACCCCATGCCAAAGGTACTCCAGGAGCTTCCTTCTGTGAAAAGACCAAGTCTTTGATGATCTGGCTATTTCTATTATAAAGGCTTTTTCTTTAAAAAGCTAAAACTCTTCCTTAACCCCAGGTCTCAATCATCACGTGTACACTAAGTTACAAGGAAAACTGCTCTTACCTTTCTCATTTTTGCCTTGAATGTAGCTGTTCAGTTTTGCGAAACCAGTCTGGATGGCTGAATCCCAGTCCATAGACTCAACACAAGTGCTGACCCACTTGGCTGGCCCATAGTGTCGGATCTCGTAACTTCCGGCCTAAAGGGAAGAGAAAACTCCCAAAGTAATTCCAAGACAGCAGGACGCGAGATGCCACAATTCCGGTATCTTGGTCTTTGGTCTACCTGGAATGGTCTTGCCTAGGTGTTGCTGGGCCTGGGGTCGGGCCTTAAGTCCTGGCTCCTCAGGGCCTGGCCTAGCCTGTCCCTGAGGTTTCCCTCTTTTGTGTTAGGACTGGTGACAGTCCCAGCTCCACAAGCTCCAGACCTCAATTCAAGTTAAAAGAAACAGGCATCCATGAGCCTGAGGGTCCCACCGCCGGCTCTGGGTTGTAATCAACTCCTCCCTACTTCCCACGCCCCACAGAGATAAGAGGCGAAGGTGTGACCCGCACCCAGGGGTACAGCTAAATGATCCTGTTTGTGCAGGAAGGGGCTGGGACCATCTTTAAAAGTCTACTTTTAATTTAAGCCCACGGGACCTTCGGGTTTCACTGCAAACCAGCCCGAGGGCAGCCTCGCGTCCCCACCTACCTGCGCGCCCGCGTCCTCCGGGGCCCTCCAGTCCGGCGTCTCCACCGCCTGCGCCTCCGCGCCCTCGGCTGCCCCCAGATCTGGCTCGAGCACCTCGGCCATGGGCAGCGCCGATACTCGGGGAGAGAGCGGTCCAGCTGCGCCCGGAAGGCCCCAGTCCCCGCCCGGCGGACGCGCGGCCTCCTGCCCGCAGTGCGGAGTCAGGAGCCCGCTGGACACGCTCGGGTCTGGGCCGCAAGGGGGCGCCGCGACCGCCAGGGGACCCGCTGCAGAACCGGACAGCGGGTGCGGGCCACGCCCTCCGCCGGGTCCCCTCCCCAGGGGAGAGGGAGCCGAGCCCGGAGACTGGACGGCAGGGCCCGCTCCGCCCTGCTTTCTCTGGGGGTCTCTCGGCCCCCGCCCTTGTTTTGGAGCGAGGCGGAGGACAGCGCGGGCGCGCCTTCTGCGTAACCGGTCGGGGCGCTTCTCCCGCCTCCCGCCCGCGCTGGCGGCCGCCAGACCCTCTGAGTGTCCCTGCTGGAAAATGTCCCACTGTGTGTGTGTGTGTGTGTGTGTGTGTGTCCCCGCCGGACCCTCTGGGTGTCCCTGCTGGAAAATGTCCCATTGTGTGTGTGTGTGTGTGTGTGTGTGTGTGTGTGTGTGTGTGTGTGTGTGTGTGTGAGAGAGAGAGAGAGAGAGAGAGAGAGAGAGAGAGAGAGAGAGAGAGAGAGAGAGAGAGAGAGAGAGAGAGAGAGAGAGAGAGAGAGAGAGAGTTCTCTACCACTGAGCTACATCCCTAACCCTGGGGGTACTGTTAAAGCAATTGATGTCCTTCCCTTTTTCCTTGATCTTCTCTGCCCAAACAACTGTGTAGTGGCCTGGGAACACATGACACTTTCTAGTGGTTATATCAAATCTATTATTATGCAGAGTTAAGCCTGAATTATTTAGGGAAGCCTCAGTAATAAATTTTGACATTTTTTAAAAAATAGCCTGTTTATTTTAATTATGTAACAGATGTGATCCATTGCTTAGGTGACTTTGCAGTGTTCGAGAAGTTGAGAATGTAATTATACTTTATTGCAAGTTTTTTTTTAAAGAGGAAAAAGGAAGTAATTTATAATTGGTTATGACGTTTTTCTTTTAATCTGAAGACTATCTTTTATAATTATCTCTATTTTTTTTAGGGGAGAATATTGTGTTCGTAGAAAAACAGGCTAATTTTGGAGACGTTTTAGATATAGGTGTGGGATATACAATTAATGACGATAACAGCAAGTGACTAAATATCTAAAGGTGGTAATTAGTCACATAAAAGAACAGAAGGAAGGAAAGAAAAATTATTTCAAAGGAATGGGATTTTATTAGTACAAATTTAACAAAATACAGAAAATTCAAGTTTTATGCCCCTATTTCAAATAATCAAGTTAGGTTTCTTGTGGATGGATTATGGTTAAATTGTTCTGTTAGCACATACATAACTAATGTTTATGTAAGAATATGAAGCTGATATTTTACTTAAGCTTTACAAAAACTTTGAAGACAGGTTCTGTTTTCAAAGTTCATAAAGTGGAGGCTGAGGGTGGGAGTTACCCAATTACCTAAATGTTTCTTTTAAATTTTTTCCCCAATAATCTGTGTGGACAATTAATAAGCAACATTTTAGGAGTAGATATTAAATCGGTGTTAGGAAAGACCAAGTTATACTACAGAAGCAACCTCAGATCTCCCTGGCTGTAAGCAACAGCTCCTGCAAGAAATTCTCTTTGTTCTTTGTCCTTCAAGTCTTCAGAGTCCTCAGAGGGTCTGATGGATTCTTCAGAACAATCCTTTCTAGGCAATGGTGCAGCATGCCACCTTTATGTCGATGGGGTCCCTGTGGTCACCGCAGCAGGAAAAAAGAGCACCAGGGTATCTTTCAGCAGCCATTACCAAGTCTCCTTATTCTACAAAGTCACTGCAAGCACTGAATCAGTGAATCTAGAAATGCTGCTTTTAAGGGAGATACAGAGTTAGAGCCTCTGGTCTTGATATTTTTGTCAATTAATATAAACAAAATTTGTGTGTTTCTGTACACAGATGTCTTATTTAACATATATTGTTGACTTACTGACATTGAACCCATGTTCAACATTGTAACTCGTGCCTGAGTGAAGCTTCTCTAACTCATACATTTTTCACTATGGGCTCATAGGTTATGAGCCTTCTTGCACTTTAGGAACACTGGACAGCACTTTGGCACTGCACCTAGGGGCAATTTTAAGCAGTGAGATCACCAACAAAAAACACAAGAATGAAAAAAAAAATTGATTGTGGAAAAAGGACATTGTTTAGAGTATGAGAGCTGAAATAAGGAGGCAGGCCTCTGCCTCTTGTGACTTTATCTGGGAGTGCATGCCCTGGCCAACACAAATGTTTTGCTACTCTGTGCATGTTCTCGAGTGACAGAAAGTTCCCTATTGATTGTGGAGCTACAAATATATTTAACAAGTAAGCAAATTTTCAAATACAGAATCTGTGACTAATGAGGATCAACTATAAATGCTTCTTGAAATAAGTTATGTAAGTTGCTTCCATCTGCATTTCATTGGCCAAAGCAAGTCCCCTAGCCTTGACGAGCCTCAAGGGAGTGTGAAAGTTCTCAAAGGAGAATTCAAAATACTTGAGAAAGCAGTTTATAATATCGTTAGTCACTCATCAATTATTTTTTTCCATACTTGTGGCAGATTTTATTTCCCAGCTAGGAAGACTCAGAGGTCAGGACCTCAGCTGGCATCAGCCATCACACCTGTGAGTGAGCATCTGTTCAAATGACTCCAGCCTCCTTCCATAGAGTCACCTCCAGACCTCTGAGTCTTCCTAGCTGAGGCCCAGAGGTCACGGAGCAGATACAAGCTGTCCTTGTAGTACCCATGCAATCTGTGAGGGTAAGATAGATAGTATTTTTTTAATGACATAGAGTATAGGGTGATTTGTTTTTTAGAAATAGTAACTTAAAGAATATTTACTCTGGGGCTGGGGAGATAGCTCAGTTGGTAGAGTGCTTGCCTTGTAAGCCCAAGGCCCTGGGTTCAATCCCCACCCCGCCAAAAAAAAAAAAAAGAGAGAGAGAGAATATTTACTCTGGCAAGGATTGTGCGCGGTGTTGGGGAATGATTTTAGCAATTAAAAAAAAATTGGTCCTGGCCTTTATATGTCTTGCTGTCAAGTCATCTTTTACTCTGGGGTCATTCTTGCACCCACACTATAATTAAAATTTTTATGGTTTCAACTGTCTCAAATATGATAACTGTAAATTGGGTACCAACTTGCTATTCTAAAAAGAAATATATCCTTTCTTTTGGTTGGTTTCTTCTTTAGTTTTGATGAGAATTATAATTCTCATCCATTATTTAGACCCCAAACAACCCATGAAGCCCCTTTTACACTGAGCACTTTGCTCAGTGCCTGATAGATCCATAATTGCTTGATAAATGTTGAATGAGTACCCATCATAGAATTTATCAGACACGTGGATCGTGATTGAGTGTTTTTAAGAGCACCTGTGAACAAACCACCTTTCTAATGTGCCTCGAAAAATGAAGAGACATTTATGGAACTGTGGAGTGGAGGAGAAAAAAGTTAAAGTCTAAAACTGGAAATGCTTTTAAAAATTAAAACATCAATTTTAATCAGAATGAAAGTTGATGCAACTTCTGAGACTGTGGTAGGTGTTTATGTAAAAAGAGGACATCCATATTGATTTTAAAGGGCTCACACTTTGGAGTGAAAGTAGATGACCAAATATATCACAGTCAGAGAGTGTACATTTGCAAAAGCACTTTTAAGAAAACTAAATCTTTGATGCATCTAAGGGAAAATGTTTCTAATGGATCACTTGATTAAAGATCATATCCTAAAATCTTAGGGCAGGCAGCAAAAGTGTTCTCTTAAACTCTTCCACCCAGGGTTCTCATGGTTGCTGTAGAATTATCATGCTACTTCTTAATTAGGACAGATTAAAGAATTGGCTTGTGTTATCATATTTCTGGACTTTTATTTTTGTAAACCAATAAATTGATTTGTTCTGTGTATTTCTGTCTGCTGCATTTGCTGGGAGAAAAAAAAGTATCTGTTGAGAATAAGCAGACCTCAATAAACAAGAAGAATCATGTAAAAAAATCATAATTGGCAGCAACTGGGCTTGATTCCTTGATGACTGTTTTAGAACAGAGTTGTTACAGCAGTGTCCCCACTTCCTGGAAGATGAGCACCCGTCTTCAACAGACTTGTGAACCATCCTATTCTCGTTCTGCATAATGGTCTCCCCAGGTGGTTCAATGCCTGAAATTGTTTGGGTTTACATGTAGAGAATGAGACCCAAGCATGAAAGAGGTAACCAGTGATTAAAATTGACTCCAAGATGGAGAAAATATTTAGCAGGAATGTCCAGGACCTTTCCTCTTCCATACCAGTGCTTCTCAAGCTATCTTCAATGAAAGACTGTTTATTAACTTTAAAATTTTCCTAGTTCCTCATAAACCAATACATGATTCTACTTACACAAAGCTATTTGCAGCTCATGCTATGTGCTTCTTCATCTGCAAGTTTTACAGCAATTTAATTGGTTTAGGCCAAAAGCAGCAAGAGGTGTCCACTGATCACATGCATGGATTTTGTAAAAAGGTTAAGTTGCTATAAGTATCTCTAAACACTCTCTGTTGCTCTAATTATCTTATCTTAGCCTGGTAACAAATAGTTTGAAGAGTTTGTGAGCCAGGACTGGTTCATGGACCATGCTTTGAAAAAAACTGATTTAGATAACTGTATCTGTCCAATTGAATCTGATTAGGGGTCTCCGTGTATTATGTCCTTCATTACTTTTGGGATTGACTCTCCAATACCTGGCTTGTATTTACACTTAGGAAAGATGATTTACATATTAAAATGTAGTATATATTATTTTTTAATATCTATATTTCATACTCATTAATTTATATGCACATAAATTCACATTTAAATACATTATGTAAATATTTAGTTTGGTTGTGTTGTCTATTTATTTAAGTGTCAGGAAGATGAGGTTTGCCCCCCACTTCAGGTTGGTAATTTATTTTACAAATCGACTATCTCGTGGTAAATTGACATTAGCTTCTCCAGGTATGAGAACTTGAGGGACAAGTGTAGACAGATTGGAATTCACTTATGTTGCTTTCACAGCTGAAGTTTCTTTAGATTGTCCCTCAAAGGACAAGATAATCAAAGCAATGCCTCTCTATGTGGCCAGTACATAATTCATTCATTCTACTTGTGAAAGTGTAAGTGTTGACATATTTTTTAATACCAGTAAACTGGAATTGGACATCAGTTTCTGGGCCTGCCATGATTTTAATCTTGCCATAGCCACAAATTTCCCAGCTACACTTTCACTATGTCAGAAGAAGGAGCTTCATTCTTGCCTCAAATTCATGTTTAAGAATCTGGGTTTTCCTCCGAGCTCTGTTGCTTTCCGGTTTGTGGACTTGGGTATGTGATTGGGCCTCACTGAATCTGTTTCATTTCTACAAGTGAGTGGCTTTCACTTCCCGTGATTTTGAAGATTCTGAAAGGCAATGCCCAGTTACCTCTTAGCCCAATACTTTACATGTTTATTCTGATAAATTGTAGCATGGTTTGTTTGTTTGTTCACAGGGCTGGAGATTGAGCCCAGGGACTCTCACATCTTAGGCAGTGCTACATTCCAGCTCTGATACAGTTCTTTTGGGTAATTACTCTGGGTAATTTCATTAAGATCTGACATCAGTTTACTGAAACTTGCTTGGTCCCTGGTCATTGTACACACAAATTCATGTTCTTGTACATTTTGCCAATCGAAGAAAACTTATCTCTCATTCACTTATTGTTATGGTGACAGGATCAAAATGGAGGAAGAGAGGGAGCAAAGATGTGGCAAGAACCACTGGGCAAGTGTAGGGGAGGGAAATCCATCCTTATTTCCTCTGAAAGCTATTCCTTGGCTGAAGTTTGCTTGCATTAGATCAGAATAGTCTCCCTCCCAGGGTTACATCATAACTGTTGTGGGTCCAGACCACTTTGTGTTGGTGGCCCCCTTCCTCCATACTTAAATTATAAAATGTGCAGATTATATTTTATGGCTTTGTTGGTATAAAGATGGATGTAATTTTTAGCCTAAAAAGTTCATTGCTTTCCTTCTAATTTTAAAAGAAATTAAAACATTTTCATGGGCCCAGAAAAGTAAGGTGAACTCCGGGCATGGTATCTGGTGTGCCTTATTGACCCCATCCCACCACAAGCCACATAGATGTCCTGGTTTCCCAACGAGAGAGCAAAGACTCGTGATGATAAATACAGAGAGGAAGTAACATTTTCTGTGCCCTTAGGGCAGACATGGGTTTTAATATTGAATCCTCTGAACAATCCTGGGAGGCAAGTCCTATTAATATGACAAAAGAATAAATAAATAATGAATAATTTAGAACCAAGGAGAGTCAAGGCTTGTAATCAGACTATTTAATTTTTTCTCACCTTGCTCAGAATTCAGTTGAAGGAGATACTAACATTGGTCCTTCAAAACTTCCAGCTATGTGCATTGTTTGAGAACTTTGAGGAATAGAGAGCAGAGGGCTCTATTTTAACTTTGTACTGTAGAGTCTGGCATGTCAGTGAGGACATATCAGTTGGTATCTGATACATACGATGCCTGATTCTAATGTCAAAGGAGTGAAAAATACTGTACGTGAGTTATCTAGAAATAATTTGAGAAGAAATTTAGGTCTTGATACTCATAATATTTAAAGGTATTCTTAGTACTGTATTTAAAAAACAACCAACCTAGATGCCCTTCAGTTGATGAATGGATAAAGAAACTGTGGCATATATATACAATGGAATATTATTCTGCCATGAAGAATGATAAAATTATGGCATTTTCAGGCAAATGGATGAAATTGGAGGATATCATGCTAAGTGAGATAAGCCAATCTCAAAAAACTAAAGGACGAATGATCTTCGCTGATAAGCGGATGAGGACATATAAGGGGGGGTGGGAGGGGTTAGCGTTAGGGTTAGGGTTAGGTTTAGGGTTAGGGATAAGGAGGGTGGTAAGAATGGAAGAAGGAAGGACTGTATAGAGGGAAAAGAGGGGTGGGAGGGGTGGGGGGGAAGGGAAAAAATAACAGAAAGAATCAAACAATATTGCCCTATGTAAATTATTTATGATTTTTAATTTAAATAAATAAATAAATAAATCTGTGTGTATATATACATATATAATATGTTTATATAATGTATACCATGTGTGTATGCACATACATATGAGTATGTGTACACACATATAAATGAATAACTTTTTGCTATAAAATGATCAGAAAGTAATTTCTTTTTAAATAACCTATTATTTTCTCTCTCTCTAAAAAGATGCTGTTTTTTAGAACAGTTTTAAGTTCAGAGCAAAATTGAGTGGCAAGTACCAAGTCTCCATATACCATCCATATCCACACACCTTGCACCCCGTCCTTAGCAGCTGCTCACACCACAGTGGCCCCTTTGTTACAAGAGATGAACCTACATCAAGAAGTCCCCACCACCCAGAGTCCATGGTTCACTTTAGGGTTCACTCTGGCTGTTACACACTTGATGGGTTTGGACAAATGAATTAGTGACATGCATCCACCTTTGTTTTATCATGCAAACTAGTTTCACTGTCCTAAAAACCTCTGTGCTCTGCATAGTCTTCCCTCCTTCCCCACAACCTTTGACAACTGCTGATCTTTTCTTTGTCTCCATGGTTTTGCCTTTTCTAGAATGTCAGATAGTTGGAATCATATGGTATAGTTTGGGATTGCTTTTTTTTTTTTTTGCTTGGTATTACACATTTAAGTTTCCTTCATGACTTCACATGGCTCGGTAGCCCTTTTGAGTTTAGTACTGAATAAACATTTTGTCACAGGAAAGCAGGGAGCTGAAACTCCAAACCTCGGTTCTTGTATTCAGACAAAAGAAAATTTAAAGCCATGCAAGAGAACTTTAGTATAAGTGAAAACAAGGTAAAAGAAAAATAAAAGCAAAGTGAGACTTAAGCAGAGAGCACTGTCAAGAGAGAGGAGTGGGCTCTCTGAGCAGAGACAACAGTACTGTCTCCGAATTTATTACTGCTTGATGTTTACCAGGAGAACTGGGGACCACCTTCTGTACTCATTGCCAGTCAGGTGTTCAACTCCTCCTTCACGCTGGGTTGTGCAGTTTTTCACCTTAGTTGCTTCTCTCTGGAACTGTCATGGTGGCCATCCTATTTAGGGGGGCCTCATCTACAAGTCAATGTTAGGTATTTTTGTGGGAGAGTTACTAGGAATTGAACTCAGGGGCACTTAGCCACTAAGCCACGTCCCCAGTTCTATTTTGTGTTTTATTTAGAGACAGGGTCTCGCTGAGTTGCTTAGCACCTTGCTTTTGCTGAGATAGGCTTCCAACTCACATCCTCCTACCTCAGCCTCCCAAGTCGCTGGGATTACAGGTGTGCACCACCACACCCAGTTTATAAGCAATGTTAATGTGGGCACTGGGGTCAACAGCTGGTCAGAAGTTACTTCAGTGAGCCTGTCTATTAAAGGAATCTTCCTTCCCAGACAAATGAAGACACCTATTGCCATAATTTTTAGCTTCACACCAACCTCAGTGGACCCTGTCAAGAGTTAATCCTTTTCTTTTGATGTATTTTCCCATTAGCTCCTTTGCTTCTATTTATTTTCTACAAATTAACCACCACCACCCCCTTTGCTTTCCTGTCTACTTTGAAAGTATTTTAAAGACAACCCTGAAGTAATTTAAAGAACACTTGTGACCTGGCCATACATTTCACTGCTCATCGTAGCTACTACCTGACAGTTTCACTATCTGGATGTTCACAGTTTATCCATTCACCTATCTTCATTGCTTCTAAGTTTTGGCAATTATGAATAAAATGTGTATGCAGGATATAAGTTTTTAATTTATTTGGGTAAATACCAACGAGTGCAATTGCTCCTTGGTATTTCCAAATGACTGTACCATTTTACATTCCTATTGCAATGAGTTAGACTTCTCACTCCACATCCCTGTCAGCAACTGGGGTTACCAGTGTTTGAATTTTCACCATTCTAATGAGTGTGCAGTTGTATCCTGTGATCATGGTTTTTTTTTTTTTTTTTTTTTTTTGTTTGTTTGTTTTGTTTTATTTTAAGGATTGTGGTGTTTTTATTTAACAGTCTCATTACAAAAGTAGCAAAATGGACATGGAAGCAGGATTTTAGGAAGAAGTCCAGCTGGCTTCCCTGTGAGTGGGTGGCCCTCTCAAGGCCTTCCTACAGTCAGTCTGTGGCATAGACATGTGGGCTAAGGGCAAGAGGCAGTAGGCAGGTCTCTGCACAGGAGCCATGGCCTAAGGTCGTGGCTAATGCTGTCTCTCTGAGCCCCTCCCAATTATTAATTAATTAATTAATTTTTGGTACTGGAAATTGAACCCAGGGGTGCTTTACCATTGAGCTACATCCCCAGCCCTTTTTATGTTTTCTCTTGAGACAGGTCTTGCTAAGTCACTGAGGCCAACCTCAAACTTGGGTTTGTGTCTGTGTCCTCTATTCTGTACCATTGATCTACCTGTCTATTTTGGTGCCAATACCATGCCGTTTTTGTTACTATTGCTTTGTAGTATAGTTGAAGTTCTGGTATTGCGATACCCCCTGTTTCATTCTTCCTGCTAAGGATTGCTTTAGCTATTCTGGGTTTCTTATTCTTCCAGATGAATTTCATGATTGCTTGCTCTATTTCTGTAGGGTACGTCATTGAGATTTTAATTGGAATTGCATTGAATCTGTATAGCACTTTTGGTAGTATGGCCATTTTGACAATATTAATTCTGCCTATCCAAGAACATGGGAGATCTTTCCATCTTCTAAGGTCTTCCTTAATTTCTTTCTTCAGTATTTTGTAGTTTTCATTGTAGAGATCTTTTACCTCTTTGGTTAGATTGATTCCCAAGTATTTTATTTTTTTTGAGGCTATTGCAAATGGAGTTGTTTTCCTCATTTCCCTTTCAGCTGTTTCATCGCTTGCGTATAAAAATGCTGTAGATTTATGCGTGTTGATTTTATAGCCTGCTATTTTGCTGAATTCATTGATGAGGTCTAGAAGTTTTCTGGAGGAGGTTTTTGGATCTTCTAAATATAGAATCATGTCATCCGCAAATAGTGACAGCTTAAGTTCCTCTTTTCCTATTCGTATCCCTTTAATTTCTTTAGTCTGCCTAATTGCTCTGGCTAGAGTTTCGAGGACAATGTTGAATAGAAGTGGTGAAAGAGGACATCCCTGTCTTGTTCCTGTTTTTAAAGGGAATGGTTTCAGTTTTTCTCCATTAAGAATGATGTTGGCCATGGGCTTAGCATAAATAGCCTTTACAATGTTCAGGTATGCTCCTACTATCCCTATTTTTTCTAGTGTTTTCAGCATGAAGGGGTGTTGTATATTGTCAAATGCTTTTTCTGCGTCAATTGAAATAACAATATGATTCTTATCCTTAAGTCTATTGACATGATGGATTACGTTTATTGATTTACGGATGTTAAACCATCCTTGCATTCCAGGAGTGAACCCCACTTGATCATGGTGCACAATTTTCTTAATATGTTTTTGGATACAGTTTGCCAATATTTTGTTAAGGATCTTAGCATCTATATTCATCAAGGATATTGGCCTAAATTTTCTTTCCTTGATGTGTCTTTTCCTGGTTTGGGTATGAGGGTGATATTAGCTTCATAGAATGAGTTTGGTAGGGTACCCTCCTTTTCTATTTCCTGGAATACTTTGAGAAGTATTGGAACGAGTTCTTCTTTGAAGGTCTTGTAGAACTTGGCTGAGAATCCGTCTGGTCCTGGGCTTTTCTTGGATGGTAGATTTTTAATGGCTTCTTCTATTTCATTGCTTGATATTGATCTGTTTAAATCATGTATGTCCTCCTGGTTCAGTTTGGGAGGAGCATATGTCTCTAGAAATTTGTCAATGTCTTCGGTACTTTCTATTTTGTTGGAATACAGATTTTCAAAGTAGCTTCTCATTATGTTCTGTATCTCAGTGGTGTCTGTTGTGATATTTCCTTTTGCATCATGTATTTTAGTAATTTGAGTCTTCTCTCTTCTTCTCTTTGTTAGTGTGGCTAAGGGTTTATCTATTTTGTTTACTTTCTCAAAGAACAAACTTTTTGTTATGTCAATTTTTTGAATAGTTTCTTTTGTTTCAATTTCATTGATTTCAGCTCTGATTTTAATTATTTCCTGTCTTCTACTACTTTTGCTGTTATTCTGTTCTTCTTTTTCTAGGGCTTTGAGCTGTAATGTTAGGTCATTTAATTGCTGACTTTTCATTCTTTTCTGGAATGTGCTCCATGCAATGAATTTTCCTCTTAGTACCGCTTTCATAGTGTCCCAGAGATTTTGATATGTTGTATCATCATTCTCATTGAACTCTAAGAATTTTTTAATCTCCTCCCTGATATTTTTTGTTATCCATGTTTCATTCAATAGCATATTATTTAGTCTCCAAGTGTTGGAGTAATTTCCTTTTTTTACTATGTCATTGATTTCTACTCTCTCAGTCCATTATGATCTGATAGAACACAAGACAGTATCTCTATTTTTTTGCATTTCCTAAGGGCTGCTTTGTGGCATAACATATGGTCTATTTTTGAGAAGGTTCCATGTGCTGCTGAGAAGAAAGTGTATCCCCTTGTTGATGGATGAAATATTCTATATATGTCTATTAAGTCTAGGTTATTGATTGTGTTATTGAGTTCTATGGTTTCTTTGATTGGATTTTGTTTGGAAGATCTATCAAGTGGTGACAGCGGTGCATTAAAGTCGCCCAGAATTATTGTGTTGTGGTCTATGTGATTCTTGAGATTGAGAAGGATTTGTTTGGTGTACAGGGATGCACCATTGTTTGGGGCATATATATTTACTATTGTTATGTCTTCCTGATTTATGGTTCCCTTAAGCAGTATGAAATGTCCTTCTTTATCCCTTCTGACTAACTCTGGCTTGAAGTCCACTTTATCTGATGTAAGGATGGAAACCCCCGCTTTTTTACTGGGTTCATGTGCGTGGTAGGTTTTTTCCCATCCTTTCACCTTTAGTCTGTGGATGTCTTTTTCTATGAGATGAGTCTCTTGCAGGCAGCATATTGTTGGATCTTTCTTTTTAATCCATTCTGCCAGTCTGTGTCTTTTGATTGATGAGTTTAGGCCATTAACATTCAGGGTTATTATTGAGAAATGATTTGTATTCCCAGTCATTTGGCTTATTTTTGGTTTTTAAGTTGGCTTGGATTCTCCTTTGAGTGGTTTTTCTCTAAGGTAGTTCCTCCCTTTGCTGATCTCCATTGTTGTTTTTCATTTCCTCCTCATGGAATATTTTGTTGAGAACATTCTGTAGTGCAGGCTTTCTATTTGTAAATTCTTTTAACTTTTGTTCATCATGGAAGGATTTTATTTCATCTTCAAATCTGAAGGTTAGTTTTGCTGGGTATAGGATTCTTGGTTGGCAACCATGTTCTTTCAGAGCTTGAAATATGTTGGTCCAGGCCCTTCTAGCTTTTAGAGTCTGGGTTGAGAAGTCTGCTGCTATCCGTATTGGTCTCCCCCTGTATGTAATCTGATGCTTTTCTCTCACGGCCTTCAAAATCCTTTCTTTATTTTGAATGTTAGGCATTTTCATAATAATGTGCCTTGGTGTGGATCTGTTGTGATTCTGTGCATTTGGTGTTCTGTAAGCCTCTTGTATTTGATTTTCCATTTCATTCTTCAGGTTTGGGAAATTTTCTGATATTATTTCATTGAATAGGTTGTTCATTCCTTCGGTTTGTATCTCTGTGCCTTCCTCAATCCCAATAATTCTTAAATTTGGTCTTTTCATGATATCCCATAGTTCTTGGAGACTCTGTTCATGATTTCTTACCATCTTCTCTGTTTGGGCGACTTTATTTTCAAGATTAAATATTTTGTCTTCATTGTCTGAGGTTCTGTCTTCCAAGTGGTCTAGTCTGTTGGTGATGCTTTCCATTGAGTTTTTTATTTGGTTTATTGTCTCCTTCATTTCAAGGATTTCTGTTTGTTTTTTTTTTGAGAATCTCCATCTCTTTGTTGAAATGATCTTTTGCTTCCTGCAGGTGCTCTTTCAACTTATTGGTATTATCATTCATTGCCTGCATTTGCTCTCTTATCTCATCCTTTGCTTCGCGAATCATCTTAATCATGTATAATCTGAAGTCCTTTTCTGACATTTCTTCTACCATACTGTCGTTGGATTCTATTAGTATAGAATCTAGATTTGTTTGGATCATTTTTTTCCCTTGTTTTTTCATGTTGTTGTATCTTCCCCTCTAGCAGTGCAGATCTGGGTACTGCAGATTTCCCCCTATAGGCTTATAGTGGCCCTACAGGTTTCCAAAACCCTTTCTTTAAGGGGAGATCAATATTAGCAGTGCCCAAACCAGACACTATGCAATCCTAGACCAAATAGTCCCTATGGGGACAATAACATCATGTAAATAAGGGAGAAAGCGACTCTGAGGGAACAGGTAAACAGAAGGAAAAGAAAGCAAGAAACGTGAAGAAATAAAAACTTAAATATTTTTTTAAAAAGGAGAAAAAAGAAAATCTACTGTATAATAGTCATATTGTAATGAAACCTCCCAGTGTTCAGTAGCCCGATGTATGAGAGGTACCTGACAATGAGCTTCAAGCCTCCAGCAGGCGTCGCAGGATGGGATTTGCCCCACCCAAAGATCGGAGCTACGGCTTCCAGGATTATCCAAGATGGCCTCTCTGGCTTCCAAATGTGTTGTCAAATGGGGAGCTGCAGCTCAGGGGTGGACGTGGTCAGCTGGAGGTCCTGGAGACAGGATGCAGTTGGTCCGGCAGGGGTCCTGGAGGTCGGGTGTGTTTGGTGTGGTTGTGGGATCCAGGAGGCCGGTGATAGGGCACAGTCAGTTGGTCTGGGGGTCCTGGCGGCAGGGAGCAGTCAGTTGATGTGAGGGCCCCAGAGGCAGGGAGTGATCGGTCGGGCTGAGGGATCCTGGAGACGGGACTCAGTCAGTCTGGCCAGGGGTCCTACAGGGCCTGGCTGTTGTCTCAAAATGGCGGCAGCCACGTGTAATCAAACTTGCAGGTACTGTGATAATGAACTTCCAGGCAGCAGCAGGCAGCTGGTTCTCCACTGGCGGTCTGGGGTCAGTCTGCTGGCAGCTGTCGGATGATCGGGAGGTGAACCTGGAGCGTTGGGTGATGGATAGGGGTAAGGCAGGCGATGGACAGGCGAGAGGCAGGCAAATGGCGGATGATAGACGCCTGACAGTGAGCAATCTGCTCTCAAAAAAGGCATCGATATGCTGGCAGCCTGCAGGTCATCACAGCAGACAAATGGGGTAAAGAGCAGGGGATCGATAAGCAGCAAAAACTGCCTCACCAAGAAACAGATATCCTCTGCTTGAATCCGGCGTTGCGGAGCGACATGGAATGCAGCCTCCCTCTAGACTGCCATCTTGGATCTCCCCAACCTCAAACTTGGGATCCTCCTACCTCAGTCTTATGAGTCCCTGGGATTTTAGGTGTGCCCCACTATGCCTAGCTTCCCTCTCAATTTTTAATAACATTCTCAGGTTGTTGTCTGGATATCAGCCATCTTCCCTATCCCATAGTCCAGGTCCTCAAAAGGACAAACATCTTTCCATCTGCCTAGCCAGGAGGGTAGCAGCTAGACATTATGATGGACCACCCTGAAAATGGTTGAAGCAACGTTTCCCAACTGTCCTAGGGGACTGAACCTTGCCTGGCCAGGTTCATAAGAAGGCCATAGTTGGTCTTGGAGTACCCAAGTGACTAAGGCTAAAAGAAGCCAGGTTCTGGTGAACATCTGGAACGGAGCCTTGGACTTTGCTCCTGATAAACTAGGGCTTTAGTATGATGGCAGAACCAGACCTGGATGTGAAATGAAATTAGAAAAACGTTATGTAAGAGTCCAATGCCTGGGGAAGGGGTCAGTTCCCCTCCCCTCTCTTAGCCTTTCCCCAGGAAGCCTAAGTAACCATATGTCCCTACTTTTTGCATTGTCAATAACTGCCCTAAGAGTCTGACTACTCCCTCCTGAAATGTAATGGATGTCTGTGAGAAGAACTGTTTTTATGTGTTCTGTGAGCATGCTTTATGTTAGAGACCCTGCACAAGGCCTTCAGCCACATAGATTATGAACTAAAAAAAAAAAATGGGTCTATGATGACATCAGATAACCTATAAATATTGTGAGAAACTGGATCAGGGCTCAGAGTTTTGGAGTGCTAATCTCCTCTGGGCCTACAGGCATAAAATAAAGCTTGGTTTTTCCTACTTTCCAAGTGCCGTCTTATCGTTTCCTTAACATTAGGAAGGGTGATCCCAGGAGGCTCAGGCGTACTCTGTAGGGCCAGGCCACCAACAGTGAGTGGGTAGGAGCTGCAGCCTGCAGATGGCCAGCACAGGGGTCCAGGGAAGTCAGCAGAGGGGCTAAGAGGCCATCTGCAGAGTCCGTGTCTAGATCCAGCCTCTGGTAAGCTTCACACAGAGGCAGGTCATTAGCTTGCAAAGACTCGAGCTGGGTGGATGCTCCTCCTCTAGCTTGTATAGGCCAATGGAGATGAGCTTGCGTTAGCCATCTTCCTGCAGCTCACAGTTGCTGGTTACTCTGGTCAAAGGTCTCGTTCACTGATGGGGAATTGGTGAGGATCAGGAACTACTTGAGGTCATGTACCAGCTTTAGGGACTCAGTGGCTGAAACCATGTTGGAATCATGCATGTGCATCTTGTAATTGTCCTGTTCACCCTCAGTGGCCAGAGGCACCCAGGTCTCATTGTCAATCATGGTGGTCTGGATGATCTCAATGAGGTTGTCCATGATGGACTTCACCTAGACCTTGAGCTGCTAGTTGTAAGATTGTAGCAATGTCTCCTTGCTCTAGGGCATGGCTCCCTGCTGGGTCCTGGCAGGATTCTGTCTGTGTAGGGGAAGGCCTGGGACCCAGACAGAGCTCAGGACAGAGTTGGGTGTGAGCCAAGCTCAACCACCCTTGCCCAGCAAAACATGCAGACTTCAAGTGAGTGAGGTGAGCCTTTGCTGGCTGGAGCAGCCTATAGCAGCTTCTCTGTGGCAATCCAGCCTCCCCACAGAGCTGATACCTTGTTTTGTGTATTTCCCAGATCACATATGATGTGGAGCATCTTTTAAAATATGCTAATTTTCCATCTGCTTCTTCTTGGGAAGTTATGTATTCAGGTCTTCTCCCTCACCCCCTTTTTTTGGTTCTGGGGATTGAACCCAGGGGTGTTTTACCACTGAGTCACATCCCCAGTTCCATTTGTTTTTGAGACAGGGTCTAAGTTGCTGAGTCTGGCCTTGAACATGGCAATCCTCTTGCTCAGCCTCCAGAGTCACTGAGATTATGCATGAGCATACAGCACTCAGACCTTTTGCCCACTTTTTAATTGGGTTGTTCATCTTCTTAGTGTAGGATTTTTAGAGTGCTTTGTATAACACTCCTTTGTTATATACAAATATTTGCAAATATTTTCTTCCAGTCCGTGGCTTGTCTTCTCATTCTTTTGGCAGCATTTTTCTCAGAGCACAAGTTTTTATTTGAATAAAATCCAGTGTATCAATTATTTATTTCATGGTTTTTGCTGTTGGTGTTATATCTAAAAAATCACACTCAAGGTCATCTGGGTTTTCTATTTACCTTCTAGAAGTTTTCTGGTTTTGTATTTTACTTTTAAGTGTGATCCATTTTGAATTACTTTTTGTGAAGGATATAAGGTCTGTATCTAGATTTATTTTATTTTAATTTTTCATGTGGAATCTAGTAGTTCCAGCACTGTGTTGAAAAGACTTTTCTCCGTTGTATTGCCTCTGCCTCTTTGTAAAATATCAGTGGACTATGCTTATGTGAGTCTATTTCTGATATTTCTAGTCTGAATCAGTTCTCTGACTTTGCTCTTCTCCTTCAATATTGTGTTGGCTATTTAGGGTCTTTTGCATCTCCACATAAATTTTACAGTTTCTTGATATTCACAAAATAAAACTTGCTGGAATTTTGATGGGATTATGTCCTTTTGTAGATCAAGCTAGGAAGTACTGACATCTAGACAATGTTGAGTTTTTCTTTTCATAAACCTGAAAAATTTCTTCATTCTTTAGCTCTTTTTTGATTTTTTTTTCATAAGGATTTTATAGTTCAGAGCTGAGAACGTAGCTCTGTAGCAGAGTGTGTACCTAGTATGCACGAAGACCTGGGTTCATTCCCCAGCACTGCAAGCAAGCAAACAAAAGAGTTATATTGTTGCTGTTGATATTTTAAACAGAAGCATATCTGCTAGATAAATTAAAGTTAAGAAAATAAGAGATTTTATTTGGACTTCATTCTTCCTTCTCTAATCCTCTTTCTTTTTCTGAATTTCTGATCTATATCTTTTGTCTTCTTTCTGAAGAGCTTCTTTTTAACATTTCTTGCAAGGCAGGTTAACTGACAACAAATTTCCTTAAATTGTGTCTGAAATGTCTTGATTTCTCCTTCACTTTTAAAGAATAATTGTACAGGATACAGAATTCAAGGTTGGTGGGCTTTGAATTTTTATTTAAAAATTTTTTACTATTTTATAAATATATATATATATATATTTAGATGTTGATGGACCTTTATTTTATTTATGTGTGGTGCTGAGGATCAAACCCAGTGCCTCACACATGCTAGGCAAGTGCTCTATCACTGAGCCACAACCCCAATTTAAAAGAAAATTTTTTGGTACCGGGGATCGAACCCAGGGGTGCTTAACCATTGAACCTCTTTTTAAATTTAGAGACAGGGTCTTGCTAGTTGCTGAGGGTCTCATTAAGTTGCTGGGGCTGGCCTTGAACTTGTAATCCTCCTGCCTCAGCCTCCCAAGTCACTGGGATTACAGGCGCACACCACTGTGCCCAGCTTGATGGGTTTGTTTTCCTCTTGACTATTTCATTCCACTCCACCTGCTTGCATATTCCTGAAAAGTCAGATGTCATTCTTTGTTCTTCTGCAGGTAGGGTGTTTTTTCCTCTGGTTTCTTTTAAGACTTTTTATTTAATTTTGATCTTCTGCAGTTGAATATGATATGCTTTACTATGCCTTTTGGGTAGTTATCTTGTTTGATGTTCTCTGAGCTTCCGGGATCTGTGGTTTGGTGTCTGGCATTAATCTGGGGAAATACTCCTCTTCCTTCCTACCGTCTCCTAGCCTCTCATTAGTGTACATGTTAATTCATTTCTAGTTGTTCCATAGTTCTTGGTTGTCCCTTCCTTCCTTCCTTCCTTCCTTCCTTCCTTCCTTCCTTCCTTCCTTCCTTCCTTCCTTCCTTCCTTCCTTCCTTCCTTCCTTCCTTCCCTCTCTCCCTCCCTCCCTCCCTCCCTCCTTTCCTTTCTTCCTTCTTTCTTTCTTTCTTTCTTTCTTTCTTTCTTTCTTTCTTTCTTTCTTTCTTTCTTTCTTTCTTTCTTTCTTTCTCTCTCTCTCTCTTTCTCTTTCTTTTTCTTTCTCTTTCTTTCTTTCGCTTTGTTTTTCTGTCTTAGCATCTTCTGTTGACATCTCTCAAGTCGACAGATTCTTCAGCTGTGTCTAGTCTGTTAATGAGTCCATCAAAAGTATTCTTCATTTGTGTGGTAGGGTTTTGATTTCCAGCATTTATTAATATTTTTTAACTCAAAATTTCTCCCGTTTGCATTACTCATTTTTTCTTGCACGTTGTATACATCCCCCCAGGAGCCCTACATATCTTATTTGTACCAATAGTCGTTTTATATTTCTGGTCTGACAATCCAACATCCCTGTCATCTCTGAGACTGGTTCTGAGGTTTGCTCAGTCTCTACAAACTGTGGAGTTTTGCTACTTCGTATACATTATTAATTACTTATTCACTTTAGTGGTGGGCATGCTATACTGAGTGAAAGGAATTCTGGAATGTAGGGTTTTAGTAATACAGTGGTAAGGTGTCAGAGGGAGTATTCTCTAGTCCTGTGATGAGGTCTCTATCTTCTGGGGAGCCTCTACTGTGGGCTGTGAATTTCACTGGTGCTTCTCAGGTTTCTTCTTCCTGCCAGGCAGGACAAGATGGCCAAAGGGGGCTGGAGTTGACTATTTTCCTTCGCCTGTGGAAGGATAGAGAAAGCTGAAGCTGGGAATTCCCCTCCCTCATGTCTGATCTCCCTCGGCTCTGATCGAATGCCAGGTGGCTGGGCTCTGGTTAAATAGTGTCTTGTGAGGGCAGGCCTTATTAAAAGAAGTAGCAGCATCTGGTGTTTGTCAAAATGGTTACTTCCCCCTGCCAGAAGCACAGGGGATTTGTCTCCATCTTCACTGAGACCTACTAGGGCTCCTGGAGGTAAAAGTCACAGAAGTGTGTGGGGCCCCCATGAACATCCCCCCTGGAGTTTTTAGCCCCCCTACATGTCCATTCTGTGCCTCCAGCTGGTCATCAATCACAGCTCAGGTTTCTGTGCCCAGCACTGGAGATTGTGCCCAGCACAGGTTTCTGTGGCTCCTGGAGATTGGACTTGGGAACTTCAGCTCAGGTACGTTATGATTCTGTGTCCACCCATCCCTCTCTCCAGTTTCAGTGCCAGCAATTTGCCCTGTGACCACAATTCTCTAATAACTGATCTAAGAACAGTTGTCGATTTTCTAGTTTGTTCAGTTTTTTATTAGAACCCCTTCCAAGCTCTTTTGTATGCTGGAGCCAAGAGCAGACTCGTTTCCCTTTGTCTAAAATGATAAAGATACTTTCTGGTCCAGGTGAGAGAATGTAGTGAAAATGTCTATTTCTTAGTCACTGTTGGTTATACTCCTTCCCAGTCTTAATCTTTCTTTGGCTAGAATTACTTCTTCCCAAAATACTTCTTAGCTGTTAACAACTTAATTCTTTGTGGACTTTCATCAACTCTACTGTGTTTCTTGGAGCGCTAACAACCAGTGCTAGTGGTGTTTTGTGTTTGCTAGTTTGTCAACGTTTAAACAAAGACGTGCTGTTTACATGGTCTGTGGTCCGTCATTCCTGATGTCCTGCCTGCTGGTCTTGCTTTGTGAATTGAGTTGTTGCAGCTGCACTTTAGGCAGATGACATCAGGAAAACAGTTCATAGAGAACATTGGGCAATAAGTGACAACTCCAAGCTGCCTTTCCAGATCGAGTTCTCCCTAAACTTTACCCACCCCTCTGTCCTCACAGAAACTTATCTATGTTTTGTATATTTTATGGTCCATTCACATTACTTAGAGTTTTATAATCACTGACTCTATTCTATTTGATGGTCTGGGTAGATTCTGATATCCGTAGTTCTGCAAGTTTCCCAAGTGCTTCTATTAGGCAGTCAAGGTTGAAACTTACGTATCTTTTACAAAGGTTAGACAATAAATATGTTAGGCTTTGAAGATCATCCCCAGGCAAGTGGGCACAGTGGTATTTCAATATAACTTCATTTCTAGATACTGAAATTTGAATTCATATAATTCCATGTATCATAAAGTATTATCTGTATGTTTTTTCAACTATTTAAAATGTGAAACCATTCTCGTCTTGGTGGATGTACAAAAACAGTTTGGAAGTGGAATTTGGCTGGTGGACTATAGTTTTTATGTGCTGGTTTACAGTTTATCTGCTTTCTTCATTTTTGTTCCATAAGATAAAATGATTCCTTCCCCAGGTCACTGATAACAATAAGTCCTCCATTGATTACTTATTGTAAATAAATCTTATCAGGACATTTTAAAACATGGCAATTCATGTCCCTACTAGTTGTAAACATTGTAGCATCTGGAAGGCTTTTCTCTGTATCTAGCAAGACCAGCTCAAATGGCTTAAAACAGTATGCAAGTTGTCATTAAAATACATGGTTAATTTAAAACGGCTCTACAATGTTATCTCTGCCCATGCTTTTGGTTTTTCTATCCTATTATTTTCATTACCAATGATAAGTGATGCCTCTCATGTTGCAAATGACTATAGTAGCCCCAGACTTCACATGCAGGCACATAATATTCAGCAAAGAGGAAGAGCATGTTCTTCTATGTGTTTATTTTTATTAGTAAGGTAAAATTTTCTAGAAAAGTCCTCCTCCCTTGAATATCTTCCCTTAGGTCCTAAGACCACATTGGTCCCAGTTGAAGGGTTTGAGGTTATCATGATTAACTGTCATGATGCACCGCTGATGTTTAGAGAGACCTAGCCTGAGTTAGGCAGGGAGTTTTACAATCCCTGAACCAAGTCAGGGATCTGATAGCAAGGAAGAAGAAGAAATGGCAATTGGGAATCAATAGTCTCCCACAGGAGTAGATTCTTAGGATTAAAAAAAAAAAAATCTAGCTGATGCAGTGGCACATGCCTATAATCCCAGCTGCTTGGGAAGCTGAGGCAGGAAGATCGCAAGTTCAAAGCCAGACTCAGCAACTTAGCAAGGCTCTCAGCAACTTAGCAAGACCCTATCTCAAAAAAAAAAAAAAAAAAAAAAAAAAAAAAGAACTGGAGAATGTGGCTCAGTGTCAAGGGCCCCTGGGCTTAATCCCCAGTAGCAAAACAAAAGCAAGAAACTAAAGGCTGTATACTGAACTTCTCACTCCTGTTTGTTTATTCCCCTTAAAGAACATTAGAGAATTATTGAGTACAATTTCCCCTAAAAGAAACCTTATTGATTTTTTTCACCAAAATAGGTTATATTTTACTCAAAGATACAACCATTATTTCTATCAGATTACATTTAAAAAGAAATGTTTCCTATTTTTGCTTACTTTGTTGTTTTCCCAAGTTTATAATGTTGCATATCTAGCATAAAAAATCTTCGACATGAAACAGTTAAAAGCCACTATTTTTTTTTCCATCATTTGGAATCATCAAGGTTTTGTGTAGTATGCATTTTATATTGTAGAAACAATAACTGTCTTCAAAAAATTGTGGCATTAAATAAGAATCATACATGCCATCCCTTACCTCTCTTCCCTGACACCTCTGTGGGTTGTTTGCTTTTGTTGTTGAGGTGCTAGGGATTAAACCTAGGGCCTCACACATGCTAGGTAAAACATATCCCTAGCCACTTTAGTAAGAGTTTTGAGACAGGCCCCCACTAAGTTGTTGAACCTGCCCTAGAACTTGGGATCCTCCAGCCTCAGCCTCCTGAGTGAGGATTGTAGATGTGTATCATGACTATCATGATTATTTTGATACATTGTCTAAGTGGTAATACCCACCTAGACCTCCCCTTGTAAAAATCACCTAGAGAGAATTCTATCAATCCCAAGCTCCCCTGAACTTACCCTGCTGAAAGCCCTGACCCCCACCACCAGCATGGCTGAAATTCCACCTGCTTGATGTTCTTCAGGGAAAGAAATACCAAGCACAGTGACAGCTGCTTTTGCTTAGGACAGACAGGTCAGGATTCTGCTCCTTGATCTGCCTTTTATCATTGTCGAGTGTTACATACTCAGCTCTAATTTTGATGTCTGTAAAGCCAGAGTTTGAATAATGTGGTTTAGAGGATCTCTTTTAGAGATAATTGTTTTTCTTTACCTCGTGACCCAAAATGTTGACCTTTATTGTCAATGTTAAACTGATCTCCAGTGTTAACTGCTGCTTGGTGAAGGCTGCCAATCCACTATGTAGTGGTGCTATTAACCAAGATAATGACAAGAAGTGATCAGATAATACGTTGGAGCAGCGATTGTCTACACTGCCACACCACTTTCAGACAACCCCCAATGTTCTAGTATGAGATGTTCCTGTGTAACATTCCTAGAACCCTCCTCTCATTCTAGGAAGCCAATCAGAAGACACTTAAGCAAGAGTGATACTACAAAGGATGTAACTGTAGAGAGCTTTATTTTTTTTTTTTAACTAAAATATCTGTAAATGTCTGTACTTTCATTGTTAATATTGAAATATTTCATTATTTACAACAGTACCACTACAGCTCTAGAGAAGTCTTTTACTCCTTCTAGAACTCTCTATGCATCCCGAAACAGTCACACAGAAGTGAAACCAGGAGACCCTGAACACCGATGCAGGGATAAAGAGGTTTATTTGGTGGCAAAGCAGTTTTCCTTGTCTGGTCCAGTATTCTTTTTTCTTGTCTTTCCAGGCTGGTTCCTATGGTCATTAGTAATTGGAACTCTCCCCCCTGCTCAGGGGTGGGTGTTACGCGTTTTGGGGCGGGGGGGCAGTCATCTTTAGAAGAGCCTGGGAAACTTTCCCCTAGGAATTTGATCTAGGTTAACTGACATTTGTCAGGCTTTCCCCGCTCCTTGAGGAGTGTGCCTATGAAGAGCAGCTTCTTGGGTCTGGCCGCCCTTCTCCCTGGGTTCTCCAGGAAAGGTGGAGGCTTGAACCTTTTCCAGGAGTAGTTCACTTTTGCTCATCCAGTCCATTCTCAACACCGAAGGGCCGTGCCCAGGGCCTCTTCCCCGGGAGGATTCCTTGTGGCTTCTTCGTAGGAGGGCGGCAAACACACGGAGAGGAGGATCCCTCCTGGACGCAGGGGCGAGTAGGGGAAATTCTGCTCCCCGCTCCAGGGCAGGCCGGGCAGGAAGTCTGGACCTGCTCCGGCAGGAGGGCGCTCGGGGAGGTCGATGCTGAACACCTGGCCCTGCGCCTGCGTGGCCTGGCAGCGGCGGTACAGGAATAGCAGCAGAAAGGCCAGGAAAAGCAGGACCGTGGCGGGAAAGAGGATGCACAGGAACGGCTCCACGTCGGCCTGGGTGGAGCTGGCCTGCTGGGTGCCCTGGAGTTAGGGAGTGAAAGTGGGTTAGCAGATGAGGAAAGGAGGCTCTCTGAGCCTCAGGCCCTGACGCACCTCTTAAAGTCTTTTCTCCTGCTAACATCGGTACACACTCTCAAAACCACCAAAATCATTCTTTATGACACTGAACTTGAGCCCATGTGAAGTAAAGTGAATTTACATGAGAAGGTGTGAATTCAGAACGTCAAACACTACATACCCATGATATCCTACAGTATTTACACTGAAGAAAAAATAATTAGAATAGATTTCAGTTGACAAATCCACCACTCCTTTGAATGGGAACTCTTTACCATTTATGCACTTATGTAGATTTAGACCAATGTTTTATTGCCCCAAAAGGATCACAAGAAACTTAAAATTCTGGAACAAAACCTCATGTGGTTATAGGATCATACCACATATAAATAATATTTGATTTCTCCTTTGATGGTGGCATTTAAATTTGATCTTGTAATATTTGTAAGGTAGATACAGAAAGCTTTGAAATTTAAGGAAAAAAAATTACAGATAATTCTTAGGCTACCTAAAAATGATTTACTTTGTAGTATGAGTTCACAAACATAACAGTGGTTCCTGATGGAGTAATAATGTAGGCATGAATTGATGCTTCAACAGCAGGGTAGGAAAGCAATGTGAAAAAAAATATTGTTCTCATTGTTTATGCATTTTTTTTTTTTTTTATTGGTACTAGGGATTGGACCCAGGGGCACTTAGCCCACTGAACCACATCCCCAGGCCTTTTAAAAATATTTTGAGGCAGATCTCCCTAAGTTGCTCAGGGCCTTACCAAATTTCTGCAGCTGGCTTTAAACTTGTAATCCTCCTGCCTGAGCCTCCTGAGACACTGAGATTACAGGCATGTGCCATGGTGCTCAGCCTATGCATTGCTTTAAATACAGTCATTAAGAAATAATGAAGTATTAAAAAAATTCTCTATTGTTTGAAGCATATAGTAATAAATGTAAATGTTAATATCACTACTATGGAGAAAAGAAAAACAGTTTAAAGGCTTATAATTGTATTTAAAATAAGCAAACAAAATACTAAGCTGCTCTTATTAAAAATAATACATAATAATATCTATAAGGGCTGTTTTTCTTGCCTTGATTTTGGTGGAAAGGACAAATGTTTTGCTGGTCCCATCTCCTTAAGGAAATGACTTATCTACCTGTGTATATATTTTTTTTATTTCCTGTAGACTTTATAATTATGTTGTTTTCACTCAAAATTAGATGCTTTTTAAAAAATTATGAATGCTGCCAGATATTTTGTTCTTAGTGAGATATGAGTTAAGATATTCTAGCTGAAAAACAACATCAAAATTAAAGGTTTCTGAGAAGCAGAGCATCTGTGATCTCTGGGGTTTGACGGCTCTGGCTTTGAATTCTGAAGACCTTCTGACACTCCATGACCGTGGAGGGTCTCTGCCCTCTCTGGCTGGGTTTTCCCCTTTATGAAGTGAAAATAATAACATCTGTTTTTGAGGATTAGCATGAGAAATTAAGTGAATTAATGGGTGTAAAGTGCCTGGTAAATAATATGTATTTTTATGTTCAAGTCTCAGGGACTCAAATGGTCAGATTCACTAAAAGTAAAATACTAAATCAGAAGAAATCTAGAAATGTATTGATAAAAATTGAAAATTGTAACCCATTAGAACAAATAAAAAGAAATTTTTAAAAAAGACTAGAAAATTGGAGTGAGTATAAAATCTGACATTACTAAATTTATATTTTAGTAAATATATATTTAAAAATATTTTGTGATATATTTTATGTTATTAAGTTATATCTAGAGATTTTTTTGTTTTTTTACACATGATTTAGTTTAATATCAGAATAATTTACTTAAAATCTATTGTGACATAATAAGGGGCTTTGATTAGAAAAGCATAAGAATGGATAAAACTAAAAACAAATTTATTATAATGAGAAATCAAATAGAAGTCAAGAGATGTAGTTTATTTTCTCCCTTAAGATCAATCATTAAATTTGTTAAAACTATTCTCTTTTAAAACAATAGCTCTTCAACCCCATTGAACATAGATTATTTTCACCATGTATTTTTACTTTATTATATATCAATAATTCAGGTAATAATAGTTTCTGATCAGTGTGGCCATCAAATTTTAAATTCCCTATTATAGCCCCTAAGTTCAATATGCACAGATTATTGAGAGTTAATATTCTATTTAAAAGATTTTATGTACAAATAGACCCTATTAATTACAATTATACCATTATGGTATGATCAATGTTAGTTGAAAAAATTGGGGAAAGAAGAAAGATCACAGAACCTGCTGAAACCAGTACTTCCACTGGTTGAGTTAAATTTGTCCAAATACCAAGTGATGCTAGAAGTCTTTTAGAGACAAACAACTCTTCTTTTTACCCTGGTAAAGAGATTTCACAGAGCTATAGGACACATTTATTTTAGTATACTTAATTTGCTTTTTAAAGTATTCATCCTATTTATTAAAATGGTTGGAATTTTTTCAAAATTCCAGAAGTGATATCTTTTCTAGTCAAATGTTCTAATTTGTTCACTAGCCTCAAAGTTTTTTCTTAACTTTGAATATTTTTCTGATGTGTGTATTTACTCAAGGGCTTTATCATACAGGGAGTATTTCAGAGACACAGTCAATAATAAGTACCTGCTTATTATTATTCAGATGTAACTGCTGAAGGATATCTATTTTTTTTTTCCTGTAAAAGTTGGTTTTGGAGATTTTAAATACCAATCTCACTAGGTTGATTTTCTAGAAAACAAGAGAAGAGCTTATTTTCCTCTTTTTTGTGTGGTCAGCAGGGTCACTCATTTCTCCTCTGGTTATAAAGTTGTTTGGTTTTAGTTTCTATGAATATTTTCCTTTAATGCTACTTTGCATGGAGGCTCTGTTGGAGATCTGGCACACAAGGCAGAACAGCTGCTACATTTCTTAGTGACAAACTTCCTTAACCCTCTGCTATTCTTCCTGAAGAAAGATGCTTGGTTTCTATCAAACTCTTAAAAACAGGGTTTGTTCTCCAGTTAAGACCAAAAGGAAGCCTCTTATTTCTATACAGACATTGCTTACTGAGCAAGGAACACAGTTACAACTCTAAGGCATAAAAACTTGTTGACTCCTAGCCTCAGGGACTCTTTGATATATTTGTGCCAAGTTTTACTTATCATTGTTAAAAAAAAAAAAAAAAGACAATTTTCAAGTTACTTCCTTCAGACCATGCCAATCAGTGAACTCGTATTTTTTTTATCATATCCATAATGCAAAGTGTTGCCACTAAGTTACAAGAGCTTAAAAATACAGGCATTGTTAATTTAGAAACTTTCCAAGACGCTTTTGGAGAAGAGGCTGAAGCCGTAGGTTACAGACCTGAAGCTGGGTTTCCAGAAGAGGCAGGCTTGGTTCGCTGGTTAGCCACTCATACGTCCCCCTGCCAGCATGTCCAAACTTCCTCCAGCTGCTGCTCAGCAGTCTCCGCATGGTGTCACCCAGCTGATGCCCCGGCCCCCTTTCCACCCTGCTGCCTGGATTTCTACAGTGCTGCTTACTCTTGGCCTGGATCCAGAGTAGATGTGTTCGTCTGTATGGCCGTTGGTAAACTCGTCTTCTGATGAGTGGCAACAGGGAAAAGAAACCAACCAGAGACACCTTTCAGGACTGACTGCATTTAAATTCAGTGCCTCTGGGTTTATGTTTGTGGCCTTTATCACTAGAAGGATTGGCATCAAATATCAGCTATGGAATAGATTTCAGGTGGGAGAGTTTTCTGCATTAGCATTATTACAGTACAAAGAAGGTCTTGGTGAATACAGAGCTGTTTATATTTAGATGCAACTAAGACCCTTTCCCTTCCCTTACCAAACCCCCCCTCCGGGGTCATTTGATCAAGAAAAACGACCTAGGCTGAATTCTCTTTAATTATTTCTGGATTTTGTAATGCAAAATGAAGGGGTACTTGTTAGGGAAGCAAGGACCCATTAATAATATTTTACTGAATTATTTAGATGAAAGTTGCCTAATGATAAAGTTGTACAGAAGCCAGATGGACAATAAGCTTAGACTGTTGGATGGAAAGGTTGCTGATTCCAATTTTTTAAAAAATCAAATTACCAGTACCTACAAAGTCTTCCTTCTGATTTTCTTGTGAACTTTATACAATTACTGATATCCCACTTAAAATAAAAAAAACTTTGATTTGAACTTGATTTGCATGTTCACTGAATTAACTTGGGGATATTTAATTCAACATATGTGTTATTTAACATTTAAGACAATGTGTTAGTTCATTTCGTGCTACTATAGTGGAGTACCGGAGACTGGGTATTTTATAAAAGAAGTTCCTTTCTCACTGTCTGGGAACTAGCTGAAACTTGTGTGAAGTCTCTTTCAGGAAGGTCTAAATCTTAAGAGGGAGAATCCCCCAGGGTCTAACTATCTCCTAAAGGTTCCACCTCTTAAGACTGTCGAATTGGCGACACCTACATTTTGAAGGGGACACATTCAAATCATAGCAGACATAGTGCTGAAATCCTGCTTTTAGTGAACTTCAGCTTCGAAGATTCACTCAAAGTGTTAGAACTCAACGTTGCAGCTACACACGTCCTCATTAAGCACATTTCCACCCAAGCGATTGCCATGATGCTGAAATGATATCTGTTAACTGGGATCCCCTTTTTTCTTCTCTCACCTAAGGACTATCATCTCCTGGCCAATAGTGTTCTAAGGATAGGTTTCAGGGTGTAGTAGACTCTAAATGTTCTAGCTAGGCACAAATTTCTCAAGAGATAGTTTTCATTACCTTTTCAGAGACAGTTGATAGAATTTGGCGCTTTGTTCAACTCGTTTGTGGTACAAGTTTTCACTAGGTTTCAGAAAGCATGCCCCTGTCAGTATCCCAGCATAGAATCCCTTTTTCATTTTATCTTTCCTTTCTTATTATGGAGTGAGCTGGTTTCAGGATTTCCATTTGAACGTTGCCTTTCTCATTGATGTGTCTCTCTTTGAAGTAAATCCTGCATTCTCACCTCTGAGACCACACCTAACCTGGCAACAATACAATATTTTGCTTTCTTTCATACCAATACTGCTGTCTCAACATGGATCATCCTTCTCAACTTTATCTACTTATTAAGATACCTTCATTTCTGGAGTAGCAAATTGGAAGTCTGGGATTAAAAGTATTAAACATGCATCTGTAACATTGACCTTTCTCCTGCAGAGAACAATTCAGACAAATTTCCTGCTTTTGTGGATCTATTTTTGGGGGGGGGGGGCAAAAGAAACAAAATGTTTATCAGATAGCCGGGCGCAGTGGCGCATGCCTGTCATCCCAGCAGCTTGGGAGGCTGAGGCAGGAGGATCAAGATTTCAAAGCCAGCCTCAGCAAAAGTGAGGTACTAAGCAACTCAGTGAGACCCTGTCTTTAAATAAAATACAAAATAGGACTGGGGATATGGCTTAGTGGTCAGTTTCCCCTGAGTTCGATCCCTGGTACACCTGGCTTCTCCCCTGCCAAAAAAGATGAAAAATATATGGAGAAAAAGCAGAGAAGGGGTGGAGCCAAGGCTGAAGGGAGTACGCATTGTGAAAGTGGGAAGTTAATTAGGACCTTACAGGGGAAGTAGTATTTGAGCAAAGACCTGAGGGAGGCAAGGTACTCAGCCATTGAGCTATTGGAAGGAAGGACTTCACATATCAAGGGGACAGTGAAAGGCCCAAGGCCACTGGCACATGCCTTTTACTTCACCCAATGACCAGCAGACCTGGGGGGTTGGAGCAGTGAGCTTAGAGAAATGGAGGAGATGAGTTCAGAGAAGATATGAGGAGAGTAGGAGGGCAGCAAAAAATTCTGAGCTTATTGAGTTTTGTAAGTATTTTTGTCTTTTACCCTAAGTGAAATGGAGGAGGCCTACAGAATTTTGAGCAGAGGAGTGACAAGATCTAGCCGCCATTTTGAAAGGAGCACTCAAGTCTCTGTTTTATGAATCGATACAAGATCAAGAGGAAAAGCAAACCAGATAGGAGTTTGTTTGTTTTTTAAAAATATTTTTAATTGTAGATGGACACAATGCCTTTATTTTGTGTATTTAGTTTTTTTATGTGGTGCTGGGAATTGAACCTAGTACCTCACCCATGCTAGGCAAGCATGTACTACTGAGCCACAATCCCAGCCCAGGAGTTTTTTGGTTTTGTTTTTTATATTCACAGGAGAAATAATGGACAAGAGGAGGAGCAGTAGAGGTGGCAGATTCTAGATTCTAGTTATGTTGTAGGGGTGAAGACAACAGGATTCCTTAAAGAACTGAAGATGGTGCATGATAAGAAATATATAGGATTCCAAGGGTTTTGGCTTGAGCAACTAGGATGCCTACTGTCATTTACAGAGAGATAATTATAGGTAGGGTAGGGTTTTGCTTTTAAAGCAGAAAGAGTAAAGGTCAGGAGTTGATTAAGTTTGTGATGTGTTTGAGTTTAAAGGGAAAACACTAAATTGGAGATACTAATTGGAACTCATTGTCAGGAGATGGTATTTAAACCTGAGAGACATAACGAGATCCTCAAGGGAATAAGTGTCAATGGGATGAGGTGACAAGTGAATTGCCAGTGAGCATGTGGTGCACTGGAGTCCAAGTAAAGATGATGTTTCCAGAGGAGGGAATGACTGTCTATCCCAAAAGTCAATATACGATCATAGCAGATGATGAATGAAATTTAATGTTGATTTTTAACAAAATGTGTTGGGGTGGTGTTCATTTTTTATTTAGACAAGACCAGTTTTGATGGAGTGATTGGGAACAAACTGATTGGAATGGTTTTAAGAGAGAAAGGAGAAGAATTGGAGACAGTGAATATCAACAACTCTTGAATTCCTCAGCTTGAAAGGGCAACAGAGAAATGGTTCCAGCCTGGACAAATTGGTGGGACCCTCAACAATTTAGCAAGATCCTGTTTCAAAATAAAAAGGGCTGGGAACATAACTCAGGTAAAGTGCCCCTGGTTTAATCTCTAGTACCAAAAAATAAAAATAAATTGCAGGATTATTAGTTTAAAGAAGGACTTCCTGAGGAGTTGTTTCAATGGTCTCTACTATCAACTGCAACTTGTTGAGACATTTTTGGTTTAAAGAGCCAATAGCCTGGATTTATTGTAACCTCTTATAGATATGCTATTGTATTTCAACTCTAAAATCTGTGTGGATTTTAATGATCAAAAGCCTTTTTAAATTTATCTTCACAGCATGTGCTAATTAGTTTTTCACATTAAAAGGAAGAGTATTTTCTATTTCCATCAGCTGTTTAATCATCTCACATTCCCCTATTCTGAATTTTTATAGTTTGATATTAGTCATAAACTCTGACTACGATTAATCAAAAATCATATGAGGACTATCCCTGTTCGCTGATGACATGATTATATATTTAGAGGAACCTGGAAATTCCACCAGAAAACTCTTAGAACTCATAAGTGAATTCAGTAAAGTAGCAGGTTACAAGATCAATGCCCATAAATCCAACGCATTTTTATACATAAGTGATGAATCTTCAGAAAGAGAAATTAGGAAAACTACCCCATTCACAATAGCCTCGAAAAAAATAAAATACTTGGGAATCAATCTCACAAAAGAGGTGAAAGACCTCTACAATGAGAACTATACAACACTAAAGAAAGAAATTAAAGAACACCTTAGAAGATGGAAAGATCTTCCATGTTCTTGGATAGGAAGAATTAATATTGTCAAAATGGCCATACTACCTAAAGTGCTATACAAATTCAATGCAATTCCAATTAAAATCCCAATGATGTACCTTACAGAAATAGAGCAAGCAATTATGAAATTCATCTGGAAGAATAAGAAACCCAGAATAGCTAAAGCAATCCTTAGCAGGAAGAGTGAAACAGGGGGTATTGCAATACCAGATCTTCAACTCTACTACAAAGCAATAGTAACAAAAACGGCATGGTATTGGTACCAAAATAGAAAGGTAGATCAATGGTATAGAATAGAGGACACGGACACAAACCCAAATAAATACAATTTTCTCATACTAGACAAAGGTGCCAAAAATATGAAATGGAGAAAAGATAGCCTCTTCAACAAATGGTGCTGGGAGAATTGGAAATCCATATACAACAGAATGAAACTAAACCCATATCTCTCACCATGCACGAAACTAAACTCAAAATGGATTAAGGACCTCGGAATCAGACCAGAGACCCTGCAGATTATAGAAGAAAAAGTAGGTCCAAATCTGCACCTTGTTGGTCTAGGATCAGATTTCCTTAACAGGACTCCCATAGCACAAGAAATAAAAGCTAGAATCAACCACTGGGATAGATTCAAACTAAAAAGCTTTCTCTCAGCAAAGGAAACTATCAGCAATGTGAAGAAAGAGCCTACAGAATGGGAGAATATCTTTGCCAATCATACTTCAGATAGAGCACTAATCTCCAGAATCTATAAAGAACTCAAAAAACTTTACTCCAAGAATTCAAATAATCCAGTCGACAAATGGGCTAAGGAAATGAATAGACACTTCACAGAAGAAGATCTAGAAGCAATCAACAAACATATGGAAAAATGTTCAACATCTCTAGTAATAAGAGAAATGCAAATCAAAACCACCCTAAGATTCCATCTCACCCCAATTAGAATGGCGATTATCAAGAATACGAGCAACAACAGGTGTTGGCGAGGATGTGGGGAGAAAGGTACACTCATACATTGCTGGTGGGGTTGCAAATTAGTGCAGCCACTCTGGAAAGCAGTGTGGAGATTCCTTAGAAAACTTGGAATGGACCCTCCATTTGACCCAGCTATCCCACTCCTTGGCCTATACCCAAAGGACTTAAAATCAGCATACTACAGAGATACAGCCACATCAATGTTCACAGCTGCTCAATTCACAATAGCCAGACTGTGGAACCAACCTAACCTAGATGCCCTTCAATTGATGAGTGGATAAAGAAACTGTGGTATATATATACAATGGAATATTACTCAGCCATAACGAATGATAAAATTATGGCATTTGCAGGCAAATGGATGAAATTGGAGACTATCATGCTAAGTGAGATAAGCCAATCTCAAAGAGCCAAAGGACGAATGATATCGCTAATAAGTGGAGGATGACACATAATGGGGGGGAGGGAAGGGTTAGTGTTAGGGTTAGAGTTAGGGTTAGGGAGGGGGGCAAGTATGGAGGAAGGAAGTACTGTATAGAGGGTAAAGAGGGGTGGGAGGGGTGGGGGGAAGGGAAAAAATAACAGAATGAATCAAACAACATTACTCTATGTAAATTTATGATTACACAAATGGTATGCCTTTACGCCATGTACAGAGAAACAACATGTATCCCATTTGTTTACAATAAAAAAAAAAAAAAGAAAGAAATAAAGATCACAGCTAAATAAAAAAAAAAAAATCATATGAGGGCTGGGGTTGTGGCTCAGTGGCTGAGTGCTCATTTAGCACATGTGAGGCCCTGGGTTCGAACCTTAACACTGCATAAAAATAAAGGTATTGTGTCCACCTACAACTAAAAAAAAAAAAAAAAAAAAATATATATATATATATATATATATATATATATATATATATATATATATATATATATAAATGTTTTTAAAAAAAAATCATATGAACTGGGCTTGGTGGCCCATGCCTATAATCCTAGCAGCCTGGGCGGCTGAAGCAGCAGCAACTATGAGGCACTAAACAACTCAGTGAGACCCTGTCTCTAAATAAAATACAAAATAGGGCTGGGATGTAGCTCAGTGGTTGCGTGCCCCCGAATTCAATCCCCGTACAGAAAAAAAAAAAAAAAAAAAAAAATCACATGAAATACCACTAATACTTCTCTACAAATATCAGAATGTAGAATATTCTTTATGTTTTCTATTTAATTATTTTACCTCTCTCTTTTTTTTTTAAATTAGTTGAATTCTTCACTCATTTGGCTATTTAAAAATTTTTTCTTTGAACTCAACATAGTTGATTTGCTATTAGAGTTTCAACACTGAGATTTCCAGATTTTCTGGTTTTATTGGTTGTAGATGAGTTGGATAGGGGAGTTTGTTATATTACACATTTTATTTTCTGGCTCAATAATGGAGAAAAAGTCTGAAACTAATGGTCAGAGAAGATCCAAATGAACCAAAGATAACTATAAAATGATAGCTTTTTTCCTACATTCAATTACTACACTAGTAAATACATTTGACTTTTAGTAAACTGGTCAGTGCGCTGTTTCAAGATGCCATTATAAGAATTAAATAAGCTTCTATTTGATTAGGGTGACAGAAAAATGAATCAGCGGCCTACAGACAGCCTGCGATGGATCACCCAGGCTCAGACTTTCACAGGCAGCCCGGAGTTCACTGAAGGGTCACGGATCTGGTCTTTGTTTTCGTTGGACCTGATAATCTGGAAGGAAAGAGACAGTTTGACTAGATACACTGACATTACGAACTGAAAGAGGAAGATACCCCAAAGTAGTGTTTTTAAAACCAACCAAGAATGACAATCAAAAATAAATAAATATATAAGCTTTTGTGGGATGGGAGGTTTGAACAGAAAATTAAAAATTATAAGAAGGAACAATTAATATATATATAGGGTATATATATCTAAAGAAAATAAAATCAGTATGTTAAAGAGACATCTTTACTCCCATTTTCATTACAGCCCTGTTCACAGTAACCAGCACATGGAAGCAGTCTATGTCCGTCAATGCATGAATGGATGAAGAACATGTGGTATATGTGCACAATGGAATACTATTCAACCTTAAAAAAGAAAATCCTGTCATTTGCAACATGTACGAACCCAGAGGACAATATGTTAAGTGAGATAAACGAGGTACATAAAGACAAATATCACCTCCTGTGTTTTCTTTACTCAATGTTGGGGATGAGTTAGGGGTGGGAACACCATTACTTATTTAATATATAAATTGTCATGTATTATTAAATTATCTACTTCTCCCTTTTAAAAAACAACTCTAGGCTAAAAGGATCATTCCTATTTCACAGATGAGTAAGTCAAGCCTTGCATTAAACACTCTTGGGGAGAAAATTACCTAGGTTTTGCAAGATTACACAATTCCAGGAGCCAGGTTGGGAGGTAAACTTCGCCCCCTGTGAAGTAAAGGGACTGTGGGTGATGAAGAGGCCTGTTCCTCCTTTACTTGGTGTAGCAACCTCACTTCTTTGTACAAAAATCTAGAGATGGCAAATGTCACATGGCTATGAATAGGACTTCTCCTATTCGCTCTTTAAAACTTGGTTTAGAATAATTTTGCAGGGGAGACCCCTCTGCTGATTAGTCTCCATCATCCCTGGCCCTCGACAGTCAACTCCCACTCCCGGGACTGCTCTGGTGGCCAGGGCATGTTCTCTTCGCCTCAGGCAAAGTCCCACATCAGAACCGTCTGAAGGCTGTTCTCCACTAATAGAAGGCGAAGAATTGTCCTTGAAATCATGTTCTCCCGAAGCCTAGTCAGGGCCTACATGTAATACGTACGCAAATGCTTTGGGAAGAATGAAGTCCTAGTGCCATTTTGGTGTAATCTGCATTATTTTTTGAAAATCTTTTAACATGTATTGGACACATTAATGGGGTTCAGTGTGACATAGTGTGTGTGTGTGTGTATGGTGTGCACTGATCAAAACCATCCCCTATCCCCTTGTCAAGCTCTAGCCTCTCTATTCTGCCTTCAGGTTGACATTCTTTTAGCTTCCACATATGAGAAAGAACGTATAATACTTGTCTTTCTGTACTTGGCTTATTTCATTCAATAAAATGTCCTCCAGTTCCATCCATTTTGCTGGAAATGACAGGATTTCATCCATCTTTATGGGTGAATAAGACTCCATTGTGTATATATACCACATTTTCTTTATCTGTTCATCTGTTGAAAAATACCTAGGTTAATTTCATATCTTACTACTGTGGATAATGGTCTAATCAACATAAGTGTGCAGTTTTTCTCTTTGTTATGCTGATTGCTTTTTCTTTAGATAGATAACCAGAAATGGGATAGTGGAATCATATGGCATATCTAATTTTAGTCTTTTGAGGAACCTCCATAATGACTGTACTAATTTATATTCTACCAACACTGGATAAGTTCCTTTATCCCCCAACATCCTTGTCAGCATTTGTTCTTTTATTTTACATAATAGCCTTTCTAACTGGGGTGAGATGGTATTTCTTTGTAGTTTTTTTTTTTTTTCTTATTGGTTCTTCTTAGTTACACATGACAGTAGAATCCATTCTGATAAAATTATACAGGCATGGGATGTGTTCTCATTGTAGTTTTGTCTGCTTTTCTTTAATAGTTTCAGAGAGCTTCAAATCTTGCCTTTAGGTCTCTGATCCATTTTGAACTGATTTTTGCACAGGGTGAGATGTATAGCAGTTCAAGTCTCGGTCTTCTGCCTGTGGGTGTCCAGTTTCCCCAGCACCATTTATTGAAGAGATTCTCCTTTTCCAATGTGTGTTTTTGGCATTTTCGTTTATGATTAGTTGACTGTAGATGGGAGGGTTTGTTCCTGGACTCTGTTCTATTCCTTTGGTTTGTTTATGTGTTTTCATTATTATGGTTCTGTAGTATGTCTTGAAGTAAGGTATTTTGATGCTTCCACCTTTGTTCTTTTGATCAATTGTTTGGCTATTGGAAGTTTTTTGTGCTTCTATATATATTTTGGGATTTTTTTTTTTTCCTGTGAAGAATATCATTTATATTTTGATGAATCTGTAGATCATGTTGGATAGCATGGTCATTTTAACAATGTTATTTCTCCCAATCCATGAACATGGGAAATCTTTCCATCTTTTTTTGTTTTCAAATTATTTTATCAGAATCTTATAATTTTCATTGTAAGGTCTTTCACTTCCTTGGTTAAGTTTATTCCAAGGCATTTCATTTCTTGTAGCTATTGTGAATGGGATTAATTTTCTGTAACTTTGTTATTGGTGTGTAGTAAAGCTACAGTCTTGTATACTGTTTGTATCCTGCTACTTCACTGAATTTATTTGTTCTAACAGTCTTTTGGTGGGGTCTTTAGATTTTTAACATACATAATGACATCATCTGCAACAGGCATGAAAACTTGCAGTGTTATACTGAATAAAAGCATTGAGAGTGGCCAACTTGTCTTGTTCCTAATATTCCAGGAAATGATTTCAGCTTTACCCCATTCCATATGATGTTGGCTGTAAATTTGTCATATATAGTCTTTATTGTACTGAGGTATAATCCTTCTAACCTTATTTATTCAGCATTTTTATCATGAAGGAATGTTGAATTTTATCAAAGGGTTTTTGTACATCTATTGAGATGATTATGTGAATTTTACCTTCATTCTCTTGATGTGATGTGTTCAATTTATTGATTTGTATATGTCAAGCCATCCTTTCATCCTTGGGGTGAAAACCAACTTGTTCATAATGAATGATCTCTTTTGATATGCTGTTGAATTAGTTTTCTACCATTTTGTTGAGAATTTTTGCTTCTATCATTCATCAAGGATACTGGCCAACAGTTTTTAGTGACATCATTGAGTCCTGGGCTTTTCTTTTTTGGGAACCACCTCACCCCCAATACTGGGGATTGAACTCAGAATCTTTTGCAAGTTATCCTTAGTCACCTTTATGATTTTATTTTGAGACAGGGTCTCTCTAAACTGCACAGTTGGCCTTGAACTTGTGATTCTTGTGATTCAGCCTCTGGAGGAGATGAGATTACAGACATGCAACATTTTATTCTTGACTCAATCTCATTGTTATTGGTCTATTTAGATTTTTTATGTTGTCATGGTTTAATTTCGCTTGGTCACATGTGTCCAGAAATTTGTCCACTTATTCTAGATGTTTTAATTTGTTAGTATATGATTTTACCCCAATAATTCTTTATATTTCTGTGGTATCAAGACAAATTGTAATTATCTCCCTTCTCATCTCTGATTTTATTTATTTGGGTTTTCTCTCTTTTTTCCTTGACTGATCTAGGTAAAAGTTTATTGATTTTGTTTATCTTTTCAAAAACCCAGCTCTATTTCACTGATATTTTGCATTGTTTTTATTCTCTTTAGTTTATATTCCTCTGATCGTTCTTATTTCCTTCCACTAATTTTGTCTTTTGTTTATTCTTGCATATCTAGGTCATTAGGTAACTTGAAATCTTTCAAATTTTTTTTTTTTTTTTTTTGGTTATAGGCAGTTATTCCTCCAAACTTTCCTCTCAGTACTGCTTTTGCTGTATCCCATAAGTTTTGATATGTTGTTTCCATTTTCATTTGTTTTAGAAAACATTTCTGGCTTGTCTTTTTGTTTCATCCATGGTTCATTCAAAATTGTGTAGTTTTAATTCACATTTCTCTAGTTGCTAGAGAAGTTGAATGTTTTTTCATGTATTTGTTGAATGATAGTAATTCTTCTGTGAAGTACTGTTCAGTTCCTTTGCTTGTTTATTGATTGGGTTATTTATTTATTTATTTATATTTTTAAGTTTTTTGTGTTCACTTTCATTTTTTATTTCTTCTTCATGAAATATTTTACTAAGTATGTTTTATAGCACAGGTTTTCTAGTTGTAAATTCTTTTAACTATTTTTATCATGGAAGATTTTTATTTCATTGTCAACTCTGAGATTTAATTGTGCTGTGTAGAGTATTCTTGGCTGGCATCTATTTTCTTTCAGAGCTTGGTATATATTATCCCAAGACCATCTGGCTTTGAATGTCGGGGTTGAGAAGTTGCCTAAGATGTGGATTGGTTTTCCTCTAAATATTACCCATCATTTTTCTCTGGCAGCCTTTAAAAATCTATCATTCTGTAAGGTATTTTCATAATAATGTACCTTTGTGTGAGTCTATTATAATTTTGTATATCCATGGTCCTGTAAGTATCCTGTATTTGATTTTCCATTTCATTATTTAAGTTTGGGAATTTTTCTGATATTATTTCATTGAAAAGATTGTGCATTCCTTTCATTTGTATCTGTAAACCTTCATCAATCCCCATAAATCTTAAATATAGCCTTTTCAGGTTATCCCATATTTCTTAGAAATTCTGTTCATGGTCTCTTAACATCTTTTCTCCATGGTCAACTTTATTTTCATGATTATATATTTTGTCTTCATTGGCTGAAACTCTATATTCTAAGTGTTTTATTCTGTTGATGATGCTTTCAATTGAATTTTAAAGTTGGTTTATTGATTCCTTCATTTTGAGGATTTCTGCTTGATTTTTTTTTCAGAATCTCTATCTCTTTATTAAAGTGACTTTTCACTTCCTATATTTTCTCTTTGATTTTACTCCTTATATCATCCTTTACTTTGCAGATCAATCCAACTATGTACATTCTAAACTCCTTCTGTAACATTTCTTCCATTGTGGTGTCAATGGATTCTGTTATTGAAGTATCTATGTTTGTTTGGGATGATTGTTCCCTTTCTTTTTCATGTTGTTTGTTTGTCTACCTATCTAACAGTATGGAACTAAGATAGTAGAGTTTCTAAACTGTGGATTTACAGTGTCCCTGAATGTTTCCAGCACTTCCCCTTCTAGGGGGAGGCAATTAATAATGATAATCATTGCAAACAATATATAGCATTAAACCAAATAGTTCCTGCTATGACATCTACAATATTAATTGTCATAATAAATGGAATAATATGACCAATTATTGCCTACAATGAAAACAATAAGTTTGCAAAATCATTGATGATGGGCAGGGAGAGAACAGAAGTGATGTAGAATTTGATATTTATGAGGGAAGAAGAGAGAAGATAGAAGTAAAAAATGAAAGCAAGAGTAAATTAGACCAGAGACCCTGCACCAAATAGAAGACAAAGTAGGCCTGAATCTTCATCATGTTGGCTTAGGATCAGACTTCCTTAACAAGACTCCCAAAGCACAAGAAATCAAAACAAGAATCAATAAATAGGATGAATTCAAGCTAAAAAACTTTTCTCAGCAAAGGATACAATCAATAATGTGAAAAAAGAACCTACAGACTGAGAGAAAATCTTTTCCACATGCACTTCAGATAGAGCACTAATCTCCAAAATTTATAAAGAACTTTAAAATCTTCACACCAAAAATACAAAGAACCCAGTCAATAAATGGGCCACGGAACTAGACAGACACTGTACAGGAGAAGATATACAGGCAATTAATAAATACATAAAAAAGTGTTCAACATTTCTAGTAATTAGAGAAATGAAAATTAAAACAACTCTGATTTCATCTAACTCCAATTAGAATGGCTATTATCAGGAACACAAACAATAATAGATATCGGCATGGATGTGGGGGAAAAGGCACACTTTTACATTGCCAGTGGAGTTGCAAATTGGTGCAGTCACTCTGAAAAGCAGTATGGAGAATCCTCAGGGAATGGACCCACCTTTTGACCCAGTTATCCCACTCCTCAGTTTATTCCCAAAGGACTTAAAATCAGCATACTATAGATATGCAGCTATATCAATGTTCATGGCAGCTCAATTCACAACAGATAAACTATGGGACAAACCTCAGTGCCCTTCAATAGATGAATGGATAAATAAAGTGTGGTACATATACACAACGGAATATAACTCATCCATAAATAAGAATGAAATTATGGCATTTGCCAGTAAATGGATGGATCTGGAGACTATCATGCTAAGTGAAATAAGTCAATCCCAAAAAACCAAAGGCCAAATGTTCTCTCTGATATGCAGATGCTGACTCACAATGTGGGGGGAGGAGTGGAGGTTCACCAAATTGGACAGTGGGGAAGAGAAGGGTTTGTGAATGGGAAAGACAGTAGAATGAATCAGATATAACTTTTGTATGTTCATATGTGAATACACAACCAGTGAAACTCCACATCATGTACAACCACAAGAATGGAAAGTTATACTTTATGATATGTCAAAACACATTGCACTGTCATGTATAACTAATAATACATGGATAGAATTGGAGAATATCATGCTAAGTGAAATAAGCCAATCCCAAAAACCCAAAGGCTGGATGTTTTCCCTGATAAGTGGATGATGATACATAATGGGGGTGGGGGGGTGAGAGAAGAATGGAGGAACTTAGATTACACAGAGGGAAATGAGAGGGAGGAGTATGAAAGATGGCGGAAGGAGACAGACATCATTACCCATGTACATGTATGACTACATGAATGGTATGAATCTACTTTGTGCCCAACCATAGAAATGAGGAGTTATACCCCATTTGTGTACAATGAAACAAAATGCAGTCCGTAAAAAAAAAAAAAAAAAAAAAAAATTAAAAAAGGAAGACTTCTGAATCATTCCGGTTCAATTCCTTCCTTTTATAGCTGAGGAACCCGAAACTCTGTGAGTGGTATTAGAAGTAGAGTGCATTTTGTAACACTGGAAATTCTGTAAGTGGAACACCTATTTCTTCCCTGGCAAAAACACTCCCAAGTGTGACATTTCTCACTATTAGATATAGTCCTACAAACTGACTATCCTGGGGCATATTTATAATTTTTGTTAATTTATATAAGTAAAATCTTAGATTTGAGGTCTGTGTGGGAATGGCATTATGGTTGATTTTTATAAAAAATGAAAGGTGTAGGTATTGTGTTTGGTTACTGGTATATGCTATATAATTTCCAACAGGTGATTTAGAAATATATTTATATACTCTAGGGAATTGCTATTGAAATACAGAGGGGCATGGAATTAATAGTAAGTTCATGGTCCAATTTATCCAGATGAAAGCCTTTGGATTGAAATGTGCATTATTTAACACTCCTATTCTTTGACATACAATTGGGATCCTGGTGATTTAATTTGAGAACATTGGATTTAAAATGTCAAGTTTAGTCTACACTCCCACTTTAAGACTCATTCCTTTAAAAAGCAATATGTAAAATTAAATTTTCTGGATTTTACATTTCTATTTATTGCTTTTATATCATTTGGTAAACTTTGCAGATATTTCTAAAGGTCCTATTGGTAAATCTCCCTTACAAACAGATATTCATTATTATAATGTCATGAGCATCAATATTGCATTGAAATTTGAAGACCCCTTATCCCACTCACTTAATTATAGGATTCTAGAATTTAGAGGATTCTTGTTGTGGAGTTTAAGTTCAAGGCCTCAAATTCTGAATTAACCACAAAGCATGTAGTTCAGGGCCTCTACTACTTGGCAATATTTTTACCTCAACTATTGATCAAATGTTGTTATTGGGTAACCAGTAAGTTCTAGGCATTATCATGTGTCCCTTACCAAAGAAGCTTATAAGCATGTGGGAGACAGACCAGTAAATCACAGAAGTCAATATGAAGCACTGGGCAGTGATCTGCTCAAAGAACAACTGCAAGTCCAACGAGGGCCTCTGAGTCAGATCAGGATGTAAAGAATGGTCTTCTGGAATAAGTATGCAATCAGCTCCTCCAACTCCTTTTCAACATCCACCACTTCCTTTCAATCCTCTGCCAACCCCTTATCTTTTATCTTGGACTCAATTTTCCATTAAGGAACAGCTATTAAGCAAAAATATTTCACTCTCCTTCCCTTTGTCCACTTTCCCTGTCTTTTCTCATCCCCCAGAGTGGTGGCTATGTTGGAGAAGAGCAGTCTGTTTTGTCCAAAGCAAGATCTGCCCACCCAGATCCCCTCCAGGCTGCCTCCCAACCCAGTCTCCCCATCCTTTCTCCAGTACACACATGTGTGTCTACCCACCCCCGTTCCCATCCCAAGATCCCCACCCTATCCCTTTCATGAACTCTTCATAATGCCTCCACCCTCCCTCTCCCCATGCCTAGGGAATGATTTAGCCTCTCTTTCAACTTATTTCCTCTCAGTCCATAAACTTCAAATCATCTCCCACCTTGGAATAAGGCAGGAACCTTAAACCTTCCTCACTGGCCCCCATTCCTTCTATGTGCTGCCTTCTTGCCCTCTGAACCCCACAATTTAAATCAGTTCCCATTCTTGCCTGCCTTCCTCCCAGTGGCTCTTCTTTCTTCAGTTTGACTCTGTCTTTACCCTTGCCCTGAAATGGGGCTGATAAAAGTCATCATGACCTTCAGATCCATTGTGGTCTATTTGTAGTCATCATCTCACTGAATGTTCCTGTACATTGGTCCCTACTGGATCCCCTCTTCTTGAAGTGCTTACTGACTTGACTTTGGTAACATCTGGCTGTTCTCCAATTTAACTGGTAGTTCTTTCTCAATCTTCCTCTGAGAGCAAACTCTTTGCTCCATTCATTAGATCTGATGGTAAGCTTTCTCAAAAGTTCAACTTTTTCTTTTTTTTTAGAGCTAAGGATCAAACCTAGGCCCTTGCACATGCTAGGTGAGTACCCTACACTGAGCTGCATTCCCAGTCCTCAAAAAATCAACTTTAAACACAGAGATTAAATAGACTAAAAGGAAAAGAATAGAAAAGGTATACCATGTGATCATTAACTTAATGATTAATATCATTAATATAAAAATGTATTCATTTTAATGGGAATATTAATAGGGATTAAAAACATTTTGTAATAAGTCAATTTGTCTTATTATTTTTGCAGTGCTGGGGATTGAATCCAGGGCCTTGTGCTAGACAAGAACTCTACCACTGAGCTATATCCCCAGCCCATGAGGGGGTCAATTTGTGAGAAACATAATAATCTTAAATATGTATATATGTAATAACAGAGCTTCAATACAGGAAGCAAAAAACAAGAAACTAAAAGAAAAAAAGCAGCTAACCCACAACTATAGTTGGAGATTTCAACATTCCCTCTCATATTGAAACCAAAGTCAAAGATAAATAACAAAGCTGTAAGTCAGTATTGCTCATGAAGATGTGAAAACCCCTAACAAAATTTAAGTAAATTAAATCCATCAATATATATGAAAGATAACACATCTTGACTCTTACAGACTGAATGCATAAGGAGATGCACGCAAGCTATACAACATTGCTGAGGAAAAATGAAAGGCTTGAACACATGGAGAGAGATACTCTTTCTATAAAACTATTTTTTAAGAAAAAATGCAGTGGGAATCCAGGAGCTGTACCTGGAGTAGTGTTGCTAGGTTGCCAGGCTTAAAGGAACTGTTGGATTTTGAAAAATGGAAGTTATGTGGGAACTCCCGAAGGAAAACTGCTCAGTAAAAAATTTTTGATTGAATAAAGAATGAAAGTCTTCCCAAGTGCTATAGAATGAAGACTGAGTGTTATGTGCAGAGCTTGAAAAGATGAGTCCAGAAAAGGAGCAGGGGATCAATGGCCTAGGGGTTTCAGAGCCACAGGTATTTGCATCAACTTTTCCCCCAAATAGACAAATAATTTTAACTTTTCAGAGAAACAGGAAACACAGAATCCCTCTGGCATCAGTGTGGAGGACAGATTGAGAGAGGAAAGTTTAGAATTAGGAAACCATTTGAGAGGCTACTGGGATGTTCTGGAGTGAAGGAAAAAGCAAGGGTGGTAGAAATAAACTTACAGACTCCTCTGCATGAACTTTTAATCTGTGCTTGGAAAGTTTACTCTTGAAAAGCTATTTTCTTTCTTATCTGAGTAGACAGTGTGGAAAAATTAGAAAATAAACCAGGAGAAAACAAATGACTGGTAATCCTAGCAAACTCTGGTTCAACGAACTTCTGGTTTGTGTATTTATGTGTTCACTTTGTGTGTGTGTGCTATTTAAATATTTTTGTTGTAAATATTTTTTAGTTGTAGATGGACACAATATCGTTATTCATTATTGTTTTTATGTGGTGCTGGGGATGGAGCCCAGTCCTCACAAGTGTGAGGCAAGTGTTCTACCACTGGGCTACGGCCCCAGCCCCTTGTGTGTGATTTGAAACAACTATGAAAGTTGGATTTTGAGAGTTGGAAAACTGCAGTTCTGGGGGTTGTAAGTAGTTTCTGCTTTATAGACAACTCCTCACTTTGTGCTAAGAGATAATCTTCATTCTGCTTCAAGTCTGAAACTGCAGGGAATTAATCTGAAATCTGCAGACTTCAGATTGAGATGTTATACTCTCTTTGGTGAAAACTGGAATGTTGGTGGTATATGATTCGCATTTAGAGTTGAAGATATTTTCTACATACAATTAGAAATTTAAGCTTCTGGTGCCTTATGAGATTAGGGGGTCCACATTTGGGCACAGGCCTGGGCATCTGTCCAAGCGGTATATTTCAGGAAGAAGGATGGATGAAAATGACCTGAATTGTCCATAAGTCTGTGTGACCTGGACTGAAGCACAAACTTGGAGGGATGTTCTTCAAATTCTTTTAAAGGTCATGGACTGGATTGTGAGGATTAGATCATCACCTAGATTTTGCTTACCTGGGATATAAAATGGGAAAAACATTTAATGAGGACAGAGAAAGATGACTACACCTGGAGATCGAAGTGGAACATGGGTTGGAAGGAGTGGAACACAGGTTTGAAGGGAGAGGGTTGATAAAGAGCTGGAGTTTTGGTCTGGAAACATGGTGGCGAGTCTGGAGACTGCTTTGTTTCTTCTGGCATGACTCCCAAGTGGTTTCAGGAAATGTGGACTCACCAAGGAAAAACTGGTTTTCACCATGAGGGAGTAGAGGGAGTTGTCTAAAGAAAAAAAATTGTCAGGGGAGTTTTGTTGATAATAGCACAGTTATAGACCACTGCAACAGAATCAAAAGTAATATATGTACAACTTTAGAAGGTAACTCAAGTTTGTTTTGTTTATTTTTTTTTGCACCAGAGTTTGAACCCAAGGGCTCTTACCCACTGAACCATATCCCCAGCCCTTTTTACATTTTATATTGATATGGGGTTTCCCTGAGTTGCTCAGGGCCTCACTAAGTTGCTGAGGCTGGTTTTGAACTTGTGAATTCTCCTGCCTTGGGCTCCCAAGTTGCTGGGATTACAGGTCAAGTTCTTTTTAATACACTTGGGATCTAAGCACAAAATAGATTATTTAATAAAAACCTTAATCTGTTGCTATTTTGAGAGTTACTAAGATCTGTAGTGCCATTATGAGGATTAGATATTTGATTGATGCAGGAGTTAACTTTGCTTTGGTCTTCTCTTACTTCTAATCACTCAGTTCTACTGAATTTCACCTATTCTGGATTAATAGAAACAAGAAAACTTAAACATAGATGCAACTTGGATACCATTGTTAAAAAAGTTTTATAATTTATAAGGTTATTTTGTTCAGATAAGTTTATGGAGAGACCTATAGGCTGGTAGAAAAAGGTATAGGCTATGGAGCCAGGTTGTTTGGTCTGAATCCTACATCCTCCACTTAAACACAAGTGTCTTTGGGTGAACTGGGCAATTTCCTTAAACCTGAAGTTCTCCCTCTGTCAAACAGAGGCAATGCCTACCTCAGAACTGCACGGAGGATTATATTTCATAATGCACATAAAGTTCTTTGTATATAGCGAGTACTCAGGGTTACATACTGTGCCGATAGGAAATGCTCTTTCCTAGAGTAAAGGACAATTGGTGCACTGAACAGAAATTCAACTCTGAGAACTCCTGGGCACAATTTTTCCTTGTTGTTGGTCCCAACTCTTTTGACAAGGACACATTCTAACGAGAGACTGGAAAGCCAATAGTCCTTTTTGCCAAGGGGAGCTTGGGATTAAGGGACATCTCCTAGGCTCTCTGGGTTGTGGCATGGATTTTTGCCACTGAACAGTGTGTGCTTAGTGTGGATCTGAAGCTCCGAGGTCTCTGGTGAGGGCCCCGTTGTGTTAAGAGAATCTATAGGTACCTAATATTGATTAGATCACATCGTTAGTTGGATCACATATCAACTGAGGGACTGTTTTAATTACACCCAATTTACAAGTTACAAAAAGGCTTTATGGCTGATAATAAATAAAAACTAACAACCTGGGGGATAGGCACTATCAGGGCATTAGTATAAAACTGTTTTCTCAACGTGTATGGAAAAGTTGAATTTTAATTCAGACCTGGCTTGACTTCTATTTGCAGCTCGGCAGTCTTAGGAAAATTATCTCAGTACACTTCCCTTGTCATAACATGGAAGGAATTGAATCCCTTTTATCAAATTGTTACAGAGGAAGTTAGGTGAACTAAGAAATTCAGCAGAAAGCTGGTACCCAGCTTTCCTCTCCCCTTGCTCCTAAACTCTGCTTTTCAAGCCTGAATTTAGCTCTGAGTTTGCTGGCAGCTGAGGCAAAATCAAACAAACAAGATCCCCCCACCTTTTAAAAAGCCAGTATATAATAGAAGATGAAATAATTGTCATCAAAGACCATGGCTTTGAATTCTTGAAAAATTCTCCTTATGCTTCCTTATAGCAGAAAAAAAAATGTGTACTATAATGGACACTTACATTAATATAGATTTATGGAAGACACTTTTGGTGATTTCTTATATCGACCTTCCTTAAAAGCTGAGACACAAACATTAAATCTTAATTTAATGAAGGCATTTCTAAAGGAAGCTAAGATGATTTGGTCTGAAAACATTACTTTTCAACAGCATAATCGAATGCAGGAATAGAATTAGAAATACTGAAAGTTGTGGATACTTGAAGTGACCTTTAAGTTTGTCAAGTATGAGTTCTCTCAAGATATTGTTTGGCAGACGCTTGATTATAAGATGGATTACAACCCTCATGTGCTACCTATTCCTTTAGCAGATGGACTTATTCTGAGTTGGGTGGCTCTGAGGCCAGACTTAGTCTCTTATGTGTGGACTAATATAGCACAATTATTTTAAGAGTGTAAATTTTAAAAGATTTACATTTAGGTCAGTGCGTGATTTTTGACAATTGAGGTTAGATATGCTGCATTTGGCAAGGCTTCGACCAGACTGTTAATTTCATTTCACTTTTTACTCATGTCAGGCAGGAGAGGTGGGTTTATAGCCAGATGGAACTGGGTTTGAATTTCTGCCTCTGCCAATTTCTAACCCTGTGACCTTCAAGTTAATTCTTTCACTTTCTCTATCTGCAAAATGCAGAAAACTTACCTTGCAGACTGGTGAGAATGAAAGAAAATATTCAAAATAAATCAGAGCTATGCACATAGTTCTGAGTATTGAGATGTAGATTTGGAAGCTTCTTTTGGTTCTTTTACAGTCTGATACTCCATCAAATGAAATATGAACACAAGGCTATTCTTTTAAGACAGGTTATACATGGAATGGTAGACTCTTGTTCCTTTCGAAAACTCAGCCGAATGACTCTCACCTCTATTAAGAAAGTTATGACTTTAATGGTGTATAAATTCATCCCTAAAATGAAGGACATGAATGAAAAAGCAATTATTAGGTAGCCAACTGTGGCTGACTCATTGTCAGTGTTATAAAGAAAATTTATCTAGATTGATTAATCTATTGGCTGTAACATTGTGATGGTAAATGAGTCTGACCATTTATATATCATTTATGTATTTTTTTGTAAAATCATTGCCAATACTAGTTACTGAATATCTTAGAATAAACATTAGCTTAGAAATTGTCAGCCAAACTAATTCCAGATATGTAAAGTGTTGGTGTTTTTATTAAGAGGGAGCTGACCTGAATAAAAAATTAATTTATTTGAAATCTACCCATTTGATCATTAAATGTTGTCAGCTCTATTTTAACTTTTGAAAATATTTTTAACTTGAAGCATTTCTTCTACTTGCACGAATCTTTTACATATATATATATATATATATATATGCGCACATTTGTTCTAATTAGTTACACATGACAGTGGAACACATTTTGACACATCATACATAAATGGAGTATAATTGCTCATTCATCAGTTGTACAGGATGTAGAGTTACACAGGTCAGGTAATCATATATGCACATAGGGTGCTAGTCATTCCTACCCAGCCCCCTTTTTAATCTAAGAGGTCATTCCTGGCACAGAAGCATTAAACTTTTCCATTTTAAGAAATGGGCCTGGACACCTCCAAGTTCAGCAATCCACAACTGTTGGTTCTTATGAGCATTATGTTTTGAGAAGATTAAAATTTGAGCAGCTGAGCTAGTTCAGGTACATAAGCAAACCTCAGTGGGAGGGAGCTGTAAGTAGAGGGGAGGGGCGGTTGTGACCGGGCAGAGTCACTACTTAAGCTGGTTATAGCGCCTGGTCCTTATGAAGATTGCATGAAGAACCCATTTGAAGCTCCAAGGCTATGATTCACATGGATTGGGAAGTGTCTCCAGCTGATAGCTAAACTGCGAGGTGGGGATGTGGTCACCTGGGCAGAAGGTAGACATGGGTGTCTCAGTTTGCCTGGAAGCAAGCAGAATGGAGGCGGTGGGATCTGTTGGACAGACACATCTGATTTATAGAGCCCAAAATGGGGCCCTGCCCAGTGGGTTAAGGCCACAATATATGCTGTCAAAATGGTTCACACATTAGAGAGTAGAGAGTCGGGAATCCCAGGGGAAAGGGATGACCTCATGAGACACCCCTCTTCCCAAGAGGGCAGATTGCTTTCTGAGACCAAGGACCACTGACACTGGACGTAGCAGGTCATCTGAGTGGCAGCTCTGATGGTACTTCCTTGGAAATAACTGCATCTATAAGGACAGCTGTGTTCTGTGATTGTTGTTTTCTTTCTTTTCTGTTTGCCATTCCAATTTCCTTAAAAAACCTAGCATAAGGTTTTGCAGTGATGTTTTGATAATTCACTACAAAAGCAAATATAAAACATCAGCCCATGACTTCACGTATACAATTTTAGTTATATTTTACACTACCTACCTAGAAGTGTAGTAGCTTGGGACCTCTCGTCGGCCACGGTGGCATCACCTTTGTCGCTTTTGGCAGGACTTCTACAGCATGAGGTTGAGGCATGGTTCTGAGGGCTTTCTGCTCTGGGTCCTTGTGCCCCATCCAAGGAAGTTACCTTGAGCTGTCCTGCAGCTGGGCAGGCACAGACCTTCAGGGCCAGCTACTCTACTGGAGGTGCTCCACGTGTGGGGGATCTTTCTGCTGTTTGGTGCCGTGCCCAGGGATTGGGACTCCCCCCCCCCCCCACACACACACAATCTAGCTAGCCTGCAGCCAAGGAACATGGCACAGGCCTGCCTTCTCTGGGGTCTGACAGTCTTCTCACTGTCAGGGTCCTGTCTGACCTTCAGCCTTCTTGCTGTTGAAAAACTTCCTAGGGAATTAAGTTCTTATCAGATAAAGAAAATTATTTTCCCTCATGTTTCTACCCTAGACTGTGTGCATCTTAAGGTTTTTAGAATATAAGATCTGCAGAACCTCCTGGGCAATTTTGGGCATTCTGCCCTATTATATCCCTCCCCTGAAATATTGAATTCCAGAGCCAATTATTTATGTAAATAGAAAGGAATGGGGAGACTATTGAGAAGGAAGAAAAGAAAACATAGATTAATATCCCCAATGCACTTTTTCAATCAAATATGTATTGAGGAAGGGTGCTTTGGCTGTTTCATCTGACTGTTTGGATCAGGGATTTGGTCCTTTATTAAAATTTACTTTAGATTACATAGAGGGAAATGAGGTGGGGTATGAAAGATGGTGTAATGAGACAGACATCATTACCCTATGTACATGTATGATTACATGAATTGTATGAATCTACATTGTGTTCAACCATAGAAACAAAAAGATGAACCCCATTTTTGTGTACAGTGAATCAAGATGCAGTCTGTAAAAATTAAAAAAAATAAAAAATTTAATTATTATTTTTATTTGTACAGAAGATTGAAACCAGTAGCACTTTACTACTGAACTACATTCCAGTCCCTGCTCCCCCCACCTTTTGTTTTCTTTCTTTCCTGAGAGAGGGTCTCACTAAGTTGCCCAGGCTGGCCTTGAACTTGTCATCCTCCTGCCTTAGTCTCCTGAGTTGCTAGGATTGCAGGCATGTGCCCCTGCATCTGGTTTAAGTCCACAGCTGTATCCATTCCTGAATTTTGGCCAGTTCACAGTATCATGAAAGATACGATCCAGGTTGTTCTGGTAATTCCTCAACCCTGTGCACCCTTTCAGGAGTAGCCCTTGAAACAACTCTGCTAGTGTTCACTTACTTCTCCTTGTTTCCTGGGAGAAGCAGAAGCAGGCAAGGAGAGAGAGTGCTGGTGTGTTCAGCTGGGAGTGCCAGCAGAGTAGAGCCCAGGGACACCTGGTGGGCAGGAGATGGTATTTTGACTCCAGATTATGCTCCAATCCCCAATCCCCAAAGGTTTACAGATTTTCTTTTCCTTAGGAATCAGAGTTAGTTAAATTTACCAATTTAATAATCTAAATTTTAACCCTGATTGTGCCTAGAACAAAATCATAGATGCTTAATTAATTTTCCAAGAAGACATTTCTAAAATTTTTTTTCTTTTTGTGGTATCAGGGATGGAACCAGGGCCTCAAATATTAGGCAAGTGCTTTATCAATGAGGCCCCTGCCCAGCGCCCAGCTCTGAATGGTTTGATTCAAGGTCAATAATCTATGTTTCGTCTGCCGCTTCTATTCTAGGCTTTAGAAGGACATTATTTTTTGTGACCCATTGTTATATTAGGAAAGTCCATGGAGTGTTTATTGACTTGATGGCTGTCAGAGGAGCAGATTGAAATGAATCTTGAAATATTAAAATTTTAACTATAATGTAGCTAATAATCATTCCTTTGTAATTGGTAAATTAGTTCAGTTCTCATGGTTTCAAGTTGAGTTATAAATGGAGCTTTTGCATCACAGCATTTAATATCTAATTCGTTTCACTGAAGGTTAATTCATTTTCTGCTGGAGAATGTTGCTTTACTTCTTTGTATTCTTTGTGTTGGTTACAAGAATAGCTCAGTATAGAAAATAACATGCTGGTTGATATAAAAGAAGACCAGGAAACCATATCAAAGTAAATCAAAGTTCCATGTTTCAGTTCTTAGCTCTCAACTGTTGTGCATTTGATTGTTTTATGTTACAATAGAAACTTTTAATTTATGGTACTTAAAAAAAGATTTAGAATCTGCTTATAAATTTCTCTGGGATTTAGCTATGCTTTTATAAGTTTGAATGTGATCCTTGAACTGGACAGTTTGTTTCTGTGACAACAAAACATTTTGGGCGACCAGATTAAATTGGCAGGGCAGACTCAGGGCACCAATGACTTGTTGTAACCAGGACTCTATAAATAAAAACAAACAAGGGGAAGATAAAAGACATGCTAAAGTGCTCTTTCCAAGGCTTAAGATAACAGGAATGTTGATCAATATGTGAAAACCATAATATTGCATTAGGCCTCAATTTTATTTTCACTTGCTTATTGAACCTACCTTAGAGCCAGATGGGGAAGTGAATTTTCTGAGTGATGTGAAATATTTATCAAAGCTAAATTATAATACAAGTTTGATCATAAGCCAAATAGTTGAAGCATATCAAGTCTCTGCTTTAAAGAAATACAGCTGGATTTATGCATATGATACATTCATTGCTGGATATTAATAATTGAAGAATTGACCAATGACCTAGAATTTATTTCTGAAGTGTTGATTAAAGAGGTCTGCACCTGGGCTTCTGACCGCCTCATATCAGGCAGGCATAAAATGTTAAGTTTCCTGTGTTGGAGTACATTCATGGATGTGATTGTCCAGGATATGTATGTAGATGATCTCACATATGTATCAACTTGGCTATTTGTGAAAGAGTTACTATCCTACACATAGTATTTAGCACTTATTAGGCATTGTGTTTTTGGTATTGCCACAGTGAGCTTTCATTTCATCTTAGGGTCATCCTTTGAGTAAATAAAGGTTTATTTTTCTTTTCCAGAGCAGACAGACTTGCAGAGCAGGATGCTTGTGCTCTAGTAGCCAAGTGTTGTCCAGGCTCCCCATTCCTGGGAAGGGGAAAAACTTGGATGTGATCTCCACACTTCTGGCCATGGCCCAAGGGTTTCTCCACTTTAGCACAGCAGAGCCTTCACCATCCATGAACATAGTTGGTCCTGTATGTTGATGACATCCCTTTGCAAGGTATATCAGTATCTATTTTAGTTTTATTTCATCCTTATGATAGAAGTGATTTTTTTTTGGGGGGGGGGTTTGGGATTGAACTAGAAGTAACTGAGTCTTGGTGTGCATTTATAAGATTACACAGTGTATGACAGAATGATAGACACTTAAGCTAAAGTCACATACACAGATTCCATTTCTACAGCATACCAAATGTCTTTTATTCCTCTGTGGCCACTTTTCCATGATGTGGGCATGGTGATTCCTAGGCTAATACCATTATAGACTTCTCAAACAGTCTAAAAACCACAATCCAATAAGATAACAAAAAAGTGGCTATGTTTTTCTTTTCAATGCTACTTTGAAATAATATTTCTATTATTGAGAGAGATGATTGTTCAAGAACAAAGAGTAATACTGTAGCTTTTTTTAAATGAATGAAGTATAATATTTCCTGATAAATATGAAAACATTAAAAATCCCTCTTTTCTTTAAAAAATGGCAGTGGGAGAACAATGGTATATATTTCTGCAAATTTGTTTTCTAGGCACATAACAAATGGTTAATAGTAATTGTCCTCTACCTTATAGTATTGGAACAATCCTTTTCTATTCACAATTATAAAATGCAATGGTTCTTTTGGCAGAATTCTGTTAAACATGCTTTTTACATAAATTATTTTGGTAAATTTATTTAGTAAAGGAAATTGTTGCACATATCAATTTTTTAATGCATTTGAATCTTTTATTCTACAACACAAGCAACATAAATACAATATCTTTTAAAATATTTTCTCTTTAGAATTTTCATTTTTCACCTCAGATAAAATGTACACAAAATACACTTGCAGGCTTGCTTACAGAGACCTGGTAAACAGTGAAAAGATATCAAATCAAACAGGTATATATCAACATATAAATGAAGTTCGTTCTCAAGTTTTTTTTTTTAATGTAAATGTGAACAAAATGGCTAAGAAAGAAAAACAAATTATACTTCTTTGACAAGGCCTTTGGAGAGAACAAAAAGCTTCAAGGCTCCTGGTGAGTGGGGTTGCAAGGATAAATTTTGCATTTTACAGGTAAAATGGTATACTGACTCAAATCATTATGGCTATACCAAGCTTCATTTATTTATAATTTTTAGTGAAAATAAGTTGATTCTTTGGTATAATGCAAGAAGGGATAAAAGGACCCACACTACCCCCTGGCTTTGTCGAATGATAGATGGGAGTAGGGCAACTGTTTATAATGTAATTTATTTAAATTCTTCTTAGAAAAGCAGAAGAGCATCTTGAATAATAGTCTTTTGGCATGATCAGGGCAATAAAGATTTTGTTTTTAGCTTCCCCCCCTACAAAAAAATAACACAAACCAAGAAACAAATATAACCTTTCCCTATAGGCACCTCCTCCTGCCCCATCATGCCATACGTGGGTACTCTACCACGGGGTTTCAACCAAAGCGAAACCCAAAATATCAAAAGCACTCATCTTTGTTCAGCTTTGCCTACTTAGTGGGAAACCAAACCATTTATTTATTTATTTATTTATTTATCTATCTATTTATTTATTTATTTACTTACTTACTTACTTATTTTAAGAGATAAGCACTTCCAACAAGTTAAACTTAAAGAACTGCAGAGAGAGCCACAGCAAGCAGCTTGTGCATGATCATGAGGTAGCCATGGATGATCACTGGTGGCTTGTAGTATCAGGGGCTTATGCCTCCTTAAATTTAAAACAAAACCTAGTATTTTACATGCTAGTTCAAGAGACTGGCTTTCAGATTCCACCCTTCTGTTTTTGGCACCAGTTAATAAAACTGAATATAAATTAGAGATTGATTTTTAAATTAAAATTAAAATCAGTTATTAAAATAAAGCATAAATAAAAGGGAAATAAATGCTCCAATTATTTCCATCTACAGAGGCAATGCTTGATTTCATTAACACTGATATGTTTTTTGATCTCACTAATTCTATACCTATAATTACTACTTTCTGTTCATACAATCATCTAAATTAAATTATGTCAGGGAGGATATTTATTAAACAGAAGTCTTTATAGGAACTTTATTGAATTGGTAAGAATTATGTATAATCAATATAGTTTCATAAGTGAGTGATGATTTTAAGGTCCTTAATTTTTTTCCTCTTGAATCATTCACTCTGGTGTTTACTTTGTAATGGAAAAATAATTTCTAAAACTCATTAATTGAATAAAGAGTTAAAAGGTAAACTAAGGCCCCATCTATATTTGAGTTAGCATAATTTCAAGAACATTGATTCACTTTTTCATTTTCCCAGCATTTGAAAGGTAAAATAATGACTATGGTCACCATTTTGCGGGTCACACGCACAAACACCTATTTACTGAAAAGTCACAACAGGCGCCCCTACTGCTCAAAAGGGAATTGGTTCATTTTGCAAAATTTCCATGAAGCCATTTGGTAGACTCTTTACAGATATATATATATATACATATATATACATATATATATGTATATATATGTAAAATTAAAATACTCATTTACAGCAGACAGTTAAGTGAAAGATGAGGGCATAGCAAGTTGTGTCATGTCTTTTTGGAACGCTGATGTTTCAATGACAAACGTAAGATGTAAAACAACTGGCAAGGGAGCAACTACTCAGAGACCTCTGTAAGCCAGGAGCCAAGGTTGGAACGGAGCCAATGTGGAAACATCTCATTACAACCACACAGGAAGAAATGCACATACGACATCCTTAAATCACTTTCAGTACAAGTCAAAGGGTCAACATGAAACAGACGATCATTCGTAAAATCAGTGTTTCTAAATACAAAGACAAGAAGCTGAGACATATCACTGTTCCATAGAACTTGTACATTCATTGTCTTCTAGCATGTAAAAACCAACGGTTGGTATAAGAAAACTGGAAACTCGGGAGCCTGAACAGGAATGTTGCAGATAATCCAACCCCAAGTCGTCTGCCCAAGGATAAGTTCAGGTTTCCTCTAGTGCTTGATAAGTCGGACTGATCTTAAAGTTAGGAGTTGGAAATTTTTTCATGGCAGTGATTCTCCAAGAGTGGTCTCCAGAGAAGCAGCATTGGCCTCACCCAGGAACTTGTTAGAAATGTGCATTTCCAGATGGATTGAATCAGAAACTCTGGGCATGGGCCTAACAATCTGTGTTTTAACATCCCCCCACCATGATCCTGATGTGTGCTAAAGTTTGAGAACCACTGTTCTTAAGATATAAGAACTAGAAAAGCATTGGTTAAGCTGCTAGGACAGGAATTAACAGGACAAGTGATTCTCTTGGTTGAAAAGAACGAAGGACCAGCAGTGAGTGCACTTCTGTCACTAAGATCAGGTTGGTCAGTGCCTCCTCCCTGGAACGTCTATGTGTTGTGCAAAGATACAGAGAAAGGCTTTTGTAGGGTGCCAGTGGTTTGGTAATGTTTTTTTCTCTAATCAGTAAGTGGTGCCACTGTTGATAAGGAAGTTGAACATTATTTTCAACTGAGTTTCTTCTAGACAATCTCTGGGAATGTTCTTTTGTCTGTCTTCCCTAAAGGAGTATTTTTGTGTTTTTGGAAATATAAATGGTGTTACATTCCAAAATCTTATTACCTCTACATCAAATACAAATACTACAATACAGTTAGAGGAAGGGAATCTGCTAAACAAAGAAACAAACAAATGTATGTTTTCTAGATTGTTCTACCAGTAAATAAGGAGAACATTTTTTTGAGAAGGCATAATTATAAATCAAGATCTTTACCAACTTCATAAATCTTTCCCAATATTAATCTCATTTTTTATGTTAAAAAGTGCTCAGAAAAACTCTTTTGCTTCTCTAAGGCCATGCTAGATCTTGCTGGCACCCAAACACATTTAAGTTTTCTTCTCAGCTTACTGCAGGACTCTGTGGTTTTTGCCTGCTTTCCTGTTTGTAGAGCAAGTACAAATATTGAGGTCATATGGCAAATGGTTGCTATGGATACCATCCTGATGCCCTCAGTACCTGGATCTTTAAATAATCTTGTTTCAGTTGCTTCTTCAGAGAATGTACGTTTTGAAAAATGGTTACCTGCATATTCCCAAACTTTGATGCTGACTTACAAATTTAGCACTTCTCAGAGAAGCAAGTAGAGAGGCACTGCTGGCTACAGGGCACTTTATTCTTAGTTGGTTAAATGGTATTTAAAAGGTTGATGAATTATGCATGCCATTCCAGACATAGCCCGCCATGCTTTTCTGCATTAATAGCTGGCCATGAATAGTATTTCATCATTTCCGTCTAACTTAGCGGGTTTTCTAACACTAAATGTTTGCCTTAAGATTAAAGTTTAGATTTTAATTTTCTTTATTTTCAAATGCTGATATGTTTGAAATGTATATGATCTTCTATACAGAAACACAATTTAAAAAATTTTACTTTAAAAAGAAAATCTCCATAACATCCCAGCCAGACCTGGGATATCAAGCAAATATTCTCCTTTGAACTGCCCAATTCCTTGACTCCCTCTCTTTCCCACTAGAGTTTCCTCCACACACTTAGAGCATGGTGGTGGGGGGAAAGCATGGCCTTTCAGTAATACTTCTTTTGAAACCAACTTTGCTTTTCACTTGTTGGGGAAAATTTCTGAACCTCTCAAGATCTGTGTTCTCATCTGAAAAAAATGAGGAAAACAATATCTATTTCACAAGGTTACTGTAAAAACTAAATATGATGAGGTGAAGGTCCACATTCAAGCAGTGACACTCACAGTCACTTCCTCCCTGTTTGTCACCTACTGTTATCGGTTCTAAACAAAGGCCTTCATTCGGTTCAGTTTGATGGGATTGACACTGATGGTGTTTCCTTTCTGAGAAAGAAAGACTGGCTACCTACGCACTGCTGGGGTGGATTTGGGGACATGCTCCGTGGACTGAATGAGCTTCTGAAAACAACAAGAACGAGAAGCCTACTGACCCTTGTAGCAGGATATCTCAAATCAGAGGTACTAATACATTCTACTGTCCTGTATAACTAAAAAGAACAAATAATGAAAAAAAGAGGTAATTTTGAATTATGTTAACATTTTGTCATACTCCATTTAAAATAATTTGAACTGTTTATATATGATAACATCTGCCTGGGTCCTTATTGGTCTGTCATTAAATAGCCTAAAAATGGAAAAAAAAAAGACTTTCTAGTTGAGTATCTATGGAGCATGTGCGAGGTCCAGGGTTTGATCCCCAGCACTGCAAGAGAAAACAAAAAACCCAGATCTGATTGAGACATCAGGAGCTAGGCAAGGCTTTATGAACAATTTATTAGCTCCCCATCACCAAAACCGACTGCTAGGGAAAACTCTGGCAAAGAGTGGGAGTATCTGACTGGGCTGTCAATCATTGATTCCCTCATACTTGGTGTTTTCCAGATGCTTGTTTCATGAATCATGCTTTACCACACTATAAGGAGAGAGAATTCTCCACCTCAGGTAATATACTTTTGCAGTAAATACAGGTTACAAAAAGCAATGTGTGAAGTCTTGTTCTGCTCAGATCTGTACATACAATGCTAATGCTCATGTCTGACTCCAGAAGGCTGCCTTGACCTTGATCTTACTGCTGCCTAAAAAGTGATTGTGAGAAGAAAAACACCTGCCACTTTCAGGGACTGTGGGAAGGAATGAAGGAAGAGAGGAGTCAAGGGGGAAACCGTGACACCAGGAAAGGTGTGAGGGACTGACTGTCTTGGGAAGAGGCCATTGACTATCATGTGTTCCTAAGTCCCTCTCATTCTCCATTCCCTGACGTTCTACTCAAAGGGATTTCTTTGCATCAGACAATGTCCTCCTTGAAAACTGTACATAGCCCTGGGAAGTATTGCTGTTGGGACTTAACTACCTTCCTGGTGGAAATCTGAAGGGGATTATATAGCTCTGGAGCTCACAGTACGTTAGGCATGGAGGTGGGCTTATGAGCAAAGCAGGACTTGGTATGGGATAGCAACAAGATGATGAGAAGGTACCCCAAACGGTAAAAAATCCTAGGTAAAGAACTGGGTATACTTCCTCATCTTTTTATTCTTAGGGCCCATAATCAGGCTGGTACAGAACAGCATTTAGACTCAGTATTGGGGAAACTTATTTTCATGAGCTAGTCTTTGATCTCATAATAGCAATCTATGGGAGAATTAATTCTGATTTCCAAACAAACATACTTCTGTCACATGAGAGACTGGCTTCCTCTGAATTTTTGTTTTAACTTTTTTTAAGCCAGGGGAGCTCCATCACTGAGCTACATCTCCCATCCTCCTTATTTTTTGAGACAGGGTCTTACTAAATTGCTGAGGCTGGCCTCAAACTTGTGATCCTCCTGCTTCAATCTCCCAAGTTGCTGGGATAACAGATGTGTGCCAACAGGCTTAGCTGAATTTTTATACTTTATGAAAAGTTGCTATGTATAAACATTTTGTCAGTGCTGTAATTTTGTACTCTGCTTTACTGAAACTTTTCACCCCAGTAAATTGCAGAGTACTCACACCCTCATAAAGGAGAACTGAACCCCAGAGAAGTCACACAAAGAAACAAAAACAATCATAGTGAATTATTTTTGTTTAGGAGGTGTGGGTCTCTACCCAACTTTCAATTCCATTTACAAAGTATAAAAATTAAGTTATGGATAGAACACAGCTCACAGCTATCCTAGTAATTCATTGCCTATCAAATAGCAATGTTAATTGATCTGTTCCTAAACTTGAATCGTTGTGCAAAATGAGTAAAAATTGAAGGTAAAGAATGTTTTGCGGAACTAGAAGATTCTGTGATGATTTCTTAGATAGCATAGTGGATAATGAGTGTTTCTTTTTGCTCACTTAAATAAGTTGGAAAAACTTGCCTTGCTCTTAACCTTGTAGATAACTACATAATCCTCAAGAAGGGCAAAACTTATGAATACCATCACCGGATAAAGTTCAATCCATTTAAAATGTGTATTTCAATACTGAAGAATTGATACATGAATACATTTTGAGACACTGGGGAATAGCCATGTATGTGGTAACAAATTCTATAGCCTAGAGTGTATATGTGGGCTTTATTGAAAAGGTTCAATCATTATTATAATGTAAGACATATAAAATATACCAGCGTAAGGGCTGGTATGTGACTCAGTGGTAGATGTGTGCTTAGTATGAGTGAGACTCTGGGCTTAATCCCCAGCACTAGGGGGAAAAAAGAGAAAATCATAATAAGGGGTTCACATTCTTTTTCCAATACTTAGGAAAAGAACTAGCCACTTAAACATTGGTATGAATAAAAAGACTCTGAATTTACTTGCTAGAGAGAATTTAAATAGAAAAAAATTTTGTCTTCTAAACTTCATTGTGTCCCCTTCCCATTTAGTTTTATTTTCTTCTGAGATTAGAGCTTGTATAACTGAAACCATGACCGAAACACATGATTGTTGTGTCCTTTTCAGATTTAAAATGATCTCATCATCATCCCCTTTCCCACCCCTGCGGGCTGTCTCCCTACTCCACACTTCCTGCGCCCTTCCCTGAGAAATCTCACTGAATGGAGGACTCTTGAGTTCCTTTCCTCCAAGGGTATTGATATAAAATGAGTTGCATTTTAGTATTTTTTTTCTCTTAAAAACCAAGTATTGTATCTTGCATTCAGATAATTGTGGGTCATAGAAATGTCTGTGCAACAAAAAAACTAAGGCACCATTTTTTCTTTCCTGCCTTGGGAGCAGAAGCAAAAACGAATGGGACAGGCAGGGTAGCTGGTCAGTTTCACGTCTCTTGACAACAAATGCATTGGCTAATACCACTGGGTGATTTGTGTTAAAGGCTGCCAATCCACAGACTTCAAGCCCTGCTAGGAAAGTTTTCTTCCTTTAGAAACAGAGAAAGGCACATTAGTACCTTATATGGGGAAGTTGGTGAGTATTAACCTGAAAATCTTAACAATTTGGGAATAATGGTGAAATGTTCTGGAATATTTTACAGCAGAAGTCATCTCTTTCTCACTTATGATACTGAAAAATGCATTGTTTGTAGCTGTTTTCTTCCCAGCCAAACCCTCAGTCATAGTACAGATTTTCTTCCAATTACTAATGTCTGATACTAGATATCTGCTTGACTTACCAGCAGATCTTTTCTTAGAAATTGCATTTATTTAAAAAACAATGGATCTAAGGAGTGGTTCTTAAAAAGACCCACTTGGGGACAAAATTGCAAGCACAAACTCTTGGAAATAAACTAAGATTTAGAAATGTATCAAGGAATGTAGACTCTTCTGTAATAATGTGCAAAATCAGAGGATCACTGTGTCACTTGGATGCCACCAAGATATCCAGAATAATCCAGATTGGTTAGGGAGTGGGGGGAGGGATTTTTTTTTTTAAACATTAGGTAACACTGTTCTTTGAGACTTAGTTTAAATGTGGCAAATGCTATCAGCTGGATTGGCAGGCAGACTGTGAACCTCTATGGTATTTCCTTGGGGATGGAAAAAGAGTCTTCTACACAATGATGTCATAGACACGACCCACTCTGCCCAGCCATTCTCTCACAGCTTGGCGAACTCTGATGTCGGTCACATGACAGGTCAGCTGGCTGATGCACGGGAACACTGCTGGCTGGAGGGCAGTGAAGGTCTGGTCTGGAAGGATCTGAATCTGATTGAGAACTGTTAGCACCATGTTGGTCCATGCCTAAGAGAAGGGATTGAAGAGAATTATTGGCCGTCTCAAAGTTTCATTTGATAATGTGGTTAAGCCTTGTCAATCTATAAATGGGTTTCATTAGAATTTAGCTATAATAAATGAGTCTTTAATAATTTAATGTGCCTATAATAAACTGTGGTTTTTAACTACACATATGAAAGAATAAGCAGAAACTCATAATATTAGGAATAGTTTATTTTCAGTTTTTGCAAACTTCTAAAATCTTGTTTTTTTGTTTTTTTTTTTTTTAAACTAAGGAATAACTAAATACCTTGCCTTCTTATAATGAAATTTCCATAGGTCATATGCTAGTTTTAGTCAACAGTCTTGTGTTACAACAAGATTACTTGGGATAGTTCTGCCTTGACTTAAGATAACTTTTAAAATTAAGCAAAACCCCAGACATGAAAACTCTATTAAGATATGATTGCCAAGAAAGGCATCTGATCAAGAATAACTGTATATCTCAGTGTGACTGGATACTTCAAAATCTCTTTTCTTGGCCAGATAAGGTGACACACGTCTGGACTCAGGGGACTGAGGCAGGAGGATCTTAAGTTCAAGGTCAGCCTCAACAAGTTAGTGAAACCCTGTCTCAGACTTAAAGGTCTGGGGATGTAGCTCACTGGGTTCAAGTCCCAGTACTCCAAACCCAAACAAACAAAAACTAGGATGATTGTTTACAAGGTCCCCTGAAGAATGAGAATTTTTATGTGCTTAGGAAGGATAGAAAGACTGGATGTGAAAACAACTCATTGATATAAAACGAGATTTATTTTGCCTTTTTCCTTTACATAATGCCTTTGAACTATAGAATTTCTTCAGTGCTATCTTTGAATGACAAAGGACTCAATGCCAATTAAAGTTCATCAACTTTATAAGCTTGAGCTTCATCTTATTTATGCAAGTCTGTTGCTAATTCTCGATGTGTGTTGCAACATGGAAAAACAAGTTTCTGAAATTATCTGAGAATAAAATTTCGGTTTCACACTGACGTCTTGATACAGACAGACGCTCCATCTCAGTCTCTCCTGGTCGTCTCACCTTGAGGTAAATGGGTTCATATCTCCTATTGGTGTCTATCAAATCTCAGAATGTATGCCTGCCCTCCAGGGGGGACCCATCTGGTATTTAAAACCCAGCCCCCTCCCACATCCTCTGGTCCCCAGGGTGGTACCTGGATCTGTGCTTCTGCGTCTCTCACAGAGACACTCAGCGAGCTCCCGGTGGAGCCCGAGCGGGGCCTCTTCTCCTGTCGCAGCAGCTCGGGGCCAGCACTGAAGGAATGGCGCATCTGCCCTTGGTCCATCAGGTGCTGGGGGCGCTGGAGCAGCGGGGAGTCTTGGCCTCTGGCACCCAGCGGCTCCCCCTTCTTGTCCCCCTTGACCTCCTTGGGGAAGGGGGGCAGGTTGTGCTGCTGTTTCCTCTTTTTGTACTCGGTCATCAGCTTCGAGATGGTTTTGTCGGCCGCCATGGTGTAGATCTTGTTGCCCGCGCTCTCCCACCACTCCTTCTTGCGGCTGGGATCCTTCTTCTCCACTTTGGGGCTGGGCGGCGGCAGCAGCAGCAGGTCCCCACCGGCGCCCCGCAGGCTCAGCGTCTCGCCCAGGTGCTCTCGGCACTGACTTCGGTCATCCTCGGAGGGCGTGTCCTTCCCAGAGAACCCGCCGGTGGACGGGGTGGACGACTCGGACTGGAAGGAGGGCAGGATGAAGAAGGGGTCGCTCCTGCAGACCGGGGCTTCCTCCATGCTGCTCTCCAGGTCCAGGTGCATCTGGATGTAGTTGTTGCACAGCTCCATGCAGAGCTTGTGCAGCCTCTTGACCAGCCACACCCAGTCGGCGTTGCTGACGGGCTGGACGCTGAGCGAGGGCATCCGTGCCCGCCACTGCCTCTTCTCCTTGCCCCTCGGCGGGCTGACCTGGGCGGTCTCCTCGAAGATGTCTTCGTCTTCGGATGAACACTGCTGGGAGGAATCTGTGCTTCTCTCGTCGTCCTCGAAAAGGACCTTCTTCACTTGCTCAGCAGTGATGGTTTCCTGGTTGGTGAGGACAGCGCAAACCAGTGCATGGAAATAGATGTTAAAGCTCATGGCAGACTGGCGATAGAGGTTGGCAGCGCCCCCGATGCCCGACACTTTCTTCAGCAGGCACTTCAGCCCCGGGCTGGTGTCGAACTCCCGCGCTGTCCTGTAGGAGTCCAGCAGCAGGTCGAATATGACCGCCAAGTTCTGCATGGAGATGTATCTGAGGAAGCCGGCCAGCTTGGCGTCTGGCACTTGGACTGTCTTCTCCTCTCCAGGAGAGGGACCTTTGACGAACTCTTCTAACAGGATATCGTACAGATTCTGGAGTAACACTTGATGAGACAGCAAGCTCACTACAATTTCCCTGAAAGAAACGCTTCAAATGAAAATAAAGGTCAGATTAGCGCCTTCTGGTTATTTCAAAGCAATGCACACATTACCAGAATGCCATCTGCAAATTTACCAACGAACCCTCCTGTATTCCAATGCCTTCTTCAAAAAGGGGCAAACTTCCATTTTAATCCTAACTAGTGAAATTCCCAATACTTCTAAAAATCCAGGAGCTCTAGAATGTAAGTTATGATACTGAACTAACAATTATCAAGGCTTAGGAAACATTTTTATAAAAAATTTTAAAAGTAGGTACAATTATAGGACATGATGGTTTCTTTCTTAGTTATGAGTAATAAAACATCAAGTCAAGAGATTTTGAGTTCTATCAATTTTAAGTGGCCCTTTTTTCTTAAACCCAAAGTTTTTTTGAAATCTGATTGAAGTTTGGCTTTCATACCTAAACCAGTTTTCCAGGATTAAATGGTAATGCTTCAGGTGCATATATATCAACCTTCCATGTCTCCAGCATATGCAAGAGAGGAGAGTCAAATACTGAAATGTTTGCTGCATGATATCAATAGCATTAAAGCTTTAGGAAATAAATCAGTGATATGACTCCTTCATGGGTCCTGAGTGGTCATCTGGTTTCCTTGAGTGCCTACCTGGATGGGGAGGTGGGGAGGCAAATTCTTCCTGTCAGGCCTGGGCACCTGGTTGAGGAATAGTTGGCACACAGCTTTAGATGTAGATGTGGGTGCTCAAACGCTTGCTGATTCAGCCCCTTTGATTGACTGAGTCTTGCACTAAGAAAACCATTTCAATTCCAGATACCACATTTACCAAACACTTTAATTCACTGATGTGGGTTTTGGGTTTGTGGTTTCCTGTTCTTTTCATTGCTTGTAGAATTTTGTGAAAATAGTTTATGCTATTATGTTGCCAACTAATTCCCATAACTGGATAATTACAAAATTATGACAACTCTTATTAAGAATATTGATTTAAAAGGTCCAACCACATTATGATGTTAATAACTTTTTGCTTTATTCTGTCTCACTATGCCCTTGAATTTAAAGATTATTTTTTCTAAGTAGTAAACAATATTTTACCTAACAGAAAAGAATAAAAATCCTTGAATAAATCTAAATGAGCTATAAAGGGCTGTCATTCAAAAGCAGTCACTTTTTAATCTAAATACTGATTTTCACCTTTAGGCATCTGTCACTGAGGAAAAGACATCAATCTCAACAAAGATGAAATGAACTGTTAAAGAGCTGTCATTCAAAACCAGTAACTTTTAAAAATAAATCGCTTAAATTTTGTGGTAAAGTATGTATAGCATTACATTACTATTTTCACTCTTTTTAGGTGTATAAATCAGTGGTGTTAAGTATATTCATAATGTTGCATAACCATCACCATTTCTAGAACTTTTTCATTATCCCAAATAGAAACTCTGTTCCCATTACAAAAAGATTCATCATCCTCCCCTCCTTCCAGCTCCTACTTAAGAAACTTCTGGTAAGTTACTTAAGGTTTAGGAAACTTGAATATGCTTTCTTCTGAAATCCCTCAGGGATCACACAAGGCTGTTCACTAGTCCACTGTCCCCACTACATAGGAAAGACAAGGCAGTGTCTTATTCATCATCCTGAAAAACTGTCCAGTGAGAGCGCACCCAGTAAGTCTCTATAACCAGCCGAAAACAACAGACCTGTCTGGGGCAAGACTACCTGGAGGAAACGTTCTCCTTGAGAAATGGCTCTGATACCTGAGCTCCACCTTCTGGAAGTGGGATCCCAGGACGAGGAAGTTAATTGCAGGAGTGTTTGATCAGCCTTCTGAAGGTATAAAACGCTCAATCTACCAGGATGTTTCCTGTTCATTCTCTGAGGAATGGAAAGCCTGATTCCAACAAATACCCAAAGAGAGTCGGACTGATGCAAAGCCAAGTTTGAATTGTAGTATCTTTATCAACCAAGATCTTCTTTTTGATGCATTAATTGCTAACTGTGCATTTAGAAAAGACAGAAAATTCTCTTTATTTTAGGTTTGGCTGAATGATAAATAAGAGAAAAAGAAGGAAATAATGAGATAAAAATTTAGAAATGTATGGAAAAAGTGAAGTATGTATTACTATGCAACTTGTATTTATCTATGTTGATAGGAGATAAGGATCTCAAAAAAAATCAAATAATTTTCCATTTCTTGTACCTTTTTTTTTTTGATACTGGAATTGAACCCAGAGGTGCTTTGCCACTGAGCTACATCTCCAGGTTTATGTATTTATTTATTTATTTTTATTTGAGAAAGGGTCTCACTAAAGTTGCTGAGGCAGGCTTTGAATTGGTGATCCTCCTGCCTCAATTTCCTGAGCTGCTGAAATTAGAGGCATGAGCCACCATGCCCAGCATACCCAAGAATTTCAACATGTTTTCCGATTTGTTGTACCCAAGTCTTTCAACATTTTTTCTCAGCATACTTTTAAGAAGACTGCAAACCTGTTTCTGATGTAAAGTGCAAAGTAAAGCTAACCTTCAGACTGGATAATCAACAGTTGATTGTATAACAAATGGTTGGCTAAAAACAGGCTAATTAACATCAGAGGAAAAGATCCATAGTAAAAGAATCTTTCAAAATGTTTAGATTATGTGGATTGTGTAATTCTTGGGGCTATCCATATCAAAGTTTTTTAATTTTTATTATTTTTCAACTTAGCTATTTATTTAAATGCTGTAATCTGGTTCTAGGTAGTATATTTTTCCTACAGGTGATTTCGAAATGGACTTTTAAGGATGCAACTGAGTAGCATGTAATACATTTTCTTAGGTCTAACTCATCTTCCACTGTATCTTCTTCTTTTTCTGAAAGCCAAAATCCAAGAATATAGTTTGGCTGAGTTTCTCCAGTGGGATTGGCTAAGGAATTTAATATAGTTTTCCTGTTATACTTAACTACCATGATTATGAATAGATTTATGAGCCATGTTGATATAGTTTACAATTCCAAATTTTAAAAAATCTTTTAAACCAGTAACATAATATTAGGTTATGCTAGTTTTCCTATGTTTTATTTATAATTTGAACTTGGTCCATTATTATTCCTTTTTTCCCCTACTTTATAACAATATTTCAGGGAGAATAATTGGCTGAATTAGAACCAGAAATGTAAAAAAAAAAAAAAAAAGGACAAAAGGCATGGAAATTGCAAAATGGATCAATGTTTAAAAGGTGAAAGGATGACACAATTTTTGGTATATAACAGACAAAAATGACTGACACTTAAAAACTGGTGGCTGGCAGCTGAGGGAGGCAGAGATTAAAATTGGGAAAGAGTATAGGATATTGGTAAAGTTCTATTTCTGAAGTTGGGTGGCAGGTACACACTTATTCTAGTTTTTATTCATGCTTCATAACTTTTGACTATTCCATACATTCTTTTGTATGTATCAAGTATTTGACTAAATTTAGCCAGCTAACTGTTGAACAAATTATTCAGAGTCTATGAATGATATCTGTCTAAGCCTATGTTGCTGTAACAAAATACCATTGATTGGCTATCTTATAAACAAATTGATTTCTCACAGTTGTGGAGGCTGGAAGTCTGAGATTAGGTGCTGGCCTGATTGGATCTGATGAGGGCTCTCTGGAGGTTGCAGATGGCTGACTTCTTGCTGTGTCCTTACATAGCAGAAAGGGGGCAACAAGTGCTCATGTCTCTTTTAATGGCACTAATCTCATGACGAGGGGACCCTAATGACCTAATTTCTTCCCAGAGGTCCCACTTCCTAATACCATCACATTGGCGACTCAGTCTCGCTGAATTTATCTTTTGAATAAAATGTTAGTGAAAATATCTATCCTCTCATATTTTACAGATAGTGGTCAAATGCCTATCATTACCCTAGAGTGACAGAAGTTCATCTCCAACTCTTTTAGGCAGGTTGATAATATTTTAAATGAGCAAGTTTCTTTTGGCAAGACACAGAACTTCTGGCCTCCCGACAGCAGTATTACCCATGGAGAATTTTATGTATTTTTCACTAAAACAATCTGAACTATGCCTCAAATTACAATAATTGTCCAGGCTGGCCTTGACCTCCTGGGTGCAAATATTGCCTCAGCTTCCCTAGTGGTTGGGACCACAGGTACAAGCCATTATGCCTGGCCAATAATTGTTTTCTAAAAGATTGTAACATGCAGTTGGTTGTGTCCACTCTAAATTCATGTGTTGAAGTCCTAACCCCTAATACTTCAGAATGTGACTGTATTTGGAGAAAGGATCTTTAAGGGGTAATGAAGTCCAAATGAGGTCATTAGGGTGGGTGCTAATCCCATATGACTATTATCTCCACAAGAGAAGGAAATTTGGATACAGAAACATAGATAGGACACATGGGAGGACACAGAACATGGCCATCTGCAAGCCAAATGAGAGAAGGAACTCTTGATCTCTAACACCTTGATCTCTAACTTCTGGAATTATGGAAAATACTTTCTGTCACTTGTCACCTTGCCTGTGGGACTTTGTTGTGGCAGCTTGAACAAACTGATACCTATGTAATGCGGGAAGTCTGGTTACCAGGCTAACCATATTTAAGAAAACCTTTGCTGAAGGACTTCAGTATTCTGGGACAAAGCTTCGATTAGCAAGAACTGAGATTGATGAACTTTCCTGTGCAAGGTGCCCTTTGCGTTTAAGGTTAGCTGCTGACCTTTTCTTGGTGTGGCCGTTTGGCTTCTCGTCGGGAGGCAGTTCGATGATGAGCTGGCAGGACTGGGCATGATCAAAGTTGTTGGGAGTCTTGGGTGAGCATTGGGTGTCCAACATAAATACCTGCAAGGGTGTACAGGGACACGGTTTAGGACCCGACATCCTCTATCTGATCCCACCAGGGACTAGCTGGGTGGCTTTGGTGAGTTGTTGATTTTCTGCCTATTTCCTCTTTTATAAAATGAGGATAAGGTTTTCCTATCTGATATACCTGTTGAATTAAGCAAAGTTATCCATGCACATTATACATGCAAAGCGTTCGAGTACATAATGAACATTTGGCTGTTGGTGTTGATGCTAATGATGATACCACTTGTATCACATGACAGTAGAGGATACTCTAAATAGCAGGCACTGACATTAATATTAAAAGTAAATAAAAATGGGTTATGTTTGTAAAGGATTATCTCTGAATTTGATGTCTGTTTGGTCCGGCCACTCTGCAGGCCAGAGCCAGCCCTGCTTCCTCCCCTGAGGAATTTGGAAGTGTCCCACTGAGGAAATGTCTTTTTTTCATTTTATATCCAGGTGAGGAATAATTAATTAGGACACATGTCAGGACTACAGATGTGGTTAAGCTACTCCATTACACAGTGGCAGAGGGGAATAAAAAATGTCAGAGCTCTGATCCAAATGATTTCATTTCTCCTGACTTAATTTACCATTGGCAGTAGTAGACTATTTTTAAGGAAACCACTTCTTTCCAAGTATCGTAAGAATTGCCAGATTATTGAATACTGGGTTATTTTAAGAGTGAATATAGAAAAAAGGTTTGAACTAAGGAAGGAAGAAAGAAATACGAGGAACTGAATTCCTTCCTTGCTCTTCTCTTCACCAACAATATTTTAGAAAATGCCACTGACATTGTCATATTCCTGCTGCGTGGCTGGAAAGACCACTGTGTGCACATGTGACAATTAGCCACATGTTACAGCTTCCTGTTCAGGCATGCTAACCCTCTGAAGGACCCCCCTGGCTTGAGCCAGTCTTCTTCCCACGGCCATCCACAGTTGCTGGAAGTGCCTCTTTGGTACAGTTTCACTGTTTCTTCTCTTGATTTCTCCAGACTGGCCAAGGATGCCTCAGAGGGACCTGTTCCCTCCCTTCAGAACCAGCAGAATCATCAGGTCCTAGGATGTTATGAATGTGCTCAGCAGATGGTGTGAGAGGCTGATGGAGGAAGACACTCATCCCGCTACCTGAGCGTTGCTGGGGAAAGCCCTCCAGAAGCCAGGCCCACCAGGAAGCTTCTCAACGGACAGTGTGGAGGTAACTGAGTTCCTTACACTGGTAATCAAGGGATCCTAGATTATCTGTATGCTAGGGGAAAATTTTAAGAATTCAAGCAGATCTTGTAGAGAAGTGGAGCTTTCTGAATATAACCTCCAAGTCATTTCACCAAATATAATTGAATTCAGACAGTTCCTATACATTTGTAAAACTTTAATATTTTAAACACAAACTAAACATGCATAGTCAAAATAGCTGCCTGTTATGAACACAGTTCAAACTTGATACTATATAACAGGGTTTTTGGCTAGTCAACTGTTGGGAATTAGTCCATTTTCACTTTTTATACTCTTCTGAATAGCACTATCAAGAAATGTAATCAATCAACAAATATATGAAAAAATGTTCAACATCTTTATCAATTAGAGAAATGCAAATCAAAACTACTCTAAGATTTCATTTTACCCCAGTCAGAATAGCAATCGTCAAGAATACCAACAACAATAAATGAGAGGATGTGGAGAAAAAGATACACTCATACATTGCTGGTGGGACTGCAAGTTGGTGCAACCACTCTGGAAAGAAGTATGGAGATTCCTCCAGAAACTTGGAATGGAACCACAATTTTACCCAGCTTTCCCACTCCTCAGTTTATGCCCAAAGGACTTAAAACCAGCATATTACAGTGAAGCAGCCACATCAATATTTATATCAGCTCAACTCACAATAGTAAACATTGGAACCAACTTAGATGCTCTTCAACAGATGAATGGATAAAAAAATGTGGTGTATATATATATGTGATGAAATATTACTCAGCCTTAAAAAAGAATGAAATTATGGCATTTGCTGGTAAATGGATGGAGCTAGTGAAATAAGCCAATTCCAAAAAACAAAAGACTGAATGTTTTCTCTGATATGGAGATGCTAATTCACAATAAGGGGGCAGCTAGGGAAGAATACAGTTACTTTAGGTAGATGGGAGTGAAGGAAGGGGAGGGGCCATGGGGATAGGAACCATAGTAGAATGAATCAGAAATTATTAACGTGTGTGTGTGTGTGTGTGTGTGTGTGTGTGTGTGTAACTATATGACTGGTGGGATTCTATATCATGTACAACCAGAAGAATGAGAAATTATACTCCATTATATATGACATATCAAAGTGTATTCTACTGTTATGTATAACTAATTAACAGAAAAAAATTAAAAAGAACATATATGAATTTACAGATAGCACTTAGTTGTACTGCTGAGTTTCTTAGAGGTAGATTTCCATGTTGTGTAATGCCATAGGCCTTTTGTGATTCAGTAATTCATTGATTCAACAAACATATCCTAAGTATTTCCTGTGTGCTTTGCTCTAGGAACACCAAAGACAAACATCTAGAATATATTCTCTGCTCCTCCAGAGCTCACTACTAACATTTGTGACTTCTAAAGGAAAAACCATTGGTATGCAATGATTCTTGCATGGGGAATACATTTTACTGACTAGCTACATTCAGTTCAAAATTTAAGCCACTTTTAAATGTTAAGATCTGCGTTTTGCATAGGAGATTAAAAAAAAAAACAATCAAGTAAATCTGTCATCGATAGGCACTCATAGTTTAGCAGTAGCAATATTTAGGCTACTCATAAGTGTTTGCTTAAACAGGTTTTTTATGTATAAAGACGCCAGGCTGCAGGAAGGCCTCTGTTTGATCTGGGTGCTCGAGGGTGTAACAGGTGAGGGAAGGTAGAGAGGAGGTGATGCAGGTGTCTGGACTAATGTCATTCCTGAAATGAGTGGTACTGACCCAGGGCCAAGATGTATGTGGTCCTCAGGGAATGAAAGGCAGCTGGGTGATGCAGGTCCTTCGGAAGGAACCCTGGCATGCCTATGAAGCTTCTGAAACCCTTGAGATCCAGAGCCCAGCCCTTACCTGCTGGGCCATGGCTCGGATGCGCCAGTACTCGGCCTCGGCACTGGGGGAGGAGGAGGGGGCTGCCACCCGCACCTGGCAGCCTTCGCCACTGAAGCTCTCAGTGCCACTGTGGAAGCAGCCAAGCAGGTCCTAGGGAGAAACAGCAGGCGTTTACTGGGGGTGTCCTGGTTCACGGTGCCAGGCCCCGCCAGAGATCTGCTGAGGCCCCTGAGCCTGGTGGGTCGAGGAAGAACAGACCACTTGGGTGCTCTTCTCCCAGCAGTTTACCTTCACTGGCTTGAGGGTGGCAGAGAAGGCGTCTTGCAGGGCACAGCAGGCCAGCCGCCACATCTCCTCAGTGAACACTGGGCCCGCTGTCACCAGGACGTACCTGCCAAAAGAAGGAAAGAAGTCTTGAATCCATACATCTTGTTGCCACAAAATTTAGGGCCTTGTGTGCCAGGCTTCCTGTCTCTAATCACTCTTGCTGTCCCTCCACCTGGCATTCCACTGTCAAAATACTATTTCCTAAACCACTTTAATACAGAAATGTCAATGGAGCCCCATAACAAACAGGCCAGAGTTTAGGCTCTGGCTCGTGTGCAGATCTACATATATTCTGCATTTATTTTTCCTTTAAAAGTGCCATTTCTACCACTTTTCTACATACATAGGAAACAGGCCCCTCATTGTCACTTATCTCCAAGTAACTGTTCACTTTGTTATCCTGCTCGGGAAGTCCCCACCTATGGAAACCTTGCTGGCTCTGGAGGATCTGACCACGTGTTACTACCACACCAAACCTCCTCCTGCTTATCCCTATACCTCCAATCCTGCCCTGGCATTTATCAGTTATTCTTTGTCATGTGACCATCGCTTTCATGTCATTTTGAATAGGCAGTGGGCTCTCTGAGGGTAGGGATCTTGATTTAGGTTACTTCCTGTGCACCACAGTACCTTATGTAGTACAACTTACACAACAGACACTTGAAGACTTATTAGTGCTTGCTCAGTTTTACTTAGAAAAATGAATTCCCAAAGTGAATTGCTACCACAAAAGATAATTTCCTTGGATTCTGTAATAAAACCTTCAACTTTGTGGATAGCCAGGGACCCTTTGCCTCACCTAATGCAAGAACAGCCCACTCTGGAGATGGTTTCCGTGGGCTTGGCCACACACGCCACCAGCAACTCAAACAGGTCCTTCAACATGGTGTTGATCATGCTCTCGTACCTGATGTCTACAGGAAGAAGAAAATCTAAGATTTGTACAACTCCAGTGTAAAGGGGTAGATTGAAATGGCCATCTGTAGCAAAAGAGGAAACTTTGAGTGATAGAGATACATACATATGTGGGGAAAAGAACTTTTACCCAATTTTAGCTTATTTCATCCACATGGTTCATTTTTACCTGTTGGTCTAAATTTTTCAAAGTTAACTGTATAACAATTCATCTACTAAAATGGAATAGAAAATATGATATAGCCTATTAATAAAATTCAAATTCTTTTTTTTTTTTTTTTTGCAGTGCTGGGGATCGAACCCAGGGACTTGTGCTTGCAATGCAAGCACCCTACTAATTGAGCTATCTCCCCAGCCCAAAATTCAAATTCTTTTAAAAAAAAGGACAGTTAGAATTTACTTTCCTTATTGCTGATGGCCAAATTAAATTGAACTAATTGTGCTGGACCTACCACTTGACACCTGCAACCTCGTTCTGCACACTATTCTCAGATTAAAAGAGACAAGAATTCCAGAAATCACACTCTATTTGCTCAATTCAGGGAATACATCTGCATTTTTTTCCTTGAGGTCCTTATGATGCCACAGGAGCAATCTGCAGTAGGATCCTCCAAATCCTGTGCTGTGCTAAGCAATGTCCTGGTCAAGAATGCTGACCCCTAGGGATACAGTTACCCCTGCATGTGGAAAAACCTACTTGTTTTCTTTCTCCACTACTGTTCTTATCTTGCAAGGCAAACTGTCCTTACTAAAGTTAGTAGAGGCACAGTTTCTTATCTATGCTTTGAAATTCTCGCTCAGGTTCAAGTTCTCCTTAGTATATCTTCCCAGCAAGCAGACCTCTTCTCTTCTCTTCCTAATCTCTGTTAGCAGCCATGCTTCTTCCCCAAAACCTCCAGATCTCAAATTGGAGAACTCAAACTGGTCATGAGCAAGAATCTACAATTCACAACTGTGGCTCCATAGGTTCCAAACAAATGTATTTCCCCTGCCTCTTGGCTCCTCTCCATCTGAGGGGAGGGATACTGGGGATTGAACTCAGGGTTGCTTAATCACTGAGCCACATCCCCAGCCCTTTATGTTTTTTATTTTTTAAAATTTATTTATTTATTTATTTTTTTGCGGTACTGGGAATCGAACTCATGGCCTTGTGCTTACGAGGCAAGCACTCTACCAGCTGAGCTATCTCCCCAGCCCATGTTTTTTATTTTGAAATAGGGTCTTGCTGAGGCTGGCCTCAAACATGCAGTTCTCCAGCCTCAGCCTTCCCAAGTTGCTGGGATTACAGGCACAATCCACCATGCCCAGTTCCATATCATTTTCGAAGTGCCAGATATTAAGAAACTTCTATCCCTAACTTGTCAATGTCTTGTCCATAATTAAAGTCTTTTCTAAAGTCTTTCCTTCATTTAGTCTTCCTGAATGAAGCAGGATATAACCCCCCTCACTCCCACCTACGGCAATATTTATTCTTCTTTTTAGTTTATTATGTACTGGAAGAGCTAGGGTAGAGCTGCTATTAGATATTTTATTTTCGACTACACATGTATTTATTCTGTTGCTGAATGATATACTCTCAGAAGGCTGGCCATTGACCCTGTAATTCTAGTTTAATTATTCCCAGGACAAAGGTATTTGTACTAGGTATCCACTGAACACTTTTGGACAATAATGCTGCCTGCTAAAGCAATACCCAGAATGACCTCCTGTGGTGCTATTACTACCTGAGTGTAGGAAGCTTTGAATGTGCTCTACCACCAGCTCGCAGGACAGACCAATGGCATGCTTGAAGTTAGCAGAGGCCACATCCCAGTAAGAATGGTCTTTATGGCTTCGACGGAGCCATAGGGACATCACAGGAAGAAGAAGGTGAACAACTGCATAGATTCCAAACCCTGGTCCTGAAAAAGAAAGGTCAGGGTCAGAAATGGAACCTCAAGAGGAAAGGTCTTTGCCATGGCTTGGCATCATGGTGCTCTTTTGAAAGATGTCCTCGTTATTTGAGAAGGTACGGGGAAAAGAATTCGTATTGACTAAGGAATAGCCATAGCACTTTTCTTCTTTGATTCTGCATAACTTTAGTTGTACAAGTAATATAAGAATGCACTCTTATGAAAAATTCAAATATCAATAATGCTAAAATATTTAATCAACTCCTAGTCCCTAGGTCCCTAGATGTAAACACTCGGATGGATACATATATGTATACAAGAAAACACCCTTAAAAATATAAATATATTTTTATGTAGAATATAAAGAAATATTGAGTTTTATTGTTTTTCAGAGGCTGTTCCTGAACTTCTGGACTCAAGTCATCCTCCTGCTTCAGCCTCCCAAGTAGCTGGGACTACAGGTGCTTACCACCATGCTGCTTTAAAGTTTTTAAAGCTCCTTTTACATAAAGGGGAAAATGTAAACCTTGATCTGCATATTTGATAAGCAAATTGAGATATTCCTTATTTTTAGAACCACATAGTATTCCCATTGTATGCATATGAAACAGTTGTTTATTCTTTAACAATGGACATTTAAGATGTTTCTAGCATTTTGCTTTTATAGACAATGCTATAAGGACAATTTTTGTGCTTCCTTATAGAAATAATAGATTACTAAAATTCTGATTGTAAAAGCAAGATACCTTCCTTACATGAAAATTATATGAGAATAAAAAGGAGAAAACCCTTAAATAAAACATTTCATATTTTTCTGTCTAGTAGCTTTTTAATGTACACATATGTGTATTTATAAAGGCCTAAAATTTTATATTATAGTGATTATACTCCATAGTATATGAACTTTAGCATAATGACTTATAAACAATTGTCATTAAATATTATTTGTGGCTATTAAATACCTACAGACTATTTATATTCTTTACCATAATTTACTTAACTGCTTTCCATTTAGGGTGTTCATAATTTTTTTGGTATTCAAGATGTTTTAACACTCACATACAATTTTGTCTTCATTACTGTTCATCTCCTTAGATGACAGATTCCTAGGAGAATTATTGGGTTAAATGCTTTCACATACATTTAGTGGCAATTAATGTGAAAATAAAAAATGGTACTTAGCAGTGAGACAGATTTAGAAACAGTATCATATAATTAGATCTATAAGATACTTGCAAAAAGCATCTTTGATGGAAGGTTTTTAACTTTTTGACATTTTTTTTCTGAAAAAAATTCCACTTTAAAAATTGGTAGGGATTCTGAATAGTATCAATTATCAAGTCTTCATAATGGTGACTGTAGGTCTTTTCTTCTTGCTATGGAACCAACTAGTAGTTTCATTTAGGGTTCCGACTCAGTCAAAACTAAAATTCCTGTAACAAGTTTCTTTGAACTAGAAGAAATTGGGATGAAGAAATGTGTGTGCCAAACTGGATTAATTTGGAAAAAGACAAATTTCTAGGGTCCTTTCCCCCCTATACAGTCAGGGAACTGTACAGTGTATTAAGTGTTTTTTTCTAAATCTAATGACATGAGACCTTTGTACAAATAAGATGCAGCCGTCTGACTACTGCATGTATTTGTGAGTAGTTTGTGGATGTCAGCAGGAGTCCTGGGGAACCCTCCTGACAGCCCCAGGACCCAGAGCATGCACTGAATGGTCTGTCCAAGGAGGAAGGCTGGGATCACAGAACATGGCAGAGCCCACTGGTTCATGGAGACATGGATACAACAACCTTGGCCCAATTAATGTGGGATCCTAGCACACCTAAGTGACCACCATATGACCTTTGTAAATGGACTGGTAGGAAGAAATATGAACAGTACTGGGGATATATGTATCTTGTACATTACTGCATCACAGTCATTCAATAAATACCTATTGAACACCTATTAGGAGTGAAGCATTGTATTGAGTGTAGGGAACAATGAAAACTGGTAAACATGCAGAAATACCTTCCTAAAAAAAATATATATATATATAAAAACTCACTCCCCCCAAATCAGACATAGAAATATTTACCAGGTATCTTTGTAACATCTCTCAACAGCTCAAAGAGTAAATCCAAGGTTGGTGGTTGGTGCTGACGTGGACAATTGGACACAGCTGCTGTGAGCTGCTCTAACAGGATGATCCAAACTTCTATCAGACCTGGAGACCAAAAAGCAGATCTCTGTGCAATCCAGTTAAACATCACGAAAAATCATTGCAAGATCCAATTAAAAACTGCGTCTAAGCAGTTGAGCATATCAGATGTGAGACACCACCTAGAGTGTTAGTGTTCACTGTGTACATGTATATGGACAGATTATTATTTATATGTTTCAACAAAGCCAAAGGGAGAACTCAAATTCTTCTTACTCTCCTTTAATTAAAAGTAATAAAGTCCTTTTCTGAACTAACCAAAAGAAAAAGAAGACCCAAATTAACAAAATTAGAGATGAAAAAGGAGAAATCATCACAGACATCACAGAAATCCATTAGGGACTATTTAAAAAACTTATACTTTAATAAATTAGATAACCCAGAAGATTAGATATATGTCTAGAAAAATATGATCTGCCAAAACTGAATCAAAAGGACATAGAAAACCTAAATAGACCAATAACTTGTAATGAGATATAAGCAGTAATAAAAAGTCTTCCAACAAAGAAAAGCACAAGACCAGATGGATTCTCAGTTGAATTCTACCAAATTGTTAAAGTAAAAATAATACCAATACTCCTTAAATTATTCCATGAAATAGGAAGGGATGGCACACTTCCAAATTCATTCTATGAACCCAATATCACACTCCTACCAAAACCAGATAAGGACACATCAAGGAAAGAAAACTACAGACCAATATCCCTGATGAATTTAAATGCAAAAAACTTAATAAAAACAAATCATGTTCAACATATTAAGACTGTACACCACATTCAGGTTGGTTTTATTTCAGAGATGCAAGGATGGTTTAATATATACAAACCAATAGTACATTACATAAATAGCACTAAGGACAAAAATCACTTATCTCAATAGATGCAGAGAAGGACTTCAACAAAATTCAGCACTCATTCATGATGAAAACCACTGAAGAAACTAGGGATAAAAGGAACCTAGCTCAACATCATACAGGATATATATGAAAAACTCATAGTAAAACCAGTCTTATAGTAAATGGGGAGAAACCAAAGGCATTTCCTTTAAAATCTGGGACAAGAAAATCTGGTGACCGCTCTCACCACTCCTATTTAATATAGTGCTAGAAATTCTAGCTAGAGCAATTAGGCAAGAGAAGGAAGCAAAAGGGATAAAGACAGGAAACAAAGAAGTCAAATTATCATTGTTTGCAGATAATATGATCCTATACTTAGATCTAAAAAATTCTACCAAGATTGCTAGAGCTAATAAACAAATCAGGCAAAGTAGCAGGTTACAAAACCAACATACAAAAATCAATAGCTTTCCTATATAACAACAATGACGCTGCTGAGAAATAAACCAGGAAAACAATCCCATTCATAAAGCCTCAAATAAAAAAACAAACACACCTAGGAATAAATCTAACCAAGGAGGTGAAAGACCTCTACAAAGAAAACTATAGAACAATGACGAAATAAATTCAAGAAGACCTCAGAAGATGGAAAGACCTCCCATGTTCACAGGTTAAAATGGCCATACTACCAAAAGCAATATACAGCTTCAGTGCAATCCCCATCAAAATACCAGTGACATTCTTCACAGAACCTGTAAAATTCATTTGGAAGAACAAAAGACCAAGAATAGCAAAAGCAATCATAAGCCAAAAAAAAAAAAAAAAAAACAATGCTGGAGGCACCACAATACCTGACTTCTAATTATGCTACAGAGCTATAGTAACAAAACCCGCATGGTATTGGCATAAAAATAGACATGTAGATCAATGGTACAGAATTGAAGACACAAGCTCACACATCTACAGTCATCTGATCATTGACAAAGAATCCAAAAAACATATATTGGAGAAAAAACAGCCTCTTTAACAAATGGTGCTGGGAAAACTGTTTACCCAAAGGCAGAAAAATGAAACTAGATCCTTATCTCTCAACCTGCACAAAAATCAACTTAAAATAGGTAGAAGGCCTTGGAGTTAGATCAAAAACTATGCAACTCCTAGAAGAAAATGTAGGGTCAATACTCCAGCGTATAGATACAGGCAGCAACTTTCTCAAAAGAACCCCTAAATCTCAGGGAATAATTATAAGAGTTAATAAATGGGATGGCTTTTTAATTTGAAAAGCTTCTGCACAGCAAAGGAAACAACTAGGAATGTGAAGAGAGAACCCACAAAATGGGAGAAAATCTTTGCTAGCTACTCTTCTGAGGATTAATACCTGGAATTTGTAAAGTACTCAAACTTTACACCCCCCCAAAAAATCAACCCAATTAATAAAAGGGAAAGATAATTAAGCAGACACTTCTTAAAAGAACACAAATGTCCAACAAATACATGAAAAATATTCAGCATCATTAGTAATTAGAGAAATGCAAACCAAAACTACACTGAGAGTTCATTGCACACCAGTCAGAATGTCAATCATCAAAAATACAAACAATAATAAATGGTGGAGAGGGTGTGGAGAAAAAGGAACTATTTATACTGTTGGTGGGGTTGTAAATTAGTATAGAAACTATAGAAATCAGTTTGGAGGCTACTAAAAAGACTAGGCATGGAACCACCATATGCTATATATGACTCCTCAGTATTTATCCTAAAGAATTAAAGTTATCACACTTCAGTGATACAGGCATACCTATGTTTATAGCAGCACAATTCACAATAGCCAAATATGGAACCAGCCTAGGCATACATCAATAGATGAATGGATAAAGAAAATGTGGTGTGTGTGTGTGGAGTTTTATTCAGTCATAAAGAAAACATGGAATTGTGGTTTACATGAAAACAGATGGAACTAGAGATGATCATGTTAAGCAAAATAAATCAGAAGGTCAAGGGTCGTATGTTTTCTCTCATATGTGCATGCTAGAGAGGAAAAAGGAAAAGAAAAGTGGGGACAGATCTCATGCAAATCAAAGGGAGATCAGTAGATGAAAGGGATGAAGGGAGGGGGAAAATGCTGGGGAGTGAAATTGTCCAAATTATATTGTTTTGTTACATTATATTACATTGTTACATTATGTTCACGTGTGAATATATAACAACAAATCCCATCACTAGGTACAACACAATGCAGCAATAAAAAATGTGATAAAAGCGTGATATAGTACGTAAATTCTATAATGAAATGATTGTCAGATTTCTTGGGAGCAAATATCAGCAAAAGAATAGTTTCCTTTTAGTTCCATCATCTTAATCTGTTTTGAAAAGTGATTTTGTTGGGGCAAATACATATAACAAAAAATAGCCAGTTAGCCATTTTTATAGGTACAATTGATGGCATTAATCAGATGCACTATGTTGTGCACCACGACTCTTTCATCACCTCAAACAGAACCCTGTAACCATTAAACCGTGGCTCCTCATTGCAGCCCAGGTAACCTCTAATCTACTGGACATTGTTATTAATATTCAGGTATTATAATGGCATTGTGGTTCTGCGTGTTATTGAAAGAGTTAGAGACGTCCCATCTCAAAATGTGCTCAGGTAGTATATTGGTTATTTCCAGCTCAAATCCCTTGAGGGACTGTAACTTCAGAAAGGGTCATTTGGGAGGCCGCTCGGCACAGTGCTGGGACTCGGAGCAACCACTGGGGCTCCGGCGGCTGCCCAGGGGAGGAGTGGCGAGGAGAGCTGTGTGGACTCAGGACACTGGGGCCTGCCCTGAGGAGGAGGAGGAGGAGCGTGGCCGCTTGGATTCGGGGTGACTACACCAGAGCTACAGGCGGTTGCCAGAGGAGGGGCTGCGTGGCGAGCTGTTTGGACTCAGACCACTTCTGAACCCCCGGGGCCTGCCCGGAGGAGTAGTAGTAGGAGGAGGAGGAGGAGCGCGGTGACATGTGGACTCACAGTGACTGCATTAGCGCTCCAGGCGGCTGCTCAGAGGAGAAGGCGAGTGGTGAGTTGTTTGGACTTAAAGTGACAGCTCCTGAACACAGGGGGGCTGCCTGGAGGAGAAGCGCAGTGGGTCCCTTGGTCTCGAGTGGCCGCACCAGAGCTCCGGGCGGTTGCCCAGAGGACGCGTGCAGCGGGTCACATAGATTCAGAGCCACTCAGAGCGACCGCTCCTGAACACCCGGGGGGTTATTTGGAGAAGGAGGAGGAACGGGGAGGGTCACTTCGACTCGGAGTGATTGATTGCCCAGGGCTACGGGTGGTTGGTGGGAGGAGGAGGCACACAGTGAGTTTCTTGGACTCTTAGTGACCGCACCAGAATACTGGGCGGCTGTCTGGAGGAAGAGGCGTGTGGCGGGTCTCTGGGTCTCACAGTGATTGTACGGGGCCCCAGGTGGCTGCTCAGAGGAGGGGCCGCATAGCCAGGCGATTAGAAGCAGAGCAGGGTCCCAGGATCTAGGAGGCCTCTTGGTGGAAGAGCCGCACAGAGACTGGCTTAGGGGCGGAGGAAGGTTCCAGGCCTGCGGGCAGATTCTCTGAGGAGGGGCAGCCTAAGGAGATTCATCAGCGAAGGGTGAGGCTCCCAGGCCCAGGAAGTAGGGTCAGGCTCCTGGGAACTTTGCAGAGGAAGACACCCCAGCCCAGGCGGTAGCTGTAAATTGAGGGGAACCTCTAGGAGGGAATTGACCAGTGACACCTCCCCACCGGGTGAGTCTTCCCTGCCGGGTGAGGTTTCCCCACAAGGACGGTAAAACCAGAGACTCAGGCCCAAACAGGCCTTGCCTCAGCCCGCAGCCTAGGTCCCCTTTGGATGACCATTGGTCAACAAGTGGAGGCACCTCTGCCCACTAGCAGGGATTATACCCCACCTGAAGGCCACCACTCCTAGAGAGGCAGCTTCCTTGTGGAGCACCGCATTATCAACTTCCTCCAAGACTTCAGCCTACTGAAGGCTAAGGGAGGATATATATAGAAATCTTCAGGGACATTGTAAGTCAATAGAGGAAATCTGCAATATCTCAGTGGTCCACTGATACCTGAACAATATGAGAAAACAAGGAAAGAAAATGCCGCAAACAAATCTAGATGTTACATCAATAAAACCCAATGACAGCATGGCAGAAGAAATGACAGAAAAGGAGTTCAGAATGTTCATAATTAAAATGATCAGAGAAGCAAACGATGAGATGAAAGAGAAAATGCACGCACTGAATGATGAGATGAAAGAGCAAATGCAAGCATTGAATGATCGCACCAATCGACAATTAAAAGAGCAAATACAGGAAGCAAAAGATCATTTCAATAAAGAGTTAGAGATACTGAAAAAAAAACCAAACAGAAATCCTTGACATGAAGGAAACAATAAACTAAATTAAGAACTCCATAGAAAGCATATCCAGTAGGATAGAACACCTGGAAGACAGAACCTCAGACATTGAAGACAAAATATTTAACCCTGAAAACAAAGTTGAACAAACAGAGAAGATGGTAAGAAATCATGAACAGAATCTACAAGAACTATGGGATATTATGAAAAGGCCAAATTTAAGAATTATTGGGATTGAGGAAGGCCTAGAGAAACAAGCCAAAGGAATGAACAATTTATTCAATGAAATAATATCAGAAAATTTCCCAAATCTGAAGACTGAAATGGAAAATCAAGTTCAAGAGGCTTATAGGGCTCCAAATACACAAAATTACAACAGACCCACACCAAGGCACATTATAATGAAAATACCTAACATACAAAATAAAGACAGAATTTTAAAGGCCGTGAGGGAAAAGACCAAATTACATTCAGGGGGAAACCAATACAGATTTCAGCAGATTTTTCAATCCAGACCCTAAAAGCTAGAAGGGCCTGGAACAACATTTTTCAAGCCCTGAAAGAAAATGGATGCCAACCAAGAATCTTATACCCAGCAAAACTTACCTTCAAATTTGATGATGAAATAAAATCCTTCCATGATAAACAAAAGCTAAAAGAATTTACAAAAAGAAAGCCAGCATTACAGAACATTTTCAGCAAAATATTCCATGAGGAAGAGATGAAAAACAAAGAAGCAAATCAGCAAAGGGAGGAATTATCCTAAAGGAATTGTCAAATAAAGGAGGAACCAAGTTGTGTCAAACAAATAAATAAATAAAATTTAAAAAATGAACCAAATGACCGGGAAAACAAATCATATCTGTATAATAACCCTGAATGTAATGGCCTGAATTCATCAATCAAAAGACATAGACTGGCAGATTGGATTAAAAAGAAAGATCCAACAATATGTTGCCTGCAAGAGACTCACCTCATAGAAAAAGATACCCATAGACTAAAGGTGAAAGGATGGGGAAAAACATACCATGCACATGGACTCAGCAAAAAAGCTGGAGTATCCATCCTCATTTCACATAATGTGGACTTCAAGCCAAAGTTAGTCAGAAGGGATAAAGAAGGTCATTTCATACTGCTTAAGGGAAGCATAAATCAGCAAGATATAGCAATCATAAACATCTATGCCCCAAACAGTGGCTCATCCATGTATGTCAAACAAATCCTTCTCAATTTCAGAAACCAAATAGACCATAACACAATAATACTAGGTGATTTTAACACGCCTCTCTCACTACTGGAGAGATCTTCCAGACAAAAATTGAACAAAGAAACCATAGATCTCAATAACACAATCAATAATTTAGACTTAACAGACATTTATAGAATATACCATCCAACCAAGAGCGAATACACTTTCTTCTCAGCAGCACACGGATCCTTCTCTAAAATAGACCATATATTATGCCACAAAGCTAATGTTAGCAAATACAAGAAGATAGAGACACTAGCATGTATTCTATCAGATCATAATGGATTGAAGTTAGAAATAAATGAAAGAGTAAAACACAGAAACTATTCCAACATCTGGAGATTAAACAATATGCTACTATATGATGAATGGATAACAGAAGATATTAGGAAGGAAATTAAAAAATTCTTAGAGGTAAATGAGAACAAAGAAACATCATATCAAAATCTCTGGGACACTATGAAAGCAGTACTTAGAGGGAAATTTATTTCATGGAGCGCATTTAATAAAAGAAGTAAAACTCAATAAATAAACGACCTAACACTACAGCTCAAAGCCCTAGAAAAAGAAGAACAGAACAGCACCAAAAGTAGTAGAAGACAGGAAATAGTTAAACTCAGAGCTGAAATCAATGAAATTGAAACAAAAGAAACAATACAAAAAATTGACAAAATAAATAGTTGGTTCTTCGAAAAATAAACAAAATTGATAAACCTTTAGCCACACTAACAAAGAGAAGACGAGAGAAAACCCAAATCACTAAAATTCGGAATGAACAAGGAAATATCACAACAGACAGGATTGAAATACAAAACATAATTAGAAGCTATTTTGAAAATCTATACTCCAAAAAAATAGAAAATTTCAAAGACATCAACAGGTTTCTAGAGACATATGAATTGCCTAAACTGAACGAGGAGGACATACACAATTTAAATAGACCAATTTCAAGTACTGAAATAGAAGAAGTCATCAAAAGCCTACCAACAAAGAAAAGTCCGGGACCAGATGGGTTCTCAGCCGAGTTCTACAAAACCTTTAAAGAAGAGCTCATTCCAATACTTCTCAAAGTATTCCATAAAATAGAAGAGGAGGGAACCCTCCCAAACTCATTCTATGAAGCCAATATCACACTGATACCTAAACCAGACAGAGACTTATCAAGGAAAGAAAATTTCAGACCAATATCCTTAATGAACATTGACGCAAAAATTCTCAACAAAATTTTAGCAAATCACATACAAAAACATATTAAAAAGATAGTGCACCATGATCAAGTGGGTTTCATCCCAGGGATGCAAGGTTGGTTCAACATCAGGAAATCAATAAACGTAATTCACCATATTAATAGACTTAAAGTCAAGAATCACATGATTATTTCAATAGATGCAGAAAAAGCATTTGATAAAATATAGCACCCCTTCATGCTCAAAACACTAGAAAAAATAGGGATAGTGGGAACATTCCTTAACATTGTAAAGGCCATTTATGCTAAGCCCACGGCTAATATCATTCTAAATGGTGAAAAACTGAAAGCATTCTCCCTAAAAACTGGAACAAGGCAGGGATGCCCTCTTTCACCACTTCTATTCAACATCGTTCTTGAGACTCTGGCCAGAGCAATTAGACAAACCAAAGAAATTAAAGGGATACGAATTGGAAAAGAAGAACTCAAACTATCCCTGTTCGCTGATGACATGATTATATATTTAGAGGAACCTGGAAATTCCACCAGAAAACTCTTAGAACTCATAAGTGAATTTAGTAAAGTAGCAGGTTACAAGATCAATGCCCATAAATCCAACGCATTTTTATACATAAGTGATGAATCTTCAGAAAGAGAAATTAGGAAAACTACCCCATTCACAATAGCTTCGAAAAAAATAAAATACTTGGGAATCAATCTCACAAAAGAGGTGAAAGACCTCTACAATGAGAACTATACAACACTAAAGAAAGAAATTAAAGAACACCTTAGAAGATGGAAAGATCTTCCATGTTCTTGGATAGGAAGAATTAATATTGTCAAAATGGCCATACTACCTAAAGTGCTCTACAAATTCAATGCAATTCCAATTAAAATCCCAATGACGTACCTTACAGAAATAGAGCAAGCGATTATGAAATTCATCTGGAAGAATAAGAAACCCAGAATAGCTAAAGCAATCCTTAGCAGGAAGAGTGAAACAGGGGGTATTGCAATACCAGATCTTCAACTCTACTACAAAGCAATAGTAACAAAAACGGCATGGTATTGGTACCAAAATAGAAAGGTAGATCAATGGTACAGAATAGAGGACACGGATACAAACCCAAATAAATACAATTTTCTCATACTAGACAAAGGTGCCAAAAATATGCAATTGAGAAAAGATAGCCTCTTCAACAAATGGTGCTGGGAGAATTGGAAATCCATATGCAACAGAGTGAAACTAAACCCATATCTCTCACCATGCACGAAACTAAACTCAAAATGGATTAAGGACCTCGGAATCAGATCAGAGACCCTGCAGATTATAGAAGAAAAAGTGGGTCCAGATCTTCAACATGTCGGCCTAGGACCAGACTTCCTTAACAGGACTCCCATAGCACAAGAAATAAAAGCAAGAATCAATAACTGGGATAGATTCAAACTAAAAAGCTTTCTCTCAGCAAAGGAAACTATCAGCAATGTGAAGAAAGAGCCTACAGAGTGGGAGAATATCTTTGCCAATCATACTTCAGATAGAGCACTAATCTCCAGAATCTTTAAATAACTCAAAAAACTCTACTCCAAGAATTCAAATAATCCAGTTGACAAATGGGCTAAGGAAATGAATAGACACTTCACAGAAGAAGATCTAGAAGCAATCAACAAACATATGGAAAAATGTTCAACATCTCTAGTAATAAGAGAAATGCAAATCAAAACCACCCTAAGACTCCATCTCACCCCAATTAGAATGGCGATTATCAAGAATACGAGCAACAACAGGTGTTGGCGAGGATGTGGGGAGAAAGGTACACTCATGCATTGCTGGTGGGGCTGCAAATTAGTGCAGCCACTCTGGAAAGCAGTGTGGAAATTCCTTAGAAAACTTGGAATGGACCCTCCATTTGACCCAGCCATCCCACTCCTTGGCCTATACCCAAAGGACTTAAAATCAGCATACTACAGAGATACAGCCACATCAATGTTCATAGCTGCTCAATTCACAATAGCCAGACTGTGGAACCAACCTAGATGCCCTTCAATTGATGAGTGGATAAAGAAGCTGTGGTATATATACAATGGAATATTACTCAGTCATAAAGAATGATAAAATTATGGCATTTGCAGGCAAATGGATGAAATTGGAGAATATCATGCTAAGTGAGATAAGCCAATCTCAAAAAGCCAAAGGACGAATGATATCGCTAATAAGTGGAGGATGACACATAATGGGGGGGAGGGAAGGGTTAGTATTAGGGTTAGAGTTAGGGTTAGGGTGGGGGGCAAGTATGGAGGAAGGAAGTACTGTATAGAGGGAAAAGAAGGGTGGGAGGGGTGGGGGGAAGGGAAAAAATAACAGAATGAATCAAACAACATTGTTCTATGTAAATTTATGATTACACAAATGGTATGCCTTTACGCCATGTACAAACAGAGAAACAACATGTATCCCATTTGTTTACAATAAAAAAAAAAAAAAAAAAAAAGAAAGGGTCATTTGGCCTGGCTTTTTCTACATGCAACAAGACATAAAGATTCTTTTGGAGGAATGTACTTTCTCTGACAAGACTGGAAAACAGCTTTGATCACCACAGACTGGTACCTGGAATGTAGCAAACCTGAATGAACCAAGTATTGAAGTAACCCATATCTTCCACTGGCTTCTACCTTCCCTCCCCTTTGCATCTCTTAGTAACAGGCTTAGAATTTACTACCCTAGCCCAGAGATCCATTTATATTGTCATTCTTTCACAGATTTATTGTTTTTGTCTAAAAAGTATCAAAGCATTATGCTTTGATCATTTCTTTGGAATTCACTCTCTTGTGAAGATCTCGATGTACATGTCAAATTAATAAACTTGGATGCTTCTCTGGTTAATCAGTCTTATATTAGTTGGATTCCTAGATCCAGCCAAAGAGCCCATATAAGAACTAAGGGGGAAATAGAGGGAATATCTCTGTTCCCTATATTTTATTTAAAGCACACTTACTGAAATATTTACCGATGAAATATACTAAAATGATTTGTGTTTTGCCTTTAATGTGGAGGGAGAGAAAAGGAAAACAGACATGACCTGAGATTGGTCATAAATTGATAGTAGTTGAAAGAGGGTGATACTGTCATGTCTAGTTTGTATATTCTCTCTAGATTTTTGTATACTCTGTCCTCTGAATAGTTTTGCATACATTTGAATTTTCCAGGTTGGGGAGTGATTATGTGCCATTGAAAACTAGAGAAATAGTACCTAAAAATATATTAATGCTGAGAATTATTCAGTTTTAAAACTGACTTAAAGCTTTTAACTTTATTCTTCGATCTATATTTCATATATAACTTTAAAACCCTTGAATTGATAATGTGGGACCAACAATAGATAGGTTCTTAGCTGAACTTTATAAGATGAACCTCCTAGAAAAAATGGATTAATGATTTGCACAAATGGAATAAGAATGTTCATTGTAATAACCAGCAATTTTAACTTTTGATGACTGTATTATAGATTAATAACACTAGCTTCTGCTAATAATTATATGGGTTGGAGATTTCAAAAGCTAAGTAAAAATTATTCTTTTTAAAAAATTTTATTTCTTTTTATTTTCACAAACTGTATTTTGCTTCATTGTACACAAATGGGGTACAAATTTTCATTTCTATGGTTGTACCTGCTGGAGATTTACACCATTTGTGTAATCATACATGTACCTAGGGTAATGATGTTTGTCTCATTCCACTATCTTTCCTTCCCCTGTCCCTTCCCCTCTCCTTATTTCCCTCTACATAATCCAACATTCCTCCATTCTTCTCTTACCAACCCCCTCGTTATGTATCATCATCCACTTGTCAGAAAAAATATTCAGCCTTTGGTTTTTTGGGATTGGCTTATTTCACTTAGCAAGATATTCTCCAACTCCATCCATTTACCTGCAAATGTCATAATTTTATTCTTTATGGCTGAATAATATTCCATTGTGTCTGTATACCACAGATTTTTTTTATCCATTCATCTATTGAAGGGTATCTAGGTTGGTTCCACAATCTAACAATTATGAATTGAGCTGCTATAAACGTTGATGTGGCTGTGTTACTGTAGTATGCTAATTTTAAGTCCTTTGGGTATAAATCAAGGAGTGGGATAACTGGGTCAAATGGTGGTTCCATTCCAAGTTCTCTGAGGAATCTCCAAACTGCTTTCCAAAATTATTATTAAAAACTCCAGTAAGCAATATCTAGTCAATTTCCAATACTTTCTTCTCTACATTTGATATTTATTCATTCATTTAGTTTTTCCTCTCAACCAGTCTGAACTAGTAAGGTTTTACTGTTTATAATCCCTACCCACAACTGTAAATCTGCCTGTGACCTTCATAAATTTGTGGCAACTAAATGAAAACAAGTGAAAAACCTCCTCCCAAAAGTTCTTTTACAGGGGTTTGAAACAACCTAACCCCCCAAATAGGTTTAGTTAAGGTATAATTTCCATTTCTAAATGTGGAACAGGACGGGGTCTTCTGAGACAGAGGACAGCAGGCGTGAACATGAGTTAACCTACTTGAAAATTATCCCAAGGTACTAGTTTGAACTCTGATTCACAGGAGAGTATGTGGGACCTAATTTGAAACAGATTCTTTAAGCTGTTTTTTTTCCTGAGCCTTCAGCTTCACCAGTCACAAAACAGATTCCCTCTTCAGTAATGACTTAATTTCCCCAGTCTCTAACCCAATAGTCCTGCAGGAAGTAATTATATAATGACTGTGTTTCCTAAAAGCTACTAAAGACAATTACTAGCCAATTTAAGTACGAAATGCACTAGTGCAAATTCTTTCCAACTTGCTAAATTCAAGAGGATCTGGAGTTTGAAACTAAATTCAGTGGAATCTGCAAAGCTGCATCTTAAAGACCTAGGTTCAGAGGCACTAATTATAAAGTGATGTTTTTGAAAAGACCATGCCAACTTTAGGCAAACTTGTTCTGATATAAAAAAATAAAAAAGGACTACTCTTATAAACCGTAAACCACTTAACATACGATTTAAGCTTCTGGGACTATGCGTATAGCAAAGAATCTGGTTTAGTCCAATCAATCAACTTACCAGTGTCGTCATCAAAATCAGACAGGACTGACTCGATTCCGTCCTCACTGCTTGCTGACTGCTCCTGAAGTCTTCGAGGCAAACTAGCAAGCCGCCCACTAAGGAATATTGGCTTCAAGGGCATTTTGTAGATTTTGGCCAATAACTGAACAAGAAAAACCCAAACACTACAATTAGATATTGGAAAAAAGCTCTACTATGGGAGTAAAAGAACAACACAATTATACAGCAGTGACAAAGGGGACACGGGAAACTAGAAAAGCTCCAAATATATAAAAGTTTTGAAGTTAGTTTGTGATGATTTATGAGGTCACTTACAAGGGACATTTATCTCATGAAGATGTTGAAATAGTTCAATGGCAACGATGACAAAAATTAGTGGGTAATTTTTCAGTATCGTAATTACATGAGTTTTATAACCCTCCTAAAGGAACCATAAACATGTCAAGAACTTTTGTCTGTGGGGATCCCTAAGGAGAGTCTGTAGGCAGATGCAATACCAGCATCTGGCTTCCACGTCCCCTGACCCAACCTGTCAGGAAAGAGAGGGGCAGGAGCTCGGGAGAAATGGAGGTGTCTGAGGGCAGTGTGGGAGAGGAAGGTCTCAGAAGCACATGGCTGGCTCCTTATTCTCCTCTCTTTGCTGCAGCACAGTCCCTCAGGACCCCGACAGCTTCATGAACTAGAATCATGCCTGCTGTGTCCATGTGGTTCTAGAAACCAGGGAAATGGCTGTGAGAGACACACTGGCCTGGCTGGATCCCCAAGTGAGAGGGAAGGACCAGAGGTGGAAGCGGGTTGGGAGGTCATGACATGGGACCTGGTATAGGCAGCTGGGGGAAGAAGCCAGAACCCTGTATCCTTTCCAAAGTCATGGGACTCAATGGTATCGCTGACAGACAGGCAGGTGGAGCCCAGAGAAGGCCTGGGACACAGCCTGAGAAGAAGGGAGAAAAACCACGGAGGGTGGGCTGTCCCCGAGCTGAGGAGAAAGTGCTTTGAGGAGGAAGCATCATCCTGCTCGTCTGGTGTTTGACAAGGATGAGGATAATGCACAATGAAGGTGCTGTTCACTTGGATAAGCATCGTTTTACTGGATCTCTTCATGAGATCTTAACATGTCCCTCTTTTGTGCATGTGTGTTCCACTGTCCACCTTTTAGTACCACCAGGAAGACCGCCCCTGGTCTTGTGACTGCTTCTTTACAGGCTGATGAAAGCAGAGATTATGGTAGTCATGTGTCCGACTGGAGGTGGAGAAGTTTCAGAGATCCCAGGATCTCATTATTATGTCCCAGTATATTTTTTGTTTTCCTTTATGCAAAAGGTAGGGACAAAAATTTATCCTCCAAGTCTAGGTTCCCATTTTCTCACACAGAAGACAGTGTCTCTCCTGGGTTTCAGCAAAAGATATCTGTGAGGCAGGATTAAGGGACTGGAGTTGAGCATGGGCCTCAGCAAGCTCTCTCGTACCTGAGAGCAGCGTCGGAGGTACTCAAGGGCCGGGAGGCACAGGTCTGTGGATGTGGCTCCGGTTCCCGGGACACAGTCTCCGATCTCTTTACAGTCCACCTCCCCTAGGGCAGACAGACAAAATTACCCTTGTCTTCCCCTGAGTACAGACAACCCACTCTCTCCCACCAAGGAAGTTCATCAGATAGTCACCAAAGCAGAGAGGAGACAAAAAAGAAAAATGACAACCCTGGCCCAACCCTGAGGAAAGTCCTCTTGGTCATTTCCCCCCACAGTGGACATTTCTTCTGTTTTCTACTCCAGTACTTTCAGTGGTCAGACTGTGTCCTTTTGTACATGAACACACTGTGATTCACTTTTCCAGGCCCTGCTGCTGGACGGTGTGACTTCTGACACTTCGGTGAGAGAGGATAACCCCAGGGACAAAACCCTGTGCTGGGCTGAGCGAAGCACCAGCCTCTGTTGGACAAAGGTCTTTTTTGCTGCCAGGACGCAGCACTAAATGATGATGATAAACGAGGGCTCTGGGAAGAGTCTGAAACATCTGGGCTTTTGGAACAGAGACTATTTAATTGAATTTAGATGAATTCTATTTTTTGTACATATGTATAGATTAAACATCTATAGAAGGGCATCTAGATTTTCAATAGGTAGGGAACAAGTGAGAACGATAATTTTTCTTCTCATATAATGAATCTATTTTAATACTTCTAATAAAATCATTTCACAACACTGTAATTGCTTCTAATTATTTACCATTGTAGCAACTAGCACCCACCCTGTGAGTAAACAGACATAATTACTAGGCATTAGTTATAGCTCAGAAGCAATGAGGCATGTTTCTCCTTTTAAGAAACAAACCAACAAACATGTCTTATGATCAGGAGTTGTACTACTCTTTTGGTAAAGGGCCAGACAGTAAATTCATAAAACTTTGCAGGTCCTACATTTATTTAACTTCTGGATTCATTTATAACACAAAGGCGGCCATGAACAAATGACCATGGTTGTGTTCCAATAAAACTTTATTTATAAAAACTGTCAGTGAGTCATATTTGGCTTGCGAGTCATACTTTGCCAACCCCTATTTGAAGTGACTATACCTTATATCAAAACAGAGACCAGGTAAAATTCACATTGAAATAAATGGGTGGAAATTAGAAGTAATTTCCTATCCTATTGATTACAGCAGCTATGCCAACATTTCTCCATGTTACACTCAAGTCTTTGTGAATGGCACTCCATGGAGCTGGGTAGTACTCAGGTAGTGTGGCTGTACTGGGAACTCTATCTCCCCCACTGACCCCAAGCTCTAGACAAATAAGTCTACCTTGTAATTTGCACACAAAAATAGAACCTGTTTTAAACATCTAGCACATGCACTCTGATAATGTGGCATCTCTATTTTCAGTTCCTAACTTCTAAGATCAAAATCTCAAATTTTTAACATGCTGCTAGGCATTTCCTATTATTTCACAGAAAATGTGTCTAATTGGCCAAAGGAGAATAAGTTTTTACTTTTCTTCTCTGCTATATCTGAATATTTGTGCCCCACCCCCACAATTTATGTTTAAAGCTAATCACCAAAGTGATGGTATTACAATGTCAGTGGAATTAGTGCCTTTAAAAAGAGGCACCAGAGAGCAGCTTTCTCCTCCTGCCACGTGAGGCACTGCTGTGATCCCCCACCAGACACTGACTCTCTCAGTGCCTTGCTCTTAGACTTTCTAGTTTCCAGACCTGTGAGAAATACATTTCTGCTTATAAATAACCCAGCCTAAGGTATTTTGTTATAGCAATCTGAACACACTGAGACACTCCTCAATATGCAACTTGCTCTCCTATGGAGATCCCGATTCTGGGTAATACTGGTCCTTGCATGAACTTGTAGGACAGGGAATAGTCCTCAGTTGTCCCTGTCTCAGGCCCCACATTTGAGCAGACCCGGGCTTTACAGATATTACCTCTAGAATACTGCTGGAGGCCATTCTATCATTGCTACTCTCTCCCTATCAGCTCCAGAATTGGTGTTTCTGACTGAAGCTTCTTGTCCCTACCTAAGGGACATGTGCCTGCCAGTATAGTTTCATATATCACACGGGATGGCACAACTATTGAGCTGAAAAACCGTTCCCACACATTCTAGATTTCCTGACAGGCCACGGAGTAGCAAAGCCTGGCCCCTTCCTTTTTGACCTGTCACCCCCTATCCTGTGTGGGCACCCCAATGTACCCTATTTCTAGAAAGGTAAACCTGCACACTTTACAACATTCAGATGCTACTCACTCTTTGAAACCTGTGTGGTCCTACCGACCAACTCCCTGTCTCAGGGGCTGCTCATTTCAGCTTCAATGCCACCCTCCACCCCCACCTCTTTTAAGACATTCATCTTTCTGAACTGTCATTACTGGTGTACGTGTCTATTTCCAAGAAGGGGCTGTGAAATCTTGTAGCAGGAAACCTATTCTATTCATCTTTCTCTCCCTATAAAACATATGGCAATTCCACCTTACCCATGATTTCATTTTCAGAGGTTTTAGCTATCTGTGATCAACCATGGCACAAAAATATTAAGAGAAAATTCCAGATATAAACAATTCATAAGTTTCAAATTGTGGCTATTCTGAGTAGTGTGATGAAATCTTACAACACCCTGCTCCATCCCACCTGGGATGTGAATCCTCCCTTTGTCCAGTGTATCCATTGTGTATATGTTACCTGTTTATTGTCCCTTAGTAGCCACCTGAGTTATGAGCCTGATTGTCATGGTATCAGTATATTGTTAGAATTGTTCTATTTTATGATTAGTTATTGTTGGTGTCTTACTATGCCTAATTTATAAATTAAATCAAAGCATATATAGGGTTTGGTACTATCCATAGTTCCAGGAATTTTCTGGGGGTCTGTGGACAAGGGAAGGCTACTGTATAGCAGAGAATGAGGGTGATGCACTGTAACAAGAATGGTCTAAAGATCAGACTTAGGGCCTCTGAATTCTATTCTGAAACTTGCATTTTATTCCTACTCCAAAATAAGGGTGATATAGTCACCCTTATTCTTTGTGTCTGATTTTCTTTTGCATGAGAATGATCAATTATTTAACAAGAATATAAAATAATAATATTAACTTTATACTGTTCCTATTTCCAAGGGTTTCAGCCTGCAAGTCTAAAAGTACTCCATGGCAAAACTCTCAAAAAGTTCAAGTTTCCTCTAAATGTTTGGGTTAATGAACTGCCCCTTCCTTCCATTTTACCCCAGGCAAATCTGTGCCAAATAAAAATCAGATCCAGCAGGTCATGTTGTATAGCAAGACTTTACACTGCTAAATGTTCCTAAATTAAGCACAAAATCAATGACCTAGTTCTTAAAACACTCTAGGCCTCAGAGAAGAGGGATGTCTATGTGTCCAAAATACATTTCACTTTTAATAAGGCCTAGTGGAAGGTATTCTTAATTCTTAGGAGCTGGGAAATCAAACTCAGACTGCTAATTGTGTGACACCAAGGAGAGTAGTCTCCGAGAAAGGGCAGTTTTTGAAGATAATATTGAAAATATTTTAAGACTGGAAAACAGGTTGGCAAAATAATGTATAGATTGCAAATATACTATTCCATGAGGGCAATTAAAAAAATACCGAACCCAAGTTGCTTTCCCAGTAGGCTTTCTGTCTCTGAGTACTCAAGACAGCCCATTTGTTTATATCCCATGATATTTGTTATCTCCTAGTGGTCAGTGGGCCCTGTCTCCAGGGCCTTTGGCACAAAGTCATCCTGAAAAGTGTCTTCAGAGGTTATGAGGCATGAAAGGAGGATTCCACTTACCCAGTCCTTTGACAAACTTCATAAGGCACATGATGTAACTCGTGGCTGCGTTAGCAAAGACCTGGATGTTGTCAGTATTGAGAAAAGCTTCAAACACATCAAACACTGGAGCCTGGCTTTTTCCTGAGGGAGGAAGATCAGAATTTACAGGTAGGTAGGTTTTCACTGCTCAGATTGCTCAGACTCCCTGCACTTTTCAAGGGGCCTTTGAAAAGAAGCTGCCTGGGCCCTTTGACTGGGTGGCTGTGCTGTCTTGCTCAGTTTCACCTTCAGGGGAACTGCAGAAGGCTGCAAATTACCCTGGCTGGAGAGGTGAGGGCAACATTGAGGAATGCAGGACTACATAACATACAGGTCTGTAGAGCAGTGAGACACTCCTGCATGGTGAATGTAAATTCATCCATATCTGTGCAGAAGAGTTCACATAGAAGGTCCAAGACTGCTAACCTCAAAAAGCCTGCTTGCTCTCAGCCGGTATCTAGGAACTCAGTTCTCCAAATATTCCCAGGCAACAATCAACTCATAAGGTGGTTCATGATACCTAGACCAAGTGAACAAACAATGTGGTTTATGCTATTTTCCTTTGTCTGGAGTTGTGGTATATGCTAGGCAGAGGATTCCTGCCTGACAGTTTCAGCTAGGTCTCTAACTGACATCCGTGGGCAGAAACATTACAAATATGTTGCTGTATTTTCACTGCTGGGGGCAGAGTGAGCTGTGGGACCTCTCATGGGATCACAAGAGCATAAGGAAGCCCACTCGTGCATTCCTCCAGATTCTACCTGTGTCTTTGTCCCCTGTAACCTGGTTGTGTTCTTACCACACTACCATAATACACCTGAACTACACAACAAGTCTTAGCATAACTATGTGTGAACTTCCATGAGTTGTTTTGGTGTCTGAGAATCTGGAATGCTGTGAAATGCTAAAAATGTTTCAGATTTGGGGGCATGTCAGGTTTCCAGTTTTCAGATGCTCCCAACCTTTAAGATTTTTCTTTTTGGCTTTAGAAAGGAAATCTACATAGCAATGTACAATGAACCATCAGAAACCGTTCAGCCTTCTGTCCACTTGTCAGCAAGAGTAGGGCCTGATGAGGGGCAGGGTTGTTGGCCTGCTGGTGGGACTCAGACCCTAGGTCCTTGCTACACATCATTTCCTATTGATAAAACATGGCAGAATGTCTTTCCTCCTGTTCAATTTATTTTGCTATCATGAAATGTGACATACAGAAAGAAACGTCAGCGGCAAGAACCACTGGCACACACTTACCCATGGAGTAGTCACCGACCAGGTACTCTTTCACCTCAGACTTGTCCCCACTGTGTACTGTTTCCAGGGCACTGAACAAGGGCCTCCACCCCGACTGGATCTGCGTGGAGCACACTTCCACCAACTCGCCGATGGACGTGACCACCTGGCATGGGCAAAGGAGGTGGCACTTAACAGAGGCACAAGAATCTCTAGGAAGGGTAATGTCCTCCTCTACCCCCTATTTCCAAATTAGTTTTAATGAAAGAGAAAAACCAGCCAACAGACAGGCTCACTCAAGAATCTCCTATGTGGCCACAGTGTATAAATCTGCCTTTCACTAGTAACTAATGGTGCTGAGCAAATTTTCACATGATTATGAGGCTATCCGTCAATAGTTTGCTGTTTTTTAACTTGGGCATGTGTCTTCTCCTTATTGTATTTTACTGAATTGTGAGTGCTCTTTATGTACCATGGATTCAGGTCCTCCCTGAGATGCATAATTTATAAATATTTGTCACAACTTTGGACTTGTCTTTTTAATCTTTTAATGGTCTCTTTTAAAGAACAAAAGGTTTTAAATTTGATGAAGTCTAACTTATCAGTGTTTCTTTTTATGGGCCATGCTGTCAGTATTTCTAAGAAATCGTTCCCTAAACCAAGTTCTCAGTAATGCCTACTATGCTTTCTTATAGAAATACTTAGTTTTTGCTCTTATATAAAAGTAATGACCAATTTTTAAGGTTTTTTTTTTTTTTTGTATGTATGGGGATGATAAGAGAAAAGAGTGTGAGTTCATTTTTCTTATGTATGTTCAAGCACCATTTTCTAGAGATAATTTTCTCTTTGACTAAATGGGTTATTTAGAATCTTGATTTTTTGATTTCTAAACATTTGGACAATTTCTAATTTTTTAAAATTTTGAATTTAATTCTAAATGGCTGGAAAACATACTTTAAGATGTCAATTCTATCAAATGAACTGAGACATTTTATGATCTAACAGATAATCTATCATGATAAGCTCCATGTGCACTTGAAAAGAATGTGTACTCTTTTGTTGGACAGAGAATTCTAGGTGTCAGTTTGGCCATGCTGGTTAATAGTGTTCATTGTCTATATCCTAATTTTCTGTCTATCAATTACTAATAGAGGAGTGTTACAATGTCTTACTATAATTCTATTTTTTTATTATGGTAAAATACACATAATGTAAATTTACTATTTAACCATTGTACAAAGTTCATAAAGTTCCAAGGCATTGAGTACTATCATGCAACTATCACCGTCATCTATCCTGAGAATATGTTCATCTTTCCAAACTAGAACTCTGTGCCCATTGCACAGTAACTCTCCATTCCACTCCCTTCCTTATAATTCTTACATTTTCCATATCTTCTTTGAATCCTGTTTTTGCTTCACAGACTTTAAGGCTGTATTGTTTGGTACAGTTACATTTTTATTGATAGGTCCTCCTTCGTAATTATGAAATGTCTGTTTCTCGTAATATTTCTTCTATTAATGTCTTTTTTTGCCTGATATTAACACCGTCATCTCGACTCTCATGGTTCCTGTCTGCATCACTTATCATTTTCAGTCCTTTTCCTACCAACCTATTTGTGCCTTTAAATCTAAAGGATGACTGACTACTTCAGTAGCTTGCTGTTTTATCCAGTCTTTCTGCCTTTGGATTGAAGTTTAGTTAATATACATTTTTTAACATCTTTAATGAGTTACAAACCACATCCCATAAATTTCACCTATTTAAAATCATACAATTCATAGTTTTTAAAGAATATTTACAGAGCTGTATAACCTTCACCACAATCTAATAATAGAACATGTATTTTTATTTTTATTATTAGTTATACATGACAGTACAATGTGTTTTGACATATCATACATACATAGAGGATAACTTTCCATTCTTGTGGTTGTACATGATGTGGAGTTTCACTGGTGGTGTTTTCACGTATGAACATGCAGAAGTTATGTCTGATTCATTCTACTGTCTTTCCCATTCACAAACCCCTTTCTTCCCCCCCAGTATGATGAACCTCCACTCCTCCCCCCACATTGTGAGTCAGCATCTGCATATCAGAGAGAACATTTGGCCTTTGGTTTTTTGGGATTGACTTATTTCACTTAGCATGATAGTCTCCAGATCCATCCATTTACTGGCAAATGCCATAATTTCATTCTTATTTATGGATGTGTTATATTCTGTTGTGTATATGTACCACACTTTATTTATCCATTCATCTATTGAAGGGCACCAAGGTTCATTCCATAGTTTATCTATTGTGAATTGAGCTGCCATGAACGTTGATGTATCTGCATATCTATAGTATGCTGATTTTAAGGCCTTTGGGTATAAACTGAGGAGTAGGATAACTGAGTCAAAAGGTGGGTCCATTTCAAGTTTTCTGAGGAATCTCTTATACTGCTTTCCAGAATGACTGCACCAATTTGCAACTCCACCAGCAATGTAAAAGTGTGCCTTTTTCCCTACATCCATGCCAACATCTATTATTGTTTGTGTTCTTAATAACAGCCATTCTAATTGGAGTAAGATGAAACCTTAGAGTTGTTTTAATTTGCATTTCTCTAATTGCTAGAGATGTTGAACATTTTTTCATATGTTTTTTGACCATTCATATTTTTTTCTGTGAAGTGTCTGTTCAGTTCCTTATTGATTGGGTTATTTGTTTTTTTGGTGTTCATTTTTTTGAGTTCACTACATATCCTGAAGATTAATGCTCTATTTGAGGTGCAGGTGGCAAAGATTTTCTCCCATTCTGTAGGCTTTCTCTTCATGTTCTTGATTGTTTACTGTGCTGTGGAGAAGCTTTTTAGTTTGATATAATCCTATTTATTGATTCTTGATTTTACTTTTTGTACTTTAGGAGTCTTGTTGAGGAAGTCAGTTCTTAAGCTGACATGATGGACAGTTGGACCTACTTTTTATTCTAGCAGGCACAGGCTCTTTGGTCTAATGCCTAAGTCTTTGATCTACTTTGAGTTCAGTTTTGTGCAAGATGAGAGATAGGAATAAAATTTCTATTATATATGGGTTTTCAGTCTTCCCAGCACCATTTGTTGAAGAGGCTATCTTTTCTCCAATGTCTGCTTTTGATACCTTTGTCTAGTATGAGATAACTGTGTTTATGTGGGTATATCTCTGTGTATTCTATTTTGGTCTTCATGTCTGTTTTGGTACCAATACCATGCTGTTTTTGTGACTATAGTTCTGTAGTACAATTTACAGTCTGGTATTGTGATACCTCTTGCTTCACTTTTCTTGCTAAGGATTGCTTTGGCTATTCTGGGCCTTTTATTTTTCCAAATGAATTTCATAACTGCCTTTTCTATTTCTATGAAGAATTTCATTGGAACCTTAATAGGAATGGCATTAAATCTGTATAGTGCTTTTGGTAGTATGGCCATTTTGACAATATTAATTTTGCCTATCCAAGAACATGGGAGATCTTTCCATTTTCTAAGGTCTTCGTCAATCTCTTTCTTTAGTGTTCTGTAGTTTTCATTGTAGAGGTCTTTCACCTCTTTTGTTAAATTGATTTCCAAATATTTTATTTTCCTTGAGACTATTGTGAATGGGATAGTTTTCCTAATTTCTCTTTCAGTTGATTTATCACTGATATATAGGAATGCAATTGATTTTATGGGTGTTAATTTTATATCCTGCTACTTTGCTGAATTTATTTTTGAGTTCTAGAATTTTTCTGGTGGAATTTTTTGGGCCTTCTAAATATAAAATCATGTTGTCAGCAAATAAGGATAGTTTGAGTTGTTCTTTTCCTATTTGTATCCATTTTATTTATTTTTCTTCTAATTGCTCTGGCTAGAATTTCTAGGATTTTGTTGAATAAAAGTGGTGAAAGAGGGCATCCCTGTCTTGTTCAAATTTTTGAGGAAATGCTTTCAATATTTCTCCATTTAGAATGATGTTGGCCTTAGGTTTAACATATGTAGCCTTTATAATTTTGAGGTATGTTCCCACTGTCCCTAGTTTTTCTAGAGTTTTGAACATGAATGGATGCTGGATTTTGTCAAAGGCTTTTTTTCTACATCTATTGAGATAGTCATGTATTTTTGTCTTTAAGTCTATTGATGTGATGAATTACATTTATTGATTTCTGATATTGAGCCAAGCTTGCATCCCTGGGATGAACCCATTGATCATGGCACACTATCTATTTAATGTGTTTTTGTATGCTGTTTGCCAGAATTTTATTAAGAATTTTGGCATCTATGTTCCTCAGGGATATTGGTCTGAAATTGTTTTTCCTTTATGTATCTTTGTCTGGTTTTGATATCAGGGTGATACTAGCCTCATAGAATGAGTTTGAAAGGGCTCCCTCCTTTTCAGTTGATGGAATAATTTGAGGAGGATTAGTATTAGTTCTTCTTTGAAGGTCTAATGGAACTCAGCTGGAATCTGGTCCTGGGCTTTTATTGTTGGTAGGTTTTTGATGGTGTCTTTAATTTTACTGCTTGAAATTGATATGTTCAAATTTTATATGTCCTCTGGATTAAATTTGGGTAGGTCATATTTCTCTAGAAATCTGTTGATGTCTTCAAGATTTTTTATTTTATTAGACTATAAAGTTTCAAAATAGGTTCTGAGTATTGTATTTCAGTAGTGTCTATTGTACTATTTCCTTTTTCATTGTGACTTTCAGTAATTTGAGTTTTCCCTCTTTCTCTTTGCTAGCTGGGCTAAGGATTTATCAATTGTATTGATTTTTTCAAAGAACCAACTTTTTGTTTTGTCAATTTTTTGGATCATTTCTTTTGTTTCAATTTCACTGCTTTCAGCTCAGATTTTAATTATTTCCTGTCTTCTGCTTTTGGTGTTGATTTTATCTTCTTTTTTTAGGGCTTTGAGATGTAATTTTAGGTCATTTATTTATTGACTTTCTATTCTTTTAATGGATGACCTCAATGCAATGAACTTTCCTCTTAGCTCTCCCTTCATAGTGTCCCAGAGATTGATATGTTGTATTACTATTTTCATTTGCCTCATGAAGTAGTTTATTTCATTCCTAATTTCTTCTGTTATCCATTTGTCATTCAATAGCTATTATTTAGTCTCCAGGTGTTAGAGTAGCTTCTATTTTTCATTCTATCACTTCTAATTTCATTCAATTATGATCTGATGGGATACAGAGTATTATTTCCATTTTTTTTTTTTTTTTTCTTACTAAGAGTTGCTTTATGGCATAGGATATGGTCTATTTTAGAGAAGGATCTGTGTGCTGCTGAGAAGAAAGTATATTCACTCATTGATGGATGAAAAATTCTATACATGTCTGTTAATTCTAAATTATTGATTTTATTATTTAGTTCTATAGTTTCTTTGTTTAGTTTTTGGAAGATCTATCCAGTAGTGAGAGAGATGTGTTAAAGTTACCCAGTATTATTGTGTTGTGGTGTATTTGATTCTTGAAATTGAGAAGGGTTTGTTTGATGTACATAGATTCTCCATTGTTTGGGGCATAAATACTTATGATTGCTATGTCTTGTTGATGTTTAATTTCCTTAAGCAGTATGAAATTTCCTTCTTTGTCCCTTCTGATTTGCTTTGGCTTGAAGTCCACTTTATCTGATAAGAGGATAGAAAAACCCTGCTTGTTTATGAGATCCATGTGAATGGTATATTTTTTTCCCTCCTTTTACCTTCAGTCTATGAATGTCCTTGCCTATGAGGTGAATCTCTTGGAAATAGCATATTGTTGGGTCTTGTTTTTTAATCCAATCTGCCAGTCTATGTCATTTGATTGGAGAGTTTAGGCCATTTACATTCAATGTTATTATCGAAATGATTTTTAATGCCTGACATTTTGATTTATTTCTGGTTTTTAATTTGAATTAGCTTCTCCATTGATTCACTGTTCTTTTAGTGTAGTTTCTCCTTTTGCCGATTTTCACTTTCATTTTTCATTTCTTCTTCATGAAATATCTTATGTTTTGAAGTACAGGCTTTCTAGTTGTGAATTCTCTTAACTTTTGTTTATCATAGAAAGTTTTTATTTCATCATATATTCTGAAGCTTAATTTTGCTGGGTATTGTATTCTTAGCTGGCATCCATTTTCTTTCAGAGCTTGGAATATATATATTATTCAACAACTTCCTAGCTTTGAGGGTGTGGGTTGAGAGACCAACTGAGATCTGGGTTAGTTTTCCTCCAAATGTTACCTGTCATTTTTCTGTGGCAGCCTTTAAAATCTATCTTTATTTTGTATGTTAGGCATTTTCATAATAATGAGCCTTGGTGTGGGTCTGTTGTAATTCTGTATATTATGTATCTTAGGCATTTTCATAAAAATGTGCTTTGGTGTGGGTCTGTTGTAATTCTGCATATTTGTGGTCCTGTAAGCCTCTTGTATTTGATTTTCTATTTCATTCTTTAGGTTTGGGAAAATTTCTGTTATTATTTCATTGAAAAGATTGTGCATTCCTTTTATTTGTATCTCTGAGTTTTCACCTATACCAATAGATCTTAAGTTTGGTCTTCTAAGGTTATCCCATATTTCTTGGAAGTTCGGTTCATGGTCTCATTATCTTTTCTCCACAGTCAACTTCATTTTCAAGATTATATATTTTGTCTTCATTGCCTGAAACTGTCTTCCAAGCGATCTGGTCTGTTGGTGATCCTTTCAATTTGGTTTATTGATTCCTTCATTTTGAGGATTTTTGCCTTTTTTTTTTTCCCCCAGAATCTCTATCTCTTTATTGAAATGATCTTTCGCTTCCTTTATTTTCTCTCTGATTTTACTCCTTTACTATCCTTCACTTAATAGATCAGTTTAACTATGTACATTTTAAAATCCTCTGACATTTCTTCCAATGTGGTATTGATGGATTCTCTTCTTGGAGTATCTTGGTTTGTTTGGGGTGATTTATTGCCTTGTTTTTCATGTTGTTTGTGTGTCTACCCATCTAACAGGTTGGATCTGAGGCAGTAGAGTTTCTAACCTGTGGACTTACAGTGTCACTGAATGTTTCCACTACCTCACTTGCTGAGAAGCTGCCTATCTGCTTTCTTGAAGCAGCCAACGAAGTGACCTCCTCTATTCCGCTATCTTGAAAACTTTAAGAGATTTCTATGAATATTTGTTTTCATCCCTCTTGAGGACATATTGTTGGAGGAATTAGACTGTTTCTCAAATGAGTTACATGTTTTACATTTCTATCAGTAGTACATAAGGGTTCCATTTTTTCTTCATGTTCACTAAAGTTGCCATCATCTTCCTTTTTGATTGTAGTCATCCCAGCAGGTGTGAACTAGTGTCTCATTATGGGCTTGATTTGCACTTCTCTAATGACTAATGATGCTGGGCATTTTTTTTTTTTTTTTTTTTTTTTGCGAGTGTGCACTTCATGCTATTATTGGTATGGTTCTATTTACAAATGACATTTTGCTATTTGTGTTTTTCATATGAATCCTTTTGTTCCTATGTTCCTCCTTTATTCCTTTATTTCATGTTAAACACGCTTTTGAATATCACTTAATTTCCTCTGTTTATTTGTTGGTACTGAGGATTAAACCCAGATTCTTGTGCATGCCAAGCACATACTCTACCACTGAACTACACTCCAAGTTTTGCTTAGTTTTTGTCTATTTTTTATTGTATGTGTGGCATTTTGATTGTTATATGTATCACATTATACTTCAAGTTAATACTGACTTCATTTTGGCAAAAAATAGCAAATATGTTTGTACACATCTCTGCTTCCTGTCGCTTTCTAATTTTATTCATATGACATTTTTATATTTAATCAGTTTAACAATATAATGCCAGAGTTATTGCTTTATACCTTATATATTTTAAAATAAAACATGAGAAGCACACACTTTTTAACTATCTACCCACATATGTATCCTTTCTCCTTATAGAATAGAGTTCCTACCATGTGCAATTTCCTTTCTGTATGAACTTTAGTTTCCTGTAGGATAGATATGATGACAAGAAATTAAATTTTTGTTTATCTAAGACTGTTTTTAACTGAGCCTTCATTTTTGAAGGATAATTTCTTCAGTTAGTCACTGAATTATTCATTGATAGTTTTTTCTTTTTCTTTTTTTTTTTACTTTTGGTTCATTAAATGTCATTACATTGTCTTCTAGCCCTTCATTCTTTCTGAGAACTCAGCAATTAATTCTAGTGTTGTTCTTCTATAGTAATGAGTTATCTTTCCCTTGCAACTTTCAAAGTTTTGTCACTGTCTTTGAGCAGTTTGAGCATCATGGTCTATTGTGAATGTCTTTGTGTTGAGCCTAATTGGAATTCCATTTTTTTCTCTAAATATAGTACTCCAATCCTTTGTCTTTCTCCTCTCTGTTTGGTGCTCTCATTACACATGTGCTTGTCTGCTTGATGTCTCATATGCCTTCAAGGTTTTATTTCTAGTCAAACTTATTCCTCTGTTCTTCAGGATGGATGATTCCTATTAATCTCCATTTCTGAGTTCATTGATTCTTTTTCTTTTTTTCCTTTTTTCAATTTTTCAATTTGTTCTTTTTATTGTTTTTTATTTCAAGGACTCAAAAATAGGGACTCAAATAGAGAAACAGTCTCCTTTTCAATTTGTTTTTTCATGACAGTAAAATGTATTTTGACATATCATACATACATGGACTATAACTTCCCATTCTTGTGCTTAGACATAATATGGAGTTACAAAGTTGTGTATTCATATGTGAACATAGGAAAGTATGTCTGATTCATTCTACTGTCTTTCCCACCCCCATGTCCCTTACCTTCTCCCCATTCCCTCAGTCCAATTTGGTGAACCTCCACGCCCCCCATCCTCCCCATTGTGAGTCAGCATCCACATATCAGAGAGAACATTCGGTCTTTGTTTTTTGGGGATTGGCTTATTTCACTTAGCATGATAGTCTCCAGATCCAGGCATTTACCAGCAAAGGCCATAATTTCATTCTTCTTTATGGCTAGATAATATTTCATTGTGTACCTTTTTTTTTTTTTTTTTTTGGCTATGGCAAATCCTTCTGGCAAGCCCATCTAGCAAAATTTTCATTTCAGGTAATGTCCTTCTCTTCTCTATAGTTTGCATTTTCACAATTTCCATTTCTCTATTTGAGTCCTTGAAGTAATATTTTCTTTTAATTTCCTGAGCATATTTCTAGAAGCTGTTTGAAGTCTCTGTCTCCCACACCTAACAGTGGGATCACTCTAAGTCAGTTTCTATTTACTGTTTTCCCACGTTTGCACCACTCTTTCCTGTTTCTTTGCATGTCTCATTTACCACCTTGTCTGAAAACTGGACCTTTTAGATAATATATCTAACAATACTGGGTTCTGATTTACTTTTGGGGGGGGTCTATTTTAAATTAATTAACTTGGAACTGCACAGTGGAATATGTTTTCTCCCATGGTATGAGGTGGTGATGTCTCTGCTCTGTTTTTAGTTTTAATTTTTATTTTTCTTTAGTCTGGCTTGCTAGTGTTCATCCCTGTGTCTGTGCAGCTTAGTGGTCAGCTGATGATGTGGGCAGAGACTGTGATCAAACCTGGGCCTGTAAGGCCTCCACTCTGTGCCAACCCATCTATGTGTGTAGGTTGGGGAGAATATTTGAGGTTCAGCAAGATCCTAAGTCTCCCTGTTTTTTACTTTCTAATGGAATCTTTAAGCTTAACCTTTCATATGCCTATGTTTCAGCCAGCCAGGTGAGGAGCTTATCTAGTCCATGAATCTCTGGCTTCCAGGATCTTATGTTTCACCCTCCTCTTTAATTTTAAACTGATATATAAAAATAGTGCATTTGGGTTATCATGTGATATTTTGACACATATATACATTGCATAATGTTTAAATCAGGTTAAATATATTTGTCTCTTCAAATTTATCTCCTTTTGGTGATGTTCAATTTCCTTTTTTCTAACTTTTTGAAATATATAGTACATTATGGTTATCTATAATCATCCTACTGTGCAATTGTATATCAGAACTTCTTTTATTTTTAAAAATTAGATCTTTTAGATAGATATGACCGTAGAGTGTATTTGGACATATTATACATATATGGAGTATAATTTAGGAACCCATTCTTGTGGTTGTACACAATGTGGAGTTTCAATGGTTGTGTATTCATATATGAACATAGGAAAAAGTTATGTCAAATTCATTCTACTGTCTTTCCTATCCCCATCCCTTTCTCTTCCCTTTATTCCCCCTTTTTCTAATGCAAAGAACTTCTATTCTTCTCTCCTTATTATCCCTTACTGTGTGTTAGCATCTGCATATCAGAACATTTGGCCTTTGAATTTTTGGGATTGGTTTATTTCACTTAGAGTGATAGCCTCCAGTTCAATCCATTTACTGGCAAATGTCATAATTTCATTCTTCTTTATTGTCTAGTATGAGATAACTGTATGTGGGTTTATCTCTGTGTATTCTATTCTGTTTCATTGGTGTTCATGTCTGTTTTATTGCTAATACCATGCCATTTTTGTGACTATAGCTCTGTAGTATAATTTAAGGTCTGGTATTGAGATGCCTCCTGCTTCATTTTTCCTGCTAAAGATTGTTTTGGCTATTCTGGGCCTCTTATTTTTCCAAATGAATTTCATGACTGCCTTTTCTATTTCTATGAAGAATGTCATTGGAATTTTAATAGGAATTGAATTAAATCTGTATAGTGCTTTTGGCAGTATGGCCATTTGACAATATTAATTTTGCCTATCCAAGAACATGGGAGATCTTTCCATCTTCTAAGGTTTTCTTCAATTTCTTTATTTAGGCATACCAGAACTTCTTACTCCTATTTATAACTTAATCCCTTGATTGACCTCTCTCTACCTCTCACTTTTCCCTACCCTCTCTAGCCTCTAATAGCCATCATTCTACTCTGAACTTCTATGAGATCAATGTTTTCCTCCCATATTCCACATACTGGTGAGATTATAGGGTACTTGTCCTTCTGTACCTGGCTTATTTCACCTAACATGATCTCCAGTTTCATCTGTGTTGTGGCAAATAACAGATCATTTTCTTATGGCTGAATAGTATTCCATTAGATATGTGCCTGTTTTCCTATTCATTCATTGATGGTTGTTTCCATTTCTTGGTTATTGTTACAAATTGCTAAAATTGACACTTGAGTGAAGATGTCCCTTCCACATGCTGAGTTCATTTCCTTTGAATATGTACCTAGTAGCAGGATTACTGGTTTATAATATTTGTATTTTTAATTTTTTGAGGCACTGACATGCTGTTTTTCTTAATGTCTGTACTAATTTACATTCCCACCAATAGCTGTAGAAGGGTTCCCTTTTCCTCACATCTTTGCTTGCATTTACTTTTAGTCTTTTGGATAATAGCCTTTAAAAAAATAGAGTAAGGTACTATCTCATTGTGGTTTGGATTTTCATTTCCTTGAAGATCATCAGTGAGGCTGAACTTTCTTTAATATATCCATTGGCCATTCATGTCACCATTTGAATAATGTCTATTTAGGTCTACTGCCCATTTTTAAATTAGATTGTTTCTATGCTGTTGAGTTTTTTGAGTCCTCTGTATATTCTGGATATTAACCCCTTGTCAAATGTATGGTTTGCAATATTTTCTCCCATTCTGGAGGTCATCTCTTCACTCTTTTTCCACATTACTTTTTTATTGGTTCATGGCTTACCTTGGACTAGCTATTGGCAGGACTCCCTGGTTCATTTCCTAATAAATCCATTACTTTTTGTTGACAAGTCAATGGTTGTTTTCCCTCTCTTCCAAACCCAGCCAGTCTCTGTAGTAGAAAAGCTGATTGTCACAGTTAGCCCCACATTGGTTCAACTACTCTTCTTGCCAACAGAGCTTGAGAGCAAAAGTGATGGGTGCAGTCTCTGGCAAGGACACAGACCACCCCCCCACCAACTGATTGTAATTGAAGTTCTAGCATAAACTATTTTTAAGAACAAATACTACTCCATTTACTGTCTATCATGGATCAGAATTCAGAATCCTTAAATGAGCATCTGACAGTTTTGTCCTATTTCGTGCTTCCTTTTTTTTTTTTTTTTGGTGGACAGGATTTACTAACCACTTCATACCACCATAGCTAAAGCTTCTCCTGTCCTTAATCTTTCTGAACACATTTAAACATGGTTATTTAAAGCCCATTTGATAACTCAGATATCTGGGTCCCTATGTGTATATCTATTTTTATTGTTTTTGTTTTCTATGACGTGGTATTTCCTAATGAGCCTGATTTTTATTTTAAATGCAGATGTCACACCTGCAAATCAAAAACTAGTCTAAAGGTCAGAGTGATGGTGGTGTCTCTCAACCAGGTGCTGGTTCTTATGATAGGCACTAGAAATCTCACATCACCTCCATCTCATGTCAATGACTGGGATCACTTGAAGTATGGATTACTTTCGGTCATGACTAATTTACTTAAGGCTCAGTCTTCTTCCTACAATACCTCTTTCTCTTCAGAAGTTACCAGAATGACTCAAAGTTACTAGACTCAACTTTGCTTAGCTTCTCTGCCTTTCAGTTTTCCTTTTCAGTTTGCTTTTAGGAAAAGCAGCTTCAAATACCAGACATACCACTCTAGGTATTCTTTTTCTCCCAAATCATTGTTTTGTACTCTGATGTCTTCAAGTGATTGAAAAAATAATTTTTTAAATCCAACTTTTTCTAGTTGTTTCTCTTTTGGAAAGTTGATGTGAATGGCTTAGTTCATTATTAGAATCTCTCAACCTACTTGCTAGGTGTCAATTCAGATTTTCATTCATTTATCTTCTTAAACTTACATATGGATTTGGTACTCTGTGTGGATGATACCAATATTTCAATTCAGTTCTTTTTTAGCTCTGATGGTGTCATCTGCTGCTTTGGCAGTCCTAACTACTGCTTTCTTTTCCTGTGTGTTTGGTGATTTTTTTTTTAATAGCATGAGCTCACATATCTTGAAACTTTATTTGTGGAATTCTTCCATGGCTGAGTTGACATGAGTTCCTCAAGGGGGATTTTGTTGCTTCTGTGTGGTTCCTGTGTGAAGCTTCTCAGATTCCTATACCATTTCATACACAGATCCTAGGAAAAGGCCAGCTTGCAATTTTCAATCCTAGAGAACTATTTACTTATTTTTAAAAATCTCTATTAAGAGCCCATGTTAGTGACAGGTTGAAAGTATGCTCAGGGAGGGTGGCACTTGGGCTTGTTTCTACTTCAACCTTGGACTGAGCCAACACCAGCTTATAAGGTTTGTAGTGAGGATTTTCTTCTGTCCCTGGGCCCTCAAAAATATGATATGCAGAACTACTGCTTCACCTGATGGCAGATCCCTTCTGGAAAAATCAGCTGCAGGGCTCTGCTTCCTTGGTTGGCTTCCTACTGTCACTTAGTTTAGGGTGTTTTAATATTTCTTACTTTCTTTTTTAAAAATGTTTTTATTGATGCATTACAATTATATATAATCCTAGGATTCACCGTGACATGTTCATATGTGCACATAACACAATTTGATCAAGTTCTTTTTCCATTACCTCCTCTTTTCCTTCCTTTCTCCCTACCCATCCCTTTCCTCTACTGTTCTCCCTTCTATTTTTGTGAGCTCCCTTTTTTATTCCTTTCTTCTCTCTAGCTGTATTTTATTTTCTGGCTAGCATGTCATTGCATTTAAAGGAAATTTAAAACCTTTATTCAACACTGTAAGTGGATTTTAGAGAAAGGGTCTCTACTTTCCTCTACTGTTCCTCTACTGTTCTCCCTTCTATTTTTGTGAGCTCCCTTTTTTATTCCTTTCTTCTCTCTAGCTGTATTTTATTTTCTGGCTAGCATGTCATTGCATTTAAAGGAAATTTAAAACCTTTATTCAACACTGTAAGTGGATTTTAGAGAAAGGGTCTGTTTGCATTCCCAGCCCACTATCGGGTTAGTTATGTCTGCTGCTGGTTTCTTTCCTGTTTGTCTCCCAGTAGAGAGGGCGACAGTGGTTAAGAGTACAGCCCAGCCGGGTTGTTTAGCTCCAAATCCCAGTTCCTGTGATCATTCACTAGGTATCCTTGGCCAAACTGCTTAACCTGAGTTTGTCACTGACCCAAGATAGGATCATTGGGAAGATCATTTAGGCAGAGCTCCTAGGATGGTGCCTGCCACTGCACTCGCTGTTCGCTCTGGCGATGCAGAACACTGTGGCACACTGACCTGATCTTGGACATCTTCATCACACAACTCCAGCTGCATAATACGCTCAAAAGGCCGGAAGAGTGCTTCGTTGAAGTGAAAATGAGGCAGCTCGTTCCAGTCAGTGAGGACCTCCGTCAGGATGTCGTGGATAAAGGAAACTGCCTTCTGGGACACATGTCTCTCCTTGTGGCAGGCAGCCTACACAGTGAAGGAGAGAGTGGGACACCAGGGGGACATTAGCAGGAAGAATGAGTTTGCAACAGCTTTTCCAGCCCACCTCATTACACTGAGGCATTAAGTTTCTAGCAATTTTTTTCTTCTTCGGCATGACAATTTTCTTGGATGGCACAGAACATGCTCACTGTAAAGACAGCAGAACCTAGTCATGAAACTGCTCATGGTCCCATCGTTAGCCATGTCCTGAACATGAAGATCAGGTGAATAATCTGTCCCTCAGTGAGGTGGGTTGCAACAAGAGTTCGGATTGGTTCACACCTCCTTATAGCTGCACCCTTTAGAGGTCCTCTCTCACAATGACCTGAACTTGGACGTGGGACTTTCTTTGGTCAGCGATATAACAGTGAACATTATGTAAGTAGAGAATTGAAAAGTAGTTGTGATGTGGGGTTTGCTCTCTTGATGTTCTTGGGAATTCTATGAATGCCATGTGAACAGAAGTTGGTCTGTTGGAGGTTAGTTTACATGAAAGGTCATGCACAGAGGGACCAATTTGCTCAGCCTTCCCAATCAAGGTACCATGAGCCAGTTGGTCATGGTCTTTGAATCAGCTGACCAAATCGGCTAAGCCTGGCCAAGACAGGAAACACCCAGATGAGTCTTCCTCAAGTTTCTGACCCACAGAATCATGAGCTAAACAAGTGATTGTTGTTTGAAGCTGCTAGGCTTATGGGGTGATTTATTACTGTATAATATATAGCTGATACACTCTCATGTGACAAAATTGATATTTCTACTCCTTTATCCTACTAGAATGTTCTCAGGTTAGGAATTAAGTTCCCCCCAATTCTTTATTGTGCAACATGACTTTACCAGGTAAGTGCTGAAAGAATAGCACCATTCTTAGGAGGCTACAGCACTTTTATTCTTAATGGGCTAAGAAAAGACCACTGTAAAATGGGACAACACTTCTCTCTGGCCATTTAGAAGGAGGCAGGCATCCCATATTAAGATGCTTAGAGATAGAGGAGCCACAAAGTTTATCCTACAAACTGCTTTCTTGGAGAGCAGAAGGGTCTTGGTGTTAATTTTGTTGGGAAAATAAGGGCATGTGGTTCCCCTGAGAGAACACTCTCCTGAGTAAGTTATTAGAAAAAAGAGAGTGGCAGGAACCAAAAACATTGTTATATTAATGTGTAAAAGTGAAGATATTAGGAACCCTCTGTTTGTTTTACTTATTTTTTTTTTCTTTTGCTACCAGGATTAAACCCAGGGGTGCTTAGCCACTGAGCCACATCCCCTGTCCTTTCTTTTTTTATTTATTTATTTTTTTATTTTGAGACAGGGTCTCACTGTGTTGCTTAGGGCCTTGCTAAGTTGCTGAGGCTGGTTTTAAACTTGTGATCCTCCTGCCTCGGCCTCCTGAGTTGCTGGGATTACAGGCGTGTGCCAACATGCCCAGCCCCAGCTCCAGACTCAGACTGACAGCAGATCCTAAAGAGTAAAGACCTGGGGGTGCAGAGAATTGTAAAGAGAGCGGGCCACAGTGGGACCAGGATGGCACTGCCCTTTGGGGTGAGTCTTTGGACACCTCAAGGTGCCAAGGGAGAACAACTGTGCTAGTGAGCAGGTGGTAGGGGAGTTCCTGCTGCCCCATGGCCACCATGCTCTTTGCTGACAGCCGCCCTGAGGCTGCTTTGCGGCAGGACTTCCTGCACTAGTGGCCCAGCCTCTTCCCACCTTCCAGGCTCACCTCCACCAGGTGTGGGGCCACAAGGCTCCAGCAGCGCATCACATGCAGCAGGGGCCGGGCCTTGCTCCGCACGATCCTCAGCATGGCGTCCCCCAGGCGGAACAGGTGAAGCGCGCTTTTGCGGTCTTGGGTAGATTTAACTTCCCCTACAGGAAGGCAGGACATAAAAGCCAGAAAGCCCACACTTGAAAATCACTGACCTATTCAAATCAGAGGGAGAACAGTTGAGAATCAAGGCACTGTTCTCAGACCAGAGGACTCTTCAGCACAGGTTAACCAACAAGAGGGGATGACCCGCCACTCAAAAAAGACCAGGTGGTACACTCAGCAAGGCCAGCACCTCTCTCTCGTTCACCACCATGTCCCAGTCCCTGGGATGGGACAGGCATGAAGAATATTTGTTAAAAGAAGGAATGAAGTCGTAGTCAGGTAGGTGGCTGGGGAGTCAGACTGCCTGGGCTCAGGTCCTTTCCACCATTTAGGGGTTGTACCTTGACGGGCCACAGATTTCTTTCTAGCCCCTAATTATCTTCTCGGTGGGACTGTGGGTACTCATGCCTAGTTCTTAAAGTCGTTTTAAGGGTTAAATAATGTGATAATACACAGTAAGTGCTCAGCTTCAGGCCTGGTACATACTAACAGATGAGTGCTTTTTGGCTATTGTGGTCATGGTTACCGTCACCCTCTGCCAATCCTTAACAGCATTTCAGCAGGTTGGTCACTTTCAGAGCAGGTCAGGTCCTTTTTCTAGGTAGTCATGTGCTGCCATTTAACCTGCTCTGTGTGGCTCCAGTATAATTTTTGCCTACTCTGGTTTCTTGATACTTCTTTGCCACTGTCACCCTACTTTTCCCCACTTCCTTCTTGGACATGTCCTATCGCCACCCTGTGCATCCTCCAGAATGCTGATCTTTATCTGGCTTGTCCAACCACTAGGCTCCTTTCTAATTGGTCATGCCAACAGACTTCAGAATAGCAGTCATAATAACCCACAGACATTTACTGAACCAGACACCATGTTGGTTCTTTACATCTTTAACCACTTTAAATCAACCTTAAGAAGTAAATATAATAATTGCCATTTTATGGGGTAGAACACTGAATGCCTGAAAGATAAATGACATGCTCAGATGATGCAGCTGGAAAGTAGCAAAGGCAGCACTTTAATTCAGATCTGATGGACCCCAAAGCCAGAGCTCCTTCTACTGGCTTGCCACCTCTTCCGGATCCTGCTCATTATTTCTCTGTCAGCTCAGAGCTTCCTGTTTTCTCCAATGCCAAAGACTCTGAAGGCTACCTCTGCACTCAGAGATGCTCCAGAAGTCTGATGGCTTTATATAGCTAAGGTTTGAAAGTCGATTAAAAACTAGTGGGGGAAGGATGGTGGTTGGTTCTCAAATCAAAATCTACAGCAAGCATCATCAGGCTAAATACCTCAGAACCTCAGATTCCTAAGATTGAAGGGATCTCGGTGATTATACAGAGCAGACCACCACTTTCCAAGGTGTGTCCCCAGCACACAAACTCTGTGAGCAACATGCCACTCATTTGGAACTCTGGGGAAATTGGATACAATTCTTTTCCTCCTTCCATGGGGCTGGCCTTCAAGAAGCCTTTCCTCTTCACTGGGCCTCATCTGTGAAGGCAGTGATACTGACCCATCTTTAGTAGGATAAGCCTGAGAGCTGTTTCCTAAGAAAAGGATAAAGCTTCTGTTAGCCCTTCTGTTCTTCTCTTCTACCACCCTTTCTGAAATCAATGGCTGCTCTGCAAGATGGCTGGACTGAGGTGAGTATGGGTATGTGATATGGAGAAGGGCCCCCGCCCCCATGTGATGCAATCTGCCACACAGTTTCAACATCACAAGCACAGACCTTAGCAGAACAACCCATCAGCTCCAGGCCAGGCAGCAGCATCAACGGAATGCGTTACCCTTTACATACAGTGCCTCAAAACTGAAAGACGAGCTTGCACTTGAACTTCCCTGGTGTGACTGTGTGAGAAGGAAATGTGAACTCAAATCTCAGTTGTGCTGCTGGCATCAGAGACCTGGGATGTTTCCTGCTGAGTTCTGGGAAAGAATTACCTGGCATTGCCAGAGAGTAATCGACTGTATCCGTAACAGAGTGGAAAAGCTGGGACTGCGATGCTTTCTTCAGCTGGTAAAGGAAGCCTCCCAAAGCCATTAGGTTCAGCTTGTCTGTAGCATCTTCAAAGAGTCTGGGTGCAAATGGAGGACATCTGTTATTTGCAAACAATTCATCAAGGTCTCTATGGCAGAATGATTATGGTAATTTTGTTGAAGTGATTAATGAAAATGCTGGAAAACACTGTAGACAAATGCGTGGTATTATTTTATCTATTCTACTATGCACAAATGTGTGCTAACTATGGGATGATGATTCAAAGGGTACAAAGCACATTAAAAAAATCTTTGTGTCTTCAAGGTAATAAAGTAATTGAGGGTGGAATCCTTTGAATTAGCTTCAATTCCATCAGATATATATATTTTAAAACCCAGTAAATTAACCAAGAGGCTTCTGTCTGATTGATGAATGTAACACTGGGCCTGGTGCTGAGAAAGATACAAAAAGTAGTTAAGAACATATACCCAGAGCTATATGGGAGCTCAAGTATCTTTTGGAAGGGTGGGGTGGAGCACAAGGGTAGAGCTCAGGGGAGTGCTTGGCATGTGTACGGTGCTGGGTTCCATCCCCAGTCCACACCAGCACACAGAATGCTAATATAATGAAAAGAACTTCCTAGCCAGTTGTTCTTGTTTCCCATGCAGCTGGACACAGACATTTCTAGCAGAAGGATTTAGGAGTCAAGGGGGTAGCACAAAGGTGGGGGGAGGATCCCTGGGGCCCTGGAATGAGAAGTATAAAGGTCAGATCCTAGTTTCATGAGACCACAGTGAGGAGGGAGGCAAGCCAGTCTGATGTTGCTCTTGGGTCCCAGCCTGTGGGGCCACCAGAGGGCAAGTGGTGCTGAGGGATGCCATGTGCAGTTTGAGGGGAAGCATCATTAATAAGAAAAGGGGTCCCGAGCCTTTTTCAAGGAGTAAAATTAGGTGTAAGATGGGAATTCATAGATTAAATATTTACAAATTACTGAAATTAACACATTTTGATTAATGTTTTGTGATTCCAATTTTGATGCCATTGGCTTCGAGTGCCACTAACCGTTTCTTGCCCTGTATTCCAGTAAGAAAACAAGGTACATGTTATAACCCCACCTGACACCTTCATATCACTTCCCAGATGCCAAAACACTTTCATGGCCAACTTGTTGAGTTGAAATGACTGCACTGGTTGTACATGTTCATATTATATGCATGAGTGGAGACACTGCATCGCAGTGTGACTATTTCTATAGGTATGACTGGTCCGTGTCAAAGCTAGGACAGGAAGTCAGGACTGCCTGAGCCCCAGACCAGAGAATGCTCAGTCCACATTCCTGGCCACTTCCTGTCTGTCCTCTCTAAATAACTTTGTGGTGCCAGTTCTGTGAAGCCTGGGGCATGATGACCACATGCCAAGGAGTTAGATGAGGTGTGTCACGGGGATCAAAGCACCTTCACCATCAGGAAGTGTCACCAACTAGTTGGGGCCATTGTTGATTTTCCCTTAACATGGTTATTGTGTGTTGATCGATAACATATGCTCCTGAGCGTGGGATTTTGTGAACGGTGAAAATCATAAAAACGGTGGATTTTTACTGTTTGCCAAGTTCTAGTCTAGGTGGTGTTAGGTGTACTGATGAATTCAACCTCATAATTACCCTCTGGGCAAGTTACTTGTAAAAATCACCCTATTTTACTGATGAGGAAACCAGGGCCTGGGAGGTGAAGCTGCCCGAGATGCCAATCAGGTGAACCTCAGGTAGCCTACTTCACCCCTGAGGACAGTCACCAGAAATCAGGTCCTTCTGAGGAGGGGTGTGGTGAGACAGAACTGCTTGAAAAATACAGAAAGGGGTTTAAATGACTGGCAAGCTAGTCAAGTTGTCCCTGGGCCAATTGTGGGACCACACAGGTGTGGCATCCTCCTTGGGGGTGTGGGACAGGGCATACCTGTCAGCCTGGGTGGACAGGCTGAGCACCACCTTGGCTGCACTGCTCCCACTCATGAGGCTGCCACCGCGGAAGTCCGAGGCCCGGCCCCGGCTGCCTTCGCGGACCAGCTCTTGGATGGAGAGGGGCTGGACCACGGGGGCTGTGCTCAGGGAGGGCCCCTGCTCCAGGCTCTGCTCCTGGGAGGGACCCTCACTCTCAAGGTCCCCAAGGAGTCCAGAGCCCCCGGGTGCCTTCTGGGGCTGGCTGATGGTCAGAGGTGGCTGCGAGGCGCCGTCGCTGAAGTGGGTATGCTCCAAGGTGCCCACGTACTCACACACCCTGGAGAGAGCCAAAGACAAGCAGCTCTTAGGTGCTGCAGCTCATCGGGCCATTTCACCTCCACCCCACAGTGAAACACAAAGGAAATTCAACCAGCTCTGCAGTCTGCCCCACTCCCCCCACTCAGTCAGTCCTGTCTTCCTTCTCTCCCATACCTATAAATATCTATCCATGCATGCACACATTAAAAAAAAAAATCTTTTTTTAAGTTGGACCATACAGGCTTCAAATGGGTGAGGGGTTCCTCAGATTCTCTCAGTCATCACCCTGTGCTGGGAGAAAGAAGGGCAAAGCAGCCCAGTTCACCCACTTTATCCTGCCCAACTCACTGTGTGTCTAGACTCAGGCTATGTGAGCTTGTTCCTCCAAGGGACCCTCTCCGCCTCCATATAGTGCTCTGATGAGGAGCTGGACGTGTTTCCTTACTGTAGGATCCTACAGCTAGCTCAGGGTGGACAGGCCCTCCTGCCATAAGGGCCAAGTCCTGCCTGGTCCTGATAGCTCCACATAGCTCATGGGGGTTGAGATACGGGGACTTGGGACAGTCCCCTAATATGGCAACAGTGTGTGCAACTGCCAACTTGCAGTGTCTGTTCCCAATTGAACTTGGGACGAAGATGCTTCATAAGAGGTCTCTCATCTCAGAATAATCCAGTCACTGAGGAAGGACACCTGCTTAATCCAGGGGATTGTTTGTAATCAGACTTTTTTGATCCCACACACATTGCTGGTTTTCCTTGTTGGCCACCAGTCTGCATACTGAAGCCTGTCTTGCCCAGGCTGATTTACTCTGGTCCTTTCACACCTTCCTTTCAAGTTGGTTGGCTTTTTAACCCTTGAATGTTCCATGTGCTTTCCCCTTTGAAACTCAACAAACACTTGTGGCTGCCTTTGGTTTGGTGATGTCAAACTGAACCCAAATCTGGCTGGTGCTCTGGGCTGTTGCCCTGATGCTCCTGGCTCACTTGGTGTGAGGTCTCAAGGCCTCTGCTGCGGGGAATAAGACACAGCCTGTCCCATGCCTGTTTGGTGAATGGTGCTCCTGCCATTGAACGGGGTCTGCCTTGATGCCTAAGTGTGGGGAGCAGTACTTTTGTCTTAGTCACGGGTGAACTTGGACTCTGTGGTTTTCACCTTACAGGACTGTGCACTATATAATTGATGGGAGTTTATTTTCGTTTTGATACTACAAAGTTCAAAGGCAAATTTTTGAAATGTCTTTGGCACAGAAGACCTATTTTTCTTTTGTCTAGTTGAATTAAAGAAGGCGAATTAGGTATTTTATATAAACATGCATGCTATCTAAAATCCTTCTTTCAGTAAAGAGGATATAGATAAACATGGCAATGTTGTGTTGCTGACAGTACCATTTCTACATTTTCCACAGTACTTACTTATGTGGTCTTCTTCCATCCTTTACTTAAGAAATTGACTTTTCCTCCCGGGTATAACACACCTGCCTCTCTTGACAATGTCGACAATAGATAAGTCACAATTCCCTAAATCCAGTTCTGTCCTTCCGCTCTCCAAAACACACATTAAGTGGGGCCTTTAGAGCGTCCTTCTCTTTTTCTCTCTCCTCTGGAGTGTATTCAAACTCAGGGAACAATCCTAATCCATTTAAGAGCTGGGAGACCCTGGAGTCTGCCCTCTCCGCCGCCCCTGGGGCCTCCCGAGGCAGGGCTGGTGCCATGGAGAGGGGTGAGATCCCGTCATGCACCTGAACACGTGTGGCCAGCAGTCCGGGTTGTGGCTTCCCATTTCCAGGCCTACGCTGAGGATGGCATCCATGCATAAGACGTGGGCTGTGTGCAGCCACACCCCCTGCACCTTCCCCATCTGCTCCAGTTTCTGCTCCACTTTTAGTTTCACTGTGTCAGAAAGACATTATTAAAATAGCAGTCTGAATGAGGGAGACAGAAAGGGAGAGAGAAAGGATGGAAATGAACAACGGTGTCGTCATGCAAGGGCGAAAGGGAAACGAGACTTCACTGGCAGCGAACGCTTCTCTAGCCCGTCCCCAGGTCCATGCAAACTACCCATCAGAGAGGCCCCATTCAAACTGGTGACCCCAACTCTGGCTCTGAAGTCAGACAGATCCTGAGCTGGTCAGTGCAGATCCTCCCCGCCCACCCAAGGACTGATTCAGGCATAGCAGTGTAGATGGGCTTCATAGGCCAACTCCAGCTAAAGCCGTCTGTGCCCAGAGCCTTCACCCTCCAACTGTGGGCTCAGTTTGGTACTGCAGAGGAATCCCTGGCAGTCTGGAAGTTCTGAGAGTGTTGAATGTTCTACTTTTATTGCAGTGATCGTCTCACAGTCAACTATGTGTGTACATTCTGATCACCAGGGTGACTTCTTTATAACTGAAAATTAGCATATCATTTCACTCCCCGAGTTTATATTATATATGAGAGCAAATTATTATAATTATAAATGACTAGCTAGGCACAGTGACACATGCTTGTAATCCCAGTGGCTCAGAGGGCTGAGATAGGATCGCAAGTTCAAAGCCAGCCTCAGCAAAAGTGAGGCTCTAAGCAACTTAGTGAGACCCTGTCTCTAAGTAAAAAATACAAAACAGAGCTGGGGATGTAGCACAGTGGTCAAGAGCCCCTGAGTTCAATCCCCTGTACCCTGCCACTCCAAAAATAATAATTATAAATGTCTAATGAGAAAGGATGCAGGCAAGACAAAACAACAACAACAACAACAACAACAACAACAAAAACCCAAAAAACAAAACACAGTGTTTTCCTTGAATAAAGAATTCAAGTTCCTAGAGTTGTGTGTTAACAGTGATGATCCAAGACCAAGAAAGACAGCTAGCTGACTTTAAAGAACTCGGAACCATATTTCTGTTGTAAAGAACAAAGTGATTTTTAGCAAAATGTCACTTGTCTCATAAATGTGATACAGATTTAATTTCTTACTTATTTATAACTAGAATACTTTGGATTTTGGTTTTGTGACTTTTTAGAGAACTGTAAATGTAAGGATTTTTGTGTGGCTCATGATTGAACAATCCATAAGTAAAATTGGGAAATCATTTTTTTTTTTTTTTTAGTGGACATTAGGGATCTGTGAGAACTTCCTTGCTTTCAAATGGATCTTTAAATCGTACTCAAGATTGAGCACACTCACCTACGTTGTTTTTCTCAGCTAAAAGTGTACAAGTGATTCTGTGATGAGTGTTTTCACACATCTGGTGGTATTAGTGCAGTCTGGACTGGGCTTGCTTTTCTCCTGCTTGCTGTCTGCCTTTTATCTTCCACGGTTACTGGGAAGGTCATTCCCTTTCCTTAGGTCTAGACAATCAGAGCATCATTGACAATCCAACAAGATAAAACTCAGTCCTCTCCTGAGTCCACAGAGTTGGACTCTGACAAGAGTGAAATCTCTCAAGTCCCCCTTGTGGATTGCTTCCATCTGTTTGATTTTGCTCTTCAGAAAACTAGCCAGTCCGCCTTGCCCACTAGACCCTGAGGGGCCTTTCAACAGGCACCTCGATGATGTGCCACAGCCAGTGGCCATGAGATGACACAGGTGTAAACAGCTCAGCCAGGTGGACCTACGGACTCCTGTTAGCAGCCGATTGCACTTTTCCGGTTACCAGTAGCCAGTGTGTCTCTCACCTCTACAGGGACCTTCTGAAAGCACTGGGTACACCCCTCACCTCAAACACCCCAAGCCTGTGGCCAGAGGGACGTGTGATTAGTGGTGTACATCTGCAGTGTATCACACTTGGAATGGTGAGTGTTCGCTGGCATGTATGGGCATGTGCAAAGGGGCACCCACCATGTCCAAAGCACCAGGCAGATTCTGGCCCTTCAGCTGTTACCTTGTGCTATGGCATCGCTGGGTTCTTGGACTTCTTTTTCCTCTTTTTCTTCCTGGACACAGGAGGCAGCAGCCATCTGGGCAAGGGCTGAGGCGCAGTTGGCAGCAACCCCTTCAGAAGAAACGAACAGCTACCCCTTAACTCTGTCCTCCAGCCCCTCACCTGGCAGAGCCCCTTCTAAAGGCTTCTTCCCTGGTGAGTTCTGCAGGGCCCCCCACAGGCCCCTGGTCAGGGACACCACTCCCACAGTACCTAGGGCACAGCTCAGCCGGGCAGCCTTCCGCAGCCCATCCAGGCTCATGCAGATGGCGTCCCGTTCCTTTTGGTTCTGTTCTTTGATGCCTTCAGCCCCCAGGATGAAGGCCAGCCCTTTGGAGCTCCCTGCCATGCGGCCAGTCAGGGGGGTTGACAGCGTATCGATCAAGTTCTTCCAGCAACCAACCAGAATATAGCGAGCAAAAGCCACACCTAGAAGGTAAAGGGGTATGGGTCACTTTCCAGAGACGACAACCACCTGGCAAAGAAAAGCCTGCGGTTGGTTCTCTGGCCATCCAACTGGCCACACTGAGTTGCACGCAGTTCTCTGAGAGGAGACGTGATTCACTGGACTGTGTTGGCTTGTTTCACTTTGTGCTTACAAATAATAAATGTTGCATCATCAGCCGGATGACGCTGAGTAGCTTCCGTCAGGTACTTTTCCTGCCAAGATGCGATCCTTAGTTCATTTGTGTCACCACACGGTGATATAAGTGCTGGTAACACAAGCCTGGATAAATGTTCGTAAACTCAAGACCCAAGTCCTTACCTGCTACTGTGGAGTCGTCAATTCTCCTGCTCTGGGTGAAAGGAGACTCTGTGGAAGCTGAGGCCATCAACTGGCCACCGATGGCACTGCTCTCTAAGCCATCGATATCTGCCCAAGAAAAAAAGCAAGGTTTTCCCTAAATAAAGCACTCCAGTCAAAGCCAGATGGCCGGCACGATGGTAATTTTTCTTCGACAAATTATGTACTAAGCCCACAGCAACTTTCCCCACAACATTATACATTTCGTTTTATTCAGTCAATCCATGTTTCTTTCACTTTCAAGGCATTCTTCTGTTATCCTGTTGTATCTTTTGTATGTGAAAAACTAAAGCTAAATTCTGCCATCTCTGTTGTTAGAAAAATCTACTCATTTAAATATTTTGATTGCTGAATACTTTCCTTATTCAAGACCAGCCCATTCTTCCCAGATTTTATGTGTATGCTTACTCTAACATGGATTTTTCTTTCAGAGCTTCCTCATCAGAATTAATAGGAGAATCAGCCTCTTTGATCAGATAATTGTTTATTCTAACTGTCAAGCACAATAATAGTACATTGATAATACCTCCCAATTTTTAAGCTGTTTCCACCTAACATTTTTTTCATTTGATTGTCCAAACAACTCGAAGCAGGTAGGCAAGGCTGGGATTATATTTCTCATTTTAAAAAGCTATCATCACTTATTATAATTACTCTTCCTCTCTTCCTCTGGCAGTACTGGGGAATCAAATCTAGGGCCTCATGACGCTGGGCAAGTCTGAGCCATACCCCCAGCCCTGTGATTCCATCTCCCAGCTATTCCATCTCTTCCACAACAGCCCCAGACCATGAGGCTGGTAAAGGAAGGAATCAGACTTAGAATTTATGTCTTTCAACTCCCAATAAAGCCTCTTTCCATGACACCATACTCCTGTACTGTACAGGATCCTGAACTACTTTGTACACATTTTTGTTAAAACAAACTCCCATAGGGAATTAGCTCAACAAACCCCTCCTTAACATTCTGGCAGGAAGAAAATTAGCCTGGGGTTGAAAAGCTGGGATTCAGTCTTGGATCTGCATCAGGCAGCCTTGCAGCCCTGGGCCAAGTGCTCTGTTCTCTGGATATCAATTTCCTCACTGTAAAGACAGTAACCATTGGAGAAGGGGAACCATGTACCTGGGTGTGAAAATGGAGTTAAATGCAATGCAGGGAGGGATGGAAAAGCAAAGGAGGCTGGTATATATTTATTCTGAGTTTAAAACTTTTGCCTTGCCCCAAGAAGATGCGACTTCTTTTCATGGTGTTTTAGAATTGTTTCACTGTATCTTTGATTCTTACAAAACTTTTAAGAATCCTGAAGACTTCTGGTCAACATGTTAGAAAATTTAAAAAAAAAGGGTGGCAGGGGAGTTGTGGAGAATCTGTTTGGCTGCCAAAGTGAGAACAGGCCAGTTTCTCTGAAATTAATTTGACTTTTGATCAAATGACCTAAAAGCATTTGCCAAAAATGGTCATAAATCTAAGTTACAGTATTTCCTATATGCTAGGTACAGGACTGATGGATTGGAGTATGTGGAGTTTATTTAAGCACTAAACTTCCACGAGTCTACAGAGGGTTTTGACATGGCATCAGGAATGGCCACTTGGTGCCATATTGATGATCATATTGCTGCTACTGCTTCTTGTACATAATGAAGCAATCAGACAGAAGTTTCCAGACCTTAGGTTAACTGCTGCTCAAATTCACATGCTGCTTCACATCTGGAATTTACTGCTAAGATTCATGAAAACTCCTTTTGTCAAATTCTTGTGAAAAGACTATTTTTCTATCATTAATCTAAAGCTAAATAAATTTTCTATGGATGTAGTGATTGAACTTACTATTCCATTATAAAAGAGGTGACTGATTGATGGTATTTGATGAATATGGCCACTGTGAATGGTCTGTTGCTCATTCTATATCTATTGAATGACCCCTTTTATTAAGCCTCAGGTAAAAGTTTCATAGACTTATTTGGCAGAAACTATGGTATTTGAAAATTGAGGAATTAGAGTTGGCATGTTGGAGATCCAAATTCCAAGGCACTTACAAGTTCTGGACAGAACCTTCCATCCCTACTGAAGGTGGTTTGTGAAAACAGATGAAAACCAAGTATTGCTTATAGATAAACTAAATAAATGTCCTAAATAAACTAAATAAACTAAATATGTATAAATAAATATATACATTATTATTTTTCAAATGAGTGTCAATACTATTGGAATCAACAAAATACAAACTGGTAACTGTCCAGTGATTTTGATCTGCAATGCTTGGGACCCAGTCTTGCTTCCCCAGCTCCATTCTTGTTCTGGAAGTAAGACTACAAATGCCACACAATGACCAGGACTCTGCCCCATGGGGACAGACTTCATTGTACGTCTTGACTTACTGCTTGATTCCTCAATAGTGCTCCATTCCAAATTCCATTGTTGGGTTCCATCTGCAACAGTCAAATCTGTCCATCTGTATAAGAGCCCCCCAGTACCAACTGCAGGCAATATGACGTGCCATTTGGCCAAAAGATCCAGCCTCCCAGATGGACCGTCCTGCCCAGTCCAACCTTGCTCCTGCCTGGTGCAGAGCTATTTAGATGTGTGAGGACACAGGACACTATAGTGAAGGCAGGGACATTTGGCGCAGGGCCTATCAGGTGGAACTGAATGGACAATTCAGATCAGACACCAGTCTGCAGTAATTGACAGAACAAACCTGAAGATCTAACTTTTTAAGATTTCTAGTGAACAGACCAGATGTCTGGATACTTCCTGATCTTTAATTGACATCATGGCTAAGTCATGAAAGACCAACAAAATCTGCTTTTGCCAAAAACAACATAAACAAAAATCCAAAAGTGCTCCACAATGATACAGAATACTGCTTTCCTTACTGTCATGAGACATTTCTAAAAGTTGAACAGGATATTAAAAACTCTGGACACTGTATGGAAAGATGCTGGGCAGGCCAGGATTTAGCATTATTGTGAATTCTGGTACAGTTGGGAAGGGAAGGGAGGAGCTCTTACATGGACAGGAAACGGGAACAAGGCCAAGTTTAAGGTCAGTGGTTTTGCACTGCTGGTCAAATCCCAGGAGCAACGAATGGTAGAGGGCCTCTATGAGCACGTAGAGCTTCCCATAATAACTCTGGGCCTGTGTCCAGAAAGCATTATGTAGCCACTGAAGAGGCCTACAGCCTTGCACCAGAGTTGAAGGTGCTACGTTTGTCCCTGTCTAGTGGGACACAGTGAACCCGACAGGTTCCCCATGGTAAAAGGACTGAAAATGCTTGTGAGGTTATATTCATGACACTTCCCTGGAACTGTCACTGACTACCAGAGAAGCTTGTGGATGTGGTTTCAAAGTCTGCTTGAAGCGCAACTTCATACCTGAAAGAGCCTTTGATTACAAGCCTTCCTACCCTGCCAAGTGGAAAGAGCCACTGACCGGTCAGCATGGTGATGAGAGGAAGGCTGTTGTCCTCCGGGCTGCCCCAGTAGCCAGCTTCTCCAAGCATGTTTCTCTCAAGCACCTGGTGGTACAGCTCCTCGATCCAGGCTTGGGAGAAGACCATCAGCACCCCGCTGGTCTGGACCTGTTTCATGAACTCTTTCTGCAGAGTGAGCACATTAAAAGGAACCCACATGTGGCTCTCTGCAAATAAACAGGCTCTCAAGCTGCCTTTTCATGTCAACCACCTCCCCTGCCACTGACTCAGGGCTTTTTAATTGAGGGTGGGGAGTGTCAAGTGGGGAGAGGCTGAGATGGAGAAGTCCCAAACTTTGCGCAGCTCCTCTCGCTTCTGGCATCGTTTGACAGACCCCTTGTACAGAGACTGTGGAAAAGGATAAGACACAGCATTTTATTTCTTACTCTGCTGGGTGGGAGGGCCACCCAGCAGAAACTGCACAGAAACTGCACAGCCACCTTTGACAGCTTCCTCTTCTCACTGCCCCAAGAGTCCAGAGACAGGATGTGCTCCCTGAAGGAGCATACACACCTCAAGGGCCACCTGACTATCCTCCTGCTCCACCGCTTACCCTTGGGAATGCATTTTTTATTAAGTAGACAAATGGCTGGTGTTTCCCTTCTGAAGATGTTGTGCATTCAGCCTTACAAACTGATATTAGAGGACACCATGGAGTGGCTTGCTCAGTTAGGGGCCCAGGTACTGCTAATCAGTGTCCTCTCAGTCAACACCCTACAGGAGCTGCTGAATGATCAGCAGTCGGCAGCCTCAGTTCTGGCTCATGGGTAGGTCTGGGAATGTTCTAGAATACCACAAAGAGGTTGTGTAACAGTACATCTTCATTTTCGGGAAAGTCCCTGTACATCTCCTGATCTCTGTGTGTTGATGTGTTTTTTTAAATGTGCTTTACACACACACGTTTGACAGTGCCACCAGATGAATTACTGCCCCATCGGCAAGATTCAGGGTTCTTCCCTGCCTACTGTCCCGTGGCCAGTTCTGGAGCTCACAGCACTATGCAAATCTCACTCCTGTGCCCTGATGCCACCATCACTTTCTGCACTTCAAAGCTGTGTCATGGGCACAACCCCTGCTACCAGTGTGGACCAGAGCACACTGTGCTGATCCTCTCCAGGCATCGAAGCTCAGCTGTGCAGCCAGGAGGCTGGAGCCTGTCCTTGGAGCAGCCACTGTGAAAGGGCACACTCACCATCATGCCAGGCGCCAGGGATGGCCGCTTCCTGTAGTAGTCACCGTGGGAGAGCTTCAGGTTGAGGAGCAGGGCGCAGTGCGCGGCTGTGTACAGGCTGTCCGCGTTCATCAGCATCTGGAAGCACAGGCTGCTGCTCCCATCAAAGCAGGGGGAGTGCATCATGCCTAAGGGGGATGCAAACAGGTGCCTGCTGAGCCCTGTGTCTGGGCAGTTGGGAACTGATCCTCATGATGGACCCTGCCTGGGGCAGTGCCTTTCTACGCCATGGTGTGGCAACAGCAGCCAGCAAGATGCTGGTAGGACCACATACACACACACGAGGAGGAGTGTGGATCTGCCTGTGCTGATTCTTGATCTGTACTTCAAAGCTGCAATTTTGGTAGAATCATTTAAGCCCTCTCTCACCTGGTTTTCCTAAAAATAGGGAGAATAACTGACTATGTTCCATCCCTGGCTCAAACTCTCCAGTGGCTTCCCATGACAATATAGCACAGCCCCAACCTCTCCCTCCCCTCTCCTCCTCACTCCTGCAGCCTCCTAACCTGCTGGCTCTTTCCTCACCACACCCACCTGGACCTGCCTCAGGAGCTTTGCATCACTTCTGTCACTCTCAGAATGGTCTCCTGAAGATCACCTGATGACCGGCTGGCTCCTTTGATTCTTTCAATTCTTAGTTCAAGTGTCAGTTTTTCAGAGCTCTTCCTTTCAATTCCAACTAAACAGCATCCCATCACAACCTTCATATTCTACTTCCTCACCCTGTTTTTTTGTTTTTTGTTTTTGGTACTGAAGATTGAACCCAGGGGCCCTCAATCACTAAGCCACATCCACAGAGCTGATTTTTTAAAAAAAATTATTTAGAGACAGGGTCTCACTAAGTTGCTGAGGATCTTTCTAAATTGCTGAGGCTGGCTTTGAATTTGCAATCCCTCCTGCCTCAGCCTCCTGAACTGCTAGGATTACAGGTATGTGCCACTGCACCTGGCTCACTCTGCATTCTTTATGCCTCAATGACATTTATTGTATCCCACACTATACTAATAACGTGTTTAATTTCTGCCAGCACCACTATTACATAAGACCTATAAGAAGGTATGACTTCACTAGTTTTGTTCGTTACAGAATCCCCAGTGCCCAGAACAGTGCCCGACACATAATAGACCTTCACAAATTTTTGTTGAATGACTGAATAAGAATGAATGAACAGACTATTATGAGAATAAGAGGCAACCATGCATGTAAGATGATTAGGGAAGTTACTCTTAAATACAAACTTTTCAAAAAACTAAATGTAGAATTTCCATATGATCCAGCCATTCCACTTCTAGTTATATTTCCAAAAAAAAAAAAAAAAAAAAAGCAGGGATTTGAACAGCATAACTCCCAATAACCAAAAGGAGGTAACAACCCAAGAATCTAGCAATGGACAAATGGGTAAATAAAAGCTGGCATGTATATAAATGAAATATTATTCAGCCATAAACAGGAATGGGAGTTCTGGTACCTACTACAGCATAAATTAACCATAAACACATTAAGCTGGGGTGGAGTTGTGGCTCAGTGGTAGAGCACTTGCCTCTCACGTGTGAGGTACTGGGTTCGATCCTCAGCACCACATAAAAATAAATAAAATAAAGGTATTGTGTCCACGGACAACTAAAAAGGAAACATTATGCTGAGTAAAATAAGTAAATATGTATGATCCACTTATATGAAGTACCTAGAATAGATAAATTCATAGAGATAGAAAGCATATTAGAGGTTACCAGAGGGGAGAGGGTAGTTTCTATTTCATATGATTTAAAAAGAAAGTTCTAGAGATAGTGGCAATGGTTGTAAAATATTGTGAATATAGTTAGTGCCAAATTACACATTTAAAAATGATTAAAATAGCAATTTTAGCATCCCATACATTTTACCACTGTTAAAACAAATAATAATGCAATATATCAACAACAGTTAATTGTGTGCACCAAATGGTTAAACTATGGTGTGTGAATTTTATCTCAATTAAGCCATTTTTTTTTTTTTTTTTTTTTAGAAATGGGGGAATAAAGAGACACAAAAGCATATAATATGTATTGGTTTGTTTTCCACAATTTTTTTTCTTAAAAAATGACATACAATATTTTAAACTTAATAGGGGTTTTCATTTTGAACAGTCTCTGGGCTTTGATATAAATTGAAAAAAAAAAACAAAACAAAAAAAAAAAAACATACACCCAAATGAACTAATCTCATGCTCCAAAGGTGGGCTCATTCAGCTGGCGTGCTAGTGCCTTGTCCAGACTTAGAGAGTGCCTGGGGTGAGACGTGTTACCCCTCAGCTCCCCCGCATCTGGTGTTGACGTTAGCTCTATTTGTTCCCGAGAACACTCTGAGGCTGGCTTTAGGGATGTGGGTGAAACAATCCAGGCTAATATATGTGCAGCAAGTTACACAGCCTATTCATTCCTCAGACCACATCTGAAGCCATCCTTTCACCAGAAATATACCTCTGATAGGACATGTTGAGGTCTTCTGGAATGAACAGCCAAATAAATGAGAAATACAAATTTATAACTGGAATGTTGATTTATGTTCCTGTGAATTTTTAAATGAATATGACTGTAGGAAGGTGAGGGCCAGAAAAAGATTTTGAAATTGAAAAAAAATTCAAGACCTTTCCAACATTTTATGGTGGGAGTAAGCATGTCTGGGTGTGTGTGTGTGTGTGTGTGTGAATTCCAGCAGAACCACCATGGACAGTTTGAGACAGAGTGCTGACAGAATTCTGCTGCTACCTTAAGAGACTGCTGAGAGTTCTTCATGATCATGGGCCAGGGTGCATTTTCAAAAGGAGGGTCAGGTTGCGAGCAGAATCTGAAAATTCCATTATCCTTGGTCAGGACATGAAATTACACCTCAGCCCCCATGGTCCATGGGAACCCCCAGCACTCTGAAGGTCCTGGTGGGGTTGTTTCCAGTTCTCTGGAAGAAATAGAGGGCCTAAAATTGATCTCTTTGCATTGTAAACCAAAAAGCAGTATGCAGGGATGGGCATTTAAGTACCCTGGATCATCAGTGAAAGATACATTTGAGTCTGTGAATAATGGGTGGGGGAAGAATCTGTACCAATTTTAGACATCATTCATAGCTGCTTTAAAAATTTTGAAATTAGCTACTATTTTCCTTGTAACGTGTTTCAGAAAATTAAACACCTGCTCAGATGATAAAAAAGGGAAAAAGACAGCTCGTGTGTCTATACACATGAAGTCCCAGATAGGTAGCAGAGATGCAGCATGCTCCTGGAATGTGTTGCTAGCAGATGAACCCAATTCCTAAATAATTTCTCTGACTTGTTTCCAGCAATCTGTTGGTATTAGCCCGTATCTGTATGCAGGTTAATTTCTTCAGTTACAAAGAGCTAGTGAATTCGTGAATAAAACAAAATGAGGGATATTCCATCCACTTAAGGAAAACAACCATTTTCGTGCTATACCAGATATAGTTCACTGGTAATCATAATAATGGAAAGAATCCAATGGGTACAATCAATTAAATGCCAACTGCCTAAAACCAATCTCTTCTCATCTATTATTTCATTTAATCCTTCCCAAACATTGTTTACCAGGAAGGAAAGTGCCTAAGAGATATTAACTAACTTGCCCAAATTTATACAGTGAGAAATTGGCAAAGGTTTTCTGGGTCCAAAGTACAGGTTCTTTGCACCATGCCATGCTACCCTGGCTTCTAATGTTGTGAGAAGATTCTGCTGTTGCATGTCACTCTCTGGTCCTCTATTTCCCAAGTGTTACCCAATTTGGAGTGACAAACTAAAGGAACTTTTAACATATTCTGGTTTTCATATTTGTATTTTCCAGTTTCAATAACTGAAGCTCATTCTGTCCCTCTGCAACTGAAATGCTCCTTATTATCAGGAACAGAAGGATAGATTACCTGCCTGACTGGATACCAGTGCACAAATGGATACAAAATAAGCACAAAAGACCCCTAAGAGTCTCTTCCATGTCAAGAAAATGTGACATTTCTTTTAAAATTAACATTAAATTCTTCATTCAAAATATTTAACAGAACTCTAGAGTATAGAAAATAACAGTCTTGCTTCTCTTGAACCTCAGTGATAACGTACCCAGCAAAGCTCACTTCCTTGATATGTCTGGAAATATAATCACAAATAAAATCATACTATATACATCGTTTTGTAATGTGACATTTTCCAAGAACACATCGTAGATCCCTCTTCATATTAGCACTTACAGATCTGCCTCATTCTTTTTGATGACTGTGTACATGCCCTGCATGGTTGCCTGGTGATCTGAATAAGTAATGTTCACCTGGTGGTCATTTCTGTTGTTTCCATTATGAAAAAAAGCTGAAGTGATGAAACTACTTTTAGCATGCGTATTAGTGGGATAAATACATAAATGAGCTGAATACATACATTAATTTTAATAGATACGACCAAAACATCTTCCATATAGTTTTATCCATACTATTTGTTCCTCTTACCAGCTGTGCACAAGAATGTTCTTACAGTCACTCTCACAGTGCTGTGTGGGCATTCTCGACTTTCTAAGCCTTCATGCTAAGATTATACGACTCTGCATCTTTTTGAATCTATAGTTCCAATTTTTATATAACACTCCTGCTTTGTTTCCTGGTAGAAGTTACAAGAAATTATGCTTAGAGATTTGGAAAAATTACACAGAAGTAAATAAAATCAATTCGCAATCATGCCATTCTCTATGAGTAATATTAACATTTTAATGTTAATCCTGAATTCCTCTTTTAAAAATCACATTTTGACCATTTTCCATATCCTTCATTATTACTCAAAAACATTATTAAAATGGCTGTATAATGCTAATGGATGTACTATCACTCATTTAACTTTCCTATATTTTGGAGCATTTTGGTTATTTCTGATATCATTACTGTCAAACAATGCTACCATATAGATTTCTATTCATACATCTCTGAGTTCCTGTTCCCGTAGTATGCATCCCCAGGAGCCATTCATGTCTTTTGAGCCTTGGACAGCTGTCCCACATTTTCTGTGCTACAGCTTTTCAGGGCAGATCAACTCCAGGGGACTTTTGTGTTCTTGAACAGCACAGCATTTCCTAAATAATTAAAAAGCCTCCAAGAGGAGCATGTAGAGAAAAACTTAGTGGTCCACCAAAAAGAGACATTAAATACACTGTGGTGAGTTAACAGAAATCAATGTTATAGAGTCATCATAAATCACACTTTCAAAGAATATTCAAAGACCTAAGGAATATGCTAACAAGATATTAAATGCAACATAAATTACAAGATGACACACATTACATTCTTTCCCTATCTATGAATGCAGGGCACACAGGAAGGGCTATTGAGCATCAACAATTATTGCAGATACATGTAAATGAGCATATTTATATGCTGAAAAATGCCTGTGAAAAAAGATGCCAAAATATGTCAGAGACAACCTCAAGGTGATATGACTATTGTTTGTTTTTATTTTGTCTTCACAGTATTATATTCTACAAATTTTATATTCCACAAATTCCAGGGTACTACAGAGGGGTTTCCTTAGCTTACCTATTCTCCAACTGTGCTTCTGGAATACTTCTCTTCCTTTTTATTAAACAAATAATAATGGCACTTGTCCCTCCCTGCAGCTCCTCGGTACCTGCACAGCTGGCTGGACCAGGAGGAGGGTGGATGATAAAGAGCAGGGGCTTCCAGCCTTACCAGAGCATCCCTGGCCCCAGGCTGGCAAGGAGGCAGCAAAATCATGGGAACCCCAGTGCTGTGAACTGGGAAGGGGGTTTATTGGCGTGTAACAAGTGAGAGGCTTCCCTTTACAGATTTGCAAAAACTCTAGCTTTGGGTTTGATCCTGGGATGGGAACCTGAGGGAAGGCAGAGACCAAATATCTTGCCAGCTAGGCAGGTGGCGGTCCATGGTCAGATTCATTTTAAGTGTAAGGAAGCAGTTATTTCTTGCACAACTGAGATTCATTCGTGTTACTCCATCTTTTGTAAAATTTGATAAATGATAAATATCCTATTGCTGGCAGCCAGCCTTATATTTAATCAGAGTAAGTCTCAAGGCTAACTGAAACACTCATCTAAGGAACAGCACATAAGTAAGTGCCCGTGACCCTTTCTTGATTGCTGTGCAAGGCTGGAGCTTTCTTTTTGTCCTCAGGAGCTACCTTACACAGATGCCACCTTGTTCTACACAGAACCAGACAGGCACTTCTGCAGCAATCATGGCTCAGGTCAAGTGCTGTCTTTATAAAAACCCTTTTTTGTTTTCAAATTTCAACCCCATAAGAAACTTTGTTTTTAAAAAAAGGCTCTCTTGAGTCACATGGAATCAAGGAGTCTCATTTCAATGGCACATTAGCTGTCTGAGAGTAGGGGTCACTGGGAAAGGCTGAGTGACGTGATTTAGCCAAGAAAGCAGCCCCTGCTAACAGGGCAGGGGTGAGCTTGCAATAGAAGTTTCTGGCAAAAGGTTTGAAGTTTTTGATGTCGAAATGGATAAACGAAGCTGGGTGTGGTGGTGTACACCTATAATCCCAGCTACCCGGGAGGCTGAGGCAGAAGGATGGCAAGTTCAAAGCCAGCCTCTGCAACTTAGTGAGACCCTGTCCCAAAAAATAAAAAAACAAGAAGGGCTGGGGTGTGGCTCAGTGGTAACGGGCCACTTGTACTGCGTCATACTGCCCCCCTGCCCTCAACAACTGTGCAAAAAAGTCAAAGATCTGGTTGATGACTCAGTGGGGTTCTCCTATTTTTACTTGTATAACTTTCTCTTCAGAGAACAAAGGAAATCTGCCACCTCCCTTGTCTCAGTATAGCACCAATGTTTCTCTTTTGTTAATTAATAATCTTGGAGTTGGCCCTTGCAAGGGGAGCAAGAGCAAGGGCCTTGGTTCAGAAGGGGTCACAGGCCAGCATCCAGTGGCTTCAGCTGACCCACCACCATAGCCAGTGCCATCAATCAAACCAAAGTGGGTAACCAAGGAGATGTACCTTATTGGTAACAGGACCACAGATTGACAGGTCTACAATTTGCACCTAGAGACCAACTCCTAAGTGGTAAGAGCACTGTGGATGTCATTGGAATTAAAAAGGCAAGTAACTTAATTACAATCACTAAAAACTATATTTAGAAACAATGAAAAATTTATGAAGTCTTTCTCAATGTATCGATTTCTACATGTAAAAAATAATTTCATACAACATATTGGGTCTGATGGGATATTTTATAGACCTACATAGTTTGGGTCAGTTTGCAACTTCAGAGTGCCATGTAATATGTCCACATTAAAAAATATTAATGCAAGAAGCCCTGTTTTGCACATCCTAAAAATAAGCATTAACTTGAAAGATACAAAAACACAAACTCAAAGATTTACTTTAGCCTCAAATTTTATAAAAGACCTTGCTGGGATTATATTTCTTAATTCTCCTAAGAAATGAGGGAGAGCTTTGGAAGTCAGTATTCAACATAGTGATGACTTATTTATCTGAAATTACTGGAGGATGGTGTTTATAAACATGAAGTTATCTGAGAGCTAAATTTCATATATGAAATGCTGAGACATGCAGTGGAGATTTTATATGGATAATTAAAATCTCAAGCAGAAGACTCTATATATAGTTTTACCATTTCTTGATGACTCAAGAATATAGTCACCACAAGCTGCTGCAGCACTGTGCTCTGACACCCAGGTATTCTGGGGGACCTGCAATGTTTTCCTGGGCTCTCGCCTTGCCACAGGGAAGCCCAGCAGGTCAGAAGCCCAGGCTGTTGAGCTCCTCTGTCCACGAATCTGCTTCCACCGCTAAGTCTTATATTCCTCTGCTCCCTTTAAACAGAGGAAACCCCAAGATTCATTAACATGCTCTGAGATTCCAAGCTGCAAGCAGGATGATCATGGCCAAGGAAGGCAAAGGGTTCTGAACATCTAGTAAAAAATGGTTTACAAACCTGAGCAGAAAGTGGAGGCAAAGTTCTGGAGGGCCGAGTCCACCTCTTCCACGGTGGAGAGAGCCAGGAGGCGGGGAAGGAGGCCTTCCAGGGACTGCACGAACAGCCTGGCGCTGTGCTGGTCGGCTTCCTGGTTCTTGAGCAGTTTGAGAGACAGAGCTGCTGTTCGCAAGGACCGGTGGCCCAGGCAGTCCCTCGGGGTCTGCTCTTCGTCAGCCAGTGAACAGTTGTCAGACCCGATGTCGGACACATCAGACCTGCCCGAGTCCTTCTCTGCTGCCATTGAGTACTGATCACAGGAATCGAATTCTGTCCTCGATAGGTCTTGGTCATCCACACTGAAGTTGCTCTCACTGTACCTAGATCCATAGGACCGCATCCTGCAGTCCACGGACAGGAAGTTAGTGATGTCGGGATAAGCCACCGTGTGGCTTCTTTGAACCACATCGGGCTGGTCCACTGCCTCCGGTTCTGACACTTTGCCCAGCGTCTCCTTGTCCTCCCTGATTGCTGGTGATTTAAGCCCATTCTTGTGGTTCTCTGTGTGGTCCTCGGGGGTCGTCTGGCCCAACTCTCCCTCCAAGGTGGTCTGACCCGTGTCTGTAGTGACACTGATGCTGATGTCGGGGCTTCTCTCGTTCCCTGACTCCCAAGGTGTGTGCTCTGAGGACAGCACTCGCCGCTGCCAGCGGAAGTCAGCCTCGTTGATCTCCATGGAGTCTCGGCTGGACTCGGCCCCGTCCCTCAGCTCTTCCAGGCGCAGGAGCAGCAGCTGCACTTGACCCTCGCTCAAGCCCTTGCCCTGGCTGAGCTCGTCCAGGGCCCCCAGCAAGGTGCAGACACAGGACACAGCAGCGTAGCAGGCTTCGATGCCGCCCTTGATGCACGCTTCGGTCATGCCATCCATGATGCTGCACAGCATTCAAGGGAGGGAACAGCACATGCGTGTGAAAGAGAAAAATGTCCCAGATGAACCAGAGTTTCTAGCCTGGCAAACTGAATAGCAGTCAAAAGAGACTAGTGTGCATTAAGCCAAATGATCTGGACGATGAATCAATAAATGAAGCTACCATTCTTGGTTAAGAAAACCTCCAGGTAAAGTGGCCCATCTCACATCACACTCCCCCTTGACTGGCTGGTTTATCAAGGTACAAATGAAAATTCTTGAAGGAAATTTATAATTTTCCTAAGGACAGGCACTGAACAAGCTCACTTTTGTATTTTGCTCATTTCTTTTCCCACTAGAAAATAAATACAATGGCTACATGATAATGTGGACCTTTCTCTATAAAATAAACATTCCTGAACAGATACATGTCAAACAGTTACAAATCATATAATATTCAGTTTTCCAGGGAGGCTATGTGTGAAGGAATTCTACCGCTACTATATTGGAGATCAAAAAGTTCTTCCCTAAAACAACTCCAATGAATAATTTTTGAACATTTCATTTTACATATCTGGTGTTAAGTCAATATGAAAATAAGGAAAGTTGTATGATTATAACAAATTGTGATGTCTTTTCCTACAACTGGTAAATGGTGATTAACAAACATGCACATTTCATGTAAAGAAGATTCATGAAAATTTCAGGAATTTGGAAATACAATGAAGAGAATTCAGAGAAGCAGTTTTCGCCAAGCAATTAGACTTAAAAGGGGAAGTATCTCTGGGTATGGTGGCACATGCCTGTAATTCCAGTATCTTGGGAAGTGGAAGCAGGAGGCTTGCAAGTTTGAGGCTAGCCTCAGCAACTTAGTGAGGCCCTAAGCAACTTAGTGAGACCCTGTCTCAAAATTAAAAAATAAAATGGGTTGGGGATGTGGCTCAGTGGTTAAGTGCCCCTGGGTTCAATCCCTGGTACCAAAAAGAGAAAAGGGGTGGGGGGAACATCATACAGTTTGAGAAGATCCAAGTGAGATTTTCTTTTTGAAATTGATCTTTTTCTGGGTTCTGGCTCAGTGGAACTGGGACCTGCCAAGTCGCAGAGACGCTGTGGGCTCCCGAGGATCTTTAGGAAAAAGGGGAAAAACATAACAGAAAAGTGAGTATCACAAAAAACACAAAGTTTTAAAATTGTGAGAACAAATTAGCATGTTCTTTCTACACTGAGTGACACAGTGTAAGGAGAAACAACCATAGCATGTGCATCCGTTACCTGAAAGCTTAGCACCAAAAGCCCTCTGCTTTCAGACTCCCACCCCAGATTTTGCTGTATTTTCATATATATAATGAGGTATCTTGGGGAGGGGACACTAAATTTATTTATGTTTCCTATTTACCTTAGACACACAGCAGGAAGTTGATTTATATAATATTTTAAATAAATTTTGTACATAAAGCAAAGTTTCAGGGTGTGGGATTTTCTACTTGTGGAATGATATCAGTGATGAAAACGTTTTGCATTTTGGAACATTTCACATTTTAGATCAGAGATACTAACTATAAATTTTATTAAAACTAATTATAACTACAAAATATTAATAAAATTGATTTAAGCATTCTTCTTGACATATAGTACATATCGGGCTCCCCAGTTTCCTAGTGAGGACTGGTTCAGACAAAGATAATTCTAAGGTATTGCTTAAAAAACAAAAACAAACAAATAAAAGGGCTGCAGCACAGACATAGAAAGTATTTGCTTTTCTGTTCTGAGATGTGGCTGAAATGTCACTTTCTTGGACTCTGTCTTATTTTGTTTTCAAGTTTAGCTAGCTGGGTGACTGCTTTGAGAAGTATGTTCTCTTTCTATTGTCTGGAAAAGTTCATAAAATATCAGAATCATCTATGCCTTCAATGCTGGATAACTTATTTCTAAAGACATATGGGGTGGTTTTTTTTTTTTTAATGTGAAAATTTAAGCTACTGATTCAATTTCTTTAATGATAATAGAAGTACTCAGGCCCTCAATTTCTTTTTTGAACCGACTTTTGAAAAGTTGCATTATTTCCTTGGGATCTATCCATTTTATCTAAGTTTTCAGATTTGCTGGCCCCAAGTTGCCTTAATACCCTCCCCCCACTGCCTCAGTGTTCCTAACATCCATAGCTGGGTACATCTTTTTCATTCTTATTTCTGTTTATTTGTACCTGTTCTGGAATTCTTCTGTTGCTCTTTACAGAAATTTTCCAATTTTATTGTCTTTTCAGAGTCTTAACACTTTCTGCTTTATTAAATCTCTGTAATATATTTGCCTTTTAAAAATACTTTCAATAACTTTTTTTTCTTTTTTCTTTTAAGGTTTCCATCTTTTAATTTTTAACATAATATACAGGACCACGAGACCATTTCAAGTTCAAATTATGGGAAATATCACTCAAATATGTTTTGATTTGACAAATTGCTATTATAATACTGAGAAATTTCATGAAAAAGTTATTTAACAATTTTGAAGATAATCAGATACTTTTTTGCTGCATGGGCCAGTGCATTAATAGTAACTTGTTTAAAAATGCAGTTTTTTAGACTTCAAATTATTAAAAAAAAGAATATCAAGATTATATAGATACATGTTCTGAATTATGCAAACTCATTCCATTTTTGAAAGCTGAAGGTAAACATTCTACATTAAGTACTTCATGAGACCACTTCTTCTTTGCATTTACATGTAAATGTCAAAAACTAAAGCACAATTCCCTAAAGACATAGCAATTTCGAGAATACACTGGTGTAATCATCAGACTACTAGATCTAAATTGCCACTTTTTTACTAACACTTTTCACCACATCTTTCCTAAAAATATCTTGGGAGTTTAGATTTTCCTTATTGAACTGAACATAATAGAATCTCTTACTGACTTTAATAAACTTCAACTCCTTTCAGCAGGAACTATCTACATAGCACAGTGCTACATATAATTATTCCAGTGAGCTGTGTATTTAGTGTTGCAATGTGATCAACACAGTAGTGCCATACAAAGTTTTCTGCAGGTAAAAATGCGAGGAAAGGTCATGGTGGACAATGCCAAGTACTGAGTACAGTAGATTACAGGTACCAACGAGGGCCAAGAGGAGATCACAGATTTCAGTCTTTCCTTAGCAATGGAAAAAGAAAAACATCTACAGAAACATAAGAATGAAAATATATAATTCCACTGTTGATAATAAAATTTCCCAGATACTATTTCTTTTGTTAAATGGGCAAACTAGCTTAATTTAAAATTAGAGAATGTGAATACAGTCAGAATCCAAAAGACTTTCCTTGTTTTCTCATCAAAGGAATGCACTAGGGTTAGCTTTAGGATCTTTCTGGCTCCTGTATCTGTAGGTCAGCCCAACCGCCAGGATCTCTGTAAAACTGAAAAGGAGGCTGATACCACAAATCTCAAAACTTTTCCAGCATATTTTCCTTTTATGGGAGCACACAGCAAGCACCGGTGGCTGCTTTGAACACAGCTAGCCAGACAGGTGTCATCTAGGTTAAAACTTCAGGACCCACAGCAGTTTAACTTTCTCTGGATGTCATTTTGAGCACTTGCTGTTGTTCCAACCAACCTCCAGAAGCTGACTCTGTTGCTTCTGATTCAGGGAGCACACGAGACAGAAAACTAAACAATAAATACAAGGAGGAGAATTCTCATAAAAAAAAAAATAGCAACATCTGATGGTGTTTTTCAGCTCTGGTCAGCCCCACTGATGCAATCAGAAACAAGAAGATGCCCGCTGCAAAGACCAGGCCAACCTTCTGGAGAATGCAAATCGGCCCAAAGTCAATGCCCCAAGCAGCAATTCCAATCAGCAACAGACTAACCAACGTGAGAGCAGGCAGTTCTTGGAACAGGCAGAGCCCCCACCAACCATCTTGGAGCCAATGTGCCGGCAGCTTCAGGTAAATTCCACTTGGGCAGATCTTCCAGGTACACACTTTGTCCTTGCCTTTGGTGGCGGACTGAGGCAAGACAGCAGCGCAGGGACTGGGGCTGCAATGTGCAGCACACCAGCTCCAGAGGGAGCCCCAGCCTCCACCATTTTTTTCATTGACACAAAACACTATATATTTATCACATACAACATGATGTTTTGAAACAGGTAAACATTATGAAATGGCTCTATGGAGCTAATTAACATATGTATGACCTCACAGACTTTTTTTGTGGTGAGAATAGTTAAATCCTACTTTCTTATTAATTTTCAAAATATGAAGGAATGTTATAGTCACTATGTTGTACAAGAACTCTCCAGAACTTATTTATACTAACTGAAACTTTGTACCCTTTATACCCGACATCTTCCTGGTCTCCATTCCTGCATCCCCTAGTAACCATCATTCCACTCTTCGTAAGTTCTAATTTTTTAAGATTCCACGTGGAGGTGTGATCATGTGGAATTTGGTCATTCTGGGCCTGGCTTACTTCTCGTAACCTAGTGTATTCCAGATTCAACCATGTTGTTACGAATGATAGGACTTCCTTCTTCCTTAGAACTAGTTTTATCAGATTTAAGTCGTATCATTTCTGGAACTAGTGATACCATGCTTTCATGGTGGCTCAGTAGAAGATGCCGTACTGGAAGGCTGGTACATTAAGCCACTGGTAGGGTACCACATCATCTTCCTGGTTGGTGGGATCATCTAGTGGTTTTCTTAAATGGTTCTTGAATTTTCAGTTCCTTCTCAGGTAACTGTAGAGATGGGGATGAAATGCTGGGATTTCAAAGTCTTCTCTGGAGTCATGTTTTTATTTTTCAAATAAATGTAGAAAATAGAAATAATAACTTTTTTTGGGGGGGGGGGCACTAAGTAAGGTAAGGTGACACAGATACTGTAAAAGAAACTTTCTGCATGATTCCACAGTGGGCTCATCATTTCATGAAATTTATTTGGGGCATCTGACAGATCCATTTTATTCATTGATGGGAGTGCAGGTTTTGCCTGAGTTTCCTCTTTGTACATCTCCAGCTGTTTGTAAGCAATAGTATGGTTTCAAAGGCAGTTCTGTATTGAGTTCGGGAAGAAGGCTGAAATCTCTAGTTGTCTGGTTCTTTCTCTATGCTTGGGAAACTTGTGGACAGCCCTTTTGTTCATAAGTGCTTCTCTGGGAAACCTGGGAGGATCAGCTCCTGAGGTCTGTTTGAAAACACTGTACGTAATTATTTCAGCTTTGGGCTTTAAAGTTGTAAATGCATAATCTGCAATGGCAGGTTTTGCATGAGAAGGCCAATTTAGTGAAGAGGATTTTCCAGCATTTCAGAATCCTACTAGGCTACTTCAGTTATAAGCATTACATCAAGGTGCATCGCTTGTTTCTGGCCTTTCAGTGGAAGACATTTGTTATTTACCACCAAGCCCACTTTCAGCTACCCACTTCTGTCTTCCTCTTCACTGAGATCTCCCTGCTCACCAGCTATTGAAGTGTCCAGAAGCACTGGGATTCCATGGTCTTCTCCTTTGGAGTCTTTAAGCACTAATTGTTCTTCTTCCATCCACCAACTATTGCTGAGGAAATTCGTCTTGAAGCTTCTTACAAGTCCTTTTTATGGGCCACAACCCAGATGTCATCCCCTCTTCCGCCTTAATGGGAAGTCTTAGGTTACCAATGAAACTTTCTGAACAACCTGCCACCACAACACACTGTGACTGCAATGGCCCAAGATCTGTATCCACTTTTTATCACATTTCGTCTTGCTTTTATCTTTACTTTGCCTCTTTTCTGCTTTTTTGACATTTATTTTAGTCTTTTCCCCAGTTACCTTAAATTGGAAAATTAGGATGTTAAAGTTTTTTACTCTAATATAAGCCATTAAGCTAAGAGTATCCTTCAACCAACTGCATTAGCAGCCTTCCCACAAGTTCTCAGATAAGGAATTTTCATAATTGTTCAGTTTCAATCAATTTTTGTTTTAATATGGTAAAATCTTTACAGAAAGTGTCATTTTGAGGTTAAATTATTGAAGGAAAGACTGGTTAAGGAAGGGTTTGTGGAACAGGCCTCCTGTGACCATGTCCGTTCATTTTCACAATGATGTATACTCCAAGCAAAATAGGAAACGGTATATAAAGTATACTAGGTAGAAATAGCCATATTTTAAGGGGCTCTCTTCTTTTTTTTTTTTTTTTGCGTATTTCTTTCTTACTACAGAATCGGAAATGTTTGCTCTCTGGGAAGTACAGAAATAATGCTTCCACCTTTTCCCCACATTTCACTGACATCAAGACAGAAATGATTGGGCTGGGACTAATGTCATCCGGTCTGTCTCTCTCCCCCATCTCCCCCTCTTCCTTTTCTTCTCCCTCTCCCCACAGGCCTATACTCCAGGGGTTAGACCTATGGCTCTCTATCTACTTAACTCCTACTAAAAGGGTAAGTGCATTTCAAGGGACAGGAGTTTTGCTTTTGTTTGGTGCTAGGGATTGGTCCCAGGGCCTTGTGCATGCTAAGCAAGTGCTCTATTGCTGAGCCGTGTACCCCCAATCACAGGCATAGGGGTTTGAAATCTCAGTTTCTCTTGGGATCCTACTATATTCTCTAATCTAACTTTACTAGTAACAAATGAGACATTATATTTCACTTCCTACATGAGTCTTGTGTTTATTTGTCAATTGCTTCAGAATCTGGAGGGGAAGGGGATGGAGTGACTTGGCTTCTGAAGACCTTTGACAAATAACAAAAGGCAAGACCCTTTAAGCTTGGTAGGTGTGAGGGGCATGGGATCAGTGGATGAGCCAGGTCTGATGAAGAGTAGGAATTCCTTCTAAACCCCAACCACAGCAGAGACAAGAGGTGGCCAGTTGTACTTTTTCATAACTGACTTTTGTGGGTAAAAGAGGGAAGAGAAAAGAGAATGTATTTTGAGAACCACAATGTCCTGTATGTTTTGGATCAACAGGTACACAGTGCCTATGGCAGAGTGACATTAGAATGAGAACAGGGAAATAATAAACCAAGCTTTCAAATTCTAAAAGGCTAAACAAACATCCTGAGTACTGAGTGACTTTCTTTGTATGTACAAACCCTGTACATTTTGGTATCTAGGTTACCAAATTTGCAAAATTATGGGTTTTGCCAAATAAAAGAGTGTTTTTCAGAATAACCTGGGCCCCATTCATCTGCTGGACTCCCTGGGGCAGCACTGGCTGGACACACTGCTCAGATTTAGCTGTCTAATTCTAACCTTATCTCTGCAACATGATCTGGGAAACTAGAAAAATCTGCAAAAAGGGGGAAAACAACTGATTTCCACTACAGTAAAGAAATTATTTAAAATACATTAAGCACATTCAAGATTTAGTCCTCCCTCAGTACCCCCAAGGTATTGGTTCCAGTACCCTCTGTGGATAGTAAAATCTGAGGATGCTCAAGTCCTTTATCTAAAATGTCATAGCATCTGCATATAACCTACACCATACTTTATACTTTAAATCATCCTTGGACTACTTATAATGTCTAATAAAATGTAATGGTTCTTATTCTGTGTTGTTTAGAGAATAATGGCAGGATGCAATTTTTGGTATAGACACAATTTTTTCCCCAATATTTTTGAGTCACGGTTGTTTGAATCCTCCAATGTGGAGTCAGTGGAAAAGAAGTTTTGATTGAATTTCCTTAGCATGCAGATGTCAAGTGGCCCTACCATGGGCCACAAAAGCTCCAATGTCTATGGGCAAAGGAAAGGCTGTTTCTGTATTCACAAGAGATTCCTTTGTCTCCAAGTCCATCTGTCATTAAGTCAAAATGTATTAAACACATTCCGATTTAAGCTTTGTAGTGTTACATATTAGAGGGAAATACACAGAAGAAATACATACAAAAATATAGTTGAGAAGACATTGTGAAGCAATCAGCATGTTGGAACATATAATCAATTGTTAAATGGTGGCATGGAGTTTTAAAAAAGAGAAAGATCAGTGATATGAGGAATCAGACTTAAAGGAGGATGGTTTTGATAGCAAAGAGGCAGTTGTACTGAGAACACCTGGATTCACATCTGAGCCTCACTATTGTTCACAAGACATAGAACTCTGGACAAGTGACTTCTCTTTCTAGAATCTCAGCTTCCCCATCTGAAAATGGGCATACTGACTCAAGGGAGTGAAGTGTCCACGGGTCCCACCTGTTGTAATCACTCACTCAAGTCTGTGGAGTGGCAGTGGCCCATGAGAATAGGGGGCAGGAGACTGAATAGAGGCAGGAAAGTGGGAATTAGAGTGGGTCAGTCAGGCAGAATGGTGCATCCTGGGAAATGATAAGAAACAAGAACGCTGGCAGAAGGCTCTGGAAACAGCAGAGCAATTCAGACTTGGTAAGAGTGGCAACAAGGAGCCACTAGAGAGCCCAGGCAATGGCAAAATTGTTAATAGTGGTGATTTATAAACAAGTTGTATAAGACAAAAGGAAAGGGGTAGCAGAAAGGGAGGTGAGTCAGAACAGGACCAGCTATTTTCAGCCTTCATATGCTTTATTTTCCTCTTCCTTACGGGAATAATCAGTGCACCGCAGATCTGACATTTTACACTTATAAAGTACCTATGCAAACTGTGCTGCACTTTGAGCTTGTAAACTTTGGAAATCCCCTGTTTCACTCTTCCTGCTAAGGATTGCTTTAGCTATTCTGGGTTTCTTATTCTTCCAGATGAATTTCATGATTGCTTGCTCTATTTCTGTAAGGTACGTCATTGGGATTTTAATTGGAATTGCATTGAATTTGTATAGCACTTTAGGTAGTATGGCCATTTTGACAATATTAATTCTTGCTATCCACGAACATGGAAGATCTTTCAATCTTCTAAGGTTTTCTTTAATTTCTTTCTTTAGTGTTGTATAGTTCTCATTGTAGAGGTCTTTCATCTCTTTTGTGAGATTGATTCCCAAGTATTTTATTTTTTTCGAGGCTATTGTGAATGGGGTAGTTTTCCTAATTTCTCTTTCTGAAGATTCATCACTTATGTATAAAAATGCATTGGATTTATGAGCATTGATCTTGTAACCTGCTACTTTACTAAATTCACTTATGAGTTCTAAGAGTTTTCTGGTGGAATTCCAGGTTCCTCTAAATATATAATCATGTCATCAGTGAACAGGGATAGTTTGAGTTTTTCTTTTCCAATTCGTATCCCTTTAATTTCTTTGGTTTGTCTAATTCCTCTGGCTAGAGTCTCAAGAACGATGTTAAATAGAAGTGGTGAAAGAGGGCATCCCTGCCTTGTTCCAGTTTTTAGGGGGAATGCTTTCAGTTTTTCACCATTTAGAATGATATTAGCCATGGGCTTAGCATAAATGGCCTTTACAATGTTAAGGAATGTTCCCACTATCCCTATTTTTTCTAGTGTTTTGAGCATGAAGGGGTGCTGTATTTTATCAAATGCTTTTTCTGCATCTATTGAAATAATCATGTGATTCTTGACTTTAAGTCTATTGATATGGTGAATTACATTTATTGATTTCCTGATGTTGAACCAACCTTGCATCCCTGGGATGAAACCCACTCGATCATGGTGCACTATCTTTTTAATATGTTTTTGTATGCGATTTGCTAAAATTTTGTTGAGAATTTTTGCGTCGATGTTCATTAAGGATATTGGTCTGAAATTTTCTTTCCTTGATGAGTCTCTGTCTGGTTTAGGTATCAGTGTGATATTGGCTTCATAGAATGAGTTTGGGAGGGTTCCCTCCTCTTCTATTTTATGGAATACTTTGAGAAGTATTGGAATGAGCTCTTCTTTAAAGGTTTTGAAGAACTCGGCTGAGAACCCATCTGGTCCCGGACTTTTCTTTGTTGGTAGGCTTTTGATAGCCTCTTCAACAAATGGTGCTGGGAGAATTGGAAATCCATATGCAACAGAATGAAACTAAACCCATATCTCTCACCATGCACCAAACTAAACTCAAAATGGATTAAGGACCTCGGAATCAGATCAGAGACCCTGCAGATTATAGAAGAAAAAGTAGGTCCAAATCTTCACCTTGTTGGTCTAGGATCAGACTTCCTTAACAGGACTCCCATAGCACAAGAAATAAAAGCTAGAATCAACCACTGGGATAGATTCAAACTAAAAAGCTTTCTCTCAGCAAAGGAAACTATCAGCAATGCAAAGAAAGAGCCTACAGAGTGGGAGAATATCTTTGCCAATCATACTTCAGATAGAGCACTAATCTCCAGAATCTATAAAGAACTCAAAAAACTTTACTCCAAGAATTCAAATAATCCAGTTGACAAATGGGCCAAGGAAATGAATAGACACTTCACATAAGAAGATCTACAAGCAATCAACAAACATATGGAAAAATGTTCAACATCTCTAGTAATAAGAGAAATGCAAATCAAAACCACCCTAAGATTCCATCTCACCCCAATTAGAATGGCGATTATCAAGAATAAGAGCAACAACAGGTGTTGGCGAGGATGTGGGGAGAAAGGTACACTCATACATTGCTGGTGGGGCTGCAAATTAGTGCAGCCACTCTGGAAAGCAGTGTGGAGATTCCTTAGAAAACTTGGAATGGACCCTCCATTTGACCCAGCTATCCCACTCCTTGGCCTATACCCAAAGGAATTAAAATCAGCATACTACAGAGATACAGCCACATCAATGTTCATAGCTGCTCAATTCACAATAGCCAGACTGTGGAACCAACCTAGATGCCCTTCAATTGATGAGTGGATAAAGAAACTGTGGTATATATATGCAATGGAATATTACTCAGCCATAAAGAATGATAAAATTATGGCATTTGCAGGGAAATGGATGAAATTGGAGAATATCATGCTAAGTGAGAGAAGCCAATCTCAAAAAGCCAAAGGACGAATGATATCGCTAATAAATGGATGATGACACATAATGGGGGGAGGGAAGGGTTAGTGTTAGGGTTAGAGTTAGGGTTAGGGAGGGGGGCAAGTATGGAGGAAGGAAGCACTGTATAGAGGGAAAAGAGGGGTGGGAGGGGAAGGGGGAAGGGAAAAAATAACAGAGTGAATCAAACAACATTACTCTATGTAAATTTATGATTACACAAATGGTATGCCTTTACGCCATGTACAGAGAAGCAACATGTATCCCATTTGTTTACAATAAAAAAAAATAATAATTAAAAAAAAAACAACAAACTTTGGAATATCCTAAATAAAGTACAGATGAGAAAACTGTAAATTCAGAGTTAAAGAATGTACCTACTCTCACCTAGCTGGTGAGTGACAGGAAGAGGGTTTGAATCGTGACTCTCATACTTGGGCTTGAGAAGTGGGGAGTTGAACCAGGGTCAGAAAATCATTTGCTAGAATCATCTGTACTGTCATATGAGTGTCAAGTCCAGAAATAAGTGAGGGTTAGAATAAGACCCTGGGCCTCAGATTAGGGAGATCAGAGTCTGAACCTGTTCTCTTTCTTTGAATCTTGGGGAATTATTTGACCTCCTAAAGCCTTAGTTTCTTTGTGGGACAGAAAATTCCTTTCGACTGGCTTCACGTGTCAACGTGGATCATCCAGTGGAGTAAACATCGGAGTCTCTCTTGTCTCCTCCTCACGCTTCCTCCAGGTAAAGGGGGAGCTCTGACCTGACTGGTGGATTTAGAAGGAGGAGCAGAGCTGTCTTTCTCTTTTCTCTGCTAAGTAACAAGCTTAACAGAGGCAGGGCAGGTCCCTGGCAGAGGGTCCCTGTCATCTGGGTGGTGACATCCAAAGCTGCGATGACCTCTAGCCTAATGGTGATCAGTTCCTAAAACTGTCCTTGGATTGCCATTGCCTGAAGCTGTGGAGGGAAAAAACAGCAACACCTTTTGGTAACAATGAAGCTGACATACAATCTTACAAAGTTACTACAGACATTAAAGGCAATATACATCAAGTGCCTGGCAAATAGGAGGAAATTAAAAAGTTGGCAATTATTATTGTATGCAGATTTTCCTAAGCAGCAAGTAAATTGAAGCCATTCCTTCATTTCAAGAAATATTGGGTCAGAATTTTCCACTATTAGTCAAATTTCATTAAAACAATTGAAAGAAACATTTCAAATTTTATTCTTTGCTCTTTGATCGCAGCTGCAAGAGTGGGGATGACAAAGGACCATCAGTGAAAGTATGGCAATAAGGTGCACATACGTTGCCCACTGCTGTGTGTCTGAGGCTCTACCAGCTTAGAAGTCAACCTGTGGCAAATATTACTGTTCTGCCACCTGCAAGAGAAAGTGCAACTGGAGTGCCAAGGCTGAAAGGTGACGCACCACCTGGACTGGCAGAATGAGGGACTTAGGAATCCAATACCACAGATTCACCTGTGGATTCTGGGAGGGAACAACACCGAAGGTCAGGAGGGCAGCGGTTGCCCCAGCCAGCTCATTTTTAAAAAATTAATGATCGATTATGTAAGAAATGTTTTACATTTTTAAAAATTATGTTTTTAGAATTTGATAGCAAATATTGCTTAAAATGAATGAACCATCAACAAAGAGATTTCATTATTCTGATTTTGGGAGGGTTAGTTACCCTAAGGAAATATAACCTGACCTTTATAAGTAAGACCATAGAAATAAAAATTCTGATCCTCCTTCCTTCCTTCCTTCCCTCTTCCTTCCCTCCTTCCTTTTTCTTTTTTTCCCTTTGGGGAAAAAGCAGGAAATCCTTCTTCAAAGTACCTTCCTAACAACCCTCATTCTTCCTCAAAACCATGAAGCAGCACATTGGAATGGCAACTACCGGCTGAACAACCTTTATGTTCTCATTGAGGTCACTGGACGTTTGGAAGAAATGAGTCATCAGGAGGGGGACAGGCAAAGGGATTCCTTTTAGCAAGAAGAGATCAGTAAAGCTCTTTTTATGGATAATGCACAACTTGAGTATAAAATCATTTTGAAGTCCAATTTTGGCAAGGGTGAGTAACCAAATATTTGCACAAACAGCACCTAAGCTAGCAGAACACACTCATCCTATGGTTCATGAGGGTGCACGTTTAATGGAGTTTTAACAAACACGTAGCTAATGATCAAATAGCTTTGCCTCAGTGAGTGTTACAAACCCTGGCTCCCAACACACACACACACACACACACACACACACACACACACACACACACACACCCTGATTCTAGAGCTACAGTCTGTTCCTGGATTCGAAGCGGCAGCAACGAAGTGCCAGTAAGTGATTAGCAAACATTCTGGGTGCATCCTGAGTGCAGGGCTCTGCGCTGAGCCCTCCGGGCCGGGCTGGTGGCACCACCCTCCGTGCCTCCCTACCTCTTTCATGATCTTGATGGCTTCCACGCGGTGCTGGGGCGGTGGATAAAGCAGTACGCGATGATAGAGGGACTGGAGCACCGGCTTCATGGAGTCCACCGACCCCACCAGCCGGACCAGCTCGGCCGCGAGGTAGTAGATGGTGCGAGCCACGGGCCCACTGAGGGCCGGCGCTGTGCAGGAGCAGCCCGAGCCCCGGCCCTGGTCAGAAACCGCCTGGGAGGCGGAGTCCGACTCGATGCTGGCGCTGGCGCTGCTGCTGTGAGCAGAGGTGATGGTTTTGTCGTGAATGGGATTCCCCAGGATGACGACGAGAGCCGGGCAGAGGTTTTTCCTGGGAGGAAAAATAAGTTTCACTGGGAGCCACTTAATAAAATGTGCAAACCACCCTGGGCAGCACTGATGCCCAGTGAGTGCTGGGCTCCTTACTGCTCCTTTGTTGGACTATATTCTGTTGTAGATTTCCAAGTGTCCCCATGCCTTTTGGGTCTACCAACAATATTTTTCCTCATTTCTCAGGCTAAGGTTTGCTAAACAAAGTATCCAGAGAAGCATTAAGAAACCATCATATGTGAAGAAATAAGCTCAACATGCTAAAAACCTAAGTTTCATTTTTATTCTAAATAATACTCTCAATTATTTCTCATTTAAGAAGTTAATTTGAAATCCCATATGAACATCTGTCATTCAGCTTTCTGTCAATAAGCCCAGAGACCCAGAGCAACCAGTTGGCTGCCTGTAGGGCCTGTCGCTTCTGGAAATCTCTGATTATAAGTAAGTGACTGGCTTTCAGGTTGAGAGAAGAATGACTAGGATAGAGGATAGTTCAATATCTCTTGCCCCTGCATTGGTTTCTGGTGCACTTATAGGCTTTTATAACAAACTGAGAACGCACAAAAATCTCTGGGGTCCTTTCTTCATGACCCTACCATGTAAACAAAATGTAAGAGGGACTTGGAAGCATATTTCATTATAATAATTGTCATTCTCTCTCTCTGAATTTTGTTCTGATGCATATAAGTGCAATTCCTGCACTTTCCTTACAAGACTTCTTTGAAACTCTTGGTAGTAGGTCACAGGCACTGTGGGAAGAAGTGGAGGACTCTGCTTCAAGGAACCCCTGGAGTGGGGGGTGTGGGAGTGGGTGCTCACCAGATGAGATCAGTGAAGCCCCTGTGCAGGTGCATGGAATGGGAGGAGCTGCTGAGCACGGACAGAATGCACTCCAGGTACAGGAGCTGCAGCTGCTGGCTGTCACTGTGGAAGCGCAAGACCGACAGGCAAATGCAGGTGAAACGCAAGGCAGAATTAAAGTGCTGGTGCTGTAGAAAAACACTTGAAAACACGTTAGGCATCTCTGAAGCACAAATCTGGGGGCCAGTGGTTAATATTATGGGTTGCATTGTGTATTTCCCCTGCCAAATTCACAGGCTGAGATCTTAATCCCCAATACCTCAGGATGTGACCTTACCTAGAAAAAAGTCTTTACAGAGGTAAGCAAGTTAAAATGAGGTTGTTAGCATAGTCCCTAAGTCAACATGCCATTGTCCTGAAAAACATGGGACTCTGGACACAGAGACATGCATAGAGGGAAGATAATATGAAGAGACACAGGGAGATGATGACCTTTGAGAAGCCACAGAGACAGCCGGGAACAGATCCCCAGGCAGCCCTCAGAAGAAACCAACCCTGCTGACACCTTGATCTTGGACTTGCAGCCTCCAGAACTGTGAGAAAAAAAATTTCTCATTTTTAAAGTATCCATTTTTTGGGTACTTTATTATGGCAGTGCTAATAACGTAATACAGTTAGGCTGATTTTTTTCTAAATTAAAATTCACTTTATAGAACAGTTTTGGGTAGATTTATGTAAAAATTGAGCATGAAACAAGGACTTTACCCACCCTCACATACTGTTTATCCTACTATTACATCTTATATTAGAATAATACATTTGCTACAATTAACAAGCAAAATTATTTTGTTAATGAAAATCTATGGTTTATGCCAGATATGCTAATTTTGTTTGTTTAAATCTTTCAAGAAAACCTTGACCACATTATCCTTTAATTGGCCAACACTTTTCTATTCACATTTGACCTTCTTTATTTATTGAGGAAACATTGTTTATCAATAGAAAATTTATTTTCCCCAAAATTATTGTTATGGGGTTTCTTAGTAGAGGCAGGCAAAAAAACAAAAAAACAAAAAAACAACAAAAAAACCCCCCAAAAAACCCCCAAAAAACTCAGCACATTCTTATATATGCAGATTGTTTTCTCTCCAGCCCACTAGAAAGTATTAAAATCCCAGTAGGTGATAAAAGAGACAGATAGTGGTAAGAACATTTTTAATTTTCAAGGACACACTTACTACACGTACATATCCTTTAAAGACAATCCATGTAGGAGGATTTTTTGGAATAAAATATTCAAAAAAAGGAGACATCTGCTGAAAAAATATTTTTGGTTATACCTCTTTTTTCCTAATTTAAAATAAGCAAATGCTTAAAGGAAGCCTAGGGTTTTCAACAATTCAAACAACTCCCGGCAGAGGCAGGTAGAAGAGAAAGATAAGACTCCCGATAGGTCAACTAGAAATTGAAGGAGACAGGGAGAAAAGAAAAGCTGACCATCCCAAAGTCCAGAAACTTACATCTGTACACCTGCCATGATGAGAAAGACCATGCAACTGAAAGATAAAGGCCAGGAAGATGGAGACTGGGATGGGGGATCCATAGTTTGAATGCTACGCCAAATTTAGGCTTAAAATTGACATTGCATTCTAAAACTGGTTGGCAAGTTACAGTCCAAGGACAAAATCCTGCCCAGGGCCTGGAAACCAAAACATGCTTTCATGTTTAAAAAGGGCTACAAAACCAAACAAAATCAAAGACAAACAGGAGACAGATAGTATGTGTCAACTCATATTCTAACAAGATCTCCTTCATCCAAAAAGCTGTACAATGATTAAAATAATGCCATTATCTGGATAAAGGAATGCCACCCATATTTGGATGTACTCTACCACACCATCTGAGGACAGACGGGCGATGGGTCAGGACTGAGACTCCACAAAAATTATCACTGTTATTCATCAAGAGGAAGGTGATAGCTAGAAAGGAGTAAGAAAGGCAAGAAATAACTAGCCATTTGGGGGTCAGGTAAGTGCTTCCTGTTTCTAGGCTCCTCTTCCTACGAGTGTTCCCACACTTTTGAACAAGATGTAGTTTTTGTCCTGAAACAGCATGTTCTTCATTCTCATGGAACTAGACAGACAGAGAAGTAGATCAAGCATTAATGGGGAAGTCTTGTAAAGGAGTAATTTAATACAACTGTGAGTCCCTCTAGGAGGGGGTCTTCCTTAGAAAGATCCAGAAAGAATTTCCACAAGAAATGGAATCTTAAATGGAGACTTTAAGTTTAAGTAGGAGTCTGTCACCTGGAGTTGGGGAGTGGATGGGTGTGAATCCAGACAAGGAGGAGGAAGTTTGGACTAAGAGGTGTTCAGATGAAGCACAGGACGTGAGGATGGTATAGGCAAGAGATGGGTTGGAGAAGGGGACAGGGCCAGATGGGATGGGTCACACAGATCATGCTAAAATGCCTGGACTTTATTCTGCCTAGAAGAGTGACACCTGGATTTTTGTTTTAGAATGTTCATTCTGGATGCTGTAGCATGAACAGATTGGGGAGGGCAAAACAGGAAGACTACAACATCAACTCCAAGTTGCAACAGAAAAGTCATTTCTGGAAAGATGGCCTTCGCTATTGTCTCAGGTTAATCTTTCTGACCAATCACTGGATCCATTTCTCAGAACAAGAATTATTACATGCCCTGATACAATCTTTCTCAAACTGTCAGTCTAGCATCAGAAAACTAAAATAACTACAGAAAAAATAAATTCTCAATTTCTGAAATAATCAAAAATAAAAGCTACTGTCAAGGTTCCTGTAAGAAGCTGCAAAGCATGCCACAGTGAATACCACAGCCCCAAGGCATCAGTGGGGCTGAAAGGGAACACATCACCAAGGGAACTGGCCCAGAGGTCTCCTTGGAGACTGAACACGGCAGCTTTTCTGTGGGTTGCAGCAGTCTGGAGGATGGGCACCGGTGGCCTTGCATGAGTCATGCCATTAAGAGGGCTCTTTAAAATGTAAGCCCTCCACCAATGCCCCTCACTAGACACATAAAAGACATGTGCCTTTCAGACTTGCACAGCGGTCGGCAAATATGTGTCATGCGGAGGGTCAAGGAGAGCCTAGCATCCAGCCAACTTTTTCAAAATACCCAAGGGAAAAGTCTGCCCAGTTAGGAGGGTTTCCTGGTCTTTTATTTGAGCATTTCACGGTTGGGAGGTTGAGAATCTGCAGGTCTCCTTCTCAGATCATTGCTGACTTTCTTTCCAGGTGCAAAACCTATGGACAACAGCTCCCCGGAGTGGACCAGAGGGCTGTGAAGGCTGAGCAGCCCTGGCCTGAGCAAGGCTATTGGGTGGGCAATCCTGATAACATGGCAGCATGTTTGTGATCTCCAGAGTTCTTAGAATTCTTTTTAAAAACCATTTGACTCTGCCTTCCTTAGAAACAGATTTGAATTTAATTTGAAAAAGGAGAGAGGGAATTGAATAATTGTGTAAGGAGTCGAATGAAGTTAGAATGAATGACACACCCCTTAGGCTGCCCTCATTGATTCCAGGACTGCTGTGCTATAGATTCTTGCCTTATACTCCGCACCAGGAGGAGAGGGAGGCTGGGACAGGGTGGTAGTGACAGACAGGCAGAGAATGAATAAATATTACTCTAAGCCCAATTATCCTTCCAAAATTTCTTGGATTTAAGCAGGATCATGTAACTCATCTTGCCTAATATAGAACTCTATTAATATCGCATCACCAAGGCACGCGGGTGAGCTGTGTCGTGTACCTTGATGTATTTTCTGACTCTTTCTGAGAGACTGAGCATATCATGAATATACTCCCCTACCAAGGCAAAGCCCTATGAAGTATCTGGACACTGATTTTGGAAAGAGGTACTGATTGTTGTAAGATTTTAGATAAAGAACCTATTTAGGAGGTAGAGGAGGCATCTACTCTGGTAATAGATATAAAGCAATTAAGGTAGTAAAATCGAAAGGGACTATACAGATAAGGGCACGTAAGGAGAAAGAACAGAACACTGGGTACAAGCAGCCAAGGGCCTGGCATGACCTGTCTGGTAGACTTAGAGGCCTCCTATCCCAGCTGTACTAAGCATGCTGCACTCAGCTTCCTTATCAATGCCTCCCCCTCAACACAACTTATGGTGAGGACTCATGATGGGAAAGACCAACATCAAAGAAAGCAAATGAGCTCTGGAGGCAGAATTATGACCAGCGGAACAGTGTCAAAGAAACAGTCAAGACTATGAGAATCCTATTGAAATCATCGGGCTCCACAACAGTGTGCATGAAGCCACCTTTGACCCATTATTCAATGTGAACTCCTAGAAAGGTATGTATGCACCACAAGAATTATTTTACCAATTTAACAATCCCTATTGTCAAGTCATGGGGTTAAGAACTGTTTTCAGTGACCAATAAAAATCTATGACCTTTGATTTCTTGTGTGTGTGTGTGTGTGTGTGTGTGTGTGTGTGTGTGTGTATGCAATGCATGTTTGTGCAATGTATTTTCCTAACAAAGGACAGTCAAATTTTTATTCTAAAGAGCTCAGGGCTCCTAACAGCACCATAAACTAGAATTAGCAACTAATGGCTCTGAAAGCAAATAAATCAGTTTAGAAATAAAAAAAAAATATCAAATATTTACTATATGTTATATACTATATAATTTTTAAAATTTCTACTTGTAAGTGAATACTTCCGTAAAGAGATCAAATACAAATGCCTATAACAAAACAGGCATACTTGGCCTGTCCTGGGTAAACCAGGTTATCTTGCTCCCAGCGGGGGGGAGGTATCCTGGAGGGAGCAGTTCCTAAAGCCAGCCAGGTTTAAAGAATCACAAACTTAATGCCTAGCACTTAGTGGACTTAGTTGAGGATTTTTTTTTTTTTTTTTTTTTGACCAATGAGCAATGGTACATCTTAAGCCTACCATTTATAGAGCTACAAGTTCATTCTGACTTATTCTGATGGCTAAGTGTTAATCATTAATTGGTATAATTATTATGTATGTCCTTCATTTTTCTACAACTTAAAAATTCCAGGTTTTCCCCTTATACTACTCAGAAAAAAAAAAAAAAGTTTAGCTTATTAGTTTCCCTTTTGTCTTTGTCTTATCTTCTGATAATGCTAAGACCTGGGGTGCTGGCAACTACCTAGCTGCCATTGGCTGGCTGAGGTGTTCTCCTGAGGAACACAGTCATGCCAAAGCAGGTGCACAACAGGCAAGGTCCCTGCACCACTGAGATGGAATGGATTGAAAGCCTGTCAACAACCTGCCTGAACCAGGGTTAAAAAGGAGGGGCTTCTGCACAACCACAAAGTGACAAAGTGTCCCCACCCCTGTGAGTGACGCCTTCCTCTTCTCCAGTGACAACTCTAGCTCCCACCTGCTCTCCTCAGAAGCCAAGGTGTCCAATGCTAGCGTTGACCTCACTTTCTGAAATTACTCAATCCTTGAAAATAACTCTCAATTCCTTCTACCTGCTCCCAAATCACCTAATCCAAGCTCAAATCCTATAGTGATTCCTCTGAACAGCCTTTTACTATATGCTCCTTAGTTTCTCACAGTGGACAGACCCTCTCACTATAATGAATCAATAAGCCCAACTCTTGTTAACCTCTGTTCTTAGTGATCTTGGCTAATGGGTACTGACTGTGTTAAGTGAGTTTCCTCATTCCATCTTATAAAACTCCTAAATTATTTCATGTTTCTAATATTTTATGATAATAACAATACTAATGTTAATTGTTGTATAGAAAACATAAGCTTGGGGTAGTTGAGATCTTTGCCCAAAGTTCAGAACTAGTAAGGAGGGGCTGGGGTTGTAACTCAGTGGCAGAGCACTTGCCTAGCGTGTGTGAGGCACTGGGTTTAACTCTCAGCACCACACATAAATAAATAAATAAAAATAAAGGTCCATCTACAACTAAAATTTTTTTTAAAAATAAAAGAACTAATAAGGAGCACAACAGTGATTTAAACCCAGGTAACCCAAGAAAGGGCCAGTAGTGACCAAAGCTCCCTCCTGAGTGAGTCTTAGGAGAGAATGTGCAATGGAAACCCTTGCTCTGATGTAACAGCTGAGTCTGTGGTGATGGATAAGAACTGGGCAGGGCTGGGGAGAAGTCAGGACTAGAGGAGTTCAAAACCCTGCTCGCTGACACGTTGAGTGAATATCTAACCCATCCAAAGCAGGACACTGTTGGGAGCAAGGAAGGATGATTATAATTATTATACAGCAGGTGTATCCTGAGATGGTCTCCAGAAAACCTGGTGGCATGGGGACTGTTCTGGTGAGTCACTGCAGTTGGAGCCAAGAGTCCTCTGTTAGGATGGTAGTCTGAGTGTCAGTTCTTCTGTTCCAACTCTCTAGAGCCAGGAAGGGTGGGGACCTGAGCAGGGTACAGCAGGACCCTTTGAGGTCCCTTCTGCTGTTAGACTCATCTTCCCAGAGAGGGGAAAAAGTCCAGACCTGCCTCCTATGTAGGGCCCAGGGGTGGGAGAAACTTGAGGGGGAAGTGGGAAAGAAGTTAAATGCTATTTCTTTTTGGTTTATGCTATCCGTGAATTAAACAGCCTTCCCCATTTTGTATGTATGTTTAAGGTATATGACATGATGTATGATGGTTCTGTTGTGAAACAAGAGAACAATTCCATCATCTCAGTTACCCATTTTCCCCTGCCATGGCAAGAGCAGCTATAATCTACTCATTTAGCAAAAATCCTGAGTGACACGCACTGTTGTCAACTACTGTCCTCATGCTGCCATCAGGTCATTTGAATTATTCATCTTACATATTTGCTACTCTCTCCATTTCTCAACCTCCAAACCTTGTAATTATTAGTTTCTTCTCTGTCTCTATGTATTTTACCTTTGAGTGCCTGATGTAAAGAGAGTTTTTATTTAGTTAAAGTAGGCAGGCAACTTACAGGAACAATGGATAAATTGATATAGAAACCATTTGGCAATGACTTTTAAAAGTACATCTAAGTTTAGCTTTAAAATAATCCTGAGATTCTGAAAAATAAAAAAATAGGTTTCTGCATTGTTTTCAGCAAAGTGAAAAACCTCATTCATGTCTAACTAGTCCATTTTCCCAATCATTAATGTACTTAAACTCCTATAAATAAACATTATCTGCATTATCAAATGTCCTAATTACCAGTAAATGATAGTTTAATGTGTCTTTCATAATTCAAAGGACACTTCAGAATGTTATCTGTGGTAGCATTTTGTAATCACCATACAGGCAGCTGGTAGAGACTGTTCACCCCATCTTGGAAAGTCTGGCTATTTTATAATTTCACTGTAACTAGATGAAGAACTTGTCTTCTTAACTTTCTGCCTGGAGAGATAGCAGGAGACATGGCCAAAGCGAATTAATACCATTGATTAAATGGGTGTATACCTAAATGGAAGTATATGGCATTCAGAATAACATGCCCTTTTTAAAGCTAGGCATGTGAGCTCACAGGCTCAGGTACAGTGAAAAGAAGAAACAGAGGAAGTCCACATGTTCCAACCCTGTCATTTAACAGAGGAAGAAAGTGTAGCGCAGTTCAATGGGAAGAGTCATTCACGGTCCCGCAGCAGGGCTGTGCCCGAGGTAGCAGCAGCCCTCACGTCAACCAGCTCTTAGCCTGACCTCCTCTCCACTCAGCTCCACGCGCTGGGGATTAACTCTTCTTTGCAAGATGTTGTTTTCCCATTTTCACTTCAGAAAATTATATCCTTTGGTAATGATATCTGGCATTTGGGGACTGCCCAAGGTCTCTGAATACATTTCTCAGGAAAGACAGGTGTATCCCAGGGGGAGGGAATGACTGTCCCTATCATCTGTAATTTTAAGTGATGCCGTAGACAGACGATATTTCAGAAATAGACCATTGGTGGTTAAGAGCGACAGCAGAAAGGCACTTACTTTATGGAGGCTTGTAGCTTCTCACACAGCACAGTGAGGACAGAGACCACATCATCACAGAGGGCCTCTACTGTTGACCCTTCAAAACAGAGGTCACAGGCGTTAGACACCAGCGGGGGCACTGGCAGCTCCCTCAATGCTCCTTCCCATCCTCTGCCTTTGATGTATTTCAGGACTAAGAAGATGATTCTCAGATGCAGAACCTCCCTTTGGCCCCCAAGACAATCACAAAAAGAATTAAATATCATTGTCCCTTTCTAAAGTAAAACAAACAAAAGATAGCCCAGGAAGAAAATAATACATTTTTTCTTACTGTAAATAAAATTCATGCACACTTAATGAAAGGATATTTGGTGAATTTGAGAAACAACACAACTGACAATGATTTTCTCACTATTTAGGCCACTGGGCTATCTATAGATCCCTTGACTCTGACTTCTTGAATCTCTGAGTCTTTGAAGCAGAGCTGAATTGCATCCCAGAGAGACACAATATGGAAGCATGGGGAACAAAAGACAGGCTTTTGGAGTTAGAAACCAGGCATGGGGGGCAAAATATTTCAATCACCACCTTCGCCTACTTTAACTATTTGTCCAGCTCTGCAGGGTGCATGGTCCTTGTTGATAATGGAGCAACAAGCAATGTCAGAAAAATAATTTTCCCCTCCAGACATGTTCTAATTTCCAGAGACTAGAATTAAAACTCCCACAGAAGCATTGTGTGAAAAAGGCTAGAATTTGGAATCTGTTCAAGTACAGGTTCACAACTTGCTAATGGTATAAGCCTGGTAAGCTTCCGTTTTCCTCAGGGCGAATGAGATAAATAATACCAATTTCACAGAATGGCTGGGCAAAGTGAAAGAAGTAAAAGCATTTGTTTACAGCAATAAAAACCCACAAGGATCTATACCAAGGTGGCAAAGCATCTGGTGGATGTATAAATGAATGAATGACCATGAAGTTAACAAAGATGGAGAAAACAGTGACAAGAGTGTAGACAGAAAGAGCTGGAGGAGGGCAGGAGAAACAGAAACAAGTGGACAGTCCTTAAAATTTAAGACTTCAAATGTAGGAAAGAAATTAAGAAATCCTATGGCATGACGATAAGACAATTTAAAATAAATAAGATCCACAATGATCCTTAAGATCAATTTTAGATAAACTCCAAATGAGCCCCCTCCCCCCCATCAGTGCCTTACAAAAAGAATTTTTAGAGATGTGTCCTTGATCAAAAGGACTTTAAATCCCTTTTTGGTTTATAAAATCATACTATGTTAAAGTGAAGCTTTCATGAGAATGTAATAGCCAAAAAGAGAGGGAAGGACAGGTGGGGAATCTTGTGGTCTATCACTGGAAGCTTCAAAAGCAGAGAAGATGCTGCAACTCTTTCTGGAACACAGTCCAAGAATGTGGCAAGATGGGACTAAAACAATACACCACAGCGATGCTTTAGAGTAAACGACTTAAAGCATTTCTTGTTCTCGTTTACCCCATGCCCATTTTTTTTCCCTAATTGTGGCAAATTTGCTGTTTTTCTCCCTCCCTCTCATTTCCTCCCTTCTCTCACACCTTCTCTCTATTACTAAATGGTAAAAATATAAAAGAACAGCATATTTTCCCAACATTTTTAAAGTTACTGAATAAAATCTGAAATAAAACCTATAGTTAAATTTTTAATTAGGTTTGAATTTTTGAATTTTTGATTTGATTTTTTCCAAGGAATAAGACTAGATCCCTGCACCAAACAGAAGAAAAAGTAGGCCCAAATCTTCATCATGTCAGCTTAGGACCAGACTTCCTTAACAAGACTCCCAGAGTGCAAAAAATAAAAGCAAGAATCAATAAATGGGATGGATTCAAACTAAAAAGCTTTTTCTCAGCAAATAATCATGTGAAGATAGGGCCTACAGAGTTGGAGAAAATCTTTTCCACATACACTTCAGATACAGCACTAATCTCCAGAATTTATAAAGAACTCAAAAAACTTTACACCAAAAATACAAAGAACCCAATCAATACATGGGCTAAGAAACTGAGCAGATACTTCACAGAAGATATACAATTGATCAACAAATATATGAAAAAATGTTCAACATCTCTAGTAATTAGAGAGAAGCAAATCAAAACCACCCTAAGATTTCATCTCACTCCAATTAGAATGGCTAGTTTTAAGAACACAAGCAACATAGGTGTTGGCAAGGATAAGGGGAGAAAGGTACACTCATGCATTGCTGGTGGGATTGCAAATTGGTGCAGCCACTCTGGAAAGCAGTATGGAGATTCCTCAGAAAACATGGAATGGACCCACCATTTGACCCAGCTATCCCACTCCTTGGTCTATACCCAAAGGACTTAAAATCAGCATACTACGGTGACACAGTCACTTCAATATTTATAGCAGCTCAATTCAGAATAACTAAACTATGGAACGAACCTAGGTTCCCTTCAACCGATGAATGGATAAAGAAACCGGTATATCTACCCAAGGGAAATATTATTCAGTCATAAAGAATAATAAAATTATGGCATTTGCAGTTAAGAGGATGCAGTTGGAGAATATCATGCTAAGCAAGATAAGGCCAAATGTTTTCTCTGATAAGTGGATGCTGATACATAATGGTGATGCCGGTGAGGTAAGGGAAGAATGCAGGAACTTTGGATTGTGTAGAGGGAAGTGAGGGGAGAGGTGGGGGCAGAGGGTAGGAGAGATGGTAGAATGAGACAAACATCATTATCCTTTGTACATGTATGATTACATGAATGGTGTGACTCTACATCATGTACAACCAGAGAAATGAGAAACTGTACTCCATTTGTGTACAATGAATCAAAATGCAATTCTGCTGTCATATATAACTAAATAGAACGAACAATAAAAAATTAAATTACTTGTCAATTATCTGTACACCTCCATTTTTTAAAAATTTTTCTGTAGCTCAGTCAGAATAAAAGTTTCTTAACTTGATTTCATCTGTAACTTAAATTGGGCTGTCTGCAAAACTCCCTGTAAGATGACTCATTTTTCATGTCAAGAAATTGGTATTGGACAAACATAATTCTAGTGCAATAGCAATGTATGTCAACCAGGTTTTTATAATCCTCTAACAAATTTTTATTTTAGCAATTAAAACTCACTTCACGGAGAACAGAATTACAAAAACAAGACAAAACAAAACAAAAAAAAAATAGCCTCAGAATAGCAGGTTTGTAAAGAGTTAATTTCCCTCTTACAGTTGAAATAGAATAGGTGCAGTTGGCACAGAGTGCAGGAACAGAAGGAAGACAGCAGCTGATTAAATAATACCTCACAGGGCAGAGCTAAGCAGAACCTCCAGGGGGAACAGTAAACTAACCTGAGACCCTCATCTTTACACCCCAACAACAAGCGCATAGTAGGCATTCTCACACCCACTTTTTAAACTGAACTAGTAAAAATTAAATCTGATACCTTGACTTCGGAATTCTTGTGGGACATCTGGATTTTCAATTATCTAGTGAGAGAGAAACACAATTATGAGATTTAAGCCAGAAAAATCCTGATGCTTAGATAATGGAGAAAACTAGGAAACAAAATGGCGTCCTGAGTGCTCTGGGCACAGGTACCTTACCTTAGTACACCATCCAGCTCTTGATGGCATTTGATGCCTCACTGCTTTTATGAGAGAGTATGATGTTTAGAATTGAGCTTATCAGTTCCCCAGATTCACTCAAGGGTCCACATACTTCCCTGAAATTAAGCTGCATGGTGCATTGTATGATCCCATGTAGCTAGGCTATCATCTTTGCACAGACAATAACTTACCCCAGGGCCATGACACAGACTACACTCTCCTAGGCCCTCACAGATACAGACTCCTACTCATAAGCGAATCAGAATACAGGCTCAAAGATGACCTCAGCTCAAAAGCACCATCTTCCTATTTAATGGGGAGCATATTAACTTCCGACTGCCATTCTTGACTATTGCTAGGTGCATCCAGAACTATTAAGGGAAGAGACAGCTCCTTGGAAAAACAGGAAGGGAAAGCCACTTACACAGAATGAAACTTCCTTCCCAACCCAGGAATTATTCAGTGACCACGGATCTGAGAATAGGAAGATGCTTCACTCTCCCTACAACTTAGAACCAGGAGATACAAGAAGGTATTTTCATGCCAATTAACCACTAGACATGTAAATCATCCATGGTACTGTTTTTACTTTAACTTGTTAGAGGCACATATTTCTACTATTTTCCATTCATTAATTTGCAGCAAGCTCACTGCTTCCACTTTGTGAAATGTTGTATCAGTGTCTACAGCTTAGCACAAGGCTAAACACAGGTTAGAACAATGTTTTCTGAGGAAGCACATCTGAATTACATTTCAGGGTAGAAGAATCTCTACCCCCAAATATTTATAAGTGGCAATTTTTGTTTTTTGAAATCAAATCAATAATTTATGATTTAATGAGGGTTTTGGTCATTTAAATAATTCAAGAATAAATTTAGGATAATAAATCAGGATTTCTGAGGATACAAAATCAAAACTGATATCCATTTGGGGACAGGGTGGAGATAGACATTAGGTTGAAGATGGACTTCATGTTAATGCTTTTGCATTCTATATTATTTGTTTTCTTTCTACTATTTGTAGGTCTTCCTAGTTTTGAGGTGCCCCTCGATGTCTTACAGTGATGGGTCATGCTACGAAGCAAATACATTGTTCCCAGGTAATGTTATGTGTCCCCCAGGGGAATACACAGCCTCCTCAGAGCAAACCTTACCATTCCCACAGACCTCTCCTCTTCAATAGTGTTTTTTAAAAAATACCCAACTTTCGGGTGGCAAAACATATTTCCCTCTCTTAGATATCACAAATCCTTCAACATTAGCATCCTGAGAACAGTATTTTCTGGGAAATGGAATTATATCTCCAATGGATTGTATGGGTAATAGAAAGAAAATAATGAAAACACTAATTTTCTACCTAATTTGAGATTATGCCTCAGGTTGGGGTGAATACAAATGGTCAATGATGAGCAGAAGCAGAAGGCTGAGTAGTCAAACATTAGATGCCTAGGACAGAGGCATATAACCTCTGTAGTATCCACCAGCCCTCCACAACCACACTTGTTACCATTCTTCTGGAACAGCACTGAGCTGAAAGGTTGAAGTATTTGACTTGAAACCCAATACAGCCATGTGTCACTTAACAATGGGGACATTTTCTGAGAAACTCATTGTGAAGCACTTGTTACTGTGAGAACATAACCAAGTGCACACACCCACGTGATATAGCCTACTCTGCCCCAGGAAGTATGGTGGATTCCATTGTATGTCCAGCCTGTCCTTGACTGAAATATTGTTGCATGGGGTAACTGTCCTTTTCTAAACATTTAAAAATAAGATATTTAAATGAACTAATGATCAAAAGTACATAGAAACCACAAAGTTTCTCTTAACTATTTTAAAACATTAAGATATTGCTAATATTAGAGTATTTGATCATGATTATGGTTGTATATGAACATAAGAATTCTCAATATCTTAGATCTATTTTCATTAAAAACACTTTTCCTTCTACTATATTTTCTATTTATGTATTTTAAAAACCACAAGTATTCCCAAACATCATATTCAAAATCTTAGTATACATTAAATTATTTTTAATAAGGGGAAAACAAAAGTAATATCTCAAGTTAAAGCAATTTTAACAGGAACTTGGGCTTTGGACATAGCAAACACAAAAGAAAACAGGATTTGATTTTTCAGACTCGTCCTATTTTTCAAATGTTAGCTGCCAGAATATATATGAACTGAGAAATGGACAGGGAGCCAGTCAGGGGTGCTTTAGTTCTGGTTCTCTTAACTAATTTTAGATTTCAATTTCATCTCTTTGGGCTTTATCTTATAAAAACACTAAAATGAGGAATTAAAGAATCTGACATGATAATCTCTAAATTTCTCCTAAACCCCATGATCATCTTAACAACTAGAAAACCGAAGTTAAAACTGAGAAATAATTGAAGTTAAGCACAAAATCTTAATTTCTGTACAATTAATTTCTGAGATATTTGGACTGCAACTGAGACTTCCCATTTTAAAAAATAACTAATGTCATTTCAAGAACACCTCTTGCAGATCTCAAAATAATTTTAATCTTAAGTTGTTACAGAGGCAGATTTTCAAAACAAAACACCCATCCTCCCACTGACATTCCCAGAAAATAAAATATACAAGAAGCCCAATTACATTTACATTTTTCTCTAGAAACTCATTTTAGACAATCTGTTCAAGTTTAGAGCAAGGAGTTCTAGAGTAGAGGCTCCGATGACAGAGAATACGAGTGTGGCTTTACTCTGACTGCAGTGAGGAAAACTTCCTGCCATAACCTTAGTTCACAAAGGACCGCGTCTTAAAGCATGAGATGAACTGCTATTCATTTTTCATAGTTTCAAATCTACTATCACAATAAACTTTTTAAAATGTTCCATGTAAGGGGTTTAAAAGAAAAGTAAATTTTAAAATACTGACCACACAATTATGGAAACCATAGGGAAAAACGACTCTCAAAACTTTAGGGTGAAGTAGGAACATTTCTAAACAGTTTAATTCATTTAAGTGAATTTTCTTTCTGAAAAAGCAAGCCCTCACTAGTGTTTCCAGAGGGCAGCAGCAGTGGCAGCGGGTCCCTGGAGCGACACCCCGCCTGCGGTTACTAACTGAGACGCCACTTGGACCACAATGCACCAGGAGTGCTATAGGCTTACCGTGTTTTCCTGCCTTTGCCTTAACTGCAAAGTCAAGTCGCTCAGCATTTGGCTCAAAGTTGCCCGCACAGCAGTGTTTATACTACGTTGGTGACAGCTGCAGGTGTACGTCTCAATGCATACCTGGGAAAGAAAGAAGATAGTAACACGTGTGTTCTAGGCCTCCGATCACTACCAACTGTCCTCTGCTTCAACCAGGGAGAATACCAAATCCTTCTCAAACAGAAAGCTTGATTTTGGATTAGTTTTCAGTGAAAATAAATGGATTTAAAATCTCTGGAAATTTGTTTTTAAGCAAATAGAAAAGTCATATTTCCCTAAGGCTTACCATTCTTACATTCTTATTCTTTTGAGAAGCAAATTAGAGAGCTTTACATGAGCCAGATAATTCTATTTAGAACAAACTCAGGTGGCTGTAAATTAATGAGGAAAACCTCCCTTTGTGGCCAAAGGGAACAGAATTTATTAACTTGTGGGTTATAAAGTGTGGGTACAGGACTATTGAAACCCTTTCACCTTTGCTCGGAATGAGTTTGACTTTGGATTGACTCTCTAGCTATGTTCTTCTGGACATTTTATAAAGGTGGAACAGCTCGTGGTAAAAATGCTTCCTAGTTACTATGCTGTGTCTCAATGGGGATAACTGTGTTAACTCTAAATACCTGCTGGGAAGTCACAGGGCTTCCCTGGGTTTGGTGACTCTTGTAATGGAACCCAACCTCTAAAGGAACTCTGCAAGCTCTGTTCATAGAGTTGTTTTAGAAGCATTGGTTCTTAATTGGGACATGTGCTCCCAAGCCAAGGTGACTCTGCCCTTACTGATGTGGCTCTTAGTCTCTTGCACTTACACTGTCATTTGAGAGCCAGGGACTAGCTTCTGGACTGGCGTGAAGACCCCGTGATAGATGCGTGCCTGATATTACCTGCTTCTGTTTCCTGTCCTGCATCCTGCTAAGCGAATATAACTGGTAAGGCCTTGAGTCTGAATGTATAGTTGAGCTCAAGAAGGTTCCCTGGTGGCTACTGGTGTAGGAATCCCAATTAAAAAAAAATTCCTCATTGATAATGATGATGCTGAATGTCATGACTTTTCAGGGTTTTTCTTTTTTTAATATATATATATATATATATATATATATATTTTTTTTTTTTTTTTTAACTGTCCATGGACCTTTATTTTATTTATTTTATGTGGTGCTGAGGATCAAACCCAGGGCCTCACACATGCTAGGCAAGCGCCTTACCACTGAGCCACAACCCCAACCCTTCAGGGTTTTTCTGTTTTTTTTTTTGTTTTTGTTTTGTTTTTTTCCCAAATTATTTTTTGAAGCTATAGGAATGGGCATAATAATCAAAGCATACTTTAAATTTGCCTACCTTTTCTCTGTATAAGGTATTCATCCTTTCAATTTCACAAAGAATAGTTCAGGATTTAATGTACCTAAATCATTTTTCTAGGAATAGCTCCAAGAATATTTATATTTGGAAAAAAAAAAGTTCTCACCTAAATGGAAATTTAATTTAATGATTGATAACTGAGATGGGAGAAAGACTAAAGGTTAATCTTTGTTGCTGCTACTGCTTGAATTATGGGAGTTTCCAGGCAAGCTCATGATAATAACCTTTGTGTAAAATTACCTAGGTAAAAGAAAATATTTTCTTTTTCTTTTTGGTGCTGGGGATCAAACCTTGAGCCTCACATATGCTAGGCAAATGCTATGCCTCTGAACTACATCCCCAGCTCCAGAAAGAAAGTTTTCAAAAGGTTTATCTCTTGTAGAGTGCTTAATGTTTCAAAGGTGCATTTGAAACTTAACCCTATTATTTTGAAGTTGACCTAGATGAATTCATTTTATAGTTAAAAAACAGAAGCTACACAGTATTTTCATAAAACTATTTTGAACATGTGAAATTTATTTTCTCAAATGATTATGAATTATATTGGATGTAAAGGGCCACTAACTTATATAAACATAGAAAAAAGGTCTTTTAATCCCAAAGGCTTCTGCTTTGGCATGCGATGTAATGATTTAAACACCTTGAAAATACTTCTAAATGAGTGCAGTGTTCCACTCAGATGAAACCAAATTCTACATAATCTGGAACACTAGTACCATTTGTACCTCACAACTTCACAGTTTTCTTTATAGCTTACATTTTCCAAGAAATCTTTGTAACTGTTGATCTGTAAGATCTTTAAGCATTGACATAAATTTAAGGGGAAATTTTAAGCCTTAAAAGCATTGAAGATGAAAGAGCAACTATTTTGAGAGCTCAACTCCATACTTAAAATATAAATTATCTTGAATACTGAGCCATACACACTAGACAGCCTTCCTTAAAAAACTGTATCAGTCACTTGAGGCCCATGAAGTGGCACACAGGAGCATGTGGACTTTATGTAACACGGTGTTACAAACAGATAAGAACTTGGCAAATGCCAAACACATTTTTAAGTTTTAATGCCACTACTGCTCTTTGTTGTCAATACTACAGGGATAACATTGAACATGACTTTGCGTGGGGCATGTTTACTAGCTTAAAAAAATGTATTCATCTGAGAGGCTCATTCTTCTTAACTTGGGAATATATATACCGAATATGACAAAGATACTTTCTGTTAAATATAAAAATCACCACTTACTGATAATATCCTATCTGTAGGAACTTAGGAAGAAGCACTTTATCAGCTGTCCTGGCATTTCCCGAAGCAGTTTCTTAAACTTGCTTCAGTAATCATAAACTGGTAAACTAGTAAGCTTCACAGAAATAGTGCTTCCATTTGAAACCTGAACACCGTATTCAAGATCAGAGATTTTTCACCACATGAGGATTTTCCTTTCTCTCCCTTAGGGTCATAGTAAGATGAGCACAATCAACAAGAGAAGCTAAGAGAATCTCAGTTCAAAGGCAGACTGAGTTTCTGCAAAACGAGCGCTCATGGTTTCTTTTTTTTTTTTTCTTTCTTTTTTTTTTTTTTAGTCACCCCAATATTGTTCTACCTTCCCCGCCCTTTGCTTTCATAATGCAAACTTAACAACTGAAAAGCCTCGGGCTTGCACCTCTGCCAGAGCCCAGGTGCAAAGAACCAAGTGAAATACCTGGTAAAAAGCCACAGGCCCCTGATTGCCAGGGAATGCACGATGACACAGGGCAGTGAGCAGAGTCATAAGGTACATTTTGATCATTTCATGCATTTGTGGATGTCCAGCTTTACGACATGCTAAACACAACTGAGAGCAAAAACACAGATGGTTAATGAAGCCAAGTCAACCACAAAAGCAGAAGGAAAAAAAAAAAAAAGAAAGAAAAGAAAAGGCACAAGTTCGCAGGCATACATGAACAAGAGTCATCAGGTAAGTGGACTGATAAATAAAAGTACTCGGTTAAACCCATGGTAGATTGCTGTAGTATTGAACATTAAGTGGCAAAATGAAGCAAAGTTGATATTTAATATATATTAGCCAAAGTGAGCAAAAAATTTAAAGAAGCCTCAAGAGAAATTTGCTTAGCTTTGTGAAATACGTTTTTCACTTCGTTGAACTATACACCTACCTTCTCTTTCCTACTCAAAAGGGGTCAGTATCATTGCTGTGTTAAAATAGTGCACAATACTGAGTCCTAATTTCCATAGAGAGAAGAGGTAGGGTATTTCCAATTGCAAAAAACAAAACAAAACAAAACCTTATAGTGATGAAAAATAGCTTATGGTGACAAAAATGAGAAAGGATCGGAGATTAAGATGACAAGATAATGAAAGAAATGCCTTCTAGATAGGGAAGACTATGTAGGTGGGTTGATCACATGAGAACCAGAGAAAATTTTGGTTATCACTGTAAATCTAAACTCTGATAAATTATGGTGACAACTCAGTTGCCAGGCCATTTCTTATTCTCTTTGAAAAAGGTCTGCTGCCTAGGAGGTGAACAGTTGTAACAGGTGGGTACATGGCAAGAGGTACTTCATCAAATTGGTATACACATCTGTGCATACACACACGGGAAATTGAAGTTGTATTATTCCTAGGAAATGTGTGTATAAATAAGTCTGATTGCCATCTGGGTAGGAAAGCTTGCTTGTATTCCTTTTGGATTTCAACCTGAAGATGTCTTAAAGTGCTAGGCATACATGGAAAACTCTGATTGCGACATTTTTCCTCTGGGCCTAAGCTGACATGTTAAAATAACTTTTAACACCTCACCTGGTTGACTCCTACACTTTCCCGGGTAGGGCCTTCTGCCTGGTTTGTGGTCTATTGAGATTTAGCCTCTGCCCTATGATCCAGCCAAAGCAAAGTGGGGAGGGTCTCACTGCTCTGCATATCTTCTGACTCCAAATAAGGGCTCCAGGAGTCAGAGGTTAGAGAGAGGTGGAAATTCTTGCAGTGAAGGCTAGCTTAGCAGTTAAGTGGTTATGAACAGACACTGCAGACATCCATTCAGAATCAATACAGGGAAAAAAAAAAAAGGGAGAATGTCAAGAAAGAAAAGGGAAGCTTCCTGCAGGGATTTCCTCCCTCTTGTGGTCTCAACTGGCTTGAGGCAGGGGACTTGCCCCTACAGTAGTTTTCTTGCCAGGATGTGGGGCTTGCCTTTCCAGACTCCCAGAGAACATAACATACAAGATGTTTCCAAAATAAATGGGTCAGGGCATCTCTACACCTTTCTTCTGAATTATATATGGGCACCATCTGTCCTTAGTTGTAGACCACTTTATGTCTACAAGTAGTGCTACCACAGCAGAATAAGAAAAGTATTACTGAACATTTCAAGGGTTATAAACTATCCCTATTAAAAAATACTTTTGTGATGACTAGAGCTGTTAAATAAGAATCTTTGGTGGTAGATCTTGAACTGCAATGTTTTTAAGTTCCCCAGGGTAGCATGGAGAACTACTACTAAACTGGTGAGATAATACTCAGAAAAGATAAACCATCAATGTGCAAAGATGCCCAAGAAAGTGGCATATTCCTAAAAAATAAAATGCATCCATACTTCAGCCTCATGTGTAAAAACACCACATAAACATTATTGCTATTAAGATGCCTCCAGAAAGGTCCACAGGGAGTATGCCTCCTAAAAACTTCAGTTGGTTGCCAAAATTATTGTGCCAAGATTCTACTGACATTTTCTAAGAGTGAGGATAGCCAGGGGACAGTACAGGATAGTGGTTTAATAGCACACGTTTGCAATAGAGAATCTGGATTTGAATATTTTGGGCAAGAAAATTAACCTTATTTTGCTTAGTGTTCTTATTTAGCTGGGTTGTGGAGGAGAATATTTATATATATTCTTATATATTCTTACCTTTAATATATGATATATATAATGTGTGTGTATATATATGTGTGTGTGTGTGTATGGTGCTACTTGCTGCCATGCCCTAGGGACTCAATGACTAGTAGCTATTATTATTAATCAGTATTTTGAACTCAGGAGATAGATGGATGGATGGAAGCAGTGAAAAGGGGAGGTCCCTAAAAATATAAATCTTAGAGAAAAAAAACAATACTCTTCAAAACAGATTCTGCCAGGCCCTGACGGCAAGCCATAGAAACAAAAACTGGAAATTTCCAGAAGTCAGTAAGATGAAACCAGCAAAGACACATTTACAGACTGGGCTTTCTGCTTTTGAGAAATCCCATAAAAGAGTTGTTAGCAGGCCCAGAGGCAACCAAAATCCATCATCTAATTTTTCTAATTAGCTTCTGAGAGCTTTTGGCTATGACTCAATCTTTTCCTTTATGCCCAGACCTTGGCACTTTGTACATCCATAGCTTTTTCCTATATTAAGGTAGCTGTCCCTGGAAAACTCACCTGCTAATATGGACAACAGAAGAGGACTTATGTATCTATGGAGTCTTAATAATGACTGTTCAGGAAATTGATCAGATATTTCATAAGAATCCACTTTAAAAGTTGATATTTCTTTTTTCTTCCTGCAGCACAAAGGTGTTCTTCTGAAAAACTTTCCTAAGTGCTGTTTAATTAAGCAAGTTAAAGTCAGACATGCTCACAAAGCTGGCTTCTTATTTACATTTTGAGAGCCTAATGATCCTTTTATAGTTTCAGCAGGACCTTGGGGAAATAGCCTCATTTTTCATACTTAAGTACACATTCCAGTTTCCTGATCAGCAGGTTTCAGGGTAAACACTCTCCTGGAGTAAATTGTCAACGTACACCAGAATGAGAAGGAACAGCAAGATTCTGCCCACATTTCCAGAGGGATTTTCAATGACTTGTTTTAAGGTATCTTTATAAAATTTTCCCAAACTATTTTTTTTAAAAGGCAAACATATAACATTTACCATGTGTCTGGACTTGTACAAACAACTTTTTACTTGGATTGTATTTTTTGTGTCTAATGGGAACACCCTCACCACAAGACAGGTGTATTTATCTTTTCTTTTACAGACAGCAAACACAAGGCCCAGAGAGGTTGGCCAGGCAACACAGGGATGAGGGAGAGCAGGGTTCACCCCGGGCTGTGGGGATGGGGCTCCAGAGCCCATTCTTATTACTACTACATTCGAGTGACTTTATCTGTAATCTCCATCTTAGAGGGGTTTTTATTTGGTTGTTTTCCTTCTATGGTTTTGGTAGAGACCACTGTGTTCTGATGATCTATCCTGCTGAATCTTCTCCTGGCTTCTAGATACTCTCGGTGAACCTTTACTTGTGTTGGCCCTGGCCCTGTGTGTCCATGGCTCAAGAATTACACATTTTGCTTCAGATTCTCACTCAAAAGCTGGTTTCTGTGAGGATAAGATAAACTCCTGCTTCGCAGGGGTGGCACAAAGCTCCCTGGCAGCCCCCTACTCCTGAAGGCCCTAGGACTCCTTGCTGTTCCCTCTCCTGGCTCCATCTCTAGGGCAGCACTTAGCATTTCCCATCTTCCTTCAGAACAAGCCTCTTGCATGCAGATCCTACTTCTTACTATTTTCAGAAACGACATTGTCCTGTGACAAGCAAACCTGCAAATAAGAACACTCACAGTATCTCTTAAAAGTCAATTGAAAGCAATTACTGACAACTATTCTATTTCATTACTTATTTTATGGAGTAAAACATAAACGTGCTAAAGAAAATATATCTTTATAGATACATATTTGGAAACCAGTGGCTAATTGGCTGCTGCTTTTGTTTTGGTAGACACAAATTTCTATATGTTTAGGAGTGAGTTTCTCTTAATTTCATTTTTAAAAATTTCTATATACTTTTTTAGTTGTAGATGGATATAATACCTTTATTTTATTTATCTTTATGTGGTGCTGAGGATCAAACTGGGGGATCACATGAGCTAGGAAAACACTGAGCCACTGAACCACAACCCAGTCCCTTACTTTCACTTTTTAATACCACGTGATTCTGTAAAAAGTACATATATCTGCTAATAAAAATACTACTCATGAGAGTTGATCATTGATTGGGCTTTCCTTTTCTCCATGATTTCAGAATTCAGAGAATGATTGTCTCTTTGTGATCTGAATATACACTCTCGCCAGAAAAAACAAATCCTGAAGACAATCTTTTCAAGAAGTGGAAGGAAAATTATTCTAAGCATAGTAAAATTCAGCTTTGAAATGGTGATACTTCCAGAAGCCAAAGGCATTTGCCAGACATTCCAGAAGCCAAGTTTCCTGTTGGACACGTTTTTGGGCATGCTGGAAGACACATGCGACCCTATTCTACAGCAGACTGAAAAGAAGGCTTTTTGATGTCAGCTACAAAAGGCATCCGCCAGGGCTTAGGAGATGTGATGGGATTTAATCAATAAATGACTCTCTAAAGCTCATCCTTGGTTTCTTAACAACCATTTTTAGAAAGCAAATGCTTTGTAATTCATCTTAGGAAAAATAGACCAAGAAAGCAATAAGTTTGGCTGCAGCAGATTTGGGGGGGGTCCAGGACTGTTATTTCCATGGTTAAAGCTTCAGGTTAAGCAAACCCAAGCATCCATAGCACTAGGACACATGGCATTATGGGTAAGCACAGTGGGCCACAGAGCATGCCGTCTGCAGTTCCTTCCCAGAAATTTCCCACAGTGATCGGAGAAGGGCTCACCCCATTGTTGGGGCTCAGTCTCACCCCAGTGTTTAGCCCAATGAGAGTGAAAGCAGCCACGAGCAGCTTTACAAACAGGAGTGGCACTCACCTCTGCGATCTTCAGCACAGCGCTCCCGTTCAGGTCAAATGTTGGGGTGTAGGTGATGCACAGTAACACCTGCAACCCACAGGAGGTGAGGGAAGAAGGAAGAGATGGGTGAAAACAGAGAAGGAATGTTGTTTCACAGGCCATTGGCAGTCCCAGCTTTATCTAATGCTTCTTTCTGTCCTACCCACTCCTCTCCCACTAACGGTCACTTAGGGGCTAATAAAAGAAAGATGAGACTTTCAGTATAAAAGCTGTGAGCCTCTCTCCAGACCAAGGGCCCATGTAAGACTGGCCTGAAACAGCTGGCCAGGAATCTGTCCAATAGCAATCAAAGTAAAAAAATGATCAGAGTGCTCCGAAAAAATGACCAGGCCCACTGCTAGGCATGTCACATGAACTGTCTTCACTGGTATTTTTAAAAAATGTTATTATGATATTCCCTATTGTACTAAGAACAAAATGGAGACCCAGAATGATTAAAGAATTTTCCCAAGATCATACAGGTAACAAATTGTGCAACTGAGATTTGAACTCAAAGCATCTGTCTTCTCTGTGCTGAACCACTAGGAATCACTCTCTCTACCTTTCCCTTGGCTCAAATATCCCTGTAATTTTTCCTTTCCAAATCCTCATGGGATTAGAAAGTCTTTTATGCCACTTTTCTCTTCTCTTCTATAATTGTCCCTAGAATGCTGCATGGAATTTTCTTATTTTCCAGTCCTGGCTCCCCTTAGTCCCCAGAATACACAGACAGTAGTTGATGATATTTGCAAGATCTTGAAGGAACATTGAAAATATTGCTTTCTACTTACAGAGCCATTAGAGGACCAATCAATAAAACCCATGGCATTTAAGGATTGCTTCTGATTTTGTAGGTACAAACTCAGACTCTCTCCACTGTTACCATCCTCCATTTGGCTCCTGACTTCTCTTGCTGAAGGAACAGGCATGGGGTACTGGTCTCTGCTCCTCCATCTGAATCACACCTCCATCAACACCATGCTTACCTGCAGCTTGGCCCTGGGATGGGGTGGGTCATCTTCCCAGGACTCTTTTATTCTGGTTTAACTCACCAAAGAGCATAGAAGCCTAGCAAATTACCTCATACAGGATATACACTTAATCAGTATGCCAACTAGCAACTGTCTGAGAAATGTCTCTGTTTTAGCCATGAGCTCACCAGCCCTAGGGAACAATCACAAATAGATAATGTAACTAGAGAATGAAAAAAGATGTTTTTGCCCATTTGAGTCACCAGGATAGGTAAGTTAATAGTAGGTCCATCCCTTGGTTTTTTGATTCTTAAGGTGCTCTATATTCAAGAGTGCACCCAGATAAAAATCAGCTCAGTGCCACAGTGGCCAACAGAAAGGGACTGTGGAGCAGCTGCCCTTTAGACTCATGGGAAATGAATTTCTTTTGTTTAATGACAATCTTTGGGAGCTGGGATTTGGCAGGCAAGGAGGGATGAAAGTGGGAGTCACAGGGTCACCAAGACCTAATCTGGGTTTGGAGGGCGGCTCCACCTTCTATGTCTAGGTAGTATGGTGCCTTTGCTTAAACGCTCCCCCCCCCCCCCCCCCCCCGCCAGGCTCCCCCCACGCTTGCTCCTCTGGTGTTCATGTGATGGCTTCTTTCAGGCTTCAACCCAGATGCCACACCCTCAGAGAGCCTTCTCTGATCACCCCCTCTAAACTGGTCTGTTACATCTCCTGTTTCATTTGCTTCAGGGTGTGTGTCAGCCCCATAAACTGTTGTTAATTTACTGAGCACACTCTTCCCCTTGAACTTGAACATTCTCTGAGCCTGGGGAAGGCCCTCGGGGTTCTCTCATCTGATGCTTCCTTACTTTAATTCTTGAAACATTGCATAGCTTCCCTTTCTTATTCTTTTAATGCTATGTTTATGCCAGGGGGTAGGAAGGCATGAAAGAATGGCTGGTGGATAAGGCCGAGGTGGTCTGTGGAGGTCACTAGGTCCATCTGGACTCTTGGTTTTTAAAGTGCTGGCAATAGAGCCAGCAAATGGAAACACTTTACAGTAAGAGGATGGTGATGGCAAATATTTGTCTGAACTGGTTAATTATTAACATCACTTATGGGACGCAGATGGGCTTTCTGCCTTCTATCTCCCCATGCACTTACATAAGGGGTACAAAAAGTAGTTTTAGAAAGACATTTTCAAAGTCTAACCCAGCTATCTGTGATCAAGAGCTGTGTTTTGGCAGCAGTGGCTGGAGACCTAGGCCCAGGGTCTATGCGGAAGTCTTCACAAGGGTGCCAAGTTGGCACTATTCAGTAATCAAGAGATCAAGAATCTCAGGGGTACACAGGAAGCCTGACTCTGGGTGGCAAGGAATCCCAGGGAGTGTAGAGGGGGCTCCAGACACAGTGCATATGAAGCTACAGGTCCCTTATCCACCCACTAGCCAAAAGTGACCAAATCAAAAGAGTTTTGAAGAAAAGTTTTGCACTCCATTATTCAACTGCCAATATTCTAAGACTTACCGAGCTATAAGGAAAAAACTAAAAACAGAAAATAATGAAAGGAAGTGAAGAACATTAATGAAGCCAGTTCCGTAAGCTCTAGCAGTTTGTTGTGTGGAAAGCACAGCAGGTTTTAATTACAGAGCTGATGGTATCTCTGGCCCCCCATGACTCACGAGATACATAAAAGCCACACTGTCTGGTCAGGATGATGCAGCAGATAGTAATGGCTTATCAAAAATGATAAATGGAGATACTGTTAATGCTCCCAGTGCCTAGCAAGCATTAATCCACTGGATTAAAACACAGATGGGGAGCAGAAACATAGGGTAACAGAAAATTAAAGTATTTGACTTTCACCATATAATGAGTGGGCAAGAAGTTTAGATGAATATTCTGAGCACATTGGCTCCAAGGAAAACTGGTGCACCTAAGTAGTGAGGTCAATTCCATTAAAAAAATACGTTTCCCAGGGTCATTAAAGCATATTGACTAAGTTACCACTGAACAGCCAGAACTTGACTGACAGCATCTTGCAATCAAGCTTACTCCATAAATGAGCTTAGAGAAAAATAGAGAAAACTGGGGCAAGCTTTCCATGAAAAGGGAAGGAATATTATAATGACTATAAAGAGTTCCAAATTGTTTTTTAAAACTCAATTGTTGAATAGTTATTATATGCAAGAAGCATCCTTTGATTAAAGGTGTGTCTAGAAACCTGGGGTAAAAACAAAAAGGAATGGAATTAAACTAAAAAGGAAAAAGTGAACCAGATTTATTGTAAGAACTGGGCGCAATGATAAGAATCTAGAAAACATGGGACAGAGGGATGTGGATAATGGTAAGGAGTAGAAGATCACAGCTGTGCTTTTCTCAGTGGGAACATCCTGGATTAATCCCCAAGGGCATGTCATGGTCATGACCAGAGTTTTTCCATGAGGCAAGAAAACTGTTCTGGAAATCTGAATGTCAGATCTAAGTGGTGTGATTGACAAAAGGAAGTTCCTGCAATCATATAAGGTAATTCAGGTTGATCATCTATAGCCTGGAAATCTGAAATACTCCAAATTCAAAACTTTTTGTGTGCTGCACTCAAAAAAGTTTTGGAACATTTCAGATTAGGATTCTCAACTGGTAACGTCTACCCAAATATTCCAAAATTAAAACACACACACACACACACACACACACACACACACACACACACACACGGAAATCTGAAATACTTCTGGTTGGTTCCAAGTGTTCTAGATAAGGGATCTTCAATCTGTAACAAGGGAGTTTCAGGTGACCTGGTAGGGGCAATTCTAAATTTGTTAAGCTCCCCATTCAGGATGCTCAGCAAGTTGGCAGGACTTCACTTTGAATGGGGAGAAAATCATTTCTATTAGCCAGAGAACATCTCCCATGAAGGCTTACGGAATATTCCCCCACCTAATTTTTCCCTTCTTTTGTACTCACCATCATGAAGGGGAACTTGTATAACATTTGTGAGTCGAAGAGTTAAGATTCCAAATGCATCCTCCACAAGACCATGTCCAGGGTATTCAGGAGTGAAGATGTGCTGCATGAGGTTACTGGGCAGCAATTGCATGTCCACTTAACATCGGCCTATGGTTTGCATTTTTAGGCATTATTTATTAATTCAACAAATATTTACTGAAGTGGGACTAGAAGTCATATCCAGTGCTAGGTGTTGGGCATTATTAACAGTTTGGATCTGGAATGTGCCCCAAAGGCTCATATGTGGAAGACTAGGTCCCTAGTGGTGCAGTGGTCAGAGATAGGGCCTTCAGGAAGGTGACTAGATCATGAGGGCTCTACAGCATTAATGGATTAGTCCATTGATGGATTCATAATGTAATGGTAGTATTGGGAAGTAGTGTAAACTGTAGGAGATGGGGCCTGGTTGGAGGAAGTAGGGCATAAAATCATGCCCTGGAAGGATCTCTTGTCCCCAGCCCCTTCCTCTCTTTCTGCTCCCTGTCTGCCAGGGAGCAGCTTTCCTCTGCCACACCCTTCCTCCATGATGTTCTGCCTCACCTCAGGCTTGAGCAATAGAGTCAGTTGATCATGGACTGAAATCTCTGAAAATGTTAGCCCATTTAAATCATTTATTTTTCTCTGGTATTTTGCTCTGGCGGGGAAAATTTAACACAGGCATATAGTGGTGAGCAAAAAGACACAATTCCTAGTCTTGCAGAGCTAACATCTGGTCTGAATATAGTCATAAAATAAGTGATTACAGTAAGTTGTGATGAACATCCTGCTTGGGAAAATACACTGTACTCTGAAAAGGTGTGTTAAGGACGAACGTGTAATATGTAAGTTGTAATGTTGTAGTAACACATAAAATTAATAAATTAAACCCAGGAAAGAAGGCAAAGGTACTGCCAAAAGATGAGCTAATTCAGGGGAAGTAATCTATGCCTAAGGCCCATGGTGGACACAGGCACATATTGAATGAGTAAAGAATAATTTTTCTCCTCTTTCTTGAATGATTAAAATTATATTAATTTATTCACAAGTGCTTCTTGGAGTGATTGTGGTTTCATTATTCACAATACCAGATGTCATTTGTAAGTTAAACCAAACAAAATAAACTACTAGAGCAAAGGAAATTAGCTATCAATGTGAGTTCAGGCCACAGAAAGCAATGAACTCTCCTTGTGCATGGAGATGCTAATGCCATGCACATTTCCAATCCCAGCCCTGGCTCTGCCTGAGAGTTTATGTTACTTAAGGCATATTTCCTTCTGGCCTCTCATGCACATTGGCTTGAAACTTTATAAAATTAAAAATCATTGCATAATTCCTTCTCTTTAGAAACACTCCAGTTCTTTTTTTTACTCTAAGTTGGCAAAGACAGGGACAGAAAATTCAGGGACAAACATGGGAATATTGAGACCCACGTGCCTATCTGTTGCGTGCACGGCATGCCAACTTTGGCACGCCCAGACTTCTGGAACCTGAAGTGCTAAAAGTGTACCTCCACCTTGAGGTGGAAACAGAGGTTCTTTGCCTATGGTCCCTACACAAATGACAAAGCAGCCTCAGTCTTCTGAAGACCGCAGAGTAGCAGAATGTCTTAGAGTGGAGGAACTAGGGAGTTCCAAAGCACACATAGAATTTCAGAGGATATTTCCTTATTTAGATTTAAAATGTAGATGCCAAAGATAAATACTGTTTTTTCTTATTTTGATCAAAGTCTCTCAACCCCTGCACTATTGACATTTTGACAACTCAGAAATGAATGGTGAGTGATCCTTCCTGTGGGGGTCTCTCCTGTATATTGTAGAATATTTAGTACTGACTCTGGCTTCTCTCCAAAAGATGACAGTAGCATGCCTTTCCTCTCACCAATTGTGACAACCACCATTTTAGACCATTCACCCCATACTCTGTGGATGAAGTTGAGAACCCCTGCAACATGACCTGCAGAGCTAGCATCCAGGCCTTCCAGAAGGAAGGCAGGCGAGCCACTGATCCTTCACTGTCCTGCCATCTTGAGTGGCAGGTAGCAATAGGTGGTTAGCTGCAACTCTAATCTTCATTTTGACTTAAACTAGGTTTCATTTCACAAAATTTCTACCACTGATGCCTTAACTGACTTGCTGTAGGCTGAGGTGATAAGTTAATAGACAAATCACTTTCTGGTTCAGCCTGCCTAAATTCTAGCAAATGGCTATTTGATATTTTTCTAGTCAATAGAAGATTTTGCTAGAATTCCTGAATGCCCAGTTCAGAAAACATTTCAAATTACTCACTTGTTTATGGTCCTGTCTCAAGTTCATTTCTGGCTTTACCTGTTGTACTAGTAATAAGTTGTTGATATTCATCAGATAAGCCCCTAGCACTTTATTTTAGGAAATACTATATCAGCGATAGTCATGAAAAATTATGTAAATATTAATTGAAATGAACTTAAATAATTCACTTGGGCAAATGAACAAATTGTTTCTATTCCTGTTTTCTTCTCTCTTCTAAACTTCTCCCTTAACAAGTTGTCATAGCTCTTACCTCTAATTAGAGGCCTTGAAAATCTACTTTTCAGAGTCAGCGTGCCCTCACATTTCAGTCCTTAATTTCAGTTTCTAAACATCATAAATTAAAATGGTTGTCCCTTGGTATCCAAGGGGGATTAATTCCAGGACCTCAGGCAGGTATCAAAATCACTGGATGCTAAAATCCTTTATATAAGATGGTGTAGTACTTGCACATGACCTTCCCACATCCTTTCAAATTCTTTAAATCATTTCTAGGTCACTTAAAATGCCTAATACAATGTAGCTATGTAAACAGTTGTTTAGGAAACAATGACAAGAAAAAAGTCTGTTCATATTCAGCACAGATGCAGTTTTTTCTAAACATTTTCAATTTATGGTTGGTCAAATCTGTAGATATGAAAGTTGAGTATGGCAATTGTGTACCTCTTCATCTCTTTCCTATTAGATTATAAATTCTTGTCTTCCGATGTCTTGATTTTAATCCCACACATAGTTTGATACACTTTTGTTAACAAAAATATATCCACAGAGTGTTAGAGCTTGGATCTTAAATGTACCCCAAGGCTCTTGAGTTGAAGGCTGGGTCAACAGTCTTTGGCACTACTGGGAGATGGAAGATACTTTAGGAGGTGGGGCCTAGCTGTAAGAGAGTTAAATCCCTGGTGAAATGTCCTGGAAAAGAAAGAATATTGAGGACATTGCCTTTTCCCATCTCTCAGCAGCCATGAGGTAGCAGTTTTGTTTCACTACAGGCTCCCCCTTGATGTTCTGCCTCACCACATGCTCAAAAGTGACAGATCTAGCTGACCATGGACTGAAATCTCTGAAACTGAGAGCCAAAATAAATCCTTCCTTCTTATAAGCATATTTTCTCAGGCATTTTGTCACAGCAATGGAAAGCTAACTAGTACTGATCAAGCTAATGAAAACAAAGTCTATAAAACAATTAAAATGTTCAAAAAGTTGTGTTTCTTTTTCTAATTTAACTCATAACAAGCTCCTTTGGATGTAATCCCTCAGACTTTTAAGAAATCATATTGTGTTAATATTCATCCTCTCCCCTCTTCTCTTTCTCTCCCAGAATGGGAGTGTCATCTCAAATAGTCTCTGTCCATATAACCATGCAATTCTTGGTGATTTTAGAATTGATGCTTATGGACATGTCCAATCAATTTTCTAAAGACTAAGTTTTTAAAGCACTAGAGTTAACTTGATTCTCTATGTGTAAAATTATAATGGGCTTCTAAAATATTCAAATCACATAAACTCCACCTGGTAGGGCAGAAGATAACTTATCAATTCAACTAAATAGTGGCATACTTTCTAGAGACTGTGGGATTATAACTAATGGTTAAGGTCTTAAATATATCTAAGTGGATAACTGATATATAATAATTTTTAAAATTCTTCTTTTAAGTTAGAGAGTTGTAATTCAACAATCATAAATATAAGATCCTTCTTTAGAAATCAGAAATATATATGATGATACACATATTCTTCTGTTACTAAAGATGGCAATTACCCTGGCTTAGGTTTTACAGAGAGGATCTATAGATGAAGAAAAGATTTAGAAGAAACTCATATGATATTCCTAATGCTTTGGTTCATAATTTGAGTGAGTTCAAAGGTGTTCATTTTCTCATTACACTACACATATTATTTTCTATTAAGTAGAAAAAAATGAAAGCTAGCAATGACCCTGTGCCATGTATTCTTCTAAGCACTTCTTTTACTTTTAACTCCTGTAAGACTCAAGGCAATCCCAAGAGGTATGCACCAATATTATTCACATTATGCACATTAGGTCATCGAGGTCGCAACAAAGAAAGTTTAAGTTCCCAAGACCACCAGGCTTTCTAGCTCTAGAAAGTGTGCTCCTACCACTCTGCTACCAAATATTTTGGAAAGAGGAAAAAATAACAAGAAATCTAAAAAGGTGACAGAGTTTAGGGCCTGTTTCACAGGACAGGCACACTGTGGCATCCCCCACTCTGGCAGACCTGCTGGCCATGTGAAGTTCCTCAATGAATACAGATCAACTGGGGGATTTCTGCTCTCTCAGTATGTTTTCTTGTTCTTCAGTCACCATAAAGCTCACCCTGATCTTGTCACTAGTTCAGACCCCTAAGTCTGGAAGTTATCTTCTTATCCAAAGTTCTATGTCTGAAGGCCAGATCAATTCCCAGGTCTATTATAAAGCCTTTCCAGAAAAATCTAAGTGATTGAAAAAGCAATTCTGTTCCAGAGACTTATTTAAACCCATCCCAAACTAAACCACCCCAACTTCAATTTATTTACAAAAGGATATAGGAGGTTATTTTGATTCTAAAATAAAATGTGTATTGATTTTTCTTATTTCTGAACTCATGCAGGGTATTATCTGTAATCAGAATTTATTGTTGTTTTTCCTGGTGGGCCACTAAAAACTACCACATGTTCCCTTCTCCTCTCTATTAGTCAATAACTAAATTAGCAAGAAATTAGTAAGCCATGTGCCAACTGCTCTGCTAGGCACCAAAGGGTGAGAAACAATACTAATAGTATATCATTAGTTTTTATTTACTAACTACTGAAATTTTCCTGTTGTGCTTGAATTAAAAGTTTAGGAATAACTAGTTGGAGAGACCACAGTGGGTCACTGCAGGGAGGCCACTAGGCCTGGGCTAACCTCATAGCCACCTGAACACAACTTCATCCCTTCCCTCTGAGAAAAGTGCATAAGAACAGAGCAGGAGGTGGCAAAGGGGATAATGTGCCAGCTGCCTCTGGCTGGGGGAAAATAAGCCAGGCTATGATTCTCATGTGATAAGTGCTGTGGCAGGCAGTCAACACTGCTGCCTCCTTTTGCAGGAACAGAAATCTGGGCACATGGCTGCCCAAGCTAAAGACTACATTTCCCAGACTTCCCTGCAACTGAGTTTGCCTTGTGACTGAGTTCTGCCAATTGGAGATAAGCAGAAATGTTGTCCCCTTTTCCCTTCCTCCTGCTGCAAGCCATGAACTATAGGGTAGAGGAACAACATCCAAGAAATGAAGGTCTAATAATGTGGTTTAGCCAATACTGACCTAGGTTTATGTGAAAGAATATGAGAACACTGCCTTGTTTTAGCTGAGATGAAGCCTAATACTGCAATCCTCTCTCCCTCTCTCCAGCCATAGCCCTCCTTGCCTATCTGGTTCTGACTTATGCTTTAGATCTTTTTCACTTTAAGGATCACTTCTTCAGAATAGCCTTCTCTGTCCTGCTTTTAAATCTGCTCTCCATCAGGTCCTATTAAATATACTCTTCTAGTCTCTAGATTATTTTGTCATTGCATTTATCATAGTTTAGGTGTATTTACATATTTCGCTAATTTCTGTTTCCATCACTTGTCTCCAAACAAAGGTTTCATTTTTGTTTGGCTTTGGTTTTCCTTTTCCTCACCATAGGATCATCTATGTCCAGCACAGTGTCTGACACAAAAGAAGTCATCAAATATTGGCTGCATAAATGATTGAAAAAAGAATCTTTCCAGCCAGTGGTAGCACAAGCCTGTAATCCCAGCAGCTTGGGTGGCTGAGACAGTAGGATCTTGAGTTCAAAGTCAACTTCAGCAAAAGAGAGGTGCTAGGCAACTCAGTGAGACCCTGTCTATAAATAAAATACAAAATAGGGCTGGGGATGTGGTTCAGTGGTCAAGTGCCCCCGAGTTCAATCCCTAGTACTTCCCACCCACTCCCAAAAAGGATCTTTCCACTCTAGGAACCCTAGAACATCCACAGTTTATTAAATACATAGGGCCTCTGCATTTATGCTTGCTTAACTCATGATCATTGGGAGAAAGTTTTTTTATTTTTCGTTTTTGTTTGGTTTGTTTGTTTTTTTGGTACCAGGGATTGAATCCAGGGGCACTTAACTGCCGAGCTACATCCCAACCTCTTTTTTTAAAAAAATTGAGACAAGGTTTTGTTAAATTGCTGAGGCTAGCTTTGATCTTGTGATCTTCCTGCATCAGCCTCCTGAGTCGTTGGTATCTCACCACAGTCAGCAGGAGAGTTTTAAAACAGTTGATAGAGTGATTCCCAAATGGGTTCAAATGGCACACAGCTGGCAACAGTGGTGGTTTAAAAAAAAGAAATTAGTAGAAAGTATAAAAATCTTATCTAAAAAATAATGCATAGAATATTTTAAGAAAGTTTTCAATATTTGTCCCTTGATTTTTTTTATACATTTTCCCACCTGCTTTAGGCAGTCATTTCAAAGGGAGAGCAACTTAATAAGAGTTATATTGATGTGTGTGCAAAACAAAAAACGATTATCTCCTTCAACCTCAGCAGTAGGAAGGAGAAAGAATGTCTAAGAACAAATGACTTAGGGGAGCCACATATTTAGACACATCTCTGCATTTACTGCACAAACAATGTTTGTAAGTTGTTTGACCTCCAACAATGGTTCATTAAGGAATTATACATTTTTCATCAAACATTGGATTTTTCCTTAATGCTAGAGACTGCTGCAAATCTTCTAGAGTATCTCAGTGGCTTTAGGTTAAGAAGGGATTTCATTTCTCTTATAGGAGAAGGCAAGACAAATTAGTCATTTCACCCTCAAACTTCACTAATGATCATTCTTTCCTTCAGGCCAGAGTTAAGAACACTAAAACTAACCATTTGGATACATTTCCCAATATAATACTTTCATTAAAACATTACTGAAAAGAGACTTAAAAATGGTCCTTCTGGGCTGGGGGTTATAGTTCAGTGATAAGAGTGCTTGCCTAGCATACACAAGGCCCTGGGTTCAATTCCTGCTGCTACAAAGAACAAAACAGAAAATACAAATGGTCCTTCCATGTGACCTGTTCCTTACTCCCAGATCAAGGGCAGAGTGTAGTGCTGGCATGGAGTTTAGGAGCACACTGCTCTCCAGCTTGTAATACCAGAGTTCCAAGTGGACACCCTGAGGCTAAGGACTGCCAGCCACCCAGATAGTAAATTCCTTATACACAATTCTCTCTTGTTTGTATTTTCTGGAGATGTTTGCTAGGCTCTTGTCATATAAAAAGACCTCAACAGGAAATAGGAAAGGTAGGGGAATGAATTAGACAAAAATTTCCTATATTCATATATGAATATAAGATCAGTATTAACTCCACATCATGTAGTTAACTCCACAAAAACATAGTTATATTCCATGAATGCATAGTATGTCAAAATACACTTCTGCCATGTACACCTAAATATAACAACAAAAAAGACCTTGACAGCAGGTGAGATCATCTTTCCTGTTCCCCAAGTCTCCTGCATGCACCCAGAGCCAATAGCTAATTTTGTAGGACATAGACTATTTGATTCTTTGTTCATGCTTGAATCTAGCTCACAGAATTAGGGGATATAATTATCCTGGGAGGACACAGAAAACACACAGCACTCTGAGCACCTTGGTTTGCCCCTCATTAGCCTACCACTCGCATTTTTTGTTTGACCATCTATGTACAACGGGAATAGTAATGTCTACCTCCTAACAGGTCTTTTGAGACAGCCTTAATAGGCAAAGGGAACCCACTGTTTAAGAACACAGATTTTCCCTCGGGCTGAATCATGGTTCAAATACTGGTCTTGTCATTTCACTAGCTATGTGACCTTGGTATGAATATAAAGTATTTGCCAGAGTGTCTGAAGCATAATAAATGTTAAATAATCAGCCCCTGTCAATTCTCCTTTCAAAATTATAAAGCACTCCACTAACATTCACCTCTATTATCTAAAGATGTACATAAAGTAAGACATCTCATAATAGAACCTCATCAAATGCTTCCCCAAGCTCCAGTATCATATCCTTCCTTATCACCAAAGCCAGCTTGCCCTCCCAAGATAGGATGCTCTGCCCTCTCACGCCTTAGAGAGGAAGAAGGTCAGCCATAATTCCTCTCTGTTTTGAAGACTCAGTCAGCTGTATAAGTTAATAACCTCACTAAAGGTTACCCATTAGAGAGTAGGACAGGAAGTCCTAATTACTCCAGTCAGAGATGCCATTATGTCCATGACTCCCATAAAGTCCTCATGGCCTTGTGGAAATGGCACACACCAGGGGAAATGTCACCAAATCAGACAAGTATTTGACTAAATATTCATAGATGGCATTGCTCCTGCCATCTATGAATCCATTTCATAGGTAATCTATCTTCAGAAAAACCTTCTGTTTCTCTACAGATCTGACACATTATTTGCTCAAGCTATAAAATTTTTATTTGGATTCCATGGCCATTTGGATAAATCAAAATTGCCTTTCCTCCCACCTCCTGTTAAATGGTAAAACGTTTCAAATAGTTTCCAGACCATGTGCTCAAACCTCATTCCTGATGAATTTGTCAGAAGGAAGCATCATCGATTTGTTTTTAACCCTTTGCTTAAAAAGTCTAGGACCTACTTTCTAAATGAGAGCACTACTGCTAGAATCTTGGGTTTCATTATTAGCTAGTTTCTGTTTAGTCTTGGAGAAAACTATAAGAGGAAGCTATTTCTCTGCAGGAATTGAATACAATTGCAATGCAATCATATGAGTGTGACCTGTTTGGATTTCTCATATTTACAAACACTAGCAGATAGCAATATGGAAATAAGATACATGATACAGCTTTTTAAAAAGAACGCTTAGAATTTGTTATAAAAATGTACCATAGCTGGGGTTGGATAGACATAAATAGAAACTGCATAATGTGGCTTTATCCCTCCTAAACTGTTTTCCCAGACCAATATTTGAAAATGCCAACCATATCTTATTTTAAAAGATTTTCTGTGCAACAAGAAAACTGGAGGATTTATACAGGAAATATCCAGTTTTAATAACTTGTCACCAGAATAAGTTATGTGAAAACCAAGACTAAAGGAACATACCTTTCTTATGTGATGGGAATTCATTTTTTCCCAATTTTATCTCCTCTTTTTTAATATAATATAAAATAGATAGTAGAATCATTTTAATGTAGAAGTGGTATTAACAAAACAAGGACTTACTTAAGAGTTTTTACTGGGGTCATTACCAGGATTGCAGAACTACAAGACAAACAGGTGTGGGTCTCTGGAAACCAGTACAAATATAGAATTCCTTGTGCACAGAGTAAGGAGATAAAATTTATTATTCTAAGTCAGAGAGTCTATAATTTAGATCAATATTTATACATAAATGAGCATGTTAAATCTCGGAAATAGCAAATGATAAGGAAGCCTTCTCCTGTAATCTATCACAGATAAATGACTTCTTCTAAAATTTTATTTCATACTAATATCACCAAAAATATACTTGCCTCACCATTGATTAAATGTTGGTTCACCATTAAAAATACACTACAAAAAATAGCTTAAGTCTGGGTTTGTTGTGAATTATTTCCCCCCAATTTCAATATTTAAATAGTTAAAAATAATAGCACATTGCAAAGACCCCCATCCTTTTAAGGGCCTTTAAAATGGGTTTGGGAAATCTAATTTTAAAGAACGACTATGGAGATTATTGCTTTTCTTTTTCTGACAATGTCTGATTTTCCTTCCAGGCATCAAGCGTAAGCACCAGGGCCTATTAGGAAATCACTGGGAAGACCATTAAGATGGGCTTCCCATGATTTCCAGTAGAGTTAACATGTGTCATCTCCTGTCCTCCGCAAGGCGAGCAGGAGGCACCGCAGGGCAGGAGTTAGAGAGCAAGCTCAAGTTCTCAGAACAGGTGTTACTGTTGACAGAGTCATCAAACATCCCACCTCTTTGTAGCTCCTAAAACAACCTGTACTTTCTCATTTTCAATATAAATTCCTGTATTCTACAAAAAACAAAACAAAACAAAAAATCTATTCCTAGGAGAATTTCCAGAGTTAACAGAATCTGTGAGGCATGCTCTACATATGACATCAAAGCTCACCCTCCAGTACGTGGGGCCTCACAGAGGAAGACAGACTGGCCAGGCAGCTGGCCCTGCCTCTCCTCAAGTGGCAGGAAGGAAGTGGATGAGGGAAACACAGCTGGAGGTGGTTTTTCCAGGTTTTCTGTGAGTGCATGGCACACAGGCCAAGAGCAAAGGATGAGGTAGAACTGTACTTTTCAGAATCAAAGGGGGAGTGAAAGATAGGTGACATCTTAAAAATCAGCCGGCTCAGGGTTCTCAATGTGTCTAAGACTCACTTGGGACACCAGAGACAACTGCATATTCCTAGTTTCACCCACAGACGCTCTGACTCAGAAGCAGCAGGCCACAGTGGTAGCAGTGGGAACACTTCCAAAGCACTTGCTTTGTGCCAGACACTGTGCTGAGGTCTTTATAAATGTCACCTCACTTTAGTTCTATCAGGTAGGTGCTCCTATTTCCCCCATTTTATGGGTGAAGAAATCAAGATGCAAAGTGGTTAAGAAATTTGCCAAGCACAACCTGCTAGGCATGGAGGAAAGAGGATTCAAACCAGACCAAACACCTTCAGAATCTGAGCCCTTGATCCCTGCCCCAAACCACCCTTCAACTGCATTAGGGGTAAGCCTGGGCATTCAGGAAACGATGTGACAGAAGTCAACGTTTTCTTTTCTGAATGAAGAAACTGAAACCCAAAGAAGCAAAGTCTTTTATCTGAGACAACATCCAACAGTACATTTCCAGAAGAAATAATACATTCTATGATATCAACTGTTCTCAAATATTCCTCTACACTGTTCCTCTAGGGACGAAGAGGACAGATCACATTACTAAAAACCACCTTTTCATTCCAGCTATGTTACTGTGACCAACGTGCTGTTCTGGGGGCACATTCCATCTTTTCTGCCTAACTAAGCATTCACTCACAGAATATGACCTAGTTCCATCAGCATAAGGGATTCCCAATCCTGGTGATTTTCAAGGGAAAGGAGGGAAGGGGAGAGGGACTCATGCCATCCTTAAACTGGAAGTGGTCTTAGAATGAGGGAATAAGGTTCACATCGCTGAGAAAGAAAAAATGATGTGATTTTGATATTCCACAGAAGGATGGTCTTTGGCCCCCTAAACAGCCATTTCTACAATCTCAGTACATGGCATGTGTCTTGATTGTCTTTGCTTTGTTGTGACATACACAGGCAGGCAGAATACCCAGAATTAGACTGACCTCAAGCTGGAGCAAACTGCTCACATATATTCTCTTAAAAGGTAACACACTTCCTAACCACACTTGAAATGCAGGATCAGGCCAAATATCTTATAGATTTGTTGAAATTGCACCTTTTTACCATTCAACAGTCAAGGTAATTTGGGAAGACCACACGCAAGGATAATAACCATCTATCCTAAATGAAAGATGACCACAAAGTGGAGACAGTTCCAAGGTAGCAACAAGTGCTGGGGTCAGAATGTGTTCCTGTTCCAGTGACGCACACTGGTGGCCACGTCAAACCAACCTTCATCACTTCCACCTGCAAGTCTTCATTAAGCGAAGGCGTCACTTTCACAGCATTCAGGATCTGATTGAGCAGCTGCTTCTCATCAGAGTCTGTTTCCATGGATACAAACCTCTCTTCTGACAGAAGCTTCTGTAAGAGGCACAAGGCAGTGATCATAGATAAGGCAGCAGGAGAGAGCCTATTCTGTTGTATCTCATTATGTATCGATCAGTTTTCTTACTCAGGAGGTGTGTAACTGTAGCCATTAGGAAGGAAAGAAATGCTATGTGCCATTAAAAAGAGAAATGCATCCACCCTTGGATAAATGGTTTTTGGCAAAGACTTTTTCCTGATACATTCGCTCAAAATGTTAGTAGCAAGATTTTAACATGCCAGTCATCTAGATTATTCAGCTGGTGGGGATGAGGGATGGATCTGGCCATGGGAACTTAGTGTCAACAGTGGTCTTTCACACCTACCCCCTTTCTCAATGTATCTTTGTTATGAAAGGGAAAGTTCATCTGTCTGGTATTTAAATTTTAATTTCCTAATGCAAGCTGTCATTTGCCCAGGAGTCACTTGAAGAATGCACACATCTTAATATATATCTCATTAGAAAATGATCTCATAAAACCCAAACGAGAAAGCATTTTTGCAATGAGGACTCCCGGGAGTCCTGCTCATAGGATAGCCCTCTGCTATTTCTGGACAAACGCTTCCTTAGGTTGTGCCGAGCCCACCAGCTACCTGTTCTACTCCCTCAGCTTTCCCCAGAGCCATGCGAACTGTGTCCAGCCATCAAGTTTCCCCAAAACTTTCTTCTCTGTACTAAGTCTCCTCAGCCTCCTTCAAGGGTTCTCCACATGTGAAGGTCTCATTGCACTTTCCTGCTCAGAATGTGGCCCCAGGAGTGACTGCAGTACTTCCAGGCGACCTGATATTAATGTGACTCATAACATGAGTCACATTCTCAGGTCAGAAGAGTTTAGCTAGTAGTCATGGCACATTCCATACTGACTCACCCTGAAGTCCCTAATTCTCACAAGGTTACAATTAAGCTGTTCTCCCCGATTCTGAACTGGTATGGTGGAGTTCTTGAAACCCCAATATAGAACTTTATATTATCCCCGTCTAATTTGTCCCTGTCTGATTTGTTCTTTTCTCATGTAGCTTAGAGTCCCTGCTTGTAAGGAACTTCTGGAATTCAGATTCATCTGGCCTGAAGAATCTCCCTTGCATCTTCATGCTACTGCATAATGGGAGAGCAAGCACTCTGGCTTCCTGCTCAAGACTCCCGGATGTTGTGCCCAATTCTTTCAAAAGGATGATGTCGTATACCCAGAGCAGCTCAGAGTTAAAGTTTATATACAAAGTTGTTTTTACATAAATGATAAAGACTGGGAAGCTCTGAAATGTGCCTATTATTACCAGGTGGTAGGTAGCAGGGTATAGATAGTAACAGAGAGATTCTCAACCCAATAAGTCATCAAGTCATTGAAATTAACAAAAGTAAGCCCGCAAGAGCTTGGTACTGTAGCTAAGAATGTTCCAGGGTTAAAAAAAAACAAAAACAAAAAACCGGGAAATCCCAAATCAAAACAATACAAGAGAAAAGGGAACAAAATCCACTGGTAAAACAAACTCTTATTATTTTTAAGAGTTCCAGTCACCTTGCCGGAAAGCAAAAGGTTTTTAATAACATTATTGACAATTCAAAAATCTCAAATGCTCCTGCATGTTAAAGTATACTCATCTAATTCCAACCCACTGGGAGTAAAAAGAGCTGTCTTCTCACATATTCATATGAATTAACTCTTACGAGGTATTAGGAGGGACCTGTGAACTTGGAAAACTCACTATAAAATTGTCCTTACTGACATGAAAAGACATTGACAAGTGCCACCAATTCCTGCCCATGAGTCCCTGCAGGCCTGGATGTCACAATGTTCACCTTTTCACATTATGTTTGGTGTAAAACACAAATGCTCGGAAGAAATGTGTTCAAGCCATCTGACTTTTCTTATCAAACCAAATTTCTTTTTTCTTCTCAGTCTTATTCTAGAAACAAGATGTATCAATTCATTCACCACTAACAGTAGAATAAAGAACAAAACAAAATCTTTCCAGCTTACCATCAATTCTCATTACACAGAACCACAGATATTGAATGTACATGAGATTTGAGTGGTATGAACTTGGGGTCCCTCTTCCTTGGAATCTCTTAGTCTCCTAAAAGTTGGACTACACAAAAACTATTTCACATCTGTGTGAGTTAGCTGGATCCCCATGAATCAGTGTTTGACTGCAAAGACTCAACTGAATAATGCTGTGCACTGAGAAAATCTGGTGAAGAAAATCCAGTTATCCTCCATGGCTATTCCATATTTTTGCCTGGATTTTTAAGCCATCCATGTTTAAAATGTTAACTACTTGCTCTATCATCGCCCAAGTGGCCTGTCAATTTCTGTCACTCCACTACATTCTGTCAAAACCATACCTGCATCCCTGCCAAAGCATGTTGGGCCAGTTTCACATTCTTGGATTCCAAAGCCAGCTGGAGAGGCAGCAGGCACTTCTCCCTGGCAAACACAGAGATAAGGACAACATGTGAGCTCAGTGAAGCTGGCAGTCAAGTGATATGAGCCTTATGTACCCCCACCCCCCAAACACTGCCCCCCAACACAAACCATAACCAATAATGAAATTGCACATGTGCTTAAAAATGCAGCAAAAAATAAACTGTGCAGAAAGAATAGTGTATCTGGAGCTAGTCTTCTTAGTAAAGTTACAGGAAGAGTGAATATATTTACTTGCACTAGTTAGCATATGGAATCAATACACCATCCATGAACATGTTTGCCCTTCCCAGATGATTGCATTGCTCACCCGCTACACCAGAGATGATCAACCCTGGGAGCATCACATATATAGATTTCTGAGCCTTGCTACTAACCCCTTCCTACCTCATTGTCACCAACACTCTGCCTCATCAACATCAATTACCAGTCTGCTAATTTGTCAATTCCTCCCTAACTCAAAGTACACAACAGTATAATAATTTAAAAATTTTCTCTGCAGTCTCCACAAAGAGGTCGATATGAATTTTGTGACAGGTTCATAATAAACACATTTCCATAACAGAAATATAATTGGCTATCAATAGCATTCAATAAGCCAAAAAAAAGCAAACACCACTAAAATATGTAGAGCTACTTGGATACTTTAAAGCTTAATAAATAAATAAGGGGATTAAAATGTTAGGAATAAACCAAAAGTGCTGCAAAGACAAAAATATCTTTTAGAAGCATTCACTCTAAATAATTAAACAATAGACTAAGAATTTTAATCAACTCATTATTTCCCCATGGAGTTAACGCTGGCATAACAAATGAAATGTTACTTCATTTTAACACATCCTTCCGCCCACGATCAACCAGAGCACACCCATTTTCTTTTTTTCTGTTTATATTTTCAGCAGAAACTTAAAAGATTCATTGACTTTTGGGAGTGTGAAAGCCACAGGGTTAGACTCTGGGATTTCATCTTTGGAGACATAAGGGTCACTGCTGGGGAACACAATGAGACAGAAAGTTAATTATAGCTCCGATTCCTCCCTGTCCACCCCGCTGCTCTGCTGCTTTTCTGTGGAATCTTCCATCAGCAGCTCCCAACAGATGAAGCGAGAGACAGACTCTCCCTGAGGCCAGCCACAAAGACGGACCTGACAGCTCATCAGGAAGAACATCCCTCTTCTGAGTCCTCCCTTTTTCCCCTCACCAACCCCGTGTTACAATGTCCATTTTTATATGACAATCGGTCAACACCACAGCTACTTTTCACTGGACCCATCCTCTGACAGATGGATAAATCACAAAACTCTGTTACTTCCAAGTTGGGAGTCCATGGCTTTGTCACTGCTAGTTTATCATCTTGTCATAGTTACAAGGCAAGATGCTGCTGTCCGTTTAGAACAGGAAGAGCCCATTTTTCCAAATTGGTTTTCTTGTTCCATCATAACCAGTTAACAAGCTTGAAGAAGTTCTCTGGAAGGGTGGATGTTCAGTGAGAAGTAGGTATGATGGGCAGGTGGAATACTAGCAGAAACAGCCCAGAGGTTCATCTGTAAACCCTTGAAACAATCAAATTTCTACCAGGATTAATCCACTGTGAATTTTCATCTTGAATTTGGAGTCAGATCTGCCTGTGAGGGAACGTACCAATGAGGAGGCCCAGAGGCCCCAAACTCTCACCACTTAATAGGCTGGAGCAGGGGGAATCTATTAGGTAGCTGTGAGCCAAAAATATACAAGTTTTACATATTAATTGCCAAGGGCACCCAACAAGAGTGGATGCCACATTCAGCAGAAACAAGGACCCTGTTGGAAATATGCAACCTCCTGATCCTTGGATAGCAGTGCTGGGTTTGCACATAAACCGAACATCCTTATTATCCTGCTCCCTGCACTAGCAGCCTTGAGATCCTCATTCTGCTTTGCCATCATGTGATTGATATTGCTGACCTAAGGTCAGGTTGCTGACAATGCCAGGCAGGACTGTCAGGTTGCACCAAGACTCCAGGGGATGTCACAGAGCTGGTCCCCACATCAGGCATAGTCACCAGGCTGGACCGGTAGATGAAGTTGGTTCAAATAGGTTTTGGCTGAGTTGAAGGATCTCCATGTTCAGCGGAAAGACCATGGGCTGTGGAATCATCTGGATCTGGAGTCAAACCCTAAACATTTAGAGGGTGTGCATCTTGTCAAGACACTTAAAATACCAGTGCATCTTAGCCCCTCTTACCCTAAAAAAAGGAATCTTAAGACCAATCCTCACTCCTTCGAGTGAGGAGTGCATAGAACACATACCAGGGCTGGCAATTTTTTCTGTAAAAAGTCAAATAATGAATATTTTAGATTGGGTAATTCATATGGTCTCTGACCTAACTACTCAGCTCTGCTGAGGCACAAAAGCAGTCATGGACAATAAATAAAGCAACAGCATGGCTGTGTTCCAACAGAATTAGAAAACGGGCAAAAGGCCAGACCTGGTCTACAGGCTGTCCAGCCCTGATACAGGCAACATGCCCAACACAGATCATGATTTTCAGCATAGGATGAGCAGATCAAATCATTTCATGTATTCTGAAAGCTTTTGCACAGGACAAGGGGGTTAATGGTCTTGGAAGGGTTTAGCAAAACCAATTTGAGCTTCAAGATTTATCTTAGAAAACAAGTGCTTTGAAGAATGATCACTATCAATGGGTTTCATTTCGGTACTAAACAAAGGTACTGCACTCATCTAGTCATCCATTCAACTAACTTCCGAGTGCTTACTAAGTACGAGGCACCTTTTTGGGTGCTGAGAAAGATCTAGCAAAGAACATACTTCATAGAACAGCTATCTGCTTTCATTTGTAGTCATGGAATGAAAGAGAAAAGAGAAGACTAGCATGCATTATTTTTGCATTTAGTATCTGTTGCTACAATATCAAAGCATTCATTTCTGCCTTTGTTCACATTTGAGATAGTGTGAGTCAGAGAAGTTCTGTAGGCTGCCCAAGGCCACAAAGATAAAATGCATTAGAGACAATTCAGACCTAAATTCATTTGACACCCCAAACCAAATCTTCTGAACCTCTTTTGGTTACAAGCATATCTGGCAAAAGACCTTCTTTCTAGAGGAGGACACACATCACTTCCAGGGAACTAAGCGGCCTCCAAACACCATTTCACATGGATCCCAAGTTAAGAGTCCCACCCTTAGGGAAAAGGACCTTGTCCAACATGGTAGATGTAAGAACCCAGAAACCACTCCAGACACAGGAACTCACATAAGACAGTTTATTAAGCAAACAGGCAGAGCGTCTCCCTATAGGGTAAGAGAGAAAATGAGAGAGAGAGCGCGTGCGAGGAGAGAGCAAGAGAGAGTGAAAAGCCAGGAAAAGAGAGCATGAAAGCAAGGAGGAGAGAGAGAAAATGGCAGGGGAGCTATTCTTAAGTAGTGGACTTTCCTAGGCTAACAAGGGACCAACAACAGAGAAGGATACTTGGAAGCTGACTGATGAACCAATAGCTAGCTAGGATGTTCACAGACTGACAAGCTAGGTTGTAAGTTGGGAGGCAGGGAAATGGTGCAGGGTAAAGGGCAGGAGAGCAGCTTTATATTATATTATAGTAGAAACTATAGGGTCTTTAGGGAGTGGAGGACTGTGTTCCTCGGCCTGGCTGGCTCTGCTAAGATGACCTTTGAAGTGGTTTTATATGGATCCCTGGGCAGAAAGGTAGTTTCCTGTGTTCCTGTTATGAATGTGTGTATGCACACGCGCGCACGCGTGCACACACACACACACACACACAGGAGGTGGGGGATGACTGATGCTTCTCAATAGCCAAGGTCTCTCATCCCTCCCCATCCCCTAGAGTAGTGTCACCAGCCTCAGATCCTGACTTCAATTGGGAAGGAACACATGCAGAAATAAATAAAACTCATGGGGGCATAACTGATTTCCTTGTCTGCCCTGTGATATCATAAAAACCCTCCTGCCTTCACTTCTTAAAAGTGATTTTAATGAAGGAGAATAACAGGCCTGTTAATTGGGTCTCAGGATGGGATTTATAATAAAGATGCAACAAGGCACTCAGTCTCCCTTGCACATCTTGTATAGGAATAAATCATCTTTGATCTTTCTAGATGCTGCCTCATTGGGAAAAGGGCATAGGGAAAACCAACATTCAATTACATCTAGTGATTTTTTTTATGCAGAGGCATGTACAAATTCATTCTTGCCTAATTAAATAAAGGCAGTGGCCCCGGGTTTCGTGTTCTGACATGTCTTTATCTCTTATAGAAGAATAATTAGCAGGCTGCATATTCACGAGAAAGACATTATCCTGTGACACTGTGTCTCATTGTGGTCAAGGAGACTGAACCTGTTTCCTTAGCTTCACTGTCCCAGTTCACAGACCCAGCTTTATTGAGTTGGAAAATAACCAAGGACAAAGGAAAATTAAAATAGGAGAACAAGGGAAGAGTTAGGATTTACCAATGATTACTTACTAACATGAGCACAAATAAGAACTGCAAGTAAAACCAAGATATTATGAATGTTTGGTTTCTTTTTTGAGGCACTGGGTGGGAAGAAGCTGAAGGTATTACACATTTGCAAGGTCTGCTTACACTCTGCAACCCTAGGATTCTATTAGCTCATTTATTTATCATTATTATTATTTATTTATTTATCATTTATTTATTTATCATTTATCACTGTCTGATAATAATATATAATTTATTTATCATTTATTATTATTTATCACTGTCTGATAATAATATATCATCACCATGGCTCTGGTTGATATAAGTGGCTTGTATGTACATTATACCCAGCCACACATTCATACCTACCATTTATCTGATTATAAATTTCAAGGTAGAGATTTGCTATGGTTTGAACATTGTTCTCACCAAAATTCATGTTGAGTTTTGGTCCCCAAAGCAGTGGTATTGGGAGAGAGGGCCTAGTGAGAAGTGTATGGGTCATGGGGATGAAGGACTCCTGAATGGATTGATGCCATCTCTAAAGAGTGAGTTCTGCTCTCTCAGGACTGGGTAAGTTACTGTAAGAGTAGGTAGTAATAAAGCAAGATCAACCTCATGCCCTTCCATCTGCAAGTGCCCACTTGTCCTATGCTTTCTAGCCATGCTGGAAGCAGCACGAGACCTTCACCAGAAGTCCAGAAGATATTGGCACCATGATCTTGGACTTTCCTGTTTCCAAAGCCATGAGACAAAAACATACCTCACTGCTTTATGAATTACCTAGTCTCAGGCAATCTGTTATTTAAACAGAAAACAGACTAAGACAAGGTTTAATGTCAACAAAAGTGAAACTAAGAGAAATTAGATTTCTTGCCCAAGGTCACATATCTATAAGTGACAAAGCATGATCTAGATATAGGTCTTATGTTTATCAAACTTGTTTTCTCAAGCCTACACCACATTGCTATGCCAACAGAGAGCTCCATCAGAGAGCTTACTACTATAAACACCTGCTGGGTCAGAAGTGGACACAGGCATCAAACAGGTAACATAAATTATCTCATTCAGAGGGGGAATTCGTGACCCACTGTTTTATATTCAACAGTGTGGGCATTATGAGAACTTATAGGCAATTTGGATGAATAGAAAATTTTGGCATGAAGACTATTTCTAGTCTTCATGACCTTTCCAAATTTGAGAACAGAAGGGTTTTCACCACCCCTGCATTGTGACACTCAGGATGTTATCACTCATGTTTATGAAAATGGATGGTGTAAACAGTTTGTACCAACATTAATGGACTGTCATTGATTAAGCCTTTAAAAGGGTCGATTCCATTGAGCCAACTGGAACTAAATTGGTTCTTTAATTTTCTCTGGAGTACGGTTAAAATATTCCCATTTTATTTCTATTTTCATAAAATTATTTTTACCAGAGTCAATCCTTTTCTTTCATATTTCAAAACAAAGATTAGATTCACCTGCCAGGAACTATTTTAGGCCTTAGGGATATAGCAGGGAACAACATAAAATCCATTTTCTCCTGCAAGCTTTCAAGATTTCTTAACTTATTGCAGTTGTGAAGTTGAGCATGAGAGACTGTCATTTTTATAAGTTGGAACAGGTTGGATATTGGCAATTTTAAATGATTCAATCTAGTAAAGAGGAACCTAAAAATATAATATGGTTATGTTCCTATTGTAGCTCAGGATATAAACTTTTATTATCTATTATTTTTCTTATAAAAGGCTGAAATACACTTTTAAAAAAATCCAAAGAGTACAAAAAGGATATATATCAATGGAAATCATTAGAGTATTACTAAGACAGAGTTCAGTTAACGGTGGACAGTGGGTATTTCTAGATAGGGCCATGGGAAACTTTTCTTTATGTATTATACATATTTCTTTGATAAAAATAGAATATATATGTATATATTCTTTACATAGTAGCTTTAGTGTATACTTGTATAATCTGAAGAAAATGTTTTCTTAAAGCCACTAAGACATGACTTCTCACAAAACTATCGCAGTATTTCCTTTTCCTGCTTAACTCAAAAAGGCAAGTTCACCTTTATAGACACAAAATGCTAAGTAAAAACTCATTTTTTTCTATTTCCATAAATTTAATGCATTTCTATTCATAAGTGATGAATCCTCTAAAAGAGAAAATTAGGAAAACTACCCCAATACAATAGCCTCAAAAAAAAAAAAAAAAAAGTACTTAGGAATCAACCTAACAAAAGAGGTGAAAGACCTCTACAATGAAAACTACAGAACTCTAAAGAAAGAAATTAAAGGAAACTGTCAAAGATGGAAAGATCTCCTATATTCTTGGATAGGCAGAATTAATATTGTCAAAATGGCCTTACTACCAAAGGTGGTATACAGATTCAATGCAATACCAATTAAAATCCCAATGATGTTCCTGATAGAAGTAAAGCAATCATGAAATTCATTTGGAAGAATAAGAGACCCAGAATTGCCAAAGCAATCCTGAGTAGGGAGAGTGATGCAGATGGTTATCATAATACCAGACCTTAAACTATACTACAGAAACAACAGTAACAAAACGGCATTGGTTACTGGCACCAAAACAGACAGGTAGACCAATGGTACAGAATAGAAGACACAGAGAGACAAACCCCACATAATACCAATTATCTCATACAAGACAAAGGTGCCAAAAACATACAATGGAGAAAAGAATAGCCTTTTCAACAAAAGGGAAAACTAGAAATCCATTATGTAGTAAAATGAAACTAAAACTCCTATCTCTCCCTCTGCACAGAACTCAACCCAAAATGGATCAAGGACCTAGGAAGTAGACCAGAGACCGTGTATCAGACAGAAGAAAGAGTAGGCCCAAATTCTCATCCTGTTGGCTTAGGATCAGACTTCTTAACAAGACTCCAGAGTGTAAGAACTGAAAGCAATAATCAATAAATGGGATAGATTGAAACTAAAAAGCTTTTTCTCAGCAAAGGAAACAATCAATATGTGAAAAGAGAGTCTACAGAGTGGGAGAAATCTTTTCCACACATACTTCAGATAGAGCACTAATCTCCAAAATTTTTAAAGAACTTAAAAAACCTTACACTAAAAATACAAAGAATGCAATCAATAAATGGGCTAAGGAACTGGGCAGACACTTCACAGAAAAAGATATACAGGCAATCAACCTAATATATGAAAAAGTGTTCATCATCTTTAGTAGTTAGAGAAATACAAATCAAACCCAACCTAAGATTTCATTTCACTCCAATAAGAATGGCTATTATCAAGAACACAAGCAATGATAAGTGTTGGTGTGGATGTAGGGGAAAAGGCACACTTGTACTTTACTGGTAGATTGCAAATTGGTGCAGCCATTCTGGAAAGCAGTATGGAGATTCTTAGAAAACGTGGAATGGAACCACAATTTGACCCAGCTATCCCACTCCTTGGCTTATAGCCAAAGGACTTAAAAACAGCATACTACAGATGCAGTCACATCAATGTTTATAACAGCTCAATTCACAATAGCTAGATTGTGGAAACCAACATAGATGCCCTTCAATAGATGAATGGATAAAGAAACTGTGGTATATATATACAATGGAATATCATTCAGTCATAAAGAAGAATAAAATCATGGCACTTGCAGGTAAATGGATGGAAGTTGGAGAATATCATGTTAAGTGAAGTAAGTCAATCTCCCCAAAAAACAAAGTCCAAATGTTTTCTCTGATAAGTGGATGATGATATATAATGGGGAAGGGGGTAAGAGAAGAATGAAGGAACTTTGGATTGTGTAGAGGGAAATAAGCTGGGGAGGTTGCAGGGGTAGGAAAGATAGTAGACTGCCACAGATATCACTATCCTATGTACATGTATGATTACACGAATGGTGTGAATCTACATCGTGTACAACCATAGAAATGAAAAGTTGTACCCCATTTGTGTACAATGAATCAAAATGCAGTCTGTTAAAATTAAGATAAATAAAATTTTTAAAAAAGTTTTAAAAAAGCTCATTTTCTTCCATTTCTTTCTGAAATTTACATCAACAGTTCGCAAATTCTTTATAACAAATAGACCTGTTGATCTGTCTGAAAAGAAAGTTCCATTCACATTAGAGGCTTCACTATGCGAATAGACTTGTTTTCATACTGAAAGGACAGCCGTGAGAAGCAGAGAATGCTCATCAGTCATCGGAAGGATCTTCAATACTAGATTTTTATCTTTACTATTCGATATATCTATTTTAAAAATAGCTGCCAAAAACAGAAAACAGAAAACCCAGCAGCATAAATACCAAAACACTGTTACATTATCTTGAAAGGACAATGGGTTTATCTTTTTCATTCAATATTCTTACAAAACTTAAAAACACAACAGGTCACCAAGATAATTTGTAAGGGAAGGAAAAAATTTCTGTTCATTTTTTAAAAACTAGTGATGGGCGTGGCTTGATATTTTTACCTGCAATCTAGGATTATCGATATTGACACTTTTATCACAAGATATAAATTCTATATAATTATGGAGAAAAAATTAAATTTTTTTCAACTTGAGAGGGAAAAGGTGATATGATGTCCATATTGACCCTGAGAGAAGTTGTCCTAGAATTTATTTTTCTACAAATATTGAGCATGTATTAAGTGCCTGGCACTGAATTTAGCACTGAATATAGAACAAAGGAAACCAGGTGCCATTCGTGTCCAAGATAGAGACAAATATAAAGTCACCTTCTAAAAACAAAAACAAAAATAGTAAATTTCCTGAGAAGCATTAATAGTAAGACCATTAAAGGCTGACTGAGCTTGTAAGGAGGAGCAAATGAATTAAAAAGGTCAAAACAAGGGACCCTCTTATCCACTGGACACCCGCTTTGTGTTGGTCACATATTGGCCTTTTTCTCTGAGACAAGAATTCTGTCCCTTTCCACCAAAGATTCCTGGTTGCAAGGGAAGGTGGGCACTGAAGTCACAGGAGTGCCATTTATTAAAGCCTTCAGTGTGGGGGTGCTAGGTTAAGGGCTTAGGCACATACTCCCATTTGATAACTATCCCAACAATCCAACCAAGAGGAACAAATATTATCAGCATTTATAGACAGGGAATCAAGAGAAGGAAGAAGATTCACTTCCACACAAGAGGCAGAGCGCGTACTGAGCCCCAGGCTATATTCCCCTAGTATGCCACCATGATGCTCACCATTTGTCAGTCTCAATGGTGTTCCAAAGACTGTGATAAGCTCTTTACACATAGCCAGCAGGGGAAAGATCTTTGATCAAAAACTCCTTTCTTTCCATCCATCCTTCCATTTCCTCACATTAGCCCCCAAGCCAGTCATTTCCTCATCAACTTTCCCATTTCCCACTGTGAAGCACAGTGACCTGTTCCTCACCTCCATCAACACACTCAACAGTTCCTCACAGGATCACTTTCCGTGCTCCATGGAAAATTTTTAGTAAGATTTTCATAAAAAGCGATTTATCAAAGTATATCAAGAACTTAAAACATTAATATGGCTTTCATGTGAGTTTTGTTATCTAGGAAATTTTTCTAAGGAAATAATCAGCAGAGAGTTTCAAAGGATTATACAAAGATTTTTACTGCAATTTTATTCATAATATAATTAAGGTTAGATAAATTATGGTATATCTGTAGAATGGAATAATGTGCAATAAAAATTGCATCATTTAGGGAATAACAGCAGGAGGAAAAAGTCTGTCCATGTACAGATGCAATTTTTAAAAATATTTTGAGTTTGGGTTGGGGTTGCGGTTCAGTGGTGGAGCACTTGCCTAGCATGTATGAGACCCTGGGTTTGAGTCTCGGCACTCCACATAAATAAATAAAATAAGGGTCCATGGACAACTAAAACAAATATTTTGAGTTCAAGGTTGGTTGGATCCACAGATGCAGTTTCCATAGATAGAGGGCTGATTGTTTTTATTAGAAATCAAAAATAAATGAAGGAATGAAAGGAAAATCAGTAGAGTAGAAGAATAGAAGGAGGGAGGAGGAAAGGGAAGTGAGGGGGGAACAGGAGTTGAAATGAAATCAAACACCATGCATGTATAATTTTGTTAAAATGAACCTATGTATAATAAAACTATAATGCTCTAATAAAAAAGGAAAGGTTTAGTGCAAAACAAAACAAAACAAAAAAACAAAATAAAACAAAAAAAAGGGTTTAGCAAGGAAAAGAAAAGAAAGAGGAGTTAGCCCTATCCTGCCTGGGCAGACACACTCACCCACCTCTCATTCAAGGCTCTTGGCTTGGGACCCTGAGTGCTGAGTTCCCCATTCTGGCCTCGGTCTACCCTAACCCCTCCTGAACTTTCTTCTGGCACACATCATGTTTTCTGTTGTCACCCCTCTTCCCACTTTTTTGAAAACAGGGCCACATTCCTGGAATATCTTCACTTTCTCTTCCCTTTAGAGAATTCCTTACCATCTTTCAAATGCTTACTGAATTCTTTCTTCTCTCTTACCTTAAATCTTCTTCACTAAAACTAGGCTTGCTTATGATCCTAAAGTAGAGTTATCTTAGTCACATATATAATTTAAAATCAGTATGCTCAATTTAACCTTGCTTCCATTTCTGTGAAATGTTTTCCTACAATCAGGCCTGCGGGCTTGGGTGTGAAAATCAGAGTAGCAAGGCATACGCCTATGGAAATGGCCTTACCCGGCCGGGGATCATGGAACCACATGCATTTTGTTTCTTAATGATGTTGTTCATTCTGAAAACAATCCAGCTGGCAAGTGAGCATCAGGCTCTGCCCAGAATCTCCAGCAGGAGGGCAGTATCCCTCTCCTGTGCGGTGCAAGCAGAAACAAATAGCAAGACTTCTCACTCTAATACTGCAATCTTACAAAAGAAGAGAAAATCAACTGGACAAAAACAACCATTTTTTTACATTCTGGTCACCTTCTACAAATGGGGACCTACTTCTTGAAAAATGGCAACTCTATGGCATACGCACCTTTCAGAAAAGCCTATAAAACCAAAGACAGGTTAGCTGAAAAACAAGGAATAATATGAATTGTTCTGATTTTTTAAAATGTGATCTCATGTCCAATGTATGACTAACTTTCCTACTAATGCTACAATTAATACATGTACACATTTATTAGAATATCTCATGCATTAAAAGTTATGACAGCAAAATGGTAGGCTAAAAGTAAAGGAACATTTTTCTGTGAAATTGAAATTGCCAAGGTTTGGGGTGTGACTCGTTGATAGAATTCATGCTTAGCATGTCCTAGACCCTGGCTTCCATCTCCAGCATGAGGACAAAGAAAAAATAACAAAATAGGAGAAATTTCTAGTTATAGCCAAATGCTTGTAAACCAGTCCAGTCTGTTACCAGATCAATGCAACTGTCCAAACCAAAATGCCATCCCTAAATGACTAAAAATCCATATGCAGATTTTTAGAAATAAATAGATCATTCTTCAATGTTTATTTTGCCTGTTATGTGTCCAGGCAGTGTAATGTTAGACTCTAATGATGATTATGACACCTAGCTCCTGTCCACATGGACCCTGTGAGAGGTGACAGCAAGTGTAATATAATGTGCAAACTCAAGGTCATAAGCACTGGGATGGTTGGTAGATGGAATCAACTAGAAAAGGAGAATGAAGGTGGGGCAGATCCTGGAAAAATGCAAGTATCTTCACAGATAAGGTGGATTCATTTGGCCTTGAGGTAGAGGGACAGAGTGAGATTCACTCAGCCATGAGAAGAGAAAAGGACATCCTGGCTGTGTTGCAAGTGGAAGGTACAGAATGGGTTTGTGGAACAGCCAAAGTCCTACTGTGACCAGAAGGAGAAGTCACGGTGGGAAGATTGGCAAAAGCCGAGTTTGACAAGGTAGATGTGAGCCAGGGTGTGAAGGGTCTCGTGTGCCACCCCAGAGAGACTGGCTGTGGGCCAGTTAACAATTAGGAGCTGATGGAAGATTTTTAATCAAGGGAATAATGTGATCTCCTACATTTTTTATAAGATGTAACTGACTACAATGTAGAGAAGGAACAGAAAGTAGAATACGACAGAAAAAAGGTTTGGAAGAAATCTGGTTCAAATTCAGGCTCTGCCATTTACAACCCTTGCCCTAAGTATTTCACCCATTCAGTCCTTTCTGCATCTAAAAATATGGAACAAATATTACCTAACTCAAGAAGTGTTGCATGATGTATATGCATTCCACTTTCATGTACAACTAATTAGAACAAAAAAATTAAATTAAAAAAAAGTGTGGCATGTTTAGATAAGTAACTATGCTGCTAAATTCCTAACATTATAGCACTCCTGAAGGCCCCTGGCCCACTTCTGTCTCTACCCACACTTGTTCTACAAGGGGTCTTTTGGGCACAGACACAGGCACCCAGCCTGCAGGCCAATGTCAGTCCACAACCCCTGCAAACAGTTGTCCATGCCCAGACCTCAGGCTCAGGGGTTCACAACCTGTGGCACCACCTGCCTCCTGAAAGAGCAGGATCAGAGGCTGTACATAATGTGAGCAGGGAAGTCTGAGGTCTCACGCACCTCAGAGTGATCTGAGAACAGGGAAGGCTTTGGGTGGAAAGTGAGGATGGTGGCCCCACAACATGGGCCCAGGACAGGGCCCCACCTCACTCAGGTCTTAGGAAGGACGCCATTCTGCTGGACAGACACAGCACTGAGAGCAAGCTCACTGCTTCCACTTTGTGAAATGTTGTATCAGTGTCTACAGCTTAGCACAAGGCTAACACAGGTTAGAAACATGTTTTCTGAGGAAGCACATCTGAATTACATTTCAGGGTAGAAGAATCTCTACCCCCAAATATTTATAAGTGGCAATTTTTGTTTTTTGAAATCAAATCAATAATTTATGATTTAATGAGGGTTTTGGTCATTTAAATAATTCAAGAATAAATTTAGGATAATAAATCAGGATTTCTGAGGATACAAAATCAAAACTGATATCCATTTGGGGACAGGGTGGAGATAGACAGGTTGAAGATGGACTTCATGTTAATGCTTTTGCATTCTATATTATTTGTTTTCTTTCTACTATTTGTAGGTCTTCCTAGTTTTGAGGTGCCCCTCGATGTCTTACAGTGATGGGTCATGCTACGAAGCAAATACATTGTTCCCAGGTAATGTTATGTGTCCCCCAGGGGAATACACAGCCTCCTCAGAGCAAACCTTACCATTCCCACAGACCCTCCTCTTCAATAGTGTTTTTTAAAAATACCCAACTTTCGGGTGGCAAAATATTTCCCTCTCTTAGAATCACAAATCCTTCAACATTAGCATCCTGAGAACAGTATTTTCTGGGAAATGGAATTATATCTCCAATGGATTGTATGGGTAATAGAAAGAAAATAATGAACACTAATTTTCTACCTAATTTGAGATTATGCCTCAGGTTGGGGTGAATACAAATGGTCAATGATGAGCAGAAGCAGAAGGCTGAGTAGTCAAACATTAGATGCCTAGGACAGAGGCATATAACCTCTGTAGTATCCACCAGCCCTCCACAACCACACTTGTTACCATTCTTCTGGAACAGCACTGAGCTGAAAGGTTGATATTTGACTTGAAACCCAATACAGCCATGTGTCACTTAACAATGGGGACATTTTCTGAGAAACTCATTGTGAAGCACTTGTTACTGTGAGAACATAACCAAGTGCACACACCCACGTGATATAGCCTACTCTGCCCCAGGAAGTATGGTGGATTCCATTGTATGTCCAGCCTGTCCTTGACTGAAATATTGTTGCATGGGGTAACTGTCCTTTTCTAAATTTAAAAATAAGATATTTAAATGAACTAATGATCAAAAGTACATAGAAACCACAAAGTTTCTCTTAACTATTTTAAAACATTAAGATATTGCTAATATTAGAGTATTTGATCATGATTATGGTTGTATATGAACATAAGAATTCTCAATATCTTAGATCTATTTTCATTAAAAACACTTTTCCTTCTACTATATTTTCTATTTATGTATTTTAAAAACCACAAGTATTCCCAAACATCATATTCAAAATCTTAGTATACATTAAATTATTTTTAATAAGGGGAAAACAAAAGTAATATCTCAAGTTAAAGCAATTTTAACAGGAACTTGGGCTTTGGACATAGCAAACACAAAAGAAAACAGGATTTGATTTTTCAGACTCGTCCTATTTTTCAAATGTTAGCTGCCAGAATATATATGAACTGAGAAATGGACAGGGAGCCAGTCAGGGGTGCTTTAGTTTGGTTCTCTTAACTAATTTTAGATTTCAATTTCATCTCTTTGGGCTTTATCTTATAAAAACACTAAAATGAGGAATTAAAGAATCTGACATGATAATCTCTAAATTTCTCCTAAACCCCATGATCATCTTAACAACTAGAAAACCGAAGTTAAAACTGAGAAATAATTGAAGTTAAGCACAAAATCTTAATTTCTGTACAATTAATTTCTGAGATATTTGGACTGCAACTGAGACTTCCCATTTTAAAAAATAACTAATGTCATTTCAAGAACACCTCTTGCAGATCTCAAAATAATTTTAATCTTAAGTTGTTACAGAGGCAGATTTTCAAAACAAAACACCCATCCTCCCACTGACATTCCCAGAAAAAAAATATACAAGAAGCCCAATTACATTTACATTTTTCTCTAGAAACTCATTTTAGACAATCTGTTCAAGTTTAGAGCAAGGAGTTCTAGAGTAGAGGCTCCGATGACAGAGAATACGAGTGTGGCTTTACTCTGACTGCAGTGAGGAAAACTTCCTGCCATAACCTTAGTTCACAAAGGACCGCGTCTTAAAGCATGAGATGAACTGCTATTCATTTTTCATAGTTTCAAATCTACTATCACAATAAACTTTTTAAAATGTTCCATGTAAGGGGTTTAAAAGAAAAGTAAATTTTAAAATACTGACCACACAATTATGGAAACCATAGGGAAAAACGACTCTCAAAACTTTAGGGTGAAGTAGGAACATTTCTAAACAGTTTAATTCATTTAAGTGAATTTTCTTTCTGAAAAAGCAAGCCCTCACTAGTGTTTCCAGAGGGCAGCAGCAGTGGCAGCGGGTCCCTGGAGCGACACCCCCCTGCGGTTACTAACTGAGACGCCACTTGGACCACAATGCACCAGGAGTGCTATAGGCTTACCGTGTTTTCCTGCCTTTGCCTTAACTGCAAAGTCAAGTCGCTCAGCATTTGGCTCAAAGTTGCCCGCACAGCAGTGTTTATACTACGTTGGTGACAGCTGCAGGTGTACGTCTCAATGCATACCTGGGAAAGAAAAGATAGTAACACGTGTGTTCTAGGCCTCCGATCACTACCAACTGTCCTCTGCTTCAACCAGGGAGAATACCAAATCCTTCTCAAACAGAAAGCTTGATTTTGGATTAGTTTTCAGTGAAAATAAATGGATTTAAAATCTCTGGAAATTTGTTTTTAAGCAAATAGAAAAGTCATATTTCCCTAAGGCTTACCATTCTTACATTCTTATTCTTTTGAGAAGCAAATTAGAGAGCTTTACATGAGCCAGATAATTCTATTTAGAACAAACTCAGGTGGCTGTAAATTAATGAGGAAAACCTCCCTTTGTGGCCAAAGGGAACAGAATTTATTAACTTGTGGGTTATAAAGTGTGGGTACAGGACTATTGAAACCCTTTCACCTTTGCTCGGAATGAGTTTGACTTTGGATTGACTCTCTAGCTATGTTCTTCTGGACATTTTATAAAGGTGGAACAGCTCGTGGTAAAAATGCTTCCTAGTTACTATGCTGTGTCTCAATGGGGATAACTGTGTTAACTCTAAATACCTGCTGGGAAGTCACAGGGCTTCCCTGGGTTTGGTGACTCTTGTAATGGAACCCAACCTCTAAAGGAACTCTGCAAGCTCTGTTCATAGAGTTGTTTTAGAAGCATTGGTTCTTAATTGGGACATGTGCTCCCAAGCCAAGGTGACTCTGCCCTTACTGATGTGGCTCTTAGTCTCTTGCACTTACACTGTCATTTGAGAGCCAGGGACTAGCTTCTGGACTGGCGTGAAGACCCCGTGATAGATGCGTGCCTGATATTACCTGCTTCTGTTTCCTGTCCTGCATCCTGCTAAGCGAATATAACTGGTAAGGCCTTGAGTCTGAATGTATAGTTGAGCTCAAGAAGGTTCCCTGGTGGCTACTGGTGTAGGAATCCCAATTAAAAAAAAATTCCTCATTGATAATGATGATGCTGAATGTCATGACTTTTCAGGGTTTTTCTTTTAATATTATAATATAATATATATATATATTTTTTTTTTTTTTTAACTGTCCATGGACCTTTATTTATTTATTTTATGTGGTGCTGAGGATCAAACCCAGGGCCTCACACATGCTAGGCAAGCGCCTTACCACTGAGCCACAACCCCAACCCTTCAGGGTTTTTCTGTTTTTTTTTTGTTTTTTTGTTTTGTTTTTTTCCCAAATTATTTTTTGAAGCTATAGGAATGGGCATAATAATCAAAGCATACTTTAAATTTGCCTACCTTTTCTCTGTATAAGGTATTCATCCTTTCAATTTCACAAAGAATAGTTCAGGATTTAATGTACCTAAATCATTTTTCTAGGAATAGCTCCAAGAATATTATATTTGGAAAAAAAAAAGTTCTCACCTAAATGGAAATTTAATTTAATGATTGATAACTGAGATGGGAGAAAGACTAAAGGTTAATCTTTGTTGCTGCTACTGCTTGAATTATGGGAGTTTCCAGGCAAGCTCATGATAATAACCTTTGTGTAAAATTACCTAGGTAAAAGAAAATATTTTCTTTTTCTTTTTGGTGCTGGGGATCAAACCTTGAGCCTCACATATGCTAGGCAAATGCTATGCCTCTGAACTACATCCCCAGCTCCAGAAAGAAAGTTTTCAAAAGGTTTATCTCTTGTAGAGTGCTTAATGTTTCAAAGGTGCATTTGAAACTTAACCCTATTATTTTGAAGTTGACCTAGATGAATTCATTTTATAGTTAAAAAACAGAAGCTACACAGTATTTTCATAAAACTATTTTGAACATGTGAAATTTATTTTCTCAAATGATTATGAATTATATTGGATGTAAAGGGCCACTAACTTATATAAACATAGAAAAAAGGTCTTTTAATCCCAAAGGCTTCTGCTTTGGCATGCGATGTAATGATTTAAACACCTTGAAAATACTTCTAAATGAGTGCAGTGTTCCACTCAGATGAAACCAAATTCTACATAATCTGGAACACTAGTACCATTTGTACCTCACAACTTCACAGTTTTCTTTATAGCTTACATTTTCCAAGAAATCTTTGTAACTGTTGATCTGTAAGATCTTTAAGCATTGACATAAATTTAAGGGGAAATTTTAAGCCTTAAAAGCATTGAAGATGAAAGAGCAACTATTTTGAGAGCTCAACTCCATACTTAAAATATAAATTATCTTGAATACTGAGCCATACACACTAGACAGCCTTCCTTAAAAAACTGTATCAGTCACTTGAGGCCCATGAAGTGGCACACAGGAGCATGTGGACTTTATGTAACACGGTGTTACAAACAGATAAGAACTTGGCAAATGCCAAACACATTTTTAAGTTTTAATGCCACTACTGCTCTTTGTTGTCAATACTACAGGGATAACATTGAACATGACTTTGTGGGGCATGTTTACTAGCTTAAAAAAATGTATTCATCTGAGAGGCTCATTCTTCTTAACTTGGGAATATATATACCGAATATGACAAAGATACTTTCTGTTAAATAAAAATCACCACTTACTGATAATATCCTATCTGTAGGAACTTAGGAAGAAGCACTTTATCAGCTGTCCTGGCATTTCCCGAAGCAGTTTCTTAAACTTGCTTCAGTAATCATAAATGGTAAACTAGTAAGCTTCACAGAAATAGTGCTTCCATTTGAAACCTGAACACCGTATTCAAGATCAGAGATTTTTCACCACATGAGGATTTTCCTTTCTCTCCCTTAGGGTCATAGTAAGATGAGCACAATCAACAAGAGAAGCTAAGAGAATCTCAGTTCAAAGGCAGACTGAGTTTCTGCAAAACGAGCGCTCATGGTTTCTTTTTTTTTTTTTTCTTTTTTTTTTTTTTTTAGTCACCCCAATATTGTTCTACCTTCCCCGCCCTTTGCTTTCATAATGCAAACTTAACAACTGAAAAGCCTCGGGCTTGCACCTCTGCCAGAGCCCAGGTGCAAAGAACCAAGTGAAATACCTGGTAAAAAGCCACAGGCCCCTGATTGCCAGGGAATGCACGATGACACAGGGCAGTGAGCAGAGTCATAAGGTACATTTTGATCATTTCATGCATTTGTGGATGTCCAGCTTTACGACATGCTAAACACAACTGAGAGCAAAAACACAGATGGTTAATGAAGCCAAGTCAACCACAAAAGCAGAAGGAAAAAAAAAAAAAGAAAGAAAAGAAAAGGCACAAGTTCGCAGGCATACATGAACAAGAGTCATCAGGTAAGTGGACTGATAAATAAAAGTACTCGGTTAAACCCATGGTAGATTGCTGTAGTATTGAACATTAAGTGGCAAAATGAAGCAAAGTTGATATTTAATATATATTAGCCAAAGTGAGCAAAAAATTTAAAGAAGCCTCAAGAGAAATTTGCTTAGCTTTGTGAAATACGTTTTTCACTTCGTTGAACTATACACCTACCTTCTCTTTCCTACTCAAAAGGGGTCAGTATCATTGCTGTGTTAAAATAGTGCACAATACTGAGTCCTAATTTCCATAGAGAGAAGAGGTAGGGTATTTCCAATTGCAAAAAACAAAACAAAACAAAACCTTATAGTGATGAAAAATAGCTTATGGTGACAAAAATGAGAAAGGATCGGAGATTAAGATGACAAGATAATGAAAGAAATGCCTTCTAGATAGGGAAGACTATGTAGGTGGGTTGATCACATGAGAACCAGAGAAAATTTTGGTTATCACTGTAAATCTAAACTCTGATAAATTATGGTGACAACTCAGTTGCCAGGCCATTTCTTATTCTCTTTGAAAAAGGTCTGCTGCCTAGGAGGTGAACAGTTGTAACAGGTGGGTACATGGCAAGAGGTACTTCATCAAATTGGTATACACATCTGTGCATACACACACGGGAAATTGAAGTTGTATTATTCCTAGGAAATGTGTGTATAAATAAGTCTGATTGCCATCTGGGTAGGAAAGCTTGCTTGTATTCCTTTTGGATTTCAACCTGAAGATGTCTTAAAGTGCTAGGCATACATGGAAAACTCTGATTGCGACATTTTTCCTCTGGGCCTAAGCTGACATGTTAAAATAACTTTTAACACCTCACCTGGTTGACTCCTACACTTTCCCGGGTAGGGCCTTCTGCCTGGTTTGTGGTCTATTGAGATTTAGCCTCTGCCCTATGATCCAGCCAAAGCAAAGTGGGGAGGGTCTCACTGCTCTGCATATCTTCTGACTCCAAATAAGGGCTCCAGGAGTCAGAGGTTAGAGAGAGGTGGAAATTCTTGCAGTGAAGGCTAGCTTAGCAGTTAAGTGGTTATGAACAGACACTGCAGACATCCATTCAGAATCAATACAGGGAAAAAAAAAAGGGAGAATGTCAAGAAAGAAAAGGGAAGCTTCCTGCAGGGATTTCCTCCCTCTTGTGGTCTCAACTGGCTTGAGGCAGGGGACTTGCCCCTACAGTAGTTTTCTTGCCAGGATGTGGGGCTTGCCTTTCCAGACTCCCAGAGAACATAACATACAAGATGTTTCCAAAATAAATGGGTCAGGGCATCTCTACACCTTTCTTCTGAATTATATATGGGCACCATCTGTCCTTAGTTGTAGACCACTTTATGTCTACAAGTAGTGCTACCACAGCAGAATAAGAAAAGTATTACTGAACATTTCAAGGGTTATAAACTATCCCTATTAAAAAATACTTTTGTGATGACTAGAGCTGTTAAATAAGAATCTTTGGTGGTAGATCTTGAACTGCAATGTTTTTAAGTTCCCCAGGGTAGCATGGAGAACTACTACTAAACTGGTGAGATAATACTCAGAAAAGATAAACCATCAATGTGCAAAGATGCCCAAGAAAGTGGCATATTCCTAAAAAAAAAATGCATCCATACTTCAGCCTCATGTGTAAAAACACCACATAAACATTATTGCTATTAAGATGCCTCCAGAAAGGTCCACAGGGAGTATGCCTCCTAAAAACTTCAGTTGGTTGCCAAAATTATTGTGCCAAGATTCTACTGACATTTTCTAAGAGTGAGGATAGCCAGGGGACAGTACAGGATAGTGGTTTAATAGCACACGTTTGCAATAGAGAATCTGGATTTGAATATTTGGGCAAGAAAATTAACCTTATTTTGCTTAGTGTTCTTATTTAGCTGGGTTGTGGAGGAGAATATTTATATATTCTTATATATTCTTACCTTTAATATATGATATATATAATGTGTGTGTATATATATGTGTGTGTGTGTATGGTGCTACTTGCTGCCATGCCCTAGGGACTCAATGACTAGTAGCTATTATTATTAATCAGTATTTTGAACTCAGGAGATAGATGGATGGATGGAAGCAGTGAAAAGGGAGGTCCCTAAAAATATAAATCTTAGAGAAAAAAAACAATACTCTTCAAAACAGATTCTGCCAGGCCCTGACGGCAAGCCATAGAAACAAAAACTGGAAATTTCCAGAAGTCAGTAAGATGAAACCAGCAAAGACACATTTACAGACTGGGCTTTCTGCTTTTGAGAAATCCCATAAAAGAGTTGTTAGCAGGCCCAGAGGCAACCAAAATCCATCATCTAATTTTTCTAATTAGCTTCTGAGAGCTTTTGGCTATGACTCAATCTTTTCCTTTATGCCCAGACCTTGGCACTTTGTACATCCATAGCTTTTTCCTATATTAAGGTAGCTGTCCCTGGAAAACTCACCTGCTAATATGGACAACAGAAGAGGACTTATGTATCTATGGAGTCTTAATAATGACTGTTCAGGAAATTGATCAGATATTTCATAAGAATCCACTTTAAAAGTTGATATTTCTTTTTTCTTCCTGCAGCACAAAGGTGTTCTTCTGAAAAACTTTCCTAAGTGCTGTTTAATTAAGCAAGTTAAAGTCAGACATGCTCACAAAGCTGGCTTCTTATTTACATTTTGAGAGCCTAATGATCCTTTTATAGTTTCAGCAGGACCTTGGGGAAATAGCCTCATTTTTCATACTTAAGTACACATTCCAGTTTCCTGATCAGCAGGTTTCAGGGTAAACACTCTCCTGGAGTAAATTGTCAACGTACACCAGAATGAGAAGGAACAGCAAGATTCTGCCCACATTTCCAGAGGGATTTTCAATGACTTGTTTTAAGGTATCTTTATAAAATTTTCCCAACTATTTTTTTTAAAAGGCAAACATATAACATTTACCATGTGTCTGGACTTGTACAAACAACTTTTTACTTGGATTGTATTTTTTGTGTCTAATGGGAACACCCTCACCACAAGACAGGTGTATTTATCTTTTCTTTTACAGACAGCAAACACAAGGCCCAGAGAGGTTGGCCAGGCAACACAGGGATGAGGGAGAGCAGGGTTCACCCCGGGCTGTGGGGATGGGGCTCCAGAGCCCATTCTTATTACTACTACATTCGAGTGACTTTATCTGTAATCTCCATCTTAGAGGGGTTTTTATTTGGTTGTTTTCCTTCTATGGTTTTGGTAGAGACCACTGTGTTCTGATGATCTATCCTGCTGAATCTTCTCCTGGCTTCTAGATACTCTCGGTGAACCTTTACTTGTGTTGGCCCTGGCCCTGTGTGTCCATGGCTCAAGAATTACACATTTTGCTTCAGATTCTCACTCAAAAGCTGGTTTCTGTGAGGATAAGATAAACTCCTGCTTCGCAGGGGTGGCACAAAGCTCCCTGGCAGCCCCCTACTCCTGAAGGCCCTAGGACTCCTTGCTGTTCCCTCTCCTGGCTCCATCTCTAGGGCAGCACTTAGCATTTCCCATCTTCCTTCAGAACAAGCCTCTTGCATGCAGATCCTACTTCTTACTATTTTCAGAAACGACATTGTCCTGTGACAAGCAAACCTGCAAATAAGAACACTCACAGTATCTCTTAAAAGTCAATTGAAAGCAATTACTGACAACTATTCTATTTCATTACTTATTTTATGGAGTAAAACATAAACGTGCTAAAGAAAATATATCTTTATAGATACATATTTGGAAACCAGTGGCTAATTGGCTGCTGCTTTTGTTTTGGTAGACACAAATTTCTATATGTTTAGGAGTGAGTTTCTCTTAATTTCATTTTTAAAATTTCTATATACTTTTTTAGTTGTAGATGGATATAATACCTTTATTTTATTTATCTTTATGTGGTGCTGAGGATCAAACTGGGGGATCACATGAGCTAGGAAAACACTGAGCCACTGAACCACAACCCAGTCCCTTACTTTCACTTTTTAATACCACTGATTCTGTAAAAAGTACATATATCTGCTAATAAAAATACTACTCATGAGAGTTGATCATTGATTGGGCTTTCCTTTTCTCCATGATTTCAGAATTCAGAGAATGATTGTCTCTTTGTGATCTGAATATACTCTCGCCAGAAAAAACAAATCCTGAAGACAATCTTTTCAAGAAGTGGAAGGAAAATTATTCTAAGCATAGTAAAATTCAGCTTTGAAATGGTGATACTTCCAGAAGCCAAAGGCATTTGCCAGACATTCCAGAAGCCAAGTTTCCTGTTGGACACGTTTTTGGGCATGCTGGAAGACACATGCGACCCTATTCTACAGCAGACTGAAAAGAAGGCTTTTTGATGTCAGCTACAAAAGGCATCCGCCAGGGCTTAGGAGATGTGATGGGATTTAATCAATAAATGACTCTCTAAAGCTCATCCTTGGTTTCTTAACAACCATTTTTAGAAAGCAAATGCTTTGTAATTCATCTTAGGAAAAATAGACCAAGAAAGCAATAAGTTTGGCTGCAGCAGATTTGGGGGGGTCCAGGACTGTTATTTCCATGGTTAAAGCTTCAGGTTAAGCAAACCCAAGCATCCATAGCACTAGGACACATGGCATTATGGGTAAGCACAGTGGGCCACAGAGCATGCCGTCTGCAGTTCCTTCCCAGAAATTTCCCACAGTGATCGGAGAAGGGCTCACCCCATTGTTGGGGCTCAGTCTCCCACCCCAGTGTTTAGCCCAATGAGAGTGAAAGCAGCCACGAGCAGCTTTACAAACAGGAGTGGCACTCACCTCTGCGATCTTCAGCACAGCGCTCCCGTTCAGGTCAAATGTTGGGGTGTAGGTGATGCACAGTAACACCTGCAACCCACAGGAGGTGAGGGAAGAAGGAAGAGATGGGTGAAAACAGAGAAGGAATGTTGTTTCACAGGCCATTGGCAGTCCCAGCTTTATCTAATGCTTCTTTCTGTCCTACCCACTCCTCTCCCACTAACGGTCACTTAGGGGCTAATAAAAGATGAGACTTTCAGTATAAAAGCTGTGAGCCTCTCTCCAGACCAAGGGCCCATGTAAGACTGGCCTGAAACAGCTGGCCAGGAATCTGTCCAATAGCAATCAAAGTAAAAAAATGATCAGAGTGCTCCGAAAAAATGACCAGGCCCACTGCTAGGCATGTCACATGAACTGTCTTCACTGGTATTTTTAAAAAATGTTATTATGATATTCCCTATTGTACTAAGAACAAAATGGAGACCCAGAATGATTAAAGAATTTTCCCAAGATCATACAGGTAACAAATTGTGCAACTGAGATTTGAACTCAAAGCATCTGTCTTCTCTGTGCTGAACCACTAGGAATCACTCTCTCTACCTTTCCCTTGGCTCAAATATCCCTGTAATTTTTCCTTTCCAAATCCTCATGGGATTAGAAAGTCTTTTATGCCACTTTTCTCTTCTCTTCTATAATTGTCCCTAGAATGCTGCATGGAATTTTCTTATTTTCCAGTCCTGGCTCCCCTTAGTCCCAGAATACACAGACAGTAGTTGATGATATTTGCAAGATCTTGAAGGAACATTGAAAATATTGCTTTCTACTTACAGAGCCATTAGAGGACCAATCAATAAAACCCATGGCATTTAAGGATTGCTTCTGAGTTTGTACCTACAAAATCAGACTCTCTCCACTGTTACCATCCTCCATTTGGCTCCTGACTTCTCTTGCTGAAGGAACAGGCATGGGGTACTGGTCTCTGCTCCTCCATCTGAATCACACCACCATCAACACCATGCTTACCTGCAGCTTGGCCCTGGGATGGGGTGGGTCATCTTCCCAGGACTCTTTTATTCTGGTTTAACTCACCAAAGAGCATAGAAGCCTAGCAAATTACCTCATACAGGATATACACTTAATCAGTATGCCAACTAGCAACTGTCTGAGAAATGTCTCTGTTTTAGCCATGAGCTCACCAGCCCTAGGGAACAATCACAAATAGATAATGTAACTAGAGAATGAAAAAAGATGTTTTTGCCCATTTGAGTCACCAGGATAGGTAAGTTAATAGTAGGTCCATCCCTTGGTTTTTTGATTCTTAAGGTGCTCTATATTCAAGAGTGCACCCAGATAAAAATCAGCTCAGTGCCACAGTGGCCAACAGAAAGGGACTGTGGAGCAGCTGCCCTTTAGACTCATGGGAAATGAATTTCTTTTGTTTAATGACAATCTTTGGGAGCTGGGATTTGGCAGGCAAGGAGGGATGAAAGTGGGAGTCACAGGGTCACCAAGACCTAATCTGGGTTTGGAGGGCGGCTCCTTCTATGTCTAGGTAGTATGGTGCCTTTGCTTAAACGCCCCCCCCCCCCCCCCGCCAGGCTCCCCCCACGCTTGCTCCTCTGGTGTTCATGTGATGGCTTCTTTCAGGCTTCAACCCAGATGCCACACCCTCAGAGAGCCTTCTCTGATCACCCCCTCTAAACTGGTCTGTTACATCTCCTGTTTCATTTGCTTCAGGGTGTGTGTCAGCCCCATAAACTGTTGTTAATTTACTGAGCACACTCTTCCCCTTGAACTTGAACATTCTCTGAGCCTGGGGAAGGCCCTCGGGGTTCTCTCATCTGATGCTTCCTTACTTTAATTCTTGAAACATTGCATAGCTTCCCTTTCTTATTCTTTTAATGCTATGTTTATGCCAGGGGGTAGGAAGGCATGAAAGAATGGCTGGTGGATAAGGCCGAGGTGGTCTGTGGAGGTCACTAGGTCCATCTGGACTCTTGGTTTTTAAAGTGCTGGCAATAGAGCCAGCAAATGGAAACACTTTACAGTAAGAGGATGGTGATGGCAAATATTTGTCTGAACTGGTTAATTATTAACATCACTTATGGGACGCAGATGGGCTTTCTGCCTTCTATCTCCCCATGCACTTACATAAGGGGTACAAAAAGTAGTTTTAGAAAGACATTTTCAAAGTCTAACCCAGCTATCTGTGATCAAGAGCTGTGTTTTGGCAGCAGTGGCTGGAGACCTAGGCCCAGGGTCTATGCGGAAGTCTTCACAAGGGTGCCAAGTTGGCACTATTCAGTAATCAAGAGATCAAGAATCTCAGGGGTACACAGGAAGCCTGACTCTGGGTGGCAAGGAATCCCAGGGAGTGTAGAGGGGGCTCCAGACACAGTGCATATGAAGCTACAGGTCCCTTATCCACCCACTAGCCAAAAGTGACCAAATCAAAAGAGTTTTGAAGAAAAGTTTTGCACTCCATTATTCAACTGCCAATATTCTAAGACTTACCGAGCTATAAGGAAAAAACTAAAAACAGAAAATAATGAAAGGAAGTGAAGAACATTAATGAAGCCAGTTCCGTAAGCTCTAGCAGTTTGTTGTGTGGAAAGCACAGCAGGTTTTAATTACAGAGCTGATGGTATCTCTGGCCCCCCATGACTCACGAGATACATAAAAGCCACACTGTCTGGTCAGGATGATGCAGCAGATAGTAATGGCTTATCAAAAATGATAAATGGAGATACTGTTAATGCTCCCAGTGCCTAGCAAGCATTAATCCACTGGATTAAAACACAGATGGGGAGCAGAAACATAGGGTAACAGAAAATTAAAGTATTTGACTTTCACCATATAATGAGTGGGCAAGAAGTTTAGATGAATATTCTGAGCACATTGGCTCCAAGGAAAACTGGTGCACCTAAGTAGTGAGGTCAATTCCATTAAAAAAATACGTTTCCCAGGGTCATTAAAGCATATTGACTAAGTTACCACTGAACAGCCAGAACTTGACTGACAGCATCTTGCAATCAAGCTTACTCCATAAATGAGCTTAGAGAAAAATAGAGAAAACTGGGGCAAGCTTTCCATGAAAAGGGAAGGAATATTATAATGACTATAAAGAGTTCCAAATTGTTTTTTAAAACTCAATTGTTGAATAGTTATTATATGCAAGAAGCATCCTTTGATTAAAGGTGTGTCTAGAAACCTGGGTAAAAAAAAAGGAATGGAATTAAACTAAAAAGGAAAAAGTGAACCAGATTTATTGTAAGAACTGGGCGCAATGATAAGAATCTAGAAAACATGGGACAGAGGGATGTGGATAATGGTAAGGAGTAGAAGATCACAGCTGTGCTTTTCTCAGTGGGAACATCCTGGATTAATCCCCAAGGGCATGTCATGGTCATGACCAGAGTTTTTCCATGAGGCAAGAAAACTGTTCTGGAAATCTGAATGTCAGATCTAAGTGGTGTGATTGACAAAAGGAAGTTCCTGCAATCATATAAGGTAATTCAGGTTGATCATCTATAGCCTGGAAATCTGAAATACTCCAAATTCAAAACTTTTTGTGTGCTGCACTCAAAAAAGTTTTGGAACATTTCAGATTAGGATTCTCAACTGGTAAAGTCTACCCAAATATTCCAAAATTAAAACACACACACACACACACACACACACACACACACGGAAATCTGAAATACTTCTGGTTGGTTCCAAGTGTTCTAGATAAGGGATCTTCAATCTGTAACAAGGGAGTTTCAGGTGACCTGGTAGGGGCAATTCTAAATTTGTTAAGCTCCCCATTCAGGATGCTCAGCAAGTTGGCAGGACTTCACTTTGAATGGGGAGAAAATCATTTCTATTAGCCAGAGAACATCTCCCATGAAGGCTTACGGAATATTCCCCCACCTAATTTTTCCCTTCTTTTGTACTCACCATCATGAAGGGGAACTTGTATAACATTTGTGAGTTGAAGAGTTAAGATTCCAAATGCATCCTCCACAAGACCATGTCCAGGGTATTCAGGAGTGAAGATGTGCTGCATGAGGTTACTGGGCAGCAATTGCATGTCCACTTAACATCGGCCTATGGTTTGCATTTTTAGGCATTATTTATTAATTCAACAAATATTTACTGAAGTGGGACTAGAAGTCATATCCAGTGCTAGGTGTTGGGCATTATTAACAGTTTGGATCTGGAATGTGCCCCAAAGGCTCATATGTGGAAGACTAGGTCCCTAGTGGTACAGTGGTCAGAGATAGGGCCTTCAGGAAGGTGACTAGATCATGAGGGCTCTACAGCATTAATGGATTAGTCCATTGATGGATTCATAATGTAATGGTAGTATTGGGAAGTAGTGTAAACTGTAGGAGATGGGGCCTGGTTGGAGGAAGTAGGGCATAAAATCATGCCCTGGAAGGATCTCTTGTCCCCAGCCCCTTCCTCTCTTTCTGCTCCCTGTCTGCCAGGGGCAGCTTTCCTCTGCCACACCCTTCCTCCATGATGTTCTGCCTCACCTCAGGCTTGAGCAATAGAGTCAGTTGATCATGGACTGAAATCTCTGAAAATGTTAGCCCATTTAAATCATTTATTTTTCTCTGGTATTTTGCTCTGGCGGGGAAAATTTAACACAGGCATATAGTGGTGAGCAAAAAGACACAATTCCTAGTCTTGCAGAGCTAACATCTGGTCTGAATATAGTCATAAAATAAGTGATTACAGTAAGTTGTGATGAACATCCTGCTTGGGAAAATACACTGTACTCTGAAAAGGTGTGTTAAGGACGAACGTGTAATATGTAAGTTGTAATGTTGTTAACACATAAAATTAATAAATTAAACCCAGGAAAGAAGGCAAAGGTACTGCCAAAAGATGAGCTAATTCAGGGGAAGTAATCTATGCCTAAGGCCCATGGTGGACACAGGCACATATTGAATGAGTAAAGAATAATTTTTCTCCTCTTTCTTGAATGATTAAAATTATATTAATTTATTCACAAGTGCTTCTTGGAGTGATTGTGGTTTCATTATTCACAATACCAGATGTCATTTGTAAGTTAAACCAAACAAAATAAACTACTAGAGCAAAGGAAATTAGCTATCAATGTGAGTTCAGGCCACAGAAAGCAATGAACTCTCCTTGTGCATGGAGATGCTAATGCCATGCACATTTCCAATCCCAGCCCTGGCTCTGCCTGAGAGTTTATGTTACTTAAGGCATATTTCCTTCTGGCCTCTCATGCACATTGGCTTGAAACTTTATAAAATTAAAAATCATTGCATAATTCCTTCTCTTTAGAAACACTCCAGTTCTTTTTTTACTCTAAGTTGGCAAAGACAGGGACAGAAAATTCAGGGACAAACATGGGAATATTGAGACCCACGTGCCTATCTGTTGCGTGCACGGCATGCCAACTTTGGCACGCCCAGACTTCTGGAACCTGAAGTGCTAAAAGTGTACCTCCACCTTGAGGTGGAAACAGAGGTTCTTTGCCTATGGTCCCTACACAAATGACAAAGCAGCCTCAGTCTTCTGAAGACCGCAGAGTAGCAGAATGTCTTAGAGTGGAGGAACTAGGGAGTTCCAAAGCACACATAGAATTTCAGAGGATATTTCCTTATTTAGATTTAAAATGTAGATGCCAAAGATAAATACTGTTTTTTCTTATTTTGATCAAAGTCTCTCAACCCCTGCACTATTGACATTTTGACAACTCAGAAATGAATGGTGAGTGATCCTTCCTGTGGGGTCTCTCCTGTATATTGTAGAATATTTAGTACTGACTCTGGCTTCTCTCCAAAAGATGACAGTAGCATGCCTTTCCTCTCACCAATTGTGACAACCACCATTTTAGACCATTCACCCCATACTCTGTGGATGAAGTTGAGAACCCCTGCAACATGACCTGCAGAGCTAGCATCCAGGCCTTCCAGAAGGAAGGCAGGCGAGCCACTGATCCTTCACTGTCCTGCCATCTTGAGTGGCAGGTAGCAATAGGTGGTTAGCTGCAACTCTAATCTTCATTTTGACTTAAACTAGGTTTCATTTCACAAAATTTCTACCACTGATGCCTTAACTGACTTGCTGTAGGCTGAGGTGATAAGTTAATAGACAAATCACTTTCTGGTTCAGCCTGCCTAAATTCTAGCAAATGGCTATTTGATATTTTTCTAGTCAATAGAAGATTTTGCTAGAATTCCTGAATGCCCAGTTCAGAAAACATTTCAAATTACTCACTTGTTTATGGTCCTGTCTCAAGTTCATTTCTGGCTTTACCTGTTGTACTAGTAATAAGTTGTTGATATTCATCAGATAAGCCCCTAGCACTTTATTTTAGGAAATACTATATCAGCGATAGTCATGAAAAATTATGTAAATATTAATTGAAATGAACTTAAATAATTCACTTGGGCAAATGAACAAATTGTTTCTATTCCTGTTTTCTTCTCTCTTCTAAACTTCTCCCTTAACAAGTTGTCATAGCTCTTACCTCTAATTAGAGGCCTTGAAAATCTACTTTTCAGAGTCAGCGTGCCCTCACATTTCAGTCCTTAATTTCAGTTTCTAAACATCATAAATTAAAATGGTTGTCCCTTGGTATCCAAGGGGGATTAATTCCAGGACCTCAGGCAGGTATCAAAATCACTGGATGCTAAAATCCTTTATTAAGATGGTGTAGTACTTGCACATGACCTTCCCACATCCTTTCAAATTCTTTAAATCATTTCTAGGTCACTTAAAATGCCTAATACAATGTAGCTATGTAAACAGTTGTTTAGGAAACAATGACAAAATGCTGTGTTCATATTCAGCACAGATGCAGTTTTTTCTAAACATTTTCAATTTATGGTTGGTCAAATCTGTAGATATGAAAGTTGAGTATGGCAATTGTGTACCTCTTCATCTCTTTCCTATTAGATTATAAATTCTTGTCTTCCGATGTCTTGATTTTAATCCCACACATAGTTTGATACACTTTTGTTAACAAAAATATATCCACAGAGTGTTAGAGCTTGGATCTTAAATGTACCCCAAGGCTCTTGAGTTGAAGGCTGGGTCAACAGTCTTTGGCACTACTGGGATGGAAGATACTTTAGGAGGTGGGGCCTAGCTGTAAGAGAGTTAAATCCCTGGTGAAATGTCCTGGAAAAGAAAGAATATTGAGGACATTGCCTTTTCCCATCTCTCAGCAGCCATGAGGTAGCAGTTTTGTTTCACTACAGGCTCCCCCTTGATGTTCTGCCTCACCACATGCCCAAAAGTGACAGATCTAGCTGACCATGGACTGAAATCTCTGAAACTGAGAGCCAAAATAAATCCTTCCTTCTTATAAGCATATTTTCTCAGGCATTTTGTCACAGCAATGGAAAGCTAACTAGTACTGATCAAGCTAATGAAAACAAAGTCTATAAAACAATTAAAATGTTCAAAAAGTTGTGTTTTCTTTTCTAATTTAACTCATAACAAGCTCCTTTGGATGTAATCCCTCAGACTTTTAAGAAATCATATTGTTAATATTCATCCTCTCCCCTCTTCTCTTTCTCTCCCAGAATGGGAGTGTCATCTCAAATAGTCTCTGTCCATATAACCATGCAATTCTTGGTGATTTTAGAATTGATGCTTATGGACATGTCCAATCAATTTTCTAAAGACTAAGTTTTTAAAGCACTAGAGTTAACTTGATTCTCTATGTGTAAAATTATAATGGGCTTCTAAAATATTCAAATCACATAAACTCCACTGGTAGGGCAGAAGATAACTTATCAATTCAACTAAATAGTGGCATACTTTCTAGAGACTGTGGGATTATAACTAATGGTTAAGGTCTTAAATATATCTAAGTGGATAACTGATATATAATAATTTTTAAAATTCTTCTTTTAAGTTAGAGAGTTGTAATTCAACAATCATAAATATAGATCCTTCTTTAGAAATCGAAATATATATGATGATACACATATTCTTCTGTTACTAAAGATGGCAATTACCCTGGCTTAGGTTTTACAGAGAGGATCTATAGATGAAGAAAAGATTTAGAAGAAACTCATATGATATTCCTAATGCTTTGGTTCATAATTTGAGTGAGTTCAAAGGTGTTCATTTTCTCATTAACTACACATATTATTTTCTATTAAGTAGAAAAAAATGAAAGCTAGCAATGACCCTGTGCCATGTATTCTTCTAAGCACTTCTTTTACTTTTAACTCCTGTAAGACTCAAGGCAATCCCAAGAGGTATGCACCAATATTATTCACATTATGCACATTAGGTCATCGAGGTCGCAACAAAGAAAGTTTAAGTTCCCAAGACCACCAGGCTTTCTAGCTCTAGAAAGTGTGCTCCTACCACTCTGCTACCAAATATTTTGGAAAGAGGAAAAAATAACAAGAAATCTAAAAAGGTGACAGAGTTTAGGGCCTTTTCACAGGACAGGCACACTGTGGCATCCCCCACTCTGGCAGACCTGCTGGCCATGTGAAGTTCCTCAATGAATACAGATCAACTGGGGGATTTCCGCTCTCTCAGTATGTTTTCTTGTTCTTCAGTCGCCATAAAGCTCACCCTGATCTTGTCACTAGTTCAGACCCCTAAGTCTGGAAGTTATCTTCTTATCCAAAGTTCTATGTCTGAAGGCCAGATCAATTCCCAGGTCTATTATAAAGCCTTTCCAGAAAAATCTAAGTGATTGAAAAAGCAATTCTGTTCCAGAGACTTATTTAAACCCATCCCAAACTAAACCACCCCAACTTCAATTTATTTACAAAAGGATATAGGAGGTTATTTTGATTCTAAAATAAAATGTGTATTGATTTTCTTATTTCTGAACTCATGCAGGGTATTATCTGTAATCAGAATTTATTGTTGTTTTTCCTGGTGGGCCACTAAAAACTACCACATGTTCCCTTCTCCTCTCATTAGTCAATAACTAAATTAGCAAGAAATTAGTAAGCCATGTGCCAACTGCTCTGCTAGGCACCAAAGGGTGAGAAACAATACTAATAGTATATCATTAGTTTTTATTTACTAACTACTGAAATTTTCCTGTTGTGCTTGAATTAAAAGTTTAGGAATAACTAGTTGGAGAGACCACAGTGGGTCACTGCAGGGAGGCCACTAGGCCTGGGCTAACCTCATAGCCACCTGAACACAACTTCATCCCTTCCCTCTGAGAAAAGTGCATAAGAACAGAGCAGGAGGTGGCAAAGGGGATAATGTGCCAGCTGCCTCTGGCTGGGGGAAAATAAGCCAGGCTATGATTCTCATGTGATAAGTGCTGTGGCAGGCAGTCAACACTGCTGCCTCCTTTTGCAGGAACAGAAATCTGGGCACATGGCTGCCCAAGCTAAAGACTACATTTCCCAGACTTCCCTGCAACTGAGTTTGCCTTGTGACTGAGTTCTGCCAATTGGAGATAAGCAGAAATGTTGCCCCTTTTCCCTTCCTCCTGCTGCAAGCCATGAACTATAGGGTAGAGGAACAACATCCAAGAAATGAAGGTCTAATAATGTGGTTTAGCCAATACTGACCTAGGTTTATGTGAAAGAATATGAGAACACTGCCTTGTTTTAGCTGAGATGAAGCCTAATACTGCAATCCTCTCTCCCTCTCTCCAGCCATAGCCCTCCTTGCCTATCTGGTTCTGACTTATGCTTTAGATCTTTTTCACTTTAAGGATCACTTCTTCAGAATAGCCTTCTCTGTCCTGCTTTTAAATCTGCTCTCCATCAGGTCCTATTAAATATACTCTTCTAGTCTCTAGATTATTTGTCATTGCATTTATCATAGTTTAGGTGTATTTACATATTTCGCTAATTTCTGTTTCCATCACTTGTCTCCAAACAAAGGTTTCATTTTTGTTTGGCTTTGGTTTTCCTTTTCCTCACCATAGGATCATCTATGTCCAGCACAGTGCTGACACAAAAGAAGTCATCAAATATTGGCTGCATAAATGATTGAAAAAAGAATCTTTCCAGCCAGTGGTAGCACAAGCCTGTAATCCCAGCAGCTTGGGTGGCTGAGACAGTAGGATCTTGAGTTCAAAGTCAACTTCAGCAAAAGAGAGGTGCTAGGCAACTCAGTGAGACCCTGTCTATAAATAAAATACAAAATAGGGCTGGGGATGTGGTTCAGTGGTCAAGTGCCCCCGAGTTCAATCCCTAGTACTTCCCACCCACTCCCAAAAAGGATCTTTCCACTCTAGGAACCCTAGAACATCCACAGTTTATTAAATACATAGGGCCTCTGCATTTATGCTTGCTTAACTCATGATCATTGGGAGAAAGTTTTTTTATTTTTCGTTTTTGTTTGGTTTGTTTGTTTTTTTGGTACCAGGGATTGAATCCAGGGGCACTTAACTGCCGAGCTACATCCCAACCTCTTTTTTTAAAAAAAATTGAGACAAGGTTTTGTTAAATTGCTGAGGCTAGCTTTGATCTTGTGATCTTCCTGCATCAGCCTCCTGAGTCGTTGGTATCTCACCACAGTCAGCAGGAGAGTTTTAAAACAGTTGATAGAGTGATTCCCAAATGGGTTCAAATGGCACACAGCTGGCAACAGTGGTGGTTTAAAAAAAGAAATTAGTAGAAAGTATAAAAATCTTATCTAAAAAATAATGCATAGAATATTTTAAGAAAGTTTTCAATATTGTCCCTTGATTTTTTTTATACATTTTCCCACCTGCTTTAGGCAGTCATTTCAAAGGTGAGAGCAACTTAATAAGAGTTTATATTGATGTGTGTGCAAAACAAAAAACGATTATCTCCTTCAACCTCAGCAGTAGGAAGGAGAAAGAATGTCTAAGAACAAATGACTTAGGGGACGCCACATATTTAGACACATCTCTGCATTTACTGCACAAACAATGTTTGTAAGTGTTTGACCTCCAACAATGGTTCATTAAGGAATTATACATTTTTCATCAAACATTGGATTTTTTCCTTAATGCTAGAGACTGCTGCAAATCTTCTAGAGTATCTCAGTGGCTTTAGGTTAAGAAGGGATTTCATTTCTCTTATAGGAGAAGGCAAGACAAATTAGTCATTTCACCCTCAAACTTCACTAATGATCATTCTTTCCTTCAGGCCAGAGTTAAGAACACTAAAACTAACCATTTGGATACATTCCCAATATAATACTTTCATTAAACATTACTGAAAGAGACTTAAAATGGTCCTTCTGGGCTGGGGGTTATAGTTCAGTGATAAGAGTGCTTGCCTAGCATACACAAGGCCCTGGGTTCAATTCCTGCTGCTACAAAGAACAAAACAGAAAATACAAATGGTCCTTCCATGTGACCTGTTCCTTACTCCCAGATCAAGGGCAGAGTGTAGTGCTGGCATGGAGTTTAGGAGCACACTGCTCTCCAGCTTGTAATACCAGAGTTCCAAGTGGACACCCTGAGGCTAAGGACTGCCAGCCACCCAGATAGTAAATTCCTTATACACAATTCTCTCTTGTTTGTATTTTCTGAGATGTTTGCTAGGCTCTTGTCATATAAAAAGACCTCAACAGGAAATAGGAAAGGTAGGGGAATGAATTAGACAAAAATTTCCTATATTCATATATGAATATAAGATCAGTATTAACTCCACATCATGTAGTTAACTCCACAAAAACATAGTTATATTCCATGAATGCATAGTATGTCAAAATACACTACTGCCATGTACACCTAAATATAACAACAAAAAAGACCTTGACAGCAGGTGAGATCATCTTCCTGTTCCCCAAGTCTCCTGCATGCACCCAGAGCCAATAGCTAATTTTGTAGGACATAGACTATTTGATTCTTTGTTCATGCTTGAATCTAGCTCACAGAATTAGGGGATATAATTATCCTGGGAGGACACAGAAAACACACAGCACTCTGAGCACCTTGGTTTGCCCCTCATTAGCCTACCACTCGCATTTTTTGTTTGACCATCTATGTACAAACGGGAATAGTAATGTCTACCTCCTAACAGGTCTTTTGAGACAGCCTTAATAGGCAAAGGGAACCCACTGTTTAAGAACACAGATTTTCCCTCGGGCTGAATCATGGTTCAAATACTGGTCTTGTCATTTCATCTAGCTATGTGGACCTTGGTATGAATATAAAGTATTTGCCAGAGTGTCTGAAGCATAATAAATGTTAAATAATCAGCCCCTGTCAATTCTCCTTTCAAAATTATAAAGCACTCCACTAACATTCACCTCTATTATCTAAAGATGTACATAAAGTAAGACATCTCATAATAGAACCTCATCAAATGCTTCCCCAAGCTCCAGTATCATATCCTTCCTTATCACCAAAGCCAGCTTGCCTCCAAGATAGGATGCTCTGCCCTCTCAACGCCTTAGAGAGGAAGAAGGTCAGCCATAATTCCTCTCTGTTTTGAAGACTCAGTCAGCTGTATAAGTTAATAACCTCACTAAAGGTTACCCATTAGAGAGTAGGACAGGAAGTCCTAATTACTCCAGTCAGAGATGCCATTATGTCCATGACTCCCATAAAGTCCTCATGGCCTTGTGGAAATGGCACACACCAGGGGAAAATGTCACCAAATCAGACAAGTATTTGACTAAATATTCATAGATGGCATTGCTCCTGCCATCTATGAATCCATTTCATAGGTAAATCTATCTTCAGAAAACCTTCTGTTTCTCTACAGATCGGACACATTATTTGCTCAAGCTATAAAATTTTTATTTGGATTCCATGGCCATTTGGATAAATCAAAATTGCCTTTCCTCCCACCTCCTGTTAAATGGTAAAACGTTTCAAATAGTTTCCAGACCATGTGCTCAAAACCTCATTCCTGATGAATTTGTCAGAAGGAAGCATCATCGATTTGTTTTTAACCCTTTGCTTAAAAAGTCTAGGACCTACTTTCTAAATGAGAGCACTACTGCTAGAATCTTGGGTTTCATTATTAGCTAGTTTCTGTTTAGTCTTGGGAGAAAACTATAAGAGGAAGCTATTTCTCTGCAGGAATTGAATACAATTGCAATGCAATCATATGAGTGTGACCTGTTTGGATTTCTCATATTTACAAACACTAGCAGATAGCAATATGGAAATAAGATACATGATACAGCTTTTTAAAAAAGAACGCTTAGAATTTGTTATAAAAATGTACCATAGCTGGGGTTGGGATAGACATAAATAGAAAACTGCATAATGTGGCTTTATCCCTCCTAAACTGTTTCTCCCAGACCAATATTTGAAATGCCAACCATATCTTATTTTAAAAGATTTTCTGTGCAACAAGAAACTGGAGGATTTATACAGGAAATATCCAGTTTTAATAACTTGTCACCAGAATAAGTTATGTGAAAACCAAGACTAAAGGAACATACCTTTCTTATGTGATGGGAATTCATTTTTTCCCAATTTTATCTCCTCTTTTTTAATATAATATAAAATAGATAGTAGAATCATTTTAATGTAGAAGTGGTATTAACCAAACAAGGACTTACTTAAGAGTTTTTACTGGGGTCATTACCAGGATTGCAGAACTACAAGACAAACAGGTGTGGGTCTCTGGAAACCAGTACAAATATAGAATTCCTTGTGCACAGAGTAAGGAGATAAAATTTATTATTCTAAGTCAGAGAGTCTATAATTTAGATCAATATTTATACATAAATGAGCATGTTAAATCTCGGAAATAGCAAATGATAAGGAAGCCTTCTCCTGTAATCTATCACAGATAAATGACTTCTTCTAAAATTTTTATTTCATACTAATATCACCAAAAATATACTTGCCTCACCATTGATTAAATGTTGGTTCACCATTAAAAATACACTACAAAAAATAGCTTAAGTCTGGGTTTGTTGTGAATTATTTCCCCCCAATTTCAATATTTAAATAGTTAAAATAATAGCACATTGCAAAGACCCCCATCCTTTTAAGGGCCTTTAAAATGGGTTTGGGAATCTAATTTTAAAGAACGACTATGGAGATTATTGCTTTTCTTTTTCTGACAATGTCTGATTTTCCTTCCAGGCATCAAGCGTAAGCACCAGGGCCTATTAGGAAATCACTGGGAAGACCATTAGATGGCTTCCCATGATTTCCAGTAGAGTTAACATGTGTCATCTCCTGTCCTCCGCAAGGCGAGCAGGAGGCACCGCAGGCAGGAGTTAGAGAGCAAGCTCAAGTTCTCAGAACAGGTGTTACTGTTGACAGAGTCCATCAAACATCCCACCTCTTGTAGCTCCTAAAACAACCTGTACTTTCTCATTTTCAATATAAATTCCTGTATTCTACAAAAAACAAACAAAACAAAAATCTATTCCTAGGAGAATTTCCAGAGTTAACAGAATCTGTGAGGCATGCTCTACATATGACATCAAAGCTCACCCTCCAGTACGTGGGGCCTCACAGAGGAAGACAGGACTGGCCAGGCAGCTGGCCCTGCCTCTCCTCAAGTGGCAGGAAGGAAGTGGATGAGGGAAACACAGCTGGAGGTGGTTTTTCCAGGTTTTCTGTGAGTGCATGGCACACAGGCCAAGAGCAAAGGATGAGGTAGAACTGTACTTTTCAGAATCAAAGGGGGAGTGAAAGATAGGTGACATCTTAAAAATCAGCCGGCTCAGGGTTCTCAATGTGTCTAAGACTCACTTGGGACACCAGAGACAACTGCATATTCCTAGTTTCACCCACAGACGCTCTGACTCAGAAGCAGCAGGCCACAGTGGTAGCAGTGGGAACACTTCCAAAGCACTTGCTTTGTGCCAGACACTGTGCTGAGGTCTTTATAAATGTCACCTCACTTTAGTTCTATCAGGTAGGTGCTCCTATTTCCCCATTTTATGGGTGAAGAAATCAAGATGCAAAGTGGTTAAGAAATTTGCCAAGCACAACCTGCTAGGCATGGAGGAAAGAGGATTCAAACCAGACCAAACACCTTCAGAATCTGAGCCCTTGATCCCTGCCCCAAACCACCCTTCAACTGCATTAGGGGTAAGCCTGGGCATTCAGGAAACGATGTGACAGAAGTCAACGTTTTCTTTTCTGAATGAAGAAACTGAAACCCAAAGAAGCAAAGTCTTTTATCTGAGACAACATCCAACAGTACATTTCCAGAAGAAATAATACATTCTATGATATCAACTGTTCTCAAATATTCCTCTACACTGTTCCTCTAGGGACGAAGAGGACAGATCACATTACTAAAAACCACCTTTTCATTCCAGCTATGTTACTTGTGACCAACGTGCTGTTCTGGGGGCACATTCCATCTTTTCTGCCTAACTAAGCATTCACTCACAGAATATGACCTAGTTCCATCAGCATAAGGGATTCCCAATCCTGGTGATTTTCAAGGGAAAGGAGGGAAGGGGAGAGGGACTCATGCCATCCTTAAACTGGAAGTGGTCTTAGAATGAGGGAATAAGGTTCACATCGCTGAGAAAGAAAAAATGATGTGATTTTGATATTCCACAGAAGGATGGTCTTTGGCCCCCTAAACAGCCATTTCTACAATCTCAGTACATGGCATGTGTCTTGATTGTCTTTGCTTTGTTGTGACATACACAGGCAGGCAGAATACCCAGAATTAGACTGACCTCAAGCTGGAGCAAACTGCTCACATATATTCTCTTAAAAGGTAACACACTTCCTAACCACACTTGAAATGCAGGATCAGGCCAAATATCTTATAGATTTGTTGAAATTGCACCTTTTTACCATTCAACAGTCAAGGTAATTTGGGAAGACCACACGCAAGGATAATAACCATCTATCCTAAATGAAAGATGACCACAAAGTGGAGACAGTTCCAAGGTAGCAACAAGTGCTGGGGTCAGAATGTGTTCCTGTTCCAGTGACGCACACTGGTGGCCACGTCAAACCAACCTTCATCACTTCCACCTGCAAGTCTTCATTAAGCGAAGGCGTCACTTTCACAGCATTCAGGATCTGATTGAGCAGCTGCTTCTCATCAGAGTCTGTTTCCATGGATACAAACCTCTCTTCTGACAGAAGCTTCTGTAAAGAGGCACAAGGCAGTGATCATAGATAAGGCAGCAGGAGAGAGCCTATTCTGTTGTATCTCATTATGTATCGATCAGTTTTCTTACTCAGGAGGTGTGTAACTGTAGCCATTAGGAAGGAAAGAAATGCTATGTGCCATTAAAAAGAGAAATGCATCCACCCTTGGATAAATGGTTTTTGGCAAAGACTTTTTCCTGATACATTCGCTCAAAATGTTAGTAGCAAGATTTTAACATGCCAGTCATCTAGATTATTCAGCTGGTGGGGATGAGGGATGGATCTGGCCATGGGAACTTAGTGTCAAACAGTGGTCTTTCACACCTACCCCCTTTCTCAATGTATCTTTGTTATGAAAGGGAAAGTTCATCTGTCTGGTATTTAAATTTTAATTTCCTAATGCAAGCTGTCATTTGCCCAGGAGTCACTTGAAGAATGCACACATCTTAATATATATCTCATTAGAAAATGATCTCATAAAACCCAAACGAGAAAGCATTTTTGCAATGAGGACTCCCGGGAGTCCTGCTCATAGGATAGCCCTCTGCTATTTCTGGACAAACGCTTCCTTAGGTTGTGCCGAGCCCACCAGCCTACCTGTTCTACTCCCTCAGCTTTCCCCAGAGCCATGCGAACTGTGTCCAGCCATCAAGTTTCCCCAAAACTTTTCTTCTCTGTACTAAGTCTCCTCAGCCTCCTTCAAGGGTTCTCCACATGTGAAGGTCTCATTGCACTTTCCTGCTCAGAATGTGGCCCCAGGAGTGACTGCAGTACTTCCAGGCGACCTGATATTAAATGTGACTCATAACATGAGTCACATTCTCAGGTCAGAAGAGTTTAGCTAGTAGTCATGGCACATTCCATACTGACTCACCCTGAAGTCCCTAATTCTCACAAGGTTACAATTAAGCTGTTCTCCCCGATTCTGAACTGGTATGGTGGAGTTCTTGAAACCCCAATATAGAACTTTATATTTATCCCCGTCTAATTTGTCCCTGTCTGATTTGTTCTTTTCTCATGTAGCTTAGAGTCCCTGCTTGTAAGGAACTTCTGGAATTCAGATTCATCTGGCCTGAAGAATCTCCCTTGCATCTTCATGCTACTGCATAATGGGAGAGCAAGCACTCTGGCTTCCTGCTCAAGACTCCCGGATGTTGTGCCCAATTCTTTCAAAAGGATGATGTCGTATACCCAGAGCAGCTCAGAGTTAAAGTTTATATACAAAGTTGTTTTTACATAAATGATAAAGACTGGGAAGCTCTGAAATGTGCCTATTATTACCAGGTGGTAGGTAGCAGGGTATAGATAGTAACAGAGAGATTCTCAACCCAATAAGTCATCAAGTCATTGAAATTAACAAAAGTAAGCCCGCAAGAGCTTGGTACTGTAGCTAAGAATGTTCCAGGGTTAAAAAAAACAAAAACAAAAACCGGGAATCCCAATCAAAACAATACAAGAGAAAAGGGAACAAAATCCACTGGTAAAACAAACTCTTATTATTTTTAAGAGTTCCAGTCACCTTGCCGGAAAGCAAAAGGTTTTTAATAACATTATTGACAATTCAAAAATCTCAAATGCTCCTGCATGTTAAAGTATACTCATCTAATTCCAACCCACTGGGAGTAAAAAGAGCTGTCTTCTCACATATTCATATGAATTAACTCTTACGAGGTATTAGGAGGGACCTGTGAACTTGGAAAACTCACTATAAAATTGTCCTTACTGACATGAAAAGACATTGACAAGTGCCACCAATTCCTGCCCATGAGGTCCCTGCAGGCCTGGATGTCACAATGTTCACCTTTTCACATATGTTTGGTGTAAAACACAAATGCTCGGAAGAAATGTGTTCAAGCCATCTGACTTTTCTTATCAAACCAAATTTCTTTTTTCTTCTCAGTCTTATTCTAGAAACAAGATGTATCAATTCATTCACCACTAACAGTAGAATAAAGAACAAAACAAAATCTTTCCAGCTTACCATCAATTCTCATTACACAGAACCACAGATATTGAATGTACATGAGATTTGAGTGGTATGAACTTGGGGTCCCTCTTCCTTGGAATCTCTTAGTCTCCTAAAAGTTGGACTACACAAAAACTATTTCACATCTGTGTGAGTTAGCTGGATCCCCATGAATCAGTGTTTGACTGCAAAGACTCAACTGAATAATGCTGTGCACTGAGAAAATCTGGTGAAGAAAATCCAGTTATCCTCCATGGCTATTCCATATTTTTGCCTGGATTTTTAAGCCATCATGTTTAAAATGTTAACTACTTGCTCTATCATCGCCCAAGTGGCCTGTCAATTTCTGTCACTCCACTACATTCTGTCAAAACCATACCTGCATCCCTGCCAAAGCATGTTGGGCCAGTTTCACATTCTTGGATTCCAAAGCCAGCTGGAGAGGCAGCAGGCACTTCTCCCTGGCAAACACAGAGATAAGGACAACATGTGAGCTCAGTGAAGCTGGCAGTCAAGTGATATGAGCCTTATGTACCCCCACCCCCAAACACTGCCCCCCAACACAAACCATAACCAATAATGAAATTGCACATGTGCTTAAAAATGCAGCAAAAAATAAACTGTGCAGAAAGAATAGTGTATCTGGAGCTAGTCTTCTTAGTAAAGTTACAGGAAGAGTGAATATATTTACTTGCACTAGTTAGCATATGGAATCAATACACCATCCATGAACATGTTTGCCCTTCCCCAGATGATTGCATTGCTCACCCGCTACACCAGAGATGATCAACCCTGGGAGCATCACATATATAGATTTCTGAGCCTTGCTACTAACCCCTTCCTACCTCATTGTCACCAACACTCTGCCTCATCAACATCAATTACCAGTCTGCTAATTTGTCAATTCCTCCCTAACTCAAAGTACACAACAGTATAATAATTTAAAAATTTTCTCTGCAGTCTCCACAAAGAGGTCGATATGAATTTTGTGACAGGTTCATAATAAACACATTTCCATAACAGAAATATAATTGGCTATCAATAGCATTCAATAAGCCAAAAAAAAGCAAACACCACTAAAATATGTAGAGCTACTTGGATACTTTAAAGCTTAATAAATAAATAAGGGGATTAAAATGTTAGGAATAAACCAAAAGTGCTGCAAAGACAAAAATATCTTTTAGAAGCATTCACTCTAAATAATTAAACAATAGACTAAGAATTTTAATCAACTCATTATTTCCCCATGGAGTTAACGCTGGCATAACAAATGAAATGTTACTTCATTTTACCACATCCTTCCGCCCACGATCAACCAGAGCACACCCATTTTCTTTTTTTCTGTTTATATTTTCAGCAGAAACTTAAAAGATTCATTGACTTTTGGGAGTGTGAAAGCCACAGGGTTAGACTCTGGGATTTCATCTTTGGAGACATAAGGGTCACTGCTGGGGAACACAATGAGACAGAAAGTTAATTATAGCTCCGATTCCTCCCTGTCCACCCCGCTGCTCTGCTGCTTTTCTGTGGAATCTTCCATCAGCAGCTCCCAACAGATGAAGCGAGAGACAGACTCTCCCTGAGGCCAGCCACAAAGACGGACCTGACAGCTCATCAGGAAGAACATCCCTCTTCTGAGTCCTCCCTTTTCCCCTCACCAACCCCGTGTTACAATGTCCATTTTTATATGACAATCGGTCAACACCACAGCTACTTTTCACTGGACCCATCCTCTGACAGATGGATAAATCACAAAACTCTGTTACTTCCAAGTTGGGAGTCCATGGCTTTGTCACTGCTAGTTTTATCATCTTGTCATAGTTACAAGGCAAGATGCTGCTGTCCGTTTAGAACAGGAAGAGCCCATTTTTCCAAATTGGTTTTCTTGTTCCATCATAACCAGTTAACAAGCTTGAAGAAGTTCTCTGGAAGGGTGGATGTTCAGTGAGAAGTAGGTATGATGGGCAGGTGGAATACTAGCAGAAACAGCCCAGAGGTTCATCTGTAAACCCTTGAAACAATCAAATTTCTACCAGGATTAATCCACTGTGAATTTTCATCTTGAATTTGGAGTCAGATCTGCCTGTGAGGGAACGTACCAATGAGGAGGCCCAGAGGCCCCAAACTCTCACCACTTAATAGGCTGGAGCAGGGGGAATCTATTAGGTAGCTGTGAGCCAAAAATATACAAGTTTTACATATTAATTGCCAAGGGCACCCAACAAGAGTGGATGCCACATTCAGCAGAAACAAGGACCCTGTTGGAAATATGCAACCTCCTGATCCTTGGATAGCAGTGCTGGGTTTTGCACATAAACCGAACATCCTTATTATCCTGCTCCCTGCACTAGCAGCCTTGAGATCCTCATTCTGCTTTGCCATCATGTGATTGATATTGCTGACCTAAGGTCAGGTTGCTGACAATGCCAGGCAGGACTGTCAGGTTGCACCAAGACTCCAGGGGATGTCACAGAGCTGGTCCCCACATCAGGCATAGTCACCAGGCTGGACCGGTAGATGAAGTTGGTTCAAATAGGTTTTGGCTGAGTTGAAGGATCTCCATGTTCAGCGGAAAGACCATGGGCTGTGGAATCATCTGGATCTGGAGTCAAACCCTAAACATTTAGAGGGTGTGCAATCTTGTCAAGACACTTAAAATACCAGTGCATCTTAGCCCCTCTTACCCTAAAAAAAGGAATCTTAAGACCAATCCTCACTCCTTCGAGTGAGGAGTGCATAGAACACATACCAGGGCTGGCAATTTTTTTCTGTAAAAAGTCAAATAATGAATATTTTAGATTGGGTAATTCATATGGTCTCTGACCTAACTACTCAGCTCTGCTGAGGCACAAAAGCAGTCATGGACAATAAATAAAGCAACAGCATGGCTGTGTTCCAACAGAATTAGAAAACGGGCAAAAGGCCAGACCTGGTCTACAGGCTGTCCAGCCCTGATACAGGCAACATGCCCAACACAGATCATGATTTTCAGCATAGGATGAGCAGATCAAATCATTTCATGTATTCTGAAAGCTTTTGCACAGGACAAGGGGGTTAATGGTCTTGGAAGGGTTTAGCAAAACCAATTTGAGCTTCAAGATTTATCTTAGAAAACAAGTGCTTTGAAGAATGATCACTATCAATGGGTTTCATTTCGGTACTAAACAAAGGTACTGCACTCATCTAGTCATCCATTCAACTAACTTCCGAGTGCTTACTAAGTACGAGGCACCTTTTTGGGTGCTGAGAAAGATCTAGCAAAGAACATACTTCATAGAACAGCTATCTGCTTTCATTTGTAGTCATGGAATGAAAGAGAAAAGAGAAGACTAGCATGCATTATTTTTGCATTTAGTATCTGTTGCTACAATCTCAAAGCATTCATTTCTGCCTTTGTTTCACATTTGAGATAGTGTGAGTCAGAGAAGTTCTGTAGGCTGCCCAAGGCCACAAAGATAAAATGCATTAGAGACAATTCAGACCTAAATTCATTTGACACCCCAAACCAAATCTTTCTGAACCTCTTTTGGTTACAAGCATATCTGGCAAAAGACCTTCTTTCTAGAGGAGGACACACATCACTTCCAGGGAACTAAGCGGCCTCCAAACACCATTTCCACATGGATCCCAAGTTAAGAGTCCCCACCCTTAGGGAAAAGGACCTTGTCCAACATGGTAGATGTAAGAACCCAGAAACCACTCCAGACACAGGAACTCACATAAGACAGTTTATTAAGCAAACAGGCAGAGCGTCTCCCTATAGGGTAAGAGAGAAAATGAGAGAGAGAGCGCGTGCGAGAGAGAGCAAGAGAGAGTGAAAAGCCAGGAAAAGAGAGCATGAAAGCAAGGAGGAGAGAGAGAAAATGGCAGGGGAGCTATTCTTAAGTAGTGGACTTTCCTAGGCTAACAAGGGACCAACAACAGAGAAGGATACTTGGAAGCTGACTGATGAACCAATAGCTAGCTAGGATGTTCACAGACTGACAAGCTAGGTTGTAAGTTGGGAGGCAGGGAAATGGTGCAGGGTAAAGGGCAGGAGAGCAGCTTTATATTATATTATAGTAGAAACTATAGGGTCTTTAGGGAGTGGAGGACTGTGTTCCTCGGCCTGGCTGGGCTCTGCTAAGATGACCTTTGAAGTGGTTTTATATGGATCCCTGGGCAGAAAGGTAGTTTCCTGTGTTCCTGTTATGAATGTGTGTATGCACACGCGCGCACGCGTGCACACACACACACACACACACAGGAGGTGGGGGATGACTGATGCTTCTCAATAGCCAAGGTCTCTCATCCCTCCCCATCCCCTAGAGTAGTGTCACCAGCCTCAGATCCTGACTTCAATTGGGAAGGAACACATGCAGAAATAAATAAAACTCATGGGGGCATAACTGATTTCCTTGTCTGCCCTGTGATATCATAAAAACCCTCCTGCCTTCACTTCTTAAAAGTGATTTTAATGAAGGAGAATAACAGGCCTGTTAATTGGGTCTCAGGATGGGATTTATAATAAAGATGCAACAAGGCACTCAGTCTCCCTTGCACATCTTGTATAGGAATAAATCATCTTTTGATCTTTCTAGATGCTGCCTCATTGGGAAAAGGGCATAGGGAAAACCAACATTCAATTACATCTAGTGATTTTTTTTATGCAGAGGCATGTACAAATTCATTCTTGCCTAATTAAATAAAGGCAGTGGCCCCGGGTTTCGTGTTCTGACATGTCTTTATCTCTTATAGAAGAATAATTAGCAGGCTGCATATTCACGAGAAAGACATTATCCTGTGACACTGTGTCTCATTGTGTCAAGGAGACTGAACCTGTTTCCTTAGCTTCACTGTCACAGTTCACAGACCAGCTTTATTGAGTTGGAAAATAACCAAGGACAAAGGAAAATTAAAATAGGAGAACAAGGGAAGAGTTAGGATTTACCAATGATTACTTACTAACATGAGCACAAATAAGAACTGCAAGTAAAACCAAAGATATTATTGAATGTTTGGTTCTTTTTTGAGGCACTGGGTGGGAAGAAGCTGGAAGGTATTACACATTTGCAAGGTCTGCTTACACTCTGCAACCCTAGGATTCTATTAGCTCATTTATTTATCATTTATTATTATTTATTTATTTATCATTTATTTATTTATCATTTATCACTGTCTGATAATAATATATAATTTATTTATCATTTATTATTATTTATCACTGTCTGATAATAATATATCATCACCATGGCTCTGGTTGATATAAGTGGCTTGTATGTACATTATACCCAGCCACACATTCATACCTACCATTTTATCTGATTATAAATTTCAAGGTAGAGATTTGCTATGGTTTGAACATTGTTCTCACCAAAATTCATGTTGAGTTTTGGTCCCCAAAGCAGTGGTATTGGGAGAGAGGGCCTAGTGAGAAGTGTATGGGTCATGGGGATGAAGGACTCCTGAATGGATTGATGCCATCTCTAAAGAGTGAGTTCTGCTCTCTCAGGACTGGGTAAGTTACTGTAAGAGTAGGTAGTAATAAAGCAAGATCAACCTCATGCCCTTCCATCTGCAAGTGCCCACTTGTCCTATGCTTTCTAGCCATGCTGGAAGCAGCACGAGACCTTCACCAGAAGTCCAGAAGATATTGGCACCATGATCTTGGACTTCCTGTTTCCAAAGCCATGAGACAAAACATACCTCACTGCTTTATGAATTACCTAGTCTCAGGCAATCTGTTATTTAAACAGAAAACAGACTAAGACAAGGTTTAATTGTCAACAAAAGTGAAACTAAGAGAAATTAGATTTCTTGCCCAAGGTCACATATCTATAAGTGACAAAGCATGATCTAGATATAGGTCTTATGTTTATCAAACTTGTTTTCTCAAGCCTACACCACATGCTATGCCAACAGAGAGCTCCATCAGAGAGCTTACTACTATAAACACCTGCTGGGTCAGAAGTGGACACAGGCATCAAACAGGTAACATAAATTATCTCATTCAGAGGGGGAATTCGTGAACCACTGTGTTATATTCAACAGTGTGGCATTATGAGAACTTATAGGCAATTTGGATGAATAGAAAAATTTTGGCATGAAGACTATTTCTAGTCTTCATGACCTTTCCAAATTTGAGAACAGAAGGGTTTTCACCACCCCTGCATTGTGACACTCAGGATGTTATCACTCATGTTTATGAAAATGGATGGTGTAAACAGTTTGTACCAACATTAATGGACTGTCATTGATTAAGCCTTTAAAAGGGTCGATTCCATTGAGCCAACTGGAACTAAATTGGTTCTTTAATTTTCTCTGGAGTACGGTTAAAATATTCCCATTTTATTTCTATTTTCATAAAATTATTTTTACCAGAGTCAATCCTTTTCTTTCATATTTCAAAACAAAGATTAGATTCACCTGCCAGGAACTATTTTAGGCCTTAGGGATATAGCAGGGAACAACATAAAATCCATTTTCTCCTGCAAGCTTTCAAGATTTCTTAACTTATTGCAGTTGTGAAGTTGAGCATGAGAGACTGTCATTTTTATAAGTTGGAACAGGTTGGATATTGGCAATTTTAAATGATTCAATCTAGTAAAGAGGAACCTAAAAATATAATATGGTTATGTTCCTATTGTAGCTCAGGATATAAACTTTTATTATCTATTATTTTCTTATAAAAGGCTGAAATACACTTTTAAAAAAATCCAAAGAGTACAAAAAGGATATATATCAATGGAAATCATTAGAGTATTACTAAGACAGAGTTCAGTTAACAGTGGACAGTGGGTATTTCTAGATAGGGCCATGGGAAACTTTTCTTTATGTATTATACATATTTCTTTGATAAAAATAGAATATATATGTATATATTCTTTACATAGTAGCTTTAGTGTATACTTGTATAATCTGAAGAAAATGTTTTCTTAAAGCCACTAAGACATGACTTCTCACAAAACTATCGCAGTATTTCCTTTTCCTGCTTAACTCAAAAAGGCAAGTTCACCTTTATAGACACAAAATGCTAAGTAAAAACTCATTTTTTTCTATTTCCATAAATTTAATGCATTTCTATTCATAAGTGATGAATCCTCTAAAAGAGAAAATTAGGAAAACTACCCCAATACAATAGCCTCAAAAAAAAAAAAAAAAAAAAGTACTTAGGAATCAACCTAACAAAAGAGGTGAAAGACCTCTACAATGAAAACTACAGAACTCTAAAGAAAGAAATTAAAGGAAACTGTCAAAGATGGAAAGATCTCCTATATTCTTGGATAGGCAGAATTAATATTGTCAAAATGGCCTTACTACCAAAGGTGGTATACAGATTCAATGCAATACCAATTAAAATCCCAATGATGTTCCTGATAGAAGTAAAGCAATCATGAAATTCATTTGGAAGAATAAGAGACCCAGAATTGCCAAAGCAATCCTGAGTAGGGAGAGTGATGCAGGAGGTATCATAATACCAGACCTTAAACTATACTACAGAACAACAGTAACAAAAACGGCATGGTACTGGCACCAAAACAGACAGGTAGACCAATGGTACAGAATAGAAGACACAGAGACAAACCCACATAAATACAATTATCTCATACAAGACAAAGGTGCCAAAAACATACAATGGAGAAAAGATAGCCTTTTCAACAAAAGGGAAAACTAGAAATCCATATGTAGTAAAATGAAACTAAACTCCTATCTCTCACTCTGCACAGAACTCAACCCAAAATGGATCAAGGACCTAGGAAGTAGACCAGAGACCTTGTATCAGACAGAAGAAAGAGTAGGCCCAAATTCTCATCCTGTTGGCTTAGGATCAGACTTCCTTAACAAGACTCCCAGAGTGTAAGAAATGAAAGCAATAATCAATAAATGGGATAGATTGAAACTAAAAAGCTTTTTCTCAGCAAAGGAAACAATCAATATGTGAAAAGAGAGTCTACAGAGTGGGAGAAAATCTTTTCCACACATACTTCAGATAGAGCACTAATCTCCAAAATTTTTAAAGAACTTAAAAAACCTTACACTAAAAATACAAAGAATGCAATCAATAAATGGGCTAAGGAACTGGGCAGACACTTCACAGAAAAAGATATACAGGCAATCAACTAATATATGAAAAAGTGTTCATCATCTTTAGTAGTTAGAGAAATACAAATCAAACCCAACCTAAGATTTCATTTCACTCCAATAAGAATGGCTATTATCAAGAACACAAGCAATGATAAGTGTTGGTGTGGATGTAGGGGAAAAGGCACACTTGTACTTTACTGGTAGATTGCAAATTGGTGCAGCCATTCTGGAAAGCAGTATGGAGATTCTTAGAAAACGTGGAATGGAACCACAATTTGACCCAGCTATCCCACTCCTTGGCTTATAGCCAAAGGACTTAAAAACAGCATACTACAGATGCAGTCACATCAATGTTTATAACAGCTCAATTCACAATAGCTAGATTGTGGAACCAACATAGATGCCCTTCAATAGATGAATGGATAAAGAAACTGTGGTATATATATACAATGGAATATCATTCAGTCATAAAGAAGAATAAAATCATGGCACTTGCAGGTAAATGGATGGAGTTGGAGAATATCATGTTAAGTGAAGTAAGTCAATCTCCCCAAAAAACAAAGTCCAAATGTTTTCTCTGATAAGTGGATGATGATATATAATGGGGAAGGGGGTAAGAGAAGAATGAAGGAACTTTGGATTGTGTAGAGGGAAATAAGCTGGGGAGGTGCAGGGGTAGGAAAGATAGTAGACTGCCACAGATATCACTATCCTATGTACATGTATGATTACACGAATGGTGTGAATCTACATCGTGTACAACCATAGAAATGAAAAGTTGTACCCCATTTGTGTACAATGAATCAAAATGCAGTCTGTTAAAATTAAGATAAATAAAATTTTTAAAAAAGTTTTAAAAAAGCTCATTTTCTTCCATTTCTTTCTGAAATTTACATCAACAGTTCGCAAATTCTTTATAACAAATAGACCTGTTGATCTGTCTGAAAAGAAAGTTCCATTCACATTAGAGGCTTCACTATGCGAATAGACTTGTTTTCATACTGAAAGGACAGCCGTGAGAAGCAGAGAATGCTCATCAGTCATCGGAAGGATCTTCAATACTAGATTTTTATCTTTACTATTCGATATATCTATTTTAAAAATAGCTGCCAAAAACAGAAAACAGAAAACCCAGCAGCATAAATACCAAAACACTGTTACATTATCTTGAAAGGACAATGGGTTTATCTTTTTCATTCAATATTCTTACAAAACTTAAAAACACAACAGGTCACCAAGATAATTTGTAAGGGAAGGAAAAAATTTCTGTTCATTTTTTAAAAACTAGTGATGGGCGTGGCTTGATATTTTTACCTGCAATCTAGGATTATCGATATTGACACTTTTATCACAAGATATAAATTCTATATAATTATGGAGAAAAAATTAAATTTTTTTCAACTTGAGAGGGAAAAGGTGATATGATGTCCATATTGACCCTGAGAGAAGTTGTCCTAGAATTTATTTTTCTACAAATATTGAGCATGTATTAAGTGCCTGGCACTGAATTTAGCACTGAATATAGAACAAAGGAAAACCAGGTGCCATTCGTGTCCAAGATAGAGACAAATATAAAGTCACCTTCTAAAAACAAAAACAAAAATAGTAAATTTCCTGAGAAGCATTAATAGTAAGACCATTTAAAGGCTGACTGAGCTTGTAAGGAGGAGCAAATGAATTAAAAAGGTCAAAACAAGGGACCCTCTTATTCCACTGGACACCCGCTTTGTGTTGGTCACATATTGGCCTTTTTCTCTGAGACAAGAATTCTGTCCCTTTCCACCAAAGATTCCTGGTGCAAGGGAAGGTGGGCACTGAAGTCACAGGAGTGCCATTTATTAAAGCCTTCAGTGTGGGGGTGCTAGGTTAAGGGCTTAGGCACATACTCCCATTTGATAACTATCCCAACAATCCAACCAAGAGGAACAAATATTATCAGCATTTATAGACAAGGGAATCAAGAGAAGGAAGAAGATTCACTTCCACACAAGAGGCAGAGCGCGTACTGAGCCCCAAGGCTATATTCCCCTAGTATGCCACCATGATGCTCACCATTTGTCAGTCTCAATGGTGTTCCAAAGACTGTGATAAGCTCTTTACACATAGCCAGCAGGGGAAAGATCTTTGATCAAAAACTCCTTTCTTTCCATCCATCCTTCCATTTCCTCACCTTAGCCCCCAAGCCAGTCATTTCCTCATCAACTTTCCCATTTCCCACTGTGAAGCACAGTGACCTGTTCCTCACCTCCATCAACACACTCAACAGTTCCTCACAGGATCACTTTCCGTGCTCCATGGAAAATTTTTAGTAAGATTTTCATAAAAAGCGATTTATCAAAGTATATCAAGAACTTAAAACATTAATATGCTTTCATGTGAGTTTTTTTATCTAGGAAATTTTTCTAAGGAAATAATCAGAGAGGTTTCAAAGGATTATACAAAGATTTTTACTGCAATTTTATTCATAATATAATTAAGGTTAGATAAATTATGGTATATCTGTAGAATGGAATAATGTGCAATAAAAATTGCATCATTTAGGGAATAACAGCAGGAGGAAAAAGTCTGTCCATGTACAGATGCAATTTTTAAAAATATTTTGAGTTTGGGTTGGGGTTGCGGTTCAGTGGTGGAGCACTTGCCTAGCATGTATGAGACCCTGGGTTTGAGTCTCGGCACTCCACATAAATAAATAAAATAAGGGTCCATGGACAACTAAAACAAATATTTTGAGTTCAAGGTTGGTTGGATCCACAGATGCAGTTTCCATAGATAGAGGGCTGATTGTTTTTATTAGAAATCAAAAATAAATGAAGGAATGAAAGGAAAATCAGTAGAGTAGAAGAATAGAAGGAGGGAGGAGGAAAGGGAAGTGAGGGGGGAACAGGAGTTGAAATGAAATCAAACACCATGCATGTATAATTTTGTTAAAATGAACCTATGTATAATAAAACTATAATGCTCTAATAAAAAAGGAAAGGTTTAGTGCAAAACAAAACAAAACAAAAAACAAAATAAAACAAAAAAAAAGGGTTTAGCAAGGAAAAGAAAAGAAAGGAGGAGTTAGCCCTATCCTGCCTGGGCAGACACACTCACCCCACCTCTCATTCAAGGCTCTTGGCTTGGGACCCTGAGTGCCGAGTTCCCCATTCTGGCCTCGGTCTACCCTAACCCCTCCTGAACTTTCTTCTGGCACACATCATGTTTTCTGTTGTCACCCCTCTTCCCACTTTTTTGAAAACAGGGCCACATTCCTGGAATATCTTCACTTTCTCTTCCCTTTAGAGAAATTTCCTTACCATCTTTCAAATGCTTACTGAATTCTTTCTTCTCTCTTACCTTAAGTCTTCTTCACTAAAACTAGGCTTGCTTATGATCCTAAAGTAGAGTTATCTTAGTCACATATATAATTTAAAATCAGTATGCTCAATTTAACCTTGCTTCCATTTCTGTGAAATGTTTTCCTACAATCAGGCCTGCGGGCTTGGGTGTGAAAATCAGAGTAGCAAGGCATACGCCTATGGAAATGGCCTTACCCGGCCGGGGATCATGGAACCACATGCATTTTGTTTCTTAATGATTTGTTCATTCTGAAAACAATCCAGCTGGCAAGTGAGCATCAGGCTCTGCCCAGAATCTCCAGCAGGAGGGCAGTATCCCTCTCCTGTGCGGTGCAAGCAGAAACAAATAGCAAGACTTCTCACTCTAATACTGCAATCTTACAAAAGAAGAGAAAATCAACTGGACAAAAACAACCATTTTTTTACATTCTGGTCACCTTCTACAAATGGGGACCTACTTCTTGAAAAATGGCAACTCTATGGCATACGCACCTTTCAGAAAAGCCTATAAAACCAAAGACAGGTTAGCTGAAAAACAAGGAATAATATGAATTGTTCTGATTTTTTAAAATGTGATCTCATGTCCAATGTATGACTAACTTTCCTACTAATGCTAACAATTAATACATGTACACATTTATTAGAATATCTCATGCATTAAAAGTTATGACAGCAAAATGGTAGGCTAAAAGTAAAGGAACATTTTTCTGTGAAATTGAAATTGCCAAGGTTTGGGGTGTGACTCGTTGATAGAATTCATGCTTAGCATGTCCTAGACCCTGGCTTCCATCTCCAGCATGAGGACAAAGAAAAAATAACAAAATAGGAGAAATTTCTAGTTATAGCCAAATGCTTGTAAACCAGTCCAGTCTGTTACCAGATCAATGCAACTGTCCAAACCAAAATGCCATCCCTAAATGACTAAAAATCCATATGCAGATTTTTAGAAATAAATAGATCATTCTTCAATGTTTATTTTGCCTGTTATGTGTCCAGGCAGTGTAATGTTAGACTCTAATGATGATTATGACACCTAGCTCCTGTCCACATGGACCCTGTGAGAGGTGACAGCAAGTGTAATATAATGTGCAAACTCAAGGTCATAAGCACTGGGATGGTTGGTAGATGGAATCAACTAGAAAAGGAGAATGAAGGTGGGGCAGATCCTGGAAAAATGCAAGTATCTTCACAGATAAGGTGGATTCATTTGGCCTTGAGGTAGAGGGACAGAGTGAGATTCACTCAGCCATGAGAAGAGAAAAGGACATCCTGGCTGTGTTGCAAGTGGAAGGTACAGAATGGGTTTGTGGAACAGCCAAAGTCCTACTGTGACCAGAAGGAGAAGTCACGGTGGGAAGATTGGCAAAAGCCGAGTTTGACAAGGTAGATGTGAGCCAGGGTGTGAAGGGTCTCGTGTGCCACCCCAGAGAGACTGGCTGTGGGCCAGTTAACAATTAGGAGCTGATGGAAGATTTTTAATCAAGGGAATAATGTGATCTCCTACATTTTTTATAAGATGTAACTGACTACAATGTAGAGAAGGAACAGAAAGTAGAATACGACAGAAAAAAGGTTTGGAAGAAATCTGGTTCAAATTCAGGCTCTGCCATTTACAACCCTTGCCCTAAGTATTTCACCCATTCAGTCCTTTCTGCATCTAAAAATATGGAACAAATATTACCTAACTCAAGAAGTGTTGCATGATGTATATGCATTCCACTTTCATGTACAACTAATTAGAACAAAAAAATTAAATTAAAAAAAAGTGTGGCATGTTTAGATAAGTAACTATGCTGCTAAATTCCTAACATTATAGCACTCCTGAAGGCCCCTGGCCCACTTCTGTCTCTACCCACACTTGTTCTACAAGGGGTCTTTTGGGCACAGACACAGGCACCCAGCCTGCAGGCCAATGTCAGTCCACAACCCCTGCAAACAGTTGTCCATGCCCAGACCTCAGGCTCAGGGGTTCACAACCTGTGGCACCACCTGCCTCCTGAAAGAGCAGGATCAGAGGCTGTACATAATGTGAGCAGGGAAGTCTGAGGTCTCACGCACCTCAGAGTGATCTGAGAACAGGGAAGGCTTTGGGTGGAAAGTGAGGATGGTGGCCCCACAACATGGGCCCAGGACAGGGCCCCACCTCACTCAGGTCTTAGGAAGGACGCCATTCTGCTGGACAGACACAGCACTGAGGGCATGATTTGGTGCCTGCACTCAGGAAAGGAATGGAGGAAACGGAACTCAGAGACCAACGTGTGACGGCAAAGAGATGACCTTGTGGAAGAACAGACTGGAGGAGGTTCAGGGGAAAGATCAGTGACTATATTTTTGTACATTTCCAGTTTCAGTCCCTTGAGGCATCCAAGTACTGAGAGGTAAATAACTGGATGTACTGGTCAGGAGCTCAGGAGAGATTTAGAAGTCGTCCATCCGAAAGTGGTAGCTGCAGCCTAGAAAGTGAATGAAACTACCAAGGAAAAGAACAAGGTAGAGGGTAAAGGATGGAACTCTGAGCAAATGAGGGTGTAGAATACAGGACATCAGCAAGAAGTCGGAGGCGGCTGTGGTACTCAGGAGGAAGGCTGTCCTGAGATTCATCTACTTGGTGCTGGTCCTCAACAGTCTGAGTGCCCACTCTGTGTAGGCATTTGGACTGCTCATACATTATCTCATTTAATTGAGTCCTTTCAACACTACATGATAGGTGATTATTTCCATGTTCTCAATGAGCTAACCAGCTCGGAGACAGTTACTTGTCCAAGGTGCCCATCTACGTACTACAAAGCATCAGGTGCTGCTGTAAATGTAACACTGATGCTAAAATTCAGGAAAAACGGGGAACGCTCTGGCCACTGCTCTGGGGGAAGAGGTGTGGAACGGAAGAAAAGTGATGTGCCTTTCCATGGGAGGTGCCTGTGAGCCAGAAACCTTCCCGTTGTATTATCTCATTTGATCCTCACTGGGGCAAGGCCTTGCAATGCTGGTTTCAAGAAACTCTTGAGTCTTACACCCACAGGCAGAGCAGGTAAATGGGGTGGTGCATCCAGATTCAAATGCAGAGCTACCTGACACAAAAGCCTACACCCTTTCCCTAGCAACACATTCTCTTTCCATCCCAGGGGAACAAAGGCTAAACTGAAAGGCAAAGGCATCCCCAATGTGGAAATAAGCACAGGCATCCCTGAAAATTCACCAATGTAATAAAAATTTCACTCTTCCAGATGATTTATGCTCCGCCACCCACCACCTAGTGTATGACAGTCCATGCAATAATCCCCGTTTTCCCAACGTTCAGGACAGTTGGGAACTGCCTCCATTTGAGTAGCAAACTCTGATTAAAATGGACAGGCCCCTGTGTCCAAAAAATAGAAGAATCTGTATCCTTCTCTCTGACTTTCATCATAGCAATAAAACGTTCAGCATTAAATCATTAAATTTAGCCTCAGATGTCAAAGCTAAGTGTCAGGCCAGTTTGAATACATGGAAAGGCCAAGGACAGTACCTCAAAGCTTCACCCTGGTGCTGGGACCAACTGTACCGTTCAAGGAAACAACCATTCACAAACACACGCTCCGTGCTTTTAAGCCTCACATTCTCTCAATTTCACCTCCCCCCATCCATCCTTACAACCTTCACGCTTCTGCTTATCCCTCCTGATATCCCCAGATCCCTTCCTGGCAGAGTTGGTGTCTCCCTATCTCATGGGACAGGATACAGGTGGCTGGTTATACAGAGGATTAGGAAGAGTGTGAACTTACTATGTGTGTGTGGAGGGGGCCTAGTAACCCTCCCTGGTTTACAACTGACTAAACATCCTTGTGAAATCCACTAAGCAAGTGAATAGCCTTCCTAGCTCATAACTCAATGGCATACTAAATTTAAAAACTTAGGCTATATCTTTAAGAAGGAGGAACTCTTTAGTATTTTAAACCATTTAGTATTTTAATTTCGACCCATTGGTAAAAATCATTAAAACAAAGAAAATATTAAAATATCTTTCCCCCCTAAGTTAACTTGATGGAATTTTAATAGTCCTTAAAGAATCCTTAATGAGGCCGGGCATGATGGTGCATGCCCAGCGTCCCAGAGGCTCAGGAGGCTGAGGCAGGAGGATCATGAGTTCAAAGCCGGTTTCAGCAACTTGGCAAGGCCCTAAGCAACTCAGCAAGACACTGTCTTAAAATAAAAATATAAAAAAGAGCTGGGGATGTGGCTCAGTGGTTAAGCACCCCGTGTTCCATCCCTGGTACCAAAAACAAAATCCTTAATGACATTAGAAAACATTTTTTATATAATACTGAGGGAAAGTAGCAAGTTACAAAATATTACATAGCATGCATCCCAATTTCCATTAGAAATTTCCATTAGAAATACATCAGAAGAAAACAGACCAAATGTCAGAATTATTATGTCTGGGTGATATAATTTTGGTATTCAACTGTCAAGGGTGAGTGTTTAGATTTTACCAGTTAGCCTGAGGCAAGCTGTCTTCTCAAAGTCTCAGTCTCCTCATTTATAATGTGGGAGGTAAGGAAACCTAAAGCATAGTTCAAGTGACAAGACACTGTGTGTTAATAATTGTTCTTCTTAGGCTTTTGAGCTTTCTATGGTGAGAACATACTCAGTTCACAGCCCAACATTATTCTTTTCACAAGCATGTCATGTGTGTGTGTGCTGTCTTAATTTCTAAATCTTTAAAACTAATGTGCTTCCTCTCACAGGCCAAACTGAAACTTACTACATTGTGAATTATAGCTTCTGTCACCTATGATGAGTTCTACAGTTCTTCCCCCACAGACCTCGAAAGTCCTCGAACTCCCATTAAGTAATTCATTTTGGCAAGGAACATCAGACAGAGAACAATGATGTAAAATTTTATTTTCCAATAAGTGGCAACTTTTCCCAGCAGAAGTATATTTGTGGTGTTTCAACTATTGACTATCCCAACAGATTCTGCACAGCAAGCACTTTTCAAAAATAGGCCTTGGGTGGGAGCCAGAGAGGTAGATTCGATCCTTCGTTAGCCTGCTACTTTAAACATATCACATACTCCACCCCCACAAGTCTGTACCGTCAGCCAGCTAAGATCTACATGCACCTGCCAAAAATGGAGCCTCAGGTCTGGCTGATGCAAAGACAAGACTCTATTTCTCAGGACAAATTATAGTTTTCAGGGTTGGAGAGCATGTTTGGACACTACTCTTCAGCCTGTTGAAGCTGCCTGACACACACTCACCCGAAAGGGGTCGTGTTGGTGGTAATGCCAGCAGCAGCTGCTTTCCTCCCCCAGGGCAATACCCAACCTAATGTGGGGCTGTGTGACCTTTCTGAATAAGACATGTGCTGCAAGGGAAATAAATATGTCCAGTATTTTTTCTTTACACACCGGAGGAAAAATAAATAAATAAAAACGGTAGCAGACCGTTCTCTTAGTGCAGTGATTAAAGACCAAAGATGGTAAAACGAACACAGTGAAAAGTGCCTAACAATCTCAGATCAGGGCTCAAAAATGGAGCTGCAGAAGTTCATGGGCTGTGACTAAACCTGAGGCCGTGAGACCCTCCTTATCATGGGGGATGGAAGTCACCTGGCTGTTCTGACCGGCCAGAGACCACAAGAGCAAATGTAGCACAGCCATTCACAGCAAGCTTGGCTGAAGAGCCTACATCCAGAGACCTAGTGAGTTTGCAAAGTACACCCAGGATGCCCACCAAATCAGAGAAGACAAGCCAGCATCCTGGAGGAGAGGATATTTTGCCAATAAATTTCTTTAGTGCTCAAGAATGCTGAACACTAGAATCATTATTCTATAATAATTGTCTTCTTGACAAAATCCTATTGTGTAGACACTTCCAGTTAAGGAAAGGTGCATCTCCTTCCACAAGAGAAAAAAAAAAAAGTCCCCTCACCCATTTTCCACTCTAATACTAAGGGAAGGAAAACTTAAGAGTAACTGGCTCCATCTCCAAATCACCCTGCCTGCTGTGCATGCCTTGTTACCAGGGTAACCTGACACATGGCTGGCATCAGGGGTAAGCTGAGCTGGCCCACAGGGTTCTTCCCACTGTGTCACAGGCACTGAGGCAAGCACACTTTGCTCTAGCCTTGGGGGGGCAAGAACACGCCCAGCAGGATGTGTGGGGAAACAAACATTCCAGCTCAAGTTTTGGGGGCATTCTCTTTACAGGCACACCGGTGGCATTCCTTCTGCCCAGGGACACAGAGGGACCCCATAGTCTTACACAGTCTGAACTCCAGCTAGTGGTGCCCTGCTGGATGCCAAGACCAGGAGCTAACCCATTAAAAGAAGAGTATCTGAGCAGGGAGCCCCCGCTCTGGTTTAAGTGGGGCAGCACTAAGGGAGGCCACAGCACCATGAGAAGCAACAAGGTCTGCTAAGGAACTGCCTGACTCCAGGAGACCATGGTTTAGCTCTGGCCAACAAACCTGCCGCCTAATCCTGGCAGGTTACCCCGCTATCCCTGGAGCTTAGCAAAGAGCTCTGAAAGCAAATTCTTTACAGAATTCGAGGAACGTGCCGTGAGAAGACTCTCTGGAATGAGTCCTCTTATATCCTGGCTGACAAACTTGTGTTCCCTTTAAGTGTCAGATGTCTCACCTGCAAACATTTGCTTTCCTGAAAGGACAGACCTGTTTTGTTGACACTCCTTTTCTGGTCTTTTTGCTTTCTTCTTCTCTTGGATTCGGATGTGATACCTGAAGCTGTAACAACCATTTTTGTGGCAAGCAAAATCAAATATAATGGACCCCCAGGAGAATCCTGGAAATACCAGTGCTGAAAAACTACCTCAAGACTGCCCGCTACACAAGGAAAATACACCCTCTTTCATTGAGACCAATCTCAGGCATTAGCTACGTGTTCATAAGTAACATACTCTAATAAGATCCGAAATTCAAGTGCTCATTTATATGCCAAGAGTGAAAAATGAAATGTAGAGATAGGAACAATAATTCCCATACCAGCATATCTCAATGATAGATATTGAATACAGACTATATTAGTTAAAAGAATTTTTTTACTCACACCTGTATTTGAGTCTGTTAATCATGTATTAACTGTGGGACCTCAAAGCAAAAGATTTTACCACTCAAGCCTCAGTGTTCTTATCAAAATACAGATTCTACTGATTGTACTTATACAACTTAATAACACAAGGCATGTAAAGTTGCTGGTATAATTCCTAGAACAGCAGTACCCCTGAAATGCCCCTAATATTGGGGGTCAGGCACATTGCACCAGGGGCCACAGGTACAGGGTGATGAGTTGAGGGTCTACTGGGAGGGAACACAAGCCAGTCATTCAAAGGCAGCACGGGCTCTAATACAGATGCAGCTGCACACCCAGGGTGAGGGAGAGGATGCCGAGGCGCCATCTCTAAGCCCCACACCTTGTGAATGCCACAGATTTCTCAGCTCTCCTTCCTGTTTTACCAATAGGACCCAATATTTAATTTATAATCTCAACTCCTTATCCTACAAAAGAGGTATAAACACAACAAAGTGGCCCACAGTAGCCAGACAAGAGAGAGAGGATCCCACAGACAGTTTTTCAGACTGATGGTTGTTGCATAGACCTGGAGTCTTGCCTCTTCTCTGGGGCCGAGGAGCCACATGGATTCCTTTGGGAGAGGATGTGTCAATGAAGGAACTTTCAGCTGCAAGTAACAGGAAATCCAATCCCCACCTGCTGTAAACAAGGAGGCAGTTGGCTCCAGGTTTATGTAATTCTAAGTCTTCATGACATAGCAAAGAACCCAGGTTTTTCCATCTTTCTGCTAATCCACTCCAGACATCTCCAGTCAGTTTTATCTCCACGTTGGCTCCCTCATTGCTGCAAAACAGCTGCAGTCGCTCCAAGCATCATTTGAATGTGGTAATTTTTAAAGAAAGAATGAACGTCATCTTCACAAAACTGAGACAGCATCCCTCTTGCCTCCTGAAGCAGGGGAAGCCTGTGGCCAGACCAGACAGCAGGCCTGCAGCAGGGCAGCATCCTTGAGAGCACAGGTGGATAAAAAAAGGGAGATCCTATACCCAGAGGGTCCTGTTGGGGAGGAGGTGCAGTAGAATGTCCAGTAGGCAAGTAATGGTTTCTACTCCAGAGGAAAATGATAGAAGGCCCAGAGAATTTATAAATGCCCACAATTATCTCATAAATTAAGAACATCCCAGAAGATACAACCACTCTTTTTATTTTTGTGGTATTTGAAATTGAACCCACAGACACTTTGCCAATGAGATACATCCCCAGCCCTTTCATTAATCTTATTCTGGGACAGCATATTACTAAGTTGCCAAGGTTGGCCTGGAATTTGTGATCCTCCTACATCAGCCTCCCAAGTTGCTGGGATTATAGGTGTGTGCCACTGCACCTGACCAAACTACTCTCTTTCAATAGGTACGTGGAAATGTGGGGTCCTCCCAGTGTCTATCAACAGTACCCTCATCACAGACTGCCATGAAGGGCCATCTCAAAATCTCCTGCATCTATAAGCAAAAATGGAAGAAGACCACACTGGTAGAATAACCAGAATAGCCTTAGATCCCTTTTGTTAAATTAATTAATTAATTTTTCTTTTGCTTTTGGGGATTGAACCCAGGGGTGCTTAACCACTGAGCCATATCCCCAGCCTTTTTCATTGTGAGACAGGGTCTCCCTAAGTTGTTGAGGCTGGCTTTGAACTTATGATCCTCCTGCCTCAGCCTCTTGAGCCACTGGGATTACAGGCTTGCAGTTCCCTTATTCAACCACCAGAATTTATTCTAATGAAAGTTTAAGACTGCCACAGTGGAGTTTGCCAGGTCTTGCTTGCTCAAGCCCATTTGTTTAAAATTCCCAAGGACCAAGTTGCATTCTCAGGAACAGGAAAGAATACAATTTAAATCCAGATTCTTATCTGTCCCTTTGTTTTAAGTACCCTTGTTTTCTTATCCAAAATCACTTTTTAAAACACAGCACCGGAAGAGAAAAAAATAAAAGTTTAATCACTGTGTAAACCACCAGAATACAGCGTGCCTACTTACCAGGGTGATAGTTCACTGCTAGGTTGCATATTCTACAAAGTACATGGTCTTGCCTGACAGTCTATATAATCTTCACAAGGGGCTTTACCCTGCAATTTCCATTGCTATGAAGATGGCACAAGCAGAATAAATAAGTTATTTTTCATCATTAAAAAATAATTTCTATGAACCTGTAATAGGTTTACTACTGATGTTTTTAATGAGTTAATTTTTTTATAACATCTGTTTTAACTTCTAACACATTAAATGGTATATTCATTTGTTAAAGGCTCTTTGGGGTCTCAATAATTTACAAAAGTGTACAGGGTCTTGAAAACAAAAACTTTGAGAAGTGTTGTGTTGATCATTGTCAACAACAGGGAGGTCCTAAGAGTGAGTCCTGCAGGTGGAAGCAGCTCACCTGCCCAGCATGGAGGAGACAAGAAGGTCTGGATGCACGCTGAGCCCTCCCGGGGAGGCCAAGTCCACCTTCGTTGCCTGCTATGGACCTTTCCAGACTGGCCACCAGGGGGAAATAGGCAGCTCCCAGACCTTTCAACTTCCATCACTATTTTATAAGTTGACAGGTAAAATGACTTGCTTGAGGCCTTCGTGGTCATTCACAGAAGAACCAGGTCTCGCACCCAGGTCTTAGTGTACAACGATGACCTGTTTACTTTTCCCTCAGCACGTGGCTTCCTCCTTGAGGGGCTCAGCTGAGTCCTGACCTCATTGTGCTCCTAGCACAGAATGTTGCTTGTTTGGCTCTGACTCCAAGCCCAGGACACCCACCCCCACTTGCTGATCGTCCCTCCCATCAGAGCCCAGATCCCACCCCCATCCTCCTACTACTAACCCCACTCTGCAGACGCCTCAATCAGAGACATCCACAGAGAGCTGGCAGGCAATCATCTTAAGTGAACACTGACCCAGGTAGCTGCTGTGCTGGATGCCTGGGCACATCACCTTATACTAACTATTCTTTTCTTTCTTAAACAAATCACCTGTAGACTTCGAATTACATCTACGTTTTTACCATCTCTGAAACATGAAGCCTTCCCTCCCCATTTGCAGCAAATGTCATGTTATTGGCCTTGTCTTGCAAGTCCAACTTTATTCTAGAACTGGAGTTAAAATGCTGGAGGGTAGCTGGGTACAGTGGTCTATACCTGTAATACCACCAGGTCGGGAGGCTGAGGCAGGAGGATCTCGAGTTTCAAAGCCAGCCTCAGCAACTTAGCAAGGTGCTAAGCAACCCAGTGAGACCCTGTCTCTAAATAAAATACAAAATTGGGCTGGGGATGTGCTCAGTGGTTATGTGCCCCTGAGTTCAATCCCTGGTACCAAAAAGAAAAAGAAAATGCTGGAGGGTCAACCCAGAAGCCCCCCTTCCTCTTGTGATCAGTCTTACAATTTCTCTGTGCTTAGTACCCTCCCTCTGCCCCTTCCGGTCCTGGCTCTACTCCTGCCACACTGGACACAGTGGACACAGCTTCCTGGCTTCTTCCCCACCAACAGCCTCTGGAATCTGCAAACAAAACCCCTTTTGTGTTTGAAACATTTTCTCCCAGCTGGTAAACAGAAAAACAAAGTGGGGTTTACAACAGAAAGCAAGCAATGGGGGAAGTTAGTTGTGTGGGTGGGTGGGTGGTACCAGGGATTGAACCCAGGGGCCCTTAACCACTGAGTTACATCACAGCACTTCTTATTTTGAGACATGGACTCACTAAGTTGCAGAGGCTGGCCTCAAACTTGCAATCCTCCTAAACTAAACTTCTGCTTCCTAAACTGCTGGGATTACAACCCCCATGCCACTGTGCTGGGCCAAGTTACAGTTTTAAGGGGGGACAGTCTTAAAAAAAGTTTTTTGGTACTGGAGATTGAACCCAGGGCCTCACATATGCTCTAGGCAATCACCCTACTACTGAGCTACACCCCCAGCCCTTTCTATTCTGAGACAGGGTCTTGCTAAATTGCCCAAGCTGATGATCCTCCTGCCTCAGTCTCTGGAATTATAGATGTGTGCCACCACACCTGGCTGGGAAAAAAAATCTTTTAAATAAAACAGTTCCCTCTGGACTTCTGATCTATTCTAGATGCATTCCTCTGACTGTGGCCTAAAAATGAGCCCTACCTTAAATCTTCTTTAGTAAGTCTGCAGTTGCTCATCTTAACCCTCCTGAAGAAACAATATTAATTGCTACCTAGCCTCTTCCCTCAGTCAACTCCACAGAAGTTCAGAGAGGTAAGGGTTAGTTATTTAATTGCATCATTACTCAGGGTTTCCCACTGGGTATTCACATCAATTCCATACCAGAGTCTCTTTTATCTTATGCTTTCCTCTGCCTTATAAAAAGGAAAAGCCAATTTAGGTCATTTCCAGGCAAAGCCATGTATACACACTAATCTCAATAGCTCTAATAATTCATGACTCGCCCCTTAATCTGAATACAGGACACCCCTCTTTTAAAAGCCCTAGCCACTCAGAAATCACACTTAGAGTTGTATCATACAAGGTGTTGTAATGCATATTCCTACATTAGTGAGCTGCTCTTGAGCAGTAGTAAATAGAGCAGATTTTCCAAGAGTTTTTTGTTTTCAAAAACAATGTTTCATCAAATAATTTACTGTATGAAACTAATTTAATAGATCTCAGCTCATAACTTGCAAATGAGAAAAAAAAAAACAACCTGTGTTAAGTCAAATAATGAGAGAGGGAATGTCCCCTAGATGATTATGAAGGTGAATTTTGGTTCCCAGCTGCCCTGGCTGTGCCCTGGGCTGGCTCAGGGAGCCAGGCAGCTACACAGCCCCTCCAAGCCTCGGGTTTCCCTTCTTGCAGGGCAGCTATCGGGACCGCATGCAATCAGCATACACAGGAACTGACGACCAGAATAAAGGTTTGAAAAAATGTTAATGTGTGCTTTTTTTTTTTTATTATTTAAACAATGGGATACATGTTGTTTCTCTATTTGTACATGGGGTCAAGGCATACCATTTGTGTAATCATAAATTTACATAGGGCAATGTTGTTTGATTCATTCTGTTATTTTTTCCGGTCTCTCCCAACCCCTCCCACCCCTCTTTTCCCTCTATACAGTCCTTCCTTCCTCCATTCTTACCACCCTCCTTATCCCTAACCCTAAACCTAACCCTAACCCTAACGCTTACCCCTCCTACCCCCAATTATATGTCCTCATATGCTTATCAGCGAGATCATTCGTCCTTTGGTTTTTTGAGATTGGCTTATCTCAATTAGCATGATATTCTCCAATTTCATCCATTTGCCTGCAAATGCCATAATTTTATCATTCTTCATGGCAGAGTAATATTCCATTGTGTGTGTGTGTGTGTGTGTGTGTGTGTGTATGCCACAGTTTCTTTATCCATTCATCAACTGAAGGGCATCTAGGTTGGTTCCACAATCTGGCTATGGTGAATTGAGCAGCTATGAACATTGATGTGACTGTATCTCTGTAGTATGCTGATTTTAAGTCCTTTGGGTATAGGCCAAGGAGTGGGATAGCTGGGTCAAATTGTGGTTCCATTCCAAGCTTTCTGAGGAATCTCCATACTGCTTTCCAGAGTGGCTACACTAATTTGCAACCCCACCAGCAATGTATGAGTGTACCTTTTTCCCCACATCCTTGCCAACATCTATTGTTGCTGGTGTTCTTGATAATCACCATTCTAATTGGGGTGAGATGAAATCTTAGGGTAGTTTTGATTTGCATTTCTCTTATTACTAGAGATGTTGGACATTTTTTCATATGTCTGTTGATTGCTTGTACATCTTCTTCTGTGAAGTGTCTGTTCATTTCCTTAGCACATTTGTTGATTGTATTATTTGTATTCTTGGTGTAGAGTTTTTTGAGTTCTTTATAGATTCTGGAAATTAGCACTCTATCTGAAGTATGAGTGGCAAAGATATTCTCCCACTCTGTAGGCTCTCTCTTCACATTACTGACAGTTTCCTTTGCTGAGAGAAAGCTTTTTAGTTTGAATCTATCCCAGTTGTTGATTCTTGCTTTTATTTCTTGGGCTATGGGAGTCCTGTTAAGGAAGTCTGATCCTAAGCCAACAAGTAGGTTTGGACCTACTTTTTCTTCTATAAGATGCAGGGTCTCTGGTCTGATTCCGAGGTCCATGATCCATTTTGAGTTAAGTTTTGTGCAGGGTGAGAGATAGGGGTTTAATTTCATTCTGTTGCATATGGTTTTCCAGTTTTCCCAGCACCATTTGTTGAAGAGGCTATCTTTTCTCCATTGCATATTTTTGGCCCCTTTGTCTAGTATGAGAAATTGTATTTATTTGGGTTTGTGTCCACATCCTCTATTCTGTACCATTGATCTACCTGTCTATTTTGGTACCAATACCATGCTGTTTTTGTTACTATTGCTTTGTAATAGAGTTGAACATCTGGTATTGCGATACCCCCTGCTTCGCTCTTTCTACTGAGGATTGCTTTACCTATTCTGGGTTTCTTATTCTTCCAGATGAATTTCATAATTGCTTGCTCTATTTCTGTAAGGTACCTTTGGGATTTTAATTGGAATTGCATTTAATCTGTATAGCACTTTTGGTAGTATGGCCATTTTGACAATATTAATTCTGCCTATCCAAGAACATGGGAGATCTTTCCATCTTCTAAGGTTTTCTTTAATTTCTTTCTTCAGTGTTCTGTAGTTCTCATTGTAGAGGTCTTTTACCTCTTTTGTGAGATTGATTCCCAAGTATTTAATTTTTTTCGATGCTATTGTGAATGGGATAGTTTTCCTAATTTCTCTTTCTGAAGATTCATCACTTATGTATAAAAATACATTGGATTTATGAGCATTGAGCTTATAACCTGCTACTTTACTGAATTCACTTATGAGTTCTGTTTTCTGGTGGAATTTTCAGGTTCCTCTAAATATATAATCATGTCATCAGTGAACAGGGATAGTTTGAGTTCTTCTTTTCCAATTCGTATCCCTTAATTTCTTTGGTTTATCTAATTGCTCTGACTAGAGTCTCAAGGACGATGTTGAATAGGAGTGGTGAAAGAGGGCATCCCTGCCTTGTTCCAGTTTTTAGGGGGAATGCTTTCAGTTTTTCACCATTTAGAATATTGGCCATGGGCTTAGTGTAGATGGCCTTTACAATGTTAAGGAATGTTCCCACTACCCCAATTTTCTCTAGTGTTTGGAGCATGAAGGGATGCTGTATTTTATTGAATGCTTTTTCTGCATCTATTGAAATATTCATGTCATTCTTAACTTTTAGTCTGTTGATATGTGAATGACATTTATGGATTTCTGGATGTTGAACCAACCTTGCATCCCTGGGATAAAACCCACTTGATCGTGGTGCACTATCTTTTTAATATATTTTTGTATGCGATTTGCTAAAATTTTGTTGAGAATTTTTGCATTCATGTTCATTAAGGATATTGGTCTGAAATTTTCTTTCCTCGATGTGTCTCTGTCTGGTTTAGGTATCAGGGTGATATTGGCTTCATAGAATGAGTTTGGGAGGGTTCCCTCCTCTTCTATTTCATGGAATACTTTGAGGAGTATTGGAATGAGCTCTTCTTTAAAGGTGTTGTAGAACTCGGCTGAGAACCCATCTGGTCCCAGACTTTTCTTTGTTGGTAGGCTTTTGATGACCTCTTCTATTTCATTGCTTGAAATTGATTTATTTAAGTTGTGTATGTCCTCCTCGTTCAGTTTAGGTAATTCATATGTCTCTAGGAACTTGTTGATGTCTTCGAGGTTTTCTGTTTTGTTGGAGTATAGATTTTCAAAATAGCTTCTAATTATGTTTTGTATTTCACTCGTGTCTGTTGTGATATTTCCTTGTTCATTCCGAATTTTAGTAATTTGAGTTTTCTCCCTCTTTCTCTTTGTTAGTGTGGCTAAGGGTCTATCAATTTTGTTTATTTTTTCAAAGAACCAACTATTTATTTTGTTAATTTTTCCGATTGTTTCTTTTGTTTCAATTTCATTGATTTCGGCTCTGATTTTAACTATTTCCTGTCTTCTACTACTTTTGGTGTTGGTCTACTCTTCTTTTTCTAGGGCTTTGAGCTGTAGTGTTAAGTCGTTTATTTGTTGATTTCTACTTCTTTTGTTGAATGCGCCCCATGAAATAAATCTTCCTCTAAGAACTGCTTTCATAGTGTCCCAGAGATTTTGATATGATGTGTCTTTGTTCTCGTTTACTTCTAAGAATTTTTAAATTTACCTCCTGATGTCTTCTGTTATCCATTCATCATATAATAGTGTATTATTTAATCTCCAGGTATTGGAGAAGTTTCTGTTTTTTATTCTGTCATTTATTTCTAATTTCAATCCATTATGATCTGATAGAGTACACAGTAGTACTATCTTCTTGTATTTGCTAACAGTAGCTTTGTGGCATAAAACATGGTCTATTTTAGAGAAGGATCCATGTGATGCTGAGAAGAAAGTGTATTCGTTCTTTGTTGGATGGTATATTCTATATAAGTCGGTTAAGTCTAAATTGTTGATTGTGTTATTGAGATCTATGGTTTCTTTATTCAATTTTTGTTTGGAAGATCTATCCAGCGGTGAGAGAGGTGTGTTAAAATCGCCTAGTATTATTGTGTTGTGGTCTATTTGATTTCTGGAATTGAGAAGGATTTGTTTGATGTACATGGATGAGCCAATTTTCGGGGCATAGATATTTCTGATTGTTTTGTCTTGCTGTTTTATGCTTCCCTTAAGCAGTATGTAATGTCCTTCTTTATCCCTTCTGACTAGTTTTGGCTTGAAGTCCACATTTCTGAAATGAGGATGGATACTCCAGCTTTTTGCTGTGTCCGTGTGCATGGTATGTTTTTTCCCATCCTTTCACCTTTAGTCTATGGGTATCTCTTTCTATGAGGTGAGTCTCTTGCAGGCAACATATTGTTGGATTTTTCTTTTTAATCCAATCTGCCAGTCTGTCTTTTGATTGATGAGTTCAGGCCATTAACATTCAGAGTTATTATTGTGATATGATTTGTATTCCCAGTCATTTGACTCATTTTTGTTTTTTGACCTGATTTGGTTTCTCCTTTATTTGGCTATTCCTTTAGGCTAGTTCCTCCCGTTGCTAATTTGCATCTTTGTTTTTTTTTTTTTATTTATTTTTATTGTAAACAAATGGGATACATGTTGTTTCTGTTTGTACATGGAGTAACAGCATACCATTTGCATATTCATAAATTTACATAGAGTAATGATGTTTGATTCATTCCATTATTTTTTTCCTTCCCCCCCACCCCTTCCACCTCTCTTTTCCCTCTATACAGTCCCTCCTTCCTCCATTCTTGTCCCACTCCCACCCCCCATTAAGAGTCATCATCCGCTTATCAGTGAGATCATTCCTCTTTTGGATTTTTGAGATTGGCTTAGCTCACTTAACATGATATTCTCCAGTTTCATCCATTTGCCTGCAAATTCCATAATTTTATTATTCTTTATAGCTGAGTAATATTCCATTGTATATATATACCACAGTTTCTTTATCCATTCATCAATTGAAGGGCATCTAGGTTGGTTCCATAGTCTGGCTATTGTGAATTGAGCCGCTATGAACATTGATGTGGCTGTATCTCTGTAGTGTGCTGATTTTAAGTCCTTTGGGTATAGGCCGAGGAGTGGGATAGCTGGGTCAAATGGTAGGTCCATTCCAAGTTTTCTAAGGAATCTCCACTCTGCTTTCCAGAGTGGCTGCACTAATTTGCAGTGCCACCAGCAATGTATGAGTGTACCTTTTTCCCCACATCCTCGCCAACACCTATTGTTGCTTGTGTTCTTGATTATCGCCATTCTAATTGGGGTGAGATGGAATCTTAGGGTGGTTTTGATTTGCATTTCTCTTATTACTAAAGATGTTGAACATTTTTTCATATGTCTGTTGATTGCTTGTACATCTTCTGTGAAGTGTCTGAGCATCTTTGTTTTTCATCTCTTCCTCATGGAATATTTTGCTGAGAATGTTCTGCAATGCCGGCTTTCTTTTTGTAAATTCCTTTAGCTTTTGTTTATCATGGAAGGATCTTATTTCGTCATCAAATCTGAAAGTAAGTTTTGCTGGGTATAAGATTCTTGGTTGGCATCTGTTTTCTTTCAGGGCTTGGTAAATGTTGTTCCAGGCCCTTCTAGCTTTTAGGGTCTGGATTAAAAATCTGCTGATATTCTTATTGGTTTCCCCCTGAATGTAATTTGATTCTTTTCTCTCGCAGCCTTTAAAATTCTGTCTTTATTTTGTATGTTAGTTATTTTCATAATAATGTGCCTTGGTGTGGGTCTGTTGTAATTTTGTATATTTGGAGTCCTATAAGCCTCTTGTACTTGGTTTTCCATTTCATTCTTCAGATTTGGGAAATTTTCTGATATTATTTCATTGAATAGATTGTTCATTCCTTTGGTTTGTTTCTCTAAGCCTTCCTCAATCCCAATAATTCTTAAATTTGGCCTTTTCATGATATCCCATAATTCTTGTAGATTCTGTTCATGATTTCTTACCACCTTCTCTAGTCAACTTTGCTTTCAAGATTAAATATTTTGTCTTCAATATCTGAGGTTCTGTCTTCCAGGTGTTCTATCCTACTGGATATGCTTTCTATGGAGTTCTTAATTTGGTTTATTGTTTCCTTCATGTCAAGGATTTCTGTTTGGTTTTTTTTCAATATCTCTAACTCTTTATTGAAATGATCTCTTGCTTCCCATATTTGCTCTTTTAACTATTGATTGGTACGATCATTTAATGCCTGAATTTGCTCTTTCATCTCCTCCTTCAATGCCTGCATTTGCTCTTTCATCTCCTTGTTTGCTTCCCTGATCATTTTAATTATGTACATTCTGAACTCCCTTTCTGACATTTCTTCTGCTGTGCTGTCATTGGGTTTTATTGATATAGTATCTAGGTTTGTTTGGGACATTTTCTTCCCTTGTTTTCTCATATGGGTCAGATGTCAGTGGGACTTTGTGATATTGCAGATTTCCTCTATTGGTTTATAGTGTCCCTGTAGATTTCCAGTGTATCACCTCCCAGCCTTCAGTAGCCTGAATCTTGGAGTAACTTGATAATGCAGTGCTTCCGAAGAAAGCTTCCCCTAGCCCACTACTGGTTCTAGGGCTTGGAGCTGGCTGTGTGTGGAAAGGCTCTCACTGAGGGGCCTGCTCTGAGAACCTGGCCATGTAGGAGGAGCACACCACCGGAGTTGCAGTGGTGCCTGGGGAAGACTCTAGCTGCCCTGCCCTACTCTGATAAGCTGCCCCTATCCAGGCCTGCCACTCAGGCCGAGCTTCACTGGGTGGGGGAGACTCACCCCGTGGCTCTATTTTAGTCTGAGTCTCTCAATGCCTCCCCTTCTTGAATCCTGGGTTCTGGAGCGACTGGAGATGCAGTCACCCTCTAGTCCACCATCTTGGATCGCCCCATGGAAAAAGCCTCTAATGTGTGCTCTTATGTGTCCTGAATTTATATGGGAAAATGTGAATCATAAGGCTATGAAGCATATAAAGGACCATGATATTAAGAGTCCTGGACTCTAATTAAAGTGAGATCTGCAGCAAATGTATTGGCTTTAACTTGAAAAAGATGCATCTGGGCATTGAGTTATTACCTAATCCTACTGACTCACACAGAGTTCAGTTATGCCTAAATATGCAGTACAACAAAAATACAAGAAAATGACATATGCAAGATTTAATAAAGACTTCCCAAGAAAGGAAATATGATTCTAGTCTTTGCACCAGGTTTTCTGCAGAAGTAACGTTCTGGAGGGTGAAGAAGAGAGATACAAACACCCACTGGGCTACTGACATCACTAGGCCATCGCTTGGAAACCACTTCTATATCCCATCAATGTCGACAACCTCTCAGAGGCATATTTCCAAATTAAAGCAAGAATTTGGGCCTAAACTGCCTATACGAGTCAGTTAAATTCTGAGAACGACATACAGAATAACACACAAAGTAAAAATTCTATCCTTATTCCTTTCAAAAGGAAGGAAAAGGCCTAGAAACAAAACCCATGGTTGGGATGTTAACTTTTTCAAATGGAGTTGTGCTTCCTTCTAGAGTTTTCCTATGAAGCTACGTGTGATGAAGACATCAACTGTCATAAAGGAAGGAGATGTAGCCAGGGCTGGGCTTTGAATTAATATCTATCTTCCTCCTATCCCAAAATCTCCCTCAAGGCAAATGCCCCTCCATCCTAGCTTCTTCTCTAAGGGAGAACTTCCTTCAGTGATGACCACATCACTTAAAAAGTGCTTTTAGGTTGGGGCTATTAACAAGAGAAGCTTTATAATTAAGAACTAATTGAAGGTCTTTCTTATCAAAGGAAATGGTAAGGGAAAATCATTAGGCTTGGTTTATAGGCTGACAGATAACACACAGGAGAAACTGTACATTAGGAAATAGTGTAGAATTGTCACTTAACACTTTTTTTAAAAGGTAACAGGAACACTGTCTTCCAGAGCAGCAGGGAAAGGAGTAGAAAGAACCAGATATCAGGAACTCTGATTTCTTACATAGATTTCAGTGGCCATGACATCTGCAGCTTTTTCTTCACACATGGGCATTTGTGGCCAACAGGGAATGTCATTCTACTCACCTGTTTAAGGTCAACTGCTCTCAGGAAGCTGGAATAGCTCCAGTCTACCCCAGGACAAGTCTCACTCACTGAAAAGGCTCTCACAGAGCCCCAGCAAAGCTGACATTGTCTCCCCCATCTTGCTTCTTACACTTGCTAAACTCAAGAATTCCCCAAGACTGAAAGTAATCCAGGTTTAGACCAAGAAAAGTGTCTTAAAGCTTTTATTTCTTTTTTCTTTCCTTGTGCAGAACCAGCAAGATTTATCAAAGCGTGGCTCCACACAGCCCAAACTTATTAACATGTGTAATTCTGCAAAGAGAAGTCAGATGGAGTAGCACGGGAAGGAAGGAGGCAAAAAAAAAAAAAAAAAAAAAAATGTTTACAAAATGAAAACACTTTCACGTCCTGCGGAGGTGGCTGTAGGGTTCAAAGTACAGAACTGAAGCACTAAAGTAGATCAATGCAGCACAGAAGCAATGAAAATAAAAATCATACGAAGAATGGGAAGCTATCACCACTGGTTCTTTCCAAGCACAAATGCTGATGAATGTGCGCTCACCTGTGTGCAAGACCAGCAGGTCCTGGAGTCTAGACAAGGAGGAAATTGAGAATGTGGACGAAAGGAGGGCCTGGGCCAGGTAGACACGATGAAGCAGAGAGCGGGGCAAGGCTCAGCCATGGTGCAGATGGAATCAAGGCGGGGGACACACACAGGACAAATGAGAAAAGGGGCTTTGGAGTTTTGCTGGAAATAAAACTGGCAGGACAAAGTCACAAAGTCGAGGTTAGCTTTGAAGAATCAAGGGGAAGGTAAGCAAAATGGTAGCTAAGCTACTGAGGAACCACAGGACTGTTCCCACCGGGATGCTGAGTGAGCAATGCCACCAAAGGTCAGCTGCCGGTGGCTGCCTTTTAGCAAGATAACTCGAGGATTCCCTTGACAGTTCTATCTCATCTGGACTAGTCCTGCTGTGAGGAACCTGGGCGAGAAGGAAGGAAAAATCCCAGATGTCAACAGGATGGGTGTGAATGCTCTTTATTCTTTGGAACCAAAACACTGCAAGTCAGATTCACCAAGCCAGATGGTGGGGATGCCGGTGAGGCAGGCAGCATGCCTCTTCTAGGTGGGCCAACGATTTTTCATGGGAATCTAACGAGAACTGCAATCTTTGTATAATCAGCATCGTTTGGCATGGAACATTGATGGGAGTCCTGTCCTGATAACTACCACCCCATCCATGATCTAAGATTGATGCACATTGTGCTGGTCTGGGCTTTGGTCAAATAGAAGACAAGAATTTAATTCTACACTAGCTGAGGTTGATGCACTGGGTATTGGGCTTCTGGGTCGACTCTCTGGGACCTACCCTCAGTCAGTAAGATATCAGAAGTTTTATTGCCAATGCTGAGATTCCATTCTGGCACAGATTCCCCCAAATACTATGCTTTCCAAGAATCTAGGAGATGAGAACACAGGGTTCCTAGGAAATATAATGTGAAGTTTGGAGAGATGGTCTCATCCCATAAATATGTATAGGGCACTGAGGGTCACAAGATGAATAACTTATACAGATGAGCTCCCTGGGAACAGGACCTGAGAATTGAATCCTTAAACAACTGCCAACCTGATAGATAAGCTCCATGACAGAATTACGTAGGGTCTAGTGAGGACCCAGAGAGGAGGACCTCAGCACAGGCTGTAAAGACAGCAGGTTCAGGAAGTGAGAAAGACTGCGTGAGCCACACAGGGGGCAGTCGTGAGGAAGAGGACAGCCTATAATGTCCTGCTAAGAGCTGAGCAGCCCATGTAAAGGGGCAGCATGGGATTACTAACCAAATCCAGGTACAGCTTTCATTTTGGACTCAGTTTTGGCTTGTGGAAGAAAGAGGACCATGATAAATATGCTATATTTCAATTTGGGAGGTGGCCCCAGGACATAAGAGAGATGGGAACTGGGAAGAGTCCACAGTACAACCCTACCAATGGAAAGAGTAAGGAGGGACTTACTACACATGGCCAAAGCTTGCCTGGGAATGTGGATGACCTCAGCAGGTGTGAGGTCTTCCTGTCAGGGTGGGAATGCAGCATGAGACCCAGGATGGGTGAACCCCTCATCACTGGCCTTGGGCACAGTCTAAGCAAGCACTAAAAAATTCAGTAACTAGATAAACAATATTTTAATGTCACATTTAAAAATAAATAATTAATGCAAAGAAGCTATGGCAAACAAAATACATAGTATTTAAATAAAGACAGGATCCAGTCCTTTGATTGGATAACTCAGCTTCATCCAACTCACTCCAATTCTGAACTCTTTGGAAATCTGGGCAGGATGAGGGGGTTGTAAATCAGAGAGTCAGCCAGCCATAGCTTCCCAGGTGATGGAGGCCTGAGGTCTCAAGGCTTTGACATGGAGTGAGAAGTCCCCTCTGGCAGATTTACACAACACTGTGTTAAGGTGTCCTGACCCACAGCTACCAGACCTACAGTTTCCAATCCATTAGAAAGGACAGAGCTGGGCCAGCAGAGAGATGGAGTACTCCTGGGGCTGAGAATATTACAAGATTCCATTGGACAAGGAAAAGTATTCCAGGGAATGGACCAGTAAGCCAAGAATTATCTGCAAGAAGCAATGGTCACAAATAACAATGGTGCCGACAGGTCTCCATTAGAGGCTTAGGCCCTTTTCCTTGTAACAAGTAGTGAGGGACAAAGTAACAACTCTTTACATTTTCAGAGGAATCAGTGATCAGCTAGATCTAGGTATCCGCATAACCAAGCAATCACAAGAACCACAGGGCAAGGAGGAAACGGGCAATGTAGTAATTTGCAAGAAGCTAAACATTGTAGAAGTGGTGACATCCCAACAGGGCTTAAGCCAGTACTCTCTGCTAGGTAAGGCTGATGACAGCCTCACAGAACACAACCATTATCCCCAAAAACTCAACGCCACAATGGTCTTGAAAATCCAATAAAATGACCACATTATTTTGATTCTATCACTTAATTCCCAAAACCACAGAGAAAAATCAGGCAAGTACAGAGGGTGAAAGGGTAACATAGAGGGTTGTCAGAAGACACCACATTGAATGCTATTAACTCCTGCTGTGGTCTGAATGTCTTACAATTGAAACCCTAAACCCCAAGGTGATGGTATTAAGAGGTAGAGCCTTTGAGAGGTGATTAAGTCACAAGTGGGGGGCGGTCATAAATGGAACTAGTGCCCTAGGCTTATTTTCTCTTCTATCATGTGAGGACACTGGGATAAGTTGGCAGTGTGTAACCCAAAAGAGGGCTCTCACCAGAACTGACCATGCTGGGCCCCAGATCTTGGACTTCCAGTCCCCGCCACTGGGAGAAATAAATTTCTATTCTTTAAAAACTATCTAGTCTACGGTATTCTGTTATAGCAGCTTGGCCAGACTAAGATAACTACTAATTGTATTGGATTAGTAGCTTTCAGGTCTTTTTCACCACTCGGTCAAAAAAAAAAAAAAAAAAAAAAAAAAAAAAAAAAAAAAAAAAACCGCACACACACAAAACTGGCTAATGACAATGGAGTCAATGACTATGAGTGGTGGCTTGGCTTACTCAGAGGTATTTTACCAAGTCTGTCACTCTTAGGGAACATCCTGAGTTGACTTTTGCTTGTAAAACAAGGACAGCATGGAGATGATGACTCTAATTGAGGACAGAGCTGAACTATTGATGGTCTCTCCAGTGTAGGAAGCTGCAATAGCCCCCTAATTAACAGGCTGTATTCAACCTGGCAAAGATGCATGTGAGACCTTGTAATTTAGGAAGACAGAAATGAGGGGCAAAGAGAATGAGGAAGATAAGGACTATTGACACTCACCCAAGGGCAAGACCAAGGGCAGGCAGGTAGAAAGATTTTTCACATGACTATCTGCTACCAGATTTAGGAAACAGTCCACAGCACAGATTCCCTGGACCTTCCTCCATCCCTGATAGTGAATCACTTGGGACATTCTGCATGAATTCCTATCCTTATTTCTAATACGGCTCACCACATCAACAATAAGGTGGGCCTTTGCTCAATGAAAGAGTTTTGTATACAAACAATCAATATCTCCTTGTCACTCCTTAATTCCATCTAATATGCTTTATAATGGAATTCTCCCCTAGAACCCGCTATGCATTCATCAGTCACTTAAATCATTCACATGACATTTGGACTTAGTCTTGTATAAGAAGCATACAAGCAATTGATGGCAAAAGGGAAAAAAGAAAGACAATACGACATAGGTCTTCTCAGAAATTCTTCTGATTTGAGCTACCATTACTAATGTACACCATTGATCAAAGTAATACTAATAACTATTTATCAAAATGATCATGTATTTAACATGAAAGTAGTCAATGGCAAGAGAAAAAAATTTTAAAGCACAGCAAAAGTATTTAAGATTTTGAATGATTCCCTGCAGCCTTTTACAAAACAATATTTTCTTAAAAACCTGCAACTAATCACTTCCAGGCAACTTATTCAAGAGAAATGGAAACTAAATCTGAATACAAAATCAGGATAAGGCAAGAGGTCGTTTATAAACTTGGTTTCTTTCCCATATATTAAATACAACTGAAGAAAAATAATTAACATAGTCCAAATTCTCTCTTGTGAGCAGACAAATATTTAGTGCCTAGATGTTTTTGAGCAGATGCTCCTAGAGAAGGGTGCCACATTAAGCATAATGACTTAATAGAGTAAGTGCTCTCTGGGCTAGAGCGCCTGGCAGATGAATCAATGGATTAGAGGAGGGCTGACTCACAACAAAGGAGGGGAGCCCAGGACCGTATATCTCCTCATTATGTCACCTCCCGAATAATGGCATGAAATAGAAAAGCACACTAGTATTGATCCCCAGCTCCTCTTATGCTCTAGTTATGGTTTCTTCCTATATCCTAGATGAGCTCTGAGAGAATCCCACTACTGTGGATTATAGTCAAAACAAAACCTCTTTATACATAAAAAAGGTCTATGGTAAATTAACACTTGCTACTACATAACATTATTTTCCAGTTTTGTATGTCTTCATTCTCCTCCTTCAGAATAAAAGGGGTTTGAGATGAGACATCTGTTATGTCTCATTCATAGGGTTCCTTTCCCTGTACAAGAATACCTGGCAGATCTCACTGTGTACCTGAAATCCAATAATGCACATTTCTGTGGACAAGGATGATATCAGCAGTTCTTTGTTATTAGAATAAGCACTCTGAATTATATTTGCAATAGTGGTGACAACATGTGATGATATCCACAGTCCCTCATCTGCTTCCCACCAATTTTGTGACCACGTGCAAAATGCAAGCTGGTTATCCAGCTCTGGGGTGAAGCCCCACACCACTGAATGAAGTAAAGCTAAATGGTAAAAGGAACCAAACATTCATCCTTGGTCCCATTAAAACTACATTCTCTCCAACCCATCTGCACTCAACCCACACACACACAAGAGAAAATCCCGGTTGCCATTTTTTTTTTTTTTTTTCAGTTGCAGATGGACACAATACTTTATTTTTTTATTCGTTTTTATGTGGTGCTGAGGATCAAACCCAGTGCCTCCCAAATGCTAGGCAAGCACCCCACCCGGAGTCTCAACCCCAGCCCCTTGGCTGCCTTTTGAACATTCCCAGCCAGTGGACTAGAATCCTCTTCCAGATGCATCATTGTCTGTATCCTTCACACTGAAGACAGACCTTCTGTCGTGAGCCCAGAACCACAGAAAGCCTTGTTGACAGGTTAATCCACGTTTTGGATTGGGAAACCACCTTTACAGCAGTGGTCATTAAATTTTTTGCACACAGAATCATTAAGAAGACTTTGAAATTCTGTTTTCCATATATTTTAAGTTTTCATTTAGATTTCTTCTTTACAGTTTTAATTGCAAAGGCTCTAATTATGGCCCTTTGGAATTATTAAAATTTTTAATTAAAATGTATCACTCTTTAAATATAACTCATGAAATCTAAATACCACAGCAATTTGAAAATGACTTTCATCCATCAAAAATAAATGAACAAACTCTTCCTTACCAGCAAAAAATACTGCATTATTCTCTTTCTCTTTGAATTCATATTTCCTTTTCACTTCCCCCAAATTTTCTCTCAATATGTTTTAATGCTTGAAAGGCTTCGGTTAATCTCCCTATTATATTTCTCTGTAATAAAGTATATATAAAGTGATTTTTAAAAAATTTCCTATGAACCTAAGGCTTAAAAGTGTTGGATTATCTCTTAATTTAAGCCATCATTACTAATCACACAATCGATCCAAAGAACATTAACAATTATTTATCAGATGCTCATATAGTTAACATGGAAAATACAATTTTATTATAAATGCATTTTTAAAGAAATGGACAGAGCTTGTTCATTTTTTCCTTCAATGAGTTCATATCTCCTACAAATAAGTATTAGCCAATAATACTCACTATTACTTGTATTAATAATTAACAAGGCAGGACTTAGCATAAATTCCATATCTTTTTCACTTCTATTGATGAAGAAATATTGTTTACATTTATATAAAATGAAGGCAACATTTTCAAAAATATTTTTGTCTATCATCTTATAGCTAGATTAGATACTCCTTCAATTTTGCTGAAAGCCAAGCAGAACTACCCAACACGCCAAAAATGTTTCCTCTTCTTACACTCATTCCCTTTCCTGACCTGAACTCTGTGTTTTCATAGTTCTTTGCTGGTAGGATGGGATTGCTGCACCCCAGGACAATTCCAGATGGTAACAGCTGTGCTTTTCCTTTGACAAGCAAGAGAGAGTGACAGCAAAAGTAAGATGGAAACGGAGATGTGACAAAATCAGTTTTGAAGCAAATCAGTTTTGAGGAGTGGTACTTGATGTATACATTTGAACATGCCACAGTGAAACCCACTGTTCCATATAATTAGCATGCAGCAATTCAAAGAAGGATCCAGGTTTTAAAAAAAAGGAGTACTACCTATACAAGGTAGGTACCAAGAAATTGACCCCCGAAAACCACCCATGCCTTTGTAGGTCTTAGTCTTCTTGGATGTCCCTGTAGAAACAGTTCTCGATGAGACAGATGTGTTGTTGTGACACATTGTCCATTTGCAAGTTTTATGCACATTAAAGTACACTCACTTTGATTGACATGAGTCCCTTATAAAATATAAGCCTGTAGCAGATACTATAGGAGAAGGAATGGATTTTTTAAAAAAGAGAGAAACCTAATTCTTGTTCAATCTACTTGAAAAGAGAGGAAATACCTAATAAATCATCATGTTCTGACAATATAGAAACCATACTCGACAAAGGGTTATAAGTTCAATATTTTTATAATCTCGAAGAAAATTCTGGATGTAGTCCAAATGCTCAATAACATGAAAGGGGCTAAATAAATTACGCTATAGCCATATGATGGAAGTATATCTAATACTTTAATTTGAAGAACACATATTGGCATTAGAAAACATTCCTCATATAGTCCTGAGTAAATAAACACAAGTGCAAAACAAAGTTGTAAGTAAAATTCAGATGAATTTGTAAAAATATATGCATGTGGAAAAACATTTGCAAAAACCCATTAAATTCTTTTCACTGGTTATTCTAAAGTAGTGTTAATTATAGACAACTACTTTTTTATTCTCTTGTTCTTCCCAAAGTTTTCACTATCAATATGATGAGGAGAAAAAAAGTGGTGATGTAATTAAGAAGGTGGGAAATAGGTTTGCATCATGAGGCTGCTGCATGGGACTGTATAGTTGTCACCAGCAAGATGGAGTTCAGCTAGGATGCGGGTGAGAGCTTAAATCCACCCAATGTGGTTTAGGGCTGCATCCCCAGAGTAGACACCATTTTCAATTTGTAGTAGAAGGTATTGTCCACTGACCAAGCCCTCACCTAAATTTGAATCATGTTTCTTCTTAGTGGATTTGATATTTTTACCACTGAGGTTAATGTAGTCAGGTTCCCAAGGTGCTGACCTCATGAAATATCCTAATTCAGGAATGGAAAAAGTCACCAATAAGCCCATAAAGCGCTGTAAACCAACAACATTATCTGGCCTTCAGGAAAACATGGCAGGCAATATTTACCTCTGCTTTATGAAACAGTTTCCATCTCTTACCTCAGCAAGTGGGGAGGGATCTTGACAATGGTGTCCACACCGCCCAAGGTTTCTGCAAAAAGAAAGTTTACAGTTACAACTAGATATTTAAAGACTGAGAATCTATATTGTACAAGAATAGCATTGTTCATTTCTCTTTTCCTTGGATATTCCTACAATTATAAATTAGTCAATTCTTAATTGTCCACATGCAAGTCTCCCTTATTTTAAAGTCCTTCCTCCTGATAGCCCCAGAGGCTTCTCTGGACTTTGCTTCATGGCCAGGAAGGGGAAGGTTAAAATTCAGCACACATTTCCCTCTAGAGACAAAAAACAAATAGTTAAATTCCTAACTTGAATCAGAATTTCAACTTCATCTGCTTGCCACTGATCAAGGTAGTATATCTTGCAATCAAAATAGAGAAACAAAAGCTGTTTCTTTGAGAATGCCATTTCAATATCTTTAATAACACATACCTGAGAAAGACTTTCCAGTTCACAAAGCACTTTAGGTAACCTCTCATTATTCTCACCCACACTTGTGACGTGGTAAAGTAAACCCTTTTAAAAATCACACTGTGGTTAGGGACCCTGATTGGGAGTCTCATCCCCAAATCTTATTAATCCAACCCGGATGTTAAATACTTTGCCTTTGTTTGTGGATTATTGATACTACTGCTGCCCTGGATGGTAGAGACAATGAACAACTCATTATTCTCTTCCCCAAGAAACTGCTCTGTTTTAATCCCTTCAACTTGTTTCCAGGTGACCAGTTCAAATTGTGTCGATTCTTCTCTTCAGTGCTTGGAGTCAATGACTTCCATCTATTTGACCTATTTCCTTGGAGAAGGATAAATAGTCTCCCCACGTTACTAAGAGATCAGAGGGAAAAAGAGACACCAAATGCACCCCTGAGACTCAGGACTAACAGGTCAAAGCATGATAGGATCTAGGCCTGTTTTAGCCAATGAAACAAACAGTACATTTAAGAAAGAAAATTAATCAGCAAAACAGCTCAGCAGGGTCAGTGGTGCCATGAGGCCAGGAGTGGGGTGAAGGACTGAGGTTAATGTTGAAGATGTGATGGAATGACAAGAAAGCACAGCCCTGAGATGCCAGTGCAAGAAGCAGCTCAAAGGTCACGCGGGTAAGCAAGGACCAGTAGTTAGCATGACATGGACCAGTGCCCTGGGAAAATTGATGCTGTTTGCTAAGGAGAGGTGATAACATGGAACTACCCTATAACATGGTTCTTCCCCTTAGAGAGAGGGGTTTATAGCCAACTCCGTCTGTGTAACAGTGTCTAGCTCTACAAATGCTAGGCCTAAGCTAGAAGAAGAGAGGAGAAAGGGCAGTCATGATGAGTCCAAGTAGTCTCAAAGCCCTCCTCCAGGAATATGGGGTAAGGGTGGACGCCAAGGCAGAGAAGGGAAGGTCCGCAGGTAGGCCAGAGAAGCAGCTTTGACTTCTGGCTCCACACGAGCTTGGGGCACCGAGATGGGGCAAGTCACTTACCCTCTCCAAGCTTCAGTTCCCCCATCTCCAAGAGGGGGACAACACCACCTCATGCAATTCCTGTGATAGTTAAAGAACTAATGATGGCAGAGGCCTGACTCTGTCCTTAGACATCAGGGACAGTTTCTGTCTGCCTTCCTTGATTCACTGACTAAATATTGGGCCAGATACTAGACTAGGGATTCAAAAGTGAGGAAAAGTACAGTTGAGAAATTCATGGAGTAAACATTTTGGTTTCAAACTGGGCTAAATGCCATGAAGGCGAATACAGGGAATTAGGGAAAGGCGGGAGGGGATTATGGACTGTGGAGCCAGGACTTCCTGCGGGGAGTGGCGAGACTGAAAAACGACTATAAATTGAGCGAGGAGGGGGCATTCCAAGTAGAAGGAATAATAAGTTCAAATTATATCAAGTTTTAAAAGCGAAATGATAAAATGCATTGAGGAATCCCAACCACCAACACCCGCTGCTACTCGGGTCAAGCTGCCATCTTCTCTCAGCTGGATGACTCCTCAGCCTCTTCCTGGGCTGTCCCCTGGCACTTGTAGGCTCTTCTCAACACAGAAGCCTGAGAGATCTGTCAAGACCCAACTGGGGGCACCTCTTCTCCCACACCAGATGAGCCACCATCTCATTTAAATAAAAGTCACAGGAGGGCCTGGCGATCTGGCCTCTCACCTCCTACTGTTCTCCCCTTGTTTAGTTGCTCCAGCCACCTGGCCTCTTCCTCACCTGGCTCCTTCCTGAAGCCACCAGATGCTCCCACCTCAGCCTCTCTTTTTGTAAGGTGTTCTCTGGATGCCCGATTTAAATGACAATTCCCTTTACCCTCCAAGCACCTCCTATCTCCTTCTATTGCTTTATGGTTTCCTTTGGGTCTGATCACTATCTGAGCTACTGTGTATATTTTTATTGATCTTGATTATTAGATCTCACCCCTCCAAGAGTCTTCGAACTCCATGAAGGTAGGACAGGATCTTTTTTGCCTATTTTGCTCACTGTGGCACCAGTACCTAGAACAGCAGTAGGCACTTAGTAGGTGCTCATTAAATACTTGCTGAATTAATGAACCAAGAAGAAGCACAGTACATGTATGTTAATGAAAGAAGGTCAGTGTGGTTGAAATTCAGAGTCCAAGGAGGAGGGAGGTGCAGGATGAGGCTGTGAGGCAGGCAGGAAGCAGACGTTCAGGGCTTGACTGACACATTAAGGCCTTTGGACTTCATTCTCATGAGTTGCCAGTCAGTATTTTCACATGGCATGTCATGATCAAACTGAGGTTTCTAAGGTGGCAGTGCTCAGAAAATAGCCTGAAAAAAACTGGGGTAGACAGGAAGATCAGTTAGAGGCTGTTGTGTAGGTTCAGGCAAGGAAGGAAAGCAGTTTGGACTGGAGAGCTAGACATAGAGGTTGAGAGAAGTAGACAGGCTTGAGGGATATTTAGGAGCTAAAAATGATCAGAGCATGGGTGATACACCAGGCATGATGGCAAGTGTGTCGTCAGCTTCGTGTCACTGTGACCAAAACACCTGACAAGAACAACTTAGAGGAGGGAAAGATTATTTTGGCTCAGAAAGATTATTTAGAAGTTCAGTCCATAGTTGGCTGAGTCCATGGCTCTATGCTCAAGGTGAGACAGAATATCATGGCAGAAGGGTGTGGTCAGGGAGTGCTGCTCCTTTCATGGCAGCCAGGAAGCAGAGAGAGAGGAGGGGAGGAGAAAGGAGCTACAGGGAAAAATGGCCTTTCCAGGGACCAACCCCCCACCCCCTCGTGACCCACCTCCTCCTGTCACATCCCACCTGCCTCTAGTTACTACCCAGTCCTTTCCAACGAGCATGAACTGATTAAGTTACAGCCCTCACAATCCACTCTTTTACCTCTGAATGTTCCTGCAGAAACACAGGAGCTTTGGGGGGACACCTCATATCTAAAACCATAATAGCCATACGGTACAGAAACAGATCAAGGATGATTCTAGGTTTCAGGTCTAAGCAACTGGACAGACAGTTTGAAGCACCAGGAGTACATGGGATTAGGGTGAGGTGGGAGTGGGGAAGGTGCATGCCACTTTGGACTTTGTTAAGCTCAAGTGCCCCTGGCCACTCAAGTAGAGAAGTCCATAGGTAGCTGCACTGGGGCGGATGTCAGAGCACACACGGACACTAACTGTAGAAGTTCACGCTTCACATTCTCAGAGATTGGGCCCACGCTGTGGGCATGGAGGTGTTCAACTCTCATGGAGACAGCAGCTCAAGGGCTGTAGGAACCTGGGTAGGGTGTGGCCGTGGAGTGAGGTAATGAGAGCACCCAGCAGCATCCAGTGTTATTGATGGAGGGCAGGTGGGTAGGTAGATGGAAGTGTTAATTTCCTCCCCACTCTCCTTTATGTTCCAAATTCACTCTGCATAAGTCTCCTGATACATGTAAAATACTAGAAGTACTTCTAAAACGAGGGTGTGGTCCCTTCCAGATACAATTCTCTGCCATTCTATTTCTTCCACCATGTCCCAATGCATAGGCCTCTAGGCCTGCCAGTTCCTGAGGGGAAAAAACCTTTGAAGCTCTGCAGGAGCTCACTCCCAACCTACTCATTCTCTGCTATGACTTACATAGACCATTTCCTCACTGACAAGAGAGAATCCAGATGGCACTAAATAAAAAGGAGATTCATACATATCCCTTGCTAGTTATTCCACAACCGTTAAGAACATTGATTTTCAGAGAAGTGTTATGACAAAGTAGAAGAAAATGCAAAAGTTAAAGATGCATTAAAGAAAAAAATAACAAAGAAAATGCTGGAATTGAAAAACAAATGACAATTCACCAGATGTGTCCTGACCTTTTGCAAAAGGAAAAGCTTTTAAACTGTCTACAGCATTATTGCTGGGTGCTGAGAATACAGGTGATTTTTATTTTTTCTTTATAGTGTTCTAATATTTTCCAATATTCTGAAATGAACACACAGAGCTCTCATAAATAAAAAGGAGATGAATACCATTTGAAGTCTAAACAAGTCATTAAAGAATTTATTGAACATCTGCCTCTCCTGCTGTAGGCACAGAAGCCACCAGGGAAGCAGAAGCAACAGTGTGTGTACCTACAGAGTTCACCGCACTGTGGACGTATTGTCTTGACTGACCAGCATCCACTCTCCTGCCTTCTGAAGCAGCACCCTAATTTGGCTTTGAGGAAACCATCTTTCACAGACCCTAGATTTCAGTCAGACACATGGCTGGGCCTAAGCCAGTCAGCCACCACATTCCTTGGCTGAAGGACTGCATATGACCAATCAGGACAAGGAGAAAAAAGAGAAACTAAGGACCAGACAGGATGACCACAAGAGCCCCTCCATCTTGAAATGGTGTAAGTGGGGGATGACCTCTCTCTCCCATGATGCCCTAAGTCGGGGAGGGCCCTCTCTCCATCTAAGTGGATGATGACCCTTTCTCATGAGATGATCTAAATGTGGTGATTCATGAGCACAACTGTGGAAATCCATGCGGAGCATGTCAATCAATCCATAAAGAGCAAGACAAGTCCTTGAAAGTATATAATTTCTGAATCAAACTGAACCCACAGCTGTTCTTCTATAGGATATTTTAATGGATGGAACAAATAAACTGTGTTTCGCTTAAGTTGACTTAAACTTTTGATTTCTTGCTCCCAGCATATTTCTCAATTCTTCTTCCCTAAGAGAGTATCTGTACCCACACCAAGTCTATGATCCAAAGTACTAGTTGTTCTCTAAGAGAGCTGTGAGGGCAGGGCTCTGAACCCAGCAGAGCAACTGGTTCCACTGAGGAGTGCAGGAAATGCTTCCTGTGTGAGCTGGACCTTGGGGAGTCAGGGAAGGGACTTCCTGGGAGAAGGATCAGTATGGGCAAAGGTGGAGAAGCACGTTGTGCAGCCTGTCCAGCAAATGCTGCTGCTGACTGCCACTGCAGCCTTGAGCTCCTGGCAAGGGAATGATTAAAAGGGGGGCCAGGGGATACATTCTGAAATACATTCTAAGGAGCTTACGTGTGAAATCTATAAAGAAATCATGGGGTTTGAGTAGTGATGAGTGTTTTATGGTAGAAACATTGATGGGGCAATGGAAGAGACTGGAGTGGGAAAGACAAAAGGAAACCATGTCTCTTGCCTCTGTTATGCTGCATGCTCCCTCCACCTGCCCTTCTAACCAGCTCCTTCCAGGCAGTGTTTCATTCATCCTTATATCTCATGCTCATGCAGGAGAGGTCTCAGTAAATGTTTGCTAAATCCATAAGTGAAGGAAAAGAGAACAGCCTACCTATTCTTCAAGTGAAACCTACTTCAAAAGCCCACCAGCTCACATCAATTCCCCCTCACATTCTGACCTTACCTTCAACCCCCCTTCTTTGGCCTGCTTTCCTGGTTTGATCATTCCAAGGTACGTATGAATGTTCTGCACTATTATTTAACTGTTTCATGCAATCCCCTCTTCTGTTGTTTATTTCAAAATAATTACTGAGAAAGGAACCATGTCTACTCTTACAGTCAGGCTGAATTCGGGCTTGACCCAGAAATCTACCTGCCTCAGCTCTGCGCTTCCTCACTGACTTCTAGGGCCTAAATGCTACCACACTGTAATTTAACTCATCAAGATGTTGAATATCAAATGTCAAACTTATTGAACATAGTAGATTACTCTCTTCCACCTTGTTTATCTAAATCTGCTTACTTTATAGCAAAATAATAATGAATACTAGGAATGCATGTTTAGTGCACAGTCAGGCCCTGCTTTATTATGTTACCCAGCCATCTGTGACCCTTCATTAGAGGCATTTGGGAATCTAGCTCTGAATCACTGCTGAATGACAATAGCAATGCAAAAAACAGTCCTGTGGCTTTAAGAGCCTTGCTGCTCTCCGATATTGAATCCATTTTTCTTTAATGGTAAACTAAAATGATCAAGGGCTGGCTCTCTGTACCAGATAAACTTCCTAGACAATATTCTAGACAATTGTATGATGCTATGCACAGGTTAAGCAAAAAATGATGCTGCTATGATTGTACACACACCCAAACATAATGTGAATCAAGACCTTCTAAACACTAACAGAGTGCCCTAAAATGATATTAGAATTCTACATTTAGTGGAAAGCTGGCTGATGGCACTTCTCTGTTTCTTTTCAGAGTCTATCACACAACACAGTGTCATGACAAACATGGCCTGTCTCTTGATTCCCAGGAAAAGGGATTCTATTTTTTAATGGAGTGGTTACTGAAGCATCACAGGCAAGCGTGGGCAAGGCAAGGCGATGGGTCCACAGAGCTGTTCTTGGTTTCTTCTCAGTCTTTCCTACTTAAAAAGCATCAGTTTCGCCCAAATTAAGCTCCTGATCTCTTTCTATTACCATTCTGATTGCCCAAATCCTTGCCTAACTGGTATGTCACTCCGTTTCTTTCTGCTGTTGAGTTCTGCAACCAGAGTCTGATGGGAAATGCCAATTAGCTACCTGGAACTTATTTCAATGCCAGCACAGCTCACAAATCTAAATTCCCACCTGTCTGAAAGGCAGATCACAACAGAATTGCAGAGGTAACGGCAATTCTTCCCGTATGTTATTTTCCACCCACAATAACCACGAAAGCTAATACTTAGCAAGCTGGTGTCTATCAGGAAAAGCAAATTAAGGCTTAGCCTTTCCTTCCTGGTTCCACAGCCAATGTCTGAGATTGGGTTCTTGGTTTAACTTCCCTCTTCCCCACAGGCGCTTCGGAATCTGGGCCTTGCATTCGCACCGGCTTGGGGTCCTAACTCGGCCAGGGGTGACAGTTGTCCAAGGTGCTGGATGGAGATCCGGTAAGGACAGCGGCTCCCGATTCGGGTTTGGGAGACGTTAAAGAGACTAGAAGGGAGGCAGCTGGGATGCCCACGCCCGAGCCGAGCTTCTCATAGCCCACATCATTTCACCGAGGCAACTCTCGCAATTGCGCGACAAGCATCCATAACCCACGCACAGCGAAGAGCCCCGCCAGCCCAGGGGCAGTTTCGGCAGTGCCAGCGCCGCCCTCCCGCGGCGGGAGCAGGTGCGGGGCGCCTTCCCCGCCGGCGTTCGGCGCGCTTACCCAGGGCCCAGGTGCAGCTCTCCTTGATGGCTTTGTACTTGCTCCCGGACGCTTCCCTCTGCAGCTTCCTCAGGATCTCTTCCATCTTGACCTTCCAGGGGCCGGGCCGCCGACAGGAAGAGAGCGCTCGCGAGCCGGGCCGGGGACGCGGCCGCCGCTGCCTGGTCCTGGGCGCCTAGGCGGCCACTGCGCTCGCCCCCATCCCGCTCCGGCGCGGCCGCTGATGAATCACGCCCGCTCCATGCCGCGGGCCACGTCAGTCCCACCGCCCCGCCCCGGCGCCCCGCCCGCCCGCTCGGGTCAGGTGCGCTCAGCGCCGCGGCGGCGGCGGTGGTGGCGGTGGCGGTGGCGGCGGCGGTGGCGGTGGGCCGGGACCGGGGTTGGGGCCGGAGGCTGGAGGCCGCGGCCGCTGACTCCGCGGTGCAGGCGAGCCAGGAACACCGAAGCTTCGCGGAAAGGTGGAGACGGACGTCCGGAGCTGGCTTGCCGGCCGGGCGGGAGCCGCGCTCAACCCCCCGGAGCTTCTGGTCGGCGGCGGGCAGCAGACAGGGAGGGGCCTCGGCCCTGGCCTCGCACACGCGCCGAGGGCGGCTGCGGGCTGAGTCGGAGTGACCCAGCCCCGACCCCCGACTCCGCAGCGCCGTGCAGGCGCCGCGCCTGCTGCATCCCAGAGTCCTCACCGGAAAATATGTGCGTTCCCTCTGCGGTGAACAGCCCTCTGGGCGGCTACCTGGGTCACGCTGGGAGCCAGGCTGGGAATGCCACAGTGAACGTGCGGCGCCCCTGCCCGCAGGGAGCTTACCACCAAGACTTGAGTGGGTGCGTGGTGTTACAGCCTGATGCCCCCAGTGTGCGGTCCAGGAAACCAGGCCCAGAGAGGCAGGGCGACCTCCCCGCAACAAGAGCTGCACCCCAAACGCCCTGAATGCAAAGCCCTTCTAAAATTCTTTCCTCCTATTCCCTACCGCTCTTGAGCTGAAATCCTTCCCTCTGAGAATGGGGGGCGCACCAGCGCCTTCTCATCTGAGCTATTTAGCTTGGGTGCACCGGGAAGCTTGGCCCCGAAAAGCTGTTGGCTGAAAGCGGGAAGCCGTGAGTCAGGGCCTCAAATTTTGAAAGTACCCTGTGTTTCAGTAACTTCGAGTCATTTACGGGTGGAGGGAGGCCCTGGGATAGCTGTCGGAGGACAGAGATAAAAGATAAGGAGTGGCTCTGTCATGGAAGTGCAATTGGGAGCAAGAAGGGATTTTTAAGCCAATATTAAGAATTTTTTAATTTGTTCTTTTTAGGTATACATGACAATAGAGTGTATTTTGACATATTATACATACATGGAGTAGAGCTTATTCTAATTAGGATCCAATCCCTGTGTCCCATCACACAAGGATCCCATCCACATGAATCCCCTCCCTGTGGTTGTACATGATGTGGAGTTACCCTGGTCGGGTATTCATGGATGAGCACAGGAAAGTCATGTCCAATTCATTCTACTGTCTTTCCCATTCCCATCCCCACTCCCTTCTCTTCATTCTCCTTTGTCTGATCCACTGAACTTCTATTCTTCCCCTCCCTGCCCCCCTTGTTGTGGGTCAGCAACCCATATATCAGAGAGAACATTTGGCTTGTGGATTTGGGGGACTGGTTTATTTTACTTTAGCATGATAGCCTCCAGTTCCATCCATTTACCAACAAATGCAAATGGAATATTGCATTTGTAATATTTTATTCTTTATGGCTGAGCAATATTCCATTGTGTATATATACCACATTTTCTTTATCCATTCATCTGTTGAAGGGCACCTAGATTGATTCCATAGCTTAGGCATTGAGAATTGAACTGCTATGAACATTGATGTGGCTGCATCTCTGTAGTATGCTGATTTTAAGTCCTTTGGGTATAGGCCAAGGAGTGGAATAGCTGGGTCAAATCGTGGTTTCATTCCAAGTTTTCCCTATTGCTTTCCAGAGTGGTTGCACCAATTTGCAGTCCCACCAGTAACGTATGAGTGTACCTTTCCCCCACATCCTCACCAGCATTTATTGTTGCTTGTACTCTTGATAATTGCCATTCTGACTGGAGTAAGATATGATTTTCTTTAGAAATGTAACTAATGGTAGTGAGGATGATGAACTGCAGAGAAGAGATGGACTAGCAGCCAGATGAAGAGTAAGATTCTGCAGCAATCTAGAAACAAATTAGGCCTTTTCTAGGTGGGAAGGGAATAGAAAATACAAGAGACATTTGGGAAGTGAAAGCAATAGCATTTAATGACTGAGTGGAGGAGCGGCGGCAACCTGAGAGACAACTTCCAGTTTCCTTATTTAGGAAATTGGGAGGACAGTTGCCTCATTCTCTAGGTTAAAGAAGAGATGAGGAAGAGAAGGGTTTGGAATAGGGGGAGTATATAAGTTCAGTTTTGAAATGTTCAGGTTAAAGTGATAATGAGATACCTCTGGGATATTTTACTTATAAGTAGGAACTCAGGATGGGGTCTGTGATGGAAAGGAGGAATTTCAAGTCACTGTTTTAGTCAGTTTTTGCACTGCTGTGACTAAAGATCTGACCAGAACAATTGCAGGGGAGGAAAATTTTATTTGAGGTTTACTGTTTCAGAGGACTTAGTCCATAGAAGGCTGGTTCCATTCCTCAGGGCTCCAGAAGAGGCAGGACATCATGGTGGAAGAGTGTGGCAAAAGGAAGCAGCTCACATGATGATCAGAGAGAGAGAGAGAGTCTTCACTCTCAGATACAAAATATATACCCCTAAGCCAAGCTCCCAATCCCTACTTCCTCCAATCACACCCTAGCACTTCAGTTACCACTCTGTTAATCCCTGTCAGGGTATTAATTCACCGATTGGGTTATGACTTTCACAACCCAATTATTTCTCCTCTGAAACTGCCTGCGTTGTCTCATATGTGAGCTCTTGGGAGATACCTCACATCCAAACCATAGCAGTCATTAAGCATATACATTGTTGATGCCTAGGGTTTGGTTGCCATGACTATGAGGACCCCTAGCCCTCAAGTGAGGAGCAAAAGAGTGAGTATCTCACTCACTAGAGGCTAGAAGGAAGTTCAGAAATCCAAGGCGTTGGCCGGCAGCCAGGGGAGGGAGTGCCAAAGTGCCAAAGTAGGGTCTCCAGCAGGCTCCCCATAAACCCTCTAACCACCACCCACACACCCAATGAAGCCATCATTTAGAGATAGGTTTTCAGTGGGAAAAAAAAAGTCAAACACTAGTATATAGTATACTATTGTTAAATCACATTGTTGCATATTCAGAAAAACACATCCATCACATCTATACCATATATCAAAATACATTACAAATGTATTGAAAGTTAGATTTAAATATTAAACCATGAAAAGTTTAGAAGAAAATGTAAGTGAATTCACTTATCTTAGTACATTAAGACTTCTACCAAACCAGCTTAGACAGAAACTGAAGAGAGTCACAGGGGTAGAGAAAAAGACAAGGAAAGGAAAAAAAGCAAATTCAATAGATTTGGCAATTTAAAGACTTTAAGTCAAAAGTTTCATACAAAATTAAAAAACAAATATCACTGAGGGGGCAGATTAAAGGAGGAAAGAGGAAAATTCTTACTTTTAATTTTATGTAGACATTTTTTAGTCCATTTAAAATTATTTATTATTTTTATAATTAAAATCACAAGTTTACTTAACCTGCAAACCAGGAATATGTTTATGATAATGTCAGAGATAAAGGTTTAAATGGCTTTTCCAAACTGTTACTTAAAAAAAAAAAGACTTACTCAGTGGTTAACACCTGTAATCCTGGTGGCTTAGGAGGCCTGAGGCAGGAGGATTCCAAGTTCAAAGCCAGCCTCAGCAACATAGCAAGACCCCTGTCACAAAATAAAGTATAAAAAAGGACTTGGGATTGGCTCAGTGGTTAAGTGCTCCTGGATTCAATCCCTGGTACCAAAAAAAAAAAAAAAAGAAAGAAAGGAAAAAAAAAGCACACTCTAACACACAAAAAAGTCAATGAATAAATGAAGCATAAACCTATGAAAAAATGTATAAACAGCTATTACTCAATAGAGCACAAACTTTTAAGTAAGCTGCCATTTTTATTAGTCAAATTGACCAAATGCTATTTTAAAATGATTTTATTAATGCATTATAGTTATATGTAGTATGGGGTTCATTTTGGCATAATCTTTCATGCATGGGATATAATTTGCTCTCCTTCAATCCCCAGTTCTTCCTCTTTGCCATCTCTCCCTCCCCCAGCTTACCTTCCTCTACTGCACTGGTCTTCCTTTCTATTTATTGCTTTCTTTTTAATTGATGCTTTATAACGTTATTTTTGATGCCATTGTTAGTAAGACGCTGTCAACCAGGTCCTCCCATGCCTTGGGTGTTGGTAGGACTGTACTTGGTCACATTCCTGTAGGGACTTTAGATGTGCGTGCAGCCTGGGTAGGTGCTGGCCCAACTACTCCCCCGTGAGAATTCATCCTAAGGAAGTGATTATGTAAATGAATGAAGATTTTTCTACAAGCATTTCAATGTGTCTTTTAAGTTACAAACAAATGAAAACTACCCACATGTCCCTCAACAGGAAACTGGAGAGATAACTTGTGATGTAGCCATAAAACAGGACACTAGGTAACCTTAGGTTAATGGGAGAGAGGAACACTGAATGATATGAAAAACATTTTCTACTATATACAGTAATAAGCAAATTATGAATTGTTATGTACTTCTATTCACTCAACCATCCCAGTTTTATTATTTAAATATTTGATGTGGTTACACACATAAGTTTGAAATATATACATCTATATAAAACTGAAATACACACAGTATTAACAGTGATGATCTCCAGTGAAGCTGTGGGTAAGTTTATTTTTAATTAAATATTTTAACTTTTATAATTACAAAAGTATTATTTTTTAAATGGTGGTATAAAAATGAAATAAAAGTAAGCAAACACATGAATGGTCACAGAAAGGACAGAGATAGACACAAGGAAGGATGTAGTGAGTGTGAGAGATGAGTTAGGATCCTGGGGAAGCCTGTCCCAGGAGAGCAAGGTGGGCAAGAGCCTGGCTGCAGAGAATGGAAAGCAGATGGAATCACGTGAACAAATGTCCCACTCATGGGTTGGCTGTGAAGGAAGGTGAACACCTTTGAACATTTCCCCCACAACTCACCATGCAAAATATGCTTTGTATTGCTATGCAGTGTACACATATGCACATAGGTAGATTAAAAGCTGAAACAAAATTCTACTTATAAAGCAATACTTACTATGAACTACAAGGGTTGCTATTAAATATGATTTTCTCGCAGCAGGCACATTTGCCTGTTCCTAAATTCATTCCAGCCTGGGGCATGTGGACGATGCTGCATGTACCTCCTTGGTGGTTTATGCTATAATGCCTATTCTTTCCCATACATTTAGTGTTGTTGGTTAAAAATTCTGGCTAGCACATTTAGTTTTCTGTGAATATTATTAATGACAATAAACTACTCATCTATAAGAATTCTCTAATCTCAATTCAAAATGATGATAAATTTATAATCATGATTCAATGTATTCAAATAAGCAGTTATTAGCTTTCTTCTTTGGGGATTAGCGTGTTTGTATGTGTGTGATGTTGGAGCTTGAGCCCAGGGCCTGGTGTATGCTAGGCAAATGCCCTACCCCTGTGCTGCATCCCCAGCCTGGACATTGACTCCAACTCAACTATAGATTTTCAGGATTTTGGAAAACAAATGGATCATTTATCAAAATGCTCTTACATGATATTTCATTTTTTTTTGGAAATGATTAAAGTTTGAAATAGAGACTTGTAGTATAATTACTCCCTTTAATTTTGTTCCATTAAAATACCTTCTTTAATAATGTCTTCTTCATGTGTTGCAAAATGTCGAGGATACATAGTAACTGTGGTGATGATTTTAAATGAATTTTTTAACTGTTGCATATATTTAGCACTTTGCAATAGATATTACTTTCTCCCTATAAATCCAAATTCGGTTAGTTAAAAATGTCAAAAATAGGAGTTCTAGTGCCAATTTTTGCTAAAATAGCTTCCAAATTTGAATCAAATGAGATTGCTTTTCCAACAGCAAAGTGTGATTCCCATTCCTGATTTCATATAACTTGGTACTTTGCTTATAGAAATCTGTACCTTCACTGTGATATAATGTACATAATGTATGTTAGTGAAATGGAAATGCTCAGCTGCTTTAAGAAAGACCCAACAGCACAGTGGTTTACATTGATTTCTCACTTAAATTAAGACCTGAGTGGTGTAGGTTGGCGCAGAGTCCCAGGAGCTTGTTGAAAGGATGTGCTCTCTGCATGTTACTGCTCCACCATCCCACAGAGAGTTGTTCTCATCTGTGACCTGAATGGGTCCTAGGCATGTAGAGGAATCCAGGTCTCAGAGGCAGAGTCACATAAATTCCTTCTCCCAGCATCCACTGTTAAAGACAGAGTTGCAGAATCCTGCCTGTGTATCATAGTCAATCCCAGTCTCCCAGAGTCTAGCCACAGTTCTGTTTCTGTGGCAAAGGGAGGAGAACTCAGAGACCACCAGGCTCAGCCACAGCTCCAATTTTGGAACAAGACATACAGAAAAGTGAAAATTTCCTTAAATTAATCAACTATCACTACTCTGATTTTCAAGTTTAGGAGGTTTGGTAGAATCCTTAGGATGCCAAAACCTTTACAATGTATGAAACACAGGTTCTAAATAGTAATATCAATAGTAGTTTCTAAGACTTTTTAATTACCCTACTATATTTTATGGTCATGTTTCCTTCTGAACAATTTGCAATTCTATTGCAATTTTCCAGCTGAATATGATTTTCATATAATGTTTTTCAATTCTATCAAATTCCTTAACCAATTATATGTTAGATTAAATTCGAACAACAAAAATGCTTTCTAAAAATCATCATGTCATATATTTTGCATAAACTGAACACGTTAATCACTTGAAATATTAGTGCTCTTTTTTTTAATATGCAATGCTTCACAAATTTGCATGTCATCCTTGCGCAGGGGCCATGCTAATTTTCTCTGTATTGTTCCAATTTTAGTACATGTGCTGCTGAAGCAAGCACAATATTAGTGCTCTGAAGTGGCCCACACCATCTGTGTCTGCCTAATAAGTATTAATTCAATTCTGTATGTCCTGTAGAACTACAAATCTGTTAAGACTACGTTATCACTAGAAGTCTAGTTGTAAATTTCATAGCTGATTTATGAAGGATCATATTCACCACATCCATGTGTGCAGAGAATAATTTTTTTCAGCAAGTTTCTCTTTCACAACATATATATATATATGCAATTAGATATGATAGTGATGCTTCCAATATGAAATTCGTTTTGACAAAGTTTTATCTTTTTCTTTCTTTGAAAATATGTGAAGGCCTTATCCATAAGTTTTCTTGCTGTAGTTCCAAGTTATTTTTGGTTTTGTTCTTTTTCCAGGGGGGAATTGGGGAGGTCTCAAGTTTTCATCTGAAAGAATATAATTACAAATAATATATTTTCAGTGAGTTTCAAGCATTTTATAAGCTATACATTAATCTTTATTCAAAAAGGTTGGCCTTTTTTTTAAAAATTATGTCTCAAATAAAATGATTCACTGATTAGAAGAAACATTTTTTCCTTCTGCTGTTACTATATACCTGTCCAGATCTGGCAGTTCAACCAGAACGGGCTTCTGTGCTTTTTACATCTTTATTTCTTCTAATAATAAACTCTTTTAAGGACAATTTGTATAAATTTGATTAAAGTGTACAATTATCACAGTTGAAAACTTTTAACAATTGGGCCTAATCCAAAACAAAACAAAACCCACATCGAAATTTGTTAACTCATAGCCATATTTTGGTGGAAATTTTAGCTGCCTTTGCCAACAGAGGATAAATTTCTTCCAAATTTCATTTCCTAATTAACTGTAAAGTATACTGACATAAAATTAAACCATAAAATATGAACTTTCCTGATACAATTATGATCAGATCCCAAACATCAGATGGGCAACCAATGAGCAGGAGAATGAATGAATGACTGGTTCCCAGTCAAAGGAGACATCCTTGTCACTGGCTGTCACTCAACTCAGTTGTCTGGAGTATTTGCCACAACCTGGAAAGGTCTTGTTTAGAATACACGTGTTGCACATATTCATAGGTTCCATATTACTATATCTAAAAATATATTTTGGTGAAACTTTAATTATTTTACAATACACAATAGAGGCATGAAATTTGAAAAGCATCAAATCAGAGGGAGATTTGAGTCTAAAGAGTATCTTGATGGAAAAAAGAGGAAGAAAGAGACAAAAGAGCAGAGGCTGAAGAAATGGGAGGAAGTCAGCCTAATGGTGAAATAAGCATCCTATGGAGATGAGAAGATGGCTTCTAGGTACAGCTAGTTACTGCCCAGGCAGGTATGAAGGCCAATCTATAGATAGGAGGGAAAAGTAGAAGACTAGATTGTTACATGGCTTACCTTGTTGAGGTGGGAATGGAAATTTGTGGGAGTTACACCTGGTGACCTTTGTTTTTCTCATAAAACATGAAGACATGCATTGAGTATAAGAGAAATGAACAAATGACAAACCCCAGGTTTGGAAATGGAAAGAGGGATGTCTGGAGATGCATAGAAGTTTGCTCTCAAGCGTTGAGGACCCAACTAGTTCCCTATTTATGAACACTTAGGAAGTGGTCCTGATTTACAAGTTCTAATTCTGATGATAACTAGTGGATTTGCTATTGCATCAGAAATTGGCCACCTTGATTCATGATACTAAAACTGTATTTCCAGCTCAACTCTCCCCTTTCTCTCTTTTTTTTTTTTTCACCTGATACTCAAATAATGAATCTTTTCACTTACTTTGATGACTTATTCACAGGATGCTAAAGAAACTTCTTTGTAATGTGAAGGTTTTTGTTTTTTCCAAATATGTACCAGCATAATCTGAAAGTAAAATAAGCAAAGTTTTGGATTAAATTCAGTTTTGTATTAAATTTAGCATAAGAGAAAAAAGCATTTAATACGAAGACTTTATGAAATCATTGTGATACTGAGCATTTAGAAAAGTAAATGATTATATTTAATATGTTTTAAGTAATGTATAAAATATGATGTATATCCCCCCACACACTTTTTTTCTGTACTAGGGCTCGAACCCAGGGTCACGTAACTACTGAGCCACATTCCAAACCCTTTTAGTTTTTTTAAATTTTGAAGCAGGGTCTCATTAAGTTGCTTAGGGCCTTGCTATGTTGCTGAAACTGGTCTTGAACTTGCAATCCTCATGCCTCAGCTTCCTGAGTTGCTGGGATTACAGGCGTGCGCCATCACACCTGCTGATAAACCCTTCTTTAAGAAAAATATTAAATACTCACAAAACAGATAAAATTTAAAAATTCTTCTTTTGTTTGCAAAAGCAATTTTCTATTTTAGTAATAATTAATATGCACTTAAATATGATCCAATTGGACATTTGCTTCTGACTATTGTACAACAGTTTGTGTCAGAACAACATTACTGATAAAATCAAGTATATGACTGGACTTAAGAATTAACTCTTTGAAGGTGTCAAAACAAACACGGTCACAGGCACTTGAAGGACCAAGATTCTAGAGAGAAGGAAAATGCACAGATGTGAGCCAGACGTTCTCTTTTACCTTTTTCTTTTGGAAATTTGCTCATTCACCTCATAGTAAATAGCGGCCACCTATGCACTATGTCATTGTCACCTAGGGATGTCAATCTTAAGGCCTGATGATGAAACTTGAACATCAGGGTTATTAAGGTAATTAGAATGAAGGAGCCTTACTCTTATATATTCTACTTCTTTCCCCTCAATGGTTTGTCACAGTCAACTTTTCCTTTCTAGTTAAGTTGACTGCTTGTTATTCTATTTGATGATCCTAGCCAACTTTACTTAATCAGTCCATATTGTTGGATTCTAGTTTGTACTATTGTAAGCACAGCTTCAATGAAATTACTATGGTTATTATACTACTTCCCTATTAGGATATATTCCTAGAATACATTCCTACAAGTGGAAGTGCTGAATCAAAAAGCGATTTAGTGCCAGGGTTTGATTGCATATTGCCATTCGCTACTCAACTAATATCAGCAATTTTTTTCCCCAATGATAGCGCACCTGACAGCCTGCATACCTATCCTTCAGCGTAATAATGTATTAAAAACCTTTTTCCCATTTGTCAAAATTTTAGCTGAAATAACAAAAACTTCTCTTTTTGCTTATAATTACACTTAAAAGATGAAGTTGAATATCTTAGTTTTAGCGTTTCTTTGCCTGTTTATGTTCTTCATCCATTTAAAATATGCAGACATTCTTTTTATCAATTTATAAGAGCTGTTCATATTTATTAGGGATAATAATTTTGTGTCATATATATAGCAAATATGTTTTTAAGTTTGCCATTTGTTTTTTTTAATTTTATTTATTTTTATTTTTACAGACTGCATTTTGATTCATTGTACACAAATGGAGTACAACTTTTCATTTCTATGGTTGTACACAATGTAGATTCACACCATTTGTGTAATTATACATGTACATAGGGTAATGATGTCTGTCTCAGTCCACTATCTTTTCTTCCCCCAACCCCTCCCACCCCATTTCCCTCTACACAATCAAAAGTTCCTCCATTCTTCTCTTACCATCCGCCCCCCATTATATATCATCATCCACTTATCAGAGAAAACATTCGGCTTTTGGTTTTTGGGGATTGACTTCACTTAGCATGATATTCTTCAACTCCATTCATTTACCTGCAAATGCCAAAATTTTATTCTTCTTTATATATGAGTAATATTCCACTGTGTGTATATAGCACAGTTTCTTTAACCATTCATCTGTTGAAGGGCATCTAGGTGGGTTCCACAATCTAGCTATTGTGAATTGAGCTGCTATAAACATTATGTAGCTGATTTTAAGTCCTTTGGGTATAAATCAAGAAGGGGAATAACTGAGTCAAATGGTGGGTCCCATTTGTTTTTTAAGTTTGTTTATGGTGGACTACATAGACATTTTAAATTGCATGTATGTATATGTGTATGTGTATATGTATATGTGAGTGTGTGTGTGTGTGTGTGTGTGTGTGTGTGTGTATGAGCATGCATGCGCACTACAGTTGGTTCTTGAATGTTCCCCAGAGACCCTGGGTGTCAAAGGTTTGGTTCCCAGGATGGTACTATTAGGAGGTAGTGGAGCCTTTAAGAGGTGGGGCCTGTTAGGTGTCCTAAGGTCATTTAGGTCATGCCCTTGAGTGATAGCAGAACCCTGGCCCTTCCTACTCTTTCTTTTCTTCTTGGCCACGGTGAGTGGGTTTGCTTCACAGCATACTTCTGCCATGATGTGCTCACTCACCCAACACATTGGGTCAACCAATCATGGACTGGAAACTCCAAAACCCTGAGCCAAAATAAATATATTATCTTTATAAATTGATTATTTACAGTATTTCGTTAAGGTGATAGAGAGCTACCTCAGTATATTCGCTGGGTAACTTCTTCACAGCTGTGAGAGTACAGGAGGAGTAGGGAGACTGCTCAGCCACACAAGGCAGAGGAAAATACAGGGTGTGGCCAGAGGCAACCGCGATGGGAACAGTAGATAAACCCTTGGAAGAGAGAGCGAGTGTCTGAGGACAAAACTCTGGGGTTTTATACTGACAAGAAATTTCCATTATTTAGAAAGTTCTGTATTTTATCCTCATCCTTGCCCCAAGTTTTAAGACCCTGCAACAGGCCACAGAAGCTTCCACCAGTGACTTGGAACTGGGGGATCCCTAATGCTACTTTTATGTATGCAATAAAGAGAGATGTGTTCTTAGAGTTTCAACTCGAAAGGAAAAATGTAGGCACATTATTATTCATGGGATTGGGTTGATTAAGGAGAACCTTACTGTGCACAGAGACAAGTACATAGGCAATTACAAGTTACTTTTCATTGTCCAGCATCTGAATATGCTTATGATTTGGAAGGCATTCCTCGGAAAGTTAGAGAAAGGGCTTGACTTCAGTGCATATATTTTCTCTTCACTCTTTGACAATTAGAAGGGCCTGTGATGTAAACTTGGCCAATCAAATGTGTACATTTGGGACTCCAATTCTACGAGAAATGCCAGACAGAGGGAAGGGAAATAGTCCAGGACAAGAATGCTCCTATTACCACTTCTATTCAACATCACATGGGCTAAAATCCTGGTCAGCACAATGATACAGAAAAAAAAAATAGAAAGGATAAGAAGTAGGAAAGGAATAAATGAAGCACTATCACTTGCAGATGATGTAATTATCTACACAGAAGATTCAAAGGAAGCCACAAATTGTCAGTGTTAATAAGAGTTTAGCAAGATTTCTAGATGTAATATCAATATAAAAAGGTAATTGAATTTCTATTCAACAGCAAAAAATTTAGTAGTATAAAATAATATCATTACCCTGGAATAAATGAAAGAAAATATGTGCAGGTCCTTTGTGCAAAATATTGTAAGTCTTCATTGAAGAACTTCAAGGAAATCTAAGTATATGGAGGGACATAACTCATTTGTGTAAAGAAAGATGAAATGTTGGATAAAAAGCATTTCTGGTGAATTTTCCAATAGGTTGGGTGTTTTGGGGGCATTCAACACAGAAAACTGTATTTAAAATTCATTTGTCAAAATAAAGATCAGTTGGGCATGATGTCACACACCTGTAGTCCCAGCTACTCGGGAGAGAGAGGCAGGAAGATCACAAGCTTGAGACCAGCCTGGGCAATTAAACAAGACCCTGACTCAAAAATGAAACATAAAAGGAGCTGGGGATGTAGCTCAGTGGTGGAGCACTTGCCTAGCACATACAAGGCCCTGGCTTCAATTCCCAGTTCTGAAATCAGGCAAGCAAGAAACAGAGAAAGAAGCAAGAAAGAGAGAAGGAAAGAAAGAAAATAGAAAAGCGAGTGAGCAAAGGTCAAAGAGCACTTACCCATTCCTGAGGAAGAAATAGCAAGGTAGGGACATGCCCTATTAGAAATAAAAATTGTTATCAAGCATATAGTGGTCAAGACAATGTGGGGTTGGCACAGGATAGACTGGTAGACCAAAGACTCAGAAGCCAGCACCCACAGACAGACCTTTACATAAATGGAAATTAAAGTAGGACGGAGTTGGTATTGTGGATCTGGGGGAAGGATGCCAGTTCATCTTTTAATCAATGATGCCATGATATCATATATATATATATATATATATATATATATATATATGTCCCTACTTTACACCTAGAAATAAAACCTATAATGAAGAACACCTATAAATCCATCAGGAAAAGAGCTCAATAGAAAAATGGGTAAAAGACACAGATAGCTATCTCACAGAAGAGAACCAGATGTGGCCTGTAACACAGGAAGACACTCAAGTGTATCGACAATCAAGGAAATCCAACTAGGGCCTCTTGGAGCTACTCTGTTGTCCCCCATAACTCAACCCAAATGAGGCTGAATGCTACCCAGGGGCATGCCTTATTAAAAATAAAGAATTGTTATCAAGTTCTGGAGCCATGGGGAAAACTCATCCCTGCCGGTGGGAATATAAATGACAGTCATTTGGGGGAAAGAAATTCCTGGTAAAGTTATGTATGCTCACTCTCTGATACAGACCCTCTGTGAGTTCTTTCATAGGTGCACCAGGAGGCATGTCCATACAATTAGCAGCATTGTGGACTGAAGAAAACAAATGACTTTACTTCATTAACAGTAGACAGGATAAATCTGTCCAGCATACTGATAACAATCAATCAGTGTAAGTGAACAAACTATAGCTATTTCACATCAACAGGTGACAAGTCAATGAAAAGAGCATGTCACAGAGGAACATATTCAGTGTACTATCATTAACACAAAGTTCAAACACAGGCAAAATGAACCATGCTAGGTGTAGTCTGGGGACACAAATGTGATAAAACTAAAAGGAAGATCCAACTCAGGAGCTTAGTTCTTTCAAGATGAGGGCAACGAGGGGAAGTAATCAGAAGAGTGTTCAAGGGCTTCGAAATAATGACTCAGAAGTAGCTACAAAGGTGTTAAGTTTATTGTTCTTTAGATGGTACATAAATTTTGTGGGACACAATTTAATAAAGCCAGGGCACAGGAGATGATTTGCTGTTCATTCCTACTGTAATAGAATGGCAGAGGCACCTGGCATCTGCTGCGATTGTAGGGATGGAGCCAGGTCTGTGCGGCAGGTTGACTAGTGCCTCTGTTGAGGGCCTCCTCTGGATTTGACGAGGTTCCTAGGTCTAGCTTTTCAGTCTTTCTAATCAGATTGTGTGAGCCAACAAATGCCATTCGTCATCGCTATGAAGGGAAGTAGCAGCGTGTTTCTAATGGAAGCATACTGGAGGGTACTACCCAGACTCGAGGTGCAAGCTTCCCACACAGGGGGATGTCCCAGCTTTGGCTTGAATGAGTGGGAAAGAGCAGCAGATGGCCAAGGTCCAGGTTCCCTGTGATATGCTTCTTGTGCTGCCTCTTCTGCCACGTGCTGTGGTTTATCACCAGGTCCCAGCCCTTCTCCTCCTGTCAGGTCTCTTTTCTTCAAATACATCAGACAAGGCTTATGTTGCATTTTAACTCTTAATAGCATGTAATGTCATCGACTGTTCTTTTCTTGAAACCACATTATTTATGTAGATTCTGCTAAACCACATTTGCCTTCTTTCTTTCTTCTTCCTCCTCCTCCTCTTCCTGTTTTCTAACTGTACTTTATTAGGCTTTTTGTACCCCCTGATTCTCTCTTCTCTACTCAAACTTGAAACATGACAGTAACCTCACACCTCAGTCCTAGCCCCAGGTCCCCCGCCTCCTCTTTGTCTCAGCGTCCCGCCCTGCAGAGCTGAGCATATACACTGTCAGAGTCTTTGAGGATGTCACTGTGCTGATCACTCTGCACTTCAGGCATCTCTTCCAGGTGCAAGTAGCTTAGGAGCCAAAAAGGAAAGAAATGTATTTCACCACGTGTCCAGAGCCTAACATGGTGCTTGGCACATAGTAGTTATTCAATTAAAAAATGCATACTAGTGAATAAGTGAACAATTATATTGCCATCTTGATGTTCTTGTTAGATGGTCCATATTGTATTTAAATCTAATTTTTAAATTTTCTATGGGGGAAAATAAGCTATTTAAACTGTTCGTGAGGGTTGATGTACTTTTAGATAGAGTCACTTTTTTTTTTTTTTTTTTTTTTGCTGTGCTGGGATTCGAACCCAGGGCCTTGTGCATGCAAGGCAAGCACTCTACTGCCTGAGCTATCTCCCCAGCCCCAGAGTCACATTTTGATGGCAAACTTTGAGAAATTCACAGACTCCATGATTTAGTGGTTTAGAGAAAAGCAATTTTCTTTCTGGAGTAATGGATTCAAGAATCAAGTACAGGAGCTGAAGAAATAGCACGTTTTGGAGATTGCTCACCTAGCATGCGCAGGGACCGCCTCCGAATCCCTGGCCCCTCAGGCGGGGAAAACTAAAACAACAAAGAATCAAGTACAATGGACTTTATATCTCTCCAATCTCAAATAGCTCTGCCCTGTGACTAGGCATAGAAGTCAGAGGGATCTGGGAAAGAGACCTAGAGTCTGCTACACGTATATGATCTGTAGGAACTTGGGCCAAAGTGAATGAATTCATGTGCAGTTCCTCTGATGACAACTCCACTGTGTGTGGTTTAGACTCATGGGTTCCCAGCACGTGGTGAGATAGTGTGTGCACTCTGGCTGCTGAGTGAGCTCGGGTGGCTGGAGGTAGGACAGGTGCCCAAAGTAGAGAATCCTTTATATATATTTTGTATATTTTTTAAAATTTATTTTTGTAGTTGTAGATGGACAGCCTGCCCTTATTTTATTTGTTTATTTTTATGTGGTGCCCAGGATTGAATCCAGTGCCCCACACGTGCTAGACAAGCACTCTGCCATGGCACTACAGCCCCAGCCCCCAAAGTAGAGAATCCTAATATTGGGCCTGCTTTTCAGAGAAGAAACTTTTGATCCCAGGAGTGAAAGAAAATAAAAATTTCCTGTTGAACTATAAAACTATCCTGGTATCTTCTCTGGAACACTGTTCTGACCTACTTTTGTCACACGTGGAAATTTATTCTTTAAAATATATTTTGACAAACACTGAAGAGACTTTAAGGGAAATTTAGAAGTGAGAAAGATTGAATGTTTTCCTCTGTAACTCAGTTATATTTTGATTTAGGAAGAAAAATATGTACATTGTTTTTCAAGCAAAATACCCCTCAGAAATTCGGGTTCTGATAAACGAACAAAAGTAGAAGGGAATCCACAGGCCATGGGTTTGAAGGGGAAAGCAATCTTACTTGCCTTTAGGGTATAGCTCCCTTGAGCTAGCTGCAGGCAAGCCCAGAAAGAAACGGATTCCTTTTCATCCTTACAATTGAACTGACCTTTAGTATTAAAGATAAAATGCTCATTTGATTGAATATTTTATCAAATGAAAAGAAAAATCAAATTACTATAACTATTAATGTTCACTCTATAGATAACCCACAACCTCAAAAAAAGCATTTTGTTAAATCTCTATATGGGAGTATTGTAAGTGGTGGTAATATTCTCAGGCAAACACAAAATCTAATTTAATTCATCATATAGCTGCATCTTCCTGAGCGTAGTTGTTACTGTTCCCAGAAAGAGATATCTGACCACCGGAAGCTCATGCCTTGAGTTGTAAGCTCTGGGACTCTTGAGACCTGAGGCCGCTGGGTCTCCAATGCTTTTGGCAATAAGGAAGAATAAAGTGGAGTCATCCTGGCTGGAGAGGTGCCAAAACAAGGCAGGGAAAGGAAGTGAAGAGGGCCCAGACATTTCCCCCTGGTGATCTCCACGCAGCGATGGAGAAGGTTTCATGGATCACAGTGTGGATGACAGGAAGATTCCTTAAAAGAGGGCATACGTGATAAGGGAGAACTTTGTGGGCAAGCTATTCATCAGTGTTATTAAGTAAAGAAATTACAAATCAGGGGATGTGCATGCACTAACATGTTCTAACATCTTCATGTTCTCAATATCTTGTTATACGTATTTTAATTGGAAATATTTTGTTAATCCTTTCAACACATAGTGTGCTAAGACTTTGAGATGCAAAGATGTGAAGACCTGGGTGACTTTGGTGTCACTTGTGGCATACATGACACTTCTCTCAAATGTCAGCAGTTGACAAGGGGCTATGGATCAGATCACTTGGAAGTACCTGATTTAGAAGAATGGAAATGTTCTAAATTGTTTATTGACCAATTACACACACACACACACACACACACACACACACACACACACACGTATCTTAAAGCCACATGAAGGCATGACAAAGTTGACATTTGTTATGAAAATCTGAATCCTCTATTTTCTTGTAAAATGTTATCTGTAGCTTCATTGAAGTGAATCCAACTCAGGGCCTCATGTGTGCTAAGCAAGTACTCTCCCACGGAGGTACACCCCCAGCTTCTTCAGAAGATTTAAAAGATATAGATTCCTGGGATGGACGTTCTATTTGATAACTACACTTAAACCCTCTGTGATGTTAATAGCTTAATTTCAAAAATTAAAAGGTGATAAAAAGATTTGATGTCTTCTAAAAATTTTCAAATTTTCAACAATAAAAAAAATGAAAAGCAAAGGAACCAAAAAATATGACAAGTTGAGAGAAACATTTGCAATATGTATGACAAAGCTTTAATGTCCTAATAATAAGGCGTTGCATGGATAAGAAAAAGAGCAACACCAGATAAAATCACACAGTAGGAGGTATGTGTTAGAAGAAATACAAATGATTAATGAACTATGGAAAAATGTTCAAACTGCATATTGAAATCTGAGCACAGGTGTTACAGTTTAGCTATGAAGAGTTCCCTGAGAAGCTCAGGTGTTAGACAACGGCAGGAATGTTCAGAGGTAAAATGATTATACATACTTTTGACCAATGTATGTTCTTTATGTGTACTCATGAGCTGTAACCTCCTCATGAGAACATGAATCTACCTACTGGCAAGGGGAGTGGCTAGAAGTAGGTCACTGGGAGTGTGCCCTTGGGACTATATCTTTTTATTTTTATTTTATTTTTTTTTATTGTAAACAAATGGGATACATGTTGTTTCTCTGTTTGTACATGGCATAAAGGCATACCATTTGTGTAATCATAAATTTACATAGAGTAGTGTTGTTTGATTCATTCTGTTATTTTTTCCCTTCCTCCCACCTCTCCCACCCCTCATTTCCCTCTATACAGTACTTCCTTCCTCCATTCTTGCCCCTTTCCCTAACCCTAACTCTAACCCTAACACTAACCCTTCCCTCCCCCCATTATGTGTCATCATCCACTTATTAGCGATATCATTCGTCCTTTGGATTTTGAGATTGGTTTATCTCACCTAGCATGATATTCTCCAATTTCATCCATTTATCTGCAAATGCCATAATTTTATCATTCTTTATGGCTGAGTAATATTCCATTGTATATATATACCACAGTTTCTTTATCCATTCATCAATTGAAGGACATCTAAGTTGGTTCCACAGTCTGGCTATTGTGAATTGAGCAGCTATGAACATTGATGTGGCTGTATCTCTGTAGTATGCTGATTTTAAGTCCTTTGGGTATAGGCCAAGGAGTGGGATAGCTGGGTCAAATGGTAGTTCCATTCCAAGTTTTCTAAGGAATCTCCACACTGCTTTCCATAGTGGCTGCACTAATTTGCAGCCCCACCAGCAATGTATGAGTGTACCTTTCTCCCCACATCCTCGCCAAAACCTGTTGTTGCTTGTATTCTTGATAATCCCCATTCTAATTGGGGTGAGATGGAATCTTAGGGTGGTTTTGATTTGCATTTCTTTTATTACTAGAGATGTTGAACATTTTTCCATATGTTTGTTGATTGCTTGTACATCTTCTGTGAAGTGTCTATTCATTTCCTTAGCCCATTTGTCGATTGGATTATTTGTATTCTTGGTGTAGAGTTTTTTGAGTTCTTTATTAATTCTGGAGATTAGTGCTCTATCTGAAGTATGATTGGCAAAGATTTTCTCCCACTCTGTAGGCTCTTTCTTCGCATTGCTGATAGTTTCCTTTGCTGAGAGAAAGCTTTTTAGTTTGAATCTATCCCGGTTATTGATTCTTGCTTTTATTTCTTGTGCTATGGGAGTCCTGTTAAGGAAGTCTGGTCCTAAGCCGACATGTTGAAGATCTGGACCTACTTTTTCTTCTATAATCTGCAGGGTCTCTGGTCTGATTCCGAGGTCCTTAATCCATTTTGAGTTTAGTTTCGTGCATGGTGAGAGACATGGGTTTAGTTTCATTCTGTTGCATATGGATTTCCAATTCTCCCAGCACCATTTGTTGAAGAGGCTATCTTTTCTCCATTGCATATTTTTGGCCCCTTTGTCTAGTATGAGAAAATTGTATTTATTTGGGTTTGTGTCCGTGTCCTCTATTCTGTACCATTGATCTACCTTTCTATTTTGGTACCAATACCATGCTGTTTTTGTTACTATTGCTTTGTAGTAGAGTTGAAGATCTGGTATTGCAATACCCCCTGTTTCACTCTTCCTGCTAAGGATTGCTTTAGCTACTCTGGGTTTCTTATTCTTCCAGATGAATTTCATGATTGCTTGCTCTATTTCTGTAAGGCACGTCATTGGGATTTTAATTGGAATTGCATTGAATTTGTATAGCACTTTAGGTAGTATGGCCATTTTGACAATATTAATTCTTCCTATCCAAGAACATGGGAGATCTTTCCATCTTCTAAGGTTTTCTTTAATTTCTTTCTTTAGTGTTCTGTAGTTCTCATTGTAGAGGTCTTTCACCTCTTTTGTGAGATTGATTCCCAAGTATTTTATTTTTTTAGAAGCTATTGTGAATGGGGTAGTTTTCCTAATTTCTCTTTCTGAAGATTCATCACTTATGTATAAAAATGCGTTGGATTTATGAGCATTGATCTTGTAACCTGCTACTTTACTAAATTCACTTATGAGTTCTAAGAGTTTTCTGGTGGAATTTCCAGGTTCCTCTAAATATATAATCATGTCATCAGCGAACAGGGATAGTTTGAGTTTTTCTTTTCCAATTCGTATCCCTTTAATTTCTTTGGTTTGTCTAATTGCTCTGGCTAGAGTCTCAAGAATGATGTTGAATAGAAGTGGTAAAAGAGGGCATCCCTGCCTTGTTCCAGTTTTTAGGGGGAATGCTTTCAGTTTTTCACCATTTAGAATGATATTAGCCATGGGCTTAGCATAAATGGCCTTTACAATGTTAAGGAATGTTCCCACTATCCCTATTTTTTCTAGTGTTTTGAGCGTGTTTTCTAGTGTTTTGCTATATTTTATCAAATGCTTTTTCTGCATCTATTGAAATAATCATGTGATTCTTGACTTTAAGTCTATTGATATGGTGAATTACATTTATTGATTTCCAGATGTTGAACCAACATTGCATCCCTGGGATGAAACCCACTTGATCATGGTGCACTATCTTTTTAATATGTTTTTGTATGCAATTTGCTAAAATTTTGTTGAGAATTTTTGCATCAATGTTCATTAAGGATATTGGTCTGAAATTTTCTTTCCTCGATGTGTCTCTGTCTGGTTTAGGTATCAGTGTGATATTGGCTTCATAGAATGAGTTTGGGAGGGTTCCCTCCTCTTCTATTTTATGGAATACTTTGAGAAGTATTGGAATGAGCTCTTCTTTAAAGGTTTTGTAGAACTCGGCTGAGAACCCATCTGGTCCCGGACTTTTCTTTGTTGGTAGGCTTTTGATAACTTCTTCTATTTCAGTACTTGAAATTGGTCTATTTAAATTGTGTATGTCCTCCTCGTTCAGTTTAGGCAATTCATATGTCTCTAGAAACCTGTTGATGTCTTTGAAATTTTCTATTTTGTTGGAGTATAGATTTTCAAAATAGCTTCTAATTATGTTTTGTATTTCAATCGTGTCTGTTGTAATATTTCCTTGTTTATTCCGAATTTTAGTGATTTGGGTTTTCTCTCGTCTTCTCTTTGTTAGTGTGGCTAAGGGTTTATCAATTTTGTTTATTTTTTCGAAGAACCAACTATTTATTTTGTCAATTTTTTGTATTGTTTCTTTTGTTTCAATTTCATTGATTTCAGCTCTGAGTTTAACTATTTCCTGTCTTCTACTGCTTTTGATGCTGGTCTGTTCTTCTTTTCATTCTTCAGATTTGGGAAATTTTCTGATATTATTTCATTGAATAGATTGTTCATTCTTTTGGTTTGTTTCTCTAAGTCTTCCTCAATCCCAATAATTCTTAAATTTGGCCTTTTCATGATATCCCATAATTCTTGTAGATTCTGTTCATGATTTCTTACCATCTTCTCTGTTTGGTCAACTTGTTTTCAAGGTTAAATATTTTGTCTTCAATATCTGAGGTTCTGTCTTCCAGGTGTTCTATCCTACTGGATATGCTTTCTATGGAGTTCTTAATTTGGTTTATTGTTTCCTTCATGTCAAGGATTTCTGTTTGGTTTTTTTTCAATATCTCTAACTCTTTATTGAAATGATCTTTTGCTTCCTGTATTTGCTCTTTTAACTGTCGATTGGTGCGATCATTCAATGCCTGCATTTGTTCTTTCATCTCATCATTCAGTGCGTGCATTTGCTCTTTCATCTCATCGTTTGCTTCCCTGATCATTTTAATTATGTACATTCTGAACTCCTTTTCTGTCATTTCTTCTGCCGTGCTGTCATTGGGTTTTATTGATGTAACATCTAGATTTGTTTGCAGCATTTTCTTTCCTTGTTTTCTCATATTGTTCAGGTATCAGTGGACCGCTGAGATATTGCAGATTTCCTCCACCGACTTACAATGTCCCTGAAGATTTCTATATATCCCCTCTTAGCCTTCAGTAGGCTGAAGTCTTGGAGGAAGTTGATAATGCGGTGCTCCAGAAGGAAGCTGCCTCTCTAGGAGTGGTGGCCTTCAGGTGGGGTATATTCCCTGCTAGTGGGCAGAGGTGCCTCCACTTGTTGACAATGGTCATCCAAAGGGGAACTAGGCTGCGGGCTGAGGCAAGGCCTTTTTGGGCCTGTGTCTCTGGTTTTACCATCCTTGTGGGGAAACCTCACCCGGCAGGGAAGACTCACCCGGTGGGGAGGTCTCGCTGGTCAGTTCCCCTCCTAGAGGTTCCCCTCAATCTACAGCTACCGCCTTGGCTGGGCTGCCTTCCTCTGCAAAGTTCCCAGGGGCCCGGCCCTACCTCCTGGGCCTGGGAGCCTCACCCTTCGCAGATGAATCTCCTCAGGCTGCCTCTCCTCAGAGAATCTGCCCGCAGTCCTGGAACCTTTGCTCCGCCCCTAAGCGTGTCTCTGTGCGGCTCTTCCACCAAGAAGCCTCCTAGGTCCTGGGACCTTGCTCTGCACTTAATCGCCTGGCTATGCAGCCCCTCCTCTGAGCAGCCACCTGGAGCCCCATACAATCGCTCTGAGTCCCAGAGACCCGCCACACGCCTCTTCTTCCAGACAGCCGCCCAGTATTCCGGTGTGGTCACTAGGAGTCCAAGCAACTCACTGCGTGCCTCCTCCTCCCGCCAACCACCCGTAGCCCTGGGCAACCACTCCAAGTCCAAGTGACCCGCCCCGTTCCTCCTCCTCCTCCAGGTAAGCCCCCAGGTGTTCAGGAGTGGTAGATCTGAGTCTCTCTGAATCCACGTGACCCGCTGCACGCCTCCTCCGGGCAGCCGCCCGGAGCTCTGGTGTGGCCACTCGAGATCAAGCGACCCACCGCGCTTCTCCTCCAGTCAGCCCCTCGGTGTTAAGGAGCGGTCGCTTTGAGTCCACACAACTCACCAATCGCCTCCTCCTCTGAGCAGCCGTCTGGAGCTCTAATGCGGTCACTGCGAGAACAAATGACCCGCTGCGCTCCTCCTCCTCCTCCTCCTACTCCTCCAGGCAGGCCCCGGTGTTCAGAAGTGGTCGCTCTGAGTCCAAACAGCTCGCCACGCAGCTCCTCCTCTGGCAACCGCCTGTAGCTCTGGTGCAGTCAATCCGAATCCAAGTGGCCGCGCTCCTCCTCCTCCTCCTCCTCCTCCTCAGGGCAGGCCCCGGCGTTCGGGAGTGGTCGCTCTGAGTCCAAACAGCTCGCCGCGCCGCTCCTCCTCTGGCAACCACCTGTAGCTCTAGTATAGTCACTCCGAATCCAAGCGGCCACACTCCTCCTCCCCCTCCTCCGGGCAGGCCCCGGTGTTCAGAAGCAGTTGCTCTGAGTCCAAACAGCTCTCCTCGCCGCTCCTCCTCTGGGCAGCCGCCGGAGCCCCAGTGGTTGCTCTGAGTCCCAGTGCTGTGCTGAGCGGCCTCCTCTACGATGCTCCCAGTTGTTCGAGTTCACTGCTCCAGCAGGGGGAGGGACGTCTCGCCGGGCAGCTCTACTTCACAAAGTTCCCTGAGTTCCAGGACTATCACCCCATCCGGGATGCCTCCCCAACGGGAGAGACTCACCCGGCTGCTTTGAGTTGGTCCCAAGTCTCTCACTATCTCCTCTTTTGAATCCTGAGTCCTGGAGCAACGTGAAATGCAGCCACCCTCTAGGCCAACATCTTGAAAACCGGGACTATATCTTGTCCTTGGCTCCTTGCTCTTTCTTGACTTGCCAGCTGCATAATCCAAGCACCTCTCCTTCACCATGTCCTTCTACCTTGATGTTCTGCCTTACCTCAGCCCCAAAGAAATGAAGTTGACTGACCATGGACTGAATTTCTGAAAGCATGAACCTAAAATAACCTTTTTCTCCTCTAAATTGTTATTGCCTATGACCATATGTATTTTAGTTATAGTAATTAAAAGCTGACTAACATAATAAGAAATCTCCTAAAAGTGGTCATTTTCCAGAATTCCCTGGAAAGTTGCCTGTGCCTCCCTGGAGCCAGGAATCTTGTAGTTTTTTTTGCCTCCAGTGACCAAGTTTTCACTAACTCCTGTATTCCCAAGGATTCCCAAACCCATTCTCTTCTCTTTAACTCCATTGACACCATCTTGGTCTAAGCCATCTTTCTTTCAGATCACTGGATTAGCTCCTGGAGGAGGCTACCCACATCTATCTGACCCCCCTCAAACATTTTCCAACCTGAAACCATAGCGTTTATTTTCAAAGCATAAATCTTACATGAAATTTTTGCTTAAAATATTTCAATGACTTCCCACTGTTTTTTGTATAAAGACCAAAATCCTTAAGTAAGTATTGCCAGAGGAATATATGAATATATAATATTTTCTCAAATACAAATTTAACTTGAACTAAACATCCTGTGTGATTTGGCTCTTCCTTTCTTTCCAGCTCTATCATAGCACTGCACTGTACCTGACTTTCTGCATACCATCCATGTTGACATTTCTTCTGTTCCTAGAACATGAACAGTGCCTTTGCATATGATATTCCTCTACCTAGAATTCTCTGAACTCCTCACCTAGCCCTCATCTCTGCTCCCTTGATTAGGCAATTTCTATATCACTCAGCCATCATTCTTTCAGAGAAGCTTCCCCTGGCTTCTCAAGGTCCCCACTAAATTATCATGTCACTTCCTGTTTAGCTGCTCATTGCACTGATTCACCATTATAGCACTTACCACAATGGTACACTTACACTTACTTATGATCTTTTGATTAATGTCTGTCAGCTAGGATGTAAATTCCATGAAACCAGGACCAAAGCTGTTTTCATTTTTTATTATATAAGAAATACTTTTAGATGAATCACTAAATGATGAATGAATAGCAGCAGATTCAAATAAATGAGCATAGAATAGCAAATCAAAGAAAGTACAACAAAAAAATCCCCTTTCAGATTGTTAAAGACTAGCAAAACTGATAACAACCTTCTTTTATGAAAGGCAGTTTATGCCCCGCCCCCCACACTCCCATTTTTAGCAATGTTGCCAAAGCAGATCATTAGACAAATTTCTTAAAAATTGTGGTACCTCTACACAGCTATCCAACTGGATGCCTAACCAATTTAAGTAATGTCAATCTCTGTTGATATAGTGAGCCCCATGATAGGTTTTAAGTGAAAAAACCAAGGAGAAATTGGATGACATTTTGGCAAAAATATGTGTGTGTTCCTCTCTCTATGGTGTATAAATGCATAGGAAAGATCTGGAAGGATGTTAATAAAATGTTAATGATAGTAATTTCTAGGTGTTTACATTATGGATAAATTTTCATAATTATCTGCAATATAATGTTTGTGTTTTGCATCCATAATCAGAAAAATACATATTTTCAATATGGAAAATATATTTAAATGTATTTTTTTCTCATTATCAGATGCATATTAAATATTTTTTGTTCCATATGACTCTTCAGAGCTATATTTGAAAAAGAAACTTAAAGATAACCTGCCCTCCTTCACAAAATAAAGCACTCTTACTCCCGGCAACTGGGACTGCCGTTCTCACAGACATACAGTGAAAAGTTTGACTTCTTTTGTAAAGGACTCATTTGGGATAGGCAACTCCACTTGTTAGAATGTTCTTTTTATGGAACAAGAATCTATCTTTATATAATGACAAGAATTTCTTCTAATACCCTTCACATTATTAATGTGTAGTATAATGCCTGGGGCATAGCAGGGACTTAAATGCTTAATGAATTATGAGCTCTTTAAGATAATTATAATTTTTCCCTACAGGTTCACTCTATGATTGAATGAAGCTCCCCAACTCCCTAAATTGTCTTCATTCATTGGGGGTTTCCAGAATAAGACACATCCAGTTCTTCCTGCTCATGCTGTCTAGTCATTAATGCCCCTCTTGTAAGACACGTGATACTGTAGATTTGGGTTGATTAGTAAAGCGAAGGGCTATTATACTGTTTTATAAAAATTTAATATTGCCCAAATTTATATTACCTGTTGTTGTCATCATCGTCATTATCAATCAATCATCGCCATAATCATCAGCTGCAGTACTCGGGATTGAACCCTGGAGTGCTTTGCCACAAGCTACATCCCCAGCCTTTTAAAATTTTTGTATGCAGACAGGGTCTCACTAAGTTGCCATGCTGTCCTTGAAATCACCATTCTACTCCCTCAATCTCTGAGTAGCTGGGATTACAGGCATGGATCGTCACACCTGGCAGGATTGCCTTTTAAGGTAACATGGCATATTATAAGCCCGTAGTAAATATTGTAAATTAAAACTCATTCAGAAATCTTCTTGCACAGAAACTATTCCTCCATTGTGACCTGATTAAAAATATTGGTCAACTACATTGAGGTAAAATTTGCATGTAATAAAACTTACTATTTAATAGTACAATGAGTTTTGGCAAGTATATACAGTTACTCCTTAATTTATTACAGATCACATCTGGATAAACCCATTGTAATTTGAAACTATCACAAGTTGAAAGTGCATTTACTACACCTAGCTTGCCAACATCTTGGCTTAATCACACAGCGTGTTGTAGAATTATCAATAGTTTCCCCTCATGACCTGGAGCTGCGGCTGCCTGCTGCTGTCCAGCACCAAGAGGGAATGTGGTACCATATGTTGTTTGCCCAGGAAAAGATCAAAATTCAAAATTCTTAAGTATGACTTCTATTACTATGCATAATTTTGCTCTTATACCACAGTAAAGTGGAAAGATTATAAATGAAGTTACTATAAATTGTGGACTGTATCATCACGATCCTAATGAAAGTACAGAATGGATCTACCACCAAAAGTTTCCTCTGCCCATAAGTAGGCAGTGAATCCCCTCTCCCCACCTTATTTATTCTCCCCACATCATTTATTGAAAATATTCTCTTTTCCTTTTGAGTTAACCTGGTTCCTTTGTCAGATATCAAATGATCACATATGTGGTAGATGGTGTGGTAATTAATTTTATGTATCAACTTGAAAATGAATGGCCAGATGGCTCATAAAATGTCATTTCTGGTTGTATCTTTGAGATTGTTTCTGGAAAAAAAAAAAAAAAAGCAGTATTTGAATCTGTAGGCCTCAGTAAAGAAGATCTACCTTCACCAATATGAGTGGGTTATTCATCCAATCTGTGAAGGCTCAGTAGAATTCTCAGAGCACCTCAGAGGGCTGAATTCTCTCTGTTTTTGATCTGGGAGAGCCATCTTCTGCCCTTGGAAACTGGAGCCCTCATTCTTGGGTCTTTATTCTTCAGGACTTATACCAGTGTTCCCCACCCCCACTGGGTTCTCAGGCCTTGGCCTCAGAGTGTAAGTTACATGTATACATAAAATCTGTATTGTGTGTATATATGTTACACACACACGCGCACACATATACACATATATTCATACATAATAGGTTGCATTTCTCGGCTGAACCCCTAAAGAGTCTATTTGCAGACTTTACTGTGTCTCAATTGATCTCCATTGCTATGCTTACACTAACAATGCACTGTGTTGATCACTGTAGCTTCTTGAACTCAGGTAGGTAGAATGAGCCCTTTAACTTTGTCCTTTTAGCTACTCTACCCCCTTTACATTTCCATATAAATTTTATAATTAGTTTGTCAATTTCAATTTAAAAATGTCTCCTGGGATTTTGTTTGGGGTTGTGTTGAATTTGTAGATAAATTTTTGGAAAATTAATACATTAACAATATTGAGTCTTTTGATCCGTGAGCATTGTGTATTTCTCTCTTCATTTTGGTCTACTTTAATTTCAACAATGCTTTGTGATTTTTGATACATAGGGCTTGTAGAGAATTTGTTTTATATATGTGTGTGTGTGTGTGTGTGTGTGTATTTCCTGTTGTTTGAATGCTACTATAAATTGTATTCCCAATTACAAGTTGCTAGTGTATAAAAATACAATTGATTTTCATACATTGATCTTATATCCTACTTTTCTGTACCATTCACTTATTAACTCTAGCAAGTATTTGTAGATTACTTATAGTTTTATATATAAATGTTCAAGTCATCCACAATTAAAAATTACAATTTGTTCCTTTCTTTCCAGTTATATACAACTTATTTATTTATTATCATAATTGTAATAGCTTAGATGCTCTGGTGTAATGTTAAATGTGAACTGGTATCCGTGCCTTTCTCTTTATCTTAAAAGGAGTATGTTCAGTCTTTTAACATTAAGTACAATGTTAGTGGAAGTTTTATTTGTAGATGACCTTTATCATGCTCAGGGATTTTCCTTTTCAGTGTCCTCTGTCTTCTCTCATAAATGGGCATTATGTTTCTTCCAATGCTTTCATGCATCTATTGAAATGATCGTTGTCTCTTCTTTTTTAGCATGTAATATGGGGAATTGCACTGACTGATTTTACAGTGTTAAACCAATCTTCCTTTCTTGGGATAAACCACATTTGGTCATGATGTATTATATTTTTTATAGATTGCTTCAGTCAATTTGCTAATATTTTAAGAATTTTTGTATTATATATACATAAGATATAATGGATTTATAATATTCTCTTATAATGTCCTTCTCTAGATGTGGTATCAGGGAAATGCTGATTTCATAAAATGCATTAAGAAGTGCTTCTTTCTCTTCTCCTTTCAAGAAAGTTTACATACAATTGATGTTACTTTATCAAATGTTTGGTTAATTGAACCACTAAATCCATATGAACATGGATTTTTTTTTCTTTGTGGAATTATTTTTAACAGTTACTTTTTTATTAAATATGAGGCTATTTAGATTATTATTCTGTGTGTGTGTGTGTGTGTGTGCGTGTGTGTGTGTGTGTGTGTGTTGCTAGGGATTAAATCCAGGACCTTGTGCATGCTAGGCAAGCACTCTACCACTGAGTCACATCCTCAGCCCCACATTATTTATTCTTGAGTGAACTTTGGTAACTTGTCTTTGGGTGAATTTTATCTTTATCAATTTATATACTTTATGTAATTTTTGTAAAAACTTTATTGAGATACAACTTACATACCAGATAAATTGTCTATTTAAAATGGAAAATCTATTGGGTTATAGTATATTAGTAGGGTTATATAATCATCACTGAAATAAAATTTGGAGCACTTTCATTGCTTCACAAAGAAACGTCTTTATGTGCTTCCTGCATGCTCTACCAGTCACTGCACATCCCCAACAAACCCCCAGTCCCACCAATCTGTCTCTATAGACCTGCCTTTTCTGGAAATATCATGTAGAGGAATCCTATAATATGTGGTATTTTTGGATGACTTATTCCATTAGCATAAGGTTTTTCAATATTTATTCACATGGTAGCAGTTTAAGACTGCATTGTTTTTTATGGAAAAATAATATTCCAATGTAAAGATATACCATATTCATTTATCCATCATCAGCTGATGAACATTTGGGTTATTTCCACCTTTTGGCTATTACATATAATGTTGCTGAAAACAGTGTACAAGTTTTTGTGTAGATGTATGTTTTCTTTTTTCTTTGATATATACCTAGGAATATCCCTACCTAGTAGAATGGTTGGGTCATATTATAATTCCATATTTAACATTTTGGGGAACTGCCAGACTGTTTCTCAAAGTGGCTACACCATTTTACATTCTTCCACTAACAGTGTGTGTGTGATCCAACTTCTCCACATTCTCACCAGCTCTTATTAGTGTCTGTCTTCTTGATTAGTCATCCCAATATTGCAGAATGACATCTCATTGTGGTTTTGACCATTTGTGTATCTTTGAGAAAAGTCTATTCATAGTCTCTGCCCATTTTGAATATTACATTTTTGTCTACTCATCGAGTTGTAAGAGTTCTTATATATTCTAGATACAAGCTGCCTATCAAATATTTGAGTTGTAAATATTTTCTCCTACTCTGTGGGTCCCCTTTCACTTTCTTGGGTGTTATAATTCATTTGAATCATAAATATAATCAATTTCTTCTGACATTATATTCAGTAGAATTTAACTGGGAGTATCTTTATTTTGACATAATTTTGAGTGAATTTTGTCATTCAATACATTTGCTTTTTCTAAGCTTTATGTCAGCCAGATATTTGGTAAGTGACACTTCATCTTTGTATGATTATTGAATAAAATGTAAATAAGACAAAGCTTTGTAGCATGTCATAAACATGTTCCTCCAGATCAATGTCAATAGTCAAGAAACAAATGAATTGAAAACTCTAGGTACTAAAATAATTGTCCTAGCTTCATGACTTTGTCCTCCAGCTGGTATTCCCTAAATTTGATCTGTCCACCCAGATCCATTTACATGACAAAATTGGAGCAGAGATGGAGACTTGGGGAAAGAAACAGTTTGCACTGGATATAGAACTTTCCTACCAGGATAGAGTGTATTACTTATCCCTTGACACATTGATTAAAAATTTCCAATTGCTTCCCATTATACCTAAGGTGAAATTCCAACTCTTCATTATGACTTAATGTCCTCTTGGTCTGGCTCCAGCCTAAGTGTTGGTTTGCTCATCCCTCTCATTCTCTTTGCTCAGGTCACCCTGTCTTCCTTCCAGTTTTTCCTGGCCTTAAGGATGTTTATATGCATACACTTGTAATACTTTACCCATCTAAGACTAAATATCACTTTCTAAAGAAGTATTACCTGCCTCCTCCAATATAATTCATGTTCTTATATTTTTCTTTCTCAAAGCCTCTTATGTTTTTCTTTCATGATATGTATCACAGTTTACAATTAATTACTTGCTTTCATAATTAAGATTTGCCTCCCAGTAGCCACAAGTCCCTTGAGGAGCTGTATTTGTTTTGCATTCTATTATGTCTCTGCTGTCTATCCTAGCAACTGGCACAAAGTAGGTATTTTATAAATATTTGTTGGTCAGATGAAAGAATGAATGAATTGTATGAGGAGAAAATCATACCTCCTTACTTTCTCATGTTACCATATAAAAGAGGAAATTTTTACTCCACTTGCCAGGAGGAAGAAATATGGCTGGAACCCATCTAGCTTCTCTCTTCTTCTTTCCTTTTCTCCTGTCCATAGCAAGAGGATGATTTAAGTGACTGCCATTTAGAAAAAGAGACTGGGTGTTTCGCTTAGTCCTTTATGAGCTTTTTTTCCTTTTGAAGTCAGTCTCTGCTGGATACATGCATTCTCTCTTCCTCCACACGGTAAGGACTTGTGATGAAGCCCAAGGTAGCCAACAACTAAGAGGATATCAGGGAGCCATTGCTGCAGCACATGAGCTGCCTTCACTAGTCCAGCTCTGTCAGCAATCACATGGGTGTTTCACTTTTCCATCCGTCTCAGTCTGTTTTCTGTTTCTATAATAGAAGACCTGAGGCTGAGTAATTTATTAAGGATAGATATTTACCTTAGTTCATGGTTCTTGAAATTAGGAAGTCCAAGACATGGCACCAGAAAGGGCCTGGTGCTGCCAGTCATAGCAAAAAAGTGGAAGGGCATGTGGGCTCATGTGGAAGAGAGAACAGGAGGGGCAGTCTTGCTTTATAACAACACATTCTTGCAAAACCAAATCCACTCCTGAAAGAAAGGTATTAAGTCTTCCTACAAACCTAGTCACCTCTTCAAAGTCCCAACTCTCAGCATCACCACAATGACAATCAAATTTCACCATCAGTTTCAGAGGGGACCAACCATATTCAAACCATAGCAATCCTTCCGATTCCAACCCCCACGACTTAAACGTTTCTAAACTTGAAAAGGGATGGAAAACAAGATTGTTACTCCCTTGCAGTTTCCAGCAAGAATAAGTGGGGACAGTCAAGGAAAACTCAGCTGTTTGAGGACAGGAAGGTACACTGTGAAAATGACTACCTTAGCTGAACACACTTATTTTACAGAAAAGACTGATGAGACACAAAGATGTTAAAGAAGTTTCCAAGTTCACATGGTTAGTTACTATGGAGTTGAAATGAAAAATCTAGGTATCCTGAGCAACTCTATTGTCATCCCTCAAATATTTAATATATTTGGAACCCAAAGTTTATATAAATTCACCTCTATTTGTCCTTTCTTCATAAAACTATTTGGGGAGAAATGTTATTGCCCCATATAATAAAAAATAGTAAAGCCTTTATAAAATGACATGTATATTTTTCAAGTGTGTGAAAATATCTTAACATAACTCTTTATAAATTCAATTCTGAAAACCATGACTTAGTTTATTTATAGAAAAAAGAATAGAAAATCCTCAAATGATCGATCTCCTGTGAGTCACATAAAAACATCAAAATGAGCTATTAAAATGTCCTTGTAAGACATTAAATTGACTGTTATTTAATGAATATTTTCATTCCTTACATTATAGAAAGCATCTTTTGTTTGCCAGTGTGGTGGCACATATCTGTAATCCCTGTGACCTGGGAGACTGGGGCAGGAGAATCACAAGTTCCAGGCCAGCCTCAACAACTTAGCAAGACTTCGTGAGACCCTGTCCTAAAATTAAAAAAAAAAAAAAAAAAAAGGGCTGGGGACATGGTTCAGTGGTTGAGTGCTCCTGGGTTTGATGGCCAGTACCAAAATAAATAAATAAATAAATAAATAAATAAATAAATAAATAAATAAATAAATAATCTTTTGCAATCTAGGATAATGTGCTGAGGAACTGACTGCTGGAAAGGCTGAGAGTGGACACTACTCCATTCAGTACAATGTGAAGTGCAGCATTCTCTAAGGGCACAGGACTACTGAGATGTCGATTTACTTTTTCAGATAGTGATACTATGCTCCTTTCCACTTGACAACTCTCTGGGGTGGAACTCCCTGCCATCTACAAAGGACTTCTTACTTCCACCCCTGAGTCGCCACCAGCAGCTGCGTGGCTCCTCACTCTGAGCTGTGGACAGCACCTTCCTTCAGTCCGTACGTGCACTGAGGACCCTTGCCTGTCAGCACTTGCACTGATGGAGTCCTGTGTATCCCTCTCAGTGTCCTCCAGTGACCTCTCTGATTTGGGGCCCCGACACCCCATCTTCTCACCTCTCTGCTTGCAGGCTGTGTGCCTCTGACCTCTGAATCCCCATTATTCTGATGGGAATGAGAAGTTAAGTCCCCCTTCTCCAATATCAAATCTATGTTTATGAGTCTCCTCAGACTTCAGGCTTCCTTTCTCTGCTGCTGTGTACCAGTCGGTGGGGGTTTAGAGTCACACTGTGTAGGAAAGGCCTTAAATTATTGTGTATGTTCCACTCTGCTGGAAGCTGCAAGAAGGATAGCAGGTGTCCACCACACTTGGGCCTTGCTTACAGACTCCTGATGACCCAGCTCCAGAGGACCAACAAACCCACTAAGACTTGTGTGAAGAATAGGGTGATTTGAACAATGAATGGAAGACAACTTTGTGGCCAGTCAGGGAAACATGACCACCTAATGCCTCATTGCCTAGGTTTTACTGAACTTTGCCCTTCTAAGTAAGATAAATCCCTGAGACAATTCCTAGCACCTTTGTGCCTCTGGATAGCAATAATGTGGGAGTCTCTAGTTCTCTTTCTGACTTCTATCTCATTCCTTCTCCTTTTCCTAAGTCTCTGAGAAGCCACTTTGCTTGACTCTCCTGAGTAAAAATCCTATGTCCTGGGAATCCTTCCAGCTCCAGGTGACTGGGACATTTGGTCACTGTACCTGGAAGTTTCTTCCTTGTTACCTATCAGATGACTCCCTCCAAGTAGAAACTCTTCTTAGATGTGCTGAAGGTCTTGAGGAGAAGAGGGAGATTAATCTCCTCAGGAAGATTCCCATTCACTCACTCCAAGAAGCACCTGGATTTCTTAGTAAATGCACACCCAGACCTACTGATAATAATCACACAGCCTGGTTTGCCCAAGACATTTCCTGTTGCCCCAGCATATCATTTGGAATTTAAACATTATCCATCCTGCTCCCACTACAGAAACATTCTGCAGGCATGGAAATTAGAGAGTTATATTTAATAAGAAACCTGGTGATTCTTATTATTATCAAAGTGTAGGGTTAGCACAGAATCTACTATATCAGAATTTGACTTCCCAGGGCAATGATTTGTCCTAAAGTAGGGGACAGTCAATTGCCTAAACAGGAACAGCATGATTATCATGAGACTATGGCTTTAGTTAGGGCTTAAATTCATTGTAGAATTTATTTGACTACAGCTGGATTTATCATTATTCTGATTATGCAGAGCTGCAAAGCTTATACACACCCTCATACCCTAACTATCTCTTTCATCTCAAAACAGGGATTTGGACAAAGTAAATATATTTGAAACTATTTACCACTGTTATCAACCCTACCATAAGCATCATTCCTTAGATAATTTACTTTCCGCCGTGTCTAAGGCAGAAGATGCTACTGACTTCTCAATGCAGGTGAACCTGGGACGACATTTGCTTTAGGACATCTTTAGCCCAGGAAACAAATTGTTCTGTTGTATATGACCAGTTTGCTTTATAATTTGTGCCTAAATCATGTATAATAATGTCTTCTTGGAAGCATTTTTTAAATGAAAGAAGCATATACAGGATTTTAAATCATTTTTATCTGTTACATATTTTGTGAGTTGTTCGCCCATCACTTATAATTAGTGGCCAGAGCAGATGGTACAAACTAAGCATTAGGTAATATGATCATAAAACACCCCCTGCGGCCCCCCAGAGAAAACTGTTCTACATTGGAGACTTATTTCATTTATCAAGTAATTTTTTTACTCATTAGAATATGTTGCAAGAAATTATGACATTAGATAAAAAGATATTTCCACATCAAGAAGTTCAAAAGATTAAGATGCTACTGAAATGTAAGTTAAAGGAATTCATAAATGTTTCAGGAAACATTAGAATAGAATTATTGCTATAATTTGAGAAAGGCAGGCTCTGCAATAAAGTGAGATTCATTACAATGCCAAAATTATTTTTCAAACTTCTGACATATTTAGATCGAATTTTCATGCCAAGCCAAATAATTATGAAATTTAAAAATTGCTTGAAGGAATGCCTGCAATTTTATGCTAATAAGGATTTAACTTGGGAGGAAAAATTTTAATATTTTTTTCTCTATTAAAATTTTATGTTTTAAAACTATCTCCCAAGCTCTCAAGGTGTGTGAGCATGATAAAATTCCTATAAGCATTGGCAGCAATAGGAACTTATTGTAAATATCTAAGCAAAGTTCCCTTTACTCATTATTTATTCATTTAACACATATCTATTAAGTATGTATCTGTGCCAAGCACTGGGATAGTTTCTGAGTGTGCAGCATGAGAGGACACATACCAGGTCTTCTGGTTTTATGGAACCATCTTCTAAGGTCAGAGACAGTCAAGAGCAATGAATAAACAAAGTAATTTCATTCTGCACTGTAAAGGGTTAACTTAGTAGGTTCAGTTTCTTTAAACTCTGCACATTCCAAAGAGAGTCCTGTTTCAGAGGGACTAGCTCTTGATAGATTCTGGGAAGATAATCTCTGGGCTCTTGGAATATTCTGCCTGATAGAGAGTGTTGAATGCCCAAGAAGCCCACTGTGCAGTATCAATTTGACCTCTAGGGGGCAGTGGAGACTAAGTAGCTAAAATTGTTCTTGTGGGCTCTGCAAGCCTGTGACAGGCCTTCATAATAACTCTGCGCACCATGGCTGGCTGGGGTGAGCTGTCCTGGTTGGCAGTGGTTCACACGTGCTGTCACACATTGTCACTAGGAGAATGAAGTGCATTCCCATGGGACTGTGCCGGGAAGGGCTCTTGGACCTTTTCCTTCTTGGACCTTTGCTGATCTTGAGCTATATCCCTTTGCTATAATAATCCACAACTGTGAGCATAACAGCATTTCTGAAGCTGTGATTCCTTCTGGCAAATCGCTGAGTCTGTGTGTGTTCTTGGGGACCATTGACATTCAGACTGCACTAAATGAAGTAGGCAGTGATTATTAAGCAACTGAGTGTGTGCATGGAAAAGGGATGGGGAGACTGGTTCTGATGGGAATGAACTAGAGCCTAAGAGGTATGAGCTCAGAGCTCAGAGCTTGTGATCCTGGCAGAGGGAACAGCAACTGCAAAGGCCTAGGGACAAAGAAGTGCTCAATGTGTTGGAGGGACAGTACAGAGACCAAGAAAGGGCCTGGTGAGGGAGGGACACAGTGGGACCTGATGACCAGATTAGTGAGGGCCAAATGAACTGGCTTATAGGTTTCAGAAAGGACTTTGGGTCTTATTACAAGCAATTGAGTCTTGCCTGAGTGAAGTTACTACTAGGTCTGTTTTATTTATTTATTAAGATTTAGCTACCTTGGGGCTGGGGATATAGCTCTGTTGGTAGAGTGCTTGCCTATCAAGCACAAGGCCCTGGGTTCAATCCCCAGCACTACAAAAAAAAAAAAAAAAAAAAAAAAAAAAAATTAGCTACCTTCATCAACTTGAGGTCACTGGTATAAAGGGGCCTACAGACAGGTTGTAGGAGGGTGCAAATCTTATAAGAAATGATCAGAAATGATAAGAAATGATCAGAAAATAATGTTGAAAAGATGGTGGATGCTCAGCACTGAATGCTAATTCAGAGAAGGGGAAGTTTTTTTTCTGTATTTTTCTCTCTGAACTGCAGTTACCCTGAATTGAGTGCTGTGCAGAGCCTTAATTTTAAATTACTAACAAATGCAAATAAATACCCAATGCACGTATATGTTCTACCTTGCTCAAAACGAGCTTAAAATCAAATTGAGGAGATCCCATATTTTTTCATCTATCAGGCGGGTAAAAGTGAAACATTTGTAAAACATGATGTTGGCAAACATTTGTCAGAAGTTTTGTGAACTTTCAGTGGAAACAAATATAGATGTCATCTTTTTGGAGGTCAGTTTGTGACTGTCAACCAGTTTTTCTTTTTTTCCAGTGCTGGGAACCAAACCCAGAGACTCCTGCATGCTAAGCAAGTGTTCTACTACTAATCTACAGCTCCATTTTAAATATACCATCTTTGACCCAAGATTTTCTCGCTGGAGATTTATCCCAAGGAAATACTTGCAAAAGTACACAGGTGATGTTTATTGTAGTATTGTTTATGATAGTAAAAAACTACTAACAACCTGAATGTTCATCACTAGAATCGTTAACTATGGTTATCCTGTATCGTAGAGTCCTTCTCTGACTGTGCCTTCCACAAATGGCAAGAAGACATGACCACCTATATATATATATATATATATATATATATATATATAAGGATATATATATATATATATATATCTTAGGAAGATATATTTGTCAGGAAAAGAGGACAGAACATGCTTTATTTTCAAGTTTGTTGTCTTGATTTATAACTTTTAAATATTTAGACGTAGGGTATTTAGACTCCATTCCTATTCTTATCCTAGGCTCTACCAATCTTCAGGTATCAAAAAATTTTTTTTAATCAACAAAAATTCTGCCCTATATTGGCTGTATGTAAACATGTATGATAAAGAGAGAAATGCCTGCATTTATCTAGAACAGGTTCGAATCACCTCCCGCATTTTGGCCATGATTTTCTTGATATCTTGAGGTAAAGTGTTTTTCAGGCTAAAATTATTTGGATAATTGATTTTACTGGATGCATCATTTTTCATTTTTATAACTCTGTATTAGCTAGTTCAATACCTGCATTTTACAGATGAGGCAAATTAATTCCAGATTAGACTTCATATTTTTCCCAGTAATATAATAGGTTGCAAAATCAAGACCCAAACTCTCTTTCCTAGTCTTGTTCTTTTTCTAAAAGGTTACTCAGAGGTAAATTGAGATCTGGGAAGTGGGGATGTCACTTTGAGACTTCAGCCCAAGGCTAAATAAGTTCTATAATCAGCATTTGAAGGAACTAGTGTCCTCTGAACCCTTAGAGGGCACTTATATCCGTTTGGTGATTACCTACCTGACATTGTAAGAAAACATTGCCTTTCCCCTTTCTCCTCTTGGTTTATCTCTGCTCTCTAGTCTCTCTCCCTTTCTTCTCCCTCTCATTCTATGGTTTCCAGTTCTTTCCTATCAAGAGAAATGTCCTTGAATGTCAGTGGTGATCAGAGAAAGCTGAGTGCTGGGCAGATGTAGAGCTTGGAAACATCCAGTCCAGATACACCAAAGGGTGACTGCTGTTCAGGTCCAGAATGTCCCCAGTATTCTGCTGGGACTGTTCAATGACCAGCAAGCTGAGAACCCAATGAGGCTACATCCCAGGATATATAAGCAGCTTAATGCTTTGATTATGGTGTTTGCAAGATGCAATGTGGTCTAAGTTCCAAGATTTCTTTATGACATCCTGACATTCTCTCCTCTTGGGTTTTTTTCACCCAAGGTCACTTACATTACTCTCTGATGAGTAAATTAATATCAAAACATGCCATCAAAGCCACTAATGTAGGTCATGGGCTATTTTATAGATTTTTTTAGACATCCTGAAACATTAGAATGAAAAGCATATTTCATGTTTTTTAGAGAATGATCCCAAGAGACAGTGGTATTCATTTTAAAGAGCACAGACTGTGCTTGACAGACCTGCACTCAACTCTAGCTACAAATTCTTCTCCATGAGTCTTTGGACAGGTTGTTTAATCTCTCTGACTCTCAGTTTCTCTGTCTGAAACATTGAAGTTGCAGTGTCTGTCTCTTAGGGGTTTGGGAAGGATTGCAGGGAATGTAAGGGAATTGCTTGCTGCAACTCCCGATGCCAGCAGGAGCTGGTGGCTCTCATTAGGTTACTGACCTGGTCCTCTTCCTTTTTATTCCCCCCAGGAAATTATGACACAAACACTATGTGCATTTGCTTAATACCCTTATTCTTTCAAAGCTGGAGAAGCACCATCATCTGCCACTACACATTACTGGATCTGTCCCTACCACATGTAGGGATCACATGCAGTAGCTGGGTTGGAATCTCCAGCTCACAACAACTACGCTTCTCCTGCAGATCCTTGTCCTTGCTGCAGAGATGGATCAAGGATGATTTGCCCTCAATATTGAACTCTGTCAAATATGTTCATGCCAAATTCAGTCCAGACTCCTAAACTCTCTGCTCATATCATCTTGTCTCAGGGTACTGGCTTGCCCTGGGTGATGTGTTCTTGGCTCTACCATATGTGCCTAGAGTCATCGTACAATTCAACATGGAAACCAGCTGGTGGGAGTCATTGCTCTTGTTGTAAAATCCAAGAGCTCTGTTGATCCAGTAAGTGGGGATAGGGCCATCCCAGTTCACTTGGACAGGTTTTCATAACTTCAGATTTCTGAGAGAAAACTTAGCCTTTTTTCCTTCTTTCCAGAGACCCCTAGCTTCTTGTGCAAATTTTCCCACCTCTTCTCCTAAACCTCCAGGTTTCACATCTCTACCCATTGTCTTCCAAACACACCCACACCATGTATTGCTTACGAAACTCTTTCTGTCCTCCAAACTGTGGACAGAGATGGATTAAGGATCAAACTATCACCGCCCCCTGAACACAAGATCACTCAGTTCTGCCTGTGACCTTGCTCTTCTGCAAGTCTCCTGAGGCCAGAATCACATCTCTCTGCTCATCCTCTTAGTCCCAATATTCAGCTGTAGATAAGTCTACATAAATATGTGTTGAATGAATAAACTGCTTCTTTCTCTGGAATCAATTTTTTAGTTCATTTATTGATCTAGGTCCCGTCCTTCCTTTAAGATACACTCTGGTTCCTCTTCAGCTAACTGTTTTCTGCTATGGTGGCCAAATTCTGCAAATGGCCCCTATATCCTTCCCCCTTATCTAATCCTCCCCCTTGAGTGTGGGTAGAATCTCTGAATATGATGAGGTATCATTCCTGTGATCATGCACCTTATATTGCAAAAGGGAGATTACCTGGGTGGACACAATCAAATCACAAGAGCCTATTAAAAGAAGAGAGTTCTCTATAGCTGGCAACTGATGTGGAAGTAAGAGAGATTCAGTGTGACAGGGACTCGATTGCAGGTTTTGAAGATGGGAGGAAGCCAAGGAATAGAGAGAACCCTGGCTAAAAGAGAGCAAGAAAAGAGGAACCTCACATGAACTGGATTTTGCTGACAACCTGAATGAGCTTGGGAGCAGATTCTTACCATGAGCCTTTGGATAAAAAACCTAGTCCCTCTGACAGCCTGATTTCAGCCTTGAGAGACCCTAAGTGGACAATAGTCCAAACAGCAACCCAAGGCGTCAGAACTACCAATTGGAACTAGTAACATGGTATTATTTTAAGCTGCTGATTTTGTGGTAATAGAGAACACAGCAGTAGAAAAGGAATATGCCTATTATCTTGGCTTGGGCTGCTCAAACAGTACCATAGACTGGGGGACTTGAACACAACGGCTAACTTTTCTCACAGTTCTGGAAGCTGGTAAGTACAAGATCAAGATCAACGTGCTGGCAGATCCAGTGGGAGTTTGTCTTTCTGATTTGCAGATGACCATCCTGCCATTGTATCCTCACATGAGAGAGAGAGAGAGAGAGAGAGAGAGAGAGAGAGAGAGAGAGAGAGAGAGAGAAGGAGGAGGAAGAAGAAGGGGAGCTCTCTCACGTCTCTTCTCATCAGGGCATATATCCCACATGATCTAGTTTTGTTCCCAATGTCCCCTCCTGCTACCATCGCATTGGGGATTAGACTTGACCTTATGAATAGAGGTGTGTGGTGGGGGCAGGGCAATATTACTGCAAACTATTACAGCACCTACCTCCCACATAATTCTCTTTCCACTTCTCTGGATGTCTGCTCAATGTATCTCCACTGGGCACTTAATCATAAGGAGTTTGATGTGCTATTTGTTTTCAGGAATGTTCCATTATGAACTGTTCCCCAAATTAGACCATAAACTCAAAGGAAGCAGAGGTGGGATCCATACTCATTTCTAGTTGTTGCAAATCCAACTAATGAGGAATTTGACTAAAGCATGGAAACGTTAAAGAAAACACTGGTTTAAATCTTTTTTCAAAATGTAAAAAACCACAACCTATCATAATAAACAACAATGCTTAATTTGTGTGTTTTGCCATTTGAGATTTCAATGTTCTTCAAAATTTTCTTAGGCCTGGTTATGCTAATTAATGAATATTCCTATAAATGTAATAAGTGATGCATTCATATATCTACTGCATTTCTCAAATCAGAAATTTATTCAGTTTACTAGAGCAAAAGCATTTTCATATATTTCACATATCATGTGATGTGTATGTGTCTGTACAGCTCAGTAAGATGAGAAGAAGACTCAGAAATTTTGCTTCCCTTAGATAAGAGAGATCTTCATTTGAGTCCAACAAATGAAAACAGTAACAATCATATAATAATGGACAAGAAAGGCCACATTTCCAAGTTTGTCTCCAGTGAAATGAAGCTAGATGTTTGTCAAAAGACTTGATGATACCTTGCATTCCATTTAATATTCTTTGTGAGTTCTAAAAGTCAACCTTTCTCTCTCTACACTCCCTAATTGAACATTGATAAATTAATAAACCTCCTGACTGTTACTCCACTTGCTTCCCTGCAGGACAAAGGCAGCTGATTGTAGGCTGCGAGGAAGGTGTGGATTTAACTCACCAGCAAGTGCAATTTCCCTTAGTAAGTTTAGAAGCCTCCGTTTTTTCTTTAATAGAAGTGTTAGATACTGCTTAATATTCATATATGTAAGTTATTTTCTCTTTGTCTCTCTACTCACATGGCAGATCAGTTTATTATTTGTCATTTCTGCTTCCTAAGGTTGAGAATATTGAGTCTGCACGATGAAGTGGGTACAGCAGGAATACAGAGAAGTGCAAATTCTTATCTGGAGGTTTTTAAGGTGCATTTGAGCAAAAAGATGGAGACCTGTGTAGAGGCAAGAGACGAGCCGAACCAGGCTTTGGGTGGGGCTGTGCTGTGCTGGCCTTCTGTCAGGGGTCTCATGCAAGGGGAAGAGGACCTGCTGAGAAGTGCCATCATGGTTCTCAAGTTCCAAATATGACAAAATGTCACTATCGGAAACAGAATGCAAGGCATGAATTTTAAATATAAAAAGTGCCCAAACATGGATGGCTTCTTCAATTTGTTCAAGAAGACATTTTAGTATAACTCAGCTCCGCTGGGACCTGCCTTTTTTAAGGGCATGAATTATATCATATTTAGATCTTAGCACGCTATTTATTGGAAATTTTCCAGGCTGTAGCAACCCTAGGACGTACAATCAGCATTTTTGTAATAGTCTCAGGGGCACAGAAATAATCTTTGTACTGTAATGTGTGTGTGTGTGTGTGTGTGTGTGTGTGTGAGAGAGAGAGAGAGAGAGAGAGAGAGAGAGAGAGCACAAGTGAGTGAATAGAGTTGGTTTAGAGAGATAAGCTGAGTCTTAAAATATATACTGACAACTCTGTATGCTCTACAAATTTCAAATGTGTTCCAATAAATTTAAAATATGCACACTAAAATTGGAAGTTTTAGGAGTTAATTATGCATCCTCTATCTGGGCTTGATGCCCAGTTCTGCCACTTACTAACTGTGTTATCTAGGAAAAATCATTTAGCTTTCCTGTGCCTCAGATTCTTCCCTGTATTGCTTCTTCACAGAAGCACTAATTTTACATACTTTGTGGAGTTGCTGTGAGAGTAAGGTAAATGAACTTGTGATTAGGAGCGCTATACGGTGGTCCTCCTGTCTGCATTCTCCCTTTCCTTGGTTTCAGCTCCCCATGGTCAACCATTGTCTGAAAATACTAAATGGAAAATCCCAGGAATAAGCAATTCATGAGTTTTAAATTGTACACTATTCTGAGTCACATGATAAAATCTCACTCCATTCACTTCCATCCTGCCTGGGATATGAACCATCCCTTTGTCCAGTGTCTCCATACTGTATATCCTACCAGTCCATTAATTCATCTAGTAGCTAGCTTGGTTATCAGTCACACTTTCACAGTATCTCAATGCTTATGTTCAAATAACCTTTATTTTAATTTATAATGGTCCCAGAGTGAAAGAATATGGATGCTGGCAATTTTATTAGAGTCTACTATTTAAAATTTTATATTTTATTAGTGGTAATTGTTAATCTCTTACCATACATGTTATAAATTGAACCTTATATATGTATAGGAAAAAACATGGTATATATAGAGTTCAGTACTATCTGTAATTTCAGGTATCCAATGGGGGCATTGGAACATATCCTCCTGGGATAAAGGGGACTATTGTATCAGGGTTAATTGCTGCTGTTGTCATTATTTATTGTGTTGTTAATTGCATGGTGGGTGGATGCTGAGGCTTTAGAGCTGGAATGTTGGTCTGGGCTCTAATCCTAGTTCTAACACTAACCTGCTGAGGGAGCTTTAACAAGTAATTTAAATTATCTGTGGTTCAGTGCTCACTTCTGCAAAGTGGGTATAACAATTGTATCTACTTCACAGGGTTGATCAGAGATTAAAGAAACAAATACATATCCTGTACTTAGAGTAGTGCCATATACTTTGAGGCACTTAATTCATGTTAACAAATTTCTAATTTTTCTAATTAGATTTTTTGGTTCCCGCTCCCTTATTTGAGCTCAGTGCTTCATTCTCTGTTTACCTAGTGATTTTCAAAGCTTGGAACTGATGTTGTTATTTAACTATTTTCTGTAGATAGTTTATGTCTATACTAACCCTTTTTTTCTACATTTTTATTGGTGCATTAATACATAATGGTGGGATTCATTTCTACATATTTGTTTTTTGTTTTAATTTTTTTTTCAGTTGTTGATGGACCTTTATTTTATTCATTTATTTACACATGGTGCTGAGAATCGAAGCCAGGGCCTCACACTTGCTAGGCAAGTGCTCTACCAGTGAGCCAAACCCCCAGCCCATTGCTACGTGATTTGTACATGCACACGATATAATTTGGCGGATATTGTTCCCCAGTACTTCCCCTTTCCTTCCCCCTTTCTTCCCACCTCCTCTCCCTTTATACTAACTCTTCATTAACTCTGTTTTGTTCCAAATGCTGTGCTTGGTTAAGGAACAGCTTTTAGATCACCTCAGAGAATTAGGACGTCAGTGTGATGGAGTGACATAGCATGGACATTATGGCACGTAGAGTGAGGTTTGAATCCTCTTAATGACTAAGGTAACTTATTGAATTGCTCAGTTTCAATAAAGTGGCATAACAGTACCTAACCTGAAGTTAGTTATGAGAATTTCATAGAAGGTTATTTGTGAAGGGGATTAACACAGTCCTTGAAACAATCATTTTAAGCAAATGTTCATTGCTCACAACTGCTGAAAGGCTGTCAAGGACTCCTTTTTTGTAAATGCTGCCACCCTGGTCCCAGGGAGGAGGCTGAGAATTGGAATTTAGTTGGAATTTGGTCGCAGAGAACAAATGCACCTGAAACCAGCTGTTCCCCACTCCAACTAATCCTGCCGACGACTCCAGGGCCAAGAGTGACGTGACCCTCTCTGCTCCTGTCACTGCAGGTACATCCCTACAACAGGACAGCGTGGTACTTAGGCCGGGGTCACGTGGGGGCAGTATCTCCCCAACATCCTGAACACTGAGGGGTGGACTTCATCCTCTGAATTGCTAGACTATTTCTTGGCATAATGTTTTTATGTATGAGAACCCTATAAATGTTTTCTGGAGAAATGAATGTTACATGCAATAACATGCAAAAATATAAAGATCCAAGCAAAGGTAGGTGTTTTAGTCATTTTTTTTTTTTTTTTGTCATTGTGTCCAAAAGCCCTGACAAGAACAATGCAGAGGAGGAAAAGTTCATTTTGGCTCATGATGTCAGAGGTCTCAGTTCATAGAGGGTGACTCCATAGCTCTGGGTCTGAGGAGAGGCAACATCATGGCAGAGGAAAGTAGCTCAGGACATCACAGGCAGGAAGCAGACAGAGATCTCTGTGCTCACCAGGGACAAAATATAAAACCCAAAAGCATACCCCTACTTACCTATCTCCTCCAGCCACACCCTATTTGCCTATAATCAGTTAATCCATATGGGTGGATTAATGTGCTGATTAGGTTAAGAATCTCATAACCCAATCCTTTCACCTCTAAAAATTCTGGCATTGTCTCACACATGAGCTTTTGGAGGATACTTCATATCTAAACCATAACAAATTTAGCAATTCAATACTATTGGTAGCCAATAGAAATTGAAAAGTTACTTGGCAAGGCATAGCAATGACTCTAAGATATTCCTGTCAAGTGGAAAAAAGCAGGACACAAAGTTATTAGAGTTGATCCTAGTTTTTTAAGAATGAAAGTATATATAATACAAATAAATGCATATGTGTGTATGTGTGTACATGCATGACTATATATAGTTCACAGAGAATACAAGAGGAGGAGTGGAAAGAAATATATCAAAGTATCAACTGGGCTTGTCTCTGAGTGGGTGATGAGATTATGGATATTTTTATTTCTTTCTTGTGCTTTTCAGTAATCGAAGACAATAGCAGTCAGAATTTTAGCAGGAGACAAAAACCACACCACTGCTTTTAACAGGGATGGGCAGGGCCTGCCAGCTCTCAGAGGTCACAGCAAATGGCTTTAGTTTCAGTGCAGGGGCCTCAGGAAGGATTTTACATAGGGAAGAGACTTGTGTCTTGAAACATCTCTCCAGCTGCTCTATGGTGGAGTTAGAAAGTCAGGCAGGAAGCTCTCACATTAGCCCAGGTAGGGAAAGTGTCGTGGCTTACACTAAAAGGGTGACGATGAGCTCAGGCAAGCATCATAAATTTGAGGACAGTTTTGCAGGTGGCATTTAGTTTTTCTGGTTGGTTGGATGTGGGGCAAGTGGGCTGAAGACAGCCCCCTGGATCCAGGTAGATACTTGTATCATTATTAACATGGAGTAAACAAAGAAGAGGGTAGAAGAATAGATTTGGGGTGAAGGAGTACAGTTTGGGCTGTTTTAAATTTGAAAGGCGTGTAATACACTCAACATGATGATGAAGTTTAGAAAAGACGTCTGGACAGAAAATAAACATTTCCAGCACGATATCCATGGGATTGGGAATGGTCGAGGCCATTTAAAGAAGGAATGTGGAGGGAGCAGAGAGGGGTAGGACCTACCTCTGATGAACTCCAGCATTAGAGTTCAGATGTCCATAAAGAAACCTGCAAAAAGGAGACAGAAACCAGATACAGGGAGACTGCCAAGAAAGAATCTCAACAGTGTAGAGCACAGAGACAAATATTTAAAACAAACAAACAAAAACCAGTCAAATATCAGTGGCAATTTTCTCTGTTTTAAAAATAAGAGTAATTTCCTCAGAGTGACTGGTTTGCTTTTTCATTATACTTTCTATCTTTTCCTGACTCCTGCAATGAGTAGGTCATGTATTTATAATCATAACAGAATAAAATATTTAACTGTATTTATTTATTTTTATTTAAATAAAAAAATTCAATTTTGGATTTCTAAAGACTTACTTTTAAAATTTGAAGATTAATTGTTACCATTGGGGTTTCCATGTTTAATTTTATACAAGGAAGACAATTGATAGTAGACTTTTCCTGTTTATTTTTTTCTATGAGAAAAATTTCGTTCTAGTAATATACAGGCATTTTAAAAAATATATTTTGTTTTTTAGGACAGTTTCAAATTTATAGAAAACTTGCAGAGATATTAGAGAGTTCCGGTTTCCCCTAGTTATAGTAACTTACATCAGTATGATACATTTCATTCGTTGCAACTAATTCATATCAATACTATTACATTATTAACTATAGCATGGAGGCATTTTAAAAATCACATTATGTAATTTAATTTTTCTATGAGTATTTGATTAAAGTCTTGCAAACATTATGCTGAAAAACGTTATCCTACTGCCATCTACTGTTTTAAATTAAAAAATTAAAAATTTTGATTTCTTAAAGAAAAAAATTGTTTTTACCTATCTTTATTTTGTAGCATTTTAGAGCTATCAATGTCTTTACAGTTCATTTTGCAACCCTCTCAACCAATAGATGAATGCAGTGAATCTTGGAGAGGCCAAGTCTGATGGGTAGTCACGGATAAAGCTATTCATTCATTCATTCATTCATATGCCCATCAAACAATTATTGGGTGCCTGCATTAGGAAAGGTACAGAGATACAAAAGTGAATAAGACACGGTCACTTTCTTCAATGATGTCAGTTTTGCGGGGACATAAAAGAGATTGTCACAAAATCACGCAATAAGCCCTTGTGCTGGCGGCACTATACCGGGGAAGAACACATGGTCACCTTAGATAGGGACACAGGGAAGATGCCAAGATCCAAGGACGTGGAAGCAGATCTTAGGTGCTTGGTAGGAAGTAATTAGATGGATAAGAAGGGGACTGACTGGGAAGAAAAGTCTACCAGAAATAACATCAGGAACAAAGACAAGTGTGGAACCGTGTATGTGAGGAAGGAAAAGCACCTGCCAGCAGAGGACAAGAAGAGATGACAGAGGAGGCCAGAAAGGTAAGAGCACCAGACTGCAGGGGAATTTGCTGTCACTTTCAGGAAGCTCAGGCTTAACTCTAGGAGCGGTGAAAGACCAGTGAAGGGTGCAGGAGGAGGTCGGGGTCTGATTCACGTCCAGCCAATCGTTTTAGTCCTACGTAGAGATTTCTCCTGGGAGTGTACTGTTAGGAGGCAGCTGTGGCAGTGAAAGGTAAGGAGCAGCAGAGATGGAGCAGAGAGAGACACCTGGGAGGTAAAACTGTAAACTACTGAACACAGAGTGTGAGATAAAGAGACCAGAGGGAGCCTGAGGTTTGATTTATGTGACCCAGATGACGACGATGCTACAGAGGTTTACAGGAAATAGGTATTAGTTTAGGAGAAGAAGGGGCAATTTGAACTCAGTATTGGGGGAGAGCCAAGAGTTTGAGGTGCTGCCACCTTGCCGTAAGTTGGACATACAATTTCTGAGCATAGAGGAAAGGTGCAAACTGAAGAGTCATAAATTTTAGTCACAGGTATAGAGGCAGGGGTTCAAATTGCAAAAGTGGATGACGTCAAACAAGATAAACATATAGAAAGATAAGAAGAGTAGTCCAAGGAAAGAACCCCAGAGAATCTAACACTGGGTTTGGAACAGGGAGCAGAGGAAGATAAGCTCATTAAGGAGGAAGGGAAGGGAAGGGTGGAGAACCAGTGAGAAAGGAAAAACAACAACAACAACAAAACAACCCCCCAAAGCAAGCAAACAAACAAACAACCTCCCCAAAACACACAAACCAACCAATGCAGCCAATAATTCCTGACAGCTGATAGTTGGCCTGGTTACCAATAGCAAGACCATACTGATTCTAGGCTGATCTTAGTTTCACAGAATGTCAGTACCCCACAAGGTCATTCTTGCTGGGATAGAACAAGGCAAAAACAAGTCCACACTATAATCATATCTGAACAAAAGAAAAACAAAAACACATGAGGAGATTTCAGTAAGGTTTGAAAAGTAGATATTTTATTTCAAGTTACATCAAGTCAGAAAGAGCAATGTCTTCTTTTGTGGATAGGGGAAGTTAGTGTGATGGGCAGACAGATCTGACTCCATGAGAATGTTATAGGCCACACTCTAAGGGAAATGACTAAACAGACTCCATTTTGCTCTGAGACTCCATGTTACATAGGAAATAAGCTTCTCCCATGGGAACACCCCACCTTTGTGCCCATCATCAGTTACTTGGTGTGACATATTTAATAATATACAATGGCAACTCCTATGTAGTAAAGAATTACTCTCTTTTGATTCCTATTGCTGCTAAACAACGTACCATGTGAGCAGTGATTGTGTGGATGTTAGTAACCATTCTTTAGTTTGTACCTAGGTAAGGGTCATTTTGACCCACTTCCCCCTCTGTCGATGATCTCATGATGTTAATGTGTAATTTTGGATCATAGCAACAGACACTTATGATTGATGTGATTTTTGGTATAAGAATCCCTACAAGCCTGTGGTTGGGGCTGTTCTCTCAATAGCCATTTTTTGGGGCATTGTGTGAGACAGTCAGCTGGCCAGCTTAATAAAGACTCTCAAATTTGGACTTCTCAGTGGTGATCGGTCTGTTCTTAAGTTGCGCCCCAGAACATTAGGAGAAAGAGGCACTATCCCTCTAGACTAGATTCTTGTGTGTGAGGATAAGTTTGTTGGGACAGTATTTTGACTATTTACTTTATACTGGCTCTTTGAATCATTGGACCTTCACATTGTAAATGACCTTGTAAATGAACTGTTTCCTTGTAGGGTACCTTTAGCTTTTTGGAAGAAAACCAAACAAAAAATGCACTGCTAAGACCATACCCTGAGCACTAGGTTTAATTCTGAGCACCATATCTAATGAGTAATGTTAAAAATCCAGAAGGTGTTCAGAGAAGTGCCAAAAGCTGATTTGAAAAAACCCAGGAAGTTGATATATTAGGAGATTTTCAGCCAACTGAAGAGAAAAAAAAACGCAAAAGTCAAGTACCAAGAGAAGGAAAGAAACAGTCAATGTCAGACGACTCAATATGCATCCTGATGATCTCAAGGTCATGCCATATGGTGTTATGATGGAATGAACATGACAATTTCACAATAAGACCTTCTAAATGAAAGAGTGCTCAGACATCCAGAGTTATTTAAAGACTAGACTACACTCTCAAGTTCATTTAACAAGTGTTGATCCAAATCCTGTCATGTGCCCAACCCTGGGAACTGCAGACACAATGGCGAGAGTTACATACAACATCCTTGCTCTCATTAAATCTGTGGTGCAGTGCAAGTGGACAAAAGTTAATTAATAAAAGTAAATATGTAATTAAAAATTTGCAAGAAATATTTGCAAGGAAAAACACACAGAGCTTTGGGGGCATGTAGCAGGGACCTCACCTAGACAGGGGATCAGGAAATGCTCTCCAAGGAAGTGACATTTTGCTGAAATCTAGGCGCTCCTAGGTCAGAGGAGCAGGAGGGAGTGGGCAAGGTTGGTCAGCGGTCCTGCTGTTGACATCTACCATGTTTCCCACAGTCACTGCTAATTTATACAGGGTTTACTTCATTTCTTGGATTTCAGGTATGGGTTCTAATTCAGACCTACATTATTATTACTGACTCCCAATGGTTCATAGCAGTTAAGCTTTATCCCTGATGTTGAATATGGAAAATCATGACTTGCTTCTTTGCCAAATGACTGGCGATAGGAATATTTACTGTGTTCAGGAGAGATTTAGTGGCTCCATATGAAATGAAGGGGACCTCATCTCTGGAGTCAGTTGGACAGCCACAACAGAACCCTGTTGAAGACCTAGGATCCTACCAGAGATGCCCAGGACATCATTAGGGGATCATTTCATCATGGACTGGGAGAGGACTGGTAGAAGGATGGGTGTTTATGATGTAAAGAAAAGTTGAAGAAATATTTCCCAAACTCTTATGATATATAAGAGAATAAGAAATACCTCCAACACTCTTAAATTATATACTTATGTATTTTTCTTTGCAACATTTTTTCCTTTACAACCACAATAACCCACAATTATAAAAATAAAAGCTTTTTCTTTATGGTGATAGTTTCATGGGCATGTAATCATATCCTATCTCATCATGATGTATATATTAAATATATACATCTTTTTCTGTGTATATCAATCCCATCTCTATTCAAACACAACAAAACTTTCTTCAGGTTCAATTTACATTTTTGTCAAGAGCTCTGCAATCCCTCTGTTTTCCAGCAGGGGGAACTAGCCAATTGTCTATCATTCACTATATTCCACTGTATCATGAATATGGCTGGACAGGTAATTGCATTGTCTTAAGATAACTCAGTGAATTATGGTTGGTATTCGTGTATAGAATTATCAACATGAAAATTCCCCTTTTCAGACCTGTTAAAGTGGGAAACTTGAAAAATCATTATCATTATCAATACCTTTAAGTTATATGCAGGCACTGTCCTGAACACTTTAAATAAATATTTATACTTTAAATATATGAGGTATTTTGATACTCATTGCAACATTACAGAGCAAGCGCAATCCACCATACAGATGAGGAAACTAAGGCACAAAGAGGTTAAGTAATCTTTCAGATGCCACACAGCTAATATGTGAAAGTACCTAAACTTGAACTGTCTGGTTCAACAGTTCGAATCATAAGAGCATTATTGTTGGAACCTAGCAGGGTCAGTGTGGTCTCTTCCAGAAATTCTGAACAACCGTTTTCCTTCACTGAACTTAGCATTAATGAGCTCTTTCCCTCAAATTCATTGGAAATGGCTACACTGAAATAAGAAAAAGAAGTTATAACTAATTTGAAATTATTCAGAAATATTAAGACCCCAATGAAACTCTGGTGGAAAAACCACTTTACCATCATCCTTGATGTGTATGAACATGATTTTTCCTTTCAAATATATTGCACAGTTAATTAAACAAGTGTTTTTGTTATTTTTGAAAATCTTCAGAACATAAATGTCACAAATTTTTCCACAAAATCTATAATGCATGCAGGTAACTTTTTGTGAAATACCCTCTTGTGCTATTCTTTGAAAGTGAAAAAAACACCACAAATTTTTATCAATAATAGTCTAATTTTGACTCTCATCGAACTAAGACACATGGTCATCGAATCCTTTTTAGGGCAACAGACTGCCTCCAAGGCATAGACGAAAATTAACATTCATTTATATCCCATTGCCTCAAGTGAAGTATTTTAAGAATAAATGGGAAAACAGTGTTTAAAAAGTAAAAATATTTGCTCCTAAAGAAAATATGTGAACTTGATTTGTGTAAATAAAACTTGGTTTATGTAAAATGAAGCCTAGGGTGAGAACTTCGTGTGGGGTTTCAGACACTTTCTCCCTGCATTTATTTTATTCACCCTCAAAAGTTGTCAGACTAAATCTAAAACAATAATATTCGGTTCCTATTGAGAGTACCAAACTGAAGTGCAGAGGGCTAAATCTGAGACATTAAGTACTTTCCATTTCTTTTATATTAAATTAATACAAAACGCAAGGGATTGTCTTTGAGGTATGGGGTAAAATGTGCCCCTCTCTGGGTGTTTCAGTGACTTGCCCAAGGCCACCGTGGTGCCACACTCTGAGACTTTGTTTCTTCTCATTTTGGCTCCTGATTGCGGCCCCACCCTCCCTGCCACACCTGAGGAGTCAGGGTTGGAGCAGAAGCTGGTTCAGGACGCTGAGGGGTGGGATTTTTTTTTTTTTTCTTTATTGTAAACAAATGGGATACATGTTGTTTCTCTGTTTGTACATGGCATAAAGGCATACCATTTGTGTAATCATAAATTTACATAGAGTAATGTTGTTTGATTCATTCTGTTATTTTTTCTCTTCCCCCCACCCCTCCCACCCCTCTTTACCCTCTATACAGTACTTCCTTCCTCCATACTTGCCCCCCTCCCTAACCCTAACCCTAACCCTAACCCTAACTCTAACCCTAACACTAACCCTTCCCTCCCCCCCATTATGTGTCATCCTCCACTTATTAGCGATATCATTCGTCCTTTGGCTTTTTGAGATTGGCTTATCTCACTTAGCATGATATTCTCCAATTTCATCCATTTGCCTGCAAATGCCATAATTTTATCATTCTTTATGGCTGAGTAATATTCCATTGTATATATATACCACAGTTTCTTTATCCACTCATCAATTGAGGGGCATCTAGGTTGGTTCCACAGTCTGGCTATTGTGAATTGAGCAGCTATGAACATTGATGTGGCTGTATCTCTGTAGTATGCTGATTTTAAGTCCTTTGGGTATAGGCCAAGGAGTGGGATAGCTGGGTCAAATGGAGGGTCCATTCCAAGTTTTCTAAGGAATCTCCACACTGCTTTCCAGAGTGGCTGCACTAATTTGCAGCCCCACCAGCAATGTATGAGTGTACCTTTCTCCCCACATTGAGGGGTGGGATTTTTGATGCTGGCCGCATGCTTACATGATTTTTATTTGGAGAGACCAAAGTGGGGTTTCAAGAGCTTGATTTGTGTAAGAGAATGGACTGCGGCAGAAACGATGTAAGATGCAGCGCTTCCAAATAGTGTTTCTTAAATTGCGTTCATTCATGAAAGTCCCCTGAGCGCCCCTGTGGACCCAGACTAGTGTCCAGACACCAGGTCACATTGATCAAACACGGCCTCTGCAGACTGGGAGCTCGCGACCCAGCGGAAAAAGCCCTGTAAACAGAGGAGTCCGAAGGGAGGGACCGTCCAAGGTGCAAAGGTGGAGCACGGGAGGAAGGGACCACGTCTGCCTGCGCGTCAGGGTCGGAATCCCGGGCTGGGGTGCACAGGTCCTGACCCTACGCGGGCAGGGGCAGCACCGAGCCACAGTACTTCTGCAATACCCAGCTCAGACTGCTTGGGGCTCAAGCGTGGCGTTGTTGACAACCACACATTATCGGACAGCAGGGTCAAAGTGCGCAGCCCGCGTTGTGCAGATGAGCGTGCGTAAATCGAGTGCTAAGATTAACACGTGCTGCGAGGGACCCCGCCGCGCACCCCGCAGGGCTCAGGCCCGCCGGGTGTAACCCGAGCCGGGTCGGGTTCACCCGGCCCCGCCCGTGCCGCGCGCGCCCCGGGCCAGCCGGGCAGGTCGGGGCGGCGCGCTCTGAGTCACCGGAATCTAGGTGGGGCCCGCGCGCCGCGCCCCCGCGCCAGCCCCGAGCGGCGTCCTCCCGGGAGCCGCCTCCCCGCGGCCTCTTCCCTTTTGTCGCGGCGCCGGCCGCTCGCGGGTCACTCTCCCCGCCGCCCGTGCCCAGTGCGCTCCTCTGCTCCGCGCCGCGATCGTCGACATGCTGCGCTGCGGCCTGGCTTGCGAGCGCTGCAGGTGGATCCTGCCCCTGCTCCTGCTCAGCGCCATCGCCTTCGACATCATCGCGCTGGCCGGCCGCGGCTGGCTGCAGTCCAGCGACCACATCCAGACGTCTTCGCTGTGGTGGAGATGCTTCAGTGAGGGCGGCGGCAGCGGGTCCTACGACGATGGCTGCCAGAGCCTCATGGACTACGGTGAGTGCCCGCCGCCGCCTCCAGGAAGCCCTCGGGGCCGCGGCCTAGGGCAGCCGCCGCGCGCCAAGAGCCCTAAACGGGTCGCGGGCGGTGGCTGCTTAGGACAAAACAAAACTGAAGTTCTTGCATCTGACCTGAAGTAAAAGAAGCTGCAGTTTTGGGTGACCAAAGTCAGGTTCAAAACCGAAAGAAATTGACCGTAGTTCAAACTATGTATTTTTCCCTCGTAGGAATGGCCAGTTGCCTGCATTAAAAGATTCCAGCTATTGCCGAGGTTTAGATGAATACATATAATGAGCAACATGTATTTTCTTGGAGACTTACCGAAATTTCTTCCCACTCCCCTTCCTCTTCTGGTTCTTATGACTAAAATATAAATATTAAAATAACGTGCCTTCCCTAAATAGGTGGATTCGTTTAATTTGATCGAAGGAAAAGAAACTTTTTTTTTTTTGTATGAAGAAAGTCCTTTCCGGCAGTTTTAGTTAAGATTTCAATATATACTTAGTATTTTACCTGCTGGGCTAGTTCTTGTTAGCTCTTGTTCTGGGGAGTGCCCTTTTGGCGTAAGCATTGGCATTGCTGTTTAGAATATTTATTTTAATCTGATTTGATATCTAAAAAGCAAACTCATCATCTGCCAGCGAAGTGAAGGGAAGCAAGAGTTGACACATTTAATCCGTTGCAGATGGAGTGTTCTATTTTCCCAGGCTGGAGGAAGCCTCAGTGCTCAACTGGTTAATTGACAGAAGTTCTTGTAAGAAAAAGCGTTTTCTTTCACAGGGGAACCCCTGCTCCGCACGGTAGATATGAGTAACAACTGGAGTCTATCGTGATTGGCATTGTGTCGGGGAGGGTCCTCCTGTGGACATAATGAGAAGCTTAGAGCCAATGAGACCTTAGCAACTGAGTTTTGTAGTTTTAAAGAGGAAGAAAGCAGCCCTGCTTTTTTTCATTCCCTACCTTCACCTTTGACTTGACTCTTTTCCTGAAGTTTCCAAACAAATCCTGTTTATTTGTGGTTCTGGGTCCTATTATCAGTAGCGTGGCCTAGCTTAACTCTGGAGGAATCATTTGGAAGTTCCCACGGTGGACTTTCATAAAAAGTAGGCAGGGTCCCCATTAGGCAGGTAATAAAATGGAAAGACTGCAGGGAATTCCTGCCTTCCTTAAAGCTTTTATTTTTTTTTCCCCCTCTGAAAACACATACACAAACACTATGCCGGCTAAGGTTTGTGTTATGCCAAGCGTTAGGGTTTTAAAGGGAATTAATTACTTCGAAATAATATAACTGTCTTCTTGTTAAAATGCACTCAGACTCAGTCTCCTGTTGGAGACTTGAGGTCTGCTGGAAGTTTTTTAAAACAGACTTGGTTAGTTATGAGTCCACAGGCTCATGTACCGACCCAAAGAACACTCAGTAATCCTCCACATATGAGGTAAGCTGGCAGTGCCCTGATCAGCACTCTTGCTGGGACATGATTTGGCCTGCAGGGCCCTAGCTGTGACCACAACCCTCTTTTGAAACAGGCACAATGCTGTTTTAATGTTTCTTGCCTTGCTGGGTGAGCTCACCTTTTAGGGTGTGGCTGTTCCAGCTTTCAACTGTTATAGTAGTATGTGGAAGGAAATAAGCAGGTTTTGTTTCTAGCTTGGTGGATTTTATTCCTTTAAATTAGAGAATTCTGAAGCATTTACTTTTGTCATTGTGAAAAACACACTGGATCAAGAGCATAGTTTGTTTCGATTTGCCCTTTGAAAAAACTCAGCTTTCAAGCTAGATCTTGAAAAGTCTATCACTACCTTTCTGATGCAGCACACCTTATTTTTTTCATAAATCAGTAGTGACTTTAACTTCTCAATAGAGTTACTCCTGTCACCTTTGCAAAGATAATGAGGTGCCAGTCATGGCTGTCAGCGTGGGAAGAAGACAGATAGGAAGTCAACAGAGGGGTCCACCTCCCACCACTGTAGACGGAAGTCGAGTTTTAAGTGCTTATTCTTCCATCTATCTCCTGCATGGACTGTCAGCTAGTTTTGCCCCACAGGTGTAGAAATTGAGACTTCTGAGCTACAGCATGATTATCTAGGCATCTCTGAACTCTGTAGATTTTCAGATAGCTCCATAAGGCCTGCTGAAAACAGTGTTTGCTTGAAATCACACTTCATCTCAAATGCAGTTTGCAGTCACACACACTCCCACATGCAGGTTGTGTGACAGGGGTCGCTGTGGGTGACTCTGACCAAAATGATATCTCAGTACAGAAAAATGAGTATGTCCAATTTTTTTTTTTTTTTAAACTTGCAGCATAGTAGGAAATAAGTACACTGATTACCATTTTAACTTTTAAGAAAGTAGACCTTTTCCTTACTGTGTTTGACCAGCTGTCTTATTAGGTGCTATTCATAGCATTGATCATGTTCTTTTTGTGGTAAAGACACAGGTTATTTCTGGCAAGTATTGGCAATAATATTAAAGAATATGGATGTTTTTATAGTTCCTTAGCACTACAAATGTGAAAAACAATATTATATTCTTCACTGTTACTGATTTTTTAAAACAAATTTCAGATGAGCAAGTCATCTCATTTTTCCTTATAAGTGAGCCAAATTATATATTCTGAATATTTTCTTATACACAATGGTAATAGCTAAATTAAAGCCTAGCTTAACAGATATTTGTTTAAAGTTTTTGGTTTGTATATGTCAAGAGGGAAAGGAAAATCAAGATTTACGACTGAAATGGGCATCCAAGTTTCACCTAAAAATAAAATGTGAACTTAAGCTTGAATGTGAGTTCACACATGGTATTTGTGAGCTGCCAGCACCTTTCTGGTTTTAAGGACAAATTCATCAGTCACATATTTTAAGCATTGGCTGTGTAGATTTCAAATCTGAGGCAAGCTCCTGTTTGTCAGTTTGAAGAATAATGGATGTGAGATGATGGAACGGAGGAATAGGAAAGAGTGGCGAGTTTCCTGGAGTTTCAAGTCAGAAATGCAGATCCTCATTTTTATGTAGTCAATTAATTTTTGGTACCCAGGCAGTGAACCGAGGTACATTTGGCCACTGAACCACATCCCTGACCCTTTTTATTTTTGATTTTGAGACGGGATCTTGCTAAGTTGTTAAATTGCTAAGACTGGCTTTGAACTTGGAATCCTCCTGCCTCAGCCTCCCAAGCCACTGGCAGGTCAGTGCCTGGCCAGAGCCTCATTTTTACCAGAGATACCTTTTGACTACAACCAGATACATCTAGAGTTTTTCAGATGAATCACTCTCAGGCAACTCAAAGAACCAGAGTTTATATGAAATAATTTCAGATCAAGTCCTATGGTTCTCAAAAAGTACAGGAAATGAGAAGAATAAGTGTGAAGTTAATAGTTTACATTAGGTTAAATTCAATCTAAGGATTTCATTTTGAGATTATGCTCTGTGGCTTTTGGGGGAGTGTGCTGGGGTAAGAGAGTCAACTCTTCTTATTTTATGAAATCAGGCATTAGTGGACAGATGACTGTGTTTCTTCACATGTGTGTGTGTAGTTGGCCATTCTGTTGATGTGATAGTTTAAATATATACTGATTTGGGGGTCTAAAAGTCTATACCAGTGGTGTCAGCTGGTGTATTGTACATTTGCTGCTTTTAGTGATCGCTACCCTGGAGAGCCTCAGTCCCTATCCTGTGACCTAACTTGTCTCTGCAGACTCCTGGACTGTTAGAATTAAAGTGCATCCAGTTCAAAGTGCTGGCCAAAGCCCCATGCTCTCGTTAACATCAGCTGACGGAGCAGGTTCCCTTTATTTGGCAACTTCTTTCTGCTCACTGAGTGATGCTATTTGTTTACAAGCACCTGTGTCCTACTGACTGAGCTAGAATGTGCTTCCCCGTAATTCTGCCTTTCCAGTTTCCTTCCATCAGACAGATTTCAGATATTTAAGGGTAGATCCCCAATTCATTGCTAATTATCTTATCTTCAAAGTAAAAATTCCCACGTTCACTTCTTCCTGTGTGGGAGGGCTCCTCCCCTCACTGATTAGATGAAAGAAGACCATAAATTGGTCAAGCAGGGTAGTTTTGTAAAAGCACAGTGGTAAGCAGTCACCACATGGCCCAGTTTCAGGAGAAAATGTGGAGCATGTGAAGAATCTCACACCAGCTGTGGAATGCTTGCCCCTGCCGATCTCCCTGCAGTTCTCTGCTGTGCTATTCTCTGCTGCTCTCCAGAACTCTGGCAGGATGGTGGCGTCTTCCTAGGTAGATTTTTTTGCAGGTACACTCTTTGTGGTCCTCAGGATTTTTGCTACCCCAAGTGTTGCATACAGTAGCATCAGCGGGATCTGAGAGGTGTAGTGCCACATCCACGTGCTGAATCAGAATCTGCATTAACAACTTGCCCTTTTGAATTTCAGAAGCACTGGCCAAGTCACTGAGATGACCTTCTCACTGACTATGCAAAACTGTATTTTTGAGTATGAAATCTACTCGTTTATTTATTTGTAGGTAGGATCTTTTACTTGTGAAACTATGATTTCAGTTCTGCCTGTACATGGCATAAAGAACCTCACAGAAACAATATGAAGAAATAGAAACAATATGAAGTAATCTGACAAAAGCTCAGATCAGATCCCCTTGGCGGGACCTTTGGTTTTGCTAATAGGTGAATCCTTCATTCTGGAAAGGGAATAAACCCAAACTGGGTGACTTTCGTGTCCTGGAGCAAGGAGGAGGGCACTGACTCTTTTGGTCTATTTGGTGTCCATGTGAAACTCCTGAGGAATTCAGCAAATCCATGAAAGAAGCACTTACTTTGGGGAAACAGTACTACGTGGACTCCAAATAATGTTAAAGTGTAAACTGACCAACAGCGTTAAAAATATGAGCAGTGTCTTCCTTGTTTTAAAATGTGTCCCCCCCGCCAAACTTTAGTTTATCTTTTCTAGCTTGACCCTCAAGGTTTTTATTTAGTTTTATTTATTTATTTTTTTATCAGTTGTCCTTGCTGGTCTTTTTCTACCCATGTTTGCCTTGTAATATTGTGTTTTCCTATATAATTTCTGGAGAAAAGATAAAAGATGCTTCCTCATACAAAAAAAAAAAAAACTTAAAAACAGTTCCTAAGAAAACTCCAGTTTCAGGCCACTGAATAGTTTTCAGGTTTTTGATTTAATTTTTACAAGGAAAGTTTGATGATAAGCTGTGTGTTTTTTTTTTTTTTTGATAGCATAATCTTCTGCAAGTGGTGCTTACTAAATCAACTTAGGACAGAGAGTACATATATAAACCAAATTGGCCTTCCCCCAGGGAGCAAAACAAACAAAAATTCTTACACAGAAACAGCATCTATTTCCCTGCAATGCTGCTGACTTTTGTTGTCTTTTTCGGGGGACTGACAACTGACAGTGAAAACCCTCCCTGGTACCACACACTTGCACAATTAGGAAAGGTCTTAAAATCTGGAATAATAGAAGAGTAACGAAGGACAGACTTGTGTTCAGGAAAGATAAGAAGTCTGCATTTGAAGAACTACAGACCATCTGTTAAATCATAAAAGAAGTTTAGCTTTAGGACCGGTTGTAAAAATTGATGTTTTCCACTGGGGTTGGTAATGTGTCATTTAGATCATATAGGAAATATGAATAGTTCCAAATGGACTGGCTAAATTTATAGATATTGGACTTGGTCTGGGCAGCCGAGTCAAAATTTACTTAGGATAAAGACAGCTTAAGTTTTCAAAATGTATGCCATGGACAACAGCCCGTCTTTTAAGCCTGTAGGACTGATGATTCCCTTCTCAGAACGCTGGGTCTCAAGCACCCTGCTCAGCCCTGATGTGGCTCATCTGATCATTGTACAACAAAATAATCACTGACATGGGAAGCAGCTTGCCTTACATGGAGAGGTCTGTCCTTCATCAGTGAGGACCTTTAAAACCATGCCAAGATTTCTGTCTAAATGATAGTTAAATGCTTCAGTGTGGGTGTTTCCATGGTGTAAGGAGCAGGTTTTACAGGTTGTACAAGAAGGTGGCCTTTCTCAAGACAAAATGTTGCTTAATTTTTCATTTCGATTTTTTCAGCACTTTAAATAATCAAGACATTAACTGAATTAATAGGAACAGTTCTTTAAAATGATCCATTTTGTGAGTGTGTCCACCCGTTGGCCTAAGACCGGGTGAATTAGCTTACTGTTTCTTTTAATTCCTTCCAAGTACCTGAAACTAAACATAAATTATACTTCAGTTAAAATGTTGAAGGAAGAAATAATAGCAATAATCTGTGTTAATGTTCTTTCTTCAAGCAAACAGGGAAAATCATTACTAATTTTATAGCAATATTACACATAATTTATTTAGCTAAACTTTTACAACATGGATCTCTGAGTAGAAAAGTTTGGTTATTGAAATAGGTTCCTCATGAGGATGTTTTTCCTGTTTTACTGAAAGCATCCTTCTGCCCTGCAGTGATTTCATTATGTCTGCAATCCTCCACAGGCACAAGGAATTACAGAGTTTCAAACTTAACAGACTTATAGAGGGAAAAGTAAATTTTTGCTTATTTGATTTTAATGATTGGATTTAATTAAACTTAATGGCTGGCAATAACCACACACTCAAAAATCTATAGCAATGAGACTAATTGACAGAGGGGCACATACAGAAAGTTCTGTGCTCTTTTTTGGTAGTGCTGTATCTATTCTATGGGGAGTTTAAATATGTATCTTAGTTGTCCTCTGACTTTAATAAGGATATAAGAAACACTGTGCTGCGACTTCATCTCTGACACTCTGATTCAGCAAGTCTGGAGGGAGGCCCTAGAATCTGCAGGTTTATTGAAAGCCACTGCTTAAAACGACAGTATGGTCTATGGGCTGTACTCTGAGGATGTCAAGTTAATTAATCTCCTTCTAAAACATGGTTTCTTCTTTCTTAAGTTTCCTTACTTGAAGGATAAGGCAAGTGAGAAAAACTTCACATTTTGGTTTTGTTCATTTCAGACGTTCCTGTGTCGACCTTATCCCCCAAATGTCATTGATCTAACAGGATGAGCAAAAGGGTTTAGAAGGAAGTAATAAAATCTGTAAATATAAAAGTGGGTCTAATCATGCATAATCTCAGTCCCTCCTGACTGGTGCTATTAAGGGGGAATTTGTGGTAAAACAGTATTTCTGAGACATATAAAAATGTTTATTTCCCCTAAAAATCTGTTATAATGCAGTCATTTGCGTCTCTAGAGGAACCCTGGAGGGAGTATGGAAACTGGCGAAGGGAACAGAGGAATGTAGCCCTGGTTTGTTTCATGTTAATTCATGAAAGATGTAACAGGTGAAGATACGAAAGTGCACTGGGGCACTGGGGCTGTAGCTCAGTGGCAGAGCCTTGCTGAGCATGCGTGAGGCCTTGGGTTCGATCCTCAGCACCACAGAAAGATAAATACAATAAAGGCAAGCTGACCATCTACAACTACAAAACGAAAATTAAAATAAAAGTACACTGGATGGCTGAGGAACAGTCTGGGATAGTGCAGAACCTTGCAGATGTAGAATAAAATAAAAACTTGGGTACTGGAGAAAAGTCATAGAAAGAGAGGAGGATCTTTTTGAGCAGCGAGCGCTGGGATGCTGGTGATTTGCACACAGTGGTGCTCATTCTCACAGGGACCTTCCAGCAAGCATTTTTAGCTGAGTGACATCTAAGTTAAGCCTTGAAGGAGGTAAAGTCACACAGGTAGCTGTGAGAAGAGTGAGGAGACCAGCATGTGGCTACCAGGTGGCAGAGCAGGTGTAAATGAGGTCCAGCTGACTTGAGGCTCCTGTCTTTCCTGCTGGCCCATGTCTTTGACTTTGAGCACCCAGATGACTTAGAATTAAGTGAGAATATCACCTGCTGTGCTATATGAGAGAGTGAAGTAAAACCAGGGCAAAGGGCAAATGAGTTTCCATTTCAAATGCAATAATGAGTAATATGTTACCAGTACATGTTCTTCCAATAACAGATGATGGGTAACAAAACGTGGGCTATCCATACAACAGAATATTATTCAACCACCAAAAGGAAGGAAATACTGATTCATGGTGTAAGGCCACAGGGCATATGCTCCCACTTATGGGAAATGTCCAGAATAGGTGCATTTAGACTAGTGGTTGCTAGAGGCTGGGGGAGGGGGATCTAGGAGGTGATTGCCCGTAATGGGTACAGGGTTTCTTTTGGGGGTGACGAAACTGTTCAGCAATTGTTAGTAGCAACAGGTGCACAACCCTGTGAATATTGGGAAAACCACAAAGTTGTACCCTTTAAAAGGGTGCATTTTATGACATCTAAATCATATCTTAAAAATTCATGTTTTGGATTCAGTCTAACTATGTAAACCATAGTTGTGTGACTATGTGCTGGTTATATGAACTCTCAAAGCCCAAGTAAATAAATCCTCATTTCTAAACTAGAAATGAAACTCTTGTGAGCCTAATTAGTTGTGAGGATTTGGTGAGCTAGCGCATGTCCCAAATTCTAGTGAGCAAACTTTAGAGACAAAGTTGTATGCAGAGAGATTTTAGAAATCAGCCCTGGTGGAACCACAGGAATTGCAGGCTGGAGTTGTCTGTATGTGTATCATGGATCTGTTTCCTCAGGTACAGAGTAAAATGACACGGGGCAGGAGGGGCCCAGGTAGGTTCCTCAAATCTAGAACTCATCCTGATTCTCTTTCTAGAGCCAACATCAATAATTAAGAACTCTTGTGCAATAAATTCTGAATACTTCAGAAGGGAAAATGTAGGCAGAAATTTAGCAAGGTGGTTTGCTACCAGACCTGTGGGAGAATCAAGCCTTTTCTATCATTGTTTTCTTTAGAATCTCTGCCTACTTATAAAGATATATTTTCAATTGTTCTTGTTGCATGAAACCAAACATTAATAGGAAACAAAACTCCTTAAAAGTATTTGAAACATTTCCTACAAAATTTGTCATTTAAATTGCTTAATACCAAGAATGTATATTATGGTCACGATATGTTAGAGCTTGAGTAAACCTTTTAAATATATCTATTTATATGGCAAATTTATTTCATAAGAAACAGTTTAAAGAAGCGGAACTGCCATGTCAGAGATATAAACATTTGTCCCAGAGCTGAGGGTAGTGAACCTTTCCTGAGTCTCAGTAGAGGAATGTCCTACATATGAATTGCCTCATCTTTGCTTGAAATATGGAGGCACTTAAGTATTGTTGAAAGAAATACGTCCCTCCACACAAATTTAGCTAGTAGAAAGGAAAAACAAAACCCTACTGATATTTGATAAGCAATTTTTAAACTCGACGTGTCTGTCTGATTAATTTGTGTTCTTTTTCTTGCAGCGTGGGGAAGAGCGGCGGCTGCCATGCTCTTCTGTGGCTTTATCATCCTGGTCATCTGTTTCATCCTGTCCTTCTTTGCGCTCTGTGGACCTCAAATGCTCGTCTTCCTGAGAGTGATTGGAGGCCTCCTTGCCCTGGCTGGTAAGACTGGGTGGCAGCAGTTCTTCCTTTACCTGCAGTGGGCATCAGTAGATATGTTCCTTCCACCAGGAAGATCCTTGATGATTATGGTTTCTGATCTATTCCTGGAAATAGCTCACCAAGAGAAGATTCCTTTCCTCTTATGCCTTAGAACGTATTTTATGCTTCCCTCTCAAGTGATCAAGTTATTCTGTGTGTGTCCCTATCTCTCCTAGGTGGCCCCATCCATGAGTACCTACCCAAGGGACCAGATCTGTGTTCTTCTGGTGGTATAGTGGTCTCCAGAGTGGTCCCTAGTCCTGGCCCCCTGTGAGCCCTGTGCTGAGGGGACCTGGGGGTCCCTGTACCATTTCACTTGTTGAAAGAATTTTGTGACTTTGTGATATGGTGGATCATGACAGGGTTTTCTGCAGTGAGGTAGGGAGGGACCAGATCTAGGATCCACAGCATAGAGCTTGTGTCAGGGGATGGTGATTCGGACATAGGTAATATGAAGAAATCTAGTTCTGTAGGTTGGAAGGGCTCAGAGTGAACCTTTAATAGTGGAATACAATATAATATAATAGAGGAATTTAGGAGCAAGAGCTATTTGAAATTTTAGTCAGGCACCTGTCAAAGGGACAGGACCTCAGCTACAGAGCTGGATTCAGATGCAAAACTGAATTTTCTGAGGAGGAGAAAAAGAAAGTGCTGAAAAGGGAAAAGCCAGGCCACAGGCCACGGATACCAACGAAGGCTCACAGGACCAAAGCAGACTGCAGACCTGGGGGACAAACACAGCGTGAGCAGATCTTCTTGGGAATCTGGTCAGAAGCCTTGTCTGTGAGATTGGACATGAGCCAGGAGGGAGACCACTGCATGCTGGGTTCCCTGTGCTGAGGCCAGTTGAGTTCACAGAGCGTAGGGCCACACAAGCGAGGGGTGAGAGAGCCTGGCTGACAGGAAAGAGCGGTGTCAGAGGATGACCACGGCAGCCTTGGTCGGGACTTTCCATCGGGCTTTCGAAAATTTCTCTTGATTAAAAAACAAACGCTTACTCTGAGCTTCTCATGTTTCAAAGTTTGCTTTTTGAATAATATTTTAAAATCAGAAGTAACTCGGAAGCACAAAAGATAATAAAGAATCTCATTGAAACCTCCACTTCTGTTTGGCTTCTTTTTTGGAAATTCTTTTTAGTTATAGATGGACACAATACCTTTATTTTATTTATTTTTATGTGGTGCTGAGGATCAAACCCAGTGCCTCACATGTGCAAGGCAAGCACTCTACCTCTGATCCACAACCCCAGCCCTCTGTTTGGCTTTTCATAGTTCAAATTTGTGAGAGCTCATCACAGGAACATATTTGATTTGTCTTCTTTTCCTTTCCCATGTATTAGAAGGCTAGATGGGTACCTGCTGAAGTTGCCATCAGAAACAACATGCTAGGATATTAACCTTAGTTGAAGAATCCTAGTAAATTCTGTGTGACCCACAAGCCCACTGCTAAGTATGAATCCTAAAGAATTAAAAGCAGGAAATTGGAAACATATTTGTAACCCATGGGCATAGCATTATTCCCGTAGCCAAAAGGTGAAGCAACCAGAGTATTCATTAACAAATGAATGGCCACACAAGATGTGATATCTGCATACAGTTGAGCATTATTTGGCCATAAAAAGGAATGAAATTTTGATCATGTTACAACAGTGATGCACCTGAAAACATTATGCCAAGTGAAATAAGCCAGACATAGAAGGACAAATATATCACTCCATTTGTATGAAATACCTAGAAAAGGCAAAATCACAGAGACAGGAAATAGAATGGAGTCTTCTGGGGGCTGTAAGTGGGGGACCTGGAAGCTATTTTTTTATTGGATACAGAAGTGCATGTGTGGATGGTGAAAAAGTTTTGGGTGTGTAGATAGTGGCGATGGTTACACAACCCTCTGAGTGTACTCAGTGCCACTAAATTATATACTTATAAATGGAAAAAATGATAAATATTATGCTATGTATATTTTACCATCATAAAAAATATTCTAGGAAAACTATTGCTCTGTCTTAGTATTAAAACAGTAAGGTCGAGTAGTGGCTGTCCACACTGGCAGGGTATCATGTATAGAAAATTAATTCTAGTGCTCAACAGGTTTATAGCTGAAAGGTCCTGCTTAACCTGTGTTTTCATATTATAATTTAATATTTATTCCCTCCTTTAATGTTCAACAAGGAAATGTATGTAGAAGAAGTAATGACTAGACAGCTCAATGCATCTTTGCTGATAATAATGTTGAATAATGCTTACTTGTTTTTAAAGATATATTTCACAGCAATTGTTATTTTTAATTCATACACAATATGGTTAAAATTGGAAAAGTTGAACACTTATACAATTTAAATTTTGCAGAAATTCATACAAATCATAATACCTTGACATATAATAAATCAAACAGTGCCTAACATTTATTACTAGAAAACAATATTTAACATTTATTTAACAACATTTAACATTTATTACCAGGAAAATCAGAGATCAGTATAGAGAAGAATTACTTTTGGGTGTCTTACACAATATTTTGCAGTGAATGAAGGACAAACTTAACTAGTAAGTTTACTATGTAGAGTATATAAGAAGCCAAGAAATGTTTTAAAAATCTGCACCATTGGGGCTGGGGTTGTATCTCAGTGGTAGAGCCCTTGCCTCGCACGTGTGAGGCACTGGGTTTGATCCTCAGCACCACATAAAAATAAATTAATAAAATAAAGGTATTGTGTCCATCTGCAACTAAAAAATATATATAAAAAAAAGATCTGCACCATAATTGACCATCATAACAGTGCTGGAGAAGAGGAACATTTTAATTGAGTTGAAGAACAAGCAAGTAGCACATCATGATGTGGAAACATCTACTGCCTTTCTAAAAAAGAAGAGAACTTTGCGCACTTTGGCACATCTATAAAGCTAGTAGAAGAAAATTAAGATGATGGGAAAACCAGTATTGAGGATTAGACATTCCCTGCTGTGTTCCTGGGCACAACCAGTTGGTGCCTGCTCTGGAGAGCAGTGTCTTAATGGGCTAAAATCTGTTCCTGCCCTTGGATAGGGCAGTACACAGGAGAGACATTAAGCACAACAAGGCAGAACATAACTTAGCATGGAAATACTCGTTATAGCTTTATAAAATCTTGTATTTTCTTTGTAGACTCCAAAAGTAGATTCAATAAGTTTTTGTTTTAAAGTTGCTTAAAATGCCAATATGAGGTGACTTTTACAACAGCATTCAGAACTAGTTTTTTTTTTTTTTAAGAAGATCAACAAAACTTATAATGCCTGCAGTTCCCACCAAGATAATCCATAAGTGGATTAATCCAATTAGGTTATAATTCTCATAATCTATAATCACTTCTTTTTTTAATATTAAAATGTAGCTATCCTTTGTTAATATATTTTTTTTCTTATTTGTTCTTTTTAGACATACATTACAATAGAATTATATTTTGACATATTTATACATACATGGAGCATAACTTATTCTATTTAGGACCCCGTTCTTGTGTTTGAACATGACATGGAGTTACACTGGTTGTGTATTCATATATCAACACAGGGAAGTTATGTCCAATTCATTCAGAACTCTTTATTTTATTTTTTCCCGGTGCTGGGGATTGAACCCAGGGCCTTATGCTTGCAAGGCAAGCACTCTACCAACTGAGCTATATCCCCAGCCCAGAACTCTTTTTGACATGAGTTTTTCTTTTCACATCTTTTCTTGTCCTACCCTAAAACACCTGATCATTCCTTTCTTTTATTCTTCCATGCAGTATCAAGTGATTCTCTTATTGTGTTGTCTGTATTTCATGCAGTCATTGTGTATGGGTCATGTTCCTCAGTGCCGGGTGTCTCTTTTTAGCCAGTAATGATTTTTGGCTCACGGTTAACCATACTCCTCCATCCACGTTATGTTTAGGTTGATTTAACATGTATTTAAAGGCAGAATCTTGGTGGGGAAGGAGTAATCTGTTCTCCTGTGCATTCCTTCATTCATATCTGCGTGCATTAATACCCTGGGGTTCTTTTCTTCCCTTCAGCTGTGTTCCAGATCATCTCTCTGGTAATCTACCCTGTGAAGTACACACAGACCTTCAATCTGCATGCCAATGTCGCTGTCACTTACATCTACAACTGGGCCTATGGCTTCGGGTGGGCAGCCACGATCATCTTGATCGGCTGTGCCTTCTTCTTCTGCTGCCTCCCCAACTACGAAGATGACCTTCTGGGCAACGCCAAGCCCAGGTACTTCTACACATCTGCCTGATATGGGGAAGGAGTGGAGGAAAGCTGCGCTGCCAACATGGACCAGAGGAGGATGCTGTTCTCCAGCCCACTTGGAAGCTATGTTTTGGTTGCGTTCCTATGATTAAACTAGTCAAAAGTGCTAAGATAATTTGGGAGAAAAAACTTTTCAAATAGTGTTATAGTTTCATATTCATCTTTGATATGTTTTGTGGAGTGCAAAAGACTTGTTTTGCTAGTTACTAAGGCAATATTTCCTTACATCTCTCTGTAACATGCTATATTTGTAAAAACCATATAAACACAAACTTAATAAGGTGGGAAGGAGATGGCTTCTGAGATTTAATGGTCATATCAAGTTTTTGTTTTTTCCCATATAGGATGGACTGTTTATATAAGGGCTAAGGAAGAGAAGGGAGATGTTGGTAAAAATTATCAGCGACCAAACCTTCAAAAGAAAAGCAAAACAAAAAAATACATTTTTCCAAGTCTTCAGCTATTCAAAGAAGTAAAATAATTTCCTAGGTGCATATCATTTGGAAGAATTTCTAATTAATATCCTGAATATTAAGCTTTGCCTTGACTTGATGTGTTATCAAGGAAAGTATTATTTCATGAGTGAAGCAAGTTTTAGTAGGAAAAAACTCTTTAGTAGTGAAATGTTGAAATGAAAATTGCTCTTTTAAAGTAGTTTATAGAGTTAGGGTGTGGGAAAACGCTATATTAATACATTGATACTTGTGTCTATATGTTTAGTACCAATATAGACTGGACTGAAAGGTGGACTGGGTCTAATTCATTGTGATTGATGAATCAGATTAGGTCATGTTGTGAAGCCTTAGGAGGTCGTTGCTATCACAGAAGTGCCATTAAAACAGCCCGGGGAGAAGAAATGGCTTGGATTTTTCATCACCAGTTTAACTGGGCTGTAATCATACAGACACAGCTCTGATAGATTTTAACTGTAACAGAAACCAAAATATAGTTAAAAACTTGGTCTTCCTGGGTAAACAGACTTAAAAGGATATAAAACATACAACAGGAGAACTCAGGGATGTGAGTTTCTCTGAATATATTTTGGCTAGATTACTGGGTTTTTAAAAACGATTTATACTGACATAATGATAACCAACTCATTTTATATATCAAATTATTGTTTTGTAAGTTGCAGCATAAGCAATTGCAGTTTTCATTGTGAATTTTCCCCAATAAACCAGGTTTCAAATCTTGTATCCGGTTTGTAGTTTTTTTGTTGTTGTTGCTAATTATCTATTTTACAGAAGGGAATTTTTAAAAAATGCTATGAGTGGGTAAGAACATTAGATAAAATAAAAAAGTTGCTTTTTCTCAGTTTTAGGCCCCTTGCTCCTTTCAGGTGCTCACTTATAATTTTTGAACTATTAGTGAATCTGGGAGTCAACTCTCTGAGCTTTTCCCTCAATGAACGTATAACCCATGAACAGACATCAGATAACACTTATCCAGTGCTGCTAGCAGAAAGAAACAGACTCGGATTTCTGGTAGGTTCTGACACCCAGGGAAGATTTGCGGGGCAGAGCTGAAGGTTCATATGACCCTCTCTCATCATCTGTGCACGGCCCCCTCTTTGTGGTGGGTCCTCTTCCACTCAGGAAGAGGAGGTAGTGAGTGGTCCACTTCTTTTTCCTTGCCTACCTTCCCTTCAATGTTTTTTCCCACCAGAGGTCATAAATTAATTCTACAACGGTGTACGAAAGTGAGAAGGGTTTCAGAGTGCCAGGTGGAAGAATGGATGCCCTCTGTGCGTCTGTTGACTAGTTGATCCTCGACCATAGATTTTCCTCTTTCGCCTTTCAAAGTATGCAGACCTTTTTCCATCATGAATTTAAAGGAATGTGGTGTGTGTGATTGTGTATGACAAATTTTGGTTTTAAAACTTTACTATTCTTTGACTGCTAGATAATTTAAAATGGTAATTAATAACGTGAAAACTACCATCTGCCAAAAATAATAGCACAGCTTATTCAAGAAGATAATGGATACCGACAGTAGGAAAACCTTGTTTCCTGTTACACACGAAAATGAAACTTCTCTATAACATACACTTTTGTCTTTGAGTTTTTTCTCTTCCAACTTTCTTCTTTCCCTTTTCAGTCAATAACACCCTGCCCATCAGCTGAGTGGAAGCCTTTCACCCTGGAAGATTTGCGACAAGATACACTGTCATTACTTTGCTGAATGAAATGTTCCATTTCCTTCCGCCCTGTTCAAGTGCAGAATTTCCCATGCCTTCTTGGTCCAGAATCACCAGAACAGATACTTTAATGTCATTAGCAGATGGAAGATTCCTGATAATTCTGGAAAGTAATAAAGAATTTGAAAAAGCACCTAAAGACTAACTGGGCATTGCATGAGATGTCCCATGGTAAAGCTGAGGTTGCTTTGTTTCTCTAATTACATTGAGTCCCCACCCTTTAAATAAGCAGGTCTAAGTTCCCAAACAATTATCTTATGTTGACACTGTTAGTAGTTAGATATGCTAAGTGCCATTTACTGTTGAGTGTAACAAAGAAGTAATATGTCACGGTCTTTCAGTTGTCACACGGATAGGTGTGGAGTATAATTAATTTTAGCTTTAGAATTGTATCCTGCAGGACTGGCCACAAAATTTGATAATCTTTCCTCTTTTAAGGAAATGAAAGCAATGGGAGAATATAGCCACCAAAACTTAATTGTGTTGTTTTTTTCCTACAAACTTGGACTGAAAGACATTCTTAGTACTGTAATAAGCCTGGGTGCATAATTGACTTGCCTTGTTTTTCTAGGCTGACCTGAAAGAATGCATTTGAGTCTCATCCCAACTTTGGCTCTTGCTAGCTGTGCAAGATTGGGCAGGTTATTTCCCTAATGGTCTCAGTATTCTTATCTAAAATGATTGCAAATGATCCGTTTTTGTTTAAAGTCTCAGATTTTGAGTGCTTGTATATTTGCTCATTTGATAATCCACCCAATCTTGGGAAAGGGAAAAAGGATAAAGTGAAGCAATTTTTTTTTGATGCTTTTTTTGCAAATTGTTTTTCATAATAGAGACAACGATTAAAATCACCCTGATACTGTGACAGAATTTTTTCTCTAATAAAAAATCAAAGAATATTCCTTGTGGTGGAAGAACTGCTAAATAAGTAACTATCAATTCTATCAGAAGCATCAGTAACCCTAGAGCCAAGTAAAACAACTTTATTTGTATTTCAGGAGGCTTCTGATTCAAGAGGGTGGAGTGGATTCTTAAACATGTCTCTTCTGAACAGCTAAACAAAAACTATAGAATAGTAAACAGTTCAGAGGGAATGGATCTGTAACAGAAGAGGCATCCACTAGCTGACCAGAGATTTTTGTCAAATTTCTGGACGATGAAAAATGAGTGACATTGCCCATAGCCCAGGGAAGCTGCCACCCTCAACAAACCCAAGTTTGTAGGGAAGTGACAGCTGTGCTTTTTGGTAAGTGCCAAAGGGGTGCCACGCTTGGAGTTGGCCAGGGGAGAGAGTAGGAATGGAAGGGAGGGGGTGGGAATTGAGGGAGTTGGTTAGAGGTCTCCTCTCAGACATTTACCAGTAGGTTGGACCTGACTCTGGGACAGCAGGCTTAACTAAGGTGTTTCTCTGATGTAAAACCCAGTGGTGATGATCAGGCTGACTAATTAGATGCTCTGTCCTAAAGGCTACCCATATACTACCCTGTATAAACCTCCCCTTGACCCTCTCATATGGATCCAATTATTCTTATTTGTTCAGAGAAGAAATGGAAGCGTAGGAACAGTAAATGACAAGGACAGTAATAATGGACAGGTGTTGGCAGGGTTTGGTAGAGTAGGGCAGGGCACAGTGTTGGCACTGTGTGTGTTCCCAGCCCTGCCTTGCTCCTCCTGTTGGTGTGGGGCCCTCAATCTCTTCCACTTCATAGGCAGCGTCTACCTGGCTAGTGTGTTTGGGACATCTTACAAAGGAGAAGTATGGGTAAGGTGAAGGGCCGAAAGTGGGACCAGGCCTGTAGGGTCTGGCTGTCTGTGGAGAGGTGGGAGCGAGTGAGGCAGCTGAAATCAATGAAGGGGAAAAAATGAAAAGGAGACTTTAAAAATCTACCTCCAGGACCTTCATACTTCACTGTTTGAGAAATGTTCATGTTGCTTTAAAATGATTTTTCATTATCACCTATCTACTTTTGGAGCACTTCTCTGTGACTGGACCATGTGAGTCATTACTTTGTAAGCATTACATATCTAAGTCCATTTCCAAACCATCCCAGGGGTGTGGTGAAACGAGAGGGTCCAGTCTCAATTTGGAGACCTGATGGAGAGGGTTTCTTAAATAAAACTGCAGTACAGCTTTCTTAAATATTTACTGTTAGCCTTTCTTAAATGAATGCTATTCATTTATTCTATTATATGGTCCTAATGAAGTTCAATTTTGTTTTAGACAGAATCATCCATATACTGTATAAAAAATTTGTGAGTATTAATTATGGTTTATAGAGTATTATGATGTTTGTGTTGATTAAAGAAACATCCTGTGAACAAAGGGATATCCACAATAAAACCAAGTACACTGATAGGCACAGCACAGCCAATTCTGTGGGCTTGGGTAATATTATAGGAGATTCACTACAGAAGTAGAAACATATGGAAGGAGGACTCCTTTTGTTTCTTGCATCATTGTGTTAATTCTTTTTCACCCAAGTTCTCTAAGCAGAGGAAGGTGAATGCATAACCTTCACGTTATAATTTTTTATACAATGTCTACACAGAAATATAGCCATGCTTGTTTTAATATAAACATGTTTTAAAGTCCATCATTTAACCCTTGAGTCCCACCCTACAATCCCCCCTTTAAACTCCCTCTTTTTTTCCTCATTCTTAGGCAAGTTGTTTTTGCACCAGATTTTTAAAAACAGGTCTACTGGGTCCAAAAGGTCGTTTTATCTTTCTTGTGTAGAATGGTTTTGGAAATCTCTTTGGAGTAATTTCAATTAGTATGAAAAAAGGATGACTGTGGGTGTCTCTTAGCCACATCCCGAGTGGATGAGAAAAGGGTTAACTGGTGGAGGATGAGGTTGGCTGCTTTTCAATCTATTACCCAAAAACTTACCTATTCAATAAACACACAAAAGACAATACTCCTTTTAAATGAGAGGGGGTGTGCTGATTCTGACCATACCAGCTCTGGCTTCTACAACAACCTGGAGTAGCCTAACTCTCTTTTGTTTATAGACACACAGGTAAAGGGGGCAAGACTGGGAGGAGCCTCTTCCATGATGGACAGGATAGGGTGGAGCTAGGGGAGCCATTCTGTTAGGGGAACTAGACAGGGAACCATGTGATTCTGCTAGAGAAGGATGGCTTCCCACAGATGACTCCACACAAGAATATCGCACTCAAACCTGCAGAGAGCTGGTCACAGAACTGCTGCCAGTACTCAGCGAGGGGCAGGAGCAGAGGGAGAAGAGAAGCTGGGGTGAATGGAGTCAGTTCCAATCCCCCCTTTAAACTCCCTCTTCTTTTCCTCATTCTTAGGCAAGTTGTTTTTGCACCAGATTTTTAAAAACAGGTCTACTGGGTCCAAAAGGTCGTTTTATCTTTCTTGTGTAGAATGGTTTTGGATTTTAGAATTTCTGTAGACCTGCTGGGCTTGAGACCATGATTTGATGTTGATTCTTTTACCTTCTGAGACGATTCTTAGGTGAGGTTGGCAAGCCTGGATCCAGGGTACAGCGCACATTGTTCTCCAATTTCGCAATTCTGGGAAGTATCTGGGTGTGTGTTCTGGGTGTGGCAGAGATGAGTATAATGCACCTCAGGTGTGGGAAAGACAGGCAAAGGGAAACTGAAGAGGTTCATATCATTACATTGATGATCTTCCACTTGCACTATCCTGTGCTCACTGTTAAGAACTTTGTCTCCTTAGCTGTAGAAATAAATAGGAAAACTCGGAAGTGTGTGTGTGTGTGTGTGTGTGTGTGTGTAAGATAGTTCTCTGGTGAAGAAAAGGAATCTTGTTGATTTAATGGCCTAAGATTGTCTTAGTGATAATGAGTCATCAAATAATCATAATAGATGGTTGTATAATGTTTTGCCCAGCCAGTTTTTCCAGTTCAAAGACATGGATAATTAACCAGCTATTAGCAACGGGTTTTGATTAAGTTAGTTTTAAGAAGGAACACTTAAATTTGAAATTGAAACTTTGAATTTAATTACTAAAAGTAAATTGCTGAATGAGAAAGCAAGTCCCATGTGAAAATTCCGTATTCCTGCTTTTTTTTTTCTTCTTCTTTTTCTTGTTCCTTGGTAGATATTCTTAAATTAAAATGCTCCAGTGAAAATTTATATTTCCAAATGCCACCCCACCCAGTTTATTAAGTCAAGCAACACTTCAATGCCTAACCCTTTCTATAGGAGGGGAAAAAAAAAGATAATCTGGTTTCAGGGCAGATAGAGATGATTGATAAAAACTAAAATACATTTAGGAAGCTGGCATTTACTATGTCATAAGAATAAAATACTTTTTTGAAGATATATGGTTTTTAGAAGTTGGATACAATAAGATTAGAGCCATTGACGTGATAAAATGAATTCCTGCATATCCCTAACAAAAAAAAAAAATGCTTTTTGTGTCAGAATAGCACATTTGCCATACTGGACAGACAGACACCTCCTGGTCCTCACTCTAGAACGATTGTGTAGACAGAGCTGCTGTGACTTAGGAGAATGTGACTCTTCCATTGGGTTGATGCAGCCTTCCACCAAGAGCACCCTGGGATGGGTTCTGGGTACCCATGTACAGAACACAGCCCCACAGACCTACCTGTCAGCCTTAGCTGTGAGATAGGACATCCAGACACCAAAGTGGATCCATCCTCAGTGCCAAGAGAAACTTTGGTAGGGCTGAAAATTACTGGGATCATTTTGGTAAGTCAGTTGAGTCTCTTCCCCTCTCTGCCCCACAGTCCATGCTCGCTTCCCTCAAATTTTCTTCTCTGAGGTTCAGAAACAGAGGCATCTATCACTCTTTCCCACTCTCCAATTTACATCTCTGATGGATAAAGTGAATATTTGGAAATGTTGCAATTTAAAGTCTAAGCAGAGTCAAATGATATCTGGCTTTTCCTATTCATATATGCTGTCAATACACAGGAATTCATGTTGAACTGGGCCATATCAAAAAAATGAAATGTCACACTGAAGTTCCTTGACTGAGAAAGTTACTTTGGTGCTTCTTGCCTGCCCAGATTATCAAAAGACTTTCACTGCAACTGGCTAATTATTAGCCAAATTGCCCAGTGAGGTTTTCTGGGAATCTCTGGGGGGAGTGTCTCTTGAGTTTTGCCTACCGATTCCAGCCTCAACCCATGGTCAAGCTGAGGTGCTGGAGGGAAAACCACTTCGGGAGGACAGCTTGCTTCCAACCCGCCATCTGTCATCTCAGCAGCTTGTGTGGCACCATGGGGCTATGTATAAACCGTGTCTGGTTGTTCACATTCTTTTCTTGTTTTGTTTTAAGAAGAGGTTAGCAACACACGGTGTAATCCCAGGGCTGCTTTTGGAAGAGATGAGGAATGGGAGAATTAAGCACAAGGCACCTGGGTTCTCACCAAGGTAGCCTGGTTCTACAGTCTATTAGCAGAGTCTATTAGGTGAGACAGGCTCTCTTGGGGCCCTGTGTTTAGTTTGGTAACAGTCATGTTTTTCTCAACCTTGTGGGTGAGTCATCACAGGCTGAGTTAGGACTGGCAAACAAGGGCAGACAAATTCTAAACCACAGAACTTTCCCTGAAACACCAATCGACACCCAGCAAAGTTCCAAAAATAGCCAAAATGAAAACTTGAAGATTTGTATGGCTTATATTCAGTGCCAACTTGGCATTTAAATAGACTTCTCATTTATAGGAGTTAACTGATAGGAAACATCATTTTCTTTTGAATTCTACAAATGCCTATAAGACTTCTGTAAAAAAAAAAAAGCTACCATATAGAAATATAATCTAGTATTTTCAATAATAAGAGGAAATATCAGATTTTCCCCAGAGAAATGTGTACCAAAGATCATAACAGATAAAAATAATTCATGCTTCTGATGTTAATAGATGTTACTCAAAACAATTCTATGCTAAGGAATAAAATGATATCAGTAATATCGGCTATTACTGTGTGCCAGCCTTATTTCACTTGACCTTAACCAACCCCACTGGGTACATTATTATTGTCATTTTAGAGCTAGGGATACCGAAGTGTAGGGAGGTTAGAAACTTTCAAAGTAAATACGGGGCCATGGAACAATGCCCGTCTGCCACAGTTCACCACTGCTGGCTTTGCCTAGGTCATCTCTGCCCCACACTGAGGAGGCTCAGACATGGATGTTTCAATGCAGTTGTGGGCCATTGTCTCTAATGTACAATTAAAAATCGGAGGTTTAGCAAAACCAAATACAGTCCCCATAGCTATAGCTGATACTGAGACTTTAATTGATCTTTTATAATAGCAACTATATTCCCTTGTAATAATTAAGGTCAATGAAGCCCATGGATATATTTACTCGTTGTTGCCCTGCAGGTCATGAGGAACCCAAAATGACCAGAGGCAATAACTTTAGATTCAGTGGAACCCTCATTATGCCCCCCTGGCTGATTCATTTCTGCCAAAATTACAGACTAGTTCCAGAGGCAAAAATTGCCCCAAATAAGACTGGGGGTGATGATACAGGAGGTTGATCCCCAGCTCTGAGGGTAGTTGTCTGGGAGCTGGTCCCTTAGCTGAGCTGAAGAGGTGGTTTTCATGTTTTTTTAGTCTTATGGCTCCTGGGAGACTCAGTACATGAAAAGGCCAGTGGATCCCATGGCTTTGGGTTATCATCGCACCTCGCCTCCCTGAGTTTAAGGAATTACATAGGATCTCATGCCGATAACTCAAGAACACTGCAGTCCTTAGAGAAAGGACTTGTGGATGCAGCAGTTGCAAAATTTACCACTACCCACTTAGGGGCCCCAGTGGAGCCAGAGAATGACACTGATTTCAATTAATAGCAGGTATCTGTATATACAGCATACAAGTATAACGTAAGTCTTGTGTGATACAGGAGACTCATAAGGACAAACAGACCCAAAGAGCTGAGAAAACCTAAATACTTGTATACTAGTTTGAAGAAAGAAGGGCAATTATGGAAAAGTTACCTGGGGAGGCTAAAGGAAGGTAAGAATTATTTTAACAAGGTCTATTGGTACCGAATTCTCTTGGCTCTCGCTTCCTCTCAGGAATGTTTCTCTTCTCCCGATACAGGGAGAACATCTTTCCAGGGAGTTTTTAATCTCCCATTTTCAAGAAGAAAATGGGAGATTAAAATGCCCTTTTATATCTGTTGTTTTTCAAGTACCTTTAACTCAAAATAATTCTTATGCCAAAGAGGCATATTTTGGGGGAGTATATTCCACTCATCCTCAGAGAGGCACTGTGGACAGGGAAGGGAAACTGAAATAACCTGGACATGACAGGATGAAGCATTGTACCGTCCAGGATGAAAGATTCTGAAGAAACCAACTTGTTTCCAAGTGGGTGGCTAACAGGCACACCTTCAATATGTTGTAGGGTTAGTTCCATTCCACCACCATAAAGTTACCTGCAGGGGTAACGTCCAGCAAGGATGAGGGAAGGGTTAATTGCTGGAGAATGATGCTGGCTATAAATCAATTAATTTCCCATAAACTTATCTAATCAATAAACACACAAGAGCCAATACTCTTTTCAAACGGGAGAGAGTATGGCAGGTTGGGTCATACCAGATCTGGCCTCTAACAACATGGGCTAGCTCACCTCTCCTTTATTTTATAGTCACACAGGTAAAGGGGGCCAGATGGGGAGGGGCTTCTTCTGTGATGAACAGGATGGGGTGGAGTTAGGGGAGCCATTTGTTTAGGGAACTATCATATCAATCAGATGGTAAGCCACTCCCACACAGGGCCACTTGCTCTCAGGCTACCTGGAACAGTCTACCATGGTTGCCAGTTCCTGGGAGTCAGGCCTCTGTATCCCATGGCTGAACCAAATCAGATTCTATTAGATATGGACAGCTCTCCATGGTTACCATTGAAATATGCAAGTTGCATAAATGTTTTGGTTTTCCAGTACATATAAAAGCTATATTTACACTATACTATGATCTATGAAGTGCGCAATAGCATTGTGTCTAAAAGAACAATATATATACCTTAATTTAAAATACCCCATAGGACCATATGCAAATTTATGATTATACAAATGGTATGCCTTTAACCCATGTACAAACAGACAAACAACATGTATCCCATTTGTTTACAATAAAAAAAAAAATACCCCATAGGGCTCAGTGATAGAGCACTTACCTACTTACCTAGGATGCTTGAGAATCTGGGTACGAACCCTAGAACTGTAAAAAAGTTTAAAAAAAATTTCATTACTAAAGAGGCTAACAATAAACTGAGGCTTTAGTAAGTCATTTTTTTTTTTTTTTTTTTGGTCATAGAGAGTCTTACCTTAATGTGTGTGGCTGCTCATTGAAGGTTGGGGTAGCTGTGGCAATTTCTTAAGATAACAACAAAACTTGCTATGTTGATTGATTCCTCCCTTTCATGAAAATGTTCTCTGTAGCAGCTACAATAACAAAACCTGCATGGTACTGGCATAAACAGAGCCATATAGACCAATGGTACAGAATAGAAGACACAGATACAAACCCACACTGATACAATCATCTGATCTTTGACAAAGGTGCCAAAAACATACATTGGAGAAAAGCCTTTTAAACAAATGGTGCTGGGAAAACTGATTATCCATATGTAGAAGAATAAAACTAGACCTTTATCTCTCACCCTGCACAAATGTTAATTCAAAATGGATCAAAGACCTCAGAATTAGGCCCAAACTACACAACTCCTAGAAGAAAACATAGGGCTAACACTCTAGCTTTTAAGCACAGGCAATAACTTTCTTAATAGGACCCCTGAGTTCAGGAAATAATGCCAAGAGGTTATAAATGAGATGGCATCAAATTCAAAAGATTCTGTACAGCAAAGAAAACAACTAGAAGTGTGAAGAGAGAACCCAAAGAATGGGAGAAAATCTTTGCTAGTTACTCTTCTGACAGAGGATTCATATCTAGAATATATAAAGAACTCACAAATTTTTACACCAAAAATTCAAATAATTAACAAAAGAACAAAGGAATTAAAAGACACTCTCAAAAGAGAAAATACAAATAGCCAACAAATACATGAAAAATGTTCAACATCATTAGCAATCAGGGAAATAAAAATCAAAACTACACTGAGATTTCATCTCATACCAGTCAGAATGACAGTCATCAAGAATATAAATGATTAGAAATGCTGGAGTAATATGGGGCAAAAGGAACACTTTTACACTGTTAGTGGGATTGTAAATTAGTATAACTGCTATGGAAATCAGTATGGAGGTTCCTCAAAAGATTGGGCATTGAACCACCATATGACCCAGCTATACTACTTCTCAGTATTTACCCTGAAGAATTAAAGTCATCTTACTCAGTGACCCATGCATGCCCATATTTATAGCAGCACAATTCACAATAGCCAAACCATGGGACTAGTCTAGGTGTCCATAGACAGATGAATGAATAAAGAAAATGTGGTATATATACACAAGGAAGTTTTATTCAGTCATAAAGAAACATGAAATTGTAGCATGTGCAGGAAAATAGATGAACCAAAGACTATCATGTTAAGTTAAATAAGTCAAACTCAGAAAGAAGGTTAAGGATTATATGTTTTCTCTCACGTAGAAACTAGAGAAGAAAAAGTAAAAAAAGTTGGGAATGGATCTTCTAAAAGTCAAAGGGAGATCAGCAGGGGAAAGGGATCAAAGGATGAGGGACAGGAAGCAGGGCGGGGGGTGGAATACTGGGGAGCAATACTGGCCAAACTATATTGTTATATTGTGTGCTTGTATGAATATATAACAACAAATCCCATCAATATGTACAACTATAATGTACCAATAAAAAATGTGGGGAAACGTTTTTCTGTAGAATGTGATGCAATTTGATAGCATTTTAACTACAGTGAAAATTTCTGAATTGGAGTCAACTCTCTCAAATCCTGACCCTGCTTCATCAGTCAAAATATTCTAAATCATTCATTGTCACTTCGAGGATGTCTTCAGCACGTTCATCAAGGTGTAGATTCCATCTCAATACATCACTTTCTTTTGCTCATCCATAAGAACTGATTTCTTATCCATTGAAATATTATTAGATTACAGCAATTCAGTCACATCTTCAGGCCCCACTTCCAATTCTATTTCTCTTGTTATTTCTATCACATCTACAGTTACTTTTCCACTAAAATCTTGACAAAAGTCATCCATGAGGAGTGAAAATTGGAATCAATTTTTCCAAACTCCTGTGAATGCTGATATTTTGACCTTCTCCCATGCATTGTGAATGTTCTTATGGCATCCAGAATGGCAAATCCTTTCCAGAAAGTTTTCAGTTTACTCCGAAGGTTTTCAATTTACATCCAGCTGAGGAACCATTATGGCAGCCATAGCCTTATGAAATGTATTTTCTTAAATAATAAGACTTGAAAGTTGAAATCACTCCTTGTCCCATGGGATGCAAAAGGATCCTACTGTGTTATCAGACATGGAAACAACATTGACCTCATTAAGCACCTCCATCAGAGCTCCTGGGTGACCAGACGCATTGTCAATGAGCAGTAATATTTTCAAAGGAATCTGATTTCAAAGCAGTGGGTCTCAACAGTGAACTTAAAATATTCAATAAACCATATTACAAATAGATATGCTGTCACCTGGACTCTGTTTTTAATTTATGGAGAACAAGTAGGGCAGATTTAGTAGCAATCTTAAGGGCCCTAGGGCTCTCAGAATAGTAAAAGAGCACTGGCTTCAACTTAAAGCCACCAGGCGCATTAGCCCATAACAAGAGAGTCAGCCTGGCCTGTGAGGCTTTGAAGTCAGGTATGGGCATCTTCTAGATGCCAGCTTCCTACAGTGAGAAGCTGGACTGTTTTGCCTACAATGAGAAGCTGGGACATCTTCATCATTTCTCTTAGCTAGATCTGGGTACCAGGCTAAATTAGCACTGTCTGCTTCCCATTGCACTTTCTTTTCTTGCCTTAACCTCAGAAACCAACATCTGCTAGCTTCAAACTTTTCTCCTGTAGCTTCTTCACCTCTCTTAGCCCTCACAGAATTTGGGCAAGTTAGGGCTTTGCCTTGAATTGGGCTCTGACTTAAGAGAATGTTGTGATTGGCTTGATCTTCTGTCTGAACCACTGAAACTTTTTCCATATCAGCAATAGACTGTTTCACTTTCATATCATTCATGTATTCACTAGACTAGCACTTTTAATTTCCTTTAAGAATTTTCCTTTGCAGTCACAATTTGGTTGACTGGCATACGTAGACAACCTTTTGTTCTATCTCAGCTTTCAATATGCCTTCGTCACTAAGCTTAGTCAATTATAACTTTTGATTTAAAGGGAAAGATATGTGACTTTCACTTGAACACTTACAGGTCATTATAGGATTATTGATGGACCTAATTTGAATATCATTGCATCTCAGGGAATAGGGCAACCCGAGAAGATAGAGGAACGGTCAGAGCACACACAACATTAAGTTTGTCTTACATGGGCATGGTTGGTGGCACCCCAAAACAACCGCAATAGGAATATCAGGGATCTCTGATCAGAAATCACCATAACAGATTTAATAATGAGAAAGTCTGAAATACTGCAAGAATTACCAAAAGGGGACACAAAGTTGTATTAAAAAACTGCTTTGAGATTAGCTTGATATGAGAGTGCCATGAACCTTCAATGTATTAAAAAAAATCTGTAAAGTGCACTGTAGCAAAATGCAGTAAAAGGAGGTAATCCTGTCATGTTTTGAGGGTGGTTTGTTCCACTAAACCATTCTCAAGGCCTACTTCCATATATGTTCCCTCAGTTCTTGCCAGACGTCTTAGCCAGCTCTTTCTCTGGGTAAGCTATTTTTCTTCCTGTATGGTGGACTCTACTGCCCCATTCAGAATATTCCGAAGGCTTGCCCTGCCATTGACCTAGAAGCAACAAGGAAGGGAGCAGCAAGAAAGACACACACATCAGGTTACGCCTTGGCATGGTTCCAGGCAATGAGGGTTTTTTTTTTTTTTTTTTTTTTTTTTTTTCATTATAAGGGAGGAGGCCATTCTGCCAGCCTGGAGCTTTTGTTCAGTGTCCTCAATCCCTGTATTAGTTTAACTCCTTCCCTACTGGGGCCTAATTCTTAACTTGCGTGACCTCCCGGGACTGCACCTTCAGCCTCCTTTGTCGGTCTGTCATTCTTATATCAAACACTATCCCTGATTTTCACCAGATGGCCCTCCAGCTGCAGGAGGTAAGACTCTCCTTAAATGCTTTCAGGGAGGACCTCTGGCTTTCATGGAGTGCCCAGTGAGTTGACAGTTGGTTGAAAAGAGCATTTTGTTTGCTTTCCTCAATAATTTCACAATCCTTACCATTGCCATTGCCATTGCCATTGCCCCGTATATTTCAAGTGCTGTACAGATCCTGAGCCAGAGATTCCTCCTCCATCCCAACTCACCCAAGCTGAACACAGTAGTGACTGCAGTGCCACAGCCCGCCCGGAGTAATCACAGCTGCACTTACTGCCACCGCGGCAGCTCTGTGGCCATCTAACTCCACTGCGCCAATTGCAGGATCCATCCTGAGATCACTTCTGGAACCACTCAGTTCATTTTCCCCCAAAAGCAGAACCTGAGGCAAGGTTAGAATCTGGACACAGGTAGTATTTGGGAGGAGATCCCAGGAATCCCAGATGCGGAAGTGAGGAAAGTGATACAGGAAAGGGAGAAAAGTCGTAGAGTGTATGTAAAAGAGCTGGTTGCTACTGTGGGCAACTGGGGCTCAGTCTTGCTCTGGAGCTTCTAGAACTGTCCTGCAAGAGATGCAGAGGCCAGAGTACTTACCGACTGACCTCTGCCCCTTATTGGTTGAGGGTTCTCTTTGGGCATGACCTTCTCAGCACTTCAGTGGGGTCCTGTTCATGAGCTAAGCAAGGTGCCCAAATCTCTCCAGCAAAGAGGAAGAGAGACACAGGTGCTTGGAGTGGGGGTAGTGATTGTCACCTCAGCTTTGGGGAATTCAAAGTAAATCGAAAACCTTCTGGAAAGGATTTGCCATTCTTGATGCTATTGAGGAGGAGGTCAAAATATCAACATTCACAGGAGTTTGGAAAAAATTGATTCTAACCCTCATGGATGACTTTGAAGGGTTTAGGATTTCAGAGGGGGAAGTAACTGCAGAAGTCATGGAAATGGCAAGAGAACTAGAATGACAAGTGGGACCTGAGGATGCGAGTGAATGGCTATAATCTAATAATCTAATCCTCAATGGCTGAGGAGGTGCAATTTCTGTCTTTTTCATCTCTTTTCTTTATGTTTTACTTTCTTTCCCCTTTTCCATCTCTTGCCTTTCTGCTCTACTGTTGCACTGATTTTTCTCAGTATTTATTTTTTAATCTTTCTGTTGAATCCAAAATTTTTAAGTTTCTAAGAGCTTTTTCATAGTCTCTCATTATTCAGTTTGAAAAATATTATTATCCTATTTTATTTTATGGAAGAAAAATTAGTAATGAGTTTTGATTTTTTTTTTTTTTTTTTTTTTTTGTCTTTTCTTTTTTGGAACCGGGGCTCAAACCCAGGGCTTCGCTGTATGCCAGGCAAAGGCTTGGCCACTAAGCTACATCCCAGTCCAGTAATGAGTTTTTCAAGTTTATTTCTCATCCCTTTTCCTTTGAGCTTCATCTTTCATTTATGTATATGTGTTCATCTCTATTTTTAAATTTTGAGTATTTTCTTGATGTCTGATATTCCTTGGTTATTCATTTATTTTTAAGAGTGAGATACAAAACAAATGAACAAAGAAAGAACCCTCTACGCTGGAAGCTCTATGCATGTCATGTGAGCTTCCCTAGGGCCTCACCTTCAGGTAAGATAGAGACCTGGCTTTTCCATTGAGTGTTCTAAATTGCTGGTGTATTGGGGAGACAAGTTTTCCTGGAGCAGAATCTTCCCATCACTTGCCTGGAAGCAAAGCCCAGTTGTTATTATTTTAGAAGCCAGTGTGAGAACGGGCTGGGAGTTTCATGGTTGAATATATAGACTTGAAGATGCCCCATCTGTTTCCAGCAAATGCCTCTTCTGCCCTCACCTCTGGTTTGTGTCCCATGTCCTCTGGACTCTAGTCTTCTGACAAGGATGGGAAGAGATTGTCACTTGACTGTGTGGTGAGGAAGGGGAACTGGACTTTATGCTTCTTGTGACTGAACCTATCTCCCTGAGTTCCCCACCACCTGAACTCCTGCCTTCAGAGACAGAGTTAAAGTAACTCCCGAGCCCTCTGAAGCAGGAACCAGCTTGCTTCTCACTGGCTTACTTACTTCCCTACCCTGCAGCCACTCTAAAGATTAAAAACCCCTTAAAAATTTGAACATGTTCTGACAGACAAATGTCTCAATATATTTTGAAATTAGACCAATTTGATTTCTGTGATCTTATTTTTCCAGATATATTTTTATATACATGCCTACCTACATATTATATGTATATAAAACATATCACATTTAAAATGCATGTCATGTATACATATTTATAAAGACAATGGAAAAACCATGGAATAATACAACCAATCTAGACAACTGTTACCTCTGGGAACTGGATTGAGGTATGACTTTCATTATTTAGTTTTTATTCTTTTCTATGGTTTTAAACAAGCATATTTAAACTTTATAATAATTATTATTGATATGGATGTATATAGTTAATAGCAATTGCCAGGTACTAAAAGCAGGCTATAACATAACATACATATCAATTTTATTAAACACATGCACATACACAGAAGGAGAAAATGTATAATTTCTACTTCTGAATAATGAGATAAAGTTTTTTTCTAATAATCTATTTCCATATTTTACATATTTTATGTTTGTTCATTTTTTAATCTATTAATTAATTAATTTTATTGTTTGTTCTATTTAGTGATACATGACAGCAGAATGAATTTTGATTCATTGTATACTAATGGAGTACAACTTTTCATTTCTCTGGTTGTACACAAAGTAGATTCAAACCATTCGTGTAATCATACATGTATATAGGATAATGATGTTTGTCTCATTCCACCATCTTCCTTTACCCACCCTCTCCCCTCCCCTCATTTCCCTCTACACAATCCATCATTCCTCCTTTCTTCCCTTATCCCTCCCCCCAACCCCCCCCATTATGTATCAGCATCCACTTACCAGAGAAAACATTCTGCCTTTGTTTTTTTGGGATTGGCTTATCTCACTTAGCATGATATTCTCCAACTCCATTAATTTACCTGCAAATGCCAAAATTTTATCCTATATGACTGAATAATATTCCATTTTGTATATATACCACAGTTTCTTTATCCATTCATCTATTGAAGGGCATCTACATTGGTTCCACAAACTAGCTATTATGAATTGAGCAGCTATAAACATTGATGTGGCTGAGCTACTATAGTATGTTGATTTGGCCTTTGGGTATAGGCCAAGGAGTAGAATAGCTGGATCAAATGGTGGTTCCATTTCAGGTTTTCTAAGGAATCTCTGTACTGCTTACCAGAGTGGTTGCACCAATTTGCACTCCCACCAGCAATGTGTGAGTATACCTTTTTCCCCACATCCTCGCCAATATGTATTGTTGCTTGAATTCTTGATAATAGCCATTCTTATTGGAGTGAGATGAAATCTTAGGGTAGTTTTGATTTGCATTTCTCTAATTACTAGAGATGTTGAATTTTTTTTTCATATATGTATTGATTGCTTGTATTTCTTCTGTGAGGCATCTGCCCAGTTCCTTAGCCCATTTATTGATTGGGTTATTTGTATTCTTGGTGTAAAGTTTTTTGAGTTCTTTATAAATTCTGGATATCAGTGCTCTATCTCAAGTGCGTGTGGTAAATGTGGTAAAGATTTTCTCCCACTCTGTAGACTGTCTTTTCACATTATTGATTGCTTCCTTTGCTGAGAAAATGCTTTTCAATTTGAATCCATCCCATTTATTGATTCTTGTTTTTATTTCTTGCACTTTGGGAGTCTTGTTAAGGAAGTCTGGTCCTAAGCTGGCATGAGGAAGATTTGGGTCTACTTTTTCTTGTATTTGGGGCAGGGTCTCTGGTCTAATTCCTAGGTCCTTGATCCATTTTGAGTTGAGTTTTGTGCAGGGTGAGAGAAAGGGGCTTAATTTCATTTGACTGCATATAGATTTTTAGTTTTCCCAGCACCATTTGTTGAAGAGGCTATCTATTATCCGTTGTATGTTTGGGCACATTTGTGTAGTATGAGGTGATTGTATTTATGTGGGTTGTCTCTGTATCTTCTATTCTGTACCTTCTATTCTGTATTGGTCTACCTGCCTATTTTGGTGCCAATACCATGCCGTTTTTGTTACTGTTGTTCTGTAGTGTAGTTTAAGGTCTGGTACTGTGATAACCTCCTGCTTCACTCTTCCTGCTAAGGATTGATTTGGCTATTCTGGGTTTCTTATTTTTCCAACTGAATTTCATGATTGCTTTCTCTAGTTCTATGAGGAATGTCACTGCAATTTTAATTGGAATTGCATTGAATCTGTATAGTGCTTTTGGTAGTATGGCAGACAATATTAATTATGCCTATCCAAGATATGCTTGCTCATTTTAACTTTATAATCAGAACATATTTATTACACACTTTCTTTGCAACAGGTGCTACTCCAGGCACTGAAAATTGAGAGAGAAAGAAAATGAAATTCTTACTCCAATGAAATGATAATCTGTGGGTGAAGACAATCAGCCAACAAATCAAATAAATATGATAATTTTAAACTGGGGCAAGTGATATTTAAAGGACAATTTGGGTAATGGAAGAGATAATGGAGTTAGGTGTCTTTTTGCTGACTGGGAAGCTCTCTAAGAAGGTGACATTTGAATTGGGAAAGGAAGGTTGAGGAGGAGAGAATCATGAGAAAATTTCAGAAGAGTGTGCTTGGCAGAAGGAACAGCAAGATGGGGACAAATATGGCATGCCTGAGGAAGAGAAAGAATGCCACTATAGCTAGGATGTAATGAATGGGGAGAAAATGGTAGGACGTGAGTTCAGTGAGACAGTCAAATGCTGAATGATACAGATTTTAGGTTTTATTCTACTTGCAATGGGAAGCATTGAACGGTGCTGGGGAATTATCTAATTTATACTTTCAGAATATCAAATGTTTGGATAATTTTTTAAACCAAGGAAATAGCAGAGTAAAAAAAGCCAGTTACTAGTCTATGAATTCATTCTGTGTTCTCTGGTGAAGCATTTCATCTCTATGGATTTAAATTTATTTCTCTGTAAAACTGGAGATAATAAACACTGAGGATGTGTGGAGGAACTAATGATTGGTGTATAGACAGAGAGTCTCCATTATTTTTGGGGCTGCCTCTGGAGCCAAGAGTAGGACACACCCATCACCTAAACTGCAGAAGGAGCTGTCCATCTTGGAGATGTTGCTGATGAGTCTCTTTCTGTCTTTTACACATCCTGGAGCAAAATGTCACCACACCAAGCTTCCTTGTTCCCAGTTACTCATTATCAATTCATTCTCCTGAGGAACATGGAAGAACCCTGGATGAAAATAGCTCAACTTTAGCTGTATCTATTAAGATAATTGAAACAACATACCTCCTACTCATTCATGAGTCAAATGACAGTCATTGTTTTGTTCTATTATGTACTTTGCCTTAAAATCATAATGCCTTACACAGAGGTCAGAAAATTTAATCCCTTTGATTAATTTCATGTAATCATTCAGCTTAATAAGAACGGGCAAACTATTCTTAGAGTAATAAGAAATACCCTCCATGAAAGACTGCACTATAGCATTATAGTGATCAATTTGTGTGCTGAGGCCCAATGAAGTACTCAATCCATCATTGGCTTGCAAACACATTTTTACAAATGCCTGTTTCTTTTGTTATAGTTAATGACATTGAAATGCATACCTAAAAGGTAAAAGAACAACAAATTAATTTAGCATCAGAGAAAGATCTCATGCATGAAATTTAATCATGAATTTTTAAGGAAACCTAGTTGGGGCAAGAAGACATACTGAGACAATGGGCCAAAAAAATCAATCAGATCAATCCAGTGAACAGTGCATATGGTAGATGGATATCTGAATGAACACTAGGAAACTGCCTTCTTGAGGTAGCAACTGTGTTTGAATCTATTTTATGCTAATTTAGTGTTGCCAATTTGTAAATCTCTTTAGAAACTTGCCAAAATTTCTATTCTATTTTTGTATGTACCAAAAGATTGAATAACCTAGAAGAAGTAGAAAAATACCCAGAACCTACAACCTACCAAGACTGAATCATGAATAAATAGAAACCATATGCAGGCCTATAACTAGTAAGGAGAGTGGATCAGTAATCAAAAGCCTCACAACGAAGAAATCTCCAGAATCAGTTGTCTTCACTGGTGAATTCTACCAAATATTTAAAGAAGAATTAACATTAGTCTTCCTTGAACTCTTCCCCCAGCATTATAGAGAACCATAAGCTTTCCAATTCATTCTATGAAGCCAGCATTACCTGACACCAAAGCCAGACAAAGCCGCTACAAGACAACTGTAGATCAATATCCCTGCTGAATAATGGTGCAAAAATCCTTAACAAAATACTAGGAAACTGAATTCAACAGCACATTAACAGGATTACACACAATGACTGACACAAGTTATTTACAATTTATTCTTGGAGTGCTAAGATATTGGAAGATGACATGATCTTATATGTAAAAAACTTTGATGAACCACACATGTATAATCAAGTCAGCAAAATTGTGAAGTCACACAAAAATTCAACACATAAAAATTTATTGTTTTGTATTAATTACAAAAGTAATTCCATTTATAATAGCACATAATAATCTTACAATGAAACTTAAGCAAGGAGAAGAAAGACTTGTACATTGAAAACTATAAAGCATTTCTGAAAAATATTAATGCAGACTCAAATAGATGAAAAGCATCTCATGTTTATGGACTGGAAGGCCTAATATTGTTAAGGTGTCAATACTATCCAAAGTGATCTATGATTCAACACAATCTCTATCAAGAACTCAATGTTTTCAGTTTTTTTCCATTTAGAATGATGTTGGCTGTGGGCTTAGCATAGACAGCCTTTACAATGTTGAGGAATGTTCCTACTCTTCCTATTTTTTCTAGTGTTTTGAGCATGAAGGGGTGATGTATTTCATCAAATGTTTTTTCTCATCTCTTGAAATAATCATATGATTTTTAACTTTAAGTCTATTGATGTGATGAATTACATTTATTGATTTCTGGGTGTTGAACCAACCTTGCATCCCTGGGGTGAACCCCACTTGATCATGGTGAGCTATCATTTTAACATGTTTTTGTATGTGGTTTGCCAGAATTTGGTTAAGGATTTTTGCATCTATGTTCATCAAGGGTATTGGTCTAAAGTTTTCTTTTCTTGATGTGTCTTTGTCTGGTTTTGGTATCAGGGTGATACTGGCTTCATAGAATGAGTTTAGAAGGATTCTCTCCTTTTCTATTTCCTGGAATACTTTGAGGAGTATTGGTGTTAGTTCTTCTTTGAAGGTCTTGTAGAACTCAGGTGAGAATCTCTCTGGTCCCTGGCTCTTCTTGGTTGGTAGGCTTTTGATGACTTTCTATTTCATTGCTTGAAATTGACCAGACTTCCTTAACAAGACTCTTAGAGCACAAGAAATGACAGTAAGAATCAAAAAATGGAATGGATTCAAACTAAAAAGCTTTTTCTCAGCAAAAGACACAATATTGTGAAAAGAGAGCATACAGAGTGGGAGAAAATCTTCCACATGCACTTTGGATAGAGCACTAATATCTAAAATTTATAAAGAACTTAATAAACTTTACACCAAAAAACAAAGAACCCAATCAATAAATGGGCTAAGGAACTGGGGCAGACACTTCACAGAAGAAGAAATACAAGCTATCAATAAATATATGAAAAAAGTATTCGACATCTCTAGTAATTAGAGAAATGCAAATCAAACCTTCCCTAAGATTTCATCTCATTCCAATTAGAATGGCAATTATCAAGAATATAAGCAACAATAGGTGTTGGTGAGGATGGTGCACACATTGCTGGTGGGATTGCAAATTAGTGCAACCACTCTGGAAAGCAGTATGGAGATTCCTTAGAAAACTTGGAATGGACCCACCATTTGATCCAGCTATCCCACTCCTTGGCCTATACCCAAAGGACTTAAAATCAGCATACTACAGTGATGTAGCCACATCAATGTTTATAGCTGCTCAATTCACAATAGCTATATTGTGGAACCAGCCAAGGTTCCCTTCAACAGATGAATGGATAAAGAGACTGTGGTATATACACACAGTGGAATATTACTCAGACATAAAGAAGAATAAAATTATGGCATTTGCAGGTAAGTGGATGGAGCTGGAGAATATCATGCTAAGTGAAATAAGCCAATCCCCAAAAAACCAAAGACCGAATGTTTTCTCTGATAAGTGGATGCTTGTACATAATAGGGTGAGGTGGGTAAGAGAAGAATGGATTAATAATATTAATATAATATTATAATAATATTAATATATTAATATAATATTAACATATTAATAATATTAAAGATTATTAAGATCTAAAACCTTAAAACTCCTAGAAGAAATAAAATACTGGGTCAAATGGTGGTTCCATTCCAGGTTTTCTAAGGAATCTCCACACTGCTTTCCAGAGTGGCTGCACCAATTTGCAATCCCACCAGCAATGTATGAGTGACCCACATCCTCGCCAACACCTATTGTTGCTTGTATTCTTGATAATAGCCATTCTAATTGGGGTGAGATGAAATCTTAGGATAGTTTTGATTTGAACTAGAGATGTTGAACATTTTTTTCATATATCTGTTGATGGCTTGTAAATCCTCTTCTGTGAAGTGTCTACTTAGTTCCTTAGGCCATTTATTAAAGCTCAAGTCAAAAATGGATCAAGGACCCAGGAATTAGACCAGAGACCCTGCACCAAATACAAGAAAAGAGTAGACCCAAATCTTCATCATGTTGGCTTAGGACCAGACTTCCTTAATAAGATTCCCAAAGCACAAGACATAAAAGCAGGACTTAATAAGTAGGATTCAAACTAAAAAGCTTTTTCTCAGCAAAGGAAACAATCAACAATGTGAGAAAAGAACCTACAGAGTGGGAGAAAATCTTTTCCATAAGCACTTCAGATAGAGCACTAATCCCCAGAATTTATAAAGAACTCAAAAAACTTTACAACAAGAATACAAATAGACCAATCAATGGAGAACAATCTTTTTAACAAACTGTGTTGGAAAAACTCAACATCCACATGAAGCTGTACTCTTTCTTAACTTACATCATGTCCAAAAATGACTCAAAGTATATTAAAGATTATTAAGATCTAAAACATTAAAACTCCTAGAAGAAATAAAATACTGGATAAAAGCTTTGCAGCATTGGATTAGGCAACAATTTCTTGGACATGACACCAAAAACACAGGAGGTATAAGCAAAAACAGATAAATGGGACTACATCAAACTAAAAAGTTTTGTGTATCCAAAGACATAATTAATAGAAAAGGCAACCCACAGAATGGGAGAAAATATTTGCAAATCATATATCTGATGAAGAGTTAGTATTCAGAATATATATATAGAAAAAATTGAAAACCAAAACCCAAATAAATCATTTAAAAAATGGGCAAAGGACTTGAATACATTCATTTTCCCCACGATGTCATGCAAGTAACCAACACCATCACCAGTAAAAAGAAAAAGATGAAAAGATGATTAACCTCACTAGTATCTAGGGAAAAATGCAAATCAAAACCCCAGTTCAATACCACCTCTCACTCATTATGTTGATGACTATTTGCAAAAAAGAGGCATACAACAGAAAATAACAAGTGATGGCAAAAGTGTGGAGAAGAACTTAAAATGGTGCAACTGATAGGGCAAACAGTACAGTAGTTCATCAAAAAAATAAAAATAGGGCTGGGGACATAGCTGAGCTGGTAGAGTGCTTGCCTTGCAAACACAAGGCCCTAGGTTCAATCCCCAGCACCACAAAAACAAAAAAACCAAAAAAACAAAAAACATTAAAAATAGACTTCCCACATGATACAGCAATCTTGGCTCTGGGACTATATCTAAAAAAATTGAAAATAAGAATTCAAAGAGGAATTTGCACACCCATGTTCACTGCAGCACTATTTACAACAGGCAACAGGTAGAAGCAACCCAGCGTCCATTAACACCTGAATGGATAAAGAAATGTGGTACCCACATACAATGAAACACTTTTCAGTCTTAAAAGAGAAGGAAATCCTTTTGTGTGCTACAATATGGATGAACCTTGAGGGTATTGTGCTAAGTCAAATAAGCCAGTCACAAGAGACAAATACTGTGAGACTCTACTTATGTGAGGTATCTAGTATAGTCAAATTCACAGGAACAGGAAGTAGATTGGTGGCAGCTATGGGGACCAGAGGGAGGTGGGGATGGGGAGTTGTTTATTGGGTATAGCATTTTAGTTTTGCAAGATGAGAAAAGTTCTGGAGATGTGTTGCACGACACTGTGAAAACACTTTACATTACTGACCTGTGCACTCAAAAAATGGTTATGGTAAATTTTGTGCTGGGTTTTCTTTTTTTTTTTTTTTTTTTTTTAGCTACTTTAAAATATATATTAAACAGAAAAGATGCCATGATTCCTTAAAGTCTAAAAACCAGTACTAAAATTCTAAATACAATTCTCACTTTTTATGCTATCGCTTGCAGATGTGTTGTGTTGCTTTGGCTTATTGCAAATGTGGCCTCTGATCCTTTCCTCTCTGGGGCTTCAGGATAACTGTGGACATGTGACTCTTGAGTCCCTGAAGCATTGCTGAGTCAGGCGCTGGAACATTTAGTTAAGAATGTCTGACATTAGAGAATAATATATGGGAAAAACACAGATGGGGCTATGGGCCTAGATAATCTAGCTTATAGAATAAAGCAAGTTCTGGTTTGAAAAGCTGTTCTTTCTTGTGGAATAAGGGGGAAAGACACACCCTAGCAGGGCTTTGCTTTCTAGCTCCCAGCCTGAGTACATATGGCAGATGCCATCTTATTATCTATTCCCTAAAGAATTGATCCTTGATATTTAGATCCAATTAAAAGATGTCTACAGTAGGATTAGCTTCAGGGATATCTGGGGGGAGATGCAGAAACGCTGTTCTAGAAATCATTTTTTTCAGAGTTAAACTAATCAGAGCCTCATTTTTAAACAGATAAAAGTTACTGGTTTAGTGAAACACACACCATTAATAAAATTTGATAATTAAATCAACTAACAAAATATTTCTACTTGGTATCTTCTCATAGAATATATTTGCTTATTATCTCCCCACTTTGGTTATTATTATTTTATTTTGAAGGTACGTTTCCTGGTTCTAATGTGAGGCCACCCTGATTCTAGTTACTTCCATGGAAGAAACAGGAGGCTAGAGAAAGGGGAAGACTAATTCCTGCACTTGCCATTTGCTAGTCTGTGATATGTTCTTGCCCTTCCCTGGATTATGTGTCCAGCTTCTGCAGGGGGAGCTATCAACCAGGGGAACAATGTGCTGTCATAGCATGGAGAACATTTCCTTTCTTATTTATGGCACAAGACAGATGTATCCATCTTGTTCTTATTGGGAATAACCAGGAAGGTGACTGTCTCAAGGGCCAATATATGGAGTTTCTCCTATGAGCTCCTCTAATTTCAAAAGAAAATACATGTATTTTGTCAAAATATTAATTTTATAATCCTAAACTCTTATTAACAGATGCTAAATGATAGTTAGTCTTCCTTTATAAATATACAACTATGAAAAAAAATGAAATTTTGATAATAAGTCTAAAACTGGTAGTAAAGAACTACAGTCCAGAGGGCTTTCTGGAACCTAATGATTTTGCAATGAGTTCTGGTCTGTGTTGATCATCAGAATTACCTGTGAAACCTTTTCTAAAGTCCCTGGTACTGGACTCCTTGACCTAGGGAATCAGAACCCTAGAAGTGGGGACCAGGAATTATTTTTTAATTTCTTTTAGTAATTCTGAAGAATGGGGATTACCTACTGGTCTAAGCCAAAAGAAAGACTGGCGCTTCTTCCTCATGTCGGAATACATTGCTTCTTAGTTTTGGCTTTACATCTGGAGTCCCTCTTCTCTACCAGAGGTTTTATAGCAAATGAAATTCTGGAGTAAAAATAGTATCAGTTACTTACACAATAAGCTTTCTAAAACCAGCTGCAAATGTGATAATAAACATGATGCTCAGAAAGAGGGCCCAACTTGCTTTTGGCAAAGTGCCTTCATGGAGTCACACTGAGGCACACTGCACCGTAGAAATGGCTTTCAACTTGAAAGAACAGTCAGTGTTGCAAGTATGTGGGCAGATGTTTCACTTTACAGTTAAGTGAAATAGTAACAGGCTCTGTCTGAAGTAGCGCTAATTGATGTGTGATTTATGTTTGATGGAGAAGTGCTTAATGGACTTTTGATCAATGTGTGCCTACAAATCTGTTTTGTTTTATTTGGTTGCTATTACATTAGTCCCCCTATCCATAGTTTTGTTGTGTGTGGTTTCAGTTACCTGGGGTCAACACTGGTCTGTAGATGCAGTAGAGTACAGTAAGTTATTTTATTATAATACAATTGTTATATTTGTTTTATTTCATTATTATTATTATTTTTGTGCCTTATTTATTAATTAAACTTTATCATACATAAAGCAAAAACATGTATATGGAGTTGAATACTATCCACGGTTTCAGGCATTCACTGGGGGTTTTGGAACACATCCCCTGCAGATCAGGGCCCCCCTGTACTTTGAGAGGTATGTGCTGGGGCCTACAGAGCCCAGGAACCTCTTTGGCAGGAAAGGTGTAGAAATAGCAATAGGAAGAAGGTATACCTTGGAATGTCAGCCTTGAGCACAATTTGTCATTTCCCTGATGCCCTTTTGATCATAATTTAATGATGAAAGAAATGGTACAAGATTTGCCCCAAATCACTCACATAACTGAGTCACATTTTCTAGGTTCTAAACCCAGCAGGTAAGAGAAAACGCCGGATGATCAAATTATCCTAAGAAATTCCTGAAATTATCCCAATACTGGACCCCAAGACAAACTTTATTGCTTTCCCCTTGTGTTTTAACCGTGACCTTCCTTTAGGTTTAATGAGAGAACTATTGAGGTGATGGAAGGATAGATTTGCCCTCCAATTTTTCTTTCGTTCTATTGTTCCTGACTCAGAAAGTTTGATTCACATTGCTTTTCTGCTCCATTCACATAGCATTCTTCCTTTTCCCTCAGGGGTCCTGTTTTTTTTTTTTTTTTTTTTTTTTAATTTGGGCTTTATTAACCATATGCTTTTGGGAAAATTACTTCCTCTGTAGAGCCTCAGTTTCATTGTTTGTGGAAAGGGGAAGTAAGTGTGTCCACATCATAAGGATGTGGGGACTAAATGAGTCAGTTTAGGGGTCCCCTAAAGGTACTGTCTGCTGAGAGCATGTGCTGAAAAATCAAAGTTATTAATATGTGTTGGTGTCTGCAAGGACCTGGGGTGGCAAAGCAGCTTTTGGTCTCAAGAGATGCACAGCAGAATGTGAGAATCCTGAGTGCTTAATTAACAAGGGCATTTGCTTCAGGCCACAGAGTGCAAATTTCTCCTATATGACTCCAATTATTATTACTTGAATATTACCCCACCGCAGCCTAAATGGCCATGACATCAGCCTCTAGCTATAGGAAAACCTGCGTGGGGGATTGTTTATTCTTTCTTTAAGCCCTGTCGATTGTGAAGAGGCAATGTGGCCAGAGTCAGAGACCCATTTGGGTCATTTTAAGAGCTCTTTGTCATTACTACTGCTGAAGAATTCCTAGACTGACTGACGTGCTTCCATTAGAGGAAGTAAGTGGCATGTACTATAATTGTTTCCAGGAAGTAAGTGGCATGTACTATAATTGTTTCCAGGAAAATGATGTGTTCGAGTACAAAACAGGTAAGTAAGTGTTGCCTGAGCCTCTGATGTATGATGATGTGGTCTAGAAAGCACACACACATTCATTTGTGTGAACTGTACACAGAAATCAGCTGATGAGAAATCAGATGAACTGGCTATAAATAGAGGCTTCCTTGTCTTTTGGTTCCAACAGGGAGTAAATGACTAAGAACCACAGCAATAAATGAGTGGCTCATTCAATTATAAGGTCAGGGTTTTGCCTCTTAGAGTCCCTGCTTTTATGATTTCTGTGGACATTTTATTACGTGGGACTAACCTACAAAGCCTTGAAATTAGCAACTTCCGAAAGCCTCTCTTTGGTGTTGGGAAATCAGTTACTTGCTAAATGGGCCAGGCTGGGAGGCTGTAAGATCAAGTGACAGATGGGCTCCATTCAAACAGAGGCAAGGGGCAGTCTCACTTGGTTGGTGGCCCTGAAGCTCTTGCAGCTCCCCTGTCTTGCCTGGGGTCCCCTCCCCAAGTCGGTGCATAGCTCTCACACCCAGTCTCTAGCCAAGGAGAATAATTGTGAGAACCAAAGAAACATGAACACAGGAAAGCTGAACATGCTCCTCCCTGCCCTGCCACACCCCGCTGTTGACAGCCATCCCCACCCTTCACCTGGGGCCCTCCACAGGGCCACTCCCTGGAATCGACTGGAAAGGCTGGCCTCAGCACTCCGCAGGCCTGGGAGGTGGCAGCCTCTGCCCAGAGCTCTGTGCCCTCTGCCCAAGCAAGTGAGGCAGCACAACATTCTCCTGGCTCAGTAACACTCTTGACATAATTTCTCAGGCCTGATGAGGCTTGTTTAGATGCTGGTTTCCATGCTCCTAGAGCAAGGAGAAGATAGGACAATGCACAAACCTAGCTCGGCAGAGCTGCTCTCCCAATACCTGTGGGATTTATCAACTGCAAACATATTTCCTGAATACCTTCTCTATATGGACAGGCAATGTGTTACACAAGGGCTGAACAAAGACAAGGAATGTGATCTTTGCTCTCAAGCAGTTCTATATTTAACAGAGGATGCAAATGCTTCTTGGAGATCAGCTACCCACCACCTACTCCATCTCTGACAGCTGGGTGCCTTGAGGCTCCAGCTCATGGCTGGGAAGCCTTATGCCATATATATGTTATATATACATAGGTACAATCCAGATGGTCCCAGACTTACAAAGGTTTGACAGGATTTTTCACATTTAGTATACTCTCAGTAGAAAGCTTCTTCAAATTTTGATTCTTTTCTGGGCTGGTAATTTGTAACATAATCCTTTCTCATGAGGGCTGGGCAGTGGCATTGAGACAGGGCTCCCAGTCAGCCGCGTCATCATGAGGGGAATCAACCAACATTCCATAGTGTGTCATGTTGCTAAATTTTTCTGTGGGTTAGGTGTTTTAAATGCATTTTTCAACTTAGACTATTTTCAACTTATGATAGGCTAGTAGGGACTTAACACCATCATAAGTTGAGAAGCACCTGCATATGTATAATATAAATAAGTATTATATGTAACATATGATAAATATACTATAAATATTTATAATATAAAATATACAATATGATTATATATATATATATATATATATATATATAAAATTCCCAAGGGCTCGCAATCTCACAGTTCCTCGTCTCTGGGTCTGTGTCCATACATCTTTCAGCTCTCTTTCTAATAAACTTAGATGTCAGAGCCAAGCCCATTGCTGCTCTCTAATAACCAAGTATTCATAAAATTAATATGATGAGGCTGCCTGGCTTTCCAGGGAGGGTCTCATCACAGAGTGTGTAGCCTGCCCATCTTGATGACTCCACTCATTGTCTCCCCACTTGCTCTGAGGATCAGACAAATCCCTTTTCTCATCTGATGTCATTTTGCCCCTTTCTCTGAGGCCTTAGTGCCTGCCGATATTTCTTGCAGGAGCTCATTGAACTCAAGTGATCTTATGAAAATATTTCTCAGTAAGGGACTCTGCCCTAAGAGAAAGATCATGCTTGCTATAAATGAAAAAAAAAAATACCCTGTGTCCTCTTACATATTTTAAAAATGAATGTACAGTGACAGGTCCTCAGAGAGATATATCCAGGTACTCTGAGCTCAACAAGAGCCAGGAGTGAGCCCTGCTTGGGGAATGTAGAAAAAGCTTCTTGGAGGTGGTGACACAGTTCCCATGCTCTGGGAAGTGGAGGAGGACAGATGTGTGGTTTTGCTGACCTCAACATGGGCCTAGCTTTGTTCCTAAGCAGTGTCACAGCTGAGGTGTCAGTTCTCAGGAGTGGTTGCTCCAGACAGGTGGGAAGAGAGAAATCTGAAGCCCAGGCACACCCATCCTAGTGGGGCAGGGCGGGTACTCTGGGACAAACGCAGCTGTAAGCAGTGGGAAGTCCAGGCAAATGGAGCACTGTATGTAAAGAGAACAGGGACAGGAACAAAAGCCAGGTGGCAGTCCAGGCAATTGATGGCATCAGGGAGGTCTAGCCAGGCAGGATAGAGCCCTGGCAGGGCAGCAGAGGCTATCACAGCTGAGTGAAGACAGTCTGAGAAGCGGTCAGACACATTAGTCTGACAGGGGGACAGGATACAACCAAAAAATGGATCCAAGAGCAAAACTCTCAAGAGGGAAGGAAATGGTAGAAGCTAAGGTGTTGGCCTAGAGGTACCGGAAAGCAAGCTGGGGGTTTTCGGAGCACAGTCAGGAGGCCGTTAAGGTTAAGGTTAACATCTAAGCAAAGATGGGTCACCTGAAGCAGGACCCCCTCCAGTTCTAACTAGTCCTTGGGCACAACCAAGATGGTAGGCAGGAGAAGAATCTGCTGATAGTTCAGGAAGCTGGGTAAAGAGCCAGGCAAACAGTTACTCTTTTCTCCAAACCCATCCATCACTACCACCCAGCCTGAGGATTCCAGTTCTAGAATTTGCGGGTGGTTCAACCCTTTCCTTTTCCAGACAAGCACCTTTATGGCTTGATTTTAGGGCAAGCTTCTAGGCCAGGAGTGTTCTTGTTTTCTGCCTTTCAGGACATTTCTCACTGTGGCTGAGTGAGACAGAGCAGTGTGAGACCAGTGCATTTGTCTTCCCTCAGGAAAATGGTGCCTAAGAGTTCAGGCTCTGGAGCTGGACTACTTGGGTCTGGATCCTGGCTCTCACTTCTTGTAACTGTGGACAAGTTATTTAACTTCTCTTTGCCTCATTTTCCTCATGTGCAAAATAGGAACAACAATAGTGCCTACTTCATGAATTGGTTATGAATACTAATTCAGTTCATTTAGACAATATATACATTTGGAATAATTTTTGGCACTTATTAAATGATCAATAAATCTTAGCTATTATTAGTTATAGTTTTTCTGATGAGAAAGAGGCTTGAGGGGGATTCTGGTTGGATCCGAGGCTTTTATTCACTCAATACATGTTGAGGCCCACCATATGCCCGGTATCGTTGACTGGGATACAGTGGTAAACAGAACACACATCCTTGAATGTTATTTTTTTCTGCTGATCTGAAACAAAAGGTAGGATTTTCAGAACTCTCTCTGATGGAGCTGCTAGAATTCTTCTTCATTTTCCCCCCCTATATAAGCATTTATAAGGACTGAAGTAGCAAATCCAAACCCAATTCAAAAGTTTCATCCAGGATGACTTCCCTCCTTTCAGAAAGCACAGAGACCTCCCAACAAACTTCTTGAGAACCATTTTTTTTTTAAACTTAGTGTAGAGAAGCTGACAGATTCTAGAACTGGGGTTCTCACCTTGGTATTAGTGATGTTTAATGCTGCATAATTCTGTTCTATATGTAATATGATTTTTAGCAGCCCTGGCCTCTACCCACTAGACGTCAGTAGCATCCCCTCACTGGGACAACCCAAAATGTCCTGGACATTGCCTGCTATAGCAAAATCATTCCCAGTCGAGACCCACTGCTCCAGTGGTTGGCCAGTTCCACCGTGGACACAGCTGCTCGACAACCCCTGTGTCTCCACTGCTGTCAGGCCAGCTCCTCTCCTCTGGCACACGAAATCTGAGAGCTTTTCCTCGCACAGAATATTCCATGCTGCCCATTCATGGCTTCTGCAGTCTTATCACAAGCAGGCAAGTCCAGGTCTCTCTGATCTCTCTAATCTGACTCACTCATTACTCAAGGGTGGGCTTGTGACTGGGGGCATAGAAAGAAGGAAAGGTAGTCTTTCATTCTTTTGTTTTGATGGGTCTCAAAATCAGACACCTAGAGGGCAGGCACACCAAGAGTTCTATCCCGTGTTTACCCAGAGAGATACTGAGTCCACCACCCTTGGGCAGAAAGTCAGATATGATAAGTGGGATACTTTTTTATTTTGTGTGTCCCTGTCCCCCATGATACAACACTGCTTGGGGTGTATTTGACTCATCCGGGTGTGTCCTGGGGTTGTTTGATCTAGCTCAGGAGCCCTATCATCCTGTCTTGAAGTTCCTAAAGCCAGATGCATGGAGGGGTCATCCCCAGGAGCTGCCTTGAGATTAGTCTTACCAGTGGTATCTGCTGGCTCCATGCTAAATTGGAGGGTCTGGGGTGCCCTGCATTCACCCATTTCTCCAAGGATATTCACTGACTCATGTATAAGTGCCTGGCTCAATAGGCATTTCCAAAATGGAGAGGCTAGTCTTCTTAGGTGACTGCCACAGCAGGACTGAATTATTTTAGAGTCAGACCTAAATATGGTTTGTGTTAGGACATTAATTTGGGAAGCACGCCTATGCTTTTTTGAAAGTTTAGTTCAGATCTCACATCTTTGTAAATTTCTTTTTGGAAGTCTCAATGCGTGAAGATTGGGACTCATTTGTGCAAGTTTGAGAAACGGTTTTCCAACTCTGCGGTGCCTTGCTCAGTGCTGTCCTCGTCAACCCCACTTCTTGACCCTGTTCCTCATGTTTCTGGTTCTTTCCTCCCTTTAAAAGGATCCATCACAGAGTGTATTTTAAAACATTATGGCTCTGACTTTATGGGCCACTCTAAAGGAAGTCACACTGAAAAGACACAGTGAAGAAGAAAGGTAGTGAAGTTGAGAAGTCATGGGTGTCTGACAGCCAGTGCCTGCAGGAAGCCAGCATGGTGCACGGGTAGTGTTCCTACCTGATGTGGTTCTACCTATATGTGCCCTCGAAGAACAGTTTCATACTGAAGCTCTTCTCATCCTGAAAACTTCCTTCCGTTTTCTTGCATCTCAATTCACTGAATCATATGTGGGCTTAGTGCAAATGGAAAGAAACCCTGTGCATGTGGTTTGCTTGAGGTTACTCAAATCAGTGCCTCAGAATAAATGAGAAGTTTCCCAACTGGAAACCCCCATTCAACCCCCATTTCAAGTCACCTGAATGTGACCAAAAGCCCTGGGACTGCTTTGCAAAACTGTTTTCTCTGGTCCTTGATATTCTTGACAGAACTTTCTCCCTTTCTTTTTCCCAGAATACACTGGTTTAGTTTATATGTTCTCTGGTACTGGCCCAGCCAAAGCCTAGCAGGCTCAGCAATGGAAATTTGGGGCAGTTGTTCAGACACTAGGTTCTTTCTTTTCCCAAATAGTGCTGCTCTTGGCTCTGCTTTCTCCATAGTGGCTTCCTTCTGAGAACTTTCCGTACCTCCTAAGGAATGGTGAGTGAACCTGCCCGATCTTGCTTCACAGTGTCTGTCTACCTCACTCAGGAATTTAAAGCTAGTGTTCCCTAAGCAAGATAAGCATTCCAACTGCGCATGATTGCAGGACTAAACACAGACCTGGACTCCAGGAGGCGACCTCCAGGTAGTGTCTCCTCTTTTGACATGAAATGCACTCAAGGGCCATCTTCAATTGTAGCCGTCAGATTTCTGAGGTGAGACTCGGAGACAGGGTATCTATTACAGAGCAGCCAGGTATAAAAATGAGCCACTAAATTCAGAATGAAATGAAGAGTTGAGCTAACCCAAACCAACAAATCGCGTCTCATGATGTGGAGGAAGGAGCAGAGAAATGGCCTCAGAGCTGTCCTCTAGAATATGGATACTACTGCCAAACAATGCAGGTGTCAACAAAGGGCACCATCTCCCTCTAGCTCTGCATATGGCCCCGATGGGCCCATGCCTCTGCCGACAGGAGTCACTTTGTCCTTGCCTTTACTGCTCAGCTCTGCTCCTCACTCAGACACCTTTGTCACACCTCATTGTCTCACAGTGCCTCACCCAGGCTGGCCTCAGCCTTGCAAATGCCTAGCTAAACCCTTACCTTTGGTCTCCACTGCTTTTTCCTTTGTTAATATTTGGAATTAATTTTCCCATTGAGGTAACTACTAGAGATCCTTTATAGAAAGATGATATGCAAAATTTCATAAGCCACAGGAAATCTGGGTGCCTGACCCAGGGTCTTCTTTCCTTCTCCACTCTTCTCTGTTTTCAGCCAGATATATATATATAAGGTTTCATTCTATAATTCAAGAAGGAGGAAAGAGGTTTTAGGGTAGGGTTTTGTTGGAGAGGAGAGGAATAGTTGTATTTTTTTCTCTGACTCTGAGTTGAAGCAAAAATGAGAGTACTGTTTCATTGTGAGACTTAAGATTATAGCAAAGAGCAATGGCCAGAACTGAAGAGAATTTGTGAGAGTCAGGCAGAAGCATAGCAACTTTGGGGTCCAGGTGAACCATGGGCAGAGTGAGGGGTTCAGTGTGTGACAAGGATTCTCGAATTGGGGGAGAGTGTGATTCCCCTCTAATTCTAATATCCTTTCTTGCCATTGAATTTTCTTAGCTGATGGTATTAAAAACACCTGATCATAAGGTAATACCTTCATTACATTTTTCCTTTGCAATTTCATCTTACAAATTTTAAATAACAGATCTAAAATATGAATTGCTTCATAAGAATTAGAAGAAGAGAATCAATTTTTCTGGCACTGGCATCAGAAATTTCTTTCATTTAGGAAAATTTCTACAAAGTATGTAGGAAAGTTAACAAAATGACACCCAAGAAATTGGTCAGGAACAACCAAGACTGATGATCATAGACATTCCAAGCAGGTGACCTCATTTACAATGTCATTTGTATTCCTTGAGATTGGAGTCTCTGTTCTTAGTCAAATGATGACTTCTTATTGTTCATCCTCAGCAGACCAGAGCTAGTCTCCAGTAAAGGCCGCAGAGATCTCCGAAGAGAATGTGCTGGTGCCCCTCATGTGACTCCTAACACTGCACAGGAATCTCTGTAGGAAGTCTCTGAGACTCTGCTACAGGAGAGTGATCAAGGCCTGATCGCGGATTCCTGCAGATCTAGTGTAACCGATTGACATTCGTTTGGGGTGAAATGAAAGAAGGGAAGGCAGTGACTTTCTTTTCCTTGGAGTTAGCTTGCTTAATTTATCAAATTAATGATTACATTTATTCCAGTAATATTTTTCTTGTCTGCAAATGTTAAATGGTCATTTCATTTAAGAAACGTGAACATAAATGACAAAGTTTTTTGTTTATTTGCTTATAATGCCTAACCTGGCAAAAGAAAACCCTGTCACTCCCTAAGATGTTTTTCATTCTTTTTATAATTTCATTAGCCTGGAAATCTATGTTATAAGGCAGGTGCCATCCAGGTTTTTGGGAAGAAATCTTAAGGCTCCCTGTCCTACTGGACTCAGGATAGCTGGACACTGACGACCTTGGCAAGTCCTCCTGAGACCTGCAGTGCTTTGTTAAAAATAAATAAAGTTATGGTCACATTTCTGCTTTCCTCAAAGCATTGCTTCTATTTAAAGACTGAGATTGGGAGCTAAGCAGACGAGAAGTGTGGACAAGGGATGACTGAGGCAGCGTCACAGAACCATACTCACACAAGGAGTGGGAGTGCCTGGCTCTCATGCCAGATGGAACAAGGAGTGGCGCCTGGGAGTAAGACCCATGGTGTCATTTGATAGGCGGGACCTGGTGGTGGGGACTGCCTCACTGTTCCCAGTGCTGGGAAGCACCTCTTACATCTTACATGCTGCAGGCTTTACCTGTCTGACAGCTCAGGGAGCCTTGGGCAATTGCTGAAGACCCACGTCCAGCTGTCAGCACTGTTTAGTCTAAGAAAGTCTGAAATAAGCTCAGGCAAAGCCAGAGCAGGAAGAATCAGAATCCTGTTTGACAGCCATGGAATAGGAGGCTGAGAGGTATAGACTGCCTTCTTGAGGGGGAGTCTTCAGACTGTGCAACTGAAAAGGACTTGAGCACTAATTTTCTTCATTTGACCCTGCCTAGCCAAAAGGGCTCTGGCTTACTGGGAACTCAGTACCCAGAGTCTGTTAAGTGTAATTGTGTTCTGATGTAATTACCATAATTATTTGGACTCAGGGACAGAAACAAATCACCTTGGCTGGTTAGCGGTGGTGGTGGTGGAGTTATATGGCCCTTTTCCCCTGGAGAGGGGCGTTCTTGGTATATGTCGTTTGGAGAGCTGGGAGTGAGAGGCAAATGAGAAGAATATCTTGAATCAGCTCCTTTTTCACTTGCTACATTGTAGTCCTATGGGACACGGATTCTCCTGAATTTCTGGATTGTGATTGCATGAGCCCTCTGATAAGCTCTCTTGGCGTTTTATGCTTTAGTATCAACAGGAAACACAGGGCAGGACGCAAAAAACATGTAGCACTGCCAAGAGACAGGTTCTATTGGGTGTGGCTGTGTGAAGTTGTTCAAAGCATATGCAGAGATGAGGGCAAAGTGGCCAAAGACCAGAGAGACAGGTGAGGCTCAAAGCACCTGATGTGACTCTAAGAAGTGTTGGATACTGTCCACACTTTGCTCCACTCGGATTCAGCAACCATAACTAAAACTCTCCATTTCTGTGAGAAGAAAAGATTCTCACTTACTCCTCCAGAAAGGAAGCATTAGTTTTATGTGACATAGAGGCCATTTCAAGGCATAGCTACCTCTGCAAAGACTGAAAGCAAGAAGATTAGTGAAACAAATTAATTCCTAAAGCTGCAGTTGGTTCTGTGGTCCTCATTGATTTATATCATTTTCCTGATTCATCATCCACTCTAGAGTTCTCTTTTACTCAGTAAGTACCAAAGTAATGATTTGCCTGGATGATTTGCCTGATGTTTGACTCAAATTTTTATTCTCAACATATCTGAACCCATAAGTTGCCTTGCTTTTATTTGGCTATATAGTTGCAACTGTCTACTTACCATTCTTGCTGGGCACAGAATGCTGAGCAATGCCCTGATATATCTCCTGGATTCCAAACTTACTCTTCCCTTCCCCACTGTATAGGAAAAAGCACTAGAATTTAATCTTAGTCAATTACTTCCATGGTACTGTAACTCTTTCTCACATCTGCTGGTCCATTGCTAAGTGACCAGATAGTTATAGCTCCAAGTCCATGGAACCCTGATTGTGTTCTCTGGCTGAAAGATTCTTCCAAAGAACTCAGACTCCTAACCTAGCAGAGCTGAAGGCTGTAAGGGAAAAATAGTTTCTGCATATGGGATCCTGGGAGAGGGGATAAGAAAGTCCAATCCTACTTCCATGACTGGTTTTCAGGGTGCTGACCTGGCTCTTTACCTGCATCTTTAACAGGCCATCAGTCTGTTAAGACAAATGCTTCTGGATGATGAGGCACATGATGGGAACAGTGTGTGTGGTGGTCATGTGTCTATTTTTCACACCTCCCTGGCTGTTAAGTAGGTTCCTGAACCTACGTCAGGATCAAAAGTCAATAGTTCAGGTATTCCATGAGACCTCTGTTTGCTGGCAGAGGCACTGCAAACAGAGAAGGCAAATGTATATCTGGATGTGGTATCAATTCTGATAAGAACTATCAGATATGGAATTTGATTTTACCCTGCTTACAAGGCTAGTAAGTTAACCTGTTACTATTTTATGGATCCTGGCAAAAAACACAAGACTCTCAAACCAGAGACAAAGAGCAGCAAGAGATCTGTAAGCTTCCCTGTCTCCATGTCTCACAGAGGATGATAGCGGGTATAGATGGGTGCAGTAGGTTTGTATCACAATTGGGGAATATTCAGCTTGGGGGACCTGTTGTTTTGTCATTAGCAATAAAAACAAAAACAAAAACCTTTTCCGTGTCCTGGAGGGAGGCATTTTCTCTTCTGTCAAGGTTGAATGCTGCCAAGGCAACCCTGAAAAATGGGCCAGGTAAGAGCTACGAGGGCCTTGGCATACTCAGCAAGAATGAGCAAGGATGCTCAGGGCCTATGGCGGATTGCCACTCCTAACAATGACAAGGCAGTAGGGGGCCAGTGTTATCAACTTGATACTAATGGTCTCCCTGAGGTTCCATATTGAGAACTCAGCATCCATTACTCTGCTGGAAGGTTAGGCAATCACCAATAGCAGTAGCTAGATCAAACTTGCTGAGAAGGAACCCAAATGTTGGGCCAATATAGAGTCTCCATTCATAAGCCCATTTTGTAAGCAAAATGTTAGCCAAGGAGAAAGGTTGATTGACACCTTCTCCTGGTGATTAAGTGCCACTCTAAAATGAATGCTCTCTCTGGGTGTTAAGTGAGATACAAAGATCCTTATAGCTTGTGCCCATTCACATTGATCCATCTATGTACCTTTTTGCTAAGTTTCTAATCGTGCTCCTTCTAACCCACTTCTGAGTTGTTGGGAGAAATCCTAGTTCTTGGCTGGCAGCAGTGAACGTCTCAAGTGTGTAAGGAAAACCTTTGCACATTCAGACCCAAGAGAAGAACCTGCAGGGAGGAGCGTTCTGCTTCGGCCACCTAGGAAAGTACACAACTCCTCCAAATTGACTCAATGTTACCAAGGGAACCCGTATGGGAACCTGGTGATCTGATCCCCCGTGGTGCATTGTGATTGGGCAAGAAACGTATAAAATGTATAGTTGTTCCCGCAATAAATAAGTTTGCAAGCTGCTCACCACAAGCCTGCTTCCACCCAACTCCTGGAGTCTAGGTCTTGACTCTGCGCCGCTTTCCCGCGTATGAGCTAGTCCGGCACAAGAGAAGCTACACTGAGTAATCTGACTTCTGGTTAAAAACTGATGTGTGATTTTTCAGGCACACTCTTAGGCCATTACGAAGGCTCTGGCATGCTTCACTAGGGAAAGCTGCCCTCCTCTCCCCAGACTTGGTGCACAGCCAGTACCCCGCAGTCTTTGAAGGGAGATGTAGTCGAGGACTCCGGACCCTCTGGCAGGCCATGCTCTTCACACGTTTGCATTCCCACCAGGCGGCTTCATGCCTAGGTTTTTCTATCTGAGACCCTGGGCAGAAATCCTCTACAGGGTGTTGTTGAGTTCTTATGGGAGAAGGAAAGACCTTAAAAACATGGACTTCTCCCAACTCTAAATTAGTATCCTACTTTTCTACTTGAAGCCCTTCTCTCCCTCTCCTAGCCCCCAGCATTCATAGAGATGATGTCCACTTCTGTGCTGATCTAGCCTCATTCTGTGGGGGAAAATGACTAAGGTGGGATTGGCATTTTCTCCATTTTTATTTAGGCTCTTCTTGTACAGTGGCAGTAAAGAATTAAAGGTTTGATTCTTCATTCCTCTTGACTCTTTTGGACTAGTTTTAATGGGCTATGCCAACCTGGCCCCTTAGCTCTCTCTATTAGCTCGGTCAGACTCTTGGTATCTTCCAAGTCATGCAAGTTTCCCACCATTTAGGAGCTCATGTATATTCTTAAATTATGTTTGACAACTAAAAACTATACAGCAATCTTCCCTTATCCACAGGGAATATGTTCCAAAACCCCTCATGAATGCCTGAAACTGAGTAGTATTGAATCTTGTATGTAAGATTTTCCTTGTACATACATATCTAAGATAAAGATTAATTTATGAATGAGGCACTGTAAGAGATGAACAATGATAACTAATAATAAAATAGAGCAATTATAACAATATCCTGCCACCTCAACAGTTGGTTTGATAACTGTGGAAACTATCAAGTGACAAAGTGGCACATGCAGTGTGAACATGCTAGACAAAAGGAGGACTTCTATCCTGGGTGGGATGGAGTGGAATGGTGGAGGATTTCATCATGCTACTCAGAATGGCATCCAATTTAAAATTATCAATTGTCATTATTTTCTATTTAATATTGTGGACCATTGTTGATTGGGGATAACTGAAACTGTGAAAGCAAAACCACAGATAAGGGTGATCTACTGAAATTCCATAACACCTATGTGAACTTCCATCTGCCTACATGAACTTCCATCTTATCATCTACCATATATAAAAGTCATGAAAACAAAACTATCCAAAATATTTTAATAAGAAAAATACAGGAAATTTCAGGAAATATACAATTGATACAGGAAATTCAATTACAAGAAAACTGATAAGGGGCAAGGAAGCCCAGTTGCTTCCAGTTTTCAGGAATTTGGGAATTTCAGGAATTATGGGCAATCACTCCAGGAGGACTCCTGGAGATGTCGGCAAAAATTCATTATCTGCTATCTTTCAAAGGCAAGCCTGACTTCTGCAGGTGGAGTGACAATGACCTCCTTCCTCTCCTACCTCTCAAATCTCCTGTGAATGCCTCCCAATAGCAGAACCTAAACTGGAATGTTGCTAACAAGAGCAAATGGAAATGTTGTTTTCAGGTTTCCAAATTACGTGATATAGAAAAAACCTAGAAGGAAGCAGGAATGGAATTATTATAAGTATAAGAAATTTAGCCCAGCATATAATACCAAATATTAAAACTGTGTCTTTCTCCTGTTTAGGGACATCTTCTTGTATCTCTACTCCTACTGCCTAGGACACTGACTGGCATAATGTAGGTGTTCAACGTACCCCGTGCTCCCTGGTCTGTTAGCTTTAAAGGAGTCATATTTCTGAATTTAGTCTTTTGAAATGTTTTAACAAATAATGTGACTATTGCTAAGATACATTACTTTCTATTATCATACTTCCAAGTCTTAAAGCTTCATGATTTTTTTTTATTTTTATTTTTTTTTATTTTATTGTAAACAAATGGGATACATGTTGTCTCTCTCTTTGTACATGGCGCAAAGGCATACCATTTGTGTAATCATAAATCCACATACAATAATGTTGTTTGATTCATTCTGTTATTTTTTTCCCCTTCCCCCCACCCCTCCCATCCCTCTTTACCCTCTATACAGTACTTTCTTCCTCCATACTTGCCCCCCTCCCTAACCCTAACTCTAACCCTAACACTAACCCTTCCCTCCCCCCCATTATGTGTCATCCTCCACTTATTAGCGATATCATTCGTCCCTTGTCTTTTTGAGATTGGCTTATCTCACTTAGCATGATATTCTCCAATTTCATCCATTTGCCTGCAAATGCCATAATTTTGTCATTCTTTATGGCTGAGTAATATTCCATTGTGTATATATACCACAGTTTCTTTATCCACTCGTCAATTGAAGGGCATCTAGGTTGGTTCCATAGTCTGGCTATTGTGAATTGAGCAGCTATGAACATTGATGTGGCTGTATCTCTGTAGTATGCTGATTTTAGATCCTTTGGGTATAGGCCAAGGAGTGGGATAGCTGGGTCAAATGGAGGGTCCATTCCAAGTTTTCTAAGGAATCTCCACACTGCTTTCCAGAGTGGCTGCACTAATTTGCAGCCCCACCAGCAATGTATGAGTGTACCTTTCTCCCCACATCCTCGCCAACACCTGTTGCTTGTATTTTTGATAATCGCCATTCTAATTGGGGTGAGATGGAATCTTAGGGTGGTTTTGATTTGCATTTCTCTTATTACTAGAGATGTTGAACATTTTTTCATATGTTTATTGATTGCTTGTACATCTTCTTCTGTGAAGTGTCTGTTCATTTCCTTAGCCCATTTGTCGATTGGATTATTTGTATTCTTGATGTAGAGTTTTTTGAGTTCTTTATAGATTCTGGAGATTAGTGCTCTATCTGAAGTATGATTGGCAAAGATATTCTCCCACTCTGTAGGCTCTTTCTTCACATTACTGATAGTTTCCTTTGCTGAGAGAAAGCTTTTTAGTTTGAATCTATCCCAGTTATTGATTCTTGCTTTTATTTCTTGTGCTATGGGAGTCCTGTTGAGGAAGTCTGGTCCTAGCCCGACATGTTGAAGATCGGGACCTACTTTTTCTTCTATAATCTGTAGAGTCTCTGGTCTGATTCCAAGGTCCTTAATCCATTTTGAGTTGAGTTTTGTGCAGGGTGAGAGATATGGGTTTAGTTTCATTCTGTTGCATATGGATTTCCAATTCTCCCAGCACCATTTGTTGAAGAGGCTATCTTTTCTCCATTGCATATTTTTGGCACCTTTGTCTAGTATGAGAAAGTTGTATTTATTTGGGTTTGTGTCCGTGTCCTCTATTCTGTACCATTGATCTACCTGTCTATTTTGGTACCAGTACCATGCCGTCTTTGTTACTATTGCTTTGTAATAAAGTTGAAGTTCGGGTATTGCGATACCCCCTGCTTCATTTTTCCTGCGAAGGATTGCTTTAGCTATTCTGGGTTTCTTATTCTTCCAGATGAATTTCATGATTGCTTGCTCTATTTCTGTAAGGTACGTCATTGGAATTTTAATTGGGATTGCATTGAATCTGTATAGCACTTTTGGAAGTATGGCCATTTTGACAATATTAATTCGGCCTATCCAAGAACATGGGAGATCTTTCCATCTTCTAAGGTTTTCTTCGATTTCTTTCTTTAGTGTTCTGTAGTTCTCATTGTAGAGGTCTTTTACTTCTTTTGTGAGATTGATTCCCAAGTATTTTATTTTTTTCAATGCTATGGTGAATGGGGTGGTTTTCATAATTTCTCTTTCTGAGGATTCCTCACTTATGTATAAAAATGCATTGGATTTATGAGCATTGATCTTGTAACCTGCCACTTTACTGAATTCACTTATGAGTTCTAACAGTTTTCTGGTGGAATTTCCTGGTTCCTCTAAGTATATAATCATATCATCCGCAAATAGGGATAGTTTGAGTTCTTCTTTTCCTATTCGTATTCCTTTAATTTCCTTGGTCTGTCTAATTGCTCTGGCTAGAGTCTCAAGAACGATATTGAATAGGAGTGGTGAAAGAGGGCATCCCTGTCTTGTTCCAGTTTTTAGGGGGAATGCTTTCAGTTTTTCACCGTTTAGAATGATATTAGCCATGGGCTTAGCATAGATGGCCTTTACAATGTTAAGGAATGTTCCCACTATCCCTATTTTTTCTAGTGTTTTGAGCATGAAGGGGTGTTGTATTTTATCAAATGCTTTTTCTGCATCTATTGAAATAATCATGTGGTTCTTGACTTTAAGTCTATTGATATGGTGAATTACATTTATTGATTTCCGGATGTTGAACCAACCTTGCATCCCTGGGATAAAACCCACTTGATCGTGGTGCACTATCTTTTTAATATATTTTTGTATGCGATTTGCTAAAATTTTATTGAGAATTTTTGCGTCAATGTTCATTAATGATATCGGTCTGAAATTTTCTTTCCTCGATTTATCTCTGTCTGGCTTGGGTATCAAGGTAATATTGGTTTCATAGAATGAGTTTGGGAGGGTACCCTCCTCTTCTATTTCATGGAATACTTTGAGAAGTATTGGAATGAGCTCTTCTTTAAAGATTTTGTAGAACTCAGCTGAGAACCCGTCTGGTCCTGGACTTTTCTTTGTTGGTAGGCTTTTGATGACCTCTTCTACTTCATTACTTGAAATTGATCTATTTAAATTTTGTATGTCCTCCTCGCTCAATTTAGGCAATTCATATGTCTCTAGAAACCTGTTGATGTCTTCGAAATTTTCTATTTGGTTAGAATATAGATTTTCAAAATAGCTTCTAATTATGTTTTGTATTTCAATCGTGTCTGTTGTGATATTTCCTTGTTCATTCCGAATTTTGGTGATTTGGGTTTTCTCTCGTCTTCTCTTTGTTAGAGTGGCTAAGGGTTTATCAATTTTGTTTATTTTTTCAAAGAACCAACTATTTATTTTGTCAATTTTTTGTATAGTTTCTTTTGTTTCAATTTCGTTGATTTCAGCTCTGAGTTTAACTATTTCCTGTCTTCTACTACTTTTGGTGTTGGTCTGTTCTTCTTTTTCTAGGGCTTTGAGCTGAAGTGTTAGGTTGTTTATTTGTTGATTTTTACTTCTTTTATTGAATGCGCTCCATGAAATAAATTTTCCTCTAAGTACTGCTTTCATAGTGTCCCAAAGATTTTGATATGATGTTTCTTTGTTCTCATTTACCTCTAGGAATTTTTTAATTTCCTTCCTAATATCTTCTGTTATCCATTCATCATGTAATAGCATATTGTTTAATCTCCAGGTGTTGGAGTAGTTTCTGTTTTTTACTCTTTCATTTATTTCTAACTTCAAACCATTATGATCTGATAGAATACAAGGTAGTGTCTCTATCTTCTTGTATTTGCTTACATTAGCTTTGTGGCATAATATATGGTCTATTTTAGAGAAGGATCCATGTGCTGCTGAGAAGAAAGTGTATTCGCTCTTGGTTGGATGGTATATTCTATAAATGTCCGTTAAGTCTAAATTATTGATTGTGTTATTGAGATCTATGGTTTCTTTGTTCAATTTTTGTTTGGAAGATCTGTCCAGTGGTGAGAGAGGCGTGTTAAAATCACCTAGTATTATTGTGTTATGGTCTATTTGGTTTCTGAAATTGAGAAGGATTTGTTTGACATACATGGATGAGCCACTGTTTGGGGCATAGATGTTTATGATTGTTATGTCTTGCTGATTTATGGTTCCCTTAAGCAGTATGTAATGTCCTTCTTTATCCCTTTTGACTAGTTTTGACTTGAAGTCCACCTTATCTGTAATGAGGATGGATACCCCAGCTTTTTTGCTGAGTCCATGTGCATGATATGTTTTCCCCCATCCTTTCACCTTTAGTCTATGTGTATCTCTTTCTACGAGGTGAGTCTCTTGCAGGCAACATATTGTTGGATCTTTCTTTTTGATCCAATCTGCCAGTCTATGTCTTTTGATTGATGAGTTCAGGCCATTAATATTCAGGGTTATTATTGAGATATGATTAGTATTCCCGGTCATTTGGTTCATTTTATTTATTTATTTATTTATTTATTTATTTATTTATTTATTTATTTATTTATTTTGAGACGACTTGGTTCTTCCTTTATTTGACAATTCCTTTAGGATGGTTCCTCCCATTGCTGATTTGTTTCTTTGTTTTTCATCTCTTCCTCATGGAATATTTTGCTGAGAATGTTCTGTAATGCTGGCTTTCTTTTTGTAAATTCTTTAGCTTTTGTTTATCATGGAAGGATTTTATTTCATCATCAAATTTGAAGGTAAGTTTTGCTGGGTATAAGATTCTTGGTTGGCATCCATTTTCTTTCAGGGCTTGAAAAATGTTGTTCCAGGCCCTTCTAGCTTTTAGGGTCTGGATTGAAAAATCTGCTGATATCCGTATTGGTTTCCCCCTGAATGTAATTTGATTCCTCTCTCTTGCGGCCTTTAAAATTCTGTCTTTATTTTGTATGTTGGGCATTTTCATTATAATGTGCCTTGGTGTGGGTCTGTTGTAATTTTGTATATTTGGAGTCCTATAAGCCTCTTGTACTTGATCTTCCATTTCATTCTTCAGATTTGGGAAATTTTCTGATAGTATTTCATTGAATAGATTGTTCATTCCTTTGGTCTGTTTCTCTAAGCCTTCCTCAATTCCAATAATTCTCAAATTTGGTCTCTTCATGATATCCCATAGTTCTTGGAGATTCTGTTCATGATTTCTTACCATCTTCTCTGTTTGTTCAACTTTGTTTTCAAGGTTAAATATTTTATCTTCAATGTCTGATGTTCTGTCTTCCAGGTGTTCTATTCTATTGGTTATGCTTTCTATGGAGTTCTTAATTTGGTTTATTGTTTCCTTCATTTCAAGGATTTCTGTTTGTTTTTTTTTCAATATCTCTAACTCTTTATTGAAGTGATCTTTTGCTTCCTGTATTTGCTCTTTTAACTGTCGATTGGTGCGATCATTCAGTGCCTGCATTTGCTCTTGCATCTCGTCATTTGCTTCCCTGAGCATTTTAATTATGTACATTCTGAACTCCCTTTCTGTCATTTCTTCTGCCATGCTGTCGTTGGGTTTCATTGATGTAACATCTAGATTTGTTTGCAGCATTTTCTTTCCTTGTTTTCTCATATTGTTCAGGTATCAGTGGACCGCTGTGATATTGCAGATTTCCTCTATTGTCTTATAATATCCCTGAAGATTTCTATTATATCCCCTCTTAGTCTTCAGTAGCCTGAAATCTTGGAGGAAGTTGATAATGCAGTGCTCCACAAGGGAGCTGACTCCCTAGGGGTGGTGGCCTTCTGGTGGGGTATATTCCCTGCTAGTGGGCAGAGGTACCTTCACTTGCTGATGAATGGTCATCCAGAAGGGAAGTAGGTTGTGGGCTGATGCAAGACCAGTTTGGGCCTGTGTCTCTGATTTTACGGTCCTTTTGGGAGAACCTCACCCAACAGGGAGGAGTCACCTGGTGGGGAGGTCTCGCTGGTCGGTTTTCCTCCCAGAGGTTCCGTTCAATTCACAACTACCGCCTGGGCTGGGCAGCCTTCTTCTGCAATGATCCCAGGGACCCGGACCTACCTCCTGGGCCTGGAAGCCTCACCCTTCACAAACGAATCTCCTTCGGCTGCCTCTCCTCAGAGAAGCTGCCTGCAGTCCTGGAGCCTTCGCTCCGCCCCTCAGTTTGTCTGTGGGGCCCTTCCACCAAGAAGCCGTCTAGGACCCTGCTCTGCACTTTTCACCTGGCTATGCGGCCCCTCCTCTGAGCAGCCACCTGGAGCCCCTTACAATCGCTCTGAGTCCCAGTGACCCGCCACACGCCTTTTCTTCCGGCAGCCACCTGTTGTTCCGTGCCGTCGCTCTAAGACCAAGTGACCCACCACGTACCACTTTCTCCACCAGGCAGTTACCCAGAGATCTGGTGCGTCACGAGTCCCAAGAACTCACTGTGCACCTTCTTGTCCCGACTGCCTCCCGTAGCCCTGGTGCAGTCACTTCGAGCCCAAGCACCCCGCCGCGCTCCTCCTCCTTCTCCAGACAACCCCCTATGTTCAGGAGCGGATGCTCTGGGGCCAAACCACTCACCACGCTGTTCCACCGGATAGCCAGCCGCCCAGAGCCCTGGCGCAGCTGTTCCAATTCCAAGCGACGTGCCGAGCCCGTATTTCTCCTTCTCCTCTGGGCAGCCCCCTGTGTTCAGGGGTGGTCACGTTCAGTCCAAACAGCTCACCAAGCACCTTCTCCTTTGGGCAGCCTCCCAGAGCGCGGGTGGGTTGCGCCGAGTCTAAGCGCTGTGGTGAACAGCCACCTCTTCAATGCTCCCAGCTGTCTGAGGTCACTGCTCCGGCGGGGGGAGGGGCGCCTCGCCGGCAGTTCTACTTTGCAATGATCCCTGCTTTCGGGGCTACCGCCCTGTCCGGGGGCTACCGCCCCGTCCGCCTGCCCAGTGGGAAACACTCACCCAGCTTCTTTGAGTTGGTCCCAAGTCTCTCAATATCTCCTTTTCTTGAGTCCTGAACCCACGCTGCTCCTCCGGATAGCCGCCCGGAGCCCTGGCGCAGCTGATCCAATTCCAAGCGACGTGCTGAGCCCGTATTTCTCCTTCTCCTCTGGGCAGCCCCCTCTTCAATGCTCCCAGCTGTCTGTGATCACTGCTCCGGCAGGGGGAGGGGCGCCTCGCAGCCGTTCTACTTTGCAAAGATCCCTGCTTTTGGGGCTACCGCCCCGTCCAGGACTCCTGCCCCGTCCGGGACGTCTGCCCAGTGGGAGATTCTCACCCGGCTGGTTTGAGTTGGTCCCAAGGCTCTCTATATCTCCTCTTCTTGAGTCCTGAGTCCTGGAGCAACACGAAACGCAGCCACCCTCTAGTCCGCCATCTTGAATCCCCCCCATGATTTTTTTTTAACCAAACTTTCTTCTAGTCACTCCCAGCTATCATATGGCCCTCACTTGGCTGTGAGTTTTCTTATACTTGTCAACAGGAAGGGAATGAAGAAATCATAAGTGTCTCCTAGGGAAAAATTACTTGGTCTCTTAACCTATTCTCAATAAAAAAATGCATAAAATATAATAGGTCAAAGTTATAATAACATAATAAATAATATTTGCATAATGCTTTTTATAAAAATTCTTAAATAGGGGCTGGAATTGTGGCGCAATGGTAGAGTGCTTGCCTGGCATGTGTGAGGCCCTGGGTATGATCCTCAGCACCACATATAAATAAATAAAAAAATAAAATAAAATAAAAGATCAGTTGACAACTAAAAAAATTTTTTTTAAAAATTCTTGAATATTCCTTTCTCTCATATCAACCCCTGAGGAAGACAACATTATTTCCCTCATTTTATTAATTAAATATGCTTTAAAGTGTTGAAATAGCTCTCCTTCCTTATTTAACACTATTTAAAGCCAGAGTTAAACCTTTTATGATTTTTTGGTCTCACATTAGAGTGCATAAACACTAGGTGAGAGAAATAGAAATTAAGACAACGTAAAATGCCATTTGGGGCTGTCAAATTGAAAAAAAAAATAAACAGATTGGCAATATTGAGTGGTGGGAATGTATGTAGGAAAGTCTCTCTCATATGCTGCTGGTGGTAATATAATAGGTTATATATTAAATATATAATATGTAACAAATATAATTTAATAAAGCACACTATATATCAGCAATATAGAATATGCATTATTATATAATTATATATTATTACATTATATATGTAATGTGTTCATATTTACATTTATATACATACAAATTTATTGTCTATAAATGTATAGAAATATAGGTTTGGAAGAATATTCACATATACAAAAACTGGCTAAATCTGCAAAGGTGAACAGGATTCAGAAAGATCAGCAAGAGGCATATTACAGAGTTTAAATTTCTTATAATTTTTGTATTCGTATTTAAAAGATATTTCATGTGCTCATTATCTTTTACCAGATTCATTTCATTTGTTACTTGTGTGCCTAAAAGAAGAACGAGAACTACCAGGATGCTTTTCTTCCTTTGTGGGAGAGAGCAGAGGAGTAATTACTTGTGCTCGTGAGTTCTGGTTCTTACGAGCACAAGTAGGCAGGTCACCCTGAGAGGATGCTTTAATGTTGATTGACCTGGCCGAGTAACACTAGTTCTCTTGTTTCAGCCTCACAGGACGGTCCCTGCATTGTAAGGGGAGTGGCAGGAAGCAATCTTGGTCTCACTCCATACTTCTCAGTAAAGATTAATTTTGTGGTGAAAATAAACAAGGCATCAAGTACTCATTGCATACATTCCAGTTTATCTTGTTAAATCTCTGGGAGTCTATTGATGTGAGTCTTGAAACATCAGGTATCCCAAGGGAACTGACTCCTGTCCAGGCCAACTCCAGGCTGTCGCCCTTAGCCATCTGTTTTGGAACAGCTTCACCTGTCTGCACCATCTTCTCAGTTGGCTGGTCACATGAGAACAGAAATACATGATGAGATAATTTGGACAAGGTTCTAACCCAAGTTTTCTTAACCACTGCAGATTCAGGCTCAGAAATGTAGCAATGAATCTGCTTTGCAACTGGTAGATTATTATGACTGAGTTTTCATAACAGAGGAGCATTCTGAACCATTCCAGCAACCACAGGTCAATGTTTTTTTACAAGGTTAATCTATATTAAAGCTTTAATAATGATGCCTAATGTTTTTCAATGACAACAATATCAGATTTGCAGACAAAATTTTCTAGTTGTTTTTTATGCACAATGTCTAAATGTCTTTATTGGTAAATGAATTCATGCTGTATTACAATAGAGTCAAAGCAGTGTAATGACTACCTCTTGACTGATTCCATTTTCTTAGGCACCTTTTATGGATGGATAACTCATGTTAATGACTTATCACTTACTTAAATATCTTAGACAGTTTCTCTAATTACCTCACAAGCACTTAAACTCTGGTCAGTCTGAGACCATACAGTACAAGTAATGCTATTCAAAACTTCTAGTGGAGGTGGAACAATAAATTCTAGGCCATAAAGTAGCTGATGACTCAGTACATCAGCATCCAGCCTTATTCCTCCTGAATGACAGCCTGTTGTATGGTATAGTCAAAGAATCTCTCCTTGCCTCTGTGGCGATTGAATCAATGAAGTTTGCAAACCCTCAGCATGCTGCTTGCCACTCCACCAGTCAGTGTCCACGGTGGTCAGTGAAGTTGATCTCGGTGTTCTTTCCAACCCAGCCCATCGATGCATCAGAATCCTTCCCAAATGATGCTTTAAGTCAGTCACCAACCAACAGAGTCAGCACATGAGATTCATTTTGTCAGATTCATCCTATTATGGGATAGCATAATTATACAATTATACCACAGGCAGAACTGTGCCTCCTTCAAAAATTCATGTGTTGAAGTCTGAATCTCCACTACTTTAGAATGTAGCCATATTTGTTTTTTTTCCCCCCCGAGGGAGTCATTAAATTAAAATTAAGTCATTAAGGTGGGTCCTAATCCAATGTGATGTCATTAGAAGAAGAAATGTGGGCACAGACACGAAAACAGGGAAGGCGATGACATAGGGAGAAGACAGACATCAAAGAGGCAGACAGGTGTTTTCTTCAGAGCCCTCTGAAGAATCGACCTTGCCACTCCTTTAATTTCAGACTTCCAGCTACCAAATTTATGAGAAAATTAACTTCTGGTGTTTAAACCATCTCGTCTGTGGTCCTTTGTTACTGCAGAAAACGAATAAAAGTCATATACATAGTACAAAAGTAGAAGTAAAACTGGAAGTGATCCAGAAATGTCTTGATTCCTGTAACACTAGAAAGGAATCCTTTGCAATTTGCTTATATGCACACTCTTAATATTCACAGTTGTGTATCTAACTATAAGCTATATATACTCCACAGTTTGCTGGCTTTGTTATAGTTAGTTCCATTACCATAGAGCACAACCTCTGCTTAAAAAAAAAAAAAAGGAACAAAGTTTTATGCACATTATAAAATACTAGAATAGACTTGGAAGTCAGAAATTAAATTTATATCACGATGAGTCTAAGACTACGGAATGGCTCTGTAGTAGCCAGAATAACTATGAAATATGAGAAAGCCAAACTCACCATTCCTGGTGTTGGAAATGGAGGAAGGTCCCATGAGGAATGCAGGAGGCCTGGAGAAGCTGAAAAAGGAAAGGAAATGGTTCCTGTCTGTGGTGCTCAGGAGACTCACGTAGTGGCACTAAGAAAACACTGATTTCAGGCCTATTAATCCTAATATCCACCTGTTGGGCCGAGGAAACCGATACTTCTGGATATTCCCCCTGTGCTAATAATGTCCAGCCAGGACTGAGTTCATGGCTTTAACCAGGTGGTTCTCACAGTAACGCACATCAGAATCACCAGGAGAGGTGGCTGGGTCTCATCCCCAGGGTTTCTGATTCACTAGGACTAGTTGAGACCTCAGAGTTTTTTTCTTTTTTAAAAATTTAAAGGCAAACCTTTTAAAGGGCACAATTCAGTAATTTTCAGAATATTCTCAAGGTTCTGAAACTATTAACACTAATTCTAGAACATTTTCATCACCTCTTCAGAATGATGTTAGCAGCAACTTCCCATTTTCGCCACTCTCCTGGAAACCTGGGACTTTCTGGAAACCACTAATCTATTTTCTGTCTATACATTTACCACTGTTGGACATTTCATATAAATGGAATCATATAATGTGGCCCTCTGTGACTAGTTTCTTTCACTTAATACAATGTTTTCAAGTTTTATTTATGTTGCAACATTTCATTCCTTTTTGTGAATGAATAATATTTCAGTACATGAATATGTCCCATTTTATTTATATATTCATGGGCCGATGGTCATTATTGTTGCTTCTACTTTTTGCCTATTATGAATAATTCTGTTGTAACATTTTCATACAAATTGTTGTATGGGCATGAGTTTTTAATTCAATTTCATTTGGAATACATACCCAGCTGTGGAATTGCTGGGTCATCTGTTGCTTCCTTGAGACTTGAGAATCTGCATTTCCAACAAGTTCCCAGGTAAGGCTGAAGTGGATGGCCCAAGAAACACACTGAAAAATCACTGCTTTCTCCAAACTGGGCTAGCTCTTTTCTCTCAAATACCCTGCACTTTGACATCTGTGCCTTGCTGGCCACTTGTTCTCAAGTGCCTTCTCTTTCATCTGTATATTGAACACACATTGGTCACCCTTGGGCACATCCTCAAAGACACTTCCACTATACAATCTGCACGGCCATCACTGTGTATGTGTTCTTGTTCTCCTGACTGGATTGTAAATTCCTTGTGGTCGCTGGGTGTGAGATTCATTTTTGTATGAAAGCCCTGAAATCTAACACAATGTTCACACTTTCTTGGCACTCATGAATTCAGTTGAGTGGAATTTCAGATCTTTTTACTCGGCACTCTAAAGAGATTTGACCCTAGCAGATTTGACTTTTATTTTTCCCTTTTTCCACACATCTTATAAGTCCCCATAATTTAGTATCTCCTGAAGTCTTTTTATAAGTTCTCCCCAGCTGGGCTTTTGATAAGACATAGGAGATCAAACTGCAAAGATCTCTTTGAGTTCTATCATTGAGATTATTTTTATGATTACTTCTTGGACATCAATATAATGTTAGAAGCCAGGGTCTCTGGAATGAAGGGAAATGGCTAGGATAGCAAAATCTTCCTGTCAATATACTACTTCAAGTGCAGAGAGGAGGACCTTCTTTAGAGCTTCTCATATCACTTGCACAGGTATTCAGTGAAAAATGCCCCATTTTCCTAGCAGTGCTGAGAAATAGTTAACATACTGAAAAAGTCCTCTATTAACAAACTTGTACTTAAGGTTTTAACAGAAAATACCATTTAATATGTTGACTAAACTGTAAGTTTAAGTCTTTTATTCCCTTTGTCCATTAGAGAATCACTTTCTGCCTACACAAGGATCCTTGTGAATCTGTGCTCCTCAGCTAAATTCTATCAAATATACCTGTACCAGTCTTTTTATGATCATATTTTGTCTATAGTTATTAAACTTTGAGCTCAGAAAGATGATTTCATGCTTGATATCATTGTAGTTACATCTTTAAAGAAAAGAGTGGAAAATGAAGAAGCATGTGGCTTTTAAAAAATTAAGCTAAAAAGTTAGGCTCATTGAAATTCTAGCAGTTGACACTTTTAAGTATGATAAGAAACTGATAATACAGCCAAACATAAATAGGGAAGTTTAAAAACCAACCAGTAGAACTGGGGGTATAACTCCATGGCAGAATGCTCACCTAGCATATGAGAGGCCTTGGGTTCAATCCCTGGCACTGCAGAAACAAAACCAAACATTCCCATTGGGGAATGGGAAGAAAAGGTTCTGACCTAAGTGACTTTGGAAAGCAGTTTTTTGATGGGAAACCATGATACTGAAGATAAAAGGAACTACACCTGAGGATTATATTTCAGTTGGGAAAGCTGGTTCTCTGAAGTATATTAATGAACAATTCTGAAACCCCTGTACTTGTAATACTGTGATTGAATAATGAAATAATTGAATGGCAGATGGTGGGGACCAGATGATGAGAAAGGGGGAAGACTAGAAGGAACCATGTTGATTGGATTAGATTTAAAGACATCAGAATGAACCAATGTCTAGTTAATGTCATACAGAAGGGTAAATACTGAAATGATTATAGATATGTGTGTATATGTGGAGTAGAGTATGTAGTACCTTTTCTACTGTCCGACACAAGGAACTAGGATTCTTAGGAGAAATGGCCCGTACCATGACTGGTGGAAGGAATATACAAGATGAGCTGGGATCATCTGTAATGCCAAAGTATAAAGTAGTTCTCAAAAACAAATCAATGGAGAATTTTCAAAGGGAGATAAGATTCAAATGAAAGAGTTCCAAATGACTAAAGCTGAATGATGTGATCAACAAGGTAAATAATGAAGTATGGGATTGTAATCTAAAGCGTAAATTCTGTGAGATCACACTGATGAAATAAATGAAGACAGAAATGAACCAACTAAAGGTATCACTACAATTCCCATACCACTTTGTGCCTGCTCTCTTGTCCTCACATGGTGTCACTCATCTTCCTACTTCCGTGATTTTGTCCAACACTCTCCCAAATGCCTTGGGCATGTCCCCAGCGATTCCAGCTGTCTAGTTTATCACATAATGATTACTCTACATCATAGTTTTAGGGTAAGCTGCTTCTTCCTTTCAGGATACAATTTCAGGATTCAAGAAATTCACTTAATCCTTACTGGTGTCTTTGCAAATTTGTGGTGTCTATTTTCTTCTCAATCATTCTCCAGCAATCATTCTCTTCTTCTCTACTTGCCAGTTTATCCTATGCCTCTTATTGGCACTTATTAGCTGGGTGATGTGAACAAGTATCCCATAGTCCTAATTTATAAAATTGAGTTAAGAATACTTCAGAAAGCTATAATGCAGGCTCAATAAGATAATGCCCAGAAAGTACATGCCCATTTAGTGTAGCAGGAGTAGAATCCAGTTTTTCAACTCTTATTGCTGCCATTTGCTGACAAAAAAAAAAAAAAAAAAAAATCCTCGAGACCTCTGTCTTGTCCTGTTCCTGCATTTACAAACATGCTGCCATGCTGCATCCTTTTCTCTTTCCCCTTTGTTCCAGAAGGTGAGCTATTCACTTCAGTGACCAAAATCCTACCCCTTTCCACTACTCATGAAGTTGGTTCCATTAATTGTCTACTCCTTGCCCTCTCTATGGGGAAACCAAACCAGATATTATACGTTCCCTTCTCTTTCTCTGCATGCAAACTAAAGAAAATTCTAACTGAACTTCAAGTTTTTTTTAAGTATCTCATCTCAAAAATTCTCTGGTATAACTGAGAAGTTCTAACATTGTACCTTACTGAATCCGTGAAGATAGGGACCTTGGAAACTATGCAAGAGCTCAGAATATATCTTATTCTTCTTTATAAGTCCAACCTTTCAAAATCAATGTTAATCTTGGGAGATACGTGAACATGAGCCAACAGAGGTAGGGAAGTCAATGAGGGTGTCTGACTTGGAGGGCCCATTCCCAATCTTGTCCACCTTTGTTCCCCTCTCCAAAAACCACACTCTTGAGCCCAGTTTTTTGCTTCCTTTTGTATAATATAATGCCCACTTAATTCCTCTTTTAGGAGAGAATGGTGTGTGTGCGTGTGTGTGTGTATGTGTGTGTGTGTGTGTGTATTAATTATATAGTCAGGCATGGAACTGCTGATGACACCAAGAAGAAAGAACATCAGCTAGAAGAGTATTTCACTTCTAGTCTTGCAGAAGTCTGGACAGAAGAGGTTGTGTCCAGGAGTTCCCTGCAAGATGAACTCAGGAAAAATACAGAGGAGCTCAGAACACAGGAGTCCTTCTAGGCAGACAGTGGCTTACTTGGGATCTGAGAGTTAAACTTTCCCACTAAACATTCAGAAGCAGGGAAACAGACAGATGGACTCCATAAATGAGTTCCATTAATTCCCAAATCTATATCCCCTTTGGTAAAGCCCTCCCATCTCTAACCTCCCTTTTAGAGTCTGGCTTACTGAATTCACATGTGATTGTCAGTTCATTACCATCTGGCATACTCTTATTAAACCCTCTATCAAGTTCACTTGTAACTTCCTTCTGTCCCACAAATATAACCAGGTATTTTCTAGCCTATATCTTTTTCTTTTTTTTTAATTTTTAATTTATTTTTATTGTAAACAAATGGGATACATGTTGTTTCTGTTTGTACATGGAGTAACAGCATACCATTTGTGTAATCATACGTTTACATAGGGTAATGATGTTTGATCCATTCTGTTATTTTTTTCTTCCCCCCACCCCTCCCACCCCTCTTTTTCCACTATACAGTTCGTCCTTCCTCCATTCTTGCCCCCCTCCCACCCCCCATTACGTGTCCTCATCTGCTTATCAGCAAGACCATTCATCCTTTGGTTTCTTGAGATTGGCTTATCTCACTTAGCATGATATTCTCCAATTTCGTCCATTTGCCTGCAAATGCCATAATTTTATCATTCTTTATGGCAGAGTAATATTCCATTGTATATATCTACCACAGTTTCTTTATCCATTTATCAGTTGAAGGACATCTAATCTAGGTTGCTTCCATAATCTGGCTATTGTGAATTGAGTATCTATGAACATTGATGTGGCTGTATCTCTGTAGTATGCTGATTTTAAGTCCTTTGGGTATATGCCAAGGAGTGGAATAGCTGGGTCAAATGGTGGGTCCATTCCAAGTTTTCTAAGGAATCTCCACACTGCTTTTCCAGAGTGACTGCACTAATTTGCAGCCCCACCAGCAATGTATGAGTGTACCTTTTCCCCCACATCCTCTCCACCACCTATTGTTGCTTGTATTCTTGATAATCACCATTCTAATTGGGTTGAGATGGAATCTTAGTGTAGTTTTGATTTGCATTTCTCTTATTACTAAAGAGGTTGAACTTTTTTTTATATATCTGTTGATTGCTTGTACATCTTCTTCTGTGAAGTGTCTGTTCATTTCCTTAGCCCATTTGTTGATTGGGTTATTTGTATTCTTTTTTTTTTTTTTAGTTTCTTTAGTAGACAATTTATTTTGATAAACTTGCTCAATAACAAAAATACAAGTGAAGAAAATTATGTTCATTTTATACAGTTGTATTAACAATTTGTTTTGAAACTATTAATTGAAAAAATGTCAAAACCAATTAAAAAACAATTCTTAATAAAGTTTGGGATAACATACAGACCCTGATCACAAACTTTAAAATCTCTTGAGGTGACACAACTACAAGTCCTTTGTAGGGAATTCTACCTACTCAGGCCATTTTTTTCCTTCATATATTTTATCCTTTGAAATTTTTCTGAAAGACAGCTTATTGTTTTGAACTGTGAAGGCAAATTTAATTTTTAAAAGAAGATCAAAGAGGGTTGATAAAGCAGTTACTACAGTCAGAGTAATTTGTGTCTAGCAGTCTTTTAATAAAGACAAATTAAATGCAACATGTTCTTCCCATGAAGCCCACGATGCAAAACAATAGCTAATGATTAATCCAAAATTAACTTTCAATACTTTTTTCTGGGCCTTTCTTTTAAATTAATAGACTGTTTGTCACCAGGACTATTTATTATTTCACTTAAGAGATTAAACAGTGACTTCATAGAACATCAAGTGGAGATATCAAAGCTTAGGCAAAAGGGTAAAAACCAATGAAGTGTTTTGGTCATCTAGAACATTAAAAAGAAAAAAAAAAGCCATCCTTCAAAAACAAATGAAACAGAAAATAGGTTAAGAGGTGGACGAGTCAGAAAAATCACATACACACATTAACAACATAGAACATGGATTACCTTTGGAAAGAATCATACTGAAATGTTTACTTTTAACGAACTTAATATTTTTACGTTTACAGGTGTCTAGGCATGTTCAATAGGAGCTTCCAAAAATTTCAAACTAATTCAGTCTTGTGCAAATAAAACCAAAAGATAGTTTTCAGCATTTTACAGTGATATTCTTAGGTATGAGAAGAATGCACACTCTAAAAACAATGTAACAGACAAAAGTCTGACAAATGATTGCACCATAAAACCGTGTTTTATATACAGTTTACAAGATATGATTTCCTGCTACAAATTAATACTGTACTATATAGTACTTATTATAGTGACCTTTTTAAAAGCAACTGCTGACAGTTGGCTATCTTTTCACTTACAGGAGTTATAGAAAGTTATATGAATGAGTCCATTTCAATGTTTGGTCTGGAAGAGTACTAAGACTTGACCTCACATACTACTTGATGAGATGGTCTCAATCCTGGGTTAGTGTGCAGACTGGCTGGAGGAACTTCCCCTCTATCAGTCCTTTATGCACTGGACCTCCAAGACAATGATGAAATCAAAGACAATTTAATGGTCTGGGTAATAGATACAAATAAAACCTTAAATTTTGTAATCTTATATGCAATACCACTGTAAGTGAAAGAAGTAAACAGTGGGGAAATTCTTAGCAGCTGAGAAACTTTCTCTCCCCATGCTCATGATCCAGTAAAAAATATTCTGAGAAACTATTTACAATAAAATCCATCTTTTGGAAGAGAAAATCTCTTGGTTATACCATAAATTAATTTGAACCATACTTTGCTAACACTATCTCAGTGGTATAATGGTGACAACCAAAGCTTTCCTTAAAGTGATCCCTTTGATTTGAGGACCAGTCAAATCACAATGGGAAATGCAATCCCAAATGTCCACACATGCCCGGTGGTACTCTTAGAATTGACTAGACTGCATAATACATGGGGAAAATGACCTCCCTTGGATGTCCCAAAGGTTTCTTTTACCTGGGGAAGGAAAAGTGTGACATTCCCTCATAATGCTCAAGGAACATACCCAGGATGGTCCAACACCCCAAGCCCCCTCTAGAGTGAGCTGAAAATGGAGTTTTCATTCACAATGAAATATTGTGGAATTAACAGTAAGATATATGAACACCAAACAAGCCAGTGTGAAACACACCGAGCTCTTCCATTCATACTTTGAATATCTGAGGAAGTAGCCCCATCTCTGAAGTAACCATTCTGTAATTTATAAAATATCTTCTTAAGAAACAGTGCGTTTCATTCCTACTCGTGTGAAGCATGGACTACATGAGACTGTCTGTACTTACTGACAGGGACATTTGGGTTGCCATTTCACCACACAGAGGAAAAACTTAGCTCCATTGCTTAGCTCCATCTCCTGTCCACATTTCAAACAGGAGATCATCCATGGTGCTCGCCAGGAAAAACAACTAAGCTTTGACACGAAGGCATGGAAATGTGGAGAAGAGAAATACTGTATTTTAAAACCATTTGTGAGTTCAAGCATTAGCTACAATGCTTTTTTAGGGAAGAAATCTTAAAGCTGTGGGTTTAGTACGGCCCTTTAAAATAAATGCAAAAATGTTAGCTTTTAGCAAACAAAGGCATACAGCAAATAAAGAAAATATTGTATTGCTTGAGTTTTTGGTAAAGGTATGTGAATAATGCTTACAGATGAAAAGAACAGAAACTCATTAATTTTTATAGCAGAGTGAAATTAGTGTTGTAAGTAGTCAAAAAGCCAGATATTTGCTAGTGAACTTTGTATTTATGTAAAGTTGTGTGCTTGAACATATAAAATGTATTATTAATGTAACAGACTGAGCCAATAGAAAAAAGAATCTATACAATAGACAACAGTTGCCAATAATTTAAATAGTGTTAGATTCCCCAAATTATAAGGTTTGACATGATCTTACCTTCTACTGTCATATACAAATAAATTAACCCTAGGAAGAATTTTTAGCTTAACTTAAAATTGCACCTAGAAAGGTATGGGATTATTTGTACCTATTACAAAAACCGGTTAAAATCAAGGGCTGCTATAAAGAATGAGGTAAACTGAAGACTCTCCACTATGCAGCCTTCAGATAAATGGCTTTTTTTCTATTGAGTGAGTTCTAGGTTTGCACACCACAGTGTTTTGCTAGCAGAGCATTCAGAGTTCTCTTCCAGGAACTGTTTGCATGTGTGCATATATACATTTACACACACATACACACACACACACACACATATATACACACTGTATACTGCATCAGCAAAATATATATATTATATATATATTTATATAAATATAAGAAAGATTTCCCCACCCACCCACCCAAACAACATGTCTCAGTGTTTGTCCGTTTTTTTTTTTTTTTTTCCCTTTTCTTTTTGTACACAGAGATTAGGGAATTTCAGAATTTTTACATACATTTTAGCAAACACATTTTGATCTATTGGCTTCTTGGTGCAGTAATGCAATGGTAATCCATTCTGGTGCCAAAGGCTCATCCCATTACAAGGAAGTTGCAAACACTAATTTCTTAGGAGGTGAGGCCAGCCCCACATGAACTTTGCATCCCTCTGGTCCACCATGATTCATAAATACTTAGACTTTTTTCTCAAATGAATAATTAGACGTTAAAAACGGAACAACAGAGTCACAAAGGGCCACATGCTTTTCAGTATAAAGCATTCTCCTTCACTAGGTTGCTATCACAGTGCAGACTGACTGCCTGAATATGCTCAGGAGATTTAGTCAATATTGTCTGTATTTGGTTATGGAAAGGCTCTCAATTTTTTTTTTTTTAAATCCAAAGTGCATAGTGAGAACAAATCAAAGCATTTTTTTCCTTTTCAGTATCAGTTTCATCTAAGCATTTTCCTATGAGAGGACTGCTCAGATGCCTTGTCTTTTGTCCTCCTACCCTCTAAAAATAAAAAAATAAAAATAAAAATAAAAAATAATAGGGTCAAGCCGTTTAGACATTCATCAGCCTGGTAAACAAACTTTGCCAGCAAATAGAAATCCTACTATTGTAAAGAAAATTGATAAGACAAAAAGTACATATGATGACCCAACTACTGTGGTGTTGGGTAATTTATAAGGTTGACCTCCGACTTCATTGATGTAAAATCCTATTGGAAATATTAGGGCAGCCATACAGAAAAGGATCATTCCAGCGAATGCTATCCATCGAGCATATTTTGTAGCTTCTCTTCGCCAGTGGGAAGCCACCAGCAACCCACATGTGACAGTCAATGAAATGATTCCCATGATGATAAAAACAGGGTGGTGACCCACTCTGGGGATAGCCGGGGAGGGATGCACGTTCGGTCTCATCCATGGATTGTTTGACACTGTCGCACTAGCCCCACAGTGAGCGCTCTACTATTTTACTGCTGTTCTCATGAATTCCAACTGTTTGTCTGCATCTCTCACTAAAACTGGGTTTTCTTTATTGCATCTTGGCCCCCCGACTCCCCGGTGTTGATCCAGTCGGGGTTGGCGATGCTGGAGATGCGAAGATATCGGTGGCCAGAAAGAGACATCCGGAGATGATGGTCAGTTTATCCATTGGGCAGGCCCGGGCCTCAGACCTCCCACCCCATGGGCCGCCGCCCCGCGCCCCGCCTCGCCCGCCCTCCCCCCCCCCCCCCCCCCCCCCCCCCCCCGCCCGCGCCGGGTTATTTGAATTCTTGGAGTACAGTTTTTTGAGTTCTTTATATATTCTGGAAATTAGTGCTCTATCTGAAGTATGAGTGGCAAAGATATTCTCCCACTCTGTAGGCTCTCTCTTCACATTGCTGATAGTTTCCTTTGCTAAGAGAAAGCTTTTTAGTTTGAATCTATCCCAGTTATGGAGTCTTGCTTTTACTTCTTGTGCTAGGGGAGTCCTGTTAAGGAAGTCTGATCCTAAGCCAAGGAGTTGAAGATTTGGCCCTACTTTTTCTTCTGTAAGATGCAGGGTCTCTGGTCCGATTTCAAGGTCCTTCATCCATTGAGAGTTGAATTTTCTGCAGGGTGAGAGATAGGGATTTAGTTTCATTCTGTTGCATATGGATTTCCAGTTTTCCTAGAACCATTTTTTGAAGAGGCTATCTTTTCTCCATTGCATATTTTTGGCCCCTTTGTCTAGTATGAGAAAATTGTATTTATTTGGGTTTGTGTCCGTGTCCTCTATTCTGTACCATTGATCTACCTATTTTGGTGTCAATACCATGCCGTTTTTGTTACTATTGCTTTGTAGTATAGTTGAAGGTCTGGTATTGTGGTACCCCCTGCTTCGCTCTTCCTGCTAAGGATTGCTTTAGCTATTCTGGGTTTCTTATTCTTCCAGATGAATTTCATGATTGCTTGCTCTATTTCTGTAAGGTACGTCATTGGGATTTTAATTGGCATTGCATTGAATCTGCATAACACTTTTGGTAGTACGGCCATTTTGACAATATTAGTTCTGCCTATCCAAGAACATGGGAGATCTTTCCATCTTCTAAGGTCTTCCTTAATTTCTTTCTTCGATGTTTTGTAGTTTTCATTGTAGAGATCTTTTACCTCTTTGGTTAGATTGACTCCCAAGTATTTTATTCTTTTTGAGGCTATTGCAAATAGAGTTGTTTTCCTCATTTCCCTTTCAGATGTTTCATCACTTGCATATAAAAATGCTTTAGATTTATGCATGTTGATTTTATAGCCTGCTATTTTGCTGAATTCATTGATGAGGTCTAGAAGTTTTCTGGAGGAGTTTTTTGGATCCTCTAAATATAGAATCATGTCATCAGCAAATAGCGACAGCTTAAGTTCCTCTTTTCCTATTCGTATCCCTTTAATTTCTTTAGTTTGTCTAATTGCTCTGGCTAGAGTTTCGAGGACAATGTTGAATAGAAGTGGTGAAAGAGGACATCTCTGTCTTGTTCCCGTTTTTGAACGGAATGGTTTCAGTTTTTCTCCATTAAGAATGATGTTGGCCATGGGCTTAGCATAAATAGCCTTTACAATGTTCAGGTATGTTCCTACTATCCCTATTTTTTCTAGTGTTTTGAGCATGAAGGGGTGTTATATTTTGTCAAATGCTTTTTCTGCATCAATTGAAATAACCATATGATTCTTATCCTTAAGTTTATTGACATGATGGATTATGTTTATTGATTTATGGATGTTAAACCATTCTTGCATTCCAGGGATGAACCCCACTTGATCGTGGTGCACGATTTTCTAATATGTTTTTGGATACAGTTTGCCAATATTTTGTTAAGGATCTTTGCATCTATATTCATCAAGGATATTGGTCTAAAATTTTCTTTCCTTGATGTGTCTTTTCCTGGTTTGGGTATGAGGGTGATATTAGCTTCATAGAATGAGTTTGGTAGGGTACCCTCCTTTTCTATTTCCTGAAATACTTTGAGAAGTATTGGAATGAGTTCTTCTTTGAAGGTCTTGTAGAACTCGGCTGAGAATCCGTCTGGTCCTGGACTTTTCTTGGATGGTAGGTTTTTAATGGCTTCTTCTATTTCATTGCTTGAAATTGATCTGTTTCAATTGTATATGTCCTCCTGGTTCAGTTTGGGAGGAGCATATGTCTCTAGAAATTTGTCAACGTCTTCAGTAGTTTCTGTTTTGTTGGAATACAGATTTTTGGAGTACCTTGTCATTATGTTCTGTATCTCAGTGGTGTCTGTCATGATATTTCCTTTTTCATCACAAGTTTTAATAATTTGAGTTTTCCCTCTCCTTCTCTTTGTTAGTGTGGCTAAGGGTTTGTCTACTTTGTTTACTTTTTCAAAGAACCAACTTTTTGTTTTGTTAATTTTTGAATTGTTTCTTTTGTTTCAATTTCATTGATTTCAGCTCTGATTTTAATTATTTCCTGTCTCCTACTACTTTTGCTGTTATTCTGTTCTTCTTTTTCTAGGGCTTTGAGCTGTAATGTTAGATCATTTAGTTGTTGACTTTTCATTCTCTTCTGGAATGTGCTCCATGCAATGAATTTTCCTCTTAGTACCGCTTTCATAGAGTCCCAGAGATTTTGATATGTTGTATCATTGTTCTCATTGACCTCTAAGAATTTTTTTATCTCCTCCCTGATGTTTTCTGTTATCCATGTTTCATTCAATAGCATATTATTTAGTCTCCAGGAGTTGGAGTAATTTCTGTTTTTTATTTTGTCATTGATTTCTATTTTCAGTCCATTATGATCTGATAGAACACAAGGCAGTAGCTCTATTTTTTTGCATTTCCTAAGGGCTACTTTGTGGCATAACATATGGTCTGTTTTCGAGAAGGTTCCATGTGCTGCTGAGAAGAAAGTGAATCTGCTCGTTGATGGATGGAATATTCTATATTTGTCTATTAAGTCTAGGTTATTGATTGTGTTATTGAGTTCTATGGTTTCTTTGGTTGGTTTTTGTTTGGAAGATCTATCTAGTGGTGACAGTGGTGCATTAAAGTCACCCAGAATTATTGTGTTGTGGTCTATGAGATTCCTGAAATTGAGAAGGATTTGTTTGATGTACAGGGATGCACCATTGTTTGGGGCATAAATATTTACTATTGTTATGTGTTTCTGATTTATGGTTCTCTTAAGCAGTATGAAATGTACTTCTTTATCCCTTCTGACTAACTTTGGTATGAAGTCCACTTTATCTGATATAAGGATGGAAACCCCCGCTTTTTTACTGAGTCCATGTGCATGGTAGGTTTTTCCCATCCTTTCACCTTTAGTCTGTGGATGTCTTTTTCTATGAGATGAGTCTCTTGCAGGCAGCATATTGTTGGGTCTTTCTTTTTAATCCACTCTGCAAGTCTATGTCTTTTGATTGATGAGTTTAGGCCATTAACATTCAGGGTTATTATTGAGATATGATTTCTATTCCCAGTCATTTGGGCTTATTTTTGTTTTTTAATTTGGCTTGGTTTCTCCTTTGAGTGGTTTTTCTCTAGGGTAGTTCCTCTCTTTGCTGACCTACATTGTTGTTTTTCATTTCCTCCTCATGGAATATTTTGTTGAGAACATTCTGTAGCGCAGGCTTTCTATTTGTAAATTCTTTTAACTTTGTTTATCATGGAAGGATTTTATTTCATCTTCAAATCTGAAGGTTAGTTTTGCTGGGTATAGGATTCTTGGTTGGCAACCATGTTCTTTCAGAGCTTGAAATATGTTGGTCCAGGCCCTTGTAGTTTTAGAGTCTGGGTTGAGAAGTTGGCTGCTCTCGGTATTGGTCTCCCCCTATATGTAATCTGATGCTTTTCTCTCGCAGCCTTCAAAATCCTATCTTTATTTTGAATGTTAGGCATTTTCATTATAATGTGCCTTGGTGTGGATCTGTTGTGATTTTGTGCATTTGGTGTTCTGTAAGTCTCTTGTATTTGATTTTCCATTTCATTCTTCAGGTTTGGGAAATTTTCTGATATTATTTCATTGAATAGGTTGTTCATTCCTTTGCTTCTTATCTCTGTGCCTTCCTCAATCCCAATAATTCTTAAATTTGGTCTTTTCATGATGTCCTATAGTTCTTGGAGATTCTGTCCATGATTTCATACCATCTTCTCTGTTTGGGCGACTTTATTTTCAAGATTAAATATTTTGTCTTCATTGTCTGAGGTTCTGCCTTCCAAGTGGTCTAGTCTTTTGGTGATGCTTTCCATTGAGTTTTTTATTTGGTTTATTGTGTCCTTCATTTCAAGGATTTCTATTTTTTTTTTTTTTTTGAGAATCTCTATCTCTTTGTTGAAATGATCTTTTGCTTCCTGCAGCTGCTCTTTCAGCTTATTGGTATTATCATTCATTGCCTGCATTTGCTCTCTTATCTCACCCTTTGCTTCATGCATCATCTTAATCATGTATAATCTGAAGTCCTTTTCTGACATTTCTTCTACCATACTGTCATTAGATTCTATTAATATAGAATCTAGATTTGTTTGGATCATTTTCTTCCCTTTTTTTTTCATGTTGTTCATGTATCTTCCCCTCTAGCAGTGCAGATCTGGGGTATTGCAGATTTCCCCCTATAGGCTTATAGTGGCTCCATAGGTTTCCAAAACCTTTTCTTTAATGGGAGATCAATATTAGCAGTGCCCAATTCAGACATTATACAATTGTAGACCAAATAGCCCCTATGGGGACAATAATAATATTGTCATAATAAACAGAATGAGTTCAAATATTATCTTCAGTAAAACAAACAGATTTGCAATAAGGTCTGCAGTTTCTGATGGAGGACAAAGAGAATGCAGAGGGATGTAGGATGTGGTTGTTAATGGGATAAGAAAAGAATATACAGAAGTTCTAGATAATAGAAAGGGTGAGAGTGTAATCTAAAGAAATTGGATGTTAGCATGCAAAAAAGGGAGAAAGAGACTCTGAGGGAACAGGTAAACAAAAGGAAAAGAGAGCAAGAAAAGTAAAGAAATAAAAACTTAAAATTTTTCAATAAGGAGAAAAAAAGAAAATCTACAGTGTAACAGTCATATAGTAATGAAACCTCCCAGTGTTCAGTAGCCTGATGCATGAGAGGTACCTGACAATGAGCTTCAAGTCTCCAGCAGGCATCTCAGAATGGGATTTGCCCCACCTAAAGATTGGAGCTACGGCTTCCAGGATTATCCAAGATGGCTGCTCTGGCTTTGAAATGTGTTGGCAAATGGGGAGCTGCAGCTCAGGGTGTGGACGTGGTCAACTGGAGGTCCTGGAGGCAGGATGCGGTTAGTCAGGCAGGGGTCCTGGAGGTCGGGTGTGTTTGGTGTGTTTGTGGGATCATGGAGGCCGGGTGTAGTCAGTCGGTCTGGGGTCCCGGTGATAGGGCGCAGTCAGTTGGACTGGGGGTCCTGGTGGCAGGGAGCAGTCAGTTGATGTGAGGGCCCCAGAGGCAGGGAGTGATCGGTCAGGCTGAGGGATCCTGGAGACAGGGCTCAGTCAGTCCGGCCAGGGGTCCTATGGGGCCTGGCTGTTGTCTCAAAATGGCTGCAGCCACGTGTAATCAAACCTGCAGGTACTGTCACAGTGAACTTCTAGGCAACAACAGGCAGCTGGTGCTCCACTGGTGGTTGGCAATCAGTTTGCTGACTATTGTCGGATGATCGGGAGGTGAACCTCGTGTGTTGGGTGATGGATAGATGTAAGGCAGGTGATGGACAGGTGAGAGGCAGGCAAATGGCAGATGATAGGCGCCTGACAGTGAGCAATCAAGAAACAGACATCCTTTGCTTGAAACCGGAGTTACGGAGCAACAAGAAATGCAGCCTCCCTCTAGTCCGCCATCTTGGATCTCCCCATCTTTTTCAATGTCTCTATGGTGTTTGCCCTGTGAGTCATATTCTCTTACTCACTATAAGCTACTCTTTACCTTCTATTTCTTTAAGTTCTCCTACTACCTGGATCACATCTACTTGGTCCCCTTCCTGGGAATCTCATTCTCTGACCTCCACTTAAATGATGGTATTCTCTGCAACTCATTTTAGAGACCCTGTCTCTAAATTTAAAAAAAAAAAATGGTATTGCTTAGTTATGTTCTCAGCCTTCTCATTTTAACAGCCATATATGCAAATGTAATTGATAACATTTACTGTTCTGATTGGTTCTGATCTCTTTTCACAGCTGTGTAGTGGATACCTAGACCTGGATGTCCTTCAACTCGTCATTCCTCACTCCAGGACTCCTTATTTTAGAGAATAGCATTGTCATTAATTTTCCTTTCCTGCTCTCCCCTATATCCATCCTCTCTCTCATACCTCATATTCAATTTATCCATTCTATCCTTCTGAATATCACTCATAATTATTTTCTCTCTATCACCACCACGAGGGCTAAAATTGAATAATCATTGACAGGTATTATATCATATATCATCCTGTTCTTAGTATGGGGAATACTGGTACAATTTCAATATATTTTTTTAGGATATAAAATAATAAATAAGTAAATAAATGATTCAACAAATAAGTAAATGAACAAACTGATTCAAGTTCAGCCCTGCTGATGTCAGAGATTTTTATAATTTAGGTTGAATTAAGTACAAGAGGAGTTGGGGAAATAGGGTCTATTGTTATGAGGACACACAGAGGATACGGAGATGAACCCATATGCAGAACAAGACACTGTAGATCCCAGCATTCTGCCAAGGAAGCAACCTCGAGGAACCTCAATAGCTGGTCTCTGAGGCTTCCCTGTTTCTCCATTGACACAGGTCTGCTATTTTCTGGGGTTTACTCTGTTTGTCTCTCACTGCAGTTCAGTTCCTCTCCACTCTGCTCATTTTTTCCCTGTGTACATCACTGAGTGTCTACTCATAGTTTCGGCTTTCTCATGAGTGACTGGCCATGACTTACTAATGACCACAACATCACCTCCCGGCTTCATCTATACATCCCTTTAACTGTAGTTCATGCTGTTAACTGCCTGATTATCTCTGTACTTCCCAATTTGAGTCCCCCAGGGCAAGAAATTGATGGACTTGGCTTAGTTGTAAAATGCCAGCCCACTGATTAACTGCCCTTGAGTGGGTGTTCAACCTAGTCCATACGGTTGGATGGATAATGACAAGTCCCATGACATAAACCATGGCTTTGTGTTTGTCAGGAATAGTAGTCAGAGCAGGTACTGGGACAAACACGATGCAAACACTTATCACCTTGCCCTTGGGGGGCAATATTAAAAATATATGAATTCTTATCTCCAAGGAGGAAAATGCTTGAGCTACAAAGGTCAACAAAGTCAAAGTCCACTTGGGAATTTTGAGGGGGTGCAAAGGTGAGGATGGAATTTGAGAATCAAAAAATCTTGGGAGACAAGGTCCAAAGAATGTCCTAAGAATATTATTGTCAATGTTGGTTTGCTCAGTACAAAGGCTCAGAAGCAAAACTGAGAGCACCAGCAAGCTGATTTCTCTGCAACTAGTCTGGCCACTTTAAGCAACATTTCCCCAGCTAATAAAAATGTTTACTTAGTAAATTTTGGAAAATAAGAATCAGAAAAGAAATACACGCTCAGTGGTGTTTTTATCACCTAGGAAGAACCACAATCAAAATTTCACAGTTTGTGTTTCTAGTTCTTTTCTTTATGCATTTTTTTCTTTGAAATTTGGAGATTTTATGGCACATGGTTTTATTGTTTTTGTTGTTATTGCTGTTTGTTTTGAGACGGGATCACATTGTATTTTCCAACCTGTACTTGAACTTGTAATCCTCCTGCCTCAGCCTCCTGAGTAGCAGGGATTATTGGTGGGCATCACCATGCCTGACTGGCAGATAGATTTATACTATGAGTTTTTCTTTAGAAATCATGCCACTACTATAATAATATATTATTTAAGATATGGTTTCAAAAAACTCTGTCATTGGGTGATGCCGTAATTTCTTTCTTGTGTCCTGTTGGTGACTGTGGAGTGTTCCTAATTTTTCATTATTATAAATTAAGGAGTTGAATAAAAAATTCCTGAAAGTAATATCCACATTAGAGGGTATGTATTTGATCACTCACCTTCTCAGCCTAAACTTCAAAATCAAACTTTTGCTTTCAGATTCAAGTGCTAATTCCTGCAGGCCCGAAGGAAGCGTCATGATCAGACATTTACCTGTGTCCCCAGCTGGGTCCCTTCAAGCCTGCTGTGAATCCCAGGCTCCTGTCAGCCTCTGCCACCTTCTGTTTGTCAAAATGTGCCATGACTTCCTGTGCCTAGAACTGTTGGCACAGCACTGCTAAGAATGCTTTTCTCCTCGTTACTGATTATCTCATCTTCTGAGATTCTGCTCAGGTGTCAGGGGTGACTTGGTTGTTACTGCTTTTCTTTTCAGGAAGCAGTCCAGCCCTACCTCTCAGGATGGATTATGTTTCTGTACCAGTTTGGACTGTGTTCAGTTGCTGGTCAGAGAAAACCTGACCTTACAAGCCTGTGTACAAATTGAGGCAGCTTCTGGTATAGGCCTAACAACAAAAAGATGCTAGAGCCAGTGTGTCTGTGATTCTTTTGGTTTTAACCTCGTGGCTATAAGATGGCTGCAACAGCTCCAGGCAATTACTTTGAGTTCCAGACAGAGATTAGCTGAGTCTTGGTTTTTAAAATTTCTTTTTTTAGAGATTACAAACAAAACCTTTGGAAGATTGCGTGATTCTGGCTTATCTCTTTACTCAGGTAGAACTGTCTTATTGCCATATTTAGCTTTAAGGGAAGCTAGGGGAGGAGAGCATTTAGTTTTCTGTTTGTTACAACAGAGGCAACAAGGGGTATGGACAAGTATGCTGGGTTAGCAGGTAAACAGTATCTTTAACAAGAACCCGTTGGACTACTCTCCCCCATTCTCCTGACACTGCTGATTCCTCTTCCTCTCCAGACTAGAAGCTTCCTGAAGTTAAGATGAGTGGTTTAAACTACTTCCTCAGGGCCTAGCATGAGTCTCAGCCCCAGTACTTAAGATTTGTTTTTGGATAATGAAGTACTTTTGGAGACCATCCTCACCAGACCCTCTCTGAGCAACTTTGTGCAGGCCAGCAGGGGGAGAAGGAGCGACTTCCACCAAGCACATTATTCCAGGGTGGCAGCGTTGGAGGGGAAAGGCATTCACCTGCAGTTACTACGGGGTGATGACAGGTACCCGCAGAGGCCTGGAAGGGAGCACCTGGAGGAGGGTGTCCATCAACTGGCTGCCTGCGAGCATCGCCTGGGGGAGGATTTGCCTGTCTCCTCACTCAGGCCTCACTCCTCTCTGGGTGAAGTCCTGACTCCTCTGACCTGCTAGAACCTGCAGGTTCTGGCTGTAGTTCTCCTAAATCTGTGATCAGTTGGCATTCTATTGGTGGCTTAAAATTCACTCTTGTGTGATATTTCTACCATAGCAATTAGGAAATTCAACAAATTGCAAATTAGTTCCATCCCCACATTTCCCCCTGAGAGCTTGTTCCAAGCTCTCATTTAAAAACCTCCCCAGATGTTTCCAAGGGCAGCTGTGTTGGGGAGCTCCTGTCAAAGTTATTCCTCTTCTGATCTGAAGTGCCCCACCCGGTACCATCACAGTGTCCTTCTGTTGCCTCCATCCTGCCTTTGGGTTGGTGTCATGGCATGCTATTCAGCTGGTCTCTGTGGAACCTTAGTGCAGTACACGGGCAGAAGAGAGAGTAGATTTGTGGTTTTGTTCTTCGTTGTTTAGTTTATTCGTATACAACTTAATTTCATTTAAAGCTGGCCAAATCTCTTTCAGTGGCCTTTTAGGGTTGAATCTATGGAGACAAGCTAATTCATCCAAGGAAGTGGGGGAAACTTGCAATAATGTGCAATTAAGAACCCTAATTATCCCCTTCTGTGATTGCAATTTCCCATTTGGAGGCATAATTATTTGTGGTGTAATTTGCTAGGTCTGACTCCCCTGGCTGGATCTGATTTGAGACAAGTGGGTTCCACCCATCCAAGGGTAGTCTCAAAGCTACCACACACCACACTGATTTTCTTGCATCAGAAAGGCCTGCTGCCAGATACACAGCTCTGTTCCCCCCTCATAGGCTGGATGAGTCACATTTGCTCAGTAGAGTAGACGGCAGTGCTAACTCAAATGAAACTACCACCATCCCCACGTGATGCACGACTCCAGCTAGACAAACATGGACTCAGCAAACCCTGGGGCACCTAGGAATCCCAGAGACAGAGAGGACCCCTGAAAGGCAGGAACTGCCCTCTTGAAACTGGTGCTGGGCCCCTAGAGAACTTTCCAAAGCTAAAGGGCAACTTTGGTCTCTGCTAAGAGGGGGCAGAAAGAGGTTGAAAGGGTAACAACTGGTGCAAACGGCACAGTTGAGTGTGTCCTGCTTGGGGCTCTGTGTGGGAGATAGGCAGTCAAGGGCAACTTATTTCAAGTGCTCTAACTTGATTTCTGTAAAATCTTTGTTGTTCAGACACTATCCTATATAGCGTGAAAGCAAATTCCTCTTAAAATGTATTTATTATCTGAAAACTGTTATTAGGGCAGGTGGAAAACGATCAATTCAAGAATTGATGCATATTTTTGTGCAGGAAAAAAATTCAATAGAAACTTCTAAAAAATGTTTTAGTGTCAGTAAACAGATGAGACTTAGACACTGACCAGATCACAGAAGTGAGGGGAATTTCTAATCCCAGCTGCTAGAACCTTACGAACGTACTGCACCCTCTCATCAGCTCACAGGCAGAGGGGCCACAAACCAAGTAGCAAGTATAGATCTATTGCAAATTTGGCCCTCAGGGAGAAGGGTCCTTTCTGTTCCATCCACCCAACATCAATAGACAGGAGTTCAAGAGTGTATTTCCTTAGAGCTTTTGCTTCTATTTCCTTTTTCCCAGTTTTTCTGTTCTCCATGTGAGAATGAAAATACCAATTGGGTTATTATCTCTTGGTGCAGTTTTGCATATCATTTTATAGTGTTATAGTCTCTACTGAATTTCTCTGAAAGAATATCTCCTATCTGTTAACTTTTGTGAGCTGATTTTCTCTGCAGTCAGCTGTAGAAACTATTGTTCTCCTATTCTCCTCTGCTAGCTAGGACACAGTGTGGAAATAGACTCATGGAGAAGGAAATACTATAAAAAAAGAATATGATCATTTTCTTTTTTTTTCTTGAATTTTACTTTACAGCAGGCAGGGATGTGCCTGAATCTCTTTGTTGCCCCTACCTGCTTCAGGTCTAGGGAGAACCTAGAAGCTGTGTTTTTGAGGCCACTTTCTCCTTCCCACCTCCTCATCTTAAACAACCAGGTAAGACTAAATGTACATTGGAGAAGTTCCTTTTCATGTGAGTGCTTTCCTCATTCTCTGTCCACAATGGGGATTAAAACTCTGTTTACTTTTCTTTATTTTTCCCACATTTTTTATGGGCGCATTATAGTGGTACATAATTATGGGATTTGTCACATATTCATACCTGCATATGATATAACAATATCATAATTTGGTCGATATCACTCCCCAACACTTCTGTTTTCTCTTTCTGAAGACTTATGAGCTAGGACTTCTCACGAACATACCAGTGTCATTTCATGGAACTGGTGAACATAAAGTCAACCTAGACAAAACTGGGAAAAGGGAAGCCTTGATTTTGCATACCTTGTTATTTTCCTAAACTATTTCCCTTGTCAAAAACAAAGGCGAGACAAAATCACTCATACTGTGGTTCAAACATGCACATCATCGAGTGAGAAGAGATGATAAAATGTTTGTTGGTCCTGGGAGGAATGAGATCAAAGAGACAAGCTAAGGATGTGATTTGCGAAAAAAGCAATATTAACAATAGCAATTATGTGGTCTGCTTAGCAGTTATGCCTAATTACTGTGCAGTACATTATTGATGATACATGGTTAAATGCCAGCTAATTTGCTGTACATTTTATTTGATTAGAACAGTGTACTGCATGTGCACGATCAGCCTTCAAAATGTATTACACAATTAGCAAATTCACTATTTAAAAAAGCATAAGTAGGTCCATTTTTCAGTGTTAAACATTCTGTAGAAGGCCACAGATTTCCTGCCCTACATCCTTACTACTCAAAAGGCTGCCCAGAGATGCAGCAGCAGCAAGACCAGGGAGTCTGTCAGATATGCAGAAGCCCAGGTCCCGAGTTTGACTAACTGCATCAAAATCTGTTCTCCGTGATTTTAACAAGATTGCCAGTGACTCAATTCCCAGTAAAATTTGTGAAGCATGGCTCTAATAACTACTTCCTCTGTCAAAGGGCATTGCCTGAGGAATGAAGAACACAGGGGGAATAGGTCACAGATACAGCTAAAACTTAAAGGCAAGAAGTAAGTCTTGGCTTATTTAAAATGAGGATTCCCAGCTCCACCTTCAGAGCTTCCCATTCTACAGGTGGAAGGTGGGGCCAGTGGTCTCCATCTCTAGCAGGTGCCCTCACGGGTCTGAGAAGCCTTCAACCCTGCACCCCCATCTGCCTCCTTGCTTACGACCGAGGAGGAAGCTAGGGGAGGGAAAGAACATGGAGCGGGAGGATGGGAGGGGCGTTCCAAAACAACACAAGAGGACTGCAGGAAACTGGTTAGTTTCTCTGCTTTCTGGAAACGTCTACATGTATTCAGATGCTCCTCAACTTATGGTGGGATTATGTCCCAATAAACCCATTCTAAGTTGAAAACACTCTAAGTTTGAAGATGCACTTAGCATACCCAGTCTATCCAACATGCTGGCTTAGCCATACTACACAGTTTAGAGCGTGGGTGGCTTTCCCCGTGGGACTGTGCCCTCCGCAGCTGCCCAGCATCACAAGAGGAAGACACTGCATGTGGCCAGTCAGGGACCAGGTTCAAGATGTCCAATGTGGGCCTACTGAGTGCGTCAGGCTTTCCCGTCTTCATAAAGTTGAAAAGTCCTAAGTCAAACCACTGTAAGTTAAGAACATATGTACTCGAACTCAAACAATGAACTTATAAAACAAATCTCCCAGGGGAAGAGAATTCTGAAGGAATACCCTCAAGGTCGCCTTTATTTTGACCAAGACTTAGTTGCTATATGATTTTTTTTTTCTCTTCAGAGCCAAGACTATATATCAGGTACCCTGTAAATAATGTGATGAAATATATCTATACAGCAATAATAAAAGGCTATGTCATCAATATTAAGATACCAACTATGAAGAAAGGTTGGGGAATATATTTTATAGACTCTTAAATAATTCTGCCTAAATTTGATTCCATTCTTCAGTAATTGCTGAAATTAGTCATAATAAAAGTATCAGTACTATATTTAGAGGTAAAATGGCTCCTTGGTCTCTTCAGTTCCCTCATTTTTTAAATTTTTAAATTTTTAAATTTTAAATTTTTATTTTTTTTAAACACATAAGGGAATTTATTAAGCAAAAGAGTGTCTCCCTGCAGGGTGAGAGGAAAATAGAAAAGAAAAGAAACGGTGTGCACTAAAAGCGAGGAGGATAGAGAAAAGTGAGGAGGACAGACAGAAGGAAGGAAAAGATGGTGGGGAAACTACAGTAAAACAGTTGAATTCCGCCGGGCTAACAGGGGACCAATATCGGAGAAGGATACTTGCAAGCTGACTGATGAACCAATAGCTAGCTAGGATGTTCACGGATTGATAAGTGGTTGGGAGGCGGGGAAAATGACTGCACCTGATGGGCGGGGGAGCAGCTTTATACATTACATTCCCCCATTTCTTTTTTTATAAGAAAATCTTTTGCTCTCCAGTTCTTTCCGAAGCCTTCTTTCTCCTTCCTGCCTAAGTGACTGGGACTGGTTTTGCAGGTGAGATGTAAAAAGTCCATTCTCCTTCCAGACTTCCAAAGGCAGATGGTTTTCATGGACTTCATTTCCTCAATTTGACTGATCCCCTATTTCTACACTAACTACCTGTCCCCAATCCTGACTTCATTTACCCCTCTAATTCTAGGAACTCCTTCACTGCTATAGGGAAAGGGGGTGTGACCAATCTGGCTTCTTCGAGCTGGAAAGGGGCAGCGTGGGGCAAGCAGTTCCCTCATTTTTGATTCATGACTTTCCTGGGGCAGTCCACACCTTCCCAGTAGCTCCACCCAGTAGTGTCATGTATGAAGGATTTCATTCTTGTGCTTCCACCCCAAATGTCTGAGCTAATTCATGTGACTAGAGAGAGTTGGTCACCAGTGCTTCTCAAGGTCCAGAGGAAATTTAAAGGTAGCCGAGCCTGTAATTGCTGAACACAGCACAAAAAAATCTGAAGTTGTTATAGACAGAACAGCTCAGCTAATGCAAGCTCAGAGTCTGATTCATAGTTTTTAAAAATTATTAGCCCCACACCCTTCCCCTCCCTAGTTGGCCAGTAGCAAATCAACCTGAAGGGATTTAATGAGTTACAAGAACATATTCAACATTAAGGAATATGCCATGGATTCTCAAATTGCATGTGGTCAGATATAAGTAGTTTCTTATACAGTATGATTTATGTGTTGCATAATATGTGAAACTGAAATTTTTATGATACATTCTAACATACAATGAGAATCATTCATTAAAAAGTCACCTGAAAAAGAATGACCTGAATTATCCCAAAATCTCATTAATCATATGGGTTTTAGAAGTTATGAACCACCTGAGACTAGAGTACATAACTTTTGAGTAATTGTGATCTATACAGAGAGTTACTTTGTGTAATCTTAAGAAAAAAATTTTGGAAATATAATAAATAGATTAGCACATAGAAATATACATAAGGGAAGATACCAGGTAACTTGTTAAAGACATAAACCTTCCTAATTAAAAGTAACATTTAGGACTTCCTCCAACTATGCATTATTCATTCATCTGTAAACACTGAGATTCTCACTAGGTGCTATCGGGATGTAGCAGTGTAGGGGACATGACAGTATCTGAAGTTTGTGCTCTTGGTAGAAAAGTGGGCTTCTAGAACTGCTGGAGAAAGAGTATTGTTATAAAATATCCTAAAATTAAATAAAATGGCCACTACCACAAAGGGGCATTTTTCAATTAGACAATTTGATTTCCACATTTCAAATTTATTAAACAACGTTTCTTTATTTCACTTGTCTACGGGTTCAATAGTCACAATCCTTTTACTTTTCAGTTTTAGATTGTGCTGCTGTCCTTTGTACTCTTTATAAATTAATCAGTGTTTTCTTGGGCTTCTACTATATTTAGCTAGGACTTGGGGAAATGTGCAAAGAGAAATGGAATCTGCCCTCAAGGAGCTTATATTTTAGCTTGGACGCTTTCAAGAGGCAGCTAACTGACCCAGGAAATTATTGTCAGGAAGAGATGGCCATTCCTTCCTCTTAAAATTGGTCCAAAGAGACATATTATTGACTATATAAAAGGTAGTTTTTAAAAGATTATGGAGATAATCTTTTAAATAATGGCGAACAAATTACAATTCACTTTTCTCTCTAGGCGACTGTACCCTATGCACAGGCCGCTTTGTTAGGAAAACCCATTTTGATTCAACTTGCTGTACAGGTTGTTATAAATAGACTGTACTCTGGCGCCACCTGGAGGCACTCTTCCACTAGCCGGAGGAGAAAAAAATCGACAGCATTTCAAACACAATGGGACCAATTGCTTCGCTTTTGTTCATCAAATCACTTTTTATTTTCCAGTAGGGAATTATGATCTAGCTTGTTAAACTAGAATTTTTTCTAAGGTACACAATGTCCAAGGAAAGTAAGGTTGAGTTGAACATCCTCAACATTAAAGAATATTTCATGGAGTTTCTAAATGAACTTTGGCAGATATTGTATATTTAATTGCCTTTTCGCCTACAGTATAATTTTTATATTTGCATTTTAAATACATAAAAGTTTGTTAAGTGAATAGATATGTGCATGAATGATTTGCCATGCATTTGTGTTCCATGAAATAAAAGAAATCTCATTAAATGTGCACTTTCTTATTTCTAACTACTGTCTTGGGAGTCCTTCTACTTAAAAAGGCTTGTCACTCTTTTCTTGTAATGAAGTTCTTAAAATTGGTTTATGTTCTTAGATGCATTGAGAGGAAATGGGATTAGAATATCATTTTCCTCTAGGAAAATGTGTGTGGTCCTTTGGAAATACTATGACCTTTGATAGCTGGTTGAAAGCTATTTTTGCTCTCAGAGGAAATATCCTTTAATAGCATAATACATAATGCATATAAGAAGTTTCAACATAATGATTTCGTTTTCAGGAATAAATACCGAGTGAGTCTCAAATTCAGCTAATTGGAAATTTCAGGATACCAGGTCACTATAGGGTCACTCTGCTTTAAGTCCAGAAAGCCTCTTAGTCTCCTTCCTAGAGAAAAAGTGAAGTCACAAATACCTGTGACACAATAACACCATTAACTTCAACTTCATTATTGATTGAAGTCTTTTAATGTGGTTTTCCAACATTGTCACCGCACGTCCCATGTGGGCGAGGAAAAGGGTTCCTGTCAGAATGGGGTGGAGTTAAGCAAGTCATTTGGCTCTAGCAGGTCATTGGCACATCCAGAGCCTACAAACCAACTGCTGTGAACCAACTTCACATACCAACGTACTCCAGGCAATCTCGAACAATTTCTCATAATTGTCAATTCTTGAGAGCCAGATTTCCGTGTCTAACAGCTCAACCAAGCCTGGTTTTATTTGCTGGCCATGAATGGCGCCCCACACAACATGATGGGGAAGTCAGTATTCTGGTTTATTAAATAATCTGGTTAATAGAAATTTATCATGTCAAACGTGCATATGGCTTACCAATTATCAAAGAAGCAAGACATAGCATCTCTAACAGGTAGTATATTAAATGTAATGGGATCTTTTCTTGATGGCTGTGGAATCCACTTCAGTCACTTTTACTTCCTTGGTAATCACTGTGAACTTGAACCTGTCCAGGAAGATGTACTGCATGCTCAACTGGGAGTAACGATGATTCCAGATTTAGTGATTGAAATCAGCTATTCTACAAATGGAAGATTGTCAATAAGACAATCTTGTACAAGATTGTATAAGAGTTGTCATGTTAACTATATGACTATGAGATTGAACTGAAGAAATATTTAAAATGAGATGGATTCTTCTTGCCATAACTAGATATGTGTATTAATATCAAAGTATGACTAAATTTTGATGGGAAATATCTAGCCCTGGGAAGAGAAAGTGTGATTTTTTTTTTCTTGAAAAGAGGGGCAGAAAGAGGGAGAACTATACCTAATCAGACAGTACTCTTCTTTTAACAACTTACATTTATCAAGGTTTTGTAAAATATTTGTTCTTAGTGCACATATAGAAACATCTGTCTTCTACTTATATTTCTTTGCCTATATAATATTTAATTAAAGTACAGAATTACAACAACAAATATGAATGGACTAAATGTGTTTGAGAAAAGACCCAAGTGATTCTTGGTAAAAATATTAGGGAACTTGAGGGAGCAGCTGGGAGCTTATTAGAGGTCTCTTGCAGGGAGTTTGCTGTGTGGTCAAGTCACAGGTTCCTAGAGAAAACAGGACACTGTAGGTTAGCAAGATTCTACTATAAAAATGGTGCGAGGCCCAGTGCCCAGAAGCCACCTCTATAATATCCCTGTAGGTAGGCATTTCTCTAGTTGTTACATAATTCCATGTGTCATTATGGTAAATATGTTTTTTTGATAATCTGCCACCCCTCCTAAAACCTTGCCATGTCAATGAATAAATATGCATACAATTTGTGCCTCATCCACCAAAAGGGAGCAAGAGAAAGAAGGAAAGTAGAAGAAAGGAAGGAAAAGACAGGGAAGGGGAAAAGAGAAGAAAAAAAAATGGAAAAGGAAAGAACTGCTTACACAGAAAAGCAACTTCATGGGATTCAGCAGAGCATTTTCCTGACCCACCATCTATGCCAGATCATGTCGTTGACCATGGAACCCAGGAGGGAGAGTAGAGAGGGCACCCCTGACATTAGGCAATCCCAGCACTGGGACAGGCAGTATTGTTAGACTAGATTTCCAGTTCTTTTTTTAAATCCATGATAATTAGCTTCTTCAGTTCTTCCTGCTCCTGCATCTCCCTACCCACCAAATCCTACCCTCAAACTCATGTTCATATTAGTTATGGTTTCATAATTGTGAAACAAAAATTAAGAAACTTTATCTGACAAGTATGTGGACACTGAGATAGAATATTTGAAATCTGTGCTATTCAAGTAAATCCTTGTCCTCAACTAAAATACGAGTTTGACTTTCCAAGGGGAGACTATTTTAACTGCAAAAAGTTAGCATTCAGAATTTCTGCCATCAGCCTCTGGTGCATAAAGTTGCATTTCTAGATCTGCAATAACTTCTGAATCCTTTAAAACTCTCAGTCCTCACAGATACTTAAGTTTCTGTGTACAAAATTATTTTTTAGGAACACTTTTTTTCAGTTTTTCCAGTTACTTCCTACCCAGTTTTGGGTGTGAAATACTTGGGAGGAATTTGATGACTAACAGGCCATTTTGAAACAGAAAAAAAAAAAAAAAAAAATTACAGATTTGTGAGTGAGTATTCATTCACTTACGCTTGCATATGGTGAAAACTTCCAGAGCACAAATTAACCCCAAAGTGTTCTAGGTACTAAAGATACAGTGAGCAGAGGAGGGGACTTCCTCCCCTCTTAGGCTGGTGTTCTAGTGAGGAGGAGTGACGGCAATCAAGTTACAGGTGACTCTGTAATGTAGCTGATGGTGCAGAAAATAAGGCAGAGTGAAATGTTTGGGTGCAACCCATAAGAAGTGAGGGAGTCGGGTGTGTGTGTGTCGGGGAAGGTCAGATCAAGGAGGGACTGCGCTGGACCAGGTCACCTGTATTTGGGGACCAGCAGAGGTACAGTAAAACAAGAGGTACGGTAAAACAAGTAGATGCCAGTGCGGTCGGAGCCTGCTGTGGCAGACAAGCCAAGAGGGGTAGCTAGGCCATTTAGGCCTTTGCTTTTACTCAGAATAGGACAGGGATCCATCGCCAGGTTTCAAGCACAGCAGTGACACGGTCTGGTAACCAAGGATTGCGGTTGCTCTATTGAGGACACATGGTGAGGAAGGAGAGCAGAGCGGGCAGGAATCGGCGAGACTCCCAGGACTGGTACGAAGTTCTTCAATTCTTTTCTTAAAACATGATTCTAAGGTCTCACCAAGCGGTGCTTTGCCTCTCAAGGGACGTTTGGTAAGCAAGGCGGTCCACGGGTGTTGACAGGCACTCACGTTTTCACCTCCAGGGCTCCCCCTGCTGACCACAGACAGAACTGAAGGGCTTCACAGAGATGCAGAGCGCAGGTTCCTGCGGGAGAGTCCAGAGACCTGGTTCTGTGCTCCTAGCCACCGTGAGCAGGGAAAAGAGGGCACCCAGAGGAAAGGAACTTCATAAATGGGCATTTTACTTGTTTGAGAAGCAGGAACAAATGACATTTGTAGGATTTTACCGCAGAATAAGTGTTTAAATCTGGTTGACCAGTGCTAGCCTGCTTCCCCCATCAGACAGGGGTGGAGGAGAGTGGAGTCACAGAGAAGATGCTGTAGAGCTTTCACACAGAGAAATAAGAAGATGGGCTGTGTCGATTGTGACATCCCTGGCCTTTCCAAGAACATGAGGGGACCCTGGAGAGAGAGCTGAGATGGGGAGGGGCGGGGGGAGAATGAGAGAGCTAGAATTTCTGCTGAGAATTTCCTAAAATCTAAAGGAAGCTGTCTTCTGGCTGCAAGTGGTGTCTGGTAAACGCCTCCTTAGACTAAATGGCAGTCACTGTCTAACATGCTTTTCTCAGCAACACTGCATCTTATAGAACTGCACAGAGTAGCCCTCACAAATGCCTAATAAGTGAAGTGTAGATAGCAATATAAATGTGACATCTTTAAAGCAACTATCTGTGCACTCCATCAACAGGAATGGAATAAAAATGTTATAGTCATAGTTGATAAGATATCCTGAATTCATATTCTAAAGAACTGAACTTGTCATATATTTATGTGTCTATTCAGGAAAAACAAACTTTTTTTTCCCTATAAACAAATGAATTCATGGCTTACAGATATGAATTATTCCAGATAAGTGAATATATTTAAATGTAGACTCCTCAGAAACTTAAATGTTTGACAGAGGATAAAAGCATAACTTCCATTTTTTTTCATGTATTTGTTGATTGATTCAGCTATCCCACTCCTTGGTTTATACCCAGAGGACTTAAAATCAGCATACTACAGTGACACAGCCACATCAATGTTTATAGCAACTCAACTCACAATAGCTAAACTGTAGAACCAACCTAGGTGTCCTTTAATAGCTGGATAAAGAAAATGTGGTATGTATACACAATGGAATATTACTCAGTCAAAAAAAAAGAATGAAATTATGGCATTTTATGGTAGATGGATAGAACTGGAGAATATCATGCTAAGCGAAATAAGCCAATTCCCAAAAACCAAAGGACAAATATTTTCTCTGATATGTGGATGCTAATTCACAATAAAGAGGTGAGGGTTAGAGAAGAATGAGTTATCTGGATTAGGCAGAAAGGAGTAAAGGGAGGGGAGGGGTATGAGAGTAGGAAGGATAGTAGAATGAATCAGAAATTATTATCATATGTGCAAGTATGGTTCTACATCATATACAACCAGAAGAATGAGAAATTATACTCCATCTATGTATCAAAGTGCATTCTGCTGCATGTATAACTAATCAGAACACACACACAAAGAAGCTGAATGGCTCAAATGAGAGGGAAATGAATCCTTTTGCAACTCAAAAGAAGAAAAAGGTATAACTTCCATAGTGAGACCAAAAAATCAGGGCTATTCAGATCCTCACCCTAGTGCCTGTGTTATCTAAATAGATGTTCTTGGACATTTATGTTTGAGATAAAGTAATATGTATTTGGTGTTTACCATGAGACAGGCACTGTCTTAAGTTCTTCAGTGTTAAATAATTTAATTTTCACAACAGCCCTGCCAGATGGGTGCCATTATTATTCCCACTTTACAGATGAGGGAGTTAAGGCAGAAGCAAGTGTAGTGACCTGCTCAGAAGTATGTGTGCTTGGGCGTTCCTGAGGCCACCCACGTTTATATTTGCCAGGAGGACTCACAGAACTCAGCACAGAGTTAAATGCATGGCTATGACTTATTACAGTGAAAGGGTACAGTGGAAAAAATGAGCAATGGAAAAGGTGCATGGGACAATGTTCACGGGGAACCCAGCCCATACAGCCGCACAGGGAGTGCCTCATTCCCCTGGCGCAGACTGGAAAGGTGACCACTGGGAAGCTCATTAGAGACTGAGCACCCAGGGTTTTTATTGGGAGCTGGCCATGTAGGCAGCCTCTGCCCAGGAAGTATCAAAACTCCAGAGTCACAGAGGGAAAGCAGGTGTTGGGCACAAGTCAGGTTGTTTGCACAGTTTAGTCACACTGAGCCCTCTCATCAGTTCTGGAATTGGAGGTGAAGCTCTGGAAATCCAAGTTTCCAGAAGACAACCAACGGCCAGCCTGGCAAGGAGGACTTCCTAAGGACGAGCCGTCAAATATCAACACTTTTTTCTGCACATGTCTGATCATTGCAAGAGCTGGTTTCTACTCCAAGATACATTCTGGAGGCCAAACACAGAAGAGCCGTCATATAGCACCTCTCAGACACGCCCCATGTCCCTGACAGATTCAGGAGTCCAGAGCTCAAGGTAGATGACCAGGTGGGACATTTCAGTGTGGAAGTTGCCGGCCCATAGTGATGTTGAAAGTCATGAGAGGGGCAAAGTGCACAGAGGAAGTGAAGGCAGAATAAAAGTGGTCAGAGCACCATGCCCGAGCTCTTCAATATCCAGGGGCAGATGAGCAAGCCTTAGTGGGCACTGAGGAAAGGCCAGCGAGTTCAGAGGAGGGAAAAGAGGAAGTGGCGACCAACAAGTGAGGGAAGCAATCCAGGAAGGCGGAAACGGACAACAGAGCTGCTGGCAGACCCATGAGGAGGAATAGATGGGGCTGATCCCAACTTAACAACACAGAGGTTGCTGACTTTGCCAACTGCGGGCAGGGCAAAACCCTGATAGGAGTGTTTGAGGGAGTGTGAGAGGAGAAGCAGGTGGTCACACTGTTAAAGATGGAGAGGAAAGTAGATTTCCGTGTGTGTGTGTGTGTGTGTGTGTGTGTGTGTAACCTGGGAGACACTGCAGTGTGTTTGTGTTAGAGGCAGACCCACCAGAGGAGGGAAATAACTAACACATGAGATTAAAGGGCAATGGTGTCCTTGAGCAGGTTGAAAAGGATGGGATATATCGTGCAAGTCCTCTGATTGACTCCTAGACCCTTCTGGATTGGGGAGAAAATTCCCTGGCACAGGTGCAAGAGGGTAGGGCATGTGACATGGTGCTGTGCTTTTCTCAATTTCTTAGTCTGGTTTCCTCAATTTCTTAGTGACATGGGAAAGAATAAGTTTGAGAATGAGGAAGCGGGAGAATGTGATGGAAGGTTTTCAAGGCAAGAGGAGTTCTATCACGGTCATCAAAAAGCACGGAAGAGAGCCGAGGAGGGCAAGGAAGAAATGCGTGGGCAACTCTGGACCCAAGAGAATCTTAGGCATCTACTGCCACGAATTTGGAATAAGACCAGTTGCTGTGGTTGGGTGATTCTTCCAGGGTGGCTGGCAGAGCGACAGAGAGTGGGATCTAACTAAGGTTGGGTTTTGTCAGGCAAGTAGGAGAAAGTGGAATGGATATTGAGGGTGGAAGCCGAAGAGTTCATCTGAAGAGGAGTGGCAGGTGGTGAGTGCTAAGCCCTGGTCTTTCCTGGAAGGTGGTGCAGCCAGCAGGTGGGCATGGGAGCGCCTGGGAGGGGATTTCCCTCAAGGCCTGGAGTGTGATCCACACAGCACAGACGGTGCTACATAGAGGGTACAAGATTGATCAGGGTGCAGCTGACGGCTTTGTGTGGCTCTGACTTGGCTTTCGACCTCCCTCACCACTTCTGCATCCATCAGAGAAACTGGAGCAGCTTTTTGACTTCTTATTCAACCCAGTCCGTCTTCTCAAGCACAAGCCTCTGGTCTTTCTTTAAGACAGGGTGCAGTGACTCACCCTGCTGTCCTGATCTTTACTGTCCTCTAGGGCCAGGTCCCTAATCCCCTCCCCAGCTCATTCCCTTCCTGGTCAACTTTAAAGATAAGTCTTTAGGTCCTTTTGATTTTAAAGGAAAGATATAAATATACATATACACCCCCCCACATTTATGTATATACACACATATAAATGACAATAAATATGGCATGGATACAAACACTGGCATAGTACAAAGCTTCTAGAAACCTTTCAGTGTCTATATAGTTATGATTTGATTTATGGTTTGGGCTCCAGCTATGATATGATGTGTGCATATGTGTTGGGGTTGCTGAGTGTGGAGGATCTGGTGATAAGGAAATGGATGGTTGACATCACCCAAGGGATACAAGCGGTTAAGAGTTTTTATTAAATCTCAACTTTGTATTTTGTGAGAAGACTCCCTCCATACAATAAAGGAGTGAAAATTAGTATTGTTTCATTGAACAAATTTTATTTTTGCCTTTAAAAATATCACTCTAAGGACTGGGTTGTATGTAGCTTGGAGGGAGCTCTTGCCTAGCATATAGAAGGCCTTGGGTTTGATTCCCCGCCCTAAAAAAAAAGAATCTTTCTCTCTCTTTGTGTGTGTGTGTTTTCCAAAGTACCTGATTTTTGGTTACTCGTCTAGGTTAATGTCAACATCATGGTTTAATTGGACAAATACTTTCTGTTAATACAGTAGAACTTGACCATAATTTGGAATATCCCAAACCTAAGAAGATCCTTTGCCATAGACCTATGCCAGAGATTTGTTCTGTGCTCAGATTTTTTTATCCTTAGTTTGGGAATAAAGTATGCCACCTTCCTGAGAGAAGTCACAGGTATTGTGAGTATGGGGACATCAACCATGAGTAAGATAACCTTGATCCGTAGTTAACTAGGGGGCAAATTCTTGGCTGTGCATTTTCAGAGATTTCAATAACTGTGCTCTGCAGTTTTTGCATTTTTTGGCCAAATGGATATTTCAGTTTACCATAAGGTGGCAGCAAGGTGCTTTAAAAGAGAGATGACTTTCTTTTTATTTTTTTAATTTTTTCTGGAACCCAAGTAAACCCAGGGCTAGAAAGCAACCCAAACTGAGCTTTTCTTCTTGTTCCTATAATTAGAAGGAAAAGAAGGAAAGAAGTGACAAGGGAAGGAAGAAAAGAGAGTGAGGTTGAAGCAGGAGAGGCAAGGAAATAAAAAGAAAGTAAAAGAAAAAATGTTCACATTCAGCTAGATTGTATTTAACTAAAAGAGAAAATAACTGATGTAGGAAATTTCCAAGAGAGGAAACCATACTATAACCACATTTATTCACAGCCTCAATGTGTGAGTTCAAGGTAGACATTTGACCTTCTTATAAATGCAGTTGACTCTTTGGGAAACTATGAGAATGAACTCACATTTACAAAGTTTTCTCCTTTCTTTAAGTATCACATGAGCATAATCCTGATTGTGTATTAAAAACTTTTTATTCAATATTCTTCAAAGATGTCGTCTACATTGGTTTCCATGTTTATTTGTATGGGGTAATAAGAGTCATTGTTTGAGAGAACGAGCTATATTCAGGCACGCACTGACAGCAATGTAGTAGAAAGGAAAAGGTTACCTCCAGTTTAACAAGTCCATGAGCCAAAAGGAATTCTTCTAGAGCTGTCTCTGATTTCTCCACTGACCACTCACCACTTAACCTTCTCTTTGTCTCTCAGGGATTTGTTCTCTCCCTGTCCCAAAAACTTGGTTTAGCAGAGTTTTAGGAATGATAGTTGCCCAGGCATTTGGGGGCCTTGGATTAGAATTTTTCAATCCTGGCACTAATGACGTTTTGGGCTAGATAAATATTTTTTAGGGAGCAGTGTGTTGCTGTTTCCATTGTAGGGTATTTAGTAGCATCTCTACTTACAAGGTGCCAATAGCATCCTCCAGTCGTGACATCCAAAAGTATCTGCAGGCATTGTCAGGGTCCTCTGGGCAGCAAACTTGCCCCCTATCCCTATTTGAAAACCACTATTTTCAATAGACTCTCATATAGGAATGAAGGCAATCCTGAAAGTTTTGTCGTGCTGTCCGGTTCATGGGCAAAATTCTTACTGAATCATCAGAGAAATGTGCTTCTTCCTATCTCCACTAGAGATTTCCAAGCATGAAATCCAGTCAGAGTGTCTTTATTACAGCCAGGATAATGTTCTCTACATGAGACGAAGTCAGCAAATATTTATTGTGATTGTCTGGTTGGGACAAAACCTATACCAGGTACTGTAGGGGATATGAGCTCTTGGAGTTTTTGTAGGAATGAAAACTATTAATGCTGGTTGAAGCCTTATTGTCAGACACATTATCTGTCCATTCGATTCATCTCCTTTCAACTTGCAGTTTCTCTATGGAGAAATCTTACTTGTATGCCATGATGAAGAAACTGAGGCTGAGGGAAGTCTAGTCACTATAGTTACATTAATAGTAAGTGTCAAAGTCCAGGTTAAAACTCCATCTTCTGACACCAGTTTGGATAGGCTCCACTTCTGGATATTAACCCTTGAGCATCTCATGTCTACTTCAGGGAACAAGGCACATACACAAAAAAGTTGTTTAATGTCATAAGACAACCAAAGATCTAACCTAAAAGCCGTACCAATTATCAGATGTATTTCTGTAGACTAGCAGGATCAGAGAAGTCGTTAGCATATCATGAGTTGACCTGTGTGTACTTAAAGAATGGAGGCTTTGAGAGCTAGCGAGAGTGGGTGCTATTCCACCCAGGGACAGCCTTCTCAGGAGCAGTGGGACAAGGGTGTTGACAGGGTGTGGAGTGAGGGGTCACATGTTTTTGCCCCCTGCCCCCATTCATATTCCTAATGCCATGGTATTGGGAGGTGGGGGCTTTGGGATGAAACTAGATCATAAGGGTGGAGCCGGCATGATGGGATTAGTGTCCTTATAAGAAGAAACGCAGAGCTAGTCCCCTCCTCTCTCCTTGCTCCCTGCCAGGTGAAGACACAATGAGAAGACAGCCATCGACCATCTACAAACCAGGAAACAGGCCTTCCACCAGTTCTGTTGGCACATGGATCTTGGACTTCCTAGACTCCGGACTGGAAGGAATAAGTGATTTTAATGACCCAGTGTGTTGTCATTTGTTACAGCAACTGAACTGGCTGAGACAGGTGAGATAGCTAAACCGAGTGGAAGATGCACGAAGAGAGCAGGCTACGGAGGGTGGGAAGGGAGGCTGGCAACTGAGGGCCACCAATCTGGAGCAGAGCCCAGATGGAATGAACTGGCAGGCCAACATAATGAATTTTGAATAACTCGGAGTTTTTTTAAAAACTGGAGAATTGGGACTCAGGGCAGAATTTGGATTTCTGAGCAATCTTGAACAAAAAGCTACAGCAACATGGGGCCTACATTTCTGTATCTTGGCTCTTAAAGTCAAGAACTTGCTGTCATTCATGGGGTCTGTATTCTCCAGTTCACCAAATGTCCATCATGCTTTACCATTTTACTTTCTTCTTACTTCATTTAATTTTCTGCTTAGCTCCTATAAGCAGAGTTTGATCTTAAATTTAGAAGAAATTTTTAAAAAATTTAAAAATAAAAAAAATATATCTGATAATACCAATATAAAAACCTGCTATTTCTTCTAGTAGTCTTCTAAAAGCAAGAGACAAGAGCACATTCTCCATTCAGTGTTTCCCCATCTGCCCTAAGATTGTTATCAGAGTTCCTCTTCCTTCCTGGCTTCTCTACTGAAATGACTCCTAGTTTGTGCAGCCTTTCCTATGGCCATCCTGCTGATATTTTGTGATGGAGTTGATGCTGATTTTCATGTTTTTGTAAACTGCAAGCGCCCCAGAACTTATGCCGTTTCCTTTACTCAGGCTTTGTTTGTCACATCTCAGCACAACAGACATTTGCTAGGAATCTGAGCCATCCCTCAACAAAATAGACCAACCTGAGGAATTAGTATTCTCGTAGGAGAGACAGTCAATAAGCAATGAGCATAATAAATAGGGAAGTTACTTATCTTGGAAAATGCTAACAAAAAAAAAAAAAAAAAAAAAAAAAACAGGGGGGATAAGAGGTCTGGCATTGTCGGAGTGCAGTTTTAAATAGTGTAACTCAGTGTAGGTCTCATGGAGGCAAAGACTCGAAGGAGTTTTTACCTTGACACGATGAGAACCTTCAGGTATCAAGCAAGCTGTTCTGTTAGGGAGCAGAGAGAGGCTCACAGGTCAAACTAGGATGCTCAAATCATATAGATCATCAACCTAAAGCACATGATGGGACACGGGAGCCAAGGAATGATACAGGTTAATACACATATGGTATTAAGCAGATAGCAGGCCCACATTGTATGAATCTTGGTTTTACGTTGCAAATATGTTCTTTCTCTTACCTGCCACCCCAGTCTTCCCCACTGACTTGAACTTAATACAAGAGCTCCGCAGGCTGAAAGTGTCTGGGACCACTACGCACTTGCCCTATCAGAGAGACTCAGCACCAAGCACTTCTAATAGCAGTGGCTCATGTACTATTGATCAGCTGTGAGCTCTTCGGGTTCTCTTGAGCAGAGCACATATAGCATCAGAGTGAAGACCTCCATGCATATGACCAATGGGAAGACAGCTGTCATCCCATGGAGGTGGCATGATCCATACCTACTTCTGCCCCTTTATTTCCTTGATTATTTTGTGTTTTTAAAAAACATATTTTTTTGGGCTGGGGATATAGTTCAGTTGGTAGAGTGCTTGCCTCGCATGCCCAAGGCCCTGGGTTCAATCCCCAGCACCACAAAAACAAACATATTTTTCATTATATCTGTTCTTTCACATGTCTTGTAAGATACTTCACGCATGTTATAGGATATTTAACACATCCTAGGAGTTTCATCCATTCTCTTGTTTTTTCATTTTCCACAGCAGAATCAAATAGTCTCAAATCCTGTAGTAAACACACAACTCAGAGATGAAGGAGTTAGCCATGAGAATATCAGAAGGAAAAACCCATGAGCCAAAGGAATTAGCCAAGGCAAGAGTGTGCCTGGCATGTTTCCAGGTCTTCTGTAAGAGAGGCAGTGTGGCTGGGGAGGAGGCAGAGGGTGAGTAGAACTGAGCAGGACAGGCGTTCAGATTTGTCAGGCCTCGTGGCCATTGTGAGAACTCTGTTACACCAGCACAAATTAATCCTCTGCTGAGTTATACAGCCAGTTTAATTGTCCCATCTCTAGGAATTACCCTTCACTCCTGAGTAGGAGGAAAATCACAGTAGTGTAGTGTCATGGAAGCCAGGGGAGAGAGAATTTTGAAAGAGGTCAACTGTGTCAACTGTCTCTGAAATGACTTTGAGAAACAACCAGCTTTGGGGGATGATGATAATGTGGAGGAAGAAAAGGCCATTTGAATTAGCAATAAGGTTATCACTGGTGACCTTCAAGGGACAAGTTTCAATGAAGCAGTTGGGGCAGAAGGCTGAGTGCTGGTGTTGTGGAGGAAGTGTGTGGGGAGGAAATGGATGTGTTGCTTCCTCAAGCCCAGTGATCTGTCGCAGATTATTCTGCCTCCTTGTTGCTGGTATGAGACAGCCCCTCTCCCCTGCAGCACTGTGGCCCTGACGATCACACTTCCCAGCAGAGTCCCACAAACCCGTTCCCATGTATCACCTGCTGATTAAAGTATTTCCAGAAAAGTCGACCAGAGTCTTCGAAAGGCCTTTGAGGTTGCTCATTCAAGGGAATCCTTTTACCTGTTATATTTATTTTGTGTGAATGGAGGGAAATATGATAATAGTTATTGCTTGCTAATTGAGACATTTCTGGGACTTAAAAATCTTATCATTTTGGTTCCATCCATCCCCTTCTTGGAAGTTATCTCTATGACAAACAGCCTTTCCTTTTCTGAGGTTAGTCTGTCAACCTATACTATGGATTCTAACTCCTACTCTACCACTCCCTTGCTCTCTCCCCTTGCTCTCCCCCAGGGAACTTGTAAAAGGTAAATTCCTTTTTATTTCTGATCTCTGGTCTCTTCCTTTCCCAAATAAACCCAAGATGTTTTTATCTTTCTATATTTAAAATAACACCCTCCCATATCCCCTGATAGTTACCACCCTAGGGTTCAGAACCAAGTTCCTTGAATGCAACAGTTGCATAATCTTGTATCCACCCTTCCCATCTCACTGAAACTGTGTTCCTAAGTCCCAGCCACATTCCCAAGTCAGTTCATAACCCTGCACTTACATTTTATATTGTAACAGCTTGATTTCTGTTCTGTCTTATTCATTAAACCAAATGCACCAAGAACAAGATAATTTCCCAGTTACCTTTATTTCAACATGTAGATAGTTCCTTATCAGCACATTGGACAGTCAGTGTCTGTTGAATGAATGAATCATTCAGGGGTCAACCAAATGAATGAATCTCATTTGGGACCTCTTTCACAACTGACTCAGTTCACCATGTCCTCCTTTTTAAAAAAACATTCTTCCATTAGTTACTCAGATGATCGTCCTCTGGTTTTCATGCTAACCTTCTGTCAGTCCTTTTGTGGTTTCTTATCTTCAAATGATGCAATTTCCTAGGGGTCTGTCTTTGCTCTTTTCTCAAATACTCTGCTCTACCTGGGCAAGCTCATCTTTGGCATAGCTTTTTCACAGCCTTCTCTCTCCTCCAGACCTGATCGCTCTCCTGCTGTTGATACCCACATATCTAGCTGCCTGTGAAACATCTCACAGGGACTTCAAGTACAATAGTTAAATTCCCATCTCAGAGAAAGGGATAGCTGAAATATGGGACTTCACTAGATGATCTCATTTCTCTTCTCTCTGTCCTGTCTGATCAGTCATTACTGCTCTTAGATCAACTCTTAAGATGTTCTGAGATGTATCCTCTACATCTCCATTTTTGTTGTCATTTTCTGGAAGTCTTGGGTAAGATACTAAGTTTGTTGGAGTTCTGCTCATATTCTTCCTTTGACCCCTCCCTATACAGACACGCATATGAGTGTGTGCACACACTCAGAGAGCAAGGATCAGAATCATGACATAACGCATTCCAAGCTGCAAACCTTCCAACCATTTGTGAGACACAATGGTCAGCCCCCTTGCTGGATGGGAGAAAAGAGATTGGAAAAAATAGGGTAAGTCTAATGCAATGGCTGTCCCTTCAAACCCTCTCATCCCCATCCCCAAACCTTGTTTAAATAGCATTAAAAAATAAAATAAAGGAAAAAAGTAGTAAAAAGGAATTAAGAGATAGTTCATTGAGGCAATTCCAACCGCACATTTCACAACCCCTTGTTAACTTCCCTGTCTATTTCACTCTAGTGACTATCCCTCAATAAAGACTTCTCATTTCAGAGAAGGAGCATGTTCCTTGTTTCTGCATCATGTTTAAAGGAGTTCCTCAAATATTAGTCAACTTCAGTCACAACCTGCACTGTAGCTCTCCTTTTGTGGTTTCTTATCTTTAAATGATGCAATTTCCTAGGGGTCTGTCTTTGCTCTTTTCTCAAGTACTCTGCTCTCCCTGGGCAAGCTCATCTTTGGCATAGCTTTCTTTATTACTTTTATATGCTAAGCACTGTAGGAAATGCCATACATGAGTTATCTTATTTAACTTTTAATGCAGTTCTATGAAGTAAGTACGCTTCATTTGCTTCTTTTTATAGATGATAAAGCAAAGACTTGGAGAAGTAATTTATCTGATTCCACACAGGTAATAGGAGTGGAGTTCAGATTTAATCCCAGCCTCATGGGATTCAAGGCCATTTTCAATCACTCTGAGACCAGAATTAGAACAAAGGAAGCTAGTGATACATCATTGCTAGTCTAGGTTATTTTTTTCTTTTCTTTATTGAAAGGTATTCCATCTTCCTTGTTTCTTTTTCCAGTTTTTCTATGTGTTTAAGCTGTATGATAGTCATATCCAAACAGGCCAGGTTCTCTCCTATCCCTTGACCTTGAGCAAGGAAATTTCTTCTCCTTTCCAAGATGGTGCCCATCTTTGGTCCTTCAAGATTGCTCCACCATTAACTCTTCCATTCCACCCTATGTGTACTCCTACTCATTCTGTAGTCCAACCCTGAAGGCCAACTTCTACCCATGCTCTTCTGGCATTGATCTTCAAGCATGCTTACTTTGTGCCCCCTAAAGCCACTTTTAAAACTTTGTACTGCCTTGTGCATTTTCAATTATATTCACACATATTGGATTTTCCATCATAATCTTAAATAGTTGCAAAGGTTATAATTTTTGATTATTGTAAACAATAGACTTTTGAATAAAATATTGTACCACTTTACAATGTATCCAATGGAAATTTAATACCATACCACCTGACTTCCATCATCTTCCTTTGTATAAAAAAAAAAAAAAAAAAAAAAAAAAAAAAAAAGTACGTGGGCAAGCATTTCTTTGACCACTGGTGTTTATGTCATCCCTTTTTCTCACTTGTGTTTGTATTTCTGTATTTATGCAGATTTTAATCATGATGAATCATGATGTGAGATGTTTTTATTTTAAAAAATTTTTAACTTGCTCTAATTAGTTATACATGACAGTAGAATGCATTTATGCATTTTGATAAATCATACACAAATGGAGTATATGTTCTCATTTTTCTGATTATACATATTGTAGGATAACATTGGTCATGCAGTCACAAGAAACAAAACATGATACTCCTACCAAATGGAGGTTCTTAAGCAGATCAACTTTAGGAGAGGAAAAATGGATATTGATGATCTGGAAATTTCTTCCTAACTATCCATACCCACATACCCCTAGAAAGTCTTGTTGAAGCCCTGGGGCATAAACACTCCATTCCCCTGTACACTTTATACTTTCCAACATGTTGTCTCATTGATCCATAATTATTATTTCACCTGTCTTTATATCTCTTGAACTAGTCAAGTCTGGAGACAATATCTTGATCTTGTCCCTGTCTATGTCTCTGGCACAAAACAAGCATTTTATAAAGGTTTGCTGATCCAAAGAGTTAATTAGTGCTGTTTCTTGTTCTTTTATTCTGTGTTGTGGTTCCTTTTTCAGACTGTGTTATTCTGAACACTCTAGGTCAGGGCCCTTCAATGGGGAAAAGACGGGAATTTCCAGCAGGTGAATATAAACAGTTCACTTCCTCACCTGTAAGAAGGAAAGAAATTACGACCCAGGCGATGCTTTCGGAACCTGGGAGTTCCAGTTGGATAGGATGATCATTTCTCCAAAGAAGCTAACCATCTGGCTCAGGTGCAGACCTGGAAAGTTAGCCAATAAAGTGTTATGAAGCAGGTGGGGCAGGAGGGGCCATTCTCTTTTTTTATTCTAGAGCAAGGCATGCTTTCATTTTGGGAAAGGTCATAGTAAGGTGTGAGATTCATTAGATAAGCATGCCGTGATTTGGTCCCCCTATTATAGATATTTTAAGAAGTTCATGTGTCATTAAATTTAGTTTATGAATTGGATAAGGAGGCTAAGTGCCTCCTGGTGTGGCTGAAGTTATCTTTTACAAGAGGGCCGTGGTGCAGAGCAGATGGAGCAGTGACTTTGGTGCTTGGCAGATTTGAGTTTGAACTTATGATTTACCACAAACTTTGGCAACTTGGGCAGGCTCCTAATCTTCTGAGTTTTTGGTTTCCTTGTCTATAGAATCAGAATAATTATATGTATCTCAGTGTGTTGAATAAAGATGTAAACGAGATTGTACATTTAGAGTTCCTGACACATGGCATTCATCCAATATGTTATGGTTTAGATGTGAGTTGCCCCTCCAAAACTCATGTGTGAAACAACACAAGAAGGTTTAGAGGAAAAATGATTGAGTTATGAGCGCCTTAACCTAATCAATGAATTAATCATCTGATGGGGTTAACTGAGTGGTAGCTGGAGGTAGGTAGGGTATTACTGGAGGAGGTCAGCCATTGGGGCCTTTCTGTCTCTGCTTCCTGAGCATCATGTTAGCTGCTTCTGTTCATCAGACTCTTCCACCATGATGTTCTGCCTCACCTCAAGCCCCAAGGAATGGAGCCAACTGTCTGTGGACTTAGACCTCTGAAACTGTGAGCCCCTGAATAAACTCCTCTCCAATTGTTCTGGTTGGATCTTTCAGTCACAGCAGCACAAAAAGCTGACTAAAACACAATATATCTTAATTCTGTTCATCCTTTTTGTGTGGTTCATAATACTTTACATATACTTTCATTATATTATCTCTATTTTTTAATGTGTGTGAATTTGTTTCTCTTTCTTTTGAGGTCCTGGTTAATTTCTCTGTGTATTTCTCAGACATGGCGACATGACATAGTGCCTCCCCCATGGAAGACCAGGAACATTATATTTGATTAGCTGATAAAACCACCTTGCAACACCTGCTACAGAGAGCAAAGGAACATCTATTTTCAGGCCACATTCTTGACCTTAGCTTTGAAATTCTCATTATTTAACATTCCTTGGGCAAAGCAATAGAAAGAATTCTCCTTAACTTATGCAACAAGGGTTTATGAGACGAACTCTGCTGCAGTCTTATAGGAGAGCTGAGCAGTGAACCTGGGTAGCATAGCAGGGAAGCTCCAGCACCTGCCACTGTAAAAGCCCTGCCCCAGGCACTGATATAAGACCCACAGCTCCAAATCTGTCAGTGCTTGGATTGCGACTAAAAGTCCAAACTCTCAGAACTAAGACCAGCTTGTATCAGGGGCGCTTATGGCTAAAGCACCAGGAGCTGATCACAGAGGGAAGCAGTAGCAGTTTCACATCCTAGATTCTGGGACTCTCCCAGGACATGGGTCCTCATCAGTTTCTGCAGAAGTCTGAGCACTTTAAATTGCCACCTATTTATAGGCAATGTCAGATGTCATGTCTCATGGTATCCCCTTCCAGCTGGCCGTGAAATAATACAAGGTAAGGAGAAGCAGCAGGAAGAGAAAATGTTATGGAGAATCAAGTCCTCAAGCTAAGAAAAAAGTTCCTCATGCTCTCTACTATCCTCCCTCCCTTCCTTCCTGCCCCCAGAAATATCTCTTTGGTGTCTATTACATAGCAACCACTGTGGAGATACTAAGATGTGTACAGCATGATCCTTGCTCTGAAAGAGGTGAGTAAGCACTTAGTTCTGGAAAAATAATTGGTTCAAATGTTCCAAAGCATAAGTGGGGAGATAGAACAGCTGTGAGAGGGGAAAGAAGCTGGGGAGAAAAGTGTGAGTTAGGTAATGGTGAAATTGGAGGTCCACTTCTGGAATGGCAAAGTGTCATTATCATCCATGTAGGATGGGAGAGTGTTTCAGGTTTCTTCCCTACCTGCCCCCATCAGAAAAATGCCTAAATAAGTATTTCTTTAGTAACGATCCTGGCTAAGATTATTTATATACAGATATGCACTGTGAATTGGGAGTTCGAATGGCCCCTTGCCCTACCATTTTTTTCTTAACTGTCCCAATGTCTGAAGTTCCTAAGTTGGTTAAAGGATTGTTTCCAGCAACATATCATGTGGAGAAGGCCCCATTAGAACGTCGGGAGGTAACATCTACAGGCTCCAACCTGTCAGCAAGCACTCGCCCCTCGATTGCAACGGCTGGCTTTCAGTTAGTTGTGAGCTGGATCCACAGGGAACCAGTCTTAAGACAAGTACAAGGTGTTGGAAACAAGGGGTGAAGAAACACTGAGGCATGAGACACTGGGCATCTTACAGAAAGATCTAGGCCACAAAGGAAAGAGAAAGAGGGAAAGAGGAAGAGAGGCAGGGGCCTGGAGGAAGACAGCTTTCCTTCTTTCAATTTAAGCGCAGTGTCTTTGGAGGTTCCCCAAGGAATATCAAAAAGGGCATTCTCTAGCCATAGGAATTCGGGGAAAGATGGATTAAACAAAGTAATATTTTTTTATTTCTAAAATTCTTCTCAGATTCTTAATCATTTTAATATGCCTATAAATCTTAGTAAAACATTATTAATATCAATATTAATAATATTAATAATAATAATAGGTGATACCTATTGAAGACTTGCTTCTCAGTTTGTTCTTTACATGGTATCATTCACTGAATCCTTATAAACCTGTAAATGCTGTTAACATAGATACCGTTTTGTAGATATAAAAGCAGACATTTAGAAGAGGTTAAAACATTCACTGGTTAACAATTGACAAAGCTATCACACTGGACTCTGAAATTCTTGCTCTGGCTGCAGCCTAAAACCCTCAGCCACTGGAATAGGGTCATCTCCCGCAGAGGCTGAAGTTCTAAGTAGGGGATGGCAAACGGTTTTGGCAAAGGGCCACAGAGTAAATATTTTTGGCTTTGTGGGCAGCGTGGTGTCAGTGCCAACGACTCCATTCTGTCACTTTAGTGAGGGCAGCCATGGGTGATATGTAAGCAGGCAGGTGTGCCTGCCTTCCAATCGAACTGTATTTACAGAGAAGGATAGTGACCTGTTCAAAAGAGCTGAAACTGGAGAAAATAACATAACTTACTTGCTAGCAACTGTAACAATATTGGAAGCTACCTGAAAAGTACTGCTGGGTCTATGGGAAGAAAAAGAATTAATGTTTTTGTGTCTCTTTGTACTTCAGGAGTGATCTCTCTGTTCCTTCAATTGTGGAGGACCAAGTCTAATATGGAATGGGGGAAGAGAAATTTTCCCTGATAAGTGGATGATGATACATAATGGAGGTGGAGGGTGAGGGTTGAGAGAAGAATGGAGGAACTTCAGATTATATAGAGGAAAATGAGAGGGAGGCGGGTATGAAAAAATGGTGGAATGAGACAGACATCATGACCCCATGTACATGTATGATTACACAAATGGTACGAATCTACCTTATGCACAACCATAGTAATGAAAAGGTGTACCCCATTTGCGTACAATGAATCGAAATGCAGTCTGTAATAATAAAAAATAATTTTAAATAATAGAGAACGTCAAAGACTTGCCCCTCACTTTCTTTTGTGCAGGGTAAGAACAGTTGAGTTCTGGTAAAATCAAAGCCCTAAGTGGTGCTGTTTTCACTACATGTTCTTTCCCAAATGATTTAACTCCATTTTTTTTTCCTTAAGAATAAATTTTAATTCAAAATTATTTTATCATTAGCACGTACATATACATATATATATATTAGTACAAACATTCCAGTAGGTTCACAACTCAAGAAAATAATAGGCTAGAAAATTTCATCATGTAAATCCTACATCAGTATATTAACACTGGAACTCCATTCTGCTTTGGGAATGTGCAGAGCATTTTATGAACTTCAATATTCCTGTAACATTTTTGAGAAAATGCTTGCCTCAAGTTATTTCTATATTCCCTCTTAGAAAGATCTGGAAGAAGCGGTTTGGGTTGACAAAGGTCAGTAGATGGTTCTGGGAGCTGCCTACTGACCAGATATTGTGGGGACATAACCTTTCTGGATAATGGATATACTGTCTTTGGAGGCATGCTAACAGTGAATCCCTTCAAACTTAAGGAGAAATAATGTTTCATTTTGATTAATTGTGGGAAGTCAACCTGGGTCTGATTTTCAGAGAAAACAAGACTAGCCCAAGAAAGAGAAAGTATTCCTATTTGGAACACCTGGAAAACTACTAAAGAAGATTCTTTCACACATCATAATATCTCCCAGCTCGGGGCTGGAAAGTCACTAAGACAGATTGAAGTTGAACTTTCCACGGCTTCCATCTTCAATGAACAAGTGGCTTTGGAGGTGGGGATGAGGGATGCAGGTGGTGTAACAGTACAACACCTGAGTGCGACAGTGCTCAGCCTGGCTCCATTCAAGTCAGACCCTTCCGTGCTGAAGCATTCCACCCTCCAAGCCCAGATGAAGGCGATCATAATGTCTGCTTCCTCAACACATCGTGGAGATTAAAATGTTGCCTAGGTAAAGCATTCAATGAGGGCTGACTAAACCTAAGTCACTATGATGAGCCATTAGGGAATCTGTTAGCCAGTATCACTGCAGCACACTTGAACACACCTGAATTCCAACGCTGATTTTACTACTTGTGCACTTGGAAATTTACTTAGGTCTTTGAGCCCTAGTTTTCACGTACATAAAATTTTCTAAAGCAGTGTCTGGAGGAAGGTAAAGTGAGAATAAATGAGTAGGCAAGAAGTAATAGCTACCTGATGCGGGTCTCAGCATTGGAGCAAAATTATATTCTTAAGGGTGAGTTACAGGAGGCATCAAGTACCAGGTGGGAACTGAGTACTCTACGGGAAAAGACCTCACAACATGGCAGGTGGTCCCTGGGAAAGCAGAAAGAAGTGGATCAGTGACAGCCCTTATTTACTTCACAATTTTATTCAAAAAATTAGCATGTTAAAGTATTTTGCTTTTACTGAAACTTGTTTCACCTTTTAATATATACTGGACACACATGAGAGTGATGATGTAATGCTCTGGATTCAGCCTGGTGTAAACTGACAAATACAAAGCTGAGGTCAGGGCTGTGGAGAAGGCTGGCAGGGAAAGATCCTCATGGGGCCAAGGTGGGCTTGGAGATGACAGGGTGGGCACAGTGCGTGTGAGCCATTTAGAGATTAGATGTGCACACTCACTGTGACTCACCAATAAAAAAAAAAAAAAAAAGGCATCTAAAAATTGTTCCCAAGAAGAAATCAGCGGAAAGTCGTGTTTTGAAGTATGGAAATTGAGAACTTTCTGTTTGTCTTGAAGACCATGCTATTTATCTGTTTGCAATGGAAAACAATCTGTTGTTTCAAATAGCACAGTTTTTTTCCACGTTGGCAATACATGTACATGGTTCAAAAATCAAAATGATATGAAAGAATACACATGAAGAAGTCTCACACCCCATTGGTCCTATCCTCTCTCAATTCTCACACTAATAAATCTCTTTTATTAGATTTGGTGTGCTGGCCTATTTGTTTATCCTTCCAATATTTATATATACATATGTGAATAGATAAGAACAGAATATATTCTTGCCTGCACTCACTTTATTACATGAAAGCTATCGTACCATAAGCACTGTCCTGCATCTGTTTTTTTTAGTCAATAATGTGACCTCAATCTCTCTTTGCATCAGTACAGAAAACATCCTCAATACACTTTGTGCAGCTGCATAGTATTGTGTAAATGAACAATGGTTTACTTGGGTCTTGTCCAAACCCTGCCACAATCAGCTGTGTACACGTGCGTTACTGTGTATGCAGATTTAACCGTAGGAAAGATACCCAGAAATGGGCTTGCTGGCCCAAGGATCAGTGAATCTGATTTTGGTAAGAATTGCTGGGCTCCCCTCCACTGATAGACTGTTTCCTCTTCAATGGTAATGGCATTTTAAATTGTATATCTTGTATTGTTTTGTACACTATTAGGCCAGGGTTATTTCTTTTGCTGTGAAATGTCTATTCGTGTGCTTTGATTATTTTCCTATTAAGTTATTCCTAATCTTTTTAATTCCTGGGAGCTCTGTAAGGGTTCTTTATCTGCCCAGGAGAACAGTATTCATCATTGATAGGATTTGTTAATTTCTTTCCCAGTTTATCATCCTATTTACTTTGTTTAAGGTATACTTGCCATGGCCATAAATGTTAAAGAAAATTCTGTAATTTAATTAATCTTCTTTAATTTCATGGCTTCTGGTTTTTTTTTTTTTTTATAGACAGCCTTTCTCCACTGTTATTAACAAATCTGCCCATATTTTCTTCTACAGCTCATATTTATTCATGTATTTTGAGTTTTAAATATTTGATATAATTGAAGTTTTATCCTCATATACTCCATGAGGTATACTCTAAGTTTATCTTGTCTTCAAATGGACAATTATGCCTTTAATCTGTATGTTCATCTTTATTCTACTGATATTAGATGCCATCTTTATGATATAAGAAATTCATGAATATATTTGTGTCTATCTAAACATCTTATGCTGTTCTACTGTTCTTTCTATTCATGTCCCAACACCAGATAACTAAATTATTAAGAGTTTGTAGTTCATTTTAATATCTGGCAAAACGAATCTGTCCATATTTCTTTTAGTTTTTGTAGTTGTTTCTTTTTCCACCTGAACTTAGCATACGGATTTTTTATTGGGATATTAACATATTTAAAAGTTAAGTTAGGGTCCATTGCTGGGTAAATAGATAATCACAATGGGGGATATATATGTAATATACATACACAGTGAAATTATTATTCAGCCTTAAAAAGAAAGGAAATTCTGACACATGCTACAACATGGATCAACACTGAGGTCATTATGCTAAGTGAAATAAGTCAGTCACAAAGGGACAAATACTAACAAGGTTCCACTTCTATAAGGAACCTAGAGTAGTTTAGAGGCAAGGTAGAACGGTGCTTGCCAGGAGCTGAGAGGAGAGGGACATGGAAAGTTATTTAATGGGTAGAGAAGTTCATTTTAACATAATGAAAGAGCTCTGGAGGAGGCCTGTGAAGATGGGGGCACAACATTATGAATGTATTCTGGTCTATCCGTGCACTCTTCAGAAGCACTTTAAAATTTTCCTCATATGTAGTTCTTATTAGTTAATTTTGCAGTGCTGGGGATCAAACCCAGGGCCCAGCATATGCAAGGCAAATGCTCTACCACTGAGCTATAGCCCCAGCACCTGTTAATTTTTAACCTTGATGTCTTCTCTTTATAGATGGTCTTTTATTACATTTTGTCTTCAGAACAGTTATCATTTTAAAATAAAACATTAAGAAGCACTTCTTAATGTCAGTCAAAAGAAAGCCAAAATGAAGCAGCTCCAAAACCACTTCAATCAGTATAATTTGCACAGATACTTGTTCCTACCATTAAGTTACTGTAATACAAGCTAACTAAGTAGCATCTAAAATCTTAACAACAGAGACAGCTGTTATTGGAAATAATAACATTTTCCAGAGCACCATTGTAGGTATAATTGCAAAAGGATTTTGTTCTCATCTACTACCTTCTAATTGATGGTCTTAGTCTGAGTCTCCTTAGGGATCTCTGTTTTGATGTGAGCCTACAAGTTAAGAGGATTTTGGGTTGGGTGGGAATAAATGGTTCAGGTATGAAATGGAAGAGAGGTTTAGACTTCTGGGGAAAGATCCTGGAATATGAAAGCCTGGAGCTAGCTGGACTAGAATTTGGAGGGGGAAGGACTGAGAAGGAAGCCCACTAGTTGGATGGATAGTTTGGGGATGGAGGAAATATGCCCCATTGGCCTACCTGAATTTGTGTATTGAGAGATGGGCCACGTTAACCTTTTCTTTTTTCTTTCTTGTTTTGATACTGGGGATTGAACCCAAGGGTGCTCAACTACTCAACCATATCCCCAGCCCATTTTTATCTTGAGACAGAGTCTTGCTAAGTTTTCTAGGGCCTTGATAAATTGCCTAGGGCCTAGATGAACTTCTGAGGCTGGCTTTGAAATTGTGATCCTCCTGCCTCAGTCTCCAGAGCTGCTGAGATTACAGGCATGCCCCACGGTGCCATGTTAACCTTTTCTGACTTCCCTGAGAAGCAGTTGTTACTGGTTTAGAAATCTATTCTTATGGAAAGTTGCACTAATTTTTTTTAAAAAGCAATCAATAAACATTTATTTTAGTTTTTTCCAGAATTAGTTTGCTTCTCCCAGCCTGACTGCATTCATTCCTGTTTGTGAAATGAATTTTGAGATGAACAATATTATGAAACAAGTAGTTTCTCTTTCATTTATAGAAATCAACTGTAATATGCCTGATTCTCATTGCATTTTGGATAAAGAAGGGAATTGCTGAATTTATTTTTAATTTTTGCGGCTTACACCTTGTGCTCCTTTGTTAGTGACTTCTTCTCATTGGGTCAGTTCTCAGCTCAAATGTTCTATTTTCTTTCTGGGATATACCTATATCTAAAATTACCTTGATTATTTTTGTTAATTAGTTGTGGCTTCTCTCAAAGCCTTTGATTTTAGACCAATGTGGATCTTGTCTACTTTGTCCTCTGCTCCATTCCTGATATTCAGAACAGTGGCACATGGTAGACCCTTAGTATATATTTGTTGAATAGACAAATGAATGAAATATAGTTTGACTTTTGTATTTATTTTGCTCTTTTTCACTTTATTTTATTTTTAAATCAAATTAATTTTAAATGATATATAAAAACATACAATTGAATATATTAATTGGCATCATATTTTGATACATGTATACATTGTGTAAAGTCTTTTGCTCTTTTAAGTTGCTCTTTTAAATTGCATCTTCATTGCAACATTTACCAAATTGTATAACAGTAGTAAATTGAGAAAATAACTTTCAATTTCCCTTCTTAATTTTTCAAATAACCTATAGCATCCCTGCAAAATGATAATCATAATAACTTCAAAACAATACCAAAAGTTAAAATTTTGGATCTTAGAGAAAGAAAAGAAGGTCTATGGAAGAAAAGAATAAATAGGCTGGGTTTGTACTTGAGTTTATTTCTTTTCACTTGCTAGTGGATAACCCACTTTCTTCTTTATGAAATGTAAACTGTGATTTTTCAGCAACATATTTATTTTAGCTCAGTTGCAAAATATATGTTTTTGTAAATTTACCTAATATCTGCAAAGTATTTGAAGGAAAATAATTCAAAGCAGGAAAATAACTTAGTTAAAGATTTGGAGTAAAATACATTTGATCTTAAGATAAAAATTTTCTAGCTTTCAAAGTACCTCTCATTAAAGCAAAAGTATTAATCCACATTCATTGAGCAAACTTAATAGACAAGATGGAACAAATAAGGGTCTCTGACCACTTCCATTTATTATAGTACTAGAAATTTGAGCTGGATCAATTAAGTAAGAGAAGGAAATAAAAAGGATAAAAATGAGAAAGGAAATCAAATTACCACTACAGATGATATCATCCTATACTTAAAAGATACAAAAAGCTCCACCAGAAGACTGCTAAAGTTAATAAACAAACTCACAAAATATCAGGTTACAAAATTAATATACAGCTGGGTATGATGATGCACACCTGTAATTCCAGTGATTCGGGAGGCTGAGGCAGGAGGATTGCAAGTTTGAGGCCAACCTCAGCAACTAAGTGAAGCCCTAAGTGACTTAGTGCGACCCTGTCTCAAAAAAGAAAAGGACTGGAGTGTGGGGTGTGGCTCAGTGGTTAAGCACCCTAGGTTCAGTCTCTGGTACAAACAAACAAACAAACAAAAACCACGAATAAACAAACCAGCACCAACAAAAAACCTAACATACCCATACATCGGTAATAAATCCACTGAGAAAAAAATCAGGAAAACAATACCATGCACAATAGCCTCAAAAAGAAATGCATGAAAACAAACTAGGAATAAATCTAACAAAGGAGGTGAAAGACCTCTACAATAAAGTCTATCCAACACTGAAGAAAGAAATTGAAGAAGACACAAGAAGGTGGAAAGACCTCCACGCTCATGGATAGGTAGAATTAATATTGCTAAGATGGATTTATTATCAAAAGCAATATGCAGATTCAGTACAATCCCCATAAAAATACCAATGACATCCTTCATAAAATTAGGGGGGAAAAAGTCTTAAAGTTCACTTGGAAAAACAAAAGACCCAAAATAGCCAAAATAATTCTAAACCAAAAAAGTAATGCTGGAATCATCATAATACCTGACTTCAAATTATACTACAGAGTTATAGTAACAAAAACTGGATAGTAGTGGCATAAAAACACATATACCAATGGAACAGAATAAAGCACATGAGACAAAACCACACAAATACAGTCATCTGATCCTTGACAAAGGTGCCAAAAGCACATTAGAGAAAAAACAGCCTTTATGGTGTCAGGAAAATGGGTTATACATATGTAGAAGAAGAAGACCCTTATCTCTCACCCTCCACAAACCAATTCAAAATGAACCAAAGATCTAGAAATTAGACCAGAAACTATGCAACTCCTAGAAGAAAAAATAGGCACAGGCAATGACTTTCTCAACTGGATTCCTAAAGCTCAGAAAATAATGACCAAGAGTTAATAAATAGGGTGGCATCAAATTAAAAGGCTTCTGCACAGCAGGGAAACAATTAAGAACATGAAGAGAGAACCTACAGAATGGGAGAGAATTTTTGTTAGCTACTCTTCTGCCAGAGGATTAATATCCAGAATATATAAAGAATTTAAAAACTTAACACCAAAACCTCCAAATAATCCAATTAATAAATAGCCAAATGAACTAAAAAGAAGAAATACAAATAGCCAGTAAATACATGAAAAAAAAATGCCTAATATCTTTTGTAATTAGGGAAGTGCAAATCAAAACTATACTGGGACATCATCTCACTTCATTTAGACTGTCAGTCATCAAGAATGCAAATGATAATAAATACTGATGGAATGTGGATAAAAAAAATGTGGTTGTGTGTGTGTGTGTGTGTGTGTGTGTGTGTGTGTACACAATGGAATTTTATTTGGTCATAATGGAATTTTATTTCGTCATAAAGAAGAATGAAATAATGTCACTTGCAGGAAAATGGATAGAACTTGAGAACATTCTATTAAGCAAAATAAACCAAACTCAGAAGGTCAAGGATCATGATGTTCTCTTTCATATGGGGACAATAGAGAGGAAAAAGGAAAAGAAAGGTAGGGGGAGGTCTCCTGAAAATTGGAGAGATATCAGTAATGAAGAAGAAAGGGACCATGGGGAAGAGGGGAGGGGAAAAGGAAATATTGGGAAATGATACTGGTCAAATTATGTTGTTATAGTGTGTGCATGTATGAATGTGTCACACCGAATCCCACCATTCTGTATAATTAAAATGCACCAATAAAAATATGAAGAAAAAAATTTAAAAAATTGAGGGATGAAAATAAAATAGGTATTTGACTCAAGATTCTAGAGAAAAAAAGCAACCAAGTACATGAAAAGCAGGAGGAAGGAATAAATAAAAAAAGAATGTAGAAATTAATGAATTTGAAAGCAAGTATATCAAACTTGAAGGTAAAAGTTAATAAGTGTGACTACAAAGATTTCAAGGTGGGAGTAGTGGCACATGCCTGTAGTAATTCTAGGTACTTGGGAGGCTGAAGCAGGAGGATTGCAAGTTTAAGGCCCAGCCTGGGCAACTTAGCAGGACCCTGTCTCAGAAAAAAAAAAAAAAAGGAAGATTTTTGTTAAAGAAAACACCTTAAACAAAGTTAAGAGACACATAATAAAAAGAAAGTATTTGCTCTATTTATCATAGACAAATGAAATATATGGCCAATACAAGAAACTACTACAAAGGAATAACAGCAATACCAACCACCATCATAAATGAAAAGTGAAATGACCTGGAAGAAAATGAGAAAATACTCCAAAAAGAGCAAGCAAATGTATCATTAGATGATCAACCACAAGAGCAAACAGAGTGCTTCAGTGAAAATCATGAGAAACCATTCCCATCAGAATAGTAAATAATTAGAAAATCAGATAACACTGAGTTTTAATAAGGATGTGCAGAAGGGGCTGGAGTTGTGGCTCAGTGGTAGAGCACTTGCCTAGCATGTGTGAGGCACTGGGTTCAAATCTCAGCACCACATATAAATAAGTGAATAAAATAAAGGTCTATCAACATCTAAAAATATTTTAAGAAAAAAAGGACGTGCAGAAAATGAGAAGAGTCTTGGACTGCAGGTGGAAGTGTGAACTGATGTGGTCCTTTTGGAAGGCATGGCATGTGCTGACACATGTAAGCTATCAACAGTTCCTCTGGGTGTAACCACAGCTTGTGAGTAGAATCGTGGCCCTGTAGGGAAAATTGGTTCCAGGTCCCCTAACGAGTGGACTTGTTAGGCAGAGACCTTCCCATGGGATTGGTACTGTTACGGAATCTAGGCCCTCATCACTCTTCCAGAGAACGGGGCTTGGTATTTGGTATCAGTTTTCCCCACTCTTCATTGTTCCTCTATATAATGCTGAGATACTCTCACACAGTTACTTATCAGTTCTATTACAGGACGTTCATGGAAGAGATAGGGTAGCAGGTACTAATCCCTAGGGCGATGGGTAAGTAAAATATGGTATATGTACACCAGGGAATATCTCAAGCTTTTAGAAAATATGGCCTAGATGAATCTTGTGGTAGTGCATCATGGTCCCCCCAAAATGGTCATATCCTAATACCTAAAACCAGTGCAGCTGGGATTAAGTTGATCTTGTGATAGGGGAGATTACTTTAGATTATCCAGGTAGACCCAGCGAATAGCAGCAATTCTTCACAGAGGGAGGAAGTAGGATCAACAGTCAGTGAGTGGGTAGGAGATGTGATGAAGGCAGCAGGAACTTGGAGGGAAGCAAGGGAGACAGGAGCCAAGGGATGCAGCAGAGCCTTCTGAAAGAACCAGTTTCTGTCAGGCCTGGAATTCTGTCCAGAAGACTGATTTTGGACTTCTGACCTCCAGAACTGTAAGAAAATATTTTTTTTTGTTGTTATTTGAAGCCACTGAATTTGTAATAATTTGTTATAGCTACAATAGGAAACTAAAATAAGCATACAAACTAATATAAGCATACATAAGAAATGGAATAAAATTAGTATTAAAATGCAGAGATGGTTCTGTGAAAAAAAAATACTAATTAAGTACTTCCCTGGCATTTGTGTATGACTTTGGAGAAAAGGGAGAAAAGAACCAGGCATGGTGGTATACACCTGTAATCCCAGCTACTTGGGGGGCTGGGGCAGGAGGATTGCAAGTTCAAGGCCAGTCTGAGCCACTTAGCAAGACTATCTCAAAATAAAAAGTTAAAAGGACTGGGAGGGAGCTCAGTGGTAAAGTCTCCCTGGGATTAGTTTCGAGTACCAACAAAAACAAAAACAAACACACAGTGACATGTGACTTGGTGTGAGAAATGGGTTTTGACTATAGAGAATTCTTAGAAATTAAATGCCATTTGTGACATTACGTACATAAATTGAATGTTTAGATGAAAAATGTACATTTTTGGGAGAGGGAAAGAAATTGTACATTACCAAAATTTGCTTCAAAGATGATTTTTAAAAAAGCAATTTGGAATGAGACAGACATCATTACCCTATGATTTCATGAATAGTATGAATCTACATTGTGCACAATCATAGAAACGAAAAGGTGTACCCCATTTGTGTACGATGAATCAAAATGCAGTCTGTAAAAATAAAAAAAAATTGAAAAAATAAGTGACAAGAGATTCATAAAATGGAATCCTAGACAACTGTATTAAAAAAATAAAGAAATTCTCTATAAAATTACACAGAAAGATTTTAAAAAAGCAATTAAGTGGAAAAACTCAGAGAGAAATTTAAACATTCTTCAAAATCTAATCCTCCTAAAGTTACATTCTGATATTTTGAGACACTGGTTCTATCAATTTCTTTTAAAAGTAGATGATTTCTGTGCTGTTTAATCTCTTTCCAAACATAGAAAATGATGGAAATCTTCAGTCTACCCCCAACAGTAAGATAAGATTGGTGGCGTGATTCAGAGGAATCTGTATTTAGGAATCAGGTGACTTTTCCCCAAGGAAGCATGTTCTCCAGGCAAAGGCATGCTCTCAAGCAAGCCCTCTAATATCCCTTAGCCTTATGGCTTCATTTGTCTAAGAGGTGCTTAATAAGTGTTGCTGTCATCTCTGCCCTTTAATCTCCCACTTGTTTTAGTTAGATTTTTTATTGCTGTGACTGAAAAACCTGACAAGAACAACGTAGAGGAAGAAAAGTTTATTTTGGCTCATGGTTTTAGAGGTTCAGTCCATGGTCAGCGGACTCCATAGCTCTAGGCCCAAGATGAGGCCCAACATCATGGCAGAATGGTGTGGCGGAAGTTGCTCGGGACATGGCAATCAGGAAGCAGAGAGAGAGAGAGAGAGAGAGAGAGAGAGAGAGAGAGAGAGAGAGAGAGAGAGAGAGAGAGAGAGAGAGAGAGCTCTGCTCTTCTGCTCTGCAGGGACAAAATATAAGCTCCAAAGTCACACCCTCAGTGACCCACTTCCTTCAGCCACATCCTACCTGTCCAGTTGCCACCTACTTAATCCGTTACAACTTTCACAATCCAACCATTTCACCCCTGAACATTCCTCTATTGTCTCACACATGAGTTTTTGAGGGACACCTCATATCTAAACCCTAACACTAATCTTTCTCAGAACTTCATCGTTGGGTATGCTGTTTCTTCTCCCCTAAATACAGGCTCCATCCCAAGTCAGTTTCTGACCAATATGGACAGAGAATAGTTCTACACTCCTTTTTCCTGTTGCCTTAATCCATGGCAGACTGAGTCTTTGTAGCTTTCATAGGTTTGAGATCAAGAAGAGACTGGACTGGCCATTAAATGCCAACCTAATCCCTAACACTCACAGTTCCCTCCTTCCCATACTGTTCATCTCAGCCCTCAAATAGCTCCATTTCCACATAAAGAGCTCTCCTTTTTTCCTTCCAACCTGTCCAGTTCTAGTTCAAGGTTTCCTATCCTGGTGACGTGGGCACATGTGAGGTTACAGGCAGCAGTCGCAAGGGCCTGGCAAATCCTTTCATATGCTAGACATTGTTCATAGAGTGAATATCTCATTCACCTATGAACTATCAGTCCAGGTTCAATCAAGAGACAAATGAACTATCAGTCCAGGTTCAATCAAGAGACAAAAATCACATGGTAATATAAAACAGAGGAAGTTTAATATAAACAAATATTAAATGATTACAGAAGAGTAGCTATAAAAATATAAGGAGAACTTTAAAGGGTATATTAGCATTGAGAAAGAAGACCCCAGGACAACTTAAAAAAAGAGTTCCCTCCCAGTGGATGGCATCTAGATCTTGTTGGAGAAGATGTGTTTATAGTCCACCACGTCAGAAAATAATGCTGCTTTCCAGACCTGGCAGGTGCACAGGGTCAGGTCACCAGTGGGGATGTAAGGCCTGGAGTAGGCAGTGCCTGCATTGCAAGACTATGAGAATGTGGTCATAGGCCCTGGATCAGGGTACATAATCACTGAGGTACTGAGCCTCTGGGTCCATGGAAGGTACAGGACTTTGCTGGATGGCCCCACACATGGTACCACTGACCAATTGTATAGCAGGAGCAAGAAAAAGTAAAATGCAGCACACCAGAACCAAGAGGACATGCTCCCTTCCTCCTGCCATGTCGTTCCAGTGGCTTCAACTAACATAGTTTACCATAGTTACATAAAGTCTAAATGCTTAAAGGGTCCAGGTCATGTTTATAGAGCAGCTACAGAGGGAATTTGAAACTACCAGGCAATACATTGGAAACTGGCAGAGTACTGTTAGAATTAGTGAAATAGAAATTTATTTCAAAGCTCTATTGATTCCTAGATGATCTTGATCTTCACTGCTATGTATTTCTCAATTAACAGGTTTTTGTTATTATATATTTCTCAATAAACAGATAGAAACATAACAAGTAGCATGTGGGGCGGGGGTCCACAAGACACTTCAATGTTAAATACGGATTCTTCCCTTGACAAGGTGGAAATATGCTGCTCTAGCATGCTTTCATCCTGAACCCCAGGTGATGCCCACCTGGTGGCTTGACTCTAAAATAGCATCCTGCTTGTCCAGCTGTCAAGTTTCTGGAACTCTTGTGCTGTTCACAGTAGTGTGAATCATTTGCATAAATTATGCTGGTGAATTCTGTGTCCCTGTGCATCGCCTCTTGGTTTTCTGAGTCTCAGGATACAACTGGTTTCTGCAAATACCTGAACTTTCCACAAACTATCTATTTGTCTCAAAAAGCAGACTGGACTTCTATCCCTCTCATGAGCTGGGGCAATGGACTAATGAATGCTGTCCAAATACTTTCTGCATAGTTCTGAGGATTATTACAAAGAACACATACAGCATATAGATGAAAACCTCTCTAATAGCATAAATCATCATGATTGCAATTGCTAGTAATAGCATAATTTTAAATAAAGTCTTCACATTTCAGATGTTATTTGAAAATTGGTATTTTTAAAACAAGAGTTTTATAACCAAGCTCAGTGATAACTAAGAAATTTAAAGAGTCTATGGTATTTGCATTCTATGGAAGATTCTGTCATTAGACTACTCACTTGCAAACCATGAAAACATTAAAGTCTGAGTAACATGCAGTCCCAAATGCTTCACCACCTGATCTCGGAGATAAAAACCATCTCACATTGTATCTGAGAAATCTGAGCTAAATGGCATTTTTCCAGGAAGCAGGCTGAAGTAGGGGAGAGGAGATCAGGAGGGAGACTTAAGAACAAAAGTTAGTTTCATTTAAAATGAAACGAGTAGGTTAGCTGACAGCTTGCTAAATGAGCCTGCACACTTTGCAAGGTTGAAATTTTACCTTAAGCCCATCTTTTCAGAAGAAGAAAAAGAAGAAGACAACTCCGGGATACACATTGTGAAACCTGTAATGATGATGTGATACTTTGATTTGGTTAAAAGGCATGACAGTATAAGTCAGTACAACCTTTGGCTGACACAAATAAAGAGTTATGCTTAAGTGCACCAAAGCTTTCCCATGAGCCACTTGTTTCTGATTTTAATAAGGCTCATCTCTCTAAGCGGATTACCAGTAAATTCTTTTGCTAGTTTAATACTAGAAAACAAATGGGAACCTTGAGGTTTTCCCCCCAAAGATGGCTATTTCTAATATCAAGATTGTCACAGAGATTTTGGAGGATGGGAACATGTTAGTGAAAGAAGGTTTCTGAAAAAAAGTTTTGAGGTGGGGGAGTAACATGAAAGAACTCATGCTTACAGAAGAATATTTTCATAGACCCACAGTGTCTGCAGATACTCAGCCTAATGAACCAGTGGAGCAATTCAATTGTAAAAGTTTTCAGAAATTACACTCATCAAACCTCTTTCTAATAAATGAGTAAGCAGCCCTAGAGACCACAGGGGCACTTGATTAAAATCTCATAATGGCTGTTGGCTGAACTAGGTACAGATTGGTCTGCAGAAGTTTTGTTTACTGCCTATTTTGCCAAACTTCACCAAACTTTAGCACTAACATGGAACTTGAATTTTGAATATTTGACTAGTTGTAATAATTATTTTTATTGAACCTAAGAGTTACAGACCCCAGGGGATTTTTCCCACTTGGGATCTCAGTTGTGAATGTTCTGTTCTCTAATACAACCTCTGTACAGGTCTTACCTCTCATTTTTCCAAATCTTAATTTGTTTATCAACCAACCATAGCACAACATAGTTTTGTGACATCAGATAAGTTTATTAGTTATTCTTTTTCAATTTCCACTGTAAAATAGAGAAACACATTAGTTAATATGTGTAAAGTATCTTGAACTGTTCCTGGCCTATAAGTGTTATATGAATTTTAGCATTTTTTTTATTTTTATAGACTGCATTTTGATTCATTTTACACAAATAGAGTACAAATTTTCTTTTCTGTGGTTGTTCATGATGTAGAGTCACACCATTCATGTAACCATATATGTACACAGTGTAACGATGTCTGTCTTATTCCCCCCTCATTTCTCTCTACATAATCCAAAGTTCCTCCATTCTTCCTTTACCCCCATCCCCCACCCCTATTATACATCATCATCCACTTATCAGGGGAAACATTCAGCCTTTGGTTTTTTTGAGTTGGCTTATTTCACTTAACATGATATTCTCCAACTCCATCCAACTCCATGCAAATGCCATAATTTTATTTTTCTTTATGGTTGAATAATATTTCATTGTGTATATATACCACAGTTTCTTTATCCATCCATGTGTTGAAGGGAACCTAGGTTAGTTCTATAGTTTAGCTATTGTGAATTGAGCTTCTATAAACATTGATGTGGCTATATCTCTGTAGTATGCTGATTTTAAGTCCTTTGGGTATAAACCAAGGAGTGGGATAACTGGGTCAAATGGTGGGTCCATTCCAAGCTTTCTGAGGAATCTCCACACTGCTTTCCAGAATGGCTGCACCAATTTGCAACTCCACCAGCAATGAATGATTGTGCCTTTTCCCCCACAAGAATTTTAGCAATTTTTGGAGACTTCAATATAAAAAGAGTGCTTCTGTGGAGTTTGTTTTGTTGTTCTGTTCTGAAAACTTCAAAATACCTGAGCCTGATTTTACAACCAGCTTTAAGTTCCTGCAGTTAATTACCTTCTCAAGAACCTCATAGGACACTTTCAAAATGGGATGTTGTGGGGAAGGGTCTAGCAATAGGAAAGACTAAAGGGAATGCTCACGGGAGGGTGGTGGAAGGTAGGGATACTAGAGAGGCGGCCCCTTGGAGGAACAGGCAGAATATTTTGGTCCCAAGGAGTGTGTGTGTGTTTCTGCCAACAGACTATCTGCCCAGGTTTCCAGGTATCCAGAGACGGTATTACAATCACAACTGAGTCGTTATTGTTTTTGATGCTCAAGTCTCCAACTCCTGACCTGTCATCTGAGTAACAGTTCGGTATGTCCAAAGTTCACAGGGCACTTAGCCTGGATATGCAGCTATCCACCCCAGGCAGCACGAGTTCCCTTTTTGGGAGCCACTTCTGTCTGAAACCCTTGTTTATGTCATTAGTAACACTTTTCCTCCAATCATTCAGGCCTAACATCTGCACTTAATTACAATTCTTCTTTCAGAATTCAAGCTCAGATGTGTTCTATGTGATCTCGAGTGGGCTATTCCTATTCCTTATCTTTATTTCTTTATCTGTGAATTGTAGTAAATTTTTAACTATCTCATAATTGCTGCTGGGAAGAATGATACTATTGTACTATTGAGAGCTGATAGTAAACATATGGTATTGGAATTAGTAATAATATAAGAGCATAGTAATAATAATAGTGGCTAACATTAAAACATTTTCTCATTTAATCTTCACAACCACTCTGTGAAGTAGACTGTATTTTTATCTTTAGGACATGGAACTTAAAAATGAGGCTTAGAGAGGTTCATGCATCATTCAGCTCATGTTTATAGAGTGCCTCATCTGTGCCAGACACTCTCCTGAGACTCTTGAGACTCACTAGTGCATAGACAGGGTCTTCGCTTTTGTGAAACTTATACCCTAGTAGGGAAAATCAAGTCAAAAAATAATCTCAGGCTGTGATGAGTCCTATGAAGTAAATAGTAGAGTCACCAGAGAGTAATAGGTGGGTCGACCTAGTTTGGATGGAGTGATTCATGAAGACATCTTGAGCCTGGAAAGGGCTGCAGGGGTGGGCTAAGGCCTCCAGCCAGGAAGGAGCCGGCCTGCCTGGAAGACTTAGGCAGTGCCTGAAGAAAGCAGGTGTGAGGGAGGTGGGAAAGCCCCCCCTTCCCGCCTCTGCATGAAGAATCCGGTGCACCCTGGCAAGGAGCTGGGAGTTTGTTCTCATATGACGGGAAGGCCAAGCCGAGTGAAAGCTAAGTAGTGAGTGTCTGAGCTGATCAGAATTAAAATTTTTAATATCCTTCTGGCTTGAGTGGTGAAAGACTTATCAGGGTGTCAGAGAGAAAGTTGGGAGACTAGATAGGCAGCCACTGTGGCAGTCAAGGCAGATGACAGGGCTTAGACTAAAGGAGCAAGCGGAGATGGATACGGGGAGCAGGGGGCACTTGTTGAAGTAGAGCCCTCGTGGCTGGCTGGTTGATGTGGAGGAAGAGGAGAGAAGAGTGCATCCAGAACAAGGCTTCTAGTTTAAACAACCGGATGGCCAATAATGGAGTAGGGGACTAGAGTAACAACAGGTTTTGAGAAAGGGAAATGGGATATGTAAAGATGAGCAGCCATGCAAATGAAGAGGTCAGTTAGAGGACTGCATGTGCACATCTGGATGAGAAGTCTGGCAGGAGGCGGAAATATGGGATTGTTTGCAGATACGTGGTGCTTAGAACTTTTGACCTGCGGAGAAAATAGAAGAGAAGGCACACCTGGTCTGAGCCCTGAAAAACCTTAATATTTGAAGGGCAGGCAGAGAAGCATCCAGAATGTGATCAGAGAAACTTGTCACAGTTTGGCTAATTAGCAAAAAACTGACTTGTGATCACTGATGCAGTTCAGGAGTCTAGCAGTCTGCCGCATAGAGCGCCCCCTCTCGCTGCTCTGAATTACTGCACCAGCCTCTTCCACCTCCCACTATTCAGTCTGATATTTAAGGCAAAGCTTTGATGGACTCCTCCCTACTTCCCCCTCCTACCCTGGCACCACCGATGCTCCTAAACATTCTGTAACTTACAGACTTCTGAATGCTTACAGGGTACTATTTTATTTAATAGTTGTGGCCATTCATTCATTCAACAAATATCGAGTGCTTGCTGAGCATCAGGCCCCACCATTCAATCCCTGGAGGAGAGAGGCTCCAGAGAACAAAGTCCCTGCTCTTGTGGGGGTTTCTCTGTTCCATTTCTCTCAAAGTCCTCCCCGCGGGTCATATTCATTCCCATCCCACACATGTTTATTCTGTCCTCCTCACCCTTCCTCCTCCCCTGCCACTTGTTCCCTAGGAGCCAGCCAGTCTTAAAATAGCATGTTATGTTCCTGCATATGAGCACTGATATATCTAAACATAAACTCCACCTTCTCACCTCTGCTGCCTCTCACAGAGACATGTACCTAACAACAGACAGACTGAGAGAGCTTCAAACAGAGACACCAACATGGAAGCCTTTGCTGAGATATCTCAGTCTCCACATGCAAACACATCAAAGAGGGGGACAGGGAAACAGGAGCCCAGAAGAAGAGGCTTGAAAGCCTCAGCTTTGGTGAGTGAGTTTTGGAGCAAATGGGTACTGAAGGGAAAAAGGACTGGGGCTAGGGGAGATGGAGGAGAGGGTAAATGATGGTGAGCAAAACAATTTCAGGATGCTCATACAGAATGGTAAGAGGTTCTGGCGGTCTTCCAAGCTCTCATGCCTTGCTCATTACCTACTGCCAAGATGAAGAGACAGTGATAACTGCATTTCTCAGAAACCCAGGCTTAAGGCAGGGCTCTTCCAAGGAAGGTCAGTTCATCTCCAACAAGTACAGGCTATATTAGGGAAATTTCTCAGGGTGTTAACTTATTTAGAATTAAAGACTCCTCAGCCATGTAGATTAGTTTAATGCTCTTCCATGAAGCCACATAGATAATTCTCTCATATGCTTACCTACTGCTATCAAGCAACTCCCATTAGCACAGCTGACATGGCTAAGTAGTGAATTACAATTTAACATACACAAAGGATCATCTACATTAAGGATCAGGGGGACACTAGTGAATGTCCTTATATTCCAGCAGATGGAGCTATAGCCTGGAAGGGCTCAATATGCTTCCATGGCTGATGCCCAACCCCTCCCTGCAAAAACACAAGCAAACAAACAAAAAACCACAAGAAGAAGTGAAAGGAAAAAGGTGGAGAATTAGAAAGAAGAAGGAGGAGGAGGAGATGGAGAAAGAGATTACCTGGTATATTAACTATTCTATGCTTGTCCTAGTACCTGTCAAATGTCTGACCTGCAAGACAAATGAATAAATAGTGAAAGAATACATGCAACATGATTTAACCTCACACTAGACTGTAGTGTGAGGTTAGAAGAGCAACTCTCCATTCCTTATCCTGTTTTGCTTTTCTTTCTTATCCTTTTGATCATTTGCATATTCATTTCCTTTGGATGGCCCACCTCCCACTAAATGTCATGGAAAAGTTCTAAGAAACTTGCCTGTGGGGTCAAAGCGATGTCAAAGGGAGATGGTGGGAGAGGCATGTGATAAAAATAGCCCAGTAGAGGTTCCCACTTATTTCCCAGGCCTTGATGCTGGCTAGGCAGTGTTTCTTGAAGTGTTTCCCCAGCAGTCTGCATCAGAATCATCTGGATTGATTTTCAAAAAGTCTGATCCTCAAGCCGTGTTCCAAAAAATCCGATACAGTGCTTCTAGGCTTGGATACCGAAGTGGTTCTTCTGCAAAACCAATCTTGAAAATCCTGCTTTCAGGGGAAGGAGGGCCAGCAATGTCTTATCCACATCCTGAAACCTAAGGAGTACTGAAGACTGAAAAGTAGAAGTTCTTCACCACACATTTTGGGAGCAAAATCTGACCCATGAAGTGACATGAAACTATATATGAATTTACTTATTGCATATAATGCAGTCACACACTTTGCTTCAGAAATGTTAATGTGTTGGATTAGAGAGTGCTGCCCCTGCTTTCCCGGAAGTGTGAAGGAATGTGTGGCATGAACTCTGAATTATCTTCCTAAAATTCAAAGACTTTTTGAATTCAGAAACATGACCTCAGTAGTTGCAGGTACAGATCACCTGAACTAAGCTCTCATGTCCTGTCTGTAAGTGGTCTTCAAAGAAATTCAAAATGCCTAATAAAAGAATATTGGATTGGGAGCCAGGATCCTTCATTTTTCTGAGCCTCCGTTCTCACGCTGAAAATGATGAAAGATGTCACATGAGACTTTCTAAAGTTTTGATTTTCACACCTTATTGCTCTCTTAAAAAAATGTTGGTGTTTCTTAAAAGAAATGCCAATTCGAAGATTTAGATTGTGGTTTTATTAGGTTCTTTAAAATTTTTTTAAAGGTAAAATTCTTTCTCTGTCTTTTAGATTTTCAGACAGATTCACGACTGATATTTCTCTCTGTGCTATGAAAGGGCATTTACCCAGGTTCTATCAAGAATGTGATAAATTATTATATTCAGAAAAACTAATGTGAAACTACTAGAACACAGAAGTAGACATGAACTTCAGAAGCACTGGAACACTGTGGAAGAAATTGCTTATGTTAATCATATAGGACCAAAGAGATGTATAAAAAAGCTAGAAAAACTTCCAATACCAGCATAGAGCTTTGTTAGTACAGGGGCAGCAGACTGCCTTTAGCAACATCCTAGTGACCCTAAAGTGCATGTGACTGGTGTCTCTCTCTTCAGCCCTCCATGTAGTAATTAGTATTTAAATAATCACCCTAAAGCCCTGTCAACTTCTGAAGGAAGATATTGAAAAATTTCCTAAATTAAAAAAAATCCTAGATATGATATAGAACAAAACAATGAACTCCAGATTTCCCTGTCAGAAACAGGTTGAATTGTGTCACCTACAATATACATCTTGAAGTCATCACCTCCAGAACCTCACAGTGTGTCCTTATTTGGAGATGGGGATTTTAAAGAGGAAATCAAGTTAAAGTGAGGTCATTGGAATGGGCCTCAGTGCCATACAACTGGAGATTTGGATACAGACATATTGAGGTAAAACACCATGTGAACTTGAAAGTGACTATCTGTAAGCCCAGGGAAAGGCTTGCAACAGATTCTCCCTTCACAAGACTCACAAGAGACCAACCCTGCCAACAGCTTGATCTTGGACTCCTAGCTTCCAGAGCTGTGAGACGGTAAGTTTCTGTTGTGTGATCCACTTTCTATTATGGATGGGATCTGGAAGGTCCCCCAAAAGATTCATGTGTCGAAGGCTTGGTCCCCAGGGCTGCAAAGTTGAGAAGTGGGCTTTTAGGAAATGATTAGTGTCACAAGAACTCTAACCTCATCAATGGATTAATCATAGTTGATCAATGGCTTTATAGTTTAAATAGACTATTGCAAGGTGGTGGAAACTGTAGAAGGGATCTAGTTTAAAGGAGTAGAACCTTGGGAGCATACCGTTGGGGACCACGTCTTGTCTCAGGCCCTTCTAAACCCCTGCGTGCTTCCCACTGGCCATGAGCTGAGCTGCTTTCCTCCGTCATGCCCTTCTGCCATGATGCTCTTCTTCACCTCAGGCCCAGAGGAATGGAGCTGCTGACTCTAGGCTGAATCCTCTGAAACCATGAGCCAAAATAAATCTTTCCTCCTTTCAGTTGTTTACGTCCTGTATTCTGGCAACAGCAATGAAGGCTAAACCATCTCTTATGATAATTCTGGCAAAATAACACACAATGTCTAATCCAATAGATTGAGACATCTCTGATCTCTTGGGCACCTATTTCACTAATGCAGTCACATATACCTCATTCTTTTCCATTAGCTTCATTTAAAATTTTTTTTCTCTATTAAATTTTTTTTTTACCATACCAGCTACATCTTTATAAGGTGTCTGACATTCCTTTTAGGTTTAGAAATGATATAAGTTGGTAAATAAAGATGATCTTGTCTTGATCACATTTAGCTTATACATGGTTGATATAAAACAATTAAACAGCAAACTATTAATTATACAACAAACTGACTAGCACAATACAACTCTCTCGTACTCACTGGAACTGTGAGTGATGGTAAGCCTTAGTTTCAAAGAGCAAATTATTTCTGCACTCTGGAAAATAATTCTTCAGGCAGCCTGTGACTTTAAAGTGATATTGAGTTACCAGTTTTCTTCAGCTTCTCATGATACAGAGCAGAGAGAGGGAGCACATTCCTGGACAAAGGCTGTGGTGGGGAGTTCCTGAAGTGCTAAAGAAGTCAAGCAATAAGAATTACCATTTAACCATATATACATATATGACTGCACGACTGATGTGATTCTACATCATATACAATCAGGAAAAGGAGAAATTGAACCCCATTTATGTATGATATATCAAAGTGCATAAATGCATTCTACTGTCATGTATAACTAGAGCAGATAAAAAATCTTTAAAAGAACTATCATTTACTCAGCATCTGCTATATCTCAAGCACTCTGCTAGACCATTTAATCCTTATAATAATCTTGCAAGGAGATATTTACAGACCCTCAATTAAAAAATACATAGCTCAGAAAGGTAAAGTTGTTTAAGAGCAGGTAATAAGTAAAAAGTTGAGCTGAGGATTTAATAAAGAGAAATCTGACTCTCAGCTCCATCCCTCTACACTGCCTCCTTAAAGTCCACATGTTGTTTGAGTCTCTTCAGTACAGATCCGGATCACCAATCTCTATAGATTCATAATTGATGAAATATTTTGCTTAATATTTGAACATTTAGAGATATTCAGCCCAGAGGGAAAAAAGCATCAGAACTTAGTGTACAAATATACAAAGAATATAAAAAGAAATGACGATACCTTAATAGACCAATTTGGCATATAAAACATGTGTCACATAAGAGGAGTAAGAAAAATATTTGGAATCATAACAATAAAAATAGAATGACTCTATTCACCAGTTCATCAGTAAGAAGAGTTTGAAAATTAATTTCAGAACCACCCTCCTACTAACTGTACGTCATATGCCAGGCTTGGAAAGTAGGCTACAACAGAATTAACAGTTGCCCTCCAGTCATTCTTTCTTACAAGGACACATAATTTCCCAGATAAGATTTTTATTTTACAGCCTTGCTTGCAGATAGATGTAACTATAGACTTGGTTCTGGCCAATGGACTGTTTAGTGGGACACTATGTGCCACTGTTGGCTGTACTCTTAAAGGCAGCAGATGTGTCCTTCTGTCCTTTCCACTTCATCAATCTGTTGGGAAGCCAGTGTTGTGATGGCAGCTAAATCAGTCATTGTGGACTTTCCAATACAAACCAATTATTGAGGATGAAAAAGCAACAAAAAGAAGAGTCTCAAGATTGAGGAGCTCCTTCACCATCCTGGATCACCACCAACCTGAAATTAAGTGTATTAATTAAATTAAGAAATAAAGTGTATGCTTTTAAAGCTATTGTTATTTTGAGTCTCATTATTACATCAATAGTCAATATTCTAATAAGGTATATTATAATTAGTAATTCAACATAACATTCCACTTCCCAAATATTCTGAATTTGGGTATATGTGAAAATTCTTTATACAGAATTATTAAACTTATTTTAGTATTCATTTTGGGGTCCAGTTACTCCCAACAAATCGAAGTATTTCAATATTGGGTATATTTCATTTCTTTGGTTCCTGTACTCTTCAGTGAAAAGTCTACCTAGGGATTCTGGCTTCTCGGGTTGTCCTAAAGGAACCTGAACTTTGTTTAGGAATCCTGACTCATTTGTTTTCTGTATAGGATAGAAGAAACTGGGAAAGTGAAGGCACCATGAGGCTGATTTGATATTTATTAGTGATTTTGCTTAAGCTCAAACAGTCCAAAAAGTGAATGGAAATTTCTGTCATGATCTGACCTATAAGAACACTTTGAAACTTGGGTAGGGTGCTGGATCAAAGGTTTCTCAGGCTTGTCTGAGGTTTCTAGAGATAGTACATTGGCAACTTCCAGAAAAGGTGTTTGTGTTTGTGTGTGAGGTGTTATAACCAGAATTCCCCTATGGTCCCCTTTTCTAAAATAGGTTTTAGAGAAAATGTAGGAGGAGTCCCACTAAACCACTAAGAAGTCTCAATTGTAAAACTTATGACTTATTGGTGAGCACATGAGGTCAACACCTCTAAGTCCTATAATCATTCTAAAAGAAGAAAAATAAAAGGGCATTTGCCTCATTTCTATGGATGTTTTAACAGGCTGTTGCACTAAGCAAAACTATAGGAAACTAATCAGAGTTTTAAGCAGAGTTAATTTCAGGTGGAATCAGGCATTTGCAGAAGTCTCTTGAATTCTTTGTCTTCATATTATGTGTTTCATAGCAAAAACCAAAAGGCTAGCCTGATTTAATGGATGCAAGAGTTAAACTGGATGGGATGGGCAAGGCAGAGAGACCACATAGGAACATTAACTAGTACCAAAAAGATGGGCCAGGTTACTGGCAAAATTACCTATGAGGAAGGAGATATTAGAGTTACTGGGCTTTTGCATTTTGTTTGCTTATTTTGATTTCTACAAGGAAGAAAGAACTGAGAAGAAGAACCATAGAGTTCACTGAGTTAAAGAAAATATCAATAAATAATGTTAGAGGCTACATAAGACTACAAAGAAAGAAAAAAAGAAATCAATCAATCAAAATAAAGCACCAGTAAATGAAACATATAATTTTAAAGAAGCCGAGTAAACTGTAAGAGCACAGACAGCTAAACAAAAATAAGGGAAACAAAAACCAGTACATGAACAAAATGAAAAGTTCAACAAAGAGATTAAAGCCAGAAAAAGGGATCAAAGAGAAATTTTGGAACTAAAGAACACAATGACTGAAGTAAAAAGTTCAACAGAGAGATTTAACAGCATACTGATCAAGTAGAAAAAATAATCTGTGATCTGAAAGAAAGATAATTTTGGGGTGATGATGTGTCAATGCGTGTTCATCAACTGTAACAAGATACCACCCTGGTGAGGGATTTTGAAAGAGGAGGAAGCTACATGAGTGGAAGTGGAGGCATGTGGGAAATCTCTGTACTTTCCTCTAAACTTTGCTGTGGACTTAAAACTGCGCTAATGAACTCTTTAAGTTTAAAGAGAAAGAAGAAAACGGGACCATAATGGTTTGAATATGAGGCGTCCCCCCAAATCTCTTGTTAATGCAGGAATATTCAAAAAGTAAAATGATTGTGTTATGAAAACTGTAACCTAATCAATCTGTTATGGTTTGGATGTGAGGTGTCCCCCAAAAGCTCACATGTGAGACAATGCAAGAAGGTTCAAAGGAGAAACGATTGGGTTGTGAAAGTCTTAACCGAATCAGTGAATTAAAGCCCTGGTAGGGATTAACTGAGTGGTAACTTAAGTGGTAGGGTGTGGCTGGAGGAGACAGGAATTGGGGTATGGCTTGGGGGTACATATTTGTATCTGGCAAATAAAGACCCCTCTCTCTGCTTTCTGATCATGATGTGTGCTGCTTCCTTCCACCACACTCTTCCATCATGATGTTCAGCCTCACCTTGAGCCCCAAGGAATGGACCCAGCCTTCTTTGGACGAAGACCTCTGAAACTGTGAACCCTCAGATGAACTTTTCTTCCCTATAAATTTTCTGGTCTGATCTTTTAGTCACAATGGGGAAAAAGCTGAGGAAAACAAAATCCATCCTAGTTTGCAGGCGCAGATTGGGTGGTAGCGATAGGCAGGTGGGGCATGATGAAAGGAGGTAGGTCACTGGGGGCCTGCCCTAGAAAAGTGAATCTTCCCTTCCCTGTGACTTCATTGTCCCTCTTTCTCTATTCACTTCCTGGCTGTCATGTTCTGAACTGCTGTCCTCCGGCACACCCTTCTGCCATGATGTTCTGCTTTACAACAGACTGAGAATTATGGAATCAACTGGCCATGGACTGAGACCTCTGAAACTGTGAGCCCCATATAAACTTTTCCTCCCCTAAATTGTTGAGTATTTTAGTCAGTGTGATGGAAAAGCTAAATAAAACAAGGTCATTTGAATTACCTTGTTGAGGGTGTGGGGAGAGGATGAAAGAGGATAAAGAAAGCCCCCAGGGTTTATGGGACATCATCGAGTGAACAACACATGTATTCTGGGAGTCTCAGGAGGGTCTGAAAAAGAGAAAATGGCGGCAATCTTATTTAAAGAAATAATAACAGAAACATTTCCAAATTTGAAGTGAGAAATGGTCATTCATAATTCTAGAAGTCCAAAGAGGCCCTTTATAATATAAAGTGATCTTCACCAAGATATGTTAGCCTCAAAATGTCAAAAGTTAAACAGAAAGAAGTAATTCTGAAAATAGCTAGACCAAATCAACTCTTCAAATACAAGGGACCTTGTATAAAACCATCAGTAGATTCTCAGTACACATTAGTAGCCTTGCAGACCAGGAGAGGGTTGGTTGATATATTCCAAATGCTGAAGAAAAAAAACTACCAACCAATACTATTATACCCTATAAGGTTCTCCTTCAAAAATGAAGAAATGATAAAGATTGTCTTAACAAAAAAAGAACTACGACGCCTGCCTTAAGATAAATGCTAAATTTTCAAGTTGAAATGAAAGAATATTAACTAACAACATGAAAACATATGAAAGTATAAAACTCACTGAAAAGAAAAGAATATAGCCACATTCAGAAGAGTCTAATATTGTAATGGTGGTACATAAATAACCTAATTCTAGTAAGGGTAAGAGAAAAAAGTATTAAAAATAAATATAACTATTATTTGTTACTGAATTCACAATATATAGAAAAGGCAACTTATAACCTTAATAACATAAAATGTAAGGATAGGAGAAGTTAAAGTGCAGAGATTTTGTATGCAAAGTTAAGTTGTTATTGGCTTAAAATAAACTATTATAACTATAAACTTCATGGTAAACATAAATAAATAAATACACAAAAAATAAGAGAAAGGAATCAAAGACACTGATTCATCACACTGGAAGTAAATTGTAAGTAAAAGAGTGGGGGTGGAAAATAGACTTTAAGTCAAAAGATGTCACAAGAAGGTCATTATATAACATTCCATCCAACAGGACTAGAATATACATTCTTTTCAAGTGCATATGAAATATTCTCCAGGATAGATCATATGTTAGGCCACAAGTCTTAACAAATTTAAGAAAACTGAAATCATATCAAATATCTTTTCTGAAAACAGTAGTATAAAATTAGAACTCAATAGCAAGGAGAAAACTGAAAAATTGAAAATATGTGGAAATTAAATAACAGCTCTGAACAACAAATAAAGAAAAAAAATTAAAACCCTTAATATAAATTAAAATGAAAACACAATATATCAAAACATAGAATTAGCAAAAGTAGTTGTAAGAGGGAAGTTTATAGCAATAAATGGCTATGGAAAGAAAAAGAGAAAGATTTCAAATAATCTAACCATACACCTCAAAGGACAAGAAAAAATATTGCAGAAGGAAGGAAATAACTGAGAATAAATAAAAGAAATATAGGCTGGAAAAACAGAGAAAAATTCAATGAAACTAAAAGTTTATTGCCTATAAACAAAATTGACCAACTGGACTAACAAATAAATAGAATTGCAAAAAATGAGAGAGGAGGCAATTCAACTGATACCACAGAAAGGATCATATAGAGATTACTATGATCAATTGTATACAACAAATCTGATAATCTAGAAGAAATGGGCAAATTCCTAGAAACATACAGTGAATCATAAACAAATAGAAAAGTTGAATGAACCAGACAAGAGTAAGACAATTTAATCAGTAATTAAATACTTCCCGATGAAGAAAAGCTTAGGAGTTGATGGTTTTACAGGTGAATTCTACCAAACAATTAAAAAAGAATTATTCTCAAATTACTCCAAAAAATTAAAGAGGAAGAAATAGTTCCATACTTTGTAAGGCCAGATTTGCCTTGATTCAAAACCCAGATGAAGAAAAGAAAATTGTAGGCCAGTTTCCATGATGAATATGTTTGCAAAAATCCTCAATAAAGACAAGCAAACCAAATTCAACAGCACATTAAAAAATCATACCCATGATCAGGTATGATTTATTCCTAGGTACAAAGGTAGTTCAACATATACAAATCAATACATGAGATATACCACATTACAAAATGATGGATAACAATCTATGATCTCTTTGTAGGTGCAGAAAAAAATCTTTGACCAAATTCAGTATCCTTATTTGATAAAAACTCTTAATAAGTTAAATATAGAAGAAACATACTTCAATATAATAACTACCATCTATGGCAAGTCCACGACTAATGTACTTAATGGCAAAATGATTAAAACTTTTTTGCCAGGATAAGGAACAAGACAACGATGCCCACATTCAGCAACTCTATTTGATATAGTAGTGGAAGGCCTAGCCAGAGCTGTTAGGCAAGAAAAACAAATAAATACATTGATGAAAGAAATTGCAGAAGATGCAAATAAACAGAAAGATAGTGTGTGTTCATGAATTGGATGAATGACATTGTTTAAATGTCCATACCACCTAAAGCCATCCACAGACTCAGTGTAATCCCTATCAAAATTCCAATGGCTTTTTTTGCAGAAGTTGAATGAACAATTTTGTTAGCTTTTCATGACTGTGACTAAAATATCTGACAAGAACAACTTAGAGATGAAAATTTTCATCATTTCAGAGGTTCAGTCTGTGGTGGGCTGTCCATCGCTCTGGGCCCAAGATGAGGCACAGCATCCTGGCAGAAGGACATGGGGGAGGAGTGCTTCCTGTTCATGGAGGACAGGAAGAGAGAGAGATGGGGCGGGAGGAGGCCTCAGTGAGGAAGGGCCTTCCAAAGCACGCCTGCGACCTGCCTCCTACAGCCACACTCAACCTGACTACAGTTACCACCCAATTAGTCCATTCGAACTAGGATGGACTGATTAGGTAATAGTCCTCATAATCCAGTCCTTTTACCTCCAAACATTTCTTCATTAACACAGGAATTTTGGGAGGGCACTTCATAACCAAACCATAATCACAATCTAAAATTCATATAGAACCAAAAGAGACCCCAAATAGCCAAAGCAGTTTTGAGCAAAAGAAGGAAGCTGGAGGCATCTTACTACCTGACTTCAAAATATCCTACAAAATCACTGTAATCAAAACAGCACACAGACCATATCAAAACAGACATAGACCAAGGGAACAGAATGGAGGACCCAGAAACAAATCTACATTTATGGTCAATGATCTTTGACGAAAGTGCCTAAAACACACAATGGGAAAAGGACAGTTGTTTTTTTTTTTTTGTTTGTTTTTTTTAATAAATGGTGCTGGAAAAACTGAATATGCACATGTGAAAAAATGAAATTGAATCCTTATTTCACATCATATACAAAAATTATCTTGTAATGGATTAAAAATTTCAAAATAAGACCTGATACTATACAACTACTGGAGAAAATGGGAAAATTTTCTTGACATGGGTCAGGGTGATGATTTTTTTGGATGTGACCCCAAAAGTACAGACAACAAAAGCAAAAACAGACAAATGAGATTGCAGCAAGCTAACTAGCTTTAATACAGTGAGGGAGACTGTCAACAGAGAAGAAAAGGTACTCAAGGAACTTAATAGCAAGAAAACAACCCAATCAAAACATGGGCAAAAGACTGGACAGACATTTCTCAAAAGAACACATAAAAATGAACAAGAGGTATGTGAAAAAATGTTCAATATCCCTAATCATCAGGGCAATGCAAACCAAAACCTTGATGAGCCAAGTGGTAGTGCACACCTGTAATCTCAGTTACTCAGGAAGTTGAGGTGGGAGGATCCTAAGTTTGAGGCTATCCTGAGCAATTTAGCAAAACCCTATCTCAAAATAATAAAAGGGGCTGGGAATTAACTCAGTGGTAGAGAACTTGCTTAGGATGCGCAAGGTTCTGGGTTCAATCCCCAGGACCAAAAAAGAAAACCAAAATCTCCCACAAAACTTTAATGAGATATCACCTAACACCTGTTGGAATGACTAAACTAAAAAGACAAAGATAACAAGTGTTGGAAAGAATATGGAGAAAAGGAATCCGTGGTACACTGTCGATGGGACTCTAAATTGGCACATTCATTATGAAGTTTCCTCAAAAAATATTTAAAAATAGAACTATGATATGACCCCACAATCTCATTTCTGCCAAGTAAACAAAATCAGTATGTCAAAGAGACTGCACTCACCTATTCTTTGCAGCATTATTCAGAATAGTTAAAATATGAAATCAATGTAAGTGTCCATTGATGGATGAGTGGATAAAGGAAATGGGATGTATATGCTGGAATATTATTCACCCTCAAAAATGAATGAGATCCTATAATTCATAACAATATGAAAGAACCTAGAAAACATTATGCTAAGGGAAATAAGCCAGGAACAGAAAGACAAATGCTACAGATTTCATTTATATATATAGATTTTTAAAAATCAAACTTAAAAACAAAGAGTAGAATGGTTGTTGTCAGGGGTAGGGGAATGGGAGCTCTTGGTCAAATGATACAACATCTCAGGTTAGATGTATGAATTCTGGAGATCTAATGTAAAGCATGGCATCTATAGCTAATATTACATTGAACCTTTAAAATTTGCTAAGATAGTAGGTACTATATGTTCTCACTCCCCCACTCACAGACAAAAGGCTAACTATGTAAGGTGAAGTATATTAATTTATTTGTGGTAATCACTTCAAAACAGATACATGTATCAGAACATCACATTGTGCACTATCTACACACAATTTTTATTTGCCAATTTAACTTAGTAAAACTGGGGGGCAAGAATATTGAGAGGAAATTATATTGCAAGGAGAGATTAAAGTGTAAATTCCATTATTTTTGCCTGAGAAGTCTGTTCAGCTGGGGGTATTAGCTCATGCTTATAATCCCAGAGATTGCAAGTTCAAGGCCAGCCAAGGCAACATGGTGAGACGCTGTCTCAAAATAAAATAAAATACCTATCCATTAAATTAATAAAGCACAAGTCTCTATGAATGACTAGTCAATAATAAATCTCTCGAAATCTTGAACAGATAGTAGGTGAAGAAAATTACACAAATATGACCCCTGCCTTTGACAGTGAAGTCTAAGGCAGATATCAGTGACCTAGTTGAGAAAAGTTGTATACTGTATGCTATATGGTTTGTGTCTAATTCCATATTACTTTCAACATTCTTATTGTGGTATCAACCCAAAGAAATTTCTGCTGCCCTGGAGTTGTATTGAGTTAAGCTACAATTCAGATATAGATGGGTTAATAAATTTTCTCTAACAGAAAAGCAAGTTATGCAAGCAGTCTGTTTTAATGTAAAGTAATTATAAGCACCCTAAGAAAACTTTTGCATATTTTTATTTTTATTTTTTGTTGTCATGGTGTTGCCAGTAGAAAAATAAATATTCTGGAACAAACCTGTGTGAGCAAGTCCCACATGTGGTTTCCAGCTAAAAGTCCCATCGTCATACATGGCAGAAGAAAAACACCATAATTCTCTAAACTTTTCCCCAGACTGCCTGAAGTCCTTTGTTTACTGCTGATACAGTTGGCCTTCAGAGCCAGTTTTGCTGGCCAACTCTTACTTGGCAGACTGAGGTCTGCTCATGTCTCAGGCTAAATACTAAGGAAGGGCCCAAGGCTAGAATGATTTGAAATAAGGGGAAAGTTGGAGCCGCCGTCCAATTTGTGATTCAATGAAACCAAACTCTGAAACACAAGTAGTCACAAACTGAGAAGCAAAAATAGGAAGGGTTGAATGGAGTGGTAACCCAGCTGGGCCTTGATAAAAAGAGTATCTGGAAACAGGTGGCATAAAAGATTAAAAATACCAGGCACAAATGGATTAATTAAGAATGACAGGGGCCAGCTGAGTTGGAACATGGGGGTGGGTATGGAATTAAGCTCGGTTTATGAAGCTAAGGGAGCCCAAAGTGTTTCAGATTATATAAATGGGCTCTACCTTAGAAGCATGTGTTGTAGTCTACATGCAGTTCACAGTGGCTATTAAGAGAGTAGAGTAAGATCTGCCATCTGCCATAAACTTTTTTTTTTTTTTTTTGACACTGTGAGCTTGTATTCTGTGAATTGTAAATAATTTTAAATACTGACCTGGGGCAAGAGAAGGCCTCTGGTAGTTGTCAGTGTTTTTTTTTTTTTGTAAGGAGAAAATAGACAAGAATGTAACATTTTTATTAGAATAAGAAGGAGAAATGTATTTTGGGGTCAAATCTGTTCAATTAAATATTGTACTACCATTTTCTAACACATTTACTAATTGAAATTCTAATTTGGTTGAGTAGGAAATCTTCCACAGGAACCCAGAGAGGCCTGTCCCAAATCAATATGGGACAATGGTCATCAGAATTAACTTCTATGAACTTTTGGTTTACTTTCCTGAAAAAATGGTTCTGTATTTTGTACAGAGCTTGAAAACTATAAACTGCTATGCAGATGGGATGTATTATTTTATGAAATTGTTATTCTTTGCTTAGAATCCTGGGTTAGATGTGGTAGGGACCAATTGGGTTTTCTGTTTTACTAAAAAGAAAAGAAAAGAAAAACAAACCCTGCCACTTCTCATTGAGTTATAAAGAGTTCTGCTATTGGTCAAATTATCTAAATTCAACCTAGAAATTATCTTTTTCCCTGTTCCTGAAAGGAAACTGACAGTTTTCTGTCCTTGCTATTAACTCTAAGAGCCCTGAACTTTGAAAATAATTCTTTACTCCAAAAAGGCATCAGTTTAGCTTAGCACATAAATATTATTTGTTTCCTTTGGAAAATAAAAAGGAGCATTCATGTTCTCTCATTTCCTTGAGCAGAAATGTATCCAAATAGTTCAAGTCAAATGTTTAAAAAAAAAGATACAGTACAATGAGTTTTAGACAATAGCTGATAAACAAAGGATTAAGTCAGTTTATAAAAGAATCCTTCAATTTAAAAAGAAAAAAAAAAGACAATCCAAAATAAAAGTGGACAAATAACATAAACAGGCTCCTAGAAATGGGTACGCAAATTATTCATAAATGCATGAAGTTGAAAACAATAAGATATATTTGCTTCTAACAAATAGTACACAATCCAAAAGACCGATACTATGCAATGTGAAAAATATTTTGGGAATATAAGCATGCTCTATATTATTTACTTGGAGTACAAATTACTGCAATCTTTGGGAAAAAATCCGTTGACTACAATAATACTAAATACTAGTGCTAGAAAGAAGGTGGACTGCCATCTTCATTGCTTTTTATGGAATATTTATTGCTTGCCTATCTGTACTAGAGATGTGGAAGTGAAGGATAGAAATACATCTCTGCTCGTATGGGTTGCATAATTTATTGGGAAAGAGACAGATAATAAGCATAATAAACAAGTATAGTACATAATATATATATATATATATATGGAAATAAGTACATAAAAAAAACAGCAGGGTAAGAAAAAAATCCACAATGTTGAGCTGGGCGGCATGGGAAGCAGTTTTAAATAGGGAGTCTGTGTAGCTATGGGCCAAGAAAGGGAAATTTGAGCAAAGACTTGAAGGAATCAAGAGCGGTTACACACATGTACAGATAATTAAAGTTTTAGGCAGAGGAATCAGCCAGTATGGCTATAAATACAATTGGACTTACATATTCTTGGAAACTTGGATTTAAAGTATTTTTTTAAATTGCATCTGTACTGAATATGTAAAGACTTTTTCCTTGTCATTATTCCCTAAATACTACAGTATAACAACTGTTGACATAGTACATACAGTGTTTAGGTATTATAAATAATCTAGAAATGATTTGTGTGCAAAGGTTATATGCAAATACTATGTTATTTTATATAAGGAACTTAAACAGCTGTAGATTTTAGTCTCCTTGGGAGTTCCTAAAGAAAATTCCCTGCAGATATTGAGCGATGACTCTATACATTAATAGGTAAAAAATAACAAAGTGGTTGAATATAAATATAATATCAATGAAAGTGGAATGGATGGAGATTGCTCCTTTCTCTTCAAAGGTTTACCGTTTCTTTTCTCCATTCATTTATTTGATAATGCAACTTATTTCCATATCATCCCAGAGGGTGGGTATGTTAACCAACCTGCTGCCACTGTAACAAATACCTGAGGTAATCCACTTACAGAGAGATGGTTTATTTTGTTCACAGTTTTGGAGGTTTCAGTCTTGAGTAGTTGTCCCTGTCGCTTTAGGGCCTGTGGCAAGGCAACAAGTCATGGTGGAAGCAGATGGTGGAGTAGTACTCACTTCATGACCTCATGGCTGAGAACCTGAAGACAGGGAGGAAGACTGTGGGGGTCCCAAAGTCCATTTAAGGGCATGCCCCCATATCCTGAAGAACACCCATTGGGTCTCATTTCCCAATAGTGCCAAGCTGGGAATCAGACCTTTAACACCTGGGCCTTTGGGGGACAGTCCAGGTCCAAACTATTGCAGAGGATGTGTTGACCCTTTAATTATTATTTTTAAAAAAGTCTTAGTTTTGGTTAGCCATGCATACTTGCTGAGATCAGGAGTTTGGACTGATTATTTCCTATTTTTCCCCAATATGATGACCCATTGGTCCATACAGAGTCCACCTGTAAAAAGATCAGGTTGAATCTCGATTTCTGGTCTCCTCTACTGTCTCCTGAGTACTTTTTCCTAACTCCTCTGCTACTCTCAGAATCTTCTGGAGACATCTTCAGAACTCAATTTTGTCCAACTCTCAGAGGTTTTAGATTCTTTATATTGTTCAGTGAGGAACATTCATGGGGCCAACAAACTTCTCTCTTGCTAATATTAACTTCTTTTGTCCATTAATACTACTGTATTAATACTGCAAATGAAAATACCAATATATTGCTGTATTCAATCAGAGATATCAATAACAATATGGTTGTACCCATCATGCTTGACAACAATATGTATTTTTCTTACACTTACCAGCTCGTCTGACCAATGCTCATACTTCACAAAATATCTTCTGGTTTTTTAAAGATTTAATATACTTTGTAGTATGGATGAATTTTAAAATGTGGGTGCATCCATTTTATACCACCCATATTAAGCTATAGAACATGTCCAGTACCCCAGAAGCCTTTATGTCTCCTTCCAATCAATAACCACCCCTAAGGATTAATAGTCTGACATCTATCACCATGAATTAACGTTTGTTCTTGAAAATCATATCAATAGAATCATTTTGTAGGTACTCCCCTATGTCTGGTTTCTATCATTCAACATTAATTTTTGTGAGATATGTGTTTGTTGTAGATAATAATCCTTTTTATTTTTCATCATTGTCTAATATTCTCTTGTGTAATTATATCAACACTTGTTTATTCCACTATCGACAGACATTTGACTGTATTTCAAGTTTTGGCAGTCATGCATAAGACCATCATAAACATTCTTGAACATTTCTTTTTGTGAATATATGCATTTTTTCTCTTAGACAGGGGGTAGCACACTTTTTCTGTAAAGGACCAAACAAACAGCAAATACTTTAGGATCTGCAGGTTATATTATCTTTATCACAAGCATGCCATTGTAAAAGTAGCCCTGGACAATGCATAAGCAAATGGATGTGGTTGTGTTTCATCCAAATTTTATTTAGAAAGATCAGATTTAACTTGCAGAATATAGTTTGTTGAACTTTAATCTGCCCTTAGAAAATTCTGAGTATTAGGATAGTTGTATGTTAATTGTGTCATACCAGTTTTCCCAAATGGTTGTACCAATTTAATTTTGCACTGGCAAGGGAGGAGAATCGCCTATCCTCACTAATATTTCGCAACTCTCTTTGTATTTCTGAAAACATTGGTTTTTTTCCTTCTTATTTATAAATAAGAATCATCCTTGCTACAGTGGTAAAATATAATCTTTTTCTTCTCTAGGAAGTCACTCTAGCAATGACTTATTAATGTCTCTGATCCTTGTGAAGGAATATGGATGACCTCTAACAGTGTTTTTCTGCACCTTTGATTTGATGGACACAAAGGGCATTGTATTGGCAGGTGGGAAACCTAAGATGAGCTGCTCTATGGCTTTAGAATTGTAGCTTCTGTGTCTTGTTTTCCTAATCTGTAAAATGGGACTAACAACATCTGCCCTGGATGTTTCTCTGGGTTTTTATAATGACAAATAAAACTATAGATGAATAAAATTGAACAGTAGGAAGATAATTACAATAAAATAACTGAAAAACATCATGTGATAAAACAGTATATCTAGAAAGGCCCTAACTATAGAGGTGTTTGGTAGCAATGTATGTTGAAAGGTATAGAATATTTTCCAAAATATGCAGAGTGGCAATGTTAGGGAGATGATATGCATCAATAATTTTATTTTCTTCTTGATGTTTTGCCACATTTTCCAGAATTTCCAAAGTGAACATGAATACCTACATAATTATAAAAAAAATTATGATTTTTACAAGTGCTTAGTGTGACCTGAGGGGCTACATCTCCTCTTTCTCCTTAAACTACTTCGTTTGCACTATGTTTCTTGATCCTGGGATGAAAAACATCAAGAGTTCAATCAAATGACAGCAGGACCTAGTGTATCCCAAAGCAAGGGATCGTACTGAGGAACCATGAGAAGCGGTGCAAAACCTCTGTCTTTGATTCTGTAAAATGGGATTTTAATCATTCTTTCATAAAACTTAGGGACTATTGAGATACAGTTGTGCCTCAGAATTCAAAGAGGATTGATTACAGGACCCCCTGTGGATACCAAACCAGTGATGCTCAAGCCTCTGCTGCTGGGGAGAGTTGCATGTGTGTTGTTAACTATGCACCTTTCCTGTGTGCTTTAACCCATCTCTAGATCACTTACAAGGAAAGAGTTATTATATTGTATTGTTTAGGAAATTGACATGTTCAGAACAGGCACACTTTCTTTTTTCTGAATACTTTTCATCCTTGGTTGGTTGAATCTGCAGATGAAGAACTTGCGCATTATGGAGGGGAGACTGTTGTCAGGGATTTGCAGTGGAATTAAATGAAGAAAAGATGGCCCAAAATTGCCTGCAAACAGGTGACACAGGCATAGACCTTGCGCCCAGCCACTGTCACCCTGAGGCTGTGCAGTGGAAGATGGCATGAGAAGGTTTGCTGTGAGCATCAGGGACCTGTCCTGAAACCAGTTTATGTAGTGGAGTTTGCCACAAACATCGAGAATGCAGAAGTGTCTCCAGCAGGCTGATTGGCATCCTAAATATAGCCTGACTCAGATTGAATGTGGAAATGAACTTTGAGGGAGAGTGCAAGGACAGCAGCAAGCTTGGCTTTCTTTGTAAAGTGATCATCTTTCCTGTATTTATACTTTACAAAAAGAAACTGCTGCTTTTCTTCTTCAGCCTGTGGCAGAGGTTACAGATACATATGGAGTACACTTTCCCAAATACAAGACTTTTTTGGGGGAATAAAAAAAAGAAAGTAAATATAAGCCATTTTGGGGGGAAGTGTTGACAAAAGTCCAGAATCTAGAACTGAAATGAGGTTTGGAAAGAAACGCTTTAGGGGATGAGGGTGTAGCTTAATGGTGGGCTCAGGTTTATCATGTGTGAGGCCCTGGGTTCCATCCCCAGCACCAAAAAGAAAAAACTTTATAAAGAGTTTAAAGAGAAACTTCCCTTCTGTTTCAGGGGAACCACACTCAGGATTTGGTTTCTATCAGAGGCAGCCCAGAGTCACCAGGTGTCACGTTTAACTGATAGTGCTTGTTACTGACCCTGTTGTGGGTGGCAGGAAGGAAGAGGAGTGACCATGGCATTCAGCAAAAGACAAGCTTTGTCCTGTCACCAGCACAGAAGCTGAATTCTTAGACGGCTGCACCACCAGGTTGTGTGGTGAAAATGGGGATTTCCACTTTCAAAAATAGTATAACTTCAGTTAGGTTAGAGATTGCCTTTTTGGGAAGTTTGTTATATTTAGAAGGTTTTTCCCCCTTCGCAAACCTTTTAAAGTCCATCTATAGCATGGCCTTAAGTCCTCAAAATTTTAATGACCTAATTTACCTTGGGATTCGATTGAGAATCAAGATGTTTTCCTAAAATGTAGGGAAGCAACCATTGCATTGACAAAAATATATTTTAATCAAAACGCTGAAAATAGTGAAAAGGTCAGAGATTTTTATTCTTTTTGAGGCTTTACTTTTCAAATGGTCCCCGTTGTGGTGGTTTTCACAAAGGAGGGGTTCCAGATGTGGGCGTCGGGTTCTGCCAGCTCAGTATGGGACTCGTGAAGCTTTGGTCTGAAGCCAGGTAGCCACGGGAATCTCCATGTGACCTACAATATCAGTTACACAATTTGCAAGAATGGAATGTAGAAGAAAATAAATTCCATAATGAGCATTTTTGCTTAGAAAGTTAAAAAAAAATGAACGTATCATTTGCAAAGGGGAAAAAATTCCCTTTAATGTAAGTAGTCCTACAAGGACTGAAAGGCCAGTTTTCACAGATGATCACCCTGGCATGGAAGCTACACTAACACCTTGCTTCTAGTCCAGTAGGAGTTACTTTGCTATGTTTGGTTACTCAGTGAGGTTGACAGTGAGGAGCAGTTGGACCATGTATCATCCTGGATTTAATTTTGGTTTTGGAGAGACACATGGTCTGCCCAATCCAGTTTCCATTTCTTCCCCTTTGCTCCCTTTCTGTGCATCTCTCATGTGCCCTGGCCCTCAGCAATCTCAGCTTGCGGTGGATGGGACAAGAGTAGGGCTCTTTCTCACTGCATTGCTAAAGGATTCATACAAATCCATTTTAAAAATAGAAGGAAGGTAAATAAGTTCCCCTGGTTTCCTTCTTTTTCCTTTGAAAGCTTGATGCCAATTTCTTTGGTTAGTGGTTGTGGTTTTGCGTCAAATATTTTCAAATGTCTCTACTTGAGCATCATGAAGCTGAAATGACCAATGATTTCTCTTTTGGTGTCATCCTGCCACCCCTCCAAACAAATTTCTATGGAATGTTTTATAACAAATCTTCAGTCTTCTTATAACAAAAAATTGATTCTTTTTTCCCAAATTACTAGTCATTTGCCAGAATAAGCAGGAACATCAGCAGCACCCTTTCTGGGTAAACCTCAGACCATCTTTCCCTGTGGGTGGAATTTAACTGCTATCAGTAGCAAAGCTAACAGCCCAGCCCGCCAATCTCTAAGGAGGGCTGGGCTGAAGATCCCTCTCCCCTCATGGAAACTTCCCTTTCATCTACCCTCTCCCTTTCCAAAGCACATTCCAAGATGTTGACCAACTCATCTATTAGTGAGCTCTGGGAGGGAGTGAAAGGGAATTTCAGTGCATTTTAATGAAACCTTGTAAATGTACCTCCTTGTTGACTGTAGTGGCTATCACTGCACCTGGCACAGGGAGGAGTCTGGCTCTGGCAGATCGGGATAGAGAGCTGTTTTGGATCTCCCCCTTTCCCCTGCATGACATCAACAGGTGGTGACCAGCTTCCAAAACTGTCCATGGAAGCCAACCAGAGCTAAGAGGTTCTGAGGTTATTTTCTCTCTGAAGCTGGACCTCACACTTTTTTTTTCAGCACAACAACTTTATTCTGAGCCACATGGGGTTTTGCTTTGTTTTTGCACAATGCCTCCTACAATATCAGCAAAACCTCTGGCATACAGGAAATGACCAGTGACTGTGGTTGCAGTACAGGGAACAAGTAGGCATCACTGAAGGGGAGGTGATTGGAGCAATTTGGAAAAGGAAGCGTGTAACCTGGGAATGAGGGAGACGCCCCTGTGGGGTGGGACAGTCCAGGAGTGATCAATACCCGAGCTGGCATTTGATGCAAAGAGTCAAAGGGCAAATGCCTCTTCCTATCACTAACGTGTAAATCTGGCAAATCACCTACCCTTGCAGGGGTCACTTTCCATTTTCAAAATGCTCTGGATTAAATACTTTCTTTGAAAGACCCTTTCCAGTTTTACATATTTTAGCGGGATGAGTTTCAGTGAAACTTCAAATTAAATGTCCAAAGTTTCTGGAAAGGGAACATTGATGGGATGGCTTTGCCCTACCCTGTGTCACCTGCGGCTGGAATTTCCTCAACTGTACTGCGTAAACCAGGCAGTGCCAGGTACGTGTGGAAAGTGTGCATCTAACCTGACATACCTCAGCTCAGTGCCTGGAAACATTGGCTGCTCTGTTAATCACGTGAAGATGGAGTCACAGGCCAGGTAGGAGAAGAGCACGTGGAAGACTTTTGAGGACTCTGTGACTCAGGGAAATCCCTCCCAGAGGTAGGTGCTCTGCTTGGACAATGAAGCAGTCAGTATACACTAGGAGAGACTAAATGAAGAAAGGATATGGGAAACAGGTCCCCAAGGCCAGTGCTGCACCAGCCCACAGGGGAACCTGCAGTAAAAGACAAATTCAATTCAACTGGCTTCACCCTTATTTAGAACTCATGGATCTTTTGCATTAATTTTTATTTTAAGATATGCTCAAAAACACTATTCATCTTGGTTACTGGGTTTTCTGCCACCTTTTTGAATTCTGTGCCAAAGGCAGGTGTTCCACCAGCCTCACCCTCATCTCAGCCCTGCCTAAAGCAAGGTTGGAGACTTGCTTAGCCCTCAAAGTGAACACTATAACAGAAAAGGGAGTAATAATACAGAAGGCTCAGTCCCATCTAAATGACAACAATAAGGAGAGAGGGAAATACATTTTTTCTACTATGAAAGTCATAGAATAAGATATTCTGTTGTCTCCCCACTCTTGGCACCCACTTACCATAAGAAAAAATTGGGGTCTCTTACCATGGAAAAAATAACTAGTGCACAATAAATATAAGCTTTTACCCTGGAATGGCAGGTATGAGAAGATTCTGCAGCCGCCTTCTAATTTGGAGAAGGAAAGGGAGATGCTTTCTGGGCCTTGAATGGGAGGGCGAGGCAGGTCAGTCAGCTTCAAGGCTGGTACATCAAGTAAGGGTTTTCTGAAGAAGGAAAATATTATTCTTACAGAGCGATAGCTACAGAGCTATCTAGATGTTATCAGGAGGGAGGGAGAGGAGTAGTTAGGGGCTGCAGTCTTATGTAAAGGGGTTTAGAAGGCATGACTGTGAAGCACAAGGACAGGTAAAAGTGACTGAGGCCCAGCCTTCAGGGTCCCTCACAGGTCTGTCCTGGGCATCCTCAGCAGACCTTCAGCAGGCAAGTCAACGTTTTCAAAGAGGCTCTGATGATCGCCTTATCGCTGTAGGTTCTACTCTGCTTTCAACGTGACACAGGCGCACACCTATCCACCAATGCTCACTTTTGGGTTCCATGTCAGCCCTGGGGCTGCTCCTAAGTGACCAGAATGTGCTTTGCTATCCAAATCATTGTGTAGAGCATGCAAAGGGCTTCATTGTAAAGATGTTTTACATATACTAACCTAGTGTTTATTTTTACTCCAACACTGTGGGTAGGGCAACAACTTCAACCATTTCTTTTATGAATGAAGACAAATCCATAGAGTGGTCGAATGCTTTGCACAATATGAGTCAATTGATTAATGAGAAGACTGAAGACTGAGTTTTCTGATTCCTATTCTATGGTTATATTTAGAAAGCCACGTAATGGACTGTTTGCAGCTATGGGCAGCTCTAGCTTTTAAAAGCTCTCCATTCATACTTCAACATGGTGCTTCTGTTGCTCAGAATTCCCTCACACAGCCTGGGAAAAGGCCAGTTGTCTGAGCCCACCAGCCAGCTCTCAGGGGACACAGTCCAACAACTTCCTTTCATGCCTTTCTTCCTATCTTCATCCCAGAGAAGCAGAAACACCTAGGTTACCCCATCACTGGCCACCATGTTAATTTCTGATTGGTCTTTGTGGTCTAATCCTGGTTTCTCTATCGGAGGGGAAATACAGCAGAGGAAAACCCCACAGTTCACAAAGTAGTCAAATTTATTCATTGAATGATAAAATATTGCTTCAAAGCCCAAAACATTATCATTATTATCATCTTCATATCAACAGGCATTAAAGACTCTCTGCCTTCTGGGAACTTCCTCCAAGGGGGAGACAGAGAGAGAAGAAGAAAGAGATGATTTCACTTTCTGAGATTGCAGAGGGATGGATGAAACGGGTTCTGCAGTGGGAACAGAGAGAAAAAGATACCTCAGTCTCCTCGAGGGTGAGATGGAGTAAACTCCCTGTATACAGATCTCGCGTGAGGTTGAAGTCTCATGGGTATATGTACGGCCTGGTGGGACCATTGTCAAGGAGTTTCATCATATGTGAATGAATCCTACCCAATATTTTGAATTGTTCTTGGGGCAATAGAGTCACCTGTGGTCCTGTAGCCAGGACTGACCACTGAGTTAAGTAACTGAGTAAGAAATTCAGTGACAATTTTGACTTACTTTATGTCCCTGGGGTAGTGCTTTGCTCTGCTTTATAATCACAGTACTACCCAAATACAGTTTATTGAATGCCTTCCTATGTGTTTGGTATTCTGGGAACTAAGGTAATTTTGTTGAATAAAATAGAAAAAAGGGACTTATACTATAGTGGTATATGTTGAATATGCTTCTTAAATGACATGTTTCTCTTAAGCAGTGGTTCCCAAAGTACCCTTTAGAATCACTGGGGAACCTTTCAAAAAATTCCAAAGCCTGGTCTACCCACGCCAACTTCAGCATCTCTATGAGCAGTTTATAGGTTTTTTAGATTCCCAGGTGATTCTCATGTACAGGAGGGTTAAAACCCACTGGCCAGAAATTCTGATGTACTTCCCTAGGGAGGCCTATCATCCCCTCCCCACCTCCCATCAATTATCTGAGAGTCATTTGTAAAATTCACAGATGAGGAAACTCTACCTGCAGGCTCAGGTCGAGTCTAAAGTAAGAGGCACATTCAGAGAGCCACCAGGCCAGAACTTGAAACTGGGTCTTCTAAGTCTAGCATGATTTTCGTCATACTTGAATTAGTTGAGAAAGAATGCCTTACCCCTATAGCGATAATCGTAGGGGTTCCCCAGGGCAGTAGGAGAGATTATCAGTAAGACTTTTGGTCACGTCCTGCCACACGCTGAAGACTTCAGTGACTGCACCAGTACCAGAGGCCCATCAACACAGAGCCCATTCCATGACTCTTTCTGTGACCACCTCATGCCAGGACCGTGAGGTAGACTCTCACTCCCATGGCTACAGCTCCCAACACGCTTCACTTTGAACACCAGTTCTAACGCCGATTTTTATCAATGCCGGGTCCTCTTCCCACATCACTTGTCTAACTCCTAATTATCCTTTAGTTCTCAGTTTAGTTACTTTGAGTCTAACCCCTAACTCCTCAGTCTAAAAGAGAGACAGACCCCTTTGTTATGCCACTCCTTCCCAATCCTTATAAAAAGCTGTATTTCTACGTATATTTGGGTGACATTTGTTCAACATCTCTTCTCTACTGGCATGGGCATGGGGCTCTGTATTTATGTTACTGTTGTATCTCTAGGTATTGATATACCTACCTTCCGGCACATACTAGGTCCTTTCCAAGTATATGGATAAATGGATGACTTTATTTATTTACATTTCAAAAGTTACTCAGGGTTATTCAGTAGCAGAGCCCTTAAGTATCCATTTGACTGTGGTTTGACCTGAGATGATTTTCCACAATTGATTCTGTGCCTGAACCTCCTTAGGTACCCATTCACATAGGTCCTACTGCACAGGACTCCACCAAAGTTAGAGTTTGCCAAATAGAGTATCCTCAGCAGTTAAGTTGTTCATGGGGATGGGTCATGAACCCTGGAATCTGTACAGCATCACGGGGGACAGCTGAGTGTCACGAGTCCAAACCACTGGTGTGTTCAGCTCTACTGTCAACCCCAGAGATGGCTTTGCCAGTCCTTTAAAAAGACCAGGCAAAAGGTATCTTGCTTAATATGTGATTTCTCTCTTTTAATTCAATATTAAATGAATCTTCTTAAATGTCCTTTAAAAACTTTCTTCATATAAAATATTTGTTGACATAGGACTTTTCAAATTCTGAATGGGTTCAACTTCTCCCTAAAAATGCTGCCTTCTGGCAGGGCTTCCGATTTTCATTCATGTGAGTTATAATGAGAACTATTTTTTTCCCCATGGGAGATTTTTTTTTTCAGATTCCTTATAAATCTCAAACTTTTGCTGCTTCATTTAATATTTATTTAGGTTCTGACCGAGAAGACTGAGTAGAAACTGGAGAATGAAAACCTACTGCTTAATTGGTTAATTAAGCCCAAATGGGAGGCTGACTGCGATCATGGTTTTATAGGGAGTGAGAAGATAAGCGACTTGGAAAGAGTGGGATAAGGGCATCTAAGGTGAGTTGGGAAGAAAGGTGCCTTTGTACTTTGCTTGGGATCCCACCGGGGATGGGGCATGACATGCACTTCTGTGACTCATCATGCATCCAGGTGGAATACGTGATCGGTGACTTCTGTGACTGCTGTTCCCACATAGCCTGTGTGACTGTGGCTTTCACCCCCAAATTAAAGGTGATGCTTGACCCTTCCCTCCAGAGATCTGATTAAGAAGAGCTGGAACAGGCGTTGGATGTCAGCAATATTAAAAACTTTTGAGTCAACTGCTTCCAACTTTATAGAAATTTTTGAGCAGGAAGCCTTTTGCAATTTTGGGACATATTTTTTTCTTGTAAGAATCATCTAGGCCTGCACTTCAGAGAGCCCAGTGTTTCTCTCACACACACACGCACGCGCGCACACACACACACACACAGACACACACACAATGAATTTATTGAAGAATACACCGGTGCTTCTATTGCTTGGAATCTGCTGACCAGTGTTGACCAAATGTATTGTCCTTAATCCTACACATGGAGTGTAGCAAGTAGCTCTACTCAAGCTCCAGGGAACCTGCAGAGATAGGGGTTGAGGCCTGGGGGAGGCATAGAAATCAAGGTCTTCTCTGAGGATAGACTCAATGGAAGGCCCATTTCATACAAGTTCCTGTTCACCTTAGCCTATCCTCTTCTGCCTTCTTTCCTAAATCTGCTGAACTATCCTTTAGTTATGCTAAGATATTTTGATGAAAAAGGAATGATTCATTTGAAGTACTTTCTTAGAAGGTCTGTTTTCCTTTGATAAAGAAACCAGAGCGGAACCAACAGGCAAGGCCCTGTTTGGGCTGTTAGTCTTCATTGAACCATGAATTCCCCTGGACCAAGGCCGAAGCTGAAATCCCTCATTCTGCACACAAATAAACAAATAAATAAAACCTTTTGACTGGTATCTAATGAAAACACATACAGGTAAATCAAGTTTAGCGCATATCCTGGAAAATCCCAGCTTTCGAACTTCAATAAGGCAGTCTCAGGGTATCCAACCCAATTAAGGTGCACACACAAAATCCCCTGTTAGTCTAACAAAAAACAAATAACAGGGTCTTCAGTTTTTTTTTTTTTTTTCTTCTAGACCCTTTGACTGTGGTTTAGTGGCTAAGACTGAGATTAGTGAAGAAGAATATTACTAATCTGAAAACTTTTTTTTCTTGGGAGGAAAGTGCCATTAAGTATCAAAATGTCCTAAGCAATTATTCAAATAAAATAGGCTAAAATGATCATTTGGCACAGGCATTTGCCACTCTTGGCTTCTGTGCTTTTTTCAAAAGGAATGAAGGAAAAAAGTGGGCATCATGCCCCCAACCTGGCCATATGGCTGTAGTTTTATTTGGTAGGTTGGGACTGAAACTTGTAAAAGCAGAGGTTGATCGGCTTCCTGCCTTTCAAACAATGCCAAACCAGTCTATATCCCTAGCTTATTTTGGCCCCAAGGCCAATACCACAAAATAAAGAAGCCCCAGAAGACTAACTTATTTCTAATGGTATACCTTTCACATTTTTAGTTTAGAAACACTGGTCTATTGTGTCAGAGGTACAGATTAAGATCTTGAGGGTTCTTCTACTTTTCTTCAAAAGCACATTATGCAGTGATTCTCAACCACAGCTGACATTGTTCCTTCCCGGGGGCATTTGACAGTGTCAGCAGACAATTTTGATTGTCCTGAAATGGGGATGGGGTGATTGGGGTGAGGACGGGTGGGGTGCTCTTGGCCTCTAGAGGAGAGAGATCAGAGACATGGCTAGACATCATATGATGCTCAGCACATCCCTTCACCACAAAAAATTATCTGTCCCAAAATGTCCATAGTGCTGAGGATCCCTGACTGAAGGGATATGCTCAGCTGGCTGCAGAGGTCACTCTGGAAGGGACATTCTCAGCAGAAAGACAGGAAATAATAATAACTCTTATTTATTGAGTATTCCTGTGTACCAGACATTGCATACACAATTTTTCACTAATAGTCTTTAATTTTTTAAGTTTTATGTTTACAGAAAAATGGAGTGAAAAATAGGAATTTCCCTATGTCCCCTGACCCACCCAGCAGTTTCCATTACTAACATCTTGCATTGGTGTGGCATATGTATTACAATTTATGAGACCCTAAAGAGACATTATTTTTAAATAAAATCTGTGGTTCACATGACAGCTCAACATTTGCGTTTTCAGATTCTATGGGTTTTGACAAATATGTAATAACATTTATCTACCATTATAGTATCATTTAAAAATAGCTTCACTGCCACCAAATCCTCTGAGCTCTACCTATTCTTCCCTCTCTTCCTTTGCCCTAAGCCACTGGCAGCTACTAATCTTTTTACTGTCTCTATGGTTTAACCTTTTTGTCATTTTGCATGTTGGCTTTTCAAAATGGCTTCTTTCACTCGACAATATTTTTTCAAACTTCCTTTGTCATGTTTTATAGCTTGATTAGTTCATTTCATTTTAGCGCTGGAAAACATTCTGTCATTTGTTTATACATTCACCTATTGAAGGATACCTTGTTTGTCTTCAAGTTTTAACAACTGTGAATAAAGCTTCTATAAAATTTGTGGGCAGGTTTTTGTATGAGCACAAATTTCAGATCATTTCAATAAATACCAAGGAGTGCAGTTGATATGGTAGGAATACGTTTAGTTTTGTTAAAAAAAAAAAAAAAAAAAAAAAAAAAAACTGCCAAACTGTCTTCCAAAGTGCTTAAACTGTTTTGTATTCTCATGAGCAATGAAGGAGAGTTCCTGTTGCTCCAGGTCCTTGCCAGCACTTGGTGTTATCTGTGTTCTGAATTGGGGCTATTCTGATGGATATGTAATTGTATCTCAATATTGTTTGAATTTGCAATTCCTTGGTCACATAAGATGAACATCTTTTCATATACTTATTTGTCATCTTTATGCTCTCTTTGGTGAGGTATCCAAATATTTTGATGATTTTTATTTTTATTTGTTTATTTTATAAGAGACTGGACTATGTTGCCTGGCTAGCTTTGAACTCTCCATCCTCCCTACTGCCTCAGCCTCCTAAGTAGCTGAGACTACAAATGTGCACCCCCATGACCAACTTCACATGTTTTTAAATTGGATCATATGTTTTCTATTGTAGTTTTAAGTGTTCTTTATAATTTGGGATATGAATCCTTTATCAGATGTGTTTTGCAAAGATTTTATCCCAATTTGTAAATTTGTTTTCATTTTTGTACCAGTATCTTTTGTTTTCATTTTTTATTGGTTAATGTTAGCTATGCATAACATTAGGGTTCATTCTGCCATAATAATAAATATGTGGAAAATGATTTGCTCAAATTCAGTCCTTAGTATTTACCCTTACCCCCCTCTTATTCCCTCCCCCATTCCCCTTCCTGTACTCTACTGATCTTTCTGCTATTTACTTTCATTTAAAAAAAATAGCATCTTTGGATATGCATAATGCTGAGATTTATTGTAGTATATTCTTGTATGTACATAGAAAACTTAGGTCAGATTCATTCCCCTGTCATTCCCTTGTGCTGTCCCTCCTCCATCCTCCTTCTTCTATTCCCCAATCTTTTTTTCATTTTGATGGAAACTGCTCCACCCATTTTTTTCTCCCTGCTTTCCCTTTATTTATTTATTTGATACTGGGATTGAATCCACGGGTGTTTAACCACTGAGCAACACTTCCAGTTCTTTTTATTTTTTATTTAATACTCTCACTAAGTTGCTTAGGGTCTTGCTAAATTGCTGAGGCTGACTTTGATTAGCATATCCTCCTGCCTCAACCTCCCAGGTCATTGGGATTCCAGGCACAAGTCACTGTGTCTGGCTCTTTCTTCCCCCTTATTTTAGACTAGCTTCTGCATTTGACCTTTGACTTTCTGGGTCTGGCTTATTTCACTTAGCACAATAGACTCTGGTTCCATCCATTTACCAACAAATGACATAATTTCATTCTTCTTTATGGTTGAGTAATATTCCATTGTGTATAAATATTGCTAAAAGTCATTCATCTTTTGAAAGGTACCTAGGTTGATTCCATAGCTTGGCTAGTGTGAATTGTGCTGCTATAAACATTGGTGTGACTGCATCACTGTAGTATGCTGATTTTAGATTTTTTTTATACATACCAAGGAGTGAGACAGCTGGGTCATATGATGGTTTTATTATTAGATTTTTGAGAAATCTCCATACTGCCTTTTAGAGTGGTTGTACTAATTTATAATCCTACCAACAATGAATGAGTGTATCTTTTTCTCCACATCCTTGCCAACATTTATTATTTGTATTCTTGATAACTGCCATTCTGACTGGAGTGAGATGAAATTTCAGTGTGCTTTTGGTTTGCATTTTCCTAATTGCTAATCATGTTGAACATTTTTTCATGTATTTGTTGGTCATTTGTATTCTGTCGAGGAGTATCTGCTTAGTTCTTTTGCTCATTTATTACTTAGATAATTTGTTGTATTTTTGTGTTAAGTTTTTTGAATTCTTTATATATTCTGGATATTAATGCCCTGAGGAGTAGGTGACAAAAATTCTCTTCCATTCTGTAGGCTTTTTCTTCACACTCTTGTTTCCTTTGATGTGCAGAAGCTTTTTAATTTAATGTGTCCCACCTATTGATTTTTTAGTTTTATTTCTTGTGTTTTAGGGATCATGTCAAAGAAGTTAGTTCCTGTGCTTGCATACTGGAATGTTGAGCCTACATTTTCTTTTCTCATTTGCAGTGTTTCTGATCTGATTCCTAGATCCTTCGATCTACTTTGAGTTGACTTTTGTGCAGGATGAGAGGTAGGGATTGTTTCATCTTCTACATATGGATATTCAGTTTTCCTAGCACCATTTATTAAAAAGACTTTGTTTCTCCAATGTATGTTTTTGGCACCTTTGTCTAATATCAGATAACTGTATGTGTGTGGGTTTTCCTCTGTGTCTTCCATCTGTTTTTGTGTCATTAACATGCTGTTTTTATTATTATAGCTCTAACAGCATCTTTTACAGAGCAAGAGGATTTTTTTTTGTTTTAATTTGTTGTACATGAAAGAATGCATTTATACATTTTGATAGACCATACATAAATGGAGTGTAATGTTTCATTTTCTGATTATACATATTGTAGGATCAGGAGTTTTTAATTTTAATAAAGTTCAACTTGCTAATACTTTCTTTTAAGAAAAAGTTCATTGCCAAACTGAAGGCCTCTTAGATTTTCTTCCAGGATTTTTAGTTTTGTGTTTCACATTTAGTTCTATGATCCACTTTGAGTTAGTTTTGGTGAAAAGTACAAGACCTGTCTACATTCCTTTTATTTTTGGACATTATTTTTTAATCCTCATAACTGCTTTTTGATATTAGTACTTTTGTAATTTTAACTGGAGGAAATGGAGGCTTAGAAGAGTTAAATATTGTGACCAATTTAATTGTGTAGTAAATAGATGTGAGATTACATTTAGGTGTGTTTTGGCTCTGACTCTGAAAACCATAATCTTTCCCAAACATTGTGCTCTTTTTCAAATTGAAACAAGGATGTTTTGGGGAAAGCTTTTACAAAGTTTAAAAATCTACTTTTAAAAGCCCATGTTCAGTTAGGTATGGGGATGCACACCTGTAGTCCCAACTACTCAGGAGGCTGAGGCAGGAAGATCACTTGAATCCAAGGGTTTGAGGCCAGCCTGGGCAACATAGTGAGACCATGTCTCTGAAACAGATAAAGAAGTAAATAAAAATCTGTGTTCATTTCTGGGTAATGATTATCTTGAAATTAAATAGTTATTTTAAGAAAGAATAGACTATTGAGGCCTATGACCAAATAACAGAAATATAGGACTTGACTTGTGTAACAGGCTACAAAAGAGGAGAACATAAAGAAAAGGGCTGGCCCTAGAAAAAGTTGTGAATGAGACACTGCTTTAATAACAAATATGCATTAAATTATGTCATCTAACAAGAGCTTCTAGGCAGGGAATCCCATTCAGCAACATAGTCAGAGACACTTGCTCTAATCTCGAGTTCCATAATTCTTCGTGGGCTGTGCCTTTGTTCTCTTACTTGTTGGCTCATGATGGAAGGATGACCAGTCATCACGTCTACTCTTGAGGCAGAGCAAATAAGAAGAGAATGGCAGCTGCCCCATCTTTCTGATTAGGAAAGAGACCAAGGCCCTATACTTCTCAGGTACTAGGACTATGTGATTGGCTACTCTTGGGTGTTCCAGACTGTGTAATGGAAGCTTCAAGAGAGTAGGGGCTGAGAAGGGGCCAGTTGCGAATGTCTGCCTCGGGAGCCTCTAATCATGAAAGAGCCCTTCCCCCTTCATCCTGTTTCTTGCCCCACCTCTTCCTGTGTGTAAAACTTCCATCCCATACAGTGATTACTTAATCTTCCCTTCCAATTCTGGCTGCCTGGATGGTTAAGTACTTTTTCTCAGAACTGTATGTATGTTACTCAGGGACCACTGGAATTGTCCAGGGGACCCCAGTGAAGAAGCTCAATTGGTGGAAGGGGCAGTACTCCTTTGCACAAAGGAACCCTTCCCACTGGTGTTCTCAAATCCTGGCACATTCACTAAATTGTCCCTTAGTCCAACAAATACATAAGCACCACAGGAGAAGACATCAAAAACAATAAAGAGAAAAATACAAAGGAGAAAGTCATCTCAAATTATGACATTAAATCTCAAGTATGACTTTCAATTCCTGTGTGGTCATCCTTAATATCCAATGGGATATGCTTGAGAAATATGTATTTCACAGTCATCTGACAGATTTACCATGATCACAGTTAGGGGCACTCAGCTACAGTTTAAGTAGTCTCAGTGCATCTGAGTTCAACATTGAGATACACATGACTTTGTACTGAACCAAGAATGGAGTGGCTGGGCCATTTTAAATACAGTGTAAGGCTCTCATGGTGTGCATACACCAAAGGAGCGAGGAGCATGTTGGAAAGAGAACAATCATGTCAAGTTGAAGGATTTTTTTAAAATTACAGAGTATACACAGTCCTCTTCTCAAGAAGCCTCTTTTCTAACTGGAGAGATTGCTCATTATACTACAAGTGGAAGAGGAACCCGGGAATGTCCACACTAAGGAGACACAGAGGTGATCTTGAAGTTGGGTGGGATCAATCCCAGACCACTTACAGGAAGCATTTTCAATTCCACTGACAAAGGCAAGCTGATTTGACGTAGTTCAATATGATCTCTAAGAGTTTGGGTTAAGAGACAGTTAAAAATGAGGGAAGCTGTGGTAGACTGATAAAAAAGGAAGCTGTCCTTCATCTGGACAAATTTGTGAACACATCCTCAGGGCCTACCCAGGGAAAGTCTCTAAACAGGAAACGATTAAAATGGGAAGAATGGCCACCAGAGAAGAAGAGCTCAAGGGGCAGGATGGAGACGATGTGCCCCGGGATTTCTGTTGTTTGCCTTCGTATCTTCCCTGCCTGTACTCCTGCCAATGGGCCTGCTTTGTAGCATGAAGGTGTTTCCCCAGCACAAATGAGCAGTGAAGGTACCAAAAAGGAGCCCCAGGTAGCCATCCATCTTCACTTTCATTCATTTTCTAAATCTGCTTGTTCTTCCGCTTTGACTTGGTGGGAGGGGAGTTTCTTAGCCTAGACGAGCAACAGTGGCGCAGCTGGCTGAGGCTGGAGAGGGGACTTGCTCTGTGATCACCGCTGGGCTGGGTGTTTCAGAGCCGCTGGCTGGAAATCAATACGGCCATGCATTCCAGATTCCTTTCACTTCATTCCAATCCAATCAACATGTTGTCCAGTGTTGACACAGAGGATCCTGGAGGCTGTGCCAGGCACAGAGAATTTTGGTGTAAATGCAGTGTGCTTGCACTGTGGAGTTCACAGCAGAGGCAGGTCCATAAGACTGGTGCAGTAGAACCCGAGAAATCATGAAGCACAGGAGCGGGGTTGCAGCCCAGCAGGGGATTATGGAAGACTTTTATGGCCAATGATGTTAAAAAAACAAACAAACCAGAGTTTCTTTTATTTATAGGAAAATCAAATGGGAATGGAAAAAAAAAAAAAAAAAACTGTCGGTAAAAGAGTAAGATGATTGGTAGGGGGAGACTTTTGAGAAATCACAGATTTTGTGGGTACGTAGTTTAACTGGGGAAAACAATAAATAATCTTTAACTAATTTGCTCATACCTGCAGCAAAAAACGGCTAAAACCACATGATACTTGAAATTAGAAGTTTCATAGGTGTTAGATGTCAGGGCAAAGACAAGAGACGTAGAAACCTGTCAGCTAAGCAAAATTTCTAAGAATACATAATATGGGTATTATAAGACAAAGTATTTTAGAAATATAGATGTGCTGGCCGGTTTTCAGTTGGTAAGAGTTCCTTAGGCTTTAAGTCTATAAAAGGAATACACTTTGGAAATTGTGCTTAAAGGCAGAAGGGAAAGGAAAACAGAAAGGGTCTCCACCAGGCATGGTGGAGGTATGCAGGTCACTGGGGCTTGGCTTACCCATCACCATCTTCAGCTCTTCTCTTTCCTCTTCCCCTCAGGCAGCTGAATAGCCAGAGTTTCTTTCCGACACTGTCTTGCAGTCAAGGAGGGTTATTTCCCATTATGGTGAAGGAGGTATTAAGTAGATTTGCAGGGGGACTTTTGGTTAAGTTATTTTGTTCTCTGATTAGAAGGACAGAAACTTTCTCTTGTCCTTCATTCCTGCCTCAGATGGTGAATTAAGGGCAAAATCTTACAACCATATAGCAAAACTACAAGGACAAAAAGACCCTGCATTGGCTAAGTAGAAAGGTAGATATGGCTTGGAAGCCCAACGGTCAGTGAGCCACCCAATGAATACTGGAAGTGCTGGTCTCCAGATTGCTTATAAACAATGTCACTAGAAGAATGATTTTTCCATATGCACCAGTAAAAGCACTCCCAATGCATGTAGAGGAATTAAGGAAGATATCAGCTGGTAGAAGAAAGATTTTCTGATCTTGAATCTGTCCCTAACATACATCTTCCCTTTTACCACTTGAATTAGGGTTGATGGAAGTTTTTTGAAAGATGTACAAAGCATATGCTAATGCTATATGAAAGGAGATAACTTGTGTTTATTTCCATTTATGAATGAATAGACATTACTCAAGAATTGAAGGAAGAACTGGACTGTAAGATAAAGAGATCACTGAGGAAAAGTCAAGTACCTCCATCCACGAAGTCTTAAGAAATCACAGTGTAAAAATGAAAAAATGTTCAGCATCTTTAGCAATAAGGGAAATTCAACTCGAAAACACACTGAGATTTCATCTCACTCTGGTTAGAATGGCAAATGTCAAGAATCCAAATAATAATAAATATTGGAACACTTTTACATTGTTGGTGAGATTATGAATTAGTACAACCACTATGGAGATCAGTATGGAGATTTCTCAAAAGACTAGGAATGGACCATATGGCCCCGCTATACTGATTCTCAGTAATTATCCAAAAGAATTAAAGTCAGCATATGGGCATTCATATTTTTATAGTAGCACATTTTACAATAGCCAAAGTATGGAACCAAACTAGGTGTCTACCAACAGGTGACTGGAAAAAGAAAATATGTACACAATGGAATTATATTCAGTCATAAAGAAGAACAAAATTATGTCATTTCCAGGAAAATGGATGGAACTGGAGAACACTATGCTAAATGAGATTAGCCGGACTCAGAAAGTCAAGGGTTATAAGTTTTCTTTCATATGTGGAAGCTAGAGAAAAAGGTAAAGAAAAGGAACCTCGTGAAGATAGAAAAGACACTAGCAGACTAGAAGAAGGAGATCTGGGGAGGAAGGAGGAGAAGGAGAGGGGGAATACCAGGGAATGAAACAGACCAAATTGTGTGTTGCGCATGTATGAATTTATCAAGATGAATCCCATTATTATGTGAAACTACAATGCACTTTGAAAGGAAAAAGAGGGAAAACTGCAGTCTCCTTTAAGAGTAGGGAGTTGTAAGCATGGGGAGACTGTGGTTTTTGGTTCTCTGTATTTGCCTCATCTTTCTGTCTGAGATGGCCTATGCTCCCTCTTCCTTTCCTCTCAGTCTTCCTGTGTCAGTCTCTCTTTCCCATCGAGTTTTCACTCGCGTGTTGAGAGAGCGTCCCTACTGCCCCTCCAGGTGCCACTCCCAGGCCACGGAATTGCTGCTCGTCTGTGCCTGCTTGCTTCCCTTGCCTGGTCTCCCTCACATTTTCTCTCCCTTATTTTTGCCCTCTCATTGTGTCATCTCCCCTCCCTCCCCTTCTATTCCTTCTTCCTTACCATTCTTTGAAGGAAAATGAAAGGTAGTAAACCTTTATAAGATATGTATGATTTATTAAGCAGATTACTGCAGTAGAGAAATGGATACACCAGACAGTGATGAAATGATGAAATTCTCACATCATCTAATCTTCATAGAGCAACATGATTTATTCCTTTTCTACTTCAACATCATTTCTGCCTCCCTTTTCTTTGGGGAGGCCATTTTGATGATCTAGAATGGTGGACAACAGAATCTGCATAAGAACTCCTATGATCAGGTGACACCTTGACAAAATAGATCTGAATCTCAGGGTTAGGGTTCAGATATGGATTTTAAAAAAATTTTTTAAGTGAATAAATGTGCAGTCGGGTGAGAACTGACATTCTGGAACATTCATTCTTAATACAGTACTTTGTAATTTGTGTGAGCTAAAGTTGGGCTGGAGAATATAAGGAAACCCCCATTGACTTGAGAATGGCAAAATAAAACAGAAAAAAAAAAATCTCCTCATGAGGATATCAGGACTTCCCAAAAGGGTAAGAGGGGGCTGAGATGACAATGCGTGGGCACTGCCCACGTTTAGGGGTATGCCCCAAGGTTAAAACTGTTTCCAAAAACCCCTTTGTGACCACAGACGGCACAGGGCTTGTCATACTTATATTTAGAAACAAAGCAATAAATACTTGAAGGAATTCCATCAGATGTAGTGAAATTAAATAGCTTCTCTTTACCCTATAAAGAAAAATGAAGTTTTACATACTAGTTATATTTCTGAAAAGTGTCCAAACCACAATTTTTTTTTTTTTTTTTTTTTAAAATATAACTCACCGGCAATGAGCACAATTTCTAGGGCGGGTAATTTTGCAGTTTTCCTAGGTAGTTTTAGTGAAACTTTTAGGAAGTTTTTGGTTCCATTTTATGATTTAAGGTTAGAGTACTGGTGTTGGGATGTATGGGGGGAGGGTACAGAGAACGTTATTACAGAGTAGATTGGACACATAGTTGGCGGAAGTCCATGTTGGAACAAAATCTCTAGAAGACAATTTGGCAATACTGTTAAAAAAAGAAAAAAGTTTGAGTTTGGGGCTGGGGATATAGCTCAGTGGTAGAGCACTTGCTTAGCATGTAAAAGGGCTGGGGGTTTTATCCTCAATATATAAAAACAAAAAAAGTTTTGCTTGTTCCTTCTAGAAATTTATCCTGAGGAAGTCATATAGAACTGGAAGTTATCATTATTTGTAACAGTAAAATTTTGAATGGAATCTGTAGTCTGTGATAAAAGTTTGTTTAATTATAATACATACAAAGAAAGTGTACTGCATTCATCAAAAAAAGTTGCAGAAGACTTTTCAGTAACTGAAAAACATGGCTACATGTATCATTTGTAAAAAACAGTAAGTACATAACTGCATGCAAAATATGATCTCATCAGTGTTAAAATATGTATTATTATTAGAAAAAAAAAAAAAACCTGAATGAGTAAAGCATCAGAAAGCTATAGTAGTTATTTTCCAGAAGGCAAAAATCCTTGAAAATGAGGAATAGTGGATTTAAATCACATGGTGATTCAAAATGTTTGAAGGTTTTGGTTATGCCTATTTTCTAAAAAATAAAGTATGTTACTTAAAAGTGAGAAATGAATCAAATTTATACTATAGAAAATTTATATATAGATAGAAAAAATGAAATAAATATATAAAAATAAAACTAAATTTTTCTTGAACTGGTGAAATAGAATTGATACCTTTTAGTCTTTAATGTATCTTTATACACACTGCTCACACCCCCATGAATTGAAAATCACATGTCATGTGGTAAAATTGTATTCATGGAGAGCCTGAAAGAATCTATAATAATTTATTAAAGCATAGAACTGACGTGTAAAAGTCAATTGCATTTTTATATTATAGCAAACACATTAGAAAAAGATACAAAAAAGGACAGTATAGTGGTAGAGCACTTGCCTCACACGCATGAGGCACTGGGTTCTATCCTCAGCACCACATAAAAATAAACAAATCAATAAATATATTAAATTTAAAAAAGGACAGCAGTCTTTAAACAACAGAATAAACAACAAAAACATAAAAAACGTGGTATGCAGAAATACCTTTGTCAAAAGAAAAGCAAAGATTTATGGAGTATATTGTGAGATTTTACATATTAAACCCAGATGGTCTGCCTTCAGACAATGTGCCCCCCTCCGAATTCATAGAAAAAAACAAAATCAAATTCTACCTCTTCTCTACCACATCCCCAAATCTATTTCAGTGGTACTAAGAATTTTAATATGAAATACAAAAAACTTAAAAGATTTTTAGGTGACAGTACAGGATGACATCTTTATGGCTTCTGGGAAGGACAATTTATGAAACAAGACTTTTCCTCCTAAAGCAAAAAAAAAAATGTAAAAATTGACAATGTTCAAACAAAATTTTCTTTGTGAAAACCCAGCTGAAAATTTGGAGAATATATTTGCAACTATGTCTAACAAAAAAATTAATAATAAAAACATAGACAACAGATTAATAAGATGATGAGCAGCAAACAAAACATTAGAAAAGTTTTGACAAAAAAACCAAAAACCAAAAAACAAAAAAAAACCAAAAACCTCGTTGGCATTAACTGGTAAGATGGAACCATCACATAGCCTTCCAGCTGCCAATTTTATCCTGAATACACACCTAGGGAAATTTAATACATGTGTTCCAGGAGACTTAGACAAGAAGTTCCATTGTTTATATAGTAAAAATCAAAAACAACACAGATGTAGATCAATAAGTGTGGTAAATTCATACCGTTAAACACTATACATCAGTGAGAATGAGGTATATACATTGAGCTCATCTGTGCAGGTCGTGTGGGATGAGAAGAGCAAGTCACAAAATATGAATTATAACAAGTTCAAAATGAAGCAAAATCCACCAAAGTATTGTTTAGGGATAAATACATAGGTAGTAAAACTAAAAGGAAGAACACAGGAATGATACGGACAGAGTCTGCTTTCTAACTGGGGAGGCAGCTCACCCACGTGCCTTGAATGACAAACCTCTGGAATGATGTGGAAGGGTAGGATTGGGGAGGGTATTGGGAACCTCGAAGTGTGGCCAGTCTTTGATTATTACATGGCAAGGTTAGTACACAAGCATGCATTTTATAGTTATTCTCCTCTGTGTTAAAAACGTGTATTTATTATTAGAAAAAACATGAATGAGTATAACATCACAAAGCTTACAGTAATTATTCACCAGAAGGCAAAAACCTTGAAAATGGGGAATATAGCATTTGGATCACACGGTGACTTATGTGTGTGTGTGTGTGTGTGTGTGTGTGTGTGTGTATAATATTTTATTTTATTATTATTCTTTACTCATATATATGTATATATATACACTATTATACTATGCATTCCTTTGTATTAAATACTTATTTACAGTTTAAAAAAATTAAAAAACATCAAAAATAAGTGAAAACTTTATTCGAACAGGTTTGAGGAATCTATCTGTTCCTTTTACAGATAGTGCAGCCTGGGCTATCGAGATAGATTTTTAGACTTGGCTGTGTGATGTTTCTGAGATTTCCGTTTTCTCACTTGTTAAATGGGAATAAGACTTAAGCCATAATGTATTGTTAAGATGAAATTAAATTCTAATTTAAAAAACACTGTTTTACTTAAGTGTGTAATATATTGGTTCATTATTCTCAAGATATTATATTACAATAGTGAAGAGATTTTAAAAATAAACAAAAAAGCTGGACATGGTGGCATACACCAGTAATCCCAGCTAGTTGGTAGGCTAAGGCAGAAGGATTACAAGTTCAAGGCTAGCCTGGGCACTTAGTAAACCCCTGCCTCAAATTTTTAAAAAGGTAATAAATAAAAGGACTAGGGATGTAGCTCAGTGGTAGAATGCCCCTGGGTTCAATCCCTAGTACCCACCAACACACAAATATGTATGTATGTATGTATGTATCTATTGATACATACATATATATAAACTTTTTATTTATATATATAAATACATATTTATATATATAAACTACCATCAATCTTTTTGAAGTGAAATATACTGAGGTTATATTAAATTAATGCATTATCATTATATTATGCTCAAATTTAAGTGTACGAAAGTAATTACTATACATGATCTAAATTTTTCTGCAGTCTATTTTGCATGAGCCACTTACTCCTAATTTATGGTTTGCTTATCACTTCAGGCTTGAATTAGAAGAAATACTATGGGTCTTCAGACAACAAGGCATTGAAAATCAGTCATATTAACAATCACCTCCCATCAAAAGAAGATAAGGAAGAAAGTAAAGTTCAAAGAGACAGTTCAAGGTGACATGTCTTGAGCAACCCTGGCTGAGAAGTGACGCCTTAAATTACCCAGGAGGACAGGCAGAGACCAGTTCCTCCAGAGGTCAGGATCGTATGTGGGCAGGCCATATAGATGACTTCTTGTATCAAAGCAAATTGGTTTTACAACCTGAGAGGTGGGCTTGGGGTAGCTTCCACTGAAAAGTCAAACCAGTACATGAAAGAAGATAGAACAGGTTACATTGCTAAGACTTTTGAACCAGAAGAAGACAGAATTTCCTCCAACTGTAAAGAACCAAGAAAAAAGATCACACTCCTGGCTGCCCACTCAACGTACCTCCCCCTCCCCCAGGTCCCCTTTAGCAACAGAGAAAGAAATCACAGTAGAGAATTAATAATGCCATGAGCCAGACTTTCCTTTCCCTGGTGTGATTCAGCCCCACAGCTGGAGGAGGGGGAGGCAGTGAGTTCTTAAACTCTGAGCGCTCTGGACTGGCTTTCAATATTAGACATCTGGAGTTTTTGAAAATTAACACTGGAACAAAAGTGACTATCATACTCCATGTCCCCTTTGCCCGCCCTCAGTCAAAATTTTATTTTAGGTTTCTTTGGGGCTGCTAAAAAAATAAAAGAAAGAAAGGGGGAAAAAAGCTAATGGGAAACACTATCGATAAATGTAGAAATCAAATCAATACTAAATCACATTGTAGCAATTATTACTACCTGTGATTGATTTTAGTACGAACTAAAGGAAAAATGTTTTACCATAAGTGACACTCCTTAAACTCTGTGACCAGCCTCCTTCCTCTCTCTTTCCAGCATATCTGTTTTAATCATGCTTGAATACAGGGGCAAGGTGATGCAATAGTTTCAGTGTAACTTTCTAATCTAGGTGTGGAAAGACTAAAGTGTGCGATTCAGGAGCTGTAGTTGTGGAACCCGCACCCTGCCCCACTTGGCATAAGAATAGCAGAGTTTTTCCACAGCCTTAGAGGGATATTCGAGGTGCCTGAATCTCCTGGCAGGGGAGCCCTAATAATCCACAGACTATAAAGGAACTCCAGGGCACTGACATTTTTGGCATAAGAATCTAGTCACAAATTCAATTTCCAGTTCCCTCACCTGCTTTCTGGGGTTTCAAAACTTGAAAGACTTGCCCAGAATGACATACAGGTCCAGAGGAAATCCATTGACCTCTAGTGGGATTGGTGACTGAGAGGCTCTGCTGGCACTTGGTCTTCATCCCCTACTGGCATTCTTACGATGATGTCTATTGGGAACACACTTCTAGTGGGTGAGCTTCACACTAACAGGCAGCTTGAACTCTTCTAGGCCAACAAAGTAAAAGCAACACTTGCCAAGATCTCACAGGGCTCCCTCACCTGAAGGAGGTGGGTAATGATACCAACAAGACAACCGTGAAAAGAGCTGTTTGGGATAGTTGTCTACCCCAGCAGAAAATGAAGGACTCCTTAAAAAGCAACTCTCTGTGAAATTCACTATTATCATTCTCTAGAACATGACAGAACATTCTAAAAGTTCCTCAAAGCTGCTCACCCACAAAGGAATTAGGAATTTCTGATGTGAGTTGGGGCTGAAAGGTGTTTGGACAACGGCCTTCTTCTGAGGAGAAAAGCTTGGGGCTCAAGTAGCAGAAGTCTTTTCACCTCCTTTACTACCTCTTTTTGGAGGCCTCTGCATTGCATTTTGACACCACCAGACAATACGATTCTACTTATTAAATGCATTTCACAAAAGTTCCATATAAAATACTTCAACATGAACTCTGTTTTCCAGTTACCAGTATGTTCCTAATCTGTCTTAACAGTGCAAACACTTACTTTGAGAAGAAAACTGGGAGACTGAAATTTGGTGTATTACTCTTCCACAGCCTTCTTTGGAACTGGGGAAAATGGACAATAGTTCTTGGGATTCAATACTGCATTTAAAAATAGATATGTTCTGAGCTTTGATGTTATTTCTAACCTTAGTGCCTTTTATGGAGGATATATGCTGGTAACAGAAAGTACTTCTATTTTGTTGAAAAACATGAAGTCTGTGTGCAGGATTTTGGAGGGAGAGGCTGGGGTACAGTTCATCAAATTTATCAATATTTCTTTTAGGATATCATATCTAGTCTCATTTAAGAAATTCTTTTCTATATTCAAGTCAGAGAAATATTTATCTATATTTTCTTCTTGGAGATCTAAAGTTTTGACATATAAACTCTTTATTCTCTAGAATTGTTTTTGAGTGTGATGGGTGCTAGGATTCTAGAGTCAATTTTATCCATAATTAGAGTCAGTTTTCCAACACAATTTACTAAAGATTCCTTCCTTTCTCTTCTGCTTAGCTATGTCACCTGCATCATGTGATACGTCTCCATGCACACATGGAAGTGATAATCTCACTGCTGGCCAAGATGTGCAAATCAGAATTACTGGGATACCTCAGACACCCATTTAACTGGCCTCTCTGTTCTGTTCCACTAAAAAATTGTATCTATAACAATAGCAAACTGTAGTATTTACTACTATTTTTTTTTCTTTTATGAAGTCAGCTAGCTCTAGGTATATTATCTTTCTACACATGGTTAAAATTGTTTTTCGCATAGTTTATTTCTTATTTCTGTGCCTATATTGATGCCTGAATTAAGCCTGTAATTTTCCTTTCTCATTCTATTCTTGTCTTAATATACTTTTAAAATTTATTATTATTATTATCATTATTATTATTTGTGGTGCTGGGGATGGACCACTAGGCCTCATGCATGTTAGGCAAGCACTGTACCACTGAGCCATGTTCCCAGCCCCCTTGTCTAATTTTAATAGCAAGATCACACTGAATTCATAGAATGAGCTGTGGAGTATTATTTCTTCTCTGTGGATTGTGGGGATAACAGGAAGGGTAGGTCTTTAAAGAACACATTTTTTTAAAATTATACATTTATTTTCATCAGTGACCTAAACCTGGTGCCTTTTGCTATTTACTCCTATGTCTGTGCTATGGAGAAGAGCAGGCTAAAAACATGGTGCCTGTTCTTCAGCCTGCTGGTCTCCTAGTTGGCTGTAGTTTTAACACCTTTTCTTTTTGCCACAGCAGCTTCCTGCAACATTGGAGGCACATTTGGGCTTTTTGTTGTCAGAATCTTCTGCAAGTTTGAATGGATCTAAAACAGAACAGCCTCCAGATGTTGTCAACTTGTCTTCAATTGGTCTGAAGAGAAAATCTCGAGCAAATCGCAAACTCTTCAAGATAGCTGCTGTTTCTTCACCCACGTCAACAATTTCACCTTCCTTAAATGTGAAATTCGCATCCAATATTAATTGTTTTTCATGTCCTGTGATTCCTCCACTGTAAACAGCTTGGCATCTTTTAGTTGGTCCAGTGTTAGGGAGTTTGAAGAGGCAAAATGTGGCCAAAACAAAACGACAATCACCAATAATTCTTTCAAGTTCCTTGTTTTGAATTGTAATGAGATTGGCAGTGACCAACATGGAGGGATAATAAAGTGATCTTCACCAAGATATGTTAGCCTCAAAATGTCAAAAGTTAAACAGAAAGAAGTAATTCTGAAAATAGCTAGACCAAATCAACTCTTCAAATACAAGGGACCTTGTATAAACCATCAGTAGATTCTCAGTACACATTAGTAGCCTTGCAGACCAGGAGAGGGTTGGTTGATATATTCCAAATGCTGAAGAAAAAAAACTACCAACCAATACTATTATACCCTATAAGGTTCTCCTTCAAAAATGAAGAAATGATAAAGATTGTCTTAACAAAAAAAGAACTACGACGCCTGCCTTAAGATAAATGCTAAATTTTCAAGTTGAAATGAAAGAATATTAACTAACAACATGAAAACATATGAAAGTATAAAACTCACTGAAAAGAAAGAATATAGCCACATTCAGAAGAGTCTAATATTGTAATGGTGGTACATAAATAACCTAATTCTAGTAAGGGTAAGAGAAAAAAGTATTAAAAATAAATATAACTATTATTTGTTACTGAATTCACAATATATAGAAAAGGCAACTTATAACCTTAATAACATAAAATGTAAGGATAGGAGAAGTTAAAGTGCAGAGATTTTGTATGCAAAGTTAAGTTGTTATTGGCTTAAAATAAACTATTATAACTATAAACTTCATGGTAAACATAAATAAATAAATACACAAAAAATAAGAGAAAGGAATCAAAGACACTGATTCATCACACTGGAAGTAAATTGTAAGTAAAAGAGTGGGGTGGAAAATAGACTTTAAGTCAAAAGATGTCACAAGAAGGTCATTATATAACATTCCATCCAACAGGACTAGAATATACATTCTTTTCAAGTGCATATGAAATATTCTCCAGGATAGATCATATGTTAGGCCACAAGTCTTAACAAATTTAAGAAAACTGAAATCATATCAAATATCTTTTCTGAAAACAGTAGTATAAAATTAGAACTCAATAGCAAGGAGAAAACTGAAAAATTGAAAATATGTGGAAATTAAATAACAGCTCTGAACAACAAATAAAGAAAAAAAATTAAAACCCTTAATATAAATTAAAATGAAAACACAATATATCAAAACATAGAATTAGCAAAAGTAGTTGTAAGAGGGAAGTTTATAGCAATAATGGCTATGGAAAGAAAAAGAGAAAGATTTCAAATAATCTAACCATACACCTCAAAGGACAAGAAAAATATTGCAGAAGGAAGGAAATAACTGAGAATAAATAAAAGAAATATAGGCTGGAAAAACAGAGAAAAATTCAATGAAACTAAAAGTTTATTGCCTATAAACAAAATTGACCAACTGGACTAACAAATAAATAGAATTGCAAAAAATGAGAGAGGAGGCAATTCAACTGATACCACAGAAAGGATCATATAGAGATTACTATGATCAATTGTATACAACAAATCTGATAATCTAGAAGAAATGGGCAAATTCCTAGAAACATACAGTGAATCATAAACAAATAGAAAAGTTGAATGAACCAGACAAGAGTAAGACAATTTAATCAGTAATTAAATACTTCCCGATGAAGAAAAGCTTAGGAGTTGATGGTTTTACAGGTGAATTCTACCAAACAATTAAAAAAGAATTATTCTCAAATTACTCCAAAAAATTAAAGAGGAAAAATAGTTCCATACTTTGTAAGGCCAGATTTGCCTTGATTCAAAACCCAGATGAAGAAAAGAAAATTGTAGGCCAGTTTCCATGATGAATATGTTTGCAAAAATCCTCAATAAAGACAAGCAAACCAAATTCAACAGCACATTAAAAAATCATACCCATGATCAGGTATGATTTATTCCTAGGTACAAAGGTATTCAACATATACAAATCAATACATGAGATATACCACATTACAAAATGATGGATAACAATCTATGATCTCTTTGTAGGTGCAGAAAAAAATCTTTGACCAAATTCAGTATCCTTATTTGATAAAAACTCTTAATAAGTTAAATATAGAAGAAACATACTTCATATAATAACTACCATCTATGGCAGTCCACGACTAATGTACTTAATGGCAAAATGATTAAAACTTTTTTGCCAGGATAAGGAACAAGACAACGATGCCCACATTCAGCAACTCTATTTGATATAGTAGTGGAAGGCCTAGCCAGAGCTGTTAGGCAAGAAAAACAAATAAATACATTGATGAAAGATTGCAGAAGATGCAAATAAACAGAAATATAGTGTGTTCATGAATTGGATGAATGACATTGTTTAAATGTCCATACCACCTAAAGCCATCCACAGACTCAGTGTAATCCCTATCAAAATTCCAATGGCTTTTTTTGCAGAAGTTGAATGAACAATTTTGTTAGCTTTTCATGACTGTGACTAAAATATCTGACAAGAACAACTTAGAGATGAAAATTTTCATCATTTCAGAGGTTCAGTCTGTGGTGGGCTGTCCATCGCTCTGGGCCCAAGATGAGGCACAGCATCCTGGCAGAAGGACATGGGGGAGGAGTGCTTCCTGTTCATGGAGGACAGGAAGAGAAGAGATGGGGCGGGAGGAGGCCTCAGTGAGGAAGGGCCTTCCAAAGCACGCCTGCGACCTGCCTCCTACAGCCACACTCAACCTGACTACAGTTACCACCCAATTAGTCCATTCGAACTAGGATGGACTGATTAGGTAATAGTCCTCATAATCCAGTCCTTTTACCTCCAAACATTTCTTCATTAACACAGGAATTTTGGGAGGGCAACTTCATAACCAAACCATAATCACAATCTAAAATTCATATAGAACCAAAAGAAACCCAAATAGCCAAGCAGTTTTGAGCAAAAGAAGGAAGCTGGAGGCATCTTTACTACCTGACTTCAAAATATCCTACAAAATCACTGTAATCAAAACAGCACACAGACCATATCAAAACAGACATAGACCAAGGGAACAGAATGGAGGACCAGAAACAAATCTACATTTAGGTCAATGATCTTTGACGAAAGTGCCTAAACACACAATGGGAAAAGGACAGTTGTTTTTTTTTTTTTGTTTGTTTTTTTTAATAAATGGTGCTGGAAAAACTGAATATGCACATGTGAAAAATGAAATTGAATCCTTATTTCACATCATATACCAAAAATTATCTTGTAATGGATTAAAAAATTTCAAAATACAGACCTGATACTATAACAACTACTGGAGAAAATGGGAAAATTTTCTTGACATGGGTCAGGGTGATGATTTTTTTGGATGTGACCACACCCAAAAGTACAGACAACAAAAGCAAAAACAGACAAATGAGATTGCAGCAAGCTAACTAGCTTTAATACAGTGAGGGAGACCTGTCAACAAGAGAAGAAAAGGTACTCAAGGAACTTAATAGCAAGAAAAACACCCAATCAAAACATGGGCAAAAGAACTGGACAGACATTTCTCAAAAGAACAACATAAAAATGAACAAGAGGTATGTGAAAAAATGTTCAATATCCCTAATCATCAGGGCAATGCAAACCAAAACCTTGATGAGCCAAGTGGTAGTGCACACCTGTAATCTCAGTTACTCAGGAATTGAGGTGGGAGGATCCTAAGTTTGAGGCTATCCTGAGCAATTTAGCAAAACCCTATCTCAAAATAATAAAGGGGCTGGGAATTAACTCAGTGGTAGAGAACTTGCTTAGGATGCGCAAGGTTCTGGGTTCAATCCCCAGGACCAAAAAAGAAAACCAAAATCTCCCACAAAACTTTAATGAGATATCACCTAACACCTGTTGGAATGACTAAACTAAAAAGACAAAGATAACAAGTGTTGGAAAGAATATGGAGAAAAGGAATCCGTGGTACACTGTCGATGGGACTCTAAATTGGCACATTCATTATGAAGTTTCCTCAAAAAATATTTAAAAATAGAACTATGATATGACCCCACAATCTCATTCTGCCAAGTAACAAAATCAGTATGTCAAAGAGACTGCACTCACCTATTCTTTGCAGCATTATTCAGAATAGTTAAAATATGAAATCAATGTAAGTGTCCATTGATGGATGAGTGGATAAAGGAAATGGGATGTATATGCTGGAATATTATTCACCCTCAAAAATGAATGAGATCCTATAATTCATAACAATATGAAAGAACCTAGAAAACATTATGCTAAGGGAAATAAGCCAGGAACAGAAAGACAAATGCTACAGATTTCATTTATATATATAGATTTTTAAAAATCAAACTTAAAAACAAAGAGTAGAATGGTTGTTGTCAGGGGTAGGGGAATGGGAGCTCTTGGTCAAATGATACAACATCTCAGGTTAGATGTATGAATTCTGGAGATCTAATGTAAAGCATGGCATCTATAGCTAATATTACATTGAACCTTTAAAATTTGCTAAGATAGTAGGTACTATATGTTCTCACTCCCCCCACTCACAGACAAAAGGCTAACTATGTAAGGTGAAGTATATTAATTTATTTGTGGTAATCACTTCAAAACAGATACATGTATCAGAACATCACATTGTGCACTATCTACACACAATTTTTATTGCCAATTTAACTTAGTAAAACTGGGGGGGCAAGAATATTGAGAGGAAATTATATTGCAAGGAGAGATTAAAGTGTAAATTCCATTATTTTTGCCTGAGAAGTCTGTTCAGCTGGGGGTATTAGCTCATGCTTATAATCCCAGAGATTGCAAGTTCAAGGCCAGCCAAGGCAACATGGTGAGACGCTGTCTCAAAATAAAATAAAATACCTATCCATTAAATTAATAAAGCACAAGTCTCTATGAATGACTAGTCAATAATAAATCTCTCGAAATCTTGAACAGATAGTAGGTGAAGAAAATTACACAAATATGACCCCTGCCTTTGACAGTGAAGTCTAAGGCAGATATCAGTGACCTAGTTGAGAAAAGTTGTATACTGTATGCTATATGGTTTGTGTCTAATTCCATATTACTTTCAACATTCTTATTGTGGTATCAACCCAAAGAAATTTCTGCTGCCCTGGAGTTGTATTGAGTTAAGCTACAATTCAGATATAGATGGGTTAATAAATTTTCTCTAACAGAAAAGCAAGTTATGCAAGCAGTCTGTTTTAATGTAAAGTAATTATAAGCACCCTAAGAAAACTTTTGCATATTTTATTTTTATTTTTTGTTGTCATGGTGTTGCCAGTAGAAAAATAAATATTCTGGAACAAACCTGTGTGAGCAAGTCCCACATGTGGTTTCCAGCTAAAAGTCCCATCGTCATACATGGCAGAAGAAAAACACCATAATTCTCTAAACTTTTCCCCAGACTGCCTGAAGTCCTTTGTTTACTGCTGATACAGTTGGCCTTCAGAGCCAGTTTTGCTGGCCAACTCTTACTTGGCAGACTGAGGTCTGCTCATGTCTCAGGCTAAATACTAAGGAAGGGCCCAAGGCTAGAATGATTTGAAATAAGGGGAAAGTTGGAGCCGCCGTCCAATTTGTGATTCAATGAAACCAAACTCTGAAACACAAGTAGTCACAAACTGAGAAGCAAAAATAGGAAGGGTTGAATGGAGTGGTAACCCAGCTGGGCCTTGATAAAAAGAGTATCTGGAAACAGGTGGCATAAAAGATTAAAAATACCAGGCACAAATGGATTAATTAAGAATGACAGGGGCCAGCTGAGTTGGAACATGGGGGTGGGTATGGAATTAAGCTCGGTTTATGAAGCTAAGGGAGCCCAAAGTGTTTCAGATTATATAAATGGGCTCTACCTTAGAAGCATGTGTTGTAGTCTACATGCAGTTCACAGTGGCTATTAAGAGAGTAGAGTAAGATCTGCCATCTGCCATAAACTTTTTTTTTTTTTTTTTGACACTGTGAGCTTGTATTCTGTGAATTGTAAATAATTTTAAATACTGACCTGGGGCAAGAGAAGGCCTCTGGTAGTTGTCAGTGTTTTTTTTTTTTTGTAAGGAGAAAATAGACAAGAATGTAACATTTTTATTAGAATAAGAAGGAGAAATGTATTTTGGGGTCAAATCTGTTCAATTAAATATTGTACTACCATTTTCTAACACATTTACTAATTGAAATTCTAATTTGGTTGAGTAGGAAATCTTCCACAGGAACCCAGAGAGGCCTGTCCCAAATCAATATGGGACAATGGTCATCAGAATTAACTTCTATGAACTTTTGGTTTACTTTCCTGAAAAAATGGTTCTGTATTTTGTACAGAGCTTGAAAACTATAAACTGCTATGCAGATGGGATGTATTATTTTATGAAATTGTTATTCTTTGCTTAGAATCCTGGGTTAGATGTGGTAGGGACCAATTGGGTTTTCTGTTTTACTAAAAAGAAAAGAAAAGAAAAACAAACCCTGCCACTTCTCATTGAGTTATAAAGAGTTCTGCTATTGGTCAAATTATCTAAATTCAACCTAGAAATTATCTTTTTCCCTGTTCCTGAAAGGAAACTGACAGTTTTCTGTCCTTGCTATTAACTCTAAGAGCCCTGAACTTTGAAAATAATTCTTTACTCCAAAAAGGCATCAGTTTAGCTTAGCACATAAATATTATTTGTTCCTTTGGAAAATAAAAAGGAGCATTCATGTTCTCTCATTTCCTTGAGCAGAAATGTATCCAAATAGTTCAAGTCAAATGTTTAAAAAAAAAGATACAGTACAATGAGTTTTAGACAATAGCTGATAAACAAAGGATTAAGTCAGTTTATAAAAGAATCCTTCAATTTAAAAAGAAAAAAAAAAGACAATCCAAAATAAAAGTGGACAAATAACATAAACAGGCTCCTAGAAATGGGTACGCAAATTATTCATAAATGCATGAAGTTGAAAACAATAAGATATATTTGCTTCTAACAAATAGTACACAATCCAAAAGACCGATACTATGCAATGTGAAAAATATTTTGGGAATATAAGCATGCTCTATATTATTTACTTGGAGTACAATTACTGCAATCTTTGGGAAAAAATCCGTTGACTACAATAATACTAAATACTAGTGCTAGAAAGAAGGTGGACTGCCATCTTCATTGCTTTTTATGGAATATTTATTGCTTGCCTATCTGTACTAGAGATGTGGAAGTGAAGGATAGAAATACATCTCTGCTCGTATGGGTTGCATAATTTATTGGGAAAGAGACAGATAATAAGCATAATAAACAAGTATAGTACATAATATATATATATATATATATGGAAATAAGTACATAAAAAAAACAGCAGGGTAAGAAAAAAATCCACAATGTTGAGCTGGGCGGCATGGGAAGCAGTTTTAAATAGGGAGTCTGTGTAGCTATGGGCCAAGAAAGGGAAATTTGAGCAAAGACTTGAAGGAATCAAGAGCGGTTACACACATGTACAGATAATTAAAGTTTTAGGCAGAGGAATCAGCCAGTATGGCTATAAATACAATTGGACTTACATATTCTTGGAAACTTGGATTTAAAGTATTTTTTTAATTGCATCTGTACTGAATATGTAAAGACTTTTTCCTTGTCATTATTCCCTAAATACTACAGTATAACAACTGTTGACATAGTACATACAGTGTTTAGGTATTATAAATAATCTAGAAATGATTTGTGTGCAAAGGTTATATGCAAATACTATGTTATTTTATATAAGGAACTTAAACAGCTGTAGATTTTAGTCTCCTTGGGAGTTCCTAAAGAAAATTCCCTGCAGATATTGAGCGATGACTCTATACATTAATAGGTAAAAAATAACAAAGTGGTTGAATATAAATATAATATCAATGAAAGTGGAATGGATGGAGATTGCTCCTTTCTCTTCAAAGGTTTACCGTTTCTTTTCTCCATTCATTTATTTGATAATGCAACTTATTTCCATATCATCCCAGAGGGTGGGTATGTTAACCAACCTGCTGCCACTGTAACAAATACCTGAGGTAATCCACTTACAGAGAGATGGTTTATTTTGTTCACAGTTTTGGAGGTTTCAGTCTTGAGTAGTTGTCCCTGTCGCTTAGGGCCTGTGGCAAGGCAACAAGTCATGGTGGAAGCAGATGGTGGAGTAGTACTCACTTCATGACCTCATGGCTGAGAACCTGAAGACAGGGAGGAAGACTGTGGGGGTCCCAAAGTCCATTTAAGGGCATGCCCCCATATCCTGAAGAACACCCATTGGGTCTCATTTCCCAATAGTGCCAAGCTGGGAATCAGACCTTTAACACCTGGGCCTTTGGGGGACAGTCCAGGTCCAAACTATTGCAGAGGATGTGTTGACCCTTTAATTATTATTTTTAAAAAAGTCTTAGTTTTGGTTAGCCATGCATACTTGCTGAGATCAGGAGTTTGGACTGATTATTTCCTATTTTTCCCCAATATGATGACCCATTGGTCCATACAGAGTCCACCTGTAAAAAGATCAGGTTGAATCTCGATTTCTGGTCTCCTCTACTGTCTCCTGAGTACTTTTTCCTAACTCCTCTGCTACTCTCAGAATCTTCTGGAGACATCTTCAGAACTCAATTTTGTCCAACTCTCAGAGGTTTTAGATTCTTTATATTGTTCAGTGAGGAACATTCATGGGGCCAACAAACTTCTCTCTTGCTAATATTAACTTCTTTTGTCCATTAATACTACTGTATTAATACTGCAAATGAAAATACCAATATATTGCTGTATTCAATCAGAGATATCAATAACAATATGGTTGTACCCATCATGCTTGACAACAATATGTATTTTTCTTACACTTACCAGCTCGTCTGACCAATGCTCATACTTCACAAAATATCTTCTGGTTTTTTAAAGATTTAATATACTTTGTAGTATGGATGAATTTTAAAATGTGGGTGCATCCATTTTATACCACCCATATTAAGCTATAGAACATGTCCAGTACCCCAGAAGCCTTTATGTCTCCTTCCAATCAATAACCACCCCTAAGGATTAATAGTCTGACATCTATCACCATGAATTAACGTTTGTTCTTGAAAATCATATCAATAGAATCATTTTGTAGGTACTCCCCTATGTCTGGTTTCTATCATTCAACATTAATTTTTGTGAGATATGTGTTTGTTGTAGATAATAATCCTTTTTATTTTTCATCATTGTCTAATATTCTCTTGTGTAATTATATCAACACTTGTTTATTCCACTATCGACAGACATTTGACTGTATTTCAAGTTTTGGCAGTCATGCATAAGACCATCATAAACATTCTTGAACATTTCTTTTTGTGAATATATGCATTTTTTCTCTTAGACAGGGGGTAGCACACTTTTTCTGTAAAGGACCAAACAAACAGCAAATACTTTAGGATCTGCAGGTTATATTATCTTTATCACAAGCATGCCATTGTAAAAGTAGCCCTGGACAATGCATAAGCAAATGGATGTGGTTGTGTTTCATCCAAATTTTATTTAGAAAGATCAGATTTAACTTGCAGAATATAGTTTGTTGAACTTTAATCTGCCCTTAGAAAATTCTGAGTATTAGGATAGTTGTATGTTAATTGTGTCATACCAGTTTTCCCAAATGGTTGTACCAATTTAATTTTGCACTGGCAAGGGAGGAGAATCGCCTATCCTCACTAATATTTCGCAACTCTCTTTGTATTTCTGAAAACATTGGTTTTTTTCCTTCTTATTTATAAATAAGAATCATCCTTGCTACAGTGGTAAAATATAATCTTTTTCTTCTCTAGGAAGTCACTCTAGCAATGACTTATTAATGTCTCTGATCCTTGTGAAGGAATATGGATGACCTCTAACAGTGTTTTTCTGCACCTTTGATTTGATGGACACAAAGGGCATTGTATTGGCAGGTGGGAAACCTAAGATGAGCTGCTCTATGGCTTTAGAATTGTAGCTTCTGTGTCTTGTTTTCCTAATCTGTAAAATGGGACTAACAACATCTGCCCTGGATGTTTCTCTGGGTTTTTATAATGACAAATAAAACTATAGATGAATAAAATTGAACAGTAGGAAGATAATTACAATAAAATAACTGAAAAACATCATGTGATAAAACAGTATATCTAGAAAGGCCCTAACTATAGAGGTGTTTGGTAGCAATGTATGTTGAAAGGTATAGAATATTTTCCAAAATATGCAGAGTGGCAATGTTAGGGAGATGATATGCATCAATAATTTTATTTTCTTCTTGATGTTTTGCCACATTTTCCAGAATTTCCAAAGTGAACATGAATACCTACATAATTATAAAAAAAATTATGATTTTTACAAGTGCTTAGTGTGACCTGAGGGGCTACATCTCCTCTTTCTCCTTAAACTACTTCGTTTGCACTATGTTTCTTGATCCTGGGATGAAAAACATCAAGAGTTCAATCAAATGACAGCAGGACCTAGTGTATCCCAAAGCAAGGGATCGTACTGAGGAACCATGAGAAGCGGTGCAAAACCTCTGTCTTTGATTCTGTAAAATGGGATTTTAATCATTCTTTCATAAAACTTAGGGACTATTGAGATACAGTTGTGCCTCAGAATTCAAAGAGGATTGATTACAGGACCCCCTGTGGATACCAAACCAGTGATGCTCAAGCCTCTGCTGCTGGGGAGAGTTGCATGTGTGTTGTTAACTATGCACCTTTCCTGTGTGCTTTAACCCATCTCTAGATCACTTACAAGGAAAGAGTTATTATATTGTATTGTTTAGGAAATTGACATGTTCAGAACAGGCACACTTTCTTTTTTCTGAATACTTTTCATCCTTGGTTGGTTGAATCTGCAGATGAAGAACTTGCGCATTATGGAGGGGAGACTGTTGTCAGGGATTTGCAGTGGAATTAAATGAAGAAAAGATGGCCCAAAATTGCCTGCAAACAGGTGACACAGGCATAGACCTTGCGCCCAGCCACTGTCACCCTGAGGCTGTGCAGTGGAAGATGGCATGAGAAGGTTTGCTGTGAGCATCAGGGACCTGTCCTGAAACCAGTTTATGTAGTGGAGTTTGCCACAAACATCGAGAATGCAGAAGTGTCTCCAGCAGGCTGATTGGCATCCTAAATATAGCCTGACTCAGATTGAATGTGGAAATGAACTTTGAGGGAGAGTGCAAGGACAGCAGCAAGCTTGGCTTTCTTTGTAAAGTGATCATCTTTCCTGTATTTATACTTTACAAAAAGAAACTGCTGCTTTTCTTCTTCAGCCTGTGGCAGAGGTTACAGATACATATGGAGTACACTTTCCCAAATACAAGACTTTTTTGGGGGAATAAAAAAAAGAAAGTAAATATAAGCCATTTTGGGGGGAAGTGTTGACAAAAGTCCAGAATCTAGAACTGAAATGAGGTTTGGAAAGAAACGCTTTAGGGGATGAGGGTGTAGCTTAATGGTGGGCTCAGGTTTATCATGTGTGAGGCCCTGGGTTCCATCCCCAGCACCAAAAAGAAAAAACTTATAAAGAGTTTAAAGAGAAACTTCCCTTCTGTTTCAGGGGAACCACACTCAGGATTTGGTTTCTATCAGAGGCAGCCCAGAGTCACCAGGTGTCACGTTTAACTGATAGTGCTTGTTACTGACCCTGTTGTGGGTGGCAGGAAGGAAGAGGAGTGACCATGGCATTCAGCAAAAGACAAGCTTTGTCCTGTCACCAGCACAGAAGCTGAATTCTTAGACGGCTGCACCACCAGGTTGTGTGGTGAAAATGGGGATTTCCACTTTCAAAAATAGTATAACTTCAGTTAGGTTAGAGATTGCCTTTTTGGGAAGTTTGTTATATTTAGAAGGTTTTTCCCCCTTCGCAAACCTTTTAAAGTCCATCTATAGCATGGCCTTAAGTCCTCAAAATTTTAATGACCTAATTTACCTTGGGATTCGATTGAGAATCAAGATGTTTTCCTAAAATGTAGGGAAGCAACCATTGCATTGACAAAAATATATTTTAATCAAAACGCTGAAAATAGTGAAAAGGTCAGAGATTTTTATTCTTTTTGAGGCTTTACTTTTCAAATGGTCCCCGTTGTGGTGGTTTTCACAAAGGAGGGGTTCCAGATGTGGGCGTCGGGTTCTGCCAGCTCAGTATGGGACTCGTGAAGCTTTGGTCTGAAGCCAGGTAGCCACGGGAATCTCCATGTGACCTACAATATCAGTTACACAATTTGCAAGAATGGAATGTAGAAGAAAATAAATTCCATAATGAGCATTTTTGCTTAGAAAGTTAAAAAAAAATGAACGTATCATTTGCAAAGGGGAAAAAATTCCCTTTAATGTAAGTAGTCCTACAAGGACTGAAAGGCCAGTTTTCACAGATGATCACCCTGGCATGGAAGCTACACTAACACCTTGCTTCTAGTCCAGTAGGAGTTACTTTGCTATGTTTGGTTACTCAGTGAGGTTGACAGTGAGGAGCAGTTGGACCATGTATCATCCTGGATTTAATTTTGGTTTTGGAGAGACACATGGTCTGCCCAATCCAGTTTCCATTTCTTCCCCTTTGCTCCCTTTCTGTGCATCTCTCATGTGCCCTGGCCCTCAGCAATCTCAGCTTGCGGTGGATGGGACAAGAGTAGGGCTCTTTCTCACTGCATTGCTAAAGGATTCATACAAATCCATTTTAAAAATAGAAGGAAGGTAAATAAGTTCCCCTGGTTTCCTTCTTTTTCCTTTGAAAGCTTGATGCCAATTTCTTTGGTTAGTGGTTGTGGTTTTGCGTCAAATATTTTCAAATGTCTCTACTTGAGCATCATGAAGCTGAAATGACCAATGATTTCTCTTTTGGTGTCATCCTGCCACCCCTCCAAACAAATTTCTATGGAATGTTTTATAACAAATCTTCAGTCTTCTTATAACAAAAAATTGATTCTTTTTTCCCAAATTACTAGTCATTTGCCAGAATAAGCAGGAACATCAGCAGCACCCTTTCTGGGTAAACCTCAGACCATCTTTCCCTGTGGGTGGAATTTAACTGCTATCAGTAGCAAAGCTAACAGCCCAGCCCGCCAATCTCTAAGGAGGGCTGGGCTGAAGATCCCTCTCCCCTCATGGAAACTTCCCTTTCATCTACCCTCTCCCTTTCCAAAGCACATTCCAAGATGTTGACCAACTCATCTATTAGTGAGCTCTGGGAGGGAGTGAAAGGGAATTTCAGTGCATTTTAATGAAACCTTGTAAATGTACCTCCTTGTTGACTGTAGTGGCTATCACTGCACCTGGCACAGGGAGGAGTCTGGCTCTGGCAGATCGGGATAGAGAGCTGTTTTGGATCTCCCCCTTTCCCCTGCATGACATCAACAGGTGGTGACCAGCTTCCAAAACTGTCCATGGAAGCCAACCAGAGCTAAGAGGTTCTGAGGTTATTTTCTCTCTGAAGCTGGACCTCACACTTTTTTTTTCAGCACAACAACTTTATTCTGAGCCACATGGGGTTTTGCTTTGTTTTTGCACAATGCCTCCTACAATATCAGCAAAACCTCTGGCATACAGGAAATGACCAGTGACTGTGGTTGCAGTACAGGGAACAAGTAGGCATCACTGAAGGGGAGGTGATTGGAGCAATTTGGAAAAGGAAGCGTGTAACCTGGGAATGAGGGAGACGCCCCTGTGGGGTGGGACAGTCCAGGAGTGATCAATACCCGAGCTGGCATTTGATGCAAAGAGTCAAAGGGCAAATGCCTCTTCCTATCACTAACGTGTAAATCTGGCAAATCACCTACCCTTGCAGGGGTCACTTTCCATTTTCAAAATGCTCTGGATTAAATACTTTCTTTGAAAGACCCTTTCCAGTTTTACATATTTTAGCGGGATGAGTTTCAGTGAAACTTCAAATTAAATGTCCAAAGTTTCTGGAAAGGGAACATTGATGGGATGGCTTTGCCCTACCCTGTGTCACCTGCGGCTGGAATTTCCTCACTGTACTGCGTAAACCAGGCAGTGCCAGGTACGTGTGGAAAGTGTGCATCTAACCTGACATACCTCAGCTCAGTGCCTGGAAACATTGGCTGCTCTGTTAATCACGTGAAGATGGAGTCACAGGCCAGGTAGGAGAAGAGCACGTGGAAGACTTTTGAGGACTCTGTGACTCAGGGAAATCCCTCCCAGAGGTAGGTGCTCTGCTTGGACAATGAAGCAGTCAGTATACACTAGGAGAGACTAAATGAAGAAAGGATATGGGAAACAGGTCCCCAAGGCCAGTGCTGCACCAGCCCACAGGGGAACCTGCAGTAAAAGACAAATTCAATTCAACTGGCTTCACCCTTATTTAGAACTCATGGATCTTTTGCATTAATTTTTATTTTAAGATATGCTCAAAAACACTATTCATCTTGGTTACTGGGTTTTCTGCCACCTTTTTGAATTCTGTGCCAAAGGCAGGTGTTCCACCAGCCTCACCCTCATCTCAGCCCTGCCTAAAGCAAGGTTGGAGACTTGCTTAGCCCTCAAAGTGAACACTATAACAGAAAAGGGAGTAATAATACAGAAGGCTCAGTCCCATCTAAATGACAACAATAAGGAGAGAGGGAAATACATTTTTTCTACTATGAAAGTCATAGAATAAGATATTCTGTTGTCTCCCCACTCTTGGCACCCACTTACCATAAGAAAAAATTGGGGTCTCTTACCATGGAAAAAATAACTAGTGCACAATAAATATAAGCTTTTACCCTGGAATGGCAGGTATGAGAAGATTCTGCAGCCGCCTTCTAATTTGGAGAAGGAAAGGGAGATGCTTCTGGGCCTTGAATGGGAGGGCGAGGCAGGTCAGTCAGCTTCAAGGCTGGTACATCAAGTAAGGGTTTTCTGAAGAAGGAAAATATTATTCTTACAGAGCGATAGCTACAGAGCTATCTAGATGTTATCAGGAGGGAGGGAGAGGAGTAGTTAGGGGCTGCAGTCTTATGTAAAGGGGTTTAGAAGGCATGACTGTGAAGCACAAGGACAGGTAAAAGTGACTGAGGCCCAGCCTTCAGGGTCCCTCACAGGTCTGTCCTGGGCATCCTCAGCAGACCTTCAGCAGGCAAGTCAACGTTTTCAAAGAGGCTCTGATGATCGCCTTATCGCTGTAGGTTCTACTCTGCTTTCAACGTGACACAGGCGCACACCTATCCACCAATGCTCACTTTTGGGTTCCATGTCAGCCCTGGGGCTGCTCCTAAGTGACCAGAATGTGCTTTGCTATCCAAATCATTGTGTAGAGCATGCAAAGGGCTTCATTGTAAAGATGTTTTACATATACTAACCTAGTGTTTATTTTTACTCCAACACTGTGGGTAGGGCAACAACTTCAACCATTTCTTTTATGAATGAAGACAAATCCATAGAGTGGTCGAATGCTTTGCACAATATGAGTCAATTGATTAATGAGAAGACTGAAGACTGAGTTTTCTGATTCCTATTCTATGGTTATATTTAGAAAGCCACGTAATGGACTGTTTGCAGCTATGGGCAGCTCTAGCTTTTAAAAGCTCTCCATTCATACTTCAACATGGTGCTTCTGTTGCTCAGAATTCCCTCACACAGCCTGGGAAAAGGCCAGTTGTCTGAGCCCACCAGCCAGCTCTCAGGGGACACAGTCCAACAACTTCCTTTCATGCCTTTCTTCCTATCTTCATCCCAGAGAAGCAGAACACCTAGGTTACCCCATCACTGGCCACCATGTTAATTTCTGATTGGTCTTTGTGGTCTAATCCTGGTTTCTCTATCGGAGGGGAAAATACAGCAGAGGAAACCCCACAGTTCACAAAGTAGTCAAATTTCTTCATTGAATGATAAAATATTGCTTCAAAGCCCAAAACATTATCATTATTATCATCTTCATATCAACAGGCATTAAAGACTCTCTGCCTTCTGGGAACTTCCTCCAAGGGGGAGACAGAGAGAGAAGAAGAAAGAGATGATTTCACTTTCTGAGATTGCAGAGGGATGGATGAAACGGGTTCTGCAGTGGGAACAGAGAGAAAAAGATACCTCAGTCTCCTCGAGGGTGAGATGGAGTAAACTCCCTGTATACAGATCTCGCGTGAGGTTGAAGTCTCATGGGTATATGTACGGCCTGGTGGGACCATTGTCAAGAGTTTCATCATATGTGAAGAATCCTACCAATATTTTGAATTGTTCTTGGGGCATAATAGAGTCACCTGTGGTCCTGTAGCCAGGACTGACCACTGAGTTAAGTAACTGAGGTAAGAAATTCAGTGACAATTTTGACTTACTTTATGTCCCTGGGGTAGTGCTTTGCTCTGCTTTATAATCACAGTACTACCCAAATACAGTTTATTGAATGCCTTCCTATGTGTTTGGTAATTCTGGGAACTAAGGTAATTTTGTTGAATAAAATAGAAAAAAGGGACTTATACTATAGTGGTATATGTTGAATATGCTTCTTAAATGACATGTTTCTCTAAGCAGTGGTTCCCAAAGTACCCTTTAGAATCCACTGGGGAACCTTTCAAAAAATTCCAAAGCCTGGTCTACCACGCCAACTTCAGCATCTCTATGAGCAGTTTATAGGTTTTTTAGATTCCCAGGTGATTCTCATGTACAGGAGGGTTAAAACCACTGGCCAGAAATTCTGATGTACTTCCCTAGGGAGGCCTATCATCCCTCCCACCTCCCATCAATTATCTGAGAGCATTTGTAAAATTCACAGATGAGGAAACTCTACCTGCAGGATCAGGTCGAGTCTAAAGTAAGAGGCACATTCAGAGAGCCACCAGGCCAGAACTTGAAACTGGGTCTTCTAAGTCTAGCATGATTTTCGTCATACTTGAATTAGTTGAGAAAGAATGCCTTACCCCTATAGCGATAATCGTAGGGGTTCCCCAGGGCAGTAGGAGAGATTATCAGTAAGACTTTTGGTCACGTCCTGCCACACGCTGAAGACTTCAGTGACTGCACCAGTACCAGAGGCCCACAACACAGAGCCCATTCCATGACTCTTTCTGTGACCACCTCATGCCAGGACCGTGAGGTAGACTCTCACTCCCATGGCTACAGCTCCCCAACACGCTTCACTTTGAACACCAGTTCTAACGCCGATTTTTATCAATGCCGGGTCCTCTTCCCACATCACTTGTCTAACTCCTAATTATCCTTTAGTTCTCAGTTTAGTTACTTTGAGTCTAACCCCTAACTCCTCAGTCTAAAAGAGAGACAGACCCCTTTGTTATGCCACTCCTTCCCAATCCTTATAAAAAGCTGTATTTCTACGTATATTTGGGTGACATTTGTTCAACATCTCTCTCTAACTGGCATGGGCATGGGGCTCTGTATTTATGTTACTGTTGTATCTCTAGGTATTGATATACCTACTTCCGGCACATACTAGGTCCTTTCCAAGTATATGGATAAATGGATGACTTTATTTATTTACATTTCAAAAGTTACTCAGGGTTATTCAGTAGCAGAGCCCTTAAGTATCCATTTGACTGTGGTTTGACCTGAGATGATTTTCCACAATTGATTCTGTGCCTGAACCTCCTTAGGTACCCATTCACATAGGTCCTACTGCACAGGACTCCACCAAAGTTAGAGTTTGCCAAATAGAGTATCCTCAGCAGTTAAGTTGTTCATTGGGGATGGGTCATGAACCCTGGAATCTGTACAGCATCACGGGGGACAGCTGAGTGTCACGAGTCCAAACCACTGGTGTGTTCAGCTCTACTGTCAACCCCAGAGATGGCTTTGCCAGTCCTTTAAAAAGACCAGGCAAAAGGTATCTTGCTTAATATGTGATTTCTCTCTTTTAATTCAATATTAAATGAATCTTCTTAAATGTCCTTTAAAAACTTTCTTCATATAAAATATTTGTTGACATAGGACTTTTCAAATTCTGAATGGGTTCAACTTCTCCCTAAAAATGCTGCCTTCTGGCAGGGCTTCCGATTTCATTCATGTGAGTTATAATGAGAACTATTTTTTTCCCCATGGGAGATTTTTTTTTTTCAGATTCCTTATAAATCTCAAACTTTTGCTGCTTCATTTAATATTTATTTAGGTTCTGACCGAGAAGACTGAGTAGAAACTGGAGAATGAAAACTACTGCTTAATTGGTTAATTAAGCCCAAATGGGAGGCTGACTGCGATCATGGTTTATAGGGAGTGAGAAGATAAGCGACTTGGAAAGAGTGGGATAAGGGCATCTAAGGTGAGTTGGGAAGAAAGGTGCCTTTGTACTTTGCTTGGGATCCCACCGGGGATGGGGCATGACATGCACTTCTGTGACTCATCATGCATCCAGGTGGAATACGTGATCGGTGACTTCTGTGGACTGCTGTTCCCACATAGCCTGTGTGACTGTGGCTTTCACCCCCAAATTAAAGGTGATGCTTGACCCTTCCCTCCAGAGATCTGATTAAGAAGAGCTGGAACAGGCGTTGGATGTCAGCAATATTAAAAACTTTTGAGTCAACTGCTTCCAACTTTATAGAAATTTTGAGCAGGAAGCCTTTTGCAATTTTGGGACATATTTTTTTCTTGTAAGAATCATCTAGGCCTGCACTTCAGAGAGCCCAGTGTTTCTCTCACACACACACGCACGCGCGCACACACACACACACACAGACACACACACAATGAATTTATTGAAGAATACACCGGTGCTTCTATTGCTTGGAATCTGCTGACCAGTGTTGACCAAATGTATTGTCCTTAATCCTACACATGGAGTGTAGCAAGTAGCTCTACTCAAGCTCCAGGGAACCTGCAGAGATAGGGGTTGAGGCCTGGGGGAGGCATAGAAATCAAGGTCTTCTCTGAGGATAGACTCAATGGAAGGCCCATTTCATACAAGTTCCTGTTCACCTTAGCCTATCCTCTTCTGCCTTCTTTCCTAAATCTGCTGAACTATCCTTTAGTTATGCTAAGATATTTTGATGAAAAAGGAATGATTCATTTGAAGTACTTTCTTAGAAGGTCTGTTTTCCTTTGATAAAGAAACCAGAGCGGAACCAACAGGCAAGGCCCTGTTTGGGCTGTTAGTCTTCATTGAACCATGAATTCCCCTGGACCAAGGCCGAAGCTGAAATCCCTCATTCTGCACACAAATAACAAATAAATAAAACCTTTTGACTGGTATCTAATGAAAACACATACAGGTAAATCAAGTTTAGCGCATATCCTGGAAATCCCAGCTTTCGAACTTCAATAAGGCAGTCTCAGGGTATCCAACCCAATTAAGGTGCACACACAAAATCCCCTGTTAGTCTAACAAAAAACAAATAACAGGGTCTTCAGTTTTTTTTTTTTTTTTTCTTCTAGACCCTTTGACTGTGGTTTAGTGGCTAAGACTGAGATTAGTGAAGAAGAATATTACTAATCTGAAAACTTTTTTTTCTTGGGAGGAAAGTGCCATTAAGTATCAAAATGTCCTAAGCAATTATTCAAATAAAATAGGCTAAAATGATCATTTGGCACAGGCATTTGCCACTCTTGGCTTCTGTGCTTTTTTCAAAAGGAATGAAGGAAAAAAGTGGGCATCATGCCCCCAACCTGGCCATATGGCTGTAGTTTTATTTGGTAGGTTGGGACTGAAACTTGTAAAAGCAGAGGTTGATCGGCTTCCTGCCTTTCAAACAATGCCAAACCAGTCTATATCCCTAGCTTATTTTGGCCCCAAGGCCAATACCACAAAATAAAGAAGCCCCAGAAGACTAACTATTTCTAATGGTATACCTTTCACATTTTTTAGTTTAGAAACACTGGTCTATTGTGTCAGAGGTACAGATTAAGATCTTGAGGGTTCTTCTACTTTTCTTCAAAAGCACATTTATGCAGTGATTCTCAACCACAGCTGACATTGTTCCTTCCCGGGGGCATTTGACAGTGTCAGCAGACAATTTTGATTGTCCTGAAATGGGGATGGGGTGATTGGGGTGAGGACGGGTGGGGTGCTCTTGGCCTCTAGAGGAGAGAGATCAGAGACATGGCTAGACATCATATGATGCTCAGCACATCCCTTCACCACAAAAAATTATCTGTCCCAAAATGTCCATAGTGCTGAGGATCCCTGACTGAAGGGATATGCTCAGCTGGCTGCAGAGGTCACTCTGGAAGGGACATTCTCAGCAGAAAGACAGGAAATAATAATAACTCTTATTATTGAGTATTCCTGTGTACCAGACATTGCATACACAATTTTTCACTAATAGTCTTTAATTTTTTAAGTTTTATGTTTACAGAAAAATGGAGTGAAAAAATAGGAATTTCCCTATGTCCCCTGACCCACCCAGCAGTTTCCATTACTAACATCTTGCATTGGTGTGGCATATGTATTACAATTTATGAGACCCTAAAGAGACATTATTTTTAAATAAAATCTGTGGTTCACATGACAGCTCAACATTTGCGTTTTCAGATTCTATGGGTTTTGACAAATATGTAATAACATTTATCTACCATTATAGTATCATTTAAAAATAGCTTCACTGCCACCAAATCCTCTGAGCTCTACCCTATTCTTCCCTCTCTTCCTTTGCCCTAAGCCACTGGCAGCTACTAATCTTTTTACTGTCTCTATGGTTTAACCTTTTTGTCATTTTGCATGTTGGCTTTTCAAAATGGCTTCTTTCACTCGACAATATTTTTTCAAACTTCCTTTGTCATGTTTTATAGCTTGATTAGTTCATTTCATTTTAGCGCTGGAAAACATTCTGTCATTTGTTTATACATTCACCTATTGAAGGATACCTTGTTTGTCTTCAAGTTTTAACAACTGTGAATAAAGCTTCTATAAAATTTGTGGGCAGGTTTTTGTATGAGCACAAATTTCAGATCATTTCAATAAATACCAAGGAGTGCAGTTGATATGGTAGGAATACGTTTAGTTTTGTTAAAAAAAAAAAAAAAAAAAAAAAAAAAAAACTGCCAAACTGTCTTCCAAAGTGCTTAAACTGTTTTGTATTCTCATGAGCAATGAAGGAGAGTTCCTGTTGCTCCAGGTCCTTGCCAGCACTTGGTGTTATCTGTGTTCTGAATTGGGGCTATTCTGATGGATATGTAATTGTATCTCAATATTGTTTGAATTTGCAATTCCTTGGTCACATAAGATGAACATCTTTTCATATACTTATTTGTCATCTTTATGCTCTCTTTGGTGAGGTATCCAAATATTTTGATGATTTTATTTTTATTTGTTTATTTTATAAGAGACTGGACTATGTTGCCTGGCTAGCTTTGAACTCTCCATCCTCCCTACTGCCTCAGCCTCCTAAGTAGCTGAGACTACAAATGTGCACCCCCATGACCAACTTCACATGTTTTTAAATTGGATCATATGTTTTCTATTGTAGTTTTAAGTGTTCTTTATAATTTGGGATATGAATCCTTTATCAGATGTGTTTTGCAAAGATTTTATCCCAATTTGTAAATTTGTTTTCATTTTGTACCAGTATCTTTTGTTTTCATTTTTTATTGGTTAATGTTAGCTATGCATAACATTAGGGTTCATTCTGCCATAATAATAATATGTGGAAAATGATTTGCTCAAATTCAGTCCTTAGTATTTACCCTTACCCCCCTCTTATTCCCTCCCCCCTTCCCCTTCCTGTACTCTACTGATCTTTCTGCTATTTACTTTCATTTAAAAAAAATAGCGTCTTTGGATATGCATAATGCTGAGATTTATTGTAGTATATTCTTGTATGTACATAGAAAACTTAGGTCAGATTCATTCCCCTGTCATTCCCTTGTGCTGTCCCTCCTCCATCCTCCTTCTTCTATTCCCCAATCTTTTTTTCATTTTGATGGAAACTGCTCCACCCATTTTTTTCTCCCTGCTTTCCCTTTATTTATTTATTTGATACTGGGATTGAATCCACGGGTGTTTAACCACTGAGCAACACTTCCAGTTCTTTTTATTTTTTATTTTAATACTCTCACTAAGTTGCTTAGGGTCTTGCTAAATTGCTGAGGCTGACTTTGATAGCATATCCTCCTGCCTCAACCTCCCAGGTCATTGGGATTCCAGGCACAAGTCACTGTGTCTGGCTCTTTCTTCCCCCTTATTTTAGACTAGCTTCTGCATTTGACCTTTGACTTTCTGGGTCTGGCTTATTTCACTTAGCACAATAGACTCTGGTTCCATCCATTTACCAACAAATGACATAATTTCATTCTTCTTTATGGTTGAGTAATATTCCATTGTGTATAAATATTGCTAAAAGTCATTCATCTTTTGAAAGGTACCTAGGTTGATTCCATAGCTTGGCTAGTGTGAATTGTGCTGCTATAAACATTGGTGTGACTGCATCACTGTAGTATGCTGATTTTAGATTTTTTTTATACATACCAAGGAGTGAGACAGCTGGGTCATATGATGGTTTTATTATTAGATTTTTGAGAAATCTCCATACTGCCTTTTAGAGTGGTTGTACTAATTTATAATCCTACCAACAATGAATGAGTGTATCTTTTTCTCCACATCCTTGCCAACATTTATTATTTGTATTCTTGATAACTGCCATTCTGACTGGAGTGAGATGAAATTTCAGTGTGCTTTTGGTTTGCATTTTCCTAATTGCTAATCATGTTGAACATTTTTCATGTATTTGTTGGTCATTTGTATTCTGTCGAGGAGTATCTGCTTAGTTCTTTTGCTCATTTATTACTTAGATAATTTGTTGTATTTTTGTGTTAAGTTTTTTGAATTCTTTATATATTCTGGATATTAATGCCCTGAGGAGTAGGTGACAAAAATTCTCTTCCATTCTGTAGGCTTTTTCTTCACACTCTTGTTTCCTTTGATGTGCAGAAGCTTTTTAATTTAATGTGTCCCACCTATTGATTTTTTAGTTTTATTTCTTGTGTTTTAGGGATCATGTCAAAGAAGTTAGTTTCCTGTGCTTGCATACTGGAATGTTGAGCCTACATTTTCCTTTTCTCATTTGCAGTGTTTCTGATCTGATTCCTAGATCCTTCGATCTACTTTGAGTTGACTTTTGTGCAGGATGAGAGGTAGGGATTGTTTCATCTTCTACATATGGATATTCAGTTTTCCTAGCACCATTTATTAAAAAGACTTTGTTTCTCCAATGTATGTTTTTGGCACCTTTGTCTAATATCAGATAACTGTATGTGTGTGGGTTTTCCTCTGTGTCTTCCATCTGTTTTTGTGTCATTAACATGCTGTTTTTATTATTATAGCTCTAACAGCATCTTTTACAGAGCAAGAGGATTTTTTTTGTTTTAATTTGTTGTACATGAAAGAATGCATTTATACATTTTGATAGACCATACATAAATGGAGTGTAATGTTTCATTTTTCTGATTATACATATTGTAGGATCAGGAGTTTTTAATTTTAATAAAGTTCAACTTGCTAATACTTTCTTTTAAGAAAAAGTTCATTGCCAAACTGAAGGCCTCTTAGATTTTCTTCCAGGATTTTTAGTTTTGTGTTTCACATTTAGTTCTATGATCCACTTTGAGTTAGTTTTGGTGAAAAGTACAAGACCTGTCTACATTCCTTTTATTTTTGGACATTATTTTTTAATCCTCATAACTGCTTTTTTATATTAGTACTTTTGTAATTTTAAACTGGAGGAAATGGAGGCTTAGAAGAGTTAAATATTGTGACCAATTTAATTGTGTAGTAATAGATGTGAGATTACATTTAGGTGTGTTTTGGCTCTGACTCTGAAAACCATAATCTTTCCCAAACATTGTGCTCTTTTTCAAATTGAAACAAGGATGTTTTGGGGAAAGCTTTTACAAAGTTTAAAAATCTACTTTTAAAAGCCCATGTTCAGTTAGGTATGGGGATGCACACCTGTAGTCCCAACTACTCAGGAGGCTGAGGCAGGAAGATCACTTGAATCCAAGGGTTTGAGGCCAGCCTGGGCAACATAGTGAGACCATGTCTCTGAAACAGATAAAGAAGTAAATAAAAATCTGTGTTCATTTCTGGGTAATGATTATCTTGAAATTAAATAGTTATTTTAAGAAAGAATAGACTATTGAGGCCTATGACCAAATAACAGAAATATAGGACTTGACTTGTGTAACAGGCTACAAAAGAGGAGAACATAAAGAAAAGGGCTGGCCCTAGAAAAGTTGTGAATGAGACACTGCTTTAATAACAAATATGCATTAAATTATGTCATCTAACAAGAGCTTCTAGGCAGGGAATCCCATTCAGCAACATAGTCAGAGACACTTGCTCTAATCTCGAGTTCCATAATTCTTCGTGGGCTGTGCCTTTGTTCTCTTACTTGTTGGCTCATGATGGAAGGATGACCAGTCATCACGTCTACTCTTGAGGCAGAGCAAATAAGAAGAGAATGGCAGCTGCCCCATCTTTCTGATTAGGAAAGAGACCAAGGCCCCTATACTTCTCAGGTACTAGGACTATGTGATTGGCTACTCTTGGGTGTTCCAGACTGTGTAATGGAAGCTTCAAGAGAGTAGGGGCTGAGAAGGGGCCAGTTGCGAATGTCTGCCTCGGGAGCCTCTAATCATGAAAGAGCCCTTCCCCTTCATCCTGTTTCTTGCCCCACCTCTTCCTGTGTGTAAAACTTCCATCCCATACAGTGATTACTTAATCTTCCCTTCCAATTCTGGCTGCCTGGATGGTTAAGTACTTTTTCTCAGAACTGTATGTATGTTACTCAGGGACCACTGGAATTGTCCAGGGGACCCCAGTGAAGAAGCTCAATTGGTGGAAGGGGCAGTACTCCTTTGCACAAGGAACCCTTCCCACTGGTGTTCTCAAATCCTGGCACATTCACTAAATTGTCCCTTAGTCCAACAAATACATAAGCACCACAGGAAAGACATCAAAAACAATAAAGAGAAAAATACAAAGGAGAAAGTCATCAAATTATGACATTAAATCTCAAGTATGACTTTCAATTCCTGTGTGGTCATCCTTAATATCCAATGGGATATGCTTGAGAAATATGTATTTCACAGTCATCTGACAGATTTACCATGATCACAGTTAGGGGCACTCAGCTACAGTTTAAGTAGTCTCAGTGCATCTGAGTTCAACATTGAGAATACACATGACTTTGTACTGAACCAAGAATGGAGTGGCTGGGCCATTTTAAATACAGTGTAAGGCTCTCATGGTGTGCATACACCAAAGGAGCGAGGAGCATGTTGGAAAGAGAACAATCATGTCAAGTTGAAGGATTTTTTAAAAATTACAGAGTATACACAGTCCTCTTCTCAAGAAGCCTCTTTTCTAACTGGAGAGATTGCTCATTATACTAACAAGTGGAAGAGGAACCCCGGGAATGTCCACACTAAGGAGACACAGAGGTGATCTTGAAGTTGGGTGGGATCAATCCCAGACCACTACAGGAAGCATTTTCAATTCCACTGACAAAGGCAAGCTGATTTTGACGTAGTTCAATATGATCTCTAAGAGTTTGGTTAAGAGACAGTTAAAAATGAGGGAAGCTGTGGTAGACTGATAAAAAAGGAAGCTGTCCTTCATCTGGACAAATTTGTGAACACATCCTCAGGGCCTACCCAGGGAAAGTCTCTAAACAGGAAACGAATTAAAATGGGAAGAATGGCCACCAGAGAAGAAGAGCTCAAGGGGCAGGATGGAGACGATGTGGCCCCGGGATTTCTGTTGTTTGCCTCGTATCTTCCCTGCCTGTACTCCTGCCAATGGGCCTGCTTTGTAGCATGAAGGTGTTTCCCCAGCACAAATGAGCAGTGAAGGTACCAAAAAGGAGCCCCAGGTTAGCCATCCATCTTCACTTTCATTCATTTTCTAAATCTGCTTGTTCTTCCGCTTTGACTTGGTGGGAGGGGAGTTTCTTAGCCTGACGAGCAACAGTGGCGCAGCTGGCTGAGGCTGGAGAGGGACTTGCTCTGTGATCACCGCTGGGCTGGGTGTTTCAGAGCCGCTGGCTGGAAATCATACGGCCAGGCATTCCAGATCCTTTCACTTCATTTCCATCCAATCAACATTTGTCCAGTGTTGACACAGAGGATCCTGGAGGCTGTGCCAGGCACAGAGAATTTTGGTGTAAATGCAGTGTGCTTGCACTGTGGAGTTCACAGCAGAGGCAGTCCATAAGACTGGTGCAGTAGAAACCCGAGAAATCATGAAGCACAGTGAGGCGGGTTGCAGCCCAGCAGGGGATTATGGAAGACTTTTTAATGGCCAATGATGTTAAAAAACAAACAAACCAGAGTTTCTTTTATTTATAGGAAAATCAAATGGGAATGGAAAAAAAAAAAAAAAAAAAAAAACATGTCGGTAAAAAGAGTAAGATGATTGGGTAGGGGGAGACTTTTGAGAAATCACAGATTTTGTGGGTACGTAGTTTAACTGGGGAAAACAATAAATAATCTTTAACTAATTTGCTCATACCTGCAGCAAAAACGGCTAAAACCACATGATACTTGAAATTAGAAGTTTCATAGGTGTTAGATGTCAGGGCAAAGACAAGAGACGTAGAAACCTGTCAGCTAAGCAAAATTTCTAAGAATACATAATATGGGTATTATAAGACAAAGTATTTTAGAAATATAGATGTGCTGGCCGGTTTTCAGTTGGTAAGAGTTCCTTAGGCTTTAAGTCTATAAAAGGAATACACTTTGGAAATTGTGCTTAAAGGCATGAAGGGAAAGGAAAACAGAAAGGGTCTCCACCAGGCATGGTGGAGGTATGCAGGTCACTGGGGCTTGGCTTACCCATCACCATCTTCAGCTCTTCTCTTTCCTCTTCCCCTCAGGCAGCTGAATAGCCAGAGTTTCTTTCCGACACTGTCTTGCAGTCAAGGAGGGTTATTTCCCATTTATGGTGAAGGAGGTATTAAGTAGATTTGCAGGGGGACTTTTGGTTAAGTTATTTTGTTCTCTGATTAGAAGGACAGAAACTTTCTCTTGTCCTTCATTCCTGCCTCAGATGGTGAATTAAGGGCAAAATCTTACAACCATATAGCAAAACTACAAGGACAAAAAGACCCTGCATTTGGCTAAGTAGAAAGGTAGATATGGCTTGGAAGCCCAACGGTCAGTGAGCCACCCAATGAATACTGGAAGTGCTGGTCTCCAGATTGCTTATAAACAATGTCACTAGAAGAATGATTTTTCCATATGCACCAGTAAAAGCACTCCCAATGCATGTAGAGGAATTAAGGAAGATATCAGCTGGTAGAAGAAAGATTTTCTGATCTTGAATCTGTCCCTAACATACATCTTCCCTTTTACCACTTGAATTAGGGTTGATGGAAGTTTTTTGAAAGATGTACAAAGCATATGCTAATGCTATATGAAAGGAGATAACTTGTGTTTATTTCCATTTATGAATGAATAGACATTACTCAAGAATTGAAGGAAGAACTGGACTGTAAGATAAAGAGATCACTGAGGAAAAGTCAAGTACCTCCATCCACGAAGTCTTAAGAAATCACAGTGTAAAAATGAAAAAATGTTCAGCATCTTTAGCAATAAGGGAAATTCAACTCGAAAACACACTGAGATTTCATCTCACTCTGGTTAGAATGGCAAATGTCAAGAATCCAAATAATAATAAATATTGGAACACTTTTACATTGTTGGTGAGATTATGAATTAGTACAACCACTATGGAGATCAGTATGGAGATTTCTCAAAAGACTAGGAATGGACCATATGGCCCCGCTATACTGATTCTCAGTAATTATCCAAAAGAATTAAAGTCAGCATATGGGCATTCATATTTTTATAGTAGCACATTTTACAATAGCCAAAGTATGGAACCAAACTAGGTGTCTACCAACAGGTGACTGGAAAAAGAAAATATGTACACAATGGAATTATATTCAGTCATAAAGAAGAACAAAATTATGTCATTTCCAGGAAAATGGATGGAACTGGAGAACACTATGCTAAATGAGATTAGCCGGACTCAGAAAGTCAAGGGTTATAAGTTTTCTTTCATATGTGGAAGCTAGAGAGAAAAAGGTAAAGAAAAGGAACCTCGTGAAGATAGAAAAGACACTAGCAGACTAGAAGAAGGAGATCTGGGGAGGAAGGAGGAGAAGGAGAGGGGGAATACCAGGGAATGAAACAGACCAAATTGTGTGTTGCGCATGTATGAATTTATCAAGATGAATCCCATTATTATGTGAAACTACAATGCACTTTGAAAGGAAAAAAGAGGGAAACTGCAGTCTCCTTTAAGAGTAGGGAGTTGTAAGCATGGGGAGACTGTGGTTTTTGGTTCTCTGTATTTTGCCTCATCTTTCTGTCTGAGATGGCCTATGCTCCCTCTTCCTTTCCTCTCAGTCTTCCTGTGTCAGTCTCTCTTTCCCATCGAGTTTTCACTCGCGTGTTGAGAGAGCGTCCCTACTGCCCCTCCAGGTGCCACTCCCAGGCCACGGAATTGCTGCTCGTCTGTGCCTGCTTGCTCCCTTGCCTGGTCTCCCTCACATTTTCTCTCCCTTATTTTTGCCCTCTCATTGTGTCATCTCCCCTCCCTCCCCTTCTATTCCTTCTTCCTTACCATTCTTTGAAGGAAAATGAAAGGTAGTAAACCTTTATAAGATATGTATGATTTATTAAGCAGATTACTGCAGTAGAGAAATGGATACACCAGACAGTGATGAAATGATGAAATTCTCACATCATCTAATCTTCATAGAGCAACATGATTTATTCCTTTTCTACTTCAACATCATTTCTGCCTCCCTTTTCTTTGGGGAGGCCATTTTGATGATCTAGAATGGTGGACAACAGAATCTGCATAAGAACTCCTATGATCAGGTGACACCTTGACAAAATAGATCTGAATCTCAGGGTTAGGGTTCAGATATGGATTTTAAAAAAATTTTTTAAGTGAATAAATGTGCAGTCTGGGTGAGAACTGACATTCTGGAACATTCATTCTTAATACAGTACTTTGTAATTTGTGTGAGCTAAAGTTGGGCTGGAGAATATAAGGAAACCCCCATTGACTTGAGAATGGCAAAATAAAACAGAAAAAAAAAAAATCTCCTCATGAGGATATCAGGACTTCCCAAAAGGGTAAGAGGGGGCTGAGATGACAATGCGTGGGCACTGCCCACGTTTAGGGGTATGCCCCAAGGTTAAAACTGTTTCCAAAAACCCCTTTGTGACCACAGACGGCACAGGGCTTGTCATACTTATATTTAGAAACAAAGCAATAAATACTTGAAGGAATTCCATCAGATGTAGTGAAATTAAATAGCTTCTCTTTACCCTATAAAGAAAAATGAAGTTTTACATACTAGTTATATTTCTGAAAAGTGTCCAAAACCACAATTTTTTTTTTTTTTTTTTTTTAAAATATAACTCACCGGCAATGAGCACAATTTCTAGGGCGGGTAATTTTGCAGTTTTCCTAGGTAGTTTTAGTGAAACTTTTAGGAAGTTTTTGGTTCCATTTTATGATTTAAGGTTAGAGTACTGGTGTTGGGATGTATGGGGGGAGGGTACAGAGAACGTTATTACAGAGTAGATTGGACACATAGTTGGCGGAAGTCCATGTTGGAACAAAATCTCTAGAAGACAATTTGGCAATACTGTTAAAAAAAGAAAAAAGTTTGAGTTTGGGGCTGGGGATATAGCTCAGTGGTAGAGCACTTGCTTAGCATGTAAAAGGGCTGGGGTTTTATCCTCAATATATAAAAACAAAAAAAGTTTTGCTTGTTCCTTCTAGAAATTTATCCTGAGGAAGTCATCATAGAACTGGAAGTTATCATTATTTGTAACAGTAAAATTTTGAATGGAATCTGTAGTCTGTGATAAAAGTTTGTTTAATTATAATACATACAAAAGAAAGTGTACTGCATTCATCAAAAAAAGTTGCAGAAGACTTTTCAGTAACTGAAAAACATGGCTACATGTATCATTTGTAAAAAACAGTAAGTACATAACTGCATGCAAAATATGATCTCATCAGTGTTAAAATATGTATTTATTATTAGAAAAAAAAAAAAAACCTGAATGAGTAAAGCATCAGAAAGCTATAGTAGTTATTTTCCAGAAGGCAAAAATCCTTGAAAATGAGGAATAGTGGATTTAAATCACATGGTGATTCAAAATGTTTGAAGGTTTTGGTTATGCCTATTTTCTAAAAAATAAAGTATGTTACTTAAAAGTGAGAAAATGAATCAAAATTTATACTATAGAAAATTTATATATAGATAGAAAAAATGAAATAAATATATAAAAATAAAACTAAATTTTTCTTGAACTGGTGAAATAGAATTGATACCTTTTAGTCTTTAATGTATCTTTATACACACTGCTCACACCCCCATGAATTGAAAATCACATGTCATGTGGTAAAATTGTATTCATGGAGAGCCTGAAAGAATCTATAAATAATTTATTAAAGCATAGAACTGACGTGTAAAAGTCAATTGCATTTTTATATTATAGCAAACACATTAGAAAAAGATACAAAAAAAGGACAGTATAGTGGTAGAGCACTTGCCTCACACGCATGAGGCACTGGGTTCTATCCTCAGCACCACATAAAAATAAACAAATCAATAAATATATTAAATTTAAAAAAGGACAGCAGTCTTTAAACAACAGAATAAACAACAAAAACATAAAAAACGTGGTATGCAGAAATACCTTTGTCAAAAGAAAAGCAAAGATTTATGGAGTATATTGTGAGATTTTACATATTAAACCCAGATGGTCTGCCTTCAGACAATGTGCCCCCCTCCGAATTCATAGAAAAAAACAAAATCAAATTCTACCTCTTCTCTACCACATCCCCAAATCTATTTCAGTGGTACTAAGAATTTTAATATGAAATACAAAAAACTTAAAAGATTTTTAGGTGACAGTACAGGATGACATCTTTATGGCTTCTGGGAAGGACAATTTATGAAACAAGACTTTTCCTCCTAAAGGAAAAAAAAAATGTAAAAATTGACAATGTTCAAACAAAATTTTCTTTGTGAAAACCCAGCTGAAAATTTGGAGAATATATTTGCAACTATGTCTAACAAAAAAATTAATAATAAAAACATAGACAACAGATTAATAAGATGATGAGCAGCAAACAAAACATTAGAAAAGTTTTGACAAAAAAAACCAAAAACCAAAAAACAAAAAAAACCAAAAACCTCGTTGGCATTAACTGGTAAGATGGAACCATCACATAGCCTTCCAGCTGCCAATTTTATCCTGAATACACACCTAGGGAAATTTTAATACATGTGTTCCAGGAGACTTAGACAAGAAGTTCCATTGTTTATATAGTAAAAATCAAAAACAACACAGATGTAGATCAATAAGTGTGGTAAATTCATACCGTTAAACACTATACATCAGTGATAATGAGGTATATATACATTGAGCTCATCTGTGCAGGTCGTGTGGGATGAGAAGAGCAAGTCACAAAATATGAATTATAACAAGTTCAAAATGAAGCAAATCCACCAAAGTATTGTTTAGGGATAAATACATAGGTAGTAAAACTAAAAGGAAGAACACAGGAATGATACGGACAGAGTCTGCTTTCTAACTGGGGAGGCAGCTCACCCACGTGCCTTGAATGACAAACCTCTGGAATGATGTGGAAGGGTAGGATTGGGGAGGGTATTGGGAACCTCGAAGTGTGGCCAGTCTTTGATTATTACATGGCAAGGTTAGTACACAAGCATGCATTTTATAGTTATTCTCCTCTGTGTTAAAAACGTGTATTTATTATTAGAAAAAACATGAATGAGTATAACATCACAAAGCTTACAGTAATTATTCACCAGAAGGCAAAAACCTTGAAAATGGGGAATATAGCATTTGGATCACACGGTGACTTATGTGTGTGTGTGTGTGTGTGTGTGTGTGTGTGTGTGTATAATATTTTATTTTATTATTATTCTTTACTCATATATATGTATATATATACACTATTATACTATGCATTCCTTTGTATTAAATACTTATTTACAGTTTAAAAAAATTAAAAACATCAAAAATAAGTGAAAACTTTATTAGAACAGGTTTGAGGAATCTATCTGTTCCTTTTACAGATAGTGCAGCCTGGGCTATCGAGATAGATTTTTAGACTTGGCTGTGTGATGTTTCTGAGATTCCGTTTTCTCACTTGTTAAATGGGAATAAGACTTAAGCCATAATGTATTGTTAAGATGAAATTAAATTCTAATTTAAAAAACACTGTTTTACTTAAGTGTGTAATATATTTGGTTCATTATTCTCAAGATATTATATTACAATAGTGAAGAGATTTTAAAAATAAACAAAAAAGCTGGACATGGTGGCATACACCAGTAATCCCAGCTAGTTGGTAGGCTAAGGCAGAAGGATTACAAGTTCAAGGCTAGCCTGGGCAACTTAGTAAACCCCTGCCTCAAATTTTTTAAAAAGGTAATAAATAAAAAGGACTAGGGATGTAGCTCAGTGGTAGAATGCCCCTGGGTTCAATCCCTAGTACCCACCAACACACAAATATGTATGTATGTATGTATGTATCTATTGATACATACATATATATAAACTTTTTATTTATATATATAAATACATATTTATATATATAAACTACCATCAATCTTTTGAAGTGAAATATACTGAGGTTATATTAAATTAATGCATTATTCATTATATTATGCTCAAATTTAAGTGTACGAAAGTAATTACTATACATGATCTAAATTTTTCTGCAGTCTATTTTGCATGAGCCACTTACTCCTAATTTATGGTTTGCTTATCACTTCAGGCTTGAATTAGAAGAAATACTATGGGTCTTCAGACAACAAGGCATTGAAAATCAGTCATATTAACAATCACCTCCCATCAAAAGAAGATAAAGGAAGAAAGTAAAGTTCAAAGAGACAGTTCAAGGTGACATGTCTGAGCAACCCTGGCTGAGAAGTGACGCCTTAAATTACCCAAGGAGACAGGCAGAGACCAGTTCCTCCAGAGGTCAGGATCGTATGTGGGCAGGCCATATAGATGACTTCTTGTATCAAAGCAAATTGGTTTTACAACCTGAGAGGTGGGCTTGGGGTAGCTTCCACTGAAAAAGTCAAACCAGTACATGAAAGAAAGATAGAAAAGGTTACATTGCTAAGACTTTTGAACCAGAAGAAGACAGAATTTCCTCCAACTGTAAAGAACCAAGAAAAAAGATCACACTTCCTGGCTGCCCACTCAACGTACCTCCCCCTCCCCCAGGTCCCCTTTAGCAACAGAGAAAGAAATCACAGTAGAGAATTAATAATGCCATGAGCCAGACTTTCCTTTCCCTGGTGTGATTCAGCCCCACAGCTGGAGGAGGGGGAGGCAGTGAGTTCTTAAACTCTGAGCGCTCTGGACTGGCTTTCAATATTAGACATCTGGAGTTTTTGAAAATTAACACTGGAACAAAAGTGACTATCATACTCCATGTCCCCTTTGCCCGCCCTCAGTCAAAATTTTATTTTAGGTTTCTTTGGGGCTGCTAAAAAAATAAAAGAAAGAAAGGGGGAAAAAAGCTAATGGGAAACACTATCGATAAATGTAGAAATCAAATCAATACTAAAATCACATTGTAGCAATTATTACTACCTGTGATTGATTTTAGTACGAACTAAAGGAAAAATGTGTTTTACCATAAGTGACACTCCTTAAACTCTGTGACCAGCCTCCTTCCTCTCTCTTTCCAGCATATCTGTTTAATCATGCTTGAATACAGGGGCAAGGTGATGCAATAGTTTCAGTGTAACTTTCTAATCTAGGTGTGGAAAGACTAAAGTGTGCGATTCAGGAGCTGTAGTTGTGGAACCCGCACCCTGCCCCACTTGGCATAAGAATAGCAGAGTTTTTCCACAGCCTTAGAGGGATATTCGAGGTGCCTGAATCTCCTGGCAGGGGAGCCCTAATAATCCACAGACTATAAAGGAACTCCAGGGCACTGACATTTTTGGCATAAGAATCTAGTCACAAATTCAATTTCCAGTTCCCTCACCTGCTTTCTGGGGTTTCAAAACTTGAAAGACTTGCCCAGAATGACATACAGGTCCAGAGGAAATCCATTGACCTCTAGTGGGATTGGTGACTGAGAGGCTCTGCTGGCACTTGGTCTTCATCCCCTACTGGCATTCTTACGATGATGTCTATTGGGAACACACTTCTAGTGGGTGAGCTTCACACTAACAGGCAGCTTGAACTCTTCTAGGCCAACAAAGTAAAAGCAACACTTGCCAAGATCTCACAGGGCTCCCTCACCTGAAGGAGGTGGGTAATGATACCAACAAGACAACCGTGAAAAGAGCTGTTTGGGATAGTTGTCTACCCCAGCAGAAAATGAAGGACTCCTTAAAAAGCAACTCTCTGTGAAATTCACTATTATCATTCTCTAGAACATGACAGAACATTCTAAAAGTTCCTCAAAGCTGCTCACCCACAAAGGAATTAGGAATTTCTGATGTGAGTTGGGGCTGAAAGGTGTTTGGACAACGGCCTTCTTCTGAGGAGAAAAGCTTGGGGCTCAAGTAGCAGAAGTCTTTTCACCTCCTTTACTACCTCTTTTTGGAGGCCTCTGCATTGCATTTTGACACCACCAGACAATACGATTCTACTTATTAAATGCATTTCACAAAAGTTCCATATAAAATACTTCAACATGAACTCTGTTTTCCAGTTACCAGTATGTTCCTAATCTGTCTTAACAGTGCAAACACTTACTTTGAGAAGAAAACTGGGAGACTGAAATTTGGTGTATTACTCTTCCACAGCCTTCTTTGGAACTGGGGAAAATGGACAAATAGTTCTTGGGATTCAATACTGCATTTAAAAATAGATATGTTCTGAGCTTTGATGTTATTTCTAACCTTAGTGCCTTTTATGGAGGATATATGCTGGTAACAGAAAGTACTTCTATTTTGTTGAAAAACATGAAGTCTGTGTGCAGGATTTTGGAGGGAGAGGCTGGGGTACAGTTCATCAAATTTATCAATATTTCTTTTAGGATATCATATCTAGTCTCATTTAAGAAATTCTTTTCTATATTCAAGTCAGAGAAATATTTATCTATATTTTCTTCTTGGAGATCTAAAGTTTTGACATATAAACTCTTTATTCTCTAGAATTGTTTTTGAGTGTGATGGGTGCTAGGATTCTAGAGTCAATTTTATCCATAATTAGAGTCAGTTTTCCAACACAATTTACTAAAGATTCCTTCCTTTCTCTTCTGCTTAGCTATGTCACCTGCATCATGTGATACGTCTCCATGCACACATGGAAGTGATAGTCTCACTGCTGGCCAAGATGTGCAAATCAGAATTACTGGGATACCTCAGACACCCATTTAACTGGCCTCTCTGTTCTGTTCCACTAAAAAATTGTATCTATAACAATAGCAAACTGTAGTATTTACTACTATTTTTTTTTCTTTTATGAAGTCAGCTAGCTCTAGGTATATTATCTTTCTACACATGGTTAAAATTGTTTTTCGCATAGTTTATTTCTTATTTCTGTGCCTATATTGATGCCTGAATTAAGCCTGTAATTTTCCTTTCTCATTCTATTCTTGTCTTAATATACTTTTAAAATTTATTATTATTATTATCATTATTATTAATTATTTGTGGTGCTGGGGATGGACCACTAGGCCTCATGCATGTTAGGCAAGCACTGTACCACTGAGCCATGTTCCCAGCCCCCTTGTCTAATTTTAATAGCAAGATCACACTGAATTCATAGAATGAGCTGTGGAGTATTATTTCTTCTCTGTGGATTGTGGGGATAACAGGAAGGGTAGGTCTTTAAAGAACACATTTTTTTTAAAATTATACATTTATTTTCATCAGTGACCTAAACCTAGTGCCTTTTGCTATTTACTCCTATGTCTGTGCTATGGAGAAGAGCAGGCTAAAAACATGGTGCCTGTTCTTCAGCCTGCTGGTCTCCTAGTTGGCTGTAGTTTTAACACCTTTTCTTTTTGCCACAGCAGCTTCCTGCAACATTGGAGGCACATTTGGGCTTTTTGTTGTCAGAATCTTCTGCAAGTTTGAATGGATCTAAAACAGAACAGCCTCCAGATGTTGTCAACTTGTCTTCAATTGGTCTGAAGAGAAAATCTCGAGCAAATCGCAAACTCTTCAAGATAGCTGCTGTTTCTTCACCCACGTCAACAATTTCACCTTCCTTAAATGTGAAATTCGCATCCAATATTAATTGTTTTTCATGTCCTGTGATTCCTCCACTGTAAACAGCTTGGCATCTTTTAGTTGGTCCAGTGTTAGGGAGTTTGAAGAGGCAAAATGTGGCCAAAACAAAACGACAATCACCAATAATTCTTTCAAGTTCCTTGTTTTGAATTGTAATGAGATTGGCAGTGACCAAACATGGAGGGAAGAATCCAGGCCTTCCCTGATGTGCCTGGCTGTGGTGACACAGGCATTAGTCTGGAGGTCCTTCCATGTCTTCAGCACCTGCCAGTCCTTCCGGATATCGGCCTTCCGGCTCTCAGCGGCGCTGGGGGCAGCCACGTCTCACGGGCTTCCGGGCCCCACTAACGGACTGGGCTTGCCGCTCAGGGACCAGGGTCCGAGGCCCTACCCTGGTGCCAGCCAGCGAGAGAAAACCTCTTTATAAAAAGATGATAAAAGTAATACACATTCATTGCAAGACATTATAAAAAACACCTCATATTTTAAAAAGAAAAACAGAAATTATAGCATTACAATTCAGAAAGTATTATTAAATATGTTAGTGTATTTCCTTCTAGAACTTTTTGTCATCTCTGCAAGATGTATCAGTTTACTTTCTTTATCTTTCTATACACACACACAAAATAATTATCGCAGCAGCAGCATATACTACTCCTTATCTCTTTATTTCACTATTTCATTAGTGTTCCCCATGCCATTAAATATTCCTCAAAAAAAGAAATTTTAGGTAGTTTACATACTTAGCTGATTATTGAAATGAATACATATTAAATTCTCTTTGGGTAAATTTTTCATTTTTTTTTCTGGTGAAAAGTTAATGTTCAAAAACTCAGCACAATAATATATTAATACATACTTCCATTTCCTGTTAAGCATCAGGCACCTGTCACCTTCATTCTTAACTCCATCATGGTCTTGACCCAACTGCTGTAACCAGGACTTACTTGAAGCACATCAGGTGCCCCCAACCCTCTCATAGGCACAATCTTGAATTTATGTTGGATCCAAGGCCATGGTGTCTTGTGGGCTCCAAATCTTCAAGCCCACTGAGCTGCATCCTTTCTCTTCCTCCTGGCTTGAACTGAGTAACTGGGAAACCTGACCGAATTAATCCTGGAATTCCCCATGTGGGCCTGAAGCCAGGTCTGCCTGCACTCAGCTTCTCTGGGGCTTTGACAATGTGATTTCTCATTGCCAGATACTTATTTACTTATTCTGCTAAGTAGGTTAAGCCAATAAAAATATATTGATTGCCTACCCCATGCCAAGTTTCTGTGTAGGGGATATTACTGCCTGGACTTTGATCTACTACTTGGGATATCATTCCAAACAGACCCTAGTCGGCCCTGCAAAATGCCAAACTCTGAAATTCACTACTGCCTGGAAAGCCCTGTTTGGTCCCAAATTGGACCCCTTAGATATTGATACCATATCCGCCTCATTTTATCTTTTTTCATACTATATTGAACACCAAGCCATGCATTTTAGACCTCAGTTCTATACCTATGTCAATCTCCCATTAATTCTTGCTTCCTTCTCTAGCTTCATTGCCCTTACCAAGATCCTGGCAGACTTTCCAGGTAAACTTTATTGTGTTCTGACCTTTACAACTTTTATAGTTTACAAAAATATCTTCATATCTCTGTCTTCCTATTCTAGTTTTGAATCTTAAAATAACCCTGCGAGGCAGTAGTAGAGACTTGCTAAATTTGTTTCACTGAATAGGAAATTGTCTTTAAGAAGTCTAATGATTTATTTAGGTTTACATAGTTAACAAATGGCCTCTTTATGTTAGTGTTCTTCCCATGCAATGGGAAGGTAACTAACTTCCACTTTGAACAGACCTTGCAATTCTTTTCGAGAAGCAACTCTCCAGTATGAAGAATTAGTGGATTAGGACTCCCAGGACAACACCTTAACCCCTAAATTATAATTCAAAAGTGTAAATATGAAATACTGTGTAGTTAATAAGATTAAAACCAGTGAGTGTGAAGGATCTTTGAGCAACATCCCTTCAATTTCTCCAGGTTTCTTTGTAGGTAAAGTCACACTCCACATGAAAACATTGTTCTTAGCTAGGTCTAGATCTGTCAAGGTGAAGGTTCTGCACAACATTGGTTTTGCAGATCCAACCATTTGATTACTTTAGAGTAGAGACATTATCTCAATATACATAGTATGTGGGCATCACTTATGAGAACCCTTCCAAGCTCTCCTTTCTGTGTTGGGACTAGAGACTTGGAAACATTTCTGGGGTTTTCTATGTGAGTTCTTGTTTAGAGTTCCCTTCTGAGAGGAACTCACTAGAGTGTTGAGAAGTCAAAGACAAAGAAAAACCATTGTCCTCTGATGACAGCTATGGGCAGTGGGTATAAACAAAGAAAACAAAATTCCCACAATTTTATAGTTTCTGAAAGTCAATAGCGATTTTTCCTTTTCATCCCCTTCAATTCTATTAGTGATATTGATACCATATCCAGCTCATTTTATTTCCTTTCACACTATATTGAACACCTAGCCATGCATTTTAGACCTCAGTTCTATACCTATGTCAATCTCCCATTAATTCTTGCTTCCTTCTCTAGCTTCATTGCCCTTACCAAGATCCTGGCAGACTTTCCAGGTAAATATATACTAGCATCATGGGTCCTACACTAAAATCCTTTCCCATGTAGAATTTCTAATGTGGTATTTGTTTTCCTGACCTCATTTTGACTGATTGCCACACTTCTCCCACAGTGGTATAATTTTGATATTCATACTTCTTTCTTTGGATGAAAGTTCTTGAAAACATGGATGTGTCTTATTCACTTTCTATCCCCAATGTTTGTGTTGTACCAATTCAATAAATGTTGCTAAAAGGATACATAAATAATAAATTTGGGTGGAAGAGAGTAAGATATTTGGAGCAAGCAAGGAAACTGATAACCTAAACAGGAGAAAAATGTAAATTTTCAGTGTTACTCTTTAGATTTGTTTTGTGTGGGCCAACTAGTTGGTTACCATTTAGAGTCCTACCTTAAGAAATTCTGTGGGACTGGGGTTGTGGCTCAGTGATAGAGCACTTGCCTGGCATGTGTGAGGCACTGGGTTCAATTCTCAGCACCACATATAAATAAATAAATAAAATAAAGGTCCATTGACAACTGAAAAAAAAAGAAGAAGAAGAAATTCTGTGCAAAGAAAGCTCCTTTATAACAAAGCTGGATGTCTTTAAAATCACAAAAATATTTGCACATGATGAACATTAGCTTTGGCATTAGTGTTCAATTCAATGGTGATGTGACTTCTACTTGAGATCCATTAGTAGTGAGCATGAGAGAAACTACCATTTTTTTTTTTCTTTTTCTTTTGTTGGTGCTATAGAGGGTCACCTGGGCAAAGCATGAAATTTTGATCCTTAATAAACATCTGGCACCTCAACCACTGTCTCTATATTTACTTCTAGAAAATAGTTCAAAAGGCCAGACATGGCGATTATGTATTTGGGACACAGGAAAATATTATTTTTCTACTTCAAGAAATTCACATTTATAAGAAACACTTTAACTGAAAATTCCAAACACCCTAGGTTCAATGGGAACAACTAGGGAAAGCAGCTAAATCTGACTTGAGAGTGTGAGAGCATGTTTCTTGGGTGAGGGGACCACTTGAGACAAGTCCTAAAGGAGTAGGCCAGGGAGTTATGGTGGCTCAGGGGGTGGAGACGGCAGAGGCAGGCTGTGGCTTGTGGGCTCGTGGTATTCCTGTATTCTGTGTGGTGTGCATGGTGGCTGAGAACCATGGACCCACAGCACCAAGGCCTGGTGTTACAAGATTGTTTGAAGGCTATTAAAACCAAGTCCAATGGCCACTGACATTCTGTTCAGACTTAAGGGACCTAGACTTCATTTGAGTCCTTGCCCCTGAAGTCCTCCATGTCTGGGTTGTTCCATGAGACTCAAGGGAAGAACATGATTAAATGGGCATTTGAAAAGATCCCACCAGCTATAGTGTTGGATTGTTTAGAGAGGTTATGGCTGAGTGTAAGAGGACCAGTTATGAAACTGTGGGGAAGTCAGGGGAAAAGGAATCTGGTTGATAGGCATGGTATGCTAGAGGAAATGACAGATTTTGGAAGTTCTGCATGAACGGATTTTAATGTTTCTTCTTTTTAAAAAATTAAAATACATTTTCATTAATTTTTTTCAGTACACATTTTCATTTATGTTAAATAATATAATCTTCTCACAATTTACCTGATGATTTTGAACATGTGCTTACTATATTATCCTGACATCTGTCAGCAAGATTTCTGACAATCAGAACAAAAGAAGCACAAAGTTGATCTTAGTGAACTTGGTGGTCAGATAATTTTAGCACATATTACAGGTCCATTTTACAGATTCCTCCAAGGACATGTGCACAAGCTTGTGTTGTGCCAGTGGAATCAACTCTTTTGTAAAGTTATAAGCAATTTCTTCTCCACTCTTGGGAACTACTCCCAATTTTTCTTTTCTTCATTGAGAAAAAGACTACCCCTTTGAAATACCTATTATCTACTTACACTATTGTTATTTATTATTTTTATTTTACCAGTGGTCATTTTAACTTCCAGTCTGTTTTGGCTATTGGAAAACTAGAGGTGTTAGATTCCAATAAAAAATGTCAATCTTCTATTTTGAAAACATTCTTCATTTTGAATATGTTATATAAAATAACGGATAACTGCAGAAAGGAGTTAGAAAACATAATGCTTTGAAAATTGAGGAACAGGTAGCTGGTCAAGTGACGACCGTTATTACTTTGAAGGATTTGCTTTAAAAATTTCAAACTTGTCTTTAAATACTCGAGAAAGGATAATACCACCAGGACTCTGCCTACCCACTTTATGTTTAATCTTCTATGGTGAAGTGTAACAAATTTAAAGTTTAAGCCACTTTAAAGCCGGTTGTCTGAAGTTGATCATGAGAAGTGTGAACTGCTAGCGACTTTCTATTTTCTGACTCATTATTCTACTGGAAAATCTATACGACTGGAGTTTACAGAGAAGCATGCATTTGTGAAACTAGTTTAATATTCAACTAACATGCTAATTGATTTCAGCTTCATACAACTGTTGGAGTGAGGGGGTGTGGAACTGGACCCAGAGGATTTCAGGGGCAAGCCCTTAAATGAAGTCTGGGTCCCTCAAACCTGAGCAGAATTTCAGTGAATCATAGGACTGGAAAATGTTAAAAAATACCCAGATAAATAGATGAGCGCCATTTAAAGGTAGTGGGTGGCTGGGCCAATGTAAGACAGATTTATTCTATCCCCTTCCTTAGTTGTGTCGGGGCTCCAAGTTTCTTTTCTTTTTTCTTTCTTTCCTTTTTTTCTTTTCTTTCTTTCTTTCTTTTTTTTTTTTTTGTAAGGGGGATGGAACTCAGGGATTCTCCACCACTGAGCCACATCTCAGGGATTCTCCACCACTGAGCCACATCCCAGCCCTATTTTGTATTTGATTTAGAGACAGGGTCTCACTGAGTTGCTTAGTACCTTGCAGTTGCTGAGTCTGGCTTTGAACTCCGATCTTCCTGCCTCAGCTTCCTGAGCTACTGGAATTACAGGTGTGCGCCACTGTGCCCAGCTTCCAAGTTTCTTAACATTAGGAAATTCACGCTTATGATTGCTGTGCTTCCTCATGTTGTACCTGTCATCTCTTGTTTTGGTTCCTGCATACACTGACAGTAACTGGGTACTCTTCATAAAGTAATAAAGTATTACAATAATTTTTGAAACAGCACATATCAAATCTCATTCTAACAAACTCTAAGGATTTCCAAAAACTTACTGATTTCTAACTCAAGAGTTTAGGGAATAACTGGAGAAGATAGTAGCTTGGAAATAAGATTTCACCCTGGAATTTAAATAATAAACCATCTCAGAAATGGACATCTCCAGAAGAGAAATGCTGTGGCTTAATTGCAGATGCTGACAGAATCAGAGGAAAGTAAGCCACTCAGAAAGTGGAGATGGCAAAATAATGAGCAAACAGGGTTTCAAAGGCAAATATTGGTGGTGTCCTGTCAAGCACTATGTGCAGAGACAGTAACCTGAAGGACTCTTGCTGAATTAGGAATGCAGATTCCTCTATTGTGAACCTGGAGATGGACATATTCCAGTCTGCAGTATAGCACATTAATTGTTCAAAGTCTGTCACTAGCTTCCCTTGGCTTGATTCCAGTCTCATCAGGCCTTTGGATAATGAGGATCCCCCTGGAATGTGTTTGTAAGAAGCAGGTCACTGACACAGAGTGCAGGTGTTTGTATTTCTTTGGTAAACTAATTACCATGCAAATGATCAATACAGTAGCATATCTCTGATCTTTGCCTCTGGGACATTGACAATGATTTTTATGCCAAAGCAGACTTATGATGGTAATAGATGCCACCTTGTGCAGGTGCATTTGGCGAGCAGGCCACCTGCAGAAGGAGGCACCTGCTCTCTTCCAATATACCAGGTGTGTGAATTCATGGGGTGCCCTTCACCTTGACTGCTTCTATGAGAACATTGTTCTTTTGGATACTAGTGATTCCAAATCTCTACTTCATGTTAGATTTTCTAGAATTTTTTTTTTTTAAAAAACCTCTTATATTTCAAGACAGTCAATCCCAGACCAATTTGTTCAAGGCTGGGATTTGAATCTAAATCATTCTTTTATGAAATATCAAGTTTTTACTGTGACACAGAACAGAAGATGGGAATGCCTGGGAATCTGGTAAAGGAAGAGGACAGAGGACAAGTGGATGGCAGGAAGGGCATCCAGAGTGTGCAGTGTTTTCTAGAGGCTCCAGTGATGTTGCAATGACGTCATTGTGCTGGAAGCTATTGAATGTCTGCTTGTGTAATCTGTGCTTTGTCATTTCCTAGTTTTAATTTCTAAAATGGTAAATATATTCAGATATTACATGCATGAACAAAAGTTCTTTCAGGTCCTAAATAATTTTTAACAGTTTAAAGGACTCCTAAGACCAGAAAGGTGTCCCATTTTAGAGGGAAATAGAAGGCGTGATACATATTTTATACATATTGTTGCAGAAGACAAGAATGAATATTTAAATAGGTTTAGGTCATCAAGAACTTGGATAACGTGTTAGAAATTGGACTCTAAATGCTTTTGATTTCACACCATCTTTAAAATCATTTTGGAGTAGTCATCCACAATGTAGGTATTATCTTAAATCAATATTATAATGCACTATTATGTAAAATATTAAAAATTACAAAAAAAGAATTTTAAAGCAATGAAATAAAATGAAGTGGGTAATGTTTTAAAATACTTATTTTTATTAATGGTGAAAATACCTTTTGATCTCAAAAAGGAAATCATAAAATTGGTAAATATGCTTCATGATTTATCTTGAATATCATTTTGGGGGGGATAAAACCATTTCAAATTCTAAGTTCATTTTATTGTGAAAATTTAGTTTTCAAGTTTAAGTGTGGAAATGAGAGAGCTTGTGGGTGACAGAGCTACATCCCCTCTGAATGAATGGATGGAGCAGCCATTGGCACCCCTGCCCCGCTGAGTCACTCACACATTTACTTTGGACTTCTCAGGTGACAGTGACCCACCCATGCTGACAAAGGGAGAGTGCTAGTGTCAAGCTGTGTATCAAATATTAGCAGAATGAAATTTATTTAATAATTGTGCAAGGCCTTACGCATGCTAGGTAATTGCTATGTGACAGTTTTTAAAATAAAAACAAACTCAGAAACCTGGTTTCTTCTTGCACTGCCTGGTGGCATGCACTCCGCTTGGGAAACCATAGCAAGTCATCAGGAGACTTCACTAAAAGAAAAACATGACTGAGTCTATGTAAAGGACCTGTGAGATGGTGGCCTGGGAAGAAAATATTGGAAGCAAGAGACAGAGTAGGCTTGGGCCCAAGTTGGTGCAGCAGAAAGAGGGCAGAGGATGGATTTGAGAGGTGTTTTGAAGATCCACTCCATAGAAGTTTAGATGTGGGAGTGTGTGGGGGCAGCGGGGGGCGAGGAGGGGTGTGTAGAGATGTCTGGGAAGATGACAATGCCTTTCTCTGAACTTGGTAAGAAGGAAGCAGAATATCATGAGTTCCATATTGAATGATATGAGCATCCCCCTTGGGGAGTAGAAAGCAGCAGCAGAAGTGAACATCCAGGCAACTGAAGCAAAGCAACTTCCTTCTAAGCTTTAGTTTTCAACCTTCTAGTTCCTTGGCTCTTTACTTTTTGGAAAGCCATCAATTTCTTAAAGACTCTGAAGAAAGCATTGGGCCCCAGTTTGAAAAACATGAATGTGTGCACTACAGCATGAAATCATACCCATGCTTTCTGGGACCCCTAGCCCCCAGAGGTTCTCTAGTCCTGACACCCACTCTAGATTGGAGCCTGCTCTAACTGGCTCCCTCAGTGCCCTCCAAACCTGTTCTGTTCCCCTGTCTATGTGCCATTCTTCTGAGTCAGAAATAACCTGCTAATTATCACTTCCTGTTTGAGAAATCCTGATGACTGAAGATCAAATGTTTATGTTCATCATGCTGATTGAAGAATTGTACTTATTCATGTTGGGTGGGAGATAGGAGGCTGAATAGAGAAAAAAGGAGACAGTCCATTCCAAATCTGGAAATTTCATGATGGAAGGCAATAGCACACACAGAACTAAAACTGAACCAGACCCAACAGGAAGTATAGAGAAACAAGTTAAATGACACCAGAGGTAAACCACGAACCAAATCCAGAATGTGGGAAATGCTACAGAGCAAAGGACTCAGTCATTAACAAGTTGATATCATCACAAATTTAAAGGGAATATTAGAGAATAAATTCTTATGAAAAGTTAATGGTCAGAAGCAAGAGGACTACGTGTTGTGCAACAGGTGATCTGAGAAACTAGAATGGAGTCACGCACTGTGTGAAAATATTTTGATCCATCATGGATCACATGTATGATGGTGGTCCCCTAAGATTATATCACCCAGTTTTGTCGTATGTCTGTCACTTTGTTAAAGTACTTCTATGAGGTTTGTATGAGAAAAGCAACTAACAACACATTTCTCAGAATGTATCTCTGTGTTTAAACAAGGCATGACTGTACCTACTTGGGATTTGGGCCATATGAAATGTAAAATAGTCTAGTTAGGTGAAATAAGGCGATTATGCAAAAAGAAAATAGTCTTTTCAATTGGAGATGCACACTGAAGTATTTGTGGTTGTGAAGACACAGTAACTAAGAATCATTTTCAAATAATCCAGAAACAAAGGGGTAACAGAAGGAACAAAATTGGCAAAATAGTAATATAATGGAGTCCATTATACTATTTTCTGCTCTTTTGTATATTACGATTTTCTGCAAGTTAAAGAAAATGAGCAATAATTTTTAGGTGTGGTTTCAATCATCAGAATCACCTGGAGAGCTTAATAAAATAGATTCCAGGAGCTGTACAGTACTCCTGAATCAACTGCCCATGAATACATCATGGATAGAGGAGGAGATAAAGGCTTGTAGGTGGAATGTTTCTGTATAGATGATATGTAAATGCATATATTGTCCATGGCTCCTGGCTGGTAACTCCTTCCCCAAATCAAGCTATAGAAATTAGAATTTCTCTTCTCAAAGGTGGGTCATAGAACTAAAAATATATTCTAATCTTTACTTGCCTTTCTGTTTTGGAGTTGGCCATAAAGAAATTCTCTGACCTACTTTGTCTGATAGATCACAAGACTCCCATACCTGCAAGAAAGGAATGTTGCAGAGAAAGGCTGAGACAATCCACACAGACAGGCCTTGCTGGGCTCCCCATCCAGTCCATTAGCATTAGAACATACCCTTTCGTCCAATCGCATTTCTGCATGGTTGTTCATCCTCTAGTCATGCCTGTGGAGTGATATCTCCCCAAATCCCAAAGGACAGGGTTCAAAGAGTTTGCCACATGGATTCCTGAAGGGTGAGACACCCAAAGAAGGCATAGAAGCTTTCTGCCCCTTGTCATACCTAGTCATATGCATTTTTCATTTGTATTCTTTGTTGTATCCTTTGTAATAAACCTGTGAACATATTTACCTGAGTTACCTGAGTTCTGTGTTAATTGATTCCGAGGAGGGAAGTATAGGAACCTTGATTTATAACCTGTTGGAGAGGTAAAAACAACCTGGGGCTTGTGATTGGCATTTAAGTTGTATATGTGGGAGGTAGTCTTCAGGTCTGAGCCCCTTAGCCTGTGGGATCTGATGTGGTCTCCAGGTAGATGTGTCAGAACTGAATTGGAGGACACTGAGCTAGTGTGTTGTAGAATTCGTTGCTCTCTTGTATTTTGGTATCAGAGATCTGTTGACTGTCATGGTGTGAATTTATAATCTCCCAGTTCTGAAGGCCATCACGTCCAGGACACTTCTTCCGATGGGTCTGACCCAGGAAATCTTTTTTTTTTTTTTTTTTTTTTTTTTGAGTTTTTGAAATTCATCCATGCTTTTGCATCAATCAATAAATCACTCCTTCATATTGCTGAAGAATTGTGTACCATATGAATATACTATGACTTCTTACTAAAACTCCAATTAAGACATTTGTATTAATTTTTTCTTTTTCAACTAGTTTATTTTCTACCAAGATAGATTAAATTATTTTAAAGAGAATTTCTGAATTTCATCTGTTTTCCATATAGATATGTCATTACAAATAGTAAAAGATATATTTTACAAGAAAAGAAATGGTATTTATTCAGGAAGTACCAGGCTCACTTTCCCCCCAGGAATAGCATATTAGATAATGATTAATGAATATTTCAATCTAGAATATTTTCTTTGAGCCTCATGGGGGAGTCAAAATGATCAACATACCTTTGCATGTGTCAGTGATGACCCAGGAAATCTTAAGACTGATCTTCCTTCTTAATTCCCTGTTTCTTTTCCTCATTTTTTTTTTTTTTTTTCTTTTCCTCCTCTCCATGGAGGTTTAGGGCCTCCAGCAGAAAATAGGGATCTCAAAATCTCATTTGAGCAGGTGCAGGCTAAACTTTCTCTCCTATGGGACCTGTGTTTAACTCACATGCTCTGCTTGAGTAGATGGGTTTGCTCTCACATTATTTTTAAAAGCTTCCTTACTCTCCATGTGTGAGAGGTGGACCCATTGCTCAAGAGTACATTAAAGGGGTTAGTTATGTGGAAAGCAATCTTCATATTTGAGTCCATTTTTCTCTTTCAGCATTCATCAACAGAAAACATCAAAATTTGTTCTTAAATAATTTATTTTTTTAATATTTACTCTTGGGAAAAGGTACATTTATTTAGGAAAACTTGCAGAATCCAACAAAGATACACAGAATTATATAGAATACAACCAAATGTGCAAATTTCAAATACTTTCTATAATAAGTATAAATAATTCTATTTCACATTAATAATAAAAACATTGATAGACACAAAATATTAAGCTATCTACTTTGAAAGAACCAGATGAAAACACTGCAGTTCAGCTGATATCTTTGGAAAAAAATCAGAAAGATTTATGTTGGGGAAAACAACATGTCAGATAATAAAAGGAAAGACTACAATAGTCATTAATCACAAATATATTCAGGTCCTAAGTTCAGACCTCTAAAATGGCAGGTTTTTTCTCTGGGAAAATGCATTTTCCTCCTTTTTCATAAGGCAAGCACAACACTAACACAAAGCACACAGAGAAGCTGTAGGCCAAGGGCAGAAAGAAATTTCCTTATAATTACTGAGATTTTCTGTCCTAAGCCTGGGACATCACTGGATACAGGGTCCCTGCCCAGCAACCTTGACACAGCAGGAATACAACAAACAAAACTATAATGAAAGCCCACATCAATCTTGTCCCTGCTCCTTCCCCATCTTCTCTCCAAGGAGGTAGAATTCTCAGAGGCATCTACACACAGACAGCAGTTTCTTATCCTACAGCTGGAGTTTCATAGGAAAAAAAAGCATGAAAGTTACTGGATTCACTCTTGAAGCAATTCCTTCTTTCCTAGGAGGCAACAAGCCAAGTGTATCAGAGACCACTTCCCCCACTGTGGTCCAGAGTTTGCTAGGTTCCAGAACATGACCTAAAGCAATGCAGCGTTTTTCCCAAGGCAGAGAAACATCTTTACTAATATCTGTAATAAAATAAATAAAGTGAATTACATGAACATGACTGTGGAGTTCATGAAATAAGCTGTATATACAGGTTGTGACCCAGCAACAACCAAAAAATAGGTTGTTATTATAGTCTTGCAACTTAAATTTCTGGGCAACATTTCAACATTAAAAATCCCTCATACACAATATAAGGGTATATTAAATCTGTTCACACTTTTACATGCACCTCAGTTCAAGCTAACCTCCTTAGAGGGGAGACAATGATAAGCCAGAGTTATCTGTTTTCCCACTGAAATATTGATTTCTAAGAGGTGCTTATTATAGAGAGCAGCTCATTTCCAATGTGAACATGTTCAGTCTCAGCAGCCTCCAAATCACAGTCTGTGCTTGATTCTGCTTTTTTTCAGAAAGGAACTAGACACAAAGTAGCAGGATGTAAAATTGACACCCATAAATCAATTGCATTCTTGCACAACAGTGATAAATCATCTGAAAGAGAAAACCACCCCATTCACAATAGACTCATAAAAAAATATTTGGGAATCAATCTAACAAAAGAGGCGAAAGATCTCCACAATGAAAACTAAAGAATACTAAACAAAGAAATTGAAGAAAACTGTAGAAGATGAAAAGATCGCCTATGTTCTTGAATAGGCAGAATTAATATTGTCAAAACGGCCACACTATCAAAATCGCTATACAGATTTAATGCAATTTCTATTAAGGTTCCAATGACATTCTTCATAGAAATAGAAGAAGCAGTCATGAAACTCATTTGGAAAAATAAGAGGCCCAGAATAACCAAAGCAATCCTCAGCAAGAAAAGTGAAGCAGGAGGCATCACAATACTAGACTTTAAATTATACTACAGAGTTATAGTAACAAAAATGGCATGGTATTGGCACCAAAACAGACATGAAGACCAATGGTACAGACTAGAAGACACAGAGAAAAAGCCCTCATAATAAATAGTTATCTCATGCTAGACAAAGGTGCCAAAAACATACAGAGAAAAGTTGCCTCTTCAATAATTGGTGCTAGGAAAACTGGAAATCCATATGTAGCCAAATGAAATTAAACCCCTATTTCACCCTGCACAAAACTCAGTTCAAAGTGGATCAAGGACCCAGGCATTAGACCAGAGACCCTGTGCCTACTAGAAGAAAATGTAGGCCCAACTCTCCATCATGTTGGCTTAGGAACCAAATTCTTCAATAAGACTTCTAAAGCACAAGAAGTAAAACCAAGAATCAATAAATGGGATGGTATCAAACTATAAAGCTTTTTCATGGCAAAAGAAACAACCAAGGACGTGGAGAGAGAGAGCCTACAGAACGGGAGAAAATCTTTGCTACCTATACCTCAGATAGAGCATTAATCTCCAGGATGTGGGGGGAAAGGCACACTCATACATTGATGGTGGGACTGTGAATTGGTGCAACCACTCTGGAAAGCAATATGAAGACTGAAAACTTGGGATGGACCCACCATTTGACCCAGTTATCCCACTCCTCGGTTTATACCCAAAGGACTTCAAATCAGCACATGATAATAACACAGCCACATCAATGTTTACAACAGCTCAATTCACAATAGCTAAGCTATGGAACCACCTTCATGCCCTTCAACAGATGACTAAAGAAAGAAAATGTGGCATATATACACAGTGTATTACTCAGCCATAAAGAAAAATGAAATATGGCATTTGCCAGGAAATGGATCAAACTGGAGACTATCACACTAAGTGAAATAAGCCAATCCCAAAAATACAAATGCCATATGTTCTTTCTGATATGCAGATGCTAATGCATATTATGGGTTGGGGGAGGAAAGAGAATTGAAGTGGATCAGACAATGGGAATGAAGGGAAGGGTGGGGAAATGGGAACAGGAAAGACAGTAGAATGAATTGGATATAACTTTCCTATGTTCATATATGAACACACGACCAGTGAAACTCCACAACATGTACAACCACAAGAATGGGAAGTTATACTCCATGCATGTACAATATGTCAAAATACACTCTACTGTCAGGTATAACTAAAAAGAACAATTTTTTTTAAAAGACTCTAAAATACAAAGAAAGAAAAGAGAAAGAAAGGAGCTGGGCAGGTGGGGAAAACCATTAACTACTGACACTTTCTGAATATGTGTATTTTCCCTGAGCTTCTGCAAGTGCTTGCAGAGGGCCGTTGTGCCTTGAGGATTCAACTTCACACCTCTGACAAATGCTGATGGTGGGCGGGTGGGATGGCTCTGGGCCTCCCGACCATCTGTCCATGTGTCTTTTCCTGTTTTGCAAGATGATGAAGCAGTCCTGGTGGGCAGGCAGCAGGGGCCACTGCACACGTTCCAAGTCCAAAGTCATTCCAGCCCTCTGTTTGGCAGGAGAGGAGCAACAACAGCCTGGGGCTGAGTCTGACGTCACACACGGCTAGTCACAAGCTTTGCTCTAAGGCTGCTTGAGAATATTCCTGGTTACCAAACCCTTGCATCATAGGCATGAAGAAGAGCTTATCTTCCCTCCCTTGCTCCAAGACACCCTCAAGGCCACTGTCCCAGGGCCTGCCCCTTCTATGGCATCCAGGGGTTTGGAGCATAGCACCACTCTGGCTGGTGGCCTGCGGCCCCTCTTGGCGGGCTGGCCTCCTGTCTCTGCTTAGCCATACATCTGCTTGAACTGAAAGCATTCGTTGCAGTAGCCGTTGCACTTGGTGTTGCCAAAGTGATCGCAGGCAGGGGCCCGGCAGCGCTGTTTAGGGGGCTCTTCGGGAGTAGACTCACCCCGGTGGGCCCCAGGGCCCACCCGCTGGCTGAGGTGCTGGCACTCCATACAGAGCTCCTCGCTGCGGCAGGCCAGGATGTTCTTGCAGGAGGCCCGGGCACACTTGGGCCTTGAGGCCCCCTGTGTAGTTCGAGGCACGTCTCTGCGCTGGCTCGATCTCTGGGTGGGAAGAACAGAGAGAACTGTTGCTCTCATTTCTCTGGAAGGACACAGTGAGCTCTCAGTTGACATGTGCATTCTACAATGGGCTTATTCTGCCTAAGTGAAGGGACAAGGGCACATAGGCAGCGTGGGATGTTTCCTCCTAATCCCAAGGCTGCTGACCTGGTCCCAGGGAGGCCATGGGGAGCCACTGATCCTGACAGAGAGGCCTGCAAACTGGTCGGGAGCTCTTCCCCTGGGATTCACCGTATCAGTGCCCCTACTTAGATGGTTCCCCTGCCCTTGTGCACACAATAGGCAAAACCTCTGTCACCGTTTGCTTTCTGATATGCTTTTCAGTGGAGGTACCTGTGAGGCTCTGCCTTCTCTCTGGTTCATGATAAAGGATTATTTAAGAGGTCTGCTTCTACTACAAATCATCAAGTCTCTGATCTGAAAGCCATCTGGCTTTCCGAATGCTGGGTTTTTATTTTATGGCTAATTTTATTGGTTTTTCAAAACCAAATTCTATCTTGGGTCATGCAAATGGACAAGAGTCCTTCTAACCAGGGAGCCACAGTGATGTCCACATTTTTCCCAGGTTCTTTTAGTGGACTTTCGTAAGCAATCCTGTGTCACTGGGAGACAAAACTGGCAGGGAGGAAAGCCTGCAGGTCAGACAGCTGGGAAAAATGCTCTAGCTACGAGGACCCGACATGTACATGATCCTCAAAATGTCTTACCAGTTGCTGGTCAGTCCTTTTTGCTTCATGAAATCTCTGGTTCTGAGCTTCAATGAAGCATTTCTGACAGTATCCTTCAAACATGGTGCTTCCAAGGGTGCCGCACTCCCTCCCGAGGCACGGAACAGCATTCTGGAACCTGGAGGCCGTGGGACTGGCTTTCCCAGAGGCAGTGCCAAAATCTACAAGAGAGTTGATGCTCCTCAGTACCACATCTGGGTCACCATGTAGACACAGACACTGATGTTAGAAAAGTAAATGGATTCTAAGTAAAGGTTAGGATAGCCTTAAATATACACTTGAGACTAGACATTTACAAACTCAGCAAAATAATAAAATCATCACCAAACATCTTAGGCTTTACAGGTTGCTCACTTTGAACATGGAACAGTAATAAGTTACAATTACAGAATAAAGAGCAGACATGAACTGCCTGCCCCTCTTCTCTCGAATTAGAATGCCAAACCACAAATGTTTTCCTACAGTATCTGTGGAGACTGCCCTCTCTCTAGCTTTCAGATTTTGAGTTTCTCTCCTATACCAAATTTGAAGAAGTCTAATTTTAAACTCTATCTTATAAATGCCAGGCACCCAATGGCCTTATGAAAACCAATTCCATCAACTCTATCAGAAATCAACTCTATTGATTTCTGGCAGGTGGCAGCTAAAAGCTATGGTTTCCCTGTGCAACTGGCAGAGGCACCATGACTGTCACCAAGGGCAAGCTGGTGGAAAAGCAGTGGGATCTGACCATTCCACCTGTGCACTCAGATAGGTTTGCTTTCTTTTTTATTTGCGGTGCTGGGGATTTGAACCCAGGGCCCTGTGCTTGCGAGGCAAATACTCTACCAACCGAGCTATATCCCCAGCCCTCAGGCTCTCTTTCTTGAAGTTTAGGAACAAAACCCTTTCCAGGCAACAGTTGCTACACTAGGAAATCTATCATTTCACTCACGTTTGTTTTCTCTATACTCGATGAAACACAGCGTGCAAAATCCCTTGTTTTCTGGAGTCCCAAAATACACACAGCCAGCTTTTCTGCACTTGCTAGTCCCGGTCCTGTCCCCTGGAGTCCGTGAGGCTTGGGAGAGGCAGCCAGAGGGGTCCTCGTTTCCAGCTCTGTGGCAAGAGTGCGGGGAAAGACTCTGGATGAGCTGTGAGGGGTCTGACTTGGATCGCTGGTGACAGGAAGGAGGGAGGCTGGAACCTAGGCTGGAGGAGGGCTCTGCCGTAGTCCTTTTGAAGCAAGTACTGCAGATCCCATTAAATGTCCTGGTAACGTCCTGGAGGCAGGCCCGGCACTTACCAGGATCTAAATGCCTCGTGGTGTCTGTGGTGTGGTTGGCATTAAGCTGCCGGGCATTGTGGCAACGCTCACAAAATCCGTTGTGCTGCACATTCAGGGTGAAAGGGCAGCCGGGACTCCTGCATTTCATGGCGGTGGTCTCACTGAACAGGAAAAGGCTGGGCGCTGTTGGTGGGGCTGAATGAGGCCCTCCGGCTGGCTCCTCGGGGCTCCAGGCTGCGGGCTCGCAGGCCTCTCCCCGAGAGGCCCCGAGTGCCACACCAGGCAGCCCATCTGGGCCTGGCTTGAAGTTCAGCTTCGGCAATTTGTTTTGGTTCTTCTGCCGCCTCTCTGAGCACTCATGGCAGAAAGGCTGGGTGTTCACAGACATGAAGAAAGGGCAGTTGGGCGTTTCACATTTTACATCCATGAGAGAAAGCTGGGGCGTGGAAGGTTCCACAGGGTTCTGCGCACGCGCCCCTCTCCTCCCCTGCTCGTTGTTTTCCTGCCACTTCTTGTACTCGTGCTGCACAAGTTCAAAGTAATCATCGACCAGGTTTATTTCCTTTGGTAAATTAGCTTCATCCAACCTGAAGGGCAAATGGAAAATGAGAGATGACATAATGACCTCCAAGACTTTACTTCATTAGCCACCCAGACACAGTTTCAGAATGTGGATCATGGCAACGACTTTAATTCACCAAAATCACTGGAATGCGGGCCGACAACCTAATACGGTCCAACACATTTCCTAATACATTCTGGAGTGAAAGATGAGGCCAGTGAGTCAGCTAAGAAGACTTCATAAGAAAGTTCACAGTCTCATTTATTCTATCTTATGCACCCCAAATTACAGGTAATCCTAAAGAAAAGGTCCTCTCTACAGAGCCACCTCTACATCTTACTACTCCAGTATTCCTTTAAAACATTTGTTTTATCCTTTAACTTCTCAGAGATCAAATGTTTAGTAAAATAGTACTATTAGCAATAGTAAAATAGACTACTCATTTGGTCTGGTCTGCTCTGCCGTACAAGCAACTCTGGAACTCTGTGTTCTATATTTTGCTGTTGTTCATTTCGAACTATTGTCTGATCTGTACTGAAGCTCCCTGCCATGATTAAGCGGTGAACATGCCCATGGGCGCTGTCTGTTTACTTCTGATTCTAACTGGCTACTCTTCACTTTGAGAAACTGATTCTTGTATGCACTGCCATTATTTTCTTATTTCTTTGTTTTTTTATTTCTGTGGTTCTGGGGCTGGAACCCAGAGCCTGGCCTCGAGCATGTTAGGCAAGTACTCTAGCACAGATCTCTGCCTACGGCCCCCATCTCATACATTTCAAGTCCTCAAAAACTTTATGGTTGAGCTTTGGAGTGGCAGCAGCTTATATGGCTAAAGTAAAGGCAGTCACAGATGACAAAGAAGGTGCTAAAAATAAACGGCTTACTTTGCAGCATTAATCAGATGAGTCGTGCCGTGGTCCCAGCCTTGGACTGGGATTTCTATCACCATCAAGTACTCCTTCAAGAGCTTGTCCTTCATCTCATTTTCAGGATCTGTCAGAAAGTGAATTTTTAAGTCTTCAAATCTTCCTCGGTCTCTGTTGACAAGTGGAACAGCTCGGATTTCTAAAAGAAAAAAAAACAAAAACAGCACATGAATAAAATATTATTCAACTGAAAGAGATTGCAGGTAAGATCATATGCATAGAAAGATTAAACAGTGAAAATGCAGAAAGCATACAATTTAAAGAGGAGAAAAGTATATCGTCTAGTCATAGTTAAGCCCAAATGGGAAAACAAAGTACACTCAACTCTAATATAAAAGTGCATTGCTTCCAGGGAGCTCACACAATATTAACCAGCCTGCAGTCAGCAGATCTTACTGGTTAAATTCCCATGCTTCAGAATCAGACTAACCTAAATTTGAAGTGTGACTTTGTCACTATCAAGTTCTGTGACACTAGGCAGGTTATTTATAACCCCTCTGAGTTCCAACTGCCTCATCTGTAAAATAAAGCTACCCATGCCCACATCTCATGGAGATGCCATAATGATGAAATGGAATGAAATAATGTACCTGAAGCACTCAGCACAGTGCTATTACACATTACATTAGTATCCTAACAGCTAACCTGACAGGTATTTATTTATCTGCTCCATGCCAGGCATTATATTGAGGACACTGTGTACCTTAATCTATTAGGTATAAGAGTGACAGTGGTAGGAATATGTGTATATGGAGCTGTCAACAGATGCTTCAAGGAGGAACAGAACATACCCAGATATCATAGCAAAGTCCTGTTTCTACTACATACATACATATATATATATATCCTACTTGTGATAAATGTGCTTAAAGTTTCATACACAAAAAGATATGGGTGTGTTATGATTATTGCTACTGCATTACCGTTGCAGGTCATGTGACTCTAATCTAAAAATTCAAAATCTGAAGTGTTCCCCAATTTGAAACTTTGGAGTGGACTCTGGAGGAGGATTCTGGATTTTGAATTGGGAATGCTCAACTGGTAAAGTTTATGCAAATATTAAAAAATCTGAAAGACTCTAAAATCTGAAACACTTCTGGTTCTAAGAATTTCAGATAAGAGATACTCGACCTGTATTAGCTAAGCAAAGGACAGAATAATATATTGAAATAAAAAGAGTATACTTAAATAAGGCTATTTCAATTAGGAACAAGAGAACAAAGCCTAGTTCAAGTATCTACCAGAAGTTATGAATGTGAATGGATGCTGTTAGCTCACCAGGTCCACTGTCCTTCAGAGTCACCAGGGGTACAAAGTGCTGGCTGTCATAGCCGAGGACAATGGGGTATCTGTAGCATTCCTGGGCAGGCCAGTGGAGAGGCAAGTATATTCCACCCACTTTCAAAGGGGCGAAATTGGAACCTGATTCCAAACTTCTCAGCATTTTGTCTGTTTAAAGAAAGAGAAAGAAAAACAAGGCCCTCAGGTGACTTTCATCAAATTCCATTCAGCTACTGTTACCTGTAACTTTGGGAATGTGGGTTTTTCCTAGGAATCAAAGCATGAAAGCTGAAAAGCACTTAAATATAAATAAATGATCCGCAGGCATCTCACCTGAAATGACAATGATGGGCCTTCTGAGGATGTTGCAAAGGACAAATATATGAATTTCTTCCAGTGAATTATACTGAAGTCCACTTCGGGCTGCTGGGGTGTCTGTGGATGCCATTTTGATAAGGTTGTCCCATTCATCATTCCAGTTCTAAGGGGAAAGGGGCCAAGAGAAACAAAACAAAACTGCAATTGAATGCACTCTGCGTTAAAAAGTCATTCTGGTATTACTTTACATTTATTCATTTATATAACTCAGCTTATTTTTTCCCCTTTCTTAAAATCACCACTCAAATGATCATCTTTTCCCCCCATTTTGGTTTTCTTCCTTCACTTTTTTCCATCACAAAGCAAACTCAAAACCAGGGGAGACTAGGGACAGCACCTGCTTTCAAAAAAATCCCTGGTGAGGCATAACATTGAAGCCCCTCATCCAAATGTACACAAAAAATTCCAAGCTTGTGACCGAGAATGGTAAAGTGGTAAGTCTTCTTTTGATTGGCTGGTTCAATAGTGCATGTGAAGGGCAATCACACTGAAAAACAGGAATGCCAAAGAGAAGGCCATGATTTGGAAGACCCCCTAAAAAACGGAGAACACTGCTGGGAATCTGCAACTCAAAGCCTTGGAGCAGTCATGATCCTTGGGTTAATCCCACAGGAGGTTTCTGGTGTTTTCCACTGAGTGTGCTTTGCTCAGCCAAATTCATGTGACCTAGTAAGTCATTTGCTCCTCTTAGCACAGGGACTAGCCTAGAGAACCCTTCACCCACCATGGAGTTGTCAATAGATGCTTCATGGAGGAACAGAACATACCCGAGTATCATAGCAAAGCCCCGTTTCCACGAATTCCTGAGATTTCAGAGATTCCAGCTGCCAGCGGAATTTAAAATTGCGTGTGTCTGTCTCCTTGAGAGTGCTGAAGAGTGCCTTCCTCAGGACCAGGTCTGTGTCCTGGACACCCCACATGTATTGACAAGCAGCATGCATGAGGCAATTTCCATCACCTGAGGACAGAAGGGAGTCATGAGAAGCAGTTAAATCACCTGCAAGTAAGGCACTGCAAAGGTTTTCAGAATAAACTAGCCTGACTGCTCCTACAGGGGGCTGAATGGTTTGATTTCTTAGTCAAGGGCCAACTGATAACATTCCACAAGGTGATATAGCTATAAGGAAAAAGTAATTCTTTCCATTCTTCCTTCTAATGAGTAGCACCAACAGGGCAAAGGGGTCAGAGGACCTTGGCTGCAGCGTGGTTCTCCTCCTACCTGGATAAGGTGACCTTGAGGAAATTCCTTAAGGGCTCCGGGTACTTTCACTTTTTTCAAAATGAGAGCACTGGATTATGATCACCACAGTCTATTTCTGTCTAATGGTCCTGGTTTGCTAGCTAAGGCACTGTCACTACTGTTCTCTAAGGACGGCCACCTGGGGCAACACGCACAACCAGGAAGCAGGCTCTGCTGGGCTTATTACACAGGGACAGTCTGGCTATGACTCAGAGGTAAATGCCTTGACCAAGTCCACTGGAGCTTTTGGGACCTGGAGTTTCCTCTCCTGGTTTGTACAGTGGAGCTGACAACACCAAATTACCTACAGTCCGCCAGCCCCAGGCTCCCCGAAGTGCATTAAGTGATTCTGCTTTTATAAAAACAACTCAGTGTTTAGGGTTTGCATTTTGAGAAAAAGATAGGTCTAATTTTCTTCCATTAACTTATGGCTTCTCCAGGTTAAAACTCAAAATTCAATACTCTGCACTTTTTTCCAACTCCCAAACCATGAACATTTGGGGAGAACACTTAATACAAAAAAAAAAAAAAAAAAAGATTAACTTCTTTATCTCCTTTGGCAAATGCAAAATAGGCTTTAATTTTTAAAAACGTTAAAGTGTTTTCTTATATTATTCTCTAAGTAAGGCAATAAGGTTATTTGAAATTTATCAAAGTTCAATTACACTCGAACTGAAAAAAAAAAAAAAAATCCAAAACCTCAAATACATATCCTCCACTGCCAGTATTCCTTCAATTTACACACTTAGAAAAACTAGCTAAGTAAGCATCCTCACCAATGAACAAAACAGATCACTCAAGTCTTGTGTCTTGGCAGAAGTGTGGCAATGATTGCGTTCTGTTGAAATTTCCCCTTTGCAAAATCTAGAGCAAAGATAAGGCTTTTTTTCTTCTTCTTGTGCTTACTTTCAGTTCTTTATTGAGATGCACCAGTATAAAATTCCCTAAGCAACATCTGGAATTCCCCAGTGCTAAGTTATTTGACTAGCAATTGAGCAACAGCTATTGTACGTTTTGTTCTGGTGTGTAGACATTTAAACTGCGAACTGCACCCTGGACTTTCCAAGTGGGTGTGGTCAGGGTGAGCTGGAATAGGGCTACTCATTATACAAGTGAAATCGCCGCAGCCAATAGACGCTGGAATTTTTCACATGAAGTTTCAATTTTATGCCACCTACTCCCTTCCTCATTCACCGCAGTCTCATATCCTCAAATGCAAACTTGTGAATCACCCCCTCCCCAAACAGACCACTGTCTTTGAAGAAAGACAATTCTTCCTATGGGGGAAGAATTAAAAAAAAAAAAAAAAAAAGAAAGATACGAATAGAAATCATAGAGAAAATCCATTTGTCTGTCCCCTCCCTTAAATAGCTTTTCTTCCTTTTTTGTCATTTTAAGAAATTTTCTTCAAAGTGGGGAAATAAAGATTCTGAGCCTAAAAATCCATGTCCTAGAAAATGTTATCCAAATACACTTGCTCTTCTACTTTTATTTGTGGTCTGAGTCTTTACTGTCTTAATGACATAGGATTGCAAAATAAATGTTTACTATTTCTATTCCTTTTCTTCCTTAAGGAAATAAATCATTTCTTAAGGAAATAGTATACAATGTTAATCTTACTAATGATAATAAGGTTTCCCCCTTTTGCCCCATTTCTAATTTGTCCAAAGGCAACTCCATCTCTTTTTTCTAACAAAATGGGACAGAGTTAAATCCACAAGCCATCAGGTATTATAAGTCCCTTAATGACACCTTCACATAATAACCTACTTCTATGCACCATTTGATTTAATGCCAATAACAATGCAGACAATTCCTATCTCTAGTTTCCTTCTGACCTGTGCTTCTAAGAGTCCAAGCTTCATGAATATATGTGAAGCTGTTAGATGAATAAGAGCCCCCAGAATCAAAACAAACAAAACCCGCACCTCCCAATTTCTCTGAGTCACTCAAGTCAAAAATAGTCAAAGTTAATATACCAATTAAGTCAATTAAGTTAATGTTCTCATCGCTGCCAACAAGGATTTTCTACTCTTGGATGTATTTTGATTGGGATAATTTAGTCACTGATATTAGGACCTAAGATTGCTGCTCTTACCTAGACTGCAAGTATTTAGTTGATCTTCTATAGTTTACTCACGTATTATAATAAATATCTACATCCATCAAGCAGAATTTTGCACATGTATAAAATAGTATGATCGGATGATTCTATTGATGTACACATTCTTGCTCAAAGGAAATGATAAAAAAATAAAATAGTAAAGCTTGGAATAGGAAATAACTATTAGTGGCATCCTGGTATAAGACCACAGGCAACATTGCCCAGGTAAAGGAAAAAAATGTCCTCCACAGTCATCCACTGGTTAACCCATAAAATACCACCAACACGAGAAGTGTAAGGACATCACAGTAACAATGGGAACCACAGTAAAAACAGTTTTCACACTACCCTTTCCAACTTAAAAAATCTTTTTAAGTATGTCCACTATTGGCCAGGGAAGGGTATTATACAGATGATTCAACAGATGTTAAGGATCAGAAACACTAATCACCAATTTGGGGCCTGGTGTTTAGAAATGCATTTCCTGGGCCTCAATGCCCTCTGCAGACTAATATGCACACTTAGGAAATACCTTAATAAAAATATTCATCCAATAAGCTTGCTTCTGCATGCCCCTCATAGAACTTCGATATTAAGATGGCTATAGTTAGTGCCATTAAAACTTCATGAACCAGGACCTGGCACCCGGGGAGCCATCCCCAGGTAGCAGAAAGCACCACAGAGCAGTCTCACCATTGGTTTTCAGTGCCACGAGCTTCCTCACTTCCCGACACCAGTTGAGCTTCTTCTGGCTTTCCAGAGAAGCCTGGATGCTTCTGTCAATGAGAGCTTTGTGGATGATCTCCCGGAACTGGGGACAAAACTGGCAAGTTCTGAACATTTCCAGTGTGTATCGGTGCATGGTTTTAAAATGATGAATGATCCCATTGGTAGGTTTAAAAATGTCTTCTGGAGTTCGCTCTCTTATCTTCACAGCTTTCCGCATATTACTCAAATACAAAGCCTGAGGAAGGAGCTGCTCAGCCATTGTGTTCTGCAATGCCTGAAGAGGAGGGAAAAACCATTCCGTTAGGCAGTCTTTGTACTCCTATGTACCTGCCTGCAGGAAACCCCGGCGTTTGATCTTGTCATTACCCTAATCTGTAGGCAAAAGATCTTAGTCACCTCTGCTCCCAGGATACTAGCTGGCCCCAGAGATTAACTCACACTGGACTGTTTTAAGTTACATCACTTTAAAAGATTAGTCTAAACAAGAGAAGGAAGGCGGAGAGTGGGTACTGAGGAGGAGGGGAATAACCCCTGTTTTCAGTAACATCTGACAGGGAGCCAAGCCTGTCTGTCAGCGACAGGTCCAGGTACTGCTGCGCAAAACCCACTCAGCGCCCACTGCATTCTGAGGCCACTGCACAACAGTCACGGGATTTTAGGAGTACTGAAGCGAGTTCAGGGCACAGCAGCCCTGAGGAGTCCAGCTCCTCCAGGAAGTCCATCACCATTCAATCCCTGTCCTTGCTGCACTCCCTGCACTGCAAGGACAGTAAATCTTTATGCTGTCACCTAGGCTGGCTGCTGCTCAGATTTTCCTCTTTAGCTCCAAAGAAAAGTATGAAGAGTTTATTCACAAAGTTTATTATAACATTTATAAAGAGTCACAACTGAATTGCTTTATAACCAACAGAGAAACCTATTTCCAGCAAGATACTCCACAATTTTAAGAGCAAAACAAGCCAGGCTTGGTGGCTCATGCCTGTAATTCCAATGACTCAGGAGACTGAAGCAGGAGGATCCCAAGTTTGAGGCCAGCCTCAGGAACTCAGCAAGACCCTGTCTCAAAATAAAGATAAGAAGAGCTGAGGATGTGGCTCGGTCATACAGCACCCCTGAGTTCAATTCCAATTATGGAGGGTGGGAGGAGGAGAGCAAAATAGGCAGCAGTCTTTCAGACCCCTGCCACTGAACTTTTACAACATGAAAAGAGGAAAGATAATATTCACAATAATAAATTGTGAATAATCGTTCACCTCCAAGAACAGACATCGGTGCTCAATTATTTCAACTTATCTGCCAACCAAATTTTATCATTGCCCTCCTGGAACCAACGGATTCCCAAGTATTTGCATCCTGTCCTTGTCACCTTGAAACCATCAAGTATAATCAACTGGTGGAGAAAATGAAAATCTGGAAGCAGACTGGAAAGAAGTTTCCACCAGGGGGCCACTCAGGATAAATAAAAGGAGTGGGGCAAAGTGCAGCATCTGTCACCCACACCAACAGTGTGGAATGATGGGCACAGTGGAACTTTCCCAGAGTAGGGCAGTGTAAAGAGCCAGTTCTGCTTCACTAGCACTTAGAGGGGTGCTTCATCACACTTCCTAATTTCCAAGAAGACAAAGGTAACCTCAGAGGATAGAGATATTCCCTAGGAAATTTCACAGCAATGGTTAATCCCACTCCTCTGTCATGCTACCTGCCAGGGCAACCCACTGGGTAGGAAAGATGCTAAACCTATGTAAGAGGGAGGAGAAGAATAAATCTAGAGTTTTGGGAAAACTCTCTTGGGTGGGTCTAGGCTCTCTTAAGCCAATGATAAGGTGGTCTAAATTCCTGTGGCCCACTTAAAGGGGAGAGGTTGGGAAATTGAGGACCCTGAGGTTGCTTCTAAGAATTTGCAATGGGATTCCTAATCCAATATCTGGGTGAGGTCTGGAAGAAGTCATTCTCTGGGTTAGGTGGTGATCTCTGTTCTTTGATGTCAGATATTCCCCCGCAGGTGGAATTGGGCAAAAGCACAGCAGGATGACAGACACAATGAGAGAAAAATCTCTCTCTCTCTCTCTCTCTCTCTCTCTCTCTCTCTCTCTCTCTCACACACACACACACACACACACACACACACACACAATCTCTGTGGTGCAGCAAAAGAATCTTTCATAACAGCATTAATCCATCCATCCATCCATCCATCCATCCATCCATCCATCCATCCATAAATCTACCCAAGAAGCACTGCCTGACTACCTACTGCAGGCCAAACACTATGCTTGGCACTAAGGTTAAAAATCAGAGCTGACTTATTCCATGCCTTGAAATCACACAAGCACCTTGGGCTGTAGCTAAGGCACTGGAGGTACTGGTTCAGCCTGGATCCCAGAGCCACACAGGAGTTGAGCTTTGCTTAGAAGTCAGATCTCCTAATACCTGCCCCTTGCTATTCCCATACCCACTCCATGGTGCTTGCCACTCTCAAATGGAAACAGAAAGGCAGTAGGAAGATTTTAAACAAATTAGCATTGCCTCTTTTTGCTTTTCTGACTTCTATTCTTCTCTTTTGGACCTAAAGGTCTTTCAGCAAAGATCTAAAATGCTGAGAACTGTAAAACATATGGAAGTTACACAAATGTCAATATACTCAATAGCCTCATGTGATTTCATTCATAGATTTAGCCTTGCACAGTCTACAAAATTGCCTCCTTAAAGCAAATCAAAACCCATTGCCCAAGTTTCCAGTTCTTGAACTTCTCCACACTTAAGAATAAAGAATAAGTTTTTCCGACATATGACTCTAATGTTGTAATGTCCTTATGGGGGAAAAACAGTATTACCCTTAACTTTTTTTTTTTTTTTTTTTTTTTTTAACATCTGTTAGCTTACTGCCTTATTTAAAAAGAATTTCCCAATTTTTGTCACTAGGATCAATAAGAATCTACAGAACTGACTCATCAAAGTCTTTCCCCCCTTGTTTTATTTTTCCATTCTGGGTAGACATTTTTGTCTGCATTGTGGAAATTTATGAATTATTTATAAACAAACACCTCACTCAACTGCTGGGAAGTACCCCTCCAAAAATTGTACAAAGAATTGCAAAATATCCAAGAAGCACCTTATACAAGGAGAAAGGAGCATTAGTTGGCTTGCTCAAAAATCTGGGACGTTAGAGTTGTGATACAGAAGACTCTTTAATTAACAATGATCCTCCCCAAATGCTGCCCTGAGACACTTGACCAGACTGGCTTTCCAAGGAAAGAACAGAAAACAAAGCAGGCTCAAAAAGAGCTGAGAGCCTTTCTTAATACCACTGCTTTCCTGAGAGGCCAGGTGGCAGGATGTGGGACGACCCCAGACTGACAAAGATTGTCTGAGTGTGGGGATGCGGATGGAGCAGAGACCTGCACATCACTCTTAAAATGAACCCGCAAAAGGCAGGCCAGCGACACACTTCTACAAGCATACTTCTCATACACTGTTGCAACTGGAAAAGAAGGACACTGTGCCTTGACCCACTCCCTGCACAGAGCTCTGAGTATATGGAAGCTTCCCTGGGGACGTTTGCTGACTGTAGAACCCCCACGCCCGCCGACTTTGGCTGCCCCTGCGACACTCATCCCGGTTGGGCTGGTTCTGCACAATCTGGGAAGAAACCACAGCGCTTCTGCAAGGTCTACGTGGCTATGAGCATGCAGTGCTGAATTCCAAAAAGGACACCCAAAGTAGCAAAGCACCAACGACCACAGACCAAAGGGTCCGAGGGGCGACTCTTAATAGCTAGCTGCAACTTAAGTTCTCTGCATTATCAGAGAGGAACAGCTAGCTGGCTGGAGGAATTCAGGGCTGTCACCCCAACATCTGGCACGGCGACCTCAACTCCCTGCACTTGAAAACCCTAATGGGCACAAGCGGCCAACCAACTCCTCTCCAGCACCTCTGCAAAACCAATGCCAGACAGACATCGCCTGCCCGAGTGGCTGCCCCGCACGCACCCGCAGCCCTCGCCCGCGGTGAGCCCGTGCACCCTGCGCAGGAAAGAGACCGGTTACCTCTTCGGGCCGCGCGATCCTCCAGCAAAGTTCGGAGTCCGGGTCAGGACAGGCGCGCGCCGCAGGCTGGGGTCGCTGTCCCGGTCGGGCCGAAGAGGCGCCCCATGGACGCCCGGGCTGGGCTCTGTAGTTGGCCGGGGGTGTGAACGTCTCCGGCGGCCTCTCTGGTCGCTCCGCCCCCGCGGGCTCGAACTCGCTGCGCTCCGCCCGCCGCGACGACGGCAGACTGCCCAGTTTCCTCTTTGCCTGCTGTTGTACAGGCGGACTCGGGGATTTCCACTCGGGACTTTCCAGTCACGTGATGCCCGGCTCGGCGCCCGAGCCCGCGCGGCGGTCGCGAGCCACCAGAGGGCGCAGGGGGCGCTGGAGGCCGCCACCCGGCCGCCTGCCAGGCTGCCCGCCCCGCCCCGCGCTGTCAGCCGCCAGCCTCGGGGAGAAACTCCTGCGCCCCGCCCCGGGGTGTCCCCGCGTGAGTCACCTGGGCATTTCGGAAGCTGGCCTCAACGTCACATCCATGTGGAAATCGCGGTGATGGGAACTGGAAATGAAATAGGTTCTTTTTTCGCAGCTTTTTCTGCAGAATCAACTGTGGCGAAGAAGGAGGGAAATAAGAAAGAAAGAAAACCCTAAAAACCACCCGATGCCAGGGACCGCAGGCCTGAGGACGGGTTTGAAAAGTTTGCGCTGTGCACGTGATGCGTTCTGAAGGGAGAGCCCTAGCTAGGGCCGGAGAGGGGATTTCGAGAAAAAGAAGCGTGGTCCCTAAGCTTATCGTTCCTGGTAACTCCAGTCTCCAGGCTGGGTGGGATGCAGGGCCGAGGTGATGTCAGATCCCGTGGTCTTGCAAACTTGATTTCGCAGGGGCGAGGTGAGTCTTAGAACTAGAAATCAGAACAACCCCACCCCCACCCTACTCTAGATCCATTTCCCCCTCTTAATTTACGCACCGAGCACCCCGGTGAAACATTTCAGTTTAAAATCATTTCAGCCCATTACCTAGTTTCTCTTGTCTGCCCAAGACTTTATTAGGTTATTTTAGATGTCCAGATAATTAGTTTGCCCCTCCCCCGCCCAGGTGCCAATGGCTAATAATACTCGTTATACTCCCAACCCCACCACCCCACACGTTGTTTGCTTCACGGGGACTGCACTGCTTCATCAGGACCCATGAGTCATGTGGAGGTAGGTGTCAGTCCCCTGAATGGTGGAGGTGTATGAGCTGAGGAGGGAAGGGCATTAAGATGCTTTTCCCTCAGGTGCTCCCAGGGCCCAATTCCTGGAAGGCCTAGGCTAGAATCAGATGGAAATATTAGGTGCCGAGTAGGTGCCTTTGTCCCTTTAAGCATGCTTGTCAAGTTGTCAAACTATATATTGCAAGTATTGAATTAGAAAAACATACTCTCCTCCCCAGTAAGGACCTGCTGCTGCATCTGGCCTGGGGACTTGGTGACGGGTGCCACTTTTTTGGCAAAGGAGGTTGAAAGCAGTGATTAATGTCCCAAGGCTGGTCTGAATTTCTGGTCTGAATTTTTTCCAACTCCTAACCTTCTGCTAGTGTTTGCCACCTTCTTGTTCACAAATGTTCTAGAGAATATTAGCCAACTTATATTGTTATATCATGTTCATGTTTAAATATGCAACAGTGAATCCCACCATTCTGTACATTTGTAACGCATCAATTAAAAAGTGGGGAAATGTTTTCAACCACCAATGCTCAAGCAATAGTCAAATTAGTAATAAAAAAAATGACATTTCTTTCTTTTTCTTTCTTTTTTTTTTTTTTGGTACCCAGGTTGAACCTTGGGACACTAAACCACTGAGCCACATTCCCAGCTGTTTTTAAATATATATATATATTTTTTTATATATATACATATATTAAATATATTTTTAAATATATACATATATTTAAATATATATTTAAATGCATATATTTAAAAAGTTATATATATATATATTTATTTTACTTAATGACAGGGTCTCGCTGAGTTGCTTGGGGCCTTGCTAAGTTGCTGAGGCTGACTTTGAACTTGTAATCATCCTACCACAGCTCCTGAACGGCTCATGTGCAAGCGCAAGCCACCACACCCAGCAAAATGACATTTCTTGAGGACTTACTGTATGCTTACATTCTCTTTTATATGAAGCATAGGAAACAAGCCAATTGCCCAGTGTCTACTCAGCCACTTAGTAACAGAGCTGCCATTGAAACAAGGTCTATCTCACTCCAAAACTTATACTGGTAAGAAAACTATGTGAGCGCTCCTCTCAGAACAGCTCCCACAAGGCATCAAGTCTCAGGGGCCTTGTTGGTATGCTTGGTCCCTGCCCTCACAAGCACACCACAGCTACTTAGCCAAACATGGGCTCCTGTTCCACCCTAAGGAAACCTCCTGGGCACATTTAGATGATAGAGGAGCTGAATGGAAAAGAGCATCTTGCACAGGACGGTAATCCCTAGACCACTCTCCCTGGTGCTTCTTTGTCAACAGAATTTGTCTTCTGTCTTTGCTCTTTTTCTGGCTCCTCAACTTAACTGCAGCTTCTGTGGCCCCTTTCCAGTTCTTGTCTTGTTTCCTGGTGTGATGAGCTAGGTATGCAATAAGGCCCTCTTCATACCTGCCGCTTCCTAGTGTCCTAGATAACTGCTTGACCATCATGCCTGCCAGGATGTGTGACAAGGCGAGCTAGCAGTCAGACGCAGGAGTGGTTAGTAGGCCTCAGTTGTGTTCTTCCATGTCCTGTAATTCTACCACTGAGCTGGTGAATTCCTCCTACCCAGCCTGTACCCCATGCCCTGAGCCAGTTAAGTGGTGGTCATGAGGAGGCATCTTTACACTTGCTCTTCCCTGGTTCTGACTATTCTTTCCACCTTCCAAATCAGGTCCCTGGCTGTACATTTACCTTTTCCCTTTCTAGTACAACACATAGAGAAGACCAATGAGAAGTTTCTTGGTGGTGAATCAGAAGGAAACAATAGAAGGGGAGAGTGTAGAAGTTAAAATTGAACATTTTGTGTCCATTGCACAATTGCCCCCTTCCCCTTTCTTAGAACTGTGTTGTTTTGAAAAGGTTTATCCATATTTAACATTCTGAAACACCCTTATGTCAGTCTCGCAGTTTAGTTATTACATGGTAGCTTTGAATCCTGCTTCAGACTTTAATAACCCTTGACTTTGCTTTGAAATTACTAAAGAGTAGTGTTTGCACTTTTAAAGCCACTACAAAGGCTGGTTCTGAGAAAATAATAAAAGTTCTTTGTGGATTAAAACTACAGTGAGAACTGAAATAATGATGATGTCACAGATTTCATCATCTCATAAGTGCCATTTCTTATCTAGGAACCTCAGATCCTTTACAGGTATTATCTGGATTGAATGAAGAAACCCAAGACCCACTGTAGTGGAGGGACAACTGAAGCAACCCAGTGAGTCACCAGAGCCAGGAACAAAGACCCTCTACTGGAAGGGAGGCTGTTGGTTTCATGCCAAATCAGCTCCTCTTGTTACGCTTTGCCTGAAAACATGGAGTGCTGAAATCCAAAACTTGTCAGAAAATTCACTCCTGTGAATTCCAGTTTAATTTCCTGTCAATGCTTGGCTGAAATTCTTGGCCACGTAATTTTATTTTACATCATGAACATAAATATTAAATTCTTGGTTTCATTTCTCTTTCTGTGGAGGCTGCTATTAATGACCAAATATGAACTATGAATAAAGGCCCTGAGATGGCTCTTCTTAGGAAACTGCTGTTTGTGGGGTTGGTTTTAGCAATAAACTGTATGCTGAGATCCACTAGTTCCTGGTATTTGGAATAATGCCCGCCTTTGTGACAATTTGCCTTTCTCTCCATCTCTCCCCTCAATCTCCTTAGTCCAGCTTGGGTTCCCCCTATTCCTGCTTCCTTGCCTCTCCTGTTTCTTTTCCCCCTTATCTGCATAAAAAAGGGATTTGGGTTCTCATTCTCTCAGGGACCTGTTTTCTGGGTCTGGCTAATAACACAATTCATGTTCATTTTTTCAAGCGGACTGTAGTGTGTTGTTGTGTTATGTTTCTTAAGAATATACTTCTGTTGAAGCTAGAACTTCTCATGGCTTAATCGTGGCAATTCCAAGCATCTCAGCAGACTGAAGAAGGAGCGGTTGTCTTTCTCTGGTTCTGAGTCCATGGCTGTAAGACTCGGTGGATTCGGCAACAGCATGAGTGGCGGGGAAGTAGCCTCACTTTACACATTCCTTCTTTCACTCCTGACAAAAGATTACATTTACAGATGTGACTACCTACCTTTCTTCTTCACTGACCCCATCCACCTTTGATCCTAAGGTTTTTGGATTCTTCTGAGCCGATTCTGGTTCGTAACCGCTGCGCAGGGTAGTGCCTCCAGGAGACTGTCCTCACTCATCTGCCCCTTTGGCCTCTCTAGAACTTGGGTATTGACCATAACATCTCTTATTCTTGTAAGCCTCTCTTCAAGATCCACTTGGAAACAGAAGATGCTCAGGGTGTTCAGCAACTGTGCCTATTGTAGCTTTGAAAAGGAATTTGGCACTAAGCTTTAGTCAAAAGGGTTGGCTTATTATCTATCTCTAGGACACATTTAAATGGCTTTATCTCTATCTGTACCTGTGGTCTTTGCGTCACTAGAAAAACTGGAAGATAATTATTCTTCTAATAATGAGCACTTCCTTCCTTAGAATATTCCAGTACAAGTTTGTTCTGTGTTTTGCTCTTTTAGCTTCAATTCAGCATCATAGTATATTCTCAAAAGCTCATTTTATTCAAGCAGTAGGAATCTGAATTTAAGTTCAGTGGAACTTCATGTTCCAAGTTAGAAATATATATGCTTCAGTGCGAGTGAGTCTAAATGTTCCCTGATTTCAGTGATGGGCCTCCTTGCCTCAGGTCCCTGCCCTTGCCCTTACTATTTCTCTGCAACTGCTCCACATTCAACATCCTGTCATTGAATCAGGGAAACCTCCTGCTATCCCTTTTTCTGTCTTATTTTCAGCATTTATCACAAATGAAAGTTGGTTACTTATTGGTTTATTTATTTATCGTCTATTTTCCCACTACAATGAAACTCTTCCGGAGCAGAATTCCTGCTTATCATTGTTTGCTTCTGTATCCTCTGTGCCCGGAAGTGTGCCTGACACGAGTAGGCACTCAATAAATAAGAATCTATTAGATGAATGAAATGGTTGAATGCATGAGATTTCTATAAGCATTTCTCTTTTTTAGTTGTGGATGGACCTTTATTTTATTCATTGTTTATATGTGGTGCTGAGAATCCAACCCCGTGCCTCACACATGCTAGGCAAGCGCTCTACCACTGAGCCACAATCTCAGTCCTCTATATACATTTCTAAATTTGCAAATACAGAGATAATGACAACCACCCCAATCCAGTCCCTGGCATTGGATGTTCTTAATATGGATTTTTCAACCAATCAACACATTGGAAAATTTTAAATGTTAAAAAAGTGTTATAAAATAGAGAATATTAAGTATTTCGTAATTCAATACTCAGTGCAGCTTACTGAGCCTCAGTGTTGGGTTAATCCCGCAAAATGATTTATCTTTTCACATAGGTTAGAGAACAAAGAGAAGACCAGGGGGGAAAAAAAAAAAAAGAGAAAGAGAGAGAGAGAGAGAGAGAGAGAGAGAGAGAGAGAGAGTTATTGCTTTTGAAGTTTAAGTTCCCAAACCTACTACTATGTGTCTGCATAAGACAAGAAAACCAGCTGGCTGTAAATTAGGATTATGTGCCCCTGAGATGGACTGGACCACTCTTATTTGAATACGTAAATATCAGCAGGCAGAGATGCATCAACTCTCTGCAGGGTATGTTGAGTATGTATGTTTAACATGCTTGATTACCACATGGTATGGTTTGGATGAGTGTCCCTCAAAGATGCATGTGTTAAAAGTTTGTCACCAGCCTGTGGTGCTATAGTGAGGTGGTAGAACCTTTAAGAGGTGGGACCTAGTGGGAGGAAATAAGGCCACTGAGGTTATGCCCTTGAAGCACTTATCTAGCCCTGGGACCCTCTTTATCCTCTCTCACCTCCTAGCTAGCTTGCACACCTTACCATGATGTTCTGTCTCACCACACACCCCAAAATAGCAGGCCCAAACTATGATCATAGACTGAAGCTGTGAACCAAAATAGACCTTTCCTCCTTATTGTAAATCTCAGACATTTTGTTACAGTTACAGAAAACTAAATAACACACAGTGAAGTTGGCTGTTTTAACATGTAAATGTTTAGAAATTTAAGAATGTGTTTCCATGTACTTTAATTTTTATTCATTTGCAAATGAGCTTATCATATGCAAAAACATTATATTTATGTTACTAAACAAAGGTTCAAAAGAAACTTTATTAACTGATTCTGTTCTCTTGAAGTCATTAGAATTTAGCTTTGTTGATTTTTAGTTTTCGTTAGAGAGCATTTGGAAACCTAGAAGAAGAGTTTTCTTTGCAGGGAGCTGGAGTGAGAAGTGGAAGAGGGAGTCCTTGAGTTTTTCATACTTGAAATAAATCTAGTGAGTCTGGCTTGACACACATTCATCTCTCTAGAGAAAAAAAAAAAAAAAATAGATGGGCAATATGTTTTATCTCTAGAATGAAATGTAATATTCTCCTGGAAAAAAAAAAGTGACTTTCATGGTGTCTTATAGAAGTTTCAAAACAAAACAAAACAAAACAAACAAAACCAACCACACACACACACACACACACAACCCTCAATTTGTTACATTTTAACCTTAAAATGAACTTGTGAGGAAAAAGATGTCTCGATTATTAAAGTTTTTGTGGTTGGTTCTAGGGGTGTCTGGTTGAACCAAACCGGCATTCATTGGCCTTGATGTTGAATATCCAAACTTGAGCAAATTTGGATTTGAAATAAAAAAAAAATTATGAACTTAATTCATATATACATCTCTGGCTTTGAACTTCAGGAAAAATTTTTATACATCTTGGGTGGCTGAAAAATTCTTGGCCCTGGAGCATTTTAACTTTAATCATTCAAAAATGTACAACCTGTCATATCTTATTCCATAGCTACAGTAGTTTTCTTTATCATAACTGAACTATGAGTGCAGAACCCTAAAATCTGCTGTGTTTTCAGTGACTTTCTTTCAAGCTAATTCACTTGATTTGAATGAAGAACTCACCACAACAAAACATAAATAACCTTCTAAACTTCTGATCATTTACTCTAAACCGCGAAGCTTGTGCCTGTTTATCTGATTAAATACCGTTTTTTAAATTTTTACAAAAAAAAAAAATTTAAGTCTTCAAGTTCCAAAATCTTAAAGAAATCATTCTGAGAAACTTCAGGATAAGTGGTAGAAACTGAAAAGTTTACCCAAGAGAAGAGAAATTCTTATTTTTTTTTTTGTCTTGACCTAATTTTGTTCACTTATAAAATGAAAGATGTTTTATCTGGTTGATAAGTCATTCCACCTGTGGCATTTTATCCTTCTATGGTTCCACCAGGAAAGTTGTATATGAATTAATAGTTCAGTGTGTAACATTTAATATAGAAATCTGGGTACACGGTCTGAATCAAACTACTGGATTCAAAGCTTAACACTGCCTCTTTCTAAGTAAAATGATTCTGGACAAATTATTTGCTTCTCTATTTTAGTTCTGCATCCTAAAAGCAAATATAATGATAGGACCTAGAGTATTAGGAGTATTAAATAAAATTAATACGTATGATATACTTAGAACAATGACCAGCACATGGTAAAAACTCAATAAATGTTAGTTATTATTGGTTCACTTTATTGATAGAACAAGTCTTTTTATTCCAAGGTTTGCTTGGAATTCAAACTAAAAGTTACAATAAGGCATTTCATGGTTGTTTTCCTATTTGGAAGGAAGTGGTGTTTCCTTTATTTTGCAAGAAAGTTCAAGAAACCCTTTGTACGCTTGTTTTTGCAAATGTAGAACTATAGAACAATTGAATATTAGAGTTTGATGAGATTTTGGAAACCATCAAGACAGATGATTTGCAAACTCTGATCTACCCAGGAATCCTGGAATTTCTTAGAAATGGCACAAAGGTTGTCCACAAGTTATGTAGGGTAGGTGAAAGGATTAGCCTTTGTCTTGTAATTCAGTCAGACTAGCTTTGCTTCATCTGCTTTATATACTGTAATTCTTGATAGGACTCTATCTGTTTTAATGCAAATTTCCTCAGTGAGTTTCTTCTACATGAAGAAACAGGGTGTCTGTGGGGTGAACTGATATGCACAGAAACACATAGCAGGTAAACAGCAGACTAGAAATAAAGCCGAGGTTTCCTGACTGTGCCACACACCACATTTTACCTTGCTACCATGGGAACTTTCAAACAATTAACATAAAAATAAACAACAACAACAACCACCAAAAAACCCCAGAGTATCTCTAGGAAATACCAACCTGCTTTTGCCAAGCAGGGCTTCTTCCACTTGATAAGAGCGGTGGACTCTACATCAAGGGAACTAGAATTGAGAGGTGAGATAAGACATCAGCAATTGGGCTTCTACATTGTTTTGTAATTTCTTCAGAATCTTAATCTCATTTAACTTCCCTACCTATAGGAAAATGAATAATTGCTTTTCTAGGAAGCTTTCCAAGGGCGGTGTAATTTTTATGTGTCAACTACATGGATTCAGGGATGAAAAATTCCCTACAGTTCTAAAGCAAATATTATAATTTGAGGTTTCCTTGCAGTTTTTGCCATAAAAGATATACTAACCTTTCTTTTCTGGGCCAAATGCCAAGTTAAATACTGTAATTACCCTTTGCCCATTTTATTTCCCCAAGCTGTTTTAATTAGATAAGAATTCTGCCTTCACTTCCTTTTGCAAACTGAATTGTGATGTTGCCACATACCTGTCAAGGACAGGGAATGGTTGGGTTTTCTGAGTGCTTTTCCTTCAGGGTGGAAAAGACTTTGCCACAATTACCTGGCTTCTTCCAGGGTACAGAGTACTTCCAAGGAGCAGAGGGTGGAAAGGGCAAATTTTCATGGTTTCCAATACTACCTTCTTTGGCTTCAAGCTGGTTCCAGTCACTTCAAGAGGAATGTAGAAATCATACCTACCCTGTGTGTTCCAGATGTCCCTGACAGATACTGAGGAGAAAGTCATATTAAATTGGTCAAGTTAGGGTCGTTAAATGGATCTGTTTTGGAGTCAACCCCAGGCCCATCCTCTGTTTCCCTTCTTGAAAAACTACCCAAACACTTGCTCCACTGTCTCAAAAGACATGGCATCCATTGACTTTCAGTGTCTTATTGACAACATGGCTTTTCTACAGGAGCATAATAGCACTGCCCACTGCCCGTTATGAGCAAGATAGAACTGAATTCTAGTACCAACTGTCTTCATAAATAGCGATTCCATTTTAGGTAAGTTATTCATCTTCTAGAAGCTTCTTTCCTCAAACTTACATAGCTTTTTACTTAATATAGTTTGGAGCTCTCCATAAAAACACATGCAATATACTTTAGTATTTTTTAATGGCTTCACTACATTCCATTGTATGTATATACCATTATTTAACCATTGATGGCCATTAAAACTGCTTCCAAACTTGGTCTTTGAAGCCAATGCTACAATGTAGGTGGGTCATTTCACACACAGACATGTTGTTGCCAAAAGCTCAGTCCTTGTCCCTGATGCCAATCCAATAACAAGGACAATGTTTTGGGAAAAAGGAAAAAGAAGGCGTATTGCTTTGCTAGCAAAGGAGAAACACAGGGGACTCCTGTCCCAAAGGCTGTGATTTTGCCTGTCAGCAGGAACAGGGGGCTTTTTTTTTTTTTTTTTAATTTCCTCTTTTATCTATTGTTTTTAGTTGTAGATGGACATAATGCCTTTATTTTATTTATTTATTTTTTATGCAGTACTGGGGATTGAACCCAGTGCCCCACACATGCTGCCACCAGTGCTGTACCACTGAGCCACAACCCCAGCCTCAGGAACAGGGGGCTTCTTAAAGAGGTGATTCAAAACTACATTCCGTATGTTCTCCATTACAGTGGTAATTCATTCGTTAATTCGGGAGACAGTCATTTCTGATACCTTGTACCATCTGGATTACTTTGGTCCTATGGCGGTTGTGTACTGAAGGACAGATAAATCTGCCTAAAATGGAGGAAGAAAGGTCATTCTGTTCCCTGAGATTCAAGAGGGGGAGAGAGGAAGAGAAAGAAATGTGTCCGTTTCAAAAATAAGTTGCTGTGGCAGAGCAGCAAGGTCTATCTTCAAAGCATAAAGTGGACCACGGTTACAATATGTCTCTGTAAGATACAGTCTTATATGTGGAATTGCAGTGTAAAAAGATCTTTGGTGTTTGAAAGTGGGATGGATGGTGTTAACTTACTCTCCTTTATCATTTCTCTTTATAATTCTGGTCATATTTTGACATATAAATGACATTAAGAGGAATAATAATGGCACCTACCTTAAAGAATTCCTGTATGGATTAAATGAAAATAATCCACAGTGACTGACTATAACACACACTCAAAAATATAATGTATGACAAATGCACACTTATTGCCATATCCTGGAATATGTGTGACTAATTCAAGAAGATAAATCGGTCTTTCAATAATCTCAAATTTCCATGGCTGTGACTCATACTTGGCTTTACCCTTGAAGCAGAAACTCCTTCCCTCCCTATGTCACACTTACCTCGTCCAGCTCACCTTTGTGGTAGATTCACTGAGGTGAGCACAGGTCCCACCAAGGGTACTTGTGGGCATCCTTGTTGCCATGAGGTGAACTGATTATGTCTGCCTTGCCTGTCCAAGGGAATAGCAGTACCCAGGAGAGGGTGGCCTCATATGAGTCCCATTTCACGTCTCTCTCAACAGTTGTGAACAGGATGAAGGAAATATTGCCACAGGTATGATTGCTTTCAAGGCTGACTTATTTGTGTTTTGAAGGCAGAGAGTATGTTACAGCCAGGCACTCTCTTGTGGAGATAGGTTAATAGGGGGTTGATTAAGATCATTTAGTTGTTCATCACAGGGTGAATCTGGATTATCATCTCACGCACAATGTCTCATATTCATATATTTTATACCTTATGCCCACTCGCTGTTTGTTCAGCATTGACCTAAATGTTCTACCTGCTTTATCATACTTAATCTTCTGCGCTGGGGTTGTAGTTTAGTAATAAGAGCACTTGCATAGCATGCTTGAGGCACTGGGTTCAATTCTCAGTGCTGCATGTAAATGAAAAACGAAGGTCCATCTACAACTAAAAGAAATTTTTAAAAAAAATTTTAAAAATTTTCTAAGAAGGTATAACTATCCTATTTTACAGATAAAACAACTGAGGATCAAGATCACAGATCTAGAAACTGGTAAAACTGCTGTTAGAGATTTGCTTGTCTCCAAAGTCTGTGTGATTATCCTCAATGTTTAATTCAGTAGATTTTTTTTAAAGAAGTTAAACAAAATCAACTGTAAAACAAATGGAAATAGCAATCTACTGCATGTCACAGCATGCTCCACCGCCTGGAACAGAAGCTTTGTCATGCCAGGTATTTTTAGTATATGCATCCTTTTTTGTTAATAAAGTCATTCCTTGACTGAGGGCTACAGTTCCTGTTTTGAAAATCAGCCTGAAAAAATCCTGGAATATTTAGCTATCTTTTCGGATGTTTACCTTCAGGAGTCAAGATTTGTATTTTCATGTGACCTGAAGATACAATAGCAACAATACCCAGAGAATACTCAATTATTTATCTTCATTTTAAAATGTCTTAATTTGGTTAAAAACACACACACACACACACACACACACACACACAAAAAAAAAAAACCTTATTTATATCTCCTCTCCTGTTGACCTTTCCTAAGGTAACCTCTCCAACCTTTGAGAAATATACTATCAATTAGGAAAGATGGGCCAGAGAATTACATATTCCCCAAGGGAAAAAGTATGTGACTCAGGAATCAGGTGAAACTGATTTGCCTAAGGAGAAGCATGCTCACAGCATTTGTACATGAGTCACAAAATTTAAGGACAACCTTATGGTCACAAAAGGTGAATGAAGAAAGCCAGAGGACCTTTCCTAGATTCCATCAATGCTATCAGAGAGTGCTTATTTCCTGCTGTGTAAAGAATGAGTTTGCCACTGAAACACCTGAACAGATGCTCTGTCAGGGAGGAGACTCCAACTAGGTATGGAGGGTCTGTAGCCTTGGAACCATCAGCAGGAGCCTGGGTCAGGTATTTGGAAGGTTGGCATCATGTGATGACCTAACTGATCTAATGAGGAAAAAGCCAAGAGTCTGGGAGAAAGAGTGTGTGAACATCCACATAGTCACAGAGCTGCCAGGCCATAGTGACAGGAATAGATGCTAGAGACTTCATTCCTAGAAGAACTTATAAGTTCCAGAAATCTGGAACTTATTCTTGGAGAAAGTGGAGCATTTGGTATTTTAGCAAGGCAGATACTTTGGTAAAAAAAAAAAAAAAAAAAAAAAAAAAAAAAAAAAAAACTGATTCAGATTCACTAAGATGGAAGTGAAAGGTTTGTTCCTGGAACCATGTCTTCTTTCTGGCTCACTGCTGCACTGTCTTCAAGAGACATGGCACACAGGTACTCAATTAAGTGTTTGTTGAGTGAATCCACAATGCATAAGGCTGACACCCAGCTTCAGAATGTAGGGCATGTGATGAGAGCAGTTCTAAGAGCGTTTGACCTAATGCTGAGTCACCTGAACAATGACTAAGGATATGGTTCTCTCAGAGCTTGGGGTGGGGCTGAACCTGCAATTGGTGGTCAAAGGGCCAGCTAGGTAGGGGAAATTAAGAGGAACAGTTAACCAGTTCCTTATTTGTTTTTTGACAGCTTTATATTATTATTGGGTCTTCACTTTCAATCAAACACACAAAAAAGTTTGACAGTTTCCCTGGTTACCATGAGCTTAAATGATAGATTCTTTTTGGGGAAGTCACTTATGTCCCAAATGTCCAGGGCCCACAATCTTAGGAGCTGCATTTAGTGTAAATTTATTTGATGCTTGCTATGTGACTGGCACTGCAATAAGTCCAGCAGAGCCAGTATCACTATACCAACAAGTAATCCTGTAAAGAAAATGTTATTGGGTCTACCTTACAGATGAGAAAACTTAGGGTCAAGTTCAGTGTCTTGTCCAAGGAAACATGGAAGCAGGAGTGTCAAGCCCACAATCCACTACTGTTCTCCAAACCTCTGACATGGCCCTCTCCCTAGACCAGCACTTCTCAAGCTTTAAGGCGAGAATGAATCACATTGTTAAGATGCAGTTTCCAGTTCAGATTTTGAAGTAGACCAAGACTCTGCTTTTAAACTCCCAGGTGATGCAGGTGCTGCTAGTCTCAGAACCACACACTGAGAAGCAAGAATCTGGAGCAGGGTTGGCGAGATAGTTAGTATTTCCCACTTTGTGGTCCACATGGTTTTTGTCACATCTCCTCAACTCTGTCGTGATACTGCTAAACCAACATGATAACACATGAGTCAATGGGTGTGGATATGTGCCAATAAAACTTCATTCATGGACACTTGAGATGTGAATTTTGTATGATTTTAATGTGTCACAAAGTTTTCTTTTTCTTTTGGTTTCCAACTATTTAAAAATGTAAAAAAAATCTTATACGCTTATGGGCCACAGTTCCTTAACTCCCAGTCTTGATATCAAGGGTGTAACAGGGATTCACTTGATGTTTTGACTATATCCCTTGTTGCTTTGAATCTTAAATACGGTTTTTATTTTTCCCTACCTTTTCCCTGACCTTCTCCCTGATCTCTAACCTTCTCCTTCCTGATCTTCTCCTCCCTACTCTCATTTTCTCTGAACTACCTCTTAAAAACCTCCTGTTCCCCATGATGGGCAGAATCACAGCCTTCAGGACAGGAGTCTCCTGTGTTTCTCCTTTGCTAGAAAGGCAATGAATTTTCTTTTAACTCTTTCTCACAATGTTATTCTCTATATTGGATTAGCATCAGGGATAAGGACTGAGTTTTCGGCAACAAGGGGATGAAGAATTTCCCATACAGGTAGATAACCCAAGGTCTGAGAATTTGTGACATCACCAGCCACCGTGACAGGTGGCAGAAAGGTGACTGAGATGAGAGAGCAGAGGTCATGGAGTGTGATTTGCTTCTGTGACAGCCTAGGATGCTCCCAGTTGAGTGACATGCAGAGCTTTGTAATCTCTTAATGTCTCAGTTTCCTCATAGGCAGAGTGTGGCTAGAAAGCATCACTCACAGGGCCATTGTGAAGAGAAAAAACATAATGCACAGAATGCTTCTGTAATACTTGGCAGAGATGAAGTTTAACTCCAGGATTCTAAGGTGAGCATCAGAGACCATCAGACCAGAGGATGAGGAGGGCTCCTCAGAATGGCCTAGACCTCAGACCCGACCAGCTGAAAGATTACCTGAGAGAGGATTTGTGCATCGTCACACGTGGTCACAAACAACTCTACAATTTTGAGGAAAACACTTTGAAGAATTGGGAACTAAGTGCAGTTCTATAAAGCCAGGGTGAGATCGATGCAGTGTCCTGTGATGTTTTCTCAGCAGGGAACAGAAACCCTCAGGAGACCTGTGAGGAAGCACAGCAACAGGGTTAGTACTAATGCAATCAGAACAACCTATAACTGCGGTATGGAGTATTTACCATGTGCTTGACCGTGGGCTAGTGTTTCATAAGCAGTAACCTATTTAATCTTCAGTCACTTTATTAGTAGGCACTAATATAATCCCCATTTAACAAATGAGATAACTGAGACAAAGAGTAAATGACATTCCTAAAGTCACCCTTTCTTTAAGGGGTGGCACAAGTTGGCTCCTTGCTTTTAATTACCATGTGGGAAGGTTTACCCCAGGCACTCTGGAAAAATTAGCTTGACTGGGCATCTGGGCATGGGGAGAGTAGGTTGGGGAGTCCTGGAATTGGCAATCCTCTGATGCCACTAGGTTATCACAGATCATAAATATGATTCATGTGGAAATGGAAGCAGCTCTTCTTGTCTTCATATTTCACATGAACTGATCACTCAAGCCAGCATCCTGGCCTTGTCACACAGCATGCCGTAAAATTTGAGACTCTGAATATCCGCGTAGGTTCATTTTCAGAAGCAGGTGGGGTGCTCACACACACCTTTTCCTCTTTTCTGTGTGAGGAATGACTCTGGCCTCATCTGTGGACTGTGCACAGGCAATATGAAACAGAAAGATACCCATTACGGATCAGAAGGAAATGCCACTTGAACCAGGTCTCCTGAAATTGGTAGCTCTGATTACTTGGATCCTATGAGTCTGTAGAAAACTTTGGGTGATTCCCCACACGATGACTATTGTTTTTTTTCCCATTAGTAATCTTTTAACAATTAAATAGATCTTTTAAAATTGAATTTTGGTAAAAGAATTTTTAATAAGGGTATTCCCATTCTCTCTTTACTTCAGATGATCTACACTGGAAAATTGATCTCACTGTGTACGTCCATATTTGGTAACTTCCTCATCTGAGATCAGCTTTCCTGGATGTTCCAGGATTGCCTTCACCATGTTTATTTTACTTGCAGGAGGTACAAGGAACTTAGAAATGTTATGTTACCTTTTCTCAGAGGATAAAGAAAGATATAGGAACTATTGTTTGGTATATAAAAAACTGTATTCATGAGCGTTGACCATGATCCAGTACTTAAGCAAAACAAACTTAAATTCTGTAAATTCTCCAAGGATTCCTTCCAGCTGATCAGAGACTGTGTGCCTCTACATCATTTCCTAAAAAGTATTGGATATGTCTTGGATTCCAGCCACACACATAATTAGTATATTTATTAATATGGCGATGGCAAGTCCTGAACCACATAGACACATAATTAACTGGCATTTGTGACACAGATTTATTTTCAGTTTTCTTTTTATTTTTTTTTTAAATTGATTTAGTACTTACAGCTTGAGTTTAAAAAATTATTTTATTTATTTTAAAATTATTTTAATGAGAACTGTTTGAATTTTATAATAAAAATGCCTTCAGCAACTTAAAGGCAAAGCTTGCCTAATTTTTCCAGAATATTCAGCCAAGAAAATCTTTGGGAATAGTTGTTTAATTAAGTGAAAGTCATAGAAAAAGTCCTGAATTGCTTTAAATATGTTTTGTAGCCGTTTCTTAACATGTTCTGAGAACCAGTGCAACCAATTAGAAGAATACAAATGAATTCCCCGAATTCCTATCCTCAGTCCATCTGCTCTTATAAATATCATATGACCTTAAGTAACTGACTTGGGACACATCCTTATGGCAGTGAAATGTTGGTTTTGTGTTCTAGGAAGAGATTGTTTGTAATTCAACACAAACATAGTACATTAACTAATGCTCACAAGAGAGTAGGGGGAAAAACATAGGAAAAGAGGTTCTAACATATATTTTCTAAAAATTTTAAATTTGAAAAGAAATTATTGAGTTCTAAAAATGTTTGGAATTTGGACTTTCAGCAAACAAACGACCTGATCAGCATGATAGTGTGGTGAATACAAAGATAATTTTGGTTATTTTACCATTTGGTTCCTCTTGGTTTGATGAGGAATTTATTATCTGGTAGGAGATGTGTAGAACTTCGAAGAAGCTACACAGCAATCCACAATGTCATCATTAAATACTATTTTGTGGTTATCAAATGCTATAGGAATTCAAAGGATGATATAATGACAAGGCAAGAAATGGCCAGGTCTTGAAGCTCCATGGAGGAACTGAGTTGAGCAGGGTCTTGAGTGACAGGGACAATGTCAGATGAGTTCCAGAGAAAGTCAAGGGTCTTCCAAGAAAGGGAAGCTGTGAGCACTAAGTCACTCAGGTTGAAAAATGAGCCTGGGAAAAGAACTGAAGAGTGTGAAAAAGCTAGCCTGACTTAAGCAGCAGAATGACTGTGTCTGGTAGTATCTGGTACTACAGAGGCCACTGCAAGTCAGGGAAGGGACGAGAGCTACTGAGAAAGGAAAATGGAGCTCTGGGAACTTTAAACAGGAAGGTGCACTGATAAAAAGTTGTTGAAAGAAGATCGATCCTGCAGGGAGAAAATCCAGGGGAGATTAAAAGGTGGTCCCTTGGGTAGCAGCTTCATATATTTTTACGTACAATAGAGTCTTCATTTAGGAAATAACCTGTTTTGTCAGTCAATGAACCACTTACCTTCGCATCTACTTAAACATGTAATCTAATAGTTGAAGTTTAATTAACATAATATAATTTCAGTATTTTATATCAAAATAGTCTATATAATAGCACTGGGCCACTTCCAGTCCTGAGGATCAAGGATTGGTAAAAATACAGAAATATGCTCTGCTAGGGGCTGAGTTGTATTGGAAGACAAGGCATATATGGGGTCTGCCCTCAGAAATGGCTCAGAAGGGCTATAAGCAAATCGTTACAAAATACTGAGCTGCAATTATGGTCAATGCTGAGAAGCACTAGGTAATGTGGGAGAGTATAACAGATTTCAACACAGACTCAGGGCCTGAGGTTCTAGGGAGAGTCTTTCTGGGGAAGTGATATTCAAAATGAGATCTGACTGGCAGAGAGGGAGGGAGAGTAGAAGCTGAAGGGTGTTAGAAACTCTAGGAAGAGGAAATTGTGCTGATGGGGGCTCTGAGGTGAAACAGAGTCCATAGCATTCAAGGAACTGAAAGAAGGGCCAGCTGAGGCCTCTGAAGGGAGGCTGGGGCACATGGCTTCATAGATCGCTGCAAGCGCTTTCAGGGTTTCTCCATCTTCCTCAAGGTTGCCCTTGGCCTTCCTTGCCTAGTCACAGTGACTTCAACCCCCATGATTCTTGTCCTCTGACATCAAATCCTCATACTACAGTTGTCTCTGAGTACTGCAGATGTCTGGCCTCAGACCCTCCCCAAATTCCCCAATCAAGGATGCTCAAGACCTTCATGTAAATGCTGTAGTATTTGCATGTAAGTTATGCACACCCTCCTGCACACTTGAAATCATTTCTAAATTAATTGAATACCCAACACAATGGGTATTCAATTGAAGATAGTTGTTATAGTATATTGTTTAAGGAAAAATGAAAAGGGAAAACTGCATGTACTTGTTCCAATAGATGCCATTTTTAAAATACAGTTTTGATCTGCGGTTGGTTGAAGCCCCATTTGGTTGAATTTCATGGATGCAGAACCTGCAGATGCGAAGGGTTGAATGTATCTATGCCACATCAGTGCAAATAACCTGCCTCTGTGCTGGGGCATGGCTTAGAATTCCAGGTCTTCTGAAAGCACTCCGCTTCCTTCCTTCTGAAGGCTGAATTTCTCTCCTGACTGTAGCCGTTCGTCTCATTTCCCACTGAACTGTGGCTTGACCTCCCAGCACCTGTTCTCTTCATGGTTTCCAAACCTATATTTTCCAGGCTTTCTTCCAGGTCCTCCTCTGCCCGGCACTGAGTTCAGCCTCACGGTCTCCTAACTGCATCCTTATTAATACCCTGTGTTTTCCGACCTGGCCTTCTGCCGTGCTCACATTCCCGACCTCACACTGGAGCAGAGATGGGCCTGTTTTTCTGTTTCACTCCAGCTCTGTGGGGAACTCTGGTCACTTCCAGGTGGCTTTACTACAGCCAAGCTAGTGGCTTCAGCTTGACCTTTTTGCTGCTTGATATTCATTTATCAATTGAATATCACTCATTTCATTCCTCCAAACCTCTTTCAAACTTGTCATTCTAACCCCCAAGTCTGCTCCCCACTATATTTGTTTCCCATCTCAGGGACGGACACCCCAGTGTTGAGCCACTGGTGCTGGGAGCCAGGAGTCCTCTGAATGCCTCCTTTCTCACTTGCATTCAGTGGCCAAATCCCACTACTTCTATCAATTTTCTCTTTCAGTTTCTTTCTCTGAATCCAAATTGCTGCTTCCTGACTTCAGATGATCACTACTTTCCTTTTCTCATCTGGAATTCTTCCAATCCTTTCTCCACATGACCTAAATCTAACCTTATCATTGCTTTGTTTAATTTTCAACAACGGCTACTACCATCACCTATTGGAGGAAAGTCCAACCTTCTTATATGAAAAACAGGACCATGATGGACAGGCTACTGTCCATCTCTCCTACCTTTCTGCCCAGGCCTGCCTCCTATGCAGTTCTACCCTTGAACATTATACTCTGACTGTTCGAACTTGACCTTCTTTCTCTAACCTCCAGGCTTCTACCAGCCTCTGGACTTGGTGCTCTCTCTCTTTCTGGGTGTCTTTCCCTGCTCAGGTTACTCCCCAAATACTTGGTGATTTTTAGGATTCAGCACATAAGTTACAGAAAGCCTTTCCTGATCCCCCTTCTCTCCCTCCTCCACAGATTTTCTCCATCTATCCTTCCTCCTGTCCCCATTGCTCTTGGTGGATGTTTCTCTCAGTATTTGTTATGCTTAGTTGTCACATTTTGTTTGCAAACTTCTCACCTTCAACATGCCTATAAGCTTCTTGAAAGGAGGGTCTACATATTTCTTGATTTTGTATGCTTAGTGCCCAGCACAGTTCCTGGTCTGCCGGAGCCACTCAGAGAGGGTTGCTAGGTCAAAAGACAGTCTCTGGCTTGACAAGTGCTCCTGTGGTCCATCTTACTAGGATTAATTTCTTCTTTGGTCTCCTTCTTTTCTCTTCCTTTCTTTTCAGAGCAAAACCTTTATACCTCCTGTATTAGTTTGTTTTTTATTACTATACCCAAGTCAGTCTACTTTATAAGGAAAAGAAGTTTATTTAGCTCACAGTTGTGGAGGTTGGAAGTCAAAACAATATGGGCAGGCTATGGCGAGAGCCCCACTTGGTTGCACCACATTATGGTGGGAGTATGTGTCATGAGCAAGCAAATGATCATCTCCCAAACAAGGATCGGGGAGAGAAATGTCAGGCAGGGTTCCCTAATCCCTTCCAAGGATACCCTTCCCATGACCTCCCACAAGAGTCCACCTCTTCAGGGTTCCACCATCTTCTAAAAGTGCCGACCTGGGGACCAACCAAGCTTTTAACAGATGGGTCTTTGGGAAGGGCATTCAGATTACACTCAAACCACTGCACCTCCTTCCTTTCTTCACCCTGTTTTGAGGAAGACCTGTCCCTGATTGTTTCTAAGGTGCACCTCAACACTGCTGCCCAGAATCTAACACATTCCCGTTTCTCCTGGACTTTGCTCCATAAGTATTGCTTCTCTATTTTTCACTTTCTGTTTCTTCATCTATTTTGTCTTTTCCTTCCTGCCTACAAATGAGCACTTTTTTACCAAGTGGCTCATGCCTGTAATTCCAGTGACTTGGGAGACTGAGGCAGGAGGATCCCAGGCTCAAGGCCAATCTCAGTCACTTAGTGAGACCCTGTTTCAAAATAAAAATTATAAAGGGTTGGGGATGTAGCTCAGTGGTACGCACACACACACACACACACACACACACACACACACACACACACAGCTCTTTCTCTTCCAGGAAAATAGAACAAATCTATCTTCTTAATCTTTCCTGAACATCCTGTCAACAGTAGCTCTTCCCTCTACCCCTACCCTTACCCTCATTCTCTCAGTTATTTATTCTCCTAATTGTGTTCACTCCAATACTATCGTTTTATTTTTCTTTTAATTCATTTTTTGTCCCCACTAGCATGGAAGATCCCTGCGGATGGGTCTGTCCTCAATGTCTAGCATGGAGCCTTGTACAGAAGCACAAATTCTTTATCTGTTGAATAAATGAATGCCTTCAAGAGAATTTATAAGTGACCCCACTGCTTCACTTCAATCCCTCTTGAATTCTGCACTTGCGATGCTCTTTTCTACCCATTCTGTTTTCTAGAGCACTGAAATTACTCTTTTGAAGTTTGTCAAGGACCCCTTTATTACCAAACCCAATGGCCCTGACATTTCTGTGGTATTTGATAAACCTTCCTTGAAGTCCTTTCTATTACTGGTTTGTGAGGGAATGCACTGGTCTCCTAGATTCCTGGGTACTCCTTTCCTCTCAACTTCTTCATGGCTTTCTGGGGAAGAGACTCTTCTCACACTTCATGACCCTGTTACAGCACCCGCCTTGCCGGTGTCACCGGTGATCTCTAAGTGAATAACTGCACACATGTGTCTCTTTCTCTGGCTTCTTCCTGAGCTCCAGGTTGGCCTGCAATATTTTTCCAAATGAAAGTTTTGCTGGTAACCTCAAACTTGCCATGACTCAAAAGCAAATCTACAGACTTCTGTCTTGGGCTCCATCTTTCATTAAGAGTATAATCTTCCCATTCGCATAGGCTTACATCCTAGGAATTATCTCTGTTCATCTTTCTGGCACTTTCTACTAATCAGACACCAAGTTCTGTCAGTTCTCCTACTTTGGCAAAATCTCTGCCTTTAATCTCCATTTTAATTTTCCTTGGTAACCCAATCTTTATAGAATCTCTAGAGCAACTGAAATACCAGTTCTGAACACCCCAAGACTGTTAAAAAAAAAAACAAAACCAAAAACCTGTGATTGTACAGAAAAACTTGGAAAGGATTAGTAGGAAAGTGTGCTATTTAGACTTTGTACCATGACTATGACTTAGTATTGTTTTTATAAAAGTCTAGTTTGAAAATTTGTGCCATTACTTACCCCGTCAATTTACAGACATCCTCACTAGACCTCTATATCCATCCACATCAGTCCTAACCTAACTTTCCACTTTTTTCTTCATTTACTTTATATTAAAGCCAATGGATTGTTCATTATATATGCTCGCCTAAATACATTTTTTGATCCATGGATGGACTGATACAGGAGGAAATATGGGGAATAGAGAGATGGATTTTAGGTTAACTTCCTGAAAGCTTTGGTCTTCAATGAAGTTTATCTGTACATATAGAACTCAGAAAATTGAGCCCAAAGAACCGATTTATAGAGGTATCCTGAATTAGAAACAGCAAACTTAAGACTCTCTAAAGCACAGTTCAAGTTTCTTAAGCTCTATCACTGACTCAGGGCCTGTATGCATGCCACTCTGGAGCAATCACAGACATGCTGATGCTCAACAACTTGATTTGCTGCTGGCTTCCTGTTTTCCAATATTAACAGATTCCAGGGTCCAGGATCCAGGATCCAGAGTATGAGGACACCTTGCCATCATTCATCCTACCTTTTCCTGTTATGAGTAGCAAGACTCTGGCTGGCAGAGCCACCAACCATTTAGACTGTGGGCCTTGCTTTTATTTTTCTTTTCCCACTCTGTTGTGATCATGCTCTATTTTTTCAGGATGCCAATTTCCCTGTCAGCCTGAGGCTACACTAGGTACACACATGCTCACCTTTGCTGCCATCCTAGAGACAGCATCCATCTGCTACTTAAAAAAATGAGCTATGCTTGCAGTTCTTTTTCACTAATTCTGAATTTCAGCTGCTCATGTCCTCTAAGTACAATGTTATCAAAGGAAACAGAACTGTCCATACCACTAATACCTGACTGAGTTCCTTCCCTTACCCCAGCATGGCTATCTAGTTAATTTGTTCAAGGATGAACATTTAAAATACATTTTAAAAACATTTTAAGTCATTTTATTTCTTTATTCAAGAAATGTATTGGAAAAACAAAACAATTTTCTAATTGCAATGAAATTACTGTAAAATCATGCAACTATAATAGTATGTTAATTAAGCTAGTCTGGTAATTCCTACAATCTTTAATAATCTTATTTTTATAGAAAACCATGTTTCAGATTTCATACAGCCAAAATTATGAATGCCTTTGAAACATGCAGTTATAGATATGTATTAGATATAGATATTTTAACTTTCTAATATATGCACACACATATGCATTTGTCCTTATAGACAGAGGCTGAATAGGAACAAGGGAAAAAATTGGTAAAGTGCAAAGTGATGGAAAATGTTTTCCTTAATAATGTTATTATATTTATTTATACAACAAAAAGATGGCCAGGGTTAGAGGTATAGCTCAGTGATGGCTTGCTTGACTTGAATGTATGAGGCCCTGTATTTGATCCCCAGCACTTCAGAAAAGTCTATGCAGTAGATAACTGCAAAAAAAAAAAAAAATTAATTATCTCATCTCTGAAGGTAACCCTTTCCCGTACCATGATACATTTCTCTATGTCCTCATTGAATCTTATATATATATCTTAATGTGATAGTCATATTGTAACATAATGTATGATTATTTGTTTGTATGTCTATATTTCCAATTAACTATGATTTACTTAAAGGTGGGGATTGAGTCTCTGTACATTAGTTCAAGGACTAGCACAGTGCAATGGAACAGGCATTTAGTAAACTATTGATGAATGAAAAATAAATAGCTAGGTAAATTTCTTCATGGGGCACCACATTCAAGGAAGTAACTCATCTACATATTCAGCCACTGCTAGTTTGGACTTTGAATGCCCCCAAAGGCCTATGTACAAAGGATAAGTCTCCAAGGTAGAACCACTGGGAGGTGGGGTCTTATAGGAGGTCTTTAGCTCAGTGGGGGTATGCCCTTAAAGGGATTGAGGGACCCTGGCCTCTTCTCTTTCTTCCTCTGTCCCTGGGTTAGGAGGTGAGTAGTTTTTCTCTATCACATGCTTCCACTGTGATGTGCCGTGTTCCCATAGGCCCAAATCGAGAAGGTTAACCAATCATGGACCCGAAACTCCAAATTCATGTGCCAAAATAAATGTTTTCTCTTTGTAGGTGAATTATTTGGTATTTTGTTAAAATGACAACTAACTAACATAACCAGTTCTGATCAAGATACTAGGATGCCATCCACATCTTAAAATGTTGGTCAAAGCAGAAAATAAGTTCCTTTAAAATAGGAATATGCAAATAATTTATAAATGAGTCCAGAACAAGTGTGAACACAGGATCTTGGGGTTCGCTCCTTTGGCATATTCCCTGACTTCAGGCCTCAAACTTCTTTGGTTCCTCAAAATTTTGTTTTTGTTTTTATTACTTCGTTTTTCCTGATAAAATCATTTCTTCTCTCCAGGTTTTCAAAGTTCTTGAGATGAACATGTATAACTCTTATGATGCTAATGGAAGGATGACTGCTTAGTAGGAAATGGACTAGAACTCAGGCAGGTCATTCAGACTGGGATCTGTTTGCATGGCCACCTTATTTGGAGTAGATGAGAGGGAAATGTAGGCAAGTGGGAGTGGGGACTGAGGAAAGGACAAGTGGAAACGCCCCTGGTCAGTACAGGTGGAATATTACAAACAAAGCAATGGAGTTCAGTTAGGTCGGCATCCCTCAACCTGCTTGGTGACAAGAATCAACAATAGCCACTTGTTAACCATGGAGGTTTCTCTCAAATCAGAATTTCAAATCAGTCCCTTTAATATGTGGTCCCTGGCGATTCTGATAAGCAGGCAAGTTTAGAAAATATTGAATTTTTTCATTGTAATTTCCTGATACTGAGTTTAAAAAGCAAAGTCCACCAATTCTTATGCTACTCCCCTGAGTGCCTGTAGAGGTTTTTGTTCTTCTCTTTTTCTCTTTCTCCCTTATTCAGTCCCTCTCTACCCCCTCTTTGTTTCCCTTCCTTCTTCCAGCATAGTCATTAAATGTGAATATTTATGGTAGAAATACAACTACTCATCACTGAAGAGGGAATTAAAGGAAACAGAAAAGGTAGTTCTAGACTCTGCAGGTCATTACTGGATGCAATTTACAAGTTTACAAACTTCCATGGATGATTTGGGTAGATTACTAACTACCAAATGAGGCAGGTTTTATGTGTACGTATGCTTGTTTGCTTTTTAAACACTTATCAAATAAATTTGGATAATCAAGCTGAGTCATTTAATCCCTTGAAAAAGTCCCTAATCCCTCTTCCACTTGGGAATTTTGAATCTGGAAAGTTCAAGCGTAGTACATATGATGTGCTCTTTCTAAAATAATGACTTGCACAAAACCCAAAACTATTTTCACTCTGTGTGTTCAGGCAGCATCCGGGAAATCTGGGGCTTGAATTAGCTCTACTGCTGTTCAAACCCACCTCCTTCTCATTTTTAGATAGGTTCTTTTCTGATCCCAATCAGTCTTTTATTTTTTTTTAAGTTTTTTGATTGAAAATCAGTATGTTTTATTTTCCAGGTTGTGTTCATTGTAGTTGCAGCAGTGCTAATAAATGAATTTATGTCTCTACTGAAATGGATTAAGAAAAAATAAATATAACACTACAGATAGAGTTTTGAAGTGAGGAAGGATATTGAACTTGCTTGATGTGAGGCCTTCATATGTGCTTGCGTCCTTTCATTAATTCATGCTAGGATGGAGCCAAGCAGATACTTGTGTTTATTGAAGTTGATTGAAGAATGCCAAGGAAAACTGATTATCTTTGCGTGTGATCCAAAAAATAGGGTAATTGATCCTTATGTGGGTTACAATATACTTCTTTTTTCCTTCCAATATAGCTTATTGGTAAAAAGCAATAATTAAACATCTTGCTTTGTAAGTTTCTCCTAAAAATAATCTAGTTAACTTCTTGTGAAGCTTATGTCAGTCTCCCATATGTCTCTTCCTAATATGGAAAGTAATACATTTCAGAGAGAGCTTTCTTCGACTCAGTTTTACTATTAGTTAATTCTTCTACAATGTCCCATTTTCACTATCAGAAGTTGCTCATTTCTTGGTGGGAGCTGTGGTTTATCGTGGAGGGGAGTTCCTTTACGACTAGTAATACTTTGGAATCCCCAGGGATGGTCCATGACAAAAAGAGATTAGAATTCTGAAGTGACACCCTTCAAACCACAGCCAGTCTATCATCTGAGTCATAGTTATCAACCAGGTCAGTCCACACAGAAAAGGGGAAAATAAAGGAAGAAATCCTTTAAAAGTACAGTGTACCTAATAAAAAAACTTTCAGTCATGCTTTAGAATTTTGAAATCTAACTCATGGAAACATTTTATGCTTAAAATTACTGAGACCCGCATCAAGTATCCACCATAACTTTCCTTCACTACAGTAAGTGGTTTTGTTTTTATATATTTTGTTGAATACACATTCTTTAAGTTGGTTGTGAACATCTTCCCTTTTTTTTTTTTTGTTTTTTTGCTAAAGAGGTATTCCTAACATTCCACACATCACACTAATTAAGTTACTTTGAAGAGATGTCTATGTGTCCTGTGTAACATGGGTAATTGAATTTGTCTGAAAAAGCACAAGCCACCCAATCCTTTGTTAGAGGCGTCAATGTGACTGATAAGTCTGAATGGGCTTATAGAGCCAGCCACACACATTAACCATTGAAAGGGATCTGGAAGTGGACTCATGTATCCTAGCAATAAAAAGTGAGGGATAATCAAATTATTTTCTTTCATAAATAACAATGTGATTACTGTTCATGAGGCTCGCTGAGTGCTTTCAGATACTACTGAGCAGAGTCTTCTCTTCAGTATGCCCTGTGGCTTAGTCTTGGCTGACCCATAAGTTGCCTGAGCACGGTTGTGGCATCCATTTTTAGCTTTTGTCACCGCCACCTGTTGTAAACTTAGCTTTCATTATTTTGTGTTATCTTTGTCTCTCACAAGCAAAAGGACTTCACGAATAAGGAATATAGCACAATAAATAGAATTCATGTCTCGTGAGCCCTGGATTGATATGCCTATGTTGTGACTTTGAGCAATAGCACTCCCCTCCCCCTCTACCTCTCCTCATGTCTGAAGAGTGATAGAAGGACTTACCTTTTTACCCAAAGTTATAGTGCTGGGGTGTAGCTCGGTGTGGCATGTGTGAGGCCTGGGTTCATCCTTAGCACCCAAAATTTTTTAAAAAAGAAAAAGACTTTTAAAGAGTAGACTGGAAAATGTAATGCTAGTTCCCCAGACAACACCAGCACATAATAAATGAACAGATGTTAATGTCTTTCAGTGTAGAGTGGCCTATGAAGAGAAGGCAGCAAGAAGCCCTTCTAGGACTCAAATTGAAGTCCTGGTTCCCACACTTAATTCCACCTTGGGGTTCTCAGTTCCCTCATTTGTAAAATGGGCAGAATCTTCTGTAACCTACCTGAGTAGTTTAAAAATGATTTTTGTGAAACTATTGTCGAAGCACTGAGAGCCAGCCGCAGAGGCACAGGCCTATAATCCCAGTGGCTCGGGAAGCTGAGGCAGAAGGATTGCAAGTTCAAAGCCAGCCTCAGCAACTTAGTGAGGCCCGAAGCAAGTTGGTGAAACCCTGTCTCAAAATAAAAAGTGAAAAAGGGGCTGGGGACGTGGCTCTGTGGTGTGTGCCCCTGGGTTCAACCCCCCTCCCATGCCAAAAAAAAGAGTGCTAGATATTAAGGTGCATAAGGTGCTACTGATATGATTACAAGGTTTTTGGGAGGCAGGCACAGTGTTTTTTCAAATGGTTCCCATTTGCCAAAACTTGTTTCCCTTTTTTGCTTTTCCTGAATGACTCCACAGGCACTTGTTAGGAGCTGTCTTGCAGATGTTTTTTTCTTCTGTCACCTCAACTCTGTTCTAATCTCTTCAAGAGTGAGGACCCGATTTTAAGCATTGTGGGCTGCTTGCTCCAAGCTGGCAGGAAAGATGGGGGAGAACCTCCGAGGCACTGCACCAGGGTAAGAAGGGCCAGAGTTGTGAGAGGAGCAGAGGTGGTCTTCTCGGACAAGAGCAAACAAAAATGAGAACTTCGATGTCATAGAGAAATTCTGAGGTGAAGAGGAATATGGAGGGGCTTCCATGGACTTGCTCTGATCTTAGTGAAGAAGAAGGTCAATAAGATGAGAGAAAGAATGAAAGGGAGGTGGGGTCTTGAGAAAGTTTACATCCAAGTATGAAGTCAACTCCAACACATTCCATGCCTTTCCATTCCTGTGTAAGAAACAAAGTCCATGTCTTGTTAGGGTTTGAAAATCCCCATGCCTATCACAATAACTCTCTTTTTCTCTTTCTCTCTGTCTCACACACACAGTTTCTTGATTCTGATGTGAGTAGAAAATGATGTTATTTAGTCATTTTATTATTTATTTCTATGTAATAATAGAATACATAGTATAGGATAACTCTTATGATATCATAATAGTAACAGCATTTATTAGTATTTATATCATGTGTTCAGAACCTTATGTCTATTATTTCATTTAATATTGAGACAAGGTATACACTATAATTATGTCCATTTTAGAGATGAGAAGACTGAGGTTTGGAAAGAAGTTCTGCAACACTGTTACAGAACATAGAGTACTAAGTTAATGAAACTTCAAATAATTATAGGAGAGATCTCAGAGTCCAGCTGAGGCTAAACCAGGTGACTTTGAGAAGGAATGGAGCACAATCCCTATTTATCCTCACCATGTTCTGTAATTTGGGGTAGTTGGTTGAGTTACCTAGACTTAGAATACAATGGCTATGTGAATATCACCCGCTGTGTGCCCCACCTTGGGCCTGGCAGCTATGAGTCATGTAATAAAAAGGGAATGCATTTTTGAATGGATGTAAGAAGTCAAGACGTGTTCTTCAGCCTACTGAAGACAAATACTTGTCCTTGGCCTTGGCATACTTCGGATGCTTCAAACCATTGGTCGTGCTTCTTCCACCCTCTCCACCTAAATGACTTGGCTGCTGACCTGTGTGCTCTTAACTTCATTCAGGAAATACTGGTTAGGAGGGGCCCCTTGGAGGCTGGAGAACCCGACAACCCCTGCAGCCTGTATTTGCTCAGCCCAGTTATCTGCTGATTAATGGATCTAGGGGGAGATGAGGAGGCAGGAATGTTCACGGAACCCTGGGTGGAGCAGCTTGGGTATTCTTCAAATTACATTCACGTGGGCCACCTTTCCAAATGCACAGGGCAGGGCCAGTCTCTAAGCTCCAAAAGCAAAGCCGCTCCCCTCTTCCAAAGCCAAGTCTGCTCAGGGCAATGTCGAAGGGATTGCGCAATCATTCCAGGGTAGGGGAAAGGGGACAGGTGGATAGGAGTTAAATTGTTGAGATAAGAAGCAAGGATATGCCTTTATTTTAAAAACTTTGGGAAAGGAAGGATTTGGTAGCACATCAATTCAGCACTGACAATTTCTGCCTTCATTCTAAAAAAACCACTTGTGAAAATTGTGCTATTTTTTGATCTGGACCACAAAACATTCTCAAAAGAGAACAGATGTGATGATGAGAAGTTTTAAAACAATGTCACTGAAGGAATAATTAAAAAGGGTGACCTTGGTTGCCTGGGGGAGGAGAGGTTCCTACCCAAGTGCTGGCTCAGCCTAGCCTGCACCTGGGCCAGTTTGAAGAGACCCGGATTGACTTAGGATGCAGTTTGGATAAAAATGGAATCTTATTTTATGTTTGAGTACTGGGGATTGAATCCAGGGCCTCACGTATGCTAGGCAAGCGCGCTGCTACTGAGCCACACTCCTTGCCCTGGAGAGTGGAATTTTAAAAGTTGTCTTGGTTGATTCTAATGCATAATTGAGTCGATAACACGTTCAATATAAAATAAGAGGCTTCCTGTGGGAGAAAATCTTGATTTCTTCCAGAACCAGTGCTGGTGGTAGGAAGTGTTAGGAAGCAAGATGAGGACTTAAAAGAAAGGAAGGTTTAGAGCTTTGTGCTTCTGTGGGTAGAGAAGCTTGTGACACTGACAGGGACGAGGATAAGGTGGAACTGGAGATGGAGATGGCCAAGTAGTTCCAGAAGGACCAGATGCCTCCTGGAGCCCTTTCCCCTTTGCTCAGCAAATCTGTTTTCTCTCTCTTTCCTGTATTGGGTTTCCCCATAAGATTTCCTTTGAAGAAAGAAGTCTGCTCAAAAAAAGTTTTAAAACCACTTAACCAGTTGACCTTTATATCTGTCGCCAACTCTGAAATTCTGTAGTATTATGTCTTTGATGTTTTCTAAGAAACAGGCTATTGATTGATCCATTCTTCAAAAGTCTGAGGGGCAAAAGAAGGAGGACCTGAAAGCTTGGAAAGTGTGAGTAGCAAGGGGAAGAGCTTCTCTTTGCTGAGAGGCAGGAAAGGAGACCCTTTACCCACGCTAGATCTGGAACTGTTTAAAAAACCCCCTCCAAACGAAATGTCTCTGGGGAGGGCTCCAGGCATAGGTATTCTAGAGAGGTAGCAGAGCTGAGAGGTACTGGCTTAATGGGTGGGTAATAAGAAGTGGATTCTGTTTTTGTTTGTTTTTGTTTTGTTTTGCATATATTGAGGTTGAACATTTTAGACAACCACAAACCAGTGGTTCTTAAACTTCAGGTACATCAGAATCACCTGGAAGGCTTGTGGAGTTCCAGCCCGCTGAGCTGTTTTAGGCAGACTGTGATTGGGTCAACAATTTGCATCCTTAGCAAGTTCTAGGTGATGCTAATACTGATGATCGGAATCCCACCTTGAAAACTGCTGCTGTCAGAAAAGGAATTCACTCTGGATATCAAAAAGAACCTCCTAGCTGTAATGGATAGCAGGCACCCTGGATGTGATACAATAGGACGTTCCACCTCGTGGTCTTCCTTCTCCAAATGCGTTAACCCAGTCTCAGCACGAGAAAAACATCAGAAAAATGTCAGCTCAGGGTCATTGTACAACATTCCTCACCGTACATTTTCACAACCATGGAAATCATCAAAACTGAGGAAAGCCTAAGGAACTGTCACAGCTAAGGACAGGAGTCTAAGGAGACATGATATGGAATGGAATGCAGAAAAAAGACATCAGGGAACAACCAAGGAAGTAATGTATCAGTATGGGTTCATTGGCTGTGACCAATGTACCACACTGATGTAGTATGTTAATAGGGAACCTGGGTGTAGGACAGAGAAACTCCTGAACTACTGCTGCATTAATTACAGTAATTCTGTAAATCTAAAACTGTTCTAAGATAAAAGCAATTACTGACTTTCTTGATGCTGTTTATAAAGGAGTTGTCTTTTTTGGGGGGGAGGGGGGTGCTGGGGATTGAACCCAGGGCCTTAGTGCTTACAAGGCAAGCACTCTACCAACTGAGCTATCTCTCCAGCTCCCAGGAGTTGTCTTTTAAGAGCATCAAATAAAAGAATATCAAGTAATTATATTTTAGTTGCAACAAAACCTTATCAGGATAGAGGCAGATGAATTATATAACATGTCTTATCTCTTTTATTTATGTAATTGTGTGACTCTAAGGTGATTTTTAAGAGATTTTCTTAAAGATACATACACACATATGTAATACTTGAAGATACATAAATGTACACACACATAATATGCATAAATTCATGATACCACACACATATGTATTTCCATTCTTAGAGTTGATATGAAAGACAAAGTAGCAGACTCTTTTCAATTAATTATTGTGTGTGGGAATACAATCCTGGTTAAGAAAGGCAGCTATTGTAATTACTTAATATTGCTGAAAAAAATTTCAACCTTTTGATTGAATCTATCTGGAAACCATCACAAATGTGGTCATTCATATTCTCTCTCCTTTCTTCATTTTTGCCATCCCAAGAGAAACTGCTTAAGGTGACCTAGGTGAGAGTCAGAATCCTTTCTGTGCCTGGCCACTGTTCAGCTGCTGGTTTATGGTTGTGGAGACCTCATTCCATTGGCTTCAATTCTCCATATTTCCCTTTAGGATTTGATGTGTCCTTGGAGTCCTGTGTGCTTACAGGGTAGGAAGGGGTGAGAATACCCCCTGGACAGGTAAGTGTGTTAGTCAACCAGTGTTCCTATTATTCCCCAACTTGGCTTTAAGTCTCCTCAGTCCTTTTGGTGTTGGCCATTTAAGGTCCCTACCATGGCACCTGCATTCAAGATCATAAATAGCAAGCATAACTGGCAGGGGAGATGTAATTCAAGGACAGACTCAACCCCATGTATGGCTACAGTGGGTTGGTTTGGACTATTTAACTTTGTTTTGAAGGAAGTGACTTTATACCTTTGTAAGAGATAAGCAAGGAATTAGAAACATTCCTGGGCTGTTCTCAATGATTCTCTAAAGTGAAGCTTAGATACCAATCCATCTTCCATCCAGGCAGGGAAGCCCAGGGGATAAGACTGAAAGGTTTAATGTGAAACTCAAAAAATTTGAAGTAAAATTATCTCATCATCTGAATTCTTCCTAAATTAAGCAGTAGTAGTGAATAGTCAACTGAGCTTTAAATAGCTGTATTTAGTATGAAATCATTTCATACAGAAACAGAGAAGGTGAGTAAGTTCACACAGGTCAAAGGGAGTCAAGATTCTAATCATGTTCTAAACCATTAGGCTCTTCTGCCTCTCTTGGATTAGACACTGGAAGTCCTAATCTAGGCTAACCTGGCTAGTCCCAGTGACCTCCACAACTGTCCAAGGCCTGGAATAGGATATATCCCATCGCTTAGATGTACTTCTGTCCATTCTCCTTCCTACCCACTTACCGCCATGATCACGACCAGCAACTGGTAAATTTTGATTAAGCCTCTGTTCTGTGCCAGGCACTGTGGGCACAAAGATGAAAAAGAGTGTAATCCTGCCCTCCGGAACTCTGGGAGAGACTGATACCCAAACAGATGCACCAACAAAATTCCACATGGGCTCTAGTGAGGCCAAAAGAAAGAACTGTTGTAGCCCACCTGGCCTAAGAGAAGGATCAACAGTGGCAATGACTATCTTCCATTCTTATTTAGTTTTTCTCTTGTCATTTCCTGATTTCTCCAACTTATGACTGACAAATCTAAACGGCAGGGGCTTGAAGTTCTTTCTATGAGACAATCAGAAGCTCAGAAGGGAGGTACTCTTTCATTCAATAAATGATTCAGAGTTGCAGACTGGCTCTGTGTCAGCACAAACTTTGTCGCTCTCTCTCCCTGCACAGTTATCTCCTCTCTTCTTTCTTCCCATCTCCTGTGCTGCATCTTTGCTCAGGGAAACAGAGAGTTTCCCTGTCAGTATACTGCAGCAACAAACAGCTGTTGCCCAGGCCTCGTTGACGTGTTACCTTTGAAAATTCCCTTTTCCAGATGATGGATCATCATCTGGCCAACAAACAGCCTTGTTGCTATGGAGACCCGATGGGATCAGGTCCGTTTCTCACCTGCATCACTCCCGCTGTGGGTGCGACTCTTTTCTACGTCACGCGTGGCTGTCTTGTGGCGGGCTGCGGCCGGGCTCTTCCTGCGGGTAAAACCTAATCAAGTGATCAGTAGCAGATTATATCAAGACTTCTGTTTGATGCGTTACTGGTGACAGATGTGCTTCCAGGGTTAATAACGATCGGGTTGTTTGGGGGAAAGAAAACACTCGAGTCACCAGGTCTGGGATGAAAGGGTTTGTATTCACATAAACACAAACTTTGGTCTCTGCTTGTCATCCCAAACTGTTTTGTTTTTGAAGGCTGTCTTTCTGCTCCTCCTCTGATCTCGATTTCCTACATAACAACTTTCTTGGTTTGCATGCCCTTTGGCAAGTGCAGCCAGCACCATTTCCTGTTTCTAAACTTGTAGACAACCCTCCATCTGTCTCACAGTTGTCAGTGTTCACCAGATAACAGCCACACAGTGTTGCTGCCTTTTTTTTTTTTTCACTCTTTAGCTTAGGTTAAAAGGACCCTGGAAGTAAGCTGTTGATTTCTTTGATAGACCAGTTTTGATTAATCTGGATGAATTTCCACAAGACTCAAAATCTAAAAATGAAAGTAAGTAAACATATGTGCTTCTGTTCCTGAGGCTGAAAACTCAATGATGATAACACAAAACACACAACTTTAAAGCAAGAAGTGCTTTTTCCTGTGTGTTCAGGGAGAAGGGAGGACAGAGCCATGAAGGTCCCTGGTTCGGACTTCCACAATAAGAATCCATAAACGTGGCAGGAGGGGCAGTGGTCCGGAACCACAGGGGCTCCTGCACACTCTGTAGGTCAAAGACATTTGAATGGTCCTGACAGTTGGTGTATATGCTTGCAATGAAGTTGATCACTTCGTTGATCATTATTTCTGTAGTTCTAGAGATACCAAACTTACTCTCTTAAGATATTAGGGGTCTAAAACTATTCAAGTGTGTAATAACCATTTATAAAAGAAAAATATGCTGACCTATTTGGAGAGTACATTAAAGGGTATAGAAAGAAGCGAAAATCCTCTGTGGTGTCCCTGAGAGACTATTACCAACAACTGTGTGAAGTTATCTTCTGTGTGCTGTGTTTTTCAGTAAAGCTTACAATATACTATGTAGATAGTTGGGCATTTGCTTTTTCCTTTTGCTTAGTTTTATGTCATAACCACTTTCCATGTCATTACAAACTTTTCATAAATCATCTTATTGATGGTCATATGATGTTCATCTTATATAAAGCAAATACTATCTTTTTTCCATGAATACACCATATGGATCCCAGATTTCTTTCTCTTTTAAAGTCAGAAATATGTCTTTTAACTCATAAATATATAAAATTTTTGTGTTGATTAAGAAAACAAAAAGCAACATTGAATTAATAATACTAATAAATTTGTCTCATCTGCATAGACTAAGGTTCTTTGGAAAAGTTAACATCACTCATGTTTTGGGATGTCTCTATGATTCTCTTCCAGAAAATAAACACAAACACACACACACACACACACACACACACACACATGCACAATGCATAGCAACACACACATGCACACCCTGGAGCCTGACAGATCACAATCATGCAAGTGGGTCTCTTGTCCTCAGTCCAGCATGACTGCCATTGCCAGTAGTCCTGTTTGGGTAGTATTGGCATCAGTTGCCGCCAGTATTCTGCTCCCCACCACATACCATTTTACCACCCAGATCCTCAGTCTGCGAATGTCCTAGCCAGCCATTGATCCATTATTATTAGCCCTTGAAATTCCACCACTTAACAATAGCTCCCCCACCATTCTCTCTTTCCTCCTCGCTTTCACTCTCTCACTCCCTCACTCTTGCTTTTGCACGCGCTCTCTCTCTTACTCTCTCACTCACTCTTGCACGTGAGCTCTCTCTCTCTCTCTCTCTCTCACCCTCTCACTCTGCGGGCAGACACTCCGCCTGTTCACCTAATAAAATCTCTTGCGTGAGTTCCCTCGTCCGGAGTGGTTTCTGGGTGCTTCCAGGTAGCCCCTTCTTCTGATGGCAGGCCGCTCCCTCCTCTCTCCCAGGAAAGCAGTTCCACCCTGGTTCCCTCTAGGTCCAGCCATCATGAATAACAACTTGCATTCTTTGAAAACACAATGACCCTCTTGATCTAGGTTATTTCCCTGCCTCCCGCCTCCAGCTCTTTGCATGTGCTCTTCCCTTTTCCTAGAATATTCTTCTCTTCTACTGTCTCTTTCTTTGAGTAACATCACACATTCTCCATGTTTTAGTTTAAATATCACTTCCTCTGGTTACATCCCCTATGCTATTTACTCCTGTAGCAAAACCCATAATTACAGTGCTTGATTAAATGTTTATCTCCTCGCAAACTGTGGGTTCTGCAAGGAGAATGACCCTGTCTGGGTTTGGCTTTGGCCTCTTCCCCCTTCCCCTCCCTCTTCTCCTTCTCCTTCTGTAAATGATGATGAGATGAGCATCTTTCATGCTTGATTGTCTGTCCCCATTTTGGAAGTTTTAAGTTACTTTCTGATGACAAATTCTTGGAAGTAGAATTACTAGGCCAAAGAATATAAACATCTCAGAGTCTCTGGAGATTCCTTTCCAGAAAGACTTTTTGCTTCCAGCAGCACTGAATGAGATTTCCTGTTTCATTGTACTCCTATCAGCACTATTAGGAAAAGAAATTATTTTTTGCTAACTTGCTAGGAAGAAAAGTGCCTGGCTGCTGTTTCAAGTTTGCTTACTTCAGTAAGGGGAGGGACACTTGCCATCTACTTTTTATTCATTTATATTTTCACTATCATGAATTGTCTGTTGTTCCTTGTTCATCTTTATTCTGGAATTTTCATTTTTCTAATTGATTTTCTAAGTCCATATGTTAGAGGTGTAAGCGCAGGCGGGCTCGGCGGGCTCAATGGCGGGACCAAATGTAAACTCGGCGGGTCTCAGTGGGCACAGTTCACAGCTAAATAAAATGGGACAGAAAAGTGGCCGAAGCAAGCTTTATTGGAATTTGGCTCTCGGCCGAAATTCCCAGACCCCCGGGGTATAGGGACCCGGAGAAAATCGCACATGGCCCTGGCTGCCCAGGGTTTTTATAGACTAGGATGGGAGGGGGTCTTGTTGAGTGACAGGTGGGTGTGAAGGGTCAGTGGAACTTTCCATCCACCTTGCTGCGAACTTTCTGGTCACCTTTGACGGGCTGGTCTTTGTTCTAGCTACTCAGCTTTGCCCCCTACAGTCGCCTAATTTCCGACCTAACAAAAGGTATTAGGTTATTATCTATTTTTTGTGTTACAGACCCCCGCTCCATTCCCATTTTGATGTTTGTCTTTTAATCTTGTCATCTTCCTACTGTGGAGGAGTTTAACACTTTAATATCATCAGGTTGCCATCATTTCCCTTGGAATTTCTTACATGATGCTTAAACTTGAAGTGCTCTTCACCACCAGCAAGTAAAAGATGATTCAACCATTGTTTTCCTGTAATGTATGAAATTTGTTTCTTCGTCAGTGTTCCTGTGTACCTGCATGTGTGCATCATGGGCAAGTGTAGCCGGGTCTTGTCCATTGGGAGTTTAATTTATCTCTGGGAGGGAGGATTGTCTTTTGCCAAAAAGACCAATTGTCTCAAGTTGATTTGTACCATAAACTTTTTTTTCTCAATGATTTAAATCACTCTTATTCTTGGTTCAGTATGTTTTCCTGGAGTGAGTCTGACCCCCTTTCATCCTTGAGGTTGAAGAGAAAGACTCTAAAAAGGCAGGCTACCCCTTTTCTGCACTCATTCTTTTCCCCATGGGTTCTCCCTGCCTCTGCCCACTGGCGGTTTCCATTCAGCAGTAACTAAGCCCCACTGAGCCAGGATTCTGGGGTATCTAGGGAAAGCTGGAGACCTGAACCTCAGAGTAGCACAATGAGTTTGTGTGAAACCCACTGGGCTCATGCTAATTTAGCTGTGTTTCTAAATGTGGTTATCTGGAATTATCAGAGCATAGCTTTAGCCTGTCCTTGGACTTTTTAAAAACATAGCCTGTGAACAGATGACCACTAAAAAGGAAGTGCTATGGCAGAAGGCAGATTATCTGCAGTCATTCCTGGTGTTCAAGAGACCTGAGTTTCTATGGTGATCATTTCTTCTTTTACACAACATGGTACAGTTGTACAAGGGGGAATGCCACTCTTCACTAAGACAAGAGATGAAATGTTTCCCTTACAGGAAGCCACCAGCCACGTCCTCAGAAAGGCTGTGGGAGGAGACATCTCTAAATTAAATTAATTTGCTCTCTGCTTCTTTGTTGCCTTTTGACTCAGTTATACATTATCACAGATCTTGCAAGTTGGTCCTGGGAAAATTAGGGTCACAGAATTTGACCCTAATTTGTGAATATTAATTTGCTGCATTTTTCCATAAGTCAATATTGGCAACAGAAACAAGTGGTTGTTTTTATATTTCAAGATGTAAAACCAATTAGAGTAAGATAATTTTGCTGCTTCAGGATAGTATCATAATTTCTAAGTGCTACTGGATTTAAATGCAAGCATACCCTGCCCCTAAATGTGGATCTATGTTTTAAAAATGAATTAGTTCATGAAGGGAGAGGAAGGGGTATGGGGGTAGGAATCATAGTAGAGTGAAACAGACATTATTACCTCATGTACATGTATGACTGCATGAGCAATGTGATCCTACAATATGTATAACCAGAAAAATGAGAGATTATACTCCATTTATGTATGTTCTGTCAAAATGTATAAATGCATTCTATTGTCATGTACAACTAATTAGAACAAATAAAAAAAAATTTTAAAAATGAATTAGTTCACCCTTTATCCGGAACTCATAAGCAATGTTTTTCCTGTCACTCTTAGATAAATCTAATTAATATTCTTTCCATTGTTTTTTTTTAACCAACTACCATTTCTTTCTCTGAGTGTATGTTGGGGGGGGGGTTGTAAGTATTTTAAATGTGCTTAGGTGTTGCAAGAAATAGCAAGTAACAGAAAGACCTTAATGATACCAGTTTTAACAATAAAGAACTTGCTGCCAGTTCTCCTTCTTCTCCATTTGACTTCCCCAGCTCTGCTTTTCCTTTTCCCCATATTCTCTAACAACTATTATTTTACTTGTTGTATTTATTGTCTCTGATCTGTCTCTTTTTCCATGAGGATGGAGAATTTTGTCTGTTTGATGCATTAATGAAGTCCAAGGCCCTAGCCATGACTGGCACAGGGCATTTGATCAATATTTTTTGAACTCATTTTAATCAATTCCCATCTCTGAGAAGTGCAGGTTCCTGGTGAGTTGGGGTTCTTTGGCTTAATGGTGCCATCTAGGACCTTACTCTTGTCTCTCCATTTTGTGTTTCTTGGTGATGACTCAATCTTCAGTCAGGATCCTCCTGTGATTCTCAGGTGCCTCTTCCTGCTCAGGGTTATGGTCAAATATGGCAGGAGGGATGGAGACTTTATCTCGCATTCCAAGCACAACTCCTGAGACTCACTCTAAAGGAAGGGACTCAGGTCACCATGGCCTGGGGCAGGGATGACATGTGCTGATGGCTTCACTCAGGGCATGTGCTCCCTTCTCAGCACTGGGGCGGAACTGACCTTCAGGTATCCTGCGGATCCCCAAACAGGAGAGAGGGAAGTGAAGAATGCCTGTCCACTCCTCTCAACAAGAAGCAAGAACAGGTTCATCAATGAGGGTTTAATATGAGAGGCAAACAGAATTTGGGAAATCCCCTCTCCAGTCTATCTAGTTGATGTGACTAGAGCTGAGGTTAGACTCTGCTTGTGCGGTTAGGCTGAGTTAGTATTCTTACTTCAGTGGCAAATTTGAGATTTCCTAAGAGTTGCAGGAATCTTCTAAAAGGATTCTGGAGAGCCAACAAATAAAATACTGTTTTTAAGAATAAAGAAAGTGTTGCCTCTTCACATTTTCTGTCGATAGAACTTACTAGTGTTTTGAGAAACACAAAATCTCTTCAACCCTCTTTATTCTTATTCTGTACCAAATGCATCAGACAGTGGTGCTTCTTCACTGGCGGGTCTCATAGTCCAAGTTAGGCAGCTACAAAAAGAGGCTTGGAGTTATAACCAGTGGTTCTGAACCAAAACTCCTCCTGCCAGGGGAGAAGTCATTGCCTTCTGGACCTAGTTAGCACAGCAAACTGGTCCTCTCTTGCCCTCTGCAAATGAATGTGTGAATGTAGGATTCACACAAGAATCCTGTACAGTTCTATAACACTGTAGACAGGTTGTTCTAGATAAGTGCAGGAAAACAGTGCAGTTTCCTAAGTTAAATGTCAAGTCAGCAGGTGCGCTGGAAATGTAGTTCAGTCTCCGGGGTCCTAGTCCTTGTTCTTATTCACAATATAAAGGAAGCAATCTCATTTTCCAGTTCCTCAGTTATTAAAGTAATGTAAGAGATAATTATTTTCATCACCACAGCTGGCTCTTCATTGTCCTTTGGAGCAGTATTAATCAGCAGTGCATTCTCTGACAACAAAGTGTGAGAACTTACCCAGGCATGGTCTAGGACCACCTACTCTGCCAACTCCATCCTATTCTGAATTCCCCCCTTTCCTTTTGCTTCAACCACGCTGACATTTAAATTAGTGAAATAATCCAAAGTCTTTCCTTCCTTAAGATCTGAGACAACCCAAGCTCATATTCTGCCTGAACCACTTACTAGTTGTGTGATGGGGGCAAGGTTGAGCTTCATGTTATGTGTGTTAGTCGGGATGAACAGTAGTTCCTACTTCATAGGATTGGGTTAGGATTAAAGGATATAATATCTATCAAGTTCTTAGAAAGTTTCTGGCTCATATTAGCTCCTCCTCCTTTTCTGCAACCTGCAACCCCTCATCTCTTCCTTCTTCTATTCATCCTAACTGACTTTCTTCTAGCTGGGCTTTCAATGTCTTAGCTTTTATAACTGTATTTCCATTTCAGATTCCTCTTGTGACCATCTTATCTAAAGGGGCTCTTCTGTCATTTTCTCTCACACCTCTCTCATTTCCTTCACAGCACATAGCTGAGTCTGTAGTTATATATCTATTTGCTTTTATTTCCTTAGTATCTTTCTCCATTGCTAGACTGAAGACGCCATGACATAGTGACCTGGTCAGTTTTGTTCATCACTGTACATGCCGCACAGAGCAGACCATCTGGAAATACTTAGAAATGGAATCCTGAGGCTTCTGAGTTGTCAGTGGACTACAAAGGGAAACTGCAATTCTGAATCACAAACTGGAGGGAACTGGTCCTGGGTCTCCTCACAAGGGTTGAGTATAGGGTGAAGGGAAGGAAGCCTTCCTCTGACCTACAAGAGAATTTCGTGGAATTTGGACAGCTCTGGATTCCCAGGGCCTCTGCTGAAGCAAGTGAACAGGGTGTGAAGCAGGGCACAGTGATAGGGAGCAAAAGGCTGAAGAGCACCAGGGATTAGCTTGAGGGAGGGATATTACTTGGCAGCACCCAGAAGGCACCTTCTAGGGAACTCCAGAAATACGTGAAACACCTTACAAATTGAAGAGCACAACCCCAGGATATGGAAAGAACCAGGGAAACTTGAATTGAGACTGTTCCTGTTATTTGTACAGTCTGGTAAGGTCAGGGGAAACTTGAATTACAGCATGCATATTATTGTGGCCTGGTCTCATCCCTGTAGAGAGTTCAGATGGAGAAATACTCAGCAAAGGTTCATAAGCAGCCATTGATGGGCTGTGACAGGAAGGGAAGATAAAGCACTGTTGTCAATAATCCCACATCACTACTGCGTGGCCTCCGAAGTGGACTGGGGACCTTTGACTGTGGGAGTCTTGGGTGGGGAGAATGGGTCATCTTTTATCACAAAAACTTTTACAAAAATCACAATCTAGTATGAAGCAGTAGCAAAGGATGTTCGATGCATTTATGTCATATTACCTGGACAGCTGGGCAAGGAGCACTCTGGGAAACATCACGGTAAATTGGGAAATTCTGAAGATACAGAAGGAAACACCAGCTCCAACTCAGTCTCTCTCCCCTCATGTGCTCACAACATACATCACTTCTGTCACCTCAGAGGTGTGGGGATTTCCTCTCTGAAGCCAGCCAGCAAGTCTGCAGCAGTAGGACTTTTAATTCAATTCCATTCTGGTACTAACTACCTGTTGTTAGTGTCAGATCCCACAGGTTGAGGGCTCTCTCCTGAAACCCGCTTCCCTGATTGCCACCTTCAGATGCCAATTGAAAGCCCCAGGTGACTTTTACCTGTGTCTCTGACAGAATGTCTATTACTTGGGACTCTTGCAAGTGCCTCCTTGGGTTGGATTGACTTAACTGAGCAGCTTAGGGAACTCAGGGAACGTTTATTATTGGTTTACTGTAAAGGATATTACAAAGGATACAATAAACAGTTTTACATAGGGTCACGCATGGAAGAGCTTCTGTGCCCTTCAGGAGGTGGCACCTCCAGGAACCTGCCTTACTTAGCTTCCAGAAGCTCTTTGGACCTTGTCCTTTTGAGTTTTTATGGATCTCATTGTATATCTAATGCTAATAGACTGGGTGAGGAAGCCCAAGGAGGCCTCTGAGAAAAGCATTCCTCCCTCCAGGGCATGTGGCAGGACCCTCTGGAATGAGGAGGGTCTTATGGCCTATCACCAGACAAGGGTAGTCAAAGAATTTCTTTATGACCACAGAAGCAGAGAAGTAGGGTTTCTATGATCCACCTGGGGGAAGACAAATTCTTGTTTTTGTCTGCCTTGAGGAGGAAGTTATAAGCTAGGAACTGTTGATGAAAACTAAAATATACCATAATATCACAAAAATGATTTACACCAATACTTCCAATGGAGATGGCATTACCTTGAAAGTCAGAAGTCACATCTGCATCCTTGTCACCTCTTAATAATTTTCTTTCAAAAACTAATAACAGGAGTGTGTAAAGTAAATTGCAAATGACCTGCTCCCACTGTCGTGCCAATCCTGTTTCTTAGGGGAAACTACATTAAAATAATAAAAGATGATGAGATAAAATGCAAAATTGAAACATGGATATGCTGCGGTCATGAGAAGGTGGTAAGGCAATCCCTATATCCAAGAAAGGTGTTCATGACGTAATCCCTTTAAAATAATGGGAGGAGGCCTGAGTGTGTCTACACAGGTGTATGCAGAAGAAGTGAAAGAAAGCTCCCAGGCCTCTTTTAGTAATAATGTGGGCATCCTACTCCTTTGAGTTTGGACTAGGTAGTTCTTAAAGCCCTTCTATCTCTCACATGTTTTATGTCTAAGGTTCTCAAACTCCTCTGGATGATGGCTGGTTGAGATTGATTTTTATGCCAGATTTTATAAAAGGATTATTTAGAAGCAAGTCAGAAAAAGAAGAGTGGTTAAAAGCAAATGAGAAAATGCAGCTAAAAATGAATATATATTTTCTCTCTCTCTCTCTTTTTTTTTCCTGGTACGGAGGATTTGATCCAGGGCTTCACACATTCTACGCAACTGCTCTACCACTGAGCAACATTTCAGGCACTTCTTTGTTCTGTTTTTGTTTTTAAGATAGGGTTTGCTAAATAGCTGAGGCTATCCTTGAAGTAGCAATACTTTTGCCTCAGCCTCTTGAATAGTTGAGATTACAGGCACATGCCATCATGCCCATCTAAACATGTATTTTCTGAAAATATCAAGAAAGGGCAGAAATGAGCTAGGGTGAACTACTGTACTTCATTATCTTTCAAGCACAGAGATGAAGTGGTGCTTTAACTAGGAGCAGACAACATAGATGCTTGATCTGAAAGAGTCTTTTAATATTGAGAAACTGGCATTTTCTCTAATGAATGAAGGTGCTAACGCAACTCAAACCTTTGCACCATAGTCCTTGCGACTATCATCAGCTGATTTCATAAGAGAACATGGCCAAACCTGCCTGTCTTGGCTGCAGATCCCTCCAGGAAAATCCAGGTTGCTGCTGCTGTCTTGCAGGTGACTCAGGATGTGGAATTGGAATTCTGCCTTCGAGTCAGGATAGAATTTTACCTTTTGCCTAGTTAGTGGCTTAGTCCCTGGAGCTAGTTCTCTAAAGGCACACATAAGTACTGAGGTACAAAATTTTCTAAAGAATGTGTTATCTTGGAAAGGTGGTCTCATCGTAACTGAAAGATTCACTGTCATTTTACCTGATGATTCCACTTTAAGTTCAGTTGATGTGGTTATTCATTTCCTTCCTGACAATGGTAGACTCAGCCCTAGAGAATGACCACCATGTTTCAATCTGTAATTCAGAAACAATTTAGGAATCCAAACCCTATGACAGTGTCTTCCTAAATGAAAGCCAGTGGGGGATCTTAGAACAATTCATTCTAAATAATTGGTACATTGTTTTTTTATTAAGCTTCTTCTTAATAAAACCTTTGAACTTTTCAATTTAATTAAATAAGCACTAGATCCCCACTCAACTTTTAACTTTTTTTGAAAATTTTTTAACTCTTATGAAAGGAACATTTGGAGAGTGTCCATACATCACAAGCCTCTGTGAAAAAGAATACAAAATACTGAAAACTTTATGTGTAAAGACACAAGGGCAGATCAAAATTTCTCCAAAACAGGATGCCAAGAATAACTTGCATGAATATTGTAAAGATAAAACCCTGACCTATACACATTCTTTCATATGTGGTGATTAAAGGTGCTAAACTGAAATGTTAAAGTCTACATCTATTTCTCTACCATAAATCTGTCATATCATCCATCCAAAAAATCTGGGATAAAGAAAAAGTTACATTGACATGATGTTATAGAGTTAATAGGTATCCATATCCTATCTAGAATCCTAAATGATCTGTAATGATCATTGACTTTGAATTATTATTTCTACTTTCAGCCAAATTTGTATCCAGATGACTTTATTAACATATCAAGCGGAAGTGTATTGAGTCTGCCTATGCGAGGCACCCTGATCTTCAGTCCTGAGGCAAACATGGCAAATTATTCCCCATGACTAGTTTTCCTCTATCCTTGGTAATGGGCTTTGACTAGGTCCACCTATGCACAGTACTGAATTTCAGCCTCCCTTTCAGCTAGGTGTGTCCAGGTGGTGTCTGACTAATAGCATACAAGAGAAGTGTCATGTGGGTGGTGCTTCTAGGAACTTTCCTCTACAGACCAATGGCCTATACCCAAGGCCCTTTACTCCTCCCATTTTCCTCTCTGTCACTACTGCAATGTTGGGCCAGTGGTGGGCGCTCCCTCTTGGACCAGAACTTTAGGAGACCAGAAGAGAAAGGTACACAGAGCCAGGGACCCTACAACTTTGAGAAGCACAGTTTCCTCACCAGACCCAGGTTCCTATCTCCAAATTTTGACATAAGAAAAACAGATTTTTTTTTTTTTTTTTCATTTTTAAACCAGTATTAATTGGTAGCCTGTTCCTGCCACTCACTGCCCATTCCTTTCATGGCCACTAGTCTGATTTTCTTTAACAAAAAGCCTGACACATACTTTTCTGAGGTCAGTATCAGGCTGTCTGATCTGATGCATGGTTCAGCAAATGAACAAGATATTGTAATCTCAAATCAAGATCATTACTGAAAAACTTTCAGACTGGAACCTTGCCACCTGTCTATATTACACATATATCAGTAGTTGAAGTGGTGTGGTGTTCGCTTTAGGATGGTTATAGGTAATTTAATCATCAATTTAATCATCAGTGATACTGAACTAAGTGGGATGTGGATGGAGCATTTTAATGTGAGAGGCTCACAAATCTTTGTCAGGTACAGTGTGCTGGAGGGGGTTAGTGAGCCTCCCTACTTTAGGTCTCAAGGGGTTTCAGGGGGCTTCAGTTTCTGCGTCCTGGTTCCCATCCCAATCCTACTCCCTATCAGGATCTGTAAATGAAGGCATACTTTATTATCTTGTTATCTCACCTGCTTTTTCTTTCCCAAATCATTTTCATACCAGTTATCTTGGGAGAAGGAAACATAAAAAATGAAAGAATATTCTGGCACTGCTATTGAGTCATATCTCTGGATGAATTGGAGGTGAAGACAAGTTAACTGTACCACTGATCTAATTGGGAAAAAATACCTTCAATTTATATTTGCAGAATACATCACAATAACACTGTTGGCTTTCTAAAAAAGAACCCAATGAGAGAGGTTAGTGTTACCTGCCTCCTTATCCTCCTTTTAATGAGAAGGATTTTAAATCCCTAAGTAGCTAAATAATATACAATGCACTTGTGGAAGGCAGAAGTGGTCTCAGACTCCTTCCACTTCCTATAGGTTTCTGAACTTCCCCATGATTTTGCTCCAGCGACTTCACCAATCCTTATTTGTATTTCAAACCCATCCTATCTACTCTCCTTGCTCCTTTCCTGTGATTTTGAAATTCTCTTAAGCTCCTTGCATCATTTTGGAATCCCAGAATGAGCAAGTCGGGTCATTACCATCTGTCTTATAGAAGTCACCCCCGAAATGTGGATTGGAGGAAGGATCCCTTGACAAAAGGGATTGCCCGGGTAGATGACTCATTGCCTACAGAAATGGACTTTTTAAAAATGTCATTTTCTTTCTGGAATGTAGGAAACTGATTTTCCTGTCTTTTGAAGAGTCATCACAGAGGCAGAAGTTGGGGGTGGGGAAGCTTTTAGCTATGAGATTTCAAATGAGCAGGGAAGAAAAGTAAGAGGGAGGTCTGACAGCTCAGGTCTATCCTCTCTCCTGGTCACCTTGGCTGCAGAAGCAGCCTCACTAACGTGCAGCAGTGACATGACTCAGGGTCAGCCGACAGAGCAGGAAGTCACCTCCAACTGCACCGACAGACGGGAAAGTCCAGAGTAGATTGAATGTACTTTTTAAGAAAAGGAAATAAAGAAGACACTTTGTAGCTGATGGTCTGTGTCACAAGGCTAGAATCCCCAGTTACTCTTGATAGTTCTGTGCAGGGTACTAGTTTGGGAAGACACTGATCTATCAAGTAATTACTGTACCACTCACGAGGTATTCAGTAGGTTTCAGTCATTAAATAAAGAAAAGCACCTTCGGTTGGAGGAAGAAAATGACACAATCTTCACAGAGCTGGGTTAAATAATGAATTAATCTCCGGGGTCTTGGATGATCATAAGCAAAACTAAGAACCAAACATCCTCCCTTCTCTACGTGGCTGCCTGCTTTTGGGTGTCCTTTTGTTCCCAGGATACAGGGATTTCATGGGACCCTTTCTTTTACCAGAGGAAACAGAACTGTCAATCAACAAATCTGAGAATCTATGAGTACCTATGGGGGTGCAAGGGACATTGAAAGGTAAACAGCAGTGGAAAGTAGTTTCAAGGGTGAGCAGGATAGGTTACCAAATAGCGATGTCAAGAGGACAAGCTGTGGGCTTTTAGAGGAAGGTGAGGTCACCGTGATAGGTGTGTCTGGAAGTTTGTGCACAAACACTGGATCTAGAACAGCACTACATCTTAAAGAGAAAGTCTACAGAGAAGTAGCAAGGATCAAATCAGTTATTTCATAAATGACAATAGCCAAGCAGATATTTGAGGGGGATGTTGGTGCATCTCCAAGACTCTGAAGGTCTGGGTTAGTCCTGGTTGAGAAAGACTGTTGGAACAAAGAAGTCTATTTCCTCATCTGTGGAATGGGTACAATAAATGCCCTCATTGTCATCCAGATTAAACAGTAATGTGAATAAAAGTATAAATTGCAACTCACATGGTAAACTTAAGTTGTTGTTAATGGACAGGTGCAGTGGCACACACCTATAATCCCAGTGACTTGGGAGGCTGAGGCAGGAGGGCTGTAAGTTCAAGGTCATCCTTGAAGGTGAGACCCTGTGTCAAAGTAAAAAATAAAAAGAGCTTAGGTGGTAGCTCAGCAGTAAGAGTCCCTGGGTTCAACCCCAGGGCCAAGAAAAACAAAGTTATTATTAAAGGTAATGGTAATATATTATCATTTTAGGAGAATAATTTTGCCACTAAATAATAATTTTTCCACTAAAGTGGAAATTTAAATATCCATAGATAGGTTGTGAAGAAGAGTTGGCAGTGAGGTGCTAACTGTAAGAATCGAATTGCAACATGCAGGTGACCAGTGTGGTGTGATCTTGGTCTGGGTCTTGGAGAAGCAGCATGAAGACAGGAGGGCATTTGTTCTGAAATATTATAACTGATACAGATATAATCTTTCTGAGACTCTTTTTGTTTTCCTTAGCATGAGAATAGTGAGCTTAAATGTTCTAAATGAACACTCTCTCTTTAATATGGACTAATCCAGCTCATACAGTACAAGGTACACTGTAAGAACCCAGTGTATGTTGAATGAGCAACTTTTCTAGATTGAAGATGCAATCTGATAATCTTTGCTTCTAATTTGGGGTATGGGAAGCCTTTTTTTTTTTTTTTTTTTTCTTTTTTACATGGAGAAAAATTAGAGAAATAATTAAAAGTATCTGTAGCAGGATTCATTTAAAATGAGATGTGTATAAGTAAAACAAAGACAAATGGGGTATTTTTTTTTTTTTTTGTCATTTTCCTTTACTGAGCTTATGTTGCCTGGAGCCCCTGTTGGCATTGACGAAGGGTCTTTTCCTGGACAGCTTTTGTTTAGTCTAGGATGAAAAGTTTCTTGGGGGATAATATTCAGTTCAGTCAAATTTCAAGCCCTCTGTGGGGCAGTTTCTCACCTCTCAAGAGTTCCCCCTATCCTCTTGCCTTGCATTGGAAGATTGCCGAGCAGAAGGAGGAGGCCCAGGTTGCCCTCACAGGGTCTGGGCTTGGGTTGAGGAGCCCACTCCCTGGGCTCTGCTGCTTATAGTGGAGTACTTAGACCTGTGCACCTCAGATACTGTTCTTGGGTCCCCTGTTGATATCAGGGGCCTATCACACCCCATTTACAGGCCACTTCTGTCAGATGGTCCACTTAGTACCTGAATCCTTCTTCCTCCCCCATGACTCCTCTTGCCAGCTTAGTACAGCACTGCAGCGTGAGGGGCTTGGGTCTGTCCCAGGCTTGTTCTCCAGTTTGAGGTGTCTGGTGGTCTGCAAGAGGCTGTCTGGTGTCCTGGCTTACACTTTGTTCATGGATTCTTCCCCAAACCTCTCTGACTGCCTGGTGAGGTCCGGACCTGGCCCTTTTCCCTCCTCTCATTCAACTCCCTTCTGCAGTTGCACCCTGGTGAAGTGGCCCTCTGTGGGTTAACAACTGCTCATCTCTCCTTCTGCCCTGTGACCTGTCCTCCAACACCTGCTCAGCGGAGCACACATTTCATTTTCAACCTTTTTTCCCTGTAATACCAAAATTCAGCTTCGGCAAAGCAGAGGTAATTGTTTCCAAACTTGTCTAACTATAATCTTTTAAGGACCATTTTTACAAAGAAATGGCTCTCATTCTCACCAAATTCTGTCCATTGGCCCAACAGGTAGAAACGTGTAGGAAGGGGGAAAGAGATCACTAAACATAAAAGGATATTGATGATATGGCTCAAGAATCCTATTCCAAATGTCAGGTGTGACGCTACTGTGAGGCGAATGACGGTGACATCAATTCCCTGGTTGGGAGGGGCTTGAGCATACATTCTACAACTTCACTGTTACCAGGTTATGAATCATTTGCAAATTATGTGCTCAGCAGCTACTTAATTCCAAACATGGGAAAAGTTATGACCATGTTTTTACATGTTGTTAAACATGCTTCAGGGAAACCACCCTGTATAAAGGTTAATGGGACAGAGATAGAGGCAGAATTTTAGGGGCCTCAGACAGTGAAAGACCCTGGAAAAAGAGTGAGGTAGTGCCTTGTAAGAGCAGGGTGCCATAATTTGAAGCCAAAGGTGGTCACCCTAGGAACCAGAGAAAAGGTTCCTTCTACCTGTAAAGACCAGAGCAGATAAGGGGCAGTGGCTGGGGGGACACGTGGAAGTCTGCAGTCAAAGAGATCTGGATGTCTATCCCTGCAGGAAAGACCAGAGGAGGAGAGAGGGATCTGCCCTACCTTGGTTTAGTGTCAACCTTACCTATGATGAATCGGAGGATTTTGTGGGCAACCAGTCTAGTTCAGAAGAGTACTTTTTGCTGACATTATGCTCCTACTATTTTGCTTTTACCATCTCTGGCTTTTGTTTTTTACTAGTTTTCTTTTTCTAGATACTTACAACCTCTGGTGAATATTCATGGAGATTTGAATAGAGACTTGGAAACCTGGCAGGTTAGTTAGGATTGAATGATGGTGGATATTGTTATTCTTTCCACCTGGATGACTGAGTATAAGAAATTTTAATGAAATTTCACCTCTGCGACGAGATCTATCTGCTCTCCTGTCCAGAAGCAGCAGCGCTTCCGCAGCCCCGGGGGCAGCGTTTGCTGACTTCCCAACAGCCCTCTGCTTCTGGCCAGGACAAATAATCCTATTCTGCCGGACCGAACCAGATGTTCCACTTAAGTTAGCTTGCACACAGTGAGTTAGTATGAAGGAAGACATTCTTAAGGTTTAGGATTTGAAAGTGGCATTTAATTACAAGGAATGAATCCAATATCATAATCACTGGTCACTGTCTATTTCAACTTCAATTTAAAGTAGTTAGAATGAATTTAAAATTTAGTTTTTTGATCACATAACCCCCATTTTAACCTTTTTTTCCCCACTCCTATTTATTTATTTATTTATTGAGACAAGGCTGGTCTTGAACTCCTAGGCTCAATCAGCCTCCTGAGTAGCTAGCACTATAGGCATGCACCACCACGTGCCTATACACTAGTTATATTTCTCAGTGCTCAGTAACCACATGTGGCACCTTATTGTATTGGCACACAATACTGGGCAGTGTGGGTACAGGACATTATAATCATATCAGGGAATCCTATAGGACAGTACTAGTACAGACTTGTGCAATCGTACTGCTAGAAGAGAACTAGGTTCAAGACTCTCTGTTTTTGTTTCTGCTTTTTAGTGAAATAGTTGAGGGGTGAGATGGAACTAAAGAAGTCATCTTTCCCAGTTGCTCCATTTGATCCAGTTTGAATGACTTTGGGTGGCATTGCAGATTTGGAAACTGAAAAGGAAACCTGGAGAAATTAGTTACATATGAACACTAGCAGTCATGAGCTGGCTTTTCATATGCTTGGCCAAGGCCATTCCCTTGCCACAGCAGGCAACCAGAAACTTCTAGAGCCAGTTGGGTCTGACAGCCAGTCCCCCCTGCATTGTTGTACCTTTCACTATCTGTGTGTGTGGGGGGGGGAAGGTTGTTTGACCTCTCTGGTGGGGTGGTAGCATCTCTCAAGAGAAGGTGATGATGCCCATTTTTATGCATTTTGAGGTAGAATATATAATATATATATGGAGGGAAGCTGTGAGGAGCCACACATGCTTGTTATGTAATTGAAAGTCAATAAAAAGTTTCCCATTAAGTTTATTTTACTAAAAAAATTAATGTGAACATACTAGATTTTTTGAAAACTTCTCTTACAGCTTTTGTTATACAAATATCAGACCATGAACATTTTAAAAAATATGGGTAAATACTTATTAGACCCTTGACATGGAAAAAGAGTTTTTTTTTTTTTTTTTTTTTAGTTTAAAGGCAATGGAAAATAGACAAAACCTAGATATTTTAATGTAATATTTTAAGCTTCTTTATGGCAAACGAATAATACAAATCAAATTAAAAGGCAAAAAGACCAAGGAATAAATTTTCTTTTAAAAAAATTTATATTTTTAATTGACATTAAGGGGAATATATTTTGAACTAAAATGATAAGCCATATGTTATTACTTAATTTTAAAAAGCTGGAAGTTCTGAAAAATATGCTAAAACCCTCAATGTAAAGAAATGAATAGAGGATATAACATTGCATAGAAATAGAAATGAAACTTGTTAAGAAAAAAGTGTTCAATATTAGAAGTTTAAAATATGCAAATTAAAATAACAGAAGTTTTTTTTTTTTTTTTTGCCTATTAGTGTGGTTGGGAAGACTTGTGTTATTACATTTTTAAGGAAAGGGTGTGCATTTCTAATATTTCATGTGTACACACAAACACAAACTATAAAGAAATATAGTTTGTATCATATTTATAGTGTATTTCTAAGAGGTAAAATCACATATGTTCTATGACTACCAAGATCTACCTCTCCATTTTACTATTGATAGGTATCTAGGTTGTTTTTGGTTTAGAGCTTATAAGCAATGCTGTTGTGAACATCTTTGTGCAGCTCCTCTCATTCACAAGTGCACACACTTCTTTAGGGTTTGAACCTAGAAGCAGAGGCTGTGTCCTGTGGTACATGTATGTTCAGTGACTTTAATGCTAATGCCAAACATTTTCCCAAAGTGTTCCTATGGTTTATATTCACCAGCAGCTCGGGAGAGTTCCCACTGTGGTACATTTTAACCAACACTTGGTAGCATCAGTCATCGCTATTCCAACCTGTTGGGTGGTTGGTACTGGTGTCTCAGGAAGGTTAGCTGCATTTCCCTGTTAACTAATGAGCCTGAGTACCTTTTCGTGTGTTGACTGGCTTTTTGTGGGTGACTTTTTAAGTCTTTTATCCATTTTAACAGGTGTTACTTTTATAAACAAAAAAATTAAACAAACAAAAAGAATTGATCACTTTCTGCCCTGGACTTAGTCTACTCCACACAGGCCATTTGACTGAGTGGTGACAGACTTCTTAAACAGATGTTCAAGAAGGGCCCCAAGCTTAAGCAGAAATTGCTTTAGCTGTTCATTTCTGGAGTTGTTTACCATTTTATCCAGTGCTGATTGTTATTTATGTACATATCTTACATCTTCTATTAGATGATCCACTCTCAAATGGTGAGAGCTTTCCTGTCTTAATTTTTATATTCCTTATTATACTTGGCATTGTCCACTGCACATGATAAATAATATGTATATATTTTTTGATGAGTTCTAATGGGTGGCCTTGAAGAATATGTAGTACTTTAAGCAATGGTATGCAAATTCAAATAGTCTAATCTATACTCTCATTTCAAAGGTGACCAGATGGAGGTCTGGAGACCCATGCCATGAGTGACAGGCCAAGCCAGATCCCTTGATACTTCATCTCCTCCCCTTTCCTTATAACATGCTACCTTCTATGAGATGAGAAGATCAATAATGAATGATAGGCATAGTCACCCCCAGATTAACACCATGGAATCTCTTCTTACTGAATATTTTTTGAAATCAAAAGAATAAATTGACTTAGGAGAGGCACTGGAACTGCACTTGCACCAAAAGATGGTATCAATGGTCATGCACAGCCTTTGTCACTGGGTTTTTCTCTAGGATGAGGTTTGGTTGCAAAGATGTCTTAGGCTCTTAGGAGAAATGTGACTCCCCCGAAGGAGAAGAAGGAGGAGGAGGAGGAGGAGGAAGAGAAGGAGAAGAAATGTGTCATTGTGACCAAGACATAAGCACAGGCAACAAATTGAAAGTGGTGAGAAATGGCAATATTTCAGGGTAAATTGGAAGAATTTTTGGACAGTGGGAAAGAGTCTAAAAGACCAGGAGTGAACCATGCAGCCTATGAAAAGTGATAAATTCCTATACTCTTCAATAATCAGTAATAGAATAAGGAACTGATGAAATGAAAAAAAGAAAAAAGTATATATATAAGGTCAGGCTGCTTACAGCAAATGCAAGAGGCAGCCCTGCTCAAGCCCAGGCCTAGATCCATGCCCTCTCCATTCCCCAGAGGTACAGCAAATGTAGCGAGTGAGAGCCCTCAAAACCCAGGTCATGCCATGCTTCTCTTTCAGACCCCTGCTGGGTTGGCCTCCTCCCTGGAGAAAGGAAATGGGAGACCAAGCAGGAGGTTCCTGGAGGCCACATAAGGCCCTCTAGCAACTGATTCTTGAAGAGGAGGAGAGGTCAGGTCAGCCTCCTGTCCTATTAACTTCCATGAAGTCATTGTCATTTCAGTAGGGACTTTCCCAAGGGTAGAAGGTTCTCGTGATTCCTGTCTGGAAACCTTGAAGGCAGCCTTTGACCTCAGGCTTGATGTGGGTGAAATAAAAGAAGATTCATCGTCCCTGTCCTCCAGCTCCAGGCAAGGTATGTAACCTAAGGTTAATTTAAAAGAAGTCAAGAGAGCAGCATAAAAACTCCAAGGTTTTTATTTTTTGTTTGCATTATTGGGGATTTGACCCCAGGGCTTCACATGTTAGGCAAATGCTCTATCACTGAGTTACACTCCCAGCCCCTATAATTCCAAAGTTTAGCATGGTAAAGATGTGACTGAGGTTCCCTTGAAGGTAATACCTATAGGAATTTACATAACATCAACGTGCAATTGCAAAGGGATTTCAAAAGACACTGGAAATAATCAAGAGAGATTTTCCTCCACTGGTCTTGGTATTCATGGAAGCAGCTTTGTTTCAGCAAAGAGATGCCTGCTGTAACCACAGACTATCCAAGTAAAGTGAAAATGACAGGACAAATTTTAAAGCATGAAAGAAATCATTCCCAGTTTTATTTGGTGAGAATTCATCAAGGAGCATCATATTTAGCATCTTTTCTCTTTTTACTTATAAATGAAAGAATTGAGGAATGAACTTTAACCTAACCTGTTTTTGAGAACCTTACACTGGGAACTTTTGCAAATGCTTACCACTTTGTAAATTAAACTGGTTTCTCATGGCAGTGACCTAAGTTGAGAGAGGAGAGACTGGTCTTATGATTCTTTGTCTTTCCCAACATGCGAATGAGATAGCAGATCTTTGATAAATCTGGTTTGCTGACTGTGCAAAAGGAATGGTTCTTTATGCAGCTTGGAAGGAAATGACCACAGAAAGGAGACGTTAAGACTCCTCAAGTCCATTTAAAGTACAGAATGTTCAGGAAGAGGGGTGAAAGTACATTCACTTTGTTTTCAATTCATAAGTTATCCAGCTTCAAAAGCTTTATCTATGTATGTATATTTTTTTGCTAGCACAAGCAAGATATGCAGGCTTGAACGTAAGAGTAATAATCTTTGTTTTTTTTCTTTTTAATCTTTTACTTGATTATTCCCAGACTTTAAGTTGAGGATTTTAGGACAAAGTCACCTTTTCACTGTGGTCTGAAACCATATCAAGTCTGAAATAGTTTTGACCCACTCATTCATTTTTTCCTCCAATGATCCTTTAGGAGATTGAACAAACCTTTAAATTCCACTAAAGATAGAGAAAAGCAAAAGCATGTAAAGCAGTCCACATCTTTGGTAAAGAGAAGGGTTTTTTTTTATGACTTGCTCTTTTCACTCAGCTTCTTCTACCCAAGGAGAAAAAAAGTATGTAATGAACAAATAAAGAGTCCAGTGCTAACCCAACTCTCATTTCTTCTCATTTCTTAGAGTAGGATTTAGAAGGCCACCAGATCATTGGTCCCAGCCATTCAGTGGAAATCAAAGCCTCTCTCCTGTCTATGGATCCTTTTCTCTCTTCCCATCTCCCTGCCAAGCAAGTGATATGTGTGTGTGTGTGTGTGTGTGTGTGTGTGTGTGTGTACATACATGTGTGTGTGCCCATAAACACTTGTGCATGAATGTGTGTGTTTGCTTTCTTTACTTCTTCAGCTAAAGGATTAATTGTCAACCTCATGTTTGGAGACATGTTTGATTGTCACCACTGGGTGTGGTACTGCTGTTCCATGGGTGGAGACCAAGGATGCTGCTAACATCCTGCAATGTACAGGAAAGCATCCACAATACTGAATTCTGTGGCCTCAAATGTCAACACTCCTGAGGTTGAGAAGCCCTAAACTAATAGATTAGCTGTAGAGTTTACTGGTCATAGAAAGGCATATGGAGAAGCCTTAGGTAAAGAACAGGTGGGTACTTCAAGTTGTTTCTTGTAAAGCAAGATAGTGAAGGGGGTAGGCACATGGGCTTTAGAGCCAGTAGTGACCTGAGTTCACAGTGCAACTCTGCCACTCAGTAGCAGGTATCCTGGACAAATTATTTCACTCCTTTGTACCTATTGGGGAAATATAATTAAAAACAAAATTTCCTCCCAACTCTACCTTACGAAGGTAGAAGAGAAAGCAAATAATTTTATGGTAGAGTAAGCATTAAACCAGAATGTGATGCATGTTCAGGGAACTCACTAAAGGGTTCATAAAGACAGAAAGAAATCTCCCTCTTTTACACATACTAAGTGGATCTAACCCATTGCCTGCGGTAGCATTTGCAATTTGGAGTCAGGTAAAGAGTAGACACTAGTCTTCCTGGACACCCAGAGATGGGCATTGCTGATTACATTTCAAAGAGGCAGTTTCCAGGTCCTTGAGGAAACATTCCTGATTTATATACATTTGAAAAGGACGATGAAATAAACTATTAAAAAAAAAAAAAGAAACTGTGTGGGGCAGAGTGTCTCTTCCCTTATTTTTCAACAGAGTATTTCTCAAGTTACTTGGTCTATAAAAATAGATAATAATAATAGTACCTACTTCTCAGAGCTGTTGTAAGGACTAAAAGATTTAAATATGTTATAAGACTTAGGCAAGTGTTTGTCACTCAGTAAACCTTTGCTATTAATATGCTACATTAAGGCTTTGTGATAGGCAGGGATTTAAGATAGTCCCAAGATGCCTGACCCTGGTATTTGTGCCTTGTATAATTCATTTCCCTTTAGTGTGGGCAGAATCCATGCCCATGAAGGGCTATGACTTGTGATGAGATGACCCCTCAGTTGACTTTTAGTTCACTAAAGAGAGGTAATCCAGTGGGCCTGTGAGAGAGCCTATGGAGGAAGCCGTATGACCAGGAACTGCAGGCTCCTGTAGGACCTCAGGGTGGCTCCCGTGGATAGCCCAGCAAGAAGGCTACCACCTCAGTCCAATAGCCATAAGGAACTGCATTCTGCCAACAACCATGTGAGTCTGACAAAGGACCCTGAGGTCTTGGGGAGAATGTACCTCAGGCAACCTCTTTATTTCAATCTTAGGAGACCCTGAGCAGAGGATCCAATTCAGCTGGGCTGGACTTTGAACCTACAGAAACAACGGAGAAAACAAATGATTGTTGTTTAAAGTCATTAACATTGTGGTGCTTTGTTAAGAGTGGTAGCAACTGGCACAGACCTTAAAAGAAAAAAAAAAAAAAGTGACATTTCAAGCTCCGTGTCACCAGCTGAATCAGTAGAAAAAACGTGACCCAGAAGTTCACCTGTCACAACCTAGCTGCATGAAGCACCTCAAGTGCTTGTAGAACAGGAAAACACATCAATAAACACATTAAACAAACCAACTGGGTGTTATTCTCAGGGCAAGTCCCTTTAGTTCAGTTTCCCTTCTATAGTTAGTAGAGTGAACCAGAGGGTGACTAGGTGGCTATGTTTACTGTGATTCTGAATTCTCTCAAGATCCCAGCTAGTGAATGTGGGAGGAGGAGGGAGGGCTTTGTAAAAAAGATCATTTTAAGCCTGAGCAAACAGGATGGAACATCTCAACTCCCCTGTGGCATGTACACTTTGGTTGTTCCCATGAGAGCAGACCAAGATTCAGGTCAGGCAGGCCTCCAAACAGTTAGTGAGTTTGTCTTAAAATATCTTATTTACAGATACTCTCTCTTTTTTTTTTTAAATCTTAGAAGTTCAAGTCCCTTGAAATACATGTAATTAATCTTGAATTTATTCTTAAAGAATAAAGAAAGGTTTTACCCGAGGGTTCTGGAAGGCTGCTGATGAGTCCAGGAACACGTTCTCAGATGCTAGCTGACTCCTAGTTCTTTAGTTTTGGCAGAGCACCAGCCTTCTCAGAAGTCGATTAGAACGGGGATGTGCTGATCACCACACGTCTCTCCCAAAGAGAGACCAGGAAGATGCTGGAAATTGGGAGTTGGGAATTGGTTTCAGCAAGTACCTATCATGGTTTTGAAAGCAAACTTTCTGTGGGTTGAACGGTGAATAGCTCAAGGCTTGAATGAAGCATCACAGTGAACAGGAGATTACTTGAAGTATCCAGAAGGGTCCCAACAGGAAGCTGACTCCAACTCTTGTGATTAAATAAAGATATTTCAGTGAAGAAATTTTAGAATGTGGGCAGGTGTCGGGGAAACAATAGGGATTATTCAGGCACACGGTGACTGGCAAAGGCAGGGAGTTGTCATCAACCACAGGAGTGAAGGAGCAAGGAAAGTATAATTTGTCACTAAGTCCCCTTGAGCCAAGGGGCTGATAAGGACCGGCCCCCAGCAGAGGCTGTGGATAAGAAAGAACACAGCATGTGCCAGGGATGCTGAATGGTAGAAGGGAGGGTAAGAGGGCACTTCCCACGACAGAACCCAACTGGAAGCCAGCCAACAAGAGAGCCTGCCCATATTACTCAAAGAGTGAGCTTCCCAGGGCACCGAGAAGAGCAGTAAATGATGAGAGACTGGTGGTCATGGAAAGTAATCAACACATTTTAAATCTACCTGATAATAAATCAATAGATAAGTAAATAAATAAATAAAATTGCCAACATGAAGAATTTCTGGGCAATTAAAAATGAACCGACCCAAAGGGAAAAAATACCTACTACAGATATTTAGTTGTATGAGATGCCCCAGGCCAGATGTCTTGGCACCAAGCTTGGAATGTGGAACGAACGTATGAAGAATTCAAAACAGGAAAGCACCATGGAAGAGCATCTGCACTGTGCACCTGACAGGTTCTTCTTTCCCAGTCTCACTGAGAACTGTGAGCATTGCACCTGAGTACCTGTAAGAGCTTCCAAAGACACCTAGAACACTTCTCTCCTTGGCACGGCTTCAATGGCTTTCTTGACTAACTGCATTGCTGAAGCTCACTGCTGCCCTCTGGATAAAGCAAACCAATGTAATCAACACAGAACACGCATCATAAACTGCTGTGTCACTATGAGAATCGGGGGGCATCTATGTCCCTCACTGGATTGTGACCACCACTAAAAGAATATAGTCAATTAAAAAAAAAAAAAAACCAACTATGTCACTACTTCAGCTAATAGCACAGCTGAGATGTAGATTAAAAAGAAATTTATCTTTTCTTTAACTAAATTGACTTTCCTCTCAAATCTCTGCCCATTGGTAAATATAGGAAAAGCTAAGTGTTCAGTCTGATTTAAAGTCTAGCACTCCTGTTATTTAAATGGTCCCCTAGGCTATCCTAACTCACTCTTCGATAAAGTTGCTCAGTGACTCAATTAGCCTGGCCTTACCCCTGCATGTTGAGCTAATAGGAAAGGTGGACTCTAAGAGTAAGTGTGGAAAAGAGGTGGCTTACTCGTTCCTCCTGTGCTATGGCATGTGAACAGTCCCCAGGCAGGCCTCTTGATGGTTCATGGGTTGCATTGACTGGAATTTGTGCTCTTCGGTGGGCAACTCTGTGTTCAGAGGCTGATGTTCTGCATCTCTTCCGAACTTGAAATCTGTAGCTGATAAACTCTGGCTCCAGAAAAAAAAAAATTTTTTTTTAAGTCTAATGTAGCTAATGAGCTACAGATTCTCAGTTTTCAGCTTATGTGTTCCCTCTAGCTCCTTGGCTTGGCCATCCATCTGCAGCCGTTAGTGGGTGAACAGATAAACTGTGTGCATTTGTCCATTCAACCTGGCAAAACAAAGCACCACAGTCTGGGTGGTTTAAACAAAAGACATTTGCTTTCTAGTAACTCTGTTAGAAGTCCAAGATTGAGGACCCCACCAATTCAGTTTCTGGTGAGGTTTCTCTTCCTGGTTAGATGACTGTCTTCTTGCTTCATCTGAATATAACCTTTCCTTAGGACAGCAAGCTTTCTGGGACCTCTTCTTCAAAGGACACCAGTCCCATTGGATTATAGCTCCACTCTTATGACCTCATTTAACCACATTTACATGTTTGAATACCTTATCTTCACATACAATAAGTCATATAGGGGGTTAGAGCATTAACACAAGAATTGGGGGGACACAGTTTAGTCTAAACATTTTGAAAATCCAGATAATGGAATAAAGAAATGAGCTGTCAAGCTGAGACATGGAAGAAACTTAAGTGCATACTATTAAGCAGAAAATGCCAATCTGAAATGACTATACAACATATAATCTGAATTATAGGAGATTCTAGAAAGGTATGGACACAGTGCAAAGATCAATGGTTGCCAAGAATTAGGGGGTAGGGAGGGATCAACAGGCGAGTACAGAGGACTTTAGGGAAGTAGAAAGACTCTGTATGATATTGTAATGGTGAATGCATGTCATTACACATTTTGTCTAAGCTGTAAAAATACACAGAACCATGGGTGAGCCTTGAGTAAACTATAGACCTCGGGCAAGTTCGATGTGTCAATATAGATTCATCAACTTTAACCAATGTCGCGCTCCCTGAGGGATTTTAATAGTAGGGAAGGATGTGTGTGTGGGCTGGCATTAGACATGTGCTAGCTCTCTGTATTTTCTGCTCAATTTTGCTATGAACCTAAAACTACTCTAAAAAAATAGCCTATTTATAAGCAAAGAAAATATTGTGAAGAGAGGCTCATGAGAGTATAACTCTTGGTGTTTTCCCTAAAAGCAATTGTTAAATATTCACTAATTTAGTGTTCATGGGAAGAATAAGTTTTTTATCTAACCCCCACAGTTTCATAGTTGAAACGAATCCCTGTGCTGAAATCCAAATCAATAAGAGAAAAATAAACAGAAGTTTATTAATGTTTATTTCAAGTATCCTTGGGAGTCACCGGGGAATGAATGGTTGTCAAAGAGGTGGCTTTGAATTTCTGCGTGCATAACATTTTCAACAAAGAGCAGTGAATTTTTGGATAAGTGATAAGACAAAGATAAGGAATTTGGAGTCTTTAGGAGTAGCATTTTTGGGGAAAATGAATAAATGGCAGATAAAGACTAGTTAGTTAAACTAACCAGTGTAGATTCCTAGGGTACAATCTCTAGGTTCCCAAGGGTCCAAAATTGTCCGCATTGGTTAGCTTTCTGTTCTCTCTGGTACAAGAGGCATGCGGCAACTTTGTGTTTAGAAATCTATATCCTGGTTTTAGGCAAATAGAGTAGGGAGAGAGAGTTTCCCTGCATCTTCATCGTCTTAATCATCTATGGCTCAACAAAACCTCAATTTCAGGGCAGCGTCTTCTGGTCTCCCAGTAGCGACTGTAATGAATATAATTCTGGCCAATAACACAAAGACACCATAAAAGTGCCCACATTAGTTGGAAAGCCAGAAAGGGCTAGAGAACACTCATTTGGATAACTTGCATCTCATCTCTTTCTCCTCCTCTTCTTCTTCCCACTTCTTTGGGGTGGTGAGTGGTGGCAGGTGGAGGACAGTTTTATGTTTATAAATCTCCGTCCTGGTTTTAGGCAAATAGAGACAGTCCCTCTTCCCCGCCACACACACTGGCCTTCGCTAACCCACTTCCTGTTCTTGAATTCCCTTATGTAAAACTCTGTGATGTGGTTGGTCAGTCAGACACATTGGTAAACTAAAGACATGAAAACGATCTTTTCTCAAGATATTAGGCAAGTTTGTAAACCCAATGTCATGCTGTAAATCCTATGATGCTCCTCCAGAAGAGATGATCACCCTCTCTACCTCTGGAATCCTTCTCTAACAATCTCCCTGATCTCCCTGAGGACCCCTCCCTGGCTCTAGATATTCCATGCCAAAGAGCAAAATTGGATGTGCCGGCAATGCCAGAGGGACACAGTTCATTAATTGCTTGTAACAAATATATCATCCTGATTTCCCCTGATACCCTCACAGAGCAGAACTCTGCACCTAGAGTGAGGATAGGGGCTCGGTAGGACTGGAATGAACTGGAACCTGCCAGGTGTGAACTATGAGATGGGGGCCACACCTCCAAACTACAGGTGTGGATTTGTATCTTCTCCCTTCCTTCTTCCTCCTCCAGTTGACATACTTTAATGACTCTGTAACCAGATAACCCTTTAAGGGGGAAAAAAAAAAACCACAGATGCACAATCATCTTGGTCACTGATACCTTCTCCTCCTTTTTTAGAACGTCAGCCCCTCCCAGGAACTAGCAACTCTCAAGGAACCACACGGTTCTCATCCAATATCTTCACAAGCTTTCAGAAGGTGGGTGGAATTTGGGGTAAGAGCCCCCGGACTACTTGAAATGAGACTGCATTCTATGAGTGAATTCCAGAAATCAGCACACCAGACCAGCACAGCTATAAGAGTAGACCTGTTGACTGCCGTGGGTGAATTTAATAGAAAGTTGTAGTATAATGAAAAAAAAAAATCATCTGAAATGAGAATTAATCAGCAATGGACATAGTCTGAAAAGAGATTCAAGAATGCATGGGTCTGAGTGCAAGGAACTCTAACAGTTGCTGTGTGTTTGGTCTTTCTGGCAAATCCATCTTTAATATGGAGATGGACATTACAGGCCATCAGTGCCTACTGCCATTGTGCTGTGATTACCTTTGTGGGCACACCACACTTACCAAGCAATTTAGTGTTAATGTAGCTTGGTTAAAAGGATGGAACTGGCTACTCGGTCCACCTTGAGTACAAAATTCTAAATTAGTATTCTAGCTTTATATATCATTATCTCCTGGGATTTGTTGGAGGAAGTAAGCATCTCATTTCTAGCCAACCTGAGGGCACTGAACGAGATCACATCTGTACCTAGATTATGATTATGAGCCAGATTTTAAAAAGAGCAGTGAGTTCCACAAGGCAGATGGCAATTGGGAGGGTCTATTTGGAGGCTTGTCAGTTTCCCCATCATCTACTATAACTTTTCCCTTCTTCTTGAGATTTCTCAGGCTCAGGAGTTATTAGGTAATGCACGAGAATGATGTTTCCTTTGCTAAATGATTGTATTGCTTCTTGCTGCCAGTCTGGTTGGAAATACCCTGTGGCCTTGTAATCCCACAATATGGGACACTTCTGCTTCTGGTGAGACAGAGCTCTCAAGAACAATGTAAAAGTAAATTCATCAAAAATTACCAATAGTTTTACGACTGCAGGAAAAAAGTTTCTGGGGAGTTTGCATTTAAGAGGAACTTCTACCCCTATTCCTGTCCCTCCCACCCAGTGTTCCTATCTAGATGGGGGAGCCTACTCACATGCTAGAAATGTGGGATATCTTTTCTAAGTTTTGCCATATTCCTTGGTATCAAATAGAGGTGGAGATTGGTCAAAAATTAGGTTACTTTTTTTGCAGAAGTTACCATTTCTACCTTGGAATTAAACCTGGAAATGAGTGTGAAATATACCCATCCAGATCTTGGTTGATCGCCTTGGCCATTTTCTAGCAACTCTTCATTTCTGTACAAATACTAGTGTTAGACCTTTGCATTTTGCTCTGGTGCCATGAGGATACTTGAATGGAGAGAAACCTATTTTCATTCTTGAAATCAGCAAATGTTAACCACACACATTTCAAATATGATTCTGATCCTGTAACAAGCATGTCTTAAAGGGGCTCATCATTTGTTATAGGACTCAAATAGTCCTACTCTTGATGATATGGCTCTCATAACCATTCTCCACAAAGATTTTGGTTGACATATTTTTTTTGTTTTATACTAGAGACAAGAAATAAGCCAATCAGGACCCTTTTACTTGAAAGTTTTCCTACCCATAAAAGTTGTGAAGATCATTGACAGAGGTCAAGTTTTATGTTTTGCCTATCATTTGACTATGATAAGTCTTGTGTCTTTGTACAAAAAGTAGCATTTACAAGAATATTATATAATAGTTCCTAAATAGGAAATTTAACATGATCTGGAACCATTTTGATAATGGATACTTGGTGGACTCAAATACATATTTATATGGGCTCATACTAAATTCTAGTTAATCGAGAAGTTACACCTTATTTCTTAGTCACCTAAATGAGAAGATGGCACATGGAGCAACTGCTTTTTGTCCTGTGATGGTTTGCTGCCAGTACCCTATTTCAAATTTGGAAAAGTTCCGAGATGTCTACCTTGGTGACCCCAGTGATAGGAGCTAGTGTTTTTCCCTTCACTCCTTCCCCCAACACCCCATCAGTAAACCCAGTACTAAATGAAACATCTCTCATCAGGATGATATCAGAGGACTTTTTTTGAGAGTAGTGATAGTATCCATGTAAATTTTATTTTTAGAAAAAAATATTTAACATTGGTGGAAAAGGGGTTGATGATATGCCATTTTGTTTAAGTTCACAGTTGCTCCCATCTGCAGTATAATTAATGCTTGTACTGACAATTTTCTAAGGCAAAAAAATCCTCCTGTAAAGTACCTGATGTGCTAAGCAGAGAGGGGAAATCTCTCCTGTCCTATGAAATATGATGTTGACTTATTCTTATTTTAATTAGCTGAACAAGTTACTACTGTAACACTGATGTGAGCTTATCTTTGTGTTAATTTGTTCAGATCAGAAAACAATGCACTTTGATCTTTTGGAATCTATGGTTCTGTAATCAAATACCTCCTAGATATTAAACAATTTTAGGCTTATTTTGTGTAAAGAAAACTTTTCAAAGGCAATACAAGGAAGTTTTAGAAGTTATAAATGTATATTTTCAAAACACACATGGTTTTCCCCTAAATATGGTTCTGGTAAATGAAATAACTTACATGCTTTCTGAACTAAAGAATTAGCCAGCAATCTAATTAAACAAAATAAATGCATGATATTTTCTATGACATTTAAAAAATGTATTTCTGACTTTTGTTCAGTTCAGAACTGTATTAACATCTCTTGACCAGCATTTCTAGGAATAAGAAGAATTCTGGCATGAAAGAAAATGTATGTGTGTTTTAGATTAAACTTTAGATTCTCAAGTTTTTGGATCCAATGCATGTATCATTTATCTGCCTCTTTATATTCAGTCCCAAGAAGAGCATGTGGGAGGGAGTTGGAAATGACTAAAGGAATTTGGTTGATTGGTGAGTCAGAGGCTCTGAAGTCAAGTTCAGATCCCCTGGAGAAAGCTCTAGGTTGACATGGGACAGAAGCCTCTCATCTGGATCTCTATATTGTTCATCTGTCTGTGTGGTGGGCACACTGCCAGCCTATGCTCAGGTCATGCAGGGATGTTGGTGTTTCTCACAGGAACACAATCACATCCCAAAACTTGAAAAAAAGACCTCATACCATTTTTTTTTTTTTGAATTTTGGAAACATTACTGAATGTTTAACATGAAACATTATCAACGTGAATGTTAAAATTGTATGGATCTAAGGACTGGATGTAGTTTATCAAGTCTACTACTTAATCTGTGCAAAAGTAACAACTTAAGAAAATAAGTTCGGTGATTTCTGTCAAATTCCATGGTTTGTAACATCCAGCAAAAAGAAGCCCATGCAGATGAAACTCTGGAATATCATAAGCAACTCCTTAAATGATGACTTGTGAAAGAGCTCAGCTTCTGGGCTCTACATGATGAATGAACACAAAACTGGAAGGTTCTGAAAGGCAGAGCCCACAGAGCTTCCCACAGCCTGCAGGTGCAGGACGGTGGAGAACACAGGTGCCCAGTCCTGGAGGAGCCCAGCAGGGGCCACTGCATTCGAAAGGGTTGCTGATTGGGCAGACTCTGTCTCATTCTCTCACTACTTAGCACTGTTCAGCTGAGAGGGGATTAGGCCTGGGAGAGAAACCCAAGGAAATAAACGCAAGAAATAAAGCTGCACCACCTTTCAATGCAGGAAAGTTGAGCCGGGACAGTTGGGTGAGGCCCCCTCCACCTTCCCATTCTGCTTCTGGTTGCTAGTGGCAGCCCCACATCCTCTCAGGCCGCAGGCTGTGGAGGAACTGCCAGACTCCGTAACTAGTTCAGACTGGGTCTGAATTCCCCCAGGAAGTAGGGCCCTGCATGTCTGTGTGTGTGGTGTGTGTGTGTGTGTGTGTGTGTGAGAGAGAGAGAGAGAGAGAGAGGGTGGGGTGAGGAGCACTACTCACCCATCAATGCCTGAAGACACAGTTCCTGGAAAAAACGGAGGGAAGTAGGTGGCTTGTTGTTAGGGAACTCAGTTTGTAGTGAGCTTTAGGTTGTAAATTATGTTTGGTGGAGAACATGCCCTTCCTTTGGTTCTCATATTTGTGGGTGCATTTAAGGCAGAAGAGGACACAGATGGCTTCAGTTATCCCCCTTATCCACCGAACTTCTGTGTGGTAAATAAGAATGCAGCAAAGGCTCTTCCTGCTGTAAAGTGAGAAAGTTAAAGCAAAATGAGAGCAGGGGTGCAAAGGCTGGAGGCCGGAAAATGAACACACCTCCACCACCTTCACCCACCATCGCCACACACACTCCTGTGCACCCCTGCACCACCATCGATGCTCTGGTTCCCGAGAATCCAGAGTTACATAAACATACCCTTCAAACTCACATTTAAATGCATTTAATTTGCAATATTAGGTATACGCTATTAATGTGCAGTTTTGACAGATCTAGACATCCAAGTAACCACCATGTCATACAAGATAGAGAACTTCTCCATCACCCTGACTTGTTTGCTCGTGTCCTTTGATGGTCGTTCCCTCACTTCTCTTCACCCCAGGTGTCATGCAATCCTTGACTTTAGTCAGCACACATTAGATTTTCCCATTTTAGATTCTCATATGCATAGAATTACATAGTGTGTACCCTTTTGTGTTCAGCTATTTTTTTACACATAAGGACTTCAAACGATCTGCGTCGTTGCATAAATTAGTAGTTCATTCCTTTTACTTAGCAGTATCCCAGTGAGTAGATGTTTTAGTCAGATTTTTTTGCTGCTGTGACTAAAAGACCTGACAGAAACAATCACTTAATCATGACAGTCGATTAATTTACTGATTGGGTAAGGCTCTCATAACCCGATCATTTCTCCTCTAAACCTTGCACTGTCTCCACACATGAGCTTTGGGAGGACACCTAATCTCTAAACCGTAACAGTGGACATCCACATTTATTTTTCCACTTATCTCTTGGTGAATATTTGTCTTATTGTCAGTTCTGGGCTTTTTTAAAAAATAAAACTTCTATGAACATAGGAGTAGCAGCCTTGGTGTGGATACATGTTTTAATTTCTCTTAAATATTTCGAAATAATAATGCTAGATTATTTGATTGTACTTTTTTTTAAATTGTTGCTTACATGTTTTCTTTTGCATTAATTTCTATTCCTAATGATTGCCTTCATTATACTTTGGGTTCAATTTGCTTTTTTAATTTTCTGACTCTCAACGTGAAACTTGAGATAATGGACTTAGAATTTTCTCATTTTCTAATGTAAGCATGTAAAGCTAATAATTTTCTTTAAGTCTGCTTTGGCTCCATCCACAAATTTTGATATCCAGGCTGCCCTCTTACCCAGTGAAGGACCATGAAAATGAAGATGCAAATTGAAATCATGCAAAGTGAGCTTAATAATAAGTGGGGAAAAAATCACAACTGTCATTTTAAATTTTTGTTATGACATTAAAGACTCATTGTGTTATAAACGTGTAGGAAACATTTTAAAAATGGCAAAACTACCAAAATGCAGTCTGTAAAAATAAAAAATTTTAATTAAAAAATGGCAAAACTAATGTTTTTTCAATTTTTAATTTGTTCGAATTAGTTACACGTGACAGTAGAACACATTTATGCATTTTGACAAGTCATACATAAATGGAGTATAATTTCTCATTTTTCTGATTGTACATACTGTAGGACCACATCGGTCATGCAGTCATATATGTACAAGAGGTAATCAAATGTTCTATAATTTTAAATACTGGATGCATTGAGAAATTATTTCTCTTCTTTGTGAAAGATTAGCAGGGAATGGATTGAGTTTCAGCATTTCAGTTTGGAAAAATGAAGAATTCTGAAACTGGGTTGCGTTGACAGTGGCACAACAGGTGAATGTACCTGATGCAGCTTCGTGACACACTTACAATGGCTGACATGGCAACTTCTACATGATGCATGTTAACACAATTTTAAAAACTTATCAGGAGTCGTTTGAGCAGTGCTGCTGCTTTCTCATGGTGTAATTTATGATATAGTGTAAGGATTTTTTCTATGCCTCTATGAATTGCCATACTCCTTATTTTTAAATCTGTGCATTGTAATTAGACATGGTAGTGGGGCGTATTCTGCCATATTCATACATGCTTGTAACATATTTTGAGCAATCTCACTCCCCAGTACCTTCCTTTTCCCTCTTTTCCTTCCTCCATTGGATCCATTTGCTCTACTCTGCTGATCTCCCTCCTATTGTTGTTGTTATTTTGATTGGTGCATTATAATTATATGTGAAAGTGGTACTCATTGTGGTACGTTTGTACATGAAGACAACATAATTTGGTAGATGTATTTCCCCAGTGCTTACCAGTGTCCTCCCCTTCTCCCTCCCTCTTGATCCCCTACTCCATTGGTCTTTCTTCTCTCTAACTTCCACCTATGAGGGAATACATCTTTGATTTCACTCAGCATGATGTTCTCCAGTTCCATTCATTGATCCACAGACGACATACTGTCATTCTTTATGACTGAGTAAACTCCTGCCTCATACTTTCTAAGTGTGGATCAGCTTCCAACATTTTATCCTCTGCATTTTTCATAGTGTAAAATATCTGACAGTTCTTTTAATGTAAAGTTTTGCTGGTGTCAATCTTTTTGGGACATCTTTATTCTTTTTCTCAAAAGCACCCTCCTTGTTTGTATAACTTGCACTAAGTGTCTCTGACTGGAAAGTCAAGTCTCTCAAAATGTGATGATATTGACATTCCCATGGTAGTTATTTTTTTTCCAGTAATTCCACTTACATTAAAGTCAAATGTTGGGGGTTTCAAGATGGCGGCCTAGAGGGTGGCTGCATTTCATGTTGCTCCAGGACTCAGGATTCAAAAGAGGAGATATTGAGAGACTTGGGACCAACTCAAAGCAGCCGGTGACTCTCTCCTGTTGGGGAGGCATCCCGGATGGGACGGTAGTCCTGGAACACAGGGAACTTTGTGAAGTAGAGCTGCCGGGGAGACACCCCTCCCCCCGCTGGAGCAGTGAACTCGGACAACTGGGAGGCGGCTCAGCACAGCGCTGGGACTCGGAGCAACCACTGGGGCTCCGGCGGCTGCCCAGGGGAGGAGTGGCGAGGAGAGCTGTGTGGACTCAGAACACTGGGGCCTGCCCTGAGGAGGAGGAGGAGGAGCGTGGCTGCTTGGATTCGGGGTGACTACACCAGAGCTACAGGAGGTTGCCAGAGGAGAAGCTGCATGGCGAGCTGTTTGGACTCAGACCCCTTCTGAACACCGGGGCCTGCCCGGAGGAGGAGGAGGAGGAGGAGGAGCGCAGCGGGTCGTTTGGACTCGCAGTGACTGCATTAGCGCTCCAGGCGGCCTGCTCAGAAGAGAAGGCGAGTGGTGAGTTGTTTGGACTTAAGTGACAGCTCCTGACCACAGGGGGGCTGCATGGAGGGGAAGCGCGGTGGGTCACTTGGTCTCGAGTGGCCGCACCAGAGCTCGGGCGGTTGCCCAGAGACGCAAGCAGCGGGGTCATGTGGATTCAGAGCCACTCAGAGCGACCGCTCCTGAACACCCCGGGGGGTTATCTGGAGAAGGAGGAGGAACGGGGAGGGTCACTTCGACTCGGAGTGATTGATTGCCCAGGGCTAACGGGTGGTTGGTGGGAGGAGGAGGCACGCAGTGAGTTGCTTGGACTCCTAGTGACCGCACCGGAATACTGGGCGGCTGTCTGGAGGAGAGGCGTGTGGCGGGTCTCTGGGACTCAGAGCGATGTGTACGGGGCACCAGGTGGCTGCTCAGAGGAGGGGCCGCATAGCCAGGCGATTAGGTGCAGAGCAGGGGTCCCAGGATCTAGGAGGCTTCTGGGTGGAAGAGCCGCACAGAGACAGGCTTAGGGGCGGAGCAAAGGTTCCAGGCCTGCAGGCAGATTCTCTGAGGAGGAGCAGCCTAAGGAGATTCATCTGCGAAGGGTTAGACTCCCAGGCCAGGAGGTAGGGCCGGGGGCCCTTGGGAACTTTGCAGAGGAAGGCAGCCCAGCCCAGGCGGTAGCTGTAAATTGAGGGGAACCTCTAGGACGGAACTGACCAGCGAGACCTCCCCACCGGTGAGTCTTCCCTGCCGGGTGAGGTTTCCCCACAAGGACGGTAAAACCAGAGACTCAGGCCCAAACAGGCCTTGCCTCAGCCCGCAGACTAGGTCCCCTTTGGATGACCATTGGTCAACAAGTGGAGGCACCTCTGCTCACTAGCAGGGATTATACCCCACCTGAAGGCCACCACTCCTAGAGAGGCAGCTTCCATGTGGAGCACCACATTATCAACTTCCTCCAAGACTTCAGCCTACTGAAGGCTAAGGGGGGATATATATAGAAATCTTCAGGGACATTGTAAGTCAATAGAGGAAATCTGCAATATCTCAGCGGTCCACTGATACCTGAACAATATGAGAAAACAAGGAAAGAAAATGCTGCAAACAAATCTAGATGTTACATCAATAAAACCCAATGACCAGCATGGCAGAAAGACATGACAGAAAAGGAGTTCAGAATGTTCATAATTAAAATGATCAGAGAAGCAAACGATGAGATGAAAGAGCAAATGCACGCACTGAATGATGAGATGAAAGAGCAAATGCAGTCATTGAATGATCGCACCAATCGACAATTAAAAGAGCAAATACAGGAAGCAAAAGATCATTTCAATAAAGAGTTAGAGATATTGAAAAAAAACCAAACAGAAATCCTTGACATGAAGGAAACAAAAAACCAAATTAAGAACTCCATAGAAAGCATATCCAGTAGGATAGAACACCTGACAGAATCTCAGACATTGAAGACAAAATATTTAACCTTGAAAACAAAGTTCAACAAACAGAGAAGATGGTAAGAAATCATGAACAGAATCTACAAGAACTATGGGATATCATGAAAAGGCCAAATTTAAGAATTATTGGGATTGAGGAAGGCCTAGAGAAACAAGCCAAAGGAATGAACAATTTATTCAATGAAATAATATCAGAAAATTTCCCAAATCTGAAGAATGAAATGGAAAATCAAGTTCAAGAGGCTTATAGGACTCCAAATACACAAAATTATAACAGACCCACACCAAGGCACATTATAATGAAAATACCTAACATACAAAATAAAGACAGAATTTTAAAGGCTGTGAGAGAAAAGAACCAAATTACATTCAGGGGAAACCAATACGGATATCAGCAGATTTTTCAATCCAGACCCTAAAAGCTAGAAGGGCCTCGAACAACATTTTGCATGCCCTGAAAGAAAATGGATGCCAACCAAGAATCTTATACCCAGCAAAACTTACCTTCAAATTTGACGATGAAATAAAATCCTTCCATGATAAACAAAAGCTAAAAGAATTTACAAAAAGAAAGCCAGCATTACAGAACCTTCTCAGCAAAATATTCCATGAGGAAGAGATGAAAAACAAAGAAGCAAATCAGCAAAGGGAGGAATTATCCTAAAGGAATTGTCAAATAAAGGAGGAACCAAGTTGTGTCAAACAAATAAATAAATAAAATTTAAAAAATGAACCAAATGACCGGGAAACCAAATCATAACTCTATAATAACCCTAAATGTTAATGGCCTGAATTCATCAATCAAAAGACATAGACTGGCAGACTGGAATAAAAAGAAAGATCCAACAATATGTTGCCTGCAAGAGACTCACCTCATAGAAAAAGATACCCACAGACTAAAAGTGAAAGGATGGGGAAAAACATACCATGCACATGGACTCAGCAAAAAAGCTGGAGTATCCATCCTCATTTCCGATAACGTGGACTTCAAGCCAAGTTAGTCAGAAGGGATAAAGAAGGTCATTTCATACTGCTTAAGGGAAGCATAAATCAGCAAGATATAACAATCATAAACATCTATGCCCCAAACAGTGGCTCATCCATGTATGTTAAACAAATCCTTCTCAATTTCAGAAACCAAGTAGACCATAACACAATAATACTAGGTGATTTTAACACGCCTCTCTCACTACTGGACAGATCTTCCAGACAAAAATTGAACAAAGAAACCATAGATCTCAATAACACAATCAATAATTTAGACTTAACGGACATTTATAGAATATACCATCCAACCAAGAGCGAATACACTTTCTTCTCAGCAGCACATGGATCCTTCTCTAAAATAGACCATATATTATGCCACAAAGCTAATGTTAGCAAATACAAGAAGATAGAGACACTAGCATGTATTCTATCAGATCATAATGGATTGAAGTTAGAAATAAATGAAAGAGTAAAACACAGAAACTATTCCAACATCTGGAGATTAAACAATATGCTATTATATGATGAATGGATAACAGAAGATATTAGGAAGGAAATTAAAAAATTCTTAGAGGTAAATGAGAACAAAGAAACATCATATCAAAATCTCTGGGACACTATGAAAGCAGTACTTAGAGGGAAATTTATTTCATGGAACGCATTTAATAAAAGAAGTAAAACTCAACAAATAAACGACCTAACACTACAGCTCAAAGCCCTAGAAAAAGAAGAACAGACCAGCACCAAAAGTAGTAGAAGACAGGAAATAGTTAAACTCAGAGCTGAAATCAATGAAATTGTAACAAAAGAAACAATACAAAAATTGACAAAATAAATAGTTGGTTCTTCGAAAAAATAAACAAAATTGATAAACCTTAGCCACACTAACAAAGAGAAGACGAGAGGAAAACCCAAATCACTAAAATTCGGAATGAACAAGGAAATATCACAACAGACACGAGTGAAATACAAACATAATTAGAAGCTATTTGAAAATCTATACTCCAACAAAATAGAAAATTTTGAAGACATCAACAGGTTTCTAGAGGCATATGAATTGCCTAAACTGAACGAGGAGGACATAAACAATTTAAATAGACCAATTTCAAGTACTGAAATAGAAGAAGTCATCAAAAGCCTACCAACAAAGAAAAGTTCGGGACCAGATGGGTTCTCAGCCGAGTTCTACAAAACCTTTAAAGAAGAGCTCATTCCAATACTTCTCAAAGTATTCCATAAAATAGAAGAGGAGGGAACCCTCCCAAACTCATTCTATGAAGCCAATATCACACTGATACCTAAACCAGACAGAGACTCATCAAGGAAAGAAAATTTCAGACCAATATCCTTAATGAACATCGACGCAAAAAATTCTCAACAAAATTTTAGCAAATCGCATACAAAAACATATTTAAAAGATAGTGCACCATGATCAAGTGGGTTTCATCCCAGGGATGCAAGGTTGGTTCAACATCAGGAAATCAATAAACGTAATTCACCATATTAATAGACTTAAAGGCAAGAATCACATGATTATTTCAATAGATGCAGAAAAAGCATTTGATAAAATACAGCACCCCTTCATGCTCAAAACACTAGAAAAAATAGGGATAGTGGGAACATTCCTTAACATTATAAAGGCCATTTATGCTAAGCCCATGGCTAATATCATTCTAAATGGTGAAAAACTGAAAGCATTCCCCCTAAAAACTGGAACAAGGCAGGGATGCCCTCTTTCACCACTTCTATTCAACATCGTTCTTGAGACTCTAGCCAGAGCAATTAGACAAACCAAAGAGATTAAAGGGATACGAATTGGAAAAGAAGAACTCAAACTATCCCTGTTCACTGATGACATGATTATATATTTAGAGGAACCTGGAAATTCCACCAGAAAACTCTTAGAACTCATATGTGAATTCAGTAAAGTAGCAGGTTACAAGATCAATGCCCATAAATCCAACGCATTTTTATACATATGTGATGAATCTTCAGAAAGAGAAATTAGGAAAACTACCCCATTCACAATAGCCTCGAAAAAAATAAAATACTTGGGAATCAATCTCACAAAAGAGGTGAAAGACCTCTACAATGAGAACTATACAACACTAAAGAAAGAAATTAAAGAACACCTTAGAAGATGTAAAGATCTTCCATGTTCTTGGATAGGAAGAATTAATATTGTCAAAATGGCCATACTACCTAAAGTGCTATACAAATTCAATGCAATTCCAATTAAAATCCCAATGATGTACCTTACAGAAATAGACCAAGCAATTATGAAATTCATCTGGAAGAATAAGAAACCCAGAATAGCTAAAGCAATCCTTAGCAGGAAGAGTGAAACAGGGGGTATTGCAATACCAGATCTTCAACTCTACTACAAAGCAATAGTAACAAAAACGGCATGGTATTGGTACCAAAATAGAAAGGTAGATCAGTGGTACAGAATAGAGGACACGGACACAAACCCAAATAAATACAATTTTCTCATACTAGGCAACGGGGCCAAAAATATGCAATGGAGAAAAGATAGCCTCTTCAACAAATGGTGCTGGGAGAATTGGAAATCCATATGCAACAGAGTGAAACTAAACCCATATCTCTCACCATGCACGAAACTAAACTCAAAATGGATTAAGGACCTCGGAATCAGACCAGAGACCCTGCAGATTATAGAAGAAAAAGTAGGTCCAGATCTTCAACATGTCGGCTTAGGACCAGACTTCCTTAACATGACTCCCATAGCACAAGAAATAAAAGCAAGAATCAATAACTGGGATAGATTCAAACTAAAAAGCTTTTTCTCAGCAAAGGAAACTATCAGCAATGCGAAGAAAGAGCCTACAGAGTGGGAGAATATCTTTGCCAATCATACTTCAGATAGAGCACTAATCTCCAGAATCTATAAAGAACTCAAAAAACTCTACTCCAAGAATTCAAATAATCCAGTCGACAAATGGGCTAAGGAAATGAATAGACACTTCACAGAAGATCTACAAGCAATCAACAAACATATGGAAAAATGTTCAACATCTCTAGTAATAAGAGAAATGCAAATCAAAACCACCCTAAGATTCCATCTCACCCCAATTAGAATGGCGATTATCAAGAATACGAGCAACAACAGGTGTTGGCGAGGATGTGGGGGGAAAGGTACACTCATACATTGCTGGTGGAGCTGCAAATTAGTGCAGCCACTCTGGAAAGCAGTGTGGAGATTCCTTAGAAAACTTGGAATGGACCCTCCCTTTGACCCAGCTATCCCACTCCTTGGCCTATACCCAAAGGACTTAAAATCAGCATACTACAGAGATACAGCCACATCAATGTTCATAGCTGCTCAATTCACAATAGCCAGACTGTGGAACCAACCTAGATGCCCTTCAATTGATGAGTGGATAAAGAAACTGTGGTATATATATACAATGGAATATTACTCAGCCATAAAGAATGATAAAATTATGGCATTTGCAGGCAAATGGATGAAATTGGAGGATATCATGCTAAGTGAGATAAGCCAATCTCAAAAAGCCAAAGGACGAATGATATCGCTAATAAGTGGAGGATGACACATAATGGGGGGGAGGGAAGGGTTAGTGTTAGGGTTAGAGTTAGGGTTAGGGAGGGGGGCAAGTATGGAGGAAGGAAGTACTGTATAGAGGGAAAAGAGGGGTGGGAGGGTTGGGGGGAAGGGAAAAAATAACAGAATGAATCAAACAACATTGTTCTATGTAAATTTATGATTACACAAATGGTATGCCTTTACGCTATGTACAAACAGAGAAACAACATGTATCCCATTTGTTTACAATTAAAAAAAAAATTCCAACATTACAGGTTTTTTTTTGTTTTTTTTTTTTTTTTTTTGTAACTTGCTGCCTTTTCATCTTTCTTGGCCAATTCTCTCTTTTAGTTATTCATTTTGGTAAAATATATTTATGTTTATTAGTGCGAGACAGAGAGGAAACAGCCTTATTTTATGTGTGTGAACTGAGGGTATGAGATGCACAGCAACCAATGACCACAGATTGAAGAACTGATGTGACTGGTCACTGATCATTACATACACCTGTTTCTGGAGTAGTGCTTCATTAAGTTCTTCTGTGATGGAGTTACTTATAGTTGATATACTGGGGTAACTACGATCTGAGCCATATTGTTGGAGGACTGTGTTAATTTGGTAACTGAGATCTGTACATCTTAGAAGCTTTGCAAAGCAAGGAAAACCTTCACTGTGTTTTATTTCTATTCAATTCTTTTAGATTAATGAGTTATTTGGAAATGTGTTGGTTAATTTCCAAATATTGGGAGATTATTCCAGATATCATTTTATTCTTATACTTTATTTTAATTCTCTTTTGGGCAGAGGACACATTCTGCATGAATAAAGTCCTTTAAATTGTTGAGATGTGTTTTGTGGTCTAGCACATGGTCTATATTAACAGATGTTCCATTTACACTTGCAAGATGGTGCTTTCGCTGTTATTGGGTGTAGCATTCTGTTAGGTCAAGTTGGCTGATAGTGTCATAAAGTCACCAGATCTTTACTGATGTCCTATTTTTATTTTTCTATTCAAGTTCTGAGGAAGAAGTATATTGTGTAATATACTGTAAATGTGGATTTCAATATTTCTCCTCACAATTCATCATTTTCTGTTTTGTGTATTTTGAAATCTATGAGTAAGTATTTCTAGGGTTCTTATACCCTACTGTTGAATTGGTTATGTTATCATTGTGACATGACTTTTTTGAGCCCTGATAAAACTCATTCTCACACTTGTGAAAAATATTGACATAGTATCATTATCCCCACCCTTTCAACTTTTCCGTATCTTTACAGTTAAGGGTATTTTCTGTAGCAGTTCATAATGGGTCTTGCTTTTTATTGTACCTGGCAGTCTGTTTATTTTATTTGGGGTGTATATGAATGCAAAAATGTGAAACTCAAATGTAAAATAGAGACTACTTATATTGAATGTAAACTTTCTATAAGTAGGTTTAAGTCTACCATTTTGGTACTTTCTATCTGACTCATCTAGTCTGTATTCTGCCGCCCTCCCTACTCTTTTCTTGTTATCTTTTGGATTAAGTATTTAATCTCCATAATCAGCTTACTTACTGTACCTCATTTTTTGGTCTAGTTTTTATACTGTGACCATGAAGTTTCTCACAATCTTTGAATGTTTTATCATTTCATGTTTAATGTAAGACCCTTACAATAGTATACTTCCATTTCTTCCTTCCTATCCCTTTTGATGTGTCATTCTTTATATTTCTGTGTAAGTTATAAACCTTGCAACACAGGTTGTCATTATTTTTGCTTTAAGCAATTTTCTCTGAAGAATTTTTGTGTGTTTGAAAAACAAACAAAAAAAAAACCCTTATACTTACATGCTTGTCAATTCTATCCTCTGTTGGCATAGATTCAACTTCCATCTATTATTTTCCTTTTAGCCTGAAGAATTTTAGAGCTATACTCTCTCTGAGGACAGTTTTTTCAGTTTTTGTTTAAAAAATAATTTGGGAAGATGTTTTCACTGGGTATATAATTTTAAGTCAGCAGGCTTTTTATTTTATTGCCTTCTTACTGTTTATGACGGTATTTCTTATCATTGTTCCCTATTTTCCCTGGATGTTTAGAAAATTTTTTCTTTATCACAGATGTTTAGCAATTTAATTCTGATGTTTATTGGATGTGTGTGTGTTTGGGGGTGTTGTTAGGTTCTTGGGTCTGAGGATTTATAATTCTCCTCAAATTTGAATTTTTTGGATGGTATTCAATGCATATGTGTATAAAATGTTTATATGTCTTCTCACTGTGTAAGACACCTGTTACACAGTAGGTTGCTTGACAGTGTCTTGTAGGTCACTGAGCTCTGTTAACTTTTTCATCTCTTTTTTTCCTCTGTGATTCAACGTGGAAGATTTATACTGCCATGTCTTCATGTTCACTGATCTTTCCTCTGTAGTGTCCAATCTGCCATAAATTCTGGCTAATGAAATTTCATTTTGCATGCTATATTTTCAGTTCTATAATATGCACACTGGCCTTTTTACAATCTTCATTTGTCCTCATTACGTTTATATTTTTGTTTAGACAACATGAGTATAATTATAACCGTATTAAAAATCCCCATATGTTAATTTTATTATCTATACTGACTGGTTATTCTCTCCTGATTATGGATCATATTGTATTACTTTTATTTAGTATATCTATTAATTTTCATTGAATGCTAGACATTTAAATGCTATGTTCTTGACTGCTTGAATTTTCTATCTTCCTTCAGAGAATGCTAAATATTATGAAGCAGGCAACAAATTACTCAGCATTAACTTGATTCTGAATACTTGTTTTTAAACTTTGCTAGCATAGGTATAAAATAGGCCTATTCTAGAGTTATTTCAGTCTTACTAATAAGACATGGTTCTTACTAGTAAGACATTATTGAACTAGATTTCTTCCTGCTGGCTGGTAGGAATCCACATTTTTCCCAATTGGTATGAGCTTTCAAAGTTGCTCACCTGGTAGTATCTGGCAGTCATTCTTGGCACAGCCTCATGGAAACTCGGCCTACGTAGAGATTAACATTCAGCCAAGCATTATTAGGATAAGGGGATCCTTGAAGGAGTTCTTTCCTTGTGTAACTTCCCCCTACAAATGAGCTATCTCAGACTTTCTGAGTCTGTATTCTGTACAGGGTTCTGTATTCATCTTCTCTGTTCAGAAAGGCCACCAACCTCTACCTAAGATTCCCCTTCCTGTGCTCTGGAAATTGCCTCCCTGCGGAAGTTGGAGCAACCAGAGGGTCGCCTTGCTTGTTCCCCTTCTCTCAGTTCAGAATTACGGTTGAGTTGAACCTGTTGTCCAATGTCTAAAAACATTAGTTTCATGTGTTTAGTTCATGATCTTTGTTGTTTATTGTGAGAAGGAAATTCTCATAATAGTTCATCCTTCATAGGCAAGAGAGGAAGCATATTATGTATTTTTTAAAGCTAAGCTTTCTTTTAAAAAGCTTGACCTAAACTGTTTTTCATCAGTGTAATGAATAGTCCTCAAATTCCCACTATGAACCAAGTGGAGAGCGAAGCAGACAGCCTTCCCTAGTCCCCTCATACTTACAAACTAATAGGCATTAACCAGATGATCATATAAATATTTAACTATGACTTATGATAAGTTTTGGGAGTGAACAGCGAAGGGTGAAACAAAAGCTAATTAACCAGGTGATCATTTAGAATCAGTCCCCTGCAGGGTGCTTTGAGGCAGAGACATGTAAGCAAAGGCTTAAAGGAAAGGTAAATGTGAGCTAAGGAAATGGTAAGGACAGGAGGGTTCCATGTAACAGATAGTAAACTAAATATGCAAATGAGATTCTAGCTTGACATGTTTTAAGCGAATTGATGAATGAAGGGGGCTATTCTGTTGTCTCTGGAGTAGGCTGGCTATGGCCATAGTTACCTGGATGTAATGAGGAGCTGCTTCATTTGAGTGGGGTAAGGGACACCCACTAGGTCTAGCATCAAGGTTGAGAGCAAGTGTCTGTGTTGCGTTTGTTTAATGTGTGGTATGGGGAAGGGGTGGCGAAAGGAGAAGGTTTGGGGGGAAATATTAGGAGAGATGGGAGAAGAAGCTTAGGAAAACAGAATATCACTCCAAAATATGTCTCTGTGATCAAGTAAAGAAAGGGAGGGAGATATTGATTGATTTTAGGTAAAGGCAATTTAAAAATAACAAATGAAGGAAACACGCCCCCTATTTTCCTACCTTTCTGCGTAAAGACAGGATGTAATTCTCCTTTACTGGGGACAACTCTGCACTCTCTTCAGGCCAGATATGGCACCAGAGCATCTGCAAGCCAACCTGACTCCATTAGTTTCCTCTCCTCCATTCATCTTTCTGTAGTTTCCTGCTCTTGGAAGACTAAGCCTTCTCTTCTTCGTCCTGTCATCTCTCTGTAGGTTTATTGTCTTTGTTGAAGATGTTCTGCAAGCCAGAGTCCAAGCTGCTGCGCTGAGATAATGTTCACTGAGGTTTCTCCTGCTTGGCGCACACTTGTGTTTTAATGAGCTCTTCTGTTTTTCTCTTGTTTAGCTGCCCTTGGTGCAAGGGTTTGTCTCAACTAAAACTCAGGGGAACTGAGTAAAGAGTCTATTTCCCTCCTGACAAAACTCTCACAGTTCTAACTTACATATGTTGATACCAAAATTACATCTCCATGTGAATTTCATTTTACTTACAATGGTGAGCTTCTTCACCTAATTATTTCTCAAGTACTTCAAACTCAGTATGTTCAAACTTGAACTCAGTAGTATTCTCACTCTTTAGCTAATAATTTACCTACTTGAGCCAGAAACCAGGCCGTGGCTCTGCTCTGCTCTTCTCTTCTCTCTCTCTCTCTTCTTACTGTGTGCGTCACCTCCCCAAACTCCTCTCTCCACCCTTCCTAACACTATTCTAATTGAAAATGTCATGAACCCTGGCCTCACTTCTTCAACAATTTTCTGACTGTTTTCCTGGGCTATTTTGGGTGCCTCTCAAATCTATCTTTCACCTTGTCCCCTGGGGTCTGAAAGGCAGGTACTAGAGAGTGATGTGGGCTAACTGGGACTGTGAAAAATTGAAAAACGAGACCAATTCAAAGGGACCAGCACCCCTCAGCTTCAGTCATTCAGGACTCATTTGTGAAATCTCTTAGGTTTTAGGTGTTTCCGGCTTAAATCTACTTGGACCAGACAAAAATGGCTTTAGAGTTTTGGCATCTGCTCGCTGTCATTCCTCCTCTAAGAAGTCTTCCGTGGCACCCAGGATAAAGTTCCAGTGCCTTTACGTAGCATGGTGATTTCTTTCTCCTTCCTGCAATTTGGACTTTTTCCTCAGTGGCCTTTGTACTAGGAAGGCCTGGCCCCAGGGAAGAGGAGGATAGAGATATCTGGGAAAAAAGAAACTGTTTGCACAGTTTGGAGCTTAAATATTAAAGTTCATAAGAAAACAAGGGTTATGGAAATCAGGTTTCCAAGAAACAGAAAGGAGTTTTCTGAGACCAAGAAATTAAACTTAGAGAGGGCCCACTACAGGGTGATCACAGATCTGGAAGAATATAGGATATGAGGAAACTTCTGCTCACACTGGAGGAACAGCCCAAGGGAGTTGGGTAGAGGAGTGCAGGGGAGGCAGAAGAGAGGGGAAGATCCTCTGGGAGAGGGGGTGGGGTGGGCAATGCACACAGTTTTGAGGAAACACGAGAATGTTCTGGAATTCTATTTTACCAGAGATAGCTGGGGGCCTGCAGGCCTTTCAGAGAAACCCAGTGTTAAGCTGATGCTCCACCTGCAGGACTTGGGAGTGTATGGTTGGGAGGCTAAGGAAGGTGTCACCATAGCAGCCTTACCAAGCTCTCTGCAGCCATTGCTTGGTACCTGGCTCTCAAAGTAGGAGAGTGTAAGTCTGCTATGAGAGGTCAGTAGTAAGTCTGATGGAGTGCAGGAGATCAGACTCCACTCTCTGTATAGATCCTGACTCTGGTATCCTGTGACCAAGCTGGCCATCCTGCACCACAGCAGAAGCCACTGGGAAAGAGGTTCATGACTGGCCCATGACAGCTGCATCAGCAGCGAGTGGAGAGGTGGACAGTCACCTAATGCAGGACAACACATGCCAACCTCTCAGTTGTAGAAACTTTGGAAAAGAGCAGCTGAAGAGGTGTTTAAGAACAAATGATTCATGGCATTTGTTAAAGAGAGTACTGCAGGCTTTATTCATGGGGGAACAATGGAGTTAGGTACAGAGGCCTCAGCAATGGGGCCCTGCAGAGGGGGAAGAGATTGAGTCACCTCTGACTTCAGCAAAGACAAATGAAGACTTATCCGGAGGAGCAGGGTGGGAGTTTTGTATGGAAAATTACTAAGAGGAAACATTGGGGAGAAGGGGAATTCTTTTGAGACCGACTCAAAAGAATTCTTGCCCAAGGCAGGCCAGGGTGATAAAATAATGGGGATGGGGAATGGCGACTGATACCAAAGCTTGGGGATTTTTGCTGAAAGGACAGAGTGGTATTCTACAAAGCCAGAGAAGGAAGCCATACATCAAGGTATTCAGAAAGAGACTCAGAGATCTAACTCACATATGGTGAGGAAGAGCCTTATTATCAGAGGGAGGTGGAGGAGAATTCTAAATAACCAGGTTGAAATAAAAAACCCACAGCAATCTCCATGCTCCCTCCCCGACAAGGCCACATGTCATTCTCCCATGTCTCCCATTGAAGTTCCTGTTCATCTCCTTGGTGTCTGCTAATGTCAGCAGAAGGAAGTGCTTCAAAGGCTGGGAGCAAATGTCATTTGTCATTGCATTCCCAGAAATACAATGCACCATGCCCGGCAAGTAGTAGGTGCTCAATAAACGTTAGATGGATTTATGGATAGAAACATTCCAGTCCTTATGGCCAAACCCCAAAGGACAAAGACAAAAGATTAAGAATTTGATTGGAAAGTTCTAAGTAACACAACAGAAGCTTGGCCTAGTGCCTGAAATTCTGCCACCAGAGAGTTCATACAGAGTTAAAATGAAAGTCCTTGCTATATACATTAGTTCTTTGTTGCCTTTAGCGCCTCGTCTCAAATTCAGTTGGGTAGAGGCAGAGAGCAGAGTTCTGGAGGAGAAGGGGGCTATGCAGGGCACGCTGGGGAAGGGGTTCCCCTGGAACTGCAGGATGAGGCTTCTCACAGAAGCTGAAGGCAACTTGAGGGTACTGAGTCTGGCTGAGTGGGTGGAGAGCAGAGCTGGTCTCACTGGTATGTGACCAATGCATTCATACCTGAACCCACACTTAACAGGGCCCCCCACTTACTTCCACACTCTGCTGTTACCATCTTGAAATTCCTAGCAATTTTTTTGAGAAAGAACCCTTTATTTTCATTTCATATCTATTTTATTTTATTTTTGACGGTATTAAAAATTGAACCCAGGAGCACTCTACCCCTGAGCTCGGTCTCCAACCTTTTTAAAAAATATTTATTTTGAGGGCCTGGGGTTGTGGCTCAGTGGTAGAGCCCTCACCTTGCATGTGTGAGGCACTGGGTTTGATCCTCAGCACCACATAAAAATAAATAAATAAATTAAAGATATTGCGTCCATCAACAACTAAATACATTTTTAAAAAAATATTTAATTTGAGATAGGGCCTTGCCAAGTTGCCCAGGCTGGTCTTGAACATTCTCTTGCTGCCCTAGGCTCCTGAGTAGCTGGCAGAGGCCCCCCTCATCCAGCTAAAACCCTGTATTTTCATTTTGACTTGGGCCCCCCAAAGCTGGTAGTTGGTTTTGATTGGGGGACATCAAAATGGAAGGAAAGAGCACAGAGAGAGAAGGTGGGAAGAGGCACAGGAAAAGTTATTCCACCTTCATGGCTTTGTAGCAGGTCCCATGGTGAAGCCTGACCAGGTCAGAGGCAACGAGAACCTCAGAGTGGACAGCATCACCGCTTCCTGTGTCTCATAATCAATCAAGACAGGCTTCTGAGATGTCGGGCAGGGTCTTCAGAGCCCTGTCACCACAGTCTCTGCCATACCATTTTGATCAGCCGTCTGGTATTGCCATGAATGGCTCAGGCTTCCTTCCCATGAAGCTGATGACCAAGAATGGGATGTCCTCTGCTGATGGCATGTCACTGAAATTAGTGATGTTCCAGGAGGTAGCCAGGCAGCAAGGGTAACCATAGTTGTGCTGTACACAAAGGAACAGTCACAGCAGAGATGCTGGAAATTATTCAATACACTTATCATAAAGCTGAGCCCTGTGGGTAATAACAGTGGTTACAGCCTGCTGGGAAACAGCCTCGATCATTAGTATCCCATCTAGGAGCCAGTAAAATACCATTTTGGTTAACGCTCTATGGTTGGGTATGTCCCTCTGTCCCTTTTGCATGATTTGAAACAAAAGATGACAATCTGCTTTATCTCATGCACTTCCTCGATGCAGTCATCGTTAGCAATGTCACCTTCCTTCCCAGATAAGCGTTCTTCTTGTACAACCAGTCAAACTTTACACGTATTTTTTTTCTTTTCTTTAGTACAGACTGCAGCAAAAACTGCTTGAACACTTCGTTCAAACTTTGTCCCTCACTAGCACAAGGCTGACAAATGACAAGTGCTGCGAGAAGGAAAGTCCCCTCTTTGTCATTTTATGAACATCTTTATAAGCATTTCATCTATTTGGCTCTGTGCTAGACATGAAGCAAATCCAAAGATAATCCTTGTCCTCAGGCAAGTAATATAATATCTAGAACACATGGGAGAACACACACAAGTGTCTCCTCCCTGCTGAAGGGGGCTGCAGGTCGCAGATGCAGAGTGCAGAGTGCTGTTACAGGCATTTATTATGCTACAAACAAAATATGCGAAAGATCAGAGGAGATTTTCATTTTAATTTAAAGGGGTTGAAAGGAGACAGGGATTTTGCTAATCCTCAAATTAAACAACAAGACTTTTCTGGAGTAACTTGCCAATGCAGTACCAGTGGCCAAGGGAACACCCATTCGTGGTTTGCATGTGTTCTGCGCCACGTCCTCTGCAAACAGTCTCTCATTTCATCTTCATTAGACACTCCACATTGCCAGCATTGGATAAATATTTGTTTAATGATAAGGGATATGAATTAAAATGCTGTGCTCCCAAACAGAAATTTTTTTTGAGATCTTTTAGTCCTATGGAAATCACTGAGTAAGTGTTTTTTGAGTAAATGTGTTTTAGTTCCTTGGAAATAAGATTGAAAAAAAAAAAAAAGTAAGGATAAAGGATCACCTTTCTCCAATAAACTCCTCTCCTCTCCTCTTCATCCCCAAGATCCCTCTACTTAGGATGGAGAGAAAGAAGGAGGCAACTGCAGGGGTTGATCTTACTCTGCTTGGAACTGGCTTTTTGTTGTCTTGGAAGGTAATGGAAACCTCGATGCTTAGCCCTATGGTATTTGTCCCCTCCCACTGGGGGGATTGTCTGTCAGCCTCGGCTTGAACGGTACAGTAAAAGGAGCTCTGTATTTCCTGGAACACTCAAGTCAACTTTTGAAACACAAGTTTTTAAAAAGTTATTCCTTATGTTGAATTAAATGCCTGTTTCTTTTTAATTCCTAGACACTGGCGTTGTACTTCTGGAGGACATTCTGTCCCTTCATCTCTGCAGGGCTTCGCCTTGGCCTGCTAAGGAGCACTGTTTGTGGAACAATGAAGAGCTGGGAAGGGTCCAGGTTATGAACAAACAGGAAAGTTGGGATGCTGTCCCAGTCACAGAGATGAGGCTTAGGAAAAGGGGCGCAGATTCTGGGGGAGGCTGACAGGTTCAAGTTTGAACATATAAGTAATTATGGTTATAAATCATGGGCTTGAAAAATCTACTACATAATCTGCAGTCAAGAAGGAAGTGATAAAAACAAAAGAATAATGAGATCATTTATGATGAGTGTGTAGTGAAAGAAGAGAAAAATGAGATCATTGTAGCCCAAAGCAGTAGTGTTGATGGAGTTATAATTGGTTAACAGGATTATGACTATAGTTTTAGTTATAAGGAGATAGAAGTTGATATTTTGCTGCTAAACCAATCAGAAAGAATAAGAATGTAAAATTTCAATGAATGACTGATAAAGAAATAAAATGCGAAGTGAGAAAGGGAGAGTGTTACCAGACATTGGCCTGAACTTGACACCTGACCATATGATGGGTGTGGTGGAATAAAAGACTTCATACCCAATGGTTGATCATGATTTGCCAAGTACAGTCTTAATTATTACAACCTTATAAGGTGATGGGAATTGACATCCTCATCTTTCACAGAGGGCGATAAGTCACCTGAAGGGAACAAGGAAGCTATCTGAATTGGACTCTAGTATCTCACTGCTTCCCCAAACGCCATGCTGTTCCCTTTGATTGGGAGCCAGAACTCCCCAAAAAGTTACCAGTTAATAGAATTTAGGAACCTTCTGGTAATTTTCCATAACCTTAGTCCAGTGCATGGCCTGGTATGACTAACTAGAAGACTGGATGGATGGATGCTCCACGGATGGGTAGAACAGAGGATTCCAATTGTTTAAAAAATTAAAATATGAAAGTCTCACTTCCTGTTACTCAGGTGGCCTTTTGTCTCGACCCACAAGAACCTAAGTCAGTGTTCAGGGAGAGTTACTCCAAATAGAACTAAAGGACAGTTCCCTAAGATGATTAAAGCATAGGATTGGGTGTCCCCAAAAATAAAGGTGACTCTCAGGATGGGGAGAGCTATTCTCTTCACCACAACACAGTCCAGAACCTAGCAGTGCTGGTTTTGTGAGCCCGAGTACAAATGCTTCATGTTTTCTGAGTCTTTTGCTCAGTTCTTCAGAGCACCGATGACAGATAACTCAGAGGGGTTTTAATAACAGATGATAGTAGTGCTTCTTGGATGGTGACTTCGTACAGAATTGCAAAAGGTACAGAGTACTTCTAAAACATACAAATAAAATTGAACTTAAGTCTCTGTAACTCATTTAAGCCTCTGTAAGAGTCTCGCCCTTCATTAACAAGCATCAGGAAAAATTGTGACGGGCTTTGAAATGGGCAAAAAGGTTACTGTCTGATCTAGTATACCTTTCTGGAAGATCTCTGCCTTTCATTGTCTTTGAACTATCTTAGAACTCTGTAGGTTGTGGAATACTGAGAGTAATGCAAATCAATCTTGCAAATTGTGTCACTGAACTTAATTACTGCCTGTGGATATGGACCAATGTTTTCGATATTCATTTCAATCTCCCTGATAGACTGTATATGTGTCTGTTTGAATTCTCCTTTGAGTTGGTTCGAACATCTTATCGGTTCCCTCATAAGTTGAGTTAATGAAATATAACACGTGAGAGTCTTTTTTTTATATATATATTTTAAGAGGTATGTCCTTTAACACAAAAGGACACTAACTTTAGGCTTGACAGTTTATGACATCACTATCTCATTATATTTTGTCTATTCCAGAAAACTGCTCAGTGTTTTATTTCCCACTGTACCTTCCACTGCACCTTTCTAAGGTAACATTTTGATATGGGGGCATGAGGTTCATGTGCCTTGTGGTGGTGGAGCAGACAAGACCTGAGAACCATCAGGTGTTTATTTGGTCGTGATACTGGCATACTTGCACAGAAGACTGTGGACCCAGGAATACATGTTGCCTGCCTTTTTCACTGTAAGTCTTGATGCCCCTCAACATGGCACATGGAAACTTCTAGTTACCGTGCATGACCTGTTTAGGTCATGGGAAAGCTGGAGAGCTGCCTCAGATGCAGCTGTCTAGCCACTGTCCTTCACCAGTGCTGTGCTGAGGCTCCTCCGTGTCGACATGACTCTCAGACATGGCGTTAGGCCCAGAATGAGCTCAGTCTTTCCCTTACCCATATGGATACTTCTGCCCTTATGGAGATAGCTTTCAAGTCTGATCCTTCTACTCAGTCTTTCTCTTCTCCTTCCCTTCATCCATCCAGAGACTAGATGGACAGGCATTCCCTTTGTCTTCCTTTCTAATGGCTCCTTCCCCAAAACAGACACTGTGCTTTCTCAGATGTCACTTGCTTGGACCATAATGGTTGAGTGACTATTGGGGAACATGAAGTATGGGGAAAGGAATTGAAAAACCCATTAATGTAGCAGCTTCAAAACATTTTCACTACTTTACAGGCTACCGAAGGTCTTGAAAGTAGACATCATCCCAGGGAATCAGACTCAGCAGAAGAGAGAGAAACTGTGGAAACCACAATGAGTTGAGAAGGCTGAACAAGGATATATCTGACAAACTCTGGGACACCTCTTGTGAATTTGAAGAGAGTAGCATCTTTATGGTACATCTCATGCAAAAAAAGCAATCACCTTAAACCAACACTAAGAAAGTCTAATGCTTTATTTTGAGATTTTGATGTTTCTAAAACCTGTGTTGGCCCCTTGGGAAAACTGCTTTTAAAAAAAAAATTGCTGCCAAACCATATACTTAAAAAGTTTAGGAGGTCTACCAAGAATAAACATTAGCTCACTATTCCATAGAACTCAGTTTCTAGCTTCTCCTCATTAAAGGAAAGAGAGAAAAAGGGAGAGAGAGAGAGAGAGAGAGAGAGAGAGAGAGAGAGAAAGGAAGAAAGAAAAAGGACATTTTGCCATTTCAACTATTTCAGCCTTCTAGAACTTTTCCTTTTGCCTCTTAATACCAGAAATTAAAGACAGAGATTATGATAGTACATGTACCCTTAAAAAACAAGTGGTTTTCTCAAAAAGTATGAATTTCCATCAAACTTAGTTTACTTGGATGAAGTATGATTTCAAATGCATCACACCGGGAAGGCTAGCTGGAAACTGGTATTGGGTATCTGGAAGCCATCTTTTCTTTTTTGTCTCAAAGAAGACTGGCATTGTGTCTGTCATAGAAGATTTTGACTTTGGGTGAGTGGTAGCTAGGATAATACTTCTTTAGATGGTTCTGTAAACATGTACAGGTTAAGCATCTACTTACAGAATTCCACTGTAAAAATGGTGATGAGGGGCTGGGTTGTAGCTCATGGGTAGAGCATTTGCCTAGCAGGTTGAATTCAGCACCACATATAAATAAATAAAATAAAGATCTATTGACAACTAAAAAAGTTTAGAAATGGTGATGAAACTGGCATTATATAATTTAAATAGAAAATGATTATTGAATGTAGCATAACCACTATTATCCTAGACATGATTTCCTATCAAACACATGATATTGTTAAATAAAGTTTTATACACACAGTCATCCTGGAAATAAATGCTTGGCTCATTCTTTATGTAGAATGTATGTGTTGGACTCATCTTCAAAGGAAGTCAGTAGCTAATGGTTCTGATTACTAATGGTAAAGAGAGACACAGGAGTACTAGTTCCTTGGTAGTTTCTGCTGCACCAACTATTCCAGCTCTTATTCTATAAAATAAATACAAATTTAGATCTTTATTGACTGTATCCATACACGTTTACACATTTACAGTTGTCCATATACATATCTCACCACATAAGAACATTAATTCTGAAATCTTTCTTGTTTGAAACCACAAGATATCTGCTATCATCTTCTAGCTTTCACAAGGATTTATTCTAAGCCAAACACAGACTATGAAGACAGAAAGAAGGAAATATCTGCACTTTAGGAGAATGTGCTCTGTTTAGGCAATGGCTTACATTCCTGGAATTGGAGTCATAGTCATCTATAGTCCTTGTCCTCAAGTCTCTGCTCCACCATCACAGCCCTGGGTGAGATCTGCCTTTTGGAAGCTATGGGATTGCCAGTACATAGCTCCATTTATTCTTGGTGACTATAGGGATAATAGTGCTCGATATGGTGACAATTACTCTATCATTTGATTCTTGGTGAGCCTATGTTATGGACTGAATGTTTGTCCTCCCCACCTTCTTCAGTTCAAGTGTTGAACTCTCATCTTCAACGGGATGGTATTTGGAGGTACTTAGAGATGGAGCCTTTGTGAGATAATTAGGTTATAACGCTGGAAACTTCATTCATAAATGGTATAAGAAACCTTATAATAAGAACAAGGGAGATGTTTTCTTTCTCTCTCAGCCCCATGAGGATCCATCAAGTAGGCAGGAACCTGCAAGAGAGACCTCACTAGGAACTGGACTGGTCAACACCTTGATCTTGGACTTTTTTGCCTCCAGAACTGTGAGAAATGTACACTTGTTGTTTTATCCAGCAAGACAAAGACAACTGGGCTCTTAAGCACCATCTCATGAGACCAGTGCTCACTGCGGTTAGATGCTCCTCCTCAGATGATCTCGTGCTGAATCCACAGCAATGGAAGAAAACCCACAAGGTAAACCCTCAACCTGGACACGCGCATTGATTGCTGGGACCCATGCTGCCTCAGGTGTGAGGACTTCGTGGCTCCTAACCACAGCTCAAAACTAGAGGTGCTTTAGATAACTCATCAGCCCAGGAAAAGGTGAATACAGTGACAATAGCTCTGTGGTGTTCTGATTGCAGTTCATGCTCCTCAGAGAATAAAGGTGTCATTTTGAAGGATTTGGCAATGAGAGGAGCTATCTGGTCTGGTAGACAGGAGGCTGGTCCATCCATGTGCCGCATTTACTGAGTGTTCACCATGTGCCAGGTCCGTGCCAAGGGCTTTGTATTCATTAGGCCATCTAACCCCCATAAGAACCCCCAAGGGAGGTGCAGTTGTCATTTTTACAGATGAGACCCTTGAAGTACAAATACATTTACTTGTTCAGGGTGCCGAGCTTGGGGCAGTGCCCGGTGAGACCCCTGCTGCCTTGTTCTTCATCACCCAATTCCCTTCATTCAGTGAAACCCACTCTTCCTGCTCACGGTGCTGCCTTGCGTGAGACACTAGGACAGCCCCTTTTTACATTCCAGGACATATGGGAGGAGAGAGGGACTGTATGTGGGGAGTGTCTGTTGGAAAGATCCTTTTGGACATGGGTGTGCTGGACTCTAGAACCTGCTTCTTCTCATCGGTCCCAGCAATGCTTCTACCCCTCCTTCTGAGACGCCCTTCAGGAATTGAGTTGCCCTTCGGGAATCGGGGTGTCGGCATGATCACTCCCTTCCTACTCTCTGCTTAGGGAATTGCTCAACACGTTTGGGATCCGACGTCTCCTTTCACCATTGCCTCCCCCACTGTTCTCTATATGCAACTTTGTACCCGTCCCTGGCAGGCATAGAGCATGCACTAGGCACACAACTGTGACCTGAGAAGAAATGACAAGGAATCGCGTGTTGCCCTTGCAGAAAGTTTTGCGATCAAAGTTGCCCAAAGGGCAAATCACCTGTTGCCCTTTGCAGATAGCATTACATCAACAGTGGAAAGGAAGGCAGTAAACTAAAGGAGACCGAGGATGAGGTTTCCGGGTGCCGGCCCTGGAGCATCTTAGATCCTCCCCTGCTTCAGAGAATGACTTTGCAGGAAGCCTCCCCGGGGGGCCCAGGGCTGGCGGGTCTGTGGCAACAGAGGGGGTCTAATAGGTGTTTGGGGTCCCCAAGGTGAATGTGCTGGAGCAGCTTGCCAGGAAGAGCTGCTAACTGCCTTCTCCTGCCCTCTGTTTCCCCCACCACAATCCAATCCTAGTTTTTTGGAAGAAAGATCATAGGGTCAGAAATCAAGGGAGGATAGTCTACAGTGTTCGCCCCTTTATTAGCTGTGTAACTGTAGAAGTCGCTTGACCTCCCTAAACATTCATTTTCTCATCTATAAAATAAGAATTTTAATAATATATGGCTGACTACCTCTTAGAGTTCTGCAGATCAAAAAAGATCGTAAAACGAAAGTTCTTTGTGAACCAAAGCACTCTGCTTGTTTAAGGAATTATCTTCATACACATACTTCATCTTCAGTGGGGGTTGGGGGTGAGGGGTTGCCTTTATAGCCTCTTTTGATATGTTTCAGGGAATTCCTGGCAGTCCTGATACTCGGGTGTAGTTTGCTTGTCTCTGCGTTTTAAAATATGCTTGGGAGATTCTCCTTATAAATTTACTGTCTCTCTGTGGCTTCCATTTTTTTTTTTTTTTTCAGCATCAGTAAAATGAATGTATAATGTGCCTTAGGGCCAGTAAGTGAAAACCACATCCCTTTATCTCTTTCTTCTGAGAAGGAGGTCAGATTACAGGTTCTGTGAGAAAGGAACATCTTGGTTCCTTTTCTTGCTGAGGTCTGAGACCGCTAAATCATTCCCAGAGGTGCTTCTTGGTGCTAAAGGAGGGGTCATTCCCGTGGGCTGATGGAAGGGCAGGCAGGGTTGCTGCAAGTCAGCGATTTGTGAACAGAAACAACAGATTGGTTGCTTACTAAAACAAAGGGAGAGAGGGGCCATGGAAGAAAAGCTACCGGATTTGCCAGAGAGGGCAGGAGAACTTGTAGTGAGCTGGAAAGAGGACCAGGAGGACCTGGATGGAATCATTCCAGAAAGGAATTTTGGTAGTAGTTCAGTCATTTAGTCTGGGACCCCAAGAACATTAAGTGATTGAGAAGCAAGTTTAGTTCCTTGGATCATCCTTTTACCACTCCCTATTTCCATTAATGAGGACTTCCCTTTTGCTGACTTTTCTTCTTTCAGACCCATGTTTTCAATGATGTAAAATTAGTTATTTTGTTTGCAGTAACCAATGAAGATGAGAGGCACGTAGAGGGGAGGAAACATTTTTTTTTTTCTCCTGCTCAGGTTCAGAACCTGGGGCCTGCAAATTAAACTGACTGAAGTCAGATTAGTAGGATTTAATGTTTATTTCATATGCATAACGGAAGTGTCTCAGAAAAGAAATGAAAAATTCAGATTGGTTTGGCCCTTTAACAAAGAGGGATCATTTGGGGAGAAGAAGCTAGACAAAGGAAAAGGTGTTTAGGATTCTAAGGGTGATAAACTGGGGGAAAATAAAAATGGAAGAAACTAAAACACAATTTCATAAGTTATGCTGTGCCGACTCAGGGTGGTCTCCAGTTAGATGAAATGTCTCCATGAATAAGGGTCACTCTTCCATTCCTAGCACAGGAAAGAGAAACCCATATGAATGGAAATTTATGCTACCTTATGTCCTGCTTTTTTTTTTTTTTTTTTTTGGTCCCCTCCATAGGATACGCACCTTGCTTCAATTCAAGTCTCTGCAACTTATGTGGACTGCAAAGAAGAGCACAGGAAAGATGCATGCTGTGCCTCACCAGCTTCAGGGTCTGTATGTGGAAAGGTGGTGAACAGGAAAAGCTAACCCAGCCAGCAAATGCAAGCCTCACTAGCTGTTTGAAATCTGCCCTTGTCCCCAGAAACCTGAGGTTCACTGTCCCTCCTTAGACCAGGCTAGAGACCCAGTCTCACCCTGAAGGCAATCTAAAGACTTAGAGAAAAAAAAAAAAAAAAATGACAAAATCTTTTAAAATAATGAGGGGATTTAGAGAGTTCTAACCTAACCTCCTCCCAACTTTCCTCCCCCTGGGATACCATGTTTCCTAGGCAGGACCTCCATAAAAGGCCAAGCAGGCTGGATACCAACTGCGCTACTGTTACAGAGGCCTTTTTTCCACTGAGGGTGATAAGTGTCTTGAGTCAGGGGAATCTTTCCCTAGTGAGGGTAGGAGCACCATATGAATTAGCAAGTATGTTGCTCTGGAGAGTACAGGGAGAAGAGATAATGACTCCTTCCAGTGATACAAAGGAGGGAGTATACCCACCGCATTCTTCTGGGCAGATTAAAATCATTCAGTCTGTGGTGTCATAACATTCGTGGAACATTGGCTATGTAAGTACAGCTATCGCCATTTCACAGATGGGAAAACGAGACACAAAGAGCTCCAACAGTTTTCTAAAGGAGTCACAGCAAGTAGGTAGCAATCCAGAATTTGAGCCCAGGTAGTCCTGGTTCCAATATCCACCATCTTAATCAGCTTATAATCGAAGACTGTACTTCATTTCAGTAAGGACATTATTAATCCACAGAAATCTCTGGTAGAATAGTTTGAGGGAAAGCTGACTCCTGCCTAATTCTGAGTTGTTCAGCAAAGAGAGTAAAATGAGGTACCTCATAGCTGAGCCCAGGCCCCAGCACCTCATTTTTAACCCCAGGTGTGGATTTAGGTGGCTTGTCTTTTGTAGATATGGCCAGAGTATCAGGGAATATAGATTGAATTTACTTATTAATGATGAACATAATAATGTTGTATTTGAATAATTATTTACAGCTTACAAAGTGCTTTCACATTTATTTCCTTGCTTAAACTTCGTTACAGCTTAAGTAAGGAGAGCGTTATCATCACTTTTTGTTTATTTTTAATTTTTGTGTATTGCCGGGGATGGAACAAACCCAGGACTTTGCATGTGCTGGGGAAGCATCCTACCACTGAGCTGTAGCACCAGTCCAGAAAGCATTATCATGTTTTGCAACTAGAAAATTGAAGTTCTAAGAATTTCCAGAGGGAGAAAAGTGGAGATGATTCTTAACTCTGGTAGCCTGGTTCTTAATCCTAAACCTTCTTTTTGCTACATTCTATAAGGATAGCTATACAGAATGTGGTCATGGGTATCTAGTATTTTTATTCTATTTTGGTTGAAAATCATTTATCTTGAAATGCACTTTGCCGAATGCAGTGTGGATTTCTGTTATGTTTTGTTGTGATTTCTGGAGTAAAATTGGTCCAGTCTCTGGAGATTTATTGGTGACACAGGCCTCTCTGGGAAATGAATTTTCCTACTCTGCTTATTTTATGTGCTTATATGATCAGTTCCCTAAACCCTAAGACTCACTGTTGTCTGCCTCTGCTGGGACCTCTGTGAAATTTCCCCATTGAAGAATTTCAAGTTGGTTACCACCCTTTGCTTTTGGTTTTGCAGTCTTATACACCCTCTCAATGGCACACACAAAAAGAAATCCTCACAGAGGAAGCGCAGGGCCTGCTGGCGGCTAACTTCTCCAGCTCAGGGGTGCCTGAGTGACTAAGCCCCTCAAGGTGATTTTAAAGTGTAGTCTTTGAAAAGGAACTTGAAATTTCCTGTAGACTTCCAGATTTCCCTTCCAGATTTCCTGTATTGGTTTTGCTCACCCTCTCCCATTTTCTACAGTCATGTTCACTGGGGGCTAGAGGACTCAACATCAGAAAGCCTGGGTCTTCTTAGGGACCACCAAGCAAAGTGTACTGCCCCTCCCCTCCCCATTAGTATCATCTTGGTCATTAACTGATCTCTCTTCTCATTCCTCAGTATTTTATGAAATGCTCCCATCTGCTTTTTTCCTCACAGCTATTGACATATCGTTGAAAAACAAAAATCTGGGGTCCTGAAGTCCTCTCCCAACTTAATTTCTTCTCAGAAGTTTAATTGGGGTGGGGTTCATATCTAGTTCAGTGACAGGCACCCAAGGGAACTCCCAGAGGACTCAGGAAATGCTGTTAGTAACTCAAAAAATTACACTAATTTAGTGTTACTCAAGTGTTTCTAGTTTGAAGTAATATAATTTATCTAGTCATCATAAAAGACACACGATGCCTTTTCATGACCCAAGTTAAGATACTTATACTACCCCCCTCTGGTTTCCTCACTTGCAAAAGACGAGGCCAGGCATGTTGAACTGATTACCTTACCTGATGAGGAGGGTGATTGAGTTCTTATTTATACCATATCCTGAAGATCAAAGCTGCATATGGATAGCATGATCAGTAACACTCTATAGTGCTTGCTGTAAACTGCGGAGTTAATGGCCGTGAAATGCTGTGTGACTCATCTTGTGCCTTGTGTTCAGTGGAGTCATTCTCAAAAGCAGCATAAAGTACAACATGGGTCCAACATTTTGACCACACAGCAAATTGGAAAGGCTCCAGAGGAAAAACATCTCCTTTGGTAGTGGATGTGGTTTCAATAGACAGAAAATAAGCAACAGGGCTACATGCTGGGGAGATGGAAGACGTCCTCAGTGCTTCTGAGACTCCTTGATCCATTGTCACTTTTTCTGGAGAGGTCCCCATGACACTGCTTACGCAGATCCCGAGAGGTGGTCATCTATCCACACAGGCACTCGGGAATCTTTCAGCAAACAGGGGTGGGAAATCTTTGGAGGGAAAAAAAGCACCAGTGGCCCAGAAAAGAATAGTCTTAGTAATGGAATATACCAAGGGGAAGGGCAGATGGCTTTGGGCAAAACTTTCTGAAAACTTTCTTGTTCAATTGGATAATGATGGGAAATCCTTGCACTCTGCCAAGTGCCTCATGGAACAGTGTTTATTGTGCTTGTGCATTTCAGCCAATGCCCTTCTTCCAAAAATAGCTTTAAAACCTAAGACACATTTATATGGTCAGGGAAAATAAACAAAAGGAAGGATTCTGCAGTAGTCCTGGGACCCAATGCTAAAGGAACCAAAATCCACCAGCATAAGAGGCAGCTGGTTGTGAGCTCTGAAGCCCAGCAGAGCTGTAGCGATGCAGTTGCTGTTGAGCCGCCTGCCTCCCAGGCCTCTTCCTTGCTCTCAGCCACAAAGGGGTACACAGTGGGGACACGCATGTACGTCTGCCTTTGGCAGGAGTCCCATTCCTTTCTCATCCTTTAGGGTAGGAGTGAGGAATGTTCTACTGAGGGTCACTGAAATACACACACACATACATGAGTAAGTGAAGGGAGACATGAAGAAAATTATTAGAGAATTGTTAAGATTCAAGAAATTTTGTGGGAAGAACAATAAATGCCACTTATACTTTGTTAAAAAAGTCTCATTTATTGATTTTATGGATGTATTTAAAAATTGAATTTTAAGAACAAGCAAACTTTTAAAGAGTCATACATTTCTTCAAATAATAAATCAAAACCATAAGTCCCTAAACATTCATGCATTGACTATAAATTTAAACACATGTAAACCAGTAAACTAAAATCACAAATGTATAATAGACTCTTTTAGGAATGTTCTGTAAGAGGCTGATTCATGGCCACCAAAAGATACCAAGTCCTAATCCCTAGAATCTGTAAATGCTATTTCACAAGGAAAAAGGGTCTTGGTTGATAAGATTAAGGATCTTGGCATGTGGAGATTATCCTGAATTACCTGGGTGGGCCTGAAATACAATCAAAAATGTCTTTGGAAGAGGAAAACAGGGAGACTAGACAAACACACAAAAGGAGGAGGCCTTGAGACTATGAGGCAGAGACTGGAGGATGCACCCACAAGCCAAGGATTGCCACAGCCTCTAGAAGCAGGAAGATGAAAGGCTCTCTCCTAGAGCCTTTGGAGGCAGCACAACCTTGATTTTGGACTTCTGCGCTCCTCCTGAACTGTGATAGAGTAAATTCTACTGCTTTAAGCCACCAAGCTTGTGGTAATGTGTTACAGCAGGAAACTAACATGCTTACTAATACCTTAAGGAGCACACAGCATGAAATGTTGCTATGGTTACTATTTAAACACTTTCACATCATTCTTGATTTAAAAAGTATGATGGATTTGACTTTGTTTTGTAATCTTATTTTTCTATTTTCCTAGGTTTTCATATATCGCCTTCCTAGTATTTTAGAAATTTACTATAAAAGTATAAAAGATCCACAGTATAAAAGATCCACAGGTCAGGCTCTGAGGTTGCAGAGACTGAGTTTGTTGACTAGTTATCTCTGCTGGGCCCTGGAAGCTGATTGCACAGGTCAGCATGATTCAAATCTGAGCAACTATTTGTTGACTTCTATTTGTTTTTTAACCTGATATCTGGTAAGTTCATTTGGCCTCTTTCTATACCATACTGACACAGTCTGTGTTTTCTTTTTCCATAACTTTATTTTATGTATGTATGTATGTATGTGGTGCTGAGGATCAACTCCAGTGCTTCACATGTGCTAGGCAAGTGCTCTACCACTGAACTACAACCCCACCCTGGTGGAATTGTTTTTGAATTGATTATGTCACTTTTCTCAGCATATGAGACAAACTGCAGGGAACAGTTATACCTGCCACTCATCCTCCTCCAGGATTCCCTGGAAACATCAACATGAAAGCATTCCCAAAATGCTCTCTCCCAATAAAGCAGACTTCTAAGTACCTCTTATTGGCCAAAGATACATTACATGTCCTTCAAAGGATGCTTCAAGGTGCTGAGAGCTTTTTAACCTCTGCTAGCATGAGGCAGGCCAGGGAGAAGGGCTGGGAAAGGTGCTGGGCCAGCCTTGCTCCTGCTGCCACACGGCTTCTCTGTGAGTCTGCCTGATGTTTCTTAGACTTCCAGCTTCTGCTTTATCATTTATACGGCAAAAAATACCCACCTTATCTCTAGAGAACATCCCAGTTGTGAGGCCTGTTTCTCAAATTCGATCCACGGCCTTCTCGGTTTGGACTTACCACAGATATAGTTAAAATATTGATTCCCAAGCTTGAAACCTGCCGCACCAGACACGTCCTAAAGATCAAGGATACTAAAGAGCAAAGATCCTTTGGCTCTAGTCATGAAAATATCATGGCAGAGTTTAGGAATCTCCTATAAGTCTTAAATATGCTGACCTTTGAAAGTCTGTGGACTGGTCTGCTGTGTCGCAGTGCCACGTTTCCACTGATGGGTCTGTTTGGGTCCGATGTATGGGACATTCTCAGTCCATTAAGCTGAGAGTGCTGTTGGAAGACAGTGGACGTGGGGTCCATGGTGGGGACTTTTGAGAGTAGATTCTCTAAGCACTACAAGCAGGGTGAGGTAGGAAGGGCAGACACATTCATGAGCCAGTCTGCTATAGTGCTCACAGTTCCCAGCAGGTAAGTCCTCACTTTCCAGCTACACTCTGAGGTCTCCCTCAGTAGGTTTCTACTTACACCTGCTCAGGGGTTGCCTTGACCCAAAGCCCCACACTCCCTTCCTCTGGCTTTAAAACTGAGACTTTTCCAATAAGGATTCTATAAAACTCAGTCTTCCTTCCTCCTCCTCCTCAGGAATGATCTCCTGATCCAGGAGGCCTAGGAGTATCCTCATGTAGTTCTCTGCCCTGGCCACAGTATGTCATGCTTTGGTCTTTGGGAATTGTGACTGGCACCCTTGAAGTATCACTGACCCCTCTGTGCTGTCTATGAACCAGGAAGCAGGCCCTCACCAGACACACAAATCTGCTGGCACCTTAATCTTGGACTTTCTAACCTCCAAAATTGCAAGAAATAAATGCCACCTATTTTATGGCATTTTCTTACAGGAGCCTGAGATGACACTGGCTATCCTCTTGGGGTTTGATTTGGAAAGTACTATTCACAGTTTCCTAAACACATTTGAGTGTCTTTATCATATTCCACCTAAGGTTTCCCCACAGAAAGGAACAGTTTCTACCAGTTATCTTGTTAGCACTTCTATCTTATTCTCTCTTACAAAAATTACCAGAATCAAAATAGAATCCCTGTGTCAATCCCCAAGAAAAATATACAATAAAATAAACTTGAGGTATTATAAAGGAAGGAATCTCATGCACCTAAGCCTGATAACAAGAACTATCACAAAAATATTTGCCAGGACCACAGCCTTGCCCAAAGGCCACTGTAACCTTACACAAATAATAATATTTCTGCAGGAACTTCTGTCCAGTAGCTGTGTGTTCAAGCTTAGACTCGGACCAACCTTGTCATTAATCCTTGAATATTCTTGTTGCAAATACTTGTGGCCGATGATTATTGCTTATCCCATTCTTTTAAATATGCTCTTGGTTTCCATGGCATATACATTCTGCATTCAATATTCCCTGCTTATTTCCAAATGGATATCATTATTCTTTAGAGAGTCTCTTTCTCTGTTTGTTATTCAAGTGTTGACACTCTAAATCTCTTCTTGTTGCTCATGGGCAAATCTCCCTTTCCTCTTCAGGTAAAAAGATTCATGCATCAAGTAGTATTCTCTATTCTGTATAGGATGGTGACAACTCGGTGTTCCATCATTCAAACTTAGTTCTTTTTTTTGGGGTGCGGGGGCTACTGGGGATCGAACCCAGGGCCTTGTGCTTTCAAGGCAAGCACTCTACCAACTGACCTATCTCCCCAGCCCCACAAACTTAGTTCTTGATGATTAAAGCTCAGCTTTTAGAATTCCCTGGAACTGATTCAGCTCACTGAGCAAAATCAACTGAAAGTTCTTTGACTTTCAAATTATAGCTTCTACTCTGCATTCTAGAAATCCAGTCACAATTTTAATAGACTTTGTTTTAGGCTGGCCTGCCCTTCTCATATAAAAGTATCATTGGTGCTTGAAAAATCTGGGATTGGGTAGGATATGAACAACCAAGAACATAGAGCAACCCTTTCCTCAAGCCTCCCAACTCAGTCTTTGCTTTGTGCTTCATTGTGTTGTTGGCCATGAGTTCACTGTTAATGGATTGAAAATATACATGAAATAATGTGTCTTTAAAGAGAAACATGACAGAAGGTTGTGAATTGAGTGGTTGATAGAAATGTCTTGATCAGAGGCTCATAGGAACTTAACCCTGTATATTCCCTAAGAGCCTTCATAGAACTTGAACTATTACAAGTAATTAGAGCCATTGGAAAGTAGGTACAGTCATTGTGACAACTCATTTCTAAATTGTCAGCTTGTTTGTTATCACTGTTAATTCTCCATAATGTTGGCCTTATGATGGGCACAACTTGATAAATGAGGCAGAGAACTACATCAAGACCGCCACACAACAGTGTATAAACCCAAGGCCCACCTCTGGGCAAGTAACAATCCCTTTGAGCTTCAGCTTTATTACCACTAGAGTAAAAACCTTATAAATTTGTTGTGATAATTAAAGTGCAATAATGTAGGAGGCTGACAGCAAACACTTAGTGAATGATACGTATCACTGCAACTGGCACTCGGCAAATCTTAGAGTTCCCAAGATAAGTTAGAGACAGGTAAACTCTAGTCCCTGCCTGATGTCACTTCAACTGGAAGTTTTATTACATAGCATCACAGTTAAATTTATCACCTAATATCACATTTCTGAGATCTTGGGAATGGGTTAGCCATAGTGGAACACAGGAGTTCAGCCAAAATCAGTTTATCTAAATCAATATCAGGCCAGCTTAGATGCCATTAGGATATCAAGAAAAATACAACTGCAAGGTCAACCTCTCTCCTTCTTTTTTTCTTCCAGAAGAAAGAATTTTTAACTATGTCCATCAAAAGATCTGAGGCCATGAAGCATAATTTTATGTAGAATTCATGACTGTACAGCAAGAGTTTTGTTGATATGGAAACTGTGTTTCTGATACTACAACTGAATCATTACTTGCTTCTGTCAGGTTTCTATGACCACAGAGAATTTATGGCTTTTACTGAACCTACTCTTATGTGTTGATAAAGATATCTTAAAAGTCACTTAAATAAAGGTTTCAAAAAGATCTAATTTCATGAAAAACGATGAATATCATCTTTTAATAAGGTTAAGCTTTTTTTTAATTTGGTAAAACTGATTGAATTTTTGCATATGTAAGCTTACATTGTACTTGATGAAAATATTTTCTGTCAGATGTGGTCATGATCTACAGCCCCCATGCCCAACTGTACACTTGGCTCCTCTACTTTAACGTCTGTCTTTATTAGCATCATCCATCTCACACCCTCCGTCTCCTCCCTCACCCATAGATCCATCTTAGCAAAATGGCATTGCCTTACTGGTCTGCCACAGGTCAGGTCTAATATCTGAGAATGAGCCCAATCTCTTTCTTCCCTTCAGAGCCAATTCCCCGGGAAGTCTTGTCATCTGCACCTTCAAAGTAGATTCTCATTCCAACCACAAGGCACCTCCTGGGCTGCTGCAAGGCCAACAAGCAACCACTGGTTTTCGTGGGAACTGCTCCCAGCCTCCTCTTTGGCTGCTGGCTCTGTGCTTCCTCCAGACAGATAAGCCCTGTTTTCTCTGTACATCACCAGAATGTTCCTCTTGAAGACTACAGTCAATCATATCCCTCCATACTTCACACCCTTTTATGGTTTCCCATAAATAAATAGTCTCTAAACTCAATTAGGGCCCTCCAGAGCTTGCTGGAGCTGGCCCCACCAGCACCTGAGACCTAATTATGTGTCCTCTCTGTCACTTTTAGCACTCCCCTCATCGGACTTCTCTTGTCTCTGAAAAATTCTGGAATGGTCTGCTCGTGCGGGCTTTCCTCACTGCCATTGCCTCTGACTGAAATGCTCCTCTAGAGATCTGGACCTGAGCTGGCTTCCTTCCTTGTCATTCAGCCTTCAGAAAATGTCACATCCTCAGAAAGACCTTCTCTAGCTTCTTAACTAAGGAGCTAGCTTTGCCCCAAGACCCCTGCCCCATGTCCACGTCCTACGAACGTCACTCTCAGACTCTTTCCTCCCACTCCACCCTCTTCCTCCTCCTCTTTCCTACTTCCCTGCTTCTCTGCTGGCTCTTTCCTCCAGTGCAGCACACACCTCATGAAGACAAAGGTTTTCTCCTTCCCCTCTCCAATTCCAGCACTTACAATCTTACCTGGATAATTGTAGGTGCTCAGTTAATGAATATCACTTATTGAGCGCCTTCTGGGTGCTAGGCATTCGGTATCCATCTCTACTTCTCACAGCAGACTTTCAGATATGCTGATTTAAAATTCATGCTTTTTTTCCCTGTTCTTTAACCTTTCTTCACTTTTCTTAATTTTTCAGGCTCCACATTTGTGACAGAGCCCTCTTTTGTCTGTCTTTCATATTTGGCTTCTGCCAAATGATTGCCTTTATAAAACAATTGCTATCTAGTGTCTTTTTGCTGGGAATGATATTAATAAATTTACTAATCTTTGAGATTATTTTTCTTCATAATTTTAAGGCAATTTTAATCAAATATAATGAAATTGATGGCAGTTAGTACTACTGAAATGTGCTTCCTCTGAAATACTAGTAGATATAAATAATAGTATTTAGTAGTTTTAACTTCCTCTATCAATTTCTTTGTGATTAACTCTATCATCATAATTATATCAAGTGGTGTTTCATTTTCTATTTCAATTTACATATTGCTCTATATATAGGTCAACATCTGTACCTCAGATCCTTTTGATCCTTTTGGGTATGGGCAAGTAGAGAGTTGAAAATATATGCAATAAATGAATAAATATATTTGGAATTGTTCTGGCCATTGAGCTTTGTCATTCTGAACATCTTAAAGATAAGTAGTGAGAGCTGTGAATTAGAAGATAGAGTTGATTGGTTGAGGGTAAGTACTCCTGACCAGACCAGGGCCTCTTATGCTAGCTGTATTCTTATATCTCTACTTGGTGGGGAAAATCTGAACCCTACTGAGAATTACCCCAGAGCAGTGGGGTATAGTGTAGGCTCCCACCAACAGACTTCCTTCCTCCCTGACTTTGCCCACAGACTCTCCTGCATCTTCTCAACCTACACATCCCTGTTGTAAGCCTGTGGGTGAGACCCAGGAGCCCAGGCTTCCCAGCTGTTTGATGGTATCTAAATAGGCTGTTGTGTCTCTCGGAGGAGAAGGCAACCAGAGAACACAGAAGAAGACCCAAGACTTAGTAATCATAATGTGAAATAAGACTATTAGGTCCTGCCGTGAGTTCCCCAAATCACCCTAGTTCCAATTCATCAAAAGTGACCACCCGTTCCTCCTTTCTTCTTCCTTCTGTAGCCTCAGCTTCTGGGCACAGGCTCACCCCTCCCTTACCTGGACTCCCTGAGGATGCTGTGCACCCCCTGTGCCCAATCCTAACCCACTCACCCGTCAACCTGTAATTCACGCCTGTCCCCTCCATTAGACTTTGAGAACATCAAAAAGTGTCCTATCTTCTCTTATCTACTACTAGTGATGTATTCATCAACACCTACCTCCCAACCACCAAAGGCGACCGCTGATGGACTGTAGTGCCCATAGCCCACACAATTTAATTTCACACACAAGGTACTTGCATAGGATATCACGTAAAACAATCACACACAAAAGTGTGGGCAGTTCTCTGCTTCACAGTTCCAAAGAAATCTTAATCACTTAAAATTTTCCTACACTAAGAGAAAGTTTTACCACTCAAAACTGTTTCAGACAATGAAATTATGCTTAAAGAGGTTTTTCTTTTTTTCCCCACAGGGAAAATAAAATAATAAAAATATTTAAAAATAACAAAAATATTTAACTATTTCTATTTATATCTATTATAAAAGTAAAGGTTAATATGTATATCTACTATGTAAAAAATTGTACATGCATGAAAAATTTAGTTTCTTTGGGTTTTTTCAGTACTGGGAATTTAATCCAGGGCTTCACACATGCTAGGCAATGCTCTAACTCTAGGCTCTACTCCCAGTCCTTTTTACTTTATTTTGAGACAGTGTCTCACTAAGTTTCTGAGACTCGGCCTTGAATGTTTGATTCTCCTGTCTCAGCCTCCTAAGTATCTGGGATTACAGGTATGTGTCACTACACCTGGTGAATGATTGTAATCTCTATGTGGTAATTTCAGTTTTACAATTTTTACTTAGTTCCAAAAGGAGAGAAGTAAATTAACTTGCCCAGAGTCTAATCAGAATAGGGTAAAAGCTACCATAATTTAGCTTTCAAGATTTCTAGACATCTCAGATGACAGGATTTTAAAAATTAAATTATATGAAAGTATTATGAAAGTAAGCAAACATTTGTAAACAAAAATCTTGACTATTCTTACAGTTTAATAGTGTCATTAACTAGGTGTGGTGACACATGCTATGATCCCAGCTCCATGGGATCCTGAGATAAGAGAATACCAACTTCAAAGTCAACCTAGACACTTAGTGAGATCCTGTCTCAGAATGAAATGCAAGGGGCTGGTAATGTAGCTCAGTGGGAAAGTGCTTGCCTGGCATGTGTGAGACCTTTGGTTTTCTCCCTTAGTACTCACCCTCAAAAATGTCATTAATATCATGTAGTGGAGAAAATGAATTTATTATGCCAAACAAGCCTATATTTTAAGTGCAATTTCTTTATTATACTTTGGTGCAATTTCAGCAGGTTCAGAAAACACACTACTATATTAGTCTTCATTTTGTCATACGCTTATACTCATTTCCTTATGATTGTGACTATAAATATTCTTTGGAGATGGGGATATAACTCATAGTTAGATCACTTGCTTAGTATTTACAAGGCCCTAGGTTCAATACACACACACACACACACACACAAACACACACACTTGTGTATACACATGAAGGGATATAATGAAAGAAAGAAAAGAGAAAAAGAAAATAAACTACTAATAAAATTGTTAATAAATAATTATTAAATAAGAAATCATCCTAATTTTAATAAAATAAATCAATAATAATTATTTATTAGTTAATTATTATCAACTAATAATAAAATTATTCCTTGAAAATGTGATTTGTGATGACTGCGTACTATTTGATCAACTGTTGTTTCGTATTTTTATTGATAACTTCTCCCGACACTTTGGTTGTTTCTTTTTTTATATATTAAAAAAAAATAAGCTTTGGGTATAAACCAAGGAGTAGAATAACTGGGTCAAAAGGTGGGTCCATTCCAAGTTTTCTGAGGTATCTCCAAAGGACTTAAAATCAGCATACTACAGTAACACAGCCACATCAATGTGTATAGCAGCTCAATTCATAATAGCTAGATTGTGGAACCAACCTAGGTGCCTTTCAATAGATGAATGGGTAATGAAACTGTGGTATATATACACAATGGAATATTATTCAGCCATAAAGAAGAATAAAATTATGGCATTTGCAGGTAAATGGATGGAGTTGTAGAATATCATGCTAGGTGAAATAAACCAATCCCAAAAAACCCAAAGGCTGAATGTTTTCCCTGATAAGTGAATGATACATAACCGGGCTGGAGGAATGGGGAGTAAGAGAAGAATGGAAGACCTTTGGATTATGTAGAGGGAAATGAGAAGGGAGAGAAGGGGAATAAAGGATGGAGGCATGAAACAACATCATTACCCTACATACATGTATGATTACACGAATGGTGTGAATCTACTTCGTGTACAACCATAGAAACAAAAAGTTGTACCCTGTTTGTACACAATGAATCAAAATGCAGTGTGTAAAAATAAAAAAAAATAAATAAAAAAATTAAGCTTTATGATTTCTGAGCTTAAAGCTTATGTTACCTGGCCTGAAAGAGCAAGGATTGGTGCCAGGTGAAGACCAAGTTTGAATGCTAGTGTTGGACACTCAAGTCTTGTCACTGGTGGTGTGGATGGCCTAGAGAGGTTTTTTGGTTTTTGGTTTCCCATTTGCCCTGCCCAGCTATGTCTTCCCTTCCTGGCCTGTACCTGGGTCACCTGACCACTGCTGGGCCAGGAAAGGAAGAAACAGCACAGCTGGGCTCCCAGCTCCAGGATAAGTTAGAGACAGATTCAACACGTCTCCTGGCCCCTTCCCCAGCTCTTGGCCTCCTGTTCCCATTAGATAACTGACCTCCCACTTCCCTGGGTAGTTTTGATGGCTTGATTTCTTTTGGTTCAGTTTTCAAATTCCTCTCTGGGAAGCTACACAGACAACCCAGAATGGTTTCAGTATTACAGTCCACGCTGGGCTTCTGCATCAACCCCAGGAATGGACTCTGCCCCTGTAGCCAGGGCCTGCTCTCTGCTCCCTGCACCCGCTGGTCATGTGCCTGCCCGGTGAACCAGGAGGATGGCTTCTCCACGGGTTCTCCTGACTGCGGTTAATTACTGCTGCCAAACTCAACAGTCTTAGGACTTTGTCTGTGAAGATGGTCCTGTGTCGGGAACACAGAGCTGTCATCTGATGCCTGCACCCTGTACCTGTTCTCTGTTCCTGTCTCTGGCCTGTCATGGTCAGGACAATGCCTATACAAGGAGCTTAGATCATTGGCACATGAGTATTTAATACTTTTTTAACTTTATTATCAATGAGAAATTTCTCTCCAAGTACTCTTATCCCTGGTGTGTTGAAGCTGATATTTGCCTTGGTTTCCCACCACAGGGACAGATGAAGAGGCAAGGAGAGCCCATGGATTTTTGTCACTTCCCTTGTGGGATGTGTTAATTGGTTTCACTATATTGACTGTTTTACTACCTCTATGGATCCCATAACATCATGTTATAAATCTTAAACACATACAGTAAAATTTATTACAAACAAATAAAGGCATCACAGATTTTTTTTTTTAAATCTCAGAACCAGAGATGGATTGTTCCCCTTTACCTATGTGAAACAAGGGAACAGAAGGAGGTTATTTCTCTCTGCACTGCACACAGTAGGGCTCTAGCAAGTGGACAGAGGGCATGGACAAAGGCCGGCCTTGAACTTCCTCTTCCTCAGTCTCACATCTGGGCTTAATGAGAGGTAGAGGGAGGCTGAGTAAAAACATAGGAAAATTCAGCACATTAGGTAACTCTCAAGAGATGACCACCAACAGAAGGTGGGCTGAGGCTCTTTCCCAGGTGGGCCTCCAAATTGTGATCAGTTTTCCAAACTTATTGGTTGCAAAAACAACTTACTTTTGTGAAGTCGATTAGTTGGAACACTGGACCAAGCTCATTAGATGATGTTTAATTGACCATGCAGCTTAATTGACTGTGAGAAGTAAGAGAGCTGAATATTAAAATGGTATGATCAGTCTAAAGCCTGTTAACCGAAATATGCAAAAATGGTGACTTGTGGTGTAAGAAGACACAATTAGGGTTACTGTCCTTACACATGAAAAAGAGAGGTAGGCATGTTTTTAACTGACACAGAGACACTGTTGTGCAGTGTGGGTTGTTGTGTGGAAATCATGTCTGTTTAGTTTTATTTTGAGCCAATTAATCCTTTCTGAGGTGTGCCTAAAATTCTTGTGCTGAATTAACAACAACAAAAAAGATCACTACCGCAATATTCTCAAAGTGGGCAGGAAAGAGATGTTTCAAGTACACCCGAAGCACAATTAGAAACTTCACAATGCAGGTGACAGGAGTTGGAGATGACAGAGAAGGATGTCAAGCAGAAAAACTCCTGGCACCGTGGCTGGGGCAGCCCTAGAAATAGCAGCAGGTCCCGGAAGCCGAGGTCACCCTGTGAACGTGGCATGGAAAGAGGAGGAAGCGGGATGAGGTAGCAGACTATGCCTCATCACGTCAGGCCGCCCTTACGTCCACAGGAAGTAACAGCCGGGACTGTCATCCTTAGGACAAAGGCGACTGATGGAAAAGGAGGCTGAAGTATAAAGATCTAAAACAATCATCCATAAGTCATGCAGATGGCCTGTGGGACACCTCATCCGATTATTTTTGAACCTTGCCATCTCATCCTGTAATTTCCCTGGTCCTACAACTCCTTTTGTTCTCTAAGAATGACACACACTCTCTTTTCTTTCCATCAGGATCCCCAAATCGGCAGGATGGGATTGGATCCTTTCCCGGAGGGACATGGCACTTGTTACTTCAAGGTCTCTTTTTGACATGGCTCCGTGACAAAATTTGGGGCTTGTTCTGAAATTCAGTTTAAACACAGAAAGAGATGGTGTCGTTTGGTTTGCTGTTTTTTGTTTTTTGTTTTTTTTTTCCCATGCAAACAAAACACACTGAGGCAGCTACACAGTGGACCTGAGTGTCCCTTTAAGATCATGTCCGTTCTGATAATGTGTAAGCTGCCTGGCTCATCTGCCCTCCCTTAGAGGCTGGTGTTTGAACATGTAATAAAATTACATTGCTAGTGTGCCTGAACATTTCTTATTCATAGTTGTAACAGCTACTTTTTAAAAACTCATACATACCCTTATATTTTGGAAGATCTTTTTTTACCAAGCACCAAGTAAACTTATAGTAAGTTGAAGGCTTTGAAGCTTTCTTTAGTAATAACACCAAACTGTTAAGAGTTTCTTTCTTTCTTTCTTTCTTTCTTTCTTTCTTTCTTTCTTTCTTTCTTTCTTTCTTTCTTTCTTTCTTTCTTTCTTTCTTTCTTTCCTTTCTCTCTCTCTTTCTTTCCCTTCCTTCCTTCCTTCCCTCCCTCCCTCCCTCCCTCTCTCCTTCCTTCCTTCCTCCCTCCCTCCCTTCCTTCCTTCCTCCCTCCCTCCCTTCCTTCCTTCCTTCTCTCTTTTTCTTTTTCTCTCTCTTTCATTTTTGTGGTACTGGAGATTGAACACAGGGCCTTGCACATGTTAGGCAAGTACCCCACCACAAAAGGACATCTCTAGCCCTGCTTTTCTTTTTTATTCACCCTTTGAGAGACTTTGGTAGACTACACATTACCTTGGATAGATCTGGCATCCGATATAGTAGCATCTAATAGATTTCTGATATCTGAATCCTTGAAGAGTAATTTTTTAGATTATTTCTCACTTGTTCCTTCATGTACTTAATAGGAGAGGCCCCTGTTTTGCAGTTAACCAAAATCCATTTGTATCAGGAGCATGCAAAGGAAGGACTGCTACGTGCTTTTTACATTTTTCCTTTTATTTTCTTTTTAACTCAACAGGATTCAAATGTTACTTTTAGAAGATCGCAATACATGTGTCATTGGATAGAGCGGGCATTTTTCTTCAACGTGATTGAGAAGTTATTCACATTGCCTTTACCAACATACAGTGCCTCCGTTAATGCGAGACTTGATCTACTCTCAGAGGGTCAGACAAACACACAGTGTTTCTCCACACCTCAGTGATCTCCGGAACATCTTCATTAGGATTCTAGCCCTTGGTCAAGATCTTCCCAGTGTTCACGAAAAGAGTGAGGACAGCCCTAAGTGACCCTCTGCATCCCACAGGGTCTCTTGGGCTCCCAGGCCACTGGTGCAGCAGCTCCCATCTCTAAGGAGCCTGGGGAACGTGTGCCCTGCTTGCAGACCCTCTTACCAACCAGCCTGGGCACACACTGCTGCTGTCCATGCACCACTCTCCAGTGCCCATGTCTGTCTCTGCCCAGTTGGTTCTGTACTGAGACAAATGAACACTACTGTTAGTATGTGCCCTGTGGGTGTGTCACAAGGATAAAATTAAGTGCCTGAAATGCACTTTGCACTTTCCGGGCACATACTCAATAAATGCCAATAATTATTATTGCTATGATGTATGCCCACAGGAGGTAATTGCAGAGGTTTGCAGCCATTCCCTTATAAGGTATCAAATGTCATTTTCAGGAGCAATTCAAAGCTTCCATTCTAATCTGATCTGGGCTAACTGTATCAGTTTCCTGTTGCTGCTGTAACAAATTACCTCAAAGTCCCTGGCTTAACACAGCATGAATTTATTATCTTCCAGTTTTGAGGTCATAAATCCTTAAGGCACAATGTTAAAGCCCTTTTTCTTTTTGGAGGCTTCAGGGATTAATCCACTTTCTTGCCCTTTTCAGCTTCTAGACACTGTATTCCTTGGCTTCAAAGCCTACAGCATAGTATCAAGTCTTTCTTGGCCCTTGTCCTCTGTTTCCATCATTACCTTTGCTTTGTTAAGTTTGATACTCCTGTTTCCCTCTTCTAAGGAAACCTGTAAGTATACTAGGCCACCCACATACCCCAGGATAATCTCCACATCTCTCCATCTCATTGGCTCAGGTTTTAGTGAGGAAGATTTGGACAGAACTGAAGGCCCATTAACTGTCCACCATGACCACTTTCAAGACTTCATTTCTCATCTTCAATAAGAAACAGTGACAGGTTTACACTGATGTTTTAAAGCCAAGTGGCACAGAACCATCAATACTATTTGTTCCCAAGACTGTTTACATATTACCATGTTACATAAATACCCAAACGTTCTGAATTGGATGATTCATGAACTATCTTCCACTTTCTTCTTCCTTAATATCATCTACTTAAAAAAATAATCCTTTCTTGGAGTGGTCAAAGGACCAGTTCTTAAAGTAAAAATCTCTTGGGGGATTTTTTAAATTTTGCTTTTATTTTAAAGGATGTATATCTTCCTCTTTTTTGAACATAGACCCAATAGCTGGAGCTTCAGCAACTATCTTATAATCACGAGGGAAAAGCCAAATCTAGGACATCACAGAGACATTGACCCTGCCAGTTTTGGGTTACTAAAATAATTCCAGCAGCCACACTAAACAACCTCCTGATGTATGAAAATAAATAAGCTCACATTGTTTTCAATAATGTTATTTGGGTTCTCTGTTACTTGTTGCTGAACAAATATAACTGCAGTTCAAAAAATTACCTAGTCATAAATACCTTATCCCACAGAGACCACTAGTAGGTTTAGCAATATTAGAAATAAACATTGATGATATTTTAATAGACTATGACTTTATTATTTGATAACATTGAGACCTATTAATTGAAAAACCTTATTAGCGAAAACTTATTAAACTTAATGAAAAACCCTCAGTTGGGTCAAATCAATAACTTCAAAAGATCAGAAATAAATTGACTAATGTAGATTGCCTCAGAAATCTTAGCCAACTGTTTTTCTTTTTAAAAGCAACTCTCGCTTTTATGTTTAACCCTACTTTCCCTTAAATATATCATTTCTTAATAAAATACATTTTTCCGTCTCTTTGCACTAAACTTAGTTTACTTATTCTCTCCCCATTGGTTTTTCTTCGGTCATTGAGTTTTGTTCTTTTTGGTTTTCAAATGCTAAGGTTCTGTATCACTGCAGAAGTATAAGTGCTTGTTTCTGAAATCTAAAATGCTTCTCTGAGAGGGGTTTTCCAGGAGAATTGAACAGTGTACACAGGGGTGCAAACCATAGGGAACTTCCTTAACTTCTTATGCTCCCTTAAACAGCAGCCATTTTCCAGGAAGCTAACTGCAGACCTAGAAAGGGCTGTGCACACCTTCCCTCTCGAACTACACTCAGTTGGGTGAGGGCTGGGTAGTCCATGGTGCTCACTGAAAGAATAGTAAGTACTTGGTTAATATATCAATTTAATGCCAGCATTTTTGCCTTGTCCTTGAACATTGGCTATGTTCTCAGTGTCTGGGCTAGTGTTAAAGAGACAATTATTTTTACAAAAACTCAGTCCTAATAATGACATCTGAGAAGCTTCCCCTCAGATTTTTGACTTGACATGATTCAATAGGCTTGTGATCAATCACGACCCTCTCTAGCTACAGAACCAATGTGAGGTGGGCTGAGCACTGACTCACATTCCTGTTTGTATGTGTGTGGGGGTCCAGTTACAAAATCTAATTGTCTCAGTCTGTTCTGTGTTGCTATAACAAAATGTCTGAGACAGGGAACCTTATAAAGAAAAGGGATTTATTTGGCTCATAATCCTGGAGTCGAGAGTTGGGCAGTCCATGGTGCTCACTGAGAGCCCTGTGGAATGTTAGGAGCTCACCTGCAAACCAGGAGAAGCAAAGAGAAGGTGAGAGAGAGGCTCACCTGTCTGCTTGTCTTCACAGAAGTTTGCTCATCAGTAAAACATCTACAATCCTATCTAAAACATGTTACTTAGCTTTCAAGAACTGTCCTGTCCCAGATGTCATTCTTTTAATACTAGAAAACTCATGAAAAGTTCTACAATTTCAAGTATGTCGGTTCCATTTGCAGTACACACATGTCAGAGATGGTCAATGTTTTTCTTTTAATTTTAAGATGACACAGATTTCACAATATACCATCAATTTAAAGATGGTTTTAGATTTAGTGAGCAAACCACATTAAATGGTATATCAAGTTTTACACAGTCTAATCTCAGAAAGATGAAACATGCAAAAAGCAAGAATTTTAGACTTGAGGGAGAATGATAATTCTTCTAAACTCAGGTCTCATTTTGAATGTGAGAAATGTGAGCTATGGTGGTAAATGTGAGCTGGGGTAGGGTGGCTAAAGAAAAATTCCCAAAGGATTAGAAGAAAAGAAAGATCACAGCTTGGTTGGTGTTTACAACCAATTTAGAACTTGAGTATCCTCACAGGACCATACACATTTCTTGGAGAGTGAACTTGTCCCAGTTTATTTGAAGATACACAGGGCCTGCCCTTGGCAATATTGTGAAATTGATGAAGAGCCATTATAGCTTACGGGAAAGCCCCCAGGAAAATCAGGAGCCTGAGTTTGGTTCCAACCTTGCAATTAATTTTTGCCACATTCTATAAGCTTTGCTGGACTGTAATAGCCTCTTGTGCAAAATTTGCCTGGATAGAATCTTTATCTTTCACCAAATAGCTGAGGGGATGGGAACACAGAGCTGCATTTCTTTGGGTTTATCCAGTGAGTTGGGAGCAGGGGTAATCCTTCCTGGTTTAGCAGTGACCTAAGGACTTGATGGGTGTAGTGCAACCTCAGGGGCAGAGTGGGGAGCAACACTGGGGGCAGGATCAGGCATCTGCACTCACCAGTAAGGTTCATACTCCTTAAGAACAGGCAAAGGGGCTACAAAGACTACCCAGAGGCCCAAAGAACAGAAGCACCGCCACATTCACGTCTTCAGGGCAATGCCAGATGGTGAAGCCAGACGGTCATTTGGCCTCTGCCGTCAGGCCATAGCTGCCTAGGTATGTTCTGATGGTGTGTTCTGAGTCACCGATATGCACTATTAACCAGATTTATCTGGTATGTAAACAAGAAGTGGGTAAGAAGAGTTTCAAGATCACAGAGTGACCACAATATGAGATAAGAAGTTGGAAAAAAGACACAAATACCTGCTGGAAATGCACATGGAACGAACCTTAAAATAATGAAAAGAATTCTGAAGGTCATAGATCTGTCACAGTCACATCAGCAAATACTCTGGGTGATGCAATCAACAATAGTCACAGGGCTGAGATGTGGCTCAGGGGTAGAGCTCTTGTCTAGTAGCATGCCCGAGGTCCTGGGTTCCATCCCCAGCAGCACTAGACAAACAAAATTGACAAATTAAAACAGAAACAAACAAAAAACAACAATCACATGCTTTTAACTTACAGATAAATAGAGTCAGGAGCAATCTTTTAGAAACTTTCCTTGTCATAAGCCTACTCACAGGATAATCCCAAAGAAACAGTTCTGTGTCCCCAACTGCTCAGCTGCCTATGGGAGGTCAACAGACTACCCTGGTAATTTTGAAAAAAAAAAATTGCAGTCTGATAAGCCTAATAGGAATTTTTGTACTTATTCTAGGGCGGTGATTATCAAAATATAGGTCACACCTCATCAGTGGGTCATTATCAATTAGCGGTCATGACTAGCATTTTTTCTACTTAACAAAATAGAGTAGAAATACCAGGTTGCGTCACACCAAGTCTTACGCAACGTTTGCTTCAGTGATGTGTGGGATGTGTGTATGCCGGGACATGATGTTGTTTCTTTCTTCCTGTGAGTAGTTGTCTATAAAAGGTGAAAAATGATTCTCGTGGGACACTAGGTGAGACTTTCGGAAATTTGAGGGCATGCTTTGTGTTAGGAGTTGAATTGTGTCCCCCTCTAATGTATTTTGAAGTCCTAACCCCTGTGCCCGTGAATGTGACCTTATTTGGAAATGAAATCTTTGAAGGCCTGCTTTAGAGAACGATCTAAACATAACGCAAAATTTGAATTTGCTTATGTGCAATTTATTCTGGAAGAAACACTTAAGTGAAGGCATAAAGCTCTACCCAGTAGAATCAAAACATATAGGCCATGTTTTAGTCAGCTTTTTCTCTGCTGTAACCAAAAGAAAGAACAATTAACAAGAACAAGAACTGACAGGAACAATTCAGAGGAAGAAAAGTTTATTTGGGGTTCATGGTTTCAGAAATCTCTGTCCCTGGTCAGCAAACCCCATTGCTCTGGACCTAAGGTGAAGCAGAACATCATGACAGAAGGGTGTGCGGGGAGGCACAAGAGGGGTAAGCAGTTCAGGACTTGGCAATCAGGAAGCAGAGAACGCTGTTCACCAGGGGCAAAATATAACTCCCCCTGGAAATGCACACCCCTAATGACCCACCTCCTCTAGCCACACCTTATCTGCCTACAGTTAATCCATATCAGTGGATAATACACTGATTAGGCCAAGCTCTCAAAACCCAATCATTTTACCTCTAAACTTTCTCACACTGTCCTATACTCACAGGGGCTCACCTCAAACATCTTCCAGCTGCCTCAGCTCGTCCTATGCTGCAAGCATGCCTGTCACGACTGAACTCCCCGCTGGTTTCAGAAAATCTTCTTTCCACTGCTTCACACTCACGAGCTGCAAGCTTTCTGCAGACAAACTTTGTCAAGGTAAATTTCAATACTCATTGTAGCATCTATGAATTTCTCAACCATTTAATATGTGTGGAATTGCTTTTATAAATTGGGTTCTTATCTCTGTTTTTACTGTGTCACCGACAGTTTTTAGTGTTGTGCTCTGACATTTGCTTGTGTTTTTGTTTTAGAGACAGGGTCTTTCTATATTGCTCAGGCTGGCCTCTAACCCCTGGGTTCAAGTGATCCTCCTGCCTCAGCCTCCTGGGACTGCAGATGCACACCACTGCACCCAGCTAGCCAGTCACATTTTTCCTATAAGCTCTGAGGTTGTTATTGTACAATGTGGTTGTCATTATGTATATTTTGCATGACAGCGATTTCCAGGAGTATCAGGTCATCTGATTGTAGAGTGGACTATATGGTACTTAAGACCATGACACTAGATAAGATCATTCAATGGTGAGTTTAGACATAGAAGAGACCAAGGGTTTGTCCAGGGCCACTCCAACTTGATCAGACTAAGGACAACAGGAGCCAGCCAAGGGGCTATCTAGTGAGGCAGGAAGGAACTCAAAAGACTACGGAATTCTAGAAGCCAAGTGAAAAAGGATTTTCAGGGAAGGCCCAAACCACTTCGCTCAGTGCTACAAGGTGATAAAGTAGAGGACTCACTGAGAAGTGCTTACTGAATCTAGTAATGTGGAGGTCTTGAGTGATTTTGAGAAACATAAATTTTGGTGGAGTAGCGGGGATGAGCTTTATTGGAGATAGTTTAAAAGAAAAGAGAGAAAGAGTATATTTTAAAAAGAACCATAGAATAAATCTGATTTTACCAGATGTCTCTTTCAAGTTTGCTTCCTTGTGTTTTGTATGGTATCTTATAGGTTGGGGCCTGCTTACAATTTTCAGAGACACTATGGAGTTCTCACATGTTTGGTTGTACAGTTAAAAGGAGCAGATGCTAGAACTGAGACCGACTTCACTGAGAATTCTGCTTCCACTATTTTAACTAGTTTTCTGAAGTAAGCCTCACTCTCTTGTTTTCTGAAATGAGGCTCGTATCCTCCCTCACAGGTCACGGTTGGGATTAGGTAGGTGAAGCCCCGAGAATGGTGTGGGACACGCAGGGTGGGCTCACGGATGTTATTCTTAATACTTTCACAGTGATGTGTAGTGAAGTTTGGCCTCGAATTCACAAAGGATTTAGGCAGATGAGACAGAAAAAAATTAAATAAGCACATAAATGGTTTATGTCAACCATTTATATACTAGCTATCAAAGGAAGTTTAGACCCTCCAGAGTCCCAGCAGCCAGGCAAAGTGAGGATGAAAATGGAACGTCAAGGGGGAATAGCCCTGAGAAGGGATGTGTGCCTCTCCCTGCACACCTGCCACCCTGCCAGGGCCTCACACACTATCACTTTTTAACCCTCTCGGCACCATGAGGAGGCATCTTCACTTCAGTTCATGGAGGAGAAGACTGAGGCTCCAAGAGGCTCACCTAGCTCCAGGTCACTAGTCAGTGTGATGGCTGGAGTCAGCCTGTGTGCGCTGTCTCCGAAGTCTATGCTTGGTGGCAGAAAGCACAGCTGCAGGGAGGTGTGTGCAGTCCTCCTCGCTCGTTCTGCTACCTGCAAGTGACAGTAAGAAACAGTCAACCAGCCAAGAACCCCACACCACTGTAGCCTGGTTTTATGTCATCTAAAGAACAGTTTGTTTAAGGCACAAACCCAAAGGGAAGCCAGTCACACCTTCTTCTTGAACTTTTAGTTCATATTAGCTATGTTAATATTAGCTATATTAGCTATGTGCCAAAAGGGGTCCGAGGAAAGGCAAGGGAGGGCATAATTGGGAATTATCAGCAGGTGCTTATCAAGAGGTGCATATAAAGAGTCGATTCTCCTGTAATCTCAGCAGCTCAGGAGGCTGAGGCAGGAGGATCACAAGTTCAAAGCCAGCCTCAGCAAAAGAGAGGTGCTAGGCAACTCAGTGAGACCCTGTCTCCAAATAAAATACAGAACAGGGCTGGGAATGTGGCTCAGTGGTTGAAGGCCCCTGGGTTCAATCCCTAGTACCCCCCACTATACACCAAAAAAAAAAAAAAAAAAAAAGTGATACTGCTTATGGGAACCGCTGCAGGGTAGGTGTGCATTTGAGTTTCTAGAGCAGCTCCACCTGGTCGAGCCTGTCATTCAAGCCTGCGTTGGAAGGGCAGCTGCAGCCCTGCAGTGTTCGATCGGCCCCAAGCACTCTCCGCTCACAGCTGGTCTGGAAGAGATGTATGATGTCACCAGGCATTACTTGGCTGATGAAGTAAAGACACTCAGTCCGTGTACTTCTCTCAGCTTGTAAAGGCGGTGACCTTGAAGGGTAAACCCAGAATAGATAAATTCTGAGGGCTCAGAGAAAAAGCCAACATGGGTCCCTGGAGGCCCTGTCTGGGCCTTTGCAGGAGGGCCTTGATGAGAGGGTATTAGCTGCCCAGCTGCTGTCATAACAAATTACCGCCAACCACAGGGTGACTGCAAACAACAAAGATTTAGTCTCACACAGTTTTGGAGGCTAGAAGTCTGAGATCAAGTGGCAGGGCTGGTTCCTTCTGGGTTTCGTGAGAGAATCTGCTCCGTGTCTCTCCCCTAGCTTCAGGGGGTTACCAGCAATCTGCTTTTCCTGGGCTTGTTGGCACATCGCTCCAGTCTCCGTCACTGTCTTTAGGGACTATTTTGCTTCTGTCTCTGTGTCTCTCTCTTCTTCTTATAAGGACGCCTACCGTATCCCATTAAAAGCTCCAGTATGACCTCATCTTAACTAATTGCATCTGCAATAAGCCTATTTCCAAATAAGGTCTCATTGTGAGGTTCTAGGAAGGCTGTGAATTTGGGGGAAGACATTTATCAACTCAGTAAAAGAGGGACGCATCAAACCTATGGGTGTTATTGTTTGTGGGTAGGGAACAATGAGGAAAATCAAAGAAGAGTATTAAGGTGTGGCTGGGTAAAACAGGCAGAGGTGTAACAGGTAACAGCTGTCCCATCCAATGTGAAGATTAACAGGCTTAACTTAACGAAGGGCCTGTTAATAGTAAATGTACAGGTTAAGTAATAACAAACAGTCAAACAAACAAAGGGGGAGGAGGTACACCCCAGAGCAAAGATGGCAGCACTCCATTCTCACAAATCCCCTCACCCTACCCCTTCCCAGAGATGTACCTCCAGCCTCTGCCATTGGTCTGCTCCCAGATGCAGGACCCAGCGGATCTCAGGACCCAGCCTGGTCTTCTGTGATACTTGACCTGGGCCACCTCTGGAACTGCTGGAATCTGGATATGGGGCGGGGGGTGAGTGGGGAGGACTGCCTTCCCAGGATGAGGGATGGAGCCAGTGGGTGCACGCTCCCCCATTTCTTCCCCACAGACTGTTCTAAGTTGTATTTCAAAAGAGTCTGAAGAATTAGCAGTGACCAACTCAATAACTTGCCCTTGTTTTTCTTTTGACTCCCTTATTCCTTCTTCTGGCTCCTCATTCCTATTCTCTGAGATAAGTTCCTAAATAAACCTTGAACCCACAAGGGGTGTGAAGAGTTACTGCGGAAAGGGAGGTGGGAAAAAGCTGAGGGAGAGAGCAAGAGCAAGCTGGGGAAGAAGAAATGGAAGGCTTTTTAGGGGTGCAGACACTCAGCCCTCAGGCCAGGCAATGGGCATGGCCCAGATGAACTCTCCTCCCTCTGACTGTCTCCTGCCATGGCCTTCTGTGTCTGAACCAAATCCCAGAGTGTGAGGAAGGGTTAACCTTGATGCAGTTCATGGAGGTTCACCTCCTGGGCCCCAGAGCAGGTGGGAAGAATGGAGTATAGGACTGGGAGAATTTCCAACACAAAGAGGTTTGTTCACACTCCTGTTTTCTCTCTCACTGACCATGGGTCTTACACAATTGGCACAACACGGACCTCATTAACATGTGCTTGTGGATGAACGGACTCATCTCACTACTCGGAATATCTAACCAGCTACATACACTCATATTTATCTACCACCATTGAGTGTAATGATTATAATAATCTGGGTCATCATTGAGATTAGACAACCTAGCATATTAGGAAGAACGTGGACTTGAATTCAAACATCCTTAGGTCAAATCCCAGCTCAGCTCCTAACTAGTCATATGCCCCTGAGTCAGTTTCCTAGCCCCTCTGATCCCGTTTCTCATCTGTAAAATGGAATTGGACTCTCAATCGCACATCCCAATGTTTTTGTGAGGATTCAATGAATACAATATTGCAAATGACAGCTATTTTGATTACTGCTCATTTGAGCAAATATCTGTTTTCTACCTATATCTTTATATGGTAATAAACATTATTAGTAAATTATATAGAATTGGATGTAACAGTTTCAGAAATCTCAAAATCCCTCTAAAAACGACAGAACTCTCTCTTATAGTTGGATCACTGCAAGCTGTGTCACCCCTGCAGTCTTTTTGTTATTAACTAATATAAAATGCTCTGGAGTGACTAGTAAGGACTGAATGAGCTAGGTGTCCCCCAGTTGCAGTCACACTCCAAATGGCTCTTCAGTCAGCACTGAAAGGGGTGAAGTAAGGTTTGCTCAGACTTTATGCAACCCTTTTGTCTGATTGCTGTCAGGATGAATCATGGAGGGAAAGGCCCACATTTCTGAGCTGTTGGAGGCTTTTCCTGAACTCTTGAGTCCACCGGGCTGTGTACAAGTTCACTGGCCAAATGACTTCTGCTTTGTTGCCTGGTACAAAGGGCTTCTCACAGGGTTTGTCCTTAGTTGGGTTAAAATGTTGTGAGACTCTCTGACTTGCATTAATGGAAGAGTGCGCTCTGTCTGGGGTGCATTCCATCTTCTTGCACCAAGGAATTTGTAACTTTGTGAAATAGAACATGTTGAGCTTTTCTTATCCTTTGAGAAAAGTGTCTTCTATGCTTTTGGAGTAATGTTACCATGTGAAAAAAATACCTCTGTCCTACATAATATATTTTTATGGGAGTAAAGACAGCAAGAAAAAGATGATTCAATGAATACAAGTTTATAATAATACTTATCTTAGTTTTTAAAAAAGGAAAATAATAAGGTTTGAGCAAATTGGACAATCCAAAAGAAACTTGATGTATTATCAAAATACTAATGTCTATGGTTTCTCTCTGTATTACACAGTTGCTAAACCATATTTGCCAAATATTTTGTGGTTATTGCTCTGTTTGTACAAATGATTGCCAACTTGATGTCACTTAGTGGAGCTAGCCAGGGGGCCTGTAAATGATATGGACTAATCTAATCCTAACATGATATTTAAACCTGGGGGCCCCTTAGAAGGTCACGGGTGTTATAACCAAACCTTAAGTTACAACAGAATTCAGAATCTTCCCTACGTAGGAAGTTTGTTCTTAGCAGCCTACATTTTGAATCTGTTTTCAATGAGCAGAAAGGCAAGGTGCTAGGGGATGCATTTCTAATCAGTGAGCTCTGAAGGGACACATGGAAGGAGACAAGTTAGGAAAACAATCAAATATCTCCCCTGGAAAAGAAAGCAGAAAAGCCCTACTTGAACTTGGAGACTGGGCACTAGGAATACTGTTGCCTTTGGGACTTAGTACACAGGACTTAATTTACTATCAATAACAGAAATCGCTTATGTGCATCATGTACAACATGGCTTGAAGCACGCACACCTTGTGAAATGACTAAGTGAGCTAATTAACACACATACTACCTCATAGCCTTCTTTTTTTTTTTTTTTTTTTTTTTTTTTTTTGTGGTGCAAACACTTCAACTAAGTGAATTTTACTAAATGATTTTTCCAGAATACAATGGGTGATTAGCTAGAGTAACTGTGTTGTACAAGAGATCTCTTGAGTGTATTCCTCGCATCAAGTTGACATTTTGTATCTTTGGCCAACATTTTCATGTAGTAAAAATTCAACCGGAATTTTTTAATCATAGTGCTCAGGAAATCAAAACTTGACCAGGCTCCTCATTGTCCCAGGTTGCTCTTGCACACAGTAGGGCCTGCCATAGAATTGTTGGCACCCTCTGCCTCCTGGATTCTGAGGACAATCGTGGGGAAAAAGGCAGGTGTAAGGATGCACCCAAGTCTCGCTGGAGCTGCAGGAGCACAGGGTGGCACCCAAGAGCCAGGCCTCCTTAGGTTTTGCCCCTGAGCACCCAGCATTGTCCAGAGGTCTGAGATGGAGGCAAGACAACGATTTGAGCATCTAGGAAATGCAGGGATGGATTTGAAAGCACCCTAGCTCAGGAGCTGCAGCAGCTCCAGGAAGAGAAAGTGCCTGTTGCTGTGACTTGACCTCAAATGTGTAAAGTGGCAGTTTACCCTGTGACTGAAATGCTCCTCAAACAGCCCAGATGCACCTGCAACTGATTAGATCTCCCAGACTCAGCCCCCAGTGAATCCGCTGCCTGCTTAAGAACTTTCCACAACTATCTAGAGAGACTGCTTCTTAAGACGTGCACAGATGGCTGGCTGGGGCTCCAAGTAGGACCCGCCTGGCCTCCATGTGCTCTACTTTTGCCCAGCGAACCAATGTCCTGAGACCCCCTCCTCTGTTCTGTTTGGTGATCTGGTCATGACCCTTGACATCCAGAAACCTAGACGCCTAGACTCAGCTGGTCTGTGTCTTCCCCATCTGCAGGGATGAGGTTGTTTCTGGAAGACTGTAGCACTTAAATGTCCTGACTTCTTGGAGTTGACATTTTAGACAAGGCTTTCTTTTCTCCTTCCTCTCTATTCCCTGAGCAGTTTGACTTACTGCTTCATCTGTCTGTACCCTCAAGGTGTGGCTTGCAAGCCTTGTCCTCAACAGATCAAGAATCCAGGGCCAGGGTCTCATTTAGCTTGGATCGCCACAGTATTGAATCCAGCTTCTGGGGACTTCAGAAAGAATTCTTACCAGAATGAAAGAGTGAATAACTGAGTATTTAACTATCAAGGGGAATTCACAGAAATGTCTGCTTCTCACGGGACAGGAAAGGGTTCATGCTTCCCTTTTGTTAGTATAGGAACTCACTGTGGTCGCTGAAGCATGGCCAGAGGGAGCGTGAACACAGATCCCAGGAAGAGACGTTGTCATGAGTCAAACGTGGGCCTCGTTTAGATAATAAAGGGTAACACAAGTTAGTAATGAGGTAGGCTAGACAGTCTCAAAAGTACAAAATGAAGAAATAAGTTGGGAGCCTGTTGCTTTAGAATATAAGTAAAATGTGGGAAAATTGTAATTAATGTTAGATAAAACCCTTAGGCTCTGTTATTCAATATATATTATAAATTTTTTATGACTCAGTGTAGCGTGTCCTCGGGGTTGAGAGGAGTGTCATGATGCAGGAACATTCTTCAGTACGTGTCCCACCAGCATCTGGTTGGCTGTTCTTGATTTTTGATATAAGAAAAAAAAAAATAGAACAGGTTAAGTGATGCTATGTTCTTTCCAATCTCTACAATGTAATTATTTTACACATTTAAATGGTTTCAAAAAGCACACGGTTATTCAGTGCCCTTTCCTTTTTTTTTTTCATGAAACAATTTTTTATTGTTACTTTGAAGTCTTCCACACCATTATCTATTTACAACTATACTTCACTATTGTAATTGTGATGTGGCAGTTTTTCCTGTTTGGTTTGTTATTTTTTTTATTTTTATTTTTATTTTTTTATTGTAAACAAATGGGATACATGTTGTTTCTCTGTTTGTACATGGCGTAAAGGCATACCATTTGTGTAATCATAAATTTACATAGGGTAATGTTGTTTGATTCATTCTGTTATTTTTTTCCCTTCCCCCCACCCCTCCCACTCCTCTTTTCCCTCTATACAGTCCTTCCTTCCTCCATTCTTGCCCCTCTCCCTAACCCTAACTCTAAACCCTTTACTTTTAAAAAAAGATCTGAATGTACTTTTTTCCATGAATATAATTTAAATACTTTAGTGTAATCCATTTAAAATTTTAAATAGTAATGCTAATTACTATTACTAGTAAAATTTTAAAATAGTAATACTAATTAGAAATTAATTAGAAAATCTGCACCATGACAATCTCATTATAAATTGCAACTCTGCACCGTGACACTCTCAGTACTATTGCTGGACACCATTTTCTAGGGCTGGCAGGAGAGGGTCACTTCTCCAGCTCTGAAGCCTTAGCAGCCCTCACTGGAAAGTGATGAGCATGTCATGGACATAAGTGGGCAAAGGGTCAGAGGAGGAAAGGAGCCCTTCATACCCGAGTGCCTCGGTGGCCTTGTTCCTCTGCCACGGCCACCTCCATAGGGCCAGGAGGAAATGTGGAGAAGGCAGATTAGTCACCCATGTGTCATAAACAAATGGAACCCATGAGTGCCCCAACCTCTGTCTCCCATTATCTCCTTGGTGCTCTCCATCATCAACAGGGTGACCTGACTTCAGACACAGAAGGAAGAGGGAGTTTGGCAATGACTTAAGAAAAACTCCTGAGGAAAATATAATTCATTTTGTTTTACAAAAAAATACAAATGTCCTGTACAAAAGTATTTTTATGGTATAACTGGAGCATTAAATTCCATTGATACACCACAGGTGCTACAAAATTGTGTTTTAAAATGAGATTTTGCTTGTTTAATAATGAGGAAGATTGTCAGGCTTGGCTTTTCCCTGTCTTAATGCTAAAACTAGCTCTGATCAAAACAATACAAATCAACTTCCTCTTTCCTATGTTTCTCCTCTTTCAGAACTTTGGACCCTTCCAGAACATCTGCCTTTTCAGATTAGGGTGAGATTCCCTTGAGGCAACCCCACACATGGAAAACTTAACTTTTGATGTTTTTTTCCATCTCAGACATTGTGTTAAATGACTTGTTCATGATTGCCATGCAAAGATGTTTATGTGGTGTGAGGTCTCCGTGATTGGAGACAACATCTTATGTTTACATCTATGACTTCTAACCATGATTCTTATCCAGGCAATTGTGCAACTGATGTAGGATTTTGTTTCAGAGGGAACCTGAGCTATGCATGCATCCTTTGTTAGCAAATTCTCCCTGAAATCCCAGAAAGTCCAAACCATCTGGCCTATGGTTGCCTTGGCTTAAGATCTGTCATTAACCTGGTGTTATCTGATGGGTTGCTCAGAGTGTAAAGGAAGGTGTGGAGTAGGTGGCAGATATAGGAAGAAAGCAATTTGATGAATGACAACTACAAAATGAAAGAAGGAAGGGACAGAGGTAATTTGGTTCAATCTGTTTCTGCCCTGTGAAGAGGGGCCCTGACAAGATGATAAGGTCAAAGAAATTAATTACTAACTTGGTAAGTGCCAAGGTTGGCTAGAGTTCCCTCTGAATGATAAAATATTTTTTAAAAAATGTTTTTAAAGTTTTCAATGGATCTTTTTGTAAAATTTTATTTCTTTATATGTAGTGCTGAGTATTGAACCCAGAGCCTCACACATGCCAAGCAAGCACTCTACCACTGAGCCACAACTCCAGCCCCTGCATAATAAAATCTTGATTGCACCATCAACATTGATTGGAGACAGAAATGAGATAGAGTTGGATGAGCACCCAGAAAAAAATGGAATCAGCTTGGTATACATTTTACCAATTAGCATAGACCATCCTGAGTAAAACCTCTTAAGAAAAATCACAGACTCTCTCGAGTTTCCCCTACTAATTTGCATTGGCTATCCATTTCATGATGAATATGGTTTCTTTGTCCTTTATTAGAATGTGTTTTCCCTTCTTTCTCTTAAGGAGTACTTTATGGAGAATGGGAAAGAAATGAGATTCTCACCTTTTTCTTAAGGCACAATACGAAAACTAAAATACTGAATCTGTGTCAGGTTTTCTAGTTTGTTTTTTGATTTGTTTGTGTATGCAAAATGAATGGTATGGCTCTACCTTGTGTACAAATAGAGAAATGAAAAGTCGTAACCCATTTGTGTACAATGAATCAAAAAATTAAAATAAAATAATGGTGAGGTAGGTATTTTGAATGAGCTTGCAAATTCATGGCTTTGGGCAGCAGGATGTTTGGACTGCTCTCTCTCCTGACCAGCTGAGGAAGACATCCAACCTACAGCTGTGTGAAGCAAGGTGAGTTGGAGTAGACACAGTGACACCTACACCTTCCTGTCACAGTGCCATCGCTCTCACTGGTGGCTCCTTCAGCTCTTACTTTAAACTTTCAAAATCCTCCTCAGGCATTGCCTTTTCTGACAGGCACTTCCTACTCCCTGCCCTCCTCCAGTGAACCATTTTCTCTGTAGTATGTCTAGATTTTGTGTATATCTCAAAATATTAAAGTCATGCATCTGCATTCTGTTTATTTCTGTGTCTCCCCCTCTCCTAGTAGCGTATGAACAGAGAATAGATGCTATTTTGCTAGTAGTTCCACCCCTCATAGAGAATGGCAGATTAGAAACCAAGTAAGTGTATGTTTGATGACCTGGCTGTAGTGATTTTGATATGGTATATAGGCAGCTCTTTACCAATATATTATTCATTTCAGACTAGCAAAGCTCCCTCAAAACCAGCTCTGATCTGTTGTGAAATGTCCTCCTGAGCCACTTCCCCTTCCATCCCCTGAACCCACATACACACATAGTGCAGGCAGAATGCTTCTCTGTGGCTTCTAGGCAGTGACGGAAAATGAAAATACCATATTGCATTAATTCTAAAAGGCAGATTTTTTTCACCTTTTGAATTGAAATTAGGAAGTATTTCATAATCAATGGTGGTATAATGATTGGTAGTATTTTTTTTTCTTTCAAAATAGTACCTAAAATAATGTCTTACCATTGAGACTATCTTAAATTTGCTGACATGGGTACTTACAAAAGAAGTCCTACTAGTGGCCAGCCCAGGCCTACCAGGGTATATGACAGATATGTTCCAAGAGCCCTATTAAAAACACATCAGAGAAAAAACAGACTTTGCAGAAGAGAGTGAGGGTGTCAGACCTGAAGGATCAGAAGGTAAGTTCATGATATCGATAGGTACATCTCTAGCATCTCATCTACTACAGCTCTAGCATATGTCAGTCACTAAATGCATAAAAATCATTGCTAACAGCTTTTGAGTGCTTTAATTGCTGTCCATATATGATCCCAGTAACTCTCAAGGCAACTCTTTTTAGTGATTCTGACCCATTTTTCAAATGCATAAAGTCAAGCTGAGAGTTGATAGGCGAGTTGTTCCAAGAGCTAGAGATGGTAAATGATTGAACAGTAGACCATGCCCTCATGCTCTCTATAGTGATTTTTCCCAATGGATATTGATTTGGGGGGGTAGGGATACTGGGGATAGAACCCGGGGCACTTAACCACTGAGCCACATAGCCTGTTTTTTGTTTTTGTTTTTTTTGTATTTTATTTAAAGACAGGATCTCTCTGAGTTGCTAAGTACCTCACTAAGTTGTTGAGGCTGACTTTGAACTTGCAATCCTCCTGCCTCAGCCTCCCGAGTTGCTGGGATTATAAGCAGTGTACCACTGTACCCGGCTGGATATTGATTTTGAAAATGTGAATGGATATTCATTTTGAAAATATGGAATTTCTACTCATTCTTGATGGTCTTTCCTTAGTTAGAGTTGTTGCTTCTCAATTTTCTTTTCAAACTTTCAAATTTTAAACTTTCAAGTGATTTCCTAACAAGCCTTCTGGACCCTACAGTTTCCACTGGTCATTAAATAAGATTTCATATTTAAGTGAATATTGCCAACTTGCAAAAACTAGTCTCTTAGGAAAATATTTTCTTTATTTAATAATTGTAGGCAAAAATCACACAAAAAAACAAAAGTCTCCAAAGAGCCATTTTGATGGTGCTTATTTCACAAATGTGCTGTTATAAAGGTAAAATGAAAATTTTCCTAGGTAGAAAAAAAAAATGCAACTTCCATTTTGTAGGATTGACACCTTTGAGTTCCCTGAGAAAAAAATAACCAAGTTCAACCCACTTAACTGAACAACTTGAGACAGAGAACTATTTCTTTTTTCAACACCACAAGTCTTAAGGATAAGCTTAAGAAAGTACTGGAGAAACTTCATTTAGGTACAAAAGATTCTATTAGACCAGTTCATTTTCTCTTTTTATTCCTTGCAGTGAGGCAGAACTAGAGGTGACTGAGGGACATTATGTTAACCTAGACACCAGCATCCTCTTAGAGGGTCAATTCAATCACAATTTGCTGGACCCACCCCCAGAGTTTCTCACCGATTAGATCTGGACTGGGTCCTGAAAATGTGCACTTAAAAAAAAAATTCCCAGATACCGTTGATCCAGTGCTATATACTCTGAGACCCATGATCCCATTATTAGAAAATTTGGGTTTGAATGCAGGATTCCTCACTTTACCAGCTGTGACTTGCAAGATTTAAATTAGTTATCTGAATCTTGATTCCTTATTTGATAAACATCATTCAACTACCTATTCTACTTATTTTATGAGACTTCTGTGAGAATGAAATGAAATACAAAATATAAAAATTATTCTAAGGCTTACTAATGTTATAATTACTTGCAATATGGTGAAAGGAGCTATGATGTATGTCAGCCCAGCTGAGAGAACACTGGAATTGCACAAGGCCTGCCAAAGTAATTCACAGAATTCAAAGTAGCCATTGCCACCTGCAGTGTACAACACAGTGTAGAACCCAGGAGCCAGTGTGGAACACACAAGGAAGGAGCATGAATTCTATTTTCTTCCAAATATACATATACTTTATTTTCCTCCAAACCTGACTTCACAGAGCTTAAGTCTGGTTCCCATGTAGAAAATGGCAAAAGGAGAACTCACATTCCCTGCCTAGTGTAAGGGCTACTTGAGACAATGCATTGAAAGAACAGGCACAGTTCCTGGCACACAATAAATATTAGATCCTATGCACTTGTGAGAACTAAAGCCAATGGGGAGAAAACACAAGGCCTAAGACATAAGCATGTCCTAGGAAATAGCCAACTCTCTAAGCCCTAAACACTGTATTCCAGCAAGGCTGGAGTAAACACACTGGATTAACTATCCTCCAAGTTTATCTTTAAATAAGATTCTAAGGTCAGCACAAAGCAAATGCATCTAGTCAGTTACCAGCAATGGGGGCTCTTTCCCATCATCTTTTTTTAATGGGTGACCTACACCACTCATTTCTTTGCCATGACCTACCACGTAATCATTATGCAATACTTTCTGGAATTCCCTTGCACTAACAATAGAAAAATTGAAATTACATGGAGATTAGTGCACAGAGCTCTTCATTTTCCCCCTGGATTATGTGACCCTAGAATCAAGCCTAGACCAGACAATGCATGACAGTACAGTGAGCTCCGCACTAATAAATGCCAGATAAGCTTCAGCAATCTGTTCTGGGTGGCTGGAAGTTCCAGGCTTGCAAAACCCTGTAGTTAATAGAAGCAACAACCGAGCGCAATTGCTGACCCAGCTGCTGAACCTGATGCCATGTCATGAGGCTGGAATGCGGCCCATGATGCCACCCTGGACAGACTTCCCTCTTACACCTTTTTCACCCAGGCTGCATGTCTTTGCACATTACCTGCACTAACACGTGGTCCACTCAACTTGACATCACAAGTAATACAGCTGGGGAGGGTGTCCTTGAACTTGATAGCAGGATAGCAAGTGATTGACAACAAAAATGGTAGAGAATTTTCTCAACTTCTATCTTTCTGTTCTTCACTGGGTTTAAATAGACTGGGTGGGTCTCAGGACAGGGGGGGAAAGGTGAGTGAGGTGTTCCAGGGATATATGACAGTAATGGTTTTATCCACTCGACTTTCCTTGCAAGCAAATATGGAAAGCATAGTTCTTTACATGAGTAATATCTGATTCTTTTTCTGATTTTTACATTGGGGCTGAGGTACTTTCAATTTTTTTCTTTTTTTCTGATGAAAATAGCCCCAGTGAGTGCAGGACAATGCATTTTTTAGACAACTCTTTTCCTCCAACTCAACATCAACTGACTTCTCTTCCCTGTGCTCTGCTTCCAAATCACTCCTAGCTACCTCTGATTCTGAGGACTATTTCTCACATTCTTCAGTAGATTCAGACTCTGGAGCACTGACTGCCTTTCCATGTAAGCTGCCACCTGCTTCCTTGATGACTCCAGACTTAGGATCCTTTGGTCTCTTCTGCTTTGATGAGCTATTTTTGCTTCCTCTCTGCCACTCACTAGGAGGCCACACCATGTGCTTGGTAAGGTCAGTTCTGCTCTACCTTCTTGATGGCAAAATCTGAAATCTCTCTCTGCATTAGTCCATTTTTTGTTGCTAGTAACATAATATCACCGACTGTTAAGTTTTAAAGAAAAGAGATTTATATTGGATTACTATTCTGCCCCAACTTTGAGTGGCTTTGTGGAGTAATGACCTTTGGGTAGAGTTCTGAGGTGGTGTCGACAGCATAATCCCACGGCAAAGGCTGGAAAGCAGGTGTGTCGCTATCCTCTGGTCTCTCCTCCCCTTAAAAAGTCACCAGTTTTCATTCATGGAATGCCATCTTTTGGATCTTAAATATCCCCTAATGGCCCATGTGTGGAAGGCTTGACATTTTGGGAGACTGTGGAACCTTGAGGAGGTGGAGCCTAGTGGAGGAAGTCAAGTCACTGGGGACAGGCCCTTGAAAGGAATATTGGGGCCAACCCTTGCCCCTTCCTTTCCCTCTTGGATATGTTGGATATGTTCCAAGCACCCCTTTCTGTCTCCAATCAATGTTGGTGGTGCCCTGTGAGTTGAGCAGGTGTCCCTGTCTACACACTCCCACCATGGTATACTTGCTGCCAGGAGCCCAAAGCAATGAAACCAAGTGACCATGAGCTGAAGCCTCTGAAACTGTGGGCCAAATAAACCTTTTCCATTATTAAGTTGTTACCTCAGGTATTTCATCACAGTAATAGAACAATGACTAAGACATGGGGCTCCGCCCTGATGACATTACCTAATCCTAATCACCTCCCAAAGGCTTTACCTATAAACAACATAGTTGGATTAAGTTTCCATTCCTCTTCATGATTACAATGGAGATAAACCCCCACATGAGTTCCAGGGAGGATAAACCGAATTTTTTTTTACTCTTTTTTTTATTAAAATCTTTTTTATTTTTACAGATTGCATTTTGACATTTAAATCCATTTCCATTTCCACCTCTCTTCCTCACTTCTGTTTTGTCTTTCATTTTTATTAAGACCTCTAGCCCATGATCTTTCCCAAATCACCCCTCAATCAACTGGACTTGGTTTCTTTTCTTCTACATCAGTATGAATTCATTAGTCAATCACTTCTTTTCTGTACCATTCTGTAATCCCCTTCTACCATATGTCTCAAATCAGTCTTCCCCTTCGATTCCTGCTGGCCCTCCAGGACACTTTCAAGGATCACCAACTGATCTCCCTATCTTCCAATCTTCTTGATTTAATCCATACTAGTTACAACTTCCAGGACAAACATCCTGATTTTAAGGCTCCAGGAAATCTTGTCCAGCTCTTAATCTCAAAATCCCTTTTGCTTTTCCTTCCAAGTTTTGCTTATGGTTTTTCTTTTCCTTTGAAATGCTTTTTCTCATCTCTATCTGAAAAATACCATCTGTTCTTTCTAAGACCATTTCAAATAACACCTCCAGACTCCTCCTACTTTACCTGATCCCTTCTCAGTATTATATTTCCATGCTAGCTCTACCGATTTATATATTTGTCTTATCTTCCCTACAATGAGATCCAGTATAAGGCATATGAACTTTGGATTTAGAAAGAGATCTTGGTTAGCTCCCTCATACTTACCATTTGTGGGATCCTTCGTAAGTCACTCCACTTTGCTAAGACTGAGTTTTCTCTTCTGTTCAAAGGGGATGATATAATCTGCTTCTTGAAATGATTATGAGGATTGAGTGAGATAAAATAACTACCTTGAGGTTATAAGAATAAGTCATATTAATTTTATATCCCTTAAACATCCAAGAGTTTGGCATACAGTAAGCCATTGGTAGATACTTATTGAACTAACATATCCACACCATGTATCTTCTTTTCCTGTTAAAGTCAGAGATCCACAGAAAATGAATTTTTCATTTGCAGTTTATTTCCTACTTAATTCTGGTAAGTTTGAAAGAGAATAGCTTTATATAGTAAGCATATGGTTAATAGATCACTTTAATGCCAACATTTCTGCATTGTCCATTGAGACAGACTAGTGGCTGTGTTCTTAGGTGTCTGGGTTAGTGTTAAAGAGACAATTATTTTTACAAAAACTCAGTCCTAATAATGACATCTGAGAAGCTTCCCCTCAGATTTTTGACTTGACATGATTCAATAGGCTTGTGATCAGTCACGGCCCTCTCTAGCTACAGAACCAATGTGAGGTGGGCTGAGAGCACTGACTCACGTCCTTGTGTGTATATGTGTGGGGGTCCATGTTCCAAAATCTAATTGTCTCAGTCTGTTCTGTGTTGCTATAACAAAATGTCTGAGGCATGGAACCTTATAAAGAAAAGGGATTTATTTGCCTCATAATCCTGGAGTCTAGAATGTCCAAGCAGTATTTCTTTGGTACCTGAGGGCCTGCATCTGGCTGTGTCACATAATATAGTGGGATCATGTATGAGAGTGAAGTCACATAGTGAGAAAGAAGACAAGATACCAGGGAGGGTCCAGGCTTGGTCTTTTATAACAATTCACTCTCCCAGGAACTGACCTACTCCATGAGACCTACATGGAATTCCTTCACAAAGGTAGTCATGGCCCAATCACTTCCCATTAGGCCCCACCTCTTAATGGTCCCATGACCTTTCAATACCATTGCATTAGGGATCAAGCTTTCAGCATGTGATCATTGAGGGGACAAACAATATCCAAACCAGAAAACTGGTGATACTATAGAATTATTGGCTAAAAATAATGCTTCTTTTAGGAAAAGCAAAGCTTCAAGACATCGTGAAGTAGTGAAAATGTCATTGAACTTGGAGTAGTGTAGAGGCCTGGGCTCAAGTCTTAGCTCCACTACCTACTAGCTGTGGAACTTCATGCAAGTTACTGGGGCCTCTTTTACTTTTAAAAGGTGCTAACAGCATCTTCATCAAAGGTCACCGTAAGATTGAATGAGATGCAACTGACATATCCATTAGATTTCATGGCATGTGCAGAGAGAGTGATTAACAAATGTTAGTTGGAGTATCAAAGAGTATACCAAGATTTCTCATAAAAGATCTCACTCTCTTTACAGACGTATAGCAGTACTCATTGTGAGCTCATCTTCTGCTTAGAAGTCTGTATGGTAGTTTTTATGTGTCACCTTGTTTAGGCTGATGCCCAAATATGAGGCCAACAAAGTCTTGGTGTTGCTACAAAGGTATTTCTTGAGCTATGACTAGCATTTAAATCAGTAGCCTTTGAACAAAGCAGATTACCCTGCATAATGCAGGTCAGCCCCATCCAACTGGTTGAAGGCCTTAAGAGAAAGAAATGGAGGCCCTCTGAGGAAGGGCAATTCTTTCTCCAGACTGCCTTCGAACTGGAATTGCAAATTTAACTCTTCTCCTGGTCTCTTTTCTAGATTTTTGGTCTGCTCTGAAAATTCTGACTTACCAACCTCCACAATTGCATGAGCCAATTCCTTAAAATAAATAAATCTTTTCCTCTCTAATGTTTGTGTGTGTGTGTGTGTGTATATATATATATATATATATGTATATATATATGTATATATAATCTCATATATACATAAAATCTCTAATATATAACATAGTATTAGATTATAGGTAATATATCTGTAATGTATTATATGTATGTTATGTATATTATTATATATATATCTAGTATATATCTTAGAGAGTGAACCCCCATTGCTTCTGTCCCTCTGGAGAACCCTAATGCAGGCCGCCTTGCTGACTAGATGCTAGATGGTTACTGAATGCCGGATTATATCTAGCTCTGCCTCACATCCTCAGTACTTAGTACAGTGCCAGACCCGTAGTAAACACTCATGCTTAGGGAACGGAAGAATGTTCTCACATTCACTATAGTATCCTGGGGGCGGGGGGGGGGGGGAGAAGTGTTTACATGAATGGTGAAGTTAATTCAGTCCCCTGTGTAGTTGTTCATCCAACAATTGAGGGGAAGCTATTGCATATTGCTGTGCTTGACATTGATGAAGCATGGAGAAAAGATACAAAGCCTTCTCATTCTTTAAATAGGGGGTTTGTGGCCAGTGGGAGCGGATAGGCTGATGCATATAATTGGACACTGGGAACCAGTTTGTCCAGGTGAGGCAGCATGAGAATCTGACATCAGGCAGGGGCAACTGGGAGGAAGAGGAAGGGAGGGATTCAAGAGAGATTTAGCAGGTGGAAAGAGTAGGAGATGAGAAATAGGGAACAAGGTGTTTCTGTGACTCCCTTATTTCTGACTGACACATCAGGCACATGGGGACAGGTCAGAGTTTCTCATCATTTTATCTAATTCTAAAATTCCTCAGCATCATAAAACACAACCCTTTCATTTTCAGAATACAGGCCCTGAGGTTGAAGGAAAGCAAATCTTGTGCCCCAGACCTCATAAATCTGGAGCCAGCAGAACTCGTGTCAGAGCCCAAGCCCATGTGGTTGGGCTCAAGAGCCCCCTCCCTGGGCCCCCTGCCTGGCCCCTGCCAATGTCCCTGGGTGAGGGGGAGCATGGGGAGCAGCCCAAAGAACCGCAAGAGTTACTTTTTGGTGCAGTTTCACTCTCGGGAGCTGTTAGCCGCCTGGCCAGCCCGCCACCCTCTGAGTGGACAGCTGTGCTTCAGTGACCCAGGAATAACCCACTTCCTTTCCCACTGACTACAAAGAGCCTGGCAGATTTGTTGTGTTATCTGGGTGCCTGTTTCAGGTGGGCAAGGGAGAGGGGAAGGAGAATGTTAATGGGTAAAAACGGAAGTGCACTTTCTTCAAAAGTTTGAAGTAATCCTACATTACTTTTTTCCTCAGAAGTGCCCTAGTCTTACGTGGGAACTAAAGTTCCCTTTCAGTAAATGACAGTTCTTGACCTGTTGCCCTTTATGATCTGCCTACCTCCCATCTCCTTCCTGCTTGCTCTGCTGTCCACAGTTGCTAAACCAGGAGTCATGAATCAAGGCGTGCAGAAATAGCCTGAACCTCCCTCCTGACCTGGTGGGCATTTAGTTGGTAGGGAGAGGGTTGCCCCATCCATTCTGAGACAGGAACTAAAGTCCATATCTGGCCTCCCGTATCATTTTCCCAAGTCCTTTTATGCCCTCTTCTTAGCTCTCTGGCCTCTGTACTCTCAAGATAGCCCCTAAGTTGTGGTAGACTGCAGGCCACTAGCTTTTCTTCAAGGACACTGGTCACATGGGTGGACTTTTGCCTAGGTTTTGGTGTCTCAAGTCTTCATGCCTCTGAGGCCCTCCAAGCACAGAGGTCCAGACTTACTTTTCTAGTACTTTTCTGCACTCTCTGCCCTGCAGGACTGCCAGGTGACTTAAGTGGAATTTAGAACTCAGTAAGGCAGAGTACATGCTCAAGAAAGGATGTTTTTACTAGTGCATAAACTTTCAATCCTATTTACCCTAGAATGCCTGGAGGTTTGGGACATCTTCAAATTATGGTCATGCATAGCTTCTACATTCCAGCATGAGTTGAGTACAAGGGCCTGAATCTGGAGGTTGACTGAGCCCTGACCTAGCACCTGGCTCATTCCAGTTGGAGGATGGGTCTAATGCCAGTTCTCATCCCCTACTCCACCCCCAGGGTGTTCAGCTGTGAGTTGACAATCATGACTTCCTGAATCCCAAGGGACAGCAATCAGATCTGTCCCAGATGGCTAGGCAGCTGGATGCTATTTATATATGAAATCACTGCAGAGCCTGTGATCTACAGAACTACCATTTTCATGAAGCCTGGCTAAGCCCTGCTAACTTTGCAAATTCAGATCAGCCTCAGCCATTTTATCCAGTGAATGCTCTCTAGCCATACATTATCATTATTATTTTATTATTATTATTATTATTAGGCATTGGGGATTGAACCTAGGAGCATTTTACCACTGAGCCACATCCCCAGCCCTTTCTAATTTTTTAAAATTTTGAAACAGGGTCTCCCTATGTTTCTGAGGTTGACTTTAAACGTGGAATCCTCCTGCCTTGACCTCCCCAGTCCCAGAGATTACAGGTATTCGCCACCACATGCTACATTATCTTGAGACCAAATTCATAGTTTACTCCCTATGGTCATCCTATGAATTGGGAGAGGATACAGGAAAAATCAGCCATTGTCCTCCACCATCAGATTATTTGTTGTGCCCTAAAGTTCCTGGACAGGAAATAGTTTGGAAAGGTTAAAACCACCTCTTAATCCACATTCTTTTGCAATTCTTTTTAAATTTAAAACCAATGATATAATTGGACTTCAGTATTATATTGCTTAATCGCTTACTTACAACAGCAATATTTCAGATATTCATTTCACCTTGGGTTTCCTGTATGGACAGCTGAGAGCTGCCACCATACACATAAAATTTTCCACTATGGTGGAAGGTCATGGTGTTGCCTGATAGCCTAGGTGAAGCCCCAACCTATTTGTTTCCAGAGCTCTCTGCTCCCCCTTGGCAGTGTGTTCGCCATCTGCTGGGTGGTACATTCCATGAGGTCAGAGGCTGTGACTGTTCTGCCCACTGCTTTGTCCCTAGCACTGACTCAGACCCTGGCACCCAGAAACTGCAGAATAAATATTTATGGAGTGAATGCCTTGAGACTGAGAATTGACCGCGTAGTTGTGTTCTTTGTCCTCTTCTACAACAAATGAGACCCAAAGGTCAGGAGTGAGAAGGTGAAGACAGGATCCCAGCAGAATAGACGCATGACGTGATTGCTCCTTGTCCCTTATATCTGGGGCATGCCCAGCTCTTAGATCGTCATCAGATAATCTTTTCCTCTGCTTTAAAAACACAACAACAAAAAAACAAAGAACGGTTGAGAATCCTGTGCAGTTATCAGGTAGAATGTGGGGCAGTGGAGGAATTGGGGGTTTAAAAAGAAAAGTCTACATATCCTCTTTCCAGTAGAAATAATGATAATAAGAATAATAAAAAGACTAAATTGTATTAAGCACTTCCTTTCCAGGCTTGGACTTTATTATTTCGTTAATTCTCACGACAAGCCTCTGAGGTAAATATCACAATCATGTTCATTTGTGGAGAAAAACATGGGAATTTAAAAGAATTTAAGTAACTTGCCCAGTGAGCTGGGTAGTGGAGAAGCTGGGATTCTGCTGCAGGTCTGAGTCCACACTGTCACCAGTAGTCCTTTGTGACTGGTTGGATCTGTAAGGATAGGTCCACTCATCCTTGTTTAACTCACAGCTCTTGACCCAAGGTCATGCCTGCCATGTGGTGACAGTAACTATTTGTTGATTCAGAGAGAGGTAGTCCAAGGCCCCGGATGGGTCACTTTACTAGAAAACAGGGCTGCCGAAAAGGAAATTCCAAAGCTGGGAAAAGAGCGGAGGGGCACAAGTGGTCTCAGATCCTGCAAAAGAAAGAATTTATCATTCAATATGTTTGGAATTCGTAGCATCAAGTTAAAAGAGTGTTTTAAAGTGGTTGCAAGAATGATAAATCATAGCAAACAGCTGGAAGGGCCAGTGGGGGTGAATTCTTAACAATGGTGTGTGAGGAGATGGTTTTCACCAGCAAAGCGAACACAGGACACGATTTTCCTAACTCTGGGGGCGTTTGCACCCTGGTCTTCTCCTGCTGGGCAAGGGTGTCAGATCAACTTCACATGGCATTCTTCTCTACGACCTGCTTCACAGCCTTTGTGTGGTAGGTACATCTAGAGCCTTCTCAGAATGCTGTCTCATCTTCTTCCCTGATATTTAAAGAAAACTGAAGGAAGTGAAATTTTCAAAGAGACAACGAGTAAAGCACTTTTCAAACAAAACATGAAGCTCTCTACCATTGAAGTGAGGATTAGCTCCTTCTTAGCTTCTTTTAAATCATGTGTCCAGGACTGTATCTTGCTATTGGTTTCTATTTATATTTATTCCTCAGATGCATGTGTGAATGCCTGTTGTCCTCTGGATATTTCTTTTGAGGCTAGTAAGTGTAGTATATTGTGCAGCTGGAATCATCTGTAGCGATGAGAAGAAAAGACCTTGGTTTCAGTCCTAGCATACATGGTTGGGTTTATATAACAAAAAGTCTGATAATCATAGTTACAAATGATTAAATGGGTTTCAAGGGGAGAGTATGATGATTTAAAAAAAAAAAATCATTGTCAACAACAATGATAAAAAGTGTGCTAGGTAGCATTTACTTAAGGGACAATGAATTAATAGTCTTCCATATTCATCCAGATAAGCTTGCAGTGCCTCAGGTTGAACAGATTCCAAACCATTGTATTTGCCCAAAGAAGCCCTTGCTCCCACATGGTCATTTTTCTGTGAACTGGCTCCATTCCCTAATCACCAGGCTTTAAATCCACCATCAGGAAGTTAATCTTGGGTTAATATTTATTTAGTTACCAAGACCTACAGAGTTTTTCTTTACCACCCCTTTCTGGCCACCTACTCCTTCCTTTCCATTCCCGTAGCCTCTCTCTCCGGATCAGACCTGGGGTTCTCAGGCTCTAGTATCTTCTCTGTAGTTCAACTTGTCTCCTGGCCTAAATTTCTCCTCCATCAGTTGTTAAAGACTGAATTGTGCCTCCTCTCTCCCAAGTTCATACATCAAAGTCTTCACCCCGATGGGACTGCATTTGGAGATAGGGCTTTTGGGGAAGTAATCAAGGGCCAATGAGAAAAGGAAAGGACACCAGAGAATAATCTATTTCTTTGCTCACATACTAAGAGGCAACATGAAGACGGTGAGAAAAGAGTGGAATCTGCAAACCGGGAATAGAGGCCTCACCTGAAACCAAATTTTCCAGCATCTTGATCTAGATGGCTAACCTCCAGAACGATGAGAAATTATATTTTTGTTGTTTGAGCCACCCTGTCTGTTGTATTATGTTGGTCCTAAGAGATGAAAAAATAGGCCTTCCTGCACAGTATTTGCAGAGCGAGAAGCATGAAAACACTAATCCGATTCCAAGCTTTGAAAACCTGCCAGGCTCTTGCCATTCTCAATGGCTTCTCAGTCCAGAATCTTTAGCTTGGAATCTGAGGCCACCCTCCCTGGCCCCTTCGTAACTGCCTCCCAGCCCGTAGGCCTTTACATTGTTTCAGGCAAACATTCTGCTCCAGTGATCTCACTGCCCTCCGAACAGACTTGGCATTTTTCTGAAGCCACAGAGAAGCCTGAAGCCTTTGGGGAACTGCTCACAGCTGCCATGGCTAGCAGATGAGTCACCAGGGGTGACAGGATGTGAGAGCCAGGAGGCATGCTACAGACATGGGTGCTTCCTCCCCTTTGCCCTTCCACAGAGCCCTGAGTTTGGGAGAGCACACATGCCTGGATCCAGAGTGAACAGCAACATCTAAGTTAGGCACTAGCAAACTTTCCCTGTAAGGGGCTAGGTGAAGGTAAACATGTTGGGCTTTTCACCCCCGGAAAGCAATCATAGGCAACGCATAAACACAGAAGCATGCTGTGTTGCAATAAAACTTTATTCACTAAAATAATCATTGGCTAGATATGGCCTGTGGGGCATAGTGTGACATCCCTGAACTGCCAGGCCCACAGCACTGACATTGTTGACCTTCTGAACAAAGTCTAGAAAAACTCTGAGATTTCTTGCTGTATGAGAGGAAGAAAACTACATTTTGAAGCACCTGCTATTCAAACCACAGGCTTTAGACCAGAAGAATTGACATCACCTGGAAGTTTATTAGAAATGCAGAATCTCAGGTCCCAACTCCTAACTCTTAAATCAGAACATGCCCTGGTGACTGGAAGGTGCACCCGGAGTTGAGAAGCACTGGTTCAAGTGAATCTGTCTGTGGCTCACAGCTGAAGTGTCCCTAACTTACACTGACAGGCAAGAACAGGAACGTCCTTTCTGCTTTGCTAAGGACTTTGGTTTTGTCCTGAGGGACAATACAGTTCTTTAAGTGGGGAGTGGAATGATGGGTGTTTGGGGCATCTGCCTCATCTCTCCCATGAAACAATCAGTCCTTAAAGCCAGAGTAAATACCAAAGGGGTCCTCAGGTACTGATGCTGCTTTCCAAGGCCAGCTGGATTTTCCACCACGGGCTACCAGAGGGAGTTTCAAAGGAGTTGCCTCTGTAAGACCAGCACTCCTGCCTGTGGGAGGGTTCTCTATTTCTGGGACTTAAAGTGGTTGCGAGGCGGTGACTCCGGCACCACAATTTGGAATCGGCAACTGGAAACCTTTAATTTTAGTTCCATTCAAGACTTTGTTCCTTTATTTTCTGAAATAGACACTTACTTCTCCCATAAGCAATTACATTTTAGGATTTTCAAATCCTTTCCACCAACCTTGCAAAATGCTTTGCATGTGGCATATCCCCGATGAATATAAAATCAATTTTTAAAATATGAGCTATCATGCCTTTCTTTCCTTTTTATTTCTTTTCTTTTTTTTTTTTGTACCAGAGATTGAACCTAAGGATGCTTAACCACTAGTCACATCCTTAGCCCTTTTTGTTTTTTTATTGTGAGGAAAGTTCTCACTAGGTTGCTTACAGACTGACTAAGTTGCTGAGGCTGGCTTTGAACCTGCAATCCTCCTGTCTCAGCCTCCCAAACCACTGGTGTTACAGATGAGTGCCACCATGCCCAGCCATGCATTTCTTTTCCAAGGTCTTCAAGTAATACTTAATGGGGATAAGCAACTTGAACATGAATATTGCTTACCAGCTGAGTAAAAAATGATAGTCAAACGGATCCAAATATTACCAACTCCTTTGCAAGACAAGTTTTTTCATATCTTTTTGTTTACATCCTAACCAGGAATGGTTTTATAAAGAATAAGGTACAAACATTTGCTCATTTATCACGTCACCACATCCTCCTGCGGTTTGTCTATGAAGAGCTAAAACCCAAACAAGCGCCACCTCTGCACCGTCATCCAGAGTGTGTTTGTGTTCACACTTAGGTAGCATGTTGCCAACCTCTGTAAACATTCACTCAGTCCACATGAGCCCCTGGGAGGGGGTAGATTGTTACCCTCACACGATACAGAAACCAAGGCTCAGGGCATTGACGTTAACTTGCCCGAGATCACGAGATCACGCAGCTAGGAGCTGGTGGTGACAGCAGGGAAGCTGGACCTCACCCCCAGGCAGCCTGGCTCTGAATTCCTCAGCTGTGTCTCCATAAACCCAGCTTTGGTCTGTCAATGGCCTTCCCTATTTTCATCGGCAGCCATCATCAACTAGGATTTTCATGTGACAAATAATTTAGGGTAGGCCCAGGTACTGAAAACAAAGTGTTAGAAGCCACACATTCCACGGTCAAGTTCAGTGAGTAACAATTTCTGTATTTATAGCTCTTTCCTAGCAGAAGTTAATGATTTCATCTATCATTAACTTCTGAGTTGCTGAGGCTGGCTTTGAACCTGCCAAATCATCTATCAACCTGATAGATGATTTCATCTATCATTATTAATAGCAGGGAAATACCTTTGAAATGAAATGAGGTTTTACATTTTCTTCTTCTTGGCATTATAGGTTTTCTTTGTCATTTCAGGATCTACAGTAAAGACTGTTGAAGGAATACCTGTAATTATGACCTTATTGATCTACCCAAATTTTAGAGACTTTATTAGAAAGACAATATCCAAACAGTTCAGTTAAATAAAGCATAAAGCAATACTTCAATGTATTGCTCTGGGGAACATAGACAGCCTGATGGTATTACTGAGGCCCACAAGTGGTAGGTTGTCTTTGGATAATTCTTGTCATCTGTTCAAATTCATATGAACTCAACTCCTATTTCCCTTTAGATTCTAATCATGACAGTCATTTTCTGAATCAGCAAGACCTCAGGAACATCACAAGTCACCATACATCTATCCCTAGAGACGATATTCACATAAAGAAAAAAAATTATGATAGCTTTGATTGAGGAAAAGATAAATGGAATTAGATCTGAGATCTATTTTGAAGGTCTAATCTGCAAGACTTCATTACTGTGTGTATTTCGAAAAGAATAATGCTGGGTTCCTGGCTCAAACACCTTTCTTCCAGAAGAAAGAACTGTGACAATAGGAAAAATGAAGGAGGAGAGCCCAAAAATGATGTCACAAGTGAAAAGCATGGCATAACCAATTGATGTATGCATACAGCACTGAAAAATGCTTCATTCCAAACAGAACACGCACCAATAATTAGTGGCATATAACAGACTGCATCCTGGAAGACAGTATCTCTTTACTAAAATCTGAAATTTCTGCTGGCAACTACTTGAAATAGGGCCATGAGTATTTCTCTATAAACTTCCCTAGTGTAATTCATTGCCATTAAAAATAATTAATGCCTCCTGACTTTAGAAATGGGAAAAAAAAAAAAAAAACTCTAGGAACAATTTTGCAATTCCAGGACATACACAATTTAGTCCTTTGGTGTCAAGTTGGTCAGCAAAAAGTCATGGTTATAATGTCTTGGAGTAGAGAGATCCTTCATTAGAGATACTGCTTGGACTACTGCAGTCATCTCTTGATTAAACTCCTTTGTCCACTTTTGCCCGGTTATCCATTGTTCACATGAACGTCAAAGTGGAATATGCCACTCCATTGTTGAAATTCACCAAAGGCTTCCTGTTGATCTTTGAATAAAAACCCAAACACAGGCAGGATCTGGCTTTTCTCCAACTTCACCAAGACCTCTCCCTCCACTTCAGCTACGCTGACCTTCTGATATTCCTCCAACGTGCCAAGTTCTTTTCTATTTTGCAGAATACTAAAGTCCTATACCTAAAATTAATCCCTTTGGTCAGCCCAAGTGACATTTGACATAGCCTTCCTCAATGTTATTTTTCAATGCAGAGCACATTTGGTAAGGACTTTTACATATATAATCTCAGTTAACCTTTGAAAAAGGTCTTGTTATCCCTATTTTAGTTCATACAATTGTCAATACACTATTGGCTCTGAGCTCCCAACTAAGCCATAAATGCTGGATTTTGTGATACTGGACTGGTACTCTGAAAACCTTGATTTGCCTGTATTGACTTCCTGTGGAATTCTGCCAAAGAAACCCTGCAGTGAGGTTGAAAGGCAGGAGGAGGGACGGACTTGATCCTCCCCATTTGCATGTCATGCGTGGCAGAGACAGCTGTCCTTCACCAGGCAACAAGCCTAGGTTCATTGGAGCTTCCAGCGTCATTCCACCTTGCCAAACCAGCCTGATTGCATAGCTCAGGAGGTAAGCAGCAGCTGGGCAGTGCTTCCTCTCCAGGGTCCGAAATGTCACTGTGATTCTTTAAAGCTGTCTTATTCACTTGAATATCCAGTCATATTTTAGCAACTTTTCAGTATGTATTAAGCTGGTATCTCATTCAATTATTGCTCCAATTGGGAATTAACTATTTCATTTGGGTTTATTATGCAAATAAGTATTGCCTGTGCAGAGATGGGATCTGTATTGCCCCTGTGCTTGTCATGTGACTGTGGATCTGCCAGCAAACTGGAGTCCAAGAACTCTGCCTGACTCTTCCATTGCCGGCTGACGGTGAGGGTATGCTCAAAATCTCCTACCACTTTTCTCTATTGAAACTACTAAATGACCTTACCTGCACAGCACACGGGTGTGCTGGGGGCCCTGAGGTGGCGTGGCAGTGTCAGCTACAAGGTGCTCCTTTAGACAATCCCAGATGAACTTACAATACATGGAGTTAAGGCAGAGATTTAAGAAAGAATGGTGGACACTTGAAAATATGTCCTTAGGCTTCTAGGGACATATGAACTCTAGTTTTATTTATTGGATGCTTATATAGCTCTTTCTTTCCTCTTTTGTAGTGCTGGGGGTGGATTCTCAGGCCTCCTGCTTGCCGGGCAAGTGCTCTACCACTGAGCTACATCCCCTTCCAAGGTCAGTACAGCTCTTAGCTTAATTCTCACGACAGGGCTATGAGGCAGATCCCATGAGGATCCATGTTTTCAGAGAGGAGAAAACCAAGGCTAAGTGAGGTTAAGTAACTTGTCCAAGGTCATGTTGCCACCTGTGGTGGAGTTTTGATTTAAATCCTAGAAGTCTGGTGCCCAAGTCCATGCCTATAAGTGCTAGACTCTTGCTATGGTCTATATATAAGGTGTCACCCCAAAACTCCTGTGTTAATGTTCAGTGGTGAAATGCAGATGGGTGTGACTGGAGGAGGCGGGTGTGTTCCCTGCTAGGGTTTATCTTCTCTGTGGGCCCCTTCCCTACACTTTTTCTCTCCCCCAGTCCCTCTCTTTCTCTCTCTCTGCTTCCCCACCATGAGCTGAGCAGTTTTCCTCTGACTTGCCCTTTTGTTGAGTGATACCCCTCATCATCTGGGACCCAGAGTGATGGACTTAGTGGAGCTTGGACTTAATCTCTAAAACTATGAGCCCAGAAAAACTTTTCCTTTTCTAAGTAATTCTTTCCAGGTATTTTAATCACAGCAAGGAAAAGTTGACTAACACAACCATGTTGAGAACCAACCAATCACAATTTTGGTATGATGACGACTTTGAAATGTAGTTAAGAGTACACAGTCACTCAGCTAACATATGGCAGGAGCGACCAACTGAGGATATGCTTCTATGCAAAGTAGCAGAAGATAAAATAGGTGAGGCACCCTGGGTCACCCAGCATGGAGTTACATCCACTGATTCTGACCAAAGTCACACAGGTGTGGTAGACGAGCTCAGAACCTCCCAGACATCTTTTTACATAAATAATTCTTCCTCTGATGGCCTCACCCTTCATCTGTTACACAAACATTCCCAAATACCTGTGGGAAATTTCTAGAAACATACCCAGCTAGGGAAAAAGTTGTTCCACTTTCAATAGATGTTCACTTCATTTTCATATGATTCTTCCCTTTATCACCTCTTTTATCTGGGAGGGGTGCCCATCACTGAGGCCACCATCCTCAGGGTCATGGTCATGTTCAGGTTGGGGTCAGACCATCCTTCTGCTCCGCAGGGTCAAGCTCCAACTGGATTCTTGGCTCTTCCTGCTCTAGTGGTGACTGGAAGGCAAATATTTTATAATTTCTTCCTCCTCCTTCTCATTTGGTATTGTTTTTCACATCAAGGTCTTAGCGACCTGAACATGTCCTCCTGATTTCTCTGCCTTTTCATTTTTTAATCTCACTAACTAAATTTGATACTTTTTCCTTTTCAAACATTATAAATTAACTTCTCAGCAATGCTATTTATTTAACATCCAAGACTAGAATTCCAGTCTGATCTCCGGGCCTCCCTGTTAGGTGACATTGATTTTGGTGTACTTCATGAAGGATTGGAGTCTTGTCACTCAAATATGTGTCGCTGGTGTGCTTTGTGAGATGAGCATTGCTAACAGACACATGAAGAAAAATTTGTTTGAAAGATACTCTTTCCCCTGAATAATAAAAGCCTTGCTGCTATTCTGGAGCTCTGCATAATGTTAAGGATCCGTGTGAAAGAAAAATTGATGCTATTAGATTTTTATGGCAACATTGGGCAAAAATAAAATTACTGCGATGCTGTAACATGAGCTTTGAATATGTTGACTTCTTTGAGATTCTCTGAATTTTCTCTACATTATATGCTTCTCACTCGGGTTCATGTTCCTGGCTGTCCCCACAATCTCCCTTCTCTCAGACCTGGTCATCCTGAAGGCCGAGCTGTAAATCTCCTCTGTGAAATCTCTGTTCCTCTTCGGAGCCCTAATTAGCAGCTCCATGCACGCTGCACCCAATGCTCCTTGGGTCTTCCTCTCTGGATACTCTCTGGATACTCTTTCTGGCAAGGACCTGGAAATGACCTAATTTGAGTGGATTCTAACTTGAACAAGTCATTTCCTATGTGAGTTTGGATGTTATTTAAGTTTCAGTTCCTTTATCTATAAAATGATAGTAACTTCTCCTCATGAAATTTTTCCTCCTGCCTTGAGGTATCGCCTATCTACCAGTTGCTAAACCTGTCTTGAATCATCACTGGTTCTTCCCTTTCCCTACACCCTACATCCAACCCAAGGCAAATCCTGTTGTCTCTACTTTCAACACATAGCCAGAGTCTCCTCACCTCTTACCAACTCTACTACTACCACTTGTTCTGACCACCATATTTGCCTGGATCATTGCAGTAGTCTCCTGACTACTCCCAATGGCCAGATTAAAATAGAAATTCCACCACTCTTCTGTCTCAAACTATACTAAGGATATAAGCCAAAGTTCTTACAGTGACCTACAGAGTCTATAAGGACAGATTCTGTGTCACCTCTATCTTTAGCTCCTGCTACCCTGCTTACTCTACTCTGCCATCTTGACTGGCTTCCTATTCCAGAGGTTCTTTGCAGTGGTGGTTCCTCACATCTGGAATGATCTGTCTCAAGACAGCTGCTGCCTTGCCTGCTTTGAGTCTTTGTTCCAATGCTACCTTCTCAGTCAGGCCTTCCCTGAGCACTCTGTTGGGATGTAACCCATCCCCAACGCTCCCCAGCTCCCTCCCATGCTTTATTTTTGATGCAGTACATTTTGTCCTGGCCATGTGGGAAATTATTTCATTGCGATGGCCATCTTTAAGCCCACAATCAGGCCAGCTTCCCCAGAAGGGCTCACAAATCAAATTAAGATGATCCAATCACACGGTTTATTAAATCAATTTGAAACTCATACTGGGAAAGCAGTGGGGATAAGATCCCAAGCTTAACACAGCACACAGGTGGTGAGAGAGCCACTGTACCTGGGTCACAGCTGTGGCAGTGTTCCGATTGCTTCTCCAGGACACCAGCCTGCTCTGATGATCATGAGGAGCAGAGCTTGATCAGGTGGTCTCAGCAGACAAGAAAGGGGCCCCAAGAGCCATGGCTGTTGCTTGCCAATTAGCCTGGTGGGCAGCAAGGATTCTATTTGGGTTTTTTTTTTTTTTTTTTCAGCAAAGGTCACTTGAAGTCAGGATGAATTTCACAAATGAGTGATCAAATAAAGAACTCATGGATCCCAAGTGCCTCACATATACTGCTGTGTCCTGAATATCAGGCATCCTGGCTGTACCATTCCTTCCTTCCCATGTTCCCGTATACATGTTTTGCTTGGTCTTCCGGCATGTCTCACTTGCCACTGATTTACTTACATGTGCTTAAATATGAGTGGCATCCATCTTGGTTGTTTTCTTCTGCAGCAAAGTTGACTCTTCTTAGACAGTACTGCCAATCAATGAGCATGACTTCTTTACCCAACGAGAATATCTCGAACACATGACTTTTCCTCCATCTTCCCCGACGTGCCTTAGCACCTAAATGTGTGCTGGTCACAAAGCCAGTACTTAAAACAGTTATTGAAAAAATGAATTGAATTCTGAAACCCATGTGGATTAATTCATATCAAGAATGAAGTGCCCTAGAACAGGAGGGACATCACGTCAGAGCAGAGGAAGAGGAAAATGAGAGCCCAGGTCTGTGGCCAAGGCCCTGGTCCTCCTGGTTGCCAGACCCTCTCCAGGTCCAGGGCATGGAGGCTCGAATGCCTTCTCTGAAACCCTGGCAATTACTTTTTTCCCCTGGAAATGGTCACAGTTTCTTTTATGCTCTCCAAATAACTGTTCTTTTTTTTTTTTTTCCCCATTTTACTAACAAACTCGTATTAATTATATACCTTGAAATAATTGTTCAATGAATAAATACCCTGTCACTGTTGTACAGAGAGTTCAAGGTCATGATGAGGACTGATGTCTACGTGACTTCTGACATGTACCCCCTAAGTTGTGTTCATGCAATCTGAAGGACCACTGGAGTGGAGGAGGCCACCTGCAGGACCTGGCATGTCCAGGCTTTAGGCCTTGGATCGGCCAACCCTAGCTGCTGTAATAATTGCCACAGGCTGCAAGACTTAGACAATAAAAATTTATTTCTCACAGTTCCGGAGACTGGGAACTCAAAGATCAAGGTGCTGTCCTACTTGGATCCTGGTAAGGGATCTCTTTCGGACTTGAAGACATCTACCTGATTACACAGCCTTTGTGGTGCTTATGGAGAGGTTAGGTTGGGGGTGGGGGGAGTAAGAGCTCCCTCTTAAAAGACCACGAGTCCTATGGCATTAGGGACCCACCTTAATAGCCTTACTTAACTTTAGTTACCTCCTAAAGATCCTGCCTCCAGTTTCTATTAAACCAGAAGTCAAGCTTCAGCATCTGGCTTGAGAGGGGAAGGAGCACAGTCCATCCATGCAGGCCTGGTTTCTGCCTACACAGTATCTTTTTCATTTTTCTTCCTCTAATGTAACTTATCAACTTTTTAAAAAAGCTATACATTTCCTACAAAACCCACATTTTAATTCTTAGCTACTCCTAGCCGACGTCACTCATTTATTCCACCTACCTAGCTCCCTTAGACCTTTAAGTTTTGACCCCAGGCCTATTGGTTTAAACAGGCACTAGATTTTTCCAAAATGAAATTTAGGACAGAAAGCATCATATGGATGTGCTTATGGGAGAATAGGGTAGAGTGTCAGAAACAGAGATTGTCTTGGAAAAGCATGGCTATGTATGAAGGACGATGATAAATAATTGAATTCTCCTATGTACACCATTGACTGAGATGTTTAATTCAGCTTGCCTCTCAGACCTGTCTCAAATTTTACTTGTTAAATTCAGTGTTGATAATGAGAAGCGTGTTGGTGTGGTGTTGGGCTACAGAAAATACAAAGGTTAAAAGCAGACAGTCCTCCGTAGCAGGGTTTTACAGATTTCCTCTGGTCACCATCCATAGTAAGAATTTTTTTCTTAGAAGCCCATATACCGTGATACACTCTGATTACTTCACTCCATTCCATACCATCCCTTTGTATAGTATAATGCTTTATAATACAATGCTAGATAGTTGATTTCCCAAGCACAAATTGATTGTGACATATAGTTTGAAAAACAGTTTTAGGAGCCAGGTTCTGTTTCCTTACTGTTATGATATATTTTAATAACATGAAGGGTTTTATTTTTGCTTATTGGTTGATTGGCTTTTGATTTTACTACATGTAGGTTCTGGCCTAGGTTCTAGAGAAGATAATTTTGTTGTTTTGGAAACTTATCTGCTGAAACTTTCTGGTTACAATCAGAGATGCTAAGAACTGGAAGGAATGGCAATGACCAGTAAGAACACATCAATTAAGCATGTTTGTGTTAAAGCTCTGTGTTTGGACATAGTATAATGATACTGAAAGAGCTAGTCACAAAAATTGATCCCTGTGTTTTTTGACTCTTCTGTATATTTCTAGTCTCCAACTTGGTTTGCCAGCTGTCTGCTTGCTGTGATCTTGTTCTCTCTTGCAAAGTATGATTTTTGTTTTGTTTTTTCTTGCATTTCCTGGCTGTTTTTTCCAGGTCACAGTAACACAGTTGATTTGGTGATTGTGGTTTGAGGTCACCAAAAGACTCTAAAGGAGGAAGGGAGAAAACCAAGATTGTATTGCACACCTCAAATTGCTGTCTGATGACAGGAGAGCAGCAAAGGAGTTGAAAAGTCAAGCCCAACTGTCAGAGGCCATTCACCAGTAAACATAGGGTTAAACCACCAAGTGGTGAAGCTGAGTTGTGTGCTGCCATCTATTGGCACAGCTGTGAAACTGCAGGATTAAGTGTGGGCAATTTTCAATGCCACTTGTTCTTTTTAGAAAATATTGTTTGGCAACTAAAGTTCATTTCACCTGTTCTCCAAAATTCTATTTCCCAAGAAGCCTCAATCAAGTTGAGGAATTCATGGACGGGAATGACCCATTTTAGCCCTGACGAGGCTCAGCTGTACAGGAGACCAAAGGCAGGGGGAATTCCCACACCGTCTCTTTATTGTCCAAGCTGACAAGCTTCCCCTTTAGGATGGTTTGAGGGAAGAAGGAACCATCTGCCTGTCAGAAGGGTTTCAAGAACACACTGTTCTCATCTTTAGATCTCTGATTACTTCATGGGCCTTCTGAGATTACCATATGTTATGTGCAAAAGGCAGTTTTTAAACAAAACAAATGAGTTCCTGCCTATTTTGAAGCTTGTTGATTCTAAATGCTCCACCATCTGGGTTATTCATCAGTAAGAGAAACTGGACATCAAGTATCAACCACTTCCATTTTTAAAGAGACCCTGTTCATTTTTATAAAAAAAAACTTGTTGATGCCTAAGTAGAGCTAAAAAAATTCTATATTTAAAATGTTAACATTGAAAACAATATCACCTTATGGAAAATGCAAATGCAATTTAATTGTGTTAATCAATATATAATTGTAAGATTTATTTAAAATATGAGCTTACAAAATACCATAGCAATGAAATGAATAGCCATAGTTTTATGATTCATTAATGTGTGTATGTGTATGTATTATATATATGACATAACACACACACACACACACCATGTATATGCTAAGCACTTTACTGGGTGCTTGGATACATAATTAGAGAAAACTAAAATGTATACCCTAAACATATATATTCTAGTGGGGGGATGAATACACTAAGTCCATTATACACACAGTGTGAGCAACACTAATAAGTAGTATGGAAAAAAGGATTCAGAGAGTGGGGGCGGGAGATATGCTGGAGGAGCAAGTTGTAATTTGGAGTTGGGTGGCAGGGTATACCTTATGGAAAACTGGCATTTGAGCAGAGACTGGCAGTGTATGGAGGGGTTGGCCTTCTGGGCATGAGGAGGAGATGCATTCCACACAAGGAGAGCAAGCAATCTGTGCAAAGGCCCTGAGGAAAGATGTGCTTGGAATCATAAGAGGCCAGAGTGCTGGAGGCAGGGTGGGAGGTAATTCGGGGAGATGGGTTGTATAACACCTCTCAGGTTCCAGTGAGGATTTTGGTTTTAGTCTTGAGTACAACGGGGAGTTACTGGAGGGAGGAATGTGGTTTGACATAACATTTGTAAGGATTATGCTAGCTGCTCAGTTTAGAATAGACTGTACGGAGTGGGGATAGAGGTGATCCCTTAGCAAACTACTCAATTCAGCCAGGCAAGGGAAGTGAATGGTCTGCACTGAGCTCACAGTAGAGGTGAAAAGAATTCTGAATATCATTTAAAGAAAGAACCGGCAAAATGTAAGGACATTTTCATTGTGAGCTCTGAGAGAGGCATCCAAGATGACCCAAGACTTTTGGTCCAAACACTAAAAGGTTAACCTGGCACCAACTGAGAATGGAAAGAGAGGATGGGGCATGTTTCAGAGGTGGGGTCAATTGAAACTTTTCTCTGCCTCTTCAGGGGTCTCTGCAACTAGATAAATTTGCTCATATTATCAAGAGTCTACATTTACAGCTTTTTTTTTTTTTTACTGTAAATGCCTCTTCATTAAAAGACCTTCCCGACCCATTTCACTGAAAGGCTCCACCGATACACTTGTGGCTAACAGGTGTATTTTGTTCCTTCAGAGTACAGAAGACCCTCAGTATCCTCAGGGGATGGTTCCAAGAGCACTCACGGAGACCAAAATCCACAGATGCTCAAATCTCTTAGGTAAAACAGTGTGGCATTTGCATATAACCCATAAACACCCTCCAGTATACTTTAAGTCATCTCTTTGATCATTTATAATTCCTAATACAAGTCAGTGCTATGGCAGAAGTTGTCATATTGTATTGCTTAGGGACTAATGATAAGAAGACAAGAAGTCTGTGTTTGTTCAGTACAGATGCCATTTCCCCCCCAAAATCTGGTCTGCTGTTGGTTGAGCCGGGAGTGCAGAGCCCATGGATACAGGAGGTTTCCCTGGCCTCATGCCTGAAGGTCTAGCTCTCATTCCTTCCCATTCTGAGTAGTCTCAGCAAACTTCACACCTGTTCACACATCCACAGTGGATGCATTAGTAAGGCTAATGGCTCCCTCCGCTGGGTCCTGACCCAAGCACCTGCTCCCAGGGCGACGACAGATCCGCCTGAGTTCTGGGTCATTGATGCTTCTTAGGACTATTTTGGCACCTTGGAAGGGATGGGAGTTCCACAGATTTCAGTAAAAACTGTACCTTCTCACTCTCTTCTTTGCCTCAAAGTTATCGCCCTCCTCGCTTTTTACACCTGTGTTGAATGTCCTCTTGCTCTTGGTCTTATTCCCATTCCCAAGTTTATTCTAACACAGAATTTTGCAACTTCAACACTATTAGCCTTTGGAGCCGGGTAATTCTTAATTGTGGGACGCTGCCCTGGAAATAGAGCAAATGGGTCAATAAAATCTGCTATGAAATATTGTATACAACACATGGTTATGTAGAGATAGAAATAGCTCAGCTTTCTATATTATAATCACAGAAGTCGGAGCTCAGAAAAGTTTAGCAACATTCCTGGTCTCTATTCGCTGGACACTGATAGCTCACTACTTCATGGTTTTGGCAACCAAAGATGTTTCCAGACATTGCTAAATGTCAGTGGGGAGAGGGACAACATGGCCTTGTTAGAGTATGGTTCTGATGTGTAGCTAATGTTTGTGGAATGCTCTTTGATCTCCTGCCCTATACAATCTCACTTTTCCTGTCCTCCCCTAGTCTAGCTTCTGTTTTCTCCACGACACTTTCTGGATTGATCAGTGGGGAGGTACGGGCTTCTCTCAAAGCGGCACTGTGGTCACTGCCATCCAGATCTTTCCCAGATCCTCAGCGTGTTTATGATGTGAGGAAAGTCCTGCTTTTTTATAGACTCTCTGAACCTTTACCCATTATGTGATTTTATGTCTTTATTATCTTTATTCAGTATTTTCCTTGTTAACTTAAGAAATATTTTTTGTTGATCATAATGCCGATGACGGAAAACTAAAAAAAGTTATTAGATGCCAAAATAATCTTTGGCAGAAAATCCTGGGAAACTCCCAGACTTGTGGGAAAATCACTGGGTTTTGTATGATATTACAACCCTCCACTAATCCGAGGGGGAGAGTTGTTCGCTGGGTTGCAAAGGGGGAAGCCAGCAAAACAAATTTATCACGAACTCTTCTTTCACACATATGGTTATCTAGAAGGAGGATCAGAGCTGTTTTCCACATTGCAATCAGAGAAATAGGAGCTCAGAGAAACTTAGGGTTCCTCAAGACATCAGGTAATAGAATTCTCTCATTTAGGAAATTATCAGATAAAGGACAGAGAAAAGTGTCGCTTTGCCCAACAGACATAAATAGCATCAGAGTCTTGGTTTAAACTCAGATCTCCTAATTCTGTGCTCTGATTCGTAATGAAGTTTTAACAACCCATTGGGAAAAAAAAAAAAAAAAAAAAAAAAGACAATTTAGAGAGGGAGTTTTTTTTGTTTGTTTGTTTTTGTTTTTTCCTGAATGTGAAAGTCAGAAAAAACATCTTTTATCTTGAGATGTATGCCCTTCTAACCCTTCTACCCTTTATGGTGATAAAATATTGTCTCTGTTAGGCAATAATGACTTCAGATGTATTGGGAGTTTTGGGGGTTTTCTTAATGCCCTTATTTTGGCAATTATAAAGCAATCTGTCACCAGTACCCCTTCTAAAAAACAAACAAAATTCTGAGAACTACTGAAATTGAGTACCTATATCCAAAGAAAAATTGAGATTTTCTTGTTCTTAAAGAGCAAGACAGGATGCAAGGCCTGTTGGGTGAAAGAAGATGGCACACAGATGAGTAATCTGCATTAACGATGGCAGCCCACCCACCCAGACTTGAGATTTTCTGGAATATCCCTCCTTCCTCCTCTTCTCCCTCATCCCTCAGTGAATCAGAACTCTCTGGAGTCCGTGGGCATGACTCTTGACGTGAGTCCTCTCTGGGTCACCATGGTGGTGATATCTGGTCTGAGCCAGACTCCCAGGTATATCTGGCTACAGTGGGCGGGGATGGGATGTTGAAACCCCTTTTATTCTTTCTGTGACTTATCCCAGAAGATGAAAGACTCAGAACATTAGTTCTCCAATGTTCTTAAGTCTTCTGCCTGAGAAAAGACTACCAAAGACCAAGGTAAGAATCTTAAATTGTTATAGGAGACCAGGCATGGTGGCACATGCTTGTAATCCCAGAAGCTTGGGAGGCTGGGGCAGGAGGATCATGAGCTCAAAGCCAGCCTAAGCAACTTAGCGAGGTCCTGAGCAATTTAGCAAGACCCTGTCTCGAAATCTAAAAAAAATAAAACGGGCTGGGGATGTGGCTCAGTAGTTAAGCACCCCAGGATTCAATCTCTGGTACATAAAGAAATAATAACATTATAGGAGCTGGGCTGAAACTCTCCCCCTTTGTCACTGGCCTCCAGTGCATTAGGGTCCTAGAAAATGGGAGGCCTGCGTTATTAAAGCCTCCTCAGGTTTGAGTCTTTGTCAAAAAATGCCCTAGTGTACCAGTTTGACCACACTCTACAGATCCCACATTTACATTGTAACAGAGGCTTCCGAAACTAACAAAAGATTAATCTGAAGATTTCCCCCTCGGACCCCATGAGCCTGGACATGCCCTTCTGATTGTGGGCCTCACAGCTGCCAACCAGAGAGAAGAATATGAAGGGTTTTGAAAGAGGAAGGCACCCGCGGGCTGTCCCAGAGATCTAAAAGTATTTTCAAGGGAAAAGGAAACCAAAAACGGAAAGACACGTGTGGTCAGCCTTCATTTGTACATCCTCACCTCTGGTTGCACTTCTTTCCATTCTCGTCCCAGTCTCCCAATCATGAAAGGGATCAGATGTTCTTCCACAGGGTAGACTGATCAGCTCCTGTAATGTTAGTGTTTTTAATATACCAGAGATTGAATCCACGGGTGCTTAACCACTGAGCCACATCCCCAGTTTATTTATTTTTTTTAACTTTGAGACAGGGTCTTGCTAAATTGCTCAGGGCCTTGCCAAGTTGCTTAGGCTGGTTTTGAACTGGCCAAGACACACTATCTTTACATTTAGACTGTTCCAGGGTGTCTCACATGAGCTCACCTGGAAGCTCTGTCACTCCAAGAAGCAGTAACTCAAGAGAAGGAACTAGCGGCAACTGAGCTACTTTGTGACAGGCAGGTTCAGAAGCTTTACATGTGGTTTCTCTTTCATCTCCATCCCAGTCCCACATGGAGAAGGTAGCATCCTCATTTTACAGAGGAGGAAACAGCTGCTCAGAGAAGTTAGGTAACTTGCTCCAGGTCACTGGAATTAAAGCAGACAGAACTGGTCCTGCTCCCTCCAGGATCAACCCAGGAGTCACACCTAAATTCTCTCGGTGCTGCTGTGATCTTTTCCCAAGACCACTGCCAGTCTACCTGGCCTTCTGGTGCACTAGGGAGATGGGGTAGGAGATGTGATTCCTGAGACATGATGTGACATGGAAAGAATCTAAGGGACAGAGGCAGAGAAGCATTCCAGGAGAGTCACTGTCAATACACAGGAGGGATCAACCTGTTAGCACCAGGCTTCCTGAGGCCCTCTGTCTTTGCAGTACCCCCAGGACAGCTGTGCTGGGCAGCAGAGGCATTTTGGCACAGGAAGAAAAGAAGTTTGTATTTCATTAAAAACAAAAATAACCGAACTGGAGATGTAACTCAGTGGTAAAGTGCTTGCAGGACAAGTACTAAGGCCCCTGGTTCAACCCTCACTACAGGGGAAAAAACAAAAAAAATAAAAAACCTGGATTTAAAATTGTAATACTCCATCAGAGCCAATGAAAAGTGGATGTGATAAGTTTGTGTTTCTAACAATTTCTAGGGTGAAGAAACATTAAAATTACGTGATAGCCTCATTATTATTGATTCATTCTTCTGTTACACAGAGCTAATAGTAACTGATGTCAGGTATATTCTATATATATATATATATATATATATATATATATATATATATATATATATATAAAGAAATGTGCCTAATGAAGTAGAAATACATTTTTTAAATTTGAAAACATCGAATCTTAGGAATCTAACATGTGGACTTTGCATGGCCCAGGAAATCCTCTGGCTTCTGCTTCAAGGGTTCTGAAGACTGTTTACATTCCAGTGGAATTCCTGGGAAAGTCCAGAGCTCTCTGAGCTTTGAAAACAAAGGCTTATGGAGATAAACTCCCAACGCAACCTGAGAGGAGGGAAGGCCAGAGAGGGGCCACTGGGCAGGACTGGGTCAGGCCAGCATTTGCTCCCTCCAGCTGAGGCACTTGTCCCAAAAAGGCAACATGCCCAGTCCTGCCTGGTGGACCTAGCTTGAAAGAAGGTTACTGCTGTACATCTGTGGTCAGGGGCAGCTCTTGCTAAGAAGGTCTACAAATGTTCAGAGTTGCAGCCTCACCCTGAGCAGGCTGGGCACTCATAAAGTGTGGGTGCCTTCTTCATTCACTAGGGAGTCTTGGAGATAGGGACAGCAGTAGTTAACCTCAAGATGTACTGAATCCCTCCTTTTGCAGAACGGGCAATAGAAACCCTAGAAATTCAATAAATATTGTAAAGTTACATAATTGGTTAATGGCAGACCCAAAGCAAGAAGCCAAGTTTCATTCATCTATTCAACACATATTAATCAAGCTGTATGCCATGTTCAGGATGTCAACCTAAAATGACAACACAGAGGACAGCTTTCAGAAAAAATTGAATTTATTCAGGAAGGAGTAACAGGGTTTTGCAATCTGGGAAACATGGGTGAGTACAAGACATAGGTGCTCCCAGACAGGTTGAGATGAGGGGACACTTTTTACAGGCAAAAAGGACAAGTCCACTTAAACTAGTCTGAATTAAGATTCATTAGTCGCAGAAGGGCATTGCAAGGAGTTTGTGGGGATAGCCATTGCTAGGCAAATGTCTTATCTGAACTTCTGCAGCCTTGAAGAATTCTTTTAGATAAACATTGTTACATAAATATGTGCAGAGGTGCAGAATGAGCAAGGTGTGTGGGCCAAATATGTCCATGCATGTAAGATGAGAAGGAATTTCTTGTGGGATTTAGAACCTCCTGGTGATGGTTCTTATCTCAGACCCACAAGCATGAGTACCCCATGCCTCCTTCATGATCCCCTGATTCTACTTTTATGGGATCTGACAAGACGAACTTCATCTTGGTATGGTCAATTGTCACATTCGACTTTCGGTGCAGAAGGAACAGTGAGGGAAACGGTTAGTAAAGGCAGGATTGGAGAGTAAGTCCATTCTCCAAATTTGTTCAATTATAATCCTCTTTTTTAATTATTTTTTTAAATTTTTACAGACTGTATTTTGATTCTCTGTACACAAATGGGGTACATCATTTCGTTTCTATGGTTGTGTACAATGTAAATTCACACCATTCGTGTAATCATACATGTACATAGAGTAATGATGTCTGTCTTAGTCCACCATTTTTCATATCCCCCCTCCTTCCTCTCATTTCATTCTACCTAATCTAAAGTTCCTCCATTCTTCTCTCACCCCTCAGTCCCTACCCACATTATATATTGTCATCAGGGAAAACTCATCAGGGAAAACATTCAGCCTTTGACTTTTTGGGATTGACTTATTTCACTTAGCATGATATTCTCCAGTTCCATCCATTTATCTGCAAATGCCATAATATTATTCTTCTTTATGACTGAATAATATTCCAGTGTGTATATATACCACAGTTTCTTTATCCATTCATCTGTTGAAGGGCATCTAGGTTGGTTCTGCAATCTAGCAATTGTGTATTGAGCTGCTGTAAACATTGATGTGACTGCGTTACTGTAGTATGCTAATTTTAAGCCTCTTAAGAAAGAAAACCCAGTTCTCACTTCAATCTGGAAGAAGCCAAGCATAGGTATATCATTCCTTTTACCAAGAGAGGATATGTGGGTAGACATGTTATACAGCACATGCAAAGGAAAATTTGCTATAGGGCTTAGAAGAGTCTCTAGGAACAACAGAAAATGTTCTTCCATGTGGATGTGCTACCTGGCACTATGGGAGCTGCCTGCTGACAGGCTAAAGCTGTAAGGAAAATAATCTGGGTCCCTGACATCCCTGAGCTACTGAAAAACCAAATCTGGAGGCCCTGAAAGAACTCCTATAGATTCGTGATCTGATAAAATTACCTTAGTGTTTCAGTTGAAATACATTTAATTGAAAAAGGAAAAAACCTTACCTTACTGATTAATCCCGTGGAGTTAGGTTTTGTAACACTTGCAACTGAGAACATTGTTTAAAGATATTTGAAGGTTTTTTTTTTTTAATTAGTTCTTTTTAGTTATACATGACAGCAGAATCCATTTTGATATAATTATGCATGCATGGAATATATCTTATTGTAGGTAAGAGCTTATTCTTAGTGGCAAATCATTACTAGAGTTTCTATGCAATGGCTTTTATTTGCTCTTAGGAAAGTAGGAGGAAGAAAGGTTGGAGGAAAACAGAAAATTGTCAACGAACTCCCCATGAAAATTTGGGAGTGCTCATGTCTGAGACCAAGAGATCATAGCAGGACCAATCCATTTACCAGGTGGCTCCTCTCCAGTTGTATTTGGCAGTCCAAGAACAGCAATGGAGAAGGTGGGTCATTGCATTCTGCAAAGTATGGGGGTTTCCAGGTAGGTGCTTTCCTATCTCTGTTTCATCATGTTGTCTTCAAGATGTCAGTTCAGTTCAATATTCATAACTGTCTACCATGTACGAAGCAATCATAAGTTCCTGTAAAAATAGAAAAATATTCTTTTGGTTTCCAGATTGGTCAAGATAAATTCAGAATGTCTCCCAGTAGATACATGGCTTCATAGCATTACATGATCTTCACTTGTGAGATTGAAAGGGTACCTGTATCTTTAAAGACCTGACAGTGAGAGATAAGTATTTTCAAAATGGAAAAAAAAAATCACAATAAAAACAAAATAAATCCCTGTGGACTACTTTTAAATTTCTTTGGGTTTAAAGCAATGGAGATTGGGATGATCCAATGCTCTATGTTGACTTTTATAAAAAAAAATACAGTTTTGATTTCATTTATTCCACTCTCTGTCACCTGTGCCCACCCACCACATGGCAACTGCATGTGCTATGAATGACAACTCGCTCTCTGGGAACCTAGTAGAGGAATCTGGTAACTGTCAATGTTTGCTGCAAAATGTAGAATTTAAACCTGGCCAAAGGAGCCATACAAGGAAGCATTCTCTTCTCCTTGGACAGGGGTGGGACAGTGGGGGAGGCTGCTGGAGAGGTTTTCAAGGGAATCCTAAATCCCATAGGCAGGAAGGGTGGACAGCATGGTTCAAGCAGAATCCTCAGCCTGCCTGCAGGCCTGGGTATGGGGTGAAGAGTTTCAGGAACCAGAGCAGAGGGGCCTGAGTAGAGGGTCAGGGTCATTTGAGAAACTTGACTTTGATACTGCTGCAGAGAGAGAGCCTCTAAGGAGCTGGAGAGGGTAGATTATCCAATTAGATTTGTGTCTTAGAAAAAATAGGCCGCCATCATACAGGGGTTGAATGGGAAGGGAGGAACTGAAGAGGGATGGCCACCCGGGAGGCGCTTTCGCCTGTGGGACGTAGTCTAACAGGAATGGGATTCCAATCTTAAAATAAAACGGGCTCTGATGTTTTGAGAACAGAAAATCTATAGACCATCACATTTGGATTTTCAAGTTGAGAAGCTTGTTTCCGAATCCTTCCCCAAATTAGAGTCTGCTTTGTGCTTTCTTAGAATGGTGGCATAATTGCAGAATTACGGTCCAGTAACCAAAAGAAGTTTTTGAAAGATTACATTAATACTTAATTTGAGTGTTTTAAAAGTAACTATAAAAGGGACTCAAATATGCTACCGTGGCCACTCTAACAGTTCCCCTTCCTCTGTAACACGTTGCAGTCACTGACTGCCTCTCTCCTTAACATACGAAATCTCTCCACCCCCCTCCCCCGTCCCACCTGATTCTTTCCCAGGCTCTCAACCCACCCCTCCCCCATTCTCCCTGTGTATCTCCATCTACCAGCTTTCCCAGTTAGGAAGACCCTATCCTCTCCAGTTGGAAAATGGCACTAGTAATGAGTGGCTCCTCTTTGGAGGGCCAGAGAAGGGAAGAGGCTGGAATTCTGTATTCCTTCCCCTGGAATTAAGACCTCTAGATTAGCAGAATATAAAGTCTTGAGAACAGAAAGCAAAATTTTGTTAGTGGGTCACTAGGGGTAGTCATGAGGGGTGCTACTCCCATTTCTTCTCCTAGCTTCCTGAAACCATGAACCCTGGCTGTGGGAGAGACAGCCTTGTAGGTTTTTCAGAACATATACACCCTGCTGGAGAACCTTTGAGACATACAGAGCTAAAACTCCATTGATCACCTAACCTCCATCAGACCCTACTTTGGGGAAATAATGATTGTTGGGTCTCCTGGAATTAGGATCAATTTATAGTCCATGTCTAGTAGTCTACAAAAGATCTGATTCTATCCCTTTTCCAATGTATAATTATTACAGTTAAAAAAAAGAAAGAAAGAAAAAGAAAAAAAACCCCTAGATCCTCTGGAGAAGGTGGGAGGAAGTTTAACTGTGTCAGTGTTTGGTAGGTATCGGATCCTTTCTTGAGTGGAGTCAGGCTCCTTTTCATTCATAGAGTTCTGGCTTATAAACTGACTTCAGCTTGGGAATTGACTCAGGGCATATGACTATATTTCTATGATCTGAGTTAGACTTTAATTCACTTGTTTAGAACTTTATTGCTTATATAGATCAAGCAAGAATTTGTTCGGCTATTTTTTTTTCACTTCTAGGAATGCTATGATTAATGCCGCCAGGTCTACAGGAGTTACTCCATTCTGATTGCTGCCTCTACTCTCCTATTTCCTTAGGTAATTCAGGGTTAACCCCCTTAGCAGAAGATAAGAAGGCTGGTGGCAATGTCGGTGGGGAGGCTGTTGCCATTGGTGAGGAACAGGTGTTCACTTCTGTTGAGGATGGGAAAAATCATTGCTGGGGGAGGAGAGACTAGTTCTGGTAAGCATGGGGAGACCTCTTTCACTGGCAAAAAGACTCATAAGAATTTAGGAGCTTGAAGTCTCCAGCTTCATCAGAGTTTTCCCATACACCCCCATATGTTCCCATCCAAACTCACAGTATCCCATTCTTCTTCAATGTTCTAACTTTAAAACAGACACTGTTCCAGCCCTGAGAGGCTAGAAATTCAGCTTACATCATAATTCAAACAACTGCAGGATAAGATTATGCATTTCATTTCCAGTTTCCATCCTCTGTCTACAGGGCATAAGTCTGTCTTTCAGGGTACACCTTGAATTCCCTAGACCATTTATGCAGTGCTTGAGCTAAAACTTCAAATCCATGAGCTCGCCCTTTTCTTTTCCCGCTTTGTCCTGCAACATTAGCACCAACCGACCAAAGTTATCATATCCCTTAGTTTTACCAAAAATGTTCAGAAGTATATACAGAGTCACATCACTCCTTGTTTCATATAAGTAGTTGATCAAGAATATCCATTGTAGATATTGAGAATCTATAAAAAGCAGTTCATGCCAGGCTGGGGATGTAGCTCAGTGGTAGAGGCCCTGGGTTTGATCCTCAGCACCGCAAACAAACAAACAAAAAAATGAGTTCATGCCATGGAATATCAGTGCTCACCTCACTACTGGAAATAGTCATTAGCATCTTCAAATCTAATCAGATTAGAAAACCATTCCAGGAACCCCATAACATTTAAAAAAAAAAAAACAAACTTGCCCTTGGGGGCTGGGGATATGGCTCAGTTGGTAGAGTTCTTGCCTTGCATGCACAAGGCCCTGGGTTCTATCCCCAGCACCGCAAAAAAAAAAAAAAAAAAAAAAAAAAAAATTGCCCTTAAAATTCTGCTCTTCTAGAACTATTTTTTTAGCACAGGCAGATTAACTAGAGATGAGCAGGAATGGGAAATGAGGGAGAGGGGAAAGAGGAGGCATCTAAAGACCCCTGGCTGGTAATTGACTCAAAGGTGCCAATCCTGCTCCAATTCTAGAAAGAGGCCCAACACTCTCTCCTGTAGATTTATGGATACACATCATGTTCTCAGGGCCACTCATGTGCCCACAAGAGGCTCTGAGGTCAGTGGACTGTTATATCACCTTCTGTCTGAGGCACTAGTCCAGAAAAGGCAAAGGGGTCCAAATGAGTGAGCACATGCGCTCAAGTCTTACACAGCACAGACCTTTGACTTTCTCCAAATGGGCAGCAACTACACAAAGTCCAGGACCCAAGGACACATGACCATCTGCCACTCCAGGGTTTTGTTGCCACTACACGCTCCCTCCACATCCTAAGGAAAGCCTAAAGCTTAATCATGTCTGCGTGAATCTGCTTCCTAGCTGGTCTTCCTCTCCAGGGGTCTATCTCACTGACCCTGATCTCTCCAGGGTCTATCTCACTTCCTCTTGTCTTTCCCTCTCCTTGCAATAAAACTGCTCTAATTGCCATCCTTGCCTTGCTGGACTTCTGTTTTTGCCTTGGGGTAATTATCCTAATCTTAGACATCACACCCAAGGATCCCAAAACAAATCACAGTGCTTCACAGTCTATTCTCAACCTCTAACATACTCTTGCTACCAAAATCCATGTTAATCAATGTTCTCTGGAGAAAAAGAATGAATAAGATAGAGATAAATATACATACAGACAGACTTATAGAGAAATATTATGGGAATTGGGTCACAAAATTATGGGGCCAAGAGGTCCTAGAATCTGCTGTCAATAAACTGCAGGAAGGCAGTGGTATAATTCACTCTGAGTCTGAAGGCCCAAGAACCAGGGGACCCAGTAGTGTAAATCCTGGTCCAAAACTGAAGGCTTAAGAATCAGAAGCTCTAATGTCCAAGAACCAGTGAAGATGGATGGCCCAGCTCAAATAGAAAGAACAAATTCTCCCTTCCTTCAGATTTTTGTTCTATCTTACAACCTCAACAGACTAGATGATGTCTGCTCACATTGGTGAAGGTGATCTCTATTTAGCCCATGAATCGAACTGCTAATCTCCCCTGGAAACACCCTCACAGACACACCAAGAAAGAATTTTTAAACAACCATCTAGGCATCCTTTGGCCCAGTCAAATTGGTACACTAAATTTATCACCACATGCTCAATGACTTCATGCACAAAAGTTGAGCATATACTTCCCTCTGGGATATGGCCCCTTGGGTAGAGGTGCAGGAAATATAGTATCTCAATGCTGAGATGTCTCACTAATGGAGATAAACCCTGACATAGGATGGGAAGAGGCCTGGAGCCCTAGGGGGTAAGCCCATCTTGTAAATCACATTTTCTAGAATCCTGGCATTCTCTTTCAAGCACTACTAGGAGGGTTTAAGGCTTTAGACCTGTTATTTTCCTAGAGGAGAATTTGAAGGAGGGAACAGTGGTTCCTGAGGCACCATGGTGGTGGCAGTAAGGAAAACAAGAAAATTCCTAAGATGGAGCAAGTCAGAGCTACAAGGTCAGCCTTCCTTCTGAACATGAGGTTCTTACTCTATTGCTAATATTGGACAATCTGGATGTCTTTCATCATGATTAGGGAAAGGTAGACTTTCTTTCAAAGGGCACAGCATAAATAACCAGAAACTATAAGAGTTTCTATGCAGAAAACAAGACTGGAATATACTGATCTCAGAGCCTTCAATTCCTCTACACACTCTCTCACCCTCTCTGCTCTTTAGAACCTTCTTGTGCTGATATTAAGATCTGTGTTAATACCAGTGAGTTTTTTTCTAATCTTTGCTTTCCTGAGTCACTGGTTCCACGAAACACTGAATTCCTCAGTCAAGTGGCCCCTTGGGTATACATGACTGATCATAAGATTCCCATGAATCAGGCCCATTGCAAATACTCAATAAATGCTGGTAAATTCACAAGTAACATCACACTAAAGGAAGAAGAAATAATAAACATTGAAAGATCAGCTCAGAATGACTTTCCTGAAGTTTTTTAAGTATCTTAAAAACATCAGGAGGGAAAATTTGTTTCCTATCTTCATTGCCAAAGGATTTTCTCTCATAAGCAATTCATTAGCAGTAGCTTGCCCAACTTTCTAAGACCAATAGTAACAAGGATAAATCTAAGAACACACACTAAGGGTAAGAGACAGCTTGAATTAGATATAAGGAGTCTGAGAAAAACACTGAGAGAATCTCCACTTGGGTTACAAGGCATTCCCATTTTCCTTGAAGTGGAGTTTCTCAGACATATTTTCACCCACACAGAGATGATGACTTTTTTTCCCTGACCTTTCTACTTCAGTTATTTCCAAATTAGTCTCCATGTTTCCATTGCTGTGGGACACTGTGCTTATCATTCTGCTCACATCTGTTCTGGCCACCACTTGGCATGGGACATTGGGGAGTTCCATGCCCATTTCCTACAAGTCTCTGATGTGATTCCACATTGGTTTGCCCGGGAACAAAACATCCCATACAGCTTTGACCTTTGATCCTCCACTAATACAGCTTGCCTCCTTCTACCTTCCAAAGTTTCACATGTAAATATTTCTTTGTTCATAGATTTTATGAATACCACAAATAAAAGCCTGTCTCAGAGATTGTACTTCCCAATGAAGTCAGAAATGTGCTGTGTTATAAAATGCCATTGTTGATATACCCACAAAACTCATGAGATCTAGCAGCCCATGGTCATGGAATAAAATTGAAAATCAACTCACAGAGGAGATACTGAAGTAAAAATGAAAATAGGGAGGCACTCTGGCCTGTGAGACAGGTATTCCAACAGGAATGAAATTCAAATTGTTAAAACAGACCAGACTCTGATATTTGGGGATCAGAGAATATAGACTATCCTATTTCTATTTGTAACTATCTGCATTGTGTAATCTTGGAATGGTGTCTCAGTTGTAAAATTATAGTCCAAAGGTAACAGAAATGACTGAAACTTTGCTTAAAACTGAAGATGGAATGGGGAGAGGGAGGACTTGCCTTAAAGATTTTTGATGGAAAGTCTCCAAACAAAAAGAGTGCATTAAAATCTCACCTTTTTTCAAAGGTTAACATAAATTGGCACTTACATATGCTGTCGTATGAAACACAACTACTTTTAGAAATATCATGAAGGGTGTGTGTGTCCAGATGTATGTTGTATTTCCAGCTTTGGATAAAGGCTGAACCTAAAGAGACAAATTCATGTAAATAAATTGGGGTCAGTCAGAGAGGTCTGAAGATACCTATTTTACATAAGGCTAAAGAAATAGATGAGGCAGAGGGAACTGTGATCCCTCCTGTACTTCCTGCTTCCTTCCCTGTCACTTAGGAGAGGTACACTCAGGCTAGAGACTGACAAGTATATTTTGCCTCACAGGGAGGCTTAGTTTCAGGCCTCTTAGGATGGGTCTGTGTTGCCTGGGTTAAGTCTGTCTAGAAGAAGACACAGCACTGATAGAAAATGAACTTGTAGGGGTCAATGCCTATTCCATTCAAACCCCAAAAGGTGGGCATTTTTAAGTGGAGGAAGTAAGCAAAATTAAAGGAAGATTAGAAAGAGTAAAATACCTCTGCTCAGTCCCAAATCTGGAAATGAAGGAAGAATAGTGTTTATGAAGAGCCCAAATCAAAGCCACCAAGGTCAGATTTGTCGCCCCAAATTCCAGGCATGGAGGCTGGGGTTATAGCTCTGTGATAGAGTGCTTGTCTAGTATGTGTGAGGCATCAATTTTGATTCTCACCACCCCATATAAATAAATTAATTAAACAAAGACCCATTGACAACTAAAAATATATTTTAAAAGAATTCCAGGCATGACTAAAGGAAATCTGATTTGGGCCTCTCCATGAAACTTTTCCATCCAAATTCTTTAGAACTGAGCTCTCTAGGATGAGCCAAGTCACCCTTGTGAAGTGAAAGATGGTCATGTTTGGGAATAGGAAGCTAAACCCAAGAGAAACTAAGTGCAAAGGGTTGAAAATATCTTCAGTATTTTCCAATTATTTTAGACTTAGTACTTTTCAACACCTGTCCAGATGGAGGAAAAGATTGAGGTTATGACCCAGATTGCAAAAGCAATAGAGAGACTGGATGTACCAGTGATGGGGGATTTCTACTATGCTGACAGAGCTTGATTCATCCAAGCTAAAAGCAGAAGCCTGATAAATTCTCAACTTACCTGGCTGAACATTGACTTCCCAAAGAGAACAAAAACTCCTGAGGGGAACTTCTACCCTGAATGAATTATGAAAAACAAGGGAAAGCAAAGCTGGTGAATGGAAGAGAAAGACATGAGAGGCAAAGGGGAAAAGGAAAACATTGCGATTCCACTTCTACATTGCTTGCATTGTCTTCATCCATGAGCATAATCTTTAACCCTGAAATGTTAGCTTAAACTTTGGTAAAAGACTCTAAAAATTCAATTTATTGGCTTAAGTAATAAGGTAATAAACTAATTTGGCCTAAACTAATGAACTGCCTGAGAAAATTGACCAGCAAGGCCTCAGGGCAACATTGACCTGTGATACAAAGAATGGCACAGGCTCCAGAAAAGTGGAATTTTGCATTTGATACCTTGATTTTCAAGAGGGGAAGAGGTGAAGTCTACAATCCACAGTCTGGCAAGCCAGGACTGAGGAGGAAGCCACAAAATTTCATTAACCCAAGCTTGAGGGACTCATCTCCTTTACCAGGCAGACAAATGGAAGACTGCAGGCAGACAACACCCACAAACTTTAATATCTCTGGAGGTGACAAGGAAATTTGGGGCTAGATTATAATATATCAGTTAAGTGCACTTGTAACCATAAGAGAGCACATCAAGGAAATGCTGCTCATGAAATAGCATAATCCTGAAGAAAGAGATCTGGATATGAGCCAAGCTGGCCTTTTAAAGTGCTAGGACTAAAACTGGAAACAGATGTGGGGTTCCAAAGGAACCCTATGGATTAGAACAAGGAAATAAGAAAACATGGAACATCCCTAATGTTTCACACTTAGATTAAGAGATTCATAGGTATACAAGTCCAAACAGTGGCACAGGCAGGGTGTAACTTCGTGTTGAAGTTAATCGTGTTGAATCAAAACAAGTCCAGAGTAAGAGGAAGCTGCCCAAACCTTGATCATGACCCTTGGTTGCATCGATGAAATATGTCATCTGGATCATCAGCCTCTCTGCCTGCTCAGGTTAGAGGTGTCTCCTAAAGGGTATTCAGTGCAGGGCACACACTCCAAACAGGTCAGTGACAACTGAGAACATGAGAAATTGGAAATAGTTGCAGGACCTGAAAAGGCTCGGCCTGGAGAAAGACAGGATAAGGAATGGTATTTCTTCTAGACAGTATGAGAAGGCAGGTCAAGGGCAAGGAAGTCGATTTTGAGCTAATCGTCAGGAGGAACATTCTAAGAATTATAGAAGTTCAGCCAAAAAATTAGGTGCCCCACAGAGCTGTGGCTTTGCTCTTACCCCCCAGACACAGGCTGGACAATCACTTGCTGAGGAAGAAGAGATGAGATATCCTTGCCTTTAAATCACATCATTCCTAGTGGCTGGTCATTTTCTTGAATACAGCTTGGGATGGAGAGATTATTACCTAATGATAATTGCCCAAACACTTGAGTAAAAAGTTATTGAACATTACTCTCATTTATTAGCTTGCTGACGATCTAATGTTCTTCAGAGTTTGAAATTGTCTCTTGGATTGCATCTAAGATGAATTGCACATCCCTTTCCCTGCTTTAACAGTCTAATTCCGTCTACCATGATCTTTTCCCCCAAACAGCAATTTTTACTTGAATGGGACCTCCCAGACTTTAGTCTTCCATTCCTTCCAATGTACTCTTCACTCTGGTCACAGTATTCATTCTAAAATACACGTCTTATCAAGTCATTACCATCTTTAAGACCTTTAGTGACTTGGTTTCCTCAATAAATCCATGGTATACTGAGGATGGGAGAAGAGGGAAGGGGAGCAATGGGCTGCTCTGTAATCAGGGAGACTTGAAAACCTTAACCACCAAATTCAATGCTTAGACCTTGATTGGATTCTGATCTATATAAACCAACTCCAAACTTCCTTAACATCCTAATAAAAATCCTTCGATTCATTTCTTAGACTCCTCCCACCCCCATCCCACTTTGCCTTTCCCCACAATCTAAGGCAAATATTCTCTGTATAACCAAAGAAACAGACTAGAAGTCCTAGCTTGACTTGTCAGTCTGACTGATCACGAGAGAGAAGAGTGGAATAATGTGTTACCATCTGAACAGACTGCTCCACAGCACTCTCTCCTTTTATGGAGAAATAGTAAAGTTGATTCTTGATTATCTGCTAATAGATGAAGCAGATACAATGGTCGTCATTCAATGAATACCTTACCTGTAGGTCTCACTGTCACAGAACTTTCTTAAAACCTTTATGAAAAGTCTAAGAGAAAGAGCTAGGAAGTGATCTTTGAGACCGTGAGATTTAATGAACTGAGACCCTCACATTCTCTTTCTTTTGACAACTGTTTCTAAATTACATCTTTCAAATAATTTATCTAGAACTAACAGTTTTACACTCCCTCTCCCACAAATGAATTTTAAATTGGGATCCTCTCTCTGTGGTTGACTGCATTGATGAAATATACATTCTAGAGCTGTAGGATTACCTGCCCTTAGACCAAAGCAGCAGAAGAAAACCTGGGAAGAGGGATAGAGAATCATGCAGATGGCTCAGGCAAAATAGAAGGAGGTGCTGAAAGGGAAGCCTCAGCTTTCTAAGGCTTGTGGTTGCTTTCTGAGGCCTGGCTACCTTTCTCCTCTGGGAGTTCTTCAAACACACTTCTATTTTTGTAATAAATCTTCCGCTTTGAAGATAGAAAGAGAAAAGAAAAGAAAAACCACAATTAGACCTGGTCATTATCTGAACATCCTTTAAGCTCTTACTCCTTTTATGAAAACTTTCCTGCTCGTATCAGCGCAAGTGATGGTATCTTCTCAGTTCCTGTAAGCACTCATGATCTCCGCTCACTCAACTCTCCTTACTGATCACGCTTGCGTTGTGAGTTCTATTCATATGCTCCCTCCAAGCACACTGCACATTATTTGAAACCACGATTTATTTTTTACTCCTTCATTTTTCCCACTGCAGTAGGCAAAGCATAAAGTAAACAGACCCTTAATAGATACTTGTTAATCTGATGAGGTTGATCCCTGCTCAATGGCTCAAGTTCACCAAATAGTTGAGCAACTGAAGTTACCTTGGCTTTGATAAAGTTGAGACTAACCATCCAGAAAATAAAAAGTGAGATACTTAAAATAAAACTGAAAGAGCCAGGAACATGGTATATGCCTATAATCCCAATGACTAAAGGGGCTGAGAAAGGAGGATCCCAAGTTTGAGGCCAGTCTGGACAATTTAGTGAGACTCTGATTCAAAAGAAAATGTTTAAAGGACTGGGAATGTAGCTCAGTGTTGGAGCACTTGCCTAGCATATTTGAGATCCTGGATTAAACCATCTGCACAGCAAATTAATAAATGATAACACTAGGGGGAATTCCAGATTATATACCAATATAGAAACAGTTTTAAAAGACGCGCTACTTCAAGAAGTTAGGATGCCGGACCAGCTTAACAAATGTAGCCAGTTGCTGACTCACTGATGCATGCTATATAATTTGCCTGTTCAGTTGCTGAATTTCATGTGTTAACGATTATCTGTGCTAAGTCTTTCCACATTTACATCACCCCAAAAAATAAAGAACTGATTGTACAAAGCTAGGTTTGGGGAAGTGACCTCGCAGGCATTATTGCGAAAAAGATCTGGGGGCTTAATTGATATCTAGCTTAATCTGAACTAAGGGCTTAATTTCATTTCTTAAACTGGCTAATCTTAGATGAAGTTAAACAAAGAATCACATTAAGTTGTTTTGTTGTTGTTGTTTTTGTATTCTAGAAGACCAGTCTCTTTCATGGTGCTGAACTGTGTCTATCAAGAGTCATCCAGGTGAAATTGGAGAATATCATGCTAAGTGAGATAAGCCAATCTCAAAAAACCCAAAGGACTAATGATCTTGCTGATAAGTGGATGATGACACATAACGGAGGGTGGGAGGGGGGCAAGAATGGAGGAAGGAGGGACTGTATAGAGGGAAAAGAAGGGTGGGAGGGGTGGGGGGAAGGAAAAAATAACAGAATGAATCAAACACTATTACCCTATGTAAATGTATGATTACACAAATGGTATGCTTCTACTTCATGTACAAACAGAGAAACAAGTTGTACCACATTTGTTTACAATAAAAAAATAAATTAATTAAAAAAAAAAAAAAAGAATCATCCAGGGTCTCCTTTGGTCACTAGGGACCCCTGAACAATCTACTCCACGTAGCACAGCACTGTTGTTAGGAAATACCCTCATTTTTTAAAGTTTACTCTTATCTGCTTCCCTGGCACTTTCACCTGCTGGGCTTAATCTGCCTATTGAGCCCCAGAGACCAAGTCTCACTCTCTCCACATCATAGTGGAAAAGCAGCCATGGCGTACCAAGCCGGGTCCCCAGTCTAGACTGCATCTCTCCACTTTTCCCAACCACTCCCTAAGTCAGAGGATTTCTGGATCCTTCACTGTTCTGCTTACCCTTCTTGGGAAGCTCTATTTTATGAAGAAACTGAGGCCTCAAAAGATAACTGGGTCGAAGTCATACAATCAAAAATATCAGAGTGGAAATTTGTATTTGTCGACAATGAATCCACTTGCAACATAGCAACTCCTTTTTAGAGGAAATAGTGTCCTGTAAAACAGCAGAGAGGGCAGGATGCGAAGAACAGGATATCTACAGTGGGTGAGAAATTGGTCCAGACAACTTTTATGCTTTCTCTTTCAAATGAAAGTGGGCCTGCGTTTTCAACCAAAAGGATCAAACAAATTTGAAAGAAATCCTTATTGTTTCTATTTCCTAGTCAATGAAAATTGTAACTTTTGAAAAATATGCTATTTTCCAAAGCTAAGAAGTTCTAACTGAGTGATGAGCATATTAGATTTTTAATTTCTGGCACATTAGATGATGTCATTCACATTGCTGTTAAACTTGGTAAATTGTTTCTCTAGCTGGACTTATCCTTTAAAAGAATATGTAAGAACGATGTCTCATCCTGAGAAGTAACTAGATATTGTGCTGCCTATTTGAGAATAAAACATACATAGTCACCTCAAGTTTGTGTTTATTGTAAATGCTGAGAATTGTGAATTGCCGGGTCAACCTTACCAAGAATCCTGGAAATGCACGATCACGATTTGACTGTGATTTCTCCCTCAGGTCAGCTCTGGGTCACTGTATTCTGAGCCTTCAGGCCACTTAGTTATGATGGGAATTAAAGTTGACCTGGATTTCCCCATTGACATTTCCACTTGATTAGCTCTGAAATACAAAGACTATGAGTTCTGTTTCATTCTCTAGACTTAAGTAGCATGAAACTTCTGCTTTTCTTCCCAACATACTCCCTCAAATTGATAGAAGTTAGAAATCCCAGTAGATTCACACAGCAGATGTTTCTGGCATGTGATTTACACAAAGGGACCATGTGGGTATCATTACAAGAGTTTTCACAGCCCCTCAGGTACTTCTCAACAAATTACCACCTTTCTTCCTAATTCAAAGTAATTGGATGAAGAACAGTCTGAATTAATAAAATCTTTTAATCATAAGCATAAAAAAGTTTTTCTTATAATAATTTCAAAATTACAGGAAAGGTACAAGAATGATATGTAACATCCCCATATATCATTTACCCAGATTTCCAGATTTTTACACTCTTAAATCAATTCTATCTTTCTGTTTGCACATGTCTGTGTTCTTTTTCTGAACCACTTGAGGGGGTTCTCCCTTTATACTTTCTTGTGCCTCTTGATACTTGCTAAGTATTTCCTAAGACTAAGGACATTCTCTTAAATAACCACAGGAAAGTTATCAAGTTTGGGATATTTAACATTGATGCAATAGTTTATTCTACTGTTCTTATTTTCCCGATTATAATGTCCTTTATAACTTGCTTCTCCCTCCAGTTGGGACACAGTACAGGGCCAAGCATTTCACTTAGTAGTTGTGTCCCTTTAGTGTCTCTTAATCTGGGTCAGTTTCTTGGTCTTTTCTTTGCCTCGTATGACAAAAGCCAATGATTTAGTGGAATATTTTTGCTTTAGGTTTTGCTGGTATTTCCTCATGCATCCCTGGCTAAAAACTACATAATGATGATATGTGTCCTTGGCCATCTGCCACTCTTTTGTGGTATTAATTTTTATCTCCTGATGAAATTTGTCCATTTTCTCCACCATAGGTTTCTGTTTCCTCCCTCACAAGTAGTAAGCAATCCGTGTGGAGATGCTTTTGAGCATAGAAATATTTTGCTCCTCGTGACTCTTTTCTTCCTAAACTGGATTCTTACCCAAATCAATCTTTGCCATGATGGTTGTAAATGTTATTTTTTCCATCTCTACCCACTCTCTTCATATTCATCAATAGGTGTTCTTTTCTTCTGTAAGCAATGATTCTCTCTCTTCCTCTTCTTTCACTTCTTTTTCTCTTATTTATCAATTTTTAGTGTAGAGTCTAATTTTATTCCATGGATTATAATCCATTCCTGTCATTATTATTTTTAATGCTTAAATTGTTCCAGATTTGGCAAGTTGGAGACCCTCTGAGCTGGCTCCTTGTGATTTTGATGTGGTCACATAATTTAAAACAAAAACAAAAACAAAAACAAAAAAAAACAACAAAACTTGTTTTCCAGTTCAGCAAGCAGTTCTAGACTCATCAGGCACCTTACCTACTCCTGCCCTTTCTACAAAGACCTCTGTTTCCTTCTCCTGGGGAATGGTGCCTATAAACCAAGATGTGAGATGTAGGTATATTCATTGCTACTGAGGCATCTTTGCCTCTAGGCCTCTCCAGAGAACAGATCTAGGAAAAATATACATAGACACACATGGATGCTCACAAACATATACACACAAGGGTGGTCCCTACCTATAACAGAAATTCTGAAGTTTTATCTTTGATATCAAACCTACTCTACAAGCTTCTGCACTGCCTTCCTCCACTCCCTTCTTTTACCATGAAAACCCTGACTTCCAGCAACATCAAGATATGGACTCATTTTCTTCATTTAGCAACAAATAATTTCAGAATTGCCATATTCAAATCACCATGTACATCAAATTAACTAAGAAGAAATTAATATGCACTATTTACAGTTCTTTCCTGCCCCCCCCCGTAGGAGTGTATTATCAAAGTATTATGTTTAAAGTTTCTTGAATATGTTCTTCATCCCCAAACCCCACTCTAATGCAGTCATATCCATTTCCAAAAGGTATTCTCAAAGAAGGATATTGCCTTCCCTATCACTTCTACCTGCTTACCTTTATCTTTTGTAGGAAAATAATTTCATTGTTTTCTGGTTTATTCTCCCTGTGTTTATTTTTTTTTTTTTCAAAAAATAAGCAGATTTATATGTTTTCTTAATTTCTCCTTCTTGCTTGCAGGGGAAGTAACATTGTCGATGCTATGCTCTTTTGCCTAGTTTTTTATTTTTATTTTTTTAACAATGTCTGTTGGAAGTTGGGTAAATCTTATTTTCTAACTGTATTGTACTCCATTGTATGAATGAGGTACTCCATTCAGATAGTCCCCGTATTTTGTTATTGCAAATAAACTTTAGTTGAGGATCTTGCACCCGTGTATTTTCAGATTTCAAAGGTCACTCGTTAGGATAAATTCTTCAAAGGAAGATTGCTCCATTGAGTAAATGTCTATGTGGTTTTGTGAGATATTGGCAAATTCCCCTTCTTGAGAAGTGCCATTTTGCTTTCCTACTGTCAGTGGATGAGAGGAGCTGTCCATACAGTCTCAGCAACAGAGTGTGTTATCAAGGTTTTGAATATTTGCCAATCTGGTGGGTGAGAAGTGGCATCACTGTGTAGATTCAATTTTAATTTCATGAATGAAATTATGAATCTTTTCCTATTTTTAAGAGTCATGTTGATCTACATCTCTTTTGGGGAATGGATTATGATGTCTTTTGCTCATTTTAAGACAATATTTTCAGTGTTTCCTCAAATTTAAATGTTCTTTTCATGTTAAGGGTATTAGCCCTTTATCTTTGATGTACCTCAGGTCTATCAAGTATTTGCTCCTAATTTGTCATTTGTCTTTAATGTTACTTATGTTTTGGCCATTAAACATTTTGTAGTCAAAATCATCAAGCATTTCTCCTCTTGTATCTGAGTTTTAAATTGTAGATACAAATCTACCTACACACAGATTTTAGAGAAATCCATCTGGTGTTTTTCTTGTACTTCTATAGTTATATTTTGATTTCCAATCCATTTGAAAATCACATGGACATTTACTCAACATAGTGGTTCTCCTTCTAGGAATTTATCCTGAAGAGTGACCTTATTTTGTATGTGTGACAAGTGGACATAATTTTACCTGTTTTCCAAATGTCCATCCAGTTGCTCTATGACGTTTATTAGAAAGTCCACTTGTACCCCAGCGATCTAAGATAGTATCGGTTTCATCATATTCTAGATTTCCATGCATTGTTTGGTTCATTTCTGGACTTTCTATTCCATCTGTTCACAGTTTTCAAGGCAGAGACTTTACAATGTGCTTTTAATGTCTACTAGGGCCAGCATCTCTGTTCCTAGACCCCATCCTGCACCCTCATGCGTATCTACTCCTTTTCAGTGTTTTCCTGGCATCTTAACTTTTCCATGTGAACTTTGGTATTAATTTATATAGTTCCAGGGGGCAAAGAGGCTTATTGTTTTGTTGGAATTTCTTTATAAAGTATCTTCCCTGAGAACTGACATTTAGCTACCTTCAAAACATCCTAACCAAGAACTCAAGGTATCTTTCCATTAGTTCAGCTCTACTTTTGTATCTTTCAAAAAGTTTACAATTTTTCTCCATTTAGATTGTGAACATTTTTTTCTTAAGTTTATTCCTAAATATCTTAACTTTCTTAATGCTATTCTAAATGTGAGTTTTTTCTTACAACATATTTTAACTGGGATTCTTATCTGCATATGAAGGTTATTGATTTGTGCAATTGATAGGCATTTTAATGAAATTAATTTCATTGCTTATAATGTGTAATATCAACATTTTTAATGCTTTGGAATTTACAAAGTATTCTTGCAGTATACATATTAGTTAATGCATCAACAACTTAATCTAGTAAAACCAAAGACTTCCTAGTAGAATATATTGCTTCAACAGAATGACCTATAATAGTTTATTAAGTTCATGTTGTATCAAATGAATGTAATCATTATTAAACATAGTTTATTCTCTTAAGTACTTTACAATGATCTACTTCAATGATACTGATTTTTATTTTTAAAACTATAACTAAAAGGGATATGTGGAGACAAGATTCAGCCTAGATCCTGTTCAAATTCTCTCAATGGTTCAAAATTATGAGCTTTTCAAAGCAATCATGCAGTAGCTGCCCAATTATTATTATTCTAGGGACAGGAAACATTTGTGTTTGTTTTATGGGCTGACAGAGCCAGAGGGTGATGTGCTTCCCCAACTGTCTTTCAGTTTCACTTCAGTGGCTCTGTATTTCCTCTCCCTCTGCTTGTGGAACTATGAGTATTTATTGATACAGAAAGTCCATATTATTCAAAAGTGTCCCAATATCTGTAAAGCTTTTAGACAAATTATACTGTAGTTTTGGCCAAAGCATTTGCATACATTTAAAACCCATTGGTCATAGTCCAAGCACCACATGATGAATTCCTTACTCATGGTGTGTGTGAGAGAGAGAGCACGTGCATGTGAGCGCGCGTGCGTGCGTGCGTGTGTGTGTGTGTGTGTGTGTGTGTGTGTGTGGTGCTGGGAATTGAATCCAGGGACACTCTACCTCTGAGGTACATCCCAACCCTTTATATTTTATTTTGCAACAGTGTCTTGCTAAATTGCCTAGGCCTACCTTGAACTTCCTATCCTCCTGCCTCACACTCCAGAGTTGCTGGGATTACAAGCCATAATGACATTTCTGTCAACAGTGAAGCATAGACATGATAGTGGTCAGCCTCATATGTCTGGTGTTCACCACATCTCTTGATTACATCATGTTGTCATGAGCTTGATTTAGTCTCTTGCTTGGTTCATCATGGCCAGCATATAAAATCCACTGCTAATGTTGCCAGTAAAAATCCACGTCAAGTGATTTTTTTTAATTATTATTTTTTTTTATTTTTTACAAACTGCGTTTCAATTCATTGTACACAAATGGGGTATATCATTTCATTTCTATGGTTGTACACGATGTAGATTTATACCATTCATATGTACACGCCAAGTGGTTTTGGAAATGAAATTAAATGTGATTAACAAGGATTACCAAGGTGTAAGATCAGTGATTTTTCCTTGCCAGTCAGTCATGTCCTAGGCTACCAGAGCCACGATCTTTGAAAAATGAGAACAGTGACAGAAACTGTTAAAGGACCTGTTTCATTGAAGGTCACCACACTAATACAAGTGCTAGAAGAGACTATATCAAATACAAAGACATTTCTAATATTCTGGATTGAAGACTGGCCACAGAAACGTGTTCCTGTTAGCATCATGATGAGCATGGTCAAAGCAAAAATTTGTTGGAGATCTTCAAAGAAAAATTGAACCTGACTATGATGTTGAATTCACAGCTAGCTCTGGGTGGTTTAAATGATCTAAGAATTGCTGTTCATTCCATAAAGTGAAGATGAGTGGTGAATGTGTGCACATAGGTGTATATCATATGGATTTGTGTATGTATGCTCTGTGATGTTTGCACTACAAAATCTCCTAAGGATGCATTTCTCAGAACACAACCCTGCTAAGTGAAGCATAATTGCACATGTGGAAGTTATTTATTTAGTCATCGACAGTATTTACTATACAGATAATTTAGAGACCTTTTAGAATAATTCACATTCCTCAGCCCCTCAGGACTTCAAGACCCACAAGTTGAGCCACATGCACTGTGCAATGCCCTCAGGTGGGTAATCTATGGGAACTTTGAGACTATTCAGACAGATATGGCTGGAACATCTCAACTTTTTCAACAGCAATGTCGTCCTTATAGATAGAATAAATTCTTGTTTTATACATTTTTATTTGGCTTTATCTTACATGAAATTTAATAGGTTTTGATTTGAGCCATGTTCCTACCTTCATTTGAAGATTTCCTGAAACTCATTCATAGCTGTAGTCTATGTATCAAGAACAACTCCCATGCCTATTTTCTAGACTCCCTTCGTTAGAATATTTGTATGCATGTGTGTGTGTGTGTGTGTGTGTGTGTGTGTGTTGACTAAAGATAAAACCCAGGACCTTGCACATGCTAGGTGCTATGGTCTGGATCTGGACTGTCCTCCCGCAAAGCTCACGTGTTGAAAACCTGCTCCCCAGTGTAGCAATATTCAGAGGTGGGGTTCTTAGGCAATGATTTGGATCATGAGGGCTGTAACTTCATCAGTGGATTAATCATTAGATGGGTGGAGGTAGACAGGTAGGGTGTGGCTAGAGGAAATAGATTACTGGGGGCATGTCTTTAAGATTATACTATGTCTCTGACTGCTCTCTCTCTTCTCTTTCTCTCTGCTTCCCAGCTTCGTGAACTCAGCAGCTTTTCTCTGTCATGATGCTCTGCCTCACCTCAAGCCCAGAGCAATGGAGTCAGCCAACTCGGAGTGAGACCTGTAAGACCATGAGCCAAAATAAATCTTTCTTCCTCTAAGTTGTTTGTAGCAATGCAACAATTTTGGAAGTAGCAATGCAAAACTGACTAACTGACCCTAAGCAAGCACTCTACCAAGGAGTTATATTCTTGGTCTTCAGGGTTTTTTTGAGAGTTTAGGAACCAAAAATGAATAAAAAGCCATAATTGTGTTTATACCATGAGAGTTGATTTTCTGTTTGGAAAAAAAAAAAAAAAAGAAATACAGGAATTTTCGTTTTGAAAGCCATATCCATTAACATGATAAATCATATGCTGACCATATCTGTTTGTAGTAGACCACACCAATTCAAGCCTTTATTACAGTTTAATAAGACTTACTGAAGGAATTATACCATATTTCTAATGGTATATAATAGCTGCACAAAAAGAATAACAACTTAAAATTTAAAGAATAAATGAACTGAGAGGAACAGAATTCTGTTAATTCATTCATTCACTGTGGACTAGCATCCATCCAACACCAGACAAGATCCAAGGTGTTGGCGGTGCTGCAGTTTTCCTGGTGCTTACAGTCTACATAAGACCGTCATTGTCGCATTGACTTAAAAAATAAATTTTAGTTTATATGCTAAAGATGTTTGGCAATATCATTCCTTGTACACATAAGGACAAAAATATAAAGATCACTTATGAATAATCAAATGACCAAGGATATTTTTAAAATAGCAAATGTACAGAGTTTTATTTGAACATAAAAATTAAATCAGCAGAAGCTATTTGTTTAGTCAGAATTTGCTTTTTCACAAAATTTTCAGGCGTTTGGTAATCTATGGGCCTAATTCTTCAAAGAACTTAGTTCCATCCAAATTTTGGTTTTATATGTGTCTCTTCAGTCTCTTATCTGCCTAACAAATCTGCGTGTGTGTGTGTGTGTGTGTGTGTGTGTGTGTGTGTTTGATTTTGTACATGCGCATGTATGTGTATTTTTTTTTTTCTTTTCCAAAATGCTACAAGATGCAATTTGGTCTTAAAAGCCTGAAAAAATTCCTGGACTTAGTCAGTCAAATCAAATGCCAGTTCCATACATTGGCTGGGTTACTAGAACAAGCATTTTCACAAACATTCGTGCTTGTGAAAAGTGCCCTGGAGTATTTTTTAGGTTGGCTTTGGGAGTTGGCTTTAACTAAGTATGTTTGAAAGAAATTTCCTCATGTGTTACAGCTCCCTGTTACTACATGCTGTGTTATGCTGAGCAATTATTTTCAGGCTGTTCATTCCATCAGTAAGTTCAGAAAAGGTAGAAAGCTTTTCTATGTTCATGGTTTTTTTTAGCTTTAAAAGGATTTATGTAAAGAGATAATGAGGAATGCTTGCTGTAGTATTCGGGAATATCTATATGAATGTATGGCTCTGCAGAAGGCTTCAGGGATTCTCTGGCCTTAGCTGTGAACATCCAGGCAGAGTGAGCTATGCTGTCTATTAGAATTTATCACTGTCCCCACAGATGAAATGATGGTGATGAAAAGGGATATTTGTGGCACAGTTGCCACTTCTGAAACAGGGAGACTTGACTTGAACCAGTTTGGGATCAATGGGTCTCCAGAATTCCTGTCCTTTCAGACAGCCAGAAGCAGAGAGGACCTAATAGGAAAATAAAGGGAGACAATTCCACTTTGTATTCCTTGTCACTAAGTCTGTGCTCAAAAATACCTATCATAAGACAAAACCCTGCTTGTCCAATGACATCAGATGACCATGAGTGAAACAAAGAAAAGTGCTGAAAAGAAACATTTATAGAGTGAGCTCAAGGCAATCTGAGAGACAATGTATTTCATACACTGTGTTTCCTTCTCCCTGGTGTGAAGACATTGAGGCCACTTTTGATCTTGCTTGGTCCAGCCTGCGCTCATGGCCCATAAATGATGGAGGCAGGAGACCGAAAGCAAACCTTGGATCAGCAAGCTTTCCTCTATTATGCAGCGAATCACAATCGGTCAGGCACTGGAGGGCTCATTTTCTGGGTATGGAGATGGCCCCCGGGTTATAGGAGTCTGGGTTTGATGGTTTCATTGGAGACTGCAGATGTGCAGTTTGGACAGCCAGGGGTTAGTTGTGCAGGTTAAAACTTTAACTTAGAAAGGTAGTTGTAAAAAGTTGAAACTCATTGTTATCTGGGGAGATAGGAGTCCAGATCCCGAAGATTGAGTGCCCAAATCTTGCCCATCACTTTTCTTTCCTTGGGATCTGTTGTTTCCCACAGTTTCCATATTCGCTGTGCCTCCATTTAGGACTAATTTGCAATAGGGGAAGGTCAAAATCCAGAGCCCAGCATTCAGTATGAGCCTCTTTCTTTCAGCGCCCATTGTTATTAGGAAAGGATTTACAGAGAGGTTAATGCTTGGCTCGTTTCCCTTCCTTCCTCCTGAACCACACTGTCCCTCCATTTTGCTTGGGGAGATGCCTTGTAGGAATATTGTTTTCCATAACCCTTCACAGACCACACTCCAGTTTCATAGCTTCCTCTTCCCCACAACAGAGTCCGTAGGTCACATGTATCAGAAACCAAAAACACTAGTCTCCACAAAAAGTCATTTATTAAAATGATATCTCATGGAACCCATGGAGAGCTGACCTCCTGCAAGCCTCTGGAAGATCTAGGAGCTTCCACAAAGGGAAGTTCCGCTCCTCTGCCATTAGCATGGCTCAACTCCCAGTCAGCCTTAGTTCTGAATTCAAAATCTTTAGAAAAAAATTCCGAACGACCCAACCAATTTTTTCCCTTAGACAGTGCCAACCTCTTCCCTGAGCCCCATATATCAGAAGTCCCTGCAGATGACAAACCCATGACAAAAATAATCTTATTAAAGAACATACTGTTTCTTTATGGCTGGGTTCCTCCATGCAGTTCTTGGCACGTCCTCAGGGAAACATTTCTCCACGTCAAGAACCACAGAAAAGGCAACCACATTTGGCTCCTGTGAGGCTTTGGGGATTGGGCTGCAGTTAAGGTTTGAAGCAAACATTGCTTTAGAGTACAGAGAAGGTTTGAGTTCTTGCACATAGGGAAGAAAAAGGACCCATTAATTAATTTACCAACGTCTTCTTCTCAGATACCATAAATGAAATAGATCCCTCCACAGTGAAATAATGCCTCACAGGAGTGCTGAGCATCGAGCTCTTATTGCCCTTCATGTTACCATCTATCATTCCAGCGTGGTATTCACAGTACTTGCACAGGGAAGGGAGAAGCATTTTGCAGGGAGAAGCATTTTGCAAGGTTAAGCAATTAAACTTTTAGACTTGTATGCGTGTAGACCTACAATACCAGTTAAGCATCATATTCATTCTTCTCATTGACAACCAGTTGGCCATGAAATGGCAAAATTGCAAAATGTTTTATATTAATAAATCAATTAGATGTCACTAAAGTATCAAAAATTAAGATTTGGCTTGATTTAACTAATCTTGATTAGAATTGTGATACTTATTAATTACACTTGGTGAATTGGCCACTTGAGACAAGGCCTCCACTGTGCTAATGGTTCAGTAGTGATGACATTCTGTGGAAGAATTTAATTATTATACTAGATGTTTCCTAGGCCTGCCCAGAAAATATCACTCTTCTCAGACACACAACAAGAATGTCAGCTAAATAACTGCTGTAACAGCAATTAGATTTCATTTAAGAAAGATATATGAAATACCCTAGAACAGAAAAGGAAAATGGCAGATTTAAAATACAGAGAAAAAATATTGTTTGACAGAAAATGAATTAATCTTGCATTTCCAAATTTGTTATTAATATGTTAACAAAAGCTTATGAGAAATTGAAACATATTATTTTTGGTTATCTTTTAGAAAAATTTAAAGTATATTTTCAAAAATTAGAGAGAAATGAAATGTTTTTCTAAATTGAAGAAAATGACAAGTGAAATAACAAAAGTAGCATTCCAATAAAGATAAAGGAAATGAGAATATTTGCCTATCTATTGAGATGATTCATGTACCCATAATCTCTGAAACCATTTCTATAAGCAATTGATTTCTGAACACATGATTGGTCCAGATATAGTCTTAAGTGAAGTGAGATTTCAATAAATTGAATGCTATGTTATTGCTACTTTCATTTTTTATATTATGACACTGAAATTTCCAAAAGAAGAAAAACAAGAAGTACTGTATAGATATTACTGAAAGAGACCATAGAAGTTTCATGATGGTGACATATGAAATTTAAATAGGTTATAATACTTTCTGTGATCATAGTAATTTATGATATGTAGCTCCTTAACAATGAATAAATGCCATATGTAAAAATTGCATCGTTCATTCTGAGTCTAATCATTATTTTAAGAATTCTGTCAACAATTCCCATTGCTACCTCAGGAGAATAGAGGTGACCTGAACTGAAACTAACAAAAACCATAATGACTCTGCAAACATTGTCTAATTAGGCATCTCTGTTGATAGACTACAAACTTATGAAAATCTGAATTGTAACAACATAACTACCAATTTGACTAAAATAGAAAAAATTACATTTTATAAAATAAATATGCCATGATTCATTAATGCATATATCAATATTTATTCATCCAAGCATTGGTGAACCATCAACTGGATACACTGATATTGGTTTCTTTCATATTTCGCTGATACTCAATTATATAAAAACCATAGCTTTACCCACATGTGTATGTTTGAGATGTCATTATAGAGCGACTTATCTGTTCTAATTTAATATACCCAGAAGGGAGGACATCATATAATTTAGGCACAGTTACCAGAGGACTGGCTCTGTTACCTGGGAGCATTTTCCAGAGGAACTGAGGTTGTTGTAAGCTACTCTAACACCATCCTCTCCCACTCTGTGCTAGAAACTTTGATGTGTCTGTTCTTTATTTCTGCTGCTTGTTTTGCCAGGGATGTTCTTACCCATGTGCTCAGCCTGGGAAACTTTCTGCTCTTCAAGTTCAAGTTGGAGTCAGCTCTTGGGAAGCTTCCTTGTCCTTAATCACTGGGTGGGAATCCCCACTGCCTTTGAGACTTATCTATTATACCAATTCTCACGATGCATCAACTCTTCTTCTGTGTGCTGGTCCACTCCAGAAGAACAAAAACACTTCAGGAGTAAGGAGCAAGACTTTACATGTTTGCTTCTAATATCTAGTTCAGAGCCTTATGTGTAGCAGGTACTTAAACATTTATTAAACAAATGGATTCATTACATTATACTTAGGACAAATTTAGAGCCTGTAATACTTATTTCATGTACTATATATCTTATGTTATATGTGATATAATATTAATATCGTGCATTATAAGGTACGGTGTAATACCTTTACATCTTAATATATCAGAAAGCTTTATAAGGCCATTTTCATTAAAATTAAAAATAATTCATATTAACATTTCAGCTAATGTTAGTGATATTCACACCTGAAGAAGTTCAGTCAACTGAAATATGTGATGTTTTTACACTTGGAAGTGGAAGCCTTTTGTAAATTGAGTTTTTAAATTAAAATGCCAATTATAACAAAAGCAAACATGAAAGAACATAAAGCAAAAAATGAAAATCTCCTTTTTTACAATCGCATAGTTGGAAAGGTAAAAACCTCTAATAGTTTGACGGATTTTCTTCCAGATATTTTTGATGCTTGCATTTTTTCTTGTACACACACAACCATCCACAAGTAACTATTCTTCTTTTCTCTTTTGCTTCTTTTTTTTCAACCAAACTAGGATTTTACAATCCAGATCGTCTTATAAGTTGTTTTCAACACTTCCAACTCCTTGCTAGACAGTTTTTACAATATTCCCTGAATGACAATTCATATAGCCAGGCATTTTCAAAGTCCATTTTCAATATATAATTACAGGTATTTAACAGAAGAATACTAATGTTGCTTGACCAAAACCTCACACTTGTTTTTGCAAGCCATCTCTCAAGATGTTGGCTTGCTCTCTGAAGCTCTGTTACCCAGCTCTCTGACATCACTTGGGAAGTCCAGGCTTATCCAGCTGATCCATGGACAGAAATTGCCCTGGGGATTTCAGCTCCACCTCATTTGGAAAATTCAAAAAATTATGTAGAAATGACACCAAGAAAACGTTTGCTTGAAAGTTAATCATTTATTAACTTTCCCTTAGGCTTTTAAAACAGGAAAGTGTGTACGTACAAGTATTTACTTTCAAGAGAGACAGAGAGAAAGAGAGAGAAACTACAGGACTAGAATATCATTTTCATTTTCTCTTAGTTTGGCAAACTGTTAATGATGTTATGATAAATTACCACATTACTAGGTAAATATGAACTAGTCAAGTTGCCTTAGCCATTTTTTTCTGTATCTTATTTTGGCTCATTTGAGGAGGAAGATAGATATTTGGCTAGCTACTCTCAAGCTAACAATAGACAAGCCTGGAATTCATTACACTAAAAAATTCTCAGACCCCATGTCTGTTGGCGATGGTCACCACGACACACTCTGGCTCCCAGGGCTCCTACCACTGAGCTCAGTACTAGGAATCGACAACCTATCTTATATCAGCTCAGGCCCTGTGGCTCCCTTGAAATTTGATGCTGATTATTATGCCTTTCTGGCTTCTGGTTTCACTTTGTTTTGTTTTGTTTTTGTTTTTGTTTTCACTTCTAAAATGAAGGTATTGGATCAGATGATTTTTTTTAGTGTTTTCTACAATTATAATTCAACCAAACTATGACCACAGCCAAAATTATAACCCCATTGGCAGCTATATCTTAGGGCAAGCTGGGAGGTGTCTCTCCCAATAATTTGGAAATAACATGTGGCCCTTATCCCCCTCTCAGAGTTAAACTATGAAGATAACATAAACTGGACCATAAAGAAGAAAGTATATTTCAAAAGAGAGCTCTGGCCACCCATTATCTTCTCTGCTCTTCTCAAGGGAAAGTGAGGAAGGACCCAGGAGAGATGGAAGGGTAGGAGGGAGCAAGGGTCAAGGCCAATGTGAGTGAGTCTGGCTGCCAGTCTTGGCCCAAGGCTCTCCAACTTTGGGCTTACCAACGATCTTGCTCTGCTGGTCTTCCCACACACACCCAGCAAACTCGGGTGGTCAATTGCCATTTCCCTAGGAAAGGAAATTCATCTAGACAGACATCCATTAAGTTGGAACCACAGACACAATGAAACCAGCAGCAAAGTTTATGGGAAACAGTATTTCTCAAAGATACTCCAGAGTATCCTATAAACTCTCTTTTTGGAGGGATTACTGCTCTCTTATTCATAGAAAAACATTTTTCTCTGCTATCAAAGGCCATCAGAACACTCTGCTGCTTGAAATTATATGATGAGACATTCCATTTCTGCTTGGAGGATTTCAGTCACTGACATGGCGAAGCACCCCAACTTCCTGCCCAGCTGAAAATTTTTGAATAGGAATGCCTAGGGACAATATTCCACATATCAGTCTTAACTTTGTGATTTCCAAGGACCTGAAGTTCATGCCATGGTCCAGATTAGACTTTCCCTGCAGTCAGTTTTACCATAAGCCTATCAAAGCATCGCTTCATTGAACTTTCCCTTTAATTTTAGTCCTCTCTCAAATCCTATAATAACTCATCTCTTCCTTTCTCTGGAAATGGTTTAATAAATTTGATTTTACAGACTTCAGTTCTGTCCCTGTTGGTCTTAGGTGGATAGGCTAGGATATTCTGCACATCTAATAGGTCTGCCATGGCAAAGAATGTTCTGTTTGTCTTATTTTGCATTATAAATTAATTCTTTTAATTCTTTAAAAGTTTTGATTCTTGCCAGGTGCAGTGCACACATCTGTAATCCCAGAAACTCAGAAAGCTAAGGCAGGAGGATCATGAGTTCAAAGCCAGCCCCAGCAAAAATGAGGTGCTAAGCAACTCAGTGAGACCCTGTCTCTAAATAAAATACAAAAGAGGGCTGGGGATGTGGCTCAGTGGCTGAGTGCCCTTGAGTTCACTCCTTGGTATCAGCCCCCCTCTCCCAAATTGATTCTTATTTATAGTAGATCTTCACATAAGATAAAGCCACTATTGGTGTATTCTAATTTGTGTTGTAAGCCCACAAAGGTGCCAAGGGGCTACATCACCAAATAAGAAACAAATGAAACCTGGAGGGCATGTGAGAAGACATGCCAGGGACCATCTCATGTGGACAGGTATCCATTCCTCTAACTTCTACACATCCCAGCATGTTCCCATGTCCTTGGACGACTGTAGCACTACATACTGAGAGTATTATGGAGTATTATGGTTCACCAAGCTGCAGAAATTTGGCAGAAATTTTGTCTGTGATTGTAATAATATTGGCACCATAGTTTTTGAAGAGAAAAATACTTCCTGTTTTGAGAATCAATTCATAAAAATGCAGTTTTAAACAGAGAAAGAAATTTGCAAAGGAAATCTTTCTGGGTTTCTCTAAACCCAGAAATCCCTTTGGGGGGGCCTTTCAAGTTGGACTTGAGGGTTTTGCTTCTTCAGAGAAGCTGCAGGGACTGCCATTGGGGCTGAAATGAGCCCTGGCTCCAGTCTAAGCAGCTGACTCAAGATTTTAAGTACTATACTTAGCTACCACAAAAAGAAAGTTTGAAAGCTTTGTATTCACCAATTACAAAAAGTAGCATGTATTGATTTTAGACTCAAAATGGACATCAATGTCCTCAACTGCCAACATGGGAAAAAATATACATCTCAAGAACTTTGGCTTTGCGTAGGTGGTTGGGAGCCCCCTGGCCTACAGCTCAGTTCAAACCTTTCTGGTTTACTTCCAGGCCTGCAAGAAAAACATGATACAAGAATGAAATTTGGTCTCTGTCCAAAAGAGGGCAGTCGTATAGATATTAACTTGATGGGAAGCATCCTGAAGGCTGAGAACTTCAGACAAGCATATTTAGAAACTGGAAATGAGTATTAGTGTTTTTTGACTTTGTCTTTTTGCCCAGAAGAAAGAAAATAACCACAATGTTTTGCCCACTTCCCAGCTATTTGATGTCCATTTGTTTTCTTTCACCCATCAACAGCCTGCCTTTATACTACCTCCTTTTGTGTGGAAATTGGAGTTCTCTCTCGGACATCCAGGTGAACAGCTGCCCAGAAGACCCCAGGACTCTGGTGAGTCATGGACCCTGCTGCGATGGCTTACTCTTGCACTTTGGGATGTGTGTGAGATGCTCCCGGAGACCCAGGAGGAGAACCATGCTGGCCTACGCACCTGGGACTAAGAGCTTATCACTGTTTACACTGCAGTTCAGTCCCGAAAGAAGCACCGAATTTACAAAGAGCTAGTGAGCTCTGCCATGAAAACTGGCATCAGCTGGACAATACATGTTTGTGTTCAGTCAGTAAAATCTGCAACACAAAAGCAAAATTCAACAAGAAGTCTTGCAACATTAATATCATGCTTTAATTTTATACAAAAATTTCCTCTAAAGGAACTGAAGAGTTTCTATATTAGGACTCATCCCTCCCACCCCCATTAGAAATGTGTGTTTTTTTTGAGAACATTCCTGTGGTACCTGTGAAGAGTCCACTCATTTGGGGTTCCAAACCCCCAGATTCCACACCTGGCTCTCTGGTCAACAAAAATGTGATGCTTATTTCCAATTTGGAAATTTTAGGAATCTACAATTATTAATCCTCCTATGTCTTTAAAGATCATAATAGGCACAAAAGGAGTTTGTATTTATACATATATCTGAGTTTATGACCTGATTATAGTAAAAATTTATATTTGCCTTCCCTTGTTTCTTCCTCTATGAATATGGTTTTATTTTTCTCCATGACTGTTGTCTTTCCTGGAGTCTGTTGAGAATTGTCTTAATATAGCCACTTCATATAGGGAAAGATCAAGGAAATGAAGACCAAGTAGCTTAACCTATCCCAGAAAGTTGGCATTTCATATTGGTGTTGTTTCAGAGTAGGGATCGACAATCAAATTTTATCTAATCACAACCACACATATCATTTGTATATTGTCCAGAGCTGCTTTCCCACACAATGGTGAAGAGCAGTAGTTGCCACAGAGACCATGTGGTCTACAAAGCCTAAAATATTTGCCATCTAATCCTTTACTAAAACAATTTTGCTCACCTCCACATTAGAGAAATTCAATGTGATTCTTTAAAGAATCAACACAACACCAAAATATTTATTTTTATGTCCCTACTAAACTATCATAGAATGACCAGAAAGGAAATTCATAGAAATATAAACATTGAACTAACTGGGAAAATACCCAACAAAAATTTTCACTGCCAGGTAAGTATTGCCTCATACAAGGGTAACTGAATAAATCATAAAGAAATGAAAGGTCTTTCATATTTACTATTTCTTGACTTTAATCATGCTTCTTTTAGGTTCAAACTTTTTTAGGTGAAGAATCAGTCACTGCATACAATGAAAGCATGCATTCCATTTCCCTTTAGCTGTTAGCTGTCTTCTAACTGTTCCTCTTCCCTGGGTTCTGTTCTTGGTGTTCCTTGCTCCAATCTTTCTGAGTAGGAATTACATTGCTAAGACTACATTAAGTTTTCTAACCTCTTATCCATGATAAAAAGTCTGAATGTTCCTCTTTCATTTGCCTGAATACACGACTTAGTCACCCAAGTCTCAGTTACCTGCCTGTGGACAGAACAGTGCTGCAGGCCTACCAGAAACCACATTCCACATGTTTCATAGGTCATATTTGTTGTGACTCTTGTGAACTTTCCATGTCAGGGCCATTGTTTCTGCAGTTCTCTTGGCTTTTTCCCAGCTTCCCAAGAAGGATACTCAAGTGGTTGCTCTGAGACTCGAAAACATGAATCAGCCGGTACCATTTCCATTTCCTTTCGTAAGAAACCGGAGCTTTCCTAGAAGCTTTCAGCAGGTCTGGCTCATTGGCTAGGACTGTACCTCCTGCCTCCACCTAGTGGCCAGCGTATTTTCTTGTGCACAAGGCTGCCCTAAACAAAATTGGGGTTCTGTTAGTAACTGAGAAATGGGAGAAGGGATAGAGAGAAGACAATTAAAAACACATTCACAAAACTATGGAACTTCCCTAGAATAAAGTGAATCACATGAGGAAATATGAGTATAAAAATAAATTTCAATCTTTGTTAATGTTAAGAGAATTATTCACTAATTCAAAAAATATTTGTTAAATACCCAAAGTATTGTAGGTCTAAAGAATTCGACTTTGGACCCATTTTGACTCCAAATGATCTAAACCAAATCAAATTATGAAGGTATCTCTTAATATCCTTTGATAGTATGCTAGATTGCTCAAAACCAGTCAATTCTTTTAAAAGCTATGTTGAATTCAAGAAAACACATAGACAAACAAAGAGGTTCGGGAATCTAGTTAAAACAAAGGCCCTCCCCATTCATTGGATCAATTAATGACTTAAGTTGTGGTGAGACTGAGCTCAAGGGTTTAAAAGAAAAATCATTCTCCTAGTCAGTCTCTGGCAGTGAAATAAAGGAATCCATCAGAACTTTGCGGAATTAATGTGATAGTTCTTGTTCTCTGATCACTGATGAATAACCTACATGAAATAAACCTCTCTTGTTTGCCAAGGCACTTTTCCTCCTTTTTGATGAACTAAATATTCAGAATGAACACATCACAAATAGGAACAGAAAGTATTGGGCCAGACAGATAGTATTCCAGAACTTTGAGTCCTGGAGTACGGTTTTAATCTTCTATTGTCACAACCTCCTAGGGCCGATCAAACCCTCTTATTTCAATGGAATTCAATTGTATTGACTGCTTTCAAATCAATGGGTAATTGGTTGAGGATCAAAAATCTTTTGTGACATAATGAAGACCCTTTCTATGAAGTACTTTGAATAGGATTCAACCCACCTGTCTGAGATTAGAATAGTCAAACAGCATAGCGAATGATAGAGGACCTTAAGTTTCTGCATTTCACTCTCACTGTTTTCTTACTTTCTGAGCTTTAGTTACCTTAATTACATCTAAAATCTCTCCCAGGTTCCCTATGCATGGGGGAACTTGCTATGGTTTGGATATGGTTTGAGCTTGTTCCCCAAAGGTTCATGTGTGGAAAGCTTGGTCCCCAGTGCATGCATGTTGAGAGGTAGTGGAAACTTTAAGAAATGAGTCCTAGAGAGGGGCAAATGAGCCATCACCCTAGGAAGAGATTAACGTAGTTGTTGAAGGACATTGGTTAATTTCCATAAAATCCAGTTGTTAAAAAAAAAAAGAGCAAATTGACCCCTAAACCTCTCTGGCTTCTTGTCTTAGCGTGTTCTCTCTTATGCATAAGACTTTGACCCTTTTTGTTTCTGCATCATATTGTGACACAAAAACAGATGGGACTGCCTAATCTTGGACTTTCAGCCTCCCAAACTGTGAACCAAATAAATCTCTTTCTTTATACATTACCTAGCCCCAATTATTTTGTTACAGTAGCAGAAAATGGACTTAAACAATAATGGATTGTTTTCTACAATCCTGGATAATAGTATGTCATCTTTATCACTGGGATTCTCAACAGAAGTTGACATAAGGAGCCAGAACATTTCTAGGAGGTAGCAAGGAACCTTGAGAGTCTTTTAAAAAATACCAGTATTCTGGGCTGAGGATGTAGCTCAGTGGTAGAGCTGTTACCTAACACGGATGAGGCTGTGGGTTTGATTCCCAGCTCCACAAAAATCAAAACAAAACAATAGCTGACCCCAGACTTTTTGGTGAATATGGTTGATTTTAAATCAACAAAAAGAATAAGGAATTTTAATGAAATCACCAATGTATTATTGAATTGAAATATAATGGTTCTATGTATACAGCATCCTCAATACCATCCCTGGAAAGTAGTTTTAAAAATACTGAACACCAACAATCGTGAGAATTTAATAATTTCCCAAAGTAATTCATTTAATCTTGTAGCAATATTGTTTCTAATATTATTCTTATAAGTTAAAAATACCTATTTCTCTGTTAAGTTATTCAGCAGTACAAACTTTGCCCTCTGGAGACAAAAATTAAATAAATCTTATCCTTCTAAATCATAGCCCTTCCATTGTTTGATGACTCCTTCCCACCTATCTTAAATAAACTCTGAATCTTTGTTTAAAAATTTGTTAAATATCTAAGTTTCAAATTTCATCACAGTCCTGAATGGATCTCTAAAAAGAAGCTCTTAATGATCAATAATTAATTTAAACCAGTGGCCAGAATTCTGATGAGATGTTCTGGTTTGGGGGCCAGAAACATTGGTAGTCTTCCCTAGGTGATTCTAATTTGCAGCCAGGGCTGAGAACCTCTCAGGGTGCGTGGCCCAGCTCTGGACTCAGAACCTGCAATGTGGAGAGACCTTCAAATGGGCAAAAGGAATAACCAACCACCTTCCTTGTCTGGACACTAAAATTCTGTTGAGGCAACTGAAATCAGACACAAGATTTTAATGATAGATACACTGTCGGCTCATGCTGAGTTTAAGTCAACCTGAACATCTATACACCCTATGAATTTCCATTAAGTCACACCTTCCTGGTTCTATACATATGAAGTTGATGTTTGGACCAAAGTCCAAGAGTGTTTGGTGTTTTATTTTGTTTTGTATTCTTTGTTGCCTCTAACTGTATTATTAGCAGCCTCAAAGAAAATAATAGTTGAGTACTAACAAAGCACTAAGCATGAAGTTAAATGCATTGCTTTTTAAAAAATATTTTTAGTTGTATATGGACATAATAGCTTTATTTTATTTCTTTTGTTGTGCTACGGATGGAACCCAGTGCCTCACAGGTGTGAGGTGAGCACTCTACCACTGAGTTACAACTCCAGCCCCAATGCATTGCTTTTTAATCTGTTATTTTATTGGCTCTCCACAGCAACTCTATTTGAAAGATAATATTGTCCCCATTTTACGGGTTAAAATGTGAGGCTGAGATAGAGTATTCTAATACTCTTAGATTATTCTAAATTCTCTTTTTATTTGTAAATCATCCTTCCTACTACAAATGTCAGCTTTTCATCAGTAGTCACAGATATGATCTGTGCACCATATAAATCTCTTCAGCTAGAAGTAAAATATGAAAGAGGAGAGTGCCTTGGAGCCCTGCCTCACAGCTAGAGACCTCCACTCAGAATGCTGTGACCTGCATGTTAGACCAGTGCAAACAACTACAGAACCATCCACATGGTTACCTTTCTCCCTTTTCTTGTAAGGATGTCATGTGACCTTTGGTCTTTACCATGCCCAAATCTGTGCACTGTTCCTACTTCTCCAGTAAACCATCAACCAAGGCAATGAGCTCCATCCACTTAGACTTTCAGACGGTGTCTCTCAGAAATCATCATGTCTCCCCAGGATCACCACGTCATTACATCATGATCATCCTTTCAATACATTGTCCTAGAATTTATTTAATACCAACATTAGCCCTGCTGATCTAGAGTTTGCAGAGTCTAAGTCAATGTGAATGTGCTTCTATTCCCCTTTTTGGATATCTCTCATGTTGTCTGTGACCACTCAAAAATTATTTTAGGCAGATAAGAAAACAGTTTTTACCCTAACTTGCCTCATCCACCGGACCAGATACCTTTGATCAGCTTCATTGAATCAACTTCATCTTTTAAAAAACTCCACAACAAATCTTGGACCTCATCGACTCACCTTTCTCTCTCTGAACAGCTTTCTCTGCGTAGACTACTGTATGGGGGATGGTCTACTTTCTCCCTGAAATCTATCAACAATACGTCACTTGCCCCAGGCAAAAGGCAAATAGCTTCCTTATTCTTTTTAAGTTCTCAAACAAAACTTACAACCCCTCTTGTAATTTCCCTTCATTTTTTCCTAATATTGACTTTTATATCCTTTTCAAGTCTTGGCTTATTCCGGGTGGTAGCCTTTTTGACACCTTAAGCTTATAATTGTGAGTTAAGTGAAGTTCTGGCTCACAGTTATGAATGCACAGCTAATTAACAAGTCAGATATAAGTTCCAACTTCAAGAGGAAATATGTTATCTGTCCAGTCTGTCTCCTTTTAAGAACAAGTTGACCACCTCTATACTAAATACAAAATTCATTATATATGAAATCACTCTTCTCAGAACTTTCTTGACACACACGTATCATCTTCCTTTGTTTTACGTGCAAAGAAAGAGGTCCCCTAGGTGCTTCCATAAGCTAGACAGTGGTCAGGATTGTGAGTCACCCAACAGATTCTGAATTTGAGTTAAGAGTTCTTTGTGGCATTTTCAGCTGATTCTCAGATAAACTGTGAGAGACAATGAACTCCACCTTGTTCCAGTGTCTGACTGGAAAGGCCATCATGTCTTTCTAACTGACATAATGGAAAAGAATCACAGGCAGAACTAACAATAGTGATTCTATCCTTCCAGGAACCTGGAGCAACAGCAAGAAACACTATGGGCCACTGTACTATGTCAAAAACTCAGGAAAAACCCACTCATTTTACTGGGAAGAGATTTGTTCCAGAAAATCTTATTATAATTGCTAATGTTTCTGACTCCCTCTTGTCACCAGCCAGGCCCAAAGATTTGAGAATGGTGCGTCACTTCTAGTTCACTTTGTAAGCCAAATAATTGAGGAGTCTTCAATCAATGAGGAGGTCACAGGAGAACTTGGGATAGGAAATAGAAGACCTCAGATAATTACTTCAGGAGACTGTGACTCCTGCTCTCCAAATATAAGGTTAGAGTTTTGTGCACCAGGATCAACAAGGTCCTTTCCAGGTAGAACACAGCCAGGGTTAAGCTTCATACAGTGCCTCACATACCTGCTGAGCCAAGTTTTGCTGCTGCCATAGGCCTCCCTAGAATTCCTCTCCCATCTCTCTGTGGTCCCATGCCAGGCCACCCCTGTCATATTTTCCCCTGGAGGACTTCCACATGGCAGGTGGATAGTTTCCCTGTGAATTTTCTAAGGTTTTGTGGCCATCAGAGAAGAGTGAGCTGCATCTCCCAGTATAGATTTGTTTGACCCCTTTTGGAACTTTATGTGTATAGAAGCACATGACTTACAAGGTTTTGTATGCTACAATATGTTTGTGAGATTCTACCATGTTGTTGGGAATAGAGGTAAACTGTTTATTGTTTATTCTCATTGTTGGATCTTATTACACTTGATGAATATTCACAACTGCTTTATCCTTTTTGCTATTGATGTGCATTGGGTAGTTTCTAGTTTGAGTCTGTTACAAACAGATAAATAGTCTGTTACAGGTACTCCAGTCTTTAGGGGATCACAGGTAGCCATTTCTGTTGATAATTACCTAGGAAAGAATTTGCTACATCAGTGTATACATGTGCTCAGCTTTAGTAAATACTGTTAATTTGTTTTTTCTTTATTTCTTCATTTCTCCTGCCTCCTCCTTTTCTTCTTCAAATGTCTTTTTAACAAGATAAAACCTTGTACTCTAATCTTACAGTCCCTCTGTTTATAAAAAATGGATAAACCTCTACCAGTTAGAAGTTAGTCAGCTTTGGGAATGCCATTCCTGAGCTTCACCTGAGAGTTTTCTAAGGACCATTTGCTTCAGAAAGACCTTCCTTTTGTCTGCTAGGGCCTCTTGCCAGACTGCTGCATTTGCCATTGTGGGATGCCTGGGAACATTAAGATGTTTGAACTCAACTCCCCACAGTAACACCCACTGGCCTGAAAGAGACCAGGGCACGGTATCTTGCTGCTTAGTCCAAGCAGGGGATGGTCACTGCTGATAATGGCCCACAGCATGGCAGAAACTGGAGATATGCTAAAATATGGTTTTATTAAGAATTCAAAGATTCTGAAAAGGAAACTATCACCCAGACCATAACACATTATTAATGGGTGTGGCATCTCTCCAACCAGCCCAGGCTTGTCCTCAGATCCCATTGTAGAATCACCTCCAGCCCAGTTCCCAGCCTGCCTCCATGCACCACTTCTTGAGAGCCAGAACAGCTCTGAGCCTTGGAGTCCAGAGCAAATATCTACTAATGCACTGCCATGCTCATTCCGCCTATGTGCAGTAGTAATGGTCCCTCCTGCAGAGCAGAATTGCCCAAGACTGGCCCCCCTGAGCCATCTCCTTTTTTTTTTTTTTTTTTAATTTTTAAAATTCTTTTAGTTGTAGATGAACACAATACCATTATTTTACTTATTTATTTTTATGTGGTGCTGAGGGTCGACCCCAGTGCCCCACAAAGGCAAGGCAATCACTGCACCACTGAGCCACAACCCCAGCCGGTCAACTCTTTTTTATTCCTTGCTCCTGCTGGGAGTGAAACCATACAGCCTTGCACATCTTTTATGTTGACTTTCAGGTCTCTGCTGTTGATCCTGATCTTTGCAAAAGCAAAGTTCTGATGAAAGATAGATAGATAGATAGATAGATAATGGATAGATAGATGATAGGCATATATTACGTATGCTGTTATACACACACACACACACACACACACACACACACATATATATATATGTATGCATGTGCACATGCACACACACAGCTCAGCATCAAGAGGCCCAGTTTGAACCTCCTTCACCCCCTTTTGTTGCAGGATGACCTTGAGCAGGTTAGTCAACTGCTGTTTACTTCCTTTCCTCATCTATAAACTGAGATTAATAGCAATTCCCACCTAACAGCCTACTTGCATGGCTTGCAGAAAATAATACGTGTAAAGTCCTTAAAACCACAGCCAGTCTGGTGGGCAGTACAGAACCATCAGAAGGAATTACACCAACAACAGAGTCTGAAGACATCTGATTCAGATTCATGGCCATTCCAGTTAGCCCCACCCCCCACCACCTCTACCTCCCTGGGGAGTGTATTTTCTTATCTGCTGTTTGGCCCAGAAGTAGATTCAGCTCAGGCAGAAATGGCTTGTAAATTTTTTTTCTTTTTAATTTTTTAATTTTATTTGTGCTAATTAGTAGTACATTACAGTAGAAAGCATTTATACATTTTGATAGATCATACATAAATGGAGTGTAATCTCTCATTTTTCTGGTTATTCATATTGCAGGATCACATGGCTCATGCAGTCATACACGTACATGAGGTAGTCATGTCTGCTTCACTCTACTATCGTTCCTTCCCGCGCACCCCTTCCCCTTTCTTCACTCCCCTATACCTAATATAAAGTCCCTCTATTCTCCCATAACCCCCTAAATGGCAAGTATTTTTCAGTTTGACAAAACATTAGCATGCAATTCCCATGCATACACATTGCATAAACATGAAAGGTGAGAGAGAGGATTTATTAGAATAGCTTTGTAATAACACAGGGATCTGGTGAAAGCACCTAACCCTGAGACAGGGAGGCAGCCTGGAGGGGCTGGGCTGGAGGACAGAAGGGGATTTGACTGTCCTGGTTTGAAATCGGGGCTGAGCTACACAGTAGTTGTGCCCTCTTGAATTTTGCCATAGAATCTATGGAATAAATAATCTTATTTTCCTGGGAGAATGGCTTTGCGGCTTGGAGTTAGCATGTATGAACTGCCTAGCCCAGCAGGTATAAATGCTTTCTGTGTGTTACCGCATGGTGCCGTTTTGACAGGCAGTAAGCCACCCACCGCAACAAGGGGTTGCTCTCAACATTGAGAGTCTGTCATGAAGCACCAATCTCCAAATCCCAAATTTGCCTGTCTGAGAATGAGGTTAAGGGCTACTTTTAGGAGAAAGAGAAGGGTGGTCTGAGGTGTGGGGAAAGGTGATTGGAGGCAGGACCCGCGAAGTACGCAGTGTGCACATGCGTCATCAAACTTCACAGCTCTGCGTAGGATGCAAGTTCAGAAACTTGGCAATGTTAGCAAAATCTGAGGGTAGCTTTTTCCGCCCTCTGATGTTGAAAGGTTCCACATCAGACACTGGCACGTGTCCCCCAAATGAAGGGATTGGAAGTCTTCTGACTCTGTTGCTTGGGCAAAACAAAGCTGCCTCCAAATTCCTGAAAAACCCTTAGCCACTGACCATAATCAGAGATGCCATCTACCGCAAAGCTACTGAGGGCCATGTACTTTGTCATTTAGCTGAGGAAATAAAGTCAGCGATGAAAGCAAATAACTAGAAACAGTGAAACTAGAGGATTTATTCAGGTTTGCCCTCAGTTTCATAAGTGACATTTGTTTTTTACTTGAAATACACACGCCTGCGTACACACACACACACACACACACCCACGTGTTTCCCTAATGAGAAAGGAAAATAGCAAGGTTGGTAATCCTTCTGTGATGTTTATAACAGAACGTCTACGGTACTTTACGTAGATAATAGCAAGTGCACGGTGTCCCTTTGCAAGGCTACACCACAGCTGCAGAAGCCATGGCTAACTCCTCTAGTGCTGGCTGACTTCACCAGTGACCCCCCAGGACCACTTTGTTCCTCCTGATTCTTGAACTGAGCTTACGAGATTGTGAAATGATCTCCTTCTGGACCTGGGAACAGCACCCCTCTTCTCAGATCCTGCCTCAGAATCCCCCAAATCCCTCTTGCAGAGAGGTTCCACGGTGTCCCTGGAGTATATGCCCCCACACTGCCGCAAGCGAAATGAGCCTAACTTCTCCTCACCCCAGCCCTGCTCCTTCTCCTTCTCCCCCTTCTTTCTGCACATGTGTTTCTGGTTGTCTGTAGAAGTACTTTAACACTAAAGCATCAACATCTCTCAATAGTCAAATCAATATAGATGGACAGATAAAATGTATGTGCAGCTCTATAGGTGGAAAGGTTATGTGTGCTGTCCCAGGTTGGTCAGCTGACACATGGCAGTCCTACCTTCAACCCCACACCGCCCTGCCTTACTGCCTTAGAAAAGATGGCAGAGAAGAGCATCCATGCTGGCTGCAGAGTATGCTCATTTTTCTCCCCCATGGCTCAGAGTCAAAGGGAAAGGATTCCCACCAGCTTTTACTCAGACCTGCACACTCTTGGTTTCCATGTATTTTTCTTAAATGTGCATGTTCTGAAAAATTCCTTCAGCCACTCTCTTCATGCTGACTGGGTATCTTGTCATTCTCTCTTCCTTTTCCTCCCACCTCTCTCTCTCTCTCTCTCTCTCTCTCTCTCTCTCTCTCTCTCTCTCTCTCCACCTACCTACCTACTTTCTGGAGGTGGTTTTATATACTCTCCTGCCTCACTCCTAGATAATAGTCAAGATTTTTAAGTCCTTGTGTATGGGAGACATGGAGCTACAGGCTAGATGTCATGCCACATATTCTGCAGGGATAGCCTCATGTGAGCCTCCCAACAGCTCCTTTTGAGGTGAACACTAATATTCTCACTTTAACTAATAAAGAAATGCCTGGTTCCATGTCCAGGCCTGGAATGACTATGTGATCAACTTAGGAATGGAACTCAGAATTGACTGAGGTCCAAGGCCAGGACCTCATGCCCTCACTCATCACCACTACACTGCCTTTTAAAACCAGGGGCAGGGTTAGAGCTCGGCAAAGAGCTAAGTCCCCTCCCTCCCCAGAAGCTATTTTTGCAAATGTCTCTTGTGCTCTGTTGCAAAGAAGGAAATTGTTCCACACCTAGCTATGTATTGGGCACATGCACACCATGAAGGAAATTTTTCAATATCACCTTCAAAAAAATACAATATGACAAAATATTGTTTTATGAACATTATGCTTTAAGAGTGCAATCTTTCAAAATAAATATAGATATCAATTTATTGGCAAAGAAATATGTGCTTAATATATACTATTAATTAAACAAATTTGCTTATGAAAAAATATGTATAATATGTACCTATTTTGTAAAAAGAAAACAAAACAAAGATATAAATTATCATTTAAAATATAAACCTGTCTATATATATTTACAGATTTTTTTTTAAAACTCTGGGAGAAAGATATACACCTTCACACTAATGGTGGTTTCTGCAATTTGAGGGATTAAGACTGATTTTTTAAAAATCTTTATTTTGTTTTATATCTTTGTAATTGGAAATAAAAAGCAGTTTCCATTTTGGAAACAAATGTAAGAAAATTAATTAGGTGGAGAGAAGAGGTTTTCTGAAAGATGAAAGGAGGTATTCTAAAGATGAAAAAGAGTCCTTTGAAAAGTTAAATTCTGATTTAAATTGGATGAAAAATGTACATAAGTATATGTGCATATATGATGGGAGCGTGTGTGTGTGTGTGTGTGTGTGTGTGTGTGTGATAATCAGTTGGCTGATGGATTTATGAAAGTACTGAAGACAATGCTTTGTATTTATGTCAAAGCAGCAATGTCAAAAAGACCAATGATGAGTATGTCCAGAGAGTACTTTCCTCTTCCTTACAGATGCCAGGACTCAGCTGTCCTCCACAGGAGTGTGATTCTACTGCATGATGTTTCCTTCTTGGCCCCAAAACCAAGGCAGCCACCTATCATCTCTTTTTCCCAAGCTCCCACTCCCTCCCCACCCCTGGGAGAGACTAGAATGTTGATAAAAATTCTTGCATCTGCCATGGGCTTCTCAGACATTGCTCATCCTTAGGCTAAGCAGCCTCTGCATGTTTTCTACCCACAAGGGCCATAGAACTATGCACTGAGGTCCTATAAAATCCAGGGGCACTCCATGCCCTAGATTTAAGGATAATTAGGACTGGTGCTGCCCAAACTTTGATGTATACAAAAATCCTGTGGCTCTCTGTAGACTCTGTCAGCCCTAGAACCTGAGTTTGCATTTCTAAAAAGATTGCAGGTGATGCTGGCGTTCTGGATTTGAGAACTGCATTTTGGCAAGCAATCATCTAGACCTTCTTGGAGGCTGTCTGTCCTGTGGGAGGCAATCAACAATAATTGTTAGAGTAATCTAATCTTTAAAGACTCCACTGTGACTCGGATTTAGGAGACGGTTTCTTACTTGTTTGTGGATGTTGGGATGGAGAGTAGAATGGACTGTATGAAATGAGAAACACTGAGGAGGGTTTACTTATGAAGTAGAAATAATGAGTCTGGTCCCCAGGCAGTACATAAGGGCTCAGGGCTGAAGTCAGAGATGGCAGGGAGCTTGACAGGCATAGCAACCTCCACTAGAAACTGGAATCCAGAATACCATGCTCAAAAGGCAATGGGGTGCAGTTTGAGATGAAGTCTAGTACTAAAACTGGGCTCCTGAGGGGCAAGAAGTGCTGAGTGAGTTTCAGAACTGGCCAGGGCCACAGATCCTTTGTCTGGTTGACAGCATTGTGATCTAGGTGTGTTCAGGCCCTGCCATGACTAGCCCAGGGCCCTAACGCAAGGTACCTGAAGTCACCTTTCCAGTAAAGTGGGGATAGGACTTCCTACATTGGAGGATTTTGTCGGAGATAAATTTAGATACTGCATATGAAGTTTCTGATGCATCATGAATATTGCCTAATATTTTGATGTCATTGTATCATATATAAGTTTTCTATCAAGGATAGTTCATATTTTCTTTACTGATGTACAGATTTTAATAGCTCACGTCAGTACTTGGTGATATGAAAAAGCAACTCGGGACTTAATTTCTTCCAGTTTTATCCCACCTTTTTTATGTTCTTAATTTCTCTTTGAATGGTGATTCCTAATGTTTGAAAGCATTCTTAAAGAGGTTTATGTGCCTCAAAAGAATTGAAAACAAAAATGTAAAGCAATATTAACCAACTTAAAAATTACACAGAGTGTATTTTTTCTTGATTTACATAATAGGAGTACTTAATTTTCTGTTAGTGAACAACCACAAGGCTTATCAGAACTCAAATGTTATTTCTTGGCTAAGTATATATTAGCTCAGTACAGCAGAGAGAAGTAGGACAGTTCTTAAGAAACCAAGTGATTATTTAACTCCCAGATTCCAATTTTCCAGGGGCAATTTTTTTTTCATGGAGCACAAATTAGATTAATGTTGATTAAACACGAGCTATTGAGCAAGGCCAAGTACAGTTTAAATCCTAACATTTAGTAGTCACATGACCTTGGTTTCTTACTTTTCTGGGTTTCAATTTCTTCCCAAACTGGATACAATAGTACAGCAGGATTTGTCTGTTGACATGAGGTGATGATGTATGTGAAATCCCTTATGCATGGTCATAACAGACATACGATTAATTGTGATTATATTATTTTTATTCTAAAGCTATAAAGCCTATTTAAGGACCATAAGTTATTGCTAGGAAGAATGTAATTTCTGAATTTGAAAATATATAATTGTAGGGTTACCAGTATTCTTTAGATTTTAAGTCTAACCTCCTGACCGTTGCTAAGATTATAATGAAAGTTCCACAGGAAAGTATCATTTTCTATATTATTCTAAGGAGTTCCAGGGAAGGAAACAAAAATATAATATTTTCTAGATTCATATATTTTTAAACATTTTCATAGTTTCAAAAAAATCAAATATTTGTAATGAACTTGCATTTCACTTCATACCATAATATCTAATATATCTTATTAAAATGTCTTTTTAATCTAGAAATAATCATAGTTCATATGTGTGTGGCATCTTTGAGTTTTTCAAAGGCCTTCACATGCAATCATTTTATCTTTCCACCATCCCTGATGAGGAGCACAGTGAAGATATTTCTAGAGCCTTATCCAGATGTAGTAACTAAAACTGAGAGAGGTAATGACTTGTCCTGGACCCTGGTCACCTAATTAATTGAGTGGCAGAGCCTGGGCATGACACCACATCACTTGCTAACAAAACAAACGGCCATCACAATCAAGAAGACTTTGGTGAAACCAGAAACTAAGCAAAAAAAAAAAAAAAAAAAAATTAGTAAAATACCAGGACCATCTTTTATTTCAACCTTATAAACTTTGTACCACAAGGGGAAAAAATGCTAAGAATTTTGGATTTTAAGAATATTTGGGAATGTTTGGAATTAATAAAAGTATGAAAAGTAGCACTGAGTAGTTTTTTAAAGTTTAAGTGAGGAGATATTTCATATTGTTTCCCATATACTATAATTCATTCTCTGCCTGCTGGAAGGCTTTGTGTATTTTTGCAGTGAACTGTGCAGATCTGTCCAGAAATCAGAAGAGGGCAGTATAAGCTAACAAAGCAGAAGCCAAGCACCACAGTCCAAGGGAACTGCCCTGTCTGTCCTGCTCCAATACTGCCTGAGTGTCCTCTTATTCCAGTGTTTGCAACAATAACCAGAAAGTCAATACAATAGTTTAGATGGAGGGAAGAAAAGACAGAAAGAAGGAAATAGATGCTCGAGATCCAATGACCATGCGAGGATCTACCTGGTGCCCGGATCCCCCAGCTCTTAAATGGTGATGCCTTGGTACAAAGCAAATTTAAGCACATAGGATGAGAGAACAGTGGAAATGCCAGGGTATTCCGTGCATTGCCTGAAATAGAGACCTACAAATAAATAATGCATTTCTAGTATTCATAGCTGCTGGAACTAGAAGAAAAATATGCTCAGATCTAGAATAAAAGTATATTAATAACCATCATCTTTTTATTAATTGGAGTTCTCTTCTATTCTGTAGCCCCAACATTCAACTTGGTTCATGTCTCCACCGTTTATTGAGGAGCCTCTGTGCTCAGTAGATGGATATGGTGGAGTCTGAGAGTTGGGAAAGGAGCAGAGGAATAGGTGGAGTGAAATGTCCAATTTTGGAGAGAAAGCTTTTAAATGCTGTATAATAAAAGGAATGCATAAATTGCCCAGAAGAGGGAGGTGTTGCTTCTGACTTGAGAAGTCAGAGCTGAGGCATGTTTGAGATGGCCCTTGTAGGATTCTGAAGGTGGCAGAGAGCAGAATGAAATTTGATTGGTGCCAGGAGGATTTCAAGTAGAGGGACAGAAGCAGAGGTGTGGGAGTCTTTGGCGTGGTAGAGACAGTCTGTTTCCACTGCCTGAGGCAGGAGGAGGCAAGGGGACAGGTTGGGGAAGAGGGATTGATTGTGCAAAAAGAAGAGGGAAGAGGGAAACGGAGCTTAGAGGGTCTGGAATGCCTTGCTAAGGAGTTTGAACTACACATTCGTGGGCTTAGTTTTTATTTTCCACCAAGTCCCCCAAGACCTGAACTGCATTCTGTAAAGAAGGGAAAGCAAGGAACATCACAGGGCACATGTGTCTGGATTTGATGGACACACATATGCTTGTTACATGCGTTTGTGCAGGTTGGAGGCGTGACTGGGTGGCTGTGTCCATATGAGGACTTCCTTTCTGACAAAGATGACAAGGATGGTGACACTAATGTTAAAGCTAGTTAAAACATGACAGTTAACCTAAATACCAGTGTCTAAGTTGCTGGTCAAGCAGGCAGATAAAAGGCAGCTTTTCTTCTGGAAAGACCTTCATTAGGATTCAGGGACATTGGTGGGACAGCTGCAAGCAGCATCACTGTGACACAACCTTGATTTTCCTTCCCCTGTCTTACCCACACTGTGGAAATCCATGTCTTATGATGACACAGGTGTGTTCTGTCCTAACCTTTTGGCATGATGTTCTGCATCAGTATTCATTTCTGAAATAGTAGATTATTATGAATGATAAGACATTTTCCTCTAAAATTCAGTGTCACTGTTTTCCACATGAATTTACACAAGATTATGTGGTTTTGGACTTGGATCAATGCTATCAAAAAAATAAAAAAGATAATACAAATTTTGTCCTTGGGTGGTGCTAATTAGAGGATCATCTGGGAGTTTAAAAAGGACATTCAGAGGTGTCTCTGGTCACATGTAACACAGAAGCATGAAAAAGGAAACTGCGTTTATTCCTGTCCTGATGTTTTTCAATATATTATTAGTCCAGTGGATCTTAATAAGTTCGGTGACTCTTAAAAATGTAATCAAAGCTAAGAACTTCACCTATAAGCATACACACATACATGACATGTTATATTTGTTTTCAGAGGGATTTGTCAACCCCGAGATGCAGTAGACACAGGTTCAAGGCCCTTGCCTCTTGCATTAGATTTTTAGAAAATAATGGATTGTTTACATTTTATTTATTTATACTGTGTCCCTCATAAACATAATCTTCCCCGTGTAATGCTTCCTTTTTCATTTCTGGGGTCAGGATGATGGTTATTTCCTATTCAGTCTATGAATGTGAAACTCCAGATGTGGTTTTATTTAGCATTCTCAGGAAATCCTGTAGCTTGTGATTATTGTGTGTGTGTGTGTCCCCTTATTCTCCCAGGGAACTCCCAGGGACAATCTTTGAAAGCCTTGGTCCCTTAATAGAAACAAACAGGATTGTCTTTTGTAGGGGTTAGTAGGGATTGAATTCAGGGACACTCAACCATTGAGCCATATCCCTAACCCTATTTTGTATTTTATTTAGAGACAGGGTCTCACTGAGTTGTTTAGCGCCTCATTTTTGCTGAGACTGGCTTTGAATTCATGATCCTCCTGCCTCAGCCTCTGGAGCAGCTAGGATGACAGGCGTGTTCCACTGTGCCTGACCAGGATTGTCTTTAAATAATGAAAATTTGCAATCAACTTTCATTTTTTTGATCTTCTGATGTTAGTAAGGCTTTGGTGAGAAGGGACCCAGACTACTTCAGGCTCAAGTGGCATTATGAAGCAATGACTTTCCTTAAGTTTTAAGCAAGAAGCCATTACTGTGTGCTAGTAAAAACGCAATGGTGTCTGGACATGGCAGTGCACGCCTGTAATCCCAGCTGCTCCGGAGGCTGAGGCAGGAAAATCCTCAGTTCAAAGCCAGCCTCAGCAAAAGCGAGGTACTAAGCAAGTTAGTAAGACCCTGTCTCTAAATAAAATACAAAATAGTGCTGGGGATGTGACTCAGTGGTTGAGCGACCCTGAGTTCAATCCCTGACACTCAAACAGACAAAAAACATGATGGAGAATTTTACACATTTCAGATCTTCTTACCCAGTTGCTCAGTTGGGGTTTTCCCTTGACCGCCGGCACATGTAGTCATGCTTGCTGCATATGTATCCAGTGGCTATTGTAGGAGTACCATAGTTAAAAATCCATTTAATACTCCCAAAGACCTCAAGGAGTACAGAAGGAGCATTCCGCTATTTAGAGACAAGAAAACTGAGGCACAGGCTCAGTTGTTTGTCTCAGAGCTCACCATGGTAGATCCAGGGTCTATATGCAAGCAACCTCAGGCCAGGGCTCATGTACTTGACCTCTGTGTCCTCTCCTCTTACATACAGGCATTTATTTTTTCATAGTGACTTCAAGTAGTGATGGTAAATTCTCCTTGTATCTTCCCTTTTGGGGGACCTCTGCCCCGAAAGAGGCATTTCCCCAGTTCTTCAGTTCCTTGAAGGGTCTCTGTGTGTGTCTCTCTCTCTCCTTGGAGGTGTGATAGCCACTCAAGTCTGTCTTCAATGTGACATGAGGTCAGAAGTTTCACAATCTCTTAGCTCCACAGCCAATAAGACAAAGATAAAGCGTTTGCAAATGGGAATAGAAAAATCTTCCCTACGGGCTGTTTCCGGGTCCAGGGATTTGTCGTTGTTGTTATCATTGTCCTTGCTTATTTGTCTTGTTTTCTGGAAATGTATGTTTTGTGTTTCTAATTGCCCATCTTGACCAGTTTTTCTGTATAAATTTTTAAAGTTCATACTTACAAACTTCCATCTTCTCTCTTTCTTTGGGACCAAAATACTCATTCTTCTTTAGGGAATGTCTCAGATTTCAAGGCCTTCACGTTGGTTGGCTGGGGGTGTAGGTCAGTGGCAGAGCCTTTGCCTAGTATGATCAAGGAACTAAGTTGATCCTTAGCATTGAAAAAAAAAGTTATTTTCTAGCATGAACTTGGTCATTCTTAAAACTCACATCCTATTAAAGAGCTCTGACAGGTCCACTGCTTTGACAATTACAAGAATTATCACTAGCATTTGAAGAAATCAAATTCCTGGGTGCTTTGTCACCTCTAACTCACAGTGGTGCCTGGACCAAGGCAGCGGTTCACATAGGCCAGTAACTGACTGGTAATTGTCCATAGCTTTTCCTGTTAAGCATAGTTGACAGAAAAGGGAAGAAAAGAGCTAAGAAATAGAAACATCCTCTTCTTGATGAAAATTTTGTAACTGCATTTAATTTCAAGGGGCAGGAGAAAAAATAGTATTGTATAAATATCAACCTTCTGGATCAATTTCCTCAAAAATCCAAATTTGAAGACAATTGTTTAATGTACATTTTTTTTCTTTTATATTTTCATGCAGCATGTATGTTGAGGTCACAGTATGTGAACAGATGGAATATATGGCAGAGGCCAACTCATTAACATTAAAGACAGGGGATCCATTGTCTTGCTATAACTCCCATCCATCTACCTTCATTTCTGTCACCATGGTACCTAGTGGTTCAGTTATTGAGTGTTCTGAATATACTATTAAGCAAAATTGACTTCATATAATGCTGCTCCTTGGTGTCCACAAAGCTGGGTTTGAAGGTTTTCCAAATCACTGAAATGTTCTCAATGATTTCAGTTATTGAACTACTAGAGGTAAGTGAGGTGAGATCACAGGGATTTTTGTGCAAATTATTTAGTTTACAGATGAGTGGAGTGAGAACTGACATATTTTGAGTTACATTAAGGACATTCTTGTGATTTCTAACTATAAGGGCCAAGTCAAGAAATGCCCCCAGAGGCTTGAGCCAAAAGAATGTCAGAAACTATGTGGTTCTTACAAGAGTGTATCCTCTACAGCATGCTGGGGATTTCAAAAGAGCAGGTACTCTCCCCACACTGGGATTAACTCCTGCTTCTTCCTGGAGCAACCATTTCCTGATAGACGTGCATGGAACAAAACCAGGAAGTTCTGAGCAGCGTGAAAATTCTCAAATGTGAGCTTCAAAATTTTTTCTGTGTTTCCCAGGCCACCTATAGCAGGAAAGTCCTGCAGATAAGTGTAATTGAATTACCACATGACCCAGCAATCCCACAAATAGGTGTATATCCATAAGAATCCAAAGCAGGATCTCAAAGAGATATTTGCAAAATTATGTTTGTTGTAGTGATTCATAATAGCCAAGAAATGAAAGCAACCCAGATGTCAGCTAACAGAAGAATGGATAAAAATTATGATATATACATAAAATAGAATATTCTTCAGTCTTAAAAGGAAGGAATTTTGTCACATGATGCAATATGGATAAATCTTGATGATATTACACTAAATGGAATAATCCAGTACTAAAAAAAAAGATAAATATTCTATGATTCCTCTCAAAGGAGGTATCTAAAATAGTTAAACTCATAAAAACAGAAAATAGAATGGCACCTTTCAAGGACTGGAAGTTGGTGTTTAATGGATGTAAAGTTTCAGTTTAGCAAGATGAGAAAGTTCTAGATATCTGTTGCACAACAATATAAATATACTGAACACCGATGAACTGTGCACTCAGAACAGTTAAGAAGGTACCTTTTATTATGTGCTTTTATAATTTAAAAAATGTTCTCATCCATTTACCCTGAAGGTGTAGGTTGTAATGAGCTTAGCAACTGGTCCTGATTAAAGAAAGCTATTCTCCAGCTAAAAATATTTGCATTAGAGTTGACCAATTTGTCAAAAAACCTTCCAAAATCTACTTCTCTTGAACTGTTCTACTGCTTTGTGGGCTATTACAGACAGCCTGGAAACTTCTAGAAAGTCTTTGAATTCAAATGTGATGAAAGGTAGCACAAGTAAAGAAAATAACAGATCAAAACAAAGAAAACATGCTTAATGGAAGGGGGTCTTTATTGGACGATGTTTCTTTGGCGTAATCAATCTATACATGTTTTTACCATGTGTCTAAAAACTGTCAGAATTTCATACCTGAAGGGAACAATAGTAATCAGTCAAAGAAAACAAATTCCCTCATATTACACAACAAGAACAAAGTCAGAAAAGAGAAGGGAATTCTTTACCGAACATCCTCCAAAGAAGGGACTGGAAAACTGGGTTTAGGATCTCTGGTCTCAACAGTGATTTTTGAGAGAATTCATTCTTGATGCAATGTGACAGGAAAGGCCAATATTAAAAAACCAAACTCACATCAAACAAAACTGGAGTCAATCAAGTTGGAATGATTGGGGCAGCAGGTGTGGTGGGGGCATTTTTCCCCTCTCCAAACCCCATACCCATTCCTGAATCCGGATACATACCTGGGAGTGCCCTGTACTCTGAGGGGCCCAGTTTGAAGAACACACCCTGAACTATCACTTTTAACTTTCCACTTCCACTCTAGCATTTATATCCTGTGTTAGTCAGCTTTTCATTGCTGTGGCCAAAGTACCTGACAAGAACAACTTAGAGAAGGAAAAGTATTTGGGGCTCATGGTTTCAGAGGTCTCAGTTCCTGGTCGGCTGACTACATTGCTCCAGGGCTGAGGTGAGGCAGAACACCATGACAGACGGGATGGCAGAGAAAACCTGTTCAGTTCTTGGGAGCCTGGAAGCAGAGGAGTCGGGGGAAATGCTCCACTGACCAGGGATAAAATATAAACCCCAAAGCTACACACCAGTGACCTATTTCCTCCAGCCACACCCTACCTGTCCAGTTACCACTCCATACAATAATCTTTTCATAATATTAGTTCATCAAATGGATTCATCCACTGATTAGGTCACAGGTCTCATAATAATTTCACCTCTGAAACTTCATTAACCCTTGAGCTTTTCACCTCATATCCAAACCATGACATAATACTGCTTTGCAATTTTTTTGCATACCTCTGAAAAGGAATTTTATACTAATAATAGCTACCGTATATTGAATACTTGCTATGTACTGGGTTGCTTAAGTGTTTTACAGCCATCATTTCATTTAAATCACCAAGGAAGCAATTGTTTTATACCTAAAGTTCATGAAAGTTGAATAGCTTGCTTTGAGAACTGATAGATGTCAGAGTTGGGAATCAAACTCAGCTATGACCAAAGCCCTATGCCTAAAACCAAAGCAACAATCTGGATTTTGATGGATTTATCTTTGGATGTCCATAACCTAGCAGAAGACTAGGCACACAGTAGACACTTGTAAAAATTTGTTGAGATTCCATTGGTTCATGCCCATGTTTTAAAAATATAAACTTCTCAAGGAAGGTTAATAGCTATCAATTATTCAAATATGTATGAATTAGTTCAACCTGATTGATTTTATGTTTTTATTTTTAAATTTTTTTTTTTTTTTTGCTTTACCTCTTAACTCTTGACTGTAGCAGAGAGGAATCTAGCATAGTCCCTTACACCATTAATTGGAGTCAAAGTGTTGAGTTGTTAAAATCTTCTTCCTATTTATTGGCTGTGTACTATGATAGTCAGATTTGTGTCACTGTGACCCAAATACCTGACCAGAACAACTTAGAGAAAGGAATGTTTATTTTCGTTTATGGTTTTAGCGATTTAGTTCATGGTGGACTTACTCCATTGCTCTGGCTCTGGGGTGAGGCAGTACCTCATGGTGAAAGGGTGTGGGGAGAGAAGCCACTCAGGATAGGTGATGAGGAAACAAAGAGAGGGAGAGGGGGAAGGGGCTTCAGGGAAGATGAACCCTTCCAGGGCTCACCCCCCAGGGACCCACCTCCTGCAGTCATGCTCCACGTGCCTACAGTTACTACTCAATCCATTCAAACTAAGACCGGCCAATCTGATTACAATCCAATCACTTCACTGCTGAATGTGCCTGCATTAACATAGGAGTTGAGGAGATAACTCATACCCAAACCATAACAGCAACCCTGGGTGAGATGTTTAACCTCTTTACATTGATTTTCCTTATCTGTAAAATGAACATTTCAATAGGATTTGCCAGAGAGAATTGTTGTCTGGATTGGATGAGCTCATACACATAAAGTGTTAGCAACAATGCATGATGCAGTGTAAGTATTCTGTAACTATTAATCACTGTTATAAACCATAGTGAAGGAAAGGGTACTGTATTTGTTTGTTTGGGTTTGGCTGCCATTATTGGTTTTGGAAAGGAGGGAAGATCTGTAATTTTTAAGCTGATTTGCGTTGCTGAAATGGAAGACCAGGACAATCTACCAGGTCTCTGGACCTTTGGTGGAGGACTATTATGAAAACCAAGAGTGATCTAAATAAGACTCAAAGATATTTAAGCCTGCTTAACATGTGCTCTGCATCTGGGTTGGGAGAAGAAAATTCCATTTCTTTTTCTCTCTCTGCATCTCTTGACCCCTGATCTAGCCTTAAGTTTGGGCTCTCTATCAGTTATGTTATCAGTCAGAGAAAATGCTGTGAACTAGCATAAGATCCTGACCATAGCAAAACTGGGAAAATATTATAATTCACAACCTTTAAATGAATGACTAGGTGTTCAGTCATCTTTTTTCATCCAATTCTTAGGACTAGACCCCACGAAAAGGAAAGCCAAAGTCATAATAGAGCAGACATCCTGGCCTGAGAGAAGGAGTAGTAAGAGCTTGGTGTTGTAGCAGGCATCAAACCAAAGTTTAATTTCCTTAAAGGGTAGGGTAGGGGCTGTCTTAAGCAGAGTCTGGTTAAAGAATATGATTCTGGCACACCTGTAATCCCAGCAACTCGGGAGGCAGAGGCAGCAGGATGGCAAGTTTGAGGTCAGTCTGGGCTACTTAGCAAAATCCTGAATCAAAATAACAAATGAAAAGGGGTTGGGGATGAAGCTCAGTGCAATCCCTAACACTGAAAAAAGAAATCAGAGAGTTTACATGTTACCTCTGGATGGATGTTTCTGACAGACAGAACCCAGCCATTTTTTTCTCCTCTATTCTGCTGATGCCATGATCTTATGGCTCTTTTACAACTAATTCTGGTTCATTATTTAATCTTAAGCAGCAAACCTGTTCTAAGATCTTAATTAAACATCATGGGAAAATAAAAGCCTATACTCTATAGATTAAATTAATTCAAGTTTGAACGGGATAAAACATTTACTACTGGGGAATCTCCTTAAAGCTTATGGTCAACTGCTCTTTTGCCCTGAGCACATTCCCGCCCTTCCCCCTCTGATGCAAGTCAGAGAGGACTTCATCTCCCAGGCTCTCTGGCCTCTCTCACTCACTTGGCCAATGAGAGAAATTAGTCAAGGAAGATTGACACAGGGTGAAACCAACTGCTTCCTAAGGCATCCCCATCCTGGGTTATATCACACACTAGTTCTAGTTGCTACTCTCCATTGTTCCAACCCCTGCGAACATCCTATGCATGTCAGAACCTGCAACCCCTCTTCCCTCTGTGTCCCCAGCCCCAAAAGTGGTATCCGTTGCTACACTTTAAGTGGCTTCACTGTGCCTATTTGTCTTCTCAGCTCTCTTGTCACTGGTGTGACCAATTCCCTATATGAAACTCTCTTGCTATGAAAATTGACAATGGCTTCTTTTTTTGTTTTTTGTCCTTGTTTTCTCCTCCTTGGAAGGTGTCTGACTACTTCAGAGTAAGAGAACTCCACAAGCACTTTAGAAACAAGAAAGAGGAAACTCTATTTCCACCAACCTATTTTCACATTATCTAGGGCACATAATTTTTTCTTTTTCTTTTTGTCTCAATAGGTAGCTTTATGAAGATAACAATAAGCCAGCAAACTTTTCTTGAGCACTTAACTTTCTATAATGTATTTTAGTAATAATTATCTCTTTAAAAAATCTGCTAGAACAGTTGTTCCTAGCTCACTGCAACTGCAAACAAATGTGTTCTAATAAAGGTAGCTGGAGACTGAATTTGCTGGACATTGACTCTGTCCCCAGGCTTTCTGTGCCAGACAGGAGGGAAGAATCTGGAGTGTGGATGCTGCTCCTTTGAACCCTCCATGGACTGCCTAAGTGCTTCACTGCCCATTGCTGACTGTCCTGAGTCCAGGAATCGCCATAGGAGCAACTATGAGCACAGCTGGGGAGAGCGTACTGACAGGGCAGGTCCACAAGAGGCACTTGCCCATCTGTTGTGTAGTCAGTTCTATCTTTTTCTTAATAGAGTAGCTTTAGAGACATTACTGAATGACCACACCTAAGGAGCTGGAGGATGGCCTTGTTAATAGGAGACTCAAAAATGGCTCTTACTTCACACGCTCCAAGAGAGATGTACGTTTCCTTTCTGTGCCCAAGAAAATGCCTTGTATATCTGAACACATTTCTAACAATTCTGCTTTAATAAGCTTATTTAGAGTGTCTCTGAATTACTAGAGCTACTCCTGTAGGAAGTTTCCTTGATGAACCCTGGGAAAAGACGTCAGAATCTCAAGGCATAAAAGAAACATGGCTAAAGAACTTCACAAAGTATGTTAGGATTTGCAAAGTACTTTCATAAATATTAACTCAATCTTGCTGAATTTTTTGGACATTCTATGGCAAAAAAAGAGGAGGAGGAAAAAAAAGAAAAGAAAGTTTTAGAAGTGCTGTCTTCAAATAAGTGATTTCAGAATTGAAGTTAGATAATACCTTAAATAATTTGTTCCTATATTGGCAATGCTATTTTCAATGGTAGAAATATCCGTTGTCTTCTGGTAAACCTCTATAGCATACATTGGAGATCTATTCTTAATTCTCTCACACACAGGAGATGCAACCTGAAACTTTCTGCTTATGGATTCTTGTGCTGCTTTGAACTGCATTGGAAGAAAATTTTCAAAATTATTTGCCCAGCTTAACAGTTCCCTCTCCTTGCTTTAGTAGTCTTATTATTTAGTCTTATTATTCCAAGTGTTCTTGCCACATCTCCTGATAATGTGGCTTTTGAAGTTTTCCTAGTTCAATAGTGTCATGTAGGACTAATAATAGAGACTATAAACCCTATGAGTTTCAAAGTTATGGTTCTTTCTATAGTGAGTCTATTATTTTCCTTATACAAGAGGAACATTCCAATAATTTTTTTCTTTTAATCCTAGGGCAATACCTAGTGTAGGAATTTTTATTTGAATTATCATAAAAACCCTGAAATTTTCATAAAAGTCAAAACAAATCCAAAACTTCAGGCTGGCTTAATCCCAAATAAATTTTACATTAATATGTGCCATTTCGTTGAAAACCAACTGGGTTTTTCTTTTCAGACAAGCAAATGTCTTCAATAACTTAGGCACTCAAAATACTGGCAGTACGATTCATTCGTTCACCAAGTTTTTACTGAATAACTACAATTTCCAACATTTCTCCCAGGGTGATGATATAAAAGAAGACAGTTCTCACAGAGCTGTGGTCTTATTGGAGGGACAGATGATTGAGCTTTTTGTTTTTAACAGACTAGGATCCTGCCTACTCTAGTTTCAAGGGACAGGACAGGTTATAGGTTTTCAATGTAATAACGATGGTTATATAATAATTCAATATTTACTAAAGACATATACTATATTATATTTGACATTCCTATATATGTAAATACTAGATTTATCTGTGTAATAGACCCCTTTTACCTGCAGGAAACATGTATTATTCAAGAAACCAAGGACAATGGCACACACTTTTAATCCCAGTGTCTCAGGAGGCTGAAGCAGGAGGATTGCAAGTTCAAAGTCAGCCTCAGCAATTTAGCAAGGCCCTAAGCAACTTAGCAAGACCCTATCACAAAATAAAAAATAAAAAGGGCTGAGGATGTGACTCAGTGGTTAAGCACTCCTGGGTTCAATCCCTGGTACAACAACATCAACAAAAGCACCTAGTAAATACATAGTGTATGTAGGATTTAGTACTATCTGCAGTTTTAGGCATTCACTGGGATTTTTTTTTGGGGGGGCGGGGTACCAGGGATTGAACTCAAGGGCCCTCAACTACTTAGCCACATCCCCAACCCTATTTATACTTTGAGACAGGGTCTTGCTAAATTGCTTAGGGACTTGCTAAATTGCTGTACCTTACAGAAATAGAGCAAGCAATTATGAAATTCATCTGGAAGAATAAGAAACCCAGAATAGCTAAAGCAATCCTTAGCAGGAAGAGTGAAACAGGGGGTATTGCAATACCAGATCTTCAACTCTACTACAAAGCAATAGTAACAAAAATGGCATGGTATTGGTACCAAAATAGAAAGGTAGATCAATGGTACAGAATAGAGGACACGGACACAAACCCAAATAAATACAATTTTCTCATACTAGACAAAGGTGCCAAAAATATGCAATGGAGAAAAGATAGCCTCTTCAACAAATGGTGCTGGGAGAATTGGAAATCCATATGCAACAGAATGAAACTAAACCTATATCTCTCACCATGCACGAAACTAAACTCAAAATGGATTAAGGACCTCGGAATCAGACCAGAGACCCTGCAGATTATAGAAGAAAAAGTAGGTCCAGATCTTCAACATGTCAGCCTAGGACCAGACTTCCTTAACAGGACTCCCATAGCACAAGAAATAAAAGCAAGAATCAATAACTGGGATAGATTCAAACTAAAAAGCTTTCTCTCAGCAAAGGAAACTATCAGCAATGTGAAGAAAGAGCCTACAGAGTGGGAGAATATCTTTGCCAATCATACTTCAGATAGAGCACTAATCTCCAGAATCTATAAAGAACTCAAAAAACTCTACTCCAAGAATTCAAATAATCCAGTCGACAAATGGGCTAAGGAAATGAATAAACACTTCACAGAAGAAGATCTACAAGCAATCAACAAACATATGGAAAAATGTTGAACATCTCTAGTAATAAGAGAAATGCAAATCAAAACCACCCTAAGATTCCATCTCACCCCATTTAGAATGGCAATTATCAAGAATACGAGCAACAACAGGTGTTGGCAAGAATGTGGGGAGAAAGGTACACTCATACATTGCTGGTGGGGCTGCAAATTAGTGCAGCCACTCTGGAAAGCAGTGTGGAGATTCCTTAGAAAACTTGGAATGGACCCTCCATTTGACCCAGCTATCCCACTCCTCGGCCTATACCCAAAGGACTTAAAATCAGCATACTACAGAGATACAGCCACATCAATGTTCATAGCTGCTCAATTCACAATAGCCAGACTGTGGAACCAACCTAGATGCCCTTCAATTGATGAGTGGATAAAGAAACTGTGGTATATATATATACAATGGATTATTACTCAGCCATAAAGAATGATAAAATTATGGCATTTGCAGGCAAATGGATGAAATTGGAGAATATCATGCTAAGTGAGATAAGCCAATCTCAAAAAGCCAAAGGACGAATGATATCGCTAATAAGTGGAGGATGACACATAATGGGGGGGAGGGAAGGGTTAGTGTTAGGGTTAGAGCTAGGATTAGGGAGGGGGGCAAGTATGGAGGAAGGAAGTACTGTATAGAGGGAAAAGAGGGGTGGGAGGGGTGGGGGGAAGGGAAAAATAACAGAATGAATCAAACAACATTGTTCTATGTAAATGTATGATTACACAAATGGTATGCCTTTACGCCATGTACAAACAGAGAAACAACATGTATCCCATTTGTTTACAATAAAAAAAAAAGGGATGATTCACATCTTTGGCTTTTTAGGTGGGGAGGTTGAGGAATACAAAATCAAATGGCATGAGATTGCATCAGGCTACTTAAAATGGTGCATAATTTAAAAGTTGTGAATTATTTATTCCTGGAATTTTCCATTTAGTAATTTCAGACCACGACTGACTATAGGTAACTGAAATGGCAGAAAGTGAAACCAAGAAATAAAGAGAAACCACTGTGCTGATATATATGTGCACATGTAGTGCTTTTCAATATGTTTTTCAGTGTCTACATAGGACTTGGTGCAGGATAAACCCTCAATAAATCTTTCCCTTTTTTCAATACATATTTTCTGAGTTAATAACTGAAAGAATTGTGGTTTAATTTGAAGGCTACAAGAGCCCCCAGCACATGAAGTGTCTTTTTGACCCCAATCTTTGGAGACCTCCCAATATATTACCTATAAGGCTTAATATTTAGTCTGAGGTTCTTACTGCTTAACTTCTTCCTTTTAATTTAATTTAAGAAATATCTTTTGAACAATACTGTGTGCTAGATGATAGTAAGTATTGAGATAGAAAAATCGTTTCAGTAAAGTCTCATCCCTTGACAAGTCATTTTTGGAATCTCAAATATAATGTGGAATATAAAAGTATGTGAAGCTAAGAATACAGATTGTATTTTGCTCATTTTTTTTTTTTTAATCTCCAAGACCATGGCACGTGGCAGGCATTTGATAGAAGACTGTTGAATCAGTAGGCAAGTAAATACATGCTTTAAAACTGATAGTGAGATTAGCACAGGAGAAGCAATTCTTAGTTGCTTTGTGTGTGAGGGACAGAGGGTTTAGCACAGAAAGCTGCAGATTGGAAGTGGCAATTGAACTTGGGTTTGAAGGTGAGAAGAAGAAACTCTGAAGGTAACAAGAGAAGAGGTAGATGCCACCATCAGAGGAGGCAATGTGAACAAAGGCTCTTTTTGGGAAGTTGGGGGAATATGGACCCTTCTTAGGTGATGAGCAAGATTCCTCATTGTAACAATATCCTTTCATCTTGGAAGGCAAGAACCCCAGTCCTGTTCCAGCTTTCTCGAGAACGCAATTTCTCCCCTTTCTCCTTCCTCAACTTACTTGGTTCTCAGGTTTAGAGAAAAGTAGGAAAGCAAGATAACAAGAAAATGAGGAATGTCAGAGACAGGACAGATGAGGAAACTGATGTTCCTAACTGTGCTTCGGCTTGTCAATGATCACCCAGTTGGCATGGTTCTCTAGCTCTTCATCCTGATGCATACCCGTGAAAAAGTATGACTGCGAGCTGGTGCCGACCAGAATTTCAAAATAGTACAACCCAGCAATCACAGACCTACTCCAGAAGGACTGCATTGAATCAAGTTGTTAGGGTATCAAAAAAATCCATTTCCCTCCCTAAACTATTTGTAGGCCAATACCACACAAAGTAATACAAAGGATATATTCAAGTTCCTGAATGACGAGAGGCCAAAAAAGTTTCCAAACAAACAAATCCCAGAGCTATCTGGACTCATTTCCAAACGAACCAAATTATTTTTGAATGGTTATTTACATCCTGTCCACTGCCATTTCATAGCAAGCATGAAGTGAACATTTTTAAGAGAAAGAAACATTTCACTAGTAATATAACTATGAAGAAAAGATATTCAACCTTCTAATAAAATAGTAATGCTGCAAGCTCAGCGGCTCATAAAACATTTATAACCTTCAGCCTGTAAAGTGTGAACAAGAGATTTAAATGTTGCTGCTTGATGGGATAGGGGGATGCTCAGCATAAACATCATCCAAAAGCACACGCTCTGCGGTGGGGTTGAGAAACAGAGGCCCTCTTGTGGCTGCAGTTACCCATTTTGTAATTAATCAAGGTATATGGTCCCTTTCTTACATTTTTCTTTGGTAGCTAAGAATTGAAAGATGAAATGGGGCGTGAAGGAGAGAGGGAATGGAGGTGGGAAGATTGTCCCTGGCAACCCAAGGAGAACTGAAGGGACAATGTACTTTCCTACCAGAAAGAGTGGTACAGTCGGGGGCACAGCCAAGCTTTGGCTCAAGTGTCTTGCTGCAGTCTAAAACTCCCTACTCCTTTCTAAGGACAAAAGTCATTAATGAACTGGAAGGGATGCTGAGAATACAGAGTGGATAAAAGCATGAGAGAGGAAAAAGAAGGGGATAGAGTCAAGTTCACCATAGAGAGACATGAGTTTCCGAATTGAGAAACAAAGACACGGTAGATTTTCAGTATTGCTGAGAACTTTCCATAATTGAAAAACAAATCCTCAGATTGCAAACATACATGAACAAAATAGGTTTTCTAATAGGAATTGTTGTTGGGTTCAACCATATCCAACTGTGTGCCCCAAAGATCAACAGAAGGATACAGTTTGGCTCTCTCTCTCTCTCTCTCTCTCTCTCTCTTTTTCCCTCCCTTTCTCTCTTACTCACTCAAACATGCGCACACACGCTACACATACAATCACTTCTGGATAGCTTGAGGAAACCCCTCCCCGCTACCTGGTAGCAGTAGGTCTGCGATCAGTAGAGAAGGTCCTTCCTTGTCCTGTTCTTGCAGTGAATCGCAGATGCTCTCCTTCAGGGCCAATGTGGCCACCAATGTGAATTTCAGCCACAGGAGCTGCAAATGTGGATGCTTCTAGGATTTTTGTATTTACAGTGTTTTTCTGCAGTGGAAGTTAGGAAGTGAGCTTATTCTTTCACATCTTTAAATATGGAAATGTTTTTGATGCTTTTGCAACTGACACTGCTGAAGCAGTTCATGGTGATGATTAGGCAGATGAATAAGTTACTTCTCCAAGGACAGCATTGGCTACTTGCCTGGGTGGCAGAAGGCTTGCAATCTCTCTTCTTTCAGCATCTCAACTCTCCTATTCCTTGGTTATTTCCCCTCTCTGCTAGGCCCACTGTTATCTACCTCATGTATTTGGCAAACTCCTTCCATAAAAAAGAAAGGATCATTTAAGACACCACTTAAATCCAGATCATTTTATACATGACAATGGTGAGGAGTCTCTGGAAGACATTTCAGAACCAAGGTTAAAAATAAAACAAGAACCCAACCCTGAACTCTAGTCTCCAGTGATTTACAAGGTATCCCAAAAAGCAATTGCCCACCATCATGTGGCCTGGTTACAGAGGACTTACAGCAGCCACAGTCCCCAGGGGGAGAGTAAGGAAGGGTGGAGGGAAGGAGACCAGAGGCAGGAACATGAGGACAGCAGTGGATGGAGAAATCCTGAAGAAAAGAATGCTAACATATGGTGGATGAAAGCAGGGCAAACAAATAATAATGTTCTAGACCCCAAGGTTATTCTTACAATGTGTCTATAAGCATGCAAAAAGTGAAAATGACAAATGCAGAGTTAAAAATGCAAAAAAATAAAATAAATAAGAGGTGAAGTGTATACAAGAATGAACCATCTGGTACTGAGAAGGTCCTAGAAAGTGGTAGAATTAAAATTAAGTATATAAGTAGTATGCAAATCAGAGAATAATAAAAAGGAAGTGTTCAAGTTCCTGAATGACAGAAGATCAGAGGCTGGGTAGAGGACAAGAAGTGTGAATAAAGACATGTAGTTCTTACTGACAAGGGTCAGGAAAGCTTAAGGATGTTAATGTTCAGAGAAGCAATGGAGAAGAACTGAAAAGCCATTTCTAATTCAGGACCAGGTTCCTGTTTTCTTAGGATTAATGTCTACTCTTTTATTACATGCATGTTTTAAATGGTGAGATATTTATTGGTCTCTTCCTATGTGGTAAGAGTTATGTCGAACATTTGAGGTCTGCCTAAAACAAAACAACACAAATCAAAAAACAAAGTCCTGCCTTCAAGAAACTCAAAATCTTATTGGAGAGATCCAACCCCAAACTACGATAGCCTAACATTGACTTAGTCGTGTAGATGACAGAGCATGTGAAGGCTGAGAGAAGAGAGTGACCATGGTGGCAGGTCCAGAGCAGGTGTGGTAAAGGAGGAGCGACTACATGGGAATACAAAGGAGAGAAGAAGAGGAAAGAGGTTGGGAGAGGAGGAAGGTAGAGCTGAGAAAAGATAGCACGTGAAAGCTGGCATGGTGGCTAGCATTGCATAGGAGACTGGCAATGTTTGCTGGTAAAAGAACTGAAGATGGATGTTGCTCCTGGGATGGTGAGAGAACATGAGAAAAACAAACAAACAAACAAAAAAATTGGGGAAGCAAGTTATGGAGGGTCTCAAAATAGGCAGAGAGGAGAACTTAGATTTGATGGAGTAGGAAATAGAATTCCACCAATTTTTTTTTTTTTAGTTAGTCTGCAATAAAATTAACTATTTGTGTGTGTGTGTGTGTGTGTGTGTGTGTGTGTGTGTGTGTGATTTTTAACACTTATGTGTTCTGTGTATCTGCTCCCATAATCAGGATATGGAACAATTCCATCTCTTCAAAAATCTTCCCCGTAGTCATAGCTTTCTTCCATACCTAGCCTGTGGCAACTATGGATGTCTTTTTCCTTACTGTATTGTGTCTTTTTGAGAAAGTCATATGAATGGAAACATACTGTGCATAACCCTTTGAGACTGGTTTCTTTCACTCAGCTTAATGCCTTTGAGATTATCCAAGTTGTTACCAATAACTTCTTATTTGATAAGTAGTATTCCATTGAACTCACATGTCAAAGGAGGACGTTTGAGTTGTTTTCAGATTTTGGTGATGATGGACAGATCTGCTATAAACATTTGTGTACAAATGAGAATATTGTTCTCTAGGATCAATATTCAGGAGTAAGATTTCTAGATCATACGGTAAGTGTATATTTACTTGGTAAGAAACTGTCAATCTTATTTCTAGAGTGGGGGCACCACTTTGCATTCCCACCCAAAATACCTGAGAATTCCCCTTGTTCTTCATTCTTATATCTGTGGCTTCAATTTTCATTTACCACTGTCTAATGAAATTGGATGTTTTTTCATGTGCTTATTTGCTCCCATCCATCTTGTGTGGTGAAGAGTCTTCAAGTTTTTTGCTTATTTGTTGTTTCCTTATTGGTGAGGTTTGTGGATTCTTTATGTATTCTGAATGCAATTCTTTTGTTAGATGTGGTTTGCAAATATTTCCTCCCAGTTTGTTGCTTCTTCTTTTTTTTTTTTTTTTTTTTTTTTTTCATGAAGCAAGTTTTTAATTTTGGTAAAGTTCAGGCTATCAGTATTTTATTGGAGGAATCCTATGTTTGTATATTGTCTACAAACACTTTGCCAAAATCCAGGACATGAATATTTTTACTTTTGTTTTCTTTTGAAAGTTATACTTTTCTATTTAGAGCTATGAACCATTCTGAATTAGTTTTTATATAAGGGGTGAGGATTAGGTCATAGTTAATTGTTTTTTGCCTATAAATGTCAAAATGTTCTAATGCCATTGGATTTCCTTTGCATGTTTGTCAAAAAAAAAAAAATTTGGTCATATTTATGTAGCAGGTTTAGTTCTAAATTCATTATTCTATTCCATTAAACTGTATATCTATTCTTTTCCAGTACCCAGTGCATTCATTACTGTGACTTTATAGTAGATGGGAGTAAACCCCAAGGGGCTATTACCCAACAGGCTTAAGAGAACATCAGGTCCTTTCCACTGTCCTGTTAGTAAGTCTTTCCATTTTACAAGAGGTTTTGTTTTGGAAGTATTTTCCCAATGTCTCAAGGAGTTTTGCCTTGAGAATCAGCATTTAAATGATCAATCACAGATAAGGCATATTGTAATATCTGATGAGGGGAGCTGTAAGCTGCTCTACAACATATAGTAAGTTTTACAGTTGGATAATGTGATTCCTCTATCTTTATTTTCCTGCTTTGAAAAGCTTTCCGGGTTCTTTGCCTTTCCATACAAATTTTGATATTATCTATACCTTCAGAAAATCCTGTTGGCAATTTGATTAGAATTTCTTTAAATATGTAGACTAATTTGGGGAGGTTTGATATCTTTACTAAGATTTTAACAAAAAGGAGCAAAGTGATAACTCTTCTGGAAACTTCATTTACATAGGAAAGAAAGATGAGGGCCATTTTACATTTTTTTACACTGTTCTTACCTTAAAGAGCTCCTGAGCAGTAAACCCACCCACTTTGATCTCTCGTCTGTTAGGAAGAAGAGACATGGGTCATCCCCTCGTTAGATCCACACTGATGTGACACCTCAGAATGTGGCACATGGCCTGCCACCAGCCTCTGTGTGCAGCAACCCAGACCATGCTGGACAGGGATCCAAGAATTCAGCAAAGTCCATTTCTCTGAGGATTGCTAGAAATTTGCCCCCAAAATGAAGAATGAAGCAAGTAAATTTTGTGTGTACTATCATTGAACCACCTCTTCCAGATTGGACAAATCTTGAAGTTTTCCTTGAATGCTTATTTGTCTTAGTATCCTTTTGCCCTAGGAATTTTCAAATCCCTGTGTACTCCTCTGGTTGGTGTCATTTGTCTTTTTGTTTTTTACTTAACCCTCCTTTAAGTGATGCCACACCATTTTCAAAACTAAACCTTGTAGAAAACCCTGTGTAGGGAAGAAAAGGCAGTGAACTGATCTGCCATGAGTTGAATGATTTGCTCTCGGCCTGTTTCATCTCCCCACCACTTTTGTGGGTTCCTGGAGGACCTTCACTAGCTTTGAGCTGGAATACCCAATCACCAGAATAACCCAATCACCAGAATACCTAGAGTTCAATGTGAAATGCTCAGAAGTCCAGAATAGCAAGCCCAGTTCTTGACTCCCACTAGTATCTCCATATGGACTCTGTGCCATTCCTTCAAAGCTGCCCCTGTGACTAATACAGAGTGAGACCAAATGAATCAATCAGACATACTAGTCCGTAGTAACATATTACTATAATATGCCAATGTGTTATTTCTTTGATCTTTATAATATTTAATCTGACTGAAATGGCCACTCATCTAGGTCCTATGGTTCCAGCTGGAAGCCAGTGAAGAAGATATTCAGTGGGGACTTTGGGGTTAATTGCACTTATACCATTTTGTACATGCCTGTACTCTGCCCAGGGAGTTGCCAAGCTTTTCTTAAGGACTGATTCCTTCCTCTTGACATAAGTCTAAAAATACAAATGTTGCATTAATGACTTTTCCTGCAAAATACTTATAAGACTTATAGATGGAAGACAAGACTGAAGAAATACAAGATTTTTCAAAGTACCAACCTGCATAAAAAAAAGAGAAACATTTAGCAAATGGAGGGAGAAAAAGGAGAGGGAATGGAACTGACTTGCATAGCTACAAATTTAAAGTATAAAAAATATGAAAGGGAACCTTTGAAGTGTGCTACTCACTGTTAGTGAAAAGGCAGACTGTTGACTAAGTCTCAGCTCCTCTGCCTGTTTGCTGTCACATGACTATTTTAAGTTCCTTATCTGTAGAATGGGAACATGGATATCTCATTCAGAGAGTAGATTCAAGGATTAAATATAATTTTGTACATAGAACACCTTATATGTGCTGAATCCACACAGGATTATTATCATATTATATGATAATTCTTAGCATGATTGTGGTAAGTCACCCTTTGTGCCTGTTAGTCACGGGGTCACAAGTTTCAGGGATTAATATGAAATGCAATGGGTTCATTCAACAGTGCTCAGTGGAATGTTGGGGTCTTTTAGCAGTCCTGGCTCCAAATAGTGGCTTGTATGTAAGAACAGGTGAGTTTACAAATCCCCAGCAACCCCAGAGCTGGTGTCATCTCTTAATCTATCCTCCAAAGTGGGACCTTGTTGATCATGAGAGAGACTGAGATCGTACACTGGAAGGACAAGTAGAAGCCAAATTGTCCTGGGAAAACCAGGACACATAATCACCTTACCTGAAGTTAATTTTCTTGAGTTTGGTTCACTAAAATAGCCAATAAGAGAAGAAAAGGAGAACAGCATTTTGGAGACATGGCAGGTAATGGCATCACAGATTTGTAAATTTACTTCATCCTTGCAACAACTCTGAGAGAGGGCTATTATTACTCTAATTTTACATATGAAGAAATGAAGTCACTTATCAACGGACTACAAACAGCAGAACATGGATTTAAACTCTGGTCTTCACGATGTCAAATCTCTGCATTTGTTCTTTACCATATCAATGATTTCCCAGAAAAGTTTCAGCAGAAGCTTACTTCTTGTCAAGTAAAATATTTAAAACAAGGAAAAGCACAAATTCCTGATTAAGGTTGGAATAGGAGGCTTAAGGCAGAGCCCATGGGGCCTCACCTCTGCTCTCTGCAAAAGCCCCCCGGACATACACCAGAACCCCAGAACCCTTGGGATCATAGTTACAAATCACCTACAGTTTCCAACCAAGACTTCAAAAAACCCAGAGGTGAGGGAAGACAGTGGGGTGGGATCTTGTCTTGCTTCCAATGCATGAGAACAAATATATCAGGGATCTGTGTCCAGGGTTTAGCAAGGTCTTCAGTGGGTATTTGACACAAGGTCATAGATGAATGAGCAGGAATACAATTCCTCCATAGTTCAAGAGAGCATGATCTGAAGAGGGACTGAACTGGTCAACTTCTGTGTATCCGAGATAAAACTGCAAAAAGTTTAAAAAGCAGAAGTATGATCTACAGAGAAGAGAATGTGCTATCTTCTTAGATCACATAATGTATAAAGCAGAATGGCATGCTCTACCTACCGATCAGAAAATCAGTACCAGAAGCTTCATCTAGGACTGGCCCAGGAACAACACTTCTACAGAAATCAGAGACATCACAATAAAGTGCTATTATCAGCACAAAAGACATCTCAATGCACTTTAAGGCAGCTACTGAAAGAAAAAGAGAGAAAGATAGGTGAGGAGAGGAGAGGAGAGGAGAGGAATGAAACTGTCACTCTACTGGAATACCCTATTGGCATTATTTTTGAAAACTAAAATGTAATTTGAAAAGTCATCAATTTGACAAGTGCCAAACTATTCAACCTTCAAATTTTTAATAATATGCAATAAAATTATGAGCATATGCTGTGAAAACATTTTGGACTGAAATGCCAGCTGCAAAGTCTACCTCTACACCTTTAAAACAATCTGCTTTTAGAGGTTTCCCTTAACATTCTGTTGACAAGAGGCTAACACCTCACGTGGGGCAGCCATCAACTGCATGCTCACCCAGTTACCCTACTAAATTCCAAGATACAAGGGTTCAAGCTTCCAACTCCCTGTTCAGAAACACTTAACAGTAATTGCTAAGACCTTGCTAATCTAACACGATAGAGACGGCACCATCTAATTTCATAAAATCAAAACAAGATTTAGGCTTCCTGTGAGATCTGGAGGAAGACAATGGGAGTCTGGCCCTCACCTTTGCAACAGGGATAAAACTTGCAGTATTCATGACTGGCAGCTTGTAAAGGCAGAAAGGATTATAGTTTGTAGGAAAGAGTAAGTGTTCAACCCATAACCTTGTTTGGTCTTACCATGTTAACAGGGCCACATGAAGGTGTTTTTGTTTGTTTTGCTACGGTTTAAAATGACCAAGTTGAAAGGACAGTAAATCTACCCCAATTTTATCATGGCAAAGTATAGCCACAAAAACAGCCTTCCCAGTGGTCAGAGGATGGAGAAGACATAAAACAAGAGTTTGCCTTCACTGTTTCAGAGGCGAAGACTACCTGTAATCATTTCCTCGGCGGGGCTGCATAAAACTTGTATTCCATTTAATCTTATACCAAACAATTTCTATATTTCATGTCATGGATTAGAATGAGAATGGAGATAGTTCATCAACACTGATCTGTGGTATAAAAAAGAGTCGCGAAGCCGAGGGTATGCGAGTGCATAAAAATGTTTTGTGTTCTGACCAGTACATTGCTTTAAAAAAATTTTACAGTCAGGCCCAATTGTTCATTCTCACCATGCAGAAGATACTCACATATTCATTTTTAAAAGGGCAAATCAACCATAATTCAGTTTATAAACTGTGAAGCTGGTTGCGAATGTCTGGATGAATATTCATTAGAATCTCTTAATCTGCCATCGACTGTGATTCATTAGGCATATGTAAATATCACTCACTTTAATTGCCCCTAAACTGACTTAACATAATATTGTCATTAGCAAATTATTAGTTATTTGTGTAACTAATGGTACATTATGGTGTGCACGTTAAATCTCCAAATATATGATTATAATTATGATGATGTTTTATGCTGGGGGCTTTCTAAACTATTGATGAAATATAATGGAGTCAAATCAAATCTGGTATGTTAATGGGACAGTGGCGGAACTTTTTCTGCACCTTTCATCTCCCCGTTCCTTCCTCTGCCTGACACTGAACTTGCTATCAGTTCTTTCTATTCCCCTCTGCCCCCAAAGTCCCAGCAACTTCTTCATCTCTGTTCTTCCACATTCTACCTCATGGGCGCAATGCTATTTTGCTTTTGGTAAAAGTGATTTCATTTTCAAATGTATTCACTCACAGCAAGTGGAGCAGGAAATCTAAAAAGGGCGAAGAAAGTATAAAAGACCTATTTGAATATCTATGGAAGGGGATAAGATGGGTGCGCAGAATTTAACCAACTCATAAGAGTTCTATTCTGTATGGTTGTATTTGGCAGACCGGCATTTGTTCAGTATAAATTTGTGAAATAGTGCGCTGTGTTGCAGTTATTCTCCCCAGAATTATCATCGTCTATGAAGAGTGTGATACTGCCTTGGAACCCTCTTGAATTTCTCTTTCTGAAAATTTTGTTTACCTGTCCCTCCATCTCCCCCAGACAACAAAGTCATGTAGAAAACGACTTGCTCTAATCTCCATCTCTGCAGAAATACCAGGAGGTTTGCTTTTCAAAAGGAAACACTTCCTTTTATCACTTACAATGATTATGAATGCACTAAGCAAGCTCCTAGGAATAAAGTCGACCCAGCACATTGGCAGGAAAGGCTACAATTAGTATTCCTTTAGTCTCCGTTAATTGCCTAACTGGTGACAAGAATATGTTAATACAAAATGAGCTAACAGAGGAGGAAAGTCTTTTATCATGCTGCCCTCCTAAATATTAGTACATTAACAGGCTATTGATGCTTATAAACAGAGATCCAGATAAATGCATGTTCCGGTCTTTGATAATGTTCTAGATTAATTGCCATTTCATCTTAATTTAATAAGAAGTCCTTTTGGTTAAAAAAAAAAGCTTATCCATGAAAAGAAATTATTGAGTTAGTAACAGCATAATGAATATGGATTGCAGTACAAATCTCCTGAAGAGATACCAACATTCCAGAAACATGGTCAAGCGTCATTATATTTAAAGCAAGGCAAACATTTTTAGTCTAACATGCTTCAGGTTTAACACTAACAACACAAAGTAAAACAACACCAGATATTTTGATTGATAAGGAATAATTGACTCTTTCCCACTAAGAAACTTAGAGGTGAGTTTCAGAGATCTTTTCTAGCCAACAGCATCTCTCTTGTTTCACAAAGTGGTTGGTTGAAGCACCATTTCTATTTTTGAGCATGCTTTAGATAAAATACCTATTATCTTCTGGCTTATAATCTGACCTGCCTGATCTACAGACTGTAAGATCCACAAGTTTCCATGACTGGTACAGAGGTCAACAAATGGGGAAAATTGGGTCTGCCAACAGTTTTTTGTTGTTGTTAAGTTTTTTGTAAAGTTCATTTGCAACACAGCCATGCCAGTTCATTTGTTACTCTCTTTGACTGTGTTTGCTCTATAATGGGATGGTTGAGTGGTTATAATAGATCACACTGACCCACAAAGTCTAAACTATTTATTATCTGACCCTTTACAAAAATGTTTGATAATTCATTATCTAATAAAGAGAATTATGCAAAAAAAGTGAATAAATGAACAAAATTAATATTGTCCCCCAAATAATCATTTAACATATGACCAAAATTAATTCCTTAAATGCCTGGATATTCAATAATTTATCATGTAGTTATGTACAGTTTGGTCACTTTTAACAGACATCACAAGGATGTCAAAAATATCTAATTTAGTTCAGTCTTGATAATTTTGTTCTATCACTGGACTGAAGTGTTTGGTTGTGTTTGTATAGCAATATGAACTCCTGACACCAAGTCCATTGTCCTATTTATGAGGCAAACTGACTCAGAAAGATGCTTACAATTTTGTTTGGACCTTTAGACCCACTTTGGACTCTAATTCAGATCTTTTTTTTTTTTTTTTTCATAACATACATATATAGGAAGAAGGAAGTAGCATATCTGTCCAAAATTAATATTGCAATTACCAGTCCTAGCTCATAGTTAGAGATCCACTACTTTGGTACCAGGCCCATACAAAACACTTTACCTGCATTACCTCATTTTATCTTTACAACAATTTTATGAAATACAGGCTATTATTTTTCTGTATTAAAAATAATAAGATTGAGATTTAGAGAAAATATGCACACTGCCTAAAGTCACACAGTTAGTAAGTGGAAGCCCAGAACTCAGTCTTCAGCTTTTGTAAGTTTATGACCCTGTTTCTTCTAAAACACCATGCTGCCTCAATGCTGTATGTTAAGTTATATACCTGTGTTGTTGCAGCGAGATATTGTGTTAGTCAGCTTTCTGTTAATAAAACAAAATATCTGAGGTAATTGACATAAAAAGAGAAGGTTTGTTTTGGCACAATTTTGAAGGTTTTAGTCCATGATCAATTGGCTCCATTGCTTTGGGCCTGTGGCAAGGTAGTAGTACATCATGGGAGGACCACAGGGTGGAACAAAGTCTCTTGTATTTCAAGCCAGGGAGCAAACAGAGGAGAAAGGGCCTGGGTCTCAGAGTCCCCCTCAGGTATATGCCCTCAATGGCCTAAGAACCTACCATCAGGTCCCATCTCTCAAGGGTCACAACTTCCAAAAGTGCTTCCATGGGGACCAAAACTTTTGCACATTGGCCTTTGGGGAGCAGTCACGATTCAAACTATAGCAGATGCTTACCACATCATAAAAATCCTGCTTTTGAAAAAATAGTCAATTATCTGGGGACAATCTAATTGAATAATGTTTTAGTCCACTTGGGCTACTATAACAAAATGCCAGGGACTAGGTGGCAAATTTATTACTTATGGTTCTAAACACTGAGAATTTCAAGCTCAAGGTGCCAATAGAGTCCATATCTGATGAGGATTCATTATTCATAGATGGTGATTTCTTGCTGCATCTTCACATGGTACAAGAGGCAAACAAGGTCCCATGGGCCTCTGTTGAGAGCATGTGAGGGCATTAATCTCATCTGTGTCCTTATAATCACCTCTTGAACTTTACACCTCTTAATACTATCACTTTGGAGGTTTGAATTTCAATATGTGAATTCCATGGAGATACAGTTAGACCATAGCAAATAATGTTTAGTAAAAAGAGCAGAATATGAAATTGGATACATCATTATCCTAATTCTATAAAATATATGTATATTAAGATCTTTGGTTGATGAGATGATGTTTTTCTTTGAAACAAAGTTTCCTTTGCAGACTTGTTTAGCACTTACTACAAAAGTAAGGAATTCTCCAAGCTCAGTTCTCAACTGTGATGCAGATCCACTGAATGCGATATATAAGTGCTCAATGCCCATTACTAAATGCCCTTTTGCTTAAAATAGTTACTTATTATAGTGAATTCTAAGATGTGAGTGCTAGATTGATGGATACAAACTTCGTATGGTAGTAATTTGGAGAAGAATTGTAATTTTTGTGTTTGTATTAGTCACTTTTCTATTACTGTAAGAAACTACCTGAGATAATCAATTTATGAAGAAGAGAGGTTTTTTGGTTCATAGTTTCGAAGTTTTTAGTCCATGACTGATTGGTCCCAGTGGGCCTCTGGCCACCCATCAAAGTAGAAGCAAGAGAGGAAGGAAGCCCATTCACCAAAGTCCTGATGCAAAAGGCAGCAAGAGAAATGGACTAGGGTTCCACCATCCCCTTGGAAGGAGCATGTGCCCAGAGTTCTAAGACCTCCCACTAGGCCTTCCTAAGGCTTTGACCATCTTCCAATTATGCCAACCTGGAAACTAAGCTTTAATACGTAGGTCTTTGGAGGACATTTAAAATCCAAACTATAGAAGTACCTCTACAAAATTCATTCCAACTTTTCTACTCTTTTCCTGTTGCTTCAATAGTCATTAAGTTTCCCTGTTGTCATCACAATCAATTGGTCAGCAGCATCTTTAAATCTTCAGGCCTGGGGTAAGTTGGATTATTTATAGCCAGTTTGTGTGTGTGTGAGATATGAGAAATGAGGGATACTGAGTTGCCTGCCTTGTCTTATACCAGTGATTTTTAAGTACACAGATTCCTGAGGACCTGCCATTACAGATTACTATGCAGTAGTTGTGCAATGGATTCCAGAGAATTACATTTTTTTAGTAGTTGTCAGAGTCTGGTATTTTATTCTACTTACAAGATACTAAGTTAGCCTGTTATGGTTTCATGAATCCTGGCAGAAGATAAGCGAGGCCAGGGTCAGAGACAAAGGACTATTATTATTACCCACACACAGCAAGCAGCATAAGCATCATGTTCAGTGTTGATTCCCCTTGCCCTCAACTCCTGTAAGGGTCATATGAAAAGGTAAGTGCAGCATGTGCAGTAGGCTTGCATCAGAGAAATATGAGGGAATCAGAGGAATATTGGACTTGGGGAATTTGCAATAGGTGAGTCTGTGAGCGAAACTGACTCACAGGGAAACATCACCTTATCAAGGCTGCTTTCTATTAAAAAAAAAAAAAAAAAAAACTTGAGAAATAATCTCGATTAAGGTCAGGGTCTTATATTATAGGTTTACCCCACCATAACATGCAGGGATGCCCAGGACTCAAGAAGGATTGCTTCTTCCAACAACAGCTTCAAGGGTGGCTATGATAAAAAGTCAGGTTGAGGAATTCTAAAGTGCTGCTGCTATACCTCAGTGGATCCAGGATCTGGACTTGAGGCCCAGTCAGTGACCACCTTCACAGTGTATTAAAAACAACTCCTCCTCCCATCCAACAATGTAAGCTGGCAAAACTGGACAAGTGGACATTAGGCCAGATCTCCAGAAATGACTCCCAGAATTATACAGACATGACCTTGCAAGGGAACTATTCCCTCAGAGACAGTGTCTGGGACCACTCGGTTCAAGAATAGACCACTGAAGTGTCAGCTCCAGGATGAGAAAACTGCAGGAAGGAGCCTCTGCTGTGTTGCTGTCCACATCCTGGAAACTACAGAATAAACCTGGAATGCTGCAGCAGTAGTTCCTATTTTCCAAAATTTCCTTGACACCCAAAAAGAGTCAAAAATAGTAGAAATATCTTTGGCCTCATTTTCAAACTTCACGTAAGTATTTTTAATTAATAGAATCAAATATAAACCCAGAATCTTATTTCCAAAGAAGGGAGTCTAAGAAATGTGATTTTGAGCTCTCCAGCTTCTATGGTATATGAAAACACCAGAAAAGGGAGAAGGATCAAACTAGTGTAAACCAATTCATAGAGTCTTTATGCTCCTGTTTCTGCTTCTTAAGGGTGGGGGTCCTTTCTTTTCATACTCTGCATGATCCTCAGAAAATGCTAAGCACACACTAAGTGTGATAAATCCCACCTAACTAAGAAAGTCCATTATATCATGGGAAATTCAGATGAACTCTTTAAAGCCCGTAATATCTCAAAGCTATTCGATTCAGCCCTTGATGTGATGCGGAACTTGTCAGGACAAACATGTTCCAAAGGGTTTTTGAGGAAACCATCCTCTGAGCCTTAGATGACTTATGCAAAGGTTCAGTCATAGTTACTGATCCTAATTTCTATTTAAATCTCTTTCTTTTGGAGAATAAGGCAGTACAACTTCTTTAACTTTCCATCATAGATAATATTGATTTTGCTTTTTTTTCCCCTAGAGATCCAATTTCTTCTTATGTTTAAAACTCATAAAACAGGAAGCAAAAACTGAATATCACATTTTAATAGTATCTACCTAGTTTCAGTACAATAAAAACTATTTTCCAGTGAATCAAAGGAACTGAGGATGATGGGCTTCCCAATAGCCTCTCCCCTAACTGTTTGGGGGATCCTCATAATAATATGTCCTACATAGGTAGGGATGCAGTGTCCTGCCCCTCATTACTGAAGTGGGAGAAAAGAAGGAGGCCCTCCCTTGCCATGCACCTGGACAATCAACAAATGAACCAGGGACTTAAATTCAGCCACCCAGGACTCTGAATCCAGAGGCCATCTCCAAAGGTGGCAGGAGTGGTTGGGATCCCCTCAGAGAAAGTGGGTTGAATTCAGAGGTGACATCTGCAGATACTGGTGTCTGACAAGACCTATCATGTCCACTAAGAGGCAGGGGATGTTTTCTGCTGTTTGTCTCAGAGCTGCCTTGTTTCTTTGCTCATTTTCCAAGTCCAGTATTTCATCTCCAGCCTCATGCATCTGGTAAGCTCCTGATACCCTGCTAGTTGATTTATTTCTTCCTTACTATGACATGGTCAGTTTCTGTTGCTTGCCACTGATAAACCTGACTAGGAGAGAACTTATACACTATGGCCATCTAACCACACTGACTATATGTGGTTGTGAGGGAGACTGGAAGGGGCTTTTGCTCACTCCCCACCTCAAGCTTCCCCGACTCTGACTCAGAACATGCATCAATTCAGCCAGACAGTTAGGGAAGCCTTACTTTTCCCACTTGGCCAATATGTAAACATGGCAAATATCTCAAGATAGGGAAAAATCAACACTAGGTGAATAGTGAGTATCATCTTGTAGAAGACCTACAAAACCCAAATCCAAGGTGGAAGTTTTTACTGTTTTACACTGATGATACCCGGGATGAACTTGGATGACCTCTGGTCATGCCGGGAGAGGACCACCCTAGTGGGACTCAGTGTCACATGAGCAGAAAAACTGGCTTCAGTGACCTTTTCCATCTCCTTTCTGGTGACTTCTACTCAGCTGTGAGCAACTAGTACCCTGTTTTTACATTGCAATGAGGAGTGAGTAGTTTTCTAATGCTATCTCCAGGCTATTCACAGACTGGGACAGACAGGACCTTATGTGAGTCCACCTTTGCTCCCCAGATTCCCTCCCAATTACTTCCTTGGGGACCTCGTCCCAGGTAGTTAATCTGAACAACTTGCACAGGTTTAGTTCTGGAGAAACTGCTAACAAACACCTCAGAAGTTCGGGCTGGAATTGCCTTTGGGGCACCTTGTGTGTGTCTCCACTGTGTTCTGCAGCACACCTGAACTCTCCCCTCCTAGGCTTTCCACAGCGTCAGCACAGGGAGTACCACAGTGGCTCTCACAAGGTAGATGCTGAAGAATTAATACGTCAAGTGCAGTCTGAAATGTCAATGGGTCATTCCTCTCAAAAACCGTTTTAATTTTGGCAGGAGGGAGTTTTGAAGACTATGTCTAATTCCAGAGTGGAGTGCGTGCTTCTGGAGCTAGTCATTATGTTTTGCTGACTGGGGAGATGTGCAAAGCACAGGTGTTTCCCTTCCTGCAGTCACTGTTGTCACTGCGTGTCAGGGATGATGGTGGCAACCAAGGGTTTTACACAGAGGGTGACACATTCAGTTCAAACCCTTACCAGACTCCTCTGCTAATATCACCACTACGGAATGCAATAAGCTGCCAACAAATCCCTAAATTCCAAAAAGAATGCAAGGGACAGAAAAATTCAAATGAACATATTTTCAACAACAGATAGAAGTAGCACACTTAAAGATTATGTCTCTTTAGAGGCAGCACACAGGATGCTCAGTGACATGTCTGATATGTCCTCTATGTAGCTTGAATCACTCACTCCTCCGCATGACCTGCTTGCTCCTGCTGCTGGGGGCCAGACATGGGATGTGCTTTCCACAGGGCCAGCAAAGTTCCTGTTAAGATCCTGTTGTCTTGGGACTGATTTCCCTAGGTCACAACTTAATCTCTTGGCACAGTCTATGCAGTTCTGCCTCTTGGGACCCTAACCTGGGTGTAATTTGGATGTACATGGCATAGAGGGTAGAGAGAAGATATGACTGAGATGTCCATGGAATGTACAGGGGATAGTAGATGTGGCTTAGGATGTACATGGGACAGACAGGAGAAAGCAGATACAGCTTAGAAAAGGACCTGTAGGGACAGGTGGAAGATGGATTAGGCATTAAGACTGGGTCAATCAGTACACGGGACATTTACAATCATCTGCAAGATGGTGAGGTGAGGGCTTCCTCTATGCAGCCACAATGTGACAGGCAGGAACAGACTTAAGAGGTGTTCCCTCCATGGCATATTAATGCAGGAGCAGGAAGAGCCATGAAAGACCCTGAGGTCTATGGCATAGGTCACAGAACTGTCAACAATGACATTCATTGAAATAGGATGCAAAAAGGGGTTTGTGCAGGAAGGGAGGAAAATTGATTTCAGCCCTTGGAATACCCAGGTGGAGCTGTCCAGCCAGCCTAGCTCCACATGGACTAGAAAAACAGGTCTGGACTAGAGATTTGGATTTGTCATGTTAAAGTCACTAGCTATGTGAGCTCATAAAGTTTGTTAACCTCTCTATGCATCAGTTTTTTTATCTATAAAATGGGGACTAAAAATAGTACCTGTGTTATACGATTTATAAATATTAACTAACAATATCCGTAAGCTTCACAGAACCACATCGACTTTAGGTAAGGGTATTATTATTATTATTATTATTATTATTATTGCTTTTGGCAAGATAGTCTTATTACATATATTCTTTACCTGTCACCTTTTTGCTTCCTCTTGCCACCATCCTGGGTGAAAATCTTAGTTCTCACAGTTCATGAGGCATTTCACAGTGGGCTTTGTCTTTATGCATTTTGTCTTTTAAAACATATACATAACCTGAAATGAGTTGTGCTTCCTGATAACTGGAAAATTCCCTAGGAAAGCCTGAAATGCAATCTTGATTACTCTTGCTCCTCACTGAGCCCACACTAACACTCCAGCCAGGGTTTAATGAGGAATACATATGCTACTTACTGGGACCTCTGTTGCTTTGACAACAGCCCCCACACCCCCCCTCCCCATTATTGAATTAATATATAGGCATCTTACAAATCTGGGGTGAAAAAAAAGAGCAAAGAAAAAGGTACAAATCACACATGACTAAGACATAACCACGCGTGGCTATTTACTTCTCGCCTACATCGGGCCATTTCTTCCTTTGCGAAGACAGTGAACAGAGCATCCCCCACCCTGGCCCATGCTGTCTGCCTTTTGACCCTGCTCCTGCAGTTCCATGCAGGTGACTTCAGACATTCGGTTCCCAGAATGACCACCAGATTTCAGCAAGTTATCAGGCTGGGAGTGAATGCAGCCTGCGCTAGTGCCCTGGATGAACTCCAGCTGAAGCCCCGATGGTCTGAGGGTCTCTGTTGCAGCTTCAATTGGATTAGTTACCCATTAGTTCTTCTTCTGACCCTGGGTGAAGGGGTGCAGGCACGGGTAAATTAGGAGGGGCTGCTTTTAAATGAAGGGAGTCTTGCTGAGCGGGCTCTGTAAATCATCCCAACCAGAAGGACCGGCTCAGCCAGGATCAAAGGCTTGGAAGAGGGCAGCACATCCTCGGGCCTCCCTGCTGCCTCCACCCACAGCACTTCCCTGGCAGAGGACCTGCTGAGGTGGGACATCACCACCGGGAGACATTCCTCTATTGCATCTAGCCCCTGGATGTGCTTACTGAGCACCTTGGCTGTACCCCTAACTAAGTTTTTAAAACATTTTCATCCATCTTAGGTGGAAGAAATCAGGTGCACGCACACCCAAGTTTGCCACCACAAACTAACTAGATGCTATTTTGATATTCTGTTCAAAGACAATATCAAGGATTCAAAAAATCAGTTTATTTACATCCATGCATATGAATGTGAAGATGTAAAGTTTATAAGCCCAGAGACCAAGGTGGCAGAAGATGCTATTTAAACATTCTGATCATGTAGGAAGGGTAGATCATGCCCTGAGTCTTGAACCAGAGGAAATCAAAGTCCACAGAGTCCAACAGTATCCAGACCTCTAATTGCTGCTGGTTTGAATTTAGTAGCAAATTGTACATAATACCAATAAGTGACCTTTCTTCAGGGGTACACTGGCATGATTGTTGGGACCTTGTAACAAATACCTAGTGCCATTTAATGATGGAATGACATATCTCTGATATGCAAATTTTTACAGCACAGCAATTAAGCAGTTTAGAATTTTACGACAGTGTTTGGGCTTTCTACAACAACAAAAAAGGGGGCCAATAAAGGGCTGTGATGGATGGGCTAATCCCCACTGGAAATATACCATGTAATGCTGTGGAGACAATACATTATGGATAGCATTGTGATGATTGGTTGTTAATCTCCCTTCCCAGCCCCCGCCCCCTGTAAGCCTGTGGTGTCGCCCCGCCCCACAGCCCAGGGCTGAGGACTGAGTGGCAGCCACGTTGTTGGGACACGAGTCCGAGTCCCGGGTACAGATGGGAAAGTTGGGGCATGGCGATCCGCTGCGTGTGCGGAATACAGAGCAAAAGGGGCTCACATAGAGGCAGCCTGTCAGCAGGGGACAGAACTGGGGGCCATATGCTGCTCTTCTTCTCCCTTCTGTCGCCAAGTCTGCTGCCTCATCCTTCTGTCAGGGGACACTTTAATGATGAACATGTTTTAAACAGTTTTGTTTACCTAGCAACAGCTTTTCTAAGAGGGGGTCTTAATTAGTCACCTTAAACCATTTTTGGTTTAGTTTTTTTTTTTTTTTTTTTTTAAGCATTCATTCATTTGTTCATTCATCTGGAAGAATCTCTCTCTTGCTCATTCTGGGCACACACACCCCCTCCCCACCCCCCTACCCTGGAGGCTGTTGTTACTGTTTCCATGAAAAACTGTGTCTGCATTACAAAACTAGTTTTAATAGCTATATGCCATTTTTCTTTCTTTCATACATACTTTAATACCACAATTAGCTTTGAAGGGTAGATTTTTCTCCACTTGTCAGAAGCACTATTCCTTTGTGAAGCTCTTTAATAGGATCTGCATTTAAAAATGGAATCCCATTTGGTGAATTTTTTTTTCATAATTTTGTACTACTGGTTGCCCACTCAGAGCTGATTTAACAATTCACTCTGTCGAGACAGAAAAACAGAAATTTCTACTTTTAATTTCATCTATTATGTTATCAGTTTTCTTTTCAAATTTGATTCCCACTGCACAGTGGAAGCAAAGTAGTTTCCTGCTATTTTCTGAGTTACTTTTCCTTTTGGTTTTCCCTTTATTTAGTATAAAACATTTCGAATTCTGATCTATAGATTTCTGTTAACAGAAATAAAGCCAAACTTTAAAAATCTGTTAAAGGGTAAAATATTTAATTTGAAATAAATTAAAATTCCAAATTAGCATCATCTGAACTATTGAGAATTAAATATTTTTCTTTTCTTTCCTTCCTTCCTTTCATTTCTTTCTTTTTTTCTTTCTTCCTTTCTCTCTCTCTCTTTCCTTTTTTTTTTTTTTTTTTTTTTGTAATGAAATTTGCAGAGTGGTTTAACAACCAAAAGACAATTCTACCAAATGTGCTTAATCATTAACTCTCATTAGACAATAGGGCCCATAAAAATCAAATGACACAGGCTAATTCCTGAAGGACTACCTCTGCTTTTACATTATTGGACCAGATTCTTCCTTATTGTAAAAGAACAACACCTCTTTCAAGTCCCTGGCTGTTTCCATTAGAACCTGGGATCAGCTTAAGCTGTGGGAGTATTTACCACTGAGGACCAAGTTTCATGTTTATTCATAACAAGGGTGGAGCCAATAAAATGTAGGTGCCCTGGCGTAGAAAAGGGCTGGCCCAGAAGATATTTCTTAAAATAAATATTATATTTTTTATGCAGATGGTAACTCACAGTAAGGGAGGGGAGGGAAGAATAGAAGTACTTTGGATTAGACAAAGAGGAATGAAGGGAAGGGAGGGGAATGGGATTAGGAAAGACTGTAGAATGAATCAGGCATTACTATCCTGTGTGCATGTATGATTACACAACCAATGTAATTCTACATCATGTGCAACCAGAAGAATGAGAAGTTATACTCCATATATATATAATATATATTATATATATAATATGTCCAAATACATTCTACTCTCATATATAACTAATAAGAGCAAATAAAAAATATTAAAAAATAAATATCATATTTTTATTGGTAACAGTTTGTGTTTTAGTAATTTAATAAAGACTTTTAATTAGACTTTTTCTTTGTACAAATTATAGTATTGCAAAAATAGGCTTTTATTTGGAATTCTAAAGATGAAATTTTTATAGTCAACTGATGTTTTAAAAATTTCAATTAATAAGTTTAATTCCTAACTTCTGAAACCACTGTTTTCTTATTATCTCTATAGCTTTGCCATTTCTAGAATACTTTGTAGTTGAAATTATATGGAATATAACCTATCCAGATTAAATTATTTCCCTTAGTAATATGTATTTAAGCTTCTTCCATGCATTTTCATGACTTTTTATTGTCAAACAATATTCCATTGTACTGATATACCAAGATGAATTTTTATAGCAGTTAATCATCTCATTACTGCCCAAGTGAGAAAAATCTGCCTTTCAAAGGTAGATTGTGTGTGTGTGTGTATATATATGTATGTATATATATATACATATTTTTTTTAATATGGTTTGTTTGATTCTGAAATTTGGGGATACACTTGAAAAAGTTGTTTACTTTCAAAGTTTGGCCTTGAATTTGGGCTAACTAGTTAAAAATGGTATTATAATTACTGTAAGATACATAAGACATTAAGTGAAAAAAATAGAAAAACCTCAAAGCTACTTTGGTCAGGAAAGGATGCTTCATGAGGTTTATGGTTAACCAAGAAGTGTCATGTCACCCATGTGTATGCCAAATGGGGAGAGACAAAGCATTCTAGTGTGTGTCTGTGTTAGAGGGTGCACAGGGAATAGGACTTACTGTCATCATTGAAAAACTTTGCAGGAATTCTGCATCAAGACAGTGGGCACAGCAAGTTACCATGGCCGACGTTTTAAGAATCACCTGGAGGAAGTCCCTACTTTAGTATTCTAGGGTAAAAGGTACATATTGCCCCAAGAAAAGAACAAATCAGAAGCCTTTTGGTTGATGAAGACTGCTTCTCTGGATATCAGTGGGTGTGGACAGCTGGTCATGGGGCAGGATAAGGATGAAGTTGTGTAGAAATCAGGAGTCTGTGGGCAAGAAAGGAATTGATTGAACTACTGGTGACTGTCCCTTTCAGAATAAAACTGAGAAGTTAAGGTTGTTCCAGCTCAAGTCCAGAGGCTAATTCAGGAAGGACTACCTCTGCTTTTACCTTATCGAACCAGATTCTTCCTTATTGTAAAAGAAAACACCACTTTCAAGCCACTAACTGTTTAACCTGGGGTCAGCTTAAGCCTTGGGAATATACATAAGGTGCATAAAACACAGATCAGAAAGACCCCAGTCTCCCTAAAGTGGAATTCCCAACATCTAAAGTGAAGTGAGGTCTCCAAACCCAGCCTAACACAGGGGATCAAGTGCATGGGGTACCATGTAAAACTGGGGCTGGAAGCTGACCTGGGAGCCACCTCCTGTGCTGGGTGTGCTTCACAAGTGGTTGTGACCTGAAGGAGCAGGAGCAGGAAGCCCCAAAGGCCCACTGCCACCAGTCCCCAGGATTTGAACCTGCAAAGCAAGCATGAGTCTAACAGGGTCGGGGGAGCATTTGGAGAGACTGTGGGCATAGCAAGTGCCACGGGACTGGAAAACGTTTCCATCATATTCTCCAACTAGCATGTGGAAGCAGGATGACTTATATTAACTAATTGACCCCAGTGCTAGTGGGGGATTCTGGGAATTGACTAGGTCTCAAGAGGAAGTGTTCCTGCTTGAGTCACTAATAAATAAACAAAAAAGTAAATAAACAAACAAAAAAGTAAATAAACAAGCTAATAAATGTGGCTTAATTTGTAGTCCTCCAAACCCATGAAGAGAACTACATGTTTCAGCTGAACTCCAACTGAGAAATAGCTTCTCCACCATGCCAGAAGGCAAGAGGAACAGGACTCTCCCTCTTCCTCAGAGCAGGCAGACACTGCTAGGGAAGAAAACAACCAACAAGACTTCAAACACAGTTAGATGAGACTGAGGGAAAAACTGAGGCTGAATGTCAGGCAGAGAAAAATAAATTCCTTGTTAATGAGTAATTCAGCATGAGTATTTTGTTGGGCATATTACAGGCCTATAAAGTCTTTGCTGTTATATAGGATAGGGTTTTTTTTCTTCTTCTGAAGAACACATTTTTAATAATGCATTTTACCAGCACTGATATCAGGATTCAAGTTATAATCAAATGCATCTTGCATTTGTAGTTGACATCTGTGGAGTGGTGGTTGTTAGCTGCAATGTTTGAGTTTGGACACAGCTGCTTATTTGATTGTCATTTCAATCGAGTCATATGCCTGGTTTGTACTACATGAGTTGAGCTATTGTTAATGGCTATCTGATTGTTGTTGGAGAGTTTTATGTGGGTAACTTCTGACAAGATTTTATTTTTAAAATCATCATCAATGGGTATAGTCGACTTAGAAGAAAATCCCAGAGGAACACCTGGTTTGAAAAATCCTACACACTGATAATCCTGCAGGCATAGACATATTGTTGTATGGCAAATCTCAGGTCATAAGAAAGCATTTCTCTGTAATTTATCTGAAATCCATTAATTAATTAATTAATTAATTAATGTTTGTCTTTCTTTATGGTATATAAAATAACAGAGCATCTGTCTATGAAATGTTCCTTAGTTATATAGCAGATAAACTGCTGCATGAAAGACTATCATTTTTTTTTTCATCAATGGGTAGGTAACATTTAACAATTAACCCCATGAAATATCTGCTCAGTTGTGTATCTAACCTAATGCCAACACTTTAAATATGCTTGCTTTGATAAAATACAAATGCTTTAATTTCTCAAGCCTGCTACTACTTTCTTGTTATAAAATTTTAAGAATCATCAGGGACAGATTTTCATCATTTCCAACAATGTACCTATCTGTCTATGAGACATTCTAAGGTTGTACTCTAAGGACACATATAAATTCCTAGTGATGTCCTTATGTGTCTGTATTATAATTCTTATGGAATGCTATGGTCAAATACATTGGTATATGCTTTTCTGGTCAGGATAATATTAGCTGTGCTCCACTTTACAAGTTAAGATACTCAGGGAATCAATTGTGATGCCCAGAGTAAGCAATATGAGCAGTCCTGCTTATAGAAGATATTTTAATGCCACTTATATTAAGTCATTTGTTTAACAAATATTACTGAATGTTTATGATGTAATAGGCACTGTGCTTAACATTGGGAAACAGAAGTAAACAAGCACATACTGCAACAACATTTAACCATTATCTATTGTACACACTAGCAAGTGACATTTGTGCTATAGCTTAATTAAGCAAACCAACAATATTACTTAAAAATTTGTGTAGTAAAAGTTTTACAGATCTATACATAATATTATCCTTGTTACACTGAAATACTGTGTGTGGTATCTATTATTTTTTCAGAAACAACGAGTGAAAGTAAAGATTGCAATCACCAATGCTAGAATTCTCCAAAGATTAACAAAATTGTGTGAGACACCATTAAGGCCAGACCTTTCTGACCATGTCATTTCCGGGTTAAAATTCTTCCTTGACTGCCCCTGTTTTCAGGAAAAGGCAGTAAAATTCTTATGCCAGCCTGCAGCATGGTGCGCACCCTGAAACCATTCCAGCCACATCCCCTCGCTGCTCCCTGGCTCTCTGCACTCCAGGCAGCCCTCTTGTCTCTTCCCTCTGACCTTTAACCAGGCTTTTTGCCCTGAGACACTTACTCTATTCTATCCAGTCAGATTGAATATAAAAAGCAAGACCCAGTTGTATGTTGATTATAAGAGACAGAATTTAAATATGAAGACAAAGATTAAAAGCCAAAGGATGACGAGAGATATTCCATGTAAACAATAAGTATTAAAAACTGGGGTGTCTGTATGCATACCATAGTAGACACTTCAAGGCTAGGAATATTAGCAGAGATAAGGAGAGATATAGAACAATGATAAAGGTCAAGTTCATTGAGGAGATAGTAATCTTTAATGTGTAGGCATTTAATAAAACAAAATACTTGAAGCAAAACCCAAAAGAATACAAGGAGAAATAGACATATTTACTATTACAGTAAAAATTTACTTCTTAGTAATTAATTGAACAAGTAGGGGAAAAGATTCAGCAAGGGCATAGAAGACTTGAACAACTATCAACCAATCTTCTTCAATTAGCATGTAGAAATCTACCCAACCTCTGTTGTACAAATGTTCTTCTCAAGTGCACATGAAATATTCACTGAGACAAAACAATTCAGATCCATAAAACAAATGTCAAGAAATTTTTAAACATTTGAACTATACAGGATTTTTTCTGACCAAAATGGAATTGGAGATTAATCATCAAAAGTTATTTGAAAAAATGTAAATATTTTGACATTAAAGAATATACTTCATGGGTCAAGGAAGAAACAACCAGAAAATTCTTTAAATAATTTTAACTGAAGGCTAATAAAAACTGTCTTTAAATTTATGGGCAGCAGCTAAGGTAGTGTTTAGAGGGAAATTTATAGCATTCATAGAGTAAAAGAAGTCAGACACAAGGTGACCTATTGTGTGATTCTAATTTACATAAAGTGCAAAAACAAAGAGAATTAATCTGTGCTGTCAGAAATCAGGCTAGCATGTCTCTTTGGGTAGGTATGGTCCACAGAAGGATGCTATATTAGTCTGCCAGAGCTGCCATAACAAAAAGCCACAGGCTGGATGACTTAATTTTCTCCCAGTTCTGGAAGATGAAAGTCCAAGATCAAGGAGCAGGCAGGGTTGGTTACTTCTGAGGCCTCTTTTCTTGGCTTCTGATGGCTTCCTGTTGCTTCCACACATGGTCCTTTCTCTATCTGCACATGTCCTCCGGTGTCTCTCCCTCTGCTTCTAAGAACACCAGTCCTGTTGGATAAGGATCCTCATCCTTATGAGCTCACTAACCTTAATTGCTTCTTTAAAGGCCTCATTTCCATATACTATCAAATTGGAGTTGGGGCTTCAACATGAAAATTTTGGGAGGACACAATTAGTCATCACAGACACAGGACAGCTTCTAGGGTACTGTCGGTTTTCTGTTTCCTTGCTGATTCCCTATATTACATCTGTATCAGCTTCTTAAAATTAATAGATTAGTTTATATATGGTAATAGAATTTTCAGTATGCCAAAGATATTCTTTATAAGTGTAAAAAAAGTTAGAGTTGAAAAAATTCATCATGCAGAAAAGACAGATCCAAGGTAATGAGAATACTTGCCCCTCATCCTGTTCCTACAGATTCCATAAGAGCATGTGCTCTAAAGTTAGTCAGACCAAGTGGATCCAGCTTCTTCCTGCAGTGGTTAACAATTTCACTTCAGATCTTGTTCTTCCTCAAAAGGGGACTGGTGACATCATCAACACCTGCCTGGCAGGGTTGTTGTGGGTAGTTGAGCACTCCCCGAACTTCAGTGTCATTAGAATTCATTGCTACTGCCTCCCTTCAGGGCTCCTCCCCCGTACCTGGGGCCCAGTTAAGGGTAGATCAATTCTGGGAGAAGAAGCGGCCTGTTTTCCAGTCTGGAAGTTCCACTGTGGAGGGGAAAATTGTTGGCAAAGTTGAGGATTCCTGCTGTTTTCAAAGAGTGCAACAAACTTTGGCAGAATTCCACAGGTATTCCTGGAAAACAGGGATGAAGCTAGACTTAAAGGACCCATACTGCAGGATACCCAGTTAGGAAGTTTCTAGTTTGCATTCTTCTTTTTTTGTTCCCCTAAACTACAATGACCTTCTCTTTTCCTTTCTCTAAAGAAGAATATTTCTTTATCCTTTAAGGTTCACTTCAGTGCCACTAAACCTATGACCACATCTCAGGTTGCTTTAGTCTGTTTCAGCCTTAAACTTCTTGGCCTTCCTGGGACATTTGCTGTTTATTATACTCTTTAATTTCTTAGTCATATTGCAATTGCATTGAAAGGTAATTGTTATTTATTTAACTGTCTTCTTATTGAAATATATCAGCCATTAGAGAGCAGAGATATCCTTTCCCAGTGTTTTCTGCCTAGACTATAAGCTCAGAGAGAAGACGAACTCAGCCTCCTTCATGGCTCAAGCACAGTGTTACCTAGGGTGGTGCCTGGAGTGTGGTAAACATTAAGGACTGTGGAAGGAAGGTGAGGTTCTGAGGTTCCATGTATTGTCAGGGAATGCCACAGGCTGAAACAACAGCACCATCTCCAGATGCGTAAGTGTTTCAAGGGAGGTCTAAATAGCACACGAGAGAGAGAGAGGTGGGGTGGAGAAAGAAAGACTTTTCTAAAGAAGATGAAGACAGACTGTAATGCGGTGATGCTGAGTCGAAAGAAATGGATCCGCTGGTAACCCTCTCATTCTTTCCAGACTGGAGACCTAGACTCAAAGCTCAGATTTCCACAGTCTTTCTCTGACTATTCTTACCTTCAGTGAAGTCTTAGACTTTATAAAATGTGTTAGTTATGTGCTTCTGTTTGCTCTTTTTCACAAAGCTGATTGCATGCCTTTCTCTCTATGATTATTATTTTCTAAATCATTTTAATGGATACTAAATAATCCATCATTGATGAAGATCATAATTAATTTTGTCTCTCTGTTGTAACTTTGGAAACTTAGGTTGTTTCCCAGTATTGCTATGGTAAATAATGCTTTGGTAATCTTTGTATAGAGATATGTAATTGTTTTTCTGATTATTTCCTTAGGATAGATCCCAGAGAATTCTAGATGTGAGTTGCTAGGTCACGGTGTATGAGTCCTTTTTTTGCTTTTGGTTAAAGTGCTTCCCAGAATTCATAGTCTAACCAGGCAAATATCGTAGTATCAGTTTTAAAATGTGGTAGAAACTGTACTCCAAAAGCAAACTAGATGTAAGGAGTTAATGAACAAATAAATAAAGATAGGATATCTTCATTTCAAGTAGTGCTTGCGTGTTTCTAGTGGCAATAATGGTGACAGGAATACTTTATCTACCTTTTTATTTAACTTTCCAATAAGAAAACAGTGCTTGATTTCCATCTTAGTCCCTCAGGCTGCTGCAACAAACACCATAAACTCCATCACTTCTGAACCATGAAAAGTTCGTCTTGAGGCTGGAAGTCCAAAATCAAGGCATCAACGGGTTCAACATCTTGTAAGGTCAGTTCCTAACAAACAGCAACTTCTCACTTACACCCTCACACGCAGGGGCGAGTTAGCTCTTTTATAAAGGTTCTAATCCCAATCACAAGGGCTCTTTTTTCATGACCTAATGCTGTCCCCAAGGCTCTACCTCTTAAAACCACCACCTTGCAGTTTAGGATTTCAATATGTGAATTTGCAAAGAATACACACAAACTCAAATCATAGCAATTATACAACATAAAAGCTTCAATGAAAAAAAAATGTTGCCTGGGGTCTCAGAATTAAGGGAAAATATAGTGTAATTAGCAATGCTTAAAAATCATGCACACAGCATACTATCAAGCACATATGTTCAGTGCAAACGGTGGGCCTATTTTGTGACTCTGCATCACTCGAAATATGGATCTAGTTCACCATTGAGGCTAGATGTACCCAAAACAGGATATTTCTAGACCGATTCTGGAAAGAGGACTGTAGGCAGGCTTCCTGAGCTGTCAGCAGCCCTTGTATGTCAACTGATGAGGAGACAGCTCAGAGAACTCAAAGAACTGTCACTGAAGGTAGCTGAAAGTCCCAGTAGAAGGTCTCTTCCTTCACCTTCTAAAACTTCACAATCTCTTGTTTTGTTTTCTGAATTTGACAGTCACTTCTTATCCTTCATTTCTGCATCCATAACATAACTATAATGGTAGCTGTAATTAAATGCTCCTCTAAATAATAATCATGTTAATAAATAGGAGGTACCTAGTGCAAGGAGAAAAATGAATGAAGTTGTAAGTACTGTTAATAAAATAATAATTATAAGATTAAAAAAAAAGAGACAGGTTCAAGTTTTACCACTTACTTGAACAGCATGAGGAAATGGAAGTCCAGGAGGCAGAGGAAGCAATGAGAATCTAAGCCTCCGGGTACATGAGTGTTCTGAGCTGAGGGAGCCACGGGAAGTGTGCCAGAGCTCACCCAGCTGGCAAACAGCAAGTGTGGCACCTTGCCCTCTATAGAACAAGACTGAGACTCTCCCTGGAAGTCAGAAACATGTGTCATGCCCAGTCAGCTCTGTCTTTGTAAAATAACTCTTCTAGAATTTAGGAATGCAGTAGGGTTTACTGTGGACTAAGGAAAGGGGCAGAGAAGGACATGGAAATGCCACCAACTTCCCTCACAGTTCACTTACTAAGGAGGCTTCACTGCTCCCTAGATGTCCTTGGCTACTACAATGGGAAGTTTTGCTAGGACCTTGTCCACCCAGCCTGCCCTCCATCCATCCATGAGCCTCTCACTCACTTCTCCACCCTCTGCTCTCGCCACTCACAGCTGTCACCCCAAAGCAACAAACAAATATTTCATCTTATTTTATGCAAAAAGGTTTTTAGAATTCTATTCTCTGGCATCTTTTAACTGTGTTCTTGGTTATGCTTCTAGTGAAGCATTTGTCAAGGTCGTTTTATAGACAAAGGTGCCTCCTTGTCTCAATAGGCTTCTCTTGTGGAATTTTTAATATATATAAAATATTCCTTTAGGACTCAAGCAGGATCTAAAATGGACATCCAATTGTGCTACTCCTCTTTTCATACCTTCAATGGCTCCCTGTTATCCTTAGAAGAAAAACCAAATCTCTTGCCTTAGTTTTCAAAATCATCATTTCCTGGACAAGTGCACTTGTCCATCTTTGTTCTATTTTTTCCCCATGTTCTTTTTATCTCTGGGTCAAGATACATGTGTTTTCAGTGCCTAGAAAGATCTGTCAACCACATCATCCCACCTCCACCCCTAGCACGATTGCCTAACTTCCTGTCACTTGTAGGTCTTAACCTACAAGAGGTAACCTACAAGTGTCACCTCCCCTAAAATACCTTTCCAGGCTGTCAAAGGGAGGTTGTATTTTTCACTCTGTGCTCTGAATTATCCATGCACGGCCTCATTTTCTTTGCTCCACTTGCCAGCAAGTCCCTTGAATTCAGGACCACACCATTAACATCCTGTCTACAAAGTCTAGTATATAACAATCAGATGGTTTAAAATAGGGATTGGTAAGTTTTTTACATAAATGGTCACATGGTTAATATTTTCATTCCTATTGCAACTACTCAAGCTTTTTATTGTAGGATAAAAGCTGATGTAGACAACAGGTAAATAAATGGGTATGTCCACGTTCCAATA